>NC_072437.2:79705000-82205000 GCF_028878055.3 Symphalangus syndactylus
TAGTGCACATAATGCAGAGTTTAACCTTGATTCTTCAACAGAGTCCAGATTTAAATGTCTACTTAGTTAATTAGCTGATATTCTTTCACAATTAATATATTCAATTTCCCATCAGTATATCACTTTAAATTTTATGTTTTTCTAAGGAAACTTTCCACAGAATTTTAAACAACTGATGCATCCATACTCAGGGTGTAGGGAGAATACTTTGCATTTAAAAATCCTGTCCACCTGTCACCAGCACAAGAGAATTAGAGCTTCAGTGAGAATTTAGAAAAATTATACTAAAGTAAGATGCATTTTTTCTCATTTTCAGCAAAACTCCTCTAAGCATTTACTCATTTACTGTATTCCTGCTCTGAAGATGTGGATACAGAATTAGTCACTCTTGTCACTTTATTTATTTATTGGTTTTTTTTAACCATCTGTGTACATTCCTTTCATAGGGTAGAGTTGTAGTTCTAGAGGTTCTTATTTTGTTTTTGTTGTAATGTTTGAATACTATTTAATATCCGGTTTTAATATTGCTGGATTTGCTACCTTTGGTTACTTGTGCAGTGTTAAAAGTAATCTACTTTCTTGTTTAATATACCAGATACATAGCAAAAGCAGCTTGGAATAATTATAGCTGTTTATTTGGCTGTGCTCAGTTACTACATTAAGATCTTGTACTGTGTAACAGTAACTCTTTTTTGCTTTTCAGTAATTTAATATGTTCACTTAACAAAATACGAACTTTGAGATGCACTAAAATTTTGTTTTAGCAGTGGCTCAAAAAATTTCAGAAATTACTTTTGTAATTATTTGCAATTAATTGTTCTTTTATCTTACAATTGTTTAAGCCTGTGATCTTTCTTCTCCCAGCTAAGAGTTCTTCAATAAATTTAAGAAATACCTGGTCTTGGTTTTCATTCTGTAATATCTCTTTAACTGCTCTGTACTGAGTGGGACTGCTATGACAGAAGACCACGTAAGAGGACTGAACTGCTAGATCATGGTTTTGAGAACAAGAGAAGTTAGAAATATTTTCAATTGGATACTAGATTCTACCTACTTATGGATACCCCGAATGCAGACACAGTGACTTAAAAGGCTGGTTGCCCAACCTGTTTTTGCAAAGTAGAATATTATGGTTGCCTTGAATGTGAACATGGCTATGAAATTCTTCTGGCCTGGTTTGAACATTCTTTCCATAGTAAGACCATACCTCTGTTAAACCATGTACACAGGATACTTAAAAGCTGCTGGGTTTGTTTTTTTTTTTTTTAATTACTAATGGATTTGACTTTGTCTTAAGAATTTTTTTTTCCTTTTAAATAGACTATTTTTAGAGCACTTTTAGGTGCACAGCAAAATTGAGCAGAAAATACAGAGCTCCCGTATACCCTCTTTCCCCAGCCTCCTTCACTGTCAACACCCCGCAACAGAGTGGGACATTTGTTACAATCTATGGTCCTGCGTTGACACACACACCATTATCATCCAGAGCCCATAGTTGACATTAGAGTTCACTCTTGTGCATTTGTGGGTTTGGACAAATGCATAATTATATGTACATAACTGTAATCTCATACAAATAGTTTTACTGTGCCCTATCTTAATGTAATTTAAGCCCAGAAATTAGGAAATGGTTTTAAAATTTTTTTTATGAATGTTTTAATATGCTAGGAAATAATAGCAAACAATGAGAAGGTTTGGTTGTAAGTGCACCCCAGTTACTAAGCAAACCAAAAGTGCTGACAAGAAGTGAGCAAGATTCCATAGATTATAATGCCAAAAAGGAAGTATGGCTCAAAAAGAATGGGAAATGTGGCAAAGGACATTTGACAGTTTTAACACAGAGGGATCATATGTGATTTGTATCTTAGCTAGGACAGAGAGGAAGGTGAGGGACAGTGCTTGAATTACCTCAGATTTTTTAAAAGTGTGAGATAGGTCATTTATCTAAGGATGAATGTACTGTTGTTCGTATAATACAAAAAGAGTAAAATTCAGTGTTTTCGCGTCATTGAGTTTACAGCAAGAACAATAAAGAGTATATTTTCCACTTTTTTCTCTTTCCTTTGTAATTTTATAGTCACCTCTCATTTTAACTTTTGGTCAAGGAGGGTAATACTTTAGACTGGAGAGAGTGAAAAACAATTTCAAGAGGGGATTGAAGCCCCGATTTTGACTTTAACTCATCCCTCTGCACCCCTTCCCCCTTTTAAACAGACACCTAAATGAATTTGTTAAAGCACGGGATTAAAACCAGACTTCTGTGTACTGAATTCTGCCCATCTGTATGTTTTGGTCTGGTGTAGAATCTTTTAAAAATAGTTGCCAAATTTAAGATTTCACATTTAAATAAGTTTTGTATTTTCATCTTCTTGAAACAATTGAAAGCTCTGAAGCAGTGACTGGGCTCTTATATGGCAACAATTTAGCAGGAGCTGAATACTAATTGCCCCTTTAATCCCAGAGTAAGTTCTCTTTTTGCCTGTGGCATGAGTTACTCCAATTCCCTCATTTCTGTTGCCTGCTGGGGCCTTGTAGATAGTTGAGATGCACCCACTGACTTCAAGCAGATAAGATAATGTGCTTAGAAAATCTGAACAACATTCTAGTGACTCTCTAGGGTTGCTCAAAGAGGGGAGGAACATTCTAGAAATTATAAACGTGCTGAGTTTATTGCTCCTGAGTAGAAAACAAATAGTAATTGTTAAAAGCATAGTTTTATTTTTTTTTAAGTATGTGGAGAAGGGAGAGCCAGCATAGGTTTACCAAGAGCAGAGTCTATCAGATTTACATTTCATTTTCAGTAGAGTTATTTTGACATATTAAAGGATGAGAGATACAGTATCTAGATTTTAATGAGGCATTTTTATATGGAGAGAAGGAATGAATAACTGTGGCTTCCTAACGTTTTGAGAAGCGTGTTCCCAAAGGCTTGTGGTTAATAGATAATTGTCTACCTGGAGGTCAGTGCTATGTGTCTATATTAGTTCTTGCATTGCTATAAATACCTGAGACTGAGTATAAGAAAAGAAGTCTAATTGGCTCACGGTTCTGCAGGCTCTACAGGAAGCATGGTAGCATCTGCTTCTGGGGAGGCCTCAGGAAGCTTCCAGTCATGGTAGAAGGCAAAGGGGGAGCAGGCCCATCACATGGTGGGAGCAGGAGCAAGAGAGAAGGATGGGGGAGGTGCTACACACTTTTAAATGATCAGATCTTGTGAGAACTCATTATTGTGAGGACAATACCAAGAGGATGATACTAAACCATTCATGAGAAACTGTCCCTATGATCCAATCAACTCTTACCAGGCCCTACCTTCAACACTGAGGACTACAATTCAACCTGAGATTTGGGTGAGGACACATCCCGATCATATCAGTGTCATAGGCCATTTCATGTATGGCCTTTTTATTCAGCCATGGAATGAAGATTTTGTTGGAGTAAGCTCCTCAAGGATGTCAAAAGCATTAGAGTATTACATAGTAACCATACTGAGGGATAATATTCAAACAGTTGAAATAAACTGGGAGAGCAGATAAGAGACTTTTGAGTCTATTTCTTCCCTTTGTCCTTTGACCAGCCACGGATTTGACATTCTCCTCCAAAGGTGGGGAGGTTCTGTGTTTACATACTGCCTTTTTATAACTAGGGCTTGAATATTTTCCTTCAAATACTGTATTTTTATGGCTTTCTTGATATAAACTTAGTTATTTCCCTGTTACTTAGTAAATTATATGAACCCGGCACTTCTAAACATATGGGAACTGATGCTAAGGAATCCTATAAGAGCTTAAATCCTACAAGAGCTTAAAATGCTGTGGACTTTTGAGGAGTCACAAGGCTATCAGAAAAAAAAGGGCCACCAGAACCACTAATATCTACAATTAACCTCTTAACCTCTTTTCTGTTTATAGCGGGATGTGGGTGGCTGTGGCAGGTGAATGTGGATTCCAGGAGATCATGATGTTACAATAGCTTTTCCAACCTATAAATCTTCTTTGAGTTAACTTTAGATGGCTTGTGGCAAACGCTGGGAGGTTAATTAAGCTGCTTAATCTGAAACCCAGTGGACTTCCCTGTCCTTGAACCCTGAGAAGCCATGGCTTCCAGAAGGAGGGGTCCCTTGGTTGAGTGACAAAGTGCAGTGATACAGAGCTGGTGAGACATAGTATGTGGGAAGACAGATCCAGTTAGGCCTTCATAGACCCAAATGGCTAAGTGCTCTAATAAGGTGGGGTAAATACTAGGTCTTGCATAAGTACAGAGTGCTAGGAGATGAAAATAGTCCGTGCCTTTATGGAGCTTCTTGTTTAGTGAAGCAGAGAGTCATTAGATGAGTGATTGTATACAGTGAAGTCCTCGCTTATGTCATTGAGAGGATCTTAGAAACTGCAACTTTAAGCAAAATGCCATATAATGAAATCATTATTTTCTCATCAACCTTATAATGAAGTGAGGTAAATATTTAATTACTGTTGTTTAAAGGTATTGGAAGCTAAAGACAGAGGAATCTAGTCAAAGCTTCCCTAAAGCCATTCTGAGGCTTACGCTAGGTTTGAGCTGAGTAGGAACCAACCAGACAAGGGGAGTTGGAGGGTGGAGGTGAGAAGGGCAGGTGGAGAGAAGAGGTTTCCACTAGAGAAAAGCCATGCACAAATGCCCAGGAGTACAGGACTTCTTTGGAAAACCAAAGACCAGTTTGGCTGGAGCATGAAGAGAAGTGACACATCTTGAGAAACACACATCTAGCTGGCTGTCAGCCAGGTGGTCCAAGAAAGTGTTTGTAGTTTGTTACACCACAAGTCATTGGTTTTAAGTCCAAGGCATGGCGGATGATCGTCTTCACCTGACACTGTGCTTTCCAGACCATGCCTATAGAGTATTGTGTTTAGTTCCCGATACCATTTTACAAAGGACAGAGATACATGGAACCATCCACATCCATGACTGTCTAATGAGGCCAAGGAGCTAAAAATGTATTAAATGAGTTTTCAGTGAAAGACAAAGAGGCTGTTTGGCCTAAAGAAGGAGAGATGTAGGGGTAACCTCAAAACTGCCTTTAAATATATGAAGTGCTTTTAGTGGAGACAGATTGAAACGTGTGACCCTAGTGGAGGGGATAAGGTCCCGTGAGGAGAAATTAGCAGTGGATTTCAGCTCGTGCTCTAAAAATTGGAGCTTTGCAATATGGGCGAGACCCCCTTAATGAAAAGGAGCATTTCTGGCCCTTGGAGAGGTTTCCACAGTGCTGGCTGATTGCTCCTGCAAGTTTTGATAAGAAATCCAAACAGCTTATAACTTTGGATTAGGTGACCTTTGTGTTCCAACACGTCCTTTCCCACACACTACTTAATTTTTTCCACAGTCGTTTAGTAAAGTTGTTAAGAACCTGGGCTCTGGGGTCAAAACAACTTGATTTAAAATCCCAGAGCAAAGGCCCAGGATGATGGTCTCTTAGGGGATTTCCATTTACTTCTGGCAGATGCCTGGGGGCACAGCTAGTCTTGGAGCACCTTAATTTAAATTCAAGCTTTGAGGGTTTTGGATCCCTCTGGTGGCTTGATGTGCTGCATATCCAGGCCAGGGCCTGTGTCTGGAAGGTGTAGCCCTTTGGGGTTACAAGTAGAGAGGGGATAATTTATGAGAATCTCTTTGTCGGAGGGGGTGGGGAGAACTGACTTTTGCCTTTCTGGCCTTGTGAGTCGGCCAAAATACTATCCTGTATCACAGTTTTTTTTCCTTCAGGTTTGACAAATATTCTTAGGATGAAAAGAGTGGCTTTGAATGCTCAGTGGTTTAGTTTTTGGGGTTCTTTGCTTTTGCTAGGTATTTGACCCATTGCATCCTCAGTATCTTACTAGCTGTTTAAATGAGAAGGTGTTTCTTTTTGTTTTGTTTTGTTTTGAGATGGAGTTTCACTCTTGTCGCCCAGGCTGGAGTGCAGTGGTGCGACCTACATTCACTGCAACCTCTGCCTCCCAGGTTCAGGCAATTCTCCTGCCTCAACCCCCGGAGTAGTTGGGATTACAGGTGCCCGTCACCACACCTGGCTAATTTTTTGTATTTTCAGTAGAGATGGGGTTTCACTGTCTTGGCCATGCTGGTCTCAAATTCCTGACCTCAGGTGATCCGCCCGCCTTGGCCTCCCAAAGTGCTGGGATTACAGGTGTGAGCCACTGGGCCTCCAGATGTTTCATATTTTATCCAACTTAATTCTAATATTTTAATTTACATGAAGGACTTTTATTTATTTATTTTTTGCTTAGCTCCATGTGATTAACTGTTAATATCCTTTTAATTTTCTTTTATATTTTTAATTTATCTTCTTGAAAGGGTTATATATGCATATGGTATTAAATTCCAAAAGGTATAAGAATGTACAGTGACAAGTATCTTTCTCACCGCTCTCTAGCCACCAAGCACCCCCACCACCCCCAGAGATAACCACTGTTACCAGTTTCTGTTCTATCAGCACTGTGCTATACAGGACCTTTCAAAACTTAGATTGGCTTTTGTAACTTGTAGTTGGATACAAATCTGAAAGTTTCAAAAAACAGGAAATGACCAAATCGTTTAGTAAGGATACTGGTTACTTCTAGGGGAGAAGGAGGTACAGGAGCCTCCCATGGTGCCAACAATATTCTGTTTTCTTGACTTTGGATTGTGGTTAAACTGCCCATATAGATTCTAAGAAATTCTGTGTATGTATTTCACATCATGCATGTGTATGCACATGCACACACATCTAAAAAAAATCTGCAAAACTGGTCATCTTGAAGACAACCAGAGAGAACAAATGGGTTACCTGCAAAACAAAATTGATTCACAGTAGTGTGCTCAAAGATGATGATAGAAGCCAAAAGGAAATAATGTCTTCAAAGTGCTGATTTTAAAAAAGTCAGTCTAGAATTTCATATCCTTCAAAACTATTTTTCAAGAGTGAATGTAAATTTAAAGTAATTTCTAATAGATTGAAAGAGTTTACAATGAACTGTGCTGAAAAAAACTACTGAAGGATATATTACTTTTGTAAGAAGGAAATTGAGCTTATAAGGAAATAGTAAAGAAGCACTGTTTAAAATAATAATTAAAATAGAAAATGAAAGAGAAAGAGTGAGAACCTAAAATGCAATGCAGGTTCATATAATAATTCTTGTTTACTCTCTATGGCAAGCATTTCCTATCATTGAATCCAGTATCAACCCTGTCATTATTATTTCTGTTTTTCATGTGAGAAGCTCAGGCTCAGAGGGGTTAAGTTTCTTACCCAATGAGCATAGTGGTAATGAATGCTCAGGTCTGGCAGGCTCCAATGCCCAAGTTCTGTCCATTGCACTACAATCTATCACCATATTTAGAAACAGAAATATAAAAAGATGACAATTAAAATCACTTGTAATAACACATAGTGTATTAGTCTGTTCTAACACTGCTAATAAAGACATACCCGAGACTGGGTAATTTATAAAGGAAAGAGGTTTAATTGACTCACAGTTCAGCATGGCTGGGGAGGCCTCAGGAAACTTAAAATCACGGTGGGAGGGGAAGCAAACATGTCCTTCTTCTCACGGTGGCATCAAGGAGAAGTGCAGAGCAAAGTGGAGGAAAAGCCCCTTATAAAACCATCAGATCTCGTGAGAACCCACTATCATGAGAACAGCATGAGGGTAACCACCCCCATGATTCAATGACCTCCCTCCAGGTCCCTCCCATGACACGTGGGGATTATGGGAACTAGAATTCAAGATGAGATTTAGGTAGGGACATAGCCAAACCATATCACATAGAGATAACAATTATTTACATAGTAGTATATTTCTTTCCTGTTTTTTTACTCCCACATATGTATTTTAAACAAGTGAAATTTCCCTTGTTTCATAAATATTTGTCAAAAACATTTTAAAACCCCCACCTGACCTTTGGCCTTTTCAAGTTTGGCAATGATGAATCTGGCCATTGTCATGGCTGGAAATATCTTGGTTGGGGCTCTTTGTTCTGACTGTTATGTAGTCGGATTCTCTTTGTCTTCTTATGTGGTATTGCTTTGAGGTTCAGATTGATACAGCTGACAATCTTTACAAAGTAAGGATTTTAAGTAGATAAATTTTGAGAAGGACAACATGTAAAAAGGATCTCTGGGTACCTTCCAGAAACCAGGCACAAGTTTTTATTGTCTCAGCTTAACTATATGGTTTTCTTCTTTCTTTGCCTTCATTCTTTTGCTGCCCGTCAGAGCTGACAGCAATAGAGGCCATTTCATGCATGGTTTCCATGTCTCTCAAAACATGGTCTGAAGAAAAAGTTGCAGAAAGAACAAGTGTCCTTTTCAAGCTCTTAGTCCCTTTATTCAGTTGTTGGGTGGTCTTTTCCCTTTGCCCTCTGTCTTTAGAGTCCAGTATGTCTAAAATCAAGCTCATCTTGCCCCAGCACCTCTTCCAGGTATTCTACCTACATTATGCTGGCCATTCAGGTGTAACACCTTCCAGTGATCTCTGAGTATTATCTACCTCTTCCTCTCCATCTCGCCTCCTCTTTCCAAGAGACGAGAGAAAGTGGGGTGTTAACATGAGAGGAAAGAGAGATGGCAGGTGTTGGGGAGCAAACAGTCCTCCATCCAGGAGGGACGGGAGAGAAAGTGAAATATTAAAAGATGTTCGTAATGTGATGCGATGTAACCCCACACTCCATAGCCATCAGAAAACTTTCGCAAGGAAGGATTTACCTTGCTTCTTGGTGATTTTGAATCAGATTTATATAGTTATAATCATTACTCTTGTTATTATTTGATGCAGTAAGTTGAATATTGCAAAAAGAAGATGGCTCAGCAATGCCCAGATGACAGAGGTCACCAAGGGATGAGCCACATTTCATGATTAAATGGTTTGCAAGGTAAGTTAAGGAAAAGCACAATAAAGCAGCTCATTTACTCACTTCATCTGTACTCATACGGCAGAATGAGCCACGCTGACCAACCCACCCGTGGGAAACAATTAAACATTTTGGATAAAATATAAAAAATATTCCTAAATGTGTTGTTGGGCTGGCATGAAGGCAAGATTTATGCAGGCCAAAAACCCAATGAAGGTAGAAATGTGCAACAGTAAGCAGGCAGTAAAACCAACTTTGGCTTTGAAGGCATTTGCTGAGCCCACTGAACTTGAGCTTCAGGTTTGATTGACTGATGCGGCATGGGGGAGAGAAGCTGCATGTATTAGTCAGGTTCTCCAGAGAAACAGAAACAATAGGATATTTGTGTGTGTGTGTGTGTGTGTGTATCTTTGTTTATAGACTTATATATATATATATATATATATATATATAGAGAGAGAGAGAGAGAGAGAGAGAGAGGGAGAGATTGACTTATTTAAGGAATTAGCTCATGCAATTGCAAAGACTGGCAAGTTGAAAATTTGCAGGGCAGGCAGGAAAGTTGGAGACCCAGAGAAGAGCCGATGTTGCAGCTTGAGTCTGAAGACAGTCTGGAGGCAGAATTTCATCTTCCTTGCAGGACCTCAGTCTGTTTTCCTTAAAGCCTTCAACTGGTTGAATGAGGCCCACCCATATCATGGAGGGTCATCTACTTGCTGAAAGTATACTGATTTAAAAAATAATTTTTTTTTTTTGAGGTGGAGTTTCCCTCTTGTCGTCCAGGCTGGAATGCAATGGCCTAATCTTGGGTCACTGCAACCTCCACCTCCTGGGTTCAAGTGATTCTCCTGCCTCAGCGTCCCAGGTAGCTGGGATTACAGGTGCCCACTACCATACCCGGCTAATTTTTGTATTTTTAGTAGAGATGGGCTTTCACCATGTTGAGCAGGTTGGTCTCGAACTCCTGACCTCAAGTGATCCGCCTGCCTTGACCTCCCAAAGTGCTGAGATTATAGGCGTGAGCCACTGCACCTGGCCCAAACTTTCAAAAATCAAAACTAAGATAATTGAAATAAAACACTCAACAATTGAGTTTACCAGCAGATTAGACATAGCTGAGAGAATTAGTGAATTAGAAAAACTTACCCAGAATGCAGCACAGAAAGACAAAAATGCGATATATGAAAAAAAGTTTAAGTGACCTTGAGGGAAAGGAGATTTAACTCATGCCTAAAAAGTGTAGAAGGAGAAGAAGGAGGGAATTGGGGCAGAATTAATATTTGAAAAGACGATGGCTGGAAAATTTCCAGAAATGAAAGATGATAATCCACAGATTCAAAAAAAACCAAACGATTTCCAAGCAAAAACAGAATACATATTAAATTTATTAGGGAGGGCTATACATGTATTTGTCTATTTTTCTGGACTATTCAAAAAACAAGCTAAAATTCTATGGTAAAAGAGTAGAAATAAATTGTATATAAAATTCAGGATAGTGATTTCCTGATAGTGACAGTGACCTTTAAAGGTGGGGGAAGAGAGGAGGATGTGACACAGGCTTCTAAGGTACTAGTAATATTCTATTTATGAGTTCTATGCCCCTAGATTTTTTTTTTTTTTTTTTTTTTTTTTTTTTTTTTTGAGACGGAGTCTTTCTCTGTTCCCCAGGCTGGAGTGCAGTGGCGCGATCTCGGCTCACTGCAAGCTCCGCCTCCCGGGTTCACGCCATTCTCCTGCCTCAGCCTCCCGAGTAGCTGGGACTACAGGCGCCCGCCAACACGCCCGGCTAATTTTTTGTATTTTTAGTAGAGACGGGGTTTCACCGTGTTAGCCAGGATGGTCTCGATCTCCTGACCTCGTGATCCGCCCGCCTCGGCCTCCCAAAGTGCTGGGATTACAGGCTTGAGCCACCGCGCCCGGCCTGCCCCTAGATTTTTAATTTATGATCTTTCTCCAGATTGCACACATCCTTTATATACTATTTTAAAGGTATATTGTATTTCATGGTGGAAAATTAATTTAAAATATATTATTCAACAAGATTTGATCAAAGAGGTTGTGGGTGTATTCATAAGGTGGCTTCTGAAATTTTTGCAAAAACAAGAGAGAAAACTTTGAAGAGAAATAATGTTTAGGCTAGGTGTGGTGGTTCACCTATAATCCCAGCACTTTGGGAGGCCGAGGTGGGTGGATCACTTGAGGCCAGGAGTTCAAGAGCAGCCTGGTCAATATGGCGAAACCTCGTCTCTACTAAAAAAGAATACAAAAATTATCTGGGCTTGGTGGCACATGCCTGTAGTTCCAGCTACTCGGGAGGCTGAGAGGCAAGAGAATCACTTGAACCTGGGAGGCAGAGGTTGCAGTGAGCCGAGATCATGCCACTGCACTCCAGCCTGAGCAACAGAGCAAGACTCTGCTCTATCTCAGAAAAAAAAAAGAAATAGTATGCAGGTTAATATGTTTAGGCACAAGTGAAAGTAGTTTATTAAAAAGAAAAAAAAAGCCAGAAAACTTTTCTGTGTCCCAAATTACCTCCTGAAAAGCGCACATTACTTGGGTTTTCTTTTTCGCCTCTTAAAATTGGGTAGGTTAGGGTGAGGGGAAGACTGCACTCCACCGAGGCAGGCAGAGAGAAGCTGCTGCAGTTGCCTGTCTTATCTCTGCCTCGGTCTTGCACCCCACTCCGCCAGTCCCTATTCCCACTTCTGAACCCCCGCCCCGTCTCCTGACACAGAGGCTTGGCTATCCAAATCCCAACCCCGAGGCTGTAACTAGGAAGTGCCTGCTGTCCTGCCAAGGGACTGGATTGGAGGAGGAGAGTGCAGGGGTGGGATGAGGGAAGAGGTGGAGGAGGGGGCTTTAAGCCAGAGTTTCTAGCAGGAGCAAATACCGGCACAGGGAAGGACACCCACTGGCCAGGGTATGCAGACGAAGGCAAAGCTGCTGAATGGCCACTGTGGTCCTCAGCCATGAGTAGGGACGTCTGATGGCCTCAGAAGCTGCTTTGTGATTGAGCGTGAAGGGACAGGATCTGAGGTGCTTGAGCTTGGGCTAGGCTAAGATGGCCATCTTGGCAGTTTGCCCTAGACAGTGGTGCCCATGCACCTCCCAGCCAGGCTGGGCTGGTCTTAGCGTCACAGGGCTGAGTGGCAGCCATTGAGTTCGCTACTCTCCCGAAAACAGCCCTGCAGCCTCTCCCGTGGGGTTCACTACAGGGCAGTGCTTGCCACCAATCCAGGGGTACATAGAATTTTATCACAGTGAGAAGGAGGCTTTGGGCAGAGACCACAGAAGTCCAGCGGCATTGAGGACCAACTCTGCTTTCTTAAAGCTGCAGTGTTACTTGGAGCCTCAAGGTGGTACAGCAGCACAGTCTATGGTTTACAAAAAGCCTGAATTACACTTTGTGAAAAGCTTCCTTGGGCACAATTAGCTTGACAATTTGAACTGTTTCTCAGTCGCTTGCATTCCTTGTTTCAAATAGGCTGGCTTCTAATCTGGCCTGACCTTTGAGGTCCTTTCTTGCTGGCTCATCCACCTCCATCCCCACTCAGAATCAGGAGGGCTTTCTTAGTTCTTTGGTTACTGAAAAGGAAATCCTTTTCTGCCCAGGTTCTCTCCTCAGATTCAGGCCAGAACTGCTCCCCTGTGGTCATGGGGCCTGTCTTCATAGGTGCCACCTGGACCTGTGCCAGGCAGACAGCAGAGGTGAGTTCCAGGGGGTTCCTCGGAGGTCACACTTGCTTAGGTGCGTGGAGGCTCAGGTGAGCAGACTGCAGACTGCCACCACCAGCGTCCCTTCTCTGTTTAAGCCACCTCCTTCCTTATTTCACTGATTCCCACTGGCCTCCCCTTCATATACATCCTCACTATCCTTTTTGGAATTTTCTATTAACATTTCATGATATCCATGCTGTTTAGAATTAGCTTCTATTCTAAACATTCTCTAAATTTTACTCCAAATTTACTCTCTACTCAAATGTCACCTTAACCATATGGTATTTCGTGACCACCTGTGAATAGCAGCAACCTTCCATCACTAATGAGCCCCTTATGTTGCTTTATGTTCCTTCTTAGCCCTTTCACCACCTGGCATAAGTATATATTTGTTATCTCTTCACCCCTAAGGACAGAAGGCCCCCAGTTTTGTTCTCTGCTGCATCCCCAGCCCTGGAACAGCGTTTGCATGTGGTGGGCACTCAGCAAATGCTGGTTGAATGGATGGATGGATGGATGAATGAATGAGTGGCTAGGGAGAATTTCACCCCTTCCCAACAGGTCAAAAGCAATGTTGTGACAGTTTGTAGTCTAGGGTCTGGTTTTGGCTGAGCCACTAGCTACTTGTAAGACTTTGAGCAAGTCACTTGGCCTCCCCAATGGCCTATTTCTGAATCTGCACAATGAGTGGACTGGACTGCATGGGCTGCGGTTCCTTCCTGCCCCAACAGTTTTTGGTTTTATGATTATCCTCCAAAAGGGGCTAAAGCCATAAGCCAGGTGACAGACAATAGGCATTATTGGCAGGACACTTGCAAGTAATAAGCTAGCATCAAAAGATGCATTGATATATGTAGATAAACATACTTACTTCACAATCTTTAAGTCTTTAAAAATTATGTCCCTAAGAAATCTCAAATGTATTGGCCTTATGTTTCTATTTTGATCTCTGGCTCCATGTGTTAATGACTGATATTTTTCTGACAAAAGGTTTTAAAAAATTGCTATTGCTTATTTGGGTTCTTCCTAGGTTATTTCTTCTCATTAGTAACATTTCTGGGGAAAGATGTCATGCTCTTAGTGTGCATCCAATGTGAAAAAATGTTTCAAAATAAAACAATAGTAATTTTTAAAAAACCCTCTTATCTTTGAAAAGAACCATCACCTTATGCCATAATCTTCCTCTTGCTATTTGGCTGTGGTTATTTTTTAGGATTGGTATATGTCTGGCATCTAGAAGACATTAAAATATTTTTAATGAAGAGTCAGTGCCATGTGGGAGGAAAAAATTAGTATCCTGGGATATGGGTGGAACTTCATGAAAGTGATTCTGTCTTTCTTATCCAAGGGAAGAAATTTTTGTTCTTTCTGAATGAACTTGAGGGAAAAAGGCAATCAATGTTTTTCCAGTGTAACCTGATAGATTCTCCAAGTCCTCAAGTTCAAATATTTATTCTTTTGTCTTTATAATGAAAACAAAACCAAACTTGTAGTAGGCATACTCATGATCTCCCAAATATGTCCAGGTCCCTATCCCTGGAAACTGCGAATGTGTTACTTTACATGGCAAAAGGGACTTTGCAGATGGGATAAAAGGAGGGATCTTGAGATGGGGAGATTATCATGGATTATCCAGGTGGATCTAATCTAATCTCCTTAAACTGAGCAGACATTTCCCAGCTATGGTCAGAGGACAGCACGATCAGAGGGAGAGTCTGAGATGCATCCTTGCCGGCTTTGAAGAGGGAGGAAGGGGGTCAAGGGCCAATGAGTACAGGTGGCTTCTAGAAGCTGGAAAAGGCAGGACATAGATCCTTCCTCCAGAAGGAAAGATAGTCCTGATGACACTTTTATGTTAGCCCAGTGAGACCTATGTCAGACGGAACTCCAGAACTGTATGATAATAAAATGTGTATGGTAAGGCACTAAGTTTGTGGAATTTGTTACAGCAGCAATAGGAATACATTACCTTCTTATTTGAACAGAGGCTTTGAGCTCCCCAGTGTAAAAGAAAAGAAGCCAGGCTAGGGTCTAGAGTTGTGCCCTTCAATTTGGTAGCTGCTGGCCACATGTGGCTACTGGAGCCCTTGAAATGAGTGCTGAGATGTGCTGAAGTGTAGAATAGATGTCGATTTCCCAAAGATTTAGTATGAAAAGGAAAATATCTCCTAATTTAATAATTTATTCATGTCGATTGCATGTTGAAATGACATTACTCTGGATATGCTGGTTTAAGTGAAATATACTATTAATATTTATTTCACATATTTTTTGAACTTTTGTTTTTAATGCGACTACTAGAAAATTTAAATCATTTGTGGTCCATGTTATACTTCTATTGGACAGGGCTGTTCTAGAGAATCCCTAAAGATAGGAGGCGGTCATTTCAACAGTAGACAGTTCCCCAACCAAGTGGTGAGTGATGAAAAAGTCCAGGCACAGAATTCCAGGAGGAGAGGTCAGGCTTTCTTACATCTTGCTGTATTGGACCATAAGCGAAGGTGTTGTATGGGTCTTTATATCCTCAGGGCCTGGCACATGCTCAGAAACTGTTTGCAGAGCATCCATTTGATGTTGCTGACCCTAGAAAGTTCTTTGACAAGACACCAAAGGGTGGAAAATTAGTCTTGAACAATTGCCCTGAAGGAACTTGAAACTGTGGTCTAACAGAAAACAGGATGCAACAACTGGGTCTTTTCCCGTTTGACTGGTATTTGTTGCCCCACCCTACACCTCCTGGACACGGGCATTTACCATTTCCAGGAAAGAAAGATCTCGAAAAGAATTACAAACCAAAAGGCAGCCTTGGGTATCAGAGCCCAAATACCAAGAAGCATTCATGTAATGATTTCAATTTGGCCTCTTTCTTATCTCGGTGCCAATTTCTCAGCAATGCAGAGAAAAATGACTTGAGCTCAGAATTAGGAGATGAACTTTCCATTTGAAATGTGGGTTCTCCTCTGATTTGCTCCATGAACAAGTTAGCTTCCCTGCATTCCCCTTCGTCATGCCTGCTAAGAGGCAAGTGTTTACATTCATCAGGACTGAGTGCTGCATGGTGAGGATTAATTAGTGACTCTACTTATAATTATTTTAAAAATATCAGGAATAATTTGCCTCCATAACAAATTATCCTGGCTTAGGATCCTGGGACAGGATTTGGGATTCTCATCAGTTGCTTCCCTAACAGCCCGACACTGACATTTGCAGAATCTGTTGTGGTTTAGCAGGTATTATAAGTTCAAATATCATATTTCAGAGTGTCTGCTATGGTTATAGGTAACTAAAGGTTACAGTTTTCCCCCCTGTATGATGTCATTTGCTTAACTCAAATGAACTTTGTGCCATTAAAAATGGGGAAACACAATTTATTTCAATGCCATTTGAGTCTGTTTTGAGGTATTGCGGACGGAAATATCCTGGTTACTGGGTTTGGATGATTCATGTAGTAGAGCAGTCTGAGGAATAAACTTTATCTTGTCCTCATCTTTATTTTTGTTTTCTATATGGAAACTAATCATTTGAGGTTGGCAACATGGATTTGGGCTAAATTTCTTCAATGAATTTTTTTCTACGTTTCCCTACTTCAGACCAAAAATCTCCAACCCTAGGCTGTTTTCCAAAAGCAAACCTGCTCATGAGCTCTCTGAAAGAGTGCTAGCCTGTTGGAAATTACAGTAAGTCTCCCTCTGAGGTTGGTTAGGCTGAGAATTCATTGTATTTTGGTTAAAAACAGAGAGTGTTACAATTTGATCCTGGGAGCAAGAAAGAATTAGTAATGAAAACATTGTTGGTGGAGACTGTTGCCTGGTACACAGACTGAACTCATTTGTCTGGCCCCCATGCTGGGGCATGGTATGGGTGGCCCATGTGAAAATACACACACACACCCCATCTGTTATGTTTTTCCTGATGCTTCAGGAAAGTCTGCAAATTAAGACAAATGATATTATCTGGGAGTAACTGACCATCTTGTCACTATGAAAATGTCATATTCATAGGAAATAAAAAATATGCCTGCCAAAAATCAGGTCGCCTAAATGAAGGGATCAAGGGATTAAATACCCATGGAGAAAATAACACAGATGCAGTCCAACTGTTCTATACTAGTTGATAGCAACCTATTCTAATGATATGGTTAAGATTTATAATGGCCATATAGGTTTACCTTCTCCAACCAAACTATTTTAATACTTCCACAAGTCTCCTATTTAATATTGAAGACCATCTCCTTAGCTAAAATTATTGTGCTTTAATTGACCATATATAAATAGCGGAGGGTTTTGGAGAGTACCATTAGACCACGCACAACCAAGCACAGTTGGATTGAGCCTTGAAGATGTGCATGGTGCCTCCCGCTTGTGCGCTTCCTAGTGAATGAGTAGCTTTTTTCCCTGCACTAATCTGTTCAGTTTGAGGGCTGCTGGAAGCACTATCTTTTATTCTCTTTTCATTTTCTTTACTTCACTAGTTCACAGAGCTGGAGGCCGCAGGACTGTTTGTTACATCATCACTGCTTTAAAAGCTTATTTTTGTGAATGTGATTGTACTTGAGGGTTGTCAAAACCTGAGGAAATGTGGCCTTTGGTGACCGGCCATGGCATAATATGACAACGTTTCTGGAGTAGTCCAGCACTGGGAATGGTACCCTTGGGCCAGGCAAGTAGCAGACGGTCATTTTTGTCTCTGGAGCTGCTGGCACTCAAGCGTAGAGGAGGTAGACATTTCAATGGCCAATTGCTTTTGTATTTAAACAGATTCTGGATTTAAATAGATCCTGAATTGCAGCTTTTTAGAAGACTGCAGATGCAACTTGCAACAGAATCACCTGGTTAGCTTACTCCCCTACCAGCCAATGAATCTTAGATCAGAGATACTGAAGCACAGCCTCTGGGGATGGGGCACTCAGGAATCCAAGTTTCTTTCAATAAACTTTAAATTTTAGAATAGTTTCAGATTTGCAAAAAAAGTTGTAAAAATAGTACAAAGAGTTCCCATATACCTCATACCCAGTTTTCCTTATTAATATCTTACATTAGGATACAGATAATATATGTTTGTACAAATGTGCAATGTAAGTAATATACAATGTACATTTATGCAATATACATTATCTGTATCATAATGTAATGTACAATGTAAATCCTAATGAAGGATACAGGTAAGGTACCTTTGTAATGTACAAATAATATCTTACATTAGGATAGAGATAATGTACATCTCCCCCACTTGTTTATTTATTTGATCATTTATTTATGTCAGTATAGACTCATGAATACCAAGTTATACTTCAGTACCACATTATAAGTGTACATTATCTGTATCCTAATGTAAGATATTAATAAGGAAAGGTGGGTGTGAGGTATATGGGAATGCTTTGTACTAGTTTTAAAATTTTTTTGCAAATCTGAATGTGTGAATGTACATTAGGTGCATTTGTCACAATCTCATGATTAACCAAAGTCCATACTCTATGACCTGATGTCCTTTTTCTGCAAGATTCCATCCAGGATGCCACGTTACATTTAATTGTTATGTCTCCATAGGCTCCTCTTGGCTGAGACAGTTTCTCAGACTTTCCTTGTTTTCAGTGACCTTTGATAGTTTTGAAGGATCCTGGAGAATATTTTGTAGAATGTTCCTTAGTTGAATTGTTTGATGTTTTTCTCATGGTTTAACTGAAGTTATGGGTTTCTGGAAGAAAGATCACAGAGGCAAAGTGCCCTTCTCCTCACGTTGCATCAGTGGTACCCTCAACGGGACTCACGGTTGATGTTCACCTTGATGACCTGGCTGAGATAGTCTTGACAGGTTTTTCTACTGTAAAGTGATTCTTTTTTTCCACCTTTTCATACTTTACTCTTTGGAAGGGAGTCACTGTGGATAGCCCGCACTTAAGGAGTGGGAGTTGTACTCCACCTCCCCGAGGGGGAGTAGCTACATACGTGATGGCATTCTTCTGTCTAGAGATTTGTCTATTCTCTCCCACTTGTTTATTTATTTGATATCTATTTATGTCAGCATAGACTCATGAATATCAAGTTATACTCCAGTACTACTTTGTTAATCAAATGGTTCCAGCTTTGTCCACTGGGAACTCTTTCAGTGGGATCCCGTGTCTCTTTGATGTATCCCCTTTCTTGTGATGTTTTTGGGAGCACTTCTGGCTCTTTCTGCCACTACGAGATGCTCCAGGAATTAACATTTTTGACCAGCTCTATCATACTGAAAAAAACCCAAGATTTATCATTTTCAGCCACGAAGACCAGAAATTTTAAATGTCCCGCTTATTGTTGGATGTGGAACAAAGCTGTAAAAAGAAAAATCCCACTAAAGAATGTATATGTATCTTCAATATCTCTCTGTTTATTTGGTAATATCTATAGCCCAGGCACGTACAGAGAGGCAGTTATTTAAATCCAATCAAGAGACTAAGAAGTTCAAGAGATCTATTGTATAACATGGTAGCTATAGTTAATAACAATGTATTGTATACTTGAAAATTGTTGAAAGAGCAGATTTTAGGTGTTCTCATCACAAAAATCTTAATGAGAAGTACGTGAGGTGATGCATAAGTTAATTAGTTTGATCTAGCCATCCACATGTATATATATTTTAAAACATCAGGTTGTACACCATAGATACATATACTTTTTGTCAATTTAAAAAAGTAGTGACTTTTTAAAAAAGAGACTAAAAATTGAAGAGAATCATCTATGAAACATTTTCCTGGAAACCACAAGGCTTTTGGGCCACAGGCACCTCACTGGGTGTGGATAACAATTGTTGAGTTAGCCCAGCCCCTATCAAAGGGATCTTAAGCCGTATCAACCACTTCTTAGGATTTTCTGGTGACTTCTGAGAGAGGAAGAGTCAGAAACACCCATGGGCGGTAACACCGAGGGCTGGCTCTGGAGTGGGGATGAGGTCATTGAGGGGAAGGCCACGGTTTGGGTGAGCCTGTGCTGTAGGGATGTAACTCTGGTTGGCATAGGGTACCGAGTGCGTGTCTCTGTATGTGCATCCATGCAGACTTTCACATGGGTAAAAATTCATTTAACCCACCTTGATAACTACCATCTACCTTTTGTAATTGGATTTGATTGAGAGTCAGCTGTAGCAGGGTGTGTGTGCTATGTTGACACAACAAATCATGGAGATGCATTTAGGACCCATTTCAGATCGTTGTTGAATGCTCTACGGTGATGATGACAATACAGTCACGGTACACAAAACCATCCCAGCATGAAGGCAACTGGCTTTTGCTTTTTTTGGCTCTTCCTTGGCTTCTCTGCCATCGCAGAACATCAGTTCACCTTTCCAGAATACATCTGGTGGTGTTTCTATTAAGTAATACCAGCAAATTACATCTAATCCTTGGCATTAGGACATTTAAAAACTGGTGAATGTGGCTGGGTATGGTGGCTCATGCCTATAATCCCAGCACTCCAGAAGGCCAAGGCAGGCGGATAACTTGAGGCCAGGAGTTTGAGACCAGCCTGGCCAACCCCATCTCTACTAAAAATACAAAAATTAGCCGGGCGTGGTGATGGGCACCTGTAATCTCAGCTACTTGGGAGGCTGAGGCAGGAGAATCGCTTGAACCTGGGAGAGGGAGGTTGCAGTGAGCCAAGATCGTGCCACTGCACTCCAGCCTGGGATACTGAGCAAGACACTGTCTCACAAAGAAAACAAAACAAAATAAGACAAAAACAGAAAACCCCAAAAAACCCTGCTGAGTTTCTGGTCTCACGCACGCCAGGAATCATTTGTCAGTGATTATGATGTATACTCCCATGTATCCATTTTGATTGTTTTTCCTCCTCTCTACCCCATGCCGTGCCATTCGTTCTGCCGTCCTCACATATTCTCCCACGCTTCTGCAGAGGAAATGTAAGAACTTCCTCCAGGTAATCTTCCCCTGGCAGGCTGTGTTGTCAACAGCAGCTGTCCTCCAGGTAGGATTCTTGGCATACCCTGAAGCATTCTGGAAGCACTTGTGTTTTTTAGCACTTTAGCCAGTATTGATTATTTTTATTGGGGATTGAGTGTGTTGTGTTTTGCCTCACAGGACTTTTTCACATCTGTTGCTGTGCTTAAGTTTATGGCAGAGATTCATTTGAAATGGGATTTTTTTTTGTCTTTTTTTTCCATTTGAGGCGAGAGTGCAGATGGGCTGTGCTTTTAATTTTCTTGCTGCCACTTGGGAAGAATTTGTCATTTCATTCCTAAAGACAAAAAGAAACACATCTGATATAATCTAACACAAGTCTATGCTAAACAACTCCAACTACTCTGGTAGAGTAATTCCAGCAATTTGTGTGATTGTCTATGTCTGTTAAGGATCTCTCAGTGGGAAGACTTCCAAGTAACCCTTTTGAGTTTCCACTCAAGGCATCTTTTTTCTTCTTTATATTCATAAAGCTCCTAAAGGTATAGATTGATAATTTGACTGGAAAAGCTAGGTAAATAGAACCAAGCAACTGACTTACAAGAGAGCTAGCGTAAAACGAATGGAGACACAAGGAAGAAAGAGCTTTGTGTATCTTTGCAGATATGAACAAAGCACTAGGCGGAGCTGGTGGCCTTGTAGGATGGTGACCCAGGGTTTCTGCCCAGGGTCTGCTTCCCTGCTTGTCACCCCTGGGTCCTCTCTCTGGCTATGCTGCTGTATTTTCCCTGGCCACTTCCTCTCCAGGGCTGCCTCACACTGAGGGGTACTTTCCTCTGCCTTCCCCAAGGATGCTCCTCTGGGCTTCAAGCCACCCAGCTCTGACCTTGCAGTCACCTCCTTCATTTTCTTCCTTTGGAAGGTCTCAGTGGGATTCCACCCTAACCCCTCACCCATTTCTTCTTTCCAAACTGTCAGAGAGCATCTAGAATGCTACCCAATGATGAAAGCATATTGCAGTTTTGGGGGAAGCCTGGCTTCTTTGAGCATTGAAATGCTGCAAACTGGCTTTCGGGTCCTACCCTGTAATCCCTGCAAAGGCCCATGGGCTGACTTGGTCCATCAGCAAAGGGTCCCTTCTTCCTTATGCCAATTGGAACACACCCAGAGGCCAGAGTGTGGTGCAGGCATTTTTTCTGGGAGGGGGGAATCCTATAGTGTTTCCTCTGGACAGGACACCTACCTAGCACAGGTGCCCAGACTCCCCTTTTGGTCTTTCTCCTGCTTTCCTTTTCTCTCTCCTTCAGGGGTTCCATTTAATTCAGCAAGGACAGTTTATCTTCCTGTTGAAGTGTGGATCAACTCTGTTAACCCTGGATCCTTAATGTTCTTCAGAGCCACGGCCCACAAGATCAAACCCTCTCCAACAAAATAAAATGAAACAAAACAAAAAAACCATCTTGCTAATATAAAACTTCGATGTATAATATGCCAAACCTTCCCACCCTAAACACACACACAACACAGATCAGGGGTGAGGATTGGGAGGATAGGGTGAAGACAAGTTCATCTTTTGCCATTAGCAGTTCTCTAGTAGCCCTGGGAGCTCCCAGGTCCATTGAGTTTTGGAGGCTGGTGGCATCACGCAGGTCCCACTATGGAAGGAAATATGTTACCCAACAGTTTTTGTTTCTTTCAAAACATCTGCTTCCTTTGGCAGCAAACTCCTGCTTCTTGTGTGAGAGGCATCTTTATCTCACACCTTGGAGTGAGCAAAGATGCCTCACATCCCAGAGCAGATCGGCGGCTGCTCACACTTCCTGCTCGTCCATCTGCCCCAGGTTTCTTAAGAACTCACACCATTCCCTGTATTCCATTTCTTGCAATCTTTTTTGAACAGTGATTCAAATATTGTGCCAGACAGTGTGAGGGTGGTGGGGCAAATAATGGAAAGATAGTGTTCTTGTTCCCCTGGGACCTACATTTCGAGGGAGAGGTAGATAAGCATTTTCAAAATCTTCATTTTTTTTTGCATTCTTTATTTGTGTTTACCTTTCTATTGAGTGGACTGTTAAGGAAGCCCCAGAGGAGGGAGAGAAGAGCTTTGACGTAGATGACCAGGAGAGTGTTCTTGTGGAAGATGGAATTTGGTCATGACCTTGAAGGACATCTAGGACTGTGATCGGCAGGAATGCACGGTGGAAAGAACAGTTCTAGCACAACAGAGCACAGGAGTGGGACACATCAGGGCCGGACCTCAGGGTCCCTGAGTAGTTCTATGGGAGAGCTGTGGCACCTGTGGAGAGGTGTGGAAATAGAAATGGGAAGGGACCTTGGGGTGATGCTGTTGGAGGGCTTCTGCAGTAGGGGAGTGTTTTTCCAGTTATTACAGTGTTAACTATATAAAAACTACTTTGTCTATATTCATTAAAAATACCCAGCATAATTCTTTTTCCAGTATAGCTGTCACTCACCACTATACTGTTGCTTTCAATTTTAAGCTTTAAAGATGATGTGAGAGAAAAATAGTATCCTAGTACCTGTGTGGATTTTTTTCCTTCCTAAAATCAATAATTTCTTTCATTTCTAAAGTCAATTTTGCCTTTGTAAGTGGCTTCATGCCTTTCGTTTTTGTTTTGTTCTTGTAGCTTGTATGTTTTGGAGCTTTAAAAACAAACTCTGGGGCCCATCCACCTAGGTTTAAATCTCAGCTCTGTTGCTTCCCAGAAGTGCAATTTGGGCAAATTACTTAACTCTCCTGTTTTTTAGTTTCTTTATCCACAGAATGGAGATAATATTTGTATGTATCCTTCACAGAAAATAATCTGTGAGGATGAAGTGGATTACATGTTACAAGCTCTCACTGCCTCGCATGGGGTAAATAATAAGGGTTTACTATTGTTATTATTCTTTTAAAAATTAAATGAATTCATGTTGGTGTTGAAAGAGGGTGATACGTGCACATGGGGATGTGACAATCACAGTTACAGCCCTCTATTAATAGCCAAGAGTGAATCATAAATGAAACTCCCACCCATAGCCTCCCAAGGCCTCCCCAGGCTGAGGCAGTCACTGTTCGGTTTCTTGTGTATCCCTCCAGAATCACTTTGAGTTTCTAGGGTGTATATATATGTATGCCTTCCTGTGTCTGAATCTGAAATGTGTGTGTGTCAATCTGTGTGTGTGTATATATATATCTGCACACATATACATGTGTACATGTATATGTATAGTTTCACACCTCGTATTTTCCTATCGTAACGTATCATAGTGATTATTTCATATCTTCAATATAGATCTATATAATTCTTTTAAATGGCAACATGGTATCTCATTTCATAGATATATAAAGCCAGTCCCTTATAAACGGCTATTAAGATGCTTCTAGCGTTTGTCTTACAAACAATGTTGCAATGATCCTTTTAGTACATTTTTATTTCGGTGGATATTATTCAATTGTAAATTATGAAGTAAATTCTTCCCTGTCTTTCCATAAAATCAATGCAATCTACATTTTTCCCTCGTGCTTTATGAAATGGATTTATTTTGAGATGTGTATGCTGCTTCAAGGTGGTATCGAAAAATCAGAGGTTACTTACATGTGAGTTATAAAGAGAACTATTTAAGTGAAGAAAATTCCTCTGTAGGAATACTACATTGCCCTTAAGATGTTTCTTTTGAAGAAAAAAATGTTTACCACCTTAAGCACAAAGAGCAATACACATCACTATTTACGACTGCAGCTATTGCTTTCTCAGTATATTTTAAAACAAATTCATGAGTTAAAAGAAGACAAAGGTGGAATATCTGTATATGATTAGGTGAATATTCTTAAATTTTCCATATTTTTCAAGTCTTAGGGAATGAGCATGTGTTGTTTTCGTAATTGAAAATAAAAAGGAAGAAGACACTTTTAAGAGTATCAAATTAAAAGAGAGAAATGACTGCTGGAGGAAGACCTGTGGACAATTTTAAGAAAAAGGGACAAAAGGGGAAAGGGACATATAAGAATCAAGAAACCCCGAGATTGGGGTCTACAGCTAAAATCCTAGGGACTCCAGGCAACTCTTGGATAATCCTACAGCTAACATGATAGATATTAATATTTGGGGATCTTGAGTCATTGAAAGAAAGGCTTAGCAAAAACATATTGGTTCAAGTAAGCTAGCAAGGACGCGTGTAGTACATCTTAATCTCCATCAAGATAATTTTGAAGTGTTGTCATTTAAAGGGTAAATCAGCTGCTATCTGGACAATGCACTTATATGGACAACCTCATTGCTTAACAATGCTGGATAAATGAGGCCTTTACCGCATTTAAAAGTATACTGTTACTTTTAAAAATGTTATCTTCAGACAAATCTGTTTGCTGATTATTTGGTTAGCTATCTTTGATTATACTAGTCCCTCCTTGTTTAAGTTGTTTAAGAAAGTGTCACTATAAAATATTGAAAGTGGCCGTGGCATGACTTGGAAAAATGACCCACAGGTCTAATTCCATTCCAAAGAATTCAAGGGACTTTCCAGATAAATTCATTTGGAGTCTACATGGAATTTGCAGTTAGGAAAGGAGCTGATAGAAGCTTATACTTTAACCATCTATAAAGACAGGGTTTACAAAGCAGATAGCATGTTTAACTTTCAGGAAACAAACTCCTTAAGTATCATCAGGTTTTGTTGCAGATGTCTGTTCACAAACAAATGGTGTGTGGTATATGACATTCCTGATCAACCTCATTTTAAAATTTAACTTCCAAGAGATTTACTCAACAGCAATCTATTAATCTACTTGTAACAATGATACGTTTCGTTTTTGGTTTTTTTGAGTCAGATTTCTCTCCCTATCCCTCAGTCATTCCTTAAATGGCTTTGAATTATGAGGTTAATGTCTCATTTTACTAACTTATTTTGTAAATTTATTGTATTGAATATTCTTGAAATTATGGGCCTTGAATTTCCATTTTGCTCAACTTTTATTTTAGAATTGGGGGAACCTGTGCAGGTTTGTTCTATGGACATACTGCATCATGCTGAGATTTGAAGTACATTACCCAGGTATTGAGCATATACCCCAAAGGTAGCTTTCCAGCTCTTGCCCTTTTCCCTCTCCCCTCATCTAGTAGTCTCCAATATCTACTGTTCCCATCATTATGTCCAGAGTACCTAAGTTTAGCTCACACTTGTAAGTGAGAACATGTGGTATTTTGTTTTGTTTCCGTGTTAGTTTGCTTAGGATAATGGCCTCCAGCTGCAGCCATGTTGCTGCAAAGGACAAGATTTCATTCTTTTTTATGGCTGCTTAGTATTCCATGGTATAGAGGTACTACATTTTCTTTATCCATTCTGCAGTTGATGGGCACCTTGATTGATTCCATGTCGTTGCTATTGTGACTAGCACTATGATGAAGATATGGGTACATGTGTCTTTTGGTGGAACGATTTATTTTCATTTGGGTACATACCCAGTAATGAGATTGCTGGGTCAAATGGTAGCTCAACTCCTGGTTCTTTGAGAAGTCTCCCAACTGCTCTCCACAATGGCAGGACTTTTTTTTTTTTAATGCGGAGATTTTGTCACAATGATTTCTACTTTGATCTATAAGGAGAATGTCATCTTTTTCTCCTTATTCCCAATTTGCTTTTATCCCCAGTCTTAATGAAGGTTCTGTTAGCCTTCCCTTACCCCACCATTTGTCCCCATATTCCTAAAACCAGATACATAAGCTACTGAAGGAAAGAAAACCATAGAAATACATTTTATCTCTCGTAGAAATACATTTTATCTCTCGTAGAAATACATTTCTTACAATCTGCCAGTGAATGCCAAACAACTCCTCGAGGCTCTGATTCTTGGGATTCAAGTGATCCCTTCCAGGTGTTGATGCCTTTGATGTCAATCAGGGCAGGTGATTCTTATCTGAGTTGATGGGCCAGCCCAGCTGAGCAGTCAGTTGAGCCCGCTGTGCTGGATGACTACTGAGATACAGCTGAGCTTAATGAGCCATAGACTGGAGGCTGGGACTCCTGGATTTTTTTGCCAACTCTTGACCTTAGGAAATACCTCACCTCTCTGGTCTTCAATTCCACCATCTTTGATACAGGAGTGCGAAAATTTTAGAAAGTCGTTTCCGGACCTGAAATTCTTGATTCTAATGGAAGGAAAAGAAAAGCAATCACACGTTCCTAGCTACAGCTTAAATCAGGAGGTATTGTTCTCACTTACCAAGACTTTCTCTCTTTTCCCTCCCCCATGCTCTGGGGTTCCCACTGTGGTTTGCCCTTGAAGACTCTGCCCAAGAGTTTATCACTTGATATTATAATTATCTGTTTATATTTTCTGTTCCTTTATGGGACCAAGACCTGCTAGAAGGCAGGAACTGTATCTCACTCCGCTTCCCATCTCCAGTCCCACACCCAGGATCTCTCACATCACAGGTATCCAAGAATGACTGTTGAACAATAAAACCAGAACGGTAGAGGTAAAAAGCAACAACCCTGAGATCCCGAGAGAGATTTCTTCCTTATCAGAGCACTGGACTGGCAGTCAAGAGACACTGGTTTGGCACCTGATGGGCCCTTGGACAGCTCACTTAACCTGTAGTTTGCCAAAATCACCTTGAAGAATAGTCATTAATTGTCACAATTTCTTGAACCCATACTAAACCTATTATTACCATCCCCATTTTACTGATGAGGAAATCAAGTCCCAGAGAGTATTGGATGACTGGTTCAAGGCATGCCAGTTAACAAGTGGATGGGCTGGCATTCAAAGCTTATGCCTTTCTGACTACACCACACTGCCTCCTATTATGCAGTGTGTATTGCTAGATTGATATGTCAGCACTTAATGAATTCATAATATGTACAGGGTGCAGTGTATGTGCTTGGTGGTAGTGAGGAAGTTGTAAAAAACAATACTTAGATGCTACATTTATGCCCAATGTGTAGTTTTTAGCCCTTATACTATTTAATCTGTTCCCACTGTTTGATCCTATTGGACACTTCCTCCTTGAAACACATTTTTCTCTTGGCTTTTGTGTCACATCCTTCTGTTTGTGGCTACTCTTTTTCAGTCTCTTTTGAAGATTCTTCCTTCAAAGCCATTAAGTATTGATGTTTCTTAAAGCTCGGCCCTAGACTCTCTGCTCTGTTCATTCCTTCTCCCTCCCAAGCATCAACATCTGAGGCAAGGGCTTTGGTGACTACCTCTGTACTGATGATTCCTAAGTCACATCCCTGAGCTGCAGACTAGTATGCCTGCTAGACATCTCCACTGGAATGTCTCTAGGGCACTGAAAATTGAGGTCCAACTAAATTCATGCTGCCCATCCTCTTTCCAATGCCCCCTTCTGGTTTTCTTCCAGTTTTTCTGAATGCCCCGTCATTTATGTAAGCCAGAACCCAGGAGCTATCCTTTGGACTGTGTTCTCCTTCACTTTTCTCCAGAAGCAAATTCATTACCAATCCCTATCAGTGCTACCAGTAATGAGTTCTCATATCTGTCTCCTTCTATTTCCACTGCCACCACTGTAGTCAAGCCACCACAACCTCTCACTGAGATGCCTGCATTAGCAGCCTAATCTGGTCTTCCTCTACCCTCAGTGACTCTCCTCCTTCTGTTTCTTTTTCACTCTCCAGAGTGACCTTTTAAAAATGCAAATGCATCCCTTTTCCCCTTCCCAACAGATTTGTATTTCTCTTCAGGAAAAGACCCAAATCTCTCACGTGGCATTGGCTGAGTGCTCGGGTTCTCGCTCACTCCTCTGGCCCCATCTCATCCACCCCTCTGAGCTCTCTATGCTTCAATCTCAGTAGCCTTGCAGCTCTGGGGGGTGCCTTCTCCAACCGGCAGTTGAGCCGTAACAGGCTGTTCCCTCTGTTTGGAATGCTCATTCCACCCCAACGCCTCTGTGGTAGGCTGAATTATGGTCCCCAAAGATATCCAGGTCTTAATCTCTGAGATCTATGAATGTTACCTTAAATGATATCAGGGATTTTGCAGATATGGATAAAGGGACTCTCCTGAAATGGGGAGACTGTGCTGGATTATCTGGGTAGGCCCTGAGTGTAATCACAAGCATCCTTATAAGAGGGAAGCAGAGGGAGGTCTGACTCAGAAGGCAGAAGACAATGTGACAATGGAAGCAGAGAGATTTGAGAATGCCATGACATTGGCTTTGAAGATGGAGGAAGGGGCCATGGGCAAGGAATGCTCTCTAGAAGCTGGAAAAGGTAAAGAAACAGATTTTCCTCAGGAACTGCTGAGTGGATGTGACCCTGCCTATATCTTGGTTTCTGCCCGGTGAAACCCATTTTGGTCTTCTGGCCTCCAGTAAGAGAGCAGGTTTCTGTTGTTTTAACCCACAAAGTTTGTGGTAATTTGTTACAGCCCCCAGAGGAAACTAATACAATGACTTCATGTTTGAGCAAATGCTTTGCACTCCCCAGAGTAAAAGAGGAGAGCCCTGGCCAAGGGTCTAGAACAATACCACCCAATAAGGTAGCCACTGGCCACAGGGGACTGCTGAGCACTCGAAAGCTGCGCTTTAACTAGGGCAACTGGGGTGAAGCTGTAAGAAATTTGGGTGATTTAAAAAAGAGTCATGTAAATCCATTGGGGCTAGGGGAGAGTAATGCATTTGCATTTGGTGGGCCCTCCCTTGCCCCAGCTTCAGTAATGGATGCATGATCCAGGTCTGGCCAATCATGATATCCTATCCTTAGGGCCACAGTAATTGGCCTGATGGTCTAGTCCTGAGCTGGACCAATCAGGGTCCTCTCCAGAGATTTGATATGACCGCTGGGATGGCGGGCTACCACTCTCTCCCCAAGATATGCTGAGCTGGGGATTAGAAAGACTGGAACCCTCTGTGACCTGGTGCTCCCCTCTCCCTCTGCATAGGGGATGTGCGCTACAGCAGAGAGAGTAAGGCTGGCAGGCAGAGAGAAGACTGAGACTGGCAGGCATGGGTATAGAGAGAGACACTGCCCTGATTACACTTTGGGAGTTACTGGTGTCCCTAAGGCCAGATTTACCCCCAAGATCACAAGGGTAAAGGATCACAAGACCTGGAGCTGTAGGAGCCACTTGAGCCGCTACATGGAGTGAGCTTGCCGGGAACAGAGCACGCAGAGTAAGGTGAGGCTGGGAGACTGGGAGAAAGAGCTGACATCCTGAAGACGGCTTTTGAAATTCCAGGATCCAGTGTGCCTGAGGCTAGCCTGACCTCTTTGCTGTCCCAATCATGGGAGCAAATAAGATCCCCCTTTTTTCTTACATATTTTGAGTTTGGCTTTTTCACTGGACCAGTTGAATTTTATTCATACAAATAGCAAAGCTACTGTGCATTATTTGAAATAAGATTTTTAAAAATTTACATTTGCACTAGGAAGAGAAAAAGAAATTATTTAGAGATTCTTGATTAGGCAATAGGATAAACAACCTATTTTACAGTAGCCCTGTTAATTGCTGCAATAAATCCAGGCCCCAGAAAATCAATTGCCTCCTGTTAAGTTCCATTTCATCCATCCTCCCCACCCTCCCATTCCTAGGGTTCAGTTGTGGTGACAAAGAAGGCACAGGGTCTGTGATCTCAGTGACTTTTTCTCCATTATTATTTATTTTTAATTGACAAATATAAATTGTATATATTTATTGTGAACACAGATTTTTTTTTTTTTTTTTGACACAGTCTTGCTCTTATCGCCCAGGCTGGGGAGCAGTGGTGCAATCTCAACTCACTGCAACCTCAGCCTCCCAGCTTCAAGCTATTCTCCTGCCTCACCCTCCCAAGTAGCTGGGGTTGCAGGCACCTGCCACCATGTCTGGCTAAGTTTTTTGTATTTTTAGTAAAGATGGGGTTTCACCATGTTAGCCAGGCTGATCTTGAACTCCTGACCTCAGGTGATCTGCCCACCTTGCCCTCCCAAAGTGTTGAGATTACAGGCGTGAGCGACTGTGCCCAGCCACAACATGATGTTTTGAAATATGTATACATTGTGGAATGGCTCAATCCAGGTAATTAATATAATCATTATCTCACATACTTAATTTTGTGATGAGAATACTTAAAATCTACTCTTAGCAATTTTCAAAAATACAATACATTGTTATTAACTATAGTATCCATGTTGTAAAATAGACTATTGAACTTATCCCTCCTGTCTGCTTATATGTTGTATCCTTTGACCACCATCTACCCCTACCTCCAACCTCTCCAGTCTCTGGTAACTAGCATTCTACTCTCCTTCTATGAGTTCAACCTTTTTAGATTTCACATGTAAGTGAACTCATGTAGTATTTGTCTTCCTGTATCTGGCTTATTTCACTTAACATAATGTCCTCTAGGTTCAGCCATATTGTTGTGAATGACAGGATTTCCTTCTTTCTTAAGACTGAATAGTATTCTGTTGTGTATGTATAGTACATTTCCTTTTTTTGGAGGTATATACATTTAAAATATTTTTTATTAAAATAGTAAAATATGCTCATTGAAAAAAAATACCCAAACAACATAGGAGGAAATAAAGTGAAAAGTAAAAATATTCCCCTTCCCCAAGGCTTCTAAGCTTCTTTCAGAGTTCAAGGTCTATGCTTTTAGACTTTTGTATATAGCATGTTTTCTTTATCTATTTATTCATTGATGAAGGTTGATTCCATGTCTTGGCTATTGTGAATAATGCTGCAGTGAACGTGGGAGTATAGATAACTCTTTGACATGCTGATTTTATTTCCTTTGAAAATATACCCAGAAAGGGGATGGCTGGATAATATGGTAGTTCTATTTTCAATTTTTTAAGGAATCCCCATGTTGTTTTTCATAGTGGCTGTCCTAATTTGCACTCCCACCAACAGTGTGTAAGGATTCTCTTTTCTCCACATTCTCGCCAGCATCTGTTATCTTTTGTCTTTTGAATACTAGCCATTCCAACAGATGCAAGGTGATAGCTCATTGTGGTTTTGATTTGCATTTCCGTTATGATTAGTAACATTGAGGATTTTTTCATATACCTGTTGGCCATTTGTATGTCTTCTTTTGAGAAAAGTCTATTAGGGATCTCAGTGACTTCATTGCTTTTTATCTTTGTCCTGCTGATGATGAGTTGGAAATTTTAAAATATAAAACCTAAAAGGTGGGGATTTTTTTTGTCTGTTTTGCTCCCTGTTGTATATTTAGTGCCTAAAACTGCCTGGCTTGTAATAAGCACTCAAAAACCATTTTTGAATGAATGAATTAATGCATAGCAGCAACATTTACTTTGCACCTGTTGTGTTAAGTATGTTAAGAGATGCAGGGGAATTGAAGAAGCTAGGAATGGTTCCTGGGCCCTCACAGAAAGCACGGATTAGTTTTCATCCAAATCCTTCATTTTTAAATTTACTAAAGACTGATAGACTGAAAAGCATTGAATTTGTTCTTTTATATTTGGAAAATATGCTTCCAGGAGCATCGGTGTTCTTAGAGATTCTCACATTATCTGGTTCAGGGATTTCCTTGGATACTGCGAATTTGTAAGGATCAAATGCTTTAAAATTATAGACTCCTTGGAAAGCCCCAAGCTGATCTTATAAAGTACAACCACCCTTTTGTTTTTAAGCATAGGAAGTACATGACTGAGGGAATAGGATGATTTAATTACACATCTGGGGTGAAAACATGGCAGTGTGTTCTGTGTTACTCATGGAGCAAACATAACTCATTCAAGCAAGCCATGGAAATTGTGAATACAATTACCGTAATGACTTGGTGATGATGGCTTTCTGAATGCCACCAGTCAGTCCGCCTTGGGAGACTGATTTGCCAGAGGCCTCTTCTTTCTATCTGTGCTTCTGAACTGGGCTTGAATCAAAGCCAACCTACTGCCACTAACTTGACTGCATTGTTTATGGTAATCCACGTGGACCCTGAAACCTGGTCGTCTGATGCACTACACGCATGCACAGACCGAGGGCAGCCTTCTCAGCATCAGCACACCCTCTGCAGTGAGTACTGCTCATAAGATCAGTGCAGGGAGCAGCAGATGTTTGCTCCAACCTTCTGCAGTACACGTAGTAGCAATCGCAGGGCCGAGGCTCTGTAGACGAGCCCACGTGGGCAATCTCCCAATTTCTTCCTAGGGAGAAATGCACACAGAGGCTTAGCACCACAGTTGGGTGCTGTTCACTTCTGTCTAGTTAAGGAGTCATTATTAGCCAGAAAGGAACTCTGATGTCGGTTTGGTCTTTGTGGATTTCCTGACTCAGTGTTTATGAAGGAGACACACTAGTAATGGTCTAAGATATCTGGTCCAATTTGTATCAAACAATAGTCATTTCTCATTTTCCATTGCTGCGGTAATTTTAATGCATTCTCCTCTGTGAGGCAGTGGAAATAAATACTATGGAGGAAGATTCAAGGAGGTGGTGCTTTTTTAGTCTTTTTTCCCTTCTAGCAACAGGATGAGGGTGTAAAAAAGGTCATGGACCAAGGCAATTTGGAGAATCATTATTTTCAGAGTCTGTCCTGTAACGACAGATCTGTGGCTTTGTGTGCTCTATCTTCCCCAAGGATCCAGTGTCCAGAGTCAGGGGTGTTTCTGAGCCTGAGCACTCTGCAGCTCTCCGAGGGACCTGCACAGGAGTGCGATCCTGCTGGCTTCCTTTTCTTATCTGTGAAGTGAAGATCTGAGAGCTGAGCCCTGCCTACCTTCAAGGGGTGGGAGAGTATCTGTGAGGTTTTTAGGCCTTTGAAGGCAGGTGCTGTGAGAGTGTGAGATAAAAGTTTCCGGAGATGAAACAGTGATCAGGAGGCCTCTGGAGGGCTGCCATCACTGCAGCTGATTTTCCCCTCTCTCTTACCAAGCCCTTAGCATTCGGTTTGTTGCCAGGTAAGGACTTAAGTTGAGGGGGGAACATGGTACTATAATGGCCTGTAAGGTCTCCTTCCTCATCCCCCCACTGGGGAAATGGGAAAGAAGAAAGGAGAGAAAGAAGGAAGGTTGGAGGGGGAGGGAAGGGGAGGACTTTGATGACATCTCTTCCTAAGAGCTCAGGAGGAGAGAGGCATTAAAGCTGCCGAATGCTGGCTGCTTCCAGAATGTCTCATGCTCCTTCAAGCCCTTCTGCAGTTGTGGTCCTCTGAGCGAGGGCTGCCCTTGTCTCTGTCCTCACCTGGGCACTGGTGAAGCTCTCACTGGTATCGGCCTGGTGGGTAGTCAGGTGTCTTGGCCTTGGTGAGTACCCCGCTGTAGCACACGGTGTCATCCTGTACCATTCATTGTGTGTCTGACTCTCCCATTAGGCTGAACTCTCTAAGGATAGGAGGGAGCTGCGATTTATCCATCTTTACACCACCTCCCCCAGTTCTGAGTCCCAAGTGCCTAGCACAGAACCTGCCTAAGAAGGGAGATTAATGGTTCAAGAGGAACATCCCCATATCAAGCCCAAGAGAGTGCCTATGCTCCAGCAATGGAAGGTCCTCTCAGCACAGCCATGCTGTAGGGCGGAGTTGGAACATGACAACTGTGAATTTGGTTAATTTTATATTCACCCCACATCGTCTTCATCTCCATGTCTGTTGTTTGTACAGCTTCTGTACTATACATCTATTTATAGGTGAAGCTATAGTCTCATTTATATTCACAGGCTGCGTTTGTGCTTCCTAACATCCACTCCTCTCCCGCAGCCCAAAACTCTGCACATAGTAGGTGCATCTAACGTGTCTGTATAATCGAAGTTTCCTCAGCCTACATGAACCTGGCTGGCTGTGATAGGCTGAATAATGGCTCCCAGATATGTTCACTTCCGGAAAACGTCATCTTTCTAAGGATCTTGAGATGGGGAGATTATCTTGGATGATCTGAGTGGGCCTGAGGTAATCACAACAGTTCTTATAAGAGGAGTGAGTCAGAGGAGAAGGTGATGTGACCATAGAAGCCTAGATTGGAGTGATGAATATGGAGGAAGAGGCCACAAGCCAAAGAATATAGGTGGCCACTAATAGCTGAAAAAGGCAAGCAAATGGATTCTCCTCTGGAGTCTCCAGAAGGAACTGGCCCTGCCAACACCTTGACTTGAGCCCAGAGAGACTGATTTTGGATTTCTGACATCCAGACCTGTAAGAGGATAAATGTTTTAAGCCACAAAGTTTGTGGTTAATTTGTTACAGCAGCAATAGGACGCCATACAGTGGCACACCTGGTACCAGTGCTCTGGGGCAGCTTCAGGATGGTTACATACATGCTGAACTGAGGAATGGAGGAAACAGGTACAGATGGATCTGCTGACTTGCAGCCTTCTTCTAGCTCTTAGGACGAGGGATACTGTGGCCTTCCAGCTTTGTGCCTCTCTAGGACTTAAATGAACCACTCTGGCTGGAGTAGTTCCTTGGTGAAGATGCAGCTGCTGGGAGTAGCCAACAATGCTTTATGGTGCCTGGGGCTCCCCATCTTGGGGCTCATCCCCCTCTTCCTTAAAATTGCCTGCAGTGACACAGACCAGGGTCTAGCTTTTGGTTCTTCCCCAAAACACATTTCCAGAAAACAGGAACTAATACTCCTAGGGAAAATGAGCTTCCAGATAATAACTACCTTAAAAACAATAAATTGGACACCTTTAGCATTCAAAACAGTCACTGAACATTACAGTATGATTAATATACCCAGAGGGATAAGGGACAATCTTAGTGATATGAAACAAGTTGAGAAGCAAAAAAGAACAAAATGGAAATATGTATGAGAAATTTAGAAATAAATAGTGCGGTGAAGTGGTTAATACTTAGAAGAATACAGCTGAAACTAAGCTTGTGAGTTAGAATATCAGATTGAGGCTGGGCATGGTGGCTTATGCCTGTAATCCTGGCACTTTGGGAGGTCAAGGTGGCAGGATCCCTTGAGCTCAGGAGTTAGAAACCATCCTGGGCAACATAGTGAGACCTTGTCTCTGCAAAAACATTAAAAAATTAGGTGTGCTGGTGTGAGCCTGTGGTCCCAGCAACTGGGGAGGCTGAGTTGGGAGGATCACTTGAGCCCAGGAGGGTGAGGCTGCAGTGAGCCATGTTCATACTACTGCTCTCCAACCTAAGTGACCGAGTAAAACTCTGTCTCAAAAAAAAAAAAAAAAAAGAAAGAAAATGAAAGAAAGAAAGAAAAGAAAAGAATATCAGATTGAGGGACTCTCCTAGAAGTTTGCAGGAAAGGGTCAAGAGTAGAACATAAGGTAGAAACATAAGGTAGAAAGGTAGAACATAGTATAGACTATGTTTTACAACTATAAAATAATATGGGCCTATTTCACTGTTGGATGTAGATGCATAATCCTTAAATAAAACATTAGCTAACTAAATCCAACAATGTTTTCATAAACCCATCATGATCTCATAGGAGTATATTGATAAATGCAAGAATAACATTAAATGGATCATAGCATTAAGAAGAGATTTTAAAGGTATAAACCTGGATAAAGTAAGAAATAGGTGAGATATTCACAAAATACATTTTACATAAGTCAAAAGCACATGCACACAAAACACCAATATACCTTTTGCAGGAACTTATACAAACGAAAAGATGCATGATGAACAAGTCAGAATGGTTGCCTAGGCATAGGATGATAGAAATAGAAGTGGGGACTGTGGATAAAAAGATGTAGAAAAGATTGAAAGGACAATCTGAGTGCAGCATGGAATATTGAAACTCAGTTATTCCTCCTATCCTCTCCCAAGATAGATCTCCTACATGGCCACAGCACTTTGCAATTCCTCTTATTAAGAGGTGGGGTCTACTTTCCAATTTTTTTATATTTCACCTTGTGACTGTCTTTGATCAGGTTTCTTTGTGGAAGTTCTGATACTAAGTCTCAAGATGCCACATGGCTTCTGCTAGTACTGCTGGGAACTCCGAAGCCATCAGATGGTCATGCTTGAGCAGCGTTTTGGATGTTGAATAACTATGCGGATAATTGTACATGAAACAGTTCTCAGCAAATGCAATAGAACTGAAATTATACCAAACACACTCTGAGACCACAGCACAATAAAAATAGGAGTCAAGAATAAGAAAATCACTCAAAACCATGCAATTACATAGGAATTAAACAACTTGCTTCTGAATGACTTTTGGGTAAATAATGAAATTATTTTTCTAAAAATACAAATCAGATCCTAACTGGTTCTTGCTTAAAATCCTCTTTGCTACTAGGATAAAGTCAACTCTTTTACCAGGGCTCTCCAAGCCTCCTGTGATCTGGATCCTATCACCTCTCTGCCCTCACTCAGCTCCCGTGAAATCTTTTAACATCGTATGCCTCCGTCCCTTTGTACACCTGCCTCATTTTGTGCTGCTTCTTCTGGTTCTCCCAGCAGATTCCTATTCACTCACCAGGAGTCAGCTCACGTTCATTCCTCTGGCAAGCCTTTCCCACCTCCCCTTACTGAACCATTCTGGGTGCCGCCTCGAATCTCACATCTGTCATAGTCTCTGTATGATGGTGCTTTTCAACTAGACCTAAGCATCAACATCATCTGCGTGCAGCTTTTAACATTTAATGGTCCCTGGACCCTATTGCTAGGGATTAGGTTCAGGGGTTTGTGGAGTAGAAAGTCCTCTGACATGGAATTTCTTTTCTATGTGTTGGTTTCTTTCAACAGTGGTGAAGAGCAAGGATTCTGGAGCAAGACTGCTTGAATTTGAATTCTGGCTCTGCTACCTAGCTGCTGAGTCATCTCTAGTTTTTTTCACATTATCTATAAAATGAGAATAATAACACTTATGTCTTAAATGTGGTGAGGATTAAGTTAGTAATACATGTAAATCCCTTAGAACAATGCCTGGTAAATATTCAATATATATGAACTATTATTTGCTGTTACCAAAAGTGTTCAGACCAGAAATTGGGTTGTCAATTCTTTGAATTCTAAGGCCTAGCACCTTGCCTGGCTCACGGGCTGGCATTTAGTAAAAGGTTGAGGAGCTGAATTAAAAATTATAACCAATGTGGGAAGAAAATTGGAAGATGGGGGTAATTTTAGGCCGGTAACTTCCTGCTTTATCAGAAAGTCTTAGTGCAATAAAAGTCAGTAGCCCATCTGATTTTTGTCCAAAGATGAGCACCAGCAGACTGATACGGAGTGAAAATAGCTCCAGCTAGATAAGATGCAGAAATATGGAGGAGAAGCTGGGCAGCCTCTGGAAGATTTGTTGGAAAAGCTTTTGTATTTTTCCAAATATATTGGTTGGTAAATGAAACACTGAATAAATATAATATATATTCATGTTAAGTAGTGGTTTTAAAAAATTACATGATTTTATCAGCTTGCATGTTAGTGCTGAACGCAGTCTTAAGACATTTTGACTCTTCAGATCTCTGTTTTTCCTTATTTATAAATGAAGGAAAATTGAAGTGGTTTCTCTAAAGTCGCGTGACCACTTGTGCCAAAATCAGGACCCGTGTCGGTGCTGGGCCCACCAAAGCCTGCTGCCGCCGTTGTAATGAACTGTGATTATTATACAATCCAATACATTCCCTTCTGTCAGGCCTGCTCCTTCTCTGGTTATGATCAGTGACGTCACTCCTGTCCTAGCTGCCTTGGGTTGGTTAGTGTTGACCAGAACGCAAATCTATCACGTGGGAAGAGGGGAACAGAGCCATTTAGTAGAATATGTAAGTCAGTGAATCAGGAAAACATACATAGATTAGCACATGAGTGTGGGAATGCAAGCACAAAACCATGGAAGGCTGGTACTTTCTTCAAAGTGAGATAAGCCAAGAGGACTTTTTTTTTTTCTCTAGCCTGGTAAGTAGGCTTAAATTCTTCACAAACAGTGGACTTCAGAATTAGTATTTCCAGGTGCCCTCAATTGTGGTAATTTAGTTCATCATAATATGTTGATGTATATTTTAATGAACTGTGTTCAGTTTTATTCTTTCGAAGATTATAAAGCACATTGCCTCATACATAGAAGCAGGCAAGAAGTGATATGTTGAATTGAATTCAACTGCACTGCAGAGCTGTGGTCCAGCCCCATCAAAAGTCAAAGAACTAGATAGTTTCTCTCAATGGCCCTTTCACTCAAATTTATCTGTACAAGTCAGTTGATTTCATTTAGTATTAAATTTCATGAAACAACTGGGGGTGGGTGTGCATTTTGATTTTCTCCAGTTTTTGGGAAACTTCTAGGCCATCCCTAGCTGTGTGACCTTAGCCTGTGTTTTTGTGTTTGTTTGTTTAACTCTGGAAGCCTCATATTTCTCCTCTTTGAAACAAAGGTAACAAAATTGGTAGCACAAGAGGGTTGTATATGTATTTTTTTCTTTCTTTCTTTTTTTTTTTTTGAGATGGAGTCTTGCTCTGTCACCCAGGGTGGAGTACAGTGGCATGATCTCAGCTCACTGCAACCTCTCCTTCCCTGGTTCAAGCGATTCTCCTACCTCAGCCTCCTGAGTAGCTGGGACTACAGATGCAAGCCACCACGCCAGCTAATTTTTGTATTTTTAGTAGGGACAAGGTTTCACCATGTTGGCCAGGCTGGTCTCAAACTCCTAACCTTATGTGATGTGTCCATCTCAGCCTCCCAAATGTATATGTATTTCTGAGTGTCTGAATGCACCAGTAAAACATCTAGCGCACAGCAACCACTCCAAATATTTTGCTCCCTACTGCTATTTCACCTTTTCCCTTACCTCTGTTTCCTCCTTTCAAGGAGAGCAAATTATCCTTGCCTTGGACATTTAGATTATCTAGGGAGTTATTATTTAATTTCCAGGGAAGTAGCTAATCCTGATTAATACTTCTCCCTCAGTTCCATCTCATCCTTCTTAATGCAAATGGTTACAAGAATGGAAAGGAACCTATAAGTGGTGGGTTTTTGCAGCCTCCAAATAGAAGATGGCTATTGTACCAATAGAATGAGTGTGCCCTTAATGAAGCACTTTGACTGTAGGCACCACCTCCTACATATAAGTTGAGATCTAGACCCGAGATAGAGTTCTGAAAAAGGAAGTTAGAGTATGTAACAACTAATTTATTTCTGTAGATTTTCCATCCACTGACCTGTCTGACAAGGCAGCTGTTCAGAGGCTCCTGCTGCATAAACAAAAGCCAGAGCTTTCCAGAAAGGGGCTGCTGAACTGCACGCCATGACTTCCTGGATATATTCCTCAAATTACATAATATTTAAAAAAAAAATGGCAAGAAATGATGGGGAATGGGAAGTAGAAACATGGCAATAAGGAGCTAAGCCACTGAATTCAGGCGATTCTTATTAGTATTTCTGGTGATTTTCTGTATTTAAATTTTTTCTCCAATTAACATGTATTAGGAGTAGAATCACACTTTTTTTTTTTTTTTTTTTTGAGACAGAGTCTCACTCTGTCACCCAGGCTGGAGTGCAAATGGTGCGGTTTTGGCTCAATGCAACCTCCACCTCCCGGGTTCAAGCAGTTCTCCCACTTCAGCCTCCTGAGTAGCTGGGACTACAGGCACATGCCGCCACACCCAGCTAATTTTTGTATTTTTAGTAGAGACGGGGGTTTCACTATGTTGGCTAGGCTGGTCTCGAACTTCTGACCTCATGATCCGCCTGCCTCGGCCTCCCAAAGTGCTGGGATTACAGACGTGAGCCACCGCACCTGGCCAGAATCACGCTTTCATAAGTGATCCTAACAAAGGCCTCATCCAAGAAGGAGTTGAAGGGAGAAGTATCCTGCGCCTCTAGAGGGAAACAAGTTGGAGTGTGATGGCTAAGAGGGATCTCCAAGAGATAAGGAGGCAGTCCTGAAGATGGACGATTGTGGAGGTTAAAGAAATGCCTTGTTTAAAAGAAATTCCAAGCTTAAATATTTTTACGTTATACATGCTTAAGGTAAAAATTTAATTCAGGATAGAGGGGAACTTGATATCCAAACCTTTAGGAGTAATGACTCTTAACAAATTGATATGTCCTTCCAGACACCTTTCTGTGCATTTATTTATTTAAAATATGTGCATATAATTTTATATAAATGGGATTATGCAACTTGCATTTTTACTCAACAATGTATCTTAACAGATTTCTATGGTCAAATGATAAAGGTTTTCATCATTATTGTTAATGGCCCCATTATTATTAAAAGAGTCTCCTTTGATTGGCTATGGGAAGCAGTGCTATAATGAATATCCTTGGGCGTATTCTTTTCCATTTGGGTGATAATCACTTTAGGTAAGTTTCTAAAAAGTTAGTTTATTGGGTCATTTAACATTTTGATACGTATTATATAAATTTATGCTTTGATACATATTATATAAATTATACTTCCACAAGTGATAACATGAATGCCTGTGCCTCACACCCTAATAGGGGTTATAAATTCCTTGTCTTTTGTATATACTGCAAATATTTTCCTCTAGGTTAATTTTTTTTCAATCCTTTCTAATGATGTGGTGATGATTTAAACAAATTTATCAGTCTTAATTTCTGGTTTGGTAGGTGGTGGTGGTGTGTGTGTGTGTGTGAGAGAGAGAGAGGGAGGGAGAGAAAGAGAGAGAGAGAGAGAGAGAGAGAGAGAGAGAGAGAGAAAGAGATGCTTACTTTTATTCCCTCAGCTATGGAAATATTCTACCGTATCATTTTATGGTACTTACTTAATTTTATTTTTCAAGTCTTCAAATCTTTGAGATATCTGGAATTTATTTTAATACAGAGAAAAGGGTATGGATCTTTTTGTATTTCTCACTCCACTCCAAATAGCTACCTAATTTTCCAACATCTTTCATTAAATGTATCATATTTTCCCCATTGAGATTAAAATTGATCTTTATTTTCTACATGTTTGGACCTATTACGAGATTGTTTATTGTTTCTATTCAGTTTATCATTTGACCCATTCCTGCACTAGTGACTCATTTATAAAATTATTATTGTTATGTATTTTTAAATATACAACAGGCAAGTTCCCTATTGCTGACCCCACCTCCAATTTTTCTTGTTTCTAGGATGGATTTTTTTTTATGTTTTTCTGCCAGCAATCTTTCAGAAGCATTCCTGATTGACTTTTGGATCATACCAAATTTATAGATGAATTAGGAGAGCTGAGATCTCCATAATATTAATTTTTTTATCCATCAATACCTTTTTTGTTTATTCATATTCTTTCTATGTCTATCAGTAATGTTTTATGTTTTATATGTTTTTTCCATAGAAGTCCCATGCGTTGCTGATGAGGTTTATTTTTAGTTATTCAGCAAAGTGTAATGTTTTGTACCATGTCAAGACAGCTACTCAGGAACCACTTTTTCCAGACTTTTTTCCCCTGTTGACCCAGGTTAGGGTTGGCTACAAGAGAAAGTTTCATGGACTTTGGGAGTCAGAAATGAATGAGTAGTTGTCAGTCAGAGGTGGTGAAGGACAGATGCAGAGGTCCTGGTGGGTTTCAGTTTGTCCTTGTTTCTCCCAATGCCATGTCTTCCTTCTCCTTCCTGTGCTGACCCCACTGACAAGCAGTGACTCCAGGTGCCTCCAGGTCACCCCACTGGCAGTGACTCCAGGTGCACCCACAGATACTTCCCTGAAGCTCACACAGTGACAACCATGAGGAGGCACCAGCCTTCCATGGACTTCCAAACCAGTCCCCCTTTGGGTTCCTCTGCAGCAGCTGCGTGTGCCTCACTTCCTGCAAGCCCTGACTCATGTACCCACCTCAGGGATAGGGAGTGACTTTTCTCTGATGCCTTTCAGAGCTCCACTTTCCTAGTATCTCTCACAATTTTCTAAGGCCCAATTCAGATAATAAACGTCTTATTCCTTAATATCTGTAGTAGTTCTGCTTCCCTGATCAAATTCTAACTGGTTCACAAAGGGTGGAGAAAATGACACACAGGACAGGCTGATGCAGATCTGTGAGGAAGGCTGCAGACTCAGGGCCAGCAGGAGACATGGCGTCATTCACTCAAGAACACGATGCACTGGGGTTTTAACTCCAGGAGAGGAACCCTAATATTTCTACTGCCTTCTGTGCTTATAGAGGAGTTGGAAGGGGCAGAGTCAAAATCAAGTTAGCAAGACCTAGGTTTTGCAAGTGAAATCACAGCTTTGCTAGTGTGAGAAGTGATTGGTGACCACCCACCAATTACTTGGGAGGTTGCCTGTAGGGGCTTAGAGCTTTCTGCTGAGCCAGAGTTGCTGACTCCCTGAGGGAGGGCAGCTGAAGGCATCTAGGAACTAACTGGCTCTTCTTCCCAAATAGCTATTTCATGATTTTGTTGCTATTGGACACAGGCATGTGCAACTCGCCCTAAAATTTTTAACTGTTATTTGTCTATGGGAAAGCAATTGATTTTCCACATATTGGTTTAGTAAGCTTCCACGTTACTAAGCTCTGATTATTTCAGCTGTAAATAGAATTCTCCCACTTTCTTTCCAATATAGACTCATTGTGGCCTTCTGTGCAATTGCATTGATTAGATTGTTCAATGTTAAATGTAAATGGTGATTGAGGAAAACTTTCTGGTTCTTGATTAATTTGAAGCATGTTTGACTCTTGATTACAGGCACATAGCTGCACACACACACACACACACACACAGAGACAGAGAGAAATAAGTATTGTGATAAAGAGGTATCCATCCATTCCTATTTTACTGAATATTTTGATCAGTAGGAATATTTATCGAAAGCATTTTTGGAATTTACAGAGATGCCAGTTTTTTTTTCTCTTGACCAATTTACATGGTAACTTTTATAAATGATTTTCTCAGTTTGAACCATCTTGACATTCTTAAAATAAAATCCTTTTAATTATATGCATTATCCCTTTATTGCACCATGAATATTTGCTTTTTTTATTTTTGGCTACTAAAATATTTGCCAATTTTAAATTTTTCTCTTGGATAAATATTCAGGAACAAAATTATAAGGCAATTATTTCTGATGTTGTCGTGGTCGAGTTTTGGGATCAGAGCTATGTAAGTCTTAAAAAAATGGGAATGTTTCAGATTTTTTCTTTGTCTAAAACCAATAAATATCACAGGAATTATCTATTTCTTGAATGTTTGTTGTAACTTTTCTGTAAAATTAATCAGGCCTTATCCACTTTCAGGGTGTAAATCTTTACCTGTGTTTTCAATTAAAAAAAATAGTTTTTCTATCTCTTCTTGGGTAAATTCTGTTAATTTTAATTTCCTACAATTATTACAGTCATAAGTTTTTTACACAGTATTCCTTTACAAAAAAATCTGATCTCTATGTATGGTTATAAACTCTTTAAAAAATTCCCACTATTATGCAGTTGTGCTTTCTATTCTCACAGGTTAGTTTATTTTAGCATCTATTCAGTGATACATCTTATTCATTCTGATGCTTTTATTTTTTCCTAAATAATTTATTTCTGATTATTTATTTATTATTTACTCCTTTTTAATTTTGTTTTTTAGTTTCTTAAGTTGAATGCTTTTTTGATTTAATTGAAATTTTTCTTATGTAATAACAATGTTAAAAGTAATGGATTTTCTATTGAAAGTGACATTGGCTATGTTTTTTGAGTTTTTTATGGACTAGTCCTGCTGCCATTAATTCTTAAAGAATGTATAATTCAAGTTTTACTTTATTTTTGATGAAAGAATTATTTATAGATCAAATTTTTATTTCCAGGAAGATACTTTTTAAATTTTATTTTGTTGTCAGTTTCTAGTTTTATTGTGTTGTGGTCAGAAAATTAATAAGTATCTCACTGGACTGTGAAAATAAGGTATATTATTTGGTTTGATGTATGTTTTATCAATATCTTGTTTATGCTACTGATACTTGTATTTCTACCCATGCCTTTTCCCAAAGTACAAGTATACTTCAATTTCAAACTTGCTTGTCAATGTCGATATGTTTCACATGTGTCTTATGAACTGTGTACATCACATATATGAATTTTGCTTATATCTATTTTTATTTATTTAAACAATCCTTTTACTTTAGAATAGTTTTAGATTTACAGAAAACTTTTTAGTGCAGAGTTTCCCATATATGCTTACCTAGTTCGCACTATGATCAACATCTTTTATTGGTTTGGTACATTTGTCACAGGGAAATTGTGTGGTTTCTTGAAAAAGTCAATAAAGTTGATAAAATTTCTAGCCAGACAAACGAAGAAAAAGAGAGGAGATACAAATTCCTTATATCAAAAATGAAAAAAGTGTCATTACTACTTATCCCATGGACATTCAAATGGTGACAAGGGAATATTATAGATAATTCTATGCCCCACCCCCCCAAATTTGACACTTAAATATACTGGACCAATTTCTTGAAAGACACACAGTACAAGGAGAAATATATGGGAAACTCACACAAAGGGAAATAGATATTGTGAATAGGCATATATCTATTACAGAAATTAAGTCAATAATTAATAACCTTCCAAAAAAAAAAGAAAAAAAAAGCACCAGCCCTAGATTGTTTTCCTGGTACATCTACCAAACATTTACCAAAGAAATAATAGCAATTTTCTATAACCTCTTGTAGATAATAGAAGGAAATGGAGCACTTTCTGGCTTATTCTTGAGTGCAGAATCACCCTAATACCAAAACCAGATAAAGACACAATGAGAAAGGAAACTATAGATCAATGTCTCTCATGAAAATAGATAATAGATAAAAAAATCCTCAAAAAATATTAGCAAATTGAATCCAACAATATATAAAAATTAGTATATGCCACAACTAAGTGGAATTTATTCCAGACATGTGAGGTTGGTTTAACATTTGAAATATAGTTAATGTAATCCATCACATCAAGACACTAAAGAGACAGTAAAAAGATTAGTGGTTGCCAGGGGGTGGGAGGGTGGGGAGAAGAAGGATGAATACAGATGAAACACAGGGGATTTGAGAGTGGTGAAACTGTTTTATATAATATTATAGGAGTAGATACATGACATTCTGCATTTATCAAAACCCATGGAACTGTATGACGTAAGGAGTACATCTTAATGTAAACCATGAACTTCAGTTAATATAATACATCAGTATTGAATCGTTAATTGTAACAACTGTACCACATTAGTGCAAGATGTAATAATAGGAGGAGAAACTGCATGGGTGTGTGTGGGGGGATATGTGGAAACTCTCTAAGCTATCTGCTTAAATCATAAACTGTTTTAAAAAAGCAAGTGCATTTTTTTTTAAAGGAGCTCACTCTTTTATAATGCAATGTTGCTTTTCTATAGATGTAACAAGGTGCAGGAAGATGCAGACTGGGATGAATAAGCACCACGCTGAATGAACTCCTTTACCCTGAAGAGATCTTGGCCCCTTTCACAACCTACCATATCAACCTCTTAGCCTACATATATATTTTTTGTCAGATGTTTGTTTTTATGATGAAAATACTCAAGCTCTTTTGTTCCTATGCAATTTAGCAGTAGAATGCACTTTTCCCCCCATACACTATGCCTAAAAGCACTTACTGTACTGGGTATATTTGCAATATAAGGAAAAAGGCTATAGGGCTAAAAACCAAGTTAGAATCGCTTTCTGGCATTTTTTCTGTAAATCGCTGATTCACTTTCTGACACTCTTGCTTTTAAATTAGTCTAAGGCAAGCACAGAGGCATACTTGATAAAAGGCTTTAAAAGAATCCTGACTGCTGGGGCTCTGGTCTTTCTGACCTTATTAAGTGGGGTTGGGGACATTTAAGCCTCTTCTCTTTTTTTGATCACCACTGCAGAGCTTGCTGAAATCTGAAAAGCTAACTTGTCTTGCTAGCCATCCATCAGGGGTAATTTAGAGGAAGATGGCCAGAAAATGCTTTTGCCTTTAAGAATAAAAGAGAATTGGTAATGGGGTTTTTATTTTATTCTGGCATCTAACAATATCTGTGGTGGCCAATTGCAAACTACTGTGATTTTAATGGTACAGAAGCATTAATCTATAATCAGATGATGTTAAATACATTACTCTATACTTGAGTTAATAGTCACTGGTGCCGCTAATGAAGTCAAGGGACACTAAGAACCCTAAATCCTTAAATTATGATTAAATTAAATCCTTAAATTAGCGTGGTAGGTTCTTCTGCCTCGGCAGTTTTCTAAGTGGGGTCCTGAAACCTTTTCAGTTATACCTGAAAAGAGTTTTTGCTGTTTTCGTAATAATTCAAAGACACGATTTGCCCATTTCACGAGGTTGACTTTGCACTGATACTGGACAATTTTTCTTTTTTTGGCCTTGGCTCTGCTTTGTTGACCTCAGAGCACACTTTGAATGCCATTAAAAAACAAACCACATACACAACAGGAACTGGAACTGGATATGAATTCTTCTGAGGCACGCGACCTCAGAAGAATTCTTCAACAAGGTGGATTTATACAAAATGCAGAGGAAATAAATGAGGCAATGTGGTGCTGAGTCAAAGGGTAGCAGAGGAGCAGTCAGTGACAGTGCAGGCAGATGATACCTCTTTCTCATAAGTGCGAGTGTAAACCGCAGTGCCCTGGGTGAGTGTCAGGATGAGTTTCCCATCACTTAGCTCTGGGACAAGTGTCCTCTCTTGCCCATTAAACTTCTGCAGGTGAACAAGTTTGCCTCCATTCAGTGTCACAATGGACTTGACCTTTTTGTCATCTGCTGTTGTCTTATCGAACTCCATCCCCAGCTTAAAGCTGATCTCTGTGTTCTTGAACATGCTCTGTGTTTTTAAGGTGATAATGTCCCCATTCTTTTTGATGATTGCGGTAGGCTTTGTCACGCTAGCCACCTGCCTGGTAGCAAAACTTGCACTCATTAACTTCATGTAGTCATCGAAATTCTTGCTGTCTGAGAGCTTCCAGGTGCACAGGAAGGCATCTACCATGGTGATGCTGGCCTAGACTGAGAAAGAAGCTGTGAGAGAGCAGGTGTGCAAGGACTTGGACTGCCAGTATTGGATGCAATTTTTGGTACCTTAGGACCAGTTGAGGCAGTGGCACTAAACTGTACTAATGATCATTGTATTTTTCCCCACCAGACAGTGGCAATATGATTTGTGAGGATAGTTTTGCCTCAACCCACCTGTCATGACTTTCTCACAGCTATTAAAACATATTTTACAAGCAGAAACTTACATTTTAGGTGAATAAATGCAGGCTCCTGAGGAAAGGCACTTTTGTGATTGTTTGAGCTGTGAGCTCAACTATCTGCTTTTCCATGGAACACCATATTTGTTTGAAGGGCCAACTGATAGACAGGCTGTGGCTATTCAGACTTGTATATTTGGCAGACATTTTGTAAAAAATGAGAAATTTGAGTCTGACATTACAAGGAAAACAAATGACAGTATTTACAGCCAATGATAAAATTTGAGCTCTTAAGTGAAAATTAGAATTTTGGGATACTTGCATATGCCACCATGAACTTGGCAGCTTTGCAATACTTAAAGGCTTTTCTAATGAGAACAGTGGTCATATGAATGGATGTAATGTTTTGATATTTATACTAGAATTGTCACTATTTTAGAGATCTGCTGATATTTTCCCAAAGACCAATGCATGATGTTGCAAAGTGACGTGGTTTGGCTGTGACCTCATCCAAATCTCATCTTGAATGTAACTCCCACAGTTCTCATGTGTCACGGGAGGAACCCAGTGGGAGGTGACTGAATTATGTATGGGGGTGGGTCTTTCATGCACTGTTCTTGTGATAGTAAATGAGTCTCATGAGATCTGATGGTTTTAAAAATGGGAGTTTTGCTGCATAAGCTTGCTTCTCTTGTCTGCCACCATGTGAAACATGCCTTTCACCTTCCACCATGATTGTGAGGCCTCCTCAGCCACGTGGAACTGTAAGTTCAATAAATCTCTTTCTGTAAATTGCCCAGTCTCGGGTCTGTCTTTATCAGCAGCATGAAAATGGGCTAATACACAAAAAAATTTCAAAATGTAAGGAAGGCTAATGGATTTTAATGTAATGGTTTTAGATTCCACGTTGCAGCCCATCTTTAAGAAACTACCACTTGTTCAGGTTTGGTGCACTATTAGAGAAGAATATCCCAATGATTTGAAATGGCTATTATACTACTTCTCCTCCTTTCAATTGCATATCTGTGTGAGGCTGAATTTTCTTCATATACTTCAACCAAAAGCATACCTTGTAACCGATTGAATGCACAAGTGGATTTGAGAGTCCAGCTGTCCCCTATTAAGCCAGATATTAAGGAAATTTGCAAAAATATAAAACAATGCCAGTTTTCTCACTGATTTTTTTAAATTAAAATTTTAAATTTGTGATACATGTAGATTTGCAGAAAATTGTAGAAAATAATACAGTGTGTTGAGCACTGCAGCTCATGTCTGTAATTCCACCTATTCAGGAGGCTGTGGCAGGAAGATCAGTTGAGCCCAGGAGTTCGAGGCTGTAGTGAGCTATGATTGCACCACTGCATTCTAGCCTGGGGAGAGAGTGACTCTATCTTTTTGTATGCGTGTGTATATTTAGTTCTGTGCAATTTTAATGCATGTGTGGTTTCATGTTTCTTCTGCCACAGTAAAGATATTGAGAAGTTCCTTCTCCACAAATGTCCCTCCTGTTGTCCTTTCATGACCATATGCACCTCCCTCCTCCCAATCCTTCTCTCTATGATCTGTTGTTTTTTCTGTTTATGATTGTTCCATTTTATTATTAGTTGATATTAATCTCTTTTTAATTTTTAATTGACATATAATAATTGTACATCTCTGTGGGGTACAGTGTGATATTTCAATACCTTTATGCCATGTGTAATGATCAAATCAAAGTAATTAGCATATCCATCACCTCAAACATTGATCATTTCTTTGTGCTGAAACATTCTAGCTATTTGAATACATAGAACAAACTACTGTTAACTAGTCACCTTACAGCGCTAAAGAACACTAGAGCTCATTTCTCCTATCCAGCCGTAATCCTGTATCCACTAACCAATCTGTCATCTCCTCTCCCTCCTTCCTCCCCAGCCTCTCGATCCCCCTGTTCTATCCTCTACTTCTATGAGAGTAACTTATTGAGCTTCCACATCAGTCTCACTATTTTTTTTGTTTTAAAAGATATAGTTCTTTTTTTATAAGAATGTTATTTATGTTAACAGGCAATGGGTTTATTCTTATTTTATTTTATTTTTTTGAGATGGAATCTTGCTCTTTTGCCCAGGCTGGAGTGCAGTGGTGCCATCTTGGCTCACTGCAATCTCCACCTCCTGGGTTCAAGCAATCCTCCTGCCTCAGCCTCCTGAGTAGCTGAGATCATACTCAGCTAATTTTTTGTGTGTTTTTAGTAGATATGGCATTTCACCATGTTGACCAGGCTGTTCTTGAACTCCTGACCTCAAGTGATCCACTTGCCTCGGCCTCCCAAAGCGCTGGGATTGCAGGTGTGAGCAACTACACCTGGCTTATTCTTATTTTAAAATACATTACTACATATTAAAGAATCTTTTAGTTTTAATTTCTAACTGCTAAATATTGATAGATGTAACCACATAAATAGAGATCTTTGGAGTTCTCGGTAGCTTTTAAGAGTTTAAAAGGGTCCTAAGACTAGAAAGTTGGAAACCACAAGAAACAAGTCCACAGACACCATAATCTTTTGGGTTAACTCTCTTGAATTGTCTTCTTTATAGAGTCTCATTGAATTTTTTTTTTTTTTTTTTGAGATGAAGTCTCACTCTGTCAGCCAGGCTGGAGTGCAGTGGTGGGATCTTGGCTCATTGCAACCTCCGACTCCTGGGTTCAAGCGATTCTTCTGCCTCAGCCTCCTGAGTAGCTGGGACTACAGGCACATACCACCACACCAGCTAATCTTTTGTATTTTTAGTAGGCATAGGGTTTCACCATGTTGGCCAGGCTGGTCTTGAACTCCTGACCTCAGTGATCCACCAGCCTTGGCCTCCCAAAGTGCTGGGATTACAGGCATGCGTCACTGTGCCTGGCTGAGTTTTTAATATTTCTCACAGTGCCCATGATAGTGCTGGGCCTAGTATGCACTCAATAAATATAAACAGAATTGATGTGAATGTCTTCATCAAGTTTATAAGCTTCATCACTGTGGTTGTGGCTTTTTTGGCAACAATGGACCCGGCGTATATAAGGCGTTGCTCGCCAATTCTAGATGTGACTTGGAAACTGTGTGTGACCAAAAATGTGAAGAATCTACCCATTTACCTCAGGATTTATCACTTTAAATCATCTTCAGTTTGCTTATCAACTGATGTGATGACTGACAGGTTCACTTTGGTCCCTGTTTCTTTTCATCAAAGTTAATGATCGTTCATCAAACCTAGAGAAGAAACTTCATAGTCACTAAGGAAAAAAGGATACAAAATCCTTCCCCTTAAGGAATTTACAAATTAAGGTGATTATTCTTTTTAGAAAAACTTGTGGGAATTTACAGGGGCTGTGGTAAAGTGGGTTAAATACAACGAATCCTAAGACAGACAGACCCTACCCCGTGTCCCCTCGAGTGGGTGGCCAGGCAAGTATGATGACAGACACATGCTGAGACATACAGGTTTAGAGTTAGAAACTGTCAGAATCTCTATTATTTGGTTGAGCTTGTCATTGTGAGCTTCTGTGGAAGGGAGACAAAATTCTAATGGCCATTGCAACACTAAAAACTTCTCTGGGTTTAAAATTTTTTTATTAAAGACATAAGATTCAAGTAAATATTAATACAACTGCTAATAGTAATAATAACAGTAATAAAACTCGGGAAGTTTATTTTAAACTCACTTATATCCAAAGTAGTTAATAATAATTTTTGACTTTCATTATGCCTTCCTCCTGCCATTTGTCATGACTTTCTAAAAGCTGTTAAAACATGTTTTACAAATAGAAGTTTACATTTTAGATGAGTGGATGCAGGCGCTTGCAAAAAAAAAAAACCAATTTGTCAACAAGAGGGTCCTTATTTCTATCTATTTAATAGAAGAAAATCAAAACATAGAAATCTGCCATTTAATCATGCAAGGTAGCATCACCTCAATGTAATCAGCTAACCAAAATCTCTTTGTTCAATTTACTAGTCATAAACCCAATTATTTAAAATTCAGAAAACAGATAAAATGACCTGCATAGTTAATTCAGTTTTTCTCCCTTAAAATACAATCACAATTATTTATTGAGCACTGACAGTTGGAAAGGCACTGGGCTAGGTACTGGAAAGAATTATAAAATGACATGGAATCTCTTCCCTGGCACTTAGTTCATGCTTCCTTTAATTTTTTCCCCCACTTTAAAGTATTTGAGATGTCTTAGTCCATTTTGTGCTGCTATAAGAAAATACCTGAGACTGGGTAATTTATATAGAATAGAAGTTTATTTCTCACAGTTCTGGAGGTTACAGTTTCAAGATCAAGGTGACTGCAGGTTTGGGCCTCTGATGAGGGCTGCTGTCTGCTTCCAAGACAGCTCCTTGAAAACTGCATCCTTCAGAGGGAGGAGCACTGTGTCCTCACATGGAGGAAGGCGGAAGGCAAAGAGGGACAAACTCCCTTTGTCAAGTTGTTTTGTAAGGGTGCCTGATCCCATTCTTGAGAGAGGTGCTCTCATGGCCTAATCACTTCTTAAAGGCCCCACCTCCTAATACTATTTTAAATTTTGGAGGGGACATGTTCAAACTATAGCAGTGGAGTATGGTATTCTGATCACCATTGTATTTGTCTGCTTCAGACAAATTTGGAGAATTTGACTTAAAGCACAGCTGTCGATAGCCCCAAATTCCATTCCAGCACTTCTTTACTATATAGTCTGGCCATTATCCATCCCCCTTAGACCAGATGTAATACACTGTAGGAGGAAGTAGGTGCTTCATGTGATGGAATGGGTATTAACCATCCCATGGATTGGATTAATTTTAGAATGTCACATCACTTCAAGACTTGTTGGCATGCTCAGAACTTATGCTTTCTGAGGCAACTTGAGTGGCTGCCTACAGCAGGATGAATCCTGTGGCTTGTGACAAACCTGGCTTCTGCCTGTGTCTATGAGGCACCATGGCAAAGATGCCATGGCTCTGAATCCCAGCTTCACTGTGCTCAGTACATGGTCTGGAACAGAGAATGCACTTCATATATCTTCATTATCACCACTGCCACAACTACCAGATGAGCTTAGTCAACCTATTCACTGAGGCTTCCTGAGAGTGATGCCTATTTTATTTACCTTGCAATATTACTGTGAAAATTATAAGAAAGGTTGCATAAAAAGTAATTTGCATAGTGTCCAATAAAGAGTAGAATCAAGGAAAATATAACTACCACTATTACTGATGTTGTTGTTACTATTATTATCACTACTGAGGCTGGAAGAATATCTACTTCTGCTGTGCCATCAGTGCAATACATCATGACAATGGATTATAGCAGTTATTGCTCTAAGGCACTTTTTCTAAACAAATAAAACATTGTATCAACTGCTGTTTTGATAATTTGGAATGGACATCATCATATATTTGTTTGTAGGCACACCATAAAAATCTCTTCATTAACACACTGATAGCATCTTTTATTTTCCTTCACTCAGAGTTGTTTTTTTTTCTGCCAACAATTAGTCATGCTTTCATCAAAAGCAAGGACTACCTAAAGGAATACTGACATTCTACAGAACTATGTCCTTCTTGCATTTTTGTAATTGTCATGGGAAATTAAGATCAGATCAGGGCTGGGCGCGGTGGCTCACGCTTGTAATCCCAGCACTTTGGGAGGCCGAGGCGGGCGGATCACGAGGTCAGGAGATCGAGACCACGGTGAAACCCCGTCTCTACTAAAAATACAAAAAATTAGCCGGGCGTGGTGGCGGGCGCCTGTAGTCCCAGCTACTCGGAGAGGCTGAGGCAGGAGAATGGCGTGAACCCGGGAGGCGGAGCTTGCAGTGAGCCGAGATTGCGCCACTGCACTCCAGCTTGGGCGACAGGGCAAGACTCCGTCTCAAAAAAAAAAAAAAAAAAAAAAAAAAAAAAAGATCAGATCAGAGTCATAGCTTATAGCATAGGAAATACATAGTTCAAAAACAGCACAAGGTATTTGATGTGGTCACCAGATAACTCTGAACTGTAGACCCTTGCCAAACACTGCAGAAATGCTTTGGGCTGAAGTGTTCTTGCTTCACAGAAGTCTTCATTTTATGATTGCCAGAGTCATTGAAAATAAATTTTGGATAGTGCTAAAGGGAAATAACAAACATACTATCTGGCATCAGTCTCTCAGATTTGACAGACAATTTCATGCTTTTAATTGATTCCAATCTTTGCAAAAAAGTGGAAGTAAGTAATAGACAAAAATTAACAACAAAGACGCCAGAAGTGACTATCATTGCATGAAACTTTTGCTGTGTTGATTGTTTGCAAATTGCGTTCTAGTACTATATTCTCATTTGTTGAAAGATATTAGAAAAGAATCCAATCCCCAAGCTTTGTAAAGATTTTGACGTTGTGGCATATCATAATTGTATTCATTTCCCCCTTTATCCTTTTTGTATTATAATCTTCCAAGTTCTAATTGGGCACACAAACTCCATTTCCTGGAGTAACTTAAGCTAGATATGTGATTAAATTCTGGCCAATGGGATGTGAGTTGCAACTTCTTACTAATACCCTTTAAAAAGAAACTGATTGCTCTGTACTCTCTTTTACCCTTCCTTTGGGGCAGAATAAAGAGGAGGTGCTGCAGATGAGAGCAACATTCTAGGAAATGTTGCTAGGGCAACAAGTGGAAGCACTTGGAAAAGTGTATTTGGCTCTATAGAAATTAGATTTAATTTTTTTTTAAAAAAGAAGATGATCCTGGGTCCCTGGAGGACCTCATGGAGCAGAGTCAGGTTTTTGGCTCTGCCCTACCCACAACATATGTGCTCCTCTGTTAAAAGGAAATATGCTTCCATTCTGCTTGAGGCACTGTGTTTTGTGTAACTTTGCTACAGCAACTTGGGCTATGCCCTAATACTAGACATGTTCTAAATTTTCCACACTTGCTGTTTTCCCATTGGATGAAGGGCTTGTGAGACACAGCATATGTTAAAACAAAAAAAGAAAGACTTTTCTATTACTCTTTTTCAAGGTGGCAGACAAAGCTCAAATTCACATTATATGCTCTTTTAGTGTATTACATGTCCTCAGCACTGGTACTTGGCTCCCTCCCTCCCTGCCTCCCTCCCTCGCTCCCTCCCTCCCTTCCTCCTTCCCTCCTTCCTTTTTTCCTTCCTTCCCCTCCTTCCTTCCTTCCTTCCTCCCCCCACCCCCTTTGTCTTTCTTTCTTGAGACAGGGTCTAGCTCTGTTGCCCAGGCTGGAATACAGTACGTCCATCCTTGCTCACTGCAGCCTCGAACATCTGTGCTCAATCAATCCTCCTGCCTTAGTCTCCTGAGTAGCTAGGACTATAGGTGCATGCCACCATGCCAAGCTAATTTTCTATTTTTGTAGAAATGGGGTCTTACTATGTTGCCCAAGCTGGTTTTGAACTCGCTGCTCTTGACCTCCCAAAGTGTTGGGATTACACATGTGAGTCACTGTGCCCAGCCAGTACTCAATTTCATTTTGAAAATTGTATTTCTGTTTTATTTTTGTTAAATGGAATTAAAATGTCTGTGCAGTGTCTATCATAACCTAGTACAAAAGCAATGAAACTATTGTAACCACTAAGCAATGTGGTCGTTATTGACTTCTTTTTCTAGCAAAGGAAAGAGATAGGAAAATGGCTTTTGCATGGGGAATTTAATGTGTCACAGAAAATGATATAGAAGATAATGTAAATTATGATGATGTGAACGTGGAGTAGTTTGTGTCGAGCATGATGGCCAATGGCAGCTAACTATGCCCTTCTGGAAACAGATGCACCCCTTTGCATATATCAAATCTCCAAGCTGCACCGCACCAAAAGAACCCTGGGCATCATGTTGCTTAGCTGGAAGGAAATGGGGAAGCTGTGGGAACCCCTATAAAACTCCCTCTGACATATTTAGCCTGTGGCTTGTGGGTATTCACTCAAACTCCAGGAGTGTGGGTTACCTTTAGTCAAATCTGAAGGAGTTTTGCATCTGTCACCCAATGCAGAGCTGAAGGAGAGGGAGCAGGTGTGAAATACAAGCTAGACTTCCTTTTTAGTCCCAGTGGGGGGTACATTTTTGTCTCACTGTTACCCTCGGTACCTCTGGGATGGTAAATAGTGCGATGAGTAATTCAGAAAGTGGAAATGGAAAGTGTTACTATATCTGCTACTAAGCTTTGCATCAGAAAAGTACTTCCTTTGCTTCTAAAGAGACTTGAAGAGTATTGGGCTTCTTCTTCTTCTTTCTAGGTAGCTTTTTATTATCTCATGTTATAGTTACTTACATAAATGTATTGCTGGGAATTCTAGTAGCACAGGGATTATAGGAGTTTCCTGTGATTTAACTAAATCACTGGTGTCTTCAATACCATGTCCATGCTTCCCCCACAAACATCAGAGAAAATGACTTCTTGGCATGGGAAGTTTATACGTCCAGAAATAATCTATATTTATTATTTTTGGCATGGAGCCCATCCATAATCTGGCTCCAGGCTGCCATATTCCTAGGCTCTGCCTCTTCCCTCCATGTGATATCGTATCAGATGGTAGAGGCAATGGAACCATCAGACTAGATTGTGGGTTTGGGCCACAAAGCATGACCCATCACTCTTTCAGATTCTTAGTAGATAGGATGACCCCATGAGCTTCACCACCATAATTTTATTTTTACACCCGTGAAAGTCATGGGCACTAGTTGGTGAGATCCAGAGGCCAATCCTGAGGTCCTGAAATGGTTCTCCAGGAGGGAGGTGGGTAGGAAGTGAGAGGTCACACTGTCTTCTCACACTAACCTCAGCCTCAGGGTGTGAGGCCAGCTTCAGAGGGGAGACCACAGTTCTGGGGCCCAGCCGTTTCAGCCACTGCCTTCTTGCCTTCTTTACTAAGGTCGTTAACAAGCATATTCATTATTGGCAATTTCCCTGGTGGTTTTTGTGATGTGGGATTTGTTTGCTATGAAATGGCTGAATCCGCAAATCATTTAAAATAGTCAATCCTACTGGAGATAGAAATAACTCCTTGCCTGTGTTGATCCTAGCTAGTGACCAGTGTCCAGGAGGTGAAATCTTGGGAAGAGAGGCCTGGGCTTCTGACTCAGCAGAAACCACCGTCTTGACATTTTTAGTCTTTTCTTTGGTCTTGTCCTACTATAGAAACTTCTTCCTACAGGCCAGATTTGACAAAATAGCCCTACCAAATCATAATCAGAGGTGCACCAGCCAACCTCCCCCAATAAATTTGGCCTTATTTCTTGTTACCCTGATGATGCTCAGGATTCATAATACGTAACTCTAAGGAATCTCCAGATTTGTATAATACTTGAAACAAAATATCCAAGAAGAGGAGAAAAAGAAATGATCAGTCCTCCACCAGGAGTGGCTTGAATCTCAGGGGAGGTTTGACAATGTCTGGAGATGTTTTTGGTTTTCACCACAATGGGAAGGGGGTTTGTACTACTGGTGTCTAGTGGGAAGGTCCCAGGAAGCTGCTAAATGTCTTACAACGCACAGGACAGCCCTCTACAACAAAGAACTGTTCAGTCCAGAATGTCAATAAGGCTGAAACCCCGAAACAGAGGAAGACAAAGAGGTCTTCATATATCCTGCACTTTAAGAAATGGGTTTTAAATATTTACTGAGCATCTATTATGTATATAAATGGTGCTTTTTTTAATGAGATGGTCTAAGGAATAAAAGTCACATTCACTAACATCAAAAAGTTTCCAGTTTACTTGGAGATGGTACATACACAATGAAATTGTGTGTTATTTATTACAGCAATAGTTCACTTGCAAGGGAGATTGATACTTATATTGGTTTGCTAGGGCTGCCATAATAAAGTTGGCTTAAATAACAGAAATGTATTTTCTTTCAATTCTGGAGGCTGTACGTCCAAGATCAAGGTGTCAGCTGAGTTGTTTTTTGCTGAGGCCTCCCTCCTTAGCTTGTAGGTGGCTGTCCTCTCTCTGTGATTTCACTTGGTCTTCTTTCTGTCTTTGTCTGTGTCCTTATCTCTTCTTCTTATAAGGATACCAGTTATTTTGGATTAGGGCCCACTCTATGTGCCCTTGTTTTAATTCAATGACCTTTTTAAATACCCTATCTCCAAATGCAATCACATTCTGAGGTACTGGCGGGTTAGGACTTCGACATATAAATCTGGGGAAGATGCAGTGTAGCCCAGGACAGCACTCTTGGGTTATAACTTGGTAGCCAACAGTAGAAAGATAAGAAGCAGCACAGAAATTCATTTTAGAATATTATGTAAGAGCTGTCACACTAAGAAAAATATTTAAATTTTTCTAAAACTAAAAGAAGGAATATGCTTAAGAGATCTGTTGTACAACATGGTAACTGCAAAAGTCACAGCAAGTTAGTAATGGAGCTACTTTATAATTTACTTTCATCCTACCCTCAATTAATTTACTGGAATTCAACTACTGGGTAAAGGAAAACAGAGAGGGCTGGGGGCAGATATCATGGGTCCTGGACCATTAAGCCTGGAACAGTCCAGCGTTGCTGGAAAGTTTAGGGGAAGAATTTTGTGTTTAAAATAAACCTTAAAAAATTGAAGTATTATGATCATATAGAAAAGCACACAGTCACCAGTGTTCAGCTTAATGAATTATGACACAATTGAACACACCTGTATTAACTACAGCCAAGGTCAAGAAACAGAACTTCATCACAACCCCAGAGTTTCCCTTGTCCCACTCACTGCCAGCCCCGGTTTCTCTTACTCCCTCTTGTAAATGATTTTAATGATTTTCCAGCCTCCCTCAGAGAAGAGAAGCACTTTGTTCAGGAGGCCTGGCCGAGGCTGGTGGAAGAGTGGAGGAATCAACTGAAGAATTAATTGAAAGTCAGAGAGAAACAATGACCAACAAAGAATTGGGAGAACAGACACAGAATTGTATACGTATAGCCTTTTATTCCAGGCAGTATTCTAGGAACAGTTTAAGACATTTTTAAGGGCATTTTCCACTCTTCACGATTTTCACTTGAGTACTGTTTAGGTTTTTGTTTTTTTTTTTTCTTTTTTTTTATTATACTTTACGTTTTAGGGTACATGTGCACAATGTGCAGGTTTGTTACATATGTATCCATGTGCCATGTTGATTTCCTGCACCCATTAACTCGTCATTTAGCATTAGGTATATCTCCTAATGCTGTCCCTCCCCCCTCCCCCCACCCCACAACAGTCCCCGGAGTGTGATGTTCCCCTTCCTGTGTCCATGAGTTCTCATTGTTCAATTCCCACCTATGAGTGAGAACATGCGGTGTTTGGTTTTTTGTCCTTGCGATAGTTTACTGAAAATGATGTTTTCCAGTTTCATCCATGTCCCTACAAAGGACACGAACTCATCATTTTTTATGGCTGCATAGTATTCCATGGTGTATATGTGCCACATTTTCTTAATCCAGTCTATCGTTGTTGGACATATGGGTTGGTTCCAACTCTTTGCTATTGTGAATAGTGCTGCAATAAACATAAATGTGCATGTGTCTTTATAGCAGCATGATTTATAGTCCTTTGGGTATATACCCAGTAATGGGATGGCTGGGTCAAATGGTATTTCTAGTTCTAGATCCCTGAGGAATCGCCACACTGACTTCCACAATGGTTGAACTAGTTTACAGTCCCACCAACAGTGTAAAAGTGTTCCTATTTCTCCACATCCTCTCCAGCACCTGTTGTTTCCTGACTTTTTAATGATGGCCATTCTAACTGGTGTGAGATGGTATCTCACTGTGGTTTTGATTTGCATTTCTCTGATGGCCAGTGATGATGAGCATTTATTCATGTGTTTTTTGGCTGCATAAATGTCTTCTTTTGAGAAGTGTCTGTTCATGTCCTTTGCCCAATTTTTGATGGGGTTGTTTGTTTTTTTCTTGTAAATTTGTTTGAGTTCATTGTAGATTCTGGATATTAGCCCTTTGTCAGATGAGTAGGTTGCAAAAATTTTCTCCCATTCTGTAGGTTGCCTGTTCACTCTGACGGTAGTTTCTTTTGCTGTGCAGAAGCTGTTTAGGTTTTAACCTAACTTCGCGTCATCTTAAATCACCCTGAGAACCGGCGGGGGTTCTCTGCTCCGTGGAGGCTGAGGTTCTCAGCTGGCTCACAGCTTTAGGGGAGCTGCTACTTCCTCCTACTCACCTGCCCGTGAGCACAGGGTGCACAGAGGGGAGGGGGCAGAGAGCAAGACGACTGGGCCAGCTCAGAGCCAGACAGTTTTACCTCAGTTTACTCATTCTGTCTCAGGGATGAGAGATGAACAAGGTCCCTAGAAAGAGAGCGAATTGATTCAGCTGTGCTGAGGAAGCAGCTCCATTCTGCTTATGGCCTCAGCCAACTGGAGTCCACAGTGCCAGAGAACCTCACCCCAGCGTGGGGCTGCAGACCACGCCCCCTCGTGAGAGGTGAAGCCAGCAGGACTTCCTGGGTCGAGTGGAACTTGGAGAACTTTTCTGTCTTACAAGAGGATTGTAAAATGCGCCACTCAGCACTCTGTAGCTAGCTAGCTAGAGGTTTGTAAAATGCTCCAATCAGTGCTCTGTAAAAATGCACCAGTGGACGGTCTGTAGCTAGCTAGAAGTTTGTAAAATGCACCAATCAGGGCTCTGTAAAAACGCACCGATCAGCGCTCTGTAGCTAGCTATGGGTTTGTAAAATGGACCAATCAGCAGGACATGGGCAGGAACAAATAAGGGAATAAAAGCTGGCCACCCCAGTCAGCGGCAGAAACCTGCTTGGGTCCGTTTCCACCCTTTGTTCTTTCACTCTTCACAATAAACCTTGCTGCTGCTCACTCTTTGGGTCCCTGCCACTTTTAAGAGCTGTAACACTCATGGCAAAGGTCCGCAGCTTCATTCTTGAAGTCAGTGAGACCGCGAACCCACCGGAAGGAACAAACTCCTGGACACACTCGCTGGTGCATTGGTAATGCAGCCCAATCAGATTAGCAACCCCTCCACTTGGGGCAGAGCTAAGAGGGGTGTGTCCCTGTTATAGACAAGATTAGGAGCAATCAAGGGAGAACCACTGCACGTGCTAAGGAGGGTGTAATCGGGTTGGCTGGCTGTGGCTGAGCTGGGAAACAGGAGTGTGGGGTGCTGGGAGTTGGGTGGGGTGCTGAGTTCATGTTGAGAAGTGGCGAAAGTAGGAAAGGAGTGGCAGGCCAGTTGTTGAAGGTCTTGAATATTGGGAAACAGATTTTAACTGTGTTGTATCTTGTAGGTTACTGGGAAACGGTTGTTGGATCTTGAGCAGAACAGTGACAAGGTTGTATTTCACGAAAATTGTAAATCAGTGTGGGGGTGGGGGCCAGGGAGGATTGCGGGGAGAGAATGGATCTAAGAAAGGAAGGGAGACCGTTAAAGGACATGTGATGCACATCTAGATTAGCATGTAGCCTCGGGGAATTGGATGAAGTTTAGAGAAGTACACAGTCCTAGCATCAGGCTTCAGACAAGGGGAAGGCTGGGGAGCTTCTAACAAATAAAGCCCTGAGAAACTTTTTTTCTTTTGGACCTGAGTGAGTAGCGGGTTGAGTTAATCATACTCTTCTGTGTATAATCACCGTCATCATTGGTTCACTGGGCCCCTCACTTAGTTTATGTATTCATTTGCTTATTTATTCATTTTTTTAATCCCCATTCTGCATTGTTGTTTTTCTCCCCTCTTAGATGCAGCTTGTCTAATGTTTGTGCCTTTTTGCTTGTGAGTGTTGTTTCAAAGTGTTTGTTGTTTTCTTGTTTGTATGTTATGTTATTTTATTTTATTTTATTTTATTTTATTTTATTTTATTTTATTTTATTTTTTGAGACGGAGTCTTGCTGTGTCACCCAGGCTGGAGTGCAGTGGCGTGATCTCGGCTCACTGCAAGCTCCGCCTCCCGGGTTCAGGCCATTCTCCTGCCTCAGCCTCCCGAGGAGCTGGGACTACAGGCGCCCGCCAACACACCCGGCTAATTTTTTGTATTTTTAGTAGAGACAGGGTTTCACCGTGTTAGCCAGGATGGTCTCGATCTCCTGACCTCGTGATCCGCCCGCCTCGGCCTCCCAAAGTGCTGGGATTACAGGCTTGAGCCACCGCGCCCGGCCGTTTGTATGTTATTTTAAAAACTTTTTATTATGGAGGGGAATTTTGAACATATCCAAAAAGACATAGAAGAATATAATAAATCCCGTGTGCCCATCATTCACCCTTAACTACCATCAGGCCATGGCCAGTCTTACTTCATCTACATCCCATCCACTGCCTGCCTTCCACACATCAGATCATTTCTCCCATAAATATTTGAGTGTGTTTTTCTGCAAGATAACACAACCACAAAATCCTCATCAATAGCTTTAAAAGAACAATATTTTCTTAATATCAAAAAGCTAATCCTCAAATTCCCAATCTTCTAATGAGTATTATTTTTTCCATAGTTTGTTTATATGAATCCAGATTTAAATAAGGCCCAAACATAGTGATTGGTTTATATAAGTCTTTTTTAATTAGTGGGTTTCTTACTGAATCTGTTCTTTTTTTCCCCTACAGTTTGTTGAGAAACTCAGGTGTTTTGTCCCATAGAATTTAACAAAATGTAGATTTTGCTGATTGCGTCCCTGTGGTGTAGTTTAACGAGTTCCTCTGTTCTTTTGTAGTTTCTTTGAGTTGGTAGCTGAATCTAGGGATCTCATCACATCTGTATTTAATTTTTTTAACAAGAGTGTTTCATGGTTTGTCTTGTGTTCTTTCGTCAGGATGTGCATAATGTGTGGTTGTCTCTTTTTCATGTGACATTAGCAGCCACTGATGATCAAAGCTTAGGACTATTTATTTTTGTATTACTTATCTATTGCTGTGTAACACCATTGATGCAAACTTAGTGGTTTATAGCAAAACATATTAATTATCTCAGTGTTTGTGGATCAAAATCCAGGCATGAATCAGCTGATTCCTCTGCTTCCAGATGTCTCAGAAGTCTACAAACAAGGTGTTGACCAGGGCTGGGGTGTCACCTGAGGCTTGACTAATATAGGATCCACTTTCAAGTTTATGTGGCTGTTGGCAGGATTTCATTCTTTGGGGGTTGTCTAACTAAGGGCCTTATTTCCTTGCTGGCTGTTGGTCAGAGGCCACCGTTAGTTGCTTGCCCTGTGAGCCTCCCCATATAGCAGCTTAGTTCATCAAAGTCAGCAGGACAGATATCTATAGAGAAAGTCTGCCAGCAAGAGAGAGGCTACAGTTGTATGTAACATAATCATGGAAGTGACACCCATAGCTTTTACATATTGTGTTGGTTGGAAGTAAATCACAGGTCCCATCCACACTCAAGGGGAGGGGATTGCACAATGGTGTAAGTATCAGGGATAATTGCAGGCTGTCTTAGAGTCTATTTGCCAGTTGAGTTTGCAAACTGATGATATTGTAATTCTGGGATTTCTTCTTTGTTTACTAGCTGGAATATTTCTATAAAAAGAAACTTCTCCTTGTATTGTTTGACTATCCATGGTATATTTTAGAAAGGGATCAGAATAAATGCTTGATTTTTCCCTTTTACTTACCAGTTTTAAAAACTAATAAGTTGATTCCCTTGCATTCTCCAATGGTGGTCAATTACATGGGCAGGTATTGTTAATTATGTAAATACTATTATGCTAAATACTGTATTCTGTTTATCTCCTTTTCAGAAACTCAGTACTGTGTTTTAAAGATCTATTCATAATGATGTGTGTACATCTGGTTTTTAGCTTCTACTTGTTGAAGAGTGTTCATGGTGCCTATAACCCCTTTCACCTATCTACTCAGCCAGTGGACACCAAGACTGCCTCCAAGTCTCTGCCACAACAACCATTCTCATACAGCTTCCCTCATGGACTCACACACCTGCAGTGGAATTGGCGAGTCATACAGTGTAACTAAGTAGTCAATTTGCTTAAGTAGTGCCAGATTGCTTTCCAGAATGGCTGCACAAAGCTATTCTCTCATGAAAATGATTTATTACCATATGTAGCTTAGCTTTAAGGTGGGAGGAAACACCTTAGTATCTTCATGAATTTTATGCCCTTCACTAAGCTGAACTAAGTTTCTTAAGAAAGTTTCCTATCAGAAGCATCCACGTTACTCCCCATCTCCAAAGCCACAGCCGTGCTGGGTGACGAGAGCTAAGAGACAGAATCTTATGCTACTATATCCCAACCTAGACTATCGCAACCTGGTAAACTGTCCAGATTCTTTTCCAGGCCTCAGAGATGAGGGAGAGAAAGACGGGAAGAAGAAGGTATGATGTATTAGGCTGTTTTTGCATTACTGTAAAGAAATAACTGACGCTGGGTAATATTAGAAAGAAATTAGCTCATGGTTCTGCAGCATTGCTCCAGCATCTGCACCAGGTGAAGGCCTTGGGAACCTTACAATCATGGTGGAAGGCAAAGGGGGAGCAGGCGTCACATGGTGAGAGAAGGTGCAAGAGAGAGAGATTTTAAACAAACAGATCTTGCGAGAACTCATTCACTATCTAGAGGACAGCACCAAGCCATGAGGGATCCACCCTGTTAAGCCAAACACCTCTTACTAGGCCCCCACCTTCCAACATTGGGTATCATATTTCAACATGAGATTGGTGGAGGGACACACATACAAAGTGTACCAAAGAGATAAAGGAAAGATTGGGAAACAGAGTGGGGGAAATTACTTCACTTATGTAGGAAGGAGCAATGGGGAATCATGCCCTATCGTTCATTCACCAACTCAGCGTCTTTTTTATAGACATGGAAACAAAGACCTAGGGATGAAGCCATGTCTCCAAGGATTATATGGTGAGTGTAAGACTGCTAGTCTAGTCTGCTGGCTTCCAAGTGAGGTCTGGGATGCGGGGAAGGTTACAGGGAAACATATTCAAACAGTAGAGAGAGATGTACATTGGCTGATGGCTGAAGACTGCAGCAAGTTAAGACTGAATCTTGGACAATGTTAATATATAAAAGAGATGCAAATGTGAAGCAGAGAAGATCAGATCAGTCTATTGTCCCCTCATGGAGACTGTATCTATTAAACACTTTATAAGCAGCTAGCTCAGTCTTCACTACACCTCTTACAAAGAAGGGATTATCATTCATTTTTTACATATATGGGAAGAGACTCAAGAGTTTTCAAGCAATTTCCTCAATGTCTTGCAGTTACAAAGTGTTAGACTGCAATTCATATTCAGGTTTGTTGATGCCAGAATCTTTGCCCTTAACACACACACACACACGCACGCGTGCACACACACACACTCTCTCTCTCTCTCTGTCTCAGGTGAGAGACATCTGCATCAGGTGAAAGCCTTGGGAACCTTACAATCATGGTGGAAGGCAAAGGGGGAGCAGGCGTCACATGGTGAGAGAAGGTGCAAGAGAGAGAGATTTTAAACAAACAGATCTTTCGAGAACTCTGTCTCAGAGAGACAGACAGAGAGAGAGAGGGAGAAAGAGAGAGAGAGATTGATTCAAGGAGAGTGTGGTTAATAGAGCCAAATGATGAAGAGAGGTCAAGGAGAGTGAGGAGAGGAAATGGTTTCAGAAACTGTGATCTTACATGGAGAAAGTACTTCACCAATGTCCTTAGGCTGCTGAGTGGGGCAGCTAGGAGCTCATATCTACTGATTTGGGGAGGCTTTAAGACAAATAGAATACTGGGACCACAGACAAATGGAAATACATGGTTGGATCTTGAAACCTTAAATTAGATGCAGTTTCAAACAGAATTTTGCTGGCTTAATCATCAACTTAAAGAAACCATAAGTGACCAGACTGACAATAGCTTTTGTCCAAGTCCAGGCAATGACATGGAGAATATTGAAATGGTATTGATGATGCAGGTGCTATAAAGGAGACTGTAGAAAGACCATTAAAGCATTATTCTCACATGCCTGTGTCAGCAGAAAGCAAAGGGGCTGTCAAGGAACATGTTTTTTAGTTTGTCTTACCTGAAGGTTCGCTGAAAAATTAATGTGTTTGGTAGTAAGGAGCAATTAATTATCAATGAGCTTTTCCACCTGCATTCTGTTCATTGGAAAAGGATCTTTCAATTTGGGTCATCATAAATAGCAGTATTTTTTTTTTCAAACAGCATTTTAATGAGCAGAACATAAATAAATTCATTGCTTCCAAAAACAATACAGAGATTGAAGTGGCAGAGCACCAGGCAAGTTGCCTTTTAGGTTTTAAAAAACCCAATATTTCATGACCATTGCAAGACCAAGGCAGGGTTTGCAGGATGAGCTCTTTATTGAAGCCAGGTGTAAGCTGTCTGCTCTTCCTGGTGGGGAGGCTGTTTGGGTTGAGTATTTCCTGTGGTGGCTGCGCATTCTGGCCCAAGTCCCTGGTGCCACTAGTCTTCCCTACTACTCCCACAATCTCTTCTTGCCTTTTCTCCCTTTCTCCCCTCCTTCCCCGCTTACTTTTTCCCTCCCTCCCCAAGTCTGCTTTCTTGAGGCAGTTCCATTCACACACTCTACCCAAAATGTTTAAAAAATTATTCACCATTCCACAGTTCAGCTCATGTTATTGGACCCATGGCATGTTATTTATGTTCAGCGTGGCTACAGTAGAACTTGGACCCTGGAGTGATGGCATCTGAAGTGTTTCTGTTCACCCTTAGCTGAAAAGAAGCAGTGTTTGTAATTTTTCTCTGAGGATTCCTTCTTCTGTAAAATGGAACAACAATTCCTGCCTTACTGCAAGCTTGTGAGGAGAAAATTAAATGCAGTATATGAAAACCCCTAGGTCAGTGCCTGGCACATGGAAGGTGCTTGGTAAATATTGGCTACTGTGAACGTAAACATAAGATGACTGATTCCTTCTACCCCTCCAAAACAAAAGAAGGTGCATCCCTTCCTTAAAAAAAAAAGTGAGAAAATCCTGAAACTAGGTGCAGAGAAGTCAGGCAGCAGAGCTCAAACATCTGTTCTTGAAGCCAGCTGCTTTGAAGTAGATATTATGGGAATTGGGAACTCTTGATTTTTCGGTAACAGCTTTAAGATATCATTGACATATGAAGACTGTATATATTTAAGGCATACAACTTGATGTTTTGATATGTGTATACATTGTGAAATAATTGCTGCTTTCCACGTAATTAACATATATATTGCCTCTACAAAGTTAAGCCTTTTTTTTTTTTTTTTCTCTGTTGCCCAGGCTGGAATGCAGTGGTGCAATCCTAGCTCACTCTAACCTCGAACTCCTGGGCTCAAGCAATTTTCCCCCCTCAGCCTCCTGAGTAGCTGGGACTACAAGTGTGTGCCACCTTGACTGGCTAATTGTGTGTGTGTGTGTGTGTAGATAGGGTCTTGCTCTGTTGCCCGGGCTAGTCTCAAACTCCTGGCTTCAAACAATCCTCCCACCTCAGACTCCCAAAGTACTGGGACTACAGGTGTGAGCCACTGTTCCTGGCCTGTAGTTACCATTTTTATACTTCATGACCAACATCACCCCTTTCCCTCTTCTGCCAACCCTTGGCAACCACCATCCTACTATGAATTTGATTATTTTAAATTCCACATGTAAGTAAAATTGTTCAGTATTTCTCTTTCTATATCTCAGTTAGCATAATGACCTCCAGCTCCATCCATGTTGTTACAAATGACAGGATTTTATTTACTTTAAAAGGCTGAATAATATTCCATTGTGTATATGTCTATCATGAGAATTTTGAAGAAGCGTCAAGAGTGGTCAAGGAGAATCCTGGCTACAAGAAGATGATGTTTAATTATGGGCATTAAATTGTCTAATTAATAACCAAGGTCATCTGGAGAAAATCTGTGGGTAGATGGGATCAGGTTTCTGGGATTCAATCTGACACAAGACTCATTAATCAATGAGGCCAAAGCTCCCCAGTGACCTCCATATTGTCAAATCCACTATATGCTTCTTGGTTCTTGCTTTATCTTGACCTCTAAAATTAACTGATGTTGGTGACCCTCTACCCCTTAAATCAGTGACTGATACAACAAAATTCTCTTTTGATCTTATCTGTTTTGGGGGTTCTTGGTTGGGTCTTCTTCTGTATGGCTTTTAAGAGTGTTGCCATGGATTTGGGCCTTAGTCTTCTCCTGTCTGTGTAGGCAATTTGATCAGTATCTTCACTTTTTTTTTTTTTTTTTTTTTGAGGTGGAGTCTCGCTCTGTCACCAGGCTGGAGTGCAGTGGTGTGATCGAGGCTCACTGAAACCTCTACCTCCTGGGTTCAAGTGATTCTCCTGCCTCAGCCTCCCAAGTAACTGGGACTACAGGCATGCACCAGCATGCCTAGTCAATTTTTCTTTTTTCTTTTTTTTTTTTTTGAGACAGAGTCTCGCTCTTTTGCCCAGGCTGGAGTGCAGTGGCAAGATCTCGGCTCACTGCAAGCTCCACCTCCCAGGTTCATGCCATTCTCTTGCCTCAGCCTCCCAAGTAGCTGGGACTATAGGCGCCCGCCACCATGCCCAGCTAATTTTTTCTATTTTTAGTAGAGACGGGGTTTCACCATGTTGGCCAGGATAGTCTTGAACTCCTGACCTCAAGTGATCTGCCTGCCTCGGCCTCCCAAAGTGTTGGGATTACAGGCGTGAGTCCCTGTCTGGCCAGTATCTTGACTTTTAACCACCACCCATTTGTAGATGTTACGCAGCATAAAACTGTGCTATCTTTGTAAGGAGGCTCTTTGAACTTAGCTCAATCCAGTTGGCTGGTATGTCCATCAGTTCTTCCTGCTGTATGTCCTTTCAGGCCCTCCTCTTCTCTCCAGCCCCATCCCAGAGCTGCCTTAGGTAAGGTCTTCCTCATCTCATGTGTGGCAGAGCCAAGTCTCTGTGGTGGAAACCCTGACATCTACTTCGACTCCCTCTACCACTTTGCCAACAGTGTGCACTTTCTAAAATACATGAGCTTTTAAAAAAATTCAACCTGATTGATTGTCTTCTAATACATGAATTTAATATGTTGATATTTATTGTGATTATCACCATATTTGGACTTGTTGTTAACATCTTAAAAATACATACATTTTAATTTCTTCCCAACACTTTTTTCTCTCCATTGCCTTGGAAACTATACATTTAACTTTTTGGTGGGTTATATCTTTACCATACATGAATTTTCTAATAACATCTAAAATTATTCATTCATTCTCATTCCTCTATCTCCTTATTTTTGTCATCTAGAATTTAAAATAAAAGAGTTATTTTTGACAGTTAGTAGTTAAATTATCAATATAATTTACCAGTTTCTTTGTTCACCATTTAAAATAAATTTGTACTCCTTCTTTGTGATCCTTTTTCCCCTTGAGGAACTATTTTTCATTTAGTGAGTGCCCATAGGTGTTAAAAGTTCTTAGACTTCATATGTCTAAAAATATCTACCTCACATTCTTCTTAAATGATAGTTTGAATAGGTAAAGAATACTTATTTTTCCTTAAGCTTTGATCACATCACTCTTCTGTCTTCTGATATTTATTGTTAATGATGGGAAGTCTGCTGTTGGTCTTATTGCTATTCTTTTGTGGATTGTCTTTTCCCTGTTAGATTTTAAATTTTTTTCTCTATAGCAATGTTCTGCAGTTTCATTACAATGCGTCTAGTTAGGAATATATATATATTTGGTGCCCAGTGGTCACTATAAATCTACGATTTTTTTCAATACTGGAAAATTATGAACTGTTAGTTCCTTCTATATATTTTTTCTACACCAATTCTTCTATTCTTTCATTTTGGGGCTGCTGTGAGTCTTCTGTTGGAGTCCCTCAGTCTGTCCTCTTGGCTTCTGATGACACTTTTCATGTCTTCTTTTTTATCTTCTGTGCTATCTTCTGGGCAGTCTGTGAGCTTTCAATTTCCATGACAGTATATTCTCTTTTCAGGACTAGTATTTGGTTGCTTTTCAGAACCATATATTGTTTATTCATATCTGCTTTTTGTTTGTTTGTTTGTTTCTCATAGATGTAATTACTTCCTTTATCTCTGAGGGTTTTAAGCATGCTTCTTTTAAATGATTTTGAGATTGCTCAGGTGTTTCTATTTGGAGGGTGTAAATGTTGCTGGTCTTTGAGCTTGCTGTCTAACTTTGTTCCTGTTAAATTTTCTTTCAAATTTAGGTTTGTGTGCTCTTCCTGAGCAGCGCACTTCTCCCCGTAGCTCTGGGTTATTTTCCTCCCCAGTTAGTGGTTTTGACATTGCCTCTCTCTGGTTCCCAGGAACTCTGTTCTGGATCCAGGTTGAATGTTGGTGGATGGGCTCTTACCTCATGTACCGGGGATACATACATGCAGCCACTCAGCTGGTGGGTGGCTTCCCCCAGGATGGGGCTCCAGGGCTCTGCTTCCTGCCAGTTCACTGGCCTATAGAAGGGCCAGTGTTTTAGCTTTTCCACCTCCTTTTACAAACAAGGGAGCTCAGCACCATGCCTGGCTTCAGGTGGTGATCCTGACTTGGGTCCTCTGCCATATCTGGAAGGTTTTGTTCCCTGTTACCCAAAAAGAATCAGACTTTGGTCATCTATGCCTTCGTGACCAAGAGACCAAGAGGCCCATGGTTTTGAGACTGTTTATTACTCTTTCTTTTTCATGGAAGTATTTATCTGATTTTTCAGTGTGATTTTATATTTATTACAGAAATATATGTTTTACATATTATTGCTGTGTTTGGAGTAGAGATGAGGGGGCCCACAACTTGAGCTCAAAATGCCATCTTGCCAGGGAATATCTCTCCCCATTAATCTTTGTGTTCCCATGCTTGTCACACAGCAGGTGCTCAATGAATTTTGGTGGTTTGCTGTTACTGAGACATGGGCCTATTGGAGGCACAGAGGCCTGATGGTGAGAAAACCCCGGTTACCACAAAGTCAGGGAAAGCTCTGTCTGAGGCCCTCTTCTATGACTTGGAGGCCTGTCTCAGAAAGCTCTACTTCCTGGAAAGACTATCAGGGTGTTAAAGTGTCCTCGCTACTAGAGAGAGGACTGATCCTTTTAGTGCAGAAAAGCATCGTCATCCACCTATGAGCCTTTCTTGTAGTGTTTAAAGAAAGTGTTGTTGTTTAAGCTGATTTGTGGCCCATCAGAAGACTCAATATCCCCAAATTTGGATTCTTGGGCCAGTGGGTCAGTGTTTCTCTTCAGCAGACTGCCTCAGTGGTAGAGACAGGAGCTGCATTGATTGTTGACAGGACACCAACCTGTGTGAAAACCAGGTCTCACACAATCCGTCCAGGCGATAATCTGCTTTAGGATCGACAGATGCCCTCTATGGAGAAAATAAGTCAGTAATGTGCTCTCAGCAGGAAACTTTGTCAGCGGGTTGTTAGAAGTAAAGGGTGTGATTACAATCTAACTTCAGTGTAACTTTGACTCTTCCGTGTGTTTTTCTCATTTATCTCATGAGTCATAAAAACATTTTGATGATTGCAGCAAAGTCTGTGGCTATTTAGCTCTACCACACTGGAAACGCTTTATCCAGTAATAGAAAGAAATAAAGTGCCACAATGTTATGTTCCAGAGATCCAGCCTCCGCTCTTTCTTTGTCTTTTATTGGAAACTTGTGAGATTTGGAAGACTGTTCCCTGGATGCATGTGGCATCCCAGTTTGCTGAGAGTTTCTACAGTTCTGGTTCACTGCTGGCTCAGCGTGGTGTGGGAGACATTGGGTGTTTTGCCTGTCCAGCATCCATTTCCATTCTTCTAGGAACTGGATGTTTCTGTCTTGTGGAGAACGTATTCCACAACTGGAGCCAGACCCACCCTGCCACAGAGGAAGCCACGTGACCCAGGAGTGGTTTAGAAATGGGCACATGACCAAAGCAGAGGCTTCCCGGGACCTTTCTGTTGGAACTATTGGAAACTATTTTCATTCCACTGGAATTCTATGCTGGCAACCACCTTCTCACCTTTTGGAGAGCACCTGTCTAGCAGGTGCAGACAGAGGCACGTGTATGATGACGTTGTCTGAAACCTTACATCAGCCTTGCCCGAGGTCAAATGCATTCCAGTGAATAAACTCATGGATTTCTTTCTTGGTTTAAGCTAATTTGAGTTGAATTTCTGTCACTCAAGACTGAAAGTGTCCTGACCCTTATGTGTAGGAGTTAGGAGTAAGAAATCATTTAACAGAATTCTTGAGAGCATGCTCTATGTATATCTTCACTCATTTCAAGCCCAGGCTACTTATGATGCATGCCTGGCCCTTAGGCACTCTCAGGGTAGCTGTTTATGAAGCATATTGGACAATAATTGACTTTTTGTGTGTCTAAGGTTTGAGTTTCTTTGATCAACTAGTGCTGCAGGAGCCAAATAGTCAAGAATGGGGAAAGGAGAGGAGGAAGAAGACCATGAAGTAGGGCACCTACTGATCCTAGGAGCCATCCAGGAACTGCGACTATTGTGTGCCTAAATACGGGAAGGGCCAGTGACTGAGGATGTGCCTTCTGGATGCCTGCCACGTTTCCTGCTCATTCACCCAAGCCTGTCGAGATATCAGTTTACCCAGAGAGTCAACATACTTTTTCCACAGTGAGACCAATTGAGAACACAAGTATCCCAATTTCCAGGCAAGTGCTCTATTTACCAGATCACACTTCCTTCCTGTCTTGAGAACAAAATAAGCTAGCAGTCAGAAAGGACAATTGGGCACAAGATTCTACAAACAACAGGAGAACATGTCCTGTAGAAAAACAGCACAATGTGCGTGGTCTGTGTAGCTGGGAGCTCCTGTAGAATAGGTGGGCTTTCAGAAGTTCAAGAGAAGGAAGACAGAACAGAGAACCTCTGAGCTTGCTTCTTTCCACCAAAAGTTGTGGAGGTTCTGACTCAGTGCAGTAAGACTGTGTGGGGCAGGAGGAACAGCAGGAGGAGAAGACATAGAAATCAGTAGAAGGCAAGGCCGAATGAGGGGACTGATTGCTGATTAGAATCTTGCTCTTCTCTTCTAAGTGTTGTGTTCCAATGGGACCCCTAAGTCTGAATATGGATTGGAATAGAAACCTTGAAACTGTCATTGAGGAGTGAAGCATGGCAGTGTTGGGGTGGGGGTTGCCAAGTGGACGGGATGGAGAGAGGCAGTGGTTTTGTAGGAGAACAAAAAGAAGCAAGTGAAGATGGTTTCTTCACCAGAAGCTGCCCTCAAGCCGGGTAAGCGAGGCATGGAATGCTGGGCTTCTAGAAAGATCCTGGACCTTAGGCCCTGATCCAGGTGGAGCCCAGAGGGCTGAGATCAGAGGAAACCTGCTGAGAAAGTGTGGGATTTCTTACCACAAGGCAGTCTCACTGCCCTGACCAGACCTGGCCACGATTGACATTTAGACAGAAAAGAGCACACAGAGAACACTGAGGAGCGTGGCCCACCCACGCTGTGTAGGAGGCAGACAGACACCTTTTGTCTGTGAGGCCAGTACACTCTGTGTGTCTTCCTCTAGTCTACAATCAATTCCCTCAACCATCGCTGTCTTTTAATCCAAAAACTCATCTGTGGGAGATTGATTCAGCGCCTACGTGCTGCCTGTCAGCTCAGGGCCAGGGCAAAGCCAAGCAGGGCACAGACGTGGCTTCTGCTCCCACCTTTCTGGCTCCTCCATGCCCTTTAATTCATTGCATCAGATTCCCTTTTTAAGAGCTTAACGACTGAGGTGTGTGCACAGCTTGTGTTCCTGACCAAGGAAAAACTCTGTGCTCTGTCTGTGGCACGTCAGCATCCTCCCCCATCTCCTGTTGCCAGCCTCTGCCCTGCCCAATGCAGTTCAGCTGGCTGGCCAGCGCCGACAGGAAGCCTTCTGGTTACCCCTGGCTGATCAAGGTCTTCCCTCCACACCCCCAGCCCTGCTCCCAAATGGGGAGAGTTTTTGGAGACCCTCAAAATAATTATTCGCTCCGTTAATTAGATGTATAAAAAGGGTGGGGGATATTACTCTAGGAATGAATTTGAGACCCTTGTGGTGTCAGAGAAAGGACTAAATGGACAACAAACCCACATTATAAATTATTTATTTCATCCATTCCATCTGAACAATGGATATGTCCATATGAAAACCAGAGCTCAAAAATCAGAATCAAAGGACTGACCACCATAGCCCACAATCACCCTCTACATCACTGACCCCCTAGTATGTCATTAAAATAATTAAAAATAAAGAGGCTGGTTGCAAGGGCTCATGCCTGTAGTCCCAGCAGTTTGAGAGGCCAAGGCCAGAGGATGACTTCTGGTCAGGAGTTCAAGACCAGCCTGGTCAACATAGACTCAATCTCTACGAATTTTTTTTTTTAAAGACAAGAAAAAAAAAAGAAAAGAAAAGCCAGTTGATTCAGGTGCTCTAATGAGATCTGTAGACTTGTTCTTTGAACCCACGTTTTTGTTAAACAGGAGCTTCCAGCTCTAGGTTCTTGGGCACAGGCTGATGTGAGTTCATTGTGGATTCCTGTGAAGTGTGTTACTGCAGGTGACCGAAACTGGACTTGGGCTGAGGTATGAGGACTCTCCCTGAGATACGAGTGCTTTACTAGTTGCTTTGTTTTGTGTCAGGAGAAAGCTTGGCAGCTCCTCCTCTATATCGTAGCCTCTCTCAGAACTGTTGTGTCTTGTCATCAGCCCTTTCTGGGTGGTGCCATCTCCTGCGTGGCCTTGCCATGAAGAGACTTCTTTTTGGGTACCTGGGGCAGACACTGCCACAACCGCAGGCGTCCTTTGCTGAGTGCTAGTTGTGGCGAGGAGCTGAGGCCGGCTGACATGAGTGTGCCGGTGCTCCAGGATTATGCTGGTTGACCAAGTTGGTCAGCTGAAAAATTCCTTAAAATACCCCAGGGGCCTGTTTTTATTTTGTATTGTTTCTGAAAGGATAAATACTTGAAAACATGGATGCCAGAAAAGAGAGCTCTATGACTTTTATGAAATTGGCCATGCTGCAAGTTTAACAAAAAACTAGTTAAAAGACTAGAAATTATGGTTACAAAATATCTTTGCTGATAGTTTACTGTCTGGCTTGGGTGAGTTTAACTTTAAGGTGTGGTAGCTCTGGAAATTTATCGTGAGTCACACATAATAACCGGCTACACCATCAGGCATCAGCCCACACACAATTTTCCAGCCCTGAACTTTGAGTGTTTCATACAAAATGAAAATAATGCAGTTTTATGTTTTATTCTAGGGATGAGGTGGTTGGCACCATTTTAGGCTTTGCTGAAGACTTGTGAATTTGATGTTTCCTACCAAATTAAAACATATTGAGGAAGTACTTAGTTTCTAGCTGACAAACATAAATCTCCTTTAAGAGAAAACCATGCCAAAAAACCATGGTGTATTGTCTGTATGTTGATTTCCTCCTTTGTTGGTTACTTGTTTGACCTGGACCATCAGTTCTCAAAATGGCCAACTCAGCTCTTGAAATCATAATTACACATTTGAAGGAAGCTGAAACCAGCACACACAGATGGCTATCTGCCTGCATGCTTTCTTTTTCTTGCCTTCTGTTCTCTTTCTGAGATTGGAAAACCATTGATACACTTTCTCTTGTACTGAATCAAAGGTGTCTTCACGCAGGAGATGGTCAGTAGATGTTCTTTCTCTATATGCTTGGATTGGTCTTGAGTTTTAATAGTTATTAAATGCAATTGTGCTGGGCCCTTGGAAAACCAACTTTTATTATGTAAATTCATGAGAGACAATTATTTTCCTGAAAGCCTGTCTCTGTCTGGGATGTCTCTCTATTCTGAAAGGCTTTCTCCATCTGGGATATTTTCTTGTTCCATCAAAATCCTCCTTAAACTCTGTGGTTCTGCTAAAATATCTCTTTCCTTGACTTTCTTTCTTCCCCTGTACTTTCTTCTTTGAGATTTCCTAGGCACTTGTATTGTCGTGTATATCCATTCTGGATGCTTGGTCACTGTTTTTTAATGTGTTCTCTTGCATGTGTTCATATCATCTTCTTAACTAGTCCATAAGATCAGCAAAGGAAAAAAGTGCTTCGCTCATTTTTATAAATGTCACTATCTAACACACAATAGGCACCCTGGAAATGATTTGTTAATGTAGTTCATGTGTTCATTAACTTTCATGTAGAGCAAACCATGTGCGACACCCTCTGTTAAGCATTTTCACCTCCACTGTCTAATTGAATCTTTCTAGGGACTCTAGGAGATAGGCATTATTATAATTTTTAGGTGACAGAACTAATCCACAAAGAGCTTCCCTGATGTCCCCAAGCCAGGAAATGGCAGAGCAAAATTCAGTATAATTCCCAGTCTAATACTTCTTTTGCAATGCCATCTTCACAATAAGAATCATCAAGAAGGCCAGGGGGCAGGGCTGCTTCCTTTTACAGGTAGGAAAGCCTGCTTAGGAAGTCAGCTCCTCAGGAGCCCTGGGACCTGTTGGAGGTGTCCTAAGGGAATGACTGTGCAAGCTGCTGGCAAGCTCCCACAGCCCTCTTGGGGGCTAGAGACTCTTAAGAGTGTCTCTAAACTCTCTGCTCAGTTCTTCTGACTATAGCCTTGTTATGCTGATATCCAGGGTCCTGATGGCCATAGGCAAGGAGCGTGCCTCTGAAAGCTCTTTTATTTTCCCTGGCATGGGATTCTTTCCACTTGATGCACTTGTGTCCTATGCACTGTTATGCTGTAAGCTTTCTTCTAGACAGAGCTTGCCACAGGCAGAAAGGACAAAGAACAGCTGGCCCTGAGGATAGGAAGGCAGCTCTGCAGACACTGAACAGGGCTTTGAAATCCCTTGAGTCCACGGTGGGTGAGGGGTCTTGCTGCAAATGTGCATGTCTGTGCTCACAGAGCAACACTAAACCCATGCAGCTGGGCTGCTGTGCCATCACCTGAAGCAGTATAGTTGAACAGGCTTGCCTGGATAGGAATCCACTTGACTGTACACAAGGAGAAATGTTGGTACCTAGCAAAGAAGCATTGTGACAAAAGAGAAAACTTGGCTAACATATTCTAGTGGTTTTAGATAATTTCCCTTTGTTGGTCAATAAACCAGCCTTTGGGGCGGGGGATGTGAAAAATTTCACCCATACACAGCAGAGTTTCTCAGTGTCAGATGTCTGTCACAAATTTTGCTTGTGGTCATCTCTAAAGCCTGCAATTTAAAAAAAAAACAGCAGCAATTATCTCAACCAAAGTGCTATTGAGAACACTTCCCAGTGGCTGATCCTCAGACTCCTTTCCCAACAATGTTTTCCTCGTGCAAAAAGCCCAAAGGAGCGTGTGCGTGGTTCTGAAGCCGAGAAGTCAACTCCGCGGAAAATTTGCATTCTGTAATTGAGTTGCCAGGAATACTCAAGACATAATTCTTCAGGCTTATAATGATTGTGATTCCCTGCAGCCTTCCAGGCTGGCAGTGGAAATGGCAGCTGGACTCCTCCAGGCTCTTGTAACCTGGTTGTAAGATTGGGCCTATGCCATGCAGCTCTGATCCCCTTGTTTTCAGGAGGCTGTAGCTGGTCAGCCCTCAACCTTCCCCTCCTTTAAACTCCTCCAGTTTATTATGCATTTACAACTCCTTTGGACATGGGGTCATCTGGTTGCCAAGTGTGCTGGATTGAAATATTTAGTATAGAGGCATCTTGTGACTGCAGGGTAAGTTCTTGGAGGAAAAGAAACTTCTCATACTTCTTTAGATAAGCACTTAGTAGATGCCGAGTACTTTTGAATGAATGAACAGAGATGGATTTTGCATTCCTTTGAAATATTTTGAGTGCCTGTTTGTGATGTGGCCCTGTGGACATGCATGATATAAGGTGTGACCAGGATGAAGTTGAAGAAGGAACCAGTGTAGAACCTTTGTGGATAATTTTCAAGAAAATTAGTTGGTCAATCATTCCTGGCTGACAGATTGAACTTAATATGGGAGTCATTTAATTGATATTGCATCTTTGAGCATTAGGGCAAAGGCAAGAGCCTCTGCTCCTTGTCTGCCCTATTGCTCAAAGATGCAATATGAGGATTTGTGTGTGTGTGTGTGTGTGTGTGCATGTGTATATGTGTGGAAGTCTACATTGGATCTTGTCACTGCATTGCAGTGAAGCGGGACACAGTTGATTCCTAACTTGGAGGAAGCTTCCATCACTTCATCCCATTATGCTATATCTTGGGATACTTTCTTGTGTGTTGGAGCATCTTTTTCTCTGATTCTATTTTTGAACCCTAAAATACTTCCTTAGTGAAATATCTGACTATCCAAAGTTCAAGTATGCTCAGACAGTAAATCTTGAGATGTAGAGATGAAGAAGGGTTGGGGGAATGTTTCTTGGTATAATTTAGACTAAAGGCAGGTATGAACTTTGTTTTGGAGATTTTGGATTGACTGTCTCCATGGTCCTGAATCCCAGGGCCAATCAGGAGCAAAACTGAAAAAGTAAAATTTACCTCTGAAAGTTTCTCACCTCCCTTTCCATCTCCTGGCTGCTTTTCCCCATGGTGATAATCTCTCTAAACAGGTGCTCGTTGCCCAGATGACCTTCTTCCCCAGCCTCCTGTCAAAATCTGTGTCCAAGTTGCTATAACTTTGGACACTTGAGGTTACTCCAAGCTCAACTAGAGCCACTGGTGAGGCATAGCTTTAACAACAGTAAGTGCTCTTCCAGAGCACATTACAGAAGTGAATGTTGATTAAAGAGGTGGCAGTCCTAGGGTGTTCGTCATTGGTCAGACCACATTTGTTTAGTTCTGAGGAGCACCCTTTAAGAGGGACATTGATCAATGAGGGCATATCCAGATGAGGGTGGGACAACTAGATTGATGAACTATGAAGACAGTATTCTAGGAGTAATGATGGAAGAATTGAACCTTTGAAGCCTGACAGAAGAGGCCAGGATGGTCCTAGAAGCTGAAGGTTAGGAGGTAAAGGTGATCCAGTTTAAATACTGCTTCTGGTGTTTGATTTTAAGTGCTACACCTTTCTGCCAGATGATCAACTGACTTGGTCTGAATACCTCTTATGGCAGAAAGCTCACTGTCCAGAACTCCAGAACATGGCAGCTACCTTTAAATATTTCACATGGAATGGTGTAAAACCTCCAGAAGGAAGAATATCTGCCAGTGAGAAGGAATAAGAAAAAGTCATTCTTCTGGTTCAGAGTCCAATGGACTCTGTCTTCTGCAGTATACCTACTTTTTTTTAATTTATATTTATATATACATATGTATTTTGAAAGACAGAACATTCAGAATTAGTTTCCGGTATCATGTTCTATCTTTCAGGATGCATGATGTGCATCTTCTTTCAGCCCAGAGTGAGGAGCATGATGACAAATGAGAAAGAATCATTTCACACATCCTGGTAAAATAAATATTCTTTGTCGGAACAGCAGGTGATTAGATCTTCATTTTGATATATGCTGCAGTGTCTTCAGAAATGAACTAGTAAGACCCAATTTCAAAGAGAATGCAAATTTGCAGCCCAGGAATATGTTGAGGAGATTAGAAGCCTATGTAAAATAGTGTAGAGGTGAACCCACTCAAGGCACATGGTCTTGCATCAGTGAATCCCATTAGGGCAGATTCAAGTCTGGGCACGTAGACTAAGGGTGCCTGATTGAATACTCATTTCTACCACTTGTGGTACCATTATTAGCTGTGACTTTTGGTGAAGCATTAATATGCTAGAGCCATCTCCCAGGTGGAGTCATGGCTTGATTCCTATAAATGATTAATCTTGGGGAAGAAACGCTTGATTCAAAAATTAATTTGAGTAAACTTGCTAGTTTACAGAGTAACTTACATAAGTGGGACATCAGTTGCTATCTGATGTGAATAAGAATTAACATAAAGTGCTTTGCCTGGAAAGCTTTTCTCCTGCCTTTCTCAGCAGAGCGTTCCTTTCTGGGAGGAAAGGCAGAACAGTGTCTGACTGAGAGCATAGCACCTGGAGCCAGATGTCTTCTGCTTTGATACCAACTTTGCCACTTGTCAGCAGCATGGCTTTGGGCGAAGTACTTCATCACTCTTTACCTTGGCTTCCTAATCTGTAAAGTGGGGATGTTGATAATGAGACCTAGCCTGGAGGATCGTTATGGGGCAAAACATACTCTTACTTTTATGGACAAGAAGACCCAGGCTCAGAAAGTCAAGTGTCTTCCAAGTTCACGGAGCTGGTGAGTGGATGGGTCTGGTTTCAAACTTTAGGCTGTCAGCCCCCCATCTGTGCCATTCTTCACTAGCACTGCCTCCCAAACTGGCCCATCATGAGAGTCACCTGGAGGTGCCTGTTAAAAACAGATTCCTGTGAACCAGGAATCTGAGATATTAACAAAGTCCCAGGTGGTAAGATCTGGTGGTGGTGTACCAAAGCTCTCCAGCCCATGAGCTTTTTTAGATGGATGTGTGGATTTGTGTGCAGAGGTGTTTTGTTTCCCCTTTCCCATTCATGTGTTTCCAACTTCCCCTTTAACCAGCCTTTTTGTTTCCCACAACTTTCCTTGTGTTCTCCACTGTGCCTTTGAGAGTGCTGATGACTTAAATCATCTCTCTCTCAGATTTTCCAGGCCCTCCGTGTATCTCATCACTTTGTTCAAGCTGCCTGACAACCCAGCCTTCGCCTTTAAATGTCCTCGTATCTTCCTTCCAGCTGACCTTTTGTTCTTCTTTCATTGCTATTTTACCTCCCACTTTTCCTTTCCTTTAAGTTTCTCAGAACCCTTGAGATAACCGCAGATGGCATTTTGTATGCCACATTGTAATGAAAACTGTAGTATAAATTATTTTCAGAGTACAGTATGACATAATAAAGTCTATTATTTTTATTAAATGTATATAATTTTAGTAAAGAGAAAATAATGACTGCTATATATTTGACTGAAAGTGATTATATTTTAATCTAAAAGCCAAAATGAGTAGAGTGAGCCCTGCTAATAGCCAGCCATGCCTGTGTAATTTGTAGAGGGTCACCTCTTTGACATGCTGTTTCAAGACCTGTATTGTCTTCTTTTGGCAATGCTTGGATTTGGAACATGGAGTCATAGCTGCAAATCCTAATTTCCTACAAGGCCAAATGATGGTTCAAGAAACAATATTCCATGGAGTAACCTTGATTTCTGCAATTGTGTAGGTCAGAGTCAAATGCACTCATCTGATGTGATGACAAATTAGTTCAAGGGCTTTGGCCCACAAGCTACCACTCAAGGAGTCAAGCCTGAATTTGATGCACAAATGGGTAGTTGTGTGTGCTACTGCAGTCTGAATAAATGGTATTCAGAACACTAAAGTGATTGCATACCCAGGAAAGGAGAAATAATTGGGCGAATGAAGTTTGTAGCTGGTTATTTACACACCAGTGTGGATTTTTCAGTTGAGAGGCACGTAATTATTACAGGTCCAGTGGAGGATTTCTTGGAGAATAGGAATTATACATATTCATGAATAATCATGTCAGTCTCTTATATTGCATTATCATTACACATTTCTTGCATTTATTATACTTCTCAAGGTATGTGTGAGCAAAGCTTGTAAAACAAACTACTTCCCTCAGGGATCTATAATGTTTTGGTATTTTGAGAATGTATTAATTCAATATTTTTATGGGCCCTAGGCACTGTAAGGAAAGATTCAGTTCAAAATGGTTTTGTTAGAATGACTGAGGAGGTGTAGTTCAAAAATTGAGGTTAAGTCCCATTAACTGTGTGACCTTGAGCAACTAAGTCACTTCAGTTGTGTAAACACCATTTTCATCACCTACAAAATAGAATGCTGCCTATCTCATTGGGTTGTTGAGATAATGATGTATCATTGCATCCAAGATTGCCTGGTGAACTTAAAAGCCCAGTTGCACTAGATTATCATTGTTTTATGTTTGGTGGAAAGGGCCAGCCAGTTGTTTAACATTGCTTGATTCCTGTTGACTGTACCTGCACTGGGCTACCTCTGCTAAGGGTGTCTGTTGGGACTTGGGAAATTTTGATGTGATTGAATCGTGAGGTGATATTATCACATGTTGAGAACAGAGAACAGCCCAGTCTTTATCAGTTGGTGGGGACTGATGCCCATGGTGGTGCTGGCTAGTTAGAATGTCAAAGCTAGAGTGGTCTCCTGGGGCTTCAGCCACCTAGCCGATAGCTCATGGCCTAGTCTTTCCCAAATGGTTTTGCAAAGAATTCCAGTCCCTTGGAAGCAGAATTCTATGGCTCAACAAGTTTGGTAAATGCTGTATGTGCTGGCTCCCTCTTAGAGCTAGCATTATAAATGTGTATGTGTGATGTAAGTTGTGCTTTCTGAAATATAGAAACTAGACCCATCTAGCTATTTAACTACAAACTAATTAATAAAATAAAAAATTCAATTTCTCCATCACACTAGCTACATTTCAAATGCTTAATAGCCATATGTGGCTCTTGGCTGCCATATTGGAAAGTACATACATAGAACATTTCCATCATTGCAGAAAGTTATGTTGGACAGTGCAGAAAAGGCTCTGAGACCTCTTGCAGCAAAATTACTTATTTAACTTTGTTCATTTCTCAAGGTTTTAGTACCCAGCAGGGTTGCCATTCTGTAAGACACTGTTTAGACAATATAGTTTGGCATCCTTGGAGAGATGATTTTTTCTGCCTGAGTATGGTGTTCTAGGAATCTGCTCTGCAGCTCCTGCATCTTTGCAGCTTTTCAAATCCTGCTTCCGTTACGACCAGAGTCATATTTATTTGTGTTCTTGTCCATGCTGAAAGATAATTCTTTTGCTATTATAAGACATATCCCTCGATTCTTCATATCTCTGTTAAATCTTCCAATAGCCAGTGTTCCCTCAGTTATTGACACAGAACTTCAGGGTTGGGAGAAATCTTAGAAAGCATATAGTTCAATTGTTTTATTCTTATTTTTGAGACAGGGTCTCACTCTATTGCTCAGGCTGGAATGCAGTGGCATGATCACGGCTCACTGCAGCCTTGACCTCCTGGGCTCAAGTGATCCTCCCTCCCCAGCCTCCCAAGTAGCTGGACCACAAGTATGCATCACCACATCCAGCTAATTATTTTTTAAAAAAATTTTTGTAGAGACAAAGTCTCACTGTTTTATCCAGGCTTGTCTGCTGGGCTCAAGTGATCCTCCTACCTCAGCTTCCCTATGTGATGGGATTACAGGTGTGAGCCACTGCACCTGGCCTAGTTCAATCTTATTTTACTTATGATACAACTGAAGCCCAGAAAGATTATATGACTTTTCTAAGGTCACTCAGTTAATAGGACAGTTCATACTCCAGGTACCTATTTCTTATTAAGGCTGTTGGTTCATCTCTTCACAATATGAAAAAAAGCAATTATTAACGGACTAGGATTGTGTCAATGGTTATATGAGTTTTATCTCTAGTTAGAAATCTTGCCTATCTTTGTGAGAGTAGGCTCTGAATAAATGTACTCTGTATTTCTTAGCCTAATATGTATTTGCAAGTTCTGACTCCATAGAACCCATCAGTGAATACATCACTCTTCACTCAATTCCTTCCCACTGCTTTGTGAGAAAGTCTTTGATGATTTTCTGCAAACAGCCAATAGTATCTGCTTGAGTTTGCATCTACTTTTGTACCCACTTAGTGCTCCTTTGATTACAGATTCTAACTACAGTATCTGCTTTTCACTTTTTGGGACATGGAATATAAAAGTGGGTGAAAATTGCAATCTGCATAACGGAAGAAAAATTGCACTCCTACTAGTTTATAGAAAGGTTGACGTTTGCTGTGAACGGTTCAGTTCCAAGGTTCTGGTCAGATATGCATTTCTGTGCTCACCACTGTGGAGAGGAAGGTACCACATGGGGGTGTCACGTAGGTTGTAAAAGGAAGACGGCTGTCTGTCAGGGTAATGTCCCAAGAGAAACTGCCCTATTACGGCTGTGATCTGGAATGAATATACTTCTGGCACCTTTACTAGGATGTCAGTGGGAAAGTCCCATTAGTCATCTTTGCCAGATGGGGGCTTCCGGACACCTCCGCATGGCTGTACATGTCTGTATTAATAAAAACACTGAAGCCACATGGGTTTTGGCCACACATGTCTCATCCTGTCGACCCTCTGGCCCTGCAAGGATTACAAAGAGGGAAATAAGTCATGGAGCCTGATATTTGAATGGTTTTACTTTTGAAATGTGGGAGATGTAATGTTCACTATTTCTCTTGGAATAAACCTCCAGAGAATTTTGAGCTTTAAGGGCAGAGCCCACTTTGAGCTACCCTGGGAGCTCTGAAAGAGGTGCCTTTCCAGGTGATTCTGATAAGCTCTGATGTTTGAGAATCACTGCTTTGAAGAAATCACTCATTTTCTCAGGATGTCATCAGCCCAATAAACAGTGATACAACTTAATTGACATCAAAAAGAATGATGCCATTATCTTTGTTTTGACTTAACCGAATTCAAATTTTGCTCTTCTTCATGTAGAAGCTGGTATGAACATCCTGGTTAATGACCACATACTATAGAAAGAAGCCCGTTTTGTTTTTCTGCTGCCTGCTTGTGGCATCACTTTCTGTTCTATTACACTTAACCAGAGTCAGAGGAAATTCTGGCTCAAGACAGAACCCAGAGAGTAAAGTCCCCTGAACTTTTCTTCCATTGGGTACTCCACCAGCGATGAATGATCAGGTGTTAGGGCAAGCCCTAAAATGCATGCCCAGGACCATAGCCCTTGCTCTGTTCTCTCCTGCTCCATGGAGGTGATGTGGCTGTTAGTGGTTTGTTGTTACGGATGGATTTGGTCAGTAGGAGCTGCTATGGTTTGAATATGTCCCCCAGTGTTCATGAGTTAAAAATTGAATGGCTGGCCGGGGGCAGTGGCTCATCTCTGTAATCCCAGCACTTTGGGAGGCTGAGGTGGGTGGATCACCTGAGGTCAGGAGTTCGCAACCAGCCTGGTCAACATGGTGAAACCCCATCTCTACTAAAAATACAAAATATTAGCCAGGCATGGTGGTAGACACCTGTAATCCCAGCTACTCGGGAGGCTGAGGCACGAGAATCACTTGAACCCAGGAGGCAGAGGTTGCAGTGAGCCGAGATCATTCCATTGCACTCCAGCCTGGGCAACAAGGGTGAAACTCTGTCTCAAAAAAACAACAAAAAAAATTGAATTGCCATTTTAACAGTATTAAGAGGTGGAGCCTTTAAGAGGTGATGAGGTCATGAAGGCTGTGTCCTCGTTAATGGATTAATGCTGCTATCTGGGTTAATTATCTCGGGAGTGGGCTCCTGATAAAAAGTTAAGTTTAGCCTCCACGATCTCTCTCTGTCTCTTCTGCTCTTACCATATGATGCCCTTCTGTCAGTCATGGCATAGCAGAAGGTCCTCACCAGGTGTGGCCCCTCAATCTTGCACTTTCAGTCTCCAGAACTGTGGCCAAATAAATCTCTTTTCTTTGTAAATTACCCAACCTGTGGTATTTTGTTATAGCCACAGAAAATGGACTAAGGAAAGAGCCTATCTGATTGCCTGGATCCAGAGCGTCATCTGCAGTGGATGTAACCCTCTTCTAAAAGGAGAAGCTCAGTGTAGGGAAAACAGCCCCAGGAAAAGAGCCAGGAGACCAGAGTCCTGCCTCTGACTCTCCCATCAGCCAACTGGTGGTCCTGGACATGTGTGTTCGAGTCTCTAGGCCTCTCTTTCTTCACCTGTAAAATGAAGTTGGTGGTAGCGGTGCAATTTAAACTGGATTTACTAAATCCAGTGGCCTCTTTGTCATTTTATTTATATATCAGCTATAACATTTAATATTATTGATCATTTTCTCCTTAAAATATTCACCTTTTTGGCTTTTGGGTCACCATTTTCATGTTGGTTCAACAAACGTTACTGGATTAGGCATTGTCTTAGGGAGTGAGAATACATGTAAGACAGTTTTTGTCTTTGAGATGCCCACAGATATGTAAACATCATCTAACAATTTTATTTTCTCTCCTTGCTCCTTCCTTCAAATCTCTATTTACTTCTTTAATTCTGTTTTTGTTCTATAACTGTCTTCAACTTCTCTGTATATCCTCCTTGGAAAATGGTACACATCACCCTGGTTTCAACTACCGTTTAGATGTTGTTGATTAAAAACTATTTCTCTTTAACCGTGATTCACCCTCACTCACCTTTGAGTTATGAAGTTTTATTTATGTCTGCATCCTGGTCATTTTTACCTGGGAATCCCTCTGGGATCTCCCATTCAAAAAACCATAAACCAAACCCATTTTACCTTATCCACTGCTTTCCTTCTGCTATAAAACCCACTCCTCCTGAGTTTCTGATCCAGGGCATTGCCATCCATTAAGTCACTCAAATTAGAAACCTCAGAGTCATGTACCTCTTCCCTTTCTCCGCATATAGTTGGGCACACAACTTTTAGAATCCACCTCTGATGGATTCTGATTGGCCTTTGTCCCCTTATTCGTATTACTCCCATTACTGCCCTAGTACAGGCTCAGGTGAGTGCTCATTGGGATATCATCAATTTTAAAATGTCCTTCACATCCCACACTTTATCATCTGCAAAACCAGGAAGCAACTTACAGGCAGCAGTCATGAGGTGGACGTCACGGTCTGTGCGTGTGCATCCAGACTTGCAGAATGGGCATTGGGCACTTGGAAGAAAATCCCAGAAGCAACAGTGGAGCTTTATAAAAACACAGAATGCTCCCTCCATTCACATTCTAGATAGCTTCTGAGTGGACAGTGCTTCAGAAGAGTCAGATTCTGAATAGAAAATAAATGTTAGAAATACCTTGACCAAATTATTTTGCTTATATTTTCCCATTTATGTATGTGCAAGGGTGATATATGATAAAAATCTGACAGTATAAGTATAAAGGATCCCTTTTAGTAAGTACAAAATACAAATTCCAAGTGATAAGAAACATTATGTTATTGTTTAATTGGCAGACATGTTCTTTCTAGAGGTGAAAATAATAGTGGTGTGACATCATCAATGTCATCTTAGGCTTGAAAAAATACACATAAAATGCAAAAATCTCTGATCAATCAATACATTCGTTACTCTTTTCAGCCCCTCCCACCTTCAGTGTCTTCTCTTCTGATCCATTTTTCACGTTGCCATTGGCACACCCAGATCTGATTATATAATTCCAATACTTAGAAACATTCTGTATGGCAGAGGTGCATCAGAGTCACCTGGAGGGCTTGTGAAAACATAGATGACTGTGCTTTAGCCCCAGCCCCAGAGTTTCTGATTCCACAGGCCCAGGTTAGGGCTGGGCCATTTGCATTTCTAATAAGCTCCCAGGTGACACTGATGCTGCTGACTGCTCAGTGGCCACACTTGGAGAATCACTGCCCTTTGGTATAAAGTCCAAACTCCTTTATGGCATTCAAGGCTCTTTCCCAAGGGTCCCCACTGTACATCTGCAGCATCATTTTTCAGTGTTCTCACACACTTTATTCTCCATCATGCTTGGAATTCTCCATTCAGAGCACGGAGGGCACTTCTTGATTCTGTGATTTTTTTATACACTGCCTGATAACTCCTAAAAATTATTTGACTTTTAAGATACAGTCCAATAAACAAATTCTTCAGCAGAAAATACTTCTTTCAGCAGAAAATATTTCTTTTACTTATCTTTCCCAAAGAGGTAAATTTCAGGATGTTTATCTGTTAAGATCAACTTCTAAGACAGCTAAGCTTACTGCTTAGGCTTTTCCAGTAATTAGAAAGATATTCTTTGGGGACCATCAGGTCACAAAGTTTGACGGGGTTTTCCAATTTTCTGGATTATCAATTTGGCAATCATCCCTGCACTAAACACAGAATTTATTATGAGTCAATGGAGTCATTATTATGACAATTTTAAATATTTATAAGATGTTGTAAATATATATAGTACTGAAAAGCACTTTAAACTGCACCAAGCCAACAAAATCCTCCCTATTTCAATGTATTTATAGTTCAGGCTCATAAATAATATAACAAGATAAGAACTGTGGGAAGTGGGAGCATAGGCATAGTGGGAACACAGGAGGGTGATGTTAAGGTGTGCTGTGAAGCAGACGAACCCTGAATTATGGCCTGCATTATGTGATAGCTTTTCCAGATGTGTGGTCTTTGACAATGGATCTACGTTTGAAGTCAAATAAGGGATTAAGCTGTATGTTTTTAGGGGGAGTTGCCACTTTGTTGATTTGTTTAAGTCATGCACTATTTCCTGAGTAGGAGTCTTTACCAGTTTTATATGTTGTGCATGTATGTTCATGTACGTACATACACAGACACACCTAGACTCACACACCCAGAGCCACACACACACACACACACACACGTACGAATTCCTAATACAGAACAACTTCAGAAATGCAGAGTTAGTGGAATTGTGTTGTAAGTATTGTTCTCTGGTCTGCTCAAGTTTCATGAATACAATTTTCATCCTTTCATTTATTCATTGAATGAATGCTGGAGTACATCGTGTATGCAAACCTTATGTTGACTCTTAACATGCAACAAAGAATAAGTTTACACAATAATAAATAAATAAACAAATGCCTTTATAGAACTCAGAATACAACAGGAACAACTTAGAATGCAATTATTATACCTGTCTACATTTCCAGCATTTCCAGAACCCTTTCCATGTCCCAGGCTCATGTTAGAATTTCCACACATTTTATCAGTTGACACAACTATGTAAAGTTGAGTACAATTATTATTCCTGAGGATATGGATTCCTAGAGAGGCTAAGAACCTCATCCAATATTACATAGCTTAACAGTTGTAGAGCCAAGATTTAAAGCGAGCATAACCTTATGCTATGTAGTTTCTAGTCTACAGTGCTGAAGTCTCATCAGGGAGGTAAATTAATAAGAAATTACAATGCTATGTGATAAATGCTATGGTAGGGAAATGCACAGGGTTGTGGGAATATATAACGGGGGGCAAGAAAAATTTTTCAAAGAAAATATGGTCTAGCAGCTGGCCAGAACTGGGGGGAAGGGCATCTACAAAGATCTGGAGGTTTGAGAGAGGTCTGCAATATGGGAGACTGGGGGAAGGTCAGCAAAGTTGGAACAAGAAAGTCCCCTCAGCTAACATCAGCCGTTCCTTGTGTGACTTCAGTTGCCAGCTGTGTCAGTCAGGGTTCTCCAGAGAAACAGAACCAATAGGGTGTATACACGGATATATAACAGGAGGTTTATTATGGGAATCAGCTCATGTGATTATGGAGCTCGAGAAGTCCCATGATCTGCCATCTGCTAACCGGAGAACCAGGAAAGCTGTGATGTAATTCAGTCCAAGCCCGAAGGCTTAAGAAACTCAGGGGGTGGCTGGTGTAAGTCCTGGAGTCTGAAGTCCTGAGTGCTTGTAGTTCTGATGACCAGAAGAAGGAGGAGATAGGAGAAGCCTCTGCTTCTCCACAGGAGAAGGAGAGAATTTTGCCCCTCCTTTGCCTTTTTAGAGGATGCCTGCCTACATTGTTAAGGGTGATCTTCTTCACTTAGTTTACCAATTCAAATATGTATCTCCTTCAGGAACACCCTCATAGACACACCCAGAAATATTTTACCAGCTGTTTGGACATTCATTAGCTCAGTCAAGTTGACCCATAGAACTAATTAACACACCACCATACACTGGTGACTCCCAGTCTATATCTCTTGTAGTTTGCTCATAACCTGATTGGATTTTCCATGTAAATGTTTCAGCCTCAACAAGGTTGCAAACATCTTGAGCACTGGGTATATGTCTCATAATGTGTGTACTGTTCAATGTAGCCAGCACCTTCTTTGTTTCTGGTAGGCAAATTTCACTGAAATTTGTAGAATAAAGTACGTATTTTCTATTAAACAGCATGCAAGGTTTAGTGCTCTAAACCTTGTGCTGAGTTATTCTCTGCCTTTCTCCAAACAGAATTAAGTAGGAATGTAACTTCATTTCTGCTTGTCCCTGGAGCAGCTCTGCAGATTCACCTGGGCTCTCTAAGGCAGGAGTGATTTTTGTAAAGAGCTGGCTGCCTGTCTGCATGGTCTTGGATTGCTTGCAGCCTGAAGGAACCATTGGAAATAAAGTACATGAGGAGCTAGGGTGTGCTCATGACAAAAGAAGAGGAAAGGAAATACCTGGAAAAAGCAGAGGCTTCCCCTTTCCCTTTCTTGTCAAGGCCACAGTTACTCTCAAGAAGCTGCGTGATTGATCCTATTGGGTGCTTTAATACCATTCCTAAAAGATGGCCAGGTGCATACTTGCACTTCACATGTTGGATTTCAAATATAAATGTCAGAGTACGAAGACTGAATGGCATTCAGGGTCAGTTCCAGAATTCCAGCCTGGCTTTCTCAAGGTAGTAGTCACTGCCTTAACCATTTCCATCCATGTCCCCACTCTTTCCATTGGGAAAAATATAACTAATTTTTTTTCATCTACTCCCTGTAGACTTTGAACTGGTTTATGCTTTAAAGACCACCAGTGCCTAAATGTCACCTCATCATTGGCTCTTTTCCCATTTCCCAATGATTTTCATGTCAATGAAGTGTATCAAACATTCTTACATCACACACACACACACACATATAAACACACAAAGATGCCATTTTTTTTCAGACTCTTAGCTCTCTATGAAAGAAAAGCAATAGTAGTACACTAACATTTAAATACATGTCTTTTTCCAACTATTTGGTAGTACTTTATATGAGGTTTTGGTTCTTTTTCTTCAAATATGTAACAATCTGACAAAATATCCATATTTCCTTCAAATATGTAACCACCTCGTTCAGGTGAGACTTAGGTTTTGGGGGTTTTGAAGCACAAATCATCTGTATAACCAAGAGAGAATGGCTTCAGGTGTTCTAAATATTTTTTCAAAATGCACACACAAAACACACAATTGAAAGTCCTTTAATAACAATGAAAAATGCAGTTTTGGCCCTAGAAACTCCCTAATGAATCAATACTTTCACTATGAATCAACTAAAAAGAAATTTAAAATTAGTTCTAGGGCCTGCTAAAATTCATTTGAAAAAAACTAATTTTGTACTCAGAAACCAATGTCTAACAGCTAGGTTTCAGCAGCCTTGACGGTGATTTGTGAATGTCAGTGGCAGCCCCATAGCTCACTCGTGTTGCTGTTCCATGTACTTCCCCTGGAATCCACTGAGGTAAATAAGTTTCACGAAGGTATCAGTGGCCTTGGCATCAGATTTTTCATGACACTTTTCCTATGGTTGAAAACTGAGGTCACATATGAAAGATAAATGCAATAAAAAAATAGCAAAAATCTACCCAATAAACATGCAGCAAGAAGGCTGTCTTTATTTCTTGAATCTGGTATATATATGACATGCATATTTTGTTTTTCTCCATTTGACTAAGCAATCATCTTAAAGTAAAACATTAACATATTGATGGACTGCTGGTAGTATGGGGAATTAACTGACAATTTTGATAGATGAAAAAATCTTTTGTTGTTGTTGTTGTTGTTGTTGTGGAAGAAACAGATGTCTGAGAAACTTTAAGAAAGTCTTTTCTTCTACTAGCCATTGGATTCCAAGAGCTGTAATAAACTTCCTTAAGGATTTCGGAGTCCTTTGTGATAGCCTGGTACCACTTCTGGAGCAGGGCCCAGCAAACTGGAAATGTTCCCATTCTGTGATCACTGAAGAAACAGCCCTTTTTTTGTATCAGTATTTCTGTAGCTTGCTTTGAATTTATTTTTAAGAATTGAAAGCAGTGCTCCAGCTCTTCAGTCAGTATGGATGAAGAAAGCAGACCTCTTCATGTGTGTTAGCTGGGTTCTTCCATTGAAGATGAGCTTTTGGGACTTCATCCCGAGGCCAGGAGGTACCCTGCCTACTGCAGCACTCCAGGCCAGATGAAAGCAGCCCTGCAAAACCATAACATGAACTTTACAGATACTTCTGCCAAGCTCTCAAAGGCTCATGGCTCTTATGGATTGCAGCCTGGTTTGCATGGCTCTTACTCCTGGGCTCTTTTACATCCACTTGGATTGTTTCTCTAAAGAGCCACTCTACTCCCCAAGCTGAGGCCACACTCCTGGCCTTAGCTGTAAAGCAAGGTGGTCTAATGTATAGTTGAGAGTACGGCTCTGGGCCACACTATTTAGGTTCACATACCAATTTCACAACTTACTAACTGGGCAAGTCACATAAGTTATCTGTGCTTTAGTTTTGCATCAATAAGAGGCGGGTGGGGAGTTATAATACTACCAACCTCATAAGATTTCCAGAAGATCAAATGACTTTGTTAGTCAGGGTTCTCCAGAGGGACAGTGCCAATAGGATATATGTATATATGAAAGGGAGTTTCTTAGAGAGAATCAGCTCACACTATCACAAGGTGAAGTTCCACAATAGGCTGTCTGCAAGCTGGGGAAGAAAGAAGCTGGTAGTGGCTCAGTCGAAGTCTGAAAGCCTCAAAACCATGGAAACCAACAGTGCAGCCTTCAGTATGTGGCCAAAGGCCTGCGAGACCCCCGCAAGCCACTGGTACAAGTCCCAGAGTCCAAAGGCAAAAGAACTTGGAGTCTGATGTCCAAAGGCAGGAGGAGCAAAAGGGAGCATCCAGCAAGGGAAAAAGATGGAAGCCAGAAGTCCCAGCAAGCCAGCTTATCCCTCCTTCCAGCCATGCTGGCAGCTGATTGGATGGTGACCACCCACATTGAGGGTGATTCTTCCTCTCCCAGTCCACTGACTCAAATGTCAGTCTCCTCTGGCAACACCCTTACGGACACACCCAGAAACGATACTTTACCAGCCATCAGGCATCCTTCAATCCAATAGAGTTGACACCTGGTATTAACCGTTACATTGACCTAATACATGTTAAGCACTTAGAATGTTACCTGATATGCAGTAGATTCTAAGTAAATATTAGCTGTTACTATCATCACATCATTCACTTTATTTCACTCACAGCATTTACTAAAGCAGTGAAAGTGGAGGTGGGAGGATTGTTTCTCATGCAGATGTCAAGCCCTGGGGCAGTACGCACCTCTTGCCCTGTTGAGCTGCTGAGGCTTCACAGGAGGGAGGCATCTGCAGAATGAGCTTGATGTAGCCCATCCTGCCATATCTCTGAGCCGGGATGAGGCCCTTTCCAGTGGCTGAGCCACAGAATTTCTTCCTGGGGGTGGTGTCACCTGGAAATGATGGCGTTGGTCAGGTGAACTTGGACTTGTGGCTATTTCTGCAGCTTTCATGTAAAACAATAGTTTGGGAATAAATTCAGTCAACTAGGCTTTCTCAGACTATGCTGTAGATTCATTATTTTAAAAGTATCATGAAATTAAAAATACCACTTTTATATTCATTCGGCTATAATATTTTCTTTAAAATTCCATTTGTGTGTCTTCCCTGAATTAAAGCCATTTGGAAGCATTAGTTCATTGCCCTTTAAACCCGTATTTGTGAAAACCTTTGGGTCAACAACTGTTTTTTGTTTTGACTCCCTGTTCTGGTAGCCAAAATGTGATTGCAGTTCCAAGGCGAATCTCATGTATGTATTCTGATTCTGATGGTGTTCAACTCTTGAATATCCACCACCAAAATGCTGGTGGGCATGTCTCACTGTTTCAGTGTGATTTAGTCCTTCTGCCCGGCTGCAGCCAGGATAAAGAATAATAGAAAATGAAGCTCTGCATTCCGAATGAAACGTAAACAAATCCCTTTGCCTTAGATTGTTCTCTGGTTCCTAGTTACAGTTGCTCCAGCTATACAGTTGTCCCTCAGTATCTGCTGGGTATTGGTTCTAGGACCCCCTTAGGTACCACAATCCCTGGGTGCTTTTAAGTCCCTTATATAAAATGTCATAATATTTGCATGTAATCCACCCAATCGTCCTGTATACTTTAAATAATCTCCAGATTACTTTTAATACCTAACACAATGTAAATGCTAATAGTTGTTATACTGTATTTTTATTTGTATTATTTTTTATTGTTTCTTAAAAAATATTTTTGATTCTCAGTTGGTTAAATCTGTGGATGTGGAACCCATGGATGGGAAGGACCGGCTGTACTATGAGCCTTTTGGGAATCATGTTTTGTCTTTCTTTACATCTCCATGGTGCTCAGTACTTACAAAGTATCTCATAAAAACCTCTGACTGCGCTTTGGTAAATAAATGCTTATTGAATGCATGAATAAAAACCAATAATCTTTTTGTACTCCTTTTTTGGGTGGTCACAGGACAGCTTCTCTGTACTCTGCTGTTCTTTTTCCTATCCAAGCTCGTGTTCAACTTTAAACTGGCCAGAGGTTCATAACAATCGTATCTCAACTTTTGCAATTCATGGATAGTAAAGCTTAAAACAAAACAAAACAAAACCCCTGGGGACTAACATACTGTTTCCAACTTATTCCAAATAAGAAAGTTCATTAAAAATAACCAGCATTGGCCAGGCGCAGTGGCTCACGCCTGTAATCCTAGCACTTTGGGAGGCTGAGGCGGGCGCATCATGAAGTCAGGAGATTAAGCCCATCCTGGCTAAAATGGTGAAACCCCGTCTCTACTAAAAATACAAAAAGTTAGCCGGCTGTGGTGGCAGGCGCCTGTAGTCCCAGCTACTCGGGAGGCTGAAGCAGGAGAATGGCGTGAACCCGGGGGCAGTGAGCGGAGATCACGCCACTGCACTCCAGCTTGGGTGACAGAGCGAGACTCCAACTCAAAACAAAACAAAACAAAACAAAACAAAAAAAAAAACAACTAGCACTGTGCTATGCTGAATAATGGCCTTCAAAGATATGTATGTCCTAATCCTTGGAACCTGAGAATATGTTACCCTTATGTAATAAAACTGACTTTGCAGATGTGACTAGGTTCAGGATCTTGAGATGGGGAGATGATCCTTGATTATCCAGGTGGGCCCAGTGTAATCAAAAAATCTTTTTAAGAGGGAAGCAGGAGAGTGACAGTCAGACAGAGGTTGGAAGATGCTAAGCTGTTGGCTTTGAAAATGGAGGAAGGGTCCATGAGCCAAGGATGCAGGCAAACTCTGTAGGCCAGGAAGGGTAAGGAAAGGGGTTCTCCCCAGAGCCTCCTGAAGGGGCACAGTCTTGCCCATCCATTTTGAATTTCTGACCTCCAGAACTGGAAAATAATACATTGTAGTTTTTTGAGCTATCTGTCACATTTGTGGTAATTTGTTACAGTAGCAACAGAAAATGAATACAATCATCTATATGTTCCATCATTCCATTAAATGAAGAAAGTTTTTTGTTTGTTTTGAGACAGGGTCTTTCTCTGTCACCCAGGCTGGAGTGTAGTGGAATCATGGCTTGCTGCAGCCTTGACCTCCAGGGCTCAAGTGATCCTCCCATCTCAGCCTCCTGAGTAGTTGTGACTACAGATGTGTGCCACTATGCCTAGCTGATTTTAAAATATTTTTTGTAGAGACAGGGTTTCACCATGTTGCCCAGGCTGGTCTTGAACTCGTGGCTCAAGCAGTCCTTCTCCTTGGCCTCCCAACATGCTGGGATTACAGGCGTGAGCCACTGCATCTGGCCAATAAATCTTTAAGGTCAAAAAAGCAGGGAGATGAGATCTCCTAAAAGCACATTGGTAATTTTGCATGATATACAGATGTACAGAGAGGTACATGTATTTGGGGGCTATCAAGGCATAATTCTGTTGTTCTTAGCTGTTCCGAAGGCAACAGGGGAAAGTACCATTGTGGGTATGTGAAGGAAACCCAGAGCTACCAAGTGAATGTCAAGCAGTGTAAAGAGCCAGCCCAGCCTCTATCCACAGGTGCAAAGCTGCCTGCCACAGCCTTCTTTCATGTGTGAAGGCATAGCTCTCCTACTTCTGAGCACTTTCCATTGACTTCCAGAAACATGCTCGATCCAGCACTGGAGAATATGACTTGCTTTTTCAATGGGAATTGAATTAGGTAAGTTCCATAAGTTTAATTTAAGTCTCCATGAAATCTATTAAGCGTATTCAGATTCTATTCCAATACATTTTAGAGTTCATGAATAACAAGTAAATGTCTAGACTAGCTTTGTAGAAGCCCTCTACTTTCAGAGTCTTTTCAGATTCTTTCTTTAAAATATCTACATTTTTCTCTTGCATAAATCTTTTTAAACAGAGTCTAGTGACAGGGCCTGAGTGCTTTGCTATATTCATTGTGAAATATCTTCATTCTTTATTCTCAAATTGAAGGCTGTAGAGGTGTGATCAATTTAGTGAGCCTAATTTTCCCTGGCAGTTCCTTGCACTGGGTGGAGAAGGGAAGATGAAACTCATTCTTGTGGCAGGAAATAGCCACTCCTTCACCTAGCACTGCATAAGGCTGCTCCATGCTGATTTCCTCACAATGGAGATATGGACAGACAGTCCGAGAAACGTGTTATTTCTCTCATAAGCTTCAAAGTCATGGTGACAGTACTGTTCTGATGAGCTTGACCTCTGAAGTCAGGCAGACCTGGGTTCAAATCCTGACTCTGCCACTGATTAGCTGTATGATATTGGTAAGTTGATGATCTCTCTAAGCATCAGTTTCCTTATTTGGGATGGTATTAGCACGATCTACCTCACTGTGATAATTGAATGGACTGGGAGCCATGGTGGCTCAGGCCAGTTGTCCTGGCACACAAAGAGGCGAGGCTACGTGTTCGAGGCCAACCTGGACAATGTTAAAAGCCTCACATCCTTAAAAAAAGAAAATTGAATGGAAAGCACTCAGCACAGAGTACTTAATATTAATGGTACTTAATCATCATTCAATAAACATTGCTTTAATATTGTCTAGGTATCATTTATACAAATTTTGGAGATGTTGGATGACTAATATTCTCTGTATGCTAAAACTCCAAAACTTTTCCCTCCCTTCCTGCATTAATGTCTGAAGATTCATTTGATAGGAGGCAGTTGTTACTCAAAGGAGTTAGCATCTAATGGATGTTCTCTGGTAACTTGGGTCCCTCTGGAATTGCACATTAGATAGCTTGGGTGATGGGGGCATTGGCTGATAGTTTGATGTTTGCTTTAGAATGCATGTGCTATTTCTGTGGAAATCCCCTTTATATCTGTGAAATATTCACATGTCAAAAGTGATTTTCATCTTCATTCTTTCCCACTTCTCCTCCCATCCTTCTGACCCCCTTACAGGACAAGAGCTTCATTATCCCTTATTCTCAGGTTTACTTGAGAGAATTCTGTCTTTTCCAGGCTTGGTACCCAGACCATCTGGAGGCTATTGAAAGGGAAGGATCAGTCCATAGTGAGAGTCATTCATTTCTCCCTCCAGCTCATCCCTATCTGGGTATTGGCTGTCAGCACTCTACTAGGCTCACAGTTCTTGTTTTGTTCTTCAAACAGGCAGCTTGATGTCATGGGGCCCCATACACCTTTACCCTCACCTGCTGGCAGATGCTACTTGCCCATTAGTTCACCATTAGATCAGCATTGCACCATTTAATGAGACTTCTAAAAGTACCTTTTGCAGCAGAAGCCTGTCTGTTGGAAATATATCCCACATTTAGTTCTCTATCTCTCTCACTCTCATACTTTCTGTGTTCCCCGGAGCATGATAGCATGATAGCACCAGCAAGTTGATATCTCGCCATCATCTTTGATCCCCTTCATCCTTACCCTTACAGCCACTCAACCTTCAGATTCTGTTGCATCTGCCTCCACAATCCTCCTTGACTTTGCCTTCTTTCCTTCCCCACAGGCATTGTCCTAGTCCAGGCCACCTTATCTTGCCACCCACAGAGCTTCTGGATTGACCTCTCTGCCTCCAGTCTTTTCGCAAATATTGCAGAGAGAGTCATCTTTCTGAAACACACATCTGATCACCAATGATGCCTTGTTGTCCTGTGGATAAACTGCATGCTCTTCAGTGGAACTTACAGCATGGTGCACCATGGCACAGTGGGTCACAGGTTGAACCTCAAAGTCAGGCATATGGGTTCAAAGGATGGCACCATCACTTACTAGCTTTGTGATCTTAAATGAGTTGCTTTACCTTTCTGTGTCTCAAGTTATCTCAAAATAGAGATAATAATAGTACTTCATAAGATTGTTGTGAAGAGTAAATGTGATGATACATGTAGAGTTCTTTGACCAGAGCCTGATATATATATATTAAGCATTCCAAAATGTTAACTACTGCGACCGCAACTGCTGCACGGCTAAGTGCAGATGCCCTAATATCCCACTGCTGTCCTGGCTGGGGTACTGGCAAAAGGCTTAGGTCGTCTAGAAATCTAACTTTCTTCCTTCAATATCTGCAGTGAAAATGGAGCTGAAGGATATTAAAGAACTCCATCATTTCTGATCCCCAATCTGAAAAATACTAAGGAGATGACACTAGCATCTGGAGTGGGTGTGCGTGGGAGGGAAAGGAGGAGATGAAGATGTGATTTGATGTATCACTTCAGCTAGAGATGTAATGCAGTGGAGTGGTTTTTACCACAACTGAAACCAAGAGTGAAAAATGAATTTAACAGGTTCTAGATCAGTCTAAACCAGGCTGACTTTCTCTAAGTCCAGCAGGGCATAGGGGCACCAAGCCTGTAAAAACTGGCATGTCTCTGGGCTATACAGGTACTAATATTTCACACATTTGTAGTCTCCACCTTGTTGCATCAAAACCTCATCATTTGGACTCTGCAGCTGTAAACAGAAATTCTATGACTTTAAAAAATTCAATATACAAACTAAGTATAGGGAAAGTAATTACGTTTCAAAGGATAGCTTTAAAAACTTTGTAATGCTCTCCATCCCTAAATTTTCTTAGGCCTAAATAAATGGCTTTATATTCCTAAAGAGTGCCCATTATCTTAATGATTTTAAATTGAGCTTTCTAGAACTGTACCATTTTTGTATAAAAGTTAATTAGATAAGGCAGCATCTGCACTTTTTTCTTATCTATTTATATGAGTGAGACCATCCTTTGAAAAATGTGCATTCTGTAGTGGCCCACTGAAGGGAAATTAGACAAATACAGCCAAGAGAACCCTTGTCACTGACCAGCCAAGGTGATAAGAATGCCAATTAAATGCTCACCTGATTTGTTTCAAGTACGATGGGAGTGTATCTATTTCATTCAAAGATTTCTTGGATTTACCTTCCAGAAGACTCCTGTGTTTGGGATTGCCCTAGATCAGTGGTTCTTAGCCAAGGAGGATTTCGCCTCTGGAAGACATTTGGCAATATCTGAAGATGTTTTTAGTTTTTACAACTAAAGGGGTGGGTGTTACAGGCATCTACTGGGTAGAGGCCAGGGATGCTGCTGAACATCCTACAATGCATGGGACAGGCCACCACAGCAGAGGACTGTCCAGCTCCAAATGCAGTTGCAAGACCCTGGAATAGATGTTTTTGGCCTGGTGGGATAGTCTGGGTGAGGCTCCTTCTGGTGCTTATCCTGAATCTCCATACAGAATAGCTCTAGATAGGGCTTAGTCCAGAAAGGTATCCAGTGAACTCTCAGGGCCAGGGAAATAAGTTTTCTCATTATTCCCCAAAATCTCCCTCACTTGTTTACTGAGTTCTAAAATTATATCAAAATTTGAAATGAGATTTAAATTGTGACTGTATCTGAGAAGGAGGACAGGTTGATTTCAATTAAAAAAAAATACATGGGCAGTTATAATTTTCTTTTCTTTTTTCTTTTCTTTTTTGAGACAGAATCTGGCTCTGTCAACCAGGCTGGTGCCATCTCACTGCAACCTCTGCCTCCCAGTTCAAGTGATTCTCCTCCTGAGCAGCTGGGATTACAGGCATGTGCCACCATGCCTGGCTAATTTTTGTACTTATGGAAGAGATGGGATTTCATCACGTTGGCCAGGCTGGTCTCGAACTCCTGACCTCAAGTGATCCACCCGCCCTCGGCTTCCCAAAGTGCTGAGATTACTTGTATGAAACACCACGCCCAGCCTATAATTTTCTTAAGGAGCAATTTTGATGAGGTAGGGAGAACACAAAGTCCCTAGGCAGGGTTGCCAGATTTAGCAAATAAAAATACAGAACATCCAGTTAATTTGGATTTTAGATAGGCAAGAAATAGTATTTTAGTGTATGTCCCAAATATAAGACATATTTCTACTAAAAAGTTATTTGCTGTTTATTGGAGCTTCACATTTAATTGGACATCCTATATTTTATCTGGTCACTCTGTCTTTGAGTGATTAGAGAAGGTGAAGGTAATTCTTGAAGAAGAGAAAAGAAGACCAAGAGTTGGGGGCCTATAAGATGTATTGCATCTGTGATCAACTTATTTAATCTCTCTGTTCCTGAGTTTTGTCAGGTGTTAAGTGGGGGTAAAAATAATACTCACTTTATAGAGAAGTTATGAGGATTGTTAGTTAATGTATATAAAGTACTCAGAAAAATACCTGACTATGTAAATACATTGTCCATGTTAGCTATTATTATTATTATTAGGACTATAAGTATAATTCCAAGGCAACTGGGTGCATCTTGGTCTGGCCTTTTCTCTTTTGGACTACTGAAATTAACTTTACTTTTATCATTTGGAAGGGTAGCAAATGAGGAATCCCTTCCCCCCACTTTTCTAAGGGAGTTATACATGTGGCTATTATTTGGTGCTACTATTGGGTAACAGACAACCTCCAAACCAAGGCACCCATTTTGCCTTGAAAAAGATTAATTGCCAAGAAGAACCATCTGCATTTCAGAGTAGCCCCATGTTTGATTTCTGCCAGTTGCCAACCTGACAGTACTTGCATTAATCCTGTGAGATATCAAAGATGAGTTACAGTCACTATGGAGAAAGAATCTGTGTCAGTACAAGACAATTTGTCACGCTGATTCCACAGTGAAGAATGATTAGAGCAATTTTCCTGTGGATATCTGAATCTATATCTATAGCTGAATGTAGCAAAGAGTTTCTTCAATATGGGGTTTAAAAAATCCTTTTCACAGAGATGTCTGAAGTATTCTATTCTTCTTTTCAAAAACCTTTAATAACTTTTTCTTAGCTACAGAAGAATAGAGTTGTATGAGATCACCCAACATCTGAAGGGAGACCAGGGTAAGATTAACCCAGAAGAAACCTAAGATGGAAGACAAGAGAAGAGGGATAGAGTTTTATCTTGAAGCCAATGGAGAACAGCATTTCAAAATAGAAGGGTTGGTAAACAGTGCCAAATTCTTAGGGCTAGGAACCTGTTGGGAGGGAGTTTAAGAAGACCTTTGATCTAGATGATTACATAAATTGTTACTTTGACATCCTTTTATCTGCTCCTAACACATAGTAATGACAGCTAAAATATAAAAGAATAAAATTCAAAAGATACATTTAAGCTAAAAGATACAGTAACTGAAATGAGAAAACGAAAACAAAAGCAAAAATCCTCAATAGGTATAATGAGTTATAGTTTTAACACAGTTAAAAACAGCATTAGAAATTTGGAAGATAGTATAGAATAATTAACCCAGAAAACAGAACAAAAAAAGATATTCAAAAATATGAAAAAGGCGTTAAGAGACACAGCAAGTAGATTTATGATTTTCCATATTTTTAAGAGGAGTTCCAAAGAAAGAGACTGAATAAAATGCTAGATATTTTAAGAGGTATTTGACATTTTTCCTGAATTAAAGAAAGACATGAATCCTTACAGCAAGTGTGCACGTATGAACTCAAAATTACAAGTAGGACTAGTAAAGATAAATTCACATTGTTGTGGGGTTTGTGTTCTGCATGATATGTTGAGGTCATGAATTGTGTTCTGCAAAAGGTATGTTGAGGTCTTAACCCTTGGTACCTGTGAATCTATTTTTGCACAGAGGATCTTTGGAGATGTAATCAAATCATACTGGATTAGGATAAGCCCTAATTCTGTGAATGGTGACTTTGTAAGAGGAAGAAGAGGGATATTTGGATACACAGATACAAAGGAAACACAGGGAAGAGGTCCATATTAAGGCAGAGGCAGAGATTGAAGTGATGCAGCTGCAAGTCAACGAACACGAAAAATTGCCAACAACCGTAAGAAGCTAGGAAAGAGGCAAGCAAGGATTCTTTTCCACAGCCTTCAGAGAGAGCATAGCCCTGCTGACAATTTGTGCTATAAAACTCTTTGAGAACAGTTTGACAGTTTCTTAAAAGACTAAATATACACTTACCATACAACTCAGCCATTTTACTCCAAAGTATTTATGCCAGGTAAATGAAAACACATCCACACAGAGACTTGTACATGAATGTTCATAGCAGCTGTTTGTGTAATATCCAAAACCTCCCAAAATGCAAATAGCCATCAACTGGTAAAATAAAGAAGTTATGGTATATCTATACAATGAAATACTACTCAGTGATGAAAAGGGATGAACTATTGATATAGACAGTTGTAAGGATCCATCTCAAAATCGTTATGCTGAGTGAAAGAAGCTAGGTATAATGAAGAATACATACCGAGTGATTCAATGTATTTTATGTAACATTTTAAGAAATGCAAACTAATATATAGTGACAGAAAGATAAGTGGTTGTGTGAGGATGGGGTGGAGGGAGGTATGGATTATTAAAGGGCACCAGGAAATTTTAGGGGTGATAGAAATGTTCATTATTTTGATTGTAGTGATGTTTTCAAAGGCGTATGCCTGTGTCAAAATTCATCAAGTTGAAACCTTTCAACATGTACAGTTTATCGTATGTCACTTACACCTCAATAAAAAAGCAAAAAAAGTATACTCATTAAAAGATATACAAGAAATGAATCAACAAAACCATAGACTGGTGGAAAATATTTGTGATACCTATATCTGACAAAATACTTAGATCTGGACTATATAAAGAACTCTAACAACTCAAAAATAAAATGATTAATGACACAAAAACAAATGAGTTATGAAAGGCCAGTAAGCTAATGTAAGGCTGCCCAACATCATTAGATGTTAGGGAAATATAATAAAAATCACAAGGAAATACCACTTCATACTAAGTAAAATAGCTAAAATAAAAAAGATGTACAATAATAAATGTAAGCAAGGATGTGGAGCAACTGTGATTCTCATACATTGCTGCTGAGAAAGTAAAATTAGGTAATTTGAAAAACTATTTTGCAATTTCTTCTGAACTTTATTATAAAGTTAAGTATATACCTACCCCATGACTTATAGGTATTTACACAAGAGAAATGAACACATATGTCCACAAAAAGACTTGTATGAGAATATCAATAGTGGCTCTATTCATAATAACCCAAACTTGAAACAACTAAAATGTCCCTCGACTAGCAGAATAAATAAGCAAATTGTGGCATATTTAGGCATTAGAATAATACTCAGCAGTAAAAAGGGAGGAACTACTGATACATGAAACAACATGAACACACTTCTAAGACATTATTTTGAATAAAAGAAGCCAGCTGCAAAAGATTCTATTACTACATTTAAGATGGAAATAAAAACAATGGCTGCCTAGGGGATGCTGGCGGTGCTGGTGTAGGGGGTAGGATTCAGCAAAGGGGCAGGAAGAAACCTTCTGGGGGATAGAATGTCCTATATCTTGCTCTTAGAATCTATGTATTTTATTGTAGGTAAGCTGTACCTCACTGAAAAAATATTTTAAAAAGCAAGGACCAAAGAGCTCATGCAAATGTGATGAAATGTTGGTAATTGTTGAATCTGGGGAATGGGCTTATGGGGGTTTATCAAACCATTCTCTCGACATCCTAATCCCTAGAATCTGTGAATATGTTACCTTACATTGCAAAAGGGAATTTGTATTTGTGACTAAGGTTAAGGACCTTGAGATGGGGGAGATAATCCTGAATGAATCCTTAAAAATGGAGAACCTTTCTTGGCTATGGTCAGATGAGGTATGACTATGGAAGAATGGTCAGAGATGCAACATTGCTGGGTTTTGAAGATGAAGGAAGGAGCTGTGAGCAAGGAACGGGGTGGCCTCTAGAAGGTGGAAGAGGCAAGAAAAGGGATTCTTCCTTCTAAGCTCCATAAATGCACCCCAGTCAACACTATGATTTTAGTTCATTAAGACCCATGTTGAACTTACAATCTACAGCAACGTAAAACAATAAATATGTGTTGTTCAAGCCACCAAGTTTGTGACATTTTGTTACAGTAGCAAACGAAAAGCAATATATGCATATAACTGATAAAATATTGATATCAATAATATATGAATAACTCCCACAAATCAATAAGAAATGCATTAAAAGAAATGCAAAATGAAAACAGGATATAAATAGACAATTAACAAAAAATAAAATGCATATGGCCAATAAACATATTTAAAAATGCCCAACTTTACTAGTTAACATTGAAATAAAAAATTAGAAAATAGCTGAAAATACTCAATGTTGTGGATGAGTGGATGAACTAGAACTCTCATACAGTGCTAAGTAGAATAACAAATTGGTATTAATACAACCACTTTTCAGAGTAATTTGATAAGCTCTGAAAATACATATACTTATGATCTAGATATTCCACTTTTAGGTATATTCTCCAGAGGAACTTGCACATGGGCTCAAGAAGACATGCTCAAGAATGTTTATTAGGGCGTCATTTGTAACAATAAAAGATTGGAAACAATCTAGATATTCATCAACAAGAGCATATTCACCTAACCTGGGGTATTCTGGTCAAAACTGCAGTTGCTCTTTATTGCACTCAGAGTCAAAGTTAAAGTTCTTACCATAGCCTTCAAGGCTGTCTATAATCTGGCCCTCATTACAATCTTATTGATCTTCCTTTGATTTGCTTCATTCCAGCCACACTGGCCTCTCTGCTGATCCTTAAACATTGTAGACATTCCTCTGCCTCAGGGGCCTTTGCACTGGATGTTTCCTTCTGCCTGAAGCACATTTCTTCCATATTTCTCACCTTCTTTAAGTATTTGATCCAATGTCACAAACTCAATAAGGCCTGCCTTGACCACTCTATTTAAAATTGCCACCTCCTCCACAACTGATACTACCAACCCACCTTACTTGCCTTCATGACCTTTTGTATAGTATTTATCACTTTCTAACATGGCCAGGCACGGTGGCTCACGCTTGTAATCCCAGCACTTTGGGAGGCTGAAGCGGATGGCTCACCTGAGGTCAGGAGTTCAAGACCAGCCTGGGCAATATGGTGAAACCCTGTCTCTACTAAAAATACAAAAATTAACCAGGCGTGGTGGCGCACACCTGTAATCCCAGCCACTGGGGAGGCTGAGGCACAAGAATTGCTTGAACCCGGGAGGTTGAGGTTGCAGTGAGCCAAGATCGTGCCATTGCACTCCAGCCTAGGTGACAGAGCAAGACTCCGTCTAAAAAAAAAAAAATGTGTGTGGCACCCCATCTTCACACTCTGTCTCCTGCTGCCATGTGAGACATCCTTGCTTTCCTTTTGCCTTCTGCCATGACTGTAAGTTTCCTGAGGCCTCCCCAGCCATGCATAACTGTGAATCAAAAAATTATATAGTCTCAGGTAGTTCTTTATAGCAGTGTGAAAACAGACTAATACACTCATTGTTTATGATGATCTAATTCCATGAAAAACAATAAGGTCCAGAAGGGTGAGGGTCTTGATTGTGTTTCACTAATATATTCTAAGATCCCAAAGTTGTGCCTGACATATAGTAAGGAGGCAATACATATATTTTGAATAATTAATAAATGAAATATATTCAGACAGAGGAATATTATTTACAAAAAGTTTCAAAAATTTATAAATATGAATTGTATATGAATATACATGTTGGTATTAGTAATATACAGCAACTTTCATTAGACTGATAGATATTAAAAGTAGGGTGCAATTATTGCTGGAGAAAAGGGGAAAGTAAGATTATGGTGGTATATACAGGAACTTCAATTGCACCTGAAATGTTGTATTTCTTAAAAAGTAAGAGTTGAAGCCAATATAAAATTTAAGATTTAAAAATGTGTGATATGTATATGGAGTGTTATTATTCTGTATGCTTGTCTGTATGTATAAATTTTGTCATAGTAGATTTTTCAAAAATAACAGAATAGGAAATGTGAAAGTAGAGATAACTCTACTTTAAAATTGTGCTGACACAATTTTAAAGAAAGCCTGAAAAGAAGGCAAGAAAGTGGAAGATAGAGAGGATGTAGGGTTTGAAGGAAAACTTTTTTTTTTGAGACGGAGTCTCGCTTCTTTGCCCAGACTGGAGTGCAACGGCAGAATCTTGGCTCACTGCAACCTCCACCTCCCCAGTTCAAGCGATTCTCCTGCCTCAGCCTTCCCAGTAGCTGGGATTATAGGCATGTGCCACCACATCCAGCTAATTTTTGTATTTTTAGTAGAGACGGAGTTTCACCATGTTGGCCAGGCTGGTCTCGAACTCCTGACCTCAAGTGATCTGCCCGCCTCGGCCTCACAAAGTGCTGGAATTACAGGCATGAGCCACTGTGCCTGGCCAGGAAAACTTTTTTTAAGATGAGAGACTTGGACATGTCTACATATTGAAGGGAAGGAACAAATAAAGGAAGATAAAGGAATGGTGAGAAGTGATTAAGACTTTAACTTCTGAGAATGGTGGGAGATATGGCTTATCAGGGGCCACAAAATATTGCAGAGCCACACTGATGGACTGGCTCTTATTCATTCATTTATTCATTCATTCACTCATTCAACCAATATTATAGGCCCACTGTTGAGAAAATTTCAGCATCTCTCTAGAGGATTCCCACTAGAAGGAGTATCCTTTAGGGAGAACCAATATTCATTCAACATTCAGGGGGGTGGAGAATGTGTTTCTGGAAGAGTTTGAGAGTAGAAACATCAAGAGCTAGGAAAAACAAGTTGGAAGAGAAAATAGCAGAGAGAACACAAAAACTTAAAGAGAAATTATGAGTCTCATGAAGACAGGAACAGAATCCAACCCTGACATAATGAAGTAGGAGATTTGCCCATTGATAGAATGAATTGGCTTTGTGGCCCGTGCCATGACTTGGTGGGGCTGGAGACAATGAGTTTGAGTTGTAATCTGGTACTCTCTGTTGCCCAGGGTGCTCTACTGCTCTTGAGGCCATTCCTAAGTGTAGTGTTAACTCTTGTCACCTCTTTTACAGGTCTCACCCACCAAATCATAATGAATATCTATATATTTGGAGATAGAGATGAAAACCACGTGGCTGTATCCAGTTGGAATGAAAAATATGAACTGTAAGTATTTTTTTATTGTGGAAAAAGCCCATGTCGTAACTTTCTAGTGTTAAGTGTACAGTTCAGTAGTGTTAAGTATATTCACATTGTTGTGAATCAGATCTCCAGGATTTTTTCTTCTTGCAGAACTAAAACCATACCCATTAAAAAGCAATTCTCATTTGTCTCCTATCCCCATTCCCTAGTAACTTTCATTCTATGTTTTATAGCTATGAATTTGACTACTTTAGATACCTAACGTAAGTAGAATCACACAGTATTTGTCATTTTGTAACTGACTTATTTCACTTAGCATAACGTTCTCAAGATTCATCCATGTTGTAGCATGTGAGAGGGTTTCCTTCCTTTTTAAGGCTGAATAATATTTCATTATGTGGATATACACATTTTGTTAATCCATTCATCTGTCCATGGACACTTGGGTTGCTTCCACCTCTTAACTATTGTGGATAATGCTGCTATAAACATGGGTGTGCAAATATCTCTTTGAGACCCTCCTTTCCATTATTTAGGATGCATACCCAGAAGTGGGCTTACTGGATCATATAATAGTTCTATTTTTAATTTTTGGAGTAATTGCCATACTGTTTTCCATTGCAGCTGCACCATTTGCAATTCTACCAACAGTATGCAAGAGTTCCAATTTTTTTTTACATTCTTGTCAGCACTTGTTACTTTCTGAGTTGTTGATAGTATCCATCCTAATAGGTGTGAAATTATATTTCATTGTGGTTTTGAAGTGCATTTCTTTAATGATTAGTGATGTCGAACATCTTTTCATATGCTTCTTGGCCACTTGTCTATCTTCTTTGCAGAAATGTCTATTCAAGTCCTGTACCCATTTAAAAATCGAGTTGTTTGATTTGTTGTTGTTAAGTTGTAGGAGTTCTTTGTATATTTTGGACACCAACCCCTTATCAGACATATAATTTGTAAATATTTTTCCCATTCCATAGGTTGTCTTTTCGCTCTGCTGATTGTGTCTATTGATGAACAATAGTTTTTGAGTTTGAAATAGTCTCATTTACCTATTTTGCATCTGTTGCCTATTTTGTGTCATTTCTAAGAAATCATTGCCAAATTCAATATCATAAAGCTTTCCCCCTTTTTCTTCTAACAGTTTTGTAAGTTTGGGTTCTTACCTTTGGGTCATTAGCCCAGGTTAATTTTTGAACATGGTGTAAGATAAGCGTTCAATTTCATTCTTTTGCATGAGGATATCTAGTTTTCCCAATACCATTTGTTGAAGGACTGTCAATTTTTGATATTTTCAAAGAACTAACTCTTAGTTTTATGTAGTTTTCTATTGTGTTCCTATTATCTATTTCATTTGTCTCTGCTCTAATCTTTATTTTCTCCCTTCTGCTAGCATTAGGTTTAGTTTGTTTTTCTTTTTTGGGTTCCTTGACGTGTAAAGTTTGGTTTTTAATTTGAGATCTTTCTTCTTTTTTTAATTGTATGTTTATAGCTATAAACTCTCCTCTTAGCACTGCTTTTCCTACATCTCATAAGCTTTATTTTTATTTGTCTCAAGATATTTTCTAATTTCTCTTATGACTTCTTCTTTGACCTGTTGGTTATTTAAGATGGTGTTTTTAAATTTCCACTTATTTGTGTATTTCCAGTTTTCCTTCTGCTATTGATTTCTAGTTTATTTTTACCAGTTTTAGAAAAAGATAGTTTCTATAATATTGATCTTTTAAAATTTGTTGAGCTTTGTTTTGTGGCTGTATTTTGTTTTAAGGAAGGACAGCTTAATTGCTTTTAGGTCTTGCATATGAAAATTCAAATTATAGTTAGGTGTGAATTCATGGACACAGTCGTTGTTATATCTCTAAATGGGGAATCTGGGAAGTATTACATAATCATGAATCACAAACATAAATCCTAAGTTAAGTCATCTATTTTACAACCTTTCACTCAACAAAAATTACGTATGGAACCTACAATCATAGTCTCATAAAGTTATGTACTGGTCAAATTGGCCTTAGTGGTCACTTAATGTGTTCCCTTATGTTGCAGAAGAAGAAAGAAGGAGTTCTGCTTCTTCCGAAGGAGTGACTCCCAAAGGAGCAAGAATTGACCATAGGTTATGGCTTGTGTTACAACACACTGATGTTGTCTTTGAGGCCATCCACTGATGTCCTCACCCATGGCATAAGCAAGTTTTTCTGAAGGTATTATTGGATGTTTACAATGTTTGCATAGTCTAAAATGCAGAACTATTTTTTAACTAGATTTATTCTTTAGAGAAGTTTTAGGTTCACAGCAAAATTGATCAGAAAGTATAGAGAATTCCCATACCTTCTGCCCCTACACAAGCACAGCCTCCCAAACTAGCAACATCCTGTACCAGAATGGTGCATTTGTTACAACCAACTAACCTAAACTGAGAAATCATTATCACCCAAAGTCCATAGTTTAAATTAGGGTTCACTCTTGGTGTTGGTATATTCTGCTTTAAAAAATATGATATTAATACTTACATAAAATTTGCCATGTAGCCATTTATAGCATACAGTTCAGTAGTGTTAAGTATATTCACATTGTTGTGAAATAGATCTCCAGAACTTTTCTATCTTGCGGAATTGAAACTCTATACCCTTTAAATAACAACTCCAGTTTTCCTCTTCTCCTCAGCCCCTTGGTAACCACCATTCTACTTTCTGTTTCTATGAATTTGACTACTCTAGGTACCTCATATGAGTGGAATCATATAGTATATGTCTTTTTGTGACTAGATGATTTCATTTAGCATGTCTTCAAGGTTCATCCATGTTGTAGCATGTGACAGGATTTCCTCCCTTTTTAAGGCTGAATCATATTCCATTGTATGTATATAGAACATTTTGTTTATCCATTCATCCTTTGATGAGCACTTGGGTTGCTTCTACCTTTTGGCTATTGTGGGAATAATGCTGCTATGAACATGTCGAGACCCTGCTTTCAATGCTTTTGGATATATACCCAGAAATGGGATTGCTGGATCATATAATAGTTCTATTTTTAATTTTTGAGGAATTACCACACTATTTTCCATAGCAATTGCACCATTTTACAGTCCTACCAACACTGGTTCCAGTTCCTCCACATCCTTACCAACACTTATTATTCTTTTTTCTTTCTTTTTAAATAACAGACATTCTAACAGGTATGAGGTGTAGAATTTAGAATTTGTTAATCTCTCTCACGGACTTCTTTCTCATGACTGAACTTCCACAGAATTTGGTTTTTCATTGTGTTAGGGTTAACAGCCAACTTCCTATTTAGGACTGGGACAAAAATTCTACAGACAAAATATGGGGGAAATGAAATATTTCCTAAGGAAGAGAAATAGACTTGTGAGATATTATATATCAATGAATTATTCCTAAAAAGCTTTAAAGTTGGGCGATTATCCTGGATTATCTAGGTGGGCCAGGTATAATCATATGAGCCCTTGAAATCATAAGAGGAAGGTACAGGGGAAGTCAGAGGGCTGTGAAGTATGAGAAGTGCTAAATCCACCATTACTGGCTTCAAGACAGAGGGGAAACATGGGAACCATCAGAAGGAAATGAATTCTGTCGACAACATGAATGGACCAGAGAGTGTATTCTCCCTTAGAACCTCCCGTGAAGAGCTCTGACACCCTGAGTTTGGACTTGTGAGATCCTAAGCAGAATCCCAGCCAAGTCTGCTGGACATCTGACCTATAAAACTGTGAAATAATAAATGAGTGTTGTTTTAAGCTGCCAGGTTTGTGGTAACTTATTGTGGCAGCAATAGAAAACCAAAGCACTAGATATTCATTATATGTGTTGAAAACACTAGAATGTTTTCTCCAAATGAAATATTTGGACCACTGCAGAGGTTCTTTGGTCACATCTAGGGAGTGTGTGTGAGACTCCACTGAACATCTCTTCCAGACATCCCCTGAAAGCATTTGAATGGATTCAGATATAGACATCCTAGAGTAAACCTGATCTCAATACTTAACTGCAGTGCACTGTGGCTTCTGTTACTTCTTCATCGTTCCGACTGTACTGTATAGTCCATAAGGACAGGAGCCATTTCTTCTTAATTTTCATTCCCCAAGAGCAAAACACAGTGTTGACACAAGGTAGGCACTCAATAAACATTTTTATGAATGAATGTTAAGAGAGTTTGACAACCGATGTCTCCAGAGGACAATGTTGGTTATGGGTAGAGGCAGAGCAAAGAACTAGAAGCACAGCAGTGAACAAGATAGGGAAGGAAAGAATTTCATGGACAAAGGAATGTAGAGTTTAATACATGCATAATTATTGTTTGTTTAAAAAAGTTCCGTGATATATTTCTCCTACTGGCACCACGAGCAGAATCAATTTCAGGAAGTAGGCTGACCATTGCATAAGTGGCTTGTGAAACATCACATCGTAGCTCACATTCCCAACAACTTGAATAAATATGTGTGTGTGTGTGTGTAGTTTACCCCCCAAGGACAATTCTTCTGGCTTCCCTGCAGCTGAAGTCAGATTTGTGTTTAGTAATCTCGTGGTGACTATGTTTTCCCTGCGGGAATAGAATACACCAGGGTTGATGCCCCCATGTGGAGAGGAGCTGAGACTCCGTGCAGCTTGGTGAGGTGTGGGTACCCAGACAGTCCAGGGAACTTGGTTCAAGCTCCAAGAACCTGGATATGGCCTGTGAGGCTGCAGCAGGAGAACACATACTACTGGTTGTACCCCCAAAGCAAGCCAGAGGCAGGGGCTGTGAAGATGGCAAGCCACAAATGTCTGTGAGGAAGGCAGGCTGTAGGAGCATGCAGCAACTGGGAGGAACCCTAAGCACACACACCCCCAACTCATTTTTATGAAGACTGACTCTGTCTTGAAAACTAATTAAATAAATGCCAGCCCATTCTCTCTTCCCAGTGCATTTCTTACTATTTTAGTCACTGTAATTGAGAGTAGAAATAATCTCCACTGTGCCTGAAAAACAGCTCTTGGATACTCTATTTTATATGGTGTAGAAAAACATGAGGTGAATGTGACAACTGGCCTTCAAGGAATGGCAACTGGCTGTATATCCAGTTTCACTGGTTTTGCTCTGCAGTTTGTGATTTGTGCAGTTAGTGAAGTAGATCACCACATGCTTTCAGGGTTTTTGTTGCCCCTGGTACTGGAGCAGAGAACTATTATCAGGAGTGCATTTTATGACTTCAATCTAGGTTGTGAATTTGGGTCAGCCATTTTACCATTTAAAATCTCCACTTCTTGTTCTTAAACAAAACAAAACAAAACAAAACAAAAAAACAGAATAAGTCAAAGAGGAGATGAGAGGTAGAGGAACTTGAAAGTGCTTGCTTTTAAAGCTAGCTTCTGGACTTATTTGATCACTTGATGGTTTTGTCTACTTTCCATGAAGTCTAAATTTTATGGTGGGTTTGGAAGAAACATATCTTCTATATATGGGCAGATCCAGGTTTCGTGGAGCTTGAGTCTTAAGCAACGTTGGAAACCCTCTTTAAGAAAAAGAATACAGGCCAGGCATGGTGGCTCATGCCTGTAATCCCAGAACTTTAGGAAGCCAAGGAGGGAGGATCCCTTGAGGCCAAGAGTTTGAGACCAGCCTGGGAAACATAGAAAGACCTTATCTCTGCAAAAACAAAAGGTAAAAAAATTTAACCAGGTATGGTAGAGCACACCTGTAGTCCCAGCTACTTGGGAAGCTGAGGCGGAAGGATGGCTTGAGCCCAGGAGTTAAAGGCTGCAGTGAGCTGTGATCAGGCCACTACACTCCAACCTGGGTGAGAGAGAGAGATCCTGTCTCAATAATAATAATAATAATAATAATAATAATAAGAAGAAGAAGAAGAAGAAGAAGAAGAAGAAAAAGAAAGAAATAATTTAAAAAAACACACAAAGGTACCTACATTGGCAAATTTAACAAAAATATATGACCCTGTGAACACATCATCACCTCCAGGGCCCGGGAATAGTTTGTGCAGATGAGTGGCCCTGAAACTCATGCTTTATAACTTCCTGGTAAATCCACCTCTGCATCTACACGTGAGAATCATGTTGCTTCCCTGAGAAGAACGGAGTGTGGCAAGAGCAAAATACTGTATTAATCCAATCAGATCTAAAATGAATCCTGCCCTTTTACAGATGAAGAAAGGAGGAAACTGGGGTTCAGAGAGGACAAGTAACACCCGACATCACATATACAATCAGTATTAGAATCTGCTTCCTTTAACTTCCATTTTCAGACTGGTTATTTCTGTGCTATTTCCCAGGAAAGCTTGTACAACCAGAGAAAACAATAGGAGTAAATACGTTACAGTCTATTTTTCCTTATAGAGGTACTGTATACACATAGCCAACAAGGAGGATATAGCCAACCCAATAGAATCTGAGACAGGATGAATAAGAGATTTTGCATCATCTGATCCCTTCCCTCTTTCCTGTTTTCAGAGGCTTACAAGGTGTGACTGCATGCTTTTTTTTTGTCAAGTTCAAAAGTACATTCATATCCAAATGAATGTTATCTTCTTGTTCCTTTCAAAGTAGGTTCTTATTCCAAATTGCTGCCATTTTTAGAAACTTCATTTTGGACTAACATTTTGTCAGTTTGAGTCACCCAAGAAAATCAGTACTTTGGGCAATTTTCTGTCTTCCTCCTTTCTTCTCTCCCTTCTTTCCTTGTTAATGAAAAAAACATATTATCTAGTTTATTCACCAGGCTTGGTGCTAAATGATTTTTAGATATTTCCAAAGAATCATGCCCATGATTAAAGGTTTAAAATTTGGTATAATAAAAATATTAAAAATAATTTGATATGGATCCTGAAGAGGACTATAATTTTCACCTAAAACCTATGGGAGGAAGGGAAAAATTTGTTTTAAGTTCAAGGTAGGTAGGATTTATACCTTCTCATATTAAAAAGACCTATGCAAGGTGAAAGAATATCTGCCATGTGCCAGGCATTGTCCTAAATGGTTTCATGTGACACTTCTTACAATAATTTGCACTTATTCCTCCAACCTTAGGGAAACTGAGGCACTGAGAAGTTAGAAAACTTTCAGTGGTAGAGATGAGATTAAAACCTAGCCTGCTAGTTCCCAAATCAGTGCCCTTTCCCCCAGTCAACACACTTTACCTTATGCAGTCATCTACATGAATGTCTGCCTTGAATTCACAGTGGGTCTGCCAGATCCTATGTGCTCCCAGCATAGGTTATAATTGGGAAGTGAAGTCACAAAATCAGCCTCAAAGAAGTGCAGGCCAAGGCCACCTGGGAGCCTTCAGGGAGAATTCATGAGCTAGAAATTACCCAAGGACAGCTCTGGGGAAAGATGTAAAGGCCTTGTTGGTTTTTTTTCCTGACACAGAATGGCTTGAAACCTGTTTATCTCTCTGACCTGTTTCTGTCTGTCTTTGCCACCACCCCGTCTCAGCCATAGTTCTTTTCACAATTGTCCACATCCCTTCCACCCCAACAGATCTCTTCTTCCAGAATAATTTTATGTTAACACCTTTAGTCATTGCTTTGAACTTCATTTCAACATTGGCTGTACCCTATTTTCCACCCTCTGCACTCCTGGTATTCGTTATTTCATTGGATTAAGCAATATAAGCAATTATGTATATATAGCAAATATGACTGGAGCCTTCTCTCAATAACCAAGCCCCTCCTCATCATACATTGAAGTGTGGTGATGGCGAAATTTAGAGAAAGACATTTGAAGGTCAGCATAGTATTATTGACAAAGTTTAAACCCCAGACATTTAGGTCAACTTTTATCTTGAGGAGTGGTCCTTGTGCATTTTGTACATATTTTCTGATATTCACCCACATTATTTATCCTGGAATGACCCATCTGCTGAAATAAAGGTCTTTGAGAGGAGGGCATCTCTTCAACTCCTGCCAAGGCTCAACAAGTAGGAACATAAGGGCTTTATACTAAGGTAGACCTGAATTTGAGGAAACTGGGTTGATCACCAATTGGCTCTGTGACAAAGAGCAAATTACTTAACTTTTTTGAGTCTCAGTTTCCTCATCTGAAGAATGGGATTATTATAGCTATCTTAGAGGACTGTGTTAAGGACACAGGTTTTGAAGTTAGATCAAAGTCTGACTCCTACTCTGCCACTGATTAGTTGCATAGTACTACGCAAGTTAACTTCTCTAGCCTTGTTTCTGCCTAGTAAAACGAAAGTTAATAATACTTATTTTATAGGATTATTAGTAGGATTCAAATAAGTAATATATTTAAAGCTCTTAGTCTAGAATATGGCACAAAGCAAGCACTTAACAAATGAAAGCTATTCTTAGAACTAATGAGATGGTGAATATCAAGTTTCCAGCATAATAACTAGCCCACAGTTGAGTTTCAATAAATGTTAATTCCTTTTCTTCCCTCCCAGGAAGAAGCAGCAAAATAAATTGGATACTTAATGATTGTCTTCCCCTTCAAGCTAATATGCATAAGATTAACACTTCTCCATTTTCCACTACTTTGCATCTGGTGACACTTCTTACAAGGATTCATATGCCATGAGGACTGGCATTATGTTCAGGCAGAATAAAGAGCTGGTTACATCCTATAATTTCAGAAGCACTGCAAGCTTTATTTGCCACAAATGCCTATCCTCTAGCAGACTTCTTAGAGTTGGAATAGAGCTTTTTAAGAGGATTTCCTTTGGGTTACAACACTATCTCCAGAAAGTTTTTGTTAAAGTACAGTTGTCTTACCTGAGTAGGGTAACATATACCCTGTCATTCACACATCAGCATGGATTAGTCCAGTAAAGACCATGCAGGACTGGAACATAGGAATGGTGAATTTTAAGAAAGAAGAACTATAAAATATGGAGCTGTCTAGAGAAGCAGTAATAGGCTTAAGCAGACAGGAGTTTCCTAAATGGGCCAAGGGTGGACTTGATCTACTTCCACAATTTGCCTTGGGAGCTCCCCTGTAAGAAGGAGCAGAGATTGAGAAGACCCAGAGAACCTCTCTCTGGAGGCATCTAAGGACTCTGCAGATGGTGGAGTTCAGTAACATGGACACTGCTCACTAAGCCTAAGGCAGTAGCAAATTATGATGATAGGTTCTGATGTGGCTCTGTCATGTCTTATCAAATGCAAATTGGAGAGTGCCTAACTTTGGTGGATGTTTGTGTGAAATGGGTCACAGAAAGAATAAAGAGCATGACAGAAATACCAAGTATAGCTAGATCAGGTCAAGTACTCACAGAACTAATAACTCACAGAGACTGGAGTTCACATGTGGGGATTCAGAAAACAAAGATAATGATGTAACTCCAATGTCACACATAGAAGTGGGTGGAAAGTCAGGATGTCTGAGGATAGGTTGATAGCAAATAAGAAATGAAAATACAAAGTTTTTTTTAAGCTTTAAGAAACAGGGTTTGAGGAACAGCAAGCTATGCAGAAAGAGCTCCTTTTGTATTTAAACTCTGATGTTGAGCGTAAAGACTGGTCTTTTGAATTAATCCAGTTGGACAAAAATAAAGAAAAAAGAATTTAAGGAAATGGACAAAGTCTTCAAGAAATATGGGATTATGTAAAGCAACCAAATCTACGAATTATTGATATTCCCAAGAGAGAAGGAGAAAAAGCAAACAACATGGAAAACATATTTGAGGGAATAATTCAATAAAATTTTCTTAATCTCGATAGAAAGGTAGACATCCAAATATGAAAAATCCAGAGAACACCTGTGAGATATTATACAAAATGAGTATCACCAAGGCATATGGTCACCAGAATGTCCAATAAAGAAAAAATTGTAAAAGCAGCTACAGAGAAAGTCAGATCTCATACAAAGGGAACCCCATCAGTCTAAGAGCAGTCTTCTCTGCAGAAACCTTACAAGCCAGGAGAGATTGAAAACTTATTTTAAAATTCTTTATGGAAAGAAATTCCATCCAGAATTTTCATACCCTGCCAAACTAAGCTTCATAAACAAAAGGGAAATAAAATCTTTTGCAGACAAGCAAGCACTAAGGGAATTTGTTACCACTAGACCAGGCTTACAAGAGATCCTTAATGGCTGGTCCGAGTACACTGGTGTTTACAACTAATTGATCACAAGAGACCCTTAAGAGAGTTCTAAACATAGAAATGAAAGAATGATACCTGCTGATATGGTTTGGCTTTGTGTCCCCACCCAAATCTCATCTTGAATTGTAATCCCCACATGTCAAGGGAGAGACCTGGTGGGACGTGATCATAAGGGTTATTTCTCCCATGCTGTTTCTGTGATAGTGAGCAAGTTCTCACAAGGTCTGATGGTTTTATAAGAAGCTTTTCCCTCTTCACTACCCCCCTCTTGTCTGCTGCCATGTAAGATGTGCCTCTTCCCCTTCTAGCATTATTGTAAGTTTTCTGAGGTCTCCCCAGCCATGTGGAACTGTGAGTCAATTAAACCTCTTTTCTTTATAAGTTACCAAGTCTTGGGTAGTATCTTTATAGCAGTGTGAGAATGGACTAGTACAGTTAATTGCTACTGGTAGAGTAGGTTACTGCTATAAAGATACCTGAAAATGTGGATGTGACTTTGAAACTGAGAAATGGGCAGAGTTTGGAACAGTTTGGAGGGCTCAGAAGAAGACAAGAAGATGTGGGAAAGTTTGGAACTTCCTAGAGACTTGCTGAATGGTTTTGACTAAAATGCTGATAATGATGTCAACAATGATGTTCAGGCTGAAGTGGTCTCAGATGGAGATCAGAAACTTCTTGGGAACTGGAGCAAAGGTCATTCTTGCTATGCTTTATCAAAGAGACTGGTGACATTTTGCCCTGCCCTAGAGATCTGCGGAACTTTGAACTTGAGAGAGATGATTTAAGGTATCTGGTGGAAGAAATTTCTAAGCAGCAAAGCCTTCAAGATGTGAGCTGGGTTATTCTGGAATCATTCAGTTTTATGCATTCACAAAGAGATGGTTTGAAATTGGAACTTATGTTTAAAAGAGAAGCAGAGCATAAAAGTTTGAAAAATTTTCAGGCTGATGATGTAATAGAAAAGAAAAAACCCATTTTCTGGGGAAAATTCAAGCCACCTGCAGAAATTTGCATAAGTAATGAGGAGCCAAATGTTAATCACCAAGACAATGGGGAAAATGTCTCCAGGGCATGTCAGAGACCTTCATGGCAGCCCCTCCCATCACAGGCCTAGAGGCCTAGGAGGAAAAAATGGTTTCGTAGGCTGGGCCCAGGGCCCTTCTGCTGTGTGCAGCCTTGGAGCTTGGTGCCAGCCACCCAGGCATGGCTAAAAGGGGCCAAGGTGCAACTCAGCCATTGCTTCAGAAGGTGCAAGCCCCAAGCGTTGGCAGCTTCCATGTGGTGTTGGTCCTGTGGGTGTACAGAAAGACAAGAATTAAGGTTTGGGAAACTCTGCCTAGATTTCAGAGGATGTATGGAAGTGCTTGGATGTCCAGGCAAAGGTGTGCTGCAGGGGTGGAGCCCTAATGGAGAACCTCTGCTACTGCAGTGTGGAAAGGAAATGTGGGGTTGAAGCCCACACACTAACTTGCTTTTGAGGACTAACTTGCTTTTGAGTCCCCACTGGGTGGAGCACTATCTAGTGGAGCTGTGAGAAGAGGGCCACCATCCTCCAGATCCCAGAATGGTAGATCCACTGACAGCTTGCATTGCATGCCTGGAAAAGCTGCAGATGCTCCATGCCAGCCGTGAAAGTGGCTGGGATGGGGGGCTGTATCCTACAAATCTACAGAGGCAGAGCTGCCCAAGACCATGGGAGCCCACCTATTGCATCAGCATGATCCAGATGTGAGATATGGAGTTAAAGGAGATAATTTTGGAGCTTTAAGATTTAATGATTTCCCTGTTTGATTTCAGACTTGCATGGGGCCTGTAGCCCCTTTGTTTTGGTCAATTTCTCCCACTTGGAATGGGAGCATTTATCAAATGCCTGTACCCCCATTGTATAATACAAGGAACTAACTTGCTTGTGATTTTACAGGCTTCCTTTATCCATCCTTTGGAACAGATTGCTTCACAGTCAAATTCCACAAGATGTATGAAGAAGAGCTGGTACCAATTCTACCAAAACTTTCCAAAAAATTGAGAAGGGGGGACTTCTCCTTAACTCATTCAACAAAGCCAGCATCACCCTGATACCAAAACCTGGCAAAGACACAATGACAAAAGGAAACTACAGGCCAATATCCCTGATGAACATAGACACAAAAATTCTCAACAAAATATTAGCAAACTGAATCCAGCAGCACTTTAAAAAAGAATTCACCATGATCAAGTAGGCTTCATTTCTGGGATGCAAGTTTGTTAAACATATGCAGAAGGAACTTCCTTGCTTCAGATGAGACTTTGGACTGGGACTTTTGAATTAATGTTGGAATGCATTAAGACTTTTGGGGACGGCTGGGAAGGCATGATTGGTTTTGAAATGTGAGAACATGAGATTTGAGAGGGCTAGAGGTGAAATGATATGGTTAGCTTGTGTCCCCACCCAAATCTCATTTTGAATTGTAATCCTCCCATGTCAAGGGAGAGACCTAATGAGAGGTGATTGAATCATGGGGGTGGTTTCCTTCATGCTGTTCTCATGATAGTGAGTGAGTTCTCACAACATCTGATGGTTTTACAGGGGGCTCTTCCCCCTTCACTCATCCCTCTCTCTCTCCTGCTGCCATGTAAGATGTGCGTCTTCCCCTTCTGCCATGATTGTAAGTTTCCTGAGGCCACCCCGGCCATACAGAACTGTGAGTCAATTAAACCTCTTTTCTATATAAATTACCCAGTCTTGGGTAGTATCTTTATAGTAGTGTGAGAATGGACTAATACACTTGCTTCTACAAAACACACTTGAGTACATAGCCCACAGACCCTATAAAATAACCACACAGTAGAAACTACAAAAGCAACCAGCTAATAACTTCATGATAGGTTCAATATTTCATATATCAATATGAACCTTGAATGTAAATGATCTAAACACCCCACTTAAAAGGAACAGAGTTGCAAGTTGGATAAGAAAAACAAGAACTATCTTTCTGCTGTTTTCAAGAGACCCACCTCACATGTAACTATACCTATAGGCTCAGCAATAAGGGCTGGGAAAAGATCTATCATGCAGACAGAAAACAAAAAGAGATAAAGATAAAATAGACTTTAAACCAGTAATAGTAAAAAAGGATAGAGAACAGCATTACATAATGATAAAGAGTTCAATTCAACAAGAAGACTTAACTATCCTAAATATATATGCATCCAATATTGAAGCACACGGTTTCCAAAAGCAAATACTTCTGACCCACAAAAAGGCTTGAACAGCCACACAATAATATTCAGGGGCTGCAACACCCCACTGACAGCATTAGACAGATCATTCAGGCATAAAAGTAACAAAGAAATTTGGGACTTAAACTTGACATGTGACCAACTGGACATAATAGAATTCTACAGAATTCTCCACTCATCAACCACAGAATATAAATTCTTCTCATCTGCACACGGAACATGCTCCAAGATTGACTACATGCTTGGCCATAAAAATGTCTGAATAATTTTTTTAAAAAATCTAAATTATACCAAGCACACCCTTGGACCACAGTGGAATAAAAATAGAAATATATATCAAGATCTTTCAAAATCACACAATTACATGGAAATTAAACAACCTGCTCCTGAATGAGTTTTGAATAAACAAGAAAATTAGGGCAGAAATCAAAAAATTATTTCAAATAAATAAAAACAGTGACACAACATACCAAAACCTCTGGGATGCAGCAAAAGCAGTGTTAAGAGGAAGGTTTACAGTGATAAGTGCTTACCTTAAAAAGTTAGAAAGCTCTCAAAGTAATAATCTAACATCACACCTAGAGGAACTAGGGAAACAAGAGCAAGCCAACTCCAAAGCTAGCAGAAGAAAAGAAGTAACAAAAATCAGAGCAGAACAGAATGAAACCGAGACCCAAAAATCCATATAAAGAGTCAATGAAAACAAAAGTTAGATTTTAAAAGGATAAACAAAATTGATAGACCACTAGATAGATTAACAAAGAGAGACAATACAAATAAGCACAAACAAGAAAGGTGACATCACAACCAATCACACAGAAATACAAATGATCCACAGTGACTATTATGAGTACCTCCATGCACAAAAACTAGAAAATCTAGAGGAAATAGATAAGTTCCTGGAAACATAACCTCCCAATATTGAATCAGGAAGAAACTGAAATGCTGAACACACCAATGTTGAGTTCTGAAATTGAATCAGTAAAAAAAACTTACCAACCAAAAAACCCCCGGAACAGACGGATTCACAGTCAAATTCCACAAGATGTATAAAGAAGAGCTGGTACCAATTCTACTGAAACGTTCCAAAAAATCAAGAAGGATGGACTTTTCCCTAACTCATTCAATAAAGCCAGCATCACCCTGATAGCAAAACCTGGCAAAGACACAATGAAAAAGGAAACTACAGACCAACACCCCTGATGAACATAGACACAAAAATTCTCAGCAAAATATTAGCAAACTGAATCTAGTAGCACGTAAAAAAGGAATTTGCCATGATTAAGTAGGCTTTATTTCTGGGATGCAAGGTTGGTTAAACATACACAAGTCAATAAATGTGATTCATCACACAAACAGAACTAAAAGCTAAAACCACATCATCATCTCAATAGATGCAGAAAAGGCTTCTGGTAGAATCCAACGTCCTTTCAAGATAAAAACCATTAACAAACTGAGAATTGATGGAACATACCCAAAATAATGAGCCATCTATAATAAACCCACAGCCAACATTATACTGAATGGACAAAAGCTGGAAGTGTTCCCCCTGAGAGCTGGAAAAAAACAAGCATGGCCACTCTCACCACTTCCATTCAATACAGCACTGGAAGTTCTAGCCAGAGCAACCAGACAAAAGAAAGATTAAAAATAATTCAAATACGAAAAAAGTCATCAAACTATCTGTCTTTACTGATGATATGACTCTATACCTACAGCACCTTGAAGACCCTGCTGAAAGGTTCTTGGAACTGTAAACAACTTCAGTAAAGATTCAGAATACAAAATCAACGTCCAAAAATCAGTAGCATTTCTATACATGAATAACACTCAAGCTAAGAGCCAAATCAAGAATGAAATCCTATTTACAATAGCCATACACAAAAATAAAATACCTAAAGATACCTCTAACTGAGGAGGTGAAAGATTTTTGCAAGGAGAACTATAAAACACTGCAGAAAGAAATCATAAATGACACAAACAAATGGCAAAACAGTCCATGCTCATGGATTGGAAGAACCAATATTGTTAAAATGGCCATACTGCCCAAAGCAATCTACATATTCAACACTATTCCTATTGAACTACCAATGTCATTTTTCATAGATGAGAAAAACTTTTAAAATTCATGTGGAATCAAAAAGGAGCCTGAATAGCCAAAGCAATACTGAGCAAAAGACAAAGCTGAAAGCATTACATTACCCACATCAAACTGTAAGACTACCATAACCAAAACAGCACAGTACTGGTACAAAAACAGACACATAGACCAATGGAACAGAATACAGAATCCAGAAATAAAGCCACAAACCTACAACCATCTGATCTTGACAGGGCTGACAAAAGCAAGCAATGGAGAAAGGACTACCTATTTGATAAGTGGTGCTGGGATAACTGGCTAGCCATAGGCGGAAGAATGAAACTAGACCCCTACCTTTCATCAGGTACAAAAATTAATTCAAGATGGATTAAAGATTTAAATGTAAGACCTCAAACAATAAGAATCCTAGAAGAAAACCTAAGAAACACCATTCTGGACATTGGCTTTGGAAAAGAATTTATGGCAACATCCTCAAAAACAATTGCAACAAAAACAAAAATTGACAAGTAGGATCTATTTAAACTAGAGAGCTTCTACAAGACAAAAGAAATTATCAACAGAGTAAACAGACAACCTACAGAATGAGAGAAAATATTTATAAACTATGCACTGACAAAGGTCTAATATCCAGAACCAACAAGGAACTTAAACAATTCAAGAAGCAAAAAACAAATAATCTCCTTAAATAATGGACAAAAGGGTTGCTCTTCTCGAGGAGTATGTTTTTGTTTTCTCCATATTTCCTGAATTTGAATGTTGACCTGTCTTGCTAGTTTGGAGAAGTTCTCCTGCATAATAGCCTGAAGAGTGTTTTTCAACTTGGTTCCACTCTCCCCTTCACTTTCAGGTACACCAATCAAACATAGGTTTGGTCTTTCCACATAGTCCCATGTTCCTTGGAGGCTTTGTTCATTCCTTTTCATTCTTTTTTCTCTAATCTTGTCTTCACGCTTTATTTCAATGTGTTGATCTTCAATCTCTGATATCCTTTCTTCTGCTTGATCGATTCGGCTATTAATACTTGTGTATGCTTCACGAAGTTCTTGTGCTGTGTTTTTCAGTTCCATCAGGTCATTTATGTTCTCCTCTAAACTGGTTATTCTAGTTAACAATTCCTCTAACCTTTTTTCAAGGTTCTTAGCTTCCTTGCATTGGGTTAGAACATGCTCCTTTAGCTCGGAGGAGCTTGTTATTACCCACCTTCTGAAGCCTACTTCTGTCAATTCGTCAAACTAATTCTCCATCCAGTTTTGTTCCCTTGCTGGCGAGGAGTTGTGATCCTTTGGAGGATGAGAGATGTTCTGGTTTTTGGAATTTTCAGCCTTTTTGCACTGGTTTTTCCTCATCTTCATGGATTTATGTACTTTTGGTCTTTGATGTTGGTGACCTTCAGATGGAGTTTTTGTGTGGATGTCCTTTTTGTTAATGTTGATGCGATTCCTTTCTGTTTCTTAATTTTCCTTCTAACAGTCAAATCTGTCTGCTGCAGGTCTGCTGGAGTTTGCTGTAGGTCCATTCCAGACACTTTGTGCCTGGGTATCACAGGCAAAGGCTGAAGAATAGCAAAGATTTTTGCCTGTTCCTTCCTCTGGAAGCTTCGTCCCAGAGAGGCACCCACCAGATGCCAGCCAGAGCTCTCCTCTATAGGGTGTCTGTTGACCCCTGCTGGGAGGTGTCTCCCAGTCAGGAGGCACGGGTGTCAGGGACCCACTTGAGGAGGCAGTCTGTCTCTTAGCAGAGCTCAAACGCTGGGCTGGGAGATCTGCTGTTCTCTTCAGAGCCGGCAGGCAGGAATATTTCAGTCTGCTGAAGCTGCGCCCACAGCTGCCCCTTCCCCCAGGTGCTCTGTCCCAGGGAAATGGGAGTTTTATCTCTAAGCCCCTGACTGGGGCTGCTGGCTTTCTTTCAGATGTGCCTTGCCCATAGAGGAGGAATCTAGAGAGGCAATCTGGCTACAGTGGCTTTGTGGCACTGCAGTGGGCTCTGCCCAGTCTGAGCTTCCAGGTGGTTTTATTTACACTGTGAGGGGAAAACCACCTACTCAAGCCTCAGTAATGGTGGGCGCCCCTCCCCCCACCAAGCTCCAGCATCCCAGGTTGACTTCAGACTGCTGTGCTAGCTGCGAGAATTTCAAGCCAGTGGATCTTAGCTTGCTGGGCTCTGTGGGGGTGGGATCCACTGAGCTAGACCACTTGGCTCCCTGGCATCAGCCCCCTATCCAGGGGAGTAAAGGGTTCTGTCTTGCTGGCATTCCAGGCACCACTGGGGGTATGAAAAAAAACTACAGCTCACTTGGTGTCTGCCCAAACATGACTGCCTGGTTTTGTGCTTGAAACCCAGGGCCCTGCTAGTGTAGGTGCCTGAGGGAATCTCCTGGTCTGTGGGTTGCAAAGACCATGCGAAAAGCATAGTATCTGGGCCAGAGTGCACTGTTCCTCATGGCACAGTACCTCATGGCTTCCCTTGGAACTCCCTCTCTGACCCCTTGTGCTTCCTGAGTGAGGCAATGCCCCACCCTGGTCCTGCTTGCCTTCCGTGGGGTGCACCCACTGTATAACCTGTCCCAGTGAGATGAACCCAGTACCTCAGTTGGAAATGCAGCAATCACTCGCCTTCCACGTTAATCTCACTTGGAGCTTTAGACCGGAGCTGTTCCTATTTGGCCATCTTATCAGCCACCGCCCATTGCAGTATTTTTAGTTCCAAAGGTGTAAACAATGTAAATAGCCCAAAATAGAGTTGTGATAAATATAACTATTCTGTGACATTATTAAAAATCATGTGAGGACATGGGTCAGTGCTCACAGTATACTAGGAGGGAAACTGTAAGGTTAAAAACAATATATAAATTATGATCCCACTTACTTTTAAGTACTTATACATTAATTTATTTAAAAAAGAAAAAATATTCCAAAATGTTAAATATGTTATAATTTCTGGATGATTCCAGTCCAAGTAATTTTTGTCTGCTTTATATTATTCTGTATTTTTTTTTGAGATGGAGTACCACTCTTGTTGCCTAGGCTAGAGTGCAGTGGTAGGATCTCAGCTCACTACAATCTCCACCTGCCAGATTCAAGAGATTCCCTGCCTCGGTCTCCTGGGTAGCTGGGATTATAGGCACTGGCCACCACGCCTGGCTAATTTTTGTATTTTTAATAGAGATGGGGTTTTGCCATGTTGGTCAGTCTGGTCTTGAACTCCTGAACTCAAGTGATTGGCCCGCCTCAGCCTTCCAAAGTGCAGGGATTACAGGTGTGAACCACTATTCCTGGCCTATTTTATTGTATTTTACGAAATGTTTGCAATCACTATATATTACTTTTAGAATTAGGAAAAACAGGATCCTTTTTTTTTTAATTTTTAAAATTTTTAAGTTCAAACCAGCCAAACACCACTAAAGAGCTAGTTGTGTTCTGTAACTTTGCAACAGGCTAATGGGTTACAATGGTCAAGTCAGCCTTCTGTGGGGCTAGGTTTTCCTGTTCATCATGAAGAGAAGTGAAATGTCCCTGCCTCCCCCATAGTTAATGTAAGAGAGCTTCTACTGAGGCTCCTAGTCTTCCAAGCTATTTGGCTTCTCTAACTCCCCTGGATAAAGGACAATTTTCCCTTCCCAAAGCCTTTGCTCTCCATCTTCTTCCTGGACTAGGCAGACAGAAAGAAAACACACATGCCTGCTGCCCATTCACCTCTGACGTCTTCTTAATGCGAGAGGGCACCACCCCCCAGCCACCTTCACTGCAAGGTAACAGACCAGCGTGTTCCAGGCAAGAACCCAAGGTCTAGAGAGATTATGTGATCAAAGTTCTCCTGCTTCTCCAATGCTGCACACTAGCACTTTGCTTAAGGAAACCAGGGAACATTTGGTGAGAAAATGGCGTGCTGATAATTTTCTACGATAGTGAATTCAGGTTTCCTACCTACATTCTTTCCAAGGTAGTTAGTGGCTAAGTCAATGCTCCAGAACTTGAATTCTAACACACTAGATGTGTTCACCCTCATCAGCAAATTCTCATTAGGTATTTATTGTGCCCTGCACTGGGCAAAGTCATACATATAAAGAAGTGACTGCAATTTTCCTGCCTTTAGGAATTAGAATCAAGGGAAAGTCACATAACACTATGGAAGCATGAGCTTATTGTTGGTAGAATAATATATCTTTGGAATTTCCAGCTTTTTATTTTAAGTGTCCCTGTGCTATAAGTAAAAAAGAACGGCCAGAATAACCCTAGTTTTATCATACAAAATTAACATTTAAAAACATTTGTGTATTCTCCCCCCAAATCTCAGTGTTTCAAGAGACTGGAATTTAATTAATGTAGCTATTTAGAGATACAAACCAGCCATTACTTTTCTTTTTTTCATAAGGATATTGAGTTTAATTATATCATTATCTTCACTAGCTTCTAATGCTAGATAGAAAACATAAGATTGATCCATTTTCCCCAAAGCTTTTGTGTAGTAAGTTTTTATGTAAGTGGAAAACTTAATGCTAACAGAAACAAATTCAACCACACTTTTAAAATTACAGGATAATTGGTAATTCTGTGGTCATTCATTCTCAGGCCATACTCCAACACAGGAAACTATGAGAAATGTAACCACTGGTAAAATTAAACCTGCAATTATAGCACCAATTTCTAGGATATGTTGATTTTTCTCTATTTTGCAACATGTACACAAATATATAAAATTTTCTCATTTATTTATCATGTTGACCTTTTAAATTCAGAGTCTGTCGTATCATGATGATGATATACTTAAGACAGGTTTTTTTTTTTTTTTTTTTATTGAGCACTCAGTGTTTTGCGTATACTATCTCTATCTGGATTCAAACCCAGACAGTCTGAATGTAGAGCCAGCACTTTTCACACTGCACTATGCTGTTGTGATGAAGAGGAAAGAAAGTAAGATGCAGAAGAGGAGGAGGCAACAGAAGAAGAGAAGGAGGCAACAGAAGAAGAGAAGGAGGCAGGAGGTGGAATTCCAGTGGTTAAATCTCTGGATCCAGAAAAGTACTGTAATAGAATCCTCATTGTGGCACTTCCTACTATATGGACGCATATATGGCCCAAGGGCCACATGTATTGAACAAATACAAACTCTCATGTACCAGGTCGTGTACTATGTGCTGCACACTGCCTATTGAGCAAATACCCTGCTCTTCCATGCCTGGCAGCTTAGTAATCCAGAAAGATAAGGGGGAATAGAAGGACATGGAGACAGTGCAGTCTTCTCAGAGGAAGTAATGTCTGATGGGTGGCAGGATGGGTTAGTATTAATCAGATGGGTTAAGGATGGGCTAGTGTGCATCAGAAAGGGGCAGGGAAGGGCATTCCAAGCAAAGGAAATAGCCTGTGCAAAGGCCCCCACCTAATAGGGAAGTGAGGTTTATTAAGGCAGTGTAAAGAAAGCACTGAACATAGTTCCTGGCACATGGTAATAGCTGATAATGTTTCCAATAATGGCAATGATAACAATGATGGTTGTGGTGGTGACCAAAGTTGTGATAGAGGAACATATCTTTCTCAAATTATTGCCATCATGGTTTTTGTTTTGCTTTGTTTTGTTTTTTACTGACAAGGTCTTGCTCTGTTGCCCAGGCTGGAGTAATCACTGCATAGTGAAGTAATCAAAGCTCACTGCAGCCTCGACCTCCTGGGCTCAAGCAATTCTCCCACATCAGCCTCCCAGGTAGCTAACATTATAGGCCTGAGCCACAATGCCTGGCTAATAATTTTTAAAAAAAATTTTGGTAGAGATGGAGTCTTGCTTTGTTGTCCAGGTTGGTCTTAAACACTTAGGCTCAAGTGATGCTTCTGCTTTGGCCTCTCAAAGTTCTGAGATTACAGGCATGAGACACCATGCCCGTAATCACCACAGCTGATTAACTGAGATTTATTTTTCCCAGCTTCCATCTCACCTTTAATGAGGGCATTTTTTAAGGTACATTTCCCTAAGGATAGGCAAGAAAGGGACAAAGAAGGAGAACTGGAAGCCCAAATCGTGGATGTGACTAATCTTGCTCTTATTTGTAAATTTGTTTAAATGCAGTGTTATAGGGCTAGTTGGTTTAATCTTTACAAATGGAAAAAAGTATAGAGATAATGTGTTGTGTTCATTATAGTATAGGTGATCAGTTTCTCCAGAGAAAAACCTAACTAGAACAATTAGATGAGACATTTACCTAATGATTCAAGTTTCTCAGTAGTAGCAGAACAACAACAACAACAAAAAACAATTTTTTTCCAAAGTAAACAACATCTTCCAGACCACATCTTTTTCAGACCACTTCTAAGAGATGAATGTCAATGGCACTAGGGATTTTCAAACAGTCTTGCAGAGCGTATGGAAATCATGGTCCATGTAGTTTCCTTGTTCATCTTCATATTTACCAGGCAATTCAAATAGATAGATACTTCCTACAAAAACTTCTGAAATGCTATGGTAATATATGCCATGAAATACAATTTGCCCACTGGATGATTAAGTTCCTATTTACAGCCTTCACCTCTTTTTACAGCTGCTGTACAAATGACAAAGTTCAAAGGATGGAAAATCTAACAGTTATAAACACTGAATTCCCACACCCAAAAGATTTTCATAAAAGCCAAATAGAAACATATAGAAAGGTGTGGTTGCTCACTCTCACATTCTTTTAAGTTGAGTGACTGTTTCCTATTAGACTTCACCTGGTTTGTTTATTTGATGATTCTTTCCAGTAGGCTGTTATTACCTGAAGGAGCATAAAAAAGAAACTACAAGCATTAGTTAGAGAAAACTACAATCTTCCTACCAGAGTGTGGGAAATAATTAAGACTCTAGGAACATTTTTCCACCCAAATCCTGAAACTATGCTCAGAACTGTGGTTCGTATGCATAGGTGCACTGTTCCTCCTTTAGGAGAAGAGCCATAGCTTTTTTGAGGGTCTTCAATAAAGTCCATAGCTTCAAAGAATTATTAAAACACATCGTTCAACAGTGTTTTCCTTTTGCTATACTTTCACTCAGTAACATTTCCACACCTAGAAAGATACTTTAAAAAGGAAACACCTTTGCTTAAGTGCTCATAAATTAAGCCTGAGCAACATAATGTACAATAAGTATAAAAATAACATGGACGTTAAACAGTGTGGCAAAGTGGTCACCAGTCCAATCATCAGAAAATATCAAGAGGGATCACAGATTGATTGGAATACATGAGCCTATTTATTTTTTTCAGTTGCTGTTTTGAAAGTTTCAAAACCTCAGGGTGTGAGTAGATTCTTGTGTGATGTCCTTCGGACAAAATTCTTTTAAGTTGACATGCAGGACAGGAATTTGAGTGCTGTAGAAAAATCACCACATTTGCTGATACCATCTTTTTTGCAATTGTCACGGTCTGTGAATTTTTGGAGTCATAGTTTCTTTTCCCCCACTTGGTCCTTCTATGCCTTGCTCATTTTTTCCGATGATCCTCATCCTTCAATGGTTATAATCCTAAATATCCTCAAAGGTGGGATGCTACAGATGATAACTGAGTTCATGTCTACCAATAACCAATAATTTATACTGGGGAGTTAAAGTAGCAGTTCTGCAACAACACGAAATGCTAGGACGCAGGGTGGGCAGTTTGGATGAAGTGATACTGTTCACTTATCATCCAGGACATAATAAATACCTTGAATTCTTTTCCTATAAAAGTAAAAGAGTCCACTGAGCTTGCATTACTTATGTGATGTTCTTTTTAAGATACCTTTTCAGGCACATTATCATTAATGATGTATGTTTATAAAATAATTTTTAAAAGGTTGGTTTTTAAATGAAGAAGAAGGAGGTGGAGCAGGAGAAATAGAAGCAGCAGCAGTAGTTGAGGTGAATCAGAGGCAGAGGAGGAAGAGGAGAAGTAGATTGGGAATAGAAGTGAATGTCCAGAGAATTGCTGGTGCAATATAGCCTTTAAAGAATAAGCTGAGCCAATAAACACTAGTGTCTTGGAGCTAAATTTCTGTCTTTCTGTCTGTGGAGAGGAGAATACCAAAAATGAAGAAAGAGGCAGGAAGACCCAGCCCTTTCTGTCAAACTCCGGATGGAGGCATCCTGGTGAAGGTTCTGAGGAAACATGGACAGTGCCCCCAGAGTTCCAGGCACTATTTGTCTGAAGCAGAGGTTTTGGGAGGAACATTCCCCATCCACATCCTAAAATTATATTTGAAATGATGCATTCATATGCAGAGATGCATTTTTTCTCCTAAGGGGAGGAGACGTAGCTTTCTTTAGATACTCAACATAGTCTACAACCTCAAAAAACATGATGAAACAGGTTGTTCAGGGTTAGAGATTCCCAGAACCTCTCTTTCCAAAAGCATCCAAGTTGTCCTGCATCTATCGCCTAAGCCTTCTTCCCTAGGGGGAATAACTAACCCCTAAGGGTATTGGAACAACATTTCCTGAGGATAAAACCTAAGTAGCTTGAACCATTGAGTAACTTCAGCCTCCTTAAGCTTATGTGCTCAATTGGTTAACAGCCAAGATTTCAGATGATCTGCCACGCTATCTGTGGGCAGTATTTTGCAGTATTTCATCATCCTTTCCCATTTGCTATGTCATTTGTTACTCACAACACCTTTAGAGTTAAGTAGGACACCCTCCCTTTAGTTCCCATTTACAGAACAAGAAATTGAGAGTCAGAGAACTAAAGTGACTTGCCCAAGTTCCCAAGTAGCAGCCTGCCAGGCTGAGAATCTAGGCAGGGACTCCAGGGAGGGTAAGGCATGTCTGTCTGCAAGGAAGTTAGTCTAAATACAGTTATGTTGTTGTTGTTTTCCTCCAGTGGCAAGTTTTTTTATATCTATATATATTTTTATTATACTTTAAGTTTTAGGGTACATGTGCACAACTTGCAGGTTTGTTACATATATACACATGTGCCATGTTGGTGTGCTGCACCCATTAACTCATCATTTACCTAATCGAAATGTTTTAATTCCCCTAACCCAACCCTACACACATTCTTTCACCACACCCTGGCCTTTCTCAGAGAGAAACTGAATCAAAATCACTCAAAGAGAGTCAGCACTTTTCTCAGACAACAAAGAAATAGCCAGAGCATATCATGCTGCCAGCAAACTCCAGACACATCAGAAAAACAAACAAACAAACAAACAAACAATGTTCCTCATTATTTTTGAAGATATATTTTGTTTGGAAGTACAGAGCCAGAAACTGCCTCATAGGGAAAAGCATATCCCTTTTGTAAACATGTATTGTGCACATTAATTTTTTAAGAAATATTTTTGTTTACTAGAATCTTCAATAGATAGTGTTATTGGCTCTAATATTTTCCTCCTCTCTGTATCTGCATTGTTCTCCACATAACTCTGCAATGTACCCGCAGTGTGGGAAAGATGTACTTCTGAGATTCTTGGCTTGGGTTTGGACATAGGACTTACTTTTGCCAACAGAATTAGGCCAGAGTCATACTGTGCTCATTCTGCGCAAAACCACAGAAACCTTGTGTTTCCTCTCCCCTCTTGTACTTCTGCTGTCTCCTGGAGAAGACTATGCCAGGCTAACCCATTGGTACCAGGAAGGGAAGAACAGACATTTAGGACAAACCTGCATCAACCAAGTCACCCCTACTCGTCATAGGCTGCATTAGCCAATGCCCCAAAATATACCTCTCTGAAGATGGCATGAAGACCAAACTATCAGCTATGTTTGTTACAAAGTGAAGTTTTCTTCACAGTAAGCCGTGTATTTTTTTTGTCCAAATGCAGCAGATAAGGCAGTATTACTTGATCTCTGCTGTTGAGTTTTCATAAAGAATTTTTAGGACTCCTTGGTTCCCTTCCATGAGTTCTCTTTATGTAGGAAAGACCAGATGTACCTAAGGAGTTTGGCCTAATTGCTAACCGGACTGTTCACAGGTATCTCATCCTCCACACCAACCCATTGTTCTTGTTTACATGAAAGTTTGTGGTTGGAAAGACAGAAACATAAAGAGAATAAATTACTGAATTGATAAATAGCCTGTGATAAAAATTTAGATTCCATCACAATTTCTTGAAAATTCTAAGGGAAAATGATTTGTAACATGAAATTCTATACCCAGCTAAACTGTTATGCAAGTATATGGGTTGACAAAGACATTTTTTCTTTCTTTTTTTTTGATTATACTTTAAGTTTTAGGGTACATGTGCACAATGTGCAGGTTAGTTACATATGTATACACGTGCCATGTTGGTGTGCTGCACCCATTAACTCGTCATCTGGACAAAGACATTTTCAGATACATAAGAACTACCTGAGAGAATCACTGGGACACAGCTTAAGAAGTGTTTAGAGAGAAATTTATAGCACTAAATACCCACAGGAGAAAGTAAGAAAGATCTAAAATCAACACCCTACCACCACAATTAAAAGAAGTAGAGAAGCAAAACCAAACAAATTCAAAAGCTAACAGAAGACAAGAAATAACTAAGATCAGAGCAGAATTGAAGGAGATAGAGGCACAAAAAACCCTTTAAAACATCAGTGAATCCAGGATCTGGTTTTTCAAAAAGATTAACAAAATAGATAGACTGCTAGCCAGATTAATAAAGAAGAAAAGAGAGAAGAATCAAATAGACACAATAAAAAATGATAAAGGGGATATCACCACTGATCCCACACAAATACAAACTACCATCAGAGAATGCTATAAACACCTCTATGCAAATAAACTAGAAAATCTAGAAGAAATGGATAAATTCCTGGACACATACACCCTCCCAAGACTAAACCAGGAAGTCGAATCCCTGAATAGACCAGGAACAAGTTCTGAAATTGAGGCACTAATTAATAGGCTACCAACCAAAAAAAGCCCAGGACCAGACAGATTCCCAGCCGACTTCTACCAGAGGTACAAAGAGGAGCTGGTACCATTCCTTCTGAAACTATTCCAATCAACAGAAAAAGAGGGAATCCTCCCTAACTCATTTTATGAGGCCAGCATCATCCTGATACCAAAACCTGGCAGAGACAACAACAAAAAAAGAAAATTTTATGCCTATATCCCTGATGTACATCAAGGTGAAAATCCTCAGTAAAATACTGGCAAACTGAATCCAGCAGCACATCAAAAAGCTGATCCACGATGATCGAGTTTGCTTCATCCCTGGGATGCAAAGCTGGTTCAACATACATAAATCAATAAACATAATCCATCACATAAACAGAACCAATGACAAAAACCACATGATTATTTCAAAAATGCAGAAAAGACCTATGATAAATTTCAACACCCCTTCATGCTAAAAACTCTCAATAAACTAGGTATTGATGGAACATATCTGAAAATAATAAGTGCTATTTGTGACAAACCCACAGCTAATATCATAATGAATGGGCAAAAGCTAGACACATCCCCTTTGAAAACAGGCACAAGACAAGGATACCCTCTTTCACCACTCCTATTCAACATAGTATTGGAAGCTCTGGCCAGGGCAATCAGGCAAGAGAAAGAAATAAAGCGTATTCAAATAGGAAGAGAAGAAGTCAAGTTGTTTCTGTTTGCAGATGACATGATTGTATATTTAGAAAACCCCATCATCTCAGCCCAAAATCTCCTTAAGCTGATAAGCAACCTCAGAAAAATCTCCGGATACCAAATCAATGTGCAAAAATCACAAGCATTCCTAGACACCAATAACAGGCAAACAGAGAGCCAAATCATGAATGAACTCCCATTCACAATTGCTACAAAGAGAATAAAATACCTAGGAATACAACTTACAAGGGATGTGAAGGACCTCTTCAAGGAGAACTACAAACCATTGCTCAATGAAATCAGAGAGGACACAAACAAATGGAAAAACATTCCATGCTCATGGATAGGAAGAATCAATATTGTGAAAATGGCTGTACTACCCAGAGTAATTTATACATGCAATGCTATCCCCATCAAGCTACCACTGACTTCCTTCACAGAATTAGAAAAACTACTTAAATTTCATATGGAACCAAAAAAGAGCCCATATAGCCAAGACAATCCTAAGCAAACGAACAAAGCTGGAGACATCACGCTACCTGACTTCAAACTATACTATGAGGCTACAGTAATGAAAACAGCATGGTACTGGTACCAAAACAGATATATAGACCAACGAAACAGAACACAGGCCTCAGAAATAGCACTACACATCTACAAGTCAGGAAAGAACAGATGCTGGAGAGGATGTGGAGAAATAGGAATGCTTTTGCACTGTTGGTGGGAGTATAATTTAGTTCAACCATTGTGGAAGACAGTGTGGCAATTCCTCAAGGATCTAGAACCAGAAATACCATTTGTCCCAGCAATTCCATTACTGTGTATATACCCTAAGGATTATAAATCACTCTACTATAAAGACACATGTGCACATATGTTTATTGCAGCACTGTTCACCATAGCAAAGACTTGGAACCAACCCAAATGCCCGTCAATGATAGACTGGATAAAGAAAATGTGACACATATACATCATGGAATACTATGCAGCCATAAACAAAGATGAGTTTATGTCCTTTGCAGGGACATGGATGAAGCTGTAGGCCATCATTCTCCGCAAACTAACACAGGAAGAGAAAACCAAACACTGCATGTTCTCACTCATAAGTGGGAGTTGAGCAACGAGAACATGTGGACACAGGGAGGGGAACATCACACACTGGGGCCTGTTGGGGGGTGGGGTGCTAGGTGAGGGAGAGCATTAGGAGAAATACCTAATGTAGATGATGGGTTGATGGTGCAGTAAACCACCATGGCACGTGTATACCTATGTAAGAAACCTGCACGTTCTGCACATGTATCCCAGAACTTAGAGTATAATAAAAAAATGGGCAAAAGACATAAACAGACACTTCTCAAAATAAGACATACGAGTGGTCAAGAAACGTGAAACGATGCTCAATGTCACTAATCATCAGAGAAATGCAAATAAAAACCACAGTGAGATACCATCTTACACCAGTCAGAATGACTACTATTAAAAAGTAAAAAAAAAAAAAAACAACAGATGCTGGCAAAGATGTAGAGAAAAGGTAACACACACTGTTGGTGGGAATGTTTTTAGCTCAGCCATGTAGAAAGCAGTTTGAAGATTTCTCAAATAACTTACAGCAGAACTATTATTTGACCCAGCAATGCCATTACTGGGTATATATACAAAAGAAAATAAATCATTCTACCAAAAAGACACACTCATATGTTATCAAAAAGATTCACTCATATGTTTATCACAACACTATTCACAATAGACGTGGAAGCAACCTAGGTGTCCATCAATGGAGGCTTGGATAAAAAATTGGTACATATGCATTATATAATACTATGCAGTATTATATAATACTATGCAGTTTTCTTTTTTAGAATCATTCTACTATAAAGAATAAAATCATGTTCTTTGCAGCAACATGGATGCATCTGGAGGCCATTATCCAAGTGAATTAACACAAGAACAGAAAACCAAATATTGCATGTTCTCATTTTTAAGTGGGAGCTAAACATTAGATACTCATGGGCATAAAGATGACAGTAATAGCCACTGGGGACTACTAGAGTGGAGAGAGAGGAAGAGGGGCATGGGTTGAAAAACTAACTACCTGGGTGACAGGATCATCCGTATGTCAAACCTCAGCGTTATGCAATATACTCATGTAACAAGCCTACACATGTACTCCCTGAATCTAAAATGAAATTTGAAATTATTTTTAAAAACCCTCTGGTGTCTAAATACCACAGTAGCAAAACCAATACTACTTTAATAGGTGAGTTTACATACTTCAGCACTTCTTTCTGAAAGCTTTTTATTCATCAGAGCTTAATTATTGTCATTTAAATATTTTCATATTTGTTACATAATTAGGAATGTTGCAAATATTTTGTCATTTCCAGTTCACAAATGGGATGATGAAGGAACAGCTAGATTATGACTTGTGTAACAGACACACATATTCCTTTTGTGTCTGTCTGTCCGAAATCCAATTTTCTGTTCAGATGTGTAAATATACATACATATCATTATGATTAATGTTCTATAGAAGGGGTCTGGTGGAGCAGAAGAAAGGTTGCCTCTGAAGTATAATTATAGCTGCTGGGGAGGGCTATTGTGAGAATGAGAAATATAGAGAAAGTAAATAACACTACACAATGGAGAGGTTAAATTCTTTCAGGAACTACACAGATTAGAAATTGATCCTGTCTTGCCAAAAGCTAAGGGAGGCTTCAAAACCCTTCCTCCTCCCACAGTGAGACATTTGACAGCAGTCTTTCTCTAGACTCATAGGAGAGTTGTATTTACAGCAAATAAAAGTAAACATGGAAAATATATAAACAAATGGATTTCACGTGTTCCAATAAAACTTTATTCAGAAAAAATATAGCTGTAGAAAAATTTATTGACACTGACAATATTCATAACTTATTGTTAAAAGCAATAAAACATAATCTAAAATATTTCAATTTATTTTTATAAAAGAAAATATATACATAGATAAAACATTTAGAAATATAGATACTAATATATTAACATGTTTACTTTGAATGGTGAGATGACAATTGATTTTTTTTTATGTAATTTAAATAGACTATTTTTTTAGAACGGTTGTAGATTTACAGAAAGTTGAGAAGATAGTAGAGGGAGTTACCATATATCCCATATCCAGTTTCCCCTATTATTACCATCTTATATCAGTAGCATACGTTTGTTACATTAATAAACCAATACTGAAATATCATTAACTAAAATTCATACTTTGTTAGAATTTCTTTAGTTTCTATTTAGTGTCTTTTTCCCTGTTCCAGGACCCCATCTAGGATACCACATTACATTTAGCATCATGTCTCCTTAGAAACCTCTTGGTTGTGACAGTTTCTCAGACATTTGTTTTTGTTAACCATGACAGTTTTGAGGAGTATTGGTCAGGTATTTTGTAGGATGCCCCACTAACAGAATCTGTCTATGTTTTTGTTATGATTAGGCTGGGATTATGGGTTTGGGGGAGGAACAGTTGATTTTTGTATTCTTTTAATTAATTTCTCTATTTACTAAAATGAACATGTTTTACTTTTGTACTAAAACAGTTATGATGAAATCATGCATACACACACAAACACACACACGCACACACGTATACTCATTCATCATTGCTAGCCATCAGATAACAAGGATGGTTGCCTGGGTCAGCACTAGGTGAGACTGCGGTTAGCAAATTTTCTCCTCAGTAAGATTCAGCTGCTCCTTTCAGCATCCTCTCATTCCCGTTTCAATGTGTCTGACAGTTGATAAAGGTTTAAGATACAGCTTCTTTATGAAGACTCTTGCATTTTAATATGAGATTCTAAAAATCTGATTAAGTTTTCAAGACCCAAAGGAATGAGACTCTAATGGCAGAGTTGCAGGGACCTGGTGGAGGAGAAGTTGCAAGTGGATAGAGGAGGAACTGTTCCCCTCACCTCTATTCCTGATTTTGCAAAGTGATTATTGTCTATGTGAGATGCTCTGCTCATACAAAGACTCATCAGAGACAAACAACGTACAGGTTAGCAAAGGAATCAAATAAACTATCTGTCAGAAACTGAATTAGGACCTTAGAATAGTTTTCTCCCTGATCCTAGGAATCTGTCGTTTTTGTCTTCAAAACTCTATTTCTTCCTTCCTTTTATGATAGCAGCCTCATTTTCCCTTAGCGACTCCCTTTCTCCCACTCTCTCCTACTATTTCAGAAATGACTATCTGACCAGACCTAGAGTCCAATAGCTCCCTCCCTTCCCACAGTGATTGGTGGATCTGGAATAAACATGTGACTCTAAGTGAGCCAATGGGAGCTTGTCCTGAGGCTTTTGCCAAAGCTGTTAGGAAAGAGGAGCTTTGTTTCTGCGATGGATGTTAAGCTGATAGGATGTAAGACTAGAGTTGCTAAGGATTATCCAGACTACCACAGAGAAAAAAATCTGTCTGAGAAGGAAGCCAACACAAGAGGAATAGATTCTTGAAGATAATGTGTGATTTTTCTGACAAACTAGATTTATCTCCTAGACTTTCCAGTTACATGAGCCAGTAAAGTTTTTTTTTTGTGTGTGTTAAGTCAGTTCAGGTTGTGTTTTTGGGACTGCAAATAAAAGACCCTCCATCAAAAGACTCTCTTAGATCCTATTCTTTTAAATAAATTAACTATCTTTTTACTCAAGTGTCTGACCTCAGCATACTTTCCATTTCTCAATGTTATTTTTAAAAAAATCTTTGGACTCTTATATCTTGTTCTTATTAAAAAAAAAGATAACCTATTAAAAATTCAGTCAGGTTGATTATTTAGTTTCATGTAGTCTATTTATTTCCACTGGTGATGAAATCAAATTCAGAACACACTAAAATATCGAACATATTGAAAATACCTCTGTGATTAGGATATAGCTACAACTTTGTGACTTTAAAAGATTTTGGGCTAGGCACGGTGCTCACGCCAGTAATCCCAGCACTTTGGGAGGCTGAAGCAGGTGGATCGCTTGAGCCCAGGAGTTGGAGACCAGCCTGGGCCACATAACGAAAGCCCGTCTCTACTAAAAATACAAACATTAGCCAGGTGTGGTGGTGCACACCTATAATTCCAGTTATTCAGGGGGCTTAGGCAGGAGAATTGCTTGAAAACCTGGGAGGCAGGGGTTGCAACGAGTCAGGATTGGGCCACTGCACTCCAGCCTGGGCATCTGAGATTCTGTCTCAACAACAACAACAACAACAACAACAACAACAACAGCCATAAAAGATTTTGTTTAATTTTTTTTTTTGAGACAGTCTCACTCTGTGCCCAGGCTGTAGTGCAGTGGCACAATCTCGGCTCATTGCAACCTCTGCCTCCCGGATTCAAGCAATTGTCCTGCCTCAGCCTCCTGAGTAGCTGGGATTACAGGTGCGTGCCACCACACCTGGCTATTTTTTTTTTTTTTTTGTATTTGTAGTAGACATGGGGTTTCATCATGTTGGTCAGGCTGGTCTCGAACTCCTGACCTCGTGATCCGCCCACCTCAGCCTCCCAAAGTGCTGGGATTACAGGCATGAGCCACTGCACCCAGCCGATTTTGTTTAATTTTAAGCAAGCCTGTTAACCAGTGGGGACCTCTCTCTTGCCCCAGTAGTTTCTCAACTATCAGAACATTCTTCTGGTCAGTTTCCATGGCAGCAACACCACCTCAGTTTTCCCAATTTTAAAGTGTCATTTGGCAAATGATCAATCAGCCTTTTTCTACCACACTTCAATCACTGGCCGATGTGAAATGAGTTAAATGGTATTCCTTGCACTGGAAGAAATGTGAAGGTGATACAATTGCTCTCAAGAATTCATTCATACAAGGTAAGGGTTAAATGCTTGGACCTTTCACAGCCTCTAAAAACTGGATCTCAACCCCAACTCTGCTGTTTACTTGCTATCTGACTGCAGAGGGGTAACGAAAATCTCTGTGATTCAGTCTCATCATCTAAGAAACAGGAATAATAATAGAAAAATAAACTAAAATAATATACAATACAATATCATATAAAACAATAGGGCTGGTGTGATATTAAGAGAACTGGTCCATAAAGCACTAAACACGGTGGCTGACACAGAGGAAATGCTCAGTCAACATCAGGTGTCTCTTTAGGTATGCAGTCGTGATCACATCTGGAATTCACTGTGTGCTTAAAATGGATACTTTATATGAAGTCTGTCTATTTAAGATATCCCCAAAAATTAAAAATCAAGCTGACTGTCTTTTGAGAATGAAAGATGTGGGGAAAAATGCAATGAAGATCTAATTTGGGTCAATTACTCACTGTCTTGCTTGTTCGGGAATTATGACTGGAAGTGTTAATAAAAGAATTAAGCCATGAGTTACTCTCAGAAGTATTGCTATAAACATTTGACCTCTGCTACCATCCCTGTTGTAAGGACTCATTGAACACTTACATGTTGCATGGTGCATGCTCATTAATTTTTCTATTGCACTAAAGTTAACATTTTACATAAATATCAAAATTATTCCTACTTCACGAGTCTGTATCAGAAAAAGATTTTCAAGACAAGTGCCATTGCTTATGACTTTTCCGAACATAGGTCATGGGAAATCTAATTGGCATCAAAACTATGCTAGTATTTCTCATATTTTATTTTGAAAGCACAGCAAATGATCTCAGGATGGTACTGGCCCATCTCTCCAAACACTCTCTGTAGTTGCATGATAGAAGAGTGAGTGAGAATTCAAATGATAATTCATAATGGATTTGAAGGATGTCTTCTTTCTTGGTGATGAGGGGCTAGCATAAAGGGAACTTGGTTGACTTCCAATCCTTGAAGCTATTGCTTCTGATTCACTTCTGTTAAGCAGATATTTTCGGATAATGATACTATAGGATAAATGCTGATTAGGTCCATTGTTAGCAGAAGGGAGCTGAGCTGAAGCAATTTGCAAGTTGTGACTGTAGTTGCTTGATGAACTATTGAACTAATTGCCTACATTGCTGAACTAACTGAAGAATTTCTTTAAGTTAGAGGATGATGACAGGGAAGAGACTATTTACAAATAGTGTTTCTTGTACAGCTGGGTAGAATTTAGGGTCATTCATTTATGTTCAGCATTTCCAAAGGTTAACAATATGAATCATACAACTGAAATTGGCATCACATGGCTTTAGAATGTCACCACATCAAACACGCAGCTGGCGTCAGGGAAGGAGGCCTGATGTCATTGTATGTTTGGCCTATATGTTTTCTTAACCCAACAGCTAGCTTCCTGTGAAACAGTACATCCACATGGAATGTCTCCATGGACTACACGTAGAGTTCAGGATACTTCTGCCATCTTAGTTGTGTGAGTGAGCCAAATCACACAGCCAAACGCCCATTTGGAAAATAGGTTCTGAATTTATACACATGAAAAACCAAGGGAAAAAGATTTGCCTATAGAGAGATCACACCAAAGATACTGAGCTGGGGATAACTAAAATAAAAGTGACATAGACCAGGTTAAATTCCATTTTAGGTGACCATCACTGTCACACAGACAGTTCTAGTGATACATTTGCAGCAACCAACTTTGCAAGCTACAAAGGATCAGCATTATGATCCAGATTTGGTCTTTGATTTGGGGGATGCTGTTTGCATTATGGCACTCTTCCTGTGATGAGCTTTATGGCTTCTTATTACCCAGTACATAAAACTCTACTATTGCATTGTGATGGCTATCCATTTTAATCTTCAAGAATTTATAACCTGACTCGAGGTGAGTGATTTAAAATAGAAGAACAACCAAAGACATATTTTACAAATACCAGTGCTTCCCCTGAGTTCTCTGAGGCTAGTGTGGGGCTGTCTTGAGGCCAGCATGGTCATGGCTTCTGCTCTACCACCTCCATGCATCATGAACCTGGAGCGTCTATACCTTCTCCACGTTTAGAATGGACAGATTTGATGGATGAAGAGTCTCCAGCTAAACTCTTAAGTTTCCTGAGGGAAGGTTCTGTCTCTTATGCAGCATTATATAAATCTAGTGTCTGGCATGGTGCCTAATGTATAGTGGGAATTTAAGTATTTTGATTGAATAAATAAACAAATTTAGATGTGCCCATGTGAAGTAGACCACACAGGAAAAGTTAGTGTGTATTGATTCATTGGCTGACTAGCAAATAGAATGCTTTGGAAATAAATTGATCATATTGCTATTACCTTCCAAATAATCACATTATTTCTACAGATTGCAATATAGGCATAAGCATCATGTGAAGTAGGTATCCATTCTGATTCTAAAAATAAGGTGGTACATTGAATGGCAAAGTGATTAGGAATCCCTTTGGACAGTTCATTGGTAAGGAATTTGATTCTGAATTTTAAATTCCTTCTGGTAAGGTGAGCTAACTTGCTTTAGCTAACACTTGCTCTGCCTGATTCTTGCATATCTTGATGGCTCTGTTATAAAGCAGAGAAGTGACTAAATCAGTAGGAAACACTGCAGCCACTCCATGAGTCAGGGTGCTGGAGGGGATGATATTTAAGGACCCTTCTGTCCCTGAATTGTTCTAAGCCTATTAAAAAACCAACAAAGTAAGACAACAAAAAAGGAAGAAGCCCACTTCCAGAAGCAGTCTTTTCTGTGAAAAAAAAAAAAAAAAAAAAAAAAAGCTTCATCAAGCTGTTATTTGGCATCTTGTTGAAAAAGCACAGTTAAAAAAAAAGATTATGAGATAAGTTTTTTAATTTGCATTTCTACAAGTTGCTTTGCTGTCATCTAGAAATGGCTCAAGCCTTATGTTTAGGATCTTAGCATGAGTCAGGAGGGGCTTAGCTTCTGCCCCCAACCCTTATCCACCTGATGATGGTGATGGGGAGGCTTTTGTATTTGTTTCCATGTCAGCTGACCCTTGGGCTTGGGTTCTGGAGCTTGCAATGTCCCTCACAGGGACAGGGACTGATCCTGGAAATGGCCTGGCAGTTTACTCACCCAGCGGGGTGAACTCAGGCAACCAACAACTTGGTGACTTCGACAGATGTTTTTGTCTCAGAGCCTCGGGCACCTTGCCCTGCTGTCTCCCATGCAGAGGGTGATGCCTGGCACCCTGCCTGGTGCCAACAGGAATGAGTGTAGCCCCAGGGAGTACTGCCAAGTCATGTCAGTGAGCTGCTTTCTGGGGGCCAACTGGCCACTGGATAAATGTGTTGGTCGGCGTGTTCAGAACAGTCAGGGGTCACACTAGCTTAAGTATCTCACTGCTTTATGTGGCTGTAACTTCTAAGTCTATGTTCTGTGTTTCAAGCCATTTTGTTTATACATTGCTTTTGCCTCATTGTGCAATTGTGGTGACTGAGGGGGTTCATTGGACAGAAGCCATAGGTTTCACGGTTGTGTCTGTAGCAAAATATTAGTGGGAAAACATGCTGCCCTGAGTGTATTCTGGTTCAACCCTGAAGATTGAAGTCACCTAAACAGTAAATAAGAGATAAACCCTGCCAGTCAACAACAGATTACATAGACCCACTTTTGGTAAAGCATGGTGCAGTTGAAAAGCACTGAGCTTGTAGTCAGGAAGCCTCTGCATATTCTGCTTCACCATTTATAAGCTGGGCCCTTGAAATGTTTTCAATGTATTTTAAATTTGGTCCTGTTCCTATTTTAATAAGTTTATTTTGTATTGAAGTATCTCTCAAATTAAAAAGAAAATGAGTGAAGAGGTTGCAAATTTATCAGGTTACTTAAGTCTTTGTGCCTCAATTTCCTTACCTGTATAATCGAGTTCATTTATTCATTCAATACACAGCAGTTGAATATTTTCTCTCTGCTGGGCACTGGCCTGGGTCCTGGGGGTACAGTGGGGAAGAAGACTGGGTCCTGCTCCTGTTCCAGGGAACAGAGTCATTATTCAGGGACAAATCCCAGAGCAAAGAACAAGGTGCTCTTGCAGAGAAAAGAACCCAGATTCATTGGAATATGGAGGCCAAAGAAAGTTATTCTGCTGGGACCTTAAGCTCCATCTAGAGGTGATGTTTTGAGCTGAGCTAAAAAGATGGGCTGGGATCCTGCCAAGACTTGGAGCAGGAGCAGGGTGAGTGCATTCTGAACAAAGGAGAAAGTGTGTTTGGTCACACGAGGCAGTGAAAGAGTATCTGGAACAGGGAGATGCTGCTTCTGGAGAAAAACAGAGTGGCAGAAGTGCGAAGCGCAGCAGCAGTGAGGTGTTGTGCAGTAGAGGTGCTGGGACCATCAACTGTGACAACACTCTGCAGGCTAGGAAAATGATTAACAGAGGTTTGTTTTATTTTTTCTGATTGTGAAAACAACCTAGTTTTATTGTAGTTAATTTAGGAAATATACGTTAGTATTAAAAAAATAAAAACCCTCCAGAATCTCTCCCCAGAGAAAGAACTGTAACATTTTGATGTGTTTCTTAACACCTAGGTGTGATTCCATGTTACTCTCTGTGATGTTTAAACTGAGATCTAAAGATTAAGAAGGGAGCAGTGGCAGAGACATGGGAGGTGCCTCCAGGCAGAGATGAGCTTGTGGAAGGCCCCGAGAGGGGAGAGACTGGCCTGTGGAAAGACCTGGAAGAAGATCAAGAGGGTGAGAGCAGGAGCAGTGGGATGAAGTTGCAGGTCGGCAGCCAGATCACATGGGACCTTTTGGGGCATGCCCAGCATTTGTGCAACTGGGAAGTTTGATGAGTTTTGACCAGGAAACTGATATGGCATGGTCTTTGTTTTCCCAAAGACCACCTAGCAGCCAGAGAGGAACTGATTGTGGGAGGCAGGTGTGGAAGCAGGGAGACCAGATAAATTTTCGTGAAAGATTATGGTGGCAGTGGAGATAGAAAGCATTACATTTAAGGCTGACTTGGGGGATGTGATCGACAGGGTTTGGTGATAGAGTGCCATGGGAGCTGAGGAAGGAGAAACTAAGGATGAGTAGTCATGGATTCACAGACATTAAAGTGCAGATAGTTATATTATACTCAGATAATAGAAGTGAACTGTAGTTAAGATGTTTCTGATTTCCCCATATTTTATTAGTGCTCTGTCATCACTTATCACTGATTCTTGTGCTTTTCCACTTTCGGCCTTGAAGAAATGCATGTTGGTCGAGAAGATTGCTTTACTTATCCCCTTTGTTTTCTGCCTTTCCTTCTCTCTACCCCTAATTCCAGGAGTTTCCATCCCTTTCTGGGTGCTGGTCAGAACTCATAACTCGGAGCCACACCCATGATGTGGCCTAAAGGGGAGGCAGAGGAGACTTGGATGAGCAGACACAAGCATCCCAAAATGTGCTAGACAGGCAGGGGGAGGGAAGTGCTGCCCTTCCTTCTGATGTGGAACCTGCCTCCCCACTCCCACACTCTGGACAAATCTTTTGCCTCTCTTGATCTTCTAGGTTAAACCAATATCTGGAGGCAAAGCTGAGTTGCTGAAGGTCTCATGAGTAGATGAGAAAACCAGTCTTAGTGAGTGAGAATGAACTCCAGCTTTAGAACACTGACAAAAGTCAAAGCTGATGGTTTGACATGGAGTTAATGTTAACTGGTTAGGATGACTGGCTGGTGGTGAACTAGAATGTTAGCAGTGGGTATCTCTAACTCGTGAGGTTACAGGTGGCATTAATTTTCTTCTTTGTATGTCTGTGTATTTTACAAGTTTTCTGCAATGAGCACGTGCTCTTTAAAAAACCTGATGAAAAATCAGTTTTATTATTGCCATTGCTGTAAAATTATATATACTTCTCAAATTCACCAGTTTTAATAGCTTTGTGAAATGCGTTTAATTTTAGGGAAAAGATGGCTTAGTTTTTACTGAAAGGAATTACCGTTCTGTTTCTTTTGAATGACAGAGCTGAGAGCCCCTAAAAATAGATTGCCTATTTGTAAATCTGCTTTGTATACTTGGAAGTTTCTAAGAAAATGCAAATTGAGATTTTACTCAAAATGTTTAAAAATATAAGTAGTAGGCCGGGCGCGGTGGCTCATGCCTGTAATCCCAGCACTTTGGGAGGCCGAGGCGGGCGGATCACGAGGTCAGGAGATCGAGACCATCCTGGCTAACACTGTGAAACCCCGTCTCTACTAAAAATACAAAAAATTAGCCGGGCGTGGTGGCGGGCGCGGTGGCGGGCGCCTGTAGTCCCAGCTACTCAGGAGGCTGAGGCAGGAGAATGGCGTGAACCCGGGAGGCGGAGCTTGCAGTGAGCCGAGGTCGTGCCACTGCACTCCAGCTGGGTGACCAGCGAGACTCTGTCTCCAAAAAAAAAAAAAAAAGAAAGAAAAAAAAGTAGTATATCTAAGAACTTTAACCATATGATTATCATATATAAGCTGTGGCATATGTGTGTATGTGTATACACACATATATATACACACACACATAATATACATTTACATACATAAAATTTACATATATAATATACATTTACACATATATGAAATCTTTGTATCACCCACAGAATTTAACTTAGTACCAGAATATTAGTTTTAGTATCTCAATAATTGGTAAATAATTGTTGGAAGTATGCGCTATTCTGGATTTTACTTATTAAAAATGGTTGGAAATGCAAATGACAGGAGGGGCAGCTCTCCTTTGCAAGGAGCTTACTTTAAGTTTTTTTTTTTTTTTTTTGAGACGGGAGTCTCGCTCTGTCGCCAAGGCTGGAGTGCAGTGGCGTGATCTTGGCTCACTGCAAGCTCCGCCTCCCAGGTTCACGCCATTCTCCTGCCTCAGCCTCCTGAGTAGCTGGGACTACAAGCACCCGCCACAACACCTGGCTAATTTTTTTTTGTATTTTTAGTAGAGACGGAGTTTCACCATGTTAGCCAGGATGGTCTCGATCTCCTGACCTCGTGATCCACCCGCCTCGGCCTCCCAAAGTGCTAGGATTACAGGAGTGAGCCACCGCTCCCGGCCAAAAGTTTTTAAGCTTTTTAAAAACAGATGTATATTTGGATGAAAAAAATCAAGTAAGTACAAATAAAAGGACTTGATATAAGAGCAGTACATCCAGAAAGGAGATAGAGGCTTAGATAGTTTGCTAAGATCTCAATATGATGTAATGATTAAAAATAAAGAAATATAATTTTAGGCTGCATTAATATAAATACAGTGTCTTCAACGAGAGATATAGTACTTTTCACTTAAAAACAAGCCCTATGTAGGCCAGGCATGGTGGCTCACGCCTGTAATCCCAGCACTTTGGGAGGCCGAGTTGGGCAGATAGATCACTTGAGGTCAGGAGTTTAAGACCAGCTTGGCCAACATAGTGAAACTCTCTCTACTAAAAATACAAAAATTGGTCAGGTGTGGTGGAGCATTCTTGTAGTTTCAGCTACTCAGGAGGCTGAGGCAGGAAAGTCACTTGAGCCTGGGAGGTGGAGGTTGCAGTGAGCTGAGATTACACCACTGCACTCCAGCCTGGGCAACAGAGCGAGAATCCAACTCAAACACAAAAAAAGACAACAAAAAATCCACCAAACCCTGTGTAATTTTCTTTGAAGAGAAAATGTCTTCATATGGTTCAAATATAAAAAAGTATAAAAATATGCTTATTGAAAAATTTACACTCCTTTTCTATCCTGTGTCAGCCTGGTTCCCATCTCCACCAAGAGGTAAGCACTGGTGTCAACTCGTTTATTCTTCTAAAAATTTTGTGTAGTTTCAAACATTCTCTTCCTTTTAAACAAATGACAGCATTATGCACAGTGTTCTATACCTCTATGCCTTTTTAAATTAAAAGAGTATTTCAGAAATTATTTAAAATAGGTTCTTCTTTGTAGCTATATAATATTCCATTGTGTGGATGTACTATAATTAACAAATCCCCTACTAATAAACAGTTAGGTTTTTCCCTCTTTTCCCTTGGCCAAACAATGCTTCAGAAAATAATCTTAAAGCATTATGTGTATAAATATATTAGTAAGATAAATTTTTAGAAATGGAATTATTAACGCAAAGGGTATATACTTTTTTTTTTTTTGAGGTGGAGTCTCGCTCTGTCGCCCAGGCTGGAGTGCAGTGGCGCAATCTCGGCTCACTGCAACCTCTGCCTCCCGGGTTCACGCCATTCTCCTGCCTCAGCCTCCGGAGTAGCTGGGACTACAAGCACCCGCCACCATGTCTGGCTAATTTTTTGTATATTTTAGTAGAGATGGGGTTTCACTGTGTTAGCTAGGATGGTCTCGATCTCCTGACCTCGTGATCCACCCGCCTCTGCCTCCCAAAGTGCTGGGATTACAGATGTGAGCCACCATGCCCGGCCCCTCAAAGGGCATATACATTTTTAAAATTATACAGTTCCTGATAATTTTTCTCTAGGATTGAACAATTTATAGTCCTATTAGCAATGAATGAGAGTAACTGCATTCTCACCAACAATGTGTTATCAAACATAATTCTATAAGTGAAAAGTGGCATTTCAGTGTAGTTTTTGATTTCTATTTCTTTAATGGAGGGAGGACACACATGTTTTTAGGTTTATAGGTCATTCATATTTCCTTTTCTGTTTACTCTCATTCACACATTTTGTCTAGTTTTCTATTACGTTGGTTATATTACCCTGTTAAAACCAAACCCTTACCAGGGTCCACAAGGACTTATGATCTGGTACCCAGGTGTGTAAAATTTTCTGTGGATTAGAAAATACAGGAGAAAATTTGTGAGAGATGATAAAAATGGAAAAACGATGCTAAAGCATTCCAAAGGCTATGGCCTGGGTGCTCACTTTTGCTTTAAAAACTTCCACATACTGGGAATATTTCCTTGGGAAAATAATTGGATTTCATAGTGGAAATTAGAAGAAAATATTTGTGTTAAGAAAATTCATGTTATCTTCTACTTTGATGGAAATCAACTTTTTCCCCATTAAAAAACATAAATTGTGTTACAGATTCAAGTGCAAGTGATTTTTAAAGTGACATGGCAAAGTGAAATGGAGGATTGAAGCAGTTTTCTGGATAGCCCAGGCTACCACCTGACCACCTCATCTGATATGTACATGTAATTAACAATTTTTCATGAGAAGTTTAAATCACTATAGCAGTCAACTGTTTTCCAAAATTCATTCTTCTTTTCTTCTACTCTACTAGATTGTTTTCCTGAGCGTAAAGAATTTTGCCACAGCTAAAGTCAGTATTTCTCAGCTTCTTCTTGCAGCTAGATGTGGCCACGTGATTATGTTTTGGCAATGGGATATGAACAAAAATGATATGTGGCGCATTCAGGGCCTGACCTCAACGGATTGTTATGTGAACATCCATTGTGTCTTCTCCCTTTCTGCTGACTGAGATGTAGTTGTGATAGCAGGAACTGGAGGAGCCACTTTGGACTCAGAGGTGGAAAACCTGTGTTGAGGAGTCCTGGACTTTTATGTAAAAACTTCTTATTTAAACTATTGTATGTCTGAGCCCTTTGATCACAGCATCTTAGGATGTATTCCCATAAGTACAATATCTTTGCTTCATAATAAACTGCCTCCAAATGCAGTGACTTAAAAAAACAATCATTTATTAGCTCCTGATACTGTTATTTGTCAGTGTTGGCTATGCTCATCTGGGCAGTTGCCTGGGTTCACTTACATGGCTACAGGTAGCTGGTGGGTGTGCTAAGGGATAATTGGCTCTTGATGGCCTAATTCATGTGATTGACAGGGGCAATGGGAGCAACTGAGTTCCACGTCTCTAGCATTTAACAAGTTCAGGCTTCTTCTCATGGTGGCTGGATTCCAAATGTAACCAGAGATAGCAAGCCCCCGTGAGCAATCACTTTTTACACCCCTGCTTGTGTTATACTTGGTAATGCCACACTGGCCAAAAAAAATAACATGGCCAAACCAAGAGTGAATGTGGGAAGGTGTATATTTACAGCAGGGTTTCTGAACAGCAACACTACTGATATTGGGGCTGGAAAATTCTTTGTCTTGTGGGCCGTCCTGTGCATTGTAGGACATTCAACAGCATCCCTGGCTTCTACCCCTCAGATAACAGTAAAAATTCAGACCATGAGCTTCACACACCCCAGACCATAACACACAAACATGTCTCTAACATTGCCAGTGACCTTTGAATGGAAAAATTGCCTTCAGTTGAAAATAACTGGTTTACAGGGAGATGTGAATCTGGTGTGAAACTTTGAGGACTATTAGTGCAACAATCTGCCACATACTACAATTGATATAGTCAGCGTATTTTTCTTTGCTGTGTTGTTACTCTTAAATTCGGACACTGTTGCTAATTATCTCCACTGATGTGTATGTTTCTGAAAGGCTGTTGTTTAGTTCAAGGACTCAGCCCTTGTGTTTAGAGCTTGATGTTGTTTGTGATTCTGCCTTTTATACTTGGACTACTAGCACAAAACTGGCCTTAGTTACTAGAAAATATTAGTATTGTGATATATTGGATTATTATACTCAAATCTTTGCTTCTTCTCTGTAATAATACATTTCTTCTTGTTGTCAGTTGACTTACCATGCCTCACAGGAGGCAAAATATGCATCCTTACTCCATTGTCCTTGGGCTTGGCCATGTGACTTGTTTTGACCGATAGAGGGTGGGTGTACGTAAATGCCAATTCTGTCGGAGGTTTTAAAAGGCTTTGCATGTTTCTGCAGGTCTCTCTTGTGCTCCTGCCTCCTACCATGAGAATAGCAAGTCTCAGGTAAGGACTAATCCTTCTGCCTAACTCTCCATAGGAGAAAACCTGAATTTGACTTACAGTCTGGAACAGAGCCACCCAGATGACCCACAGACACTGGGCGAGAAATGAAGACTTACTGTTTTAGACTTTGATATTCTGGTATTGATTGCAGCATCATTACAGCAAAAGCTGACTAATACAATTCCATTTTTTATTCTATTAAGTTCTTTTTATTAAAAAAGTATATAACCATTGTTGAAAAATTAGAAAATACAGAAAATCAAAATGAAGAAACAAATTGGGTAGGAAGACAGGCTCAAACAACTATGATGCAATTACATGTTTATTTACAATTGTGATAAGTGCTATAAAGGGAAAGTCTGTATTCTAGGATAATATTAATATTTAAAAAGAAGGCATAGGCTAGGCATGGTGGCTCCATGCCTGTAATCCCAGCACTTTGGGAGGCCAAGGCGGACCGATCACCTGAGGTCAGGAGTTTGAGACCAGCCTGGCCAACATGGTGAAATCCCATCTCTACTAAAAATACAACAATTAGCTGGGCGTGGTGGCACATACTTGTAATCCCAGCTAGTTGGGAGGCTGAGGTAGGAGAACCACTTGAACCCAGGAGGCGGAGGTTGCAATGAGCCAAGAGTGCATCACTGTACTCCAGCCTGGGTGACAGAGCAACACTCTGTCTCAAAAAAAAAAAAAAAAAAAAAAAAGAAGGCATGATATAAACTGGAATCAGGAAAAACTTTCCAAAAGAAATAATGTTACACATATCTTGTATTAAATACATAATAATGTTGCATCTATTATAATACACACATAGTTTTATATTACAAATAGTTTAGTTCTCATATATATATTTCTTATACATATTTCTCTCATATATAATGTAACATATGTATAAGAGAACTTATTACTGAATATATTCTCTTCAATGGACAATATAAAATTAACATCTTTCCACATTAACAAATACGTTCTCACATCATCATTTATTTTAATGCCTGTCTCATATTCCAGTGATATGTATGGGCCATGGTTTATTCAACCCATCCTCTGATGTTGGACATTTGAGTTGATTTTCATTTTTTGTCACTCTGAACAATCTTGTAATGAGCATTCTAGCAAGGACTCTAACCTGTTTGCTGAAGAGAAATAATTGTGGTAAAAATGAGAAAATTATGTGCTGTGAAGCAAAATTCTGTGACATATCCTGACCTTATGTATCCCCTCAGGAAGCATAATGGAAATATTTATGTTTGAAATAAAATTTCTCATGTACTTCCAGCTATACTCAGTGAGTCATTCCTGAAGATCCGTGGGGAAAATTTAGACTATGTTTCTTGGATGAGGATTGATTGGTGGCAGACAGGGGCAGAACATCAAGGGAGATGATATATATGTATAAAGTGGAGAAAACTAGACAATTACTTCTGCTTTTTCAAGTCAAGATGTGATCTGCTGTCATAATATTATATTGCTGGCTTGGCTTTTTTTGTTTTTTCCGTCAGTGTGGTTATTGTTACTTCATCTGTGGCCTGTTTCCAAAAGCAATGAGTGAGCCCCGCAAGATAATCACTAGATTATCTGGTTCTTTCATGACTAATAGGCTGGGGGAATGTACTAAACAAACAGTTCAGCTCAAACGTGTTGCAGGGGATTGAAACTGTCTGAATGAAAATAAAATATGATAAAATAATATAATTCACATGATTCATCTTCTGCAGGACAACCAAGTCTGACATTCTTATTTCATTTAAGAAGTGGTAATTTTGGAGTGTACATTCAGTAAGGGTATAAAATGTAATTTTGGCAGGTTTCATGGTGTAAAGTTATAATATGGTTTTGGGGGTTTATAATACAGATGACTCTATTTACCTTGTGGCTGACTATGAGGTAAACTTGCAAATATGTGTCCATATTACATTCATCTACTATGAGCAAATACTTTTGGGTTGTGAACCCAAGGGAAGAAAGTGGTAAATGGCTTATTTTGCCTCATGAATTTCAGTTTACTCGGGTAATACGAACGTGGCAGGGGCACATTTGTAATTTAGGGAGTTACAACATCAGTGGTTACATTTAATTAAATGACCATCAAAATGTGATTATTTAGGAAGCATTTCTTCTTCTTTTTGGTTAAACCTGGATTGACTCACATTTTAAAGCATTTTTGTCCAGAAGAGTAATGGAATCCAACAACTTGCTATTTTAAGTCAATGACTTTGAATCAGTGAGTGGTACTCATAAGAAAAAATACAAGCTAGCTTTTCAGGGGAAATTATTTCTTTCCTTTACTCAGATATTAGGGTCTCGTTCTCAGATGACACATAGGGGTTCATTTCTTAGCTTCCAATTTTCTTTGGAAAGGATCAGATCAGAAGATGAGAAAACAAATGTTCAGTGTCCACAGAAATCCTGCTCCTTTTAAACAGTGAAATTATGGCTATAATGCTTTATTCTGTGTTCAGTGCAAGTTTAACCCAGCTTTCTAAATGGCGATTTGGTGACATTCAAACCGACAGCCATGACAGGGGCTCAGAGAGGTGAATGACCTCTCAGTCCTCTAAAAGGAAGCCTTTATGTACCCAAGTTTACTGTCCTCTCAGAAAATCGTCAACCAAACGCACTTTATGCTTTCAACAAATGTGTACTGAGTGTCCCCCAAGTGTCTTTGTAGTCTCTGACTTTTTGAAGCTTAAGGTCTGATGAGAGAGACAGAAAATATGCAGGTTTTTTAAAAAAATGAAGAGTAAGTCTATGAAAGCAGTAAAAGTAGAATATAGGAGTGGAGAATGGGGCGGGGGGTGGCATAAGAGGAAGAACAAATTTAGACAGGGTGAGGAGGAAGGCCCCTCAGCTAAAGGCTGAGAAGGCACCAGCCATGAGCATCAATTGCTGTATCCATAGTACCTATAACAGGACCCAACACAGAGTAGGATCTCAACAAATACATGTAGAATGCACGAATGGACAGATGTGTGAGTGAACAGCACTCGGGCAGAGGAACTGGGCTGGAGAGCAGACAGGCGGCCAGTGGCACTGGAGCACTGTGGACAATGCTGAGAGGGGAGGGCAGACAGGCAGGTCGCACACAGGTTACGCAGTAGGTTGTGGGTCCTCTTGGTAAGAAGTTTGAGGTGTACATGTCATAGGAAGATATTGGAGACTTTTAAGATGAGAGAAATCTGAATTTTGGTTTAAAAGATTGTCTAATATTATCCCAAATAGCCAAAAAATCTTCAAAAAGAAGAACAAAGCCGGAGGCCTCATATTTCTTGATTTATCTTATTACACAATTGCAGTAATCAAGACAGGGCAGTGCTGGCATAAAGACAGACATGTAGGCCGGGCGCGGTGGCTCACGCTTGTAATCCCAGCACTTTGGGAGGCCGAGGTGGGCGGATCACGAGGTCAGGAGATCGAGACCACAGTGAAACCCCGTCTCTACTAAAAATACAAAAAATTAGCCGGGCGTAGTGGCAGGCGCCTGTAGTCCCAGCTACTCGGAGAGGCTGAGGCAGGAGAATGGCGTGAAGCCGGGAGGCAGAGCTTGCAGTGAGCCAAGATTGCGCCACTGCACTCCAGCCTGGGCGACAGAGCGAGACTCCGTCTCAAAAAAAAAAAAAAAAAAAAAAAAAAAAAGACAGATATGTAGAACAGTGAAATGAAATACAGCCCAGAAATAAATCCTCCTGTGTACGATCAAATGATTTTCAATAAGGGTGCCAAGACAATGGGGTAAAGAATAGTCTTTTCAACAAATATTGGGAAAACTAGATCTCCCTGCAGAAGAATAAATTTGGACCTGTCTTACGCTATATTCAAAAATTGACTCGAAATGAATCAAAGACCTAAGCATAAAACCTAAAGCTATAAAACTCTTAGAAGAAAACATAGGGGAAAATGTTCTTTGGATTTTGCAATGATTTCTTGGATATTACCCAAATGTACAGGCAACAAGAGTAAATTGGACTACATCAACATAAAGAAAAAAAAACTTCTGTGTATCAAAGGACACGCTCAGCAGAGTGAAAAGGCAACCTATGGAATGGGAGAAAATATTTGTAAGTCATATATTTGATATGGGGTTACTGTATAGAATATGTAAAGAACTCTTATAATTCAGCCAGGTGTGGTGGTATGCACCTGTAATCCCAGCTACTTGGGAGGTTGAGGCAGAGGATCCTTTGAGCCCAGGAGTTCAAGGCTTAAGTGAACTATGATCATGTCACTGCACTCTAGCCTGGGTGACAGAGTGAGACCCTGTCTCTAAACCCCCCCCCTCCAAAAAATTATACACAGGCACACACACACACTTCTTGCTCCTTCTTGCTATCCCCATTTCCTCTGCCTTAGTTTAAAAAATTAAGAGAGAGAAATCTGAATTTTGGTTTAAAAGATTGCCTAATATTATCCCAAAAACAATCTTCAAAAAGAAGAACAAAGCTGGAGGTCTCATATTTCTTGATTTATCTTATTCCAAAATTACAGTAATCAAGACAGGGTAGTGCTGGCATAAAGACAAGCATGCAGAACAATGGCATGAAATAGAGCCCAGAAATAAACCCTCCTCTATACGATCAAATGATTTTCAATAAAGGTGCCAAAACTAACTCCTACAACATAATAACAAAAAAATACATAACAACATAATAACGTAATAACAAAAAGCCCCCACACAAACTATTTAAAAGTGGGCAAAGGACTTGAATGGACATTACTCCAAAAAAGATATACAAATGGCCAGCAAATAAGCATATGAAAATAAAATGCTGAACATCACTAATCATTAGGAAAATGCAAATCAAAACCACAATGAGATCTCACCTCATACCCATTAGGACGGCTACTATCAAAACACAAGAAAATACCAAGTGTTGACAAGGATGTGGAGACATTAGAAAACTTGTGCACTGTTGGGAAAGGAAAATGGTGCAGCTGCCTCGGAAAACAGAATGACAGATCCTCAAAAAATTACAAATAGCATTACCATATCATCGAAACAATTCACTTCTGGGTATATATCTATTGAAAGCAGGGTTTCAAAGAGATATTTGTACATCCATGTTCACGGCAGCACTATTCACAATAGCCAAAATGTGGAAGCAACACAAGTATTCATCAAACTGATGAACTGATAAACAAAATGTGATATGTATGTACAATGGAATATCATTCAGCTTTAAAGGAAGGAAATTCTGACATATGCTGTAACATGGATGACTCTTGATGACATTATGCTAAGTGAAATAAGTCAGCCATGAAAAGACAATTACTGTATTATTTTACTTATATGAGGTAGGTGCCAAAGTGTAGCCCAATTCACAGAAGCAGAAACTTGAATTGTGGTTGCCAGAGGCTGTGGGGAGGGAGAAGTAGGGAGGTGTTGTTTATTGGATATTCACATAGAGTTTCAGTTTTGTGACATTAAAAAGTTCTTGAGTTTGATTGCATAAAAATTTAAATACACGTAACACTACTGAACTATATGCTTAAAAATGATTAAGATGGCAAATTTTATGTTATATGTATCTTGCCACAAGTAAAAGAAAGATCGCCTAATATTAATGCTCTGAGGCAAAAGGTATCCTTCCTTCTCCTAGGAGTAGGCCCGCGTTGCTCTCTTCTGTGTAAATAGCATGCCAAATGACCTGAACACTGAGCCAGGTGTTCGCATTAGGCTTGCAGAGTCATTCATTTCTGTGTGCTGGGCTCAGCCTCCCACTGGACTGGAACATCCCTTAGCAGAAGCTGCTTTGCCTCCTCAATCCCCTGGCAGCCTGGCCACAGTCTGCTCTCCATGGATATCTGTCACCTGCACAAAGTTAGGTGCGATGCCCACAGGGAGCCTCTTCCTCAGATGTGAAGGCCAGTGAGATTCAAGCATACAGGGCCTGACAGCCCCGGGGATCAAGGGCTATAAAAAACACAGGTGAAGAACTAGCTCTACAGACTTTGAGAGCATCACCCCGGAGGCGTTAGTGGGGGCTTAAAGACAGTGGCACCATGTCAGCCTGGGCTTGGGAAGGTTCTGATTGAGTAGATCTACGCAGTACTGTCAAAAGCACTAGATGGTGACTGGCAGAAGCATATACTAGAACAATTTCCATTTGGTATCCTTCCAAATATGTAGTAGGACATTATTGGCTTTAAGGTGTAACCAATGGGTTTACAACATTTTGGTGCATCCAGTTCACTCTAGTTTGGGGTACACAGTCCCTAAGTGGATTGCCTTTGTTAGTCCGTTTGTACTGCTATAATAGAATAGCACAGACTGGGTAATTTATAAAAATCAGAAATTTTTTTTTCTTACTATTTGGGAGGTAGGGAAGTGTAAGATCAGTAGATTTGGTGTCTGATGAGGGCCTGGTCCCTGCTTCTAAGGTGGTGTCTTGAAGATTTCACCCTCTGGAGAGGAGAAATGCTGTGTCTTCAGATGGCAGCAGAGCAGAAGACAGGTCAAACTCAATCCCCTAAGCCCTTTTTAAAGCAGCATTAATCCACTCATGAGGGCGCCACCCTTGTGACCTAAACACCTCCCGTTAAATCCCACCTCCCAATATTCTTGCATTTGGGGATTAAGATTCCAACAAATGAATTTTGGAAGGGAATACATTCAAACCATAGCAGTGATCAACTGTCAATTATCAAGATGACCCAAATATTTGCATATTTGGCATAAATTGAATTGCTTTCTCCACACTCATCCCCAAACTCTTAGCTTTTTATCATCATATTTTAGCATAGCCTTACTGTTCTAAACAGCTTGCAAACATTGGGTTGAGGGATTCATAGGGAGGAGAAGGACAGAGGTAAGAAGAGGGGGAAAGGGACCAAGAGGGATAGGAAGAGAAGTGGAAGATATATTGTGTGAGCCTCTAAACCAGTGGTTCTCAAACTTGAATGTGCATCAGAATCACATGGAGGTTTGTTAACATGGAAGCCAGGTGCACCTGAGTTTCTAATTCAGGTCTGGGTTGGGGCCCAAGAATTAGCATTTCTAACTCATTCCCAGGAGATGCCAGTGCTGATGGTCCAGGCCCACACATTTGAGGGTCACTGCTTTAAACAAAAGTAGTGAGTCTTAATCATGACTGAGCAGCAGACTCACCTGAGGAACTTTGAAAAATCCTACTTCCCCGGCCATACTCCAGGCCAATTACAAAGAATCTCTGAAGGCAGAACCCAGGCAATAGTATTTTTCAAAGAGTCCCAGGTGTTTCCAATGGGGCAGCCAAGCTTGAGAATCACAGCTGTAGGCCCTTCCTTCGGAATTTTGCAGGGCAGACCAGCAGCAACGGCATTGCTTGGGAGCATCTTAGAATGCAGAATCTTAGGCCCCAGCCCAAGCTGCTGAGTCAGCACCTGCATCTAAACAACAAACATCTCAAGCCTCCATGTGCATTGGGAGCTCTGCAGAGAAATCAAGCAGTGAGAAGCAAGTCCAGCAGAGAGAGATTTTGAGATGCTCACTACAGGATAAGAACCAAATATCTGCAGAAACTGGAAAATTGCTGCTGGTACTGACTCACTGGAGAGTGTGTGAAAGGAACAGATACTCAGACCAGGCAATAGAATATGCTCGTGACTGAATCCACATATCAACATTGATTCTTAATGTGTCCAAACATGGTTTCTTGCAATGAGGCTTTCACTTAATAAATCAAATTGAGGCCCAGCACAGTGGCTCACACCTGTGGTTCCAGCACTTTGGGAGGCCGAGGTGGGCGCATCACCTGAGGTCAGGAGTTCGAGACCAGCCTGGCCAACATGGTGAAACTCTGTCTCTAATAAAAATACAAAAATTAGCCAGGTGTGGTGGTGGGTGCCTGTAATCCCAGCTACTAGGGACTATTGGGGAGGCTGAGGCAGGGGAATCGCTTGAACCCAGGAGGTGGAGGTTGCAGTGAGCTGAGATCGTGCCACTGTACTCCAGCCTGGGAGACAGAGCGAGACTCCACCTCAAAAAAAAAAAAAAAAAAAAAATTAGCCAGGTGTGGTGACACATGCCTCTAGTCCCAGCTGCTTGGAAGGCTTAGGTGGGGAGGATCACTTGAGCCCAGGATTTTGAGGCTGTGATTGTGCCACTGTACTCGAGCCTGGTGGCAGAGTAAAACCCTGTCTCTAAAAAAGAAAAATCATAATAAAATCATATTGAGAAGAAATGCATTTTAAATCTTCATATGGATGAATTCCTTAGGGTATTAAAAAAGTCAATTTTATATTGAATGTGCTTAAAATACCAATAGCTACAATCGTTATACCTTGTAGCACCAAGAATAGCAGCTGCCTTCGTGCAGGGAAGGCCGCCGGAGCAATTTCATCTGTGTGGCCCTTCATGTGGCCTCCCTGGCTCATGGCATCACCATTTTTCAGATGCTGTTTGGTTAACTTTAAGGGTGATCTGAAAGTGCCGGATACGAGGTTCTGATCTTACCAAAAACAAAAACATCAGCAAACAACGACAACAACACAAAAGCCAGAAGTGGCTCACATGGTGGAAAGCTATTAAAAGAGGCAAAGGGTATAGCAAAGCTTAGTGATTAGGCACAGGGGCTCTAGAGCCCAGCCTTGTGGGTTCAAACTGAGGCTGTGCCACTTACTAGCTGTGTGTCCTTAGCAAGTGACTTAATCTTTCTGTACTTCATTTTCATTTCTAAAGTGAGGATGACAATGATAGTCCCTCCCTCACAGGGATTTTGAGAGGATAAAATGAGTTATTATGTGTCAAGCTTTTAATTCTGGCCAACTAGAGTTGCTATATGATAATTATTAAATGTACAGGTTAAGAAACATAAGGATTTATATTGTTTTTTACATTTTTATTTGTTTTTCTTTTTTAGAGACAGGGATCTTGCTCTGTTGTCCAGGCTGGTCTTGACCATCTGGCCTCAAGTGATCCTCCCACTTCAGCTTATGAGTAGCTGAGGATTTATATTCTTTTGCATAGCTCAACCCCAGGAAAAACCTGAAAGATAGTATCTCAAGCTCTGATGCTGTGGTTGGGTCAATTTGGTGAATAAATTTCTCTAAAGAGGATGGGACATAACTCTCAGTTGTGTAGCTGAGTAACAGGAAGTAAGACGTCATTTGGAACAATGATAAAAAGGACATAAATTAATGAAGAGGACTATTTTCAAAAAAGGAAAAAAAAAACACTAATAGTTAACAAGTCAATAATAACCCTGATAGTTAACAATAATCAATAAGGAGTCTAGAAAAGCCCCCGTCCTAAAGAAAAGGATTGGATACATTAAATTCAGAAAAATAGGCTTTTGTTGACTATTTACACACAACAGAATTCATATTAGAATATTATTTTTTAAATGCTATCAGCAGACAAAATGAAAAATAAAACTTCCCCCGCCCCCCTCTTTGGTAAACAGAAGGAAATGTCCTCAGCAGCCTTATTCAGAGGGTGTCCCTGGTCTCAAGATTCTATCTCTTGGGGCATGTGGGTCCACCTAGCCACACAATCCAAACATACTGGAAACATACACAGGAAAATATAACCCCGGCTGTTTTCTCCAAACCTAGAGCTTCCATGAAACCACTGTGAGCCATACACAAGGATCACATCACATACCCAAATCACACATTTCAAATTATGAAAACAGCCTGGAGAGAAGTTTCTCCCTCCTGATTTGAAAGAGAGTTGCCTCTGGTCAATCCTTACCCACTTCTTTTGTTGGTTCCTTCTTTTCTTGGCTATCTTTTAAAATAGAAGTCTCCTGTCCTTGACTTTCTTCTCTGTCACCAACCCCTCCCTTGAAAACCTCATTCTCATTTGCTTTTGTATCTCCAGCGTAGACCTCTCTCCTGAACTCCAGACTCATTGTATACAAGTGTCTACCCTTCCTCCAGCATACTTCTCGGATATCTGAAACCTATCACATCCAAAGGTGAACTTCTGACTTCTCTCCTAACCTCCTCCTTCTAAATCTCAGTTGATAGCAACTTGAAGCTTCCAGATATCCACGCCAAAAACCTCAGAGTTCTTCCTAAGTCTCCTCTGTCACATCTAGCATTGGTTCCACCAGGAAATCCTGATTCAAAAATTATCCAGAATGTGACCATGTCTCACCACCTCTGCTGCTGAACCACCCTGATCTGTATCTTTCCTGGATTATTGCAACAGCCTCCTAATCTTTTGAAAACATTACTCAGATCATGTCACTCCTCTGTTGAAAACCCTGCATGGTTCTGGTTCCATATTTCTTTTTTTTGTTTTTTTTTTGAGATGGAGTTTCACTCTTGTTCCCCAGCTGGAGTGCAATGGCGCTATCTTAGCTCACTGCAACCTCCACCTCCCGGGTTCAGGCAGTTCTCCTGCCTCAGCCTTCCAAGTAGCTGGCATTACAGGCACCCCCCACCATGTCTGGCTAATTTCTTGTATTTTTAGTAGAGATGGAGTTTCACCATGTTGGTCAGGCTGGTCTCAAACTCCTGACCCCAGGTGATCCACCTGCCTCGGCCCCCCAAAGTGCTGGGATTACAGGTGTGAGCCACTGTACCCAGCAGGTCCACATTTCACTCAGTAAAAATGAAAGTTCTCAGAACCTTCCATGGTCTGGTCACCCTCCTTGTTACCTCTCTGATGTCATTTCCTACAGCTCTCCCCCTCTCCTCCAGCTCTCCACCCATACTAGCCTCCTTGGGTGTGTTCCATCCTAGGGCCTTTGCACCACAAATAGTCCTTTTCATTCTGGTCACCTGCATGCTCTTGACTCAGGTGACCACGTGGCTTACTTCCTTACTCCCTTACAGTCTTTGCTCAAAAGTCGTCTCCTCAATGAGACCTACTCTGACCACTGTTTTTAAAACTGTAGGCCGGGCGCGGTGGCTCACGCCTGTAATCTCAGCACTTTGGGAGGCCAAGGCGGGTGGATCACGAGGTCAGGAGATCGAGACCATCCTGGCTAACACAGTGAAACCCCGTCTCTACCAAAAATACAAAAAATTAGCCGGGCGTGTTGGCGGGCGCCTGCAGTCCCAGCTACTCGGGAGGCTGAGGCAGGAGAATGGCGTGAACCCGGGAGGCGGAGCTTGGAGTGAGCCGAGATTGTGCCACTGCACTCCAGCCTGGGCGACAGACTGAGACTCCGTCTCAAAAAAAAAAAAAAAAAAAAAAAACAACTGTAGTCTTCCCACTATATTCCCAACTCCCTTACCCTGCCTTACTTTTTGTTTCCCTGAGAACTTTTCATCTTCCAATATACTAAATCATTTACTCATTTACTATCTGTCTCTGCTTGCTAAACTGTAAGCACCGCCAGGTCATGGAAATTTGGCATATTTTATTCACATAGTAGGTACTCAATAAATATTTGTAGAATGAATGAATTATTGATTGACTTGGCTCCTAGCATTAGTTTTCAGCAATCCTATGGGGGACAGGGAGTCCTGACAATCCTGCTATGTCATCAGAAGGGTGTATTGCATTTAAAAGACTGAACAAGCATCCTCTTCCAGTAAGGAGCACTGGGCTTTGTACCTCTGCAAGCCCATGCCTCGTCCCTGCTGGCTTCTCCCTCCTGGCCCCAATGCCCACTTGTCTTGTCAAGTACCTGGCCACACGGATGGTAGTCCTGGTTAAGCTCTACCTCATATCAGTCTGCTTGGGCTCTGGCACCTTCTGCCACCCAAGCGAACCCAAATGTATCTAATTCAATGATACCAGCTGACCTTGTATGCTGTGGCCAGTCCCTGGTCTAGCGCCAGGCTTCAGTAAGTAGAGGCATGTGTTTAGATCTGGTATCCTTAATTTTATATATTGTGTAATGTACATCCCCATCACTGCCTTGGAACCAAAAGGAAAGGACAATGATACCAAACATCACGACACCTTATAGCCTAGCTCCTTGAGGGCCATTTCACAGCCCTCCTATCTTTAGAATTGTAAAATGCCGGCCGGGCGCAGTGGCTCATGCCTGTAATCCCAGCACTTTGGGAGGCCGAGGCAGGTGGATCACAAGGTCAGGAGTTCAAGACCAGCCTGGCCAACATGGTGAAACCCCATCTCTACTAAAACAATACAAAAATTAGCAGGGCATGGTGGCATGTGACTGTAATCCCAGCTACTTGGGAGGCTGAGGCGGGAGAATTGCTTTAACCAGGGAGGGGGTGGTTACAGTGAGCCAAGATTGTGCCACTGCACTCCAGCCTGGGTGACAGAGCAAGACTCAGTCTCAAAAAAAGATTTAAAAAAATTATAAAATGCCTATCCCTCAAAGCTGTAAGATTTGGTTGAGAAAGCTACAGATTCATTTCAGAATGAGTAGTCAGGGTGAGCCCCCACAGATTACTGAGAAAACCATCAATGCCTGTCATCTCAGAACTGCTGATCATCCTCTCATCTTTCCCTTTGCTCCAATTAACTCTTACTTTTTGGTTAAAACAACTAAGTTACGGGGGAATTAAAGGAAATTCTGTATTGACAAATACATGGGGCTGAAAGGTGAATATATGCTAAATAAGAAAACGTATGTCTGTTGGAAATTTAAGACTCTTTCCAGATGTTTACATAATTTATTTTTTCTTTCACTATACATGTAATGATTTAAAATGTTTTTTCCATGAAAGAATAAATTATGTTTAAATAGCAAAATGCCTATTGGCCTTGAATTCTTCCAGGGAAGGCTACCAGTTCCCTGGGAGGTAAAAGCTAAGAGTAACTAGAGGAGCAACATTGCTTTTGAGAACCCACACTGTGCCAGCCACTGTCATATACATATGTCAATTTGTTAGATCTTCACAAGCACCATGAATATTAGATGTTATACCTGTTTTACAGATATGGAAATGATGGTTTAGAGGGTGAAATAACTCATCCAAGGTCACACAGCTAGTAAGTGGTGGAGTCAGGTTTTAAATCTGGGCAAGGCTACACTAAGTACCTGGATCATACCACACTTCTCCCCACTTGAGTCATGGGCTACTGCATTTGGGGAAATGACTCAGACTTAGAGACAGTGCATATGTATATTCTCTGGAATAGTTCCTGGTATTGAGTAGAGGCTCAGTGCATGTTAGTTTCTCACCTCCTTTTCTCTAGGATGATTTCTGACAGCACATTAAGTCATGAAGGGGACACACATGAAGTGTGGCCTTAGATTAAAAATATGCAGTGTAATCATAATAATACCAAATAGTCCCTACTATTTGCCAGGTGCTGTACTATGTCATTTATGTGTATTAATTCATTTCATCATTTCAACAATCCCATGAAATACGTTCTACTTTTGTCACCCCATTTAACACTTGCCAAGGTTTCACATTAGAGCTGGTAAATGAGAGAAATGGGACTTGAACTCAGAGAAATGGGACTTGAACTCAGAGAAATGGGACTTGAACTCAGAAATGGGACTTGAACTGTCTCGAGTCCAAGCCTTTAACCACTATGCGATACTGCCCACTAAGTTATTAGCCTGCTGTAGCCTAGATACTGTGTACATATATATATGTGTGTGTGTGTGTGTGTGTGTACTCCACCCTTGAGAATTGCGTTGATATGATTCTCTGGGTCCATCTTACAATGCCATATCATGATTCCACAATATGAGATTGTCCATTATCCTATTACAATGGCTTAATCAGACACATGCTATGAGCCAAGTGGTGGAGATGCCTTCAAAACACCCAAAGGAGTTGGCCAAAGCCAAAGAGATTGATGTATGGCCCCACCACTCTTCAGATCCAGGCACTGCACTGGAAACATGCACAATGAGGGAAAATTGACATTGCAATTTGAGATGCAGATTCTACTGATGGTGTGGTTTGAATAAATACCATACCCTTTGAAAGTCTTATATTGTTACACTAGACACACGATGGTTTTCCTATTCCTATTGCAGGCAATAGGCAAAAATCTATCTTCATAGCTGAAATCCGTTTTGGAATTCATTGCTGCCTTTCTGGAATGACACTGTTTAATTCTGTCTCCTGGATGTGTGACCCTATGGTCTCCATCTTCTTTGTAGATCTGTGAATAAAGCTCTTTGTAATGAGGCCACTTTTTGTGCAACAACAACAAAATGTTTCTGAGAAGGATGTTAGTGCCAGACTTTCTTTAAGTAGTGGTGTCTGGTGTTGTTTACTTTTAAAATAGTTTCTAGTGGAACGGAGAATTGTGTCCTAGAAGAACTGTCCCAAGGAGGTCATGAACAGGAATAATGGTTTGTACCACTACTTTCTGGAAAGCAAACGGGGATTTTGATGTGAACCCAGAAAGGGGTCAGACCACATTGACATATATTTTCTGGTTTCTAATCTTACCTCCACTGCCATTATGCACTGCATTACACAACCCTCTACCCTAAGGCCCAGCCACCCTACAGCCTTTTATCAACTCACAGAATGGTCTCAGCACAGCATGAATCTAGATGAGGGCTTAGAGACCCGTGGGTGGCCAGACCTCAGGCTCTGGGCATCAACACGCAGACCTCCAGTTCTGCCCTGAAATAGAATTATGATATCATTGTGAGCCAATCAAATTGCCTGTCTGAGTTCAGACCTGGATGCTCTGGGGTGGTAATTCCCAGATGATTTGATCTACGGTATTTTCTAGTAGTCTAATTTGATAATGTCATTTAACTGAAAAATATTTCATTTTTTTTTTTTTTGCCAGTGTAGAAGGAAGTTAGGAAAGGGGGATTAACTTTAATTTTTTCAGTTTAACAGAACATATACGAAGAAAAAAATGTCTCAGTAAGTGATGCTCACCATCCACTCAATTGTCCAATCCAAAATTTTAACCAGGAGTTGTTTATGTGTCCTCTCTTTCACTCGCTGTTGATGTCCAATCCATCAGTAAGTCTTGTCCTGTCAATTTCTGAATTTGGCTATTTTCATCATATCCACTGTTAAGATTCTCATTCAAGGCATATCAACCATCCCTTGTATAGATCAATGCAACAGCCCCAACACTGATGTCCTGCTCCCCGTCTTGCCTCTCAGTCTCCACACAGAGGCCAGAGAGGTCTTTGTAAAGAACAAGTCATATTATATCACTTGCCTGCTTCAAGCTCTTCAGTGCTTTCCCTTCCCAACCAGATGAAAATTCTGATTCCTTATAATGGATGGCCTGAAAGATATCGCATAGTGCCTGATCCCTGCTTCTCTCATTGACCCCCTCTCTCTCCACTCACCACTGCATTCACAATATTCAGGCACATTAGCCTTGTTCTTGTTTCAAAGCTTTTGCATTGATGGTCACTCTGCCTGGAATGCTCTTCTTCTAGATCTTTGCACAGCTGCCTCTTCCTTATCACTCAGGTCTAACTTAAATGGCACCTCCTCAAGGAGGAAAAATGCATATCATGGCAACTTGCACACTTGTAGAATTCCTGCTCCTGTGCTCCAAGTATAAACGCCATGAGGGTCGGGACAGTGCCAGTGTTGTTCCTTCCTTTATCTGCAGTGCATAGCACCATGTCTTGTTCAAAAGAGGTATTTAGTAAGTGAATGAATTAATTTATGGATCCCAGCTAGTTCGGTTGTTTACTGCTGGGGAAGTTCTCTAGCATGATATGTAACAGACACTTATAAACTGCATTGCACTGTAGTCCTATGATGATAATAAAAAGCACGCTGATCTTTAGTTGGTTTTATTACAGTTTTAAAAATTTCTACAGAAAATGCACCTTCTTATTTCCTCCATGGCATGGTCCATTCCCACTGCCTTGCTTTTGGTATGGTTCTGGGAAAAAATAATAGCCTTCCTCATAGCATTGAGGGTAGAAGACAGAGTCAGCTGGCCCATAGAACATAAAATATTCACAAAAATATTCACATGAGAGGGAGTCACAAAGCAGGGTCACTAAAATGTACAGAAATAAATCACTCCTGGTACATATGCAATTAAGGATAGAAATTTTGCAGAGCATTTTGGAAAAGCATCTGTATTAGACAGGATAGGTAGGATTGTGCTGCAGTAACAAATGACACAAAAATCTCAGTGGATAAGCACACCTTTCTTTGGTTTGTTGTTTTTCAAACCATGGTACCTGTTCAATGTGGAATGCTAAGAGACTCCCTGTTTATTGTAGTGACTCTGGGACAGAGGCTTTATCTGAACATGGGGTTCATGTTTGTTGAAGTGGGAAAAGGGAACATGGTAAAGTATGTACTAGCTCTTAAAGATTCTGCTTAGAAATGACACCTTTCCTCTACAAAGAATTCAAACAAATTTACAAGAAGAAAACAACCCCATCAACAAGTGGGCAAAGGATATGAACAGACACTTCTCAAAAGAAGACATTTATGCAGCCAACAGACACATGAAAAAATGCTCATCATCACTGGCCATCAGAGAAATGCAAATCAAAACCATAATGAGATACCATCTCACACCAGTTAGAATGGCTGTCATTAAAAAGTCAGGAAATAGCAGGTGCTGGAGAGGATATGGAGGAATAGGAACACTTTTACACTGTTGGTGGGACTGTAAACTAGTTCAACCATTGTGGAAGTCAGTGTGGCGATTCCTCAGAGGACTAGAACTAGAAATACCATTTGACCCAGCCATCCCATTACTGGGTATATACCCAAAGGACTATAAATCATGCTGCTATAAAGACACATGCACACGTATGTTTACTGTGGTACTACTCACAATAGCAAAGACATGGAGCCAACCCACATGTCTGTCAATGATAGACTGGATTAAGAAAATGTGGCACATATACACCATGGAATACTATGCAGCCATAAAAAAGGATGAGTTCATGTCCTTTGTAGGGACATGGATGAAGCTGGAAACCATCATTCTCAGCAAACTATCGCAAGGACAAAAAGCCAACCACATGTTCTCACTCATAGGTGGGAATTGAACAATGAGAACACTTGGACACAGGAAGGGGAACATCGCACACTAGGGCCTGTTGTGGGGTTGGGGGAGGGGGGAGAGATAGCATTAGGAGATATACCTAATGTAAATGACGAGTTAATGGGTGCAGCACACCAACATGGCACATGTATACATATGTAACAAACCTGCATGTTGTGCACATATGCCCTAAAACTTAAAGTATAATAAAAAAAGAAAAAATAAAAGAAATGACGCCTTTCACTTTTATTCATACTTTAGTGATCAAAGGAAATTGCATGATCACCCATAACTTCAAGGGATCAGGAATATATAATCATACCATGCAACTGGAAGGAGACCTGGAACTATCTGGGGAACTGCTCTAATAATAATCTCACTATCCTGGCAATCCAACTGATTAAAAAGCTGTACTTAGGGAACTTTGAGCAGCTGCAAATCTACAAATGTATACAGTGGATGCATACACTGGTATGGGTCATACAGATATGGCCCGACAGCATGTGAAATATAGAACCATAGAAGAACTATCAATTGGGCATTAAAAGAAGAAAAATATGGATTGAATCAGACCAGAAACAATCCTTGTTACCAGCCCATATCAACCAGGATTTTAGGAGAGTATTAATCCCTGATGTTATATGCATCTACAATGGTACTCTCCTATGTATCCTTAGGAGAATTGAAAAAAAAAGTTTTTAGTAATTTTCTCTAACAGCTTAATTCTCACATGGAACCCTGGTTGGGGAAAGGCTGTTTGTCATACCTATGTAAGTGTTTCCACCAAATCCCTAAGTAGAAGGATGTGGTAATTTACTAGTGAAAATGATTTGAAATTACTTTTGTATAACAAGGCTAAAGTTATCTAGAGTGAGCTATACATAATTTTGTCCCCATCGTGTGGATTCCATTATCTTCCATTTTTATGCAACTTTTTATATGCTATCAATTGCCATAACCTCTCAGTCTTGCTTTCTAAATTTCACTCTTCTATCAAATCCTTTCTGTTTCTACCAAACTATCCAAGGTACCTCTAAATCCTATCTTAGTTATAACGATAGCTTTCTAACTGGCTACCTCTCATGTGCTGTTGTAACCCTCCAAACCAATTCATACATTGAAGCCAGAGTGCTTTTCAAAATTATTTCATGACACACACACAGCCAAAGAATTTTCAGTGGCTTTCCATTGAAGATCAGGATCCTCAACCTCCTCTGCCAGAGCCTGGACTGTCTGACTCCAAACCTCTCCAGCCTCATCTCACACCACTCTGTCTCTTCCTCTCTGTTTGCCACGCACACTGCCGCTGCCCTGCTGCTGCTGCCGCCACCTTCTCCTCTTTTGATCAGAGTAATAATGTGTACTAATACATGATTAAACAAAATCGAAAAACACTGAAAAGCTTATAAATGTAAAGACAACAGACAAGACCTCTATCTATCTACCATTCCTCCCCACCTAAGAAGCAACTTAACTTTTAGCTACTTCATATCATACTTAAGGTCATATTTATATAGAATATGCTTATACTGCTACTTCACATACCCATTTTATACATTACTTATTTCCTGTTATTTGATGAGGATTTGACTATTCCTCCACCATTCCCTTACCTCCTATCCTTCAAATACTACTAATCACTACTTTGTATTAAACTAAAACTTGAGTCAGGTGTGGTGGTTTATGCCTATAATCTTAGCTATTTGGGAGGCTGAGGCAGGAGGACTGCTTGAGCCTGGAAGTTTGAGGCTGCAGTGAGCCGTGATTGTGCCACTGCACCCAAGCCTGGGCCACAGAGTGAGACCCTATCTCAAAACAATAAAAATAAACTATCATTTGAGATTTATTGTATTGTGATTACATAAGTAAAATCCACTGCAGAACCAAGTAAAGTATTATGATTGTCTTTCTTGTATAGATTTTTCCTAGGGGATCTAATTGCTTCATTATATTTCTTTCTGCTTATTTATTTTTTATTTTTCTAAAACTCCATCATATTGACTTCTAAGATTCTTGAAAGACTTTCTTCCTAGGACTCCCACCTTTCCATTCCAATCCTATCTGATAGTTCTTAAGGTCTGCTGCATAGGTGTCATCCTAGATTTTTCCTTCACTTATCTCCTGGAGTAGGTTCACTTATAGCTTGCTATTTCTTTATTTACTTTGTTATTTTGCTGAATCATATTCTCAGGTAGTTCTTTTCTTGTATTTTTTTATTATTATACTTTAAGTTCTGGGATACATGTGCAGAACATGCAGGTTTGTTACACAGGTACACCCATGCCATAGTGGTTTGCTGCACCCATCAACCCGTCATTTACATTAGGTATTTCTCATAATTCTATCCCTTCCCTTGCCCGCCACCCCAAGACAGAACCCAGTGTGTGATGTTCCCCTCCCTGTGTCCATATCTTCTCATTGTTCAACTCCCACTTATGAGTGAGAACATGTGGTGTTTGGTTTTCTCTTCTTGTGTTAGTTTGCTGAGAATGATGGTTTCTAGCTACATCCATGTCCCTGCAAAGGACACGAATTCATTCTTTTTTATGGCTGCATAGTATTCCATGGTGTATATGTGCTACATTTTCTTTATCCAGTCTATCATTGATGGGCATTAGGGTTGGTTCCAAGTCGTTGCCATTGTGAATAGTGCTGCAATAAACATACATATGCATGTTTCTTTATAGTAGAATGATTTGTAATCCTTGGGTATATAACCAGTAATGGGATTGCTGGGTCAAATGGTATTTCTAGTTCTAGATCCTTTAGGAATTGCCACACTGTCTTCCATAATGGTTGAACTAATTTACACTACCACCAACAGTGTAAAAGCATTCCTATTTCTCCACATCCTCTCCAGCATTTGTTGTTTCCTGATTTTTTAATGATTGCCATTCTAACTGGTGTCAGATGGTATCTCATTGTGGTTTTGATTTGCATTTCTCTAATGACCAGTGATGATGAGCTTCTTTTCACATGTGTGTTGGCCCATACATGTCTTCTTTTGAAAAGTGTCTGTTCATATACCTTGCCCACTTTTGATGGGGTTGTTTGTTTTTTTCTTGTAAATTTGTCTAAGTTCCTTGTAGATTCTGGATATTAGCGCTTTGTCAGATGGATAGATTGCAAAAATTTTCTCCCATTCAATAGGGTGCCTGTTCACTCTGATGTTAGTTTCTTTTGCTGTGCTGAAGCTCTTTGGTTTAATTAGATCCCATTTGTCTATTTTGGCTATTGTTGCAGTTGCTTTTGGTGTATTAGTCATGAAGTCTTTGCCCATGCCTGTGTCCTGAATGGCATTGCCCAGATTTTGTTCTAGGGTTTTTTTGTTTGTTTTGTTTTTTTAATGGAGTCTCGCTCTGTCGTCTAGGGTGGAGTGCAGTGGCGCGATCTCGGGTCACTGTAAGCTCTGCCTCCTGGGTTCACGCTATTCTCCTGCCTCAGCCTCCCGAGTAGCTGGGACTACAGGCACCCGCAGCCATGCCTGGCTAATTTTTTGTATTTTTAGTAGAGATGGGGTTTCACCATGTTAGCCTGGATGGTCTCAATCTCCTGACCTTGTGATCCTCCCGCCTCAGCCTCCCAAAGTGCTGGGATTACAGGCGTGAGTCATCATGCCTGGCCTCTTCTAGGGTTTTTATGGTTTTAGGTCTTATGTTTAAGTCTTTAATCCATCTTGAGTTAATTTTTGTATAAGGTGTAAGGAAGGGGTCCAGTTTCAGTTTTCTGCACAGGGCTAGCCAGTTTTGCCAACACCATTTACTAAACAGGGAATTCTTCCCCATTGCTTGTTTTTGTTAGGTTTGTCAAAGATCAGATGGTTGTAGACATGCAGCGTTATTTCTGAGGCCTCTGTTCCATTCCGTTGGTCTGTATATCTGTTTTGGTACCAGTACCATGCTGTTTTGATTACTGTAGCCTCATAGTATAGTTTGAAGTCAGGTAGCGTGATGCCTCCAGCTTTGCTCTTTTTGCTTAGTATTATATTTGCTATATGAGCTCTTTTTTAGTTCCATATGAAATTTAAAGTAGTTTTCCTAATTCTGTGAAGAAAGTCAGTGGTAGCATGATGGGGATAGCATTGAATCTACTTGGAGAAGCATGGCCATTTTCGTGATATTGATTCTTCCTATCCATGAGCATACAATGTTTTCCCATTTGTTTGTGTCCTCTCTGATTTCCTTGAGCAGTGGTTTGTAGTTCTCCTTGAAGAGGTCCTTCACATCCCTTGTAAGTTGTATTCCTAGGTATTTTATTCTCTTTGTAGCAATTGTGAATGGGAGTTCACTCATGATTTGGCTCTCTGTTTGTCTATTATTGGTGTCTAGGAATGCTTGTGATTTTTGTACATTAATTTTGTATTCTGAGAATTTTATGAAGTTGCTTATCAGCTTATGGAGTTTTTGGGCTGAGATGATGGGGTTTTCTAAATATACAATCATGTCGTCTGCAAACAGAGATAATTTGACTTCCTCTCTTCCTATTTGAATATGCTTTATTTCTTTCTTTTGCCTGATTACCCTGGCCAGAACTTCCAATACTGTGTTGAATAGGAGTGGTGAGAGAGGGTATCGTTGTCTTGTGCCAGTTTTCAAAGGGAATGTGTCCAGCTTTTGCCCATTCAGTATGATATTGGCTGTGGGTTTCTCATAAATAGCTCTTATTATTTTGAGATATATTTCATCAATGTCTAGTTTATTGAGAATTTTTAGCATGAAGAGGTGTTGAATTTTATCAAAGGCCTTTTCTGCATCTATTTGATAATCATATGGTTTTTGTCATTGGCTCTGTTTATGTGATGGATTACGTTTATTGATTTGCATATGTTGAACCAGGCTTGCATCCCAGGGATGAAGCCAACTTGATCATGGTGGATACACTTTTTGATGTGCTCTTGGATTTGGTTTGCCAATATTTTATTGAGGATTTTCACATCAATGTTCATCAAGGATAGTGGCCTGAAATTTTCTTTTTTTGTCGTGTCTTTGCCAGGTTTTGTTATCAGGACGATGCTGGCCTCATAAAATAAGTTAGGGAAGCATCCCTCTTTTTCTATTGATTGGAATAGTTTCAGAAGGAATGGTACCAGCTCCTCTTTGTACCTCTGGTAGAATTCGCTGTGAATCTGTCTGGTCCTGTGCTTTTTTTTTTTTTCTGGGTAGGCTGTTAGTTTCTGCCTCAATTTCAGAACTTGTTATTGGTCTATTCAGGGATTCGACTTCTTCCTGATCTTGTCTTGGAAGGGTATATGTGTCCAGGAATTTATCTATTTCTTCTAGATTTTCTATTTGATTTATGTAGAGGTGTTTATTGTATTCTCTGATGGTAGTTTGTATTTCTGTGGGATCACTGGTGATATCCTTTTTATCATTTTTTGTTGTGTCTATTTGATTCTTCTCTCTTTTCTTCTTTGTTAGTCTGGCTAGCAGTCTATCTATTTTGTTAATCTTTTCAAAAACCCAGCTCCTGGATTCATTTATTTTTTGAAGGTTTTCGTGTCTCTATCTCCTTCAGTTCTGCTCTGATCTTAGTTCTTCTGCTAGCTTTTGAATTTGTTTTGCATTTTCTCTGATCTTCTTGTCTTCTATTAGTTTTTGAATTTGTTTACTCTTGCTTCTCCAGTTCTTTTAATTGTAATGTTATAGTGTCTATGTTAGATCTTTCCCACTTCCTCCTGTGGGGATTTAGTGCTATAAATTTTCCTCTAAACACTACTTTAGCTGTGTCCCAGAGGTTCTCCCAGGTAGTTCTTATGTATATGAAAATGTTTACATCTACCCACATACTTGCATGATAGTTTAGCTGGGTATAGAACTTTTGGTTACAAATAATTTTCCCTTAGAATTTTCAAGACATTGTGATGGAATCTAAATTTTTATCACAGGCTATTTATCAACTCAGTAATTTATTCTCTTTCTGCTTCTGTCTTTCCAACCACAAACTTTCCTGTAGACAAGAACAATGTGTTGGTGTGGAAGATGAGATACTTGTGAACTGTCCAGTTAGCAACTGGGCCAAACTCCTTAGGTACATCTGGTCATTCCTATGTAAAGAGAACTCATGGAAGGCAACCAAGGAGTCCTAAAAATTCTTTATGAAAACTCAACAGCAGAGATCAAGTAATACTGCCTTATCTGCTGCATTTGGACAAAAAAATACATGGTTTATTGTGAAGAGAACTTCGCTTTGTAACAAACACAGCTGATAGTTTGGTCTTCATGCCATCTTCAGAGAGGTATCTTTTGGGGCATTGGCTAATGCAGCCTACAATGAGTGGGGGTGACTTGGTTGATGTAGGTTTATCCTAAATGTCTGTTCTTCCCTTCCTGGTACCAATGGGTTAGTCTGACATAGGCTTCTCAAGGTGACAGCAGAAGTACAAGAGGGGAAAGGAAACACAAGGTTTCTGTGGTTTTGCCCTGAATGAGCACAGTATGACTTTGGCCTAATTATGTTGGCAAAAGCAAGTCCTGTGTCCAAACCCAAAGCCAAGAATCTCAGAAGTACATCTTTCCCACATTGTGGGTACATTGCAGAGTTACATGTAGTACAATGCAGATACAGAGAGGAGGAAAATATTGGAGCCAATAACACTATCTATTGAAGATTCTAGTAAATAAACATATTTCTTAAAAAATTAATGTGCACAATACATGTTTACTAAAGGAAGATGATTTTCCCTATGAAGCAGTTTCTGGCTCTGTATTTCTAAACAAAATATTTCTTCAAAAATGTGATGAGGAACATTGTTTGCTTGTTTGTTTTTCTGATGTGTCTGGAGTTTGCTGGCAGCATGATATGCTCTGGCTATTTCTTTGTTGTCTGAGAAAAGCACTGACTCTCTTTGAGTGATTTTGATTCAGTTTCTCTCTGAGAAAGGCCAGGGTGTGGTGGAAGAATGTGTGTAGGGTTGGGTTAGGGGAATTAAAACATTTTGCCACTGGAGGAAAACAATAACAACAACAATAGCAACTGTATTTAGACTAACTTCCTTGCAGACAGACATGCCTTACCCTCCTTGGAGTCCCTGCCTAGATTCTTAGACTGGCAGGCTGCTACTTGGGAACTTGGGCAAGTCACTTTACTTCTCTGAGTCTCAATTTCTTGTTCTGTAAATGGGAAGTAATGGGACGGTGTCCTACTTAACTCCAAAGGTGTTGTGAGTAACAAATGATATAGCAAATGGGAAAGGATGATGAAAAACTGCAAAATACTGCTCACAAATAGCCGTGGCAGATCATCTGAAATCTGGGCTGTTAACCAATTTAGACATAAGCTTAAGGAGGCTGAAGTTACTCAATGGTTCAAGCTACTTAGGTTTTATCCTCAGGAAAAAGCTGTTCCAACACCTCAGGGGTTACTTATTCCCGCTAGGGAAGAAGGCTTAGGAGATAGATGCAGGACAACTTGGATGCTTTTGGAAAGAGGTTCTGGGAATCCCTAACCTTGAACAACCGGTTTCATCATGTTTTTTAAGGTTATAGACTATGTTGAGTATCTAAAGAAAGCTATGTCTCCTCCCTTAGGGCAAAAAATGCATCTCTGCATATGAATGCATCATTTTGAATATGATTTCAGGATTTGTATGGGGAATTTTCCTCTCTGAACCTCTGCTTGAGAGAAATAGTGCCTGGCACTATGGGGGCACTGTCCATATTTCCTCAGAACCCTTCACCATGATGATTCCGTCTGGAGTTTGGCCGAAAGGGCTGGGTCTTCTTGCCACTTTGCTCATTTTTGGTCTTCTCCTTTCCACAGACAGAAATACAGAAATTTAGCTCCAAGACACTAGTGTTTATTGGCCCAGTTTATTCTTTGAAGGCTATATTGCACCAGCAATTCTCTGGACATTCACTTGTCTTCTCAACCTCTTTCTCCTTCTCCTCTTCCTCCTCTGCCTCTGATTCACCCCAACTGCTGCTGCTTCTATCTCTCCTGCTTCACCTCCTCCTTCTTCTTTCAAAAACTACCTTTTTAAAAATCATTTTACAAAATTGCATCATTAATGATAATATGCCTTACAACGCATCTTAAAAAGGACATCACATAAGTAATGCAAGCTCAGTGGAATCTTTTACTTTTATAGGAAAAGAATTCAGGTATTTATTATGTCCCTGCTGATGAGTAAATAGTATCACTTCTTCCAAACTGCCCACCCCCGACTCAGCATTTCGTGTTGTTGCAGAACTGCTAGTTTAGTTCCCCAGTATAAATAAATTATTGGTTATAGGTAGACGTAAACTCAATTATCATCTGTAGCATCCCACCTTTGAGGTTATTTAGGATTGTAACCATTGAAGGATGAGGATCATTGGAAAAAATGAGCAAGGCATAGAAGGACCAAGTGGGGGAAAAGAAACTATGACTCCAAAAATTCACAGACCGTGACAATTGCAAAAAAGATGGTATCAGCAAATGTGGTGATTTTTCTACAGCACTCAAATTCCTGTCCTGCATGTCAACTTAAAAGAATTTTGTCCGAAGGACATCACACAATAATCTACTCACACCCTGAGGTTTTCAAACTTTTAAAACAGCAATTAAAAAAATAGGGTTATATATTCCAATTAATCTGGGATCCCTCTTGATATTTTCTGATGATTGGACTGGTGACCACTTTGCCACGCTGTTTAACATCCACATTATTTTTATACTTATTGTACATTATGTTGCTCAGGCTTAATTTATGAGCACTTAAGCAAAGGTGTTTCCTTTTTAAAGTATCTTTCTAGGTGTGGAAATATTACTGAGTGAAAGTATAGCAAAAGGAAAACACTGTTGAACGATGTGTTTTAATAATTCTTTGAAGCTATGGACTTTATTGAAGACCCCCAAAGAAGCTATGGCTCCTCTCCTAAAGGGGGAACAGTGCACCTATGCATATGAACCAGAGTTCTGAGCATAATTTCAGGATTTGGGTGGAAAAATGTTCCTAGAGTCTTAATTATTTCCCGCGCTTTGGTAGGAAGATTGTAGTTTTCTCTAACTCATGCTTGTAGTTTCTATTTTATGCTCCTTCAGGTAATAACAGCCTACTGGAAAGAATCATTAAATAAACAAGCCAGGTGAAGTCTAATAGGAAACAGTCACTCAACTTAAAAGAAAGTGAGAGAGAGCAACCGCTCCTTTCTGTGTGTTTCTATTTGGCTTTTATGAAAATCTTTTGAGTGTGGGAATTCAGTGTTTATAACTGTTAGATTTTCCATCCTTTGAACTTTGTTATTTGTACAGCAGCTGTAAAAAGAGGTGAAGGCCATAAAAGGAACTAAATCATCCATGCAAATTGTATTTCATGGCATATATTACCATAGCATTTCAGAAGTTTTTGTAGGAACTATCTATGTATTTGAATTGCCTGGTAAATATGAAGATGAACAAGGAAACTATATGGACCATGATTTCCATACGCTTTGCAAGACTGTTCGAAAATCCCTATTGCCATTGACCTTCATCTCTTAGAAGTAGTCTGAAAAAGGTGTGGTCTGGAAGATGTTGTTTACTTTGGAAAAAAAGATTTTTTTTTTGTTCTGCTACTACTGAGAAACTTGAATCACTAGGTAAATGTCTCATCTAATTGTTCTAGTTAGGTTTTTCTCTGGAGAAACTGATCACCTATATGATAATGATCACCTCACATTACCTCCACATTTTTTTCCATTTGTAAGGATTAAACCAACTAGCCTTATAATACTGCAATTAAACGAATTTACAAATAAGAGAAAGATTAGTCACAGGTCCATGATTTGGGCTTCTAGTTCTCTTTCTTTTTTCCTTTTCTTGACTATCCTTAGGGAAGTGCACCTTTAAAAAGTGCCCTCATTAAAGAGTGAGACGAAAGCTGGGAAAAATAAATCTCACTTAACCATCTGTGCTGATTATGGGCATGGTGTCTCATGCCTGTAATCCCAGCACTTTGGGAGGCCAAGGCAGAAGAATCACTTGAGTCTAGGTGTTTGAGACCAACCTGGACAACAAAGCAAGACTCCATCTCTACCAAAATTGTTTTAAAAAACATTATTAGCCGGGCACTGTGGCTCAGGCCTATAATACCAGCTGCGTGGGAGGCCTATGTGGGAGAATCGCTTGAGCCCAGGAGTTCAAGGCTGCAGTGAGCTTTGATTACTTCATTGTACTCAAGCCTGGGCAACAGTGCAAGACCTTGTCACTAAAAAACAAAATAAAACAAAAGAAATAAAAAACCATAATGGCAATAATTTAAGAAGGATATGTTCCTCTATCACAAAGTCAGTCACCACCACAATCATCATTGTTATTATTGTCATCACTGGAAACATTATCAGCTATTACCATGTGCCAGGAACTATGTTCAGTGCTTTCTTTACACTGCCTTAATAAACCTCACTTTCATATGAAGTAGGGGCCTTGCACAGGCTATTTTCTTTGCTTGGAATGCCCTTCCCTGCCCCTTTCTGATGCACACTAGCGCATCCTTAACCCATTTGATTAATACTAACCCATCCTGCCACCCATCAGACATTACTTCCTCTGAGAAGACTGCACTGTCTCCATGTCCTTCTATGCCCCTGTATCTTTCTGGATTACTAAGCTGCCAGCCGTGGAAGAGCAGGGACCATAGGACTTTTTGCTCAATAGGCAGTATGCAGCACATAGCACATGACCTAGTACATGAGACTTTGTATTTGTTGAATACATGAGGCCCTTGGGCCATATATGCAGCCATATAGTAGGAAGTGCCACAACGAGGATTCTATTACAGTACTTTTCTGGATCCAGAGATTTAACCACTGGAATTCCACCTCCTGCCGCCTCCTCCTCTTCTGTTGCCTCCTCCTCTTCTGCATCTTACTTTCTTTCCTCTTCATCACAACAGCATAGTGCAGTGTGAAAAGTACTGGCTCTACATTCAGACTGTCTGGGTTTGAATCCAGATAGTACATGCAAAACACTGAGTGCTCAATATTTACTATTTCTAGAAGTGCCCTCGTCCTCATTCCCAATATGTGGGTGGGGCTGTGTCAGACCAGATGTGCTGTTGTGTCATTGGAATTAGCTAGGGCCCCTTCCAATAGAATTGATGCTCTAGAGCCAAAAACTCTGATCCAGAGAGTCATACAATGCATATGTAGAATTGGATGAAATATGACAAGCTAATAGTTTACTAAGGCCATGGAAAAGGAAAAAGATCAAAAACTAATGATGTAGCTAATGGTGATGGAAGAAGGATTCTGGTTAGAGAGAGCTTCAACCAATGAGGAAAATGTGGGAGCATGTGAATGGTTCTAGGTTAGGGTATGGTGAAGCCTTGGATACTCTGCTCCAATAACTGGGAAATGCTGAGGGTAGTGGATGAGAGAAACAGAGAGTACCTAGAAAAAGTTCTGGAAGCCGATGGTGGATATTAGTAAAGATATGGAGTGCATTGAGACTTTATTGCAAATAGAGAGACTGATCCAAATGCTAGGTGACAAAGATAATTATTAGCTAAAAGGATGGTGGATTAGGATAAACCATGGGTTTGCTACATGCTTCTTTCTTATTTTTCTGATTAGCATTTTCAAAGGTAGATTGTGCTAATTCACCGAGTATATTATTACCCTTGACATTCGATAAGAATTTAAAAATTTAAGCAATAAAGAAGACTATAACCAGCATCAAAACCTTTCTTAAGGCCAGTGTGGCGGCTGACAGAGCGAGACTCCATCTCAAAACAAACAAACAAACCCAAACAAACCTGTCTTAAGTTTATTAAAGTAATCATGATACGACAGACTCTGAATTTAAAAGGTCAACATGATAAATAAATGAGAAAATTTTATATATTTGTGCACATGTTGCAAAATAGAGAAAAATCAACATATCCTAGAAATTGGTGCTATAATTGCAGGTTTAATTTTACCAGTGGTTACATTTCTCATAGTTTCCTGTGTTGGAGTATGGCCTGGGAATGAATGACCACAGAATTAGCAATTATCCTGTAATTTTAAAAGTGTGGTTGAATTTGTTTCTGTTAGCATTAAGTTTTCCACTTACATAAAAACTTACTACACAAAAGCTTTGGGGAAAATGGATCAATCTTATGTTCTCTATCTAGCATTAGAAGCTAGTGAAGATAATGACATAATTAAACTCAATATCCTTATGGAAAAAAAGAAAAGTAATGGCTGGTTTGTATCTCTAAATAGCTACATTAATTAAATTCCAATCTCTTGAAACACTGAGATTTGGGGGGAGAATACACAAATGTTTTTAAATGTTAATTTTGTACAATAAAACTAAGGTTATTCTGGCCATTCTTTTTATTTATAGCACAGGGAGACTTAAAATAAAAAGCTGGAAATTCCAAAGGTATATTATTCTACCAACAATAAGCTCATGCTTCCATAGTGTTATGTGACTTCCCCTTGATTCTAATTCCTAAGAGCAGGAAAATTGCAGTCACTTCTTTATATGTGCGACTTTGCCCAGTGCAGGGCACAATAGTACCCAATGAGAATTTGCTGATGAGGGTGAACACATCTAGTGTGTTAGAATTCAAGTTCTGGAACATTGACTTAGCCACTAACTACCTTGGAAAGAATGTAGGTAGGAAACCTGAATTCACTATCGTAGAAAATTGTCAGCACGCCATTTTCTCACCAAATGTTCCCTGGTTTCCTTAAGCAAAGGAAAGTGCGAGTGTGCAGCATTGGAGAAGCAGGAGAACTTTGATCACATAATCTCTCTAGACCTTGCGTTCTTGCCTGGAACACGTTGGTCTGTTACCTTGCAGTGAAGGTGACTGGGTGGTGGTGCCCTCTCGCATTAAGAAGACCTCAGAGATTAATGGGCAACAGGCATATGTGTTTTCTTTCTGTCTTCCTGGTCCAGGAAGAAGATGGAGAGCAAAGGCTTTGGGAAGGAAAAAATGTCTTTTATCCAGGGGAGTTAGAGAAGCCAAACAGCTTGGAAGACTAGGAGCCTCAGTAGAAGCTCTCTTACATTAACTATGGGGGAGGCAGGGACATTTCACTTCTCTTCCTGAGGAACAGGAAGACCCAGCCCCACAGAAGGCTGACTTGACCATTGTAACCCATTATCCTGTTGCAGAGTTCAGAACACAAGTAGCTCTTTAAGTACTGGGGTATTTGGCTGGTTTGAACTTAAAAATTGAAAAAAAAAAAAGAATCTTATTTTTCCTAATTCTAAAGGTAATGTATAGTGATTGCAGACATTTTGTAAAATACAGAAAAATAGGCCAGGCACGGTGGCTCACACCTGTAATCCTAGCACTTTGGGAGGCTGAGGCAGGTTGATCACTTGAGGTCAGGAGTTCGAGACCAGCCTGGCCCATATGGTGAAACCCCTTCTCTGCTAACAATACAAAAATTAGCTGGGAGTAGTGGTAGGAGCCTGTGATCCCAACTACACGGGAGGCTGACGCAGGAGAATCGCTTGAATCTGGGAGGTGGAGGTTGCAGTGAGCTTAGATCACATCACTGCACTCTAGCCTGGGCAACAGGAGCAAAACTCCATCTCAAAAAAAAAAAAATACAGAAGAATATAAATCAGGTAAGAATTACTTGATATGGAATCATCCAGAAATTATAACATATTTAATTTTGGAATATTTTCTTCTTTTTTAAATAAAGTAATGAATAAGTACTTAAAATGGATGGGGTCATAATATATATATATATTGTTTGTAAACTTATAGTTTCCCTCTTAGTATATTGTGAGCACTGACCCATATCCTTACATGATTTTTATAATTCCACAAAATAGGTATATAAATCACAACTCTACTTTGGGTTATTTACATTGTTTATAGCTTTGGAATTAAGAATAATGCAATGGGCAGTGGCTGGCAAGATGGCCAAATAGGAACAGTTCTGGTCTGCAGCTCTCAGTGAGATCAACACAGAAGGTGGGTGATTTCTGCATTTCCAACTGAGGTACCTGGCTCATCTCTTTAGGACGGGTTAGACAGTGGGCGCAGCCCATGGAGGGTGAGCAGAAGCAGGGTGAGGCGTCCCCTCACCCAGGAAGCACAAGGGGTTCAGGAACTCCCTCGCTTAGCCAAGGGAAGCCATGAGGCACTGTGCCATGAGAAACTGTGCATTCTGACCCAGATACTATGCTTTTCTCATGGTCTGTGCAACCTGCAGACCAGGAGATTCCCTCGGGTCCCTGCATGACTAGGGCCTAGGGTTTCAGCACAAAATTGGGTGGCCATCTGGGCAGACACTGAGCTAGCTGCAGGAGGTTTTTTTTTTTTTTTTTTTTTTTCATACCCAGTGGTGCCTGGAATGCCAGAAAGACAGAACTGTTCACTCCCCTGGAAAGAGGGTTGAAGCCTGGGAGCCAAGTGGTCTAGCTCAGTGGATCCCACCCCCATGGAGCACAGCAAGCTAAGATCAACTGGCTTGAGATTCTTCGTGCTAGCACAGCAGTCTGAGGTTGACCTGGGATGCTGGAGCTTGGTTGGAGGAGGGGCATCCACCATTACTGAGGCTTGAGTAGGTAGGTGATTTTCTCCTCACGGTGTAAACAAAGCCACTGAGAAGTTTGAACTGGGCAGAGCCCACCACAACTCAGCAAAGCCACTATAGACAGACTGCCTCTCTAGATTCCTCCTCTCTGGTCAGGGCATCTCTTAAAGAAAGGCAGCAGCCCTAGTCAGGGGCTTATAGATAAAACTCTTATCTCCCTGGTACAGAATGCCTCGGGGAAGGGGCAGCTGTGGGTGCAGCTTCAGCAGACTGAAACATTCCTGCCTGCTGGCTCTGAAGACAGCAGTGGATCTCCCCGCACAGTGCTCAAGCTCTGCTAAGGGACAGACTGCCTCCTGAAGTGGGTCCCAGACCCCCATGCCTCCTGACTGAGAGACATTTCCCAGCAGTGGTCGACAGACACCTCATATAGGAGAGCTCTGGCTGGCATCTGGCTGGTGCCTCTCTGGGATAAGTCTTCCAGAGGAAGGCAGGCAGCAATCTTTGCTGTTCTGCAGGCTCTGCTGGTGATACCCAGGCAAAGAGGGTCTGGAGTGGACCTCCAGTAAACTCCAGCAGACCTGCAAAAGAGGGGCCTGAATGTTAGAAGGAAAAGTAACATACAGAAAAGAATAGCATCAACATGAACTAAAAGGACATCCACACAAAAACCCCATCTGAAGGTAAGCAATGTCAAAGACCAAAGGTAGATAAATCCACAAAGATGAGGAAAAAACATTGCAAAAAGACTGAAAATTCCAAAAACCAGAACACCTCTTCTCCTCCAAAGGATCACAACTTCTTGCCAGCAAGGGAACAAAACTGGATGGAGAATGAGTGTGACAAATTGACAGAAGTAGGCTTCAGAAGGTGGGTAATAACAAACTCATCCGAGCTAAAGGAGCATGTTCTAACCCAATGCAAGAAAGGTAAGAACATTGAAAAAAGGTTAGAGGAATTGCTGACTAGAATAACCAGTTTGGAGAACATAAGTGACCTGATGGAGCTGAAAAACACAGCATGAGAACTTCATGAAGCATACACATGTATCAGTAGCCAAATCGATCATGCAGAAGAAAGGATATCAGAGATGGTAGATCAACACAGTGAAATAAAGCATGATGACAAGACTAGAGAAAAAAGAATGAAAAGGAATGAACAAAGCCTCCAAGAAATATGGGACTATGTGGAAAGACCAAACCTACGTTTGATTGGTGTACCTGAAACTGATGGGGAGAATGAAACCAAGTTGGAAAACACTCTTCAGGATATTGTCCAGGAGAAATTCCTCAACCTAGCAAGACAGGTCAACATTCAAATTCAGGAAATACAGAGAACACTACAAAGAGAAGAGCAACCCCAAGACACATAATTGTCATATTCACCAAGGTTGAAATGAAGGAAAAAATGTTAAGGGCACCCAGAGAGAAAGGTCGGGTTACCCACAAAGGAAAGGTCATCAGATTAACAGTGGTCCTCTCTGCAGAAACCCTACAAGCCAGAAGAGAGTAGGGGCCAATATTCAACATTCTTAAAGAAAAGAATTTTCAACCCAGAATTTCATATCCAGCCAAACTAAGCTCATAAGCGAAGGAGAAATAAAATCCTTTACAGACAAGCAAATGCTGAGAGATTTTGTCACCGTCAGGCCTGCCTTACAAGAGCTCCTGAAGGAAGCACTAAATATGGAAAGGAAAAACTGGTACCAGCCACAGCAAAAACATACCAAATTGTAAAGACTATCGACACTATGAAGAAACTGCATCAACTAATGAGCAAAATAACCAGTTAGCATAATAATGACAGGATCAAATTCACACATAATATTAACCTTAAATGTAAATGGGCTCAATGCCCCAATTAAAAGGCACAGACTGGCAAATTGGATAAAGGGTAAAGACCCATCGGTGTGCTGTATTCAGGAGACCCATCTCATGTGCAAAGACACACATAAGCTCAAAATAAAGGGATGGAGGAATATTTACCAAGCAAATGGAAAGCAAAACAAAAAGCAGGTGTTGCAATCCTGGTCTCTGATAAAACAGATTTTAAACCAGCAAAGATCAAAAAAAGACAAAGATGGGCATTACATAATGGTAAAGGGATCAATGGAACAAGAAAAGCTAACTATTTTAAATTGGGTGCATATAATTAAATATATATGCACCCAATACAAGAGCACTCAGATTCGTAAAGCTAGTTCTTAGAGACCTACAAAGAGACTTAGACTCGCACACAGTGACAGTGGGAGATTTTAACACCCCACTCTCTATGTTAGACAGATCAATGAGACAGAAAATTAACAAAGATATTCAGGACTTGAACTTAGTTCTGGACCAAGTGGACCTAATAGACATCTACAGAACTCTGCACCCCAAATCAACAGAATATACATTCTTCTCAGCACCACATCACACTAATTCTAAAAATTGACCACATAATTAGAAGTAAAACACTCCTCAGCAAATGCAAAAGAATGGAAATCGTAACAAACAGTCTCTCAGACCACAGTGCAATCAAATTAGAACTCAGGATTAAGAAACTCACTCAAAACAGCAAAACTACATGGAAACTGAACAACCTGCTCCTGAATGACTACTGGGTAAATAACAAAATTAGGCAGAAGCAAATAAGTTCTTTGAAACCAATGAGAACAAAGACACATTGTACCAGAATCTCTGGGACACAGCTAAAGCAGTGTATAGAGGGAAATTTATAGCACTAAATGCTCACAGGAGAAAGCAGATAAGATAAAAATCAACCATAATATCACAATGAAAAGAACTAGAGAAGCAAAAGCCAACAAATTCAAAAGCTACCAGAAGACAAGAAACAACTAAGATCAGAGCAGAACTAAAGGAGATAGAGACATGAAAAAACACTTCAAAAAATCAAAGAATCCAGGAGGTGGTTTTTTGAAAAGATTAACAAAATAGATAGACTGCTAGCCAGACTAATAAAGAAGAAAAGAAAGAAGAATCAAATAGACACAATAAAAATGATAAAGGAGATATCACCACTGATACCAGAGAAATACAAACTACCATCAGAGAATACTATAAACACCTCTATGCAAATAAACTAGAAAATTTAGAAGAAATGGATAAATTCCTGGACACATACATGCTCCCAAAACTAAATCAGGAAGAAGTCGAATCCCTGAATAGACCAATAACAAGTTCTGAAATTGAGGCAGAAATTAATAGCCTACCAATCAAAAAAAAGCCCAGGACCAGACGGATTCCCAGCCGAATTCTACCACAGGTACAAAGAGGAGCTGATACCATTCCTTCTGAAACTATTCCAGACAGTTCAAAAAGAGGGAATCCTCCCTAACTCATTTTATGAGGCCAGCATCATCCTGATACCAAAACCTGGCAGAGACACAACAAAAAAAGAAAATTTCAGGCCAATATCCCTGATGTACATCAAGGTGAAAAGCCTCAATAAAATACTGGCAAACTGAATCCAGCAGCACATCAAAAAGCGTATCCACCACGATCGAGTTGGCTTCATCCCTGAGATGCAAGGCTGGTTCAACATATGCAAATCAATAAATGTAATCCATCACATAAACAGAACCAATAACAAAAACCACATGATTATCTCAATAGATGCACAAAAGGCCTTCGATAAAATTCAACACTCCCTTAAGCCAAAAAATATCAATAAACTAAGGATTGATGGAACATATCTCAAAATAATAAGAGCAATTTATGACAAACCCACAGCCAATATCATACTGAATGGGCAAAAGCTGGAAACATTCCCTTTGAAAACTGGCACAAGACAATGATACCCTCTCTCACCACTCCTATTCAACATAGTATTGGAAGTCTGGCCAGAGCAATCAGGCAAGAGAAAGAAATAAAAGGTATTCAGATAGGAAGAGAGGAAGTCAAATTGTCTCTGTTTGCAGATGACATGATTGTATATTTAGAAAACCCCATCGTCTCAGCCCAAAAACTCCATAAGCTGATAAGCAACTTCAGAAAACTCTCAGGATACAAAATCAATGTGCAAAAAAATCACAAGCATTCCTAGACACCAATAACAGACAAACAGACAGCCAAATCACGAGTGAACTCCCATTCACAATTGCTACAAAGAGAATAAAATACCTAGGAACAGAGCTTACAAGGGATGTAAAGGACCTCTTCAAGGAGAACTACAAACCACTGCTCAAGGTAATAAAAGAGGACACAAACAAATGAAAAAACATTCTATGCTCATGGATAGGAAGAATCAATATCGTGAAAATGGCCATGATGCCCAAAGTAATTTATAGATTTAATGCTATCCCCATCACGCTACCACTGACTTTCTTCACAGAATTAGAAAAAACTACTTTGAATTTCATATGGAACCAAAAAAGGAGCTCATATAGCCAAGACAATCCTAAGCAAAAACAGCAAAGCTGGAGGCATCATGCTACCTGACTTCAAACTATACTACAATGCTTCAGTAACCAAAACAGCATGGTACTGGTACCAAAGCAGATATATAGACTAATGGAACAGAACAGAGGCCTCAGAAATAGCACCACACATCTACAACCATGTGATCTTTGACAAACCTGACAAGCAAGAGGAAAAGGATTCTCTATTTAATAAATAGTGTTGGGAAAACTGATTAGCTATATGCAGAAAACTGAAACTGGACCCCTTCCTTACACCTTATATAAAAACTAACTCAAGATGGATTAAAGGCTTAAATGTAAGAACTGAAACCATAAAAACCCTAGAAGAAAACCTAGGCAATACCATTCAGAATATAGGCATGGGCAAAGACTTCATGACTAATACACCAAAAGCAATGGCAACAATAGCCAAAATTGACAAAGGGGATCTAATTAAATAAAGAGCTTCTGCACAGGAAAGGAAACTCATCAGAGTGAACAGGTAACCTACAGAATGGGAGAAATTTTTGCAATCTATCCATCTGACAAAGGGCTAATTTCCAAAATCTACAAATAACTTAAACAAATTTACAAGAAAAAAACAAACAACCCCATCAAAAAGTGGGCAAAGGATATTAACAGACATTTTTCAAAAGAAGACATGTATGCGGCCAACAAACATATGAAGAAAAGCTCAACATCACTGGTCATTACAGAAATGCAAATCAAAACCACAATGAGATACCATCTCATGCCAGTTAGAATGCTGATCATTAAAAAGTCAGGAAACAACTGATGCTGGAGAGGATGTGGAGAAATAGGAATGCTTTTACACTGTTGGTGGGAGTGTAGATTATGGAACCATTATGTTCAACCATTGTTGAACCATATTTTCAACCAATGTTGAACCATATGTTCAACCATTATGAAAGACAGTGTGGCAATTCCTCAATGATCTACAACTAGAAATACCAGTTGACCCAGCAATCCCATTACTGGGCGTATACCCAATGGATTATAAATCATTCTACTATAAAGACACATGCACACGTATATTTATTGCAGCACTGATCACAATAGCACAGACTTGGAACCAATCCAAATGCTCATCAATGATAGACTGAATAAAGCAAATTAGCACATACACACCATGGAATACTATGCAGCCATAGAAAAGGGAGTTCATATCCTTTGCAGGGATATGGATGAAGGTAGAAACCATCATTCTCAGCAAAGTAACACAAGAACAGAAAACCAAACACTGCATGTTCTCACTCATAAGTGGGAGTTGAACAGTGTGAGAACATATGGACACAGGGAGGGGAACGTCACACACCGCAGCCTGTCGTGGGGTGGGGGGCTAGGGGAGGGATAGCATTAGGAGAAATACCTAATGTAGATGACGAGTTGATGGGTGCAGCAAACCACTATGGCACGTGTATACCTATGTAACAAACTTGCACATTCTGCATATGTATCCCAGAACTTAAAGTATATATTTAAAAAATGCAATGATAAACCACTTTGTCACTAAACTTTTGTGCATATTTCTGAATATTTCCTTTTGATACCTTTTCTACAGTAATCACATTTTTTAAAATTTATAGACACGACAAAAATGCTCTTAAAAGATCTTTAAAAAATTATTTTTTAAAATGCCACCGACTACACAATCACAGACACAGACACACAATAGCAAAGATTCAATAAATTTCAGAATACCCCAGGCCTACCTCCAATCTTTAACGGCAGAATCTCCCACTTTTAACCTTCTTGTGCAGTCACCAGTGAATTGTGACTAGACATGTCTGAGAAAGACACCTCATTTAAAAAAGCATCACCCCGGGTGAGGTTACCCTGGAGTGGGGAATTCATGATTTAGTGAGAATAATGAAGTAAAGTCCAATGTGATAAAACCTCTCACTCCTTCCTTCACTTTCTCTGCCTTAGGGGAAGAAAAAAGAAAGCCAATTTCCGGACCTGATTTACTGACATTTTCCACAGGCTGGCTTTATGCTCATTTCCTCTCAGCCTGGTTGGCACTACTGGAGTCCTTCATTTTAAACTTCCCGGTCCTGCCTTTCACTCAGGTTGGAAAAAAGATCTCAACAGCTGTCTTTGCATTGTCTCAGTAAAGGTTTTGCAGATTTTAAGAGAAGTGAAGAATTTAGCAAATTGTCAGGTTTTAAATTCCACTCATGTCATTAGGCACATGAAGTACTGAACAGGCTTTGAAATGAAAAGAAAACAGATTTTATTTTGGTAACCAGTAAGCCTTCCACAAGCCTTGAATGAACTCCATGGACAGAACCTGTCTCATGTGACTGCTTCCCAAGCTGCCCTGATGTGACCACACTGAGGCAGCAGCATGGGGACCCAGAAAGGTGGCAAGCGGGAGAAAAGAACGAACAGGAACTGAACAGTATTAACACTCCAAAGGAATCTCAGTGCTGAGCCCTTTGGCTCATCCATGCTCTGCTGGGATCAGGTCTGTAGCTAAGGCTGAGGTGGAGCAAAACCAAGATGGTGGAGATGCTGGCAAAATGGAATAAAACCAAGATGGTGGAGATGCTGGCAAAATGGAATAAAACCAAGATGGTGGAGATGCTGGCAAAATGGAATAAAACCAAGATGGTGGAGATGCTGATAAATGGAGCAAGATCAAAATGGTGGAGATGTTGATCTTCTAGCCGTTCTCCACATTTATCCTACTTTAGTAGCTTTATTTTTCTCATATGCTCATGGATTTTTAAAATATACCTGCATTGTCAAGATTTTCTTTCCAGAAGGAATCTGACAGTTTCATTATCTCCACACTTTAGCCTTTAGCAGAAGTCAGGGCTTGATAAACTGGCAGGGCAGGTGAGGATGGCTTGCCTCCAAAATGCTACCAGTCAAAGGGGGCTCCCTTTCTTCTTGTAAGGAGAGTAACAATGGCTCTTCCTATTCCACCATTCTTGGAGAACAGTAATTTCTTGGAGAAAATGAAATGGAGTCTGTAGGTGAATGTGCATTTCAAGTTATAAATTAAAAAATAAAACTCTAGTACCACGTAAGAGTTTTCTATGTATGTCTGTTTAAAGTCAAGATTAGTGGTGATATAATAACAAGAATCCAAATTGATCAGCAGATATAATTTTTCTCTCCTTTTGCTCTCCTCTACTGGATGTCCTTGAACTCTACTTCTTTGAACAATGTTGTTCACTCATCTGGATTAGCATAGACTCATTTTGGAAATTATATTCCACTATTGCTATTTGTTTTCACAGTTTTCAATTCAGCTCCTACTTAAGTTATTCAACGTCACTACCATGGTTGATCTGTAATACTGAGAGCATGCACTCTCCATCAGTTAAAAAACAATGTCCTTGAAACATATGTTAATCCATAGGTAGTAGAACATTAAAACATTTCTAATCCATTTCACTGAAGTTGCTGTGAACAGCGGCTCAATAAGCAAGGAGGTTAGAACATCATAACTGATGGAGAAAACTCATTTATTAAACATCTTCAACCCTGCCATTCCAGGTTGGTTGCAAGAATGCTGGGAAGGGAAGCTCAGAGAAAGGAATCCAGAAGTTCAGCATGCAACATTGGTGTGGGTCAGGCACAGCCAACTGATGAAGGTGTGTTTTGTGTCCAAGCTACCAGGTTTACTAGGATATGCCTCTTGAAGATGGTGGGTAGCCTGATTGGAGCCTAGAGTCGAGAATGTCAATGGGTTGGCCTTTCTGATGAGTTGTAGTATCATGTCCCAAGAGAGCTAGATTTTCACAAACTCATTTCCTCAAATTCAAGGTTTTAGATAGTTTCTCTCCATGGCTATGAGGAAATCAAAAGAATTAACTATGAAATAGTGACTTTGTCAGTCTTAGGGTTACTGCTATAAAACTTTCTGGCCATGTGGGAGGAATTTGTTTCTCTGGTCTGATGTGGCCTGGTGTCAGCTGGAGGGGATCCATCTCAGCATTGATGTCACTCCTGGCCAGGTGTGCACTGTGTGCTTGGGTATCGAGTCATGGTCTGAAGTTCATCTTCATTGATCATCTCACAGTGAAGTTAATTATTTCTGAGACTCTGAAGTCGTGGTCTGTTGTGAGTTCAATTGGGATGAACCTAGAATCATTAAAGAATGAGAGGGTTACTTTCTTCCTGCTGACTGGAGAGTGATTTTCAAACACTCCTTAGCAGTAGACTCTTTTGGTCAAACACAACTTTCTGCAGAATTCCAATATAGAAAATAGGTAAACGTAGATGTTCTCTGGTATCCCTGGTGTCCAACCACAGACTTTACCCCCAGAAACAGCATGAAGCCTGCTCAGGAAGAGATACCACTAACCAAAGTGGAAAATTCCTCTGCAAATTTGTACGGGAACAGAACCTGCTTGCACTGTGGTAGCACATGGAAAGAACCTGGCGACACTGAGGAATGTCATAGGAAGCAATTCTATGAAGCTTATTTCTGTGTTTACTGCAGGGATGTTGTCAAGGATGTGGTTGATGACATTCCACAGTGTTTCCTTTATGATGATCTGCTGAAGAAATTTTTCTCTCCCCTCAGGATGATGATTAACCACATTTCTCCTGAGCAGCTGAGCAGCTGACATCTTGTAGGTACTGTAAATTGTGGCCTGTCCCTATGTGTACCTATAAGGTAGGGTTCTCAAACCTTACTGCACACTGGAGTCATCTAGGGAGGTATTTAAGTGCCAATTTCCAGGCTTACTCCAGACTAATTGCATCAGAATCTCAAGAGCAGGATAGGCATTTTTAAAAAGTTTTCTGGGTGACCCAATGTGTAGCCAGTTTTGAAAAAAACAAAAAAAGGTTTATTTAATCAGGGAGCCTCTGAAGACACCTGGTTTCTGTTGAATATATCTTTTTTAAAAAAAAATGAGAGGATATCCATGCATATGTATATATACATAGTAGCTTATGATTATTAAATAAATGGTTTAAAATAGTCATCTTCTTTTAGAGTAAAATTCAATTATTCTTACAGCTTCTTCCTGTAGTAATGTGCTACTCTGGATTTTCCAAGAAGCAGACACCAAGTTGGAATTAGATGTGCAAGAAATTTACCAACAAGATGCCTGGGAGGGAAAATAGGAAGCTAGGAAGGGCTGTGACAGCTGATAGTGCCAGCTGTGCCAGCGACCTTTGGGAGGGAGAGAGTGAAGGAATACGGGGTGGGTGAAGAGTCCTAACTTGAGTGCTGTTGTAGGTAAGCCTGGCAAGGCTGATGGGGAGCCTTGGGTCAAAGTCACCAGTCAGAGAAGCTTGAGGCTCCCATGGACGGGCCAGACTTAGGACCCTGGCATTGTCTTAGCTATTGATGGGGAGCAACTGAGTAGGGTGATGTGGGGGTGTGAGGAGCTGGCCTTGTGCTAAGGCAATGGTGGATTTCAGAGCATAGCACTCAGGGCCAGCAATCCATGTGCTTGCTGTAGTTGTAGATCTGAGAAGCATGTTTTTCTGGCAGCCACAGTACATCACCTGAATTCCTTTCCCACCCTGATTCTTCCCGTCATTTGTGTTTAGAAATAGCAAAGGATTGGCCAGGTGTGGTGGCTCACACCTGTAATCCCAGCACTTTGGGAGGCTGAGGCGGGCGGATCACGAGGTCAGGAGATCGAGACCACGGTGAAACCCCGTCTCTACTAAAAATACAAAAAATTAGCCAGGCGTGGTGGCGGGCGCCTGTAGTCCCAGCTACTTGGGAGGCTGAGGCAGGAGAATGGCGTGAACCCGAGAGGCAGAGCTTGCAGCGAGCTGAGATTGCGCCACTGCACTCCAGCCTGGGCGACAGAGAGACACTCCGTCTCAAAAAAAAAAAAAAAAAAAAAAGAAATAGCAAAGGGTTGTGAGGAGTGAGGATGTGTGTGACAGGAGGATGAAAGAAAGCAGCAGGGTCAGGAGAGTGGCAAATGGGGCTGTGTGAAGGTGGCTGCAGGGCATTAGATGGAGAATTAGTCCTGGTTCAGCAACAGATCTAAGAGAAAGAGGCAGGGTGGGGGCAGGAACAACAACTGGGAGAGGAGTGAGTAAAAAATTTGGAGCAGGAGTGAAAAGACTGCTGGTTAGACCTTAGCAGAAACAGCTTAAAGTGTGGGTGTTACTTGCTCATAAGAAATAGACGCATATTTTCACCTAGGAGTGGCTACCTCACCCCATCCAGCAAGGCACATTTCAGCTTTAATATGAAGAAACACACGTGATTTCTTTAGCATAGTGGTTTTCTTTCCTGGTCTTATGTTAGAATCATTCGGAGATCTTAAATATGCAAATATCTGAAACTTTAACAGAATAATTAAATGAGAATTGTTGAGGGCAAGTGCAGATATCAGCATTTTATAAAAGCACCTCTGGTGGTGCCACTGTGCAGCCCAAGTTTAGCTGCTTTACCAAATGGGTCTAAAAACTATTAACAGAGCCTGTGAAGGACCCGTGAATAAAATGTGTATTTATTCACATAAATCTCTGAGAATAATTCGAGGGTACATGCGTTGCATAAGATGCTTCAAAGTGCTAAGATTTGTAAACATTTAAATCATCCATGAAAATTGTGTTTTCAGCCTGACTCTCCCTGTTTGCATGAAAGACCATGATAAAAACATTATCTGCTCTGCCACATCAAAATTATGGATAGAACCGCTTCCCATTCCCTCTCACACACTTCTTTTGGAGGCAGAGTGAAAACGGGTTTCCATTCTTAATAGGCCAAAACAGATCTGAAGCAAGAATATGTAGGCCCACTGCACACAGAGCAGAAGGCAATTCCTGGCTGAGGGTTCACTTTAACAATCATTCATTAAATACTTACCCTGTGCTTGAGGGACACTGAAGCAGATATGTCGTAGGACAGGATGACTACTGGTACTCCTAGGACACCCAGACCCAGCCCTGCTCGAGAATGGGGAGGTCTGAAGATACAGATCCTAAAAAGGTGGGGCCTTCATGGTGGAAAGAGGAACGCCATTTGGATAGACGTGAACCACCCAGGATGCAGTCGTACATTGACTGAAGGACTAGTGGCAACGGTGTGATCATTTCGTTTTCAGTATAAATCAGCAGTCATTAATTAATGAAGAACCTCTTATGTGCTAGACACTGCAGGATGCTATGGAAATTTGTCTCACCTACTTTTTGAGGGTTCCCTGGTGCTGGCTTCTTCTTTTCCCTGACATGTTTCTGTGGTAGGCAGAATAATGGCTCCTACCTCACAAATGTCCCAACCCTCTAAGCCTATGACTGAGTTTCATTACATGGCAAAAGGAACTTTGCAGATGGGATTCAGTTAAAAACTTTGAGATGGGCTTGTTCAGGTGGGCTCAATCTAATCACCCGTGTCCTTAAAAAAGGAAAACCCGGCTGGGCACGGTGGCTTATGCCTGTAATCCCAGCACTTTGGGAGGCTGAGGCAGGCGGATAACTTGAGTTCAGGAGTTCAAGACCAGCCAGACCAACATTGAGAAACCCTGTCTCTACTAAAAATACAAAATTAGCCGGGTGTGGTGGCACATACCTATAATTCCAGCTACTTGGGAGGCTGAGGCAGGAGAATCATTTGAACTTGGGAGGCGGAGGTTGCAGTGAGCCGAGATCGCGCCATTGCCCACCAGCCTGGGCAACAGGAGAGAAACTCCTTTCAAAAAAAAAAAAGGGAAAACCCTTCCTGGTTATAGTCAGAGAGGGGAATGTGACCAGGGAGGCAGATCAGAGAGATGGCAGTGTGACCAACCACGGCTGGCTTTGAAGGAAGGAGTCAAGAGCCAAGAAGTGTAGGCAGTTCCTAGAAGCTGAAAAAAGCCAAGAAAATCCTTCCATGGAGTTCCCAGAAAGGAACGCAGTCCTGCTGACACCTTGTCTTTAGTCCTGTGAGACCTATCTCAAATCTGACCTACAAAACCATAAGGTAACAAGTTTGTGTTGTGATAGGCCACTAAGTTTCTGGTAATTTGTTACAGCAGCAACAGGAAACACGTATAATCCCTGAAGGATCTCAAATCCATTTGTAGCAAGAAGAGACATGCTGCTTAATTTTTTCGGTTTTTATTTTTAAAACTTTTGATTTTGAGATAATATTAGAATTACAGAAGAGTTGCAAAATCAGAACAGAGTTTCCATATACCCCTCATGCAGTTTTCCATAACGTTAACATCATACATACTAGTAAATTGATCAGTATTAAGAAATTAACACTGATTCAATACACTTAACTAAACTATAGACTTTATTCGTATTTTACCAGATTTTCCACCAAAGGTCTTTTCTTTTTTTCTGTCCCAGGATCCCCCTTTGCATTTAATTGTCTATCTCCTTAGTTTCTGTCAATCTGTAATAGTCTCTCAGACTTTCCTTGTCTTTCAGAGCCTTTGCACTCCTGAAGACTACTGCTGTTTGGTAAAATGTTGCTCAGTTTGGGTTTGTCTGGAATTTTCTTTTTTTTTTTTTTTTTTTGTGACAGAACCTCCCTCTGTCGCCCAGGCTGGAGTGCAGTGGTGCGATCTCAGCTCACTGCAAGCTCCGCCTCCCAGGTTCACTCCATTCTCCTGCCTCAGCCTCCCGAGTAGCTGGGACTACAGGCTCCCACCACCACACCTGGCTAATTTTTTGTATTTTTAGTAGAGACGGGGTTTCACCGTGTTAGCCAGGATGGTCTCGATCTCCTGACCTTGTGATCCGCCTGCCTCAGCCTCCCAAAGTGCTGGGATTACAGGCGTGAGCCACCATGCCCGGCCTGGAATTTTCTCATGATTAGATTGAGGTCATGTATTATTGGGGAGGTATCACAGAGGACATGTATCTTTCTCAATGCATCACCAGAGGTACCTGATGTTGACTTGCCTTGTTACTGATCATGTTAAGCTTGATCACGTGACTACAGGTTTTTCCAATGTAAAATTTCCATCTCTCCCTTTAAAATTACTATGTGCATATTTTGGAAGATATGCTTTGAGACTGTACAAATATCCTGTTTCTCCTTAAACATTTGCTCACTGATTTTATCATCCATTAACAAATCTTGCCCTCACCAATTTCCACTGTGCTGTAATTGTGGAGTTCCCTTATGCCTTCTGCATTTACTAGCGGGAGTCTGTAAAGAAAAGTTATGTCTTCTCTGCCTTTTATTTATTCAGTTATTATTTATATCAGTATAGACTCAAGGATATTTGTGTTATCCTTTGGATTATGATCTAATGCTATCATTTTTCTGTGGCTCTGTTTTGCATTTGGCCATTGGGAGTTCTTTCAGGTAGGTTTCTGTGCCCTTTCAAAATGTCCTTGTCCCCCCTCCCTCCATGCCTTTTTTTTTTTTTTTTTTTTGAGTACTGCTCATTTTGTATTTTCCCTGTCCCAGCCCTGAAATCAACCACTTTTCCAAGGAGCACCCTGTTTCTTTTTATTGGGGAATAACATTTAGAAACCAAGATCTGAGCATCAGATGCTCTCATTGCTACTGGAGTGTCACTGCTTTCAGGCCCTCCCAGCAGACAAAACTCGAGATACATGTATGTTTACTAACCCAATCCCCCTCACACACATTATATATGTGTATGTATGTATCTGCATCTATCTATGCATATATATGTATTTTAAAAATCAGCTCACACTGATTTTTCCGATTTCAATCCCACACCACAAGGTTCATTTTAACCTTCTTTTTATTTATTTCAAATTTTTGTCTCCAATTTTGAGAAGGCTGGCTCTCATTATCTATAGTATGTTTACTTATTAGCTCATCTCTATTATGCTTACAAAATTGTTTCAGAATTGTGAAACCACCTCACTGTAAGGAACAAATTTACCAACTAGACTGTAGTGTTTGCGTGCAGTTCTTTTCATATTTAGCCTAACAGACTCCAGTCAAAATACTTTTAAAAAGATACTTAGGTTAATTGCTTTCTTCCCCATTGCTTGTTTTTAAAATCTTCATTCTTGCAACTTTTCTAGTGTTTTAAAATGTGAGATGAATTGTAATTCATTCACTTTCAAGTGCTCAACTCGAAAGCATCTTTTTGGAGTAGGAATAGAGCTTTTGCATCTACTCTAACTTTATCTCAGAGAATGGAGTTGGAAAGCTGTGGCTTTAACACTTTGACATTCAATCCCTTTGGCCTTGTTGGGGGGCTTTCATTCTGTAATACAAATTTGATAAATCACTGTGCAGCACTTACCAATCCTGGATAGCGCTGGCAATTCCAACCTTATATGGTTATTTGCCACATGTGTGTTTCTCACTCTTCCAGCTAGCTTACAAGCTTCCTGAAGGTCCTGAAAGAACTACTTCAGTCTTTCCATCCTTTTAGCAGACTACCTTGGCCACAACAGATGCTCAAATAGCTCCTTCATCTTTATCTATGGTCAATCTAAGTACAAGAGTATTATAGACACTGTGTGTGTCGAATTTTCTATTACAAAAAAAGAGGCAATCTCTTCCACCCGGAACACTGTTTCCTATGTCTCTTCCTGTTCCCCTCTTGCCTAGCTAACATTTCTGGTAGGTCTAGATTGAGCTGGAGTATTATTGGACCTCTCTCTCCCCTCCACTGTCATTAGGAGCTCTTTTTCTCTTCCTTCAAATGTGGGCAGATCTAGAAAAAATCTGGATAAACCTTCTAGAGAGAACGTATGACTCTGTGGGGTAATTGTTGGTTTTCTGACCCATCTTCTTAAGGAGGTAATTGACTCTTTGAGTGCTGGCCCTGGGGGTTCTTCACCTTAGTAAGTAGACGCTCAGCAGGTGCCCACTGAACAAGTGAGTATATATGAGTGGTAAGAGGAGTCCCATTGCAGATGCACTAACATGTGTAGTCATCTGGTTTTGGGAGGACTCTCAAAGACTGGTGGGCACTTGCAGACAAAACCTAAGTGCACAGCTGTCTAACTTACAGGCACAGGACTCATTGGAACCAAAAAATAATTGAGAAGAGAAATAGTATTTATCAAGTAGCTGTTATGTGCCAAAAATTAATAGATACTTTTCATGTATCACCTCATTTTAACCTTCAACAATCTAAGTCAGGTGACTTTCTGTCATCATGTAGAAGAGAAACATCTAGTGTTGGGGGATAGGTGGTTAATAACTTGTCTACTCTTTTCCCAGCTCTTACATGATGACACCACATTTCAGCCCATCTCCCTCTTCTTCTAAAGTCAATATGCTTCCTACCATAGCATGTTATTTAGAGGGAGACGAATGCATTGAATTAATCTGTTAAAATACTAGAAATGAAAATCAAAGAGCTTTATTTTGTAAAATATAATAATGATTGTTGAAAATGAACACAAATCCTTATATTGAGATCAAGCTGCTTTTCATTACAAAGTATTCAGAGGCAAAATCTATCATTGCCAATATCACCCTTGACAAGTGTGCTAAATGATGATTGAAATCCTTGAACTAGGCTTACAGGATAAAACTTGGAAAACTCAAAACTGGCAGGCACTTAGACATCCTGTATAATCACCAGAAGTTTTTTGTTTTGAATATATGTCCTGTCATTCTTTTTCCTGAAGGTTCAAACAGCCAAGAGGTCATGGTATTGTTGATTTCCATACAAGAATCCAACGGAGCAAAGGCTTTCCTTTTATTTCAGTCGTCTCACGCATTGGATTGGAAAGCTGGATATCAACTCATTAAAATGTCATGCAATGTTTATGGGTCTAAACTCGGCTCCATGAGACTTGGCAGAGAGTGATGAGGAGTTATTTTTATTTATTTATATATATTTTTATCGATATGTAATAGGTGTACATATTTTCAGGATACATGTGATAAATTGACACATTCATATAATCAAATCAGGGTAATTGGGATATCCATCAACTTAAATATTTGTCTTTTCTTTATGCTAGGAGCATTTTAATTGTTCTCTTCTAGCTATTCTGAAATGTATGATAGCTTAATGTTAACTATAGTCACTCTATGGATCTATTCAAATACCAAGTCTTATTTCTTCTATTTACCTCTGTATTTGTAGCCATTAATCAAGAGAAGTTTTTTTAAATACCTCAATTTTTTCAAATAGACTCTTCATAGACCACAGTTTTTGTTTTACAAATTATTATGATTAGAGTGGGGAAATTTGTTACAGTTCAAAATTTTCTCCAAAATATTGTGTTGCAACTAGTTTTGCTTTCTAGCCAATTTTATGCTCTTGGGAAGCAAGTTATCAGCAAACACATCTTCAAATGAAACACGAACTTTCACTTCCCCATGGAAGATCACTCTTCCACTTCAGAGGACACTCATTGCCCCCAAAGTTAGACATGTGAGGGGTCAAGTCAATACTTTCCAAGTATGGCATTCCATTCAACAATGTGTAATTCTACTTTACACAGCTTTAATAAATAAAGCTGATTAAAATGTTTGACAGTATTACATCCTTGTGACAAACAACTTTCTTACTCAGAGCAAACAATAATTGATAGTAAAAGAGGAAGTGGAAAATGATTTAAATCATTTATTGGATGAGGAATGTAAACAAAAAAAAATTAGACAGAAAAGTGGTTAGCTGTTATTTGAAAGCCATCTTTACTGCAGCCAGTCTACCTAAAGAATCATGTCTGAAGTGATACATTTAGTAGGTTTTCTTTAAGGAAAGAAAAAAAAAAACCCTTGGCTTTCTTTCCCCTTTACTCATGCTTATACAAAATGAAAGACTGAAAATCTACAAAATAATTTAAATATAAGAGAAAATTATGAGGCTACCTTTTTGTAAAAGATATGCACATGAAAAATAAAAATCCACCCTTTGAACTGAGAAGTAATTTTAATAGCTTGTTGAAACTAAAGTCTTACAGCTGTGCTTGGTAAGCCTTTTTTTCTATTCTTTTTTTTTCTCATGCAAATAAAACCAAGAAAAACATACAGCCATGCAAACCCTACCTCAGACAAGTCTGAGAATGTATTATTTCTCAGAACTCAGTTGGATTTATGGTTATTTAGTGTGGATTCTGCTCTTAGAAGATAAATATAGGAAATAATTTCAAAAGGATAACACTTTTGCTTAAAACAAACCATTTTCTGGCTCTCCCCTTCTCGTACCACACCGTGGCCCTAGAGTTTCCTATTCTCATTTCTAATTCTTTTTTCTTCTTCTGTACTTCAGCTCTAGGCCGTAAGTGGTGCTGAGTGTGCCATACGTCCTCAGTACACTTTTCGGTATGAATCCATGAGTTCTGGGGCTCCGTATAGGGATGTGTAATAAAAGCCTCCTTTTTGCATCAGACGAAAGTTCCTCCGCCATTACTTAGATTTTCTCCTGGCATAAGCCAGGCCTCCATTGCAAGGCATTAGCTCTATTCAAGTCACCAGTATATCATGATATATCACTCAAACACCAGAGCAGTACACTAGAGTAGCCACTCAGGGACAGCGATGGACACACTAGAACTAAGTCAGATCCCAGCAAAACAAACTCAGAACCACCTTCCACTTTATCATTAGAGGCGGCAGGAGATTACACTGGAGGGCTTAATTATTCATATGGAACTAGAAAAATGAGTTGCAGGAAGCACTTTTTCCCCAAGCCCTCTTCCATGCTCCCATATACATCGCATGCACACATGTAAATGTCAAGTATTTACACACTATAAACAGGCTTGCAGTCAACTGTTATTGGAAAGAGCTTTAGTTAAATGGAATGCTGTTTTCTTGTGGCTGTCACCTGATTATCTTCCTTCTTCCCCTGGAGTGCAGCAGCCCTAAAGGAATATCTTCCATTATCCAAAGCCAGGTATCTGTTTGGTTAGCATGTTTGCAGATTTGTCTCTCATGGACTGAGTCACAGAAATATCAGGTTCGGCCTACTTTCCATATGACCAGTAGCAGGCGGAGTCAGGAAGATCAGGTTGGAGACACCACACAGCAGGCTTCAGCTGGACTTGGTACATGGGCTTAGTCAGGCTTCAGTGGAACTGGGGTTCAAGGGGCAGAGACTGCCCAAGGCAGACCCACTGGCAGGGCCAGCAGCATCAGATGGATTGTGGGCTGCTCAGAAACAAGAGTTAACATCTGATAAGAGAATGAGGCACACTGGAGCTAAGCCTAGAGTGGGAACACAGAAGCAACTGTGGCAGAAACCAAGGCCTGTTTCTAAGGAGGCCCTGCAAATCTTGGATTGACTTTTGCTGTTTTTCCCACCCAGCATCCACTCTCTCTTCTTGTGATTACAGCACTCTGATTCTATTAGGCCCACTCCTCCCTCACTATTCTACGTGTGGTTCCAGAGAAGCCAACTTTTGACTAGGGTCCAGGGTGAAGCTGGGCTAAGCCAATCATTGCTTTCCATCCCCAGCCCCTGGGATTGGTTCAGGGATGGGTACAAGACCCAAATAAGGCCAACCAGGGGCCAATGACACTGAATTCCAGGATGACTGTTTGAGTAGATGAGAAAGTGGACCCAATATCTTTGGCTGGACCCAAAACCCAAAAAGATGTAAGGGCTGAATCTGCTGCCACTATCTTATTACCATGTGTACTCTGTCTAAAGTCAACACAGAGAAAGATAGCCTTGTGAAATGGAGGGAGAGAGAAAAACTAAACCTTAATGGCATTGTTTGGCCCCTGAGTTCAGCTGAACCTGAAGCCATCAAGTACTATCCTTAGTCTTTGCCATTATGTGGTTCAATAAATTCCATTTTAATTTAAGCACCTGTATTAGTCTGTTCTCATGCTGCTAATAAAGACATACCTGAGACTGGGTGATTTATAAAGCAAAAAGGTTTAATTGACTCACAGTTCCACATGGCTGGGGAGGTCTAACAATCATGGTGGAAGTTGAATGAGGAGCAAAGTCACGTCTTACATGGTGTCAGGCAAGAGAGCTTGTGCAGGGGAACTCCCATTTATAAAACTATCAGATCTTGTGAGACTTATTCACTACCACGAGAAAAGTATAGAGGAAACCACCCCCATGATTCAATTATCTCCACTTGGCCCTGCCCTTGACACATGGGGATTATTATAATTCAAGGTGAGATATGGGTGGGGACACAGCCAAACCATATCAGTTTTTTGGGTTGGGTCTCCTGTCATCTGCAATGTGGTGGGTCATTTTCTGATATAGGACTCCATAGAATCTCTCTCATTACCAGTTTTGAGCCAGGGTGGCTCAGGCTCCATAAAAATGCCATAGCTGTACATTTTTTTTTCTCAAGTACCCAACGGTTATACTCTCTGGATAAGAGAACAGGGAGAAGGTATAGGTGAACCTATGACTAGGCTGATGGGTACGATCATAAGGATGATGCAGGAAGCCTTCACCCTCTCCTAATCACAGCACGTCTTCGGTAAAGGTGGTCCAAGTGATACTTTGACATGGACAGTTCTGGTGCGGGTGGGCCCAGCAGTCCTGCAGGATGGCCCAGCATTCAAACTCGGAGGTAGGACCATGAGATATCCAAGCAGTGAGTAGTTCCTGAACTTGATAGTTTGAAGTCTTGAAGGAGTAGTCAATCAGTCATTGAAAACATTGGCTTCCAGTGGTCACTTAAGACCTCTGAGACTTCTGCATCTCAAGTATTCTTTAGTCCACCGCAAGTACCACCATGTGGCTGGATTTTTATTGTCTAGACTGTGTGTGGTTTGTGAAGTATAACCTAGTGAATTTCTCTGGATTTTCCAGATTGTCCCATAACCTTTGTCTTAGTGTTTTCTGACCTGGTGTTTTCTGTTGTTTCCTACTCTTACTGGTTCAGAGCACATAGGCATGTGCCCCTTTGGCAGCAGTTTCATATAAAAGCTTACCCAGTATTAAGGAAACAGGTGCCCTCTCTGCAGGTCCATGTACACTTCATCCCAGTCTAGGAAATAGCTGAGCACTGCTGAGTCCCATCACACTTGACTCAGGTACTTGCAGAAAGAAACCAGGGCTGGGACCCTAAGGCCTCAGTGTGGTGGTTCTGACAATGGGGTATTAGGTGATAGATCAGATTTGTGTCCATGATCTTCTTTCCTGTACATGGACAGTGTGGGAACTGCCATCCCACTATGCAGGGCTGGGAGAAGGGCAGTGTTTTCGCTGTGGTATCAGTGGGTCAAGTCACAGTGGGCTGGAGCTGAGATAAGGTAGAATGTTGGCCAAAAAAGTCAGGGAGGCAGTAGTGAGGGTGGACAGATTTATTGGCAGAAGTGAGGCCATGGTCTTGCTATCAGATTGAGGCCCTGACAGGACATGGAGGCTCTTTACACAAAAATCAAGTCTAGGGAGTGGATAGCACAGATCAGGCTTGAATAGCAAGGGAAGTTAGGGTTGGAGAAGCAGCAGAAACAGGAGCAAGATCAGAAGCAGAACTGGGATCAGCCCCCATGAGTGGATTTATTACTTCGCCAGGACACTGAAGACAACTGCAAATATGTATTTTCCCTTGGCCTACTTCTGGCATTGTTCTAGCTTTTGAGGGGTAAGACTGCATCTTTCTGAATCTCTTTTTCCCCCGCAAAAAAAAAAAAAAAAAAAACAAAACTGTGGGTGCTGGTTAGTATTCTCTAACTAGACCCCTACAGAGCTAATATGGGAAGTCCGGCTCCTCTAGGTGCTGGAGAGGGAGCAAGTTCTTCCAAAGCCTGGAATTCCCAGTGGATTCTTCCTGTCTACATCTACTTCATCTTGGAATGTGAGTTCTTGAAAGCTTGGTGGGTTTTATTTAAGCCTCAAGTGTTGCTGTCAGAGAAATCACTTTTATTACTTTGTTTTCTTGGATAACAGGACCTTTTTTTTTAAGAACATGAAATTTCTCACTGGCCATTGCTATTTGAGTGTTTTAAGCAATAATATAATGTATATAATGCTACACATATTTTAGAATTTGTATACTTCCTACTTACAATAGAGTTTGAGGTAACCTGAAAAATAAATGTTCATAAACTGAGACTATTGAAATTGAAAAAGAAAATTACAAACTATGCAGAAGGAGAAAACCAAACAGGTTACATTATCTGATGTTTCTAAATAAACCAGGTCCTTGGGAGATACAATCTTTTTCCTGGTACTAAGAGGAACATATTGTGTGTGTATGTCCTAACACAAGGAACACAGAACAGCCTAGATAATATCTTCAATAGCAGTTTCAGAGATGATGGAATAGTGTTCATGAGTACAAGCTTTGATGGCTGGTTGTACAGGTTTAAATCCCAGCTATGCTAATTTCCAGTTGTATGTCTAGAGAAGTTGCTTAATTTCCCTAGGTGTCAGTTCTTGCATTTGTAAAATGGAGACAATGGTAGAACCACTTTCATTTCATCTTGGGAAGATTAAATATATAAAGATATTAAAGTAGTCTGTGGCACATGGTGTTTGCCAATCAATAAATGTTACTGTTCTTGCTGTTTCTTGTTGGAATCCTCAACAGAGATGAGGGTTCAACAAAGATCTAGTTCGAGAATTGCCCAAGATCCTCTACAGATGAGTTTAGAGGCTCTAGGCTAACTATGTTTCATATTCCTCCTCATCCTTCAACTTTTGGGGGAACTTCCTTTAGAATCCCTGGCCTCCCCTTTCCCACAGACAAATTATCTGCACCTCGTGTCCTCCCTGCCACCCTCCTGGTCTTGGACTCCCTATAGCAGTGTTTGACTTATGCTTCCTGATGTCAGGGATTCCTGTTCTGTTGTTCTTTTTACCCTTCCCTTCTTTTATACCTTGTGAAAATTAGCCTTTCCCAAGTACTGACCTCTCAGAAAGCTGACAAATAAACACAATAAACTAATTAAAGCCAAGGTGTTTGTGATAGTTAATCTTGTGTGTCAACTTGGCTAGGTTACGGTTTCCAGTTGTTTGGTGAAACACAAGTTTAAGATGTTGCTGTGAAAGTATTTTTCAGATAGGATTAACAGTTAAATCAGTATACTTTGAGTAAAGCAGATCACCCTCCATAATGTGGATGGGCCTCATTCAATCAGTTGAAGGCCTTGAGAGAAAAGACTGAGATTCTCCCACAGAAGGGGAGGAAGAAGGAAGGAAATTCTGCCTCCAGACTGTCTTTGGACTCAAGACTACACCACCAACTCCTGCTGGAATTCCCAGCCTGCCTGTGTGCCCTGTGAATTTCTGACTTGCCAGTCCCCACAATTACATAAGCCAATTTTATAAATGAACCTTCCTACATATATATATATATGTATATCTCCTATTGGTTCTGTTTCTCTGGAGCCCCCTGACTAATACGGTGTTAATACTTATCATGGCTAAATGTCTTATTTTCCTTGGTTGACATTTGCATTTTAATAAGGTCTCAGCTTTAAAAAGTGAGTGATGTGAACATTTCTGAACACCATCAGAGAGCCAGTTAAGAGTGGAGGGGTACTTACTACTGACTTTGAAATCACTTCATATAAGCAGTGGTCTGTTCATGAGACAGCCCTGGGCTAGTTCATATTTGGATTTATTTCCTCCTCACTTGAAGCTGTGCATGGCACACATAGAAACGACTTTAGCTATTGGTGCATACCACACACATTTCTTTTAGTTTGGGTTAATGTTTGAGAATCACATATAAATAAAAATAGCCTTTGTGTTGCTGTGTGCATCTGCTTTGAGTGTTTGTGTAATTCACCTATTCATCACAAACATCATAATAGCAAGGTTAACATGAATCATTGTTTCCTTAAGAGTCTGAAAGGAAACAAAATCAAATTTTTCTCTGAAACTTCCTGGAAGAAAGCCAGTCTTCTACCCATTGCATTAGGGCAGAAAAATCAATCAGTTTAAAGTCAAAGTCTTTTTCTTTTTTAGCTATTCATGTGAAAGACTGTCATCAATAAATCCTCCAGAGTCATCATGGTTCTTACAAGGGTAATAATACTGCATCCTTTCAGAAATGGGAGGACAATGATAATGTAAGGGCAAGGTGGACTTTGGAAAAGAAATGAGCTCCACCTGAAATGTGATAAAATACCAAATGGTTTCGGTTTCTACAATGGAGACCATTATTAGGGGGATTTTTTTTTCTCTGCATGAAAATCTTGAAAATTTATATTCATTGATAGAACATAGTTACTATATTTCTTTTTTATTGTCAATGTTTTGACAATCACTTATTCTCATCCATTCTCACTCACTTGCCTGCTCTTTTTTCTGATTTTTGGTCTGCCTCACGAGATCATGTGTATCATAAATTGCAAGAAGCAGAGGCTGTGATTCCATATTTGCAATAGAAACAGAGTATCCAGGCAGTATTCTCTATGACAATGAGGAAGGAAGTCTGCAACAGAAGAACAATGGCAGAAATTTTAAGAAAAGTTTACCGCCTGGGACTGTGACTCACCTTTTGGGAGGAAATGTGACTAACCCTTTGTGAGAGCTTGTTGAGAGCTCACTTTCCTGGGAGGAGTTGGGAGAAGGGGAGCATCAGCTGACGAAGAGGTGAAGGAGGTACCCAACAAGAAATGCATAGAAGGACCAGGGATTTGGGGTCGGGTCTTCCTCCTGATTCCAAGGGATGGCATAAGATATTGCCAAGTAACGGAAGCGAAGTAGAGCCAGCAAAGGAAGGTGAACTGTTGTTTCATTAGAAATAATATGTTGTGATAATTATACAAAGTACTAATTAGTAAATTTCTCTCCAACCTGGACACTCCAAAAATCCCTGTACATATATCCTGAAGGCCTCTTCTTCCTCAAGCTGGAAGACACGGTCACTCATTAGTCACCCACTGTCACAGGAGTAACAGAGACTGCAAACATTGGACAGGACATAAGTGAGGGTCAAGCATCTGGATGCAGACGCATGAGAGGATGCAAGTCTTCCCAGCTCTAATGGACTTTGAGACAGATGCGCGGAGTGAGGTAGGGGAGGAGACGAGGGAGTTCAGTGCAGAATGCCACCATCTGTAGCAAGGCACTTCCTTGGCAAGAGCTGAGAGCTTGGCAGATGATGAGTAGCCACTGACTGGACATTCTTGCGACTGTCTTGTGGACAATTTCCATTCTGTGACTCAGTTACTCCTAAGGGTGATGTAAAGGTGGAGATCTGTGCAGTGACAAGATGGGTCTAGACTAGGGTTGCTAGACCCTGGCAATATTGATATGTTCAGCTAGATAATTGTTTGTGGGGGGCTGACCTGCGCATTGTAGCGTGTTTAGTAACATCTCTGAACTCTATCTACTAGATACTCTATCAGCAGCACCATCACCCTAGTTATAACAACCCCAAATGTTTCCAGACATCACCAAATGTCCCCTGGGAGGCTAAATTGCCCCAGTTGGGAACCACTAGTCTAGACTGAACTAGTTTAAAATCTCCCACTGAGCCAAGATAGCAGTGAATAGACTGGTCCATTACAATAATCACTATATCTCTTAATTATATATGTATATACAAAATCTCCTAAACACCTCTCAAGTCTGTCCTCTGTGCTCTGTCTCCAACACTGAGTTTGGAGCAGGCTAAGTTTTAGCCCTCTTTAGCCTGGACCACTGCTGCCTCCTAATGGGTCTCCTATATTCCCTCTTACCCTCTGCTATAGTCTGGATGTTTGTCCCCCTAAACCTCCTCATGTTGAAAGTTGATCCCCATTGTTGGAGGTGGGGCCTAATGGCAGGTGTTTGGGCTGTGGAAGTGAACCCCTCATGAGTAGATTAATGCCTTCTGTGGGGTGGGTATGAGTGAGCTCTCATTCTTCTTAGTTCCCATGAAAACTGGTTATTTAAAAAAAGCCCGGAATTGCCCCCCACCCTCAACTCTTGCTTCTTCTCTTCCAATGTGATCTCTGCACACGCTGGCTCCCTGTAACTTTCTGTCATGAGTGGAAGCATCTGCATCCAGACGCTTGACTCAAACTTATGCCCTGTCCATGAGTGATCCTCCAGGTGCAAATGCCAAATCTTGAACTTTTCTAGACAGCAGAATCTTGAGCCAAAGAAACCTTTTTTCTTTATAAATTCCCCAGCCTCAGATATTCCTTTATAGCAACACTAAATGCATTAAGGCACCCTCTGAAAACCTATTCTCCACACTGAAGCCATAGTGATCTTTTAAAACACTTAAGGGCTTAAAGCCCTTTGGGACTTCCTATTTCCTTAAGATGAAGACAAAGTCCTTTGCTGCCTGGCATGGCCCTGTGTGGTCAAGCTGTCCTGCGTCCTCCTCTCCTCCCATTACTCCCTTGTCTTTTGGGCCCCAACAACCTTGCTCCGCTTTCATTCCTCCAGTGTGCTGTGATCCATCCAGCCACATGGCCTGCGCACATGCCATTCCTCTGCCTGAGACATTGTCCCACTTATAGTGATATGTGCTTCTGGTGTTCATCTGTCAGCTCAGGCATCACTTCCTAGGGAGAGAGTTCTCTGACCACACAGAAAGAATCAGGCTCCCCCTGCCAAATGCACTGGTATCATCATGGAGGGCTCTTTGTAGCACTTGTCACAGTCATGGTTTTACACTAGTGGGTAATTATGTAATTAACATCTATCTCCTCTGGGTCGTAAGATGTAGAAGGCTAGTATTAACTGACTTCCTCCCTCCTTCTCTTTATCTTCTTTCCTTTTTTCCTCTTCCCTTCAGTTTTTGAGGATACATGGCCACCCGGGGCTCTCTAAAATACGACATCCATTTTTTCAGTTATTGATCTTTCAACCAGCCTTTCCTTCTCTACCAAGTATAAGCTGTTCCCTAGCCCCTCCACTTTTCTGTGAAGAAATCTTTTGAAGGACTTTTCTTTCTTTCTTTCTTTCTTTCTTTTCTTTCTTTCTTTCTTTCTTTCTTTCTTTCTTTCTTTCTTTCTTTCTTTTCTTTCTTTCTTTCTTTCTTTCTTTCTTTCTTTCTTTCTTTCTTCTTTCTCCTTCCTTCCTTCCTTCCTTCCTTCCTTCCTTCCTTCCTTCCTTCCTTCCTCTTTCTTTCTGTCTGTCTGTCTGTCTGTCTGTCTGTCTGTCTGTCTTTCTTTTAGATGATCTCTCGCTCTGTTGCCCAGGCTGGAGTGTAGTGGCACAATCTCGGCTCACTACAACCTCCGCTTCCCAGGTTCAAGAGATTCTCCTGCCTCAACCTCCCAAGTAGCTGGGATTACAGGTGTCCGTCACCATGCCTGGCTAATTTTTGCATTCTTAGTAGAGACAGGGTTTCACCATGTTGGTCAGGCTGGTCTCAAACTCCTGACCTTGTGATCTGCCCGCCTCGGCCTCCCGAAGTGCTGGGATTACAGGCATGAGCCACTGCGCCCGGCTGAAGGACTTTTCATTACAGTCTTTTGAATTAAAGCTGCTGGCAAGATGTGCTGGAAGCTCTCTTTGTGGGACCCCTCCAAGGTGAGAAAAAAAGTCCCAGTCTTTAGTTCAAAGGAAAGGTAGTCCTAAGCCTTCCAATCACATCTCAGCCACAGCAGTGCTGCCCAGGGCTCTAGCATGCATGATTGGTGATTTTTTATAAAGTCAGATGGTGGCAATTAAGTAAAATCTAATTCATGATTTTTTTTTTCCAGACAAACTGTACTTTAGCAGAGCTTTTCACAGTAGGCAAGAAAAAAAATAGTTAATGGTAATGGCTGATAGTGGTATTTCTGATGGGTCGTGAACTTGTCTGGCTCCTCAGTTTCTGGTTTGTGGTTCTATCCCAAGTCTGTAATGACATATAAAATAATAGACCACTTCTCCTGGTCATTCCTCCTCATTGCAAATCACATTTCTCGAGACAACACATGGAATTTACAGGATGTAAACGTGTCAGTAAAAATGCGCCTCATTCAATAGATTGCTACTGATTTAAGAATTCACACCTCATGTTCAACTGAAGCTTATTTCCGCCAACAGCTCCACTTTAAACAAACTCTCCTTGTTTCCATTTTGTCTACCCTCCATCTCAGCCCCTGCAGGCTATTGAAATTCACTATTTATTTCCATATAAATGCTTCAGAACATGTTATACACCAAGGAGTAATGAAGCCTTGAGTTTTCCAGTCTTGACAAGACAGTGATGGGAATATAGAGCTCATAATCATAATGCAGAAACAATAATGGCAATTTATTACAGATTTCTATAGGTTATATGACACTGTTCACATCCATTATTGCATCCTAATGACACCTGTGGGATGCAAAGAGAAAGTTCAAGGCCCCAGGCATAAATGGAAGAGGTGTTCTTCTCCACTGGAAATTCCCTTTTACTTGGATTTCTAGTGTTAGCTCCTGGGGCCACATTCTTGTTTGCTTTGCAAACTCAAGGAGAAATACTCACTGAGAAATTCACAGAGGAGCTAGATGGGGGATTTAGCTGCTGTCCTGGTAACTGGCTTAAACCCCATGATTGCAGAGACTGCATCTGTTTTGTTCAACACCATATTCTTAGAGCCCAGCAGAGTGCTTAGCATTTAATGTTCCCAGAAAATATGTTTATCTTCTGTATGTGTGGAAAGTAAACACAACATGGAGATGGATGGGAAACCTCCCATGTAGACGGGAAGTAAGAGAAAATGTGGAAAATGAGGGAGAGTGGCAACAGGTGAGCTTACATTATTTTCTTTCATAATATTCCTTATTCAATTATATTACCTTTGCCAGGCTGTCTTTAAGACACCTTCTTAAAGGGATTGCTTCTTAAGGGATTGCTATTATTTCCATTGTGGTGGAGAAGAAAGAACGTAAAGTCTGAGTTTCCTTGAGTGATACAGTGAGTCTATTCAATCCTTTCTCTGTTTCAAAATATTTTTGCTACTTTTTTGACCTTACATAGGCACACATCTGTCTAACATCGTTGGAAAGTTCTGTTAGGGACAAAATTGTGATATTGAAAACATTGTAGTCTAGACTAGTGTAATATACAGGAGTGATCAGTTCCCAATTTGTATGAACAAATTAAATTTCTCTTTTGAACTTCCATGACACTGGAAGCCTTAGTTCTGTTGGAATAATTTTCCTGGCACTTGGAGATGGAAGTTTACCATCTTTGTTTTTTCTTCTCCACTAATGTATAGTAGACATCATCAAAGGAATATGTTATAAACACTTTCTTAAGAAAGAGAGATGTCCATTAAGCACTGATTGGATGCCTTGCTCTTTAAGATGTGAGGAACTGAAAATGCATGGTTCACTTTTTGCAGCTCAAATGTGGTGATAAAGCTAACAAGCTAGGTAAGGACAGTATATTGCACAATAAAAAGACTGGCTTCTGATTCTCCTCTGAGGTTCAGGGCCTCAACAATTGCCTGCCACTCAGGCTTCTTATATTTGCCACTCCCTGCTTCTATCTCTTTTCTAATTCCCAGGCTATGTCATGGTGCTAAAGCTACAAAGTCACATCACGAAACACACATAAACAAGCAATTCTGTGGCTACTCATGATCTAATAGAACCACTCCACTGATTTTTTGAGTCTGAATCACTTGCTGATGATTTGCAGTCTGACATCAATTAGAACACTAACCTTGTCATTTTTTTTTTTTTTTTACATTTGCCACTTGAAGATGTTCTTACTCTTGCCATGGTATAGGTCTAGGAGATTTAGGGAGATGTAAAGAAGAAGAAACAAGTCATGTTTTCTATTCCCAGAGGAAATTCAAATGCACTTAGAGTGGCTCCCGTATTTCATTGAATCTGCATCACTATTGTTTGTTAACTGCAGAATTACTTTATACTCCATGAAAAAACAACATGCAGCCAATTAAACTATGACACAATGCTTCTTCTTTTTTTGAAAAAAATGAAATTCTACAGGACATATTGTTGTATTTATTTTTATTTTTTAGAAATGGGAGTGTCATTATGTCGCCCAGGCTGGCTTCAAACTCCTGGCTCGAGGCATTCTTCTCACTTACAGGCATGAGTCACCATGCCAGGCCACAATGCTGCTTCTCACAATAATTTTAATACATATTTTGATTTCAGAGATGTTAAAATGTGAAAAAAACTCAACAAAACATACATGTTCATTTCACCTATTGTTAGAGCCAGTAGTATGGGCATTCCCAATGAAAGCTACATTTCATGCTTTATAAAGTAGGCATTGTCAATGATATGAACTAGTATTTCAGAAACATTCTGTTTTATCACAATTATCACGTGAATTCTGAAAGAGCTGAAAGCTTGGACCTTCTGACGGCTGTTTTCCTGAGTGTGGATGGACACGGTCTAATGCTCAGCATTTCACTTACATTACAGTTTCATTCTGCTTCCATGAGCCCATTTATTTGTTTTAAATCCAACATTCTTTCTATGAGAATTTCTTTTAAAATAATAGCCACTCTTTGGTGCCGTCCACAAATAACCAGCCTTGCACGCTTGCTGCTGACTCGGCACTGCCAGTTAAACAGCCTGTTTCCCAGGGCTGTCGGGGTTCCTTCCGTCCTGCTTGAGGGATGCTAGGGCTGAGTGAACCAGGACATTGCAACCCTAACTGGCTTTGGAGGTACAAGCTTGTCAATCAGGCTGCCGTCAGTCTCTGTTTAAAGGTGCAGTGAGGTTGATATTTTCCAAGGGAAAAATAGAAAAGTGTGGCTTGCTTCCTTTTTTCGTTTTATGATAGGAAACTTTGCTTGGTGAAGAATAGTTACATTCAAAACTGTGAGAGGTGGGTAAGAGCCACTGTGATCGCTTTCATCAGGAATGGTGACAGAATTTTGATGGTTTGCTTACTTGTCAACCTGCCTGGCTTTTGCCTCGGAGCGAGGCATAGGAGCTGTCAGGACAGAGGGGCGGGATGGAGAACACTCTACATTCCTCTGTCAATTTGTGTAACAGTAGCTATTATTTGCTGCAGGCTTACTGTGTGCCAAGCACTGTTCTAAGCAATTCACAAGCTTGAGCCACTTATTTCTGATAACACATACAGTAAGTGGGTAATAGTACTAGCCCATCTCACCAATAAGGAAACTGAGTGTTATGTGTTGCGTTGTGTCTCCTTAAAACTCATGTGTTGGAGTCCTAACCCCTAGCACCTAAAGATATGACTATATTTGAAGATAGGGTTTCTACAGAGACAATCAAATTAAAATGGGGTCATTAGGGTAGGCCTTAATCGTGTCCTTATAAGAAGGGAAAATTTGGACACAGACAGGCATGCAGGGAGAATTAACATTAAGATGGTCATCTGTAAGCCAAGAAGAGAGGCCTGGGACAGTTCTTTCTCTCACAGCCCTCAGACGAAACTTCCCTGCTGACAGGGGGCTTTCTTCTAGCTTCTGGACTAACTTGGAAGGAACTCTCAGACTTGCAGCTTCCAGAACTGTGAGACAATAAATTTATGTTGTTTAAGCCACCTAGGTTGTAGCCCTTTGTTATAGCAGCCTAAGTAAATTAATCTACTAAAGTTATGAACTGACACAAAAACCTAGGTGTCTGAGTCTGGAGCCTGTGCTCAATTTGACACCACTCTCTGCAGTCCTTACTGAGTTGGAATGAAATCTCTTCCTAGGCTTCATGCTCCATGAAAATGGATGAGTCCATCTATGTGGGGTGCGTGGTTCCTATACATTTTCAATATCACACGGTAACTGCTTGTCTACCATGTTACATTGTTGGTGAAATATCAGTTACATTATTATTCCCCAGGGAGAAGCCAGGGCCAAATTGACCCTGTACATTTGTCCTATAATCTGAAGACTCACACTGGGTCAGCACCAGAAACAGACTTCAGGGATGCTATTGTCCAGGTCAGCCTCTGGATCTGATGATTAGGGTCACTATAACCTATGACTAGGGTACACTTTTTGAGGCATTTAAAGTCTCCTTAAATTATATCCCTGATCATGTCATTCAATGCTCAAATGCTTGGATGGCCATCCATCTCCTTGACATGCAGAATAAAATTGTTAGTCCTTTATCCAGTATTCGAGACCTTATACAGCATTGGCCAGGCCTTTGTTTTCAGTCTTTGCTAGAATATCCATGCCTTTTCTCCCCACATGTGCACAAGGGGAGGCATGCACACACTCAGACCCATTGTGGGCTCACAGCCATGCTGGCCTACCCCTGTTAGTCCAAGATTCACCATGTATTTCTCACACCTCGCCTCTGGCTCTAGATATTTTCTTGAACTTAAACTTCTTCCTTTTCCTTTTTTCACCTAAAGACATTCTACTCACTTGCACAGTCCAGTTCAAACCTCACAATCCCCAGACATTTCTCCCATCTCTTCATTTATTTCCCCTCTAACTCAAAGTCTCAGGACTTGTTTCCCAGCCAGACTTCCAATGCAGACAGTTATGACTCTTAGCCCCATGAGCTCTTGGAAGGCTCAGCCTTTGCCTTTCAATTTTTGTGTCCTGCACAGTATTTAGCAGGGCCTTCTTCATACAGTGGATACTCCATAAACTGTTGTTGGACTTAATGCAGTATCTAGGTCACCCCAATGCAGGCTTCCAAGCAGTCCCCAGAAAGTTCACCAGCCTTCAGAGACAAAAAGTGGAGACCGGGAGCCTCACCCTTCACTTTCATTTTAAGCACAGCCAGCTCATAAAGACAGAATCACTCTTTCTCATGTTTTTCCTGGAAGACAAAGTGTGGGCATATGATCACCAAGTGTGCTTTGTGGTCTCAATTTCACTGTCTACTAGCTTATAAGGTTTTATTTTGTTTCTAGACTTAACTACTTTGAACTCCAGGAGGAATATTACAGCATGCCCTGGCTATAACTCCTTTACCTTTGGTCAGGTAACAAAATGACAGCTCAGATAGCATGGTGGCCCCAAACAGAAACAACATTCGAGATCAAATTGGAAACTTAATATGGTCAAAGTTTACTGCATTTCTCTAGATTGCTTTCTTCATAAGAAATGTGAAGGTAGCGCCAAAGCAATATACTTCCCACCTTATGGGCCTGAGCCTCAGCGTCCAGTTTAAAACTGCTGTTGATCCTTGTGTCTTCATCTTGGTAACAACAACTTCATTAGCAGCATGATCCAAATCCCATGTCCCTTTGCCATGGGATAATTCATTTTGAATTTGATAGAAATTATTCAGCCCTTTTAGCAGGGTGTAATTTTTTAGTGTTAACCTGGAGTCATTTGCCTGGGAACAAATCCTGGCTCCAGTACTTACTAGATCTTAGGGATCCTATATATGACTTAACTTTCTGGACTTCAGTTTCATTATCCATAAGATGGGAGCATTTATTTATTTTAAATAAAGGACTGGTGTATAAAACTGTTATGATAAATTAATTAGTCAATACATGTAAAATGCGTTGACTAGGACCCTGGACATAGTAATTGTTGGATTTGTTAGATGTTATTATTTTAAAGTGATCTCTTCACTGAAAAAAGGAAATGGCAGAGAATTCTATTGGCTTTGTTGTGAACTCTACCTCTAATTCCTTTCCCTCTGCTTGCTTTCTTTTTCTTTTCAGAACATGTTGGAAATTATAAGCAAACACGTAAGTGATGTATGTATATTTAGTTTCATAGACAACCTCAGTGTTACTTTCTGGCATTCTTCCAAAGTATCTTACAAGTTATCAATCTTGCCAGGACAGAATGTGTTTTCTGACCACTTCCCCTTTGCAATTAAGGACTGTGACCACTCGCTTACGCACAGACTGAGACCAGCAGCCTTAACCCCAAAGGAGGTCAGAAACTCCCAGCTCTCCCCGCCAAGGGGGCTAGCTGAGAACCCGATACTGTGTGTTTCAAGGCTGTGGCTAAGGCTGTGACCATAGGAACTGGGAACACCCACCAACACCCTGTTTCCCCCAGCCCCACTTCCTTCGCTTCAATGCCATTAAGCATGGTTGCAGCGCCTCTGTGAATGTTTTGAGTAGAGTTAGGTTTCTGGTGTTTATTGTTGAATTGCTAAAGATTTGGAGAGAAGACAAACAGACAGACATACAATGAAGCAGATGACAAACACCCCTGGACAGACTAGCACTATGAGCAGACATGCTCAGGACGACCCAGGGTCCTGCAGAGAGGTCCGGGAAGGTCTAGGCTCTCATCAGAGCCCCAGGATTTGGTCAGTTGCTCTGCAAATAAAACCTGCCTTAGACATCCAGCAAAGAGGTTTATTTGCATAGGAAATTTGCCAGTCTGGCCTCCAAGATAGTAGGTCACAGTGAGGGTGGTGGTGAGTTTTCCTGTTTACTGTCTACCTTTGTGGACACATCTAATGTGGGGGCTGAAAGGGGTCAGCAAGGGCTGTCTCCTCTCCTGTTTTCAGATTTGGTGTCTCAGTGAAATCCAGTGCTTTGCCTCTTTGATTGTGCTCTGTCTCAGTGCTTCTCAATAGCATGTGAAGTGTAGAGAAGTAAAAGAAATGCACAAAGATTTCTCTTCTAAAGGTGTGGGAGGGCATGGGATTGGGGCTGTTTGGGCTGATGATGGAAAGGTCAGATTGCATTGTATCATCCACAGGCTTTCCAGCTGGGCAGGAAGGCTTCCCCCTCTGACTGCATCATGGCACTTCTTGTACATACTCACTTACCCACAGAAACTAAACTCCAAATGGATAGAGGCTGTGCCTATGTTCTTGGCTCCTGCACACTCAGCATCACCACAGTGCCTGGCACTATCAGACTCTTTGTGCCTATTTGTTGAAATGTCTACAAATAGACTAAATACATATCAGTTGGGATGGCCTTGATTTAAAATATATTAAGCCCCAATGCCTTTGTATCTACATTTGTGTTTTCCAGAACAATCATGCTGGCTTGGGGTTTTATCAATATGGTCATTGCATTTCCCTTTTCTATGGTGGAAGCAGGGATAGTGGCCCTTCAAGAGCTGGGAAGAATATACATTTGAGAACAGCATGTCCAAGCAGCCTGAGATCTCCTGGGAAAATGGACTCCAAATGCTCTTCCATCCTATTTGTGGAGTCTTGTTGTATGCAGGCTTCTCCATCCGGGATTGACTGTAATTCCTTGAGATCCTGGAATCCCATCTCTCCTTGGAGAGAAGTTAAAAGTTTAAAGAAACTGAAGTTACTGGATCTGGTGAGGAGGAAGTTGAATGGCCCATTTTAAGATGATAAAAGGTTATATTCTTTTGAAGATTGTGTGGCTGCAAGACTATAAATTATAGTTTAACATAGGAATCAAGAGCCTTACAATTTTACCTTTTCATCCAGTAATTCTTCTAGGAATATAGCCTAAGGATAACATATGGAAATCAGCAAAAGATCCATACCCAGTAAAATTCATCGCATTGTTACATATGCGAGCCAAAAGTGGGAAACAAGTTTAATGTCCAACAATGGGCAATGGCTGAGAAAATTATGGGGTGCAGCTATTAAAGTGGGAAGTAGGACATTTTGTTGTGGCTCTTTTGATACCATGGATGTTTTCTGTCCCTAAAGAACAAACCACTGAATTTCTAAGTCAAAAAAAAAAAAGTGATATGTTTAATTCTTACCAATCTCTGGAACCCTAATTCTTTCTATTTTTGACTCTAACCCCCCAGGAGCATTGGGGATTGGGTGGGTTTTAGAGATAGGATTAGGCCATCTACCATTCTCATAATTTGGGATTTAGAATAAAAAGTTTAGTGATTTATTCTTAGTGCCACCAAATAACTGTGGGTGTTAAAAGAAACATAACAACCAAAAACAGAGTCAAACTTTTACTTATGAAGATTCTATTTATTGATGATAAAACGTATTTATTGATGATATTGAGATAACTTATTGAGAAATACTTATAAGGATAACTTATTGAGAAATGCTTATAACATCAAATAAAAGCAAGACACACATGTGCATACATTTATATATGTATATACAGATATCATATACTCAATTATTAACATTGATTTTCACCAGTAAGTGATTATGAATAACTATTACTTTCTTCTTAATATTTTTATTATTTTATAGATACACATTGATTTCATAGTAAAGTAAAATTTTGTATTAAACTTGCATTAAATATAACATGATATTAAATTAAAATTATAAAAACATTTAAGATTATAGCATGATGGAGCTTCATTAACTATAAAGAAAAACTTACTGATGGAAAATCAAAAAGTATTTAATATTGTACTTGAAATGAGCTCCTCAGGTAAAATATGTGGCTGCTTCCTCCTTGAGAGTTATGGGGAGAGAAAGCCAATTTCTCTCCCTGAAAGATTAATGAATGTGAGGGCTGGGCAACCCTGGACCACAGGACACCTCTTGTGTTCTAAACACCTGTTGAATGATGGTGACACAGGAAGGACGGTTTAGTGCTGCAGCCAGAAATGGGTCACTGTCTTGCTGGGCCATGTTTTTCTTTTCTTTTCTTTTCTTTCTTTTTTTTTTTTTTGACAAATGCTTTGCCAGTGAGGAGGCTCAAACACCTGTCCCAGGGTATTTATAATAATGCCCTCTCTTACTAAGTTTCCTATTTTTCACCTTCCTTAATAAGTTCCATCCTTGTTATCACCTTCCTCCATTCAGGTCCCCTTTCAGTATAACCCCCATTACAGATGGTAGAACCCTGAGTGGTGGGGTTGATTTACTTCTCCCACTGTTTCCTATATGTTGTATTGTACTGGTGTATGAGTCATGCTGATGAAGTAAATGATAGTTTTAGTTAACAAAACCAGAAGCAGCCTAAGCTTTCTTGCCTTGTGCTTGGCTCTGACCCTTGCTCTTGACCTGTGAGGTCCAATTTTCTCAGGGATATAGATCCAGACCAGGTAGGCATCAGAACAGGGCAGAAAAGTCCTCTGTGGTCTTCAGTAGCCTTTGGGGTTCTCCAAATACGGCTAACTGTCTAATAGAATGGCTATAATATGACCATCCCGAATGGTAAAAGGAATCAACTACTTGTGATGGGCAATAAAGACATCTCATCTTTCAAGTAAAATGAAAGGCAATATACCTTTCATTTCATCAATAAATTTGATTATTTTGGGGCAGAAGAAAATATTTTATGGAGCAGGTAGTTTGTTCCTAGAGATCTTGACAAAATACTACTGGGACAAGAAGAATCTGATAAGAGTTACTATTCATGGCAGCCTGGGTTTTCTTAGGGCCAACCTTGAAAGCATTGACTTGGACTTGGGGAATCCTTCAGAGCTTCCCTGGCCTCCCTGGGGAAAGACTGGATTCTGGAGCTGTTTCCTGGGAAGACTAATTCATTCCGGGAAATGGGAGAGGAGAAAGAAAAGGGAGAGGGGTATCAAGTAAATTGACACAACTTATTTGTTACATTTAGGACAAAAGAGTCCAGGAAGGAAAAATAGCTCCAAACCTAGGTCAGAGAAGTTCCCTGTGTTCCTCCTGGCTCTTTATTCAAGACAGTAAAAGAGGATCCCAAGCAAAGAAGTCGTATCCCTACTAAGAAGTCTGTGGCTTTACAGAGATGGAATGAGAAAAAGTCTGTATTTGTTTGCGAGGGCTGCTATAACAAAGTACCAGGGACTGGGTGGCTTAAAGAGCAGAAACTTACGTTCTCACAGTCTTGGAGACCACAAGTCAAAAGTCAAGGTGTTTGCAGAGTTGACTTATTCCTAAAGCCATGGGGGGAATGATCTGTTCCAGGGGCTCCTCTTGACTTGTGAATGGCTGTCATTTCCTTGTGTCTTCATATTGTCTTCCCTCTGTATGTGGCTGTATTCAGATTTTCTCTTTGTATCAGGACAGTCATCAGATTAGATCCCAACCTAACTACCTCATTTTAACTTAAATACCTCTATAATGACCCTGTCTCCAAATATGGTCACATTCTGGGGTACTGAGGGCTAGGACTTCAACACAGGAGGATTTTTTGTGGGGGCTAGGGGGAAGAGGTGCAAAATTCAGCCCATTGACAAAGCCCATTTATTTCAGACTATGGTAAACTCTGACATAGGAGTATCTCATAATCTTTAGTGCCTATAGGTCTGAGGTCCTCAGTCCTTTTCACCAGAAGGACAGCAGTGGTAAAACTCAGCCAGCAAACATTGCATGCAAGACTTCACTCTTACAGCAAGTACTGAATGAACCATGTACTCAATGCCAGCCTACTTGGACCTGCTGTCCTTCTAAATGGAGCAATTGCAGAAAAAGCAAAGTTCTATGGTGAATCCAAACAGTCTGAAACCATGAAGCTGGGCAGTCTGGCTGTGTGGTGGAGCCCATTCATTATGGTGTGTCCTGATCATGTTTATTTGTCTAAACTCTTCTTGGTGTTTCCAAACTGCCCTCCTTGGACATTAAACAACAGAAAAGTGAGAAGCCATGCAGTTGTAGTCATCTGTGGCTGAAGGCCTATGGTGAGGAGGCCCAGCCAGACTAATAGGAAGATCTGGGACACAGGGAACCATGCTGTGTCTCACTGGGATGGGGCCCTACAAGCTCCAGGTTCCATGGGGCACAGTTTTGGTGTGACTGGTGGGGTCCCTAGAGCCAACTCCTTTTTCATCAGCCAAAAGTAGTGCAGGTTAAACTGATGGATTGGGGGGAGGGGGATGGGTGATGAGGAGACGGAAACACTCTCAAGTCCTTTCCTAAATGCCTTTTTCCTGCCCCAGACTGTGGTAAAATAGAGCAGAGACCAGCTGGCCAGCCTTGTTTGTTTAAGTTGTTGACTAATCTCTGAGTTCATGTGCTGAGCTGGTTCATGAAGTTCTTGAACTTTTATTATCCTTGGACTTCTGACACAATGAGAATGAAATAAGAAACTGCTACTATATTTAAAGCAGCCTATAAGATTGGGTGAGTTAAATGTTTGACTTTGAATCCAAAGATTCAAGGAATTAAACAAAACTGTATAATATTCACTGAGAGCTACTCTGTGCCAGGCCCTTATTTGAAAAATAATGTTTTAAATGCAAAATGCTAATAAGCAAATGTAAATAAGAGATTCTAAAAAGTGGATATAGATCTGTGCTCTCCATTGTGGCAGCCACATTTCAGGTGTCTATAGCCACACATGGCTAATGGCTGCCGTATTGGACAGTACAGATAGAGAACATTCTCATCATTGCAGAATGTTCTAGTGGATACAGATAATGAACAATAAATATGGACTCATATAGAATATTTTTATTTCAAAACATTTTGCAAACTGCAGTTTATGACACCTGGAAGGGACAGTTAAGACCGCTAGTTTATATGTCAGGACTGGAAATAACCTTAAAGATTACGAGATTAATGACCCACCCAATGATTAATCCACTCTACAGCTTCCCCACCAAGCCTCTGTCCATGTTGGGCTTGAAAATTCCAGCAATAGACATTTACCTTCAAAGGCAGTAAATTTTAGCTGAACTTTCTGTAGTCCAAGATGGTTAGTATAATTCAGTACATGGCTCTTAGAAATGCTTATTTTTCTTTGAAAATATTAAGAAATTTTATATTCTTATAAATGCCTTCAGAGATGAGTCACACAATTTCCATAAAAATTGTGTATAGAAAGGGTAAACGTCAAATGTAAGTGTAAATGTCCAAAATAAACTGAGGTGATGCAGTCTGCCCACTTGTCCTGCAGTGTCCTTAAGTATGTTAATAATAGTAACAAAAAAGAATTTAGGCATATTAACATGCTAACAGATGACTTAGTATGAACAATGATCTTATGTATTTCTCAATAATTTTTTTCTCAAAAAAATTTTACAATTGAAAAATAAGTAAATGTTCTAGATAAAAAATTAATCTTACCTTTTATAACACACCTCTTGAATTATAACCAATCACAGTAGAAATACTTAAATATTTTCTTTTCTTTCTTTCTTTTTTTCTTTTTTGAGACAGCGTCTCTCTCTGTCACCCAGGCTGGAGTGCAAGGGTACATCTCGGCTCACTGCAACCTCTGCCTCCTGGGTTCAAGTGATTCTCCTGCCTCAGCCTCCTGAGTAGCTGGGATTATAGGCACACACCACCACACCTGGCTACTTTTTGTATTTTTAGTACAGACGAGGTTTCACCATGTTAGCAAGGCTGGTCTTGAACTCCTGACCTCAAGTGATCCACCTACCTCGGCCTCTCAAAGTGCTGGGATTACAGGAGTGAGCTACCATGCCCGGCCATATTTTCATAGAATGCCTCTACTTGAGTAAACAGGGTATGCTGATGTACTCTGACTTTTCCTCAAGCTCTTGCCATGGTCAGCACCATAGGCCTGAATGGGACCATTGCACTGCTGAGGGGCACCTGCTGGGCGAGCCTGCGGCTGTCCTATTGTGTGTTCCTTGTTTCCTGTGGGATTCTTCTGGCTCCTCCCCAGCTTTCACCTATCATTTCTAATGGCCAGTGGCTGTCCTTTACTATAGGGGATGTCTAGCCAGTGCTTTGATTTTTCTTTCTTTTCATATACACTGGATTTATTTTCAAAGATAAGAGCCAGAATGATTACTCAAGATTCATTATGCTGCCACCAAGGAAAGTCCATGGACTTTGTGACAATGCTTTTCCTCGGTGCCTTTCCTCCTACTTACAGGGCTGACTGATGTTGATGGAAATCTGACTGGCTGAATAATGATGCTGTGTAGTAGTCATTGTAACAACAACAACAACAAAACTATAATAATAAAAAGAAGAATGGTGAGAACAACAACATGCATATATTAAGCACTGTTCTAAAGATTTGGTATAGATTGATTCATATTATACTTAAAACAACTCCATAAGTACTGAATCAGACCACTGCACCACTTAGGCGTACCAGCAGTGGGACCCTGTAACCACTCCCATTGAGTGTTTTGTCTTTCAAATGATGAAACTAAGGCATAGAAATATCACCCAGCCATTAAGTGGCACATCCTGGAATGAATCACAGGACATGTGGGCTCAGAGTCCTTCTTTTTAGCCACTTTGTTTTAGGATAGATTTCTAAAGCTTTCATTCTGTAATGGAGCATGAATATATTCATGTGTAAGACAATCACTTATTTCTATCCTCTTATTTTGCAGGGGGTAACTTTGGTAAAACCTGTGTACAGTTTCATGAGAGGGAGCTTGTTATAACAGAGATACATAAGATCCCCAGTCAGACAGAGCTGATATGACATTGGTTCAGGCATTCGATCCTTCTTAACAAAGCTCCATCTGGATATCTCAGTTTTTGCTCTTTTTCTTCTACCTTTCCTAGAAGGCTGGCAGTACCTTGTTTGCATGTGATACATGTGTATTGTTGTAATGATGATGTCTGCCCCAGTGGGTATGTCTGATATGTGTTTGTTCAGAAACATCTTACCGTATACATGTTTGCATCTGTATTACTGCTTCGATATTTTCGGATTGAGGAGGATCCACTGTATTCAACAACACTAATAAAGAGCCTACTATGTGCAGGAATTTTGCCAGGTGATGAGAGTACAAATGATGAATAATACAGATTCTGTATCTTCAAGGCTTTTATAATCTACTAGAGAAGACCCTCATATAGTTAAAGTCACTGTAATGAGGAAAGTGATAGGATAAGGTGAATGACAGGCCGGATGTGGTGGCTCACATCTATAATTCCAACAATTTGGGAGGCCAAGTTGGGTAGGTTGCTTGAGGCCAGGAGTTCAAGACCAGCCTGGCCAACATGCTGAAACTCCATCTCTACTAAAAATACAAAAATTAGCCGGGCATGGTGGCACACACCTGTAGTCTCAGCTACTCAGGAGGCTGAGGCACAAGATTGAGCCTGGGAGGTGGATGTTGAAGTGAGCCAAGATTGCACCACTGCATTCCAGCCTGGATAATGTCTCAAAAAAGTAAAATAAAACAAATAAAAAATAAAGGTGAGTGAGGAGCAAGAGACGAAGGGCTCTTAGAAAATTCTGGGAATTTGGGAACAGCAAGAAGGGGATATCCTCTGGGCTGAGGTTTGAAGGTTGAAGAAGGTTGTCAATGAAACAAACAGAAGCAGGAAAGGCTTCACCAGCATCTCAGACCTATGAGTGTGAAGTGGAGCTTGGCCAACCTGCTCTTCCTCCAGAGCATTTCATTTCAGCTAGTGGCACCAATTCAGTTGCCAAAGACAGAAACCTGTGTGGCATCTTTGACTCCTTCCTCTTCCTCACCATGTCACGGCCAGTCAGTCACCAAACCCAATAGACTCCACTCCTAAGTGCCTCTGAGACTCATTGCTTCTCTCCACCCCTTCTGCCACCACCATGCTTGGTCCTGGCCTGGATGTGGCCCGTGGTCTAGTGACCGGCTCTCTGAGTCCAGACTTGCTCTGCCCATCTCTTTCTACCACTATCCCTCAAACCTATTCTCCACATTGCAGTCAAAGCACATTCTAAATTACACAACAGACATGTCATTTTCCTGAGAAAAAAACTTTCAATGACTCTCCATTGCTCCCGAATAAAATTCAAATTTTTATTGTGAGTGACAAAAGCTTTGTGACTCAATCCCTGCTCATTTTCTAGTCTCATTTTTCACTATTCTTCCTTCCACTCTGATCAAGCTACACTAAACTTCTTTCAGTTCCTTGAATACATCCTGTTTTGCTTCTTGGCTTTTATATGTGTGTCTTCCCACTTTGCTTGGATAACTGACTCATCCCACAAGCCTCATCTTAAATATGGCTTCCTCCAAAAAGTCTTTTCTGGACTCCCAAGTCTAGGTTAAGAACTTCTCTCATGTGCTCCCAGGACACATTTTACTAATTACACTTTATGGTGACTGCGTTTGCTTGTGTATCAGCACGTTAAAGTGGAAACTAAATCCTAGGTGGCAAAAACTCCCATATTTCGAAGAAAGATACTTGTAGAGAAGGAATCTGGAAACTAAGTTAAGGATATACATAATTGAGGTTGAAATAATCAAGCCATAGTTTGTTTAGAGAATCTGTGAGAGGGGCTTTGAGATAAGCAGTTGGAGAGGTTGATATTTGTTGTGAAGTTTCAGGTAACTAAGAGCCTGGGATTTGTCTCACATCTAAGAAGACTGAAAGCAAATGGTGTCTGAAGCTGCCTCTCTGGTGGCAGAGCTAAGACCAAGCTGCAAGCAGTGAAAAAAAACTGTGTTTTCACTGACAACAAGGCAGAATGTGTACGAGGGATGTGACGTGGGCAACCAGGAAGGGGACAGTCTGAGGATCATTTTTAAAGGGACTCCATCCAAGAAGGTTTCCAGCCAGAGGCAGGCTGTAGCCAGAAGAAAAGAATGAGAGGTACTATTAGTTGCAGAAATTGAGGGGAGAATTGTAAACAGTCAGCTAGGGAGAGGGAGTTTCAGTCAGATGTTTCCAGTGGGAAAATCTTTAAGAAAACACAAAAGAGTACCATGAATGAAAGAGTTCACGCTGAACATTTTACCAAGCTCAGAGAGCACCAGCCCAGGTTATAACTTTACTAGTCAAATAAGTCCCCTCCAGTTCCATCCCACCCATATCAGGCTCCCCTTCCCATGGTAAAGTTTCCAGACTGAAAGTTCTGAATTGAGGGAGGGAAGAAGATTTAACTTGAAATTCAATCAAAGCTTTTATTATTAACTTGGACCTCTTCTTTTAATTTTTGAAATGAGTGTGTTCACAGGACTAAAAGTGACCAGAGGACTTTTTATCATTTATGTAAGAACAAAGAAATTAGGCTGGACAGGGTGGCTCACACTTGTAATCCCAGTGCTTTAGGAGGCCAAGGCAGGTGGATTACTTGAGGTCAAGAGTTCAAGACCAGCCTTGCCAACATGGTAAAACCTTGTCTCTACCAAAAATACAAAAATTAGCTGGGTATGGTGGCAGACACCTGTCATCCCAGCTACTCGGGAGACTGAAGCAGGAGAATCACTTGAACCCAGGAGGCGGAGGTTGCAGTGAGCCGAGATTGCACCATTGCACTCCAGCCTGGGCAACAGAGCAAAAACTCCATCTCAAACAAACAAACAAACAAAAAAAAAAAACAAAGAAATTATGAAACCTACCTGAGATTTCCAGCCAGAGGGAAAAAATATGGACTACTTGTTGGTTTTAAGGTTTTTTTCTTTGTCTTTGGGTTTCAGCAGTTTGATTATGGTGTGGCTAGGTGTAGATTTCTTTGTACATACCCACTTTGTGATTTTCTGACATTTTAAATCAATGAGTTAATGTCTTTAATCAGTTTGGAAAGTTCTCACCATAATATACTTCTATATTCCCTCTGTTGCATTTTTTTCCTGTCCTTTTGGAACTCCAATTACACATATATTAGACCTTTTGATAATGTCCCATGTATTTCTCATGTCCTCTTCTGTTTAATTTTCTAATTATTGTTCCTCTATTTTAGAAGTTTTCTATTGAATTGGCTTTGAATTCATTAATTTTTTTTTGTTATCCAGTCTGTTATTAAGTTAATCTAGTTAATTCTTAATTTTAGATATTTTATATTTTTGTTCTAGAATATCCACATGCTTATTTTTAAAAACATTCCATTTCTTTGTTGCAATTTTCTATCCTTCATCCATTTTGTTTACCTTTGCCTCTGTTTTCTTTACTATATGTAAAAGAATTATTTACAAATTATTGGAGGCTGGGCATGGTGGCTCACACCTATAATCCCAGCACTTTGGGAGGCCAAGGCAGGCGGACCACCTGAGGTCAGGAGTTCGAGACCAGCCTGACCAATATGGAGAAACCTCGTCTCTACTAAAAATACAAAATTAGCTGGGCGTGGTGGCACATGCCTGCAATCCCACCTATTTGGGAGGCTGAGGCAGGAGAATTGCTTGAACCCAGAAGGTGAAGGTTGCGGTGAGCCGAGATTGCACCATTGCACTTCAGCCTGGGCAACAAGAATGAAACTCCGTTTCAAAAAAAAAAAAAAATTATTGTCTACTATTTCCAATATTTGGGTCATCTGTTGGTCTGTTTTTAATTGGATTTTTTTCCCTCTTCATTATGAACCATGCATTTCAGCTTCTTGTCACGTCATATGATTTTAAAAATTGTATACCAAGTATTGTATATAAAAGAACTAATGTAGATATTATTTTGCAGCTAAGGTGAGGACTTCAATCCAATCAGAAACTGAGCTGGATTGTAGCTTTAAGTAGTTTCAGTGCAACTCTTGTTTCAAATATCTCGAAGGATATATTTTTTTGTATTCCTATTTTGTTCTCTTTCTCTGACAAGCTTCTCTCATACACTAGAAGATTTCTCTCTCTACCTTCCCAGCCCAGTTCCCCACCCACTTTGCCCAGTACTCAACAAAATCTGTCAGGGAAGAAGACCAGTAATTGGAGAAAATAGTTGGGCATTTGTAGATTTTAATCTGTTACATCAGCTCCAGTAAAATATCTCTGCCTACAGCAAACTCAACACTACACCTATCTGTGTTTATGCTTGACAAATGTTCCAAGGGAGGAAAGGGACTGTTAATCTTTCTTATCTAGAAAAGAATGTTCATGTGCAATTCCCTTTAGATTTTTTTTTTGCATTATCAGCTCATCGATAACTTTAAAAATATATATATATATTTTTTTATTTAGTTTATCTGGTGGCTTTGTTTAGTTGTTATGGTTATGGTAATGCCATGGTCTACTGAGATCTTCCATGTAATAAATAAAGCAGTTTACTGAATGGTTTTAAACTCTCGTTGCAGGGAAGAAATAATATGCTTTATTTTCTCTTTGCATCTATTAGGTTCTATTCTTTCAATGTTATTACAACATTTGCCTTAGAGTATAAGCTTTGTGGGCACAACAATTATCTATTTTATTCAGCATTATATCTCTTATGCCTACCATAGTACCAGACTCATGGTTGGTATGCAGTACGTGTTTGTTGAATGACTAAATTATCAGCATGAACAAAGAAATAGAGGTTTGAAATAAATAGTATGATATTCAAGAAAATTACAAGTTATTCTTTATGTTCTAAAACTAGAACTTTAAGTGCAAGGCAATGATGGATGTTGAGGCTAAAGACAGAGATGGGAAAAAATTAAGGAAGAGTTTGTAAAGAGCCTGGACTTTATCTTAAGTGTTGGTAGGCTGCTGAGTGGTTTCAAGAGGGGAAGTTATACATCCAGTTGTTTGTGATAAATGAATCAATCTGGAAGATGGGTTTAAGTGAGAGGAGACTGCTGGAAGGAGGATGAAAGGGAAGACATTTTAGTACTTAGGCAGGAAATGATGAGAGGCTCATTTACAGACAAGAAGGAGGGAACAAGCACTCTGGGAATATGGCAGCATAGCCTTATTCCTTGACACCCTCCCACTCCCATCTCAATAACACAGAGAATATATGGGGATGGGAAGTCTACCTGAGGCTTTAGGACCTAAGGAGACAGTATAGGAATAGAAGAGCACAAGCCAACTTCTGGACAAAATTATTTACAGCAATGAGCAGATCTAAGTATTAGTAGATTTGGGGAAGTCTGAAAACAGAATCAATCCCATAGCTTATTGGGAGATTATAATCATTTGGCCAGGTGATCCCACGCATCCTGACAGACATATGGAATCTACTTGAAATTTCCAGCCCTGAGAGATCCCCAGTCCTTCTTATGCTGCCATCCTGGTGAGGAAGCATCTTCCTTACCCCTCACTTCATGGATGTCTACCATTGCCTAAGACCCTTCTAATAATCTGACATATCCAGAAGCAATGGGGACCAACACCAATGGACATTGGTAGGAAAAGAAGGGTCAGGTATCACCCAAAGGGTCTCAGGAGCTTGAAAGAGGGACTTGAATCAAATAAACTCAGCAGCTTGTTTACAGAGAAGGTTTGGTAAAGAAACAGAGGTGAATTTTATAAATGATTGTAAGGAGAATTATTGAGGGGGTATAGGAAGCTATTGTGAAAGATCAATTGAAGAGAAAAGGGGATTTCTTGAAATAAAATTTAATTTTGGACTTTAAAGTCCAACAGATCACCTGAATAATAGAACAGAAACTGCTGAAATATTGAACATAGATCTAGATCAAATGAAGGAACATATTCAGGATGAAAACATAAATAAAGGCCAGGTGTGGCAGCTCATGCCTGGAATCTCAGCACTTTGGGAGGTCGAGGTAAGCAGATACTTGGGGTAAGGAGTTCAAGACCAGCCTGGGCAACATAGCAAAACTCCATCTCTACTAAAAATACAAAAATTAGCCGGGCATGGTGGTACCTGCTTGTAATCCCAGCTGCTCAGGTGGCTGAGGCAGGGGAATTGCTTGAACCCGGAAGGCAGAGGTTGCAGTGAGCCGAGGTCGCACCATTGCATTCTAGCCTTGGTGACAGAAGATCTCAAAAATAAATAAATAAATAAATAAAAAATAAATAAAATGAAACTGCAAGTTAAACAATGTACTATAGAAGACCTAATATGGCGAAAATAAGAGTTTCAAAGAAGAAACAATAAAAAATTATTTTCTGAGGAAAACTGAAGTGGAGACAGATTCAGGAAACATTTAGGAAATGAATACAATAAGACCCTTTGATATTATTTATGTTTTCAGAAACAGCTACAATCTCTCTAATTAATTTTTGTATTTCCCAAAAGTTTATTTAAAAGCTCTAATACTTTAGATTAATTTTATTTTAGGAATAAGTCTGAGATAATATTAATGAATTAAAAACCTATCAAACAGAGTTGCTTTCTAGAAAGTAAGAGATAAAATTACTCTAAATATTTCTAGCATTGTGCGCAGAAGAGATAAACAGTTATGGACAGGTTTACTTCCTTCATACATGACCAAGATGTTTTTCCTCTTCCATCTCCCATCCAGTTTTCCATAATGTCTGATAATTTGCCATTAGAAATGCACTCCTTTAGGGGTGAGAGCTAAACCAAACCAACCAAATAGGCCATGTTTGGCCAAGAGGACCTCAGAGAAACCTTAAAATAATAATAAAAAAATCCACCTGAGTTCCCAACCATGATGGGTTGGTAAGTCAGATGCCTCATTATATCCCCTTCCTTTTACTGTTTAGACACAACAGCTGATAGCATTAATGTTAAAACAGAGATCATAAGACTGACAGAATAGACTGTTTATCCAATAAGATTCCAAATTGTAAACAAGAGCTATGGCCATGCCAAGTAAGGGTTAAGTCGCACACTTTACACTTAACAAACAAACCATGTTCTAATTCCCACAGGGTTTCTTCTTCCTCTTTCTCCAGCAGCTAAACAACACTAGCTTTGAGATAAGTGATGTTGAAGCAGTTGCAGCTCCCCAGCCATCAGACACTGAATAACCGAGCCCCACCTGTTACACAAGCCACAGTGCCAGCTTTGACTGGACAAGAGACTGATTTCTGTAACTTTCTCCTGATAAGAGACCACCAACCATGGACTAGTTCTGGCTGGTTTTACAGAGGATGCACATTTGAGTGCCTTCCTGTCCCTTCTTCACCTAATTGTATACATTTAAATGTTAAATCTCCGTCCCAACGGAACTGTGGGACGCATGTAACATGCATGTTTGCCTATTATGCATGCTTACGCCCTTTCATGAATATTCATAGCTCTTCCTATGTCCTGTTGAATATGTATGCTTTGCCAACCCCTTCAGCTTAAATTCCTGTGTTACTCTTCCCTCTGTTGAAGGGCTTGCTTTAGGTTTTTTCCCGGTGGCAGGGTGCCCTTCCTGCCTGCAGGTTGTAATTCCATTCTTAAGAAATAAAACTCACCTTTGGCCGGGCGCGGTGGCTCACGCTTGTAATCCCAGCACTTTGGGAGGCCGAGGCGGGCGGATCACGAGGTCACGAGATCGAGACCATCCTGGCTAACACAGTGAAACCCTGTCTCTACTAAAAATACAAAAAAATTAGCCGGGCGTGGTGGCGGGCGCCTGTAGTCCCAGCTACTGGGAGAGGCTGAGGCAGGAGAATGGCGTGAACCCGGGAGGCGGAGCTTGCAGTGAGCCGAGATTGCGCCACTGCACTCCAGCCTGGGCGACAGAGCGAGACTCTGTCTCAAAAAAAAAAAAAAAAAAGAAATAAAACTCACCTTTCTAAATTTGTAAATTGTGTGATTTAAGTTAAGAGGGGTAAGGCAGTATATTTCCAGAAGACTGCCAACATAAAATTTTAATTCAATTGTCCATTGACATAGTCAATGTTAATTTGTTATCACTTATTAGTTAATTTGTTAGCTGAAGGGAATGTAATAAGACCAAGTTGCTTCTAAAGGGTAACGGGTAAGCTGGATTAGATTATTAGGGAAGCCAGTCCTAGGTGAGAGGTTTCATTAGGTTTTCAGTGAGCAGCATATGAGCCTGGACCTGAGATCAGAAGAGGTGGGAACAGACAGAAAAAGAAGAGTGATCAAAGGAGAGGTGGTAAGTACAAAAGACAAAGCCCACCAGTTTCATAAAGTTGCTCAGGCTGACTCCATTTCCAGGGTGAGATATTTTCACAGACTTATTACTTATGATTATACACATTTTAAAAATTGTTATTAGCATGAGGGGCTGCATATATATTTTATAATACCCACACTTATAAATTAGTTGCAACTGGCTTCAGATTTAGCAAGTATATTATACAGGGTCCTGGCAGGAAATAGGTGGCAAATCCAAGGGATTTAACTGAAAAGACTTTAATTTGAAGAGTTGCGGTCAGGGTTAAGCAAACTAAGAAGGGATGGTAAGGAACCCAGGGGCCAGCAAAAGTGGGATGGCTTTCCCACACTGCAGTAGGTTGATTAATGCCCTCCACCATCAAGGAATCCATATCCTAAGCCCCAGACTCTGTGAATATGTTACCTCACATGGCAAAACGGACTTTGCATATGTAATCAAGTTAAGGATCTGGAGATGCAGAGATGATCCTGGATAGTCTGGGTGGGCCCAATGTAATCACAAGGGTTCTTATCATAAGAGGGAGATATTAGCTGGGCATGGTGGCTCACGCCTGTAATCCCAGCACTTTGTGAGGCCAAGGCGGGCGGATCATGAGGTCGGGAGATCGAGACCATCCTGGCTAACACAGTGAAACCCCATCTCTACTAAAAATACAAAAAATTAGCCGGGCATGGTGGCGGTCACCTGTAGTCCTAGCTATTCGGGAGGCTGAGGCAGGAGAATGGTGTGAACCTGGGAGGAGGAGCTTGCAGTGAGCCAAGATTGTGCCACTTCACTCCAGCCTGGGCTACAGAGCAAGACTCTGTCTCAAAAAAAAAAAAAAAAAAAAAGAAAAGAAAAGAAAAAGAAAAAAAGAGAGAGATATTAGAGTTAGAGTCAGAAAGAAGCTGTGAGGACAGAATCAGAGGTCAGAGACTGGAGTGATGAGGTTTGGAGATGAAGGAACCAAGGAATTTAGGTGACTTCTAGAAGATGGATCCTCCCCGGAGTTCAGCAAAGTGAAACATCTGTCATAATAATAATGAATGACTTCCTTTTTCATTTTCATTCATGTAGTGAAGTTTTCTAAAGGCAGCATCATGTGCAATATTGTAACAGAGTAAGTGCAGGACTGAATGTGACTCTATCAGGCCAATAGTAGAGATGTGAAAAAATGTAAAACAGTGGCACTTTTCTCCCTACTTTTTTTTTGAAAATCTGTTTTTTAACAAAATAATTTTATAAAAGTATTATGAGTTATTTATAAAATTATATTAACATTATGTTAACATGCTAATATGGTAAAATTTTCTGCTTGGATTTTGAATACACCAAATATTTATAAATATAACTCACACAAATAAAGCCTCTTTGGTATTCTCAAGAATTTTGAAGAATGTAAAAAGTTTGAAAATTGCTGATCTAGCAAATGACTGAACATGAACAGCTATAGTATTTGTATGTGCCCAGCAGTGCAGCAATTCCTTATCCTTCTCATATCTGCACTTTAATTTTCCTTTGACAAATATCTCTCCCTCCTCTCAGCCCATGACATGAGGTTCACATGGGGTTAACTTAATTCCCTGGCTCAAAGGAAAGGCATTTAATTCAGACTTGTATCCAACAATTCCTGAAGCTAGACTTAGCCCTATTTTTCAATAACATGAACCAATCAATTTTCACATGAGTCCAAAAGAATTCTATGTTAATACACTAAGGTACTAGGAAATATAGTTTGAGAAATGTTGATCTAAACATTGTGTTATTTATAGTGGAGTATTGACATAAACTTTGAATCTTCAATTATGTTCTGGGGTCTTGGCATCTCTTAATACCTATTAGCTTACAAGGCTTTCACTCAACAATTTTATAATTTTGATAATGAATTGATGGATTAGCTGATTTATTGTTAAAATAAATATATTAATGAATTTACGATAAATAAGGCAGATAAATAAGACATGCAATTGGGAAGACAAGTTAAACAAATCGTTATAATAATACAATCACTCTCAGCTTAGGATAGCTCCTGGCCACTTTCTCTCTGGGTGGTTTTTACTCTGGGAGTAGTTTAAATCATTATCTAGTAGTAGTTTAAATCATTATCTGGTAGTAGTTTAAATCATTATCTAGTAGTAGTTTAAATCATTATCTTTACCTAAGAGTTTTCTCTGACTCCCCACATGGGTCTAGACCCTAGTATTATTATAAGATTCTCATTGTACTTGCACTTTGCCTTCAAAGTACTAATCACAGTTTGTTTTTTTTTTTACTATATTATTACTTTTTTTTTTTTTTTAATTATTATACTTTAGGTTTTAGGGTACATGTGCACAATGTGCAGGTTTGTTACATATGTATCCATGTGTCATGTTGATTTCCTGCACCCATTAACTCGTCATTTAGCATTAGGTATATCTCCTAATGCTGTCCCTCCCCCCTCCCCCAACCCCACAACAGTCCCCGGAGCGTGATGTTCCCCTTCCTGTGTCCATGAGTTCTCATTGTTCAATTCCCACCTATGAGTGAGAACATGCGGTGTTTGGTTTTTTGTCCTTGCAATAGTTTACTGAGAACGATGTTTTCCAGTTTCATCCATGTCCCTACAAAGGACATGAACTCATCATTTTTTATGGCTGCATAGTATTCCATGGTGTATATGTGCCACATTTTCTTAATCCAGTCTATCATTGTTGGACATTTGGGTTGGTTCCAACTCTTTGCTATTGTGAATAGTGCCGCAATAAACATACGTGTGCATGTGTCTTTATAGCAGCATGATTTATAGTCCTTTGGGTATATACCCAGTAATGGGATGACTGGGTCAAATGGTATTTCTAGTTCTAGATCCCTGAGGAATCACCACACTGACTTCCACAATGGTTGAACTAGTTTACAGTCCCACCAACAGTGTAAAAGTGTTCCTATTTCTCCACATCCTCTCCAGCACCTGTTGTTTCCTGCCAATCACAGTTTTATTAGTGATTTGTGTGATGATTTGTTGAATCATTTTTTTTTCCCACTGGGGTGTAAGCCCCATGTTCTATCTTGATCATCATGTTTCTAGCCCAGTGCTGGCATATAGTGGGTTCTCACTAATATATCTGTAGAGTAAATGAAGAAATGCATGAGTGACATGACAGGAGAATTTAAGGATGCCACGGGAGCATAAAACAGAGGGAGCCACCTGGGTAAGGAGAGCTGAGGAAGACTTCTGGAGAAGCGACATTTGAGCTGAGAAAGGAAAGACAAGTGGGAGAGTCCTCCAGGTGTAGAAGTTGGAGAGATGAGCACTCCAGTTAGGTAGCATTTGAAGCTGATGTAGAAAAGTCTTGAGCCAGCTTGTGAAGGACTATTGGAGAGTTTTATTTTTTATTTGTATCTTTTTTTTTAAATTTTTGAGACAGAATCTTGCTCTGTCTCCCAGGCTGGAGTGCAGTGGCATGATCGTGGCTTACTGCAGCTTCGACCTCCTAGGCTCAAACAATCCACCTATCTCAGCCTTCTGAGTAACTGGGACCAGAGATGTCCACCAAAATGCCTGGCTAATTTGTTCATTTTTTGTAAAGATAGGATCTCCCTATGTTCCCCAGGCTATTCTCCATCTCCTGGGCTCCAGTGATCCTCACGCCTCGGCCACCCAAAGCGCTGGGATTATAGAAGTGAGCCACTGCGCCTGGCCTATTGAAGGTTTTTAATCTTCAGGGTTTCGACTTTATACCAACAACACTTAGAAGCCATCAAAGAGTTGCAGGTATGGAAATGACATACGCTTTTGCTTTTAGAAGAAAATCCTGATCAGTATGCACAGAATCCTTCAGGGGGCAAGTGTGATGCATTCTGATAAGATATAGCATGGCTTAGACTGGGAGACTGGCAGAGGCTTTGAAGATTCCTTTGCTCAAATTTTATTCAGCAAGTATTTACCATGCACCTACTATAGCAGAAAACATTTTTAGGAAATGGTGAATGTTACAGAGGTGAATAATACAGCAGGAGTCGTTGAACATATGGAATTTATCTATTAATTGGGGAGTGAGTGTTGACAAAGGAGTAAGTAAATACATAGGCAAGAAAGATACATTACCTGTGAAAGAGCAGCAGGTAGACTGACAGTGGAGTATCTAATACAGCCTATGGAAGCCAGAATACAGTGGGATGACATTTTTGGAGTACTAGTAGAAATGTCATATGAAGAACTCTGTAGGAATGTAACATATGGTCCCACATAGGAAGCTCCTGGGTCAAGTATACCTGAACATAATTCAGGGATTTGAGGGACTTTCTTGTAACCTGAGGATCAAGATGTCAAGGAATTAAAAACATGTGTAAAACATTGTTGTATAAAAACCCATTAAGAAGGATGGAAGACACTATAGTAAAATCATCGTGGGTTTAGTTGTTACAACACATTTTAAAAATCTTTGATCCCAATAAATATTTATAAGAAAGAATAAATATGGAATTATTTCCTGAGTCAAGGAGCAGGGAGAGAATGAGGAAGAAGAGGAGGAGGAGGAGGGGGAGGAGGAGACAATAAACCTACTTCCCAAAGTTAACAAACAAAAAGTAGGAAGAGGCCAAAGACTACAAGGAGTAGAATTAATGTCAATTGTTTCTATGTTTGAGTTTGAAAATTTTTTGTCCCTTCTCCACCAACCTATATATTGATACACATATAAATGCTAAAGGCATTTTTGAATTTGAACACATCATTTTCTTTGTATGGGTGCCTTTAAAAAAAATCCAACCTGGTCACTCTTCTTCAACATTTACTGAGGTCTAAATGTTCAATTTAGAACACATGCTTTAATAACTCAGAGACCTGTCATTTGTCACAAATCTTGCCTAGAGAAGTACTCATTAGCGAATTAGGCAGAAAGAGGATGCAAAATAAAAAGGCACAGTAGTCCCTTGATATCCATGGAAGACTGGTTCCAGGACACCACCAAACCCCTCCCCACAAATACCAAAATCCATGGATGTTCAAGTTTCTTAACATATCATAGTATTTGCATTTAACCTACACACATCCTCCTGTATACTTGAAATTATCTCTAGACTATTTATAATACTTAATACAATGTAAATGCTATGTAACTAGTTGTGTACCATTTAGGAAATGATCACAAGAAAAAAAGTCTACAGATGTTTAGTCCAGACACAGCCATCCATTTTTTTTTTCAAATATTTTTGATCCGTGGTTCATTGCATCCACAGATGTGGAACCCATGGATACTGTGGGCTGACTGTATTAATAAAAAAGTGGAAACATCCTAAGTTTCATGGGTGTTTAAATTGGTCAGCAACTTCCTTCTGAAGAAGTATCAGAATTTGTGAGCAATGTTAATATTTTTGTTATCTCACTAAGGGCCACAGTTCTGAATAGAGGTTTTTAAAAAGCCCTAGCAAGGTTTCTTTAGCAATGAAACTAACATTTAACTATATCATCAGCTTCATGTTACATCTCTTTCCTGATGGTTGGGTGAGCCCTCCTCGGATGCTTGCTTCTGGCTACACGCCGCTTTACCCTTTTCTCTGCACCGTTTTCATCTTTATAAAGTCAGAGTTGGTGTCTATAGGCTCTCTACTGCCACATCCATGACCTGCCTCACTCAATGTCACCTTCAAGAAGCAGAAATAGGGATTTGGGAAGGGGATTCTGAAATTTTCGAAGTCTTCCAAAATACTTTGAGAAACTATATTTGGAAGCACTTTGGGGGGAGAGGTTGGACAGAAAGGGTCTTCAGAGATCATCAAATTCAACTTTCTAAATCCTAAGGAGGAAACCGAGACTCCAGGATGTGAAGTCCCTTCTCTACCAAACTAGAATCGACGCAGGAGGAATGTCTGAGGTGCAATCCTTATCCTTTAGCAAAGGTCTCCTCTGCGTCTTCCTTAGCCCATCTCTTGGACCTCCAGAAAGACAGCTGAGGATGGCAAGGGGAGTCTGGAACCACTGGAGTCGCCCCCAGCCTCCTCCTCGGAGGGCCCCCATGAATGAGGCCCTTCAGTGAGAGATTGAGAGAGAGGGAGGGCGAAAGGAAGGAAGGGGAGCCAGAGGTGGGAGTGGAAGAGGCAGCCTCGCCTGGGGCTGATTGGCTCCCGAGGCCAGGGCTCTCCAAGCGGTTTATAAGAGTTGGGGCTGCCGGGCGCCCTGCCCGCTCGCCCGCGCGCCCCAGGAGCCAAAGCCGGGCTCCAAGTCGCGCGCCCCACGTCGAGGCTCCGCCGCAGCCTCCGGAGTTGGCCGCAGACAAGAAGGGGAGGGAGCGGGAGAGGGAGGAGAGCGCCGGAGCGAGAGGGCCGAGCGCCATGCGCCGCGCCAGCAGAGACTACACCAAGTACCTGCGTGGCTCGGAGGAGATGGGCGGCGGCCCCGGAGCCCCGCACGAGGGCCCCCTGCACGCCCCGCCGCCGCCTGCGCCGCACCAGCCACCCGCCGCCTCCCGCTCCATGTTCGTGGCCCTCCTGGGGCTGGGGCTGGGCCAGGTCGTCTGCAGCGTCGCCCTGTTCCTCTATTTCAGAGCGCAGGTGAGTGGCCACCTTCCCAGGGGCGCGCGGCGGGGAGCGCCCATCTCCTTCTCCCGCACTTGGAAACTGAGTCTGGCCGCAGGGCTGGGTCCCCCAGAGCGTGCATATTCCGGAAGGGAAAGTGACTCTGAGAGAGGAAGTGTCGAGTTTGGGGACAACCTGGCGCGGGGCTGTCGGGCGCACCCTGCTCTCTCTCCGCGCACGCACCCCAGCTCCTCGGTGCGCCGGGGGCGGACTCCCCTGGCTGGACGATGGGTTTGAATCTCACCCCGTCCCTACGCTGGGAAACAGCACTGGACTCTCACCTCTTCTGGTAGTGATTGCATACTTTTTCTCCCTGTCATTTCTCACTTGAAGTTAAGAATCAACTTCTGTTCACATAGGAAAAAAGTTGAGCGCCTTCACTTGGGCATCTACCTTTCCCTTCCCGCCCACCACCCGGCGGGTTTCGGTTCCTGCGCCTGGCTGCTCTGCAGGTGTGCTGGGGCCACAGTGCTTGAGGGCTGCGCGGAGCGGGAGGTCGCGGTGCTCGTGCCCAGGTCGCCCAGTGGGTGGGCAGAATGACACGGCGCGACCAGAGAGGCGCGGGCTAGGGATGGGGGCTCTGCGGCTGTGGCGCTGTCCTGTGGGGGTGAAGGAAGAGGGACAGCCCCACGTGCCTGCTAGGGATGTGGGCGGAGGAAGGAAGCGAGGTGTGTGTGATGGCACAGTGTTACTACAGTCTAGCAAATAACCAACCTTCGAAAAGATGAAGAGGTTCTTTGCACGACGGCTAGGAACTGCAGAGAGATAGTAGGAAGGAAGGGGTAAATTTGTAATATTATGCTTTCTGGTGGTTTATGCTCTTGTGTTTTCTTGGAAATTGCAGTGCAGTTGGTTGGATTCATTCAAATATTCTTGTCTGGTGCTGTGAACTCTTTCTCAGAGGAAGTGGGGGGCTGACTGTGCATTTTTTTTTATGGGAAAAGAAAGTTGGGTTTGGACTACATTCGTTTTCAGATTCAAAGGTGATTACTAAACCAAACGGGATGCATCAAAACATGGCATTGCTTGGATTGTATGGTTTTTTGACATGTGCCAATGTCTCGAACTCCATTACTTTTGATCATAGGCTTTTTGTTAAGTATTCAATATCCGCTAGTTTGCATTTTCTAGAACTAGTGTGATTACCTACTTAAAGTAGAAATGCAATGAGCCACACTTCAGAAAATCTGCATTAAATATAATCTACCCATTGAGAGTTTTGTTTTTTCTAAAAAGACAACTTTTGAGTGGTTTGCTTGCAACACAGATAACAAATCTATATGAAAGTGACTAAACGTCTTTCTTTCATTGGAGTGTGTTGCAATAAGAATGGCTTACCCATTTTCTCATCCAGCATTTTGTTAATAACCCCCATTTAGTGCTTGTGCATGGAGTGCCAGCGTTGTGCATGGCACCATCACCTGCGATGGAATGAGTTAAGAATCATTTATTCAACACACAGTGTCCACTTACTATGGGCATGGAGCCAGATAACAGAGTGGCCTAATAAAACCATTAAAATTCTTAGTCAAACAAAAGAGCAACAATCAGAAAAGGGATCAAAGATGCAGTAGTTCTCCACTGTTTATCTTTTCTGACACCTTCGGGATATGGCATTTTCATTGCCATAATAGTGAAGAGAGTGTCCAATGTTGAAAGAGCAGTAGGCAATGAAGGAGTTCTAGGAACCATGAACAGCTTGGCTTGGCAGGAGCTGTGGAAATAGGTGGCATGGCTGTGTAGGAAAGAGTGACCTGCTGGGCTCTTGTTAGAGTTGTTCACCTTTTCCCTAGGAATTCTCGGTGGTCCCCGTGGGCGAGGAGTCAGGGCTTTCGCTGATCTCCCATCATTCTTTAGTAGTATGGATAATAGTGAAACACTCAGAACCCCTTTTCAAAGTAAACATGTGAGTTAGTAAGTCTAGCCAGAAAATATTCCTTTGGAGAAGTTAATGTCATTAGACTTCTGGGTACGGTTTTCTTAAATACCATGAAAATTTGGTTCCTTTGACTTGTGCAAAATAATTTAGCTATTACTGTGAACCCAATTTTGTACTGCATTTTAAAAAGGCTATCTCCTTCAGTAAAGAAAAAATATTAGGAACAATGTGTTCATATGAATATACCACTGGATCGGGATACATTTTACTGGATATTGTGTCTACAATTGTTACCCAAAGGAGTCCTAATCATTTTGAGATGCATTCTGAAATATTTACAAATAAAACTGCTTTGGTGTCGAATTTGTTTCAAAATAATTTCTGGTTGCTTACAGATGAAAAAAGATTTGCCATACATTGGTAATAGCTGAAGGGCTGATGCGTGCCAGGGGGTTCACTCTGTAATTCTTTCCCCTTTTATGTGTGTTAGAGACCTTCTTTCAAAGTCTTAGCTAACAGAATAGTCTCCATTTGACCTGCCGCCGATTTAACATTTTCACTTTTATCAGCTCTTTTGGATTGGAACTTGGTACCAAATAAATCATAGTAGTTTTTTGATTCCCACTAAGATTGTGAATCAACTATTTGAGGTTTCTAAATGCATTTGAATGAGAACAAAGTATCTAGTAACATGTTTGTAGTTTACAGTTAAAAATGACGAATTAGTTTCATTGTTTTTGTTTAAAGGTGGAGAAAAGAAGGTATGCAAGTCCTCAAGGAAAAGCAGTTTGAGTTTTTAAATGCATTTAGAAGAATGCCCAGAATAGTGTAAAAATTATGGTGACTATTAAAAAATTTTGTTTTCTTAAATGTTTGAATAGATAAAATTGAATCAGCCTCCTAAATGTTTGCAGATTGCATGTGCCTAGATGTAAAAAATACATATCTACTAGATCCAGTGTAGCTTGGCTTTTCCCCCACCACCCTGCCAAAGAGAAAATAGTGTGTGGCTTCTGCTATATATTTACCACATAGTATTCATACTTTGGTTTACAAAGAAAAAAAAATAACCCTTTCAAAAAGTTGCTCTGTGTGTGTGTGTGTGTGTGTGTGTCTTTAACATCCGTATAACCATATTCAAAGCTTAGGGTTTAGCTATAAAGATAAGCTTTTCAGAAAACTCAAGATGTTTTGCCCTTTTAACTTCTTCCCTCGATCCCCCAATATGCACAAACCAACCTCCCTGGTTGTTTGTTACCCAGGACAGCAGTCACTACTGAAAATCTGATGTAGAGGTGTGCACTGCCTGTTTGAAAACACAGATAATGAAACACAAACGTCAAGCATCCTGCCTCATTTAACCCTACAAATGATTAAGTTTCAAGGAAGTTAATAAAAATGAGATAGTGTATTTCATAGGCACCACATTATCTGACAAATGCATTTTAACAGTCCATTTTAAGTCAGATATTCGAGATTTACATAATGTTTTCAGACATGTCTAAGTACAACGAATTCATCTGTTACTCAGTTTACTGTGACTTTTGGTTGAATTTCTGTGTTCCTCAATGAAGTGTAAGTTCCATGAAGACAGGGACTGCTTGCTTTGCACACCACCTTATTCATAGCATCTAGCCCAGTGCCTGGCATGTCTAATTTACTGAAAAGCCTTTTCTAATGATTTGCAACACTACAGATATGTCCATTTCTGATTGTAATGTGCAAATTATCAGATTAGTGGCTAAAATAGTATCATTTTTCAATCATGCAATCCTCCAACCAGACTAATGTGTGCTAGTGGGTAGGTTGTTGGGTAGCTGATACATTCATTCAGTCAGTTCGTGGGCATTTGCTGAGGGTCCAGCATCAGTCTGGCTCCCTTCCTGCTCTGCAGTTCCTTCAGCTTAGAGACCCTCATTTACCTGTGTGTGTGGCTGGCCTTGCACCCTGAACCTCTCCTCCTCCCTTTTCTCCTAGTCTCCATTTTCAGGAAAGGAGAGCTGCAAGGGCATTGGAATGAGAAAGACATGTGGTTGTAGGTTAAAAATAAATTTCCAATGTGTGATCCTTGAGTAAACAAAATAAATGAGTATATAAAAGGCAATTATGCCATGCATTCTTGATTTCTTTTGGGAAAAAACAGTGGATGGGGTTTTATACGTATTTTAGCTCTAATGCTGCCTTCCAAAACAGTGGTTCTCAACTGCACATTCAAAGTATTCGGGAAGAGGTTCAATGATTGGACCCTTCCCTTAGGGATGTTGATGAAATTGGCCAGTGAGGGGTGGGGTAGGAATGAGATAGGATCTGGGTGTGGGCATTTTTTTAAGAGAAAGGGGACAAAATCTTTGCATTGTACTTATTTGCTTCAAATCAGTAACCATTATTAACTGTTGCAGTATCTTTGTACTAATTGATGTTACTTGTGAAACAATTTTAAAATTGGTGTCAGGGAACTTTGGAATCGTTTTAATAGTAGAAAATCAATATTTTAAAGCATGACTTCTCAAATTTTAATGTGTGTAAGAATCACCCGGGATCTAGTTAAAATGCATATTCTTAGGCAGTATGCCAGGGTGAAGCCTGAAATTCTACATTTCTAGCAATCCCTCAGTGAGCCCACGATGCTACTCATTGGACTACCCTGAGTATCAAGAATATAGGGTTCAGGTGCAGTGGCTCATGCCTGTAATCCCAGCACTTTGGGAGCCAAGGAGGGAGGACCGCTTAAGCCCAAGGGTTCAAGACAAGCCTGGGCAACACAGCGAGACCCCATCTCTACCAAGAGAAAAAAAGAAAGAAAGAAATTAGCCAATTAGCCAAGCATGGTGGCCTGCACCTGTAGTCCCAGCTACATGGAAGGCTGAGGAAGAAGGATTGCTTGAGCCCAGGGATTTTGAGGCTGAAGTGAGCTATGATTATGCCACTGCTCTCTAGCCTGAGTAGGGGTGACAGAGCAAGACCATGTCTTCAAAAAAAAAAAAAAAAAAAGGAAAGAAAAGGAGAAAGAAAAATAATAAAGGGGACTGCTGCTTCTCTTAGACAGCTCTTAGCTTGTCAGCAGGACTCCAGCTTAACCTAGGGTCCCCAGGCATTTCCCCCCTAAGGCCACATTATTCCTTTGGCTCAACAGTTTTCTAATGATGCGTCATTTCAGGCCTTTGCATGATTCTTCTTTGCTGAGGTCTAAACCCAGTGACCCTTCCTATCCCTTCCTATCAGTTGCCTAGACTTTTCTGGTCTTGTGGGATACACACTGGCCTAAGTAAGCCTTTTTTTTTTTTTTTTTTGCAAAGTGTCTGATTGAAAACTTTCCTTGTATAAAAATTCACATATTATGACTTGTATTAATTATTCTAAAGAATATAGGAAAAATACAGATTGTACACAGTTTTGCTTCACGGTGGTATCTCTTCCATGATGATTATAGATAGTCCCTATATGTGCAAGACTGGAATAATAAAATTTGTATTAGTGAGTGTACATTTGTTAAAAGGCTGTCATTTCATTTTGAGAATCTCAGATATGGATAGGCTCTTTTTAGTTTATTTCTAATGGTTGGTTAATAAACTAACACATCATTCTGATTAATTTTTAAAAGAGAGAAAGAGAGACTTGTCATTAATTTGACTGAACTTCGTAAACTTACATAGCTTTTCTTTTTCGCCTAGTTTGTACCTGCTAATAAGAAAATGCAGATGAAGTACCTTGAATATTTAACAAAGAGGACAAGTTAAATTCTCATTATTAAAACAGGTGATAGCTAATTATTGCTACCCTTTACTTCGCAGTTGAAACCACCACAAAGGCTTGGAAGGAACAGGCAGACAATTTTAAAGAGTAGTGATTAAAGATACTCTAATGCTGGACACCTATTCTTAACAGGCAATCAGCTAATTACTCAGTGGGTATATTTTGGGTGGGACAATTCCTTACATTACAGGAATCTTAGCATCCCTCCAGCACATGTCTGTAATATCTGTTCATGCAGCCTCTCCACCCTAATGTGATGACACCAAATATCACCTACACCCATTCCCAAACACCCGCTGACAGGTATACCATTCCAGCTTGAGAAACACTGATGAGAGGGTCAACAAAAAAGATACATGACACGTCTGACTTCAAGTTTTGTTTGGATGTAAAAAGTGGATTTTTCTCTCCCTTCTTTGGCTGATTAAGGAAAAAAGGCCAGGCAAACATGGTGGTTAAAGATGATGTTGATTTCGCCTGTTTTATGTAGGTTTCATGCTTTGAATTTCAAAGTGGGCCTCATAATCCCATCTAGCATGTTGCATATAGTTGATTTAAAGACAAAAAGCTTCCTCTGTCTTCAGTGACCACATGTGATTTCTTTGGTGCCCCTCCCCTCTATGAACACTTTCATGTTGTTAGACAATTTTGACAATTTCCCCTATGAATCATGCACATACGCTTCCGTCATTGTTAAAAGCCCATCGCAGGACTAACTGTGCCTTGTCCTGTGGATGATAGTCAGATACTCATTCAAATGAATTAGAAGTCAACGTTTTCACCATCTTGAGGTTCATTGTATTAACTATTAATTGTTGGGGACATAAAGACTCTTGCAAGTATGAATTTTTTGTTCTTAAGTCACACTATATTAAATAGCAGGATGATTAGTGATAAGCACTCTAATGTCCTTACTGTTTCTCCTCCTCAGATGGATCCTAATAGAATATCAGAAGATGGCACTCACTGCATTTATAGAATTTTGAGACTCCATGAAAATGCAGATTTTCAAGACACAACTCTGGAGAGTCAAGATGCAAAATTAATACCTGATTCATGTAGGAGAATTAAACAGGCCTTTCAAGGAGCTGTGCAAAAGGTAAGTCCACATTGAGGCTGATAAGTCAAGGGCCCTTGCTGACTCTACCAATACTGAAAATTAAAACTGGCTAAGTGCTGTTGCCTCTGTTCTTTTTATTCTAATAATTTGTAAAAGAGCTACAGGGAATGCTTTAAAGAGATTAGCAGAATTCCTTTGAAGTTGGTAGTGATTGATTATGGCAACCAGGGACGTTCATGCAAATATTTTTTTCTTTATTTTCCTTTTTCTTTTAAAGAGGAGGGATTTAAATTCACACTTCTAAGAAAGACTAAGGTGGCTGTGGCCTGTCTATGAGTCAGTATGCTAGTTTGAATTCCCTGACCTAGAAACCATCTGCTCGGTTCACAGGACTTTCTGGTAGCTGTTTCCTTTCTGTTTGGCTTCGTAATGGCAGGGCCCCCTATTCCACATCTGTTGATCCAGGGCTCTGATGAGAAGCAGTTGTAACTCTTGGTCCTTTGCTGTCATCTGTGGTGAAGTAGGCAGAGCAGGAAACAATGTGAGACGGAGATTCTGTGTCCGTGTTCTCATTTTCTGGGAGAGCTGAGTGACGAGAAGAATTAGAGACCAATGACTTCTCTTACACCGACAGCCCCAGTTGGGAAACACTGTAATAACTGCCAGTTTTACTTTCCTGGGCAAAGCCACCTGAGAATTCTGCAGCCCAAGAATTATTTTACTCACTGACTCCACCAAAACCCAGGTAGAACACAAACAGTGACCCCAGTGCAAAACCTGTGTGTGCGTTACATAACTGCATGCATGCATCCACTTATACATCCCAGCCTCTGTCTTGCAACTCCCTGGGTCTCTGGTCATTCCAGAGTAACTCTTGAAGTTCTCAAAGCCCTTACCTCTAAATTTAATTCTAATGTAGTTTATTTTTTAAAAATCCACATATAGTTATATAATTATTTAAAAAGAGGACATGTGTCAGAGGTAGAGGAAGGAAGATGTAGCTGTTTTGTGAAGCCAGCTAACAAAGGTAAACATCTGTAATACCATCAGAGGTAGAGGAAGGAAGATGTAGCTGTTTTATAAAGCCAGCTAATGAAGGTAAACGTCTGTAACACCCTGATAGTTGAGATTTGCTGTATTTTATAGAATCTAAGATATCAGTTTTCAGCCTACTTTGTTATTTCATGCATCACTAAGAAAGAAGAAACTGTTGATTAAAAAAATTAACATCGTCATCATAGGTTCAAGTTGCATCTTAATTCCAGAGATATCAAAACGTTAAAAATTGTGCATTATAGAATGCTTGAAGTGCCTATTAGTTTAATGTGTCTATAAGAAAACACATTGCTTATGAAAATTACTTTTTCATTATAATTAGTGTGTAGGTGTTTGGCTTCATGCAGAATAGATGTATATGTTTAAATTCAGTGATCTTTAATCTTACAGTGTAATTTTTGAGCTATAGCAACAGCAATTCTGTTAATCTGTTCATTTTTATTGTTCTGTTTTATATTTCATTTTCATTTGTTTGCTTATTATCCCATTTGTGAAGCTTATCTCTTAAATATTGAGTAATCTATCTATAAACAACCTATTCACATACACTAGGGGCAATCTGCTAGTTCAAAATGGCATTTCATATTAAGGTAATTCTGGTTGGGCAAAAGATTGTGCCCTAATGTTCTTTTTAGATTGACTCATGTTGTAACTCCTCAAAATGATGAGATAAACTTTTTATTTCATTGGTGTGCTGGTTCTTAAAATTTACCCTTTGAGTTTCTTATGGAAGAATAAGTATGGAAAATCAGCCAAGTTAATTCTGAAAATAAATAATATTACGAACAAGGGCAGGCACGGTGGCTCACATTTGTAATCCCAGCACTTTGGGAGGCCGAGATGGGAGGATCACGTGAGTCCAGGAGTTTGAGAACATGCTGGTCAACATAGTGAGACCTCCATCTCTACAAAAAGTAAAAAAAAATTAGCTGGGCATGGCAACCTGTGCCTGTAGTTGCAACTGCTCAGGAGACTGAGGTGGGAGGACTGTTTGGGCCTGGGAGGTGGATGCTGCAGTGAGCTGCGATTGCACCAATGCACTCCAGCCTGGCAGCCTGGGTGACATAGCAAGACCCTGCAAAAAAAAAAAGGAAGGAAAGAAGGAAGGAAGGAAAAAGATTATTAACATTATTTATGAGACTGCAAGAGTGGTTCAATACCAACGGGTTAAAGGAAAAAAATATATTATCATCTTATAGCTCCTGAAAAGTGATTGACAAAATTTTGCACTATTTCTGACGTTTAAAATCCATTAGAGGCTGGGCGCGGTGGCTCACGCCTGTGGTCCAGCACTTTGGGAGGCTGAGGCAGGTGGATCACGAGGTCAGGAGATCGAGACCATCCTGGCTAACACGGTGAAACCCCGTCTCTACTAAAAATACAAAAAAAAAAAATTAGCCTGGCGAGGTGGTGGGCGCCTGTAGTCCCAGCTACTCGGGAGGCTGAGGCAGGAGAATGGCGTGAACCCCAGGGGGCAGAGCCTGCAGTGAGCCGAGATCGCGCCACTGCACTCCAGCCTGGGCGACAGCGAGACTCTGTCTCAAAAAAAAAAAAAAAAAATCCAGAACTGGATGGATTCTTGATGTTATTACAAATGTAATAACTTTTTACGTTTTTACATAAATGTAAAATTTTAAAATAACTTTTTACATTTAGTTTTAACTAAAAGTTACCTAATGATTAAACATAAGAGCATGTTTCTTAAAGTCAGGAACATGACCAAGATGCCCACTGTCCCTACGTTATTTAACGTTGTTCTGAAGGTGCCAGCTAATGTAATTACACAAGAGAATGAAATAAGAAAATATATATAGAGAAAAGACAGCAAAATTTGCATGTGATATGATTATACACTTAGGAAAATTCAAAAGAAGCTGAAATGCTACAAGCAGGATAAAATAAATCAGTTTGTAAAAATTAATAAGTAATAATCACTAGCTGTCCTTATTTCAAATAACTAGAAAACATGAGTGAAAGATTTCATTCATAATTTTTAAATGCTCTAAAAATAAACGTAACAAGAAATGTACAAGGCTTATAGGAATAAAACTAGAAACCTCTACAGAGGCATTTAAAATATGATTGGATAATGTAAAGACATACCTATGCAAAGTCATCATAATTTTTGCAGTATAACTTGGGCCAAGGACAGCAGACAAATCCATGGAAGAGAACAAGCGGCTTACTGTGTGTCTCTCTGTGTGTGAATGTATGTGTGTATATAATTTAATATAATACATTACTTTAAATAAGTGAACATACATTATTTTATGTATGTATTTAATATAATACATTACTTTAAATAAGTGAACATACTGTGAATTCTTAAAAAACATATCGTTAAAAAAATGTTTAAAAAAACTTTTTTAAAAGTTATAGTAATTTCTCTTGTCCTAAGTAAAAATAAATCCCAGATTGAGAGAGTACTTGGTAGCCAATTGTTGCTCACTGGCAACGTGTCCCTTAACACTTAGTGTGGCTTCAGTGAACTTTTCTACCACCTCCTGCCTCATCAGAACATTATCCCACTTCCTTTGAGGTTTCTAAGTGACTCCTTAGGTAGTATGGAAAAGCAATTTGTATGTAAAGGTGTTAGTGAGCAATAACAGCAGAATTTTCACTATTTAGGATCCTTTTGGAGACATGATGCCTCATTCCAAATGAATAACACTAATAATGAGAGACTGACTACTTGGCAAACCATAAGGAGGAAGTTGGTGGTCAGGCAAGAATAATCAACTGTGCTTATTAAGGGCACATAGTCAATTATACTGATAGGTTGTTGTGACTCACAGGATGAGTAGAACTTTATTTCATCAATTTCACATTCGCTTTTGTTTTGTTACAGGATCTTAGCCTTTTTGCGTAGATAATAATATCAGACACAAGTAATCCTTTCTAAAGAATTGTAAATTAAAGCTGTTATACCAATGTGTGTTTGGAGGTAGAAGATGCCATTTCTTCCCCTTAGACAGGATCTTTAGGAAAGAGACAAGTTTTATTTATACCTTATCATTAGAATCAACCAGTGTTCATTAAGTGCATATAATGTGCTAGGCACCTTGCCATGTCTTTCCCTATACCCAAGGATTTACCCTTCTCTTACTCTATTCAGATAATGATTTGCCAAATGTGTTATCCTTTGATGAGGATTATCAGTTAATGTGACATTCTACACATCTTGCCAAAATAATCAGATTTTTCATTTCTCTTGCCAATGCTAAAAATAGGATGGATGCATTAGGCATTCTTAAGTAAGTAGGTATCTTAGTTTTATTTCTAATATAGATATTGAGTGAACCCTTAAAACAAAATTACATGTGTGGCTGCAATCATTATTGGGAGATCAACCCCTCCAGTGGTAACAGATACCAGACATAAGCACAATATCACATTATATGTGTGCGAAAAGTGGTGTTTACCCAACATGTCTTTGGTCAGACATGTAATGCTGTTTTTTTCCCCATTTTTGTTTGTGGCTGGGTTTTCTTGGCTTCCCCCACCCCCTTTAGCACAGAACTCTGAAAGCCTCTAAGTGATCCAACCCTACCAACCACAATTTATAAAGTCTATCATAACAGTCTATGACAATAAAAAAAACACTAGTACAAATATGGTGTCTGATTTATAAAGTGATTCCTGTTTCCAGTTTTGGCAGCCTCCCTGCTTCTGCCAGCTGGTGGGTGAGGAAGGAGTGAGCTCAGATCCAAATGAGGACTCCCAAAATGGCAGACAGGACACTCAGCCCATAGACTCCCTGGCCAGACTGGGTGGAAAGCCATATGTTTATGCACTTACTATACATTCTGAGCACTTGAGCTGTGACTGCAGTTGACTTTAGTGTGCTGGCTTGTTAGTTTTACATTGGGTACCTGTTTGCAGATACTTTCCTGAAACTTTCTTGCAAAGGTATTTGAAAGAATAATGTGCAGGAGAAAAGTCAATAAACAAATTGCACAAATCACTTTCTTCTCCAAAATGGGATATTCAGTGCATTCAAGATGATCCCCTGGGATGTGGGAAAGCAGCATAGGGATTTTCTGTATATGTATTTTTTAATATTAGCTTTTAAAAGCTGTGCTTTAGTAAATATTTTGGAATGTACAAATATACGGGAGTGATTTTATTTAATATTTAAATAAATAAATATGTACATTTGAGAGCATGAAAAATTTTTTCCCTGATGGAGCTGCACAGGCAGCCATTTTTAAAGGTCATGGAGTGAAGCTGCAAGCTCCATCGGGACAAGGGCCGCAGCCATTTTGCGCACATCTGAATATATCACACTTAATTTATTCTCAGGAATGAATGCAGAAAAGCAGGAACAAATGATCAATGACTTATTGAACTCTGTAAACTAATATTTTACATCAACCAACTCATAAAGCCATTCAGAATGTTATAAGCCTTGTTCTTATTTATACAATGCTGTCTTACCAGTCCTACAATTGATAATTAGGAATATTATAGCCTGAGGCAGTAATGCTTCAGTACAATAATAACACAGGTTTATTTTTGTTAGAAGTTACCCCCAGCTGGCCCTCTCACATCGGTCACATTTTCATCGGGCTTCTTTGCCCTGCATAACCTGACTGCTATGTAGAGGTGGGCTTATAATGTGAACTAAAAACATGATTCTAGCTCCATATATGAGTTAAATTTTATAAAACTCTCTAACTCTCCTCCAGAATATGAAAAGCCAATGGTATTGTAATGACTGCCCATAAGTTATGTTGTTGTCATATCCTCGACAAACCATTCCCTGGAGTATAAGCTTTTGAGTCTCTGAAGACTTAACTGGAGGACAGGAAGTAAGACCAGGGAGCCATAATTATTAAACAATTCATTCTTACCTGAAATTCTTTTTTATTCCCTTGGGATCAGGTACCTATTTGGCCTCATCTTCAGAATTCATAATGTAGAATTCAGAATTCACAATATCCTCTGATATTAAGATTAATATATCCAAAGATTTGTAGCACTTTGATCCTCAATGAAGTATTTGCTGTTATTTGGTATAGTCTGAGCTGGGTAACAAAGAGACCCATCCATTCAGTGAACTAACTAGGAAACTTTTTCCCTCTCACATAACAATCTAGACATGAGTCATCCAGGACCAGTAGGGATGCTCCTCTGTCCTCAGCATGAACCTTCCATCTCTGTTTCTAAGTTGGCTTCTCCATTTGCTGTTATTTCTAGATAGGGGAAGGGTAAAATAAAACTGAAGACAGTACCTGGGAGTGGAGACATCACTTCCAATAGCATCATATCGGCTGGAAGTTACTCATAAACCACATCTTGCTGCAAGGGAGGCTGGACAAGGTAGTCTCTAACTGAGCAGCCATTTTTCCACAAAGCTTGAGGAAGGGAGTTGCCTATAACTAATAGGCAAAAAGGAGTGGAAGGAGATGAGGAGACAATGAGCAGTCTCTGACATTCACTAAACCCCGTTTAGGTAGGAAGGAGGACTCACCATATATGAGCAAGAGTTAACTCTGAGAATACATAAGTCTATTAAAAATTTTAATGGTCAAGATTGTATTTTCAAAAGGTTAAAATACTTTGGGATTATTTAGATTGCAAGAGAGAATGAGAGAAATTTGAAAGTAGATTCAATAGCATTCATCTTTTTGAGGAAGTTTCAAAGGTCTGTTTACAGATTGCATCTGTGATTGTTGAATAAACCTTGGTTGTCACCAGCACAGCTTTTGCTAGGTTTTGTAGATTAAAAAGAGCATTAATTAAAAACTAGAAAGTTCATCAGATTAAGTGATTGTGTTTTCTATATATGGGAAACAGATCCCCTTGAATTGCAATCTCCATTATTATAAGGAGCCCATTCCTATTTTTAAACTAATGTAAATAAGAAATCAATTGAAATTTAAATAGATTGTAACTGCTTGTGAAATTGTAATCATTGAAGTCGTTATATGCCATTATTTCTCATTTGCCTATTAGTTAAAAAAAGGAGAGGAGGGATTAAACCCCATTCATTGCCTCTTTGCCTTTGTATACAAGAGTATGTGTCCGAAGAAAGTTTCTCATAAACCCACAAGGGTACTTGGGTTTTGGAGCACTCATGTTCCCAAGTCAAGATGTTAGTCATGTAGTGGTTTTCCAATAGGATTTCATCTCTGTTTGCCATAATAGTTTTGGAAACTGCAATTCAACCCCAATCACATTTAGCGTTTATAAAAGCTGTCTTTATGGGAAAGCTGAAGTAAGACCCACAGAGTTTTCCTACGAAACCAAGGCCATCTATTGCCTTTAGCTCAACAATAAGTTATTGGCTTTGTACTCAATTTCAGGGGAGACCCAGGGAAGAAGGTAGGAAGCAGGAGGGTTTGCAAGAGGAAAATAACTGGTGAGTTATGTCAGAGGTGGGCTTTTTTTTTTGTGCTACAAGTACCCCAGGATGGAAGAAAAGATATTCTGCATGACATCTTTAAAGAAACAGAGAGCTGGAAGGACATGCTTGAAAGAGGAGCCTTCATTATGTGGCCTGGGATCTTGGGCTAACCTTCCAGAAGTGGATGAAACTGAGGGTCCTTAGTTGGCGAGCATGACAGCAAGGGATAGATTGGATTGTTCTACCAGCAGCGGCAGGAGAGGTACAGCCTGTGTAATTGAAAAGCGGGATGTGCCTTAGAGCAGTGTTTCCAAACCTGCTGGATCTTAAGACTCAGTTGGGGCACTTGTTTTAAAAAGAGAAGGGAAAAGTCCTCCAGATCTATCAGTGGTGACTCTGATTTGGTAGTTCAGGAGTGGACTCTGTGATTTCTTCAAAGCATCCTAGGAAGAGGTGAGAGCCACTGGTGAACAGGGAAGCCATGGTGAATGAAGTGACTATATTTGAGAAGGAGGGTGAAGCCTGTGCAGTATGAAAGAGGTGGGTCCCGGAAATTGTCAAGAGCTGTCTGTTTCTGAGATGACCAGACAACAAATGCTTGCTCGAACTTTTGGAAGTTCAGGGTGTGGGGGAGTTCCATCCTCACTTAGCTTGTGCATCACTAGGCTGCTGCCCCTGTCCTCAGTCTTTGCCCTTCAAGAACACTAGGTAGTGGTGGTGGTGGTACCAGTAAAAATAATCATCATAATGATAAACCCTAAGGCTCATATCCATCAAAAAGTTTGAAAGCACTCAGAACTCTCCTCTTCAGTGCCTGTGGCTGCTTCTCATTTGATCTAGGTTTTCATGGTGAATGAAAATACCACTATCTCCACCACCCCAAACTGGAAGTCAGAAGATGGTCTTATCCTTTTACTCACCCACTCTTCACCTCTCCCCCATCCTGTGAATTCCATACAAAACCTTCACATATTGTCTCTACTCTGCTCACTGTGGTGGTCACACGAACAGAGGTCATCATCCTCTCTTGCCTGCATCCTTGCATCTGGCCACCCCCTCCTGGTGTCACTACCACTGGCCCATCCTTTCCATAGCTGAGGGACTTCGAAAATGCACATCTGAACAGTTCATTTCTTTTCCTGCTTAAAGCATCCCTCAGTAGATCGCTGTGGTTGTCAGGACGAAGTCTGAGCTACTGAACATGTAACAAAAAGTCCTCTGTATTCTGGAAAGCCTCGTTCCAGCCCCTGCCTCTTCAGGCTCGTTACCTTGAATGCTCCATGTCATCGCCTCCATTGCAACTTGTACTCCACGGCCTCACCACACTATGGTGCTGAACTCTCCTGACCTAGCCATACCCTTTCGCCTCTCTGCCTCTCTGCTATAATCAGCAAGTGCAGAGAGGGCAAAGGACATGTCTGTCATGCAAACAGTGTCCTCAGAAACCCACAGGACGCCTGACACCTAGCCTCCATCAGTAAACTTTGTTGAATGGATGAATGAATGAATGAATGATGAGTCTTTGTGCACAGTCCTTTGTATGCCACTCCACACCCTTCTTTGTGTAGTCGGTTTTCTAATTGTCTTTTAAAATCCAACTCAGGCATTACTTCCTGGAGGAGGAACCCACAGATGCCTGCCCACCCACCTGTGGGGTTAGGTGCCCCTCCTGGGCCCACACGGGGCTTCCTATAACAGCAGTAACCACACGGACCTGGGGTGAACTGGCTCACTTGAATGTGAGCTTCCCAAGGACAGGGTCTGTGGGATGTTTCCTTTCTACATTTCCAGCCCCAGTGGCAAGCACATAGTTGGTGCTCAGTGAAAGTTTAAAGAACAAGTTTAATGAACACGTGAGTGACCTGTGCCCTATGTGCACTTGGTGTGCTCGGGTGGCGAGTTGTTTAATATTGCCAGAAGCTAGCCAGCCATGTGATCAATCCATAGGATTCTTAAGGGGCTGGAGGTCACTCGCAAGCTCAGTGTTTTCCTGCTTCTTTGAGAGGAGAGCTCTCTTCCTCTTTGGAGTGTGAACACGTTAGGGACCTTGGGGTTGGGGGTGCTCCTTCACTGGTAGCCTTGGCCCTTTTCTTCCTAGCCTCATGGATCTAAAGCAGCTGGCCTGGTACCTCTGACCCCCTTTGTGTCTCATTCTTAGGGAAAAGTCTGTGAGAGCAAAGTCTTTTCCAGAAGAGATGAGGCTTTGTCAATGTAGAAAGCACTGCCAATGGAAGGTGGCATTATTTTTCAAGTGGCAGAGGAAAACAGAGACGTGGTAAATAGCACAATTAGCCCAAGATGCCACACTGCAGTTACTCTGCCAGACTTTTAGATGACACTTTTTAAACGAGTAGTATAGTATAAGACATTTGAAAATTGGGCTCTTTATGAAGACTAATATTGCTGTCATAAGATTACTTTATGAAAACCCAAGGGGACCTTTATCTGTAGCAGAAGCTTCCTCATTTAAACCATGAAGGTTAAACAATAAAAACTAATTTTCTATTCCCAGCATACCCGTCGCACTCCCAGGAAAAGCATCAGTCTGCTTTATGAAAACAAGGACATGCTATTCTTTAGCCCTTTGGTAGGTAGAGGACATGAACTGTTTGCAAAAATGAGTCTCTTCTAATTAGCAGACTTCTTTTGGAAGAAATGATCCACCAGTGACTGTATTTGGGGTTTGGGGAGGAGGCCACCTCACATCTTGGAAAAGTTTTTCACTGAGAATTTTTATAGATGGGCATGGGATGGTGGCTGCTGATTCAGTAGGAGCTGGAGCAATTAGGAGGCTGAGTGCAGTGGTAGTGGTGGTGCGGGGTGTGTAGAATTCATGTTGAGAAGAGTTTGGCTTTGGGAGAATTTGATTAGTCAGTACTTTTATATTAAAAATAAAGAATTATAGGGATCAGAATGTGAAGTTACAAATTTAAGGTGAGAATGGCTTTTACCTTTGGGATGAGTGGGGTCTGTACCCTACCTGCCTTCTCTCCTGCTGTCTGCCTGCTGAGCCACTGGACCCCTCGCCCACCTTATCATTTTTCCCCTCTCCTCTGGGGAGGGTGAGGACCTGCCCTCTCACCTCCCCCAGTGCTCCTGTCCTCTCCCTTCTTAGTGTCTTATAGGGCTCTGCTCTAAGGAACCTAGGCTGAGAAGGACAATCCACCATGATCTTTTATAATATATATTTAGGCAACAGAGAACTCAATGAATCCTGCTCTTAAAGTTCTTCACTTTGGGTGTTTTTGCACTATGGGCTCTTCATAAGGAACGGGGGGTCACCAGCTCCATCCAGGTGCATATATGTGTTCCCCCAGATCCTGTGGATTACAAGGTCAGTGTGAGCTTTAGGGGAGGGAGGAAAGCAAGAGGCTGGGGCAGCGATACTAAAGCCTATCTCATTAGCTATTGCACAATACCTTGTGGCCACTCTTTCTGTGCCTTGTTAGCCAAGAATGCCGTGGAAATAAAAGCCTTGCAATTAAGGATGAGCTATTGATGTAACACTGGCTAAGGCATCTTTCCAAGGGAACAGTGTGTACAAAAGTCTGCATGTACAGGACGGCGGGGTTCTTGCAGGTAGAACTAACTGTAATTTCATGTGGCTGGAACCTATGGCATCCCAGAGCATCCTTCCAGGTGATAAGGTTTGGGGGTACAGGGGAAGAATATTAGGGGATTTCGGAGTGGTAACCAGACTAAGTGAAAAATTAATGTTTTTCTCTATACTCTCATAACCTGTCTGACACCAAATATGTGGCGTTTGCCCTCACACAAAGCAGTTCTCCAACTCTTCAGACACTAATTGGGTGTTCTGCAATTCAATTATGGCACTAACTATTGGGAGGTAACACAGACCCAACAGGTTAAAGGCTCAGCCCCACAAGACTGTTCCACTTTAGGTGCCAGTCACAAGTGCCAGGTTGTTGCCTGTATTTCTGACCAACCAGCTACAAATTGGGGGTTCCCATGACCTCCTACTCAGGTTTGGTAATATTCTTGAACAGCTCACAGAACTCAGGAAAACACTTGACTTACTATGACCAGGTTATTATAAACGATACAATCAGGATCCACCCAGTGGAAGAGATGCTTACGGACAGGTATGGGGATGGGGAGGGTCGTGGAGCTTCCATGCCTCTCAGGGCATGCCACTCTCTCAGCATCTGGACATGTTCACCTGCTAGGAAGGCAGTGGTACCCTGGCTGAAGCCCACTGTTGAGAGTTTTTATGGAGGCTTCATTACATAGACGTAGTTTATTAAATCATTGGCCATTGGTGGTTGATGTCAACCGGGAGGTCAGGAAGTCAAGGAGTGTGATATGGTTTGGCTCTGTGTCTCCACCCAAATCTTACCTCCAATTGTAATTCCCATAATCCCCATGTGTCAAGGGTGGGACCAGGTAGAGGTAATTGGATCATGGGGGGTGGTTCCCCCATGCCGTTCTCATGGTAGTGAGTCTCATGAGGTCTGATGGTTTTATAAGCATCTGGCATTTCCCCTGCTTGCACTCACTCCGTCCTGCCGCCCTGTGATGAAGGTGTCTGCTTCTTCTTTGCCTTCCACCATGACTGTAGGTCTCCTGAGGCTTCCCCAGCCATGCGGAACTGTGAGTCAATTAAACCTCTTTCCTTTATAAATTACCCAGTCTTGGCCAATTCTTTATAGCAGTGTGAAAACAGACTAATACAGGCTGGGACTGAAAGGTCCAATCTTCTAATCACATGACTGGTCCCTCTGGAAACCAGACCCCATTCTCCAAGGGTCACATCATTAGCATAAACTCAGGTAAGGTTGGAAGGGGCTGATTATGAATAACAAAGGATGCTTCTATGACACCTGTCATGCGGGAAATTCCAAAGGCTTTAGGAGCTCGATGCCAGGAACCTGGGATGAAGACGAATTGCATATTTCTTATTATATTACAATATTACACAGGCCCAGTTATGCAGGGCCTTCTAAGCCCTGGTAAGGAATGTGGACTTGTACCTGAAGTCTGGAAGCAGCCCCTGGAGGATTTTAAGAAGGGACATGTACTTTAGGATGCACTCTCTAACCGCAGTGGATTACTTTGAGGAGGGCAGGAGACAGGAGGAGGAGGTAGGAAGCTATTATGGTAGTCCTGATGAGAAATAATGAAAACTTGAAGGAAGGCAGTGGTACCCAGGTTGCAGAGGAGGGAATGGATTTCCCAGCTATTTACAAGGTGGAAATCTGCAGGACTTCTCTGCAGGAATTGGAGACTGGCTATTCATTTTCAGAAATAACCCATGTGTGGCATTCATGTGCTAACTCGGCTGATGAATGCACTATTCTTGTAACTAGGTTGGAGAGGCATTACGTGAAGGGTATCATTAAGATGTTAAAATGAATGCATTACATATGTTAACAAGTGTATGAACCCTGTATTATATCTGGCAAACGGGGTGTTAAATCCTTGTTCAACCAGCCAGATGTCTCTGCAGCTGCTGCTGGTATTGCAGAGGGAGGCAGCCACCTGAGACCCCAGCTATGAGCTGGTGCCAGTGATTTCCAAAGCATCTGGCTGTACAAATTCCTTCTTCTGTGCTCTGATTGACAGGTACCACACGGATCACACAATTCACATCACAATGCACAGGTGAGATTTTCAGTCTGATAAGCCCAGACTCCAGCAACTTGACCTTTTCAGAATATCTTTGCAGCTGAGAATGTTCTCAGTTGGAGCTGAAATCTATTTATATTATTATTATTATTAATTTATATTTTTTTGAGATGGAGTCTCAATCTGTTGCCCAGGCTGGAGTGCAGTGGTGTGATCTCAGCTCACTGCAACCTCTGCCTCCCAGGCTCAAGCGATCTCGTGCCTCAGCCTCCCCAGTACCTGGGATTACTGGCGCCTGCCACCATGCCCAGCTAATTTTAAAAATATTTTTAGTAGAGACGAGGTTTTGCTGTATTGGCCAGGCTGGTCTTGAACTCCTGGCCTGAGGTTGATCCACTTGCCTCAGCCTCCCAAAGTGCTCGGATTACAGGTGTGAGCCACTGCTTTTGTAAGTTGGAAAAAAAAAAAAAAAAACCACTGTAGTCAAACAATCTTAAAAACAATTTAATAACATTCTCTCCTGAATTGGAATGTTATCAAAGTCTTGTCTGGGGCAGTTACTCCGCTGAATTTACAAAGAGGGGTGTATCCTTTGCTGCAAATGTTTAAATTGCCTTGGAGCAAAATTCCCATAACTACTTAAAGGAGTTGAAAATACTCATAAGTGTTTATATTTATTCTTACACACTACCATCTCTCCTAAGTGGCCCTAGTTTATTGAGATTGAACCAGCTCTGAGACATCTCCCTCCTCCTTAAGTTTGGCAAATATCCTAAAACGTTTGAAAAGATGTTTAAAAGATCTGAAGGAAGCTGGTCTCAATGGACCAGAGACAAAAGTCTGCATAGCCAGGCTCCTGGGAATTGCACTTCTTGGATGCTGAGTTCAGGAGAGGCACTACTAGAGACCACAGTTACACAATCACATTGATCTTTTGTGTACTTTGTTTCCTGGAGAAGAAATTGTGTAATCCCAGCATTTTTTTATGAGTTAAATAGAAGTTGAAATTAAAAAAAAAATCACATTGGTTGTTTTCCTGTCTGTTTAAATGTACTCTGACAGCAAAGATGAAAAGTTAATGCAGTCTAAATAGAAAAATACCACAATGAGAAGATTTTAAAAAAATATTGTGAAATGTCCTCATCTCTATTGTTTTTAGACATTGGGGTTTCAAATCGGCAAAGGCTCACTGCGGCGGTGTCCCTGGCCTGTCAATGTTGGACAGCGTCCACTAGGTGGCAGTATGTCAGAAGGTTTCTTTTATCCTTGACTAGGCAGAGATTTCTTTGGTTGCTCTCTTTGGTAGTTCGGTTTCCTTTTTTTTGTCTTGTTTTGAAGGGTTAAATGAAGCTATCATAATTTACTTATTTAAAATTGCTCTTATCTAAAAATGCATAAATTCATTGCAAGGTCTACTTGTTACAGTGTGACCATAAATGAGTTTATTCATTCATGTGAATTTTCTTGGTAACTTATTATTAATGATCCTAGCATGTAACAGATGATGAATATGCTGTATCCTGAGAAGGTAGATCACAAATCCTCCTGGGAAGTTGGACATGGGTGCTCATTAGCCAAGAGAAGAACATAGGGGTGCCCTTTGCCCAGCTTCCTCAGCCTGGTAACTGTTTCTGGCTTCTGCTCCAGGCTGTTCGCTGAGAGGTTTGTTGAAGTTACCTGCACTTCTCTACGCAAATCTACAGGCATTCTGATGGCGTAGGTAACGTGTGGTTGTGTTGGATGTTTATTCAGAGTGTTAACTAACTGGTTTTTGTTAATTTACAGCTGGCTTAAAATAAGATAAAACATACATACATTTTTTAAAAGGTCTCTTTCATGTGAATAATTTGTTCAGAAGAAAGGAGTCCGGATATTCTTTTGTAGTGTTTTCCCAAAATTAGATTATCAGAAGTTTCTGAATTCAAAGAAACCGGCAGTGCCGTCTGAATGATAAGATTTTGGAATAAAGAACTATAGAAATTTTAAAACACTCTAATTAATCTGACAGACGTAGAGGACTAATGTGGATGGAAAGAAATATAAATGCAAAGCTTAGAAAATAAATGGAATTGTCAATTGGGGTGAAGTTTGGGTTCGTCTTCAGAAGGACTCCTATAATCCTGAAAATGAAAAATATTAGGGGGCTATCAAAAGGTCTGTGCTTGGCATGTGTATAGCAAGGTCTCTGATCTTTGAGAAGATGGCAACGTGGAATGGCTCCAGCTCTGTGGAATGGACTCGATAGGGTCATGTTTGGAGATGCAATGTCCCTTATCCATGTCCTGCAGGTCTTAGTCTTGGGGAATCATCAGCCAAACCATAAACATGGGTTGGCCAGTTCTCAGCAAGTTGTTTTCTGAAGCCCCTGGGAATTCTGAGATCATATTTTCTGATGTCCCAGCTCCTTTTTGTCAGATCCCAGAATCCCCAGCAGCCAGATGCCAGTCAAGGTGAGCCACCTTTTCAGAGTTACTACTTCAGGGAGGGAGTCACGCTAAGGATTCCTGGGCAGGCTAGTGGTATTTTGTCCCAGCTTTCAGGAGTGTATTTTATGATGATGCCTTGTAAAGGGATATGGGCATACAGATCCAGAGACCAAAGTTCAAGTCTCAGCTTTATTAGGTGAAGCCCTATTCTCTCTCTGCCTCCATTACTCTGTCTGAAAAATGAGGTTAGTAGTAGTTATAGTTTTCCAGCCTCTGATTCTAATAAAAATCAAATATGGTAATAAGGAAAATACTTTGCTGTCTACAAATTAAGAGGTCATTAAATTTTCAATATGTGGAATATATATATATGCAAGTCGTGAGACTATAGTAAAACCTTAACTAAATTGAGATGTCACCAAACAACTATTCATGGGAACACTTAATTAGTAACAATGCTTCTCAGTACCTGCTACATATTAGTATCATCTGAGAGCATCTTTAAAAAACTACCCAGTCACTATCAGACTAATTGGGTTTGTTATCCTGGCTGAGGTTGGGGTCAGGGTGTGGGTATCTTCTAAACTGCCTAGGTGGCTCTGCTGGCAGCCAGCTCCGTCACTGGAGCTGCCTACAAAACTTCAGTTACAATCTCAAGGCCAGAAGACACCCTAAAAGTGTAGTCTTAGAAGAATGTTATTTTTATAATTGATATCTGTGCACATAAATAACAATGGTTTTAGAGCTCAAAAAGCTGGGGTGCAGATACAGATATTAGGAATACTTTCTTTGTACCTTGAGGTTATAGACATGTCATGTACTCTCTTTTTGACTCTGAAACTTATCTATAAGGTTTCTGAGGGGAATTGCAATCCTTTGACACCCAAAAGGTATAAAATGAGAGCAGCATTACCTCATGGGTCTCTAGCTAGAGTTTTAATTCATCCTGGTCATGAAGCCTTTTGTTCTTTTTTTTTTTTTTTTAAAGCAGCATTGAAAGTGCATCTGAGAGGTGCTGCTGAAGTTTCTTGAAACAAAATAGGTCTGTAGCAACTCTGACCTAGAAGTTTCTGATTAAATGGGAAAGAAAAGTTCATTCCCAGGTAGAAGAAGACAAACTTTCCCTGTCCCTTGAATCAGTGGCTTGAGTCTGCTGCTTCTTGGCCTGGGTCTCAAGCTTCCAGAAAATCTCCAGTCTGTGCCTCTGTGAATCTTGTAGGATGTGAAAGGGATTGTCATTCTCAGATGAGGCCCCAGGCCAGCAACACCAGGTCACTGGTGCTGAATGCAAATTCTCAGGCCCCACCCCAAATCTACTGAATCAGAAACTCTGGGGCTGATCCCAGCAGCCTGTTTTAACACGCCCTCCAGGAGGTGGTGGTGCAATGCATACATGCTCAAGTTTGAGGACCACTGAGCTAGGACAAAGGCACTTTTCTTGTTTTTCTTTCTTTTCCTTTTTTTTTTTTTTTTAGACTGGGTCTTGCTGTGTCACCCAAGCTGGAGTGAGTGGCACATCACAGCTCACTTCAGCCTCTACCTCCTGGGCTCAAGCAATCCTCCTGCCTCAGCCTCCTGAGGAGCACAGGTGCATGTCGCCACACCCAGCTAATTTTAAAAAATTTATTTTTATAGAGATGGGGTCTCCCCATGTTGCCCAAGCTGGTCTCAAACTCCTAGGCTCAAGTGATCCTCCCACCTTGACCTCTCAAAGTACTAGGATTACAAGCATGAGCCATTGTGCCTGGCCTGGCTTTCTTGATTATAGGTGTGTTTGTATAGAAAATCACAAAACAGGCATTTGTAGGTATATGCCAGACTTAGTTCTGCTCCCTTCTCCCCTTCCCTGTCTCTCCTCTGATGGAAAGGCAGATCAGAGCTAGAGGGAAAGTGAGGAGTAGCGTTCAATCTCAGAATGACTCTGTCACCAAGGTTCCTCTTCCAATCTTTAAGAGCCAGTAATCAAGTAAAGATATACTGTGTATATATAACCATATAAAGATATACACAATGTTTAAAGATACACTATGTGTCCAGCTTTGCTGGCACCAAAGTGAAGAAGAGATGAACAGAGGAAGGTCTATTCCCTAAGGCCACCCATCCACCTGCCTGACAAGAACTGGGTAGAAAGAAGAAACTGCTATCAAGGCATGTCCCTGTTACATGTCAGACCCCTCCACACACTTCCACACTTCCGCAGCACTTGCACCTGCTGCAGCAAAAAAAAAATGCCCGAAAGCCAACTAAACAAGCAGTAGCATTTGAAGGACAAGGGGCTCAATGGCTGGGAAACTGCTGATGTGAGAAAGACAACACAATTATACTCACATTTGCAGCAGGTAGTAGAGTACCATGAGCAGCTTAATAATGAAATTTTCCTATAGCCTTAAGGGAGAAAATAAAAACCTGCAGAAAGAAAGAAAGAAAGAAAAAAAAAGATACACCGTGTATCTATAAGTCTATTGTGAAGGCAGGGGAGACAAAACCAGGAAATTCCAGAAATTAGGCACCATTGAGAACCAAGGTCTTGAGGAAATCTTGGAAGACTGGAGGTCGACAGGAGTGGGGAAGAAAACGAGGCCTGGGAAGGGCCACTCAACTCAAAAGGGTCTACCATGTGCCTAAATACCCACCCTACACACGGCGCTCTCAGAGCTGTGCAGTGTAGTGCCCTGGGTCTAGGCAACAGCAGAAAGTGGCTTTGGGTGGGTCCTAGGGTTTCTTTCTAAGAGTCAGCCACACTGTGACTAGAACTTCAGAACAGACCAGTGAAGACAGCTGTGCTGTCTCCTCCAACGGTCATTAAAAACAATGTAGATTCTTATCTCTCTCTCAGAAGTTTGGAAGCAGAAAGAATAAATGTTGTCTCCAAAATCCTTCCAGCTAATAACAGTTGAAATTATGTTATTGCCTCTATCTATCTATCTATCATCTATCTATCTATCATCTATCTATCTGTCTATCTATCTATCTATCTATATCTATCTATATCTATCATCTATCTATCTATCTATCATCTATCATCTATCTATCTATCATCTATCTATCTATCTCAAAGCCCTCCTCTCTAGACACTCAAAGAACTTAAGCTGCATGGCCTATCTTTCAAACATCGTGGGGAGAATGGTTAGTATGAATAGTTATTCCAGTAACAGGGGAAATTAGGAATCTCTCCGGAGTGGCTTTTTTCAGTATCCTTATAATAGGTATCTCTTTTGTTTTTTGTTTTTGTTTTGAGACGGAGTCTCACTCTGTCACCCAGGCTGGATTACCATGGTGCGATCTCAGCTCACTACAACCTCCCCACCAGCCTACCAGTTCAAGCGATTCCCCTGCCTCAGCCTCTTGAGTAGCTGGGATTATAGGCACTTACAACCACACCTGGCTAATTTTTGTATTTTTAGTAGATACAGGGTTCCACCGTGTTGGCCCAGCTGATCTTGAACTCCTGATCTCAAGTGATCTGCCCATGCCAGCCTCCCAAAGTGCTGGGATGATGGGTATATAACAGATATCTAAATTTACCAGGCACTCTGTTAAGTGCCTACACACATTATCTCCTTTAGCAAGCACCCTATGATGGGGTGCTGTTAATATCCTCTGTTTATGCAGGAACTTGAACCAAGGCGAAAGCCTGAGCTTTCATCCCCTACACCTTACTCTTGCCCTAAGATGTGACATTTTAGTGTCAGCTAATGTCTGGATAGAGGTGGGCATGTGGTTTCCTATTTCATCCTTTATTCTCAGGGTTCAAATTGAGATATGCAATTACCTATACTCTTTATGTTTTTTCTTTTTTCTGGCTTGTGCTTCTAATCCTCTATTTGTGGCCATATTTTAATTTAATTATTGGTACTCTAAAGGCTCTTAGACTTCCATATAGTGCTTTAAGTACACTGTAACTTCAAAGTAAAAAATTAACCACTGGGAGCTAAGCATCATTCTCTTTCCTGTGGGCTGAGCTTTAGTATTATAACAGAAATTCACTAATGAAATAGACATAAAAAGAGCCTTCCAGAAGATTTAAGTGGGTCATATATTCTGTGTAAATGTTATTTTCCTAGTTAACTTCATCTCCGTTTGTGTACCTGCTACAGATTTTTAATTCTGTTCAATTACGCCATGGTTTATAATCTATATCGTCTTTTACTTCCTCTTACTGTCCAAAGTATTTTGTTTGAAGTTGGGTATGGTCTTAAACACGTCAACACCAATTCTTTGGGGGTGAACTTCCATTGATAGCCACCTAGTACATATAGGAATTTCACTGCCAATGCTATTATGGCACGTTTGGTAGGAAAAGAGGGTTAATTTGTTGCGTTTGTAACAGCCCTGAATTCCTATTGCTTTACAGAAAGAATGATTTTATAAATAAAATTATTTTTCCTTTTTATTTCAGGAATTACAACATATCGTTGGATCACAGCACATCAGAGCAGAGAAAGGTAAGCATGGATCCATACATCTGTATGAAATCCCACAGGGTCACTACTATTTTGGCTATAATAATATGATTTCTCTCATCTCCAGCGATGGTGGATGGTTCATGGTTAGATCTGGCCAAGAGGAGCAAGCTTGAAGCTCAGCCTTTTGCTCATCTCACTATTAATGCCACTGACATCCCATCTGGTAAGCTCCATTTGCATCCAGCCTGAAAAATATTTTAAGAGTCGTTTATCAGCCCATTTCAATACTGAAACCTATTTTTAGTCTGTCACTGAATTTTTGAGAGCCCTTACTTCAAAGCCAAAGGAAAGACCATTCATCCTCAGGTGATGATTCACATCCTGGAAACTGTGATTCTCAAAAATGTCAGAATGGACATCATCACCCTATTCATTTTCAGATCATCAGAATGGATGCTCATTTTAAATGACTGTCAGCTGAAAGCCTGTAACCTGGAAGGACAATCTTTTGTTATGCTCATCTGTACTTTCCCAGGCTAAAGTTGACACAGCCCTGCTGCTGACCTCGGAGGTCAATGAATTCATCAGGTAGTCACATACTCAGCTATCTCCTGCAGAGGTCCAGGGAGGACACTTTAGATCCCTGTTAAGATCCTTAAGAGACAGTAACCCTCTAGAAAATGAGATCTCCTCCCCCTTCTCCAAGGGCTTATCATTTTCTCTGAGTAAATGCTTAGCTCGATGGATTAGAAACCTGATTATCTTGAAAATGAAGAAACCCAGAGCTCTCTGCCTACAGCTACCCTAATACACCAGTTATTCCATCATACAACCCCCACCGGTTACTTCACCATGGGCTAGATAGCTATCAAAAAGATAACAGAACATTATGATAGAGTGACAATTGAACATTCTTGTTATCATCATGCCACTAATGGGACACTTGAAGATCTTAAAAGGGGATCTTCAGGTGTCCTCCCTGGCACTCTACTGGAGATGGCTGAGTCTGTGACTACCTGATGAACTCTTCCACCTGTCAATCAGGCGTTTTCCCCTTCCTCATTACCTCTTATCCTTACTGCAATCCTGCAAGGTAGGGATTATCACGCAGATTTTGCAGACAGGGAAACTGCATGATACCTAGGTTGTCATTTGTTCCCAGTCATGATGATGGTAGGATGAGAAGTTGAATTCCCGTCCCGTTGATTGCTAAGTCTGTGCTTTCTGTGCTCTCTATTATCACATAAGCAGGCCACAAGGTACTTGTGGTCAGTTGGCTTGGCCAGAGGGAAAGAATTCAAAGCCCTTATGTTTCTCTTTTCCTGTGAGAAGTCGATTCATATAATGTCTAATAACAGGGGTGCTAAAATCTGACTGCCTGGGTTTGAGGCTCCATTGTCCTGGCTCTGTGACCTTGTACAATTTATTGGAATCACATATGCTTCAGCTTCATCTTGTCTAAAACGGGGATGATGATAGCATCTGCCTCAAGGGGTAGCTATGAAGATGAAATGAGGTAGACTGTTAACATTCTTGTGTGGAAGAACGGCCATAGTAAGCACTTGGGAGTGAGATTTGTTATTTTTGAGTTCAATTAAATAATTATACATATTCCACCTTTTTCCTACAAATAATTTAAGGCAAGTTTTTCTTGGAGTTAAGGAAAGAAAGTTCAAGTTTTGCTAAATTATTTGGAAAACTTTATTATAGCATGGACAAGGGGGGGATTTTTCCTGACCGAAGACACAGAAAGGGAGAAACCAATTCTTTGGCTTTCAGAGGATTTTCCAAATGACCTCTGCTGTCCCAGACACTTGCTTCATAAATGATTTTTCTCTGTGTGTGTCTATGCATGTCTTGTGGTGGAGCTACACTAATTTTCTCTGAGTGGAAAACTGTTTTGCATGTTAGCAAAGGCAATCAAATAAATATGGATGCATCTGTATTAATTTCTCTGAGTGGAAAACTATTTTGCATGTTAGCAAAGGCAATCAAATTAATACGAATGCATCAGCTGTGTGTGCTATTAATGTTCCCTACATTTATCTTTTCAGTTCACTTTAAATGGCATATGATAAATATTGCATTAGACTGTATGCCAAAGTCTGTTTGGCAATAGCAAGCATGTTTTAGTTATAAAACTCTCTCTGCAGGCACCTAGCATCAAATCATTGCCAAAAACACAAGACAAAACTCCTGGTTATTTTCTGACAGTTATTGAGTTTGTGACTGAGTGAAATGAGTTAGTGTATACTTCTGTTTAAGAAAATAGAATTTGTGGCTCTGGCTGGGTCCACAATTCCTTGAGTCCATTTATTACCCAGTTTTGGCCAGTATTGGAGGTTTCAGAGGAAGTGGCTTTAAATTTGCATGTTCATTTTGGGGCTCTGTTTTATACTTATTTACACAAGTAAAATCAGAATCTGCCTTATATGGACTGATACCACTTGCATTTTCAAAATGTCTTAGATGAAATGCGTTGGGAAGTATTTTGTGAGGTCAGAATACGTGGCTTTCTTTAGGAGGATACTCAGGCTAAATAATTTGCAGAGACCTCTCCTGCAGCACTTAGCAGCAGGGACTGAAGTGTAGGGCAGGGGAGGCTACGAAAGCTGGCAGGCTGGAGTCAGAGGTTGTCAGTGTGCCTCAGTGATGAAAATCCAGGTTTCCATGTGAGGCCCTCCATGTGATCACTGCATGCTTTTCTCATGTTTTTTCCTGGTATTGTCTGTTTCTGAGTCCTCTCTTCACACTGACTGGCTCTCCTCCTTTTCACCTATACGTGCCATGCACATTTCATTCTTTGCTCAGTTTCCCTCACTGACAATACCTTCCCTTTTCTCAGCCCAAGTCTGACCCAAGGCCCTGCTGTCCTCTGGCTTCTCTGTCCCCTTCCTGAGCTGAACTCTCAGGCTTGCCATTAATTTCTGCAGCTTTCACTTGGCAGTTGCTTGTAACTGAATATCAACCATGTGCTATGCAACATGCAGAAGTGAAAATGCATATTTTATATGCTCATTTTCTATTTTCTCTACTATTAGTGCAAGTGCCATTAGGGTACAGTTGGTTGATATAATTCTTAATTACGGGCAGAGTGACTGTTCTAAAAGCACCACATAGATACTGTGTGACTGATCAAAAGCATGAACCAGTGAATGTATGAGTAAGTCAATGCACAAAAAATAGAGAGATGTTTAGTAGGAAATAAGGGCACTTCTTCCACATGACTTACCTAACAATGGGAGTGATAATTGGTCAAGGTTCCTATCTTCTCCCGCCTCTCTATTTCATATTCTTTCCTTGCCTTCCTAGGCCATATCTTGCTCTAACGCCAGCTGATCCGTCCCACTGAGAGGGTAGACTTCTCTTCCGTTAAGAGATAACTATAAGAAAAATCATTGATTGAACAACAAATTGACTACAAGAGTGGGATAAGAATGAGGGCAGCATGGGATAACTTGAGCTGGGAAGCATCTTGAATTTCATGGGTTTTGTCAGTGGATTAGAGGAATTGCTTTTACTAATGTTCGTGAGGGTGTGATGATCATGCTCACTCACTTGGGACCAGATGATGGTATTTATATCTGGGTGCTTTAATTGGGGATGACCTGAAATAAGACCTCCAATGAAAAAGAAGGGTGTATTATTTTGGTGAGCCCAGGAGGCAAGAGGGCCTGTGATGACCCCGCTGCAGAGAGGTTGTGGAGTTCAGGAAATGTATCCTGTTTCTGGACAGAGGGATTGGAACCATTGAATTCTTGGTCTTCTCATGATGGGTTGCCCCACTGTCAGATGGCCCTTGCTGCAGTTTTTCTCCGAAGTGGTTGAAAGAACTGCCTGTTTGGTTCCTGCAGCTTAGTTTTGAGGCTCCCGGATCATATCCCAGGCTCCCAGTTCTTTAGAGATAAAATAGTAGAACATTCTCTATCTTGTGGGCCTCTAGAGAAGGATGTAGATGTTCAAGGCCCCCCAAACCAGACTAGGCTGGAAGGTAACTAATGTGTGTTTCCTTTTTTTGTTTGTTTTGTTTTGTTTGTTTGTTTTTTGAGACAGAGTCTTGCTCTGTCTCCCAGGCTGGAGTGCCGTAGCGTGATCTTGGCTCACTGCAACCTCCATCTCCTAGATTCAAGTAATTCTCCTGCCTCAGCCTCCTGAATAGCTGGGATTACAGGCGCCCACCACCACCACGCCCAGCTAATTTTTTGTATTTTTAGTAGAGATGGGGTTTCACCATGTTGACCAGGCTGGTCTCGAACTCCCGACCTCATGATCCACCCGCCTCGGCCTCCCAAAATGCTGGGATTACAGGCATGAGCCACTGCGCCCAGCCATGTGTTTCTTTCTCTATGAGGCTCTCGTAAGGATTCACTCTAACCAGAGAGTTGTCAGCTTTGATGGATCTCTGGAATCCACTATGTCTTCATCTCTGGGCTAATTTATCTCCCTCAGCATCTCAGGGCCTGACCTAAGTCGTGGGTGGGTGTGACAGGCAGCAATGAACTTCTTGTGGCTGCAGGAACTCTCTCAACTCCAGTCTGAGACTCAACTCTGTTTTGTTTTGCTGATTTCAAACTGCTGACCACCTTAGTTTAGTATAATATTTACAAAATCCTCTGGAGGAAAAATGTATTTTTGTACTTTCCACAGTATTACAACTTTCCCACCATTAGTTACCAGCTTTTCCAGTTGAATAATAGTGTCCACATCAATAAAAATGTTTGATTAATTGGGTTTATCATAGAGGTATTGCCAATTTTTAATGACCCAGGAAAATACACCAAGGACCTGAAATATGAAAAGGATTGGACACACTGCTGGTTTAGAAGGTTCTTTAGAAATTTTTACTGCTCAGAAACTGTAGCAAGAGGACCAGGTGTCACCTCATTTCAGGGGTGAGTAGGGCTAAATGAGAATTCTGGTCAGTCAGGAGAAGCTTTACAGACCTTTGGTCAGAAGGATTGTGTGAAGTTGTTAAGCTAGGGAGTGCGATGCTAAGAATATGTTCTTTTTGAGCTTCTCTGGGGTTAGCTTTTCAGTTGTGCAAGCCGAGGAGGGAGACATTTGGGTTACTGGAGGTGAAGAAAATAGATTATGAGAATTGATTTTAGACGTCTGACCTTTCAGCCAAAGTTACTGTGACCCAGTTTTCCATCTCCTACTTTCCCTCTTCATGAGTTAGAAGAGAAGGTTGAGACTTGTGACATATGGAAATTGTCTTCCTATCCTAGTTTCTTGCTTTCCTGTCTCAGTTGCCTTTGGCTAATCTCTTTCTTCAACCTGGAATGACCTTTCTGCTCCTGTCTGTGTGGCTGAATCCCATTTCTCTTAAGTTCTCAGGCTTAGCAGCCACTCCACAAAGGCATTCTTTACCCTTCTGGGTGGAAAGTTGTTCTTGTCTCTCTGTCCTTTGAGCTCCCATGGGAGTTACTGAACCTTGCCTATTGGTACTCATGCCTTACTTCTGCTCTGAACACATATCATACTTACCCCTGGTGCACTATAGGCGCCTTGAGGGCAGGAAAAATGAGTTTTTGTCTTCGTAGCCTCTACTGTGCCTAATAAAATGCACCAAGTGCATCTGAATGTATTCTCCCCTTCTAAAAAAGAAATCCCAAGAAGTTATTCTCCCTTTGAAATAATGACTAGTATGCTATTTTTTCTCCCTAACCTCATAGAATTGTGAAGACGTCCTTCTCATTTAAGGACTGACTTTTAAATCATATGCCTCTCTTCTCCACAGGTTCTCATAAAGTGAGTCTGTCCTCTTGGTACCATGATCGGGGTTGGGCCAAGATCTCCAACATGACTTTTAGCAATGGAAAACTGATAGTTAATCAGGATGGCTTTTATTACCTGTATGCCAACATTTGCTTTCGACATCATGAAACTTCAGGAGACCTAGCTACAGAGTATCTTCAACTAATGGTGTACGTCACTAAAACCAGCATCAAAATCCCAAGTTCTCATACCCTGATGAAAGGAGGAAGCACCAAGTATTGGTCAGGGAATTCTGAATTCCATTTTTATTCCATAAACGTTGGTGGATTTTTTAAGTTACGGTCTGGTGAGGAAATCAGCGTCGAGGTCTCCAACCCCTCCCTACTGGATCCGGATCAGGATGCAACATACTTTGGGGCTTTTAAAGTTCGAGATATAGATTGAGCCCCAGTTTTTGGAGTGTTATGTATTTCCTGGATGTTTGGAAACATTTTTTAAAACAAGCCAAGAAAGATGTATATAGGTGTGTGAGACTACTAAGAGGCATGGCCCCAACGGTACAAGACTCAGTATCCATGCTCTTGACCTTGTAGAGAACACGCATATTTACAGCCAGTGGGAGATGTTAGACTCATGGTGTGTTACACAATGGTTTTTAAATTTTGTAATGAATTCCTAGAATTAAACCAGATTGGAGCGATTACGGGTTGACCTTATGAGAAACTGCATGTGGGCTGTGGGAGGGGTTAGTCCCTGGTCATGTGCCCCTTCACAGCTGAAGTGGAGAGGGTGTCATCTAGCACAATTGAAGGATCATCTGAAGGGGTAAGTTCTTTTGAATTGTTACATCATGCTGGAACCTGCAAAAAATACTTTTTCTAATGAGGAGAGAAAATATATGTATTTTTATATAATATCTAAAGTTATATTTCAGATGTAATGTTTTCTTTGCAAAGTATTGTAAATTATATTTGTGCTATAATATTTGATTCAAAATATTTAAAAACGTCTTGCTGTTGACATATTTAATGTTTTAAATGTACAGACATATTTAACTGGTGCACTTTGTAAATTCCCTGGGGAAATCTTGCAGCTAAGGAGGGAAAAAAAATGTTGTTTCCTAACATCAAATGCAGTATATTTCTTCATCCTTTTTAAGTTAATAGATTTTTCAGACTTGTCAAGCCTGTGCAAAAAAATTAAAATGGATGCCTTGAATAATAAGCAGGATGTTGGCCACCAGGTGCCTTTCAAATTTAGAAACTAATTGACTTTAGAAAGCTGACATTGCCAAAAAGGATACATAATGGGCCACTGAAATCTGTCAAGAGTATTTATATAATTGTTGAACAGGTGTTTTTCTACAAGTGCTGCAAATTGTACATTTTTTTGTTTTTTCAAAATAGAAAAGTTATTAGTGGTTTATCAGCAAAAAAGTCCAATTTTAATTTAGTAAATGTTATTTTATACTGTACAATAAAAACATTGCCTTTGAATGTTAATTTTTTGGTACAAAAATAAATTTATAAGAAAACCTGCCTTGTGATTTTGTACTTCTTCTTCATGTCTCTTTTGCTCTGTGATCCTATTATTTTCAATATGGTAATGTGGCTTCTATCTCTTTCCAAAGGTTACTGGGAGAAATGCAGATTTAATTAAAAATTAGACGCAGATTCAATTAAATTAATGATCCTTGGAATTTGAAAAATAATTTGCGAGGAATTTGAATGCCAGGATATATCCATATAGAAAATGGAGGCTTCTTCACTCAAAAAAGCCAAAATTTATATTATATTGATATTGTGAGAAAAACATGGTGCTTTGTATAAGTTCATAATGTCTTAAAGAATAACTGTGCATGTTGTGCACATGTACCCTAGAACTTAAAGTGTAATAAAAAATAGTAAGAAAATGCACACACACAAAAAAGAATAACTGACCTGGAGGAACACCTGGACATTTTATACCTTATTATGGTAAGGAAGAATTAACGGTGTCCTGGACTCTTGTTCTCATGGAAATGTATACAGGAAAGCTGTCTACCCAGGTTGATTACTTATGTGGGAGAGCTATAAGAAAATGAGCAGCTTGGGAAGGCACTGTACACCATAATCTAAGGCACTTTTCATTTATGGATAAATGTTTTTAGATGGCTATGACAGGATAGAAGGAGAGAAGAAACAGCAGATGTTACAAAGAAGAAATTGTAAAATTCAAACAGCAGAGCTACAATGGTGGAACTCAATCATTGGCCAAAATAGACCTACTATTTAAAAACCATCAGTACGTCTAAGGTCAATTGGTATAAAATATGACTTCTGTGTTGCATGTCCCAATTGCTGAGCCTTAGTTTAAGGAAAAAATAATTTTGATATGCAATCAGAGAGTTTCCCCACTCTCCATTGGCACTGTCTTATTATGTAGAGTGCCTCATTAGCTACCCATGCTCTCATAATACGATTCTGTTATAGGACTAACAGGTTCGTGTGCCCACTGCACAGTAACAGTCCAAGTACACTGAGACAGCAGGATTTGTGGCAGAGAAAGAGTTTAATGATCTCAGGGCACCAAGTGAGGGGATGGAAGGAGACTCAGATTCATCTCCCCCAAGGAGTTCTGGGCTGAGGTTTTTAAGGGGATTAGGGAGAGTGAGGGGTTAGAAATTGGGGTCATTGACTGGCTGGGGTAAGAGGGATGAAATCATCAGGATGTGGAAACTGCATTCCTTGGTGAGGGAGATTCTCATGGGGTCCTCTTCAGACCAGCTGGCGTCAGTAGTTTTGCTGATATGCAGGACCTGAAAAAATGTCTCAAAGGGAAAACTTAACATTTTGTGATGTTCAAGCTGTTATCCATGGAGCATTTAAAGCGAACTATAATCTTAGAGTCTACATGATTCTAAGACAATAGGCAAATAGCTATGAGGAAGGGATTAGAGAGCAAGCTGACCTAGTGATAGATGCTGAGTGTGTTGCAAGCTTGCTTTATTTTTGTTTTCCCCCCTCCTTTCTTCCCTGATAAATTTTATAAAGTTTATAGGGACAGTTTCAAATCTGTCATTTCCAAAGGTGAATGACATTCATTTGTTTGTTCCATATTATTTCGTGAGTACCATCTATGTGCTAGGCACTGTGCCAGGCATGCGGATGCTATGGCACTCTCCCTGCCCTTGAGGAGTTTCCATTCTAGCTGGGAGCCAGCCTAGCAAGGGTGTGTGTGGTCAGCTCTAGGGTGTGGACATACACAGCAGGCTGTGGGAGCAGAGAGGAGGCTATGGAACCCATCTTGGGAGTCACAGAAAGTCTGAAAAGGATATCAGACTGGATAGGACGTGGGGTTAAAAAAAGCTTTGAAAGTGGATATAGAATATATGTTAACATTTTTAACTTAGAGGTAACTGAATGTGCAGTCTCTCAAAGATGACCTATAATCCAAGGTCTAGGAATGAAAAAAAAAAAACACCCCAGGATCTAGTGAGGTAAGATGTTGCAGGAAGTCAGGAATCCTGAACGGAGGGACTGGCTGAGGCCATGGTAGAAGAACATAAATTGTGAAGATTTCATGGATGTTTATTAGTTCCCCAAATTAATACTTTTGTAATTTCTTATGCCTGTCTTTACTGCAATCTCTGAACATAAATTGTGAAGATTTCATGGACATTTATCACTTCCCCAATCAATACCCCTGTGATTTCCTATGTCTGTCTTTACTTTAATCTCTTAATCCCGTCATCTTCGTAAGCTGAGGAGGATGTATGTCGCCTCAGGACCCTGTGATGATTGCATTAACTGCACAAATTGTTTGTAGAGCATGTGTGTTTGAACAATACGAAATCTGGGCACCTTGAAAAAAGAACAGGATAACAGCAATGTTCAGGGAGCAAGAGAGATAACCTTAAACTCTGACTGCTGGTGAGCCGGGTGGAACAGAGCCATATTTCTCTTCTTTCAAAAGCAAATGGGAGAAATATTGCTGAATTCTTTTTCTCAGCAAGGAACATCCCTGGGAAAGAGAATGTGTCCCTGAGGGTAGGCCTCTGAAATGGCTGCTTCGGGGGGCAGCCATCTTTTATGGTTGAAGCTGTAGGGATGAAATAAGCCCCAGTCTCCTGTAGCGCTCCCAGGCTTATTAGGACGAGGAAATTCCCTCCTAATAAATTTTGGTCAGACCGGTTGTCTGCTCTCAAACCCTGGCTCCTGATAAGATGTTATCAATGACAATGCGTGCCCGAAACTTCATTAGCAATTTTAATTTTGCCCCGGTCCTGTGGTCCTGTGGTCCTGTGATCTTACCCTGCCTCCATTTGCCTTGTGATATTCTATTACCTTGTGAAGCATGTGATCTCTGTGACCTACACCCTATTCATACGCTCCCTTCCCTTTTGAAAATCACTAATAAAAACTTGCTGGTTTTACGGCTCAGGGGGCATCACGGAACCTGCTGACATGTGATGTCTCCCCTGGACACCCAGCTTTAAAATTTCTCTCTTTTGTACTCTTTCCCTTTATTTCTCAGACCGGTCGACACTTAGGGAAAATAGAAAAGAACCTACGTGAAATACCGGGGTTGAATTTCACCTGATATCTGGCTGAATTTCCCCCAATATCAAGACATGGTGGCACCAGCCAAACTGGAGAACTAACATGGTAGAGGGCCTCCAAAGCCAAGGGACAGACTCTGTTGAAGACCCCAAGCCGGGTGCGGTGGCTCACACCTGTAATCCCAGCAATTTGGGATGCTGAGGTGGGTGAATCAGGAGGTCAGGAGTTTCAGACCAGCCTGGCCAACATGGTGAAACCCCGTCTCTACTAAAAATACAAAACATTAGCTGGGTGTAGTGGCAGGCGCCTGTAATCCCAGCTACTCAGGAGGCTGAGGCAGGGGAATTGCTTGAACCCAGGAGGCGGAAATTGCAGTGAGCCGAGATTGCACCACTGCACTCCAGCCCAGGCGACAGAATGAGACTCTGTCTCAAAAAAAAAAAAGAAGACCCCAATAATGGAGCCTGCCTGTAATGAGAATTTTATGTACGTTAGCACCATAGCATGTCAGAGATGTTTTAGAGCTTTGCTGGAATGAATCTATGATTTAATGAAAAGTGAGTATAAACTGGACTATGCCTTGAAGGAGGCGATGGCAGCAAGTGGATATGCCAGGAGATATGGAAAGACTTTTTCTTTTTTCTAGTCATGCTCAAGGCTTGCCAGGCTGAGTTGTAGGGTCTAAAATGCAGGATGCAAAATACCCTACTTTCCTCTTCACATGCTACATTTTACTTATGTTTTTCTTCTCACTCATCCCTTTTACCCTTTTGTGTGTGCTTGAACTCTTCCCTTTTTTCTTTTCCTGTTCCCCCCAATGTCTGGCTCTTGCCTCAGATGACGATTTCATTTCTGTGGTGGGCCTAGGGGAATAAGGAGGCTGCTGCATCTAATGGAGATGGAACCAGGTCATGTCAACACTCAGTGACAGCTAAGTGTGTTGAGGTGTGACAAAATCATGTCAGGAAATCAACACATATGATGGCAAACTCAATTGTTTGCTCATTTTAATGACTTCATTTCAATCTTATTCCTAACACATGCCAAATCTGAAGGAAGGAAAGAGTGTCAAATTTGAAGCCATCTGTCTTCTTGAATTGACTTACAACTCCACCAGACCATGCACCCTCGCACCTTTCAGAGAGCTACATGTGCACCAATTCTTGTTTAGTGTACTTGTTTTCCCCTCTTTGCTTATTTCCTTTTCTCTATTCATATTCATTAGGCCATCCTAGAAAAAAATATCCGGAGAAGATCTATTTCTCAGTGACTCTTGGGGGAAGCTGAGCACCTCATGCATATCCTTTCCCTCTGGGTCTGATTATTGGTTTGGCTTGAGCTAGTGCCATCAGTTTATACCTGTACATTTTGGGAACACAACTTTGACTCAAATTGCACTTCTATGTTTAGCCTGGCCAAACATGTGCTTGCTTCACTTTTGGCTTTGTTAATCGATTCTTCAGCTTCCTTGCTATGAAACTGAAATATGTTTCCCAGTAGCTGCATTTATAAATGCTAATAAGTTATTGATTCACATTATTATGATTTAGCCTTGTGTCACTTTCTACAATAAAAAGTGTATACACAGTAAGTGTAAGATTTCAGCTATAAAGCAAACATCTACCCTTTTGATTAATAACACTTTTATGATACTTCTACTCTTCTATTCCTGTAATTTAAAATTTTTATTTCCTAATCATCTACGATCACCTCCCCTCTCCTTTGGCGACTGATTTCCTTTGCAAGGCCTTGTCATTATTGCACCTTGACCAGTGTTCTGGCTATTTCTAGTGGCAGTCTCTTGATATTATCAGATGTGGACAAGTTATAACAACATTATTCATATTGCTACTGGCTTTCAATGTCTGTAAGGAAACCCTGTAGAGTCTTCTGTTTTGAAAATTCTTAGATGTGTCTCTTCCAGTTGGCAAAGGAGTGAGCTAGAAGTTGCTCCATTAGCAGCACCCAGGGGGTCAGAGGTGGTTTCAGAGGCAAGAAGTTTTTCTAAAAAGGTTGATAGTTACTTCAGTCTCCCTAAAGAGGGTCCTAGAATCATGGGATGTCACTCTCTTGGGCAAATGCCAGTTTCTTCCCTTTCCTATGGATTCTGCAGACACTTCATTTTCTCAGAAGTATGATCTCAGCAACCTCAGGTTGGTGGAACAAAATGCCTCATGAGATGTGAACATCTTTCGAAAGAAAGATTGCAGATTTAGGTGTCAGCCAGACCCAGGCCTGGAGTCTGATCTCCACAGCCTGGTACCCTTGGCAGGCAGCCATCATTTAGATTCAGTTTCCTGCCTTGTGAAGCAGGAGTCACCCTGTCTGAGCTGAGTCATAAGGATTGGTGCAAAACAGGGGCTCAACAAATAGGAGCCACTGTCACCATCCTCCTAGCTCATCTGCTACATCCTTGCACAAAGCTTATGCTTTTTTTCTCTAGATGCTGGGCAGGGCCCACATTAAGCAAAGTACTGTGCTCTGCGTTGTGATACCGGAATAGATACTGTATTAATTCCCTACAGCTGCCTAGATAAGAAATGACCACAAACTGGCTGGCCTAAAACAACAGAAATATATTTTCTCACAGTTCTGGAGGCTAGAAGTCCAAAATCAAGGTGTGAGCGGGACCACCCCCCTGAAGACTCTCGGGAGGAATCCCTCCTTGCTTCTTCCAGCTCTTGGTGGTTGCTGGCACCCCTGTGTGTTCTTTTCCTTGCAGCTGCATCACTCCTGCCTCTGCCTCTGTCTTCACATGGCTTCTCTCCTGTGTCTCTTCACATGGTTCTTCCTCCCTGTGTGTTTTTTTGTGTGTTTGTGTGTTCTCTGTGTCTCCAAATCTCTGTCTTCTTATGAGGACACTGGTGACTGGATTTAGGGCCCACTCATCTTACCTTGATTAAGTCTGCACCGGTTCAGATGGACATAAGTTTTGGGGGAACACTATTCAACCCAGTATAGATACAAGGAACTTAGAGTTCAGGGGTGAAATAAATATTTAAAAGCCAAGCCATAAACAAACTAGAATGAAATAAATGCCACAATAGAAGCACAAGCAATGAGCTATTGAACTCACCTAACTCAGTGAGGGTTTGCTTTCATTGAAATATGAGTGAAACCGTATTTTGATGACATTTGAATAGCTACAATGTGCTAGTGTGGGCTGCGTGTTTTCAAGAGATTATTTTGGGGTTGGGACAAGGCTTATATGCACTCCTTTTTACCTCCATTCCTTAGAAGAGCCTCCCTACACACGCACACACACACACACACACACACACGCATGCACACACAATTCACCCACCCTACACTGGGACATCCTGGCTCTGCAGGTGACTGCTACCTGGATTTGTACTTGCTTCTTCCTTCTAATGGCGAATGTGATTTTGCTCAAGGATTAGAGTTTAACCAGTTTGAAATAGTTCATCTCTTCAATAAATACGGAATAAGATGGAGAAAATGTTACTCCCTGGAGCTCCAGAGTGCAGAGGAAGGTGGACCAGCTAGATGGAGCTTTTCCCAGGGGGATCTGCAGGGCTGGTATTTAGCATGATATTCTGCTTGCATGCCAGGGGGCCACATGACGATCATGTGGGTGATGGCAGGAGGCACAGGTGGGCCGAGAGGATAGAACCAAAGTTACCAGCATCCTCATGAGTTTGTTGTTGTTGCATTCCTGGTGGAAGCCAGTGGAAAGGCAGAATTTGACTGGCACAGCAAGATACAGAATGGAGCAGGCTACAGAAGCAGGAGCAGAGAGAAGCACAAGGCCATGGCCCGACCTCAGGTGTGGAGATGCTGCTGCCTTGAGGCGGGGTCCTTGAACCTTCTCTGGGCAGGGAGGCCTTCTTTTGTTAGTTAGTGTGCTCCAGAGATACTGAATCATAGTGTATTGGTATAGGCTGGGAAGTCCCCTTCCTGCAAGCTGGAGGCCCAGGAAAGCCAGTGGTGTAGTTCTAGTTCAAACCCAAATGCCTGGGAACTAGGAGAGCTGATGGTGTAAGTCCAGGTCTGAGTCTGAAGGCCTGAGAACCAGGAGTGCTGATGTCTAAGGGCAGGAGAAAATGAATATCCCAGTTCAAGTTGAGAGAGCAAGTTAGCTCTTCCTCTATTTTGTTCTATTCAGACCTTCAATGGATTGGGTGATGCCCACCCACTCTTTGCAGGATGGGTCTTCTGCACTCAGGCCACTGATTCCAATTCTAATCTCTTCCAGAAAGCCCTTCACAGACACACGCAGAAATAATGTTTTGCCAGCTATCTGGGCATCCCTCAGCCCAGTTAAGTTGACACCTAAAGTTAACTATCATGCTGCACTGAGGACACTTGGGTCAGGTATAAAGTAGCTTGTTCAAATTTAAAAGGAAAACATCTCAAACCCTAATAGATGAAAGGAGAAAAGTCCGCACACAACTCTAGGGGAAACCCAATAATAAACCAAACTTTAAAAAAATTTCTAACTGAAGAATTAAGCCATGAAATAGGGGATAAGAATTTGTGTAAGTTTGCCTAAACAGCCAAGGTTCAGAGAGACATTATCTACAACAGCAGGGGAAAAAAAGACCCCCAGAGAGCATCAGATACATACAGCAGGTGCAGGACAGGTGCAGCACCTTCCACTTCCCTTTGTTCTGCACACTCACCAACACAGGTGGCACGTACTCCAAAAGGCAGATCTTGAGTTCAGGCGCAAGTCAATAGCACAGAAGCAGTGATGAATGTCTGGTCCGTAGGAAAGAGATAAGTGTGCAACTTGGGGGAGAGAGTCTGTCCTTTCAGGTCTAAGGGCAATTAACATGGAAACAATTTTAGTGTGTGGTCAAGATCTCAAAAACAGGGATTCAGCTCTGGAAGAAGACTAGCAGAATCTCTTGAAGTGGGTCAGATCTCAGGTGGCTGGGGGTACAGGCAGTGCCACTGCACATGTGGACAGCCCACCCCAAGAATCAAGGGAGAAAGAATGTAAGATCCCAGAAGTATGCCAAGGTATAAAACCCCAAGTCAAATGTCAAACTGTGCATTTGATCTCTGAAGTTGCCCACTTGGCCCTCCTCCAAGTATACCAAGTATACTTTACTTCCTTTCTGTCCTGCTTTAAAGCTCTTTTTTTTTTTTTTTTTTTTTTTGAGATGGAGTCTCAGTCTGTCACCCAGGCTGAAGTGCAGTGGCACATCTCGGCAAGCTCCACCTCCTGGGTTCACGCCATTCTCCTGCCTCAGCTTCCCAGGTAGCTGGGACTACAAGTGCCCACTGCTACCCGGCTAATTTTTTGTATTTTTTTAGTAGAGACGGGGTATAGCTTTTTAATAAACTTTCATTCCTGCTCTAAAACTTGCCTTGGTCTCTCCTTATGCTTTATGCCCCTCAGTCAAATTCTTCCTGAGGAGGCAAGAATTGCGATTGCTGCAGACCTGTACGGATTCACCACTGGTAACAAGGGCATTAGTCATTGGATTGAGGGTCTGCCCTGTTAATCCAGGATGTTCTCATTTCAAGATCCTTAACTTAATTACATCTGCAATGACCCTTTTCTTAAATAAGGCCATCTTCACAGGTTCTAAGCTTTAAGACATGAATATATCTTTTTTGGGGTCACCCCAAATGCAGGTTGGGGTCATTCAGCCTGCAACACCCTCCCCTGGACTGTGTGCCAATCCTAACTGTTAATGGGGCCAAGCACACTGAGGTCTTTTCCTGGCTCCCAGAGAGAGGCAGGGAAACCTACTAGGAAGAGTCTGAGACTGGAAAACAATAAGTGAAATAAAGAATGATGCAAATGCCTAGGTCTGCACATTTCTAAAAGGGTGACTGCAGGGAGACAAATCCCAGAGGGAAGAGACAAACATGAGAATGTTGCTGTGTTGGAGAGGTGAGATTACGGATGTTTCCTTCTTTTCAAAATTTCTGTGACTGTTGTTACATCGCCATTGAATTCAGTAATAAAGAGCATTAAAACTGATCTTTTCAATAGAGAAATGAGATTGCAGCTTTTGGTGATAAATGAATCTAGGCTCAGGACTGCTGGCCTGTGCATTTTTGAAAAAGAATACACTAGGGGCTTGGGAAAAGTACATCAGCTAGAGGAGAGGAGAGAGGAGTGAGGAGCCAACTATTTAGAATGGGAAGAAGTGACTTCTCCCCAGCGTGCTGCCCTTCATTGTTTACAGCGTTTGACTTAGATTGTATTCAGAATTAGGGGTTAGAAAACCCTACAGGAACCAGGCTTAGCATCCAACACCCCATTATTTCCTCCAAACACTTGTCTTCTCACCTTTTTTTTTTGTTTTGAGACAGAGTTTTTGCTCTCATTGTCCATCTTCTCACCTTTCTTCCTGATTCCAGAAGACAAGATGAGGAAGCAGGGCAGTATGAAAGGAGAATGTTTTCCTAAATGCCTTAAACAAACCCAAGAGGCTGAGAGTTAATTTTTTAAAGATGACTTGACAGCTTGTTCACCCTGTTTACTGACATCAACAAGGGAGTAAGCACGGCAGACAGAGATAAATTAATTGAAATGTCCCTGTAGCATGTAAGCTGCTCGGGTAAAGATGGTATCCTTGTGGCGTGGCTGTTTAATAAGGTGTGTTTGTGTGTGTGTGTGTGTGTGCGTGCGTGTTTAATGGATTGTTGAAAGGAATTCAAAGTCAGCCTTACATTGTTTTGTGGGATATAATAAGGGTTTGTGAGAAAGTCTTTCTTTAAAATAGAAACCTTGACATTTTAAACCTAGGAATTCCTAAGTAAGCCTCAGATATTGGCCCATAACATCCAACTCTACAAGCTACGATGTCTGTAGAGCATCTCCTGGCCTGAAAAGAGCGTTAAGATTCTGGCTCAAGAGCACTGCAAGAATTTAGATTTCTTGTTAGTGAGAGCTGGCTAAAGGGAGAAAAACAAGCAAACAGGGTTGAGAACATCTTTCTCATTTGTGCTTTACAATAAAATCCTTTGGAAATTTTATGCACTGTTAATATTAGTATCTATAGCCTTTAAATTATTAAAACAAGCAATTCCTATGACATAATTTCGTTTTTACAGGAGATTTAGGGAAATTTTTGCTGTCATTCAATGCCCCGGATGTATCAGAATGCAGGTCCTGAACCACATGGGGCAGACCAATGTAGTCTACTTTAAATAAATATTTTGAGGCTGGGTGTGGTGGATCACGCCTGTAATCTCAGCCCTTTGGTAGGCAGAGCCAGGTGGATCACTTCAGGTGAGGAGTTTGAGACCAGCCTGGCCAACATGATGAAATTCAATCTCTACTAAAAATACAAAAAAAAAAAAAAAAAAAAAAAAATTAGCCAGGCATGATGGCACAGGCTTGTAATCCCAGCTATTCAGGAGGCTGAGGTGGGAGAATTGCTTGAGCCCCGGTGGCGAAGGTTGCAGTGAGCCAAGATTGCACCACTGCACTCCGGCCTGGATGACAGAGCGAGAACTTGTCTCAAAATAAATTAAATAAATAAATATATATTTTAAAATATCTGTTGAAGATTTGTTTGGGAGAGAGAAAAACAATGTAGATGAAAGGACAGAGAAGAGTGTTGCTGCATTGCTGGTGGAAGCAGGAAGGCTCCTTTTGGCTGTCCTGAACAGTCCACATCTGGCCCAGCCTTGCATAGCTCACTCAGTGAAAGGATTCCTGAAATCCATCAGAATCTCCCTTGGTATCTGCGCAGCTCCCTTTGTTAGAGGAAACTGTTATGGGAGATGGGTATATGTCAAACTAAAATATGAAGAGTTGAAGGCAATTAAGAAGCAGATGCAGCAAAGCACTCTGCCCTCCCTCTATCTGCTTAAAAGCAGGGCAGATATTTACAAAAACAAAATGTATCCAGCCCGGCTCCCTACTCTACCAGGGAGAACAAAGGTTAGCCACTGAAGACAGCTTTAGACCCTCATCAGCCTGGAAATAATAGCAGAGGAATATACATTAACAAATGGGACTAACTAGCCTTTACCTTTCATTTATTTCCCTTCCCCCCATGTGGCTGCCTGTAGAGACTCAAATTCTTTTTTTTTTCCTTTATCTTGTCACTTCTCTAAAAATGTTCTCTTATTTGTTGATGTTATATAAGCTGGAATTCAAACCACCTCTTTGAGAACTACTCCTTCTCTGGGTGTCTGCCACTTATATATGATATCTACATGTTAATACACTTGTTTGTTTTTCTCTTGTTAATCTGTCTTTTGTAGCAGGGGTCCACTCCAACTAAGAACTTATGGGGGTTATTATTTTCCTCCACAGTTCCCCTTTAGGAGCCTGAATCCTACAGGTGGACCCAGGAGCCAAAAATGTATTTCTTTCTGTGTAGAGAAGTAAATATATTCTCCCCATTCCCATCTTCTTAAATTTCCAGTGCCTCAGGCACCAGCCACTCTCTTCCTTTCAATTTGGCTTTGTAAAAGGTAGCACTTAGTCACCAGTCTTTCCATAAACAATAACTTCCCTCTCATCACCGAAAAGGATTTATAGACTATTTTAGATCCAATTGTCAAAAATTATCAATTGTCTATTAAAGCATTTTTGTGTGTTTTTTGTTTTGTTTTGTTTTGTTTTGAGATGGAGTCTTGCTCTGTCACCCAGGCTGGAGTGCAGCGGCGTGATCTTGGCTCACTGCAACCTCTGCCTCACTGGTTCAAGTGATTCTCGTGCTTCAGCCTCTGGAGTAGCTGAGACTACAGGTGCCTGCCACACCATGCCTGGCTAATTTTTGTTATTTTTAGTAGAGACGGGGTTTTCACCATGTTGGCCAACTGGTCTCGAACTCCTGACCTCAAGTGATCCACCCACCTTGGCCTACCAAAATGCTGGGATTACAGGCATGAGCCACCATGCCATGCCCGGCCGTGTGTGTGTGTGTGTGTGTGTGTGTGTGTGTTTTAAACCAGGATCAGTGCTTAAGAAATATCTACGTTTGTTTCTTTTCAAAGATCCATGACAGCATATGTCTCATGGTTAAAAATTGTGAATTGGGCAGTAGCGGGACATGCTCCTTTTCTCTTCTGGTTAGCCAAAAAGTATCAAGAATCTCCTCTGTGCTGAGCATTATGCTAGGAGCTGACCTCATACATAATCTCTTTTAACCCTCACTATTTTCTATGCAGTAACCGTCATTATCCCAGTTTACAGACTCATAAATGTTAAGTGACATCTGGAGTGTGTGTGTGTGTTTGGGATCTGAATGTAAGACCACAGGGCTTTTTTTTCTTCACTCTGCTGTCCCAGACAATGTGACCGATAGTTCCTTCTACCTGAGCTGTCCTCCTACTTCTCACCTGGCCAGATTCCCACCATCATTCAAATCTCTGTCTTAGCCCCATCTCTCCATGAATCCATCAGTGATCTATTTCTTCTGTGAACACCTATTGTTCTTTATGTTTTAATCACACAATCTAAGACTTGATTATCTCTTGTCTTGGACCACCCACTAATTGTTTCCCGAGTCTTATCTCATCTTTCTAGAGGTGTGTGAGCCGCTTTAGCACAGGAGGAGTGTGTTCTCTGTGCTTCTCTTGTGTTCCCAAAGGTGCTGAGTGCATAGTGGGGGCAGAGAAGAGCACCGTAGAGGCCTCTTGAATACCTGACTGATGAATTCACCTGTGTCCTCTGTCAATTGTGAGCATCCACAGCCCAGCTTTTGTCATGTGGCACTTAAGGGCCCTTCAAATTCTCACCCCAATTTCTTGCCAGAACCACATAGAATTAGGTGAGTGGAGGGGGTTAGGATGGAGACAAAGGGGCCATTTATCTTTGTTGTTTTTTTCAGGTGTAGTGCCTTTACATGTAATCCCATGGCAGTGAAGTATGACACAGTGGAAAGATGAGTGAATTTGATGTTGGGAGATAAGAGATCTAGTCCTGTCTCCTTAATAATCATTTCTTACCTTTGATAAGACTCTGTTTTTTGAGACGGAGTCTCGCTCTGTGGCCCAGGCTGGAGTGCAGTGGCGCAATCTCGGCTCACTGCAAGCTCTGCCTCCCGGGTTCACGCCATTCTCCTGCCTCAGCCTCTCTGAGTAGCTGGGACTACAGGCGCCCGCCGCCACGCCCGGCTAATTTTTTGTATTTTTTTTTAGTAGAGACGGGGTTTCACCATGGTCTTGATCTCCTGACCTCGTGATCCGCCCACCTCGGCCTCCCAAAGTGCTGGGATTACAAGCGTGAGCCACCGCGCCAGGCCCGATAAGACTCTTAAACTTTCTGTAACTCTACTTATTTATTCATAAAATTGAAATATTAATAGCCACATCACCTATCTTGCAGAGTTGTTGAGAGATCAAGTAAAACAATAGATGTGCAAACATATCATAAAGAATAAAATGTAATAGGAATTGAATAGAGTCCTATTCTCAAAATCAGTAAGACCAGTTAGTTACACAGTTTGACCCAATGAACATCTCGCAGCTTTCCTGAGCTGCCTTCCCACTCTGGCTCCTTCATATCCCCCCCCCAAACCAGCAATCATTTCCAGGGATTTTGGTGCCACTTTCTGAACCAGAAATCATCTTCAGGAAAAGTTGAGGGGTCAGTGGGGTCAATTCATGCCCTGGTCTCTATGGTAACCCAGATACTCAAATTAATTCTACCTTGATCTGACATTTGTAATGATTTTTTTTTCTCTTGTTGAGCTCTGGTTTTACATTCTAGACAATGAGTTTGTCTGTTCAAACCTTTCTGTCTTCTAAAGCAGAAGAGAAAGGAGGAAGGCAGGAAGGCAGTACCCTTGAATCACAGTTGCAATGAATCACTTTCTCCTTGCTGCAGGCAAAATAAAAATGTTCTCCAGGTAGAAATGAATTAGGGTCTCAGGGCCAAATCCATCTTCTTCTTCCTCTTCACTGAGCACTTCTGTACTTTCCTCTCTGCCTGGTGGAGCTGATTCATCTGCAGTGAGCCTCATGGTGAAAATGAGGGGAGTCCGAGAAGATAGTGGCCTCTCCAATTCTTCTCCCTCATTTAAAAAAAAATCCAAATCATTAAAGACCACCTCCCTCTTTTCATCGTGTCTCTTAACCTATACTCTTCAGAGCCTAGAGTGTCTAACATTTGGTAAGGACTCAATATATTATCAAACAAAATTTAAAACAAACTTTAAAAAAAAAAGACTTATATGGAAAAGACATTTGCACGTGCATGTGTGTAGCAGCGCAATTTGCAGTTGCAAAAATATGGAACAAATCTAAGTGCCCATTAATCAACCAGTGGATAGGGAAAATGTGGCGTATATACACCATGGAATATTACTCAGCCATAAAGAGGAATGAAATAATGGCATTCACAGCAACTTGGATGGAGCTGGAGGCCATTATTCTAAGTGAAGTAAATTAGGAATGAAAAACCAAATGTTGTATGTTCTCACTTATAAGTGGGAGCTAAGCAATGAGGATGCAAAGGCATAAGAATGATATAATGAACTTTGGGGACTTGGGGGGAAGGGTGGGAGGGGAGGTGAGGGATAAAAGGCTACACACTGGGTGCAGTACACTGCGCAGGTGATGAGTGCACCAAAATCTCAGAAATCACCACAAAAAATCTTTTCCATGCAACCAGAAACCACCTGTTTCCCAAAAACTATTGAAATCAATAAAATAAAATAAAACAAAACAAAAATAAACAGACTTAAAAGAACATTTCCCAGAAATGGTAGAAAGAATATTCCCCAATGAAAGGGATGGTTCACTAATGAATAGCATTTCCAACAGCAAGGACTGTCTAGAGAACATAGATTGTGTGTGTGTGTGTGTGTGGTGTGTGGTGTGTGTGTGTGTGTGTGTGTGTATGTATGTGTCCATGTGTATTTGGGGAGTATAACTTACTATGCTTTTATTTATTAATATAAGCCCAGACAACTTAACTCAAAGTGGCTTAAAGAATTTTAAGGAAATTTGTTTTCTCACATAATAAGCAACCCAGCGGTAGATCAGGCTACCGGTGTGGTATGTCAGGGCTCCAGCTCTGCTTATTATGGCCTTTGCTTTCTTCTCTTTGGTGTGTTGGCTTCACCCTCATGATGGTAACCAAATGGCCCCAGCAGTTCCAGCCATCGAAATCAGTTACAGCAATGTTCAGAGGACGAAGGGAACTGTCCCTTTATATCACTTTCTAAGGAGCAGGGAAACATTTCCTAAAGCACCCCAGGTAATATCTTCCTACTTCTGACTGGCCAGGGATGGACCTAGGGTCAAGGGCCCATTCTTAATCCTGTGTTGTGCCAGGTATGAAAGTTCTGAGGGTTCCAAATGTAGGGCAAGATGCTACCTCTTAAATTCCCAATACCAAGCAGAGTCCCAACGCTTGGTGACCAGTCCGGATTTCAAACATATCCCCGACTTGGGCAGATGGCAGGCAGACAGTTTGTAGTCTCTTGCCCTACAAATCTTTCAACTAGTTTGAGGTTGATGGTGGAGACAGGAGCATGGTTAGGAAGCTCTTTGCATTCTGAGTCCCACAGAGAGATCTAGAGTATGGGACTCCAGTTCCATGCACCTTGAAGATTCCATCATAGTGGGAGTTGCAGACAGCCTTTTTTAGTCTACTACTTTTTCAGTGAGTAACCACTAAATAAGACATACACACACCCACACATGCTTCTACCAAAGACAAGCATAAGTCATTAGGCTCATATAGTATAAATTCATTAGGAAGAGGAGGAACACATTACCAGCTGTTCAGACAATTTGCAAGACTCTCTTTTACCATAGAGCAAGAAAGGTACTGGCTTTCAGAACAATTGACATGTGTCCTGTTTTGCAGAGCAGAGTTAACTCTTCTTCTTCATGTCCCTCTTCTTTCAAATAGTGTAATTTTTGGTCTCCTGGGAACAATAAACCAGCCTATTGCTGATTTATATAAAATGTAATGGTGGCTTCCTTAGCTAATAAAAGAACCCATGGAAGCTTTGCCAAGTAGGAGACTGCTGAAATCCCAGGTGGGGAATAGCTGTCACTCCAGCAGGGTTGGTGAAGTGAGAACGGAGATGGTGGGGGTTCTGGCTGGTTTCCCTCTTCCAGCAAGAGCTGCATGCCTTGAATTGGACAGATCAATTCTTCTGAGAGCTGGCACATTCTTGCTCTTTATGTGTGATCCCACTGTGGTCTAAGATATTTTGGCAGTGGTCCCAGGTTCTGCATTCTCCTTTTCACTTCCCTTCTCCCCTTTCCATAATGAGTTGATGCCAGAACAAGGGTCTGTGATGGAAGAAAAAATGTAAGGAATGCTCAGCAAACTTCCAAGTCCCATGATGGAAATGGTCTTCCTGGTTCAGGTACCTGTTTTCTGCATGGTGCTCTTTCTAGATATTAGAGATTAATACTCCGATCTCTAAGATGCAAAGCTTTGGCAGGTTTGCAACTCATAATTCTTGGGGTATTTGAAATTTCTGTCTGGAGGAAAGGAGGATGAGGGATTTCTGTAGGACATTTGTTAGTACTATCCTACACTAAGAAGTTTTGCAGAAATTTAGGCCTTCATTTGTTTAGCATCTGCTAGTGCCAGACAGGCAGTGGGGACAAAAGGATGAATGACAGGCCTCCTGACTTCTAGGACCTTTGAGGAGGAGACTGCAAATTTCCATGTAAGGTGAAAAAGGTCATAATATAAATACAGTGGACCCCTTATCCATGGGGTATGCGGTCCAAGACCCTCACTAGTTGCCTGAAACCACCGATAGTACCTAACCCTACATATTCTATGTTTTTCCTCCTATACATACATGAATATGACAAAGTTCAATTTATAAATTAGGCACAGTAAGAGATTAACAATAATAACTAATAATAAAATAGAACAGTTATGCCAGTATACTGTAATGAAAGTTAAGTAAGTGTGGTCTCTCTCTCCCTGTTTTCAGGCCGGGGTAACTGAAACCACAGATAAGGGGGTACTGTTGGATACCCCTTAGGCTTTTGGAACACAAAAGAGAGGCACAGTGTCCATGCTAGAAAGTTCAGAGAGGGCTTCCAGGAGGAGATAACAGCTGAGCCAATCTTCGTAAACTTTGGGTAGAAGTTAAGCAGGTGAAGGACTGGAGAGAGGAGTGGAGAGTAGAACTTAATTGGGATGGATGAGAAGTAAAATGAAAGAATATGAAGCCACTGGGCAATTGAAGAGAGGAAAGGAGCCCCAGTAAAGATAAAGCAGAGAAGGGGGTATGGAGCTAGGGATACTGGGCTGAGGACCAACAGCAAATTCACAATGTCTTTCAAGATCCTCCCTGTCACACCAGGGAGCAGTTCTCCATGCTCCTTAACAGTCAAAAGCGAAGTCAACAGGAACATTATCCTTCAGAATGGCTTTCTTTGAACATCAGTAGTATAACTTTCCCTCATTTGTTTGGCAAAGGGCAGGGGGGTATTCTCCTGTGGAAACTGAGAGTAAGGTCTGAAAGGGGCAGGTCACACTATGGAGCCGTCACACCTGAGGCCTTTGGGAATCAGCCCCTCCACGGCCTGTTTATTTTCCTACACTACACAGTGAGACGCTCTCCCTAGGAGCTCAGCTCAGTGGATGCCTACTTCTGCTTTTGGTAGTAACTACTAGTCTTCATTTACATTCAGTTCTCTTTTCCTTTCCAATATGTGGGCAGATTACACATCTACTCCACCCTGCAACTGGATGGGGTCACAACGCTGGTTCTAGAGCATGGGTTGTAGGCTTGGTGACGTGTATCACATCTGGGCCAGAGCATTTAATTCCTGGTGCAAAAACCTCTAGTGGTCTCCTCCCTTTGCTACCAAAATGAGTAGCTTTCCATATGGCATAGCTCCCAACATCTTGGGTCCTGGAGTGAGCACGAAGTAAGGCAGAGCCTCTCACTGATCCCAGTGGACATGGAATGTGAGCAAGAAATCCCCTCTTGGTTTTTTGAATTTGGAGTTGCTTGTTGATGCAGCCTAATTGAGCCTACCCTGAAAGATACAGAGGGCTACCATTTCCCTTGGAGTTAAGACGTTGCCTTCCTTTATGGCTGTTTAGTAATAAGAAGCACAACTGGCCTGGGCTTGCCCCAGTGTCTTTGAGGGGCCCCCAGTGGTGAAAAGAATAGGTTTGGCAATTCTCATAAACCAGCCTCTGGGCAGAAGTCAAAGGAGTGCAGAGGGAGCTATATGCTTAGCTTATGGAGAAGCATACTGATAAGGACTTTTATGCCACTTTTGTGTACAGAACACAAACGAAGATTTCTCTGCAGCAAAACCCCATTGAGCACTTCTGCATTCACAGCTGTGTGACCCTCATCTGAACCACCTCCACCCCACGCTTACTTGGCTTACATGTAATGCTTTGGGGCTGAATTTCCGGCACATGTCTATTTTTCTGGAATCAAAAATTCCCTTTAAATTTTCTGCTCTAGCCAATAGACTGAGGATCTGGGATGAAAATGTTCCATTCTTTTAACATTAGCCCTTTCGGGCCTGATGGAGCCTAATCAAGGCTTGTTTTTCCAAATTTACTTGGCTGCTCAAAACATGACATTGATAACCATTTTGGGTTCCTACGCGACTTGACAACTGCTTTGTATCAGCTGCACAACCAGCACAAATGACTGCAGAAATTGGTCATTAAGATGACTGAGAAACATGTTTCAACTCAACAAGTCCATTTCACGTCAGCAAGTTGATGTGGCCAAGCCCTAGTCTGCTCTTCTTACCCAACTTTCACCTTGAGGAGGCTCTCAGCCCTACTCCATAGCATCCCGCAGGATAATTTTCTAAAACACTGTTACAGACCTGTCACTCACTTGTCCCAAAGCCTCATGTCATTTCTGAATGCCAACAAATTAAGTGCAAAACATCTACCGGCATCAACTTCTTTATGCGAGCTTTTTTCCTGAACTCTCTGTCCCCTGGCCTCTATGTGATGTGCCCCAGTCTCACCAAAATACCACCTGCTGCCTCATTAATCGTGCATGCCCTTCCACACCTGTAATTGTGCATTCTGATCCAGGCAGCCTTTCCCCTCTCTATCTGGTTATCTGCTCCTCAACCACGAGGTACACTCAAACATCCTCTTTAACATCCCCTCCCCTTCCTTTCCCTTCCTTTTTTGTTTGTTTTTGTTTTGTTTTGTTTTGTTTTGTTTGAGACAGCGTATCACTCTGTCATTCAGACTGGAGTGTAGTTACTGGGTCAGCTCACTATAACCTCAAACTCTGGGCTCAAGCAATCCTCCCACTTCAGCTTCTCGAGTAGGTGGGATGAACACACCACCACGCCCAGTTAATTTATTTTACTTTTCATTTTTTGTAGAGATGGGTTCTCGCTGTGCTGCCCGGGCTGGTTTTAAGTTCTGGCCTCAAGTGATCCTCCCATCCTAGGTCTCCCAAAGTGCAGGGACTACAGACAGGCGCCATTGTGCCCAGCCCACATAAAGCTTTCTGCACTCTCATGGCCATAAGTCAGCCAATCCCTCTCTGTGCCCCTGTGGCACAGGGCTTGAGGGCTGTATTGTAATTATTCAGTTCCCTATTTATTCCCTCGCTAGTGTGGGACCTGTGTCTTATTCATGTTTCTGTAATGGTATCCACACACTGACCAGTAACTAGGGGCTATCCAAGAAATATTTAATAAGAGAAGGAGGGAGGGAGAGAGTCATCATTTTCAGTGGGGGCTATACTAGTCGTGAGGGGAGGAGGAATGAGGAGAGGGATGAGCTGTGGGTGACACTCCCAGCCTCCTAAGCATACTCCAATGTTCCATCAGACTTCAGTTGTAAAACACAAATTAAAATATAAAATTACGAAGAAACTCCCGTGCCAAATGTGGGGGGCCTTCTGCATGCAGGGCCCTATGTGACTGCACTGGTCTCAGGCTTATGCTGTCCTCCAACAAGTGGCAGAGTTGGGCGCTCCCAGGCAAGTGGGCTTGGCAGAGGAGGTGGTGTTGGCTTAGCCCCTGATGTTGTCTAAAGGCAACATCAAAACAGGTATTTCAACACGTAAAACCCCAGTTCAGCTTCTTGCCTCAGGTCTACCTATTCCGTCTCCTCTGCCTTCCCTTTAGAGAAACCGCAATGGTCTTTCTTTGTGGTACTGGTTTTTGCTGACCATCACCCATGGAAGGAGGGGTTTGACAGTGATGTTCTGCAGACTGAAGTGGTTATGGTAAGTGAAAATCAACACAAATAAATCCCTCTTTCTTCACTGGGGTCACATGCTGGCTTTGGGGAGACATTTGCATCCATCTATATTTTTTACTGAGGCTTACAAAGTCACATTATTCACATGTCACTCTTAGACATGCATTTTATTAGACATAGACCCTCTAAAAACTATCACTCTTCAGCCAGCTTTAACACCTCTGCTGCTGCACAATTGCTGCTAACTTCACCTTCAGGCAGTGTCTTGTTTAGACAGGTCCATTTTTTTTTTTTTTTTACTGGATTTATTCCTAAAAATGCCTCCTGAAAATGAATTGCTATAGAAGTGGGTTTCATTTCTCCAGATATATTATATATAATATAAAAGCACGAATAAATTGCATCTTGCATAATACTCCATGGCTGACTGTAAGTGTTCCTCATGCATTTTAAATTGTATGAACATTGCCTAAGAGTCCATTTCTGATGCATTACATACTTTATCTAAAATTATAATGCTGACTGTAGGAAATATTAATTAAACTCTTAATTAACTAATAGAATTTTTGTTAGTTAATAGAATGAATTGGATGATATAAATCACCTTTAAAAATTATTCAGTTGAAAAGCATCAAGTTCCTTAAAAAGTCCAAGTCCTTTCATAGAGAAATTCTATCCTAGAGAAATCAGAATTGGTGATAAACCTCTATGTAAAAAGACGTATACCGAAGTGTTATTTGCAATTGCCAAGCACAGAAAACAACTTAGGTGTGGCACATAGGAATGGTTATATAAGTGATGGCATTAGAAAGACAGTCTAGTCTAATGGTTAAGAGTGGGCTCTGAAGTCAGCCAGGTCTGAGTCTGAAAGCCAGCTCTTTCACTTACTAATTTTGTGACCTGGGGGATAAGTTAATGTTCTCATCCATATATTGTTAATTACCTATTGCGAAATAAAAAACTACCCCACAACTCGGAGGCCTTAAACAACAATCGTTCATTGTCATCGCTCACACAGGTGCGTGTATGCTGGACTTGGCTGGGTAGCTTTGCTTCTCACTGCTCCACATCGCCTGTCCTCTTGTCTTATCCTAGTGGGATGAACAGAGCATGTTCTTGACACGGTGATAGGAGAGCCACAAGAGTGAAAAGCGAAAACACATAAGACAATGTCACATTGTAATTTCCACCTCATTCTATCGATGAAAGCAAGTCACACTGGCCAAATCCAAGTCAAGCAGTGAAAAACAAAATTGCACAGTAAAAGGCATGATTCTACAGCACCTTGGCACCACTGACCTTTCGGGTTCTTCATTGTAGGACTCTCCTGTGCATTGTAGGGTGTTTGGCAGCATCCCTGCCTCCCTTTACACATTAGATGTCAGTAGCACCCCCACAGTTGGAACAACCAAAAATATCTCCAAACATTGTCAAATGTGCCCTGGAGAGTGGACAGGAGAATCGGTTCCTGGTTCTACAAAAGGGTGAAGAATTAGGTACAATAATAAAATCTGCCACAGTGGGCTATAATATTATTGACCTTATATTGTGTTTGGAATAATTAAATTCAATTGCTCTTATTTTAATGAATGTTTAATAAACATTAGTTTTATTATAGGCATATAATGTAGTTATTAAAAATTAGATTCCTGAAGGATTTCTAATATCATGGGAAAATGTGTAGGTATGCTTTTAAGTAAAAAAGAAAGGATTTGAAACAATATATACACCAAAAAACAAAGTTTATAAAAAACATAAGTATAAATACTTAGGAAGAAGAATAAAGTACAGATACAATAAACTATTAAAAGGTGATTTTCTAGTTTGGTCTAATTAGTATAATTCTCATTTTCTTTATGTTTTTCTGTTTTCTCCCCCAAATTTCTCACAATGAGACTGTATTTATTTCTTTAGTTAGAAAACAAGTTTCACACAAAAATGTACACAGCATAAAATTTGTTTAGGATTCTCCGGGCTGGCTCTTTTCTCTCCCTCCGCCACTCAAATATTTCCTTAAAGCAAGAAGAAGCTTTAAAAAATCATTCTATTACCTTGATTCTTTAGAGAAATATCGTTATAGGTGGCCAATAAATAAATTTGTTGTTGATGATTTTATTTCTTGCAGTAAATAGCACTTGCAAAGTTGAGAATATATTAAATTGGGTTTTAAAGAGTTTTACAATATAAAAATATTAAGTATTGGAGATTATGTGAGGATGGAGCAGATTTACATACTGCAGCCAGAATTACAAATTGCTACAATCTTTCTATAAGGCATTTCCGCTTCCTTTAAACTGTTTATACAAAACATTTCCACTTCTAAGTCTCTATCTCTCTCCAGTAAATGATCCAGAGATGTATGTAAAAACTGCTAAATAAAGATGTTCACTAAAGCATTATATACTGCTGCCAAAATTGGGAAACAATGTTCAATGACAGAGGAATATGATGAAATATCCTACAGCCAATAAAAATTTTGTTTGTAAAATCATTTAAGGATACTTGGAAATACTCATCATTCAACTGTGTGGAAGAGTTGCTCCTGCTATCTATTTAGGCATCTTGGATTCAGTAGTAGACTCCCACTTCCACCAAGTTTTAGCAAGGCAAAGGTTTCCCTGCCTGCCTTGAAACTGAGATGTGACCAGAAACGACATGAGTATCTTGAATCACATCCATCAAAGAAAGCAACTGCCTGCCCCTCCTTCCTCTCCACTCACCCTAGGCCAGAATGCAGATGTGGTACTTGTGAGCAAGCTTGAATAAGGCATCTAGGCTGGTATTCTAACAGGTGAAGAAGCAACAAGACCACAGAGACCTGAGTTCCTGCATGGCCTCATAAACAGAGATGCTTTCACATCCCCAACTCCTTATTTTGTGAGAGAAAAAAATCAATCTATCTTCCAATACTGTATTTTGGGGCCTTGTGTAACATAGGTTAGCCTGAATCGTGGCTAAACATAAATTGGTACCAGAAATAGTACCCTGCAGGGGAAACAAAAATGCAAACTATATCATTCTTGTGTAACAATTGTGTTATAGGCCGCAAGGAGACAGATATTGCAGGCTGGAAAGCTGGTGACCTCTCTCAAACCACAGCAAAGCATTTGGTAAAACTGGTCCTATGATAACTTTGAAGGCAGGTTATCTATTTACCAAGCCTAGAGCTCTGGGGGAAACAGTGAAACAAAATCGGAATGTTGGTTTCTGCTGGCTGCTCCTTGCTGCTTTTAGTGGAGAGAGATGAACAGAGAGATGAAGTTTGGCAAGAATGTGTCAGTTTGCAAGTAGAGGTGGAAGGAAATACAACCCTGATAAGGATGTCTCCTGTGCTTGGGACTACAATGTGAATTGACAGTCCAGTAATTTAAGCTTCCTGGAGCTGGAAAATTGGACTGCTTCAGCACCATAAGCAGAAAGACATAATACTGTGTCTATGAGCCTTCCTCCAGGGCCCCTTCATGGAACCATGGGAGCCAATCCAATAGCAAATATAGAATTCAACATACTGTGGTCTCACCCAAGCCTGTTATTTCAGATGGCCTCAAAGTTGCTACTGAGTTAGAAAGAAAATAGTCCAAGGACAGAGATAAGCAAATAAATGAGTGTCCAGAAACTTAAGATTTATGCAGACAAGACCTTTGGCTATCCTTCCATGTTCATGGAAATGACTGAAAGCAAACCAGTCCAGAAAACTGCTAAGAATTTTGAAAGAATTATGGGATCAAAGAAACCACAAACCTGGCCTGCAAAAACTGTAATTTTCTGATCCCTAAGGCAACCCCCAGGAAAGGAAAGTTGTCCATCCCCAAGGAAGGCGTGTTTTCCCACACTCACTTTAGTTGTGGCCACAGAAGTGAATGGACAAGCAGAGTCTCCAAGAGGTCAGTGGACAAAGGAGTTTCTGCCAGAGGGGAGAACTGGTGTCTACCAACCAAGGAATTTTGTGCATTGGCTGAGACTTGTCACAATTTCTTCCCAATAAGATTGCATTATTCTTTAGGACCATAATGACTCTGTTTCCCATTCACCTTTTTTCCAAATGGGAGTTTTTATCGCTGCTCTGCTGTTTGACTCGATTATTGAACCATTAAGTATGAGGAAGGTGCCAGGAAACATGCTTATTAGTCTATAAGTCCTCAGATCTCACCACCTTCAGTCCTGCTGGAGAGGACTTCATGTCATCCAGAAATCCTGGACTTTGAGTGGGAGTAGTAACTGGATAGTTACTACTTGGAGGAGGAGTGTGTTCTATGTGGTTAGGAAGGCACACTGAGTGATTGGGTGACTTGAGGCAGAGGCTGACAAATGTCCTCAGTATCTATTTTCCCCTTTTATTTAGAAATAAGCTCTTTCATGCAGGGGTTTTGCAAGATATATGGCTGTGCAATGGGCAACCAACTTTTCCCAGGCTCCTTTATAACTAGGTGTATTTACAACATGTTGTTAAGTTTTGGCAAATGGAAGCGGGCAGAAAAGAAGGTAGCAACTACCAGGGCATTTTCTTAAAAGAGGAAGCTGCTTGCCTCCCATTTTCTCTTCGTCTCCTTCTCTCTTTGGTGTGATACCATGTGGTAGTGCTGGGTCCGCTTCAACCATAGGGACTAGTGCAACGTTCCGGGGAGTGTAGAGCAAGACAGTATAGACCTGGGTCTCTGGGCTAATGCAGGAGCAGAGCTGCCCAGGACCTCTTTCTCCCTACATGAGAGAGAAGAAAGCTTATATCTTATTGGAACCACTGTATTCTTGTGTGTCTTTGTAATAAACACTTATCCCAAAACTCAGTCTACCCTAATAAAGCAATTGTTTAGGTAAGAAAAAGAAACCAAGATGTGCATTATGACCTAAATTTTCTTAAAAAGAAGTACATATGTATAGAAAAAACCTAAAAAGCTAAGTATCAAGACATTTATTTCTGGGTAGTAATATTACCAATCCTCTGTTATTTCTTGGTGATGTTTTTCCATCTTTTCCATTTTTTCACTTTGCATAGATATTATTTTTATAATTAGACAGGCAACTGTATATGCTATTATTAAAATACAAACAACCACAGATCCCTCATTTCTGTCTCTCATATTATGAGAGACAGGACTCTTAATATTTTCTCCAACTGCCACAGTTTTTTCAAAGCTAGGAGCATTCGACCACATAAATACCCTGAGGAAGCTCTAAGTGCTTTGTCTATCTTTTTGTGCCAGAAGACCTGTTCAACACTCGGTTGATATCTATCAAAATACTTCATGTTTCATGAAAAAACTAGAAAAATAATTATCAGCTGAGGACCATAGCTTGTAGAAGGGCCCTCCTACACACAGACTGGGCTAACAGAGTGGGCGGTGAATTACAAGGAGGACAAATGTCCTGGTGAGGAACCCGCCTGCAATCGCTGCCTCTCCAGAAGCTTCTGGCAAGCATGCTTCTCATAGTTTGCACATGGTTGTTATGATTGTTTTTAAGAAACATTTTTATGATCTGCTCAAAACCGTCTTTCTCTCTCCCTACATCCAAACATCTAATAGGTAAATTGCTTCCAGATTAAATCATCTCTTTACTGCACTCCTTCTCTCTGTCCTTGTTGCCATGATTCTACTGTTGGCCACTTTCATCTCTCATTGATGACTGCAGCAGCAGCCACCCTCCCTGCCTCTCATCCTTTTTCCTTTTAATAAAATCTCTTCCCTGCAATCAGAGTTGTCCTTTTAAAAGGCATATCTGATTTTGTCACTGTTCACCCTAATGCTTCTCTGTCACATTTATGATGGAGTCTGATGACTCACAGACCCTCCATGATCCAACTAGTGTTTACATCTCTAGTCTCCTCTCCAGACATTGTTCACCAAAGTCTCAACCAGCAAGCACCACCCCCTCCACCCCAGAACAAACATCCTATCTGCTACTCAGTGATTTAACTACAATGAATGCTTTCTTCTTTATCAATGGACTTTAATTTTTAGAGTAAGTTTGTAGAAAAATTGAGCAGAGAACAGAGAGAGTTCCCATATATCTCCTACCCCTCACTCCAGCTTTCTTTATTATTAACACCTTGCATTAGTGTGGTACATTCGTTACAATTGATGGGCCAATATTGATACATTATTATTAATTAAAGCCCATAGTTTACATTAAGCTTCACTGTTTGTGTTGTACATTTTATGGGTTTTGACAAATGTATCATGATATGTATCCACCGTCACAGTAGTGTACAGAATAGATTCACTGCCCTAAAAATCCCCTATTCCCCATCTATGCAAGGCTTCCTCCATCCTCTCTCCCCACCTGCCTGATAACTATTGATCTTCTACTTACTCTATGGTTTTGACTTTTCCAGAAATGTCATATGGTTGAAATAATATAGTATGCAGGCTTTTCAGACCACTCCTCTTGCTTGGTAACATGCATTTATGGTTCCTCTATGTCTATTCATGGCTTGGTAGCTCGTTTCCTTTTATTGCTGAATAATAACCAGTGTGTGGATGTACCGCAATGTGTTTATTCATCTCCTGATCTCCTGTTGAAGGACACCTTGGGTCCTTTTAGTTGTTGGTGATTGTGAATAAAGGTGCTATATACATTTATGAGCAGGTTTTTGTGTAGACATATTTCAACCACTGAGTGTCTTTTAATTCCTCAAATGTCCCTTAGGTGGTTCCCTTATCTCTGGACCTCCAAGCATACTGTCACACTGTCTTAGAACATGCTTCCATCTTTGTTTACCTGGATAACTATTATTAATTTATCAGGTACAGCCTAGAAATTACTTTCCCAGGAAGTCTTTTATAATCCCAGCAACCTGCCACTTCCAGTAGGTTAGTTATATTTTCTAGGTGCTTCTGAAGCATTCTCTTCTATACCCTAGCATAGCAGGTATCATCCTAAATTGAGGATGTCTGTTTATTTCTCTGTATAATGCACTAGGCTCTGGGTCATTGAGATCAATAAGGTCAGTAACCATGTGTGCCTTGTCACCACTGTGTCTCAGTCAGGGTAGGTGCTCAGTAAACATGTGTTGAATAAATAGCCATTGGGCTGTTGGCATTGACCACCTAGTCTCCATTTAGGAGTGTTTTATATTGCTTGGTAACTGTTCTAAAGTCATCGTGATCTTTACTTTTTAAAATATTTCTACCATCCTAAATCTAGAGCCTCAGTACACATCAAGGATTCCACAATGTTGCTGACAAACCAAGGGTTCTTGGTGAGCTCTCATTTCTTTATACAAAAATAACCCCAAATGTTTGCTCCTTTTCCTCAGAACTTTTCATTCAGTAAATATTTTTCATTATCCCTGAGCCCCACTATAAACCCAGAGATGTTCTCACCGAGGAATAGCCTCCTTTCATTATTACAATGATGAAGTTGCTATCATTTATTGGGAGCATTATGGTCAGGTATTGTGCTAGGTACCTTGAAAGGAACTCAGTACGTTTTACTAGTCATCCATTCCACTGATAAAGATTCCTGGAGAGGCGGGAAAACAGCATGGTCCTTGTTTCTGAATGTAGAAAAGAAAAGTCGGTGATTTGCTTGAATTCACCTACTTGGGAAGAGATGGTAACAGAGCACTCTCAATGTGCAAGAGCTTGGTCTGGTATAACCCAACACACTTCACTCATCCACTTGCTCAGGAATCAATACCTTTGGAGAAGTACTCCACTGACAGTCATTGACTGCCTCAAATTTCTGTAATGATCCCACTTGCACAAAACCACCCAGTTCTCAAAAATTTCAAAGTCATAATTTATAGGACTATATTGTCCTTAAACCTTCTTCCCACAGTGCTGTACTGCCTTAAAAAACATTACCCAGTCTGCAGAAACACTGTAAAACTCATAGGGCTCATTGAATTATAAATCATGGTTGGGATGAGGGGGTGGAAGGAGGATGCCAAAAAATGAAGGCACCTCTTACCCTCTCCATGAGTTGACCAAGATGTTTTCACAACTAGAAGTCACACGTAAAGAACACGTTAAAATATGTGTCAGCATGGGGTATGAATACCGTGAACGTAGCCACACATACCCATGATATAAGCCTACACATGGAGGAAGGACATAAATCATAAATAAATATGTCATCTCTCTTCACTAAGCAAACTCAGATATAGAATTTGTGCTTTTTGTGTTTGCTTGGTGAGGCCATTGCCTTGCTGAGGGCCCTTTTAAAATGAAAGCCGATGGGCATTTCACTGAGTTGCTTGCATTGCAAACCAAGGAGCAAGGCTCAACCAGGTCACTTCCAATTCTACCTTACCTGAGTGTTTCTCATTTGATCTGTGGCAGCACACTCAGATATTCTTAGGAGGGATGCCAAATTTTCGTCATGGAAAGCTCAGTTTTGTTGTAATTAAAACTATGTCTGTTAGTGAAACTGTAATCATAATAGGTTCGTTGCCCAATGCACAGAGCAAGTCTACTTTAAGGCACTGAGTGGCAGCAGAGAAAGAGGTTTAATCACAGAACAAGTAGATAGGAAAGAACTGCAAATCCATCTCCACAGGAGTTTGGGGCTAGGGTTTTTAAGGGTTTTGGAGTCAGTCGAAGTGTGGAGATTGTTGATTGGTCAAAGAGAGCAGGGTGAAGTCATGGGACAGGGAAATGAAGAAAGTGACTTCTCATGCTAATCCCATTCCCCTGTGGGGGTCTTCAAACTGGTTGGTGTCAGCTGTTTCCCTGAAATTCAGGATCTGAAAAACATCTTAAGCAACTTTTTTGGAGACGGAGTCTCACTTTGTTGCCCAGGCTGGAGTGCAGTGGCACAATCTCTGCTCACTGCAACCTCCACTCCCAGGTTCAAGAGATTCTCCTGCCTCAGCCTCCCGAGTAGCTGGAACTATAGGCACCCGCCACAACACCCAGCTAGTTTTTGTATTTTTGGTAGAGACGGGGTTTCATCGTGTTGCCCAGGCTCATCTCAAACTCCTGAGCTCAGGTGACCCGCCTGCCTCGGCCTCCCAAAGAGCCGGGATTACAAGCGTGAGCTACCACGCCCAGCCAACATCTTAAGCAATTCTTAAACAAAAGCCCTATGATTGTAAGGTCAGAAATCCTATCCATAGGAACAATGGGGATGCAAGTGGTCAGTATCTAGTGACTTTCAGTTACAAGGAAGTGGGTGAAAGTGCAGCCTGATTAATGCTGAATTATAACTATATTTCTGTCTAGAATTCTTGTTATCCCTGTAAGGATGGCTTCAGAATATCATGCTGTGCCTGCTGCGTAGCTATGGATTGTGCGGGGCGCAATTTACTCTACGTAAGAGAAACAAGGTACAGCAGAACAACAAGGCAACATCAAGGAAGATCCAGTGCCTTCTGGAATATGTGTGTACTTGGCGTCTTGAGCAGGGCAACAATAGTTCTGCTTAAACAGCAATGCCAGGCCACAGGGCCTCCAGGTGAATAGCGTGTTGATTGTGGGCATTTTTATTGGAATCTGTGACACAGTGTAATGCTCTAATCTGATTATATCTAAATGATTGCTGACTTAATGTAGTTTTGAATCTTAAAATCTATTTAAGTCACTTTTTAAAGTTCTGTTATTGGAGAAAAGATGTCACAACACAAAAGACATTGAAAATTACTATTTCTACCTGACAAACTAATCAGTTATTTATGCTGGTTTGGAGTGTGGATTTTGGAGTCAAACAGCTCAAGTTGGCCACTCTTCCAATCACTCTGTACACTAAGCTTGGGTTTCTTCTTCACCCATCCCTTTATATTGCTATGAGGATTTAATGAGACAATGTGTATAAAACATTTTTTACCATACCTGGCATTTGCACCACACCTACCATAGTAAATGGTAGTTCTCAAAAAGAATTGATTTTAGACCAAAAGGTCCTCACTCTCCCACCATGGCCCCAATTCATATGTTGGATCCCAAACCCCCAACATGTCTGTATCTGGAGATACAGCCTTTTGGGGTATAATTAAGGTTAAATGAGGTCATAAGGGTGGGTCCCTAATCTGATAGGACTGGGATCGTTATAAGAAGAGGAAGAGACAGCCTGGTGCGGTGACTCATGTCTGCAATCCCAGCACTTTGGGAGGCCAAGGCTGGCAGATTGCTTGAGCCCAGGAGTTTGAGACCATCCTGGGCAACATGACGAAAACCCATCTCTACAAAAAATACAAAAATTAGCTGGGTGTGGTGGCTCGAGCCTATAGTTGCAGCTACTCAGGAGGCTAGGTGGGAGAATCTAGCCTTGAGCCCAGAAAACAGTTGTTTCAGTGAGCCCAGATCAATGCCACTGCACTCCAGCAAGGGTGACAGAGTGATGAGACTCCCGTCTCAAAAAAAAAAAAAAAAAAAAAAAAGAGAGAGAGAGAGGGAAGAAACAACACCAGGAATGTAGATAGAGGGAAAAAGACTATGTGAGGTCCCTGCAAGCCAGGAAGAGAGGCGTCACCAGAAAATAACACTGTTGAAACCTTGATCTTGGACTTCTGGTTTCCAGAACTATGAGAAAACAGTTGCGTAGGCCACCCAGTCTGTGGTATTTTGTTACGGCAGCCTTAGCAGACTCTTACACTGAGAATTGAGTGGGTAAGTGAATGAAGTTGGGTGAGGTTGGGCCAGACAAAGCTCTAATACGTTGGGAAAGTCTTTCGAGGTCTTGAAAACTCAGTGGTCTAGTTTGTTACCATCTCTTCCCAGCTAGACGAGTTCAAACAAATCACTGAAACTTTGGGATTTTTCCTTCCTACACTTAGAAACAAAGACCATGCTGCTGTTTCTCTGGCTCCCCAGGAATCTTTATGAGTAGAATGACTAAGAACACATCTTGAGTCCCAGTGAAGGTATCTTACAGAAACAAAAATTTTCTTTAATGATTTCTTAAATCACTAATTTAAAGATTTCTCTGTAGGGTTAGCAAAGAAAACTGGGAATTCTTTGTGTTGTACTCCACACAGCTGCCCAGAATGCTTGTGTTTGGGACTAGAAAAAGCTGCATGGTGGTAAATGTGCCGGGTGAGCCAGTTGCATGCACATCTAGAAACCAGACCAAAAGAATAAACTTCTCAAATGTAGTCCTTAGTCCTTTCATCAGTAATTTGAGATTCTCCCCTGTCAGACTCAGTTGGCCTAGCTCTAAGTATAGCTTTGCAGGGAAGCTAGTTCTGATTCAAGCAGCTATAAATCATTGATGAACACAAGTGAACTCAGTTTTCTTCCAAGAGCCTGGCCTCAAATCATTTCTTGCACATACCCCCAAAACCAGAATATTTTAGCTGACTGCTGAAAAAAAAGAACATATCAGAAAGTCAATTGGTCTCCGACCCACACTCAGTGATGAAATCTCTGACTATAATGACTTTCATTTGATGCTTGAAGAAGAAAATAATTGTAAACAGAAAATACAATAACATAAAAATTGGCCATGCAGGAGAATTCCTTCTCAACTACATCCAGTCAGTCAGTTCTCGCCACATGCCCACCATTCAGAGTAGGAAAACTATAGATTTCAATTTCTTTGGGTTCAGTGCTTCCAGGTTTTTAACTTCTTGTTTACTGGAGCAGAAGAGACTTTACAAGGCTAAGCAGCTATCTCCGTTGGACAAATGTTTATAAAGACAACATAAGAATTATTCATGTTGTGGGTTATCACTGGTGAATTCCAAACACCAAAAGACTGCTTTTGACAGATCTCACTTCTTTTCATTAATTATTCTGAGTTTAAAGAAGAGAGAGAATACTTTTTTCACTCAATTATATTAGGAAAAAGCCCTCAAGATAAATTTGCCAAACTCCTAAGGCAATTCATTGGATAGATAAGACCTCATAGCATTTCCCTTGCCTGATACAGTCTTTTTCCCAATCAATTGTCACTGTGATTGAGAACTGATTGTACAAAGCCCATGTAAGTTACAAGGCAGGTGTCTTAGTCCATTTTGTACTGCAATAATGAAGTACCACAGACACGGTAACCTATAAGGAACAGAAATTTATTTAGCTCATGGTTCTGGAGGCTGGGAAGTCCAAGTTTGTGGTGAGGACCTGCCACATCATCCCATGAGAGATGGTGGAAGGGCAAGAGAGAACGAAAGAGAGAGAGAGAGAAAGAGAGAGACAGAGAGAGAGAAGGGAAGGGGGTTGGGCTCATCTTTTCATTAGTAACCCACTCCTGTGATAACTAACCCATTCCTGCCATACCAGCATTAATCAGTTTATGAGGGCAGAGCTCTGATGACCTAATTACCTCTGAAAGGTCCCACCTCTCAATGCTGTTGTAAGGGGAACTAAGTTTTCTTTCTTTTTAAAAATTGTTTCATATATTTTAAGTTCCAGCGTACATGTTCAGGATACACAGGTCTATTACATAGGTAAACGTGTACCATGGTGGTTTGCTGCACGGATCAACCCATCACCTAGGCATTAAGCCCAGCATACATGAGCTATTTTTCCTGATGCTCCCCCTCTCCCTGCCTTCCCTGACAGGCTCCAGTGTGTCTTTTTCCCTTCCCTGTGTCCATGTGTTCTCATTGTTCAGCTCCCACTTATAAGTGAGAACATGCCGTGCTTGGTTTTCTGTTCCTGCATTAGTTTGCTAAGGATAATGGCTTCCAGCTCCATCCATGTCCCTGCAAAGGACATGATCTCATTCCTTTTTATGGCTGCATAGTATTCTATCGTGTATATGTATCACATTTTCTTTATCCAGTCTATCATTGATGGCCATTTTGGTCGATTCCTTGTCTTTGCTATTGTGAATAGTGCTGCAATGAACATATGTGTGCATGTATCTTTATAATAGAATGATTTGTATTCCTTTGGGATACCCAGTAATGGGATTGATGAGTCAAATGGCATTTCTGGTTCTAGGTCTTTGAGGAATCACCACACTGTCTTCCACAATAATTGAACTAATTTACATTCCCACCAACAGTGTAAAAATGTTCCTATTTCTCCTCAGCCTCACCAACATCTGTTGTTTCTTGACTTTTCAATAATCACCATTCTGACTGGCAAGAGATAGCATCTCATTGTGGTTTTTATCTGCATTTCTCTAATGAGCTTTTTTTCATGTTTATTGGCCACATAAATGTCTTCTTTGAAGTGTTGGTTCATGTCCTTTGCCCTCTTTTTAATGTTTTTTCTTTGTTTGTTTTTTTCTTGTAAATTTGTTTAAGTTCCTGTAGATTCTGGATATTAGGCCTTTTTTCAGATGGATAGACTGCAAAATTTTCTCCCACTGTGTAGCTTGTCTGTTCACTTTGATGATAGTTTTTTTTTTGCTGTGCATAAACTCTTTAGTTTAATTAGATCCCATTTGTCAATTTTTGATTTTGTTGCAATTGCTTTTGACATTTATGTCATGAAATCTTTGCCTGTGCCTATGTCCTGAATGGTATTGCCTAGATTTTCTTCTAGGGTTTTTATAGTTTTGGGTTTTACATTTAAGTTTTTAATCCATCTTCAGTTAATTTTTGTATATGGTGTAAGGAAGGGGTCCAGTGTCAATTTTCAGCATATGGCTAGCTAGTTCTCCCAGCAGCATGCATTAAATAGGGAATCCTTTCCCCATTGCTTTTTTTTGTCAGGTTTGTTGAAGATCAGATGGTTGCAGGTATGCAGTCTTAATTCTGAGTTCTCTATTCTGTTTCATTAGTCTATGTGTCTGCTTTTGTACAAGGACCATGCTGTTTTGGTTACCGTAACATTGCAGTATAGTTTGAAGTCAGGTAGCATGACACCTCCAGTTTTGTTCTTTTTGCTTAGGATTGTCTTGGCTATAACAGCTCTTTTTTGGTTCCATATAAATTTTAAAGTATTTTTTTCCAATTTGTGAAGAATGTTAATGCTGTTCAATGCATTGAATCTATAAATTACCTTGGGTAGTATGACCATTTTTACAATATTTATTCTTCCTATCCATTAACATGGAATGTTTTTCCATTTGTGTACTGTCTAATTTCCTTGAGCAGTGGTTTATAGTTCTTCCTGAAGATGTCCTTCACTTCCCTTGTTAGTTGCATTCGTAGGTATCTTATTCTCTTTGTAGCAATTATGAATAGGAGTTCATTCATGATTTGGCTCTCTTCTTTGACTTTTGCACCTTGGTTTTGTATCCTGAGGCTTTGCTGAAGTTGCTTATCAGCTTAAGAAGCTTTTGGGTGGCCGGGCGCGATGGCTCACGCTTGTAATCCCAGCACTTTGGGAGGCCGAGGCAGGCGGATCACGAGGTCAGGAGATCGAGACCACGGTGAAACCCCATCTCTACTAAAAATACAAAAAAATTAGCCAGGCATGGTGGCGGGCGCCTGTAGTCCCAGCTACTTGGAGAGGCTGAGGCAGGAGAATGGCGTGAACCCGGGAGGCGGAGCTTGCAGTGAGCCGAGATTGAGCCACTGCACTCCAGCCTGGGTGAAAAAGCGAGACTCCGTCTCAAAAAAAAAAAAAAGCTTTTGGGCTGAGACAATGGGGTTTTCTACATATAGGATCATGTCATCTGCAAACAAAGACAATTTGACTTCTTTTCTTCCTATTTGAATACCATTTATTTCCTTCTCTTGCATGATTGCCCTGGCCAGAACTTCCAATGCTATGTTGAATAGGAGTAGTGAGAGAGGGTATCCTTGTCTTATGCTGGTTTTCAAAGGGAATGCTTCCAGCTTTTGCCCATTCAGTATGATATTGGTTGTGGGTTTGTCATAAATGGCTCTTATTATTTTGAGGTATGTTCCTTCAATACCTAGTTTATTGAGAGTTTTTAACATGAAGGGATGTTAAATGAAGGCCTTTTATGTGTCTGTTGAGATAATCATGTGGTTTTTGTCTTTGGTTCTGTTTATGTGATGAATCACATTTATTGATTTGCATATGTTGAACCAACCTTGCATCACAGGGATGAAGCCAACTTGATCATTGTGGGTAAACTTTTTGATGTGCTCCTGAATTCGGTTTGCCAGTATTTTATTGAGGATTTTTGCATTCGTATTCATCAAGGATATTGGCCTGAAGTTTTCTTTTTTTTGTTGTATGTCTGCTACGTTTTGGTATAGATGATGCTGGCCTCATAAAATGAGTTAGTGAGGAGTCTCTCCTTTTCAATTGTTTAGTTTCAGAGGTATCACCAGCGGATGCTGCAGAACAGCAAAGATGGCAGCCTGCTCCTTCCTGTGGGAGTTCCATCCCCTGATGCTGGAGGGAACACTCCTGTATAAGGTGTCTGGCAACCCCTGTTGGAAGGTCTCATCCAATCAGGAGGCATGGGATCAGGGACCCGCTTAATGAAGCAGTCTGGCTGCCTCTTGGCATGGTGGGTGCACTGCGCTGGGTGGAATACCCCTCGTCCAGACTGCCTGGACTCTTCAGAGAAAGCAGGAAGAAAAGACTAAGTCCGCTGCACTGCAGATACCGTGGCAGTCTCTCCCGCTAGGGGCTCCATCTCAGGGAGATCAGGGAGATCATTATAGACAGAATTCTGTCTGTAAACTGCTGGTTGGAGTTGCTGAAATTCCCACAGGGAGGTCCTGCCTAGTGAGGAGGGATGGATCCAGGTCCCACCTAAAGAAGCAGTCTGGTCATGATCTGCCACAGCCACTCTGCTGTGGGAATTCCTCCCTGTCCAAACCGTCCAGTCTCCCTGGCACTGGCAGGGGAGGATGGCCAACTGGAGCCGCAGTGATGGTGGTCGCCTCTCCCCTGGGAACGAGGTCATCTTAGGCAGTCTCCAGCCTGCTGCTGCTGGCTGCAATCCAAGTGGCTGCCGAGGTTCTGCACAGCTCTATGCTTGGGACCCAAGGCCCTGGTGATGTGGGCTCAGGAGCGGATCTCTTGATCTGTGGGTTTCACAGATCCATGGAAGCACAGTTACTTACCACCTGGGCTGGGGATGGGAGCTCCCCTTACCCCATGAGGCTCCCAGGTGCACCGTCATTCCACCCTGCTTTTCTTCACTCTCCATGGGTTGCGCCAACTACCTAGTCAGCCCCAGTGAGAGAACCTGGATACCACAGTTGGAGGTGCAGGATTCACTTGCCCTTTTCATTCTTCTCAGTGGGAGCCAACACTTGCAGCTGCTTCTAATCAGCCATCTTGGGGATTTAAGTTTTCAACACAAGAACTTTGGGGGGATACATTTAAACCATAGCAGCTGGAGAGAGGCAGAGGTCAGGCACCTTCTGTGGGTTTGCCCCGTATAGTAGGGGCTGAAGATTACACCTGGGATGATGGTCATTCTTGTCCCAAGAACTGTCACTTTTAGGACATAATTTTCCTCTGCTTGTAGAAGAGGGGCTGCTTGTCTGACAGTCCTCTTTTGTATTACCATCCCCCTGCCAAACAGATTATATTCCTGTCATTAAACACAAGCGCTACACCTTTGCAGTGGATTCCCACTGGACTGGCCATTGACTGTAGTAGAAAGAACCCTTGAGGTGGTGTAAAACTTGGATTTGGGTCTGACTTCTGTTACCATTACACTGTCTGGGTGACCTAAAATAATCCAGTGTCTGCACTTTATTTCTTAATCTGTGAAGAGAGGAATCTTTGCTCTGCCCAGCTCATGAGGTTATGAGAAGTAATGAAGCCATGGTTTGTATGTGCTTTGTAGAGCCTAAGGGCTGTAGAATAGAAGGGATGATGAGAATGCTTTGAGATCCTGAAAGTGTATGCTGCATCATTTTTCAGTGCAAGTTAAACTGTGAATACAAGACAATTTTGTGCCCCTGCTTGTTCATTTCTGCAGTAGAGAACGACACTTTTTTTTTGTTTTTGAGACAGAGCAAGACTGTCTTGCTGGAGTGCAGTGGCGGGATCTGGGCTCACTGCAGCCTCCACCTCCCGGGTACAAGCCATTCTCCTGTCTCAGCCTCCCGAGTAGCTGGGACTACAGATGTGTGCCACCACACCTGGCTAATTTTGTATTTTCTTTTTTTTTTTTTTTGAGATGGAGTCTCGCTCTGTTGCCCAGGCTGGAGTGCAGTGGTGCAATCTCGGCTCACTACAAGCTCCGCCTCCCGGGTTCCCACCATTCTCCTGCCTCAGCCTCTCCGAGTAGCTGGGACTACAGGTGCCTGCCACCACGCCCAGCTAATTTTTTTGTATTTTTTTTAGTAGAGACAGGGTTTCACCATGGTCTTGAACTCCTGACCTTGTGATCCGCCTGCCTCGGCCTCCCAAAGTGCTGGGATTACAAGCATGAGCCACCGCGCCTGGCCTAATTTTGTATTTTCAATAGAGACAGATTTCACCATGTTGGCCAGGCTGGTCTCGAACTCCTGACCTCAGGTGATCCACCCTCTTTGGCCTCCCAAAGTGCTGAGATTACAGCCGTGAGCCACAGTGTCCAGCCAAGAATGACATATTTTTAATCAAAGTATTTTCCTTCTTCTCCTAGGCACATAGCTGGACTACATTTCCCATATTTCTTTGCTGTTGGATGTAGCTATCTGAGTAAATTCTGACCAGTGGAATGTGAATGGAAGTGACTATAGTACTTGTGGGCATGGCCCTTAATTATTTCTCAGCACAATCCTCTATTCTCAGTTCATGGTGCTCTCAGGGACTTAGTAAATTTTTCGTTGTACTCCTCATCCAAAGAAACACCTAACATTTCCAATTAAAATGTAGTTAGGTCCAAACAACTTAATAAATATTTATGTCCTAATAACTTTGTGCTTTGAAAAAGTAGTACATGTGAATTAAAAGCCAAATGATATTTTTATTTCATTCTTAAATAAGCACAATTACTTCCTAATGAGATGTATACGCCTGTTTAAGCATTGCATAACTCCTTTAATCTGTAAATCACATTGGACACCACTATCTTCATTTCCTATTGCAGACTGATTTTAATGCTTGACTTTTATTACAGTGGTTGCTAAATACCCAGATTCGAAAAGATACAGCATTATCGAAATTAATGTCAGATGATTTCATGATGAAATTGGGAACTACCTTGAGACACTAGTTTTTGCATTGTCCAACAGATGTGGAGTATTGCTGGGTTTCTCTAAAATTTTAAAAATATCACAGCATGACACCCTTGTGAATTCAGTGTAGCACTGCAGGGCACCTTGGTGCACAATTTGGGAACCATAGTGCCCTTCTTTTTCTCCATTTGCCAGTTGAATGGAGAGAACTTTGAGGACAAAATGGAGCCTGAGTCCCCGAGTCTCCATGGAAGGAGAGGCAGCCAGGAGAACCACTCGACAAGAAACAACTGCTTTGGCCTATGACAGAAATGAGATATTGTGTTTGACATTCCACTAATTTAGGATGTTGTTTATGAAGCAGTTACTCTACCCTGACTCATACGGTGCCCACATTCATGAATATCACTAGGGATGCTTTTGTAAATTCAAGCTTTGCTTCACATTGGATGTCTCTCTCTCATGGGGAATTAATGTTGGACAAGTCAGACAGCCTTGGTGACTGGGTTTAATCTACCATATCCTGGGGAAGTCCAGGCAATACCCTGAGTAAAAGATTTTTTCTCTAGAGGTAGGTGTTCCTGAGTCAGTGCAATATTTGTAAAGTGAGCAAGAGTATTTCCCAGTGACCACATTATCAACCAAAATGCAAATGCTCTTGGGGGTTTGGGGATGCCTGCTTTCCAAGAGAATAGAGCAGTGCTGAAGAAGTGAATTATGGCCATTTGTCCATTTGCATAGAGATGCCCTCTGAGTGGTGAGATGTAACATGCACCTTCACAGGAAGCCACACTCCAGCGGATTTACAGTTCCAGAAGGTTCCCTTGAAGGAACAACATAGCTCACTTGTAGAATATCAGTGTTCAAACTCAGTGCTGGGACCGGAGGGGCCATTTTCTCTAAAGTAGGTCACATTTTCTATTTAGGTCTTGTTTCATGACCCACGTAGAGAAAATGGTAGTTCAATCAGATAAACCTTTCTGGGAATCTTACATTTGATTATAACCTTATTTGTAACATCTCTGAGAATTCCCCTCTCCCCACAACTACCAATTATCCTCAAGAAACATAGAGGCATTCTTTTCCTTCTCATGAATAATTAAATGTGACCAAACTTCAGAAAACCTCCTGGCATACATATGTCTATTTTGTCTTGATTTAGGCAAGGTTTAAGCAAGCTACTGAGACTCTTTGATTTCACATATTTATAGCCCAGATCTTTCTTTTTCATCTGTTTATTGACTTTCTTCATGCCCAGACTTCTTATTGGCTGAACTGAAGTAATACACTGCTCTTTGTGGATGGGAGAGTCAAGAATGAAGCTTCATTGGCCCAAGCCCCATGACTTTTGCAAAATATTTCAGAGAACATGTGACTCTCTGCAGGCATTTTTCTCTTTTTGAGACACAGTCTCTCTCTGTTGCCCAGGCTGGAGTGCAGTGGTACAATCTTGGCTCACTGCGATCTCTGCCTCCCAGATTCAAGTGATTCTCCTGACTCAGCCTCCCAAGTAGCTGGGATTATAGGCACCCGCCACCACACCCAGCTAATTTTGTGTGTGTGTGTGTGTTTAGTAGAGATGGGGTTTCACCATGTTGGCCAGCCTGGTCTCGAACTCCTGACCTCGGGTGATCCACCCGCCTCGATCTCCCAAAGTGCTGGGATTATAGGCGTGAGTCACTGTGCCCGGCCTGAAGGAACACTTTTATGAAGAATGGTTTGGGAAGCTGGTCTGCCATGGACACAGCCACACCATTGAAATCTATCTCCATTGTGAGTTTTTCCAAAGAGAAAACAACTATATTTTACTGTTAGATTTTTTATTTTTACTTTTTGTTTTATTATTAAATTTTTTTAGAGACAGGGTCTTGCTGTCACCCAAGCTGGAGTGCAGTGATGTGATTATAGCTCACTGCAGCCTCAAACTCTTGGGCTCAAGTGATCCTCTGGCCTCAGCCTCCCAAGTAGCTAGGACTATAGGTGTGCACCACCACGCCTAACTTTTTCATTTTTTAATTTGTAGATATGGGGTGTTGCTATGTTGCCCAGGCTGGTCTTGAACTCCTGACCTCAAGGGATCTTCCCACCTTGGCCTCCCAAAGCGCTGGGGTTTTTTTCTTAATGTTGCATAATCAAATTTTTAAAAAATAACAGATTTTTTTTTTTATTTTCTGAATATTCTTTTTCTTGCTGTTGAATCAAATTAAAAGGTGACTGATAAGAGAGCAGGTAGCTGACACTGAGACTGAAAATATGCCTGAAGAGAAACATTCAGGGGTATTATGAAGAGTGCTTTGCATGGAGATCACAAGTTTATCAGAAACATTTAAAAGAAAATTGGGTTACTTTGGTTCTGCTCCTGGACAGTTGGGCGATTATAGTTACTTTCCACCATTTTTCAATACCTATTTGTAACAGGTAAAGAGCAGTGACATACATTTCTTTTTTTTTTTTGAGACAGAGTCTCGCTCTGTCACCCAGGCTGTAATGCAGTGGCGCCATCTCTGCTCACTTCAAGCTCCGCCTCCCGGGTTCACGCTATTCTCCTGCCTTAGCCTCCGGAGTAGCTGGGACTACAGGCGCCTGCCACCATGCCCGGAGTGACATACATTTCTATTCTACATGATACATCAGGTGCTTGGCCAAATTTTAGCCCCAATGATCTTCATGCCCTATTGTTATACCTTTGCATATGCTATGCTACAAGACAAAAGGGACTTTGCCGATGCAATGAAGTGACTAATCAGCTGACCTTGGATAGAAAATTATACTGAAGTATCTAGCTGGACCAACTGTAGTCATATGAGCCCTTGAAAACAATTTTCTCCCGGCTCCAATTGGAAGTCTGAGATTCCACATGAGAAGGAGTTGTGTGCCGTTGGGGCTCGAAGACGGAGGGGGCTATGTGAAAAGTGTAAGAAGAAAATGAATTCTGCCAGCAACCAGTGAGCTTGCAGAAGACCCTAAGCCTTGGCTTTGAACCGCGCCTCCTGCTGACACCTTGATTTAATCTGTGTGAAACCCTGAGCAGAGAATCCAACCACCCAGGTGCTGAATGTCTAACCTACTATGAGGTAATAAATTTGTGTAGTTTTAAGTCACTAAGTTTGTGGTTATTTGTTATGGCAGCAAGAGGAAACCAATATATACCATGAAGTTCATTTGGAGTCAGAGGTTACAACCTGATATTAAAGCAGTGCATTGCTTCTCAGCTTGGTGAGGATGTTGATGAATATAGGTGTGGGCAGAAGCAGAAAGAAATTTTTTTTTTTTTTTTTTGCTTTTTAGTCTCTCCTTTAAGGTCCAACAAATACTATTGATCACTGACAGTGTACCCTACACTAAATGCTTCTCATACTTTCTTTTATTTAATGCAATGGATCCTGAAAATAATAATTTACCTTTTATGTAAGAAGAAATGGAGACTCTGGGAGCCCAGATAACTTGCCCACATTTCTGCCACTGGAATTTGTGATATTTGAACCCAGGGATCCCGACTATAAGCCATGGCTGTTTCCTTACTGTGTGCCAATTCCTAGATCAATGAGGGTGATCTAAATAATAGTTGACAATCATGAAGATTAACAGAAGGTCACAAAAATAATGAACGATGAGGATTTTTATTTTAGTGGAGTATGGTAGATGTCCCAGATCAATGATTAATGGATTCTTCAGCTTGTTTGAAAATCTGACTCTCTTGTCAGCAGCCAGAGCTGAGAAAAAGCCAGAATTCTGACTTCTCAGTTGCTGGCTTCCAACTGTTATTTCCATGGAAACCTATCAGATCTGAAAAAACAAGTTAAGTGCCTTAATATCATCACCATCCAATGACTGAGACTTCCCATGTTTCAATCTAGCTAATATCCATTTCCAGGGGTAAAAAGAGGAGAACTGGCCACACAGACTTGAAGGAAAATGCACTTATTTCATCTCAGCAGGTCATTGCTGACCAAGAATGGGTATTGTTGCTTTCTAATTGCCATCCAATTTTAGACAAAGATGAAAAGGAAAAGGTGTCTGTGAACTCTGCTTCAGGGGATAATGAACAGGAATCTCCTACTTACTTCTTGACTATCATCAGACGTTATCATTTGCCAGCATTGCTTATTCATTGCTGTAAATACCCAAGACCAATTTACATGCTACGGTTTTAAAAATGAGATAGCCATCACCGGCCCAGAAAATCAAAGAAGGCTTCAAATAATAGGGAGACCAGAGATTTTCCTGTTCATTGTCTTGTGACTATCACTAAGAAACTTATAAAGCAGGATTTGTTCCTTCTGTTGTTGCTCCTTTTCTACAGAGGGTTATATCACTCCCCAGCCACAACAGGAGGGCTAATAAGACAATATGTCTTAAAGGCTTCAGAGGCTACAAATTGACTTTCTCTTAAGAAGGCTTGTAAACAAATACTGTGTCATTATAAGACCATTACAACATCTTGGGTGGGCTTTGGCTTTTTGCCCAGAGTTTGGAGGTTGAGATAAACAGCAGCATGATTACACCACTCTGTGGTCCATTGGTTCATGAGGCTGTTGGAGCTTTCATTACATCCATCAGTCAGGGACAACTCTGTGGCGCCCACTGTGTGCAGAGCATTGAGCACTGTGGGGAGCATCGGAGCAAAGAGAAAGCACAGCTTCTGCTCTTGAAGAGCTTTAAATTTACTGGGGCAGCCAGGAGCACACAAATGAAACTGGGTAAGAAAATAAGTGAGAGAAACAACCAATCCACCACACCAAAACAAAATTCCAAAGCACCACCGTTTTCCTGACATAATTAGCTGTGTTGGGTTGGTTTGAATGATTGGGTGAGCAAAATTAAACAGAGTTAGATGGAAATGTGGAGATTTTGAGAAGAAGAAGAAGAGGAAGAAGAAGAAGAGAAGAAGAAGAAGAAGAAGAAGAAGAAGAAGAAGAAGAAGAAGAAGAAGAAGAAGAAGAAGAAGAAGAAGAAGAAGAAGAAGAAGTGGAGGAGGAGGAGGAAGGGGAGGGGGGAGGAAGGGGAGGAGGGGGAAGGGAGAGGAAGGGGAGGAGGGAGAGGGGGGAGGAAAGGGAGGAGGGGGAGGGGGAGGAAGGGGAGGAGGGAGAGAAGGAGAAGGAGAAGGAGAAAAAGAAGCAGCAGCAGCAGCAGCAGCAGCAAAAGCAGAAGAAGCAGCAGCAACATTCACAAAAGGAGCAGAGGTTAGTGGGCCGGCTCAGGGGTGAGAACAGTGGATGAGAAGTGAATGAAGCCGACAAGGGTTGCTTGGATTTGAGCCATAACCCCAGCAACAGGGGTGAGGACAGTTTCGTATGGGAGATGGTAAGTTATGGAGTCTAAACTTCTGGAATTCCAGATTGTTTTAATTTGCTTTAAGACAGGCATTTCTAAAGGTTTCTGACAAACAGCCAGATGTCATAGAATAAAGCCAAGAACAGAAGCAGAAAAGAGAAGAGGCACATTCTTCTGGATCACTTCGTGGAGAGAATTTGAATCCAGGTCTTCCATGAAGGCCACCATACTTCATTCTTTCTCTGAACATTTGTAGTACTTAAAGGCTATGCCACATAATTTAGCACTCCATCACTCATGTGTTTAGCCTATTTATATTAAGTGAAATCAATGTTAGGGGCCATGCCTGACATATTATGCAACTCAGTGATACTTACCAGCATTGAAGCATTTTCTAGAGGGAAAAGGGGCGGCGCAATAATTGCTTTTCCAGGTTAGGAAAGAAACCTGTGAATGGGCACCAGAACCAACTTGTTGCTTTAAATTAGAATGTAAACCTCACAGGACTGAGACTGTGCATATTGGAGCAAAACAACAATATTCACATTTTGGTATTTATTTTGCTTAATGCTGGTTTTTAAATTATTATTATTATACTTTAAGTTTTATGGTACATGTGCACAATGTGCAGGTTTGTTACATATGTATCCATGTGCCATGTTGGTGTGCTGCACCCATTAACTCGTCATTTAGCATTAGGTATATCTCCTAATGCTGTCCCTCCCCCCTCCCCCCACTCCACAACAGTCCCCAGAGTGTGATGTTCCCCTTCCTGTGTCCAAGTGTTCTCATTGTTCAATTCCCACCTATGAGTGAGAACATGCAGTGTTTGGTTTTTTGTCCTTGTGACAGTTTACTGAGAATGATGGTTTCCAGTTTCATCCATGTCCCTACAAAGGACATGAACTCATCATTTTTTATGGCTGCGTAGTATTCCATGGTGTATATGTGCCACATTTTCTTAATCCAGTCTATCATTGTTGGACATTTGGGTTGGTTCCAAGTCTTTGCTATTGTGAATAGTGCCACAATAAACATACGTGTGCATGTGTCTTTATAGCAGCATGATTTCTAGTCCTTTGGGTATATACCCAGTAATGGGATGGCTGGGTCAAATGGTATTTCTAGTTCTAGATCCCTGAGGAATCGCCACACTGACTTCCACAATGGTTGAACCAGTTTACAGTCCCACCAACAGTGTAAAAGTGTTCCTATTTCTCCACATCCTCTCCAGCACCTGTTGTTTCCTGACTTTTTAATGATGGCCATTCTAACTGGTGTGAGATGGTATCTCATTGTGGTTTTGATTTGCATTTCTCTGATGGCCAGTGATGCTGAGCATTTTTTCATGTGTTTTTTGGCTGCATAAATGTCTTCTTTTGAGAAGTGTCTGTTCATATCCTTTGCCCACTTGTTGATGGGGTTGTTTGCATTAATGTACATACCAGAGTGGATTAGAATGTTTTTTACTCCAACTCCTACAGAGTCACTTATAGCCAAGACTAGATTAGAGCTTTATAGAGCAGAAAACATTTTCCCTTTATGCAAAAAATTTTCAGGGAACTAATGTTCTTTTTGATACCAGCAGAAAGCAAACAGTGTTAAGACACTTTTATTATGGTAGGTAGCATTTGAAATATGTTCCCAGGAATGTAAAAGAGCAGCAAGGGAATAGCCTGCTAAGAGTTCCGTAGCAATTAGGAACTTCTGAAGCCAAGGCAGGAGGATCAAATGAGTCCAAGAATTTGAGACCAACCTGGGCACCATAGTGAGACACTTGTCTCTGCAGAAAAAAAAAAAGAAAAAAAATCCTTTTTTTAAGGGTTCTAAGAACTTGGAAAAATAAAAAGAGGTAAAATAGCACAATATATCAGAACACCAAAATCTTACTGCAATGACAGCTTCAGCAGACTCAGCTGAAGTGAGGCACATCAAAAATTATGACTTCTAATTGACGCCCCCACTGGAAATGATAAAAGCAGCTGCTCTTCTCCTGTACCAAGTACTATGCTAGGCTTTGACAGGTATTATCTCATTTGATTTTCATAGGAATACCAAAAGTAAGTTCTTTTAGCTTGTCTCTTTTCCCAGAGGAAGAAACGAAATTTTAGAGAAATTAAAGCTGAATCATATAAAATTGCTAATGTTTGACTGTTTTTGACCCACAGATATGGCAATCTCATATCTCATCTGGTTCAACCTGATAATGTGTCTGAGGTCACACAGTGGGCAAGTGTGGAGCAGAAATTATCCAAGGCATCGCACTCCAAACCCCGCTAGGCAACGTGGCTTACTTCTAGCTAAAAGATGAGAGCAGGTGACCTTGGGGCCGAGATTATCAGACTGATTGAAAAGTCACTGAAGGCAATCACATGAGGACACTTCAGAAAATATTTTGTATAAAGTCAGTGGAGTTCTGAACATTTCATTTCATATTTGCCATAAAATTGCCAAAAGTGACTCCTCTCTGAGTCTCATATTTTCCTGTTAAATGGGTATGATAACCATGGTCATCTGAAGGATACTTTGGAAGGGATACATAAGCTGAATGGTTCAGAAGAGAAGAGCCAATCAACATTTCTAGCAAGGAATGTCTAGGACCTGGGGCATACTTCACAAAAAGTCTGTCTTACTATGTGTGTTTCACAGTGAGCAGGTCTATGAAAACCCACCCCAAAGGCCAAGGGAGCTGAGAAGTTGAAGAAAGAGGCTGACAACTCCAGTTTCTCAGAAAGAAATATTTAATGGGGGCTTATTAACAGAAGCGATGTCTTGGGCAGCCTTAAGATGGTGGATCCCCAAAACCTGCCCTCCAGAAAGCATCCTTTAAATAACATGATTTTAGGTGAAAGGCATTAGCAGCTGATCACACTTCAGACTTTCTTGCAAAACACATGACCGCTAGGAAAGTTAGATAAGCGTCTTTATGAGGGCTTATCTATACCACAGCCATTGTTTAAAGACCTTGCTGAATACCTTGGTCTGTAGGAATTAAACATCAGTTGTCATGGTGGTTTCACTCCAAGATGTTGTCACTTTTGCCATGCAACAGGCTGGTTTCTTACAGCATGGAAGAGAACACTGGACTAGGCTCCTGTCAATATTGAGCAGAATGGATGAGCAGCCATTTTCTGTTTCTAGATTGTTTGCTCCTTCAGAGTTAAGAGACCTTTGATGATTCAAGAGTTCTGACACATTTTGGTGAGCCAGCTTGTTGTTAACATAAATCAGATGAAGTTGAAAGCCCACCTCAACATCACAAGGTCAGTGGCTGTCGTCACTGGAAAAGCTCCTGAGGCACTTGCTTTCATAACTGTATTTACTAAAAAGAGGTTTTAAGAAACATTTAGGTAAAAAGAACATTTCACAGGGTATATGCAGCCAGGCTGCAGATGTAAATGATAACAATTTATTTTGAAATTTGCTCTTTAGTTCTGATGGATTTTCTAAGCCAATGATTCTGAATCCAACAGCTGCTGGGTGAGCAGTAGATACCTGGATAAACCAATCCGTTTGTTACGTCTAGAGTAGTGAATAATATATCTTAGTTAGTGCAGTAAAGATTCCTGCCTTCAAGATACAGAGCACCCAGGCACAACTTGCATGTGATTGCAAATATTCAAATGAAATGTACAGATCCTGCAAAGGCTGAGTAATAAATCATGTGTCAGGCAAGCACCTTCCCATTTGCATGGATTTCTGTTGACTTAAAAGCGACAAGAAACAAACTAGGGGCCAGCACAGCACAAGAGCCAACTCAGGATGTCTGTTACTGTGTGTGTGACAACGTGAGACCTGGCTTGGTTTTGCAAAAATTTAAATATAGGTTGATGTGGTCACTGCCTAAAGAACAGCATGATGAGAAGTGGGTCATAGAGTGTGCACCCCCGGGGTTTATCCTTCTGCCTGTATGCCTCTGGGTAAGGAGAATATGGGCTAAAAAGCCCCTGAAGGGAAATGGATGTGGAGAAGTCCTGTCCTTCTCCCCCCAAAACAGTATCTTGGAGTGGAGAAAGTGATAGGAGAAGAGAAATGTAATCATTGTATGGAGGAGATCATAAAGCAATGGTCAATGAAAAGGAGGAAAACTCAGGAAAACAGAAAAAGGAGGTGAACAATCAATTAATAGTTATTTTTATTAATTTAGTAATAATCTGTATTACTAAATAAAAATTATTTTAAAATATTAATTTTAAATAACATTAATTTATTTTTATTTTTAAATTTTCTTTCTTTTATTTTTTTGTTCTTTTTCCTCATTTTTTTCTTTTTATTCCTCTTTGTTTATTGATTTTTTGCAAACACCAACTCAAAGCAGAATTAATTAATTTTTTAATTGACAAAAACTGTATATATTTATGGTATACAACATGATGTTTCTATATATATATATATGTACATTGTGGAATAAGTAAATCAAGCTAGTTAACATACGCCTTACCTCACATACTTATCATTTATTTGCAGTGAGAACACTTAAAATCTATTCTCTTAGCAGTTTTCAAGTATACAATACATTGTTATTAACTACAGTTTCCATGTCATACAAGAGAAATCTTGAGTTTATTTCTCCTGTCTAACCTAAATTTTGTTGCTTTGGAACAGTATCTTCCTAATCCCCTCCTTCCAAGGAGTAGAATTTTTAGTAATAAGATATCAAGTTTTCAAAATGAAAACACTCATAAAACTAAAGAGAATGGCTGCATGACACAGTGAAGCAGAGCTTGCTCACTAGATGAGGAAAGCACCTATTTCATCATTTATTTAACTTCAAAATCCTTCCAGATTTAATAGTTAGGATTTTAAACAGCTGCATCTAGCTTTTCCTAGAAGTCTTGTTGCCTGTGAATGAAAGGGCTTTCTAATTTGGAAAATTAGATTTCTTCACCCCATCTCTGAAAGCTTCCCTGATATTTATTGGAGACCAGAAGCATGAGTTGAAGGGTCAGAGGATCTGTGCTTCAAATCTAAAGGTTTTGATACAAAATGAAATAGTGTAGGAATATAGAAAAGAAATGACCAAAGGAATCAATGTTTACATTTTAAGTCTTTGGATATCTCTATGAGATTGATTCAGATGGTTGTAAACACGCAAAGCACAGTGAAAGTCTGTGTGCAGATGTTAAAACATGATTATTGGAAACCTGTTATTTGGAAACCTATTATTCCAAGATCTGGGTGTTTAAAGTGGTTGGTGCGGTTTTGTTGGTTTTGCCTTTCTGGCTCCTTCTTAGCGACAGGGCAATGGTGAAATGTGTCCTCTTGTGGGATGTGATGCAGTTTTGTTGTGGCAGAAATGGAAGGACTGGAAAAGGCTCCTACATAGAACAAGGAGTCACAACTCCCCATCTTCCACCTCACGCCACTTTGATCAGATTGCTCAGGTATCTGGGTCCAAAAGTCAGACCTAGCAGCTTCCCCACCCATGGTGAATACAGAGTCAAAGTGAATCCATCATGTCCATTTCCAAAACAATGTAAAACACATGCTGAGCCAATGCTAAAGCAGTGCTATCTTTGTACACTTTATTAGACTGTACCCAGGACCTGTCTTTTGCTAAAGTATATCCAAGTATACCTGTGCACACAAAGAGGTGGTTGTTGGAAATTTGTAGATGCCATGTGTCTATCTAGATTTGGTCTGCATTTGCAGGCTAGTAGCTCACCCGAAGATTCTAGCTGCAATTCTGCTGAATGTTTTCGTTTCTAAGTCTTACCACTTGTCGCTTTGGGAAATCACTCACTGGGCCTTAGCATCCATATGTATAAAAAAAGAGCTTGGATTTCCAAAAGGTAGATGTTGGGTTGAGGAGTTTATAGCAAATTTGTATATAAATTAAAATTTCTTTGGTCTACTGTGATAACCGTCCTTAAACCAAGGTTACTGCTAATAACCCTCCCAATGACCCTATCTCCTGCCTGGCCCAGGTCTATTCCACAGGAAACACTCAAAAAGGCTTTACCCTTTAAGCTCTGATAGTAGTGGCCACAGCAATGCGGCCACCACTATCCCATTGTCAAGGCAACTTGAGCTTTCCAAGAAGGGTCAGGCGCTCGTCCTTACAATTAATACTCTTCCAGTAGTTTGCAGAAAGTCCTCCAACCAGGCTTAATCTAAGGGAACTAGCACTCTTTCAGATCCTCTTAAGCAGCTGGGGGAGGGAATCATGCTACAGAATCAGTATGACAATAGTTCTTTTCAGTGAAATTGCTTCAGTAAGTCCTCTTCCTGTTATATCCTTTCTAGTTAAAGTTAAAGAAGAGTGTCCAAGAATACTGAAATTCCACATGTGGGGAGAGTCAGCCTCATAATCTGAACCAAGGAGAGACTCATTTTAACATTCTGGAAAAAAGATAAATCATTTCAGCCTGCATTGAAGTCACTCCTCCAACCACTGGAAGAGATACACATCTACACTCAAAATAAAAGCCTTCCCTTTAATACTCTTTAACAAAAAACCTTCTAACACACAAATCTCAAGATTTCTATTACAATAATTTTTTCAAAGACTTCTGAAAGTCATAACCCATTCAACCAAGAATCATGCTTTCATTCCAGTTTAAAATTACACCCAGCAATTCAGAAGCGATTCAGAGCATCTACAGCAACACATTTCAGAAAGTCTGTCAGGTACTTAATTCTACATTAAGAATGAAGTGCAAGAATATATACTCTCTTTGTGCATTTGTTTAATACTTATTAATTGGTCTCACTATCATTTTTCATGTTTTCTGAGATGCTCAGCCATCTCGAGGGGTATAGAAAAAGTCACCAAATAAATGTGAATAATGATGATTACAGAGATTCGAACTGAGGACGAAATCTCCTTATTCTACATTCAATTTAAATAATCTTCACAGGAGTAGTAAAGTGTAACTCCTTCCCACAGAGGGCTGCAGTGACATAAACTGATGTGACAGATGGACACACCATACCCCACCCTAATTAGCATTCATTAGCATACTAAGTTGTATCTTGATCAGGCAGCGAACACAAGGTGTGCACAGAAACAGCATTTTCATTAACCCCATCCAGCTAAGATGCCTCTCTTCACCTTGGTGGGGGAACTTCACAGGATAATGATGCCATGATGCTTGGTGCTAAGTCCTGTGCCACAAACAGAAAAGATTTCAGGCTTAGGTGAAGGCAACCTAGAGAGGAGTGACTATTTCAAAAGAGAAACTTAGGTTAAGCAGGACACAGAGAAATGTGAGACTTAAAAGACATGAAGGTCCCCAGAGATGGGAGAGGATTTGGAAGGGGAGTGGGAGAAAGGAGGAGATCGTCTTTTACCTTTGTTTTTAAAGAAAAGTCATTCCCTGAAATTGAGGAAAGAGACCTTGTTTGTGTATCATTTCAGTGTGTGTATGTCGTCTTTGCTGTTAGTGTGAGAAGCCTTTTATTTGAGCAGAAAAGAAATCAATAGAGAGAGGAAGAAAAGAAGGCAAATGAGTGCACACCACCACCTGCTTTCCTGGGAAGATAGAAAGCATCAAAAGAAGATACATGTAAGGTGTTTTGAGCACAATAAATATATGGGTTTTTTTTTTTTTTTGGCACTACCCTTCAGGATGATGTTGGAAAAAAAACAACGACTTTCTCCTAGGGCTGTGGGGTCATCAGTTGAAGGGAAATTGCTTCCACCAGCTGATGACGTCCAAATCCATACCTCTGATTTCAGATCCTTCTTTTGAGCTTGGTGCCCATATATCTAGGGATTTACAGGACACTCATTCATATAGACATCCAAGTATTTCTGGAGGATGTACCATGAGGCAGGAAGTGTGTAGTGGAGAATCTGGGCTGAGTTTATTATTTAGTTTTGGACAGAGACAAGTGAGAAGAAACTGTTACCTCCGAGAGGGAGAATCACCGCGAGGGGAGCACATGCAGGTGCTCCACCATGCCTGGGGCCATGGAGGCCAGGAAGTAAGTGACACTGGAGTCTAGACCTGAGATATGAGGAGGGATTGCCCAGAGGAAAGCTCAGGGAGAGGCCACAGAAGATGCGGGAAAACAGGTAAGGGCCACAGCCTTTTCAAACACCCAGAGAAGACAGAGATGATGGCATGTGTGATGGAGAAACAGTGATGTTTGGGATGGCAGGAACGTCTAGCAAGTTTCAGGCACTCCAGCATCTAACTCTGCCCCTCCTTTTGTATTCTCTCTTCTTGTGAATGACACTGTGGCCATCCCAGTCACCCACGCCAGCCACCTGCACATCTTCCTGTTTCCCTTTCTTTCCATTCCTCCCCCAAATCCAATAAACCACCACCTTTCTTCTAAGAGTCTTGCAGACGGGGATCCTCTTCTCCAAGCCCCTCTTCTCTCCCCTAGACTGCTGTGATGGTGTCCGTGCTTATCCTTCTGTTACCTTGTCCCCTCCAGCCCATGAGACATATCGTTGTTGGAGTGCTCTCTGCAGAAAATAGAATCTGTCTCATCATTTCCCATCACCACCCCTCAGTGTCTACTCACGGCCCTCAGAATTAGTTAGCATCTACTTCATCTCAGGGCATGCGAGGCTTGGTATGATTTGACCTCTGCTCAAACTTGCAGACCCCCCTATTTTCAGCCACTCTCCTGCATCTGTCCTTAGATCCCATTACATGGAGCTTCCTTCAGTTACCAGAGCTTGCCCAACTCTCAAACTGTGTATTTTGTATTTATTCTTTCCTTAAATGTCCCCGCATTTCCTGTCTAGTTAATTCTATTATTCTATAATTCTCAGTGGAGACATCACCAACTGTGAGAAGCCTCCTTTGAAAGCCTCATTGCCAGTCTAGCTGGGGAAGCCTACATGCTTCCAAGCGGCCTGTGCTCTCCTCTCCCATAGCACATGTCACTGAGTCTGTCTGTTCCTCATCAGGCTCAAAGTGCTTTGAGGGGCAGGTACCAATTATTTCATCTTGTATTCATTTGAGCCTAGCACAGTGTCCCCAAGCATTCATTCACTCTATTCTGCTTTTTTAATCAATTCAAGACGTTATAGTATGTTTCTGTGTAGTATCTGCCCCACTCTAAGGCAATGCCAGGGAGTTTGTTTTGATCAATCCGTTGCCATGACAATGGTACCTGGCAGAAGATAGGTGTTGAAGTAATTGTGTATTTGTTGAATGAATGAGTGAATGAATCTGATGTTCATGCCCTGATCCTAGCTTTTGTCCATTACGACTTCATCACGGCAAATACCTATTTTTTCAGTCTTCTTTGACCTGAGATTCTTTAGTAAGTGGTTGCTGACTAACTATTTGACATTGGACAAGTTGCTAATCCCCTCTCTGTCTCAGTTTCTCCTTTGGTGAGGAGAAATCTAGCTTCATTAAATTAACATGCAGTTAAATCTTCATTAAATTGGCATGAGAGTTAAATTAGTTTATTCATGTACAATATTTAAACAGTACCTAGCACATGGTAAATGTCCAGTAAATGTTGGCTATCATCATCAACAGAATTACCTCCATCTTGTTTTTATATCCCACACTCCTTTAAAATCATTCTTTGAAACATTTTTCCTCCTACAAAGTATTCAAGCAATAACTGTCCCAATCATTTTAGGGGCCATAGGACAGCTTCATGCAGAGTCTCTAGCATAATGCTAGATAGTTATTAAATGCTTGACTAGAATGACAATTTGGAATTCCTCTTTTAAAATACTGGCATCTTGATGTGCAGGTCATCTTTTCAGATTGCCCCATACTGAACTGATCTGCACTATTCAATAGAAAATGAGTTTTTGGGAAACAGGGTTTTCTTGTCTATTCTCTCACTTCAGTTAGGAATAACAGTTATAAGCAGAATAACAATAGCATTTCTATTTTTATACATGACATCCATCCACTTGTTTTTCAAAACCTGACATCTGAGCCAGATAGATTTCATCCTAGCTTTATTTTCTTTCTTTTTCTTTTTTATTTTTGGAGAGGCTGGGATAATACCTGCACAGTGAGAGCAAAGCCATGGCCCCAGAAGCAAGGAGAGCTCATTCTAGGTTTAGAAAGGAACTTAAATGAGGAAAAAACCTTCCTCAGGTGCTCTAAGAACCAAATAAACACATGTTCACAGTGGCATTTCCATAGAGATGTTAGCCAATCTGAGCATGCTATTCCAGGTAAGTTGAACAGGTGCAAGTTAAGCATGGTGGCTTGCATTCCTATAATGCCAGTAAAAGCTTTAATGCTCTGGAGATTAATTAATGATAAAAACAAATTAATGGGTGCAGCAAAACAACATGGCACATGGATACATATGTAACAAACCTGCACATTGTGCACATGTACCCTAAAACCTAAAGTATAATTAAAAAAAAAAGAAAACAAGATCTTGCTAGCATCTGTGATGAGTGCTTGTGGGTATTGAATACATAGCCTGACACAGGTATGTGTGTCTGTATATGTGCATTGAGTTTAAGCATTGTCCAAAAGATGGCACTGTTTGTGTTTTTATCATGTTTAATTGCAAACTTTACACTATCTAGGCATATTAATGAACCAAATTAAGACAGAGCAGAGATATTATCCTCCACACAAATTAGACTGCTACTTTATTATAGGCCCTTTCAAATTCTTCATCTCATTCCTCACGAAATGAATATGCCCAAGCTGTTAAATGCAATAACTGCAATGTCAGCAAATCTTTTATTTATCAAATACTTTTTTTTCTATCTTAAAGGGGATTATAAAACCTACCTTTGAAATCATTACAGATACACGACAGAAGATGGATAATTGTGACATATTTAACTTTTCAATCTTGGGAAGCTAGATTTTTCAAATACAAGTACTTCTTGATCATTTAAATGTGACTACACATGTAACACACAACTGGTAGTTGCAGTAATTATTAAAAAACATTGTTCTTTGAAATTACTAACACAGCAAAAGGTGAAATCTCCAAATAACTTTATGAGGGCAAATAGGAAATTAGCTCCAATAACATTCTATAATCTCAAAATGTACTAGGGGATACTTCTGTGTGGGAGTGAGACATGCTGAGAGATGGCTTTTTAGAAGCACTCTGATGTTGTAGTGGACATACACATTTTTGCCTGTACAGCATGTCTTTTGGAAATCACCATTCCTCATTCTTAAGTGACTTGCAGTCATTGTTCATCGGCCAAAGCAAGTCAAATGGCAACCCTAAATTCAATGGGTTGTGGAAGTGCAGAACTGCTATGTTCCTGAAAGGGTGGGGGAAAAGTGAAGTATTTAGATAATGTGTACTATTACCTAAATTCAGGGTGTGATTTGCATAAGCCTAGAAGCAAAAGCCAGTGAGTAGTTTCACCAAGTTGGCAGAGAAAGGGTTTGTTAGATATGGAGATAAATAAAATTCCATAAAAAAAACCTTTCCCTAATGACAAAGAATCATCAGGGAGAAATGACACAGAATTTGCATTAATGTACATACCAGAGTGGATTAGAATGTTTTTTACTCTAACTCCTACAGAGTCACTTATAGCCAAGGCTAGATTAGAGCCTTATAGAGCAGAAAACATTTTCCCTTTATGCAAAAAATTTTCAGGGAACTAATGTTCTTTTTGATACCAGCAGAAAGCAAACAGTGTTAAGATACTTTTATTATGGTAGGTAGCATTTGAAATATGTTCCCAGCAATGGAAAAGAGCAGCAAGGGAGTAGCCTGCTAAGAGTTTTGTAGCAATTAGGAACTTCCGAAGAACCAATAAAGATTTCTCTTATGCATATTTGATAACAGCTGAAATTTTATGGTAGACAATGCCAGGAATTTTGTGTCTATGTGTTTGCTTTTCTTTATTTCTTGCTTCCTATTGCATCCTTTAATATCTATAATACTTTGTAATATTCTCTTAGTGGCTTCAGTATAATAACTTGTATTGGAATTATCTGTTCGTATTTCATGTTTCCTGAAGAACTGGGTATAAGGAGACAAAGATAAGATTCATTTGCATAGGGAAGTTGCTTCGGTGCAGAAAAAGCACTGAAAAAACTAAGACACTAACTGGGACGGATTTGTGTCCTATTAGTATCTGTGCATGTGTGCATGAATGTTGTTGAACGTTTGTTTTCCCTGATACTGTGTATCCAATGAGAACTGTTCAGTGACTTCTATAATGCATTTTAGGTGATCATTAAAAAGTAAACTTGGGGCTGGATGCAGTGGCGCATGCCTGTAATCCTAGCATTTTGGGAGGCCAAAGTGGGAGGATTGCTTGAGATCAGGAGTTCAAGACCAGCCTGGACAAAATAGTGAGACCCTGTCTCCTCAAAAAAAAATTAAAAAATAAGTAAATTAATAATAAAAACAAAAAGTGAATTTAATAATATGGTTCACCTGCTGCAAGCTACGTAATGAATATGAATACATAATAAGTCTTAACGTATTTTTTTTGAGGTGGAGTTTCACTCTGTTGCCCAGGCTAAAGTGCAGTGGTGTAATCTCAGCTCACTGAAACCTCTGTCTCCTGGGTTCAAGTGATTCACCTGCCTCAGCCTCCTGAGTAGCTGGGACTATAGGCTCCCACCACCACACCCGGCTAATTTTTGTAATTTTAGTAGTTTAGGGTTCATCATGTTGCCCAGGCTGGTCTTGAGCTCCTGACCTCCAGTGATTCACCTGCCTCAGCCTCCCAAAGAGCTGGGATTACAAGTGTGAGCCACCGAGCCTGGCCCAATAAGTCTTAATGTATTTGAATACACTAAAGAAGTTAAGTCATAGGCTTTGGAGTTGCATATAGCTCAGTGTGAAGCCCAGATGCTATTTGTTTACTGTATAATCTTGTCTAAATCACTTCACTTCTCTGAGCTTTAGTTTCCTCTCCTGGCTTACCTAATCATGTTCACTTGAGTAATATTAAGGTAATCTCATAGGATTGTTTTGAGAATTATACAATATAACTTACGTAAAGAACCAGGCACAGTGTCTGACCATAGTAAGTAGTTAATAAATATTAGCTATTAATGATCAAAGTATGTGATTTTTTTTCCAAAAAATCTTCTTTGTTTCCTTAAACCTTGTGATAGGTAAACAGGAAAGGTATTATTATGCTCTGCTGCAGGACATGGAGACTCAGAGGGTTTAAAGCACATACTTTCAGGTCACCTGAGGAGATCGTGCAAAGCTGAGGTCTAGTGATGTCCAGCTCAGTGAAATTTTCCTGCCATCACCATGTGGATAGTTACACTAATAAGCACTCCCATCTGTAAGCCGTCTACATCCATGGTTAGTTAGTTTTATGTATCTAAATAGCCATACCATAGTATCCAGTGATTTAATCAAATGTGAATCTGGGTGGTGTTGTGAAGATATTTTGTACATGAGGTTAACATCTATGATCAGGTGACTTTAGCTAAGGAAAATTACCCTTCATTATGTGAGTGGGCTTCATTTAATCAGTTGAAGGTCTTAAGTGCAAAAGCTGAGGTTTCCTGTAGAAGAAGAAATTCTGCTCTGAAACTGAAGCATCAGCACACACAAATGTGTGTACCTCCATTGGCATCTCAGCATCTGTAAGCAGGCTCTTGACTTTGAACACAAATGTTTCATGTTGAGATGGTGTCCCCAGCCCCAACACATAGGACTTTTCTGGATCCCAGTCCCTACAGTTATATGATAAAGGGTCAGGAAGAGAAAGTGAAGCTTAATATTACTTAAGTGAACATGACTAGGTAAGCCAGGCAGAAAATAATCTTAAAATTTTCTTTAAACGAAGAAGTAGTTTGCTTTTCTTTTCCTTCCCACACAGGTAAGTTACCTATGTTTGTTTCCATCAGTACCTCATGACATCAAAGCCAAGAGGAAGGGTTATCCTTCCTGTAGCCACCCCCCACCTACAAAAACCCTATTACTTGTGTTTTGGATTTCACTCCTTCCTGTCCCTTTAGGGCCCTCACTCTATCAATTATCTCCTCCTTTCTGCTTTAACAAACTTTATTAGTGGTGATGATGTTGTTGATGATGATAATAGTAATGATGATCTCCATGTGTAAACAGCTGCACTGAATCAAATCACAATCCTGTGAAGTAATTGTTGGTCTTTTCATTGAATAGATGAGAAAACTAAAGCTTAGAGAAGCAGCGCATGCCCATGGCTGCACTATTAATAGCTAGAAAAGACCTGGAATTTAAAATCAAGCCTGTTTGAATCCAGTGCTTTCCCCAGTGGCTCCTTCATATCTTACTCAACTTGCTCAATTTTATTCCAACAGTAGTTTAGCGCAAGGCATGAAGTCATTATTTCTTTAGCCTGCTTTAATTACAAAGCCTAGCTTCAAAAAAGTCTGCCAAACTGTTAAAATGGGGTCGGTCAAATCCTTATAAGTCCTGAGTTTTGCTATATCAGGTCTTCAAGCCCAGTGTTCTCTCTCAGCTTGGGCTGCCAAGCACTAGCAGCAAGGTTATGGGAGGGAGTGTTCTCTGAGGACAACTTTCTATTCTTTAAAAGATGACAGTTGACATTCAGTTTCTGGTCCAGCATATAAGAAGCTCGAAAGTAGCCGCTATCTCCTAACAATAAGCAAAAAAACAGAACAAACTGAAAACTCAACAAATATTCTTAGATCTTGATACAATTTTAGTACTTGTCCCTGCCCAAATCTCACGTTGAAATGTAACCCCTAGCTGGGCACAGTGCCTCTCGCCTGTAATCCCAGCACTTTGGGAGGCCTAGGCAGGTGGATCACTTGAGGTCAGGAGTTTGAGACCCGCCTGACCAATGTGGCAAAACCCTGTCTCCACTAAACATGCAAAATTAGCTGGGCGTGGTGACACATGCCTGTAATCCCAGCTACTTGGGAGGGTGGGGCAGGAGAATCACTTGAACCCGGGAGGCAGAGGTTGCAGTGAGCCAAGATTGCGCCATTGCACTCTAGCCTGGGCGACAGAGTGAGACTCCATCTCAAATTAAAAAAAAAGAAATGTAATCCCCAGTCTTGGTGGTGGGACCTGGTGGGAGGTGTTTGGATCATGGGCCAGATCCCTCATGAATGTCTTGGGCTATCCCCTTGGTGATAAGTGAGCTCTTGCTCTGAGTTCACATGAGATCTGGTCATTTAAAAGTGTGTGGCACCTCTCCCTGCCCTTCTCTCTCTTGCTCCTGCTTTTGCCATGTGATGTGCCTACTCCCACTTCACCTTCTGCCATGATTGTAAGTTTCCTGAGGCCTCCCTAGAAGCTGAGCAGATGCCAGCACTGTGCTTCCTGTAAGGCCTGCAGAACTGTGAACCAATTAAACCTCTTTTCTTTATAAGTTACCCAGTGTTAGATATTTCTTTATAGCAATGCAAGAATGGCCTAATACAGATCTGTAAGAGAAGTGAGGTTACAGGGCAAACTGCTGCCCTCACAAATCAGAGGCAGAGATGGATATGGAGAATTAAAACCTATCAGAGTGGAAATCCATGAGCAGAAACCTCCATAAGAACCAGTGCTGGGTTCAAAAATCTTGAACTGTAATTAATAAATTGCTGGGGGCTCAGTATAGGCAAGAATGAGAATTAAAAACTCCAGGGTCTCCAGTCACAGTGGGATCCTCACACCTTTGTGAGTTTTACCTCCATGAGTTCAACCTGCTTCTCATGGTGAATATCAGAGAAAAATTCCTTCTTGCTCCAGCAGGGTGAAGGGAAAAGAAGCCATTTTGAAATATGTCAGAGATTTCTATTCTTCTTAACAAGGTCTACTCTCAGGAGAAACTATTTAACACAGCCTAATCTGCTGGGGTTTTAGCAAAGACTAACAGATGTGGGAAAAGGGAAATACCCAACTCCAGGTCATCTAGCCATCTTGTCCCACTTAAAGGAAGGAAAACTGAGAAGCACTTGAAAACTTCATAGTCCCAGAGGTACAGGCTCACAAAAAGACTTTAGAAGTAATCATAGAACCTTAGAATGCTTTTCCTCCACAAGCATCTTATTACTACATTATGAAAGGTCTATTTATAGCATTTTCTTCTACCTGGTGCATCATGTCCAAGTTCAAAAATATTAGAAGGCACTCTAAAAGGCAAAAACACAGTTTGAAGTGATGGAGCAAGCATCAGAATCAGACTCAGATATGGCAGGGATGCTGAAATTATTAGACCAAGAATCTAAAACAACTATGATTAATATGCTAAGGGCTTTAATGGATAAAGTAGGCAGTATGTAAGAACAGATGGGCAATGTAAACTGAGATGGAAATTCTAAGAAAGATCAAAAAGGGATAAAAAATATTGTGACAAGTGGTGTATGATTTCACTTATATGAGATATCTTAAAAAGCCAAAATCATAGAATCAAAGAGTAGAATGATGTTGCCAGGACCTGGGAAGAGAAAGAAATGAGGAGTTACTAACCAACAGGCATGAAGTTTCAGTTTAGCAAGATGAATAAGCTCTAGAGATCTACTGTACAATATTGTACCTACAGTCAACAATAATGTATCACACACTTAAAATTTTGTTGACAGGGTAGATCTCATGTTAATTGTTTTTACCATAATAAAATAAAGTTAAAACAACAACAACAATACTGTAATAGAAATGAAGAATGACTTTGATGGGCTTATTAGTAGACTGGACACAACTGAAGAAAAATACCTGAGCTTGAAGATATATCAATAAAAACCTCACAAACTGAAAAGTAAAGAGAGAAGGGCCTGAAAAAAAACAGAACAGAATATCCAAGAACTGTGGGAAAACAACCAAAGGTGTAACATACATGTAATGAGAATACCAAAAAGAGAAGAAAGAGGGAAAGGAACAAAGGAAATACTTGAAACAAACAATAACAGAGAACTACCCCCCAAATTAATGTCAGATATCAAACCACAGATCCAGGAAGCTCAGAAAACACCAAAAAGAAAAAGTGCCCAAACAACTACACGTAGGATTATCACATCTACACTACATAAAATTAGAGGTAAAGAAAACAATTCTGAAAGAAGTCAGAGGGAAAAAACATCTCACCTACAGAAGAGCAAAGATAAGAATTGCGTCTGACTTCTCAGCGACCATGCAAGCAAGAAGAGAATGGAGTGAAAAATTTAAAGTGTTGAGAGAGGGGAAAAAAACATAACCAGAGTTCTGTTCCTGGTGAAATAATTATTCAAAAGGGAAGGAGAAATAGATTTTCTAAGACAAACAAAAATTGAGGAAATTTGCTGCTAGTAGACCTGCCTTGCTTGCAAGAAATGCTAAAAAAAAAAGTTCTTTAAAAAGATGAAAAATTATATAGGTCCGAAATTGGGACTTACATAAAGAAAGGAAGAGCACTGAAGAACGAAAAAGTGAACATAAAATAAAAACTTATTTTTCTTATTCTTAACACCTGGGTATTTATCCTGTGTATTCAAGGCTGGTTCAATATTTGAAAATTAATGTAATTCATCACATCAACAGGCTAAAGAAGAAAAATCACATAATTATATGAATAGACACAGAAAAAGCATTTGACAAAATCCAACACTCATTCCAGATTGAAAAAAGAAAAAAAAAAAAACAGGAAATTTGGAATAGAGGGAACTTTGCTGAACTTGATGAAGAATATCTACAAAATACGTAGAGCTAACATCACACATAATGGTGTGAAACTAGAAGTTTTCCCACTAAGATCAGGAACAAGGCAAATATGTCCCTTACCATTTCTCTTAAACACTGTACTAGAAATTTTAGCTAATGCCATAAGACAAGAAAAGGAAATAAAATGTATACTGAGAGTGAAGGAAACAATAAAACTGTCATTGTTTACAGATGACATCATTATATATGTAGAAACCCTGAAAGAATTATCAACAACAACAAAAAACTTCTGGAACTAGTAAGTGATTATAGGAAGGTTGCAGGATACAAAGGTAATATATAAAAGTCAATTGCTTTCTTATATACCAGCACTGGACAACTAGAATTTGAAATTAAACATGAACTACAGCTTATGCTAACACTTCCCAAAATGAAATACTTAGGTATAAATCTAACAAAATATTTATAATATCTCAATAAAAACCTACAAAACTATGACTAAAGAAATCGAAGCAGAATTAAATAAATGGAGAGACATTCTATGTTTATAGATAGGAAGACTCAATATTGTCAAGATGTCAGTTTTTTTCAACTTGATCTATAGGTCAAATGAAATTCCAATAAAAAACCCAGCAAGTTAGTTTGTGGATAGCAACAAACTATTCTAAGGTTTATGTGGCAAAAGACCCAGAACAGCTGACACAATATTGAAGGAAAAGAAAAATTTGGAGTACTGTTAATAACTGACTTCAAGATTTAATATCAAGCTAAAGCTATAGTAATCAAGAAGGTGTGATATTGATGAAAAAAATAGACAAGTAGATCAATAGAACAGAATAGAGTCCAGATATAGACCCACATAAATATATTCAACTGAACTTTGACAAAGGGATTTAAGGCAATACAACAGAGAGAAGGTAGTCCTTCAACAAATGGTGCTAGAACAAGCCTGTATACATATATCAACATGTGAACCTAGAACAGACTTTATACCCTTCACAAAAATTAATTCAAAGTGGGTCACAGACCTAAATGTAAAACACCCAATAATAAAACTTCTAGAAGATAACATAGAAGAAAATTTAGGCGGCCTTAGGTTTGACAATGACTTTTTAGATATAACACCAAAGGAACGCTTCATGAGGGAACAACAGACACAGGGGCCACTTAGGAGTGGAGGATGGGAAGAGGGAGAGGAGCAGAAAAAATAACTATTGGGTACTAGACTTAGTACCTGGGTAACGAAATAATCTGTACAACAAACCCCCGGGACGTGAGTTTACCTATAAACAAACCTGCACATGTACCCCCCGAACCTAAAATAAAAGTTTTTTTAAAAAAAGAGATTAGGACACACAGAGAGAGGCATCAGGGGCTCACATGCATAGAGGGACAACCGTGTGAAGAGACAGCAAGAGGGCAGCCAGCTGCAAGCCAGAGAGAGACGCCTCTCTGGAAGCTCAGGGAACAGAGTTTCCCTTACGGCCGTCAGAGGAAACATACCCCAGCACCTTGATCTTCGACTTCCAGTCCTGAGAACTGTGAGAAGATAATTTTTTGTTGTTTGCGAAAAAAATAAAAAGGAATTCTTCATGTAAGAAAGAAATTATACGTTGGTCTTCATTAAAATTAAAAATTTCTGCTTTTGCAAAAGACACTGTCAAGAAAATGAAAGACAAGCCACAGATGGGGAGAATTTGCAAAATGCGTATCTGATAATGGGCTACTATCCAAAATATACAAAAAACTCTTAAAAATGCAACAATAGAATCCAAACGGACTGATTTAATATGTGCCAAAGACATTAATAGACACCTCACAACAGAATTATGTCAAAAAAGATGTTCCTTATCACATGTCATCAAGGAAATGCAAATTGAAACAATCATATATCACTACATACGTGTTAGAGTGGTCAAAATCCAGACCACTGACAACCCCAAATGCTGAAAAGGATATGGAACAACAGGAATTCTCATTCATTGTTGGTGGGAAAGAAAAATAGTACAGCCCTTTTGGAAGACAATTTTGTGGTTTCTTACAAGACTAAACATACTCTTACCGTGTGATCCAGTAATCACCTTCCTTGATATTTTTCCAAAGGAATCAAAACTTATGTCTACACAAAATCTGCACGCAAATGTTTAAAACAGCTTTGTTTATGATTGCCAAAACTTGGAAGCAATCAAGATGTCCTTCAGTAGGTGAATGAATAAATAAACTGAGGTACATACAGAAAATGGTATATTATTCAGTGCTAAAAAGAAATGAGCTGCTAAGCTATGAAACGACATGGAGGAAACCTAAATGCATGTGATTAAATGAAAGAAGCCAATCTGAAAAGGCTACATGCTATGTAGTTCCAACTATATGACATTCTAGAAAAGTGAAAATGATAGAGACAGTAAAAAAATCAGTGGTTGCCAGGGGTCGGGGAGTGGGAGGAATGAATAGATGGAGCAGAGAAGATTTTTAGGGCAGTGAAAACCCTCTATATGATACTATAATGGTGGATATGATATGTACCATTATACATTTGTCCAAACCCATAGGATGTACATCACCAAGATTATCACCCTAATATAAACTATGGTCTTTGGGTGATAATGATGTATCAATGTAGTTTCATCAGTTTGTATGTATCACTCTGTAAATAAATGCAAATGTATCACTCTGGTGCAGAATATTGACAATGGGAGAAGCTATGAATGTGTGGGAAGCAGGGGCCATATGGAAAATCTATGTATCTTCCTCTCAATTTTCATGAGAATCTAAAACTGCTCTTAAAATTACACTCCATTAAAAATAAAGAAATAATGAGGTTTGCTGCTCTTCTATTTCCTATAGAGCAGAAAACTCACGCTTGGAGGTGGGAATTCTTGGCACTGGGGCCTCCCTGTGCTTTGAACTTATGTTATTGTGGAGTGCCTGATATGGGCTCACCAATCTCCTCTTTTATCCACAGTCGCTTGCCATCACAGACCCCTCGCATCGCTGCCATAATTTCTGTCTTGTCCTATGCTTGGGAATTTCATGAAAGGTGATTTTTAAAACTCAGCATTTATAGTCAAGAGCATGGACTTTAGAATCAGAAAGGCTTGAGATGGAATTCCACCTCAATCATCTGCTATTTGTGTGACACTGCACAAGCTGCTTAACCTACATATGCCCCATGTTTCCTCTGGAGATGCAACACATCCCTGCTTCAGTGGGTTGGCAAAAGGAATATAGTAGATTATGTGTGTAAGAAAGCTTATGTCACTCAGTGCATGAGGTAAGCCCTCAATATAAGACATCTATTTTCATTCCTGTTGGATCCAGATGCTTGTACCAATTTTATGTAAATTACCACCTAAATGCATGTAGTCTTATGGTTTCCTCTTATTGCTCCATGAGTGAAACTGCATGCTCCTTAAAGCCAAAAGAATGATGCTCACACTTCAGTATTGAACATATAGTAATTGCTCCATAAATATTTATCAAATTGATTTATGGAATTCCTACTGTATGTAGTGTGTGGTGCATCAAATTAAGTATTAGACTACAGATGTACCTATCTTTGAGGAATTTATGGTTTAACAAAGAATTTCTCAAAAGAGCTTGTAATTCTATATTTTCTCTCTTAACCAGTTCCAAATGTACTCATTGCTAGAAATGAGTTAGTGGCTGGAAATTTAAGCACATGGTTTGTTTTCACATCTCCTCACATAAATGGACAGGCCCAATAAATCATAGAACCATGATCTGAAATGAAGTTGGGAGAAACTATTTTCAGTACTATAAGCAGTGGCCTGAAACCCCTGCCTCCCTGGCTGTATCTGCCTCTCTTAACACCAATGAGATAGTGAAGATATTTGTGTCATCTTTTATGTCTTGGGGTTTGCTCCCTCTTCGAGCCTCACAGTTTGCTCATTGGTAAAATGGAGTAATGATAATACTTGTGAAGTTTAAATTAGGCTATGTTAAGAAACAGCTAGCTCTGACTTCTATTAGGCATTCAATAAGCAGCAACTGGCATTTCTTGGCTTCACTTCTCAGCTGAGCTTTGGTGTCCCTCACCCTAGCTGCCCTTCCCCCATATGCCAACTTATCTCCCTCTGTTTCCCTTGGCAGGGATGGCTCCTGTCTTTTTCACTGCTGCATCCCTAGCACCTAGTAGTGTGTGTACATGAATAGAGCTCTAAAGATGTTTGACAGCCAAGGATTATATTATAGATACAGGATTACTGTGTGAGGGGCAGCCTAGCTTCTTCCTATAGTAATTTTCCCCATACAATATATGGTGGTTGCTCAACCTGCCACAAAAGGGCTTCTCTAAAACATTATGAGGTTTTCTACATTTAAAAATTTCTATTGGCTGGGTGCGGTGGCTCATGCCTGTAACCCCAGCACCTCGGGAGGCCAAGGCAAGAGGACTGCTTGAGCCCAGGAGTTTGGCAATATAGCGAGACCCTTTCTCTAAAAAAAATGTTTAGAAATTAGATGGGCATAGTGGCACATCCTTGTAGTACCAGCTACTTGGGAAGCTGAGGTTGGAGGCTTGACTCAGCCCAGAAGGTCGAAGCTTCAGTGAGTCATGATCATACCACTGTACTCCAGCCTGGGTGACAAAGGAAGATTCTGTTTCAAAAAAAAATTTTTTAATTTATATGGTGATTCCTAGAATAATTAAACATAGAATTACCATATGATCCAGCAATTCCAATTCTGGGTATAAACTCAAAATAATGAAAAGTAAAAATGTAAACACATTTATACACCCATAGCAGCATTATTCACAAAAGCCAAAAGCTGGAAAAAGAACTCCAACATGCATCAAAGGATGAATGGATAAACAAGATGTGTTATATACATACAATGGAATGTTATTCAGCCTTAAAAAGAGAATGAGATTCTGATACGTGCTACAACATGGATGAACCTAGAAAACGTGCTAAATAAAATGAACCATGCACAAAAGGGCAAATATTGTATGAGTCTACTTATGCTATATCTAGAAAATTCACAGAGACAGAAAAGAATATAGTAGTTCCCAGGGACGGAGGGGACAGGTGGAAAGGGGAGTTATGTAATGGGTACAGAGTTTCTGTTGGGGGTGATGAATAAGCTCTGGAGATGTGATGATTGGGATGGCTGCACAATGATGTGACTATACTTAATGCCACTGAACTGTACACTCGGAATTGTTAAAATGGTAAATGTTATGTTATGTATACTTTATTGCACGCAAAAAGTCTTATTTAGAGCAGTTCAACCCAGCAAGAGAATCTGTTCTGCTCCTGCTGACAGGGAGCAGGGGCAGGGAAGGAGCTTCCTCCCAGAAACTCCAGCCCAGGCAGCCTCCCCAGTGCTGCTTGGCACTTTTAATTACCACTAGCGTCCGACTGTTCCTCACAGTCTCAACTGGGGGCTGTGTCAGTTGGCCCCTGTCACATCCTGATTGCCTTGCAGAAACTGCCTTCCTGGGATGTAATTGTCTTTTCAGATTACCTGGGTTCACGGACGGTAATCATGTGCTTGAAAGTGATTGTGTCCTCAGCATGACACTAGAGGCTGGGCATAATAGAGTGTGAATAGAATTCAGGTGACTTGAAATTTGGTTTCCCCAATTGACTTTTTCCCCAGCCCACTCCCCAACCCTTCTCAGCTTCTCTGGCACATTGTAGCTTTCACTCTTTTGACAATATGGGCCGATTCTCTGGGTAGAAGTGGCATCTTGGTGTTCATTTGCATTTTCTACTGATGACATCCATATCAGAAGAAACCTGTCTGTACTGTAGATCAAAATGATTTTTTTCCATCCTTAGCTGTCAGAACAATTCTTATCACTGAAGATCAAATCCATTCCATGAGCTCATATATCATCATTACCTATAATACAAATTCTGAAATCAAAGCAGGCCTGGCAATTTTATTGACGTTCAGAGCAGAACAGAGCCCAGGTCACCCTGAATCAGTTGCACTGCCTTTGCCTTGCTGACAGCAACAAATATGTCACTGACAAAATTACCAAAGAAAAGATGACTCGGTAAGTTCCATGCAGAAGGTAACTTGTCAGTGACAGGGGTGGGATATTTTTATCCTTATAACTCTGTGCTAATGAAATTGGTGGGAAGAACGTCTGACTGAGAATGTGTCCCTCAGGGAGCAGGGAGAAGCAGAAAGCACCGGAGTCGGCCTCTTTTCAAAGTCATTTTTCTCAATACTGTCATGATTTAATCAGGTGGTCTTAACAAGAACTGAGGAGTGGAGGACCAGAAGCAATAACCAGTAAGGCCAGTTTTGTCATTCTTAAGCATGGCCTGTGGACAGCTCTGTCAGGCATGGACAATCTGTCATGCCTGGATCTCGGTTTTCTCATTTGTGCAGTGGAAAGAAACACTATATGGTCCTTTGCTATTTGGAGGATTAAATGCTGTTTGTCAAGTGATTTGAGATCTAAGAATAGAAAGAATTATAATACAGGCACATCTCACTCTCATTTTACAGTTTTTATCAATTATTGAGGTATGGAAAGAAAGATGCCCAGCCACAAGAGGTTACCATCTGCCCTTTACTGGCATTTGGGGAAGGAAAGGAAATTAGAAAAGAAAAAGAAAATGTCAGTATATTAGAAGAAGATGAAGGGAAGGAGATAGGGTAAGACATTGTGCCAGTGGTCCCCAAGACCACCCTCAGGTTTGATAATTTACTAGAAAGACTCATGAGGCCCAGAAAAGCAGTCACACTCATGGTTATGGTTTATTACAGCAAAATGATACGGATGAAGCTGCAAAGGAGGAAGATACATAGGTCAGATTTTAGGAAAGATGAGGGACAAAGCTTCCAGTTATCCTCTTCCGGTGGAGTTGCATAGACAGTGTTTAATTCTCTCAGCAACAATGGGTGACAACATGTAAGTATTGCCAAACAGGGAAGCTCACCCCAGCCTTGGTGTCCACTGAGTTTTATTAGGAACCAGTCATGTAGACAGGTAGTGCCCACAGGACTGGCCTTAGCTACTCAGTCTCCAGCTTCCCTAAAAGGCCAAACTGACACAGCATGGTCCACAGCCTCAGGTATACAAAAGCAGGCATCTACCATAAGGAACACTGTCAGCATAAACTATCTGGTGTGGCCCTAGGCCCCGGGTATACAAAGACAACCTTATCAGGCAGGATATTCCAAAGGCTCAGAGAATATCTCACAGCAGCTGGTCTAGAGCCAGTTCTTCCTTTGAAATGTGCTGGGTTTGGGGTCTGCTACACAAACGTGAAAAGAAGTCCAAATTCCTTCCACCTGCTCTCACTGAGGACAGAACTGTGACTGCCTAACAGGTTCACCTTGCTGGTTGCCTAGACAGAGCCAATTTATCAAGACAGGGGAACTGCAATAGAGAAAGAGTAATTCATGTGGTGATGGCTGTGTGGGAGACCAGTTTTATTATTACTCAAATCAGTCTCCTGAGTGTTTGGGGATCTGAGGTTTTAAGAATAATTTGGTGGGGAGTGGGGGCCAATGAGCAAGGAGTGCTGATTGGTCAGGTTGGAGATGAAACATTTGTGAGTCAAAGCTGTCTTCTTGTTCCTAGGTGGGGGCCACAAGATCAGATGAGCCAATTTATAAATCTGGGTAGTACCAGCTGATCCATCAAGTGCAGGGTCTGCAAAATATCCCAAGCACTGGCCTTAGGTTTTACAACAGTGATGTTATCCCCAGGAGCAATTTTAGGAGGATCAGAGTCTTGTGGCCTCCAGCTGCATGACTCCCAAATCATAATTTCTAATCTTTTGGCTAATTTGTTAGTCCTACAAAGGCAGTCTAGTCCCCAGGCAAGAAGATTTGTTTTGGGAAAGGGCTGTTATCAACTTTGTTTTAAACTTTAAACTAAATTCCTCCCGAAGTTAGTTCAGTCTATGCCCAGGAATGAACAAGGACAGCTTGGAGGTTAGAAGCAAGATGGAATTGGTTAGGTCAGATCTCTTTCACTGTCTCAGGCATAATTTTGCAATGGCGGTGGTTTCAGAACAATGTTAAATGTGCTGAAATCCTACATGTTATGGAACTGCTGAAAAGCTAAAGCAATATTGCAAACACATAATTCATCCATGACTATTCCTCTTTCTTAAGCATCTTTTAATATTCTTCATTTTTCAGACTTGATTCACCAAATTTCTTTTAGAACTCAAGGCCAAGAAAACGATTACCTTTCGTGTTACCTTTTCACCTGCTTCCTTTAAAAGCCAATGAGAACATCTTTCCCTCTTCCTTGGCTGCCAGGGTGTTCAAAGTGAAGTTTTGTGCTTATTGTCTGCAACCTATTTTCTGACACAATTGCTCTCTTCTCTTCCCCTCCTCAGTGTGACAGAGTAGAAAGGGCGTAGTTTTGGACCCAAAGACATAGATTCAGATCCTGACTATTCAACAGACTGACTGTGCGGCCTTAGACCAGTCACCTAACCCCTTTGACCATGTGTACTTGGTAAAATGACTTTTCAAGGTTGTTGAAAAGACTAGAGATAAGGACACAAAGTGCCTGGTACTTGGTAGGTGCTAAATAAAGGATAGCTATCTTTTTTGTTTTTTTGTTTTTTTTTCTAAAAATTGGTCTCCCAAAGTGCTGAGATTACTCTTTTAGTTATTTTTAAATGTACAATAAATTACTGTGGACTGTAATCACTCTGTTGTGCTATCAAATATTAGCTCATATTCATCCTATATAACTATATTTTTGTGCCGATTAACCATCCCCACTCCCTTCCACTGTCAGCTACCTTCCCAGTAACCATCATTCTACTGTCTATCTCCAAAAGTTTAATTGCTTTACTTTTTAGCTGCCACAGTGAGAACATGTGAAGTTTGCCTTTCCATACCTGGCTTATTTCACTTAACATAATGACCTCCAGTTCCATCCATATTTTTGCAAATGACAGGATTTCATTTCTTTTCTTTTTTTTTTTTTTTTGGCTGAACAGTATTTCATTGTGTATGTGTACCACATTTTCTTTATCCATTCATCTGTCGATGGACACTTAGGTTGCTTCCAAATCTTGACTATTGTGAATAGTGCTGCAATAAACATGGAAGTGCAGATATGTCTTCAACATACTGATTTCCTTTATTTTGGGTATATGCCTAACAGTGGGATTGCTGGATCACATGGTAGTTCTATTTTTTTTTTTTTTAGGAGCCTCCATACTGCTATCCACAGTGGCTGTACTAATTTACACTTTCACCAACAACGTATAAGGGTTCCCTCTTCCCCACATCCTAAAGGGTAGTTATTCTTATTACCACATCTTTTTCTTTTCCTGTATTAATTATTTATTTTTAATCTTTGAGATATTTTTGTTGTTGTTAATGCATTACTAAACCTCCTTAAATCTCCTTGATGCGGACAGGCTTACACACTATAAATGACTTTTAAGAGGTACTTTGTATGGTGGATGTGAGAAGAGGCCTCGCAGGTTTCTGATTGCAGGAAGCAAATCGACCCATGGCCCCAAATGCTGTGCTTTGAAATCCACAGCTGCATTTGTGCTGAGGCCATCTTCCCATTGGGCTGCTCCCTGATGAATACCACAGGCATAGTAAGGAAGGCCCCTTCCCAGGAAATGCAGTGTCCATCTGATAAACAATTTTGCCCCATCAGGCTTCCCGAGCTTTTCTTAGAACTGCCCTGTGGTCGAAGACGCATGCCCTCAACCCTCCTGTAACTGTAATAGGTCCATTGCCCAACGTGTGGCAAGTCACTACACCGAGACACCAGGTTGCAGCAGAGAAAGAAGTTTAATTATAGGGCTGCCTAACGAGGAGATAAGAGGGAACCTCAAATCTGTCTCCCCAAGGAGTTCTGGGCTAGGATTTTTAAGAGTGTGGAGATTGTTGATTGATGGAAGAGTGCAGGATGAAGTCATGGGGGAGGGAGATGAAGAAACTGTATTCTCATGCTGATTTGGTTCCTCTGTGGAGGTCTTCAAACTGCTTGCCATCAGCTGTTCAGCTGTTAAGCTGGAATTCAGGGCCTGAAAAACACCTAAAGCAATAGCCTCATTATTCTAAGGTCAGAAATTTTATCTCTAGGAACAATGGAGTTGCAAATGGTCAGTATCTAGTGTTACGGTGACTTTTAGCAACAAGGAAGTGGGCCAAGGTGCAGCCTGATTACTGCTTAGTTATAACTATATGTCTGTCCAGAATTCTGGTTAACCCTGTGAGGATGGCTTCACTCCTTCCTTCTAGCCTTTCTCTCTCACTCGAGACAGACCTGCATTGTCATCTGATGGTTCTGTCAGCCTCTCCTGAATCCCTCCACATTTTCTGTAATACATTCGTTCCATGTTTAAATCTCATCTCAGCATTTGCTTTTTGGAAGCTCCAGAGCTGTCCATAGACTGTTGGCCTAGAATGTGGTGATTAACAGGGTGGGAAACTCTTCTCTCTTCATGGAGAATGAGCTGTGCCCATTTGGGACCCAGTATAGTAGTAGCAGTACCTTCATTGAGCTGTGATCTCGGTACTCGCTCTGCAACAAATCTACATGTGTAGTAACTGGAGACACTCTTCTCACTATTCCTTGGGGTGCCTGGTTGCATTCTAGAAGGAAGGAGTGGTCCACACCTTGCAACTTCCATCTTGGACACAAGATCATCCCGGACCAAAAGAAAAATCACAAAGACCCTTTTTGTGTCTGGTCCTCAGGGGATTGAGCTATTTAAAAGTTCTGATATGAATGTTTATAGGATGCATTTTCCTTCCTTAAGCAAAACACCTCCCACCATGGAGCATTCCTCCTTGACTGACTAAATTACATTTTAACGCAGATTCTCAGATGTTTACCTGTCCTACCTTAATCAATAAGGCACCGAGAGCAAATAGCTTGACATCTATTAGCTGAATCAGTGTGAAAACATTGTGGAGCTTATTGCACCTCCAAGTCTGCTCAGATAACTGAAACTAATTGAAACTATTTTAAGAGCTCATGAATTTGGGACAGTTTTGATGCTATTCAGTCTCAGCCAAGACAGTGATTCTTTTGAATATATCTATATTACTAGAACATTACTTGCCATGTATTGGCACTGTTTACCTGTTCTAGATACAAGCCCCAATCATAACCATGGCTCAGCCAAGCTCTGAACGCAAAGGGCCCACCTGAAGGGAGAGGGGAGAGAGTAAGTGTGTGAAGGGTGTTCTAGGCAACCAGAAGCAGACAGTTGGCCACAAGTATACAACAGGCCAGGAGCTCAGCCTGAGCAGGTGAAGCTCTGGGGCAAGGGTGTCTTGTAGCTGGTAATTGGCAGAAATCCAAGCACAGCAAATGACCAAACCTGAGAAGGCCCATCAGTCAGTGGTGTGGCTCCATTCCCTGAGATGGAAGGATGTTGGTCAGCAAAGTGCAGCAGAGACTCAGGCAGGGGCAGAAGGAGCAGGAAGCCAGTTATTAGCAGGAGACTGGGTAAAAAATAAGGCAGGATCCTACATGCTGGAAATGCATTCTGAGTTCAGATTGTCGTCCCATTCTGAGGACAGAGTGGAAGCAGTGTCAAGGCTGACAGTACTCCAAGGAAAAGCTTCCTACCTTCCTGACAAGGCAGAGGATGGGTGTCTGATTGCAGAGTGTAGGAAAAGGCCAAATTTCCTATAAGCCTGTGGGGTGAGGCTGGGGACAGAGAAGGGAAGAAAAGGATCAGGGAAGGAAGGGGTTAAATTAAGAAAGTTCAGGAGATTGGGACACAGGCAAAACATTACAGCTGTAAACTGAAAATAAAATCCTAAGCCTCCTAACCAACTGAACAGATTCCATCTTGGCCAAGAGGACCTCAGAGAAACCTGAAAAACTGAATTTTTGGCCCTGATGGGAAGGGAGATTGGACATGCCCTGTTATCCTCCCTCTTTTGGAGTTTAGGCATAACTGACCAGCATTAGAGATCATAAGACTGACAGAATGGACTCTTTTTTTTTTTTTTTTGAGACAGAGTCTTGCTCTGTCACCCAGGCTGGAGTGCAGTGGCGCGATCTCGGCTCATTGCAACTTCCGCCTCCTGGGTTCAAGTGATTCTCCTGCCTCAGCCTCCCGAGTAGCTGGGATTACAGGCATGCACCACCACACTTAGCTAATTTTTGTATTTTTAGTAGAGATGGGATTTCACCATGTTGCCCAGGCTGGTCTCGAACTCCTGACCTCAGGTAATCCACCTGCTTCAGCCTCTCAAAGTGCTAGGATTATAGGCGTGAGCCACTGCACTCAGCCCAGAATGGACTCTTGTTGCAATAAGATACCAGATTATAAACAAGACCTAAGGCCATGCCAGGCAAGGATTAAAGTCATGCCCTACAAACCATAAAATCTCGTTAAATGGTTTTTTTTTTTTTTAATTAACCTGGTATAATGTGGCTTACTTTCCAACCTGACTCTGGTATAGCATCACATGACAGAGAGCAGACTCCCTCATCTTAACTTAAGCATTCCTTTCTACTGACTTCAAGTCTTTAGACTAGGCTTAACTCTTTCAACAAACTGTCAACTAAAAAAACCCACCTTGATTTGTAAGTCCTGTCTTCAAAATGTCCCGCCTTTTTGGACTGAACCAAGTATTCCTTCCACGTATTGATTTTTTATTTTATGTCCAATTTCTGTCTCACTGAAACATATAAAACCAAACTGTAACCCAACCACCTTGGGCGTGCTTTCTCAGGACCTCTTGAGACTGTTTTCCCTGGGCTCAGAATAAACTTCTTTAAAATATATTACAGAACTCGGTTTTTCCGTTAACACAGAAAAATAAAAAAAAAATCAAAATCTAGAAAAAGGAAACCCCATTGTCTCTAAACTCCTACCAACATATTCCTGTCAAAGACTTCCAGGATATGAATTTCCTTCCTCTTAGTTCTCCAGCCGTCTGAGCAGGTTCGGGTATGATTTCTGCATAAGGAACAAGGAGGCTGTGTGGTTTCTTGTGGTAGATCAGCACCCCTAGGCAGCTCTAGGGGCCTCTGTAATTCAGCCCTCCTCTTAATGTTACTGTCACCCCAGATGCCAATGCAGAGACTGGAGCTTCCATGGTACCGCAGCCAATTTTGTTAAAAGGAGCACTGATTTTAGAAGATTTACAAACAGAGGCATCACTATCCATGTGTCAACAATATAGCAAGTTAGCATCTTTTCTTTTCCTGGTGCCTCCAAACTTATTAGTTCATTCTTCTTCCCCCTTAATAGGGAAGTCAGAGGCATTTTCCCTTTGCCATTAGCGGCTTCTGAAACTATGAGCACCATGAAGCTGTGAGGTCTCCTGATTCCACCCTGGTCCCACCACTCATTCACTCTGCTATCCATAAAGGATGATCCAGGTGTTCAGCCTCTGCTCCTACAATGACACCCCATTGTCGTATCTTTGCTAACTTTTCCTCTTTTCTGGAAACTTCAATTTTAGCTGCCCATTTGCTTAATTACCTCTATTGCTGATACCCACAAAAAGACTGAAGATATAACAGATGGTGCCTTGGGATGGATGGATGTTATGGATGCAGAACTGTCAACACACCTATCTCAATTCCATTTTAACTTTCACATTATGTCCCCCCGTGGACTGCTGGCAATGAATTAAGCTGATGTGTGCTGCCGGCGCCTGGATTCACATCGAGCTCAGTAATTCTTGTTGCCTCCTGTGCTTCCTCCCACTCTCCCTCCACAGTATGTTTGGCTTCCCAGTGCTTTTATAATGATCTCTGTAGCATCTTTAAAAACTATTCCACCTCATTTAAAATGTAGCATAAATGATGAGGTTTTGACAAATTAAATAACAAAAAGAAAACATTTTCAATATTCTGTATTTTTCCATTAAGCTTCAAAAAAAATAGCCATTATAAAAGCACCATTCTCAACCCACAGTTAACGATGTGTTAGTCCTGGTTTCAGTAAACACCTCATTATTCAAAGATTTATAATTCAGTCCAAGAAATCTCCTCTGAAGTTGAAAATAAATCTGATCTCAGTTTAGAAACTTACTTTTAAAGAATTTGAATTAAGATTGAGTATCCAATGAGGACACTGGTTAATACATAAATGTCTCAGGATGTTAAAATGATGGACCAAAATCGACAGAATGAAACTTGGCACAGATTATTATTGAATGCTGTGTGAAAGCTGGTAAGTTATAAAATAGAAAGAGCAGATATTAGGCATTTGGGAGTTAGGAGAACTGACTTTGATCCTGGTCTGCTTCTAAATAGCTATTTGACTAAGCTATTTACTGGCGCTCTCTGGGTTCAAGTTGCCTCATCCATCTAAAGATATCTAAGACAGCTTCAGGCTATTAAAGTGTCAATTGATTATCAAGTACAGATTTAATTCACCACTAAAAAAGACTGGGGCTCTTTAGAGAAGTGGCTAATTCCAGGCTGGCATAGGGTAGGTAAGCCTGGAGAATAATCTTGCTCTGCTAGAAAGTATGGAAGTGCGAAAGGAAAAAAAATCAAGACAACAACAAAAAAAGAAAAATTAAAAACAAACAAAAAAAAACAGGGCATGAAAAAAGGATGCAAGAGCCAGCTGAAAATGTTCTCATAGGCCAAACTGGAACAATATGAGCACCAACATAATTAAATATAATAATAAATTATGAGAAAGAGCAATTGACAAAGCAAGTGGAGTACAATGTTAGCAACAGTGAATCTGGGTAAAGGATATATGAATGTCTTTTGTACTCTTATTCTTATAGGTCTGAAATTATTTCCAAAGAAAAAGAAAAAATTGCACACACGTGCAAGCATATGTGTGTTTAATATGCAGATTCAGAGCAGCTTGGCTTTAGAGCTCAGGTAAGAAAACCCAAAAACCTAGGCGACAAAATGTGTGCTATAGAGCCAAAGTTCAATATGCATGAAAATATCCTTTTTAAACATTCAAACACATATCTGGGGTGTTGGAGTTAGCTTATTAAACTCATTGCTGAGTTTTGCTCATTAAATGGGAGTGAGAAACTGAGGTACTTTTGCAGAAGGGTGACTGGTGAAGGGTTTGGGAAGAAGCTCTGAAAGGAAATTGAAAGAACCGGCAAGAGAAAACTGAGATGGGCGTGGGGGAGATGAAAGTTGTTATCAGATATTTAAAAGACCAAAATACTCCACAAGTAAGATTTATTCATTTTAGCTCCAGGGGACAGGAGCACAGATAGACTTGACTCCATAGAAGAAGTAATCCTTTCCTATTAGATTTTTCCATGAATGAAATAGTTACCCTACCAGGTAGTAAATTCTCCTTACTGAACGTTTAGCCTCTACAATAATTGACCCAGAAATGCTGTCCTAAGAATTCTCACTGTGGGGGAAGGTTGGTCTAAATTGGTGCTTCCTAACCCATTGACTAGATAATCTAGGAAATCCTTGAAATTATTTGAAGGGATGATTGATTAAATCCATGCATACCCCAAGTATAATCTTCAGATTCAATAAATAGTGTGTCTTTCACTTTTATTCATTTTCCAGGTGTACATAGATGCTATTTGATTAATACAAATTTTCATTTAAAACCTTTCAGAATTCATATTAGCCTTTTGATGTTATGCTTTGTTTCAGTATCCATCAGTGTTCATCCATACAACTATAATCGTGTGAAATCTGTTATTTCTTTCTTTCCCTTTTTTAAAAAAAATTTAAAAATGCGTTCTCCTGTGAAAGAAGCCTTAAATAAAGAAGTAAACTATATTCTCCAATAGGAAAACTTAATATTATAAAGATGTTAGTTTATCCTCAAAATAACTTATAAATTTAGTGCAATTTTAATTAAAATCTCAATTATTTTGTGGTAAGCAGATGAAGGGAGATTTGACAAATTGATTCCAAAATGTATTTGCAAGAATTAATCTTCAAGAATGCTCCACCCCTCCAAAAAAAGTATAATAAAAAGGTTCTTGTCCTACCAAATTGCGAATTCATTATAAAACTACAGTGATTGAACAGTGTGAACATGGAGCTGAAGGAGATTTTGGCTGAATGGAAAAGGAGAAAAGATCTTAAACCAGACTCACATAAGTAAGAATTCAGCATGTCATCAAGATGTTGTACAGAAAAATGAAAGACACTTAAGGTATTTTAAATACAAAAGGATTTAATTCAGACATGTGCTTACAAAGTTATTGAAAAAGCTAAAGGAGGTATTTCAGGGCAGGGTCTTTGGAATGACTTCCAGAATAACTGCAGGCCTGCCTGCCAGGAGCCCTACAATCTTAGGCCCTATCAGCAAGGGAGGAGGTCAGAAGCCCACCACCACCACCACCACAGAAACTATAGAGTCTAAGAATGTGCTACCATAGCTGGGATCCAGGAATCAGGAGTGTGCCATCTCCGCAGCCTCAGTTTCTAGCTGAAGAGCTAACACTAGATTATGACTGCAGAAATATGCCATGTTTCCAAGACTTTAAAAAACCTGCATGAGTGCACTTATCTTGCGTAACCTAATTTGTACTGAGAATTCTAGGTGCAAAATCAGTGCTTGGTTAAGAAAGAAGATTGGAAAGAGTACTTGGCTGATGGCGAGATACCAGAATATCTGCAACAAGCATTATCAGGAATAATTTATCATCAGGGGAAATCAATAGTAGTTTAATTATTTACATATTAAAAAAGGGCCTGGGCCACTTATATTTAAAAAAGAAATAGTAATAATAAAAGTTGAGAACCTATGGTCTTGGTCAGAGGTTAGCAAACTTTTTCTGTAAAGGGCCAAATAGTTCATTTTTAAAGTTTTGTAACATATGGTCTCTGTCACAACTACACTTGGCCACCATAACAGGTAAGCAGATGATGTATAAGTGAATGAATGTGACTGTGTTCCAACAAAGCTTTATTTACAAAAACAGATGGTGGGCCAGATTTGGCCCATGGGCTGCAATTTGCCAACAGGTAGTCTGAAAAATAGTCATTGAAGTACCGTCTTCTGTTAAGACTCTGTAGCCCTGAAAAACATGCTAACGTGATTATTGATAAGTGCTTATCTATCAAAAATTTTTTTGTATATTCTTTTAGCTTGAAAATATTACTTGTAGAAATTTCATTTGGCAATAGAATAATTTCCTCCATGTGTTTTCAAGTTCAAAAAACAAAAGAAATTAATAAAATGCCAAGCCATTTAACTTTAAAGTGTCTTTCAGCCTAAACAGTTCATTAATTCACACATTTTCACAGGGATGTGTGACAGATGAATGCGCATCTTGCTTATGTCTTTGCGCTGAAAGAGGGACAGTGATCTAGAATTGGTATGTTTGAACTGAAATATGACCTTGTATAAACTGTCACATTTTATCAACATTGCCAAAGAGCCTGAAAATGGGGTTTCTCTGAGGCAAGCTTACCTTTTCTCATCATATCTATGCCACTATTATTTCCTTCCTCTAAAATCACAAGCACATTTACCCACACATGCTCACACACCTGCATATACTCTCACACAGAAGTGTATACATGTGTGTGCACACATACTGTCATTTCCTTTTTGATGACCTCAGTTTTTATCAACAAGTTCACAGTATACTCTCTTTGAGATGGTGAACTTCATGTAACAAGTTAATATGAACTTGTAATCATATTTCTATTCCATAATGCTAATGACTCCTACTATAGAACTACGGAGCATGCTGGGCTAAGAAGCAGTTGATGTTCCTACCAATGTTTGCTCATCTTAGCTCACCATTTATCCAACTGATCGGGAATTTTACAGCAAAACAAAAATTCTAGAATCAGATTTTTTTGAGGTGGGATAGACCATAGAAATTATCAAGGCGAACCTTCCTTTTTTGCAGAATAAGAAACTGAGGTCTGGAGAAGGGAAACTACACAGATTGTTAGTAAAGCTCAAATATCGAATACCTGCTCTTTTGGTGATTCAATCTTCTAATAAAGAGAGTTTTCTTACACAACAAACCACTTCAGAAATGTTTTAAAAATAGAAAGGACTGAGAGAAAAGTCCACTGGACTGCTCAAAGAACATTTGGGAGAATTTCATGTTAATCAGTTTTCAACATAAGCTATTCACTCTTACCTTGTAGATGTCACATGGGTCTTTTTAACTTCATCAAGTTGAGATAGATGGCTCATCTACATTTAAAATTTTTTAATATGTTCATTTAATCATATACAAATGACCAAAGAGTTTGGTTAATAAATAAAGCCTCAAAAAATTATACCTCAGACATGAAGTGAAAGCAAAAATATAATGTCGAGTATTATTTTTCAGATTTTATATGTCATATAGACAAAATACAATTCTATTTATGTAGAAAAACCATACTCATCTCTTGCTTAATACTGGATGGTATTACTTTGGATTTATTTCCACAACTGTCAGTATAGGGATGAAAATAACTGGTGTTCTGAACATTAGGAAGGCTGATCTTCAACTCTGCTGCCTTCTTCTCTCAAGTGGGTTCTTGCCAACCTCTTTGGTCTGCACATTTGAAAAAAGATTCTTGTCAGCAAAATCTGAGAACTAGTTATCTTGGTGAATAATGGGAACATCTTGTCTCAGTACAGGAGATTAATGCTACCTCTGGGGAATGGACTCTGATATCTGCAGAAAATTTAAAACTAGAGGCCAAAGTTTCAGTAATACACCTTTGAGAAAGCAGAGTTTGCTTGAAAATTTGTACTGCCCGAACATGTGATATAAGATAGAAAAATCATTCCTCATCACAGCATAGAAAAATATCAAGCTTCACAGTTATATTAAAAAATTACTAATTTTTCTAAAAGTGAAGCAAGGGACACTTACGTGGTTTAATGTGTTTAGCAAGTTTGAGGATAATGCAGAAATATCAGTAAACATAGAAATGAAGGTTACTGAGAAATTAACATTAATATATGTCAAGAAAAGCTGGGGAGTGAAATTCTTAAATTCCTAGGCAGACATGGCACTTAGGATTCTTTATCTCCTAAACATAAAAGAGAATGATGTAATAAGCCTTTTTTTTAGCAGAGTTTTTTTTTAATTGAGTGTTTTAAAAGCAAAAAACATTATCACATTTCTTTTCAAAGTCCATTTCAACCCAAGAGTTTATAAATAAGTTCAGGACTATCCATAGTATCTACTGATCTTCATTTATATTTATTAAATTGATGTCAGATTATAAGAATGGAATATAGAATTATAGAAGTAAAACAATAGACAGGCTTAACTTAAACATGTAATTTTCAAAAGAACTCAGGAAATTGAACTCTGATAAAATAAGGCAGACAAGGTATAGGGTTTTTTTTTTTAAATTTCTCTCTCCCTGCTCCCTCCTCAAACCAGAACCGTGCTAAGTTAAAAAAAAAATGGTTCAGCAAATCAGAAACACTGAATTTATGGAAAATACAATGCAGATAGGAGCTATATAACCTGTTTGATATAATGGCTAGAGAACATTACCAAAAAGCACTTTTATATGAGGTCAAAATAAGATATTTTCATATAGTCAAGGGTTTTGCAAATATTTTTCCCATGCTAGCCATGAAAAAATTACTAGAGGATATAGTCCAGCAAAACAAAAAAGGAAACCAAGAAATGAGGCACAATGCAGGTTCATAGAAATAGTGGAGCTAATCAGAAATGAATTGAAAAGAAATTTCAGTAAAAAATGGATGCAGTGTGAGGACTATAGTAGTAATAGTGTATTGTATTCAGGAATTTTGCTAAATGGGTAGATTATAGTTGCTCTTGACACAGGGGAGAAAAATGGGTAACTAGGTGAGATGATGAATATATTAATTTGTTCCACTATAGTAACCATTTTGCTATATATGTATCTAATAATATGATGTTGTATACCTTAAATACACACAATAAAATTTATCTAAAAAACAGAAATCTGAGGGCCGGGTGCAGTGGCTCACACCTGTAATCCCAGCACTTTGGGAGGCCAAGGCAGGTGGATCACAAGTTCAGGAGTTCAAGACCAGCCTGACCAGCATGGTGAAACCCCGTCTCTACTAAAAAAAAAAAAAAAAAGAAAAAAAAAAAAAAAATTACCTGGGCATGGTGGTGCACACCTGTAATCCCAGCTACTTGGGAGGCTGAGGCAGAAGAATTGCTTGAACCTGGGAGGTGGAGGTTGCAGTGAGCCAAGATCACACCACTGCACTCCCAGCTGGGTGACAGAGCAAGGCTCTGTCTCAAAAAAAAAAAAAAAAAAAACAGAAATCCTTGTAGCCCCCACAGACAGAAATGAGTCCAAGAAGTCAGAAGGCTCCATGCTGAACATATCTAAGAATAAAATAGAGCTCATGCCACAAAACGTGGATGTTTGAAATAATGGGGTGAAGGCATATATAACTTTGTTAACAACAAGAAAGACAATTAAAATTTCCAAAATGGAAAAAAAAAAGTCTGAATAAGAAAATCAAGATCCATGTATTTATTTATTTATTTTGAGAAAAGGTCTCACTCTGTTACCCAGGCTGGAGTGCAGTGGGGCGATCTCGGCTCACTCAAACGTCTACCTCCAGGTTCAAGTGATTCTCCTGCCTCAGCCTCCCAAGTAGCTGGGATTACAGGCATGTGCCACCACGCCCGGCTAATTTTTATATTTTTGGTAGAGATGGAGTTTCGCTGTACTGGCAGGGCTGGTCTCAAATTCTTGGCCTCAAGTGATCTGCCTGCCTCGGCTTGCCAAAATGCTGGGATTACAGGCATGAGCTACCGGGCCTGGCCAATGTATTTAGAAACTAAAATAGAGTATGATTTGAGGTTCTATAGAGTAAAAGAAAAACGATTTAACATTATCTTGATGGCTTAAATATTCTCTTTGGAAAAGTTTAGGTATAATAACATAGGATTATATTTATTTTCTTATGAAACCAATCATAATTCATCATTCTTTAACAAGTAAGAATTTCTTGCATTCTAGAATATAAGCTCCTGAAGGTAAGAATTGGGTTCGTCTTGTTTGATGTGGTCTCTGTAATGCCTAGGCTAGTATGTGGGATATGATAGGCAGCAAATCATTATATGCAGACTGACTGATTATGGCAGCCAATGTAGATTGCTTATAAAATATCTATTCCATGTCAGCAGCCCTGCTCCCTCCCCACATTGTTGTTAAAAGTTGACCAAGAGCACTAAGATTTTTAAGCCACAGATTTGGCCAACTCTGGAACTTTTCAACTCTTTGTTGTGTGAGACAGTAAATTCCTTTGGTTACTCTTCTTTTGAGTGCTTTTTAAATTTCAGTGGAAGGCCTCCCAACTAATGCAGAATTTGTGGCCAGAAGTAAGATGCTGGAAGTAACAGGTCCTAGAATGTGGAATGTGTTGAGGGAAGGAGTCATTTATAGAGGGGAAACAGAGCCTCTGCTTTCCAGACTGGGCAGCTGATAGTCCTTGTTAGGTGAAGGTGAAACATGTTATCAGACTGGAAGCTTTTGTACCTTGGATTCAGAGCATTTGCTGAATGGAGTTACCATGTTAAATATGGGGAGAATAATTACAGTATCGCTTGCAGCTTTTAGATTTGTCTTACACTAAAGAAAGACAAACATAGTTTGTAGGTAGTTCATCCTAAAAGCAGATTAGAAAGAAAATATAGCTTTGCTAAGATAGGATTTGCTGTTGACTTGCAATGTAAGTTAATGGTAAATACCATTAGAAAAGCTGTTATGATCATTTTTGAAGGCAGACGGGTCCTCACCCAAAGTTTAGTTTGAATGCCAAGACCGATGATGACACACACCCAGAGGACATAAAAAGCTTTGTTATTTACATAATTAATGTCTCAGTATTAAGGTATTAATGTATTAATGTCTCATAATTAAGGTCTTCTGAATAGGGAAGACCTCTTGAGCAGGTCCAAAATGGCTTGAGAGAGCAAGGAAAGGAGACTGGCTTGGGTTTCTATTGTGGTTAGGGGCTGGGGCTGGGGGTGGGGGTGGGGGGTTCTGTACTGGAAAGGACTTGTGTTGTTTGTATCTCCCATTGGAATCAAAGAAGGGAGCATCTTCACTTTCTTATCAGCTTGTCCAGATGTGGAACACACAAGGAAGGGGGAGGGATGAGACTTAAAAACTGCAAGCAATAAAACACTTAAAAAATGGTGTTAGATTTCTTGTTATGTAATACAAGCCAATACTTTATGATTTACTTCCACATCAGGTAGAACACACAGAGGCAGGAAAACAATAGACTTAGCAGCAGAAGAACATAAGACAGGAATTCTCAAAGGTTGTATGTATGCAAGAGCCTTACTATTGATTGTTATATAGTTTATGGAAGTGGCTAGAAACAGATACACTGAAAGTCAACTTAGTTGCTAAGGGGACTGTATTGCCAAATAAAATTCAGGCATAGTGACATCCACCTGGGATTGTTCAGCTTTAAAAAAAACACCAGGACCTTTGAACTCATCTGAGAGAAGTAGGCTGCCACATCTCTGTAGCTCCTAGAACTCTTCAATGAACTGTGGTTTTAGAGTGTAACAGGCAAACACTGTTTTCCAAGATGGGATAATCAGAGACATAAAAGATGTTGGGCAGGAGAAATCCTTCCAGAGAACAGAGTTAGCAAGCCACAGGACATGAGCCAGCCAGTCTTTTGTGTACTTTCTTTTTTTTTTTCTGTCCAGCTGCCTCTTGTTTTCCCCATAAGTTATTGGGGTACAGGTAGTATTTGGTTACATGAGTAAGTTCTTTAGTGGTGATTTGTGAGATTTTGGTGCATCTGAGCAGTATACACTGCACTATATTTGTAGTCTTTTATCCCTCACCCCCTTCCCACGCTTACCCTGAAGTCCTCAAAGTCCATTGTATCATTCTTATGCCTCTGTGTCCTTATAGTTCAGCTCCCACACCACATATCAGTGAGAACACACAATGTGTGCTTTTCCATTCCTGAGTTACTTCATTTAGAATAATAGTCTCCAGTTTCATCCAGGTCACTGCAAATGCTGTTAATTAATTCCTTTTTATAGCCAAAGAGTATTCCATCATATACCACAGTTTCTTTAACTGTGGGCATTTGGGTTGGTTCCACGTTTCTGCAATTGCAAATTGTGCTGCTATAAACATGCATGTTCAAGTATCTTTTTCACATAATGACTTCTTTTCCTTTGAGTAGATACCCAGTAGTGGGATTGCTGGATCAAATGGTAGTTCTACTTTTAGTTCTTTAAGGAATCTCCACACCATTTTCCACAGTGGCTGTACTAGTCTACATTCCCACCAGCAGTGTAGAAGTGTTCCCTGATCACTGCATCCATGCCAACATCTACTGTTTTTTGATGTTTTGATTATGGCCATTCTTGCAGGAGTAAGGTGGTATCACATTGTGGTTTTGATTTGCATTTCCCTGGTCATTTGTGATGCTGAGCATTTTTTCATAAGTTTGTTGGCCATTTGTATATCTTGTTTTGAGAATTGTCTATTCATGTCCTTAGCCCACATTTTGATGAGATTGTTTTTTTCTTACTGCTTTGTTTCAGTTCATTGTAGATTCTGAATATTAGCCCTTTGTCAGATGTATAGATTGTGAAGATTTTCTCCCATTCTGTGGGTTGTCTGTTTACTCTGCCGACTGTTCCTTTTGCCATGCAAAATCTCTTTTAGTTTAATTAGGTCCCAGCTATTTATCTTTGTTTTTTATTGCATTTGCTTTTGGGTTCTTGGTCATGAAATCCTTGCCTAAGCCGATGTCTAGAAGGGTTTTTCCAATGTTATCTTCTAGAATTTTAATAGTTTCAGATCTTAGGTTTAAGTTGATTGATCTTGAGTTGATTTTTGTACAAGGTGAGAGATAAGGATCCAGTTTCATTCTCCTACATGTAGCTAGCCAATTATCCCAGCATCATTTGCGAAAAGGGTGCCCTTTCCCCACTTTATGTTTTTGTTTGCTTTGTTGAAGATCAGTTGGCTGTAAGTATTTGAGTTTATTTCTGGGTTCTCTGTTCTGTTCCATTGGTCTATGTGCCTATTTTTATACCAGTACCATGCTGTTTTGGTGACTATGACCGTATAGTATAGTTTGAAATCAGGTAGTGTGATGCCTACAGATTTCTTCTTTTTGCTAAGTCTTGCTTTGACAATGTGGGCTCTTTTTTGGTTCCATATGAATTTAGAATTGTTTATTTCTAATTCTGTGAAGAATGATGTGGCATTTTGATGGGGATTGCATTGAATTTGTAGATTGCTTATGGTAGTATGGTCGTTACTAGCATATGGTCTATCATGGAGAAGGTTCCATGTGCTGTTGAATAGAATGTGTATTCTGCAGTTGTTGTATGAAATGTTCTGTATATATCTGTGAAGTTCATTTGTTCCAAGGTATAGTTTAAATCCATTGTTTCTTTGTTGACTGTCTCGATGATCTGTCTAGTACTGTCAGTGGAGCATTGAAGCCACCACTATTATTGTGTTGCTGTCTCATTTCTTAGGTCTATTGGTAATTTTTTAATAAATTTGGGAGCTCCAGTGTTAGGTGCATGTATGTTTAGGATTGTGATAGTTTCCTGTTGGATAAAGCCTTTTACCATTATATTACATCCCTCTTTGCCTCTTTTAACTGCTATTGCTTTAAAGTTTGTTTTGTCTGATATAAGAATAGCTACCCCTGCTCATTTTTGGTGTCCATTTGTATGAAATGCCTCTTTCCACCCCTTTACTTTAAGTTTATGTGAGTCCTTATGTGTTAGACGAGTCTCCTGAAGGCAGCAGATAGTTGGTTCATGAATTCTTATCCATTCTGCAGTTCTGTATCTTTTAAGTGGAGCATTTAGGCCATTTACATTCAATGTTAGTATTGAAATGTGAGGTGTCATTGCATTCATTTTGCTCTTTAATGCCTGTGTACTTTGTTTTTTGTTTGTTTTTTGTTTTTGCTTTTTAACTTGTATTTTTGTTTTATAGATCCTGTGTGATTTATGCTTTAAAGAGGTTCTGTTTTGATGTGTTTCCAGGATTTGTTTTAAGATTTTTCTGTCTTTGTTGGATCAGGTTAATTCAAAGACCTTGTCTTCGAGCTCTGAATTTCTTTCTTCTACTTGTTCAATTCTATTGCTGAGATTTTCCAAAGCATTTTGCATTTCTATAAGTGTGTCCAATGTTTCCTGAATTTTTAATTGTTTTTTCTTTAAGGTATCTATTTCTTTGAATATTTCTCCCTTCACTTGCATTGTTTTTTGGATTTCCTTGCATTGGGGTTTGCCTTTCTCTGGTGCTTCCCTGATTAGCTTAATAACTAACCTCTTGAATTCTTTTTCAGGTAAATCAGGGATTTCTTCTTGGTTTGGATCCATTGCTGGTGAGCTACTGTGATTTTTTGGGGGGTGTTAAAGATCCTTGCTTTGTCATATTACCAGAGTTGGTTTACTGGTTCCTTCTTATTTGGGTAGCCTCTGTCAGAGGGAAGGTCTAGGGCCGAAGGCTGTTTTTCAGATTCTTTTGTCCCACGGTGTGTTCCCTTGATGTAGTACTCTCCCCGTTTTCCTGTGGATGTGGCTGCCTGTGAGTTGAACTGCAGTGGTTGTTGTCTCTCTTCTGGGTCTAGCAACTCAGCAGGTCTACCCAGCTATGGGCTGGTACAGGGGTTGTCTGCACAGAGTCCTGTGATGTGAACTGTCTATGGGTCTCTCAGTTGTGGATGCCAGCATCTGTTCCAGTGGAGGTGGTAGGGGTGCGCAATGGATTCCATGAGGGTCCTTAGCTTTGGTGGTTTAATGCTCTATTTTTGTGCTGGTTGGCCTCCTGCCAGGAGGTGGCGCTTTCCAGAAAGCATCAGCTACAGTAGTGCGGAAGGGGACCAGCGGTGAGCAGGGCCCTAGAACTCCCAAGATTATATGCCCTTTGTCTTCTGCTATCAAGGTGGGTAGGGAAGGACCACTAGGTGGGGGCAGGGCTAGGCATGTCTAAGCTCAGACCCTCCTTGAGCGGGTCATGCAGCGGCTGCTGTGGGGGATGGGGTGAGATTCTCAGGTCACTGGAGTTGTGTACCTAGGAGGATTATGGCTGCCTCTACTGAGTCATGCAGGTTGTCAGGGAAGTAGGCTACATCTGGCAGTCAGACCTCACCCAGCTCCCATGCAAACTGAAGGGCCCATCTCATTATCACTGTGTGCCCCCACAACTGCCCCGATTCTTTTCCAGGTGGTGGGTGAGCTGGGCTTGAAAACTTCTCCGAAGTTACCCACCTACCAGCTGCGATAGAAAAGGGCTTGGTTCTTCCCTTGCCTGTGGAGTCTGCACACTGGATTTGCACCCTCCCTTGAGTTCTGGTCAGGAGGCATCTCATTCCATTCAAATTGTTACACAGTTCAGCTAGAGATTTCCTTCTCCCTGTGGAGTTTTATCCCTCCACTCCTCTGGCCGCCGTCCCAATGGATCTCTGTGGTGCCAGGCAGGAATGGCCTGCTTGTGGACCCATCAAGCTCCCAGGGCCTTTCTGTTGCTTCCTTTACCCCTGTATTTCACTCAGCTCTCCAAATTGACTCAGCTCCAGGTAAGGTTGGAAACTTCGCCCAAAAACAGACCTTCAGCTTCTCCAGTGCAGGTGTGTGTTCAGGAGAGGAGGCTTTCCCTTTCCCACTTTCACAGTGGGGGCACTCACAGTATCTGGGGTGTCTCCTGGGTCCTGCAGGAGCAGTCCACTTCCTTCAGAGGGTCTTTAGGTCCTCTCAGCATTGCTGGTTTATTCTTGCAATCAATCTGGAGCTAAAATTCTCAATGTGAGTCTCCACATGCTGCTCTGTCCAGAGCTGCAATCTAGTCCTGTCTTCCATCCGCCATGATCTTATGTTCTTTTGTATACTTTCTTATTCTCCCCTTCTTCAGATGGGATATTTAAAAATGGAGGTTTCCCAGATCCTTCTCCACCATTATGTGTTGAGTATATTTAGGTAAACAACCTGTCTATTTTAGACATAGATTCCTGGACCACAAGAAATCATATTTAGTTATTATGATAGACAATACTGCATAACTCCAGAGTTACTTAACTTGGAGTTTAATACAGCAACTGATGAGACTTGCGGTCTTCTTTGAGGAGTGGTTGAGTGTGTTCTGTGTGGCATTGATCATTTTTGAAAATTCTTTATGGGACAAAGTCTTTGTGGAGATGTTGGGTAGCAAAGATAGACACTGTTGCCTACTTAGCAATTATTCTCTCCCTCATTCTTTTCAACAATACTCAAGTTATGTTTAGATGTATATTACATGGGATTCACCTCAGTCCAGGGAACGAAGCATGATTGGTTTAAGCCAATCATGGAAACTCTGTTCTCCTTCCAAATGATTAGTGTAGGCACTGGCATGGGGTGTAATCTTGGCCAATGAGATTAAAGTGAAAATCTATTAGGAGGGTTTCCAGCAAAATATTTTCTTACTGCATAAGATGGACATAGAGAATGACTGTTCCTTTCTTACTCTGCATGTTGTTTTATAAGGATATGATCTCTGAAGCCCCTATAGTTATGTTGCAGCTCCGAGGAAAAAGCCATGAGAATTACTTTACAAAAAAGCTCAAATGCTAAACATTCTGTAAATTCAAAATAACTAACATAGTCTATTTATTATGTGAGGCAATAAACACTTTACTGTTTAAGAATTTTTAGCTTTTGATAAGTTTTTGTCTTTTGATAAAAGATAAAATTGCAACAAATTTAGTTATAGATCTAATTGTCTTTTATTTGCAATTCATGAATTGGAGCTGCCTCTATTCTACAAAATAGAATGAGAGCTCCCACTGGCAATAGCAGAAGAGTGGATTTTTAAAGGTCATAACAAGGAAACAGAGCAAAAAAATTTTTTAAAAAGCTGATTGGTTAATATCAGGTTACTGTTTTTTGGTAAGGGTTAGAGGTAAGGGGACTTCCTTATTATGCTGACTCAGGTAGACTAGAATCTCCTGTTTTAAGAGAAAACTCATTTGTTTTGGTATCTGTCTGCTTCCTTAAAGTTCAGTTTAATTATGTGGCATTTAGCATGAGTGACTCCATTTTGGTTTGGTCAGGTCTGTTGGGGCCTAGTACAGAAGCTCAGTCCAAAACAATGGCCTTTCAAATATTTTTTAACGTTAAATATTCTGTTACTTGCAGCTAATGGCAATCTAATGGAAATATTGATATTATCATAATATTGTAAATGCTGTTTGTTTCTTTCAATATTTAGAACCAATACATATAAAGAACATGGAATACTTAATAGTTATAAAGCACAATGTAAATATTATAACCTTGACAATGTCAGAGTTGGTGGATGGAGAAATAGAAGCTTTCAGTATGTTATTTTCAGCCAGTAATCCCAGGCCTCAAGAGTCCTTGTGTGTTTCTGCTTGCTCTCCCTTGTACCTCTGCAATCACTGTAAGAACACAACTGATCCAGCCTACTGGAGGTTCAGAGCCACACAGAGCAGAGACCCAACGTGAGACGAGCCTGGATTTGCCAACGCAAGCTGTCTCCTGTACATGTGAGTGAGCACAGTCAAAAGCAGCAAAGCCACCTATCCAACTGCCCCAGAAGCATGAGCAATAAACACTAATGTTGAATGCCATTGGGATATCTCAGTTATTTGCTATGTGGGATTATTGTGGCAAGAGATAACTAATACAGGATAACTAATACATTCTGATTCTTTTCTTTTCAAGCACTTGGTAGTAGGTTGTTTTCGTTTGATCTTTTGAAGTTAAGCATGGCCATATGACTTGCTTTAATAAGTGAGATGTAAGTAGAAGCAATGTGTATGTCTGCTGGGTGCCAGCAGACATATGTAAGACCTAGGTAGGACAAGGCAGCTCCCCTTTCCTCTGAATGGTGATAGCCTAGTACATGTTGAAATGGAACCATCATTAGCCTAGGTTCCTGAGTGAATAGAACAAGCAGAACTACCTTGGCAGCCTATATAGACGTATAACATGAGCTAGAAGTAAATTTTTGTTGTGTTAAGGTACAGAGCTTTGAAGGTTGTTATTATCAGAGGATAATGTTGCCTATCCTGACTGATGCAGGTTGCCCTGGTAGGCTTCATTGAAGAGGTTGCATTTGAGCTTAGACTTGAAGGTGAAGGGGTTATCTGTATGGAGTCTTCTATTAGTTTGTTTTCATACCTCTATAAAGAACTGCCTGAGGCTGGGTAATTTAGAAAGAAAAGAGGTTTAATTGACTCACAGTTCTGCATGGCTGGGGAGGCCTCAGGAAACTTACTATCATGGCAGATGGGAAAGCAAAGACCTTTTTCACATGGTGGCAGGAAAGAGAAAGTGAGCAAGAGCAAGGAAAACTGCCTTATAAAACCATCAGATCTTGTGAGAACTCACTATCATGAGAACAGCATGGGAGAAACCACCCCCATGATCCGATCACCTCCCATCTGCTCCCTCCCTCGACATGTGGGGATTATGAGGATTACAATTTGAGATGAGATTTGGGTGGGGACACAGATCCAAACCATATCATGTTCAGAAGCAAAATGTTGCAGGGAGAGAGAATAACAAGTGCAAAGGCTCTAAGGCAGGAGCATGCCTAGTGTGTTCAAGAAGACATATGTATAGAAGGAGGTGAGAGAAAGAGTAGTAGGAGATGAGGTTACAGCATCAAAAGGCATGGGGCCAAGGGATGGCAACCTGCAGATCATGTAGAGCCTTGCAGTTCATTGTAGAAATTTTCACTATTTTGTGTGTGTGTGATGGGGTCTCACTCTGTCACCCACGATGGAGTACAGTGATATGATCCTAGCTCACTGCAGCCTCAAACTCCTGGGCTCAAGCAATCCTCCTGCCTCAGCCCCTTAGTAGCTGGGACTACAGGCATGGACCACAATGCCTGGCTAATTTTTTAAATTTTTTGTAGAGACAGGGTTTTTATGTTGCCCATGCTGGTCTTGAACTCCTTGGGCTCAAGCAATCATCCCATTTTGGCCTCCCAAAGTACTGGGATTACAGTCATAGCCACCAAGCCTGGCCTGAGATTTTGGCTTTAGTCTGAGTGAAATATAAACAACTTGCAGAGGTTTGAGTAGGGCAATGACATTGTCTGACTTAGAGGGTGGAGAATGGGCTGCAGTGATAAAAGCAGGGATAGTAGGAAAAAGCTGTCATCCAGTAGAGATGATTGTGATGGTAGTTTGGAAGTGATAAGAAGTGGTTGGGTTCTAGATATATTTTGAGGGTAGAGTCTACAAATTTTTCTTAGTAGATTGGGTGTAGGATGTGAAAGCACAAAAGAAGTAAAGGATGATTCCAAAGTTGTTGGCCTGATGCAAAGGAAATTTGGAGGCAGATAAGGAAAGTCTTAAAAGTCAGGCAGGAAGGTTTGGATCTTTTGATGTAAACAAAGAAAAGGCATTTTGGGTTTGTGAATAGCAAAATTTGGGGATTGTGAAGTGAGGAAAAAGATGTTGTAGGTAGATTAATCTGGTACCATGCAGAGAAGACAGTGCTAGATCAGATAGGAGTGCTGATGTAAGAAGGTATCCAAATCAGCTCCCAGGAGCAGTAACCTCCAGGAATGGCTGAAGCCAAGTGTAAAAAAGGAGAGATTGAGAGGAAAGTTAAGAAGTGGACAATGAGGAAAGAGAAAGATAGCAAAGGGTGCATTTTGCTTGGAATTAAAGTTTACTTTGCAGTGATGAAAAGCATTGTTGCAGCCATCCAGATGGTTCAGGGAGAGGTCTGGTTTGTGCATCCTTTAAGCAGAAGATGCAAAGATCTCTTGGAAATGAGTAGGAAAAAAATGACAATGTGGACCCATTGAAGAGATTTGCTCCTTAGTCTCTTGGTTTCATGCTGCTTTGGTTTAGATAGATAATGTTTCAATGGCAAGTAGAGGAACAAAAGGATGTACAGATTCACTGATTTAGACTGAAGTAAGCTTAAAATAAATTGACTATGCTTAGCAATAAAGAAATAAATGGAGCTAATCCACTGATAAAAAAGATATGCTTTAACCTTATCAGAGCAGCAGTAATAATAATCCCTTACCTTTATAAAGTACAACATGATAGAAATAAAACTGTGCTTGAAGATTTCAAAACAGTAAAGTGTATTTTTATAGTCCAAACCACATTTTATTCTAGGTATGCATTCTAAATAAAGCCTTTTATGAAAAGAATAACAACAATGATAACAAAAAGATTATATATATATCTATATCTATATGTATAATTCTTCTCTTGAGAAGCAAAACTCCTCATTCATTCCTGGCTTTCTGTCCTCCTGGTTAAATAAAGAACAATTTGAATTAGCAAGTAACTTGTCTTCTTTATAAGAGTGAGAACTCGTGAGTTCACTCATAAAGTAAAACCCAAGCTTCTTAGGTAGCGTCAAGGCCCTAACTGCCTGTCCCTGCCTGCATCTCCATGACCCTCTCAAGCCATTTTCCCCTTACTGGTGGGACTTCAGCCATACAGCCCTCCTAACTTCACATACACTCCAGGCTTTTCCTGTATTGGGACCTTCATATGCACGCTGTTTCCTCTTTTGCACGGCTCCTTCCAACTCCTTCACGTGGATCTCTTTTTTGTAGCACTCAGGTTCTAGGCTAGAAACAGAATTCACACCAGATGGGCCAAGTTGAAGAGACTTCAGAGGCAAGGGCTGGGTTAGGGACAAATAATAAAGGCATCACAGGGTGAACTCCAAAACTGGAGAACTTGCAGAGGTTTGAGTAGGGCAATGACATTGTCTGACTAAGGTTTTAACAGTCACCTCCTCACAAAGGCCTTTCTTGACCACTTTGTCTATGAAGGTCACTTCTAGAACTTTCAGCTGGGGAGGCCACATAGGTTCTTGGCTTTGTGCAGGAAGGAATTCAAGAACAAGCTGACAGAGTGAAACGAAAGCAAGTTTATTAAGAAAGTAAAGGAATAAAAGGATGGCTACTCCGTAGGCAGAGCAGCTCTTCGGGCTGCTGGTTGGTATTTTTATGGTGATTTCTTGATCTCATGCTAAACAAGGGGTGGATTATTTATAAGTTTTCTGGGAAAATGGTGGGGGATTCCCAGCATTGAGGGGGTTCCTCCCCGTTTCAGATCATATAGGGTAACTTACTAGTGTTGCCGTGGCATTTGTAAACTGTCATGGTGCTGGTGGGAATGTCTTTGAGCATGCAAATATATTATAGTTAGTGTAAAATGAGCAGTGAGGGCGACCAGAGATTGCTATCATCACCATCTTGGTTTTGGGGGGTTTTGGCTGGCCTCTTTACTGCACCCTGTTTTATCAGCAGCGTCTTTGTGACCTGTATCTTGTGAAACCAGTCTTGCCAACTCGTATCTCAAAGGGTGAGACACCTAGAGACTAGCAACACCCCGAAGCTATGATCAGCCTGTGGGCTGAAGAAGTAAAGAGAGGAAGGAAGTGGCACTGTGTGAGCCCGTTATGATCTGGAACCCTGGGGAAGGGCTCTTCTGATGGAAGCTGTCGTTGTGGAGGGATACAGCTACAACCACAGATGTAACATGAAATCATGGGACACCCTGATCTCTATCCTCCTGCTCCTCAATATTTAGCCACTGTCTCACTTCGTCAGAACCCACCAGCAAGCCTGAGGTCAAGGGAGCATAGGGAACGCAATCTTCAGGGTCCTGGCTCCGCCCCCAGCATGAGGAAGGTCGACAAAGGCAGAGAATAGAGTGCAATCTCTAAATGGAGATTAAGTGGCACACTCTTCTTTACTTCTCTATTTATCACCTCCTCACAAATGCCTTTCTTGACCATCCTGTCTATGAAGGTCACTTCTAGAACTTTCAACACCGTTCTTTCTCAGCTGTGATGATAGATGAGTCTAATTATTTATTTATTCAAATGCTCTTTCCTCCTAATAGATGCTAAGCAGCATAAAGAAAGGGACCTGCTGCTTTGTTCATCACTGGATAATTGGTGGCTGGCACATAGCAAATACTGAAAATATCTGTGGAAAAGAAAGGGAGGAAAAAAGAAAGAAGGAAAAGAGGAAAGAAGGAGAAAGGAAAATTCCTTTAAAAAGAAGAAAGAGGCCGGGCGCGGTGGCTCACGCTTGTAATCCCAGCACTTTGGGAGGCCGAGGTGGGCGGATCACGAGGTCAGGAGATTGAGACTACGGTGAAACCCTGTCTCTACTAAAAAAAAATACAAAAAATTAGCCGGGGGTGGTGGCGGGCGCCTGTAGTCCGAGCTACTCGGAAAGGCTGAGGCAGGAGAATGGCGTGAACCCGGGAGGCAGAGCTTGTGCCCGTGTGTGTAATTTCAAACTGTTCACCTATCACATTAAAAACAAAACAGAAATGTTAAAAAATAAAATAAAAACCGAAAAATGTAGCAATCAAGTTGGGGAAAAGTGATAAAATAGTATGTATGGATTATTTATTTAGTACTGGTCACTCTTGCATGCTATGTCACTTAATTCCTGTGACAGTCCTGCAAGACATGGAGCATTATTCCCATTTTATATATAAGTAACTGAGTTTCAGAGATGCTAAGTGGTTTATTAATGTTGCTCAGGTCATAGATGGTATTCAAGCCAGTTCAAATGAATTGAAAACCTGACCTCCCATGATTAACTCTTGGGTACTCTGGGCATTGTGTGGAAACATTCAGGGCCTTGTGTACTGTTTTTCCTTTTCAAAAAACTCAGCATTGTGTTCCTCAGGCTTTTATCTTAAAACATAATATCTATCTAAAAGTGGCTTTTGTGAAAAGTAATTTAGCAAGATGTTTTGTTTACTGGGGGAGAAGCAAAACCAACCATGCTATAAAGACGTTCCTCCTTGCGAATAAAAGTAAAAGAGTAATAGATAGGATGTTAATTGAGGCAGATGCCTGTGAGGATAATTTGAAGTAATCTGTGAGCAATAAAGCGAAGTGAGTACTCTTTCCCCTCCTCAAGCATCACCCACCTGATACATGTCCTTTCTTATAGTTGCAAGATGAGAAAAAATCCACAATGCAAAGCTCTTTTCTCTGTCCAAAAAGAGATTCTTTCAAACCAACCAACTATTCAAAGTTCTTAAGGTTTACATGCCGTAAACAATGTACAAAATATACCTCACTTCATTGTCATTCAATTTTTTCAGTAGGCATCAAATATCCACAGCATTCAGTGTGTTAGGAGCCCGGAGTGAACACACATTTGGTGTGAAACCAAGATTTAAAAATTCAAATTATATGTGTGTGTGTGTGTGTGTGTGTTGAGAGAGAGAGAGAATGACTAGAAGTAATAACTTGCATAAGTAGCATACAGATATAAATACAGAAGAGAGAAATATGTTGGGGCATTGGAGTTTCTATTATCTATTCCATTTCATTCTAAATCATTATTCATTATATTGCACTAATTACTCATAACATTATTATTCTATTTTCCCCATTTCAGAATGTTAGGGTAGTCTAATTTTGACAGAGAATTTTCTCAACGTAATTTTTAATTTTGTTTTAAGCATAAGGTAACTTATAATTTTTATTTTTCTTTGTTAAACATTAAAAGTAAATGTTGGCCTATTGCTTTGCACTGAAAACTCACAGAGTGTAATACCAAGACTTGGGAAAGCTATACTGATTTGATTTACTAACTGATGCTAATGAGATAATTTGAGCTTCCTAAAATTCTGCCTTTATTTACTTAAAAAAAACTCTCACTGGCTTTTTACATTGTCTCAAATTAGAATTCTTAGTGAAAAATTTACTTTCAAAATTTACCTATCAAAAAGTTATTTACCAATTTCTAAATAATACGTAAATATTTGAAATGATTGACTCAAGGACAAGGCTTGTGCCATATTGGACAATACATTTCAGCTCCATCCATTGCTATTTACCATTCTACTTGGTTTTTAGTTCTCTCCATAGATAAATAGGAAATCTTAAGAACAGGCTCTTCTTCCAGTAAAGCTGTAACAGATTGTGTTTCCCAAAGATAGCTGCACCAATATGCATATGCACTTTTCCTCCCTCCAAGAGCCTGGGACTGTGTCTCTTTTTGTCAAATTTGGTCAGAGCCTCATGACTCTTCCAAACAACAGACCAATATGCCTGAAGGAATGCTATTTGACTTCTGGGTCTAGGTCATAACAGTGATACAGCCTTTGCATTGCTTCCTCTCTCTCTCCCTCTTTCTCTCTTTCTCTTTCTCTCAGTTGCTTGTTCTTGAAACCCAGCCACTTGGCTGTGAAGAAGCCTAAACTAGTTTATGTGGAGAAGCTAGATGAAGAGGCCCACATGTAGAGGAACTGAGGTTCCCTGCCAACAGCCAGCATCAATCACCAGCCATGTGAGTGAACAAGCCCCTAGTTGCCCCCACTGCCTTTTCACTGCCCTGACCCATACCAAGTGGGGTAGAAATGAACTATTTTCATTGAGCTTGGGCAGGCTGCAGATTCATGAGCAAAATAAATACTAGGATTGTTCTAAGCTAAGTTTTGTTGTGGTTTGTTGCACGTAGTAACTGCTATAATAACATTACCCATTAGAGAGCTTATTCAAATTAATTGGTTAAAGGCCTATTCACATTTTTTTCTAAACACAGGGATAACCAAGTATTTAACACTTGATAACTTTACCACTGCCCATTAGAATTCGTAAGCAAATAGGAATCACAGTTTGGGATCAGCATCCTAAGATGATCCAACTCAGGACTGTTTTCTAATAATGATAAGGAGATAATTTATGAGAAAGTAAGATTTTTTTTTTCAAAAAACCTCAAACATTTGGTCTAAAACATTGTAGTTCCCCTGCCAACTTCTTATTGATGAATGTGTCTTATACTTTTAAAAAATGTATATATGCTCTTGGCTGAAACATTTCTTAGATTAATACATTCCAAAAGAATAAATTTAAACTGTAAGTACTGGTTTTTTTGTTTGGGGATTTAGCTAACTAGTTCACATCGACCCTATCCATGTCAGTCTCTTTCTGGTCTCTTATAGCCGTGTCCACTTGCATTTCCCATTTCTAAAGGCTAATCTGTTATTCTGTCCTTAAACAGTGTTTTATAAATCTCCTCATCTAATTAAACATCATCTCTGAACTCTTATAGCTCTGTCATGTTTTTCTTAAGATTCAGTAACTGGAATTTTATAGAGATTTCAATTCCCATTAAATTCCCTAACAAATACTTATCCAATGCCAACCTTGTGTCAAGCACATTGTAGGAACACAGCAATTAACAAAAAAACAGACAATAAACAAGGTCTCCGGTCTCATAAAATTGACCATCTGGTTGGGGAAAAGATGAATTAGATAGTAATATAAATATTTAATTTCAAACCTTGGTAAGAGCTATGAAGGAAAAACATAGACAGCTATGAGATGGTGTAACAGGTGGATTTTATACTTATTGCCCATTTATTCAACAGGTTGCTCTCAGTAAGTGCAAGTAGAGAACAGCTTTTTTCTTTCTCTGCCCTATCCTTTTAAACCTGTGTTATTGAATTGTTCTTCTTTGACCCTCCGTAAAATTTTGGGTAGACCCCAGACCTTTTTGAATCACTTTCAGATATTAAGTACTTAGAGTAGTCTAGTATCACAATCTTAATTTCTCATTCATTTTAAGGCTTTTTCCCTTTTGTAGTTGACTTAACCTCAGAAGCCTGTACCAGGGAAGTGGGCATGGGAATTTCCTTCTTGTTTCCTGTTCCTGTACCTCGTCTCCCTTGGCTAGAGGACATTCCTATCCTCTGTGGGTTTAGATCTTGTTGGGAGAGGGTAAAGACTTCCTTTTTCTGTTTTTCCTTCCATTGGTCTTTCTAGTGATGTATACCACTTTGTGGGGCAGGGCTGTTGGAACAGGGCAAACAAATGTCCCCAGGAAGCAGTGGACAGGGCTACTAGACTCTTTCCTAATATGCATGGATTACAGCTCACATACTACCTTTGCTTCCATGTCCCTGGTTTTATGAAATCTTCACAGCATTTCATTCCAGTTCATCTTTGTTGACGCAGTATTTAGCTCTAAGGAAGGTCTAATATTGTTTTTAGTGACGGTAATATCTTGCTACTCCCTCATTTGGATAATTTATAGATATGTTAAATAAAATGGATATTACGTCCTGTGTCTTGGCAAGCTCTATTCTTACATTATTACATCCAACTTTTTGTACTCTTAGCTTCTTCTCCAAATCAATCCTTCTCCAGAGAAAACTTTTTTTTTCTCTCAAATCAGTGATGATGGGTTTTTTGTTGTTGTTGTTGTTTTTGTTTTTTTGGTTGTTGTTGTTGTTGTTTTTGTTGTTTTGATAGAGTTTTGCTCCTGTTGTCCAAGCTGGAGTGCAATGGCGTGATCTCGGCTCACCGCAAGCTCCACCTCCCAGGTTCAAGCGATTCTCCTGCTCAGTCTCTGCCTCCCAGGTTCAAGCAATTCTCCTGCTCAGCCTCCCAAGTAGCTGGGATTACAGGTGTGCACCACCGTGCCCAGTTAATTTTTTGTGTTTTTAATAGAGAAGGAGTTTCACCATGTTAGCCAGGCTGGTCTTGAACTCCTGACCTCAGGTGATCCACCCACCTTGGCCTCCCAAAGTGTTGAGATTGCAGGTGTGAGCCACTGCACCCGGCCAATGACTCTTTTTTAATTGCATTGGGGGTGAAAGATTCTCAACCTTTCTTTTCAGAATAAATTACATTCAGCAGTTAACACAATCCCCTTCCTTATTTATTCCTTCAGAAAAACCAAAGAATTAGTCAGACTTGCATTCTCCATCTAAAAAACCACATAGTTTTTCTCTAGGTGCGTTCTCAATAATCCTAGTCTTTGCTATCAGTCTACCCACTTGCTAATATTGAAAAAACCCAACACTAAGGTACTCTAAAATCCCAGGGTCCCAACTATACCCTCTTCTATAAGCCACTCATTGACAAACCACAATCCTGAGGCATTGGGAATTTGAGGTGAAGGTTGTAAGTTTTGACCAATAATTGCATAATTTCACTGTTAACTTTGTTCAAAACTTTCTTGGAGTAGCACCTCCTGAGTCAGTGTGGTGAGTGGGGAGGTTTTTGGCGAACAAACCTGGGTTCAGATGCTGGCTCTACCACTTGGACATATTGTATACTGTAGGCACTCAATAATGGTAGCTGTTATTATTATTATTATTATTATTTTCTATACTAAGTTCATAAAATAGCTCTAGAATATTCTGGATAATAATAATTGGAATTAGGAATATCAACTTTTCTGATTCAAATGTTAACCTGGGAGTGGACATTATTATGTTAACTTCACCCTTAGCAACTAATTAGCCTATTAGTTGCATTAACATTAGTGCTTATTTAATGTTCCCAGGTTAATAAGCCTGGACTTGCTCTTAGGCTTGCAAAAGTAAATAATAATAGTAACACCATCTGTAGGGAGAGACCACTGTTAGAACTAAATCCTGAAAGGAAGGCTGCCGATCTGGGATCTCTATGCATGAATATGGAATTCTTCTTGTTCAGTTATCTGTCTACAATAACATCTGGAAGAATTGAAGCTTTATGAACACAATATGAAAGATAATCATGAATCTACTCCATAAAATGTATATTTTATGTATTCTAGCATATAATTAATTTAAGAATAATTTATATAATGAAACAATATGACAGTGTTCTCATAATTTCCGATTTTCCATCCCTGCTGGTTGGAATCTATGCACATTTAAGAGACTTTCTCTTTGGTTTTGTTGGATTTCTCTTCTTCTTCAGTCATCCATGTTCTAGTAACCCTTTTCTGGCTAATGTGTTACGCGTTTTTCAAGGCTGATGTAGTCACATAATAAATTTTTCAATAGAATTCTCAAATAAGATTTTTTTTCAATGTTATCTGTAAGGGAGTTTTGCATCTTCCAACATGCTCTGCAAATGGTTCCCACTAGTCACTTATCAGTCAGCCTAGGAATGTCACAGCCTTGCTGTCTACCCTGAGCAGCACTGTGTAATCAGCCTTCTGTCCCTATGTGTCCTGTCTAAACTGTGAAGAAGTGATGAGGCTCTTACCTACTTTCCAGCATGAAAAATATTTTTATGACTGATGCTCCAAACTGAAAATAGATTCCCCTTTGAGCAGGAACATGGATGTTGCTATGTTTTCAGGTTAATTCCATTAAGGTTCCGGCCAGGCTGCTCAGTTCATCTTATACCCGCTCTAACGTGACTCGCCTTTTAAGGTTCAGTGTGTCCCAGAAAATATCTCCTGAGATGCTTATTGAAAAATAACTCCAAGGTAAGGCACATTGGGCAGTACTGCATTGCATACCATTCCCTTGGAAATCCTTATTGCACATTAGGGACTTACAGGCTCTGGTATGCTCTCCAGTAAAGGCACTTGGCTTAACCTAAGCTTTCCCCAACTTAATTTGAGCTGGCAATTGAATTCATTTATTTTTGCAAAATACCTATTAACCTTTTTGGAGACTTATCTCCTTTGGAACACATTGGGAATGCTGGTGTAGGATTTTAAGGTAAAATGCACTGTCATAAAAACACTCACTTAAACATCACAACATTCCTGAGATGTATTCATGGACAAGAATTTAATTTTACAGGAGAAACTGATTCTTCCAGCAGTTAAGTAATAAACAGTCAGCTTTCATGCTGGCAGCATCCGGTTAACTACTCTGCAGGCTGAAAGAAATGCTGATGTGACATCATATTTGTAAGAAATATGAACTGGTTTGTTGAAAAAGAAAATATCCCATCTGCTGAGACTGTGTGTGTGTGTTAGTGTGTGTATATGCACTTATTTCTGAGTGCATAAGCTTGAGTTGATCCCAACTAAGATTTTGAAAAGATGAGGATTGTTGAACTCGATGCATGGTCGGGCAGCATGGCCAAGTCCAGTCCCCCAGACCTGTGCTTTCAGAGCCTCCAACATCACAGAAGTCATTATGTTTTGTGGCCTGAGAAATAGGAGGTTACTGGTTTGAGCACAAGCCCAGAAACACAGATCCTCTTGGTACTAATCCAGTACTCACAGTACTTAAGAAAATTTAAAGATAGAACCTCTCTCAGTAATTTGGACACCAATCAGAGAAAACAAGCCATTGGTTTCTTTCTATTTTCTTTTCCTTTGATGCATGAGAACTATGGTGCCACGTTGAATCTTACGTCTCTTACATAGGCAACCCCAGTTGTCAGATGCAACCAGACATCCATGGCAGAATTTCCCTTTGTGAAAAGTAACCCACCAAAGGGATGTGTGGTTTGAAAAGTTTTTCCATGTCAGTCAGCAACCCAAGTTCCTGACTTCCCATTGCAGCTTATTAATAGGCAAAAGTCTTGTTAAGTTGGAAATTTCCTCCATACAGTCTTTCCAGAGCTTCTGCTGACGGAGCTTCAGCAATTCAACTGTTTTTTATTACTTTAAGTGATCTTTTAGCACAGCTTCATCGCTTTCATAGCTAAAAGCTCTTTAGAATGAGGCTATTTTACCCAAATCTAAGTCTGATGAATATGCTTACATGCTTACTAAATAGGAATTTTAGCAGGTAGAGTTCATGTTTTCATTATTTCTAAACTTATTTGAATAATTCATGGAAATGGAGGACTGAAAACTTCTGGGACACTTATTTTTCTTTATTAGATGATATGTACATTTATAGATCTGGAGAACTGAGTTTAGAATCCAACTGGATCTCATAAAACATCAAGTTAAATCCTGATTTAGTTTGACACTTGTGTCCAGTTATCTAAGATGGAGAAATGAAGTGTATTGTTAGGGTAACCTAGGATATTCTGACATCAAAGAGCTTGGCAAATAAAAAGACCTGACAGATATTTTTGAAAGCAGAGAGATTTTGTTTTGATTATGACACTAACAAAGCCTGTATGTCAATGCTAAAACGGACCTGAGACTCCCAGACAAGTAGCTCCTGAGGCCAGCTCCCTGGCCACTCACTGTTGTCCTTATTTAACAAATCCCTCCCTTCTTTTCCTTTACAACTGACCTCTTGAATAATTAGATATAAAACGTGATTTATATCTAAGTATAATTAGATGTAATATGTGCTACAAAGGTCTGGTGCCGTGTGGAGAGTCTTATCAAGGGCACTGGCTTATCAAAAGTCACGTAGCTGTTAGATGGCAGAGCTAAAATAAACTCTCTTAATTCGCTTGTTTAGAATATTTCCCACTCTGCCTCCCTGCCTTCCTACGTTGATGAAACCCAGAAAGTGCAGGGTAAAGATGGGGGTGAGGAAAGGTGTATATAGCAGAAAGGAGATGACTGTGTGGATTGTAAAATAGGTGCAGAATAAAGAACTGGAGTATTACATGACTGTAATAATATAAAGCAATTACAGCAATATACTATAATAAAAGTTATGTAAATGTAATCTCTCTCAAAACATTTTATTGTACTGTATTTTCAGACCATGATTGACTATAAGAAACCAAAGCCAAAGAAAGCAAAACCCTGAAAAATGGGTAACTGTTGCATAATGATCCATATTTCCTTATCCACAAAACTATTAAATATAATCAAAGAGCCTGGAAAGTAAAAAAATTTTTGTTGATTTGCCTAAAAATCATTATCATTTATCAGTTTGATGACACCTGACCTGAACTGACATTAGAAAAGCTAATTATAGTCATATTTTTTGTATGAATATTCTTATTTTTGACGTAGTGATATTAACATGCTTGATTTGGGGATGCTGGCCCAGACTCTCAAAGGATGTTCCATAAGCACCCTATTATTTTTCTAAAATTTGAAAAATTCTAACTTTGAAATGTATCTCGTCCCAAGGGTTTTGAATAAAGGATTATAGGCATGTCTTTCATAAATTAATTGTTTTCACATAAAAAATTATATGTACTCCTTATAACTAGTCAAGCAATATAGAAAAATTAAAGGAGGAAAGTTAAAAATTATTCCAAATCCTGCCACCCAGAAATAATAATTTTCTACATCTGGTAAACATTATCTCTGTTATTTTTCTATGCATTTATACAGAGATCAAGATGATTAGGCATAATTTTCTAAAATAAGATCCTATTACATAGTAGAAGAAAACATTTCTTCACCATGAGTGCTATGAGTTTCTAAAATATTTCTCCAAGTTTAAAGGAAGATAATGAAAAACAACATGAGTTTCGAATCATGATGTGAATGTGTATTTGGTTATGTGTTTCAAGGTTAGGCCGTATCAATTGACTTCACACTATTAATATGAGAAAATTAATCCCCTTATACTTATCCTGCCTCCCCTTCTCTTAACTCTCCAGTTTTTACATATACATTATGTTTTGCCCTCATAATTCCATCCATTTTACAGAATTTCATAAATAGATTCTATGTTGACTGTCGGGTCTTTTACCATAGTTTCTTCATTTCTGATTTTTTTTTTATTCTGATTCACTTGTGGTTGAAAAGATACTGTCCTCAAGTCTTGAGTATTTTTCAAGTGAGGCTCGTGGAGCATGCCTTCTCTCATGTTCGAGAATGTCTGGGTGATAGTACTTGTATTCCTGACCTAAAGGACAACCTAGCTATGGACAAAATTTCTTGGGTTTATAACAAAGTTTTATACACTCTGGACATTAAATATAATTATGAACAAGTTTAAGAGAATGTTATTTTCTAAGATTTTGTAAATACTTTGAGTTTTCCACAGAAATTTTCCATGAGATATATTCTTTATCCTTGAAATGCACTAACTTTTCAAATATTCAGGGCTATTTTAAGAACATTTTGTAATAATGCACTAAATCCATGTACAATTTGTTCTATTATTATTTCTGGATATGTCACTGTATTTGTCGGTTTTCATGTTGCTGATAAAGACATACCTGAGACTGGGGAGAAAAAGAGGTTTAATTGGACTCACAGTTCCACAGGACTGGGGAGGCCTCAGAATAATGGCGGGAGGTGAAAAGCACTTCTTCCATGGCTGCAGCAAGAGAAAATGAGGAAGAAGCAAAAGCGGAAACCCCTGATAAACCCATCAGATCTCATGAAACTCATTCACTATCACAAAAATAGCATGAGAAAGGTCGGCCCCCATTATCCAATTACCTCCCCCTGGGTCCGTCCCACAACATGTGGGAATTCTGGGAGATACAATTCAAGTTGAGATTTGGGTGGGGACACAGCCAAACCATATCAATCACTTAGACAATGATGAAACTGCTTTGTCTTTAACATTTATAATCTTATTTTGAATCATTTTTCCTATTTTTATATTATTTTATATGATTTTCTCTTGTTTTCCAATGTACTGCTGTTTTCAGCAACAATAAATACTTATAATTTAAATGTATATATGTATCTTACTTATCTTTTTATTACCTATCTGCATTACTGAAATATAAATTCCCAAGGGACTAATTATTGTCTATTTGTTCTCTGTTGTATTGCTGGTGCCTAAAAGAGCACCTGACACATTGCAGGTGCTCAATGGATATGTCTGAAATGAATGAATGATGGTGCTATATATATAAATGTCATCAACCATCAGTGTGGCAACAGAGAGTGGTTGGAAAGCACTCCTACATCACACATCATGAAGGGCAAAATAGAAACAGATTTATTTTCAAAGCCCCTTTGAAACTGCCAAGTGGCTGCCATGTTTGCTCATGGATATCCTCCACTCCTCTCTCGAGATGAATCTTCCCTACAGGGCTCAATGGGAATATGAATATGGATCAAGGGGCGTGTCCCTTTTTGCTCACAATAGTAAAGGACCTTTTCCTCGAAAAGAAGGGGAGTGAGTATGACAGAGGACTTCTTTCTTTTCTCGATGACAGGCAATTACGTTTTCAGAAGGGATTCCCATACACGAAAACTAGGAGCTGTCTTCCCAAAGGAAGTGTAGTCACCCCCAGAATTCAGTCAATCATCTTCAGGTATTGAGAGGACCTATGATAGCAGTACACAGTTTGGCGTGCCTGGATGAGTAAGGGAAAGAAGCTGTTGATGGTTACGTGTAACCTACTTCGGGATATCTCAAGGGTAGGATGAAGGAGAAGAAAACAAGATCAATTAGATAAGCAGAGGGTGAATTAGCCATTTAATCAAATACCTAAGCCATGACGCACAGTTTTTCTAAGAGACACCATTATCCTTAATGGAGTTGTTTAGAACATCTTCAATTTTTCTAATGAAGACAGAAAGCCCCATCTTTAGTAAAGTGCTTCTCTTTGCTCATTTGACCACAAGATTATCTATTTCATTCATTCCCCTAGGGAGCTGATGCTCTCCCATCTTTGTTCCTCATAGAATTATAAAGAGACAGAATCTGTCCATATTATTTAATCAAATTATTCTTGATGAGGCCAATATGAGTGCTTCAATATCCACACTTAGTATGCATCCTTCTAATGATGTTCGCTTATCTAAAATTACCCCGTAATTGATAAGATATATGAGCAAAAATGCTATTAGGCAAAATGTTGAATGAACTCAAACCATTTAGAATGTTTTCATGCCAACCCTTGAATTTACTTAATCTTCAATGAGCAGTCTAAAAAGGTAGGATTTAATCTTCACTGTAACTACTGTGAAACAGCAAGAGGAAATAGGTTGAAGACGAGGTGGCAGACAAGGAGGGGGGAAATATTTTTGTCTTTTGTGTCTTCACTGCACAAAACTGTATGATTTTTATTTGGTTCCTGTATTTCTCCATTTGAGAGAAGCATTGCAATACATTTGGAAATAGTGGTGCTATATATTTCATACAAGTTGGCTAAAATGGTGTTGAAGTCACTGACTAGTAAGAATCACAACTTATTTAAAGCCAGGTTTACAAGGTATAATTTAAATACAGTACATATTGTGCTCAGTTTTATGAGTTTTGACAGATGCAAATGTTATGTTACCACCACCATTCCAGTGAAGATATAACATATCCATCACCTTCCAAAATTCTTGTCTCTTTGAAGTCAAACTTTTCCTGCCACTTTCAGGCCCTGGCAACAATTGATCTGTTTCTTCTCTCTGTAGTATCACCTTTTCCAGAATGTCATACAAATGAAACCATATGCTAGGTAGCCTTTTAAGTCTGGCTTCTTTCATTTACCATAATACATTTAAAATTCCCCATGTTGTTGCATGTACCAGTAGTTGATCTTTTTATTACTGAAGAGTATTTTATTTAATGTATATATCAAAGTTGTTCATTCAGCAATTGATGGACATTTGGTTAGTCAGTTTTTTCATATAGATTTTTCTGTATACATACGTTTTCATTCCTCTTACCTTGAAGTGGAATTTCTGCATTGTATGTCATGCACATGTTTAACTTTGTAAGAAACTGCCAAACTGTTTTTCAAAGTGGATGTACTATTTTCCATTCCCACCAGCAACGTGTAAGAGTCCCATTTACTTTGCATCCTCACTAGTACTTAGTATTGTCATTAAAAAAAAAAAAAAATTAGGACCGGGTGTGGTGGCTTATGCCTGTAATCCCAGCATTTTGGGAGGCCAAGGCGGTGAGGATTGCTTGAGGCCTGGTGTTTGAGTCCAGCCTGGGGAACAGAACAAGTCCTTGTCTCTATAAAATAATAATAATTGAGGCCGGGTGCAGTGGCTCATGCCTGTAATCCCAGCACTTTAGGAGGCCGAGGTGGGAGGATCATGAAGTCAAGAGATCAAGACCATCCTGGCCAACATGGTAAAACCCTGTCTCTACTAAAAATACCAAAATTAGCTGGGCATGGTGGTGCGTGCCTGTAGTCCCAGCTACTAGGGAGGCTGAGGCAGGAGAATGTCTTGAACCCAGAACGTGGAGGTTGCAGTGAGCCGAGATTGTGCCACTGCACTCCAGCCTGGTGACAGAGTGAGACTCCATCTCAAAAATAATAATAATAATAACTGATAATAAAATTAGCCGGTTGTGATGGTACACACCTGTAGTCCCAGCTACTCAAGAGGCTGAGGAGGGAGGATCCTTTGAGCTCAGGAATTCGAGGTTGAAGTGAGCTATGATCACACCACTGCACTCCAGCCTGGGTGACAGAGTGAGCCCTATTTCAAAAAACTTTTTTAGCTATCTACTAGGTGTGTAGTTATATCTTATTATGGTTTTCATTTGCATTTTCTTTTTTTATTTTTCTTTTTTTTGAGACGGAGTCTAGCTGTCACCCAGGCTGGAGTGCAGTGGCGCGATCTCGGCTCACTGCAGGCTCCGCCCCCCGGGTTCATGCCATTCTCCTGCCTCAGCCTCCTGAGTAGCTGGGACTACAGGCGCCTGCCACCACGCCCGGCTAATTTTTTTTTGTATTATTAGTAGAGACGGGGTTTCACTGTGTTAGCCAGGATGGTCTCAATCTCCTGACCTCGTGATCCACCCGCCTCGGCCTCCCAAAGTGCTGGGATTACAGGCGTGAGCCACCGTGCCCGGCTGCATTTTCTTATTGATGAATTATGTTGATCATCTTTTTATGTGATTATGTGCAATCTATGTGTCTTGTTTTGTGAGGTGATTATTTAAATTTTTTGCCTTTTTTTATTAGATTTTTTTCTTATTATTGAATGGTATATTCCAGATACCAGTTTTTCTGGTAACTTTGCAGAGATTAATGGTTCCTCCACCCAAAATCTGGTTCAGATGTTGAGACTGATGTTGCCACACATGCACTAAAAGGGTAGGAAAAGGTTTTTAACTCACATAATGAGGCTTTCTGGGGAGAGCAGGGCAGGCTCCCAAGCAGGTCCAAAAATAGCTTAAGAGAGCAAAGAAAGGAGCCTGGCCTGGGGTTCCTGGTGTTAGAGAAAGAGCTGAGGTGAGGGTTCCCACACACTGGGATGAGAGCTTGCAGGTTTGACATTCCTGCCAGTGCCAAAGAGGAAGCGCAGGGGCCCTCTCATCAGCTTCCACGGAGTGACAGAGAGGAGGGGAGAGCGGTGGAGCTTGGAGCTGTCAGCAGCAGACACCAAACATGGAGTCAGGCCCTTTATTATACCAGACTTTCCTCAACAGGATAATCATATTAATCACATTTTTTAAAATGTATACATAGTTTCACTTTTGTCACCCAGGCTGGAGTGCAATGGCATGATCTTGGCTCACTGCAACTTTCGCCTCCTGGGTTCAAGCGATTCTCCTGCCTCAGCCTCCCAAGTAGCTGGGATTACAGGAGCCCACCACCACGCCCAGCTAATTTTTGTATCTTCAGTAGAGATGGGGTTTCACCATGTTGGCCAGGCTGGTCTCAAACTCCTGACTTCAGGTAATATGCTCATCTCAGCCTCCCAACATGCTGGGATTACAGGCGTGAGCCACTGCGCCTGGCCCGACATTTTTAACATCAAAAGGAACACCCAATAACATTTACTGTAGGTTTATCAAGTATATAGATTATGTCTGTGCCTTAAATATACTTCAACATCTTTTAAAAAAGATTATCTAGAAATATATTATTTGGATCTTTTCTAAGAGAAATGTCCATTCTAAATGGATTGGATTCAGGTCTTTTGAAAAAAGGGCTGTGAATATTAGCAATAAAACATTGGTAATTAAGAGAACTGTGAAATCTCTTTCCCTTGTGAGAACAAGGCTCAATCCAACTGACCAGTGTAATCCCAACACCACTCATGCCCAGATGGGTGGCTCTGTCTATAGTTCTGCTTTTTGTTGAAGGTTTGGGGTCTGATTGGTTATATGGCTGACTATAAAGCAGTGGATCATATGGGGAAAGTCCCCTCAGGATGATCATAATTCAATTGTAAAAGTATCACCCATACTCCCTTTGACAAAAAATGAATTAAGCACCTACTATGTGCCAGGCATATGCTAGAATCTGGAGAATTAAAGTTAACTAAGATAGAGCTGGGGTTGTCCAGCAATTTGACGTTTATTGAATGTGAGAAACATAAAAAATCAGAATCAAATAATCAGTGAAATGCCTTCAGATTTAATTTGAAAGGACTATAAATAAAAGAGTGGGCTGCCTGGCCAATCATTCTTACAACTTCACTCCAAAATGAACAATTTTAATTGGGAAATGCAATGGAATATATTTGGACCTCTTTCTCAGAACTATGCAAGCTGGCATGGCATTTGGGAACCTTGTTTGTAACAGACATCACTGACCAGTATAATGAATCATACGCCATACGCTGATGAAATTCAACGTTTGAAACAGATAAAATGTGTTTTTATATCTCACTAGGTTACTAAATTACAAAAGTAATATTTTTATCAAATATTTTCTTATGTTTGTGCCTAAATTCCTTTTTCTCCCTGGGTGATGTGAAGGTAGCCATTTTAGGATCAATGCCATGTAGGGAATATAGGAGAGAGGAAGAGAGGAAAGTAGTGGCTTTATTATTTATTAGTTGGTAGTCACGGCTGGATCCAGACATGCAGGTACTCTGAGCAAATTAGTAGTAAGGAATATCAAGAATGCTAATAACATGTCATTCATCAAACTGATTCTCTTTAAAAAATACGATGTTTAGGGTGTAGAAGTAGCAGAGTAGGACTGCTGGCATTGGCAGGATCGGCATCTTCTCAACGGTTTTCAAAGTATGTTCTCCACATCGACAACTTCATCCTCATGTGAGAAGTCCTTAGAAATTCAGATTCCTGGGCCTCATCCCAGAGCTACTGAGTCAGAAACTCTGGAGGGAGGCCGAGCACTATGTGTTAACAAACCCTTCGGGAGACGCTGATGTGTACAGAAGTTTGAAAATCATTAGTCTGCAACAATTCAGCTTCAGCCGCAAAATCACATTTGCCATTCAGAAAACCCAAAGTCTTACCCTACAAAGCCCATCTACCTACAAATCTTAGAAGATGACATGGCAAGCATTTATTGTTACTCAAGCATGTGCTTTGGGGACCCCACAATTTACCCCTACCCTTTGCCTCTGCTACCACCACTACCATTAACTCTCCCTGAAAGGAATCTTGTTAAATACAAAATATTTTCTATTCTGTTCCATTCCCAGTGATATTTTAATGTCCATGAAGTATTGGTATCCTGACCCTGCTGGCCCTTTCTGGTTCTATGTGACAAAGTGGCAACTCTACTGGGCTGTTAGGAAATCTTCTAGAGTGGTAGTGGGGAGGATAGGGAGGAAGGTTCTTCTACTTACACATCTGTTGGTTGGTTTGTTCACCACTATTTCCCTAAAAGTAGTTATAATTATAAATTTTGTAGTAGAGTTACTGCTGTTTGGGGAAAACTGGAGACTTAGATCATAGAATGTGTTATGGTTAAAGGGTCAAGTTTTATGTAGATAATGTTTTCATTTTAGTTTATGCCAAAATAAAGATTTTAATAAATAAATAATAAAATAATAATTAAATCAGTAAAATAAATTCTTGACAGATTACATACTATACACTTGGAAGAAGAAGTAGGAGAAAGAAGAGGAGCAAAAAGGGGAGAAAGAAGAGGAGAATACACATATAATGCTTTGGATGGGCCAGGTACGATGCTGAATACTTTACATCTGTTGTCTCCTGTAATCCTCAAGAAAAATTTCTAGGGTAGGGCTTATTATTCTCCCTATTTTAGAGGAGAAAGTTGAGGTATTGAGAGATTAACAAACATGAAAAGGGTTCCATAGCCACATAACTTCATAGCATTGAGGTATGTGGTAGAGTAATGGGTGAGCTATAAGACGGGAATGATTAGTTGGGATCAGGTTGTAAGGAGAATTGACAGCTATGTAAGGAGTCTCTAGTTCAAATTATGAGAATGGTACAGTGGAGAGACACCTTGGAGATACTTTGAAGATAAAATTGATCTGACTTAACAATCAGATGGTAAGAAATGGGAGGAGCCTTTATCTGAAGCAACTGAGTCTGATGGTGTCACTCAAGGAACAAAGGAGGAAAGAGTTTAAGGGCAGAAGGAGCCGATGTGTTTAGTTTAATTATATCAAGTTTTGGGTGCCTGTGGAACATATCCAGGTAGAAACTTCCAGTTGGAAATATAGCTGAGGCTCAGAAGCCAGGTTAAGTCAGGAAGTATAGACTTAACAGCCATCAGCAGATTGATTAAAACGTCTGGCCCACTGCAACGATGGAAGTGGTGCTATCACCAGGAAGAAAATGTAGAACAGGAAGGAAAATGAGCCTTGTGGAAACTGACTAAATGGAAGAGGTAGAGAAAGACAAAGCCATGAAAATGATTATAAAATAGTGGCTAGAAGGTAGTAAGAAAATGAAAAGATGATAAAACTGAACATTGGGTGACGTGATAATTTCCAGTCCCCCATCAAACCTATGACTGTGCTGAGCTCATGGAACCTTGAGCAATGGAAGTGACACTGAAGTCCAGGCATCCATCTGTGACCAAAATCCCCCTGCCTAATTCTGTAAGTATTCTGAGGTCTTTTTACTACCTATATTGTTACTCTTCATCAGCAAGGTGCTGAACAAAGTAATATTGTAGAACTAAAAAATAATAATTATTAACATATTCATCCTAAATGAGCTAACAGAGAGCTAATCCAAAATAATTTTGTAGTGAGAAACCTGAATTATGCAACCTTTAAATTCTATTCTATTCTATCGTGCAGTGACAAAAAAATGGTGGTTAATGGAAAATTGTCAAGTGAGACTTGCTGGAGAGGACTGCTTTGGTGGACAAGAAAGCAAGAAATATCTTTGCTTTCGCAAACAGACACCACTAGAAGATGTAAAGAATTTTTAGATGCAGATTAAAGAGCCTCTTTGCAATCTCATTTACAGTTTTTCTTTACTTAGGAAATTCTTTTCCAAGGATAATTCAAAGACTTTAGCCTCAGTTTAAAAAACCATAATTTTTTGTTGGTTAGCCCAGATTGATGAAGTCATATGAAATTTTCTGCTTCATTGTGCCTGTATGACATTTGCCCTACTCATTCCTTTTTTCCCCCCTTCCATAGCCTCCTCAATTCCTTCTTGCCACCCCTTCAGATTTAGACAGACATCTCTTCAATTCTGATGGCAACATTTCACACTAAATAACTATATAACCTAGTGTTGCCTCTCACACATCCGGGTGATTGGCAGATACTTTTTTAGAGGATTGGAAACAGCTAAAAGTGACACTTAAGGATTCAAAAGCAGCTTGGTTGGGAAATAAATCTTTGGCTGGAAAAATGACTCTCTTTGCCAGACAATAGCCTTATAATTTATCATTTATTGGAAAAGAAGGATGCATTTTGAGAATTGCATCAGACTAAAACTGATTACAGATATTAAGCAATGTCTCTATGAGCCATTACTCACCGCTTATGTGAGAGCTGAGTGCCTCTGGAAGGCGGGAGCTGATGAGTCACTGAGTGTGCTATTGCACCATCGTAATTGTTAGCATCATAAACAATGGTATATGACGGGGTAGAGCAGATTAAAGAGAATGAAGTGTCTTGTGCAGTTCCTTCTAGAAAGAAGAAACAAGATGTTATTTCACTGTGACGTTAACTGTTGATTCAGGTTTTTGTTTGTTTGTAGCTCCTAATGGTTATGATAGCTCAGAAGCAGTATTCATGGCTTATTCATTTCGAAAGCCACCATGGTTTAAGCTGTTCCAACTTTGTGTTGTTGTTTTTGAAATAAAAGAAAGGCTTTTTCTTTTCAGTGTTAGAAAAAGGGAAGACATTCAAGGGAGCCGAACCAAGCGCTAAGTATCCAGGACCCTGAAGACCTTAGATCTGGCTAAAAATTATACCAAGAAGCAAGTGCTGTTAGAATCAGAGGGATAGGGCAACGCTGAGCAGTGAACTCACAGAGCACTCATCCATTCCCTTCTGACTTTGTCATTTTTATCTGTGTTGTATTTATTTCAGATCATGTTTTAGTTACATATTGTAACTAAAATATCTCAGAACAGAGATTGTGTATAGTATTTCTCAAAACAGAGATTGTGTATAGTATAGAAATACTATAAATATCTCAAAACAGAGATTGTGTCTTAAAAAGTTTTGCTCTCTCCTAAGAACCTAGCTCATTTAGTAACTTGTTATTGCTGAATAAAAACTAATTTACTGATAAATGAATGTCATGAGTTCACTGTATTTATTACAGCTCATCTCCATTTCCTTAATTCTGTGAAGATACAAAAGCTAGATTAGCCAGTGCTGCATAAGAGTAAACTAGGATGGTTCTTGGAATGGGCACGTGTAACTGTTTATGTTTCTTTCTACCAGTCTTTAATTTATATTATTTAAAGAAGTGCTGATACTTAACAGCAAATGTATCTTTTGGAAAGAGTTTTACTTTAGATGAAAACAGTACACCTTCTGGAGAAAACATTTTAATGTCATGCTTTTCAGGCACCCACACCTTCCTCTTCAGAATATGAGGCTGTAATTATGACTACATAATTCCCTCTGGGGAAGCGAATTAAATGTGGGTATTTGCTAAGGAAAAATAGAGAGACTGTGAGTATAAACTCTGCAAATGCAGATATATAAAGGATCACAAATTCACATTAGTGCATTTTGTTAGACAAACATTCCTGCAAACAGCAAAGCTAGCCCTTGAAAAAAACTGTGGAACAGCCAGAGGACAGCTTGAATATCCCCTAAAATCTTCTTTCTGGACACCTCACTACACCATAATCATCTCTGGTTATACTTTCCTTATGTTCTTTCTTATATTTTCCATATTAAAAACCTGCTATATTATTATATAGTATTAACTAGTATGACAGTAACTTTCAGTAACAGTGGTTAAACAATCAGAAGTTTATTTCTGGTCCAAAAGCCAAAACTGGAGCTGCAGCTCTGCTCTGTGAAGCTGTCAGGAGCCCGGGCTCCTTCTATCTTGCTGCTGTGATATCCCTAGAGTGTTCTCATTATTGGTCTGTTGGTCTCATCAAAATAGCTCCCTACCCTATCAGCATTCTAGCTAGTGGGAAGGACGGAAAAGAGTTAGCAGAGGGAACTCTCCTTTAAGAGCAGGACTTGCAAGCTTCACACATCACTGACTTTCTTATTCCATTGGCTAGTCACGTGGTTTTCCTTAATAGAAATATCCTTTTAAATATAGATCTAAGCTCACAAAAATGTAAGGGAAATTCCTCATGGACAAGTTGAAAAATAAACTGTGCAACCAGAGGGGTAAACAAAAGCAAAACTGTAAGAGCATTGGGAGCATTAGTGGATGTTGCTGTCAAGATACTTAAGAGCTACATGAAGGACAGGAGACAAGACCTAGGCCCATGCAATGTGAGTAGCTGGGAGTGACACTCCACATCCAGCTGGGAACCTGAAAGAGTTATAATCTTGATGAAGGCACATACTAGAAAATGATCCACCTGGGCTCTAGATGGGGGTGGGGTGGGGAAGGCTTCATTGGATATTAGTAATAAAGGCTTTCCCTCAGATAGATCTGGGATTCAAATTCATATTACCTACAAGATCCCAAGCCGAGATACCTAGTTCAAGGGGTGCTGGGTTGATAGGACCTTGTGAGCACTTTAACCCTTTCTGGAGAGACCCACCCTCCATGCAGTCTTCACAAAATCTTCATAGATAAATTAAATGATTGTCAACCAAATACTTACCATATTAAATTTTCATTCAGATATGCGTGCAAAATAAAGATATTTTTAAACAATAAAGTACAAGTTACTTCCCGTAGACTTTTGCTAAAGAGACATCTAAAAGACATATTTCAAGGAAAAGAAAACCACTTCCCCTCCCCCTGCACACACAAAGGCAGATGTAAGAAGAAATATTGAGAAAATAAATAGGTAAACATGTAGGTAAGTCAAGAAATGCTGACTATATAAAAATAAAATACTGTCCAGTTTGTTTTACAAAGGTACAAAAAGTACAAAATTGCAAGGTAGAACAAAAACACTACACAAAAATAACATGCAAGATGTGGAAAAAGATGATTTGATTTAAAGTGTCCCAATTCCATGTATTGTTCTAGAAGAGGGTAGACAAATTTCTTAAAACTCTTAAAAAGTAAAATATACACATTAAATTTTAAAATTATTCCATTAAGAAAATAGACCTATATTGTATAACTTGTGATCAGTATAAAGAATCATAACAAAATCCTAATCAATCCAAAAGAGAGAACAAAGGAAGAAAAAGTAAAGAAGAAGAAAATGGAGGAGCACAGACAATTCAGAGTACATAGCACAAGATAAAATGGTAGAAATTGGTTAAACATTCAGTAGCATACTAACCTTGCCAGTTACACAATAGAGATTATTTGCTTATAATTTCAAAAATCCATATGTAGCCCATCACTAGACAAACACCTAAATAAGACACACAATGCTTGGATATAAACCAGCAATTAAGCAGACAAAAAATTAGTAAAAACATTTTTAAAAAATATTTGACCTAATACATCACATATTGGAATTTGAAATCCATAAATTGATCGTAAACATTCTTTCTGAATATATGTGGAAAAATTCTAAATATTATCCATATACTAGGTCATAAAGCAATTCTCATCAAATTTCAAAGAATTACAATCATGATCATGATGATTTTTAATTAGATTTTAAAAATCAAGAGCAATGACAAAAACTTAAAACTTTATAATTTGGAAATTCTAAAACTTGCTATTGGGAGACAATTATCTACGGGTCTCTTTTGTTTCTTTGTGTCTTGAGAGCATAGGCACTGACTGCCTTTCTTCTGGAATATCCTTTCATGGATATTTGCATAGTGAACAGCCTTGGAAAACATGGCGTCTCCCTCCAGAGCAAAGCCCAAGTTGTTTATATTATGGCACAATAAAATAAGGAAAATGCCTTTCTTTGAGGCAAAGATTCAGCAGCCCAATACAATATATTTGGGTTTTTTAAGCTCAGGGTTCCACAGCTGTAATGTAACCCACTGCATGTGAAGGCATCACCTAGCCCTTTTTGTATTGGCCTAAGAGAATTGGTGTTCAGGGAACTGGTTCAGTTGCAGATATTCTAGATACAATTACTGCTGTGAATAATAAGCCCTCCTTTGTCTCTGACCCAGACGTCTCATGGCTTTTGCCAGCATCTAGCATTCTGGCAGACTAGCTCATAAGCTTGTAAGTAGGATGAAATCTCAGACCCTTCACTGTTCTTGACAAACGCTTTTAAATAACCATGTGTATTAGGAAATGAAATTTGAAAATACTTATATCTAAATGATAGCAAAATCTTCCAGGAGGAAGCAAAAGTAATGTTTAAAGGAATACATACAGACAATGCTGGTAGCAGAAAAGGAAAAGCAGAAACTAAATGAGCTAGGTGCTCATATCAAGAAGCTACGTTATAAAAGAATAAAACCAAAGAAAATACAATAAAAATTATTTTCAAATAAGAGCACAAATGATTTAAAACAGAAAACAAATGGAGAAGATCGGCAAAGCAAAAACAGTTCTCTGGAAATATTAATATAATAGCCAAATTTCTGATAAGACTGATCAAGAAAAATCAGAGACATAAATAAAAAGTGTAACTATTAGAAATGGAAAAGGGGACATACTATGCTGATATACATCAAAGCAATGAGTCTTTGATGCTGTAATTTTAAGAACTGGTGAAAGACTCCTTGGATCATAGAGAGATTTCCTTCTGGCGGAAGTTTTTGCTTCCTGTCTCACTTCATAACCAATGAATGATTGCCTATTCACAAGCCAAATGTCATTATACCAAATGACTAAAGCTGAGGAATGTATAAGATTAATTCTACAAAAAAAGTTTATAAAAGGCAAGTTGGATCTTAATAAAGAATTAGCAAACATGAAACTAAATATAAAACACAGTGCCATAAAAAGACGTTACTTCCAACATCTTTCATCACCCTAGCCATCATTCAAGGTCCTTTTCAAAGGCCATCTACTTCATCCTGCTGTCTTTGATTCTTTTCTATTAGATACAATCTTTTCCTTCTGTGACCACCTACAGCATTTCATGTTTGGTTTATGAGTCTAAAGCAATATTTTCACCTTCATGCTTACAATATTCTAAGCTCTCTACAAGGATGGACTGGGTCTAATTTATCTAAGTAATTCTAGTAAATAATGGTAATAGTATAGCAAATAAACTACCAACAGCTAAGCGTGGTCAAAACTTCACTTGATAGGTGGTCAATAAGTACAATGGAATTGAGTCACTAAAACTAAACAGCACTAGCTCTTTTACAGGAACTCTGGGATCCCAGAAGTGAAAAAGTGTTAGAGCAGGAGCAGTCTCTAAAGTATACTTTATTCTACTGTCTAAACAATGCAGAGAATTACATTGATACTATCTCTGATGTTAGAACCCTTTTTGGGAACTTACCATGATGCGAACATATATAGCCATTTTAAGGTTGGTCAGCACATCCCATCTGAGGATATTCCTACTCGTGTTGGAATATCATTATCTATCCTCAAGTCATAATTCTGCTTTAAAAAAAAACTGTACTCAAATGTCACTTCCTCTAAAATGCCTTCCACAATCAGGTCTGGTTTAGATGACCTGCCATGTGCTTCTATAACAAATTTAATATCTACTTACCACATTGTATTGTAATTGCATTACACTGTAATTTACTTGTCTGTCTATGCCAGTAGATGATACACTCTTGGGGTGCCTACATTATATATCATTCACTTTGTATTTCCAGCACCCAGCACTGTACCTGGACAAAATGACCATTCATAAAAAGTTCCTTGAATTGTAGAACGAATGATTTGGAAGTCTGCTGTGCTGAAAAGTTTTGGATTTATTCTTCATGGGAATGTGGTTTCAGAAACTTCTAATCTAAACTGCTCCTTGTTTGTCTCTAAGAGTTTGATTTGTATGATGTGTCCTCTGTTTAAGGTTCTGATGTAGGCAAGGACTGTTTCTGATAATATAGATTTTCTATTTTGCTGTTGTGATACGAGCTGTGCATGGGTGTTTTCACATACTGTAGTCCTGTGCAATGTACTCATCTTCAATTTACTCCCTGGGTACTACGTTCTAGGGTTTCTGGTGCCTCAAAACAGGCCTCTAGTCTATGCAGAAGGGTTGGTGTATTAGCTTCCTGTGGCTGCTACATCAAATGACCACAAACTGAGTGGCTTAAAGCAACAGACATGTATTCTGTCACAGTTCTAGAGGCTAGAAGTCCAAAATCAAGTCACTAGCAGGGCCACACTCTCCAGAGACTCTAGGGGACAATCCTTCCTTGCCTCTTCCAGCTTCTGGTGACTGTCAGCGTTTCTTGGCTTGTGGCAGCATCACTCTAATCTCTGACTTTGTCTTCACATGGCCTTCTCTCTGTATCTTCCTTCTTCTCTTATAAGGACACGTCTCATTGGCTTTAAGGCCCACTTGGATAATGTAGAAAGATCTCATCTGGAGATGATTAACTTAATTATGTCTGCAAAGACCACTGTTTCCAGATAAGGTACCATTTACAAACTTGAAGTTTTAGATAATGTGCATGTCTTTTGGGGGAACCACCATTTAACCCATTGCAATTGATAACTATAGTTCTGATTTCCAAATAGCATTGTCTACCAGCCTGGCAGTGCAGAAGTGCTGAATAGTATTGAACATCTTTTTATAAACTCATAATACAAGCATTATTTTATCTAACTTTCATCTTCCCAGTATCTTCTAGTGATCTTTAAAAAATTATTTTTGGTTATTAAGACTTGAAAAATATAAATTGATTCTAAATTCCTGGGGGAAATGGTAATAAATTTGGGGGGATATAAGTCATATTTCTATTTTTAAACAATTATTTTAGAATTCTGGTATTCAATACAATTACTTTTCATTGTATTGACCCAAGAGCCTACAAATATACAGTGAGGTGATTTCCTTTTGCAAAGTCCTTGTGCTCTGAGTGCCTTGAGAAATCACCTGATTTTGATGAAATAATTTAATTTAAATGTTGTCATCAGGAATGAAGAATTTTCTCCATTTTTAAATAAGGGAATTGATGCCTTGGACATGATGTTTTACTTCCTATAAGAGAACAATACCTATTGTTAGGTAGAAATGTTTTTTTTCCCCCAGCAAAGAAAATGCTACTATACATTTTTAGAAACCAGGTAAATTTTTTTTCAACTTCAATGTTAAAGGACTGCATAGGGAAAACAAAGTTAGAGTCATGAGTAATCTATGGATCAAGGAACACAACAGGCTAAAGTATAGATTCAGTAAGATGTGACCTTCACTTTTAAAAATATATATACATTTTCCTAATTTAGAAGTCAAAGATGAGTTTGGGGAAAATTTTTAAAATGTAAAAAGCTATACAACTTGGCTGGGCCAGGTGGCTCACATCCATAATCTCAGCACTTTGGGAGGCTGAAGCAGGTGGATTGCTTGAGGTCAGGAGTTTGAGACTAACCTGGCCAACATGGTCAAACTCCATCTCTACTAAAAAAAAAATGCAAAAATTAGCTGGGTGTGGTGGCGCAGGCCTGTGGTCCCACATACTCAGGAGGCTGAGGCAAGAGCATCGCTTGAACCAGGGAGGCAGAGGTTGCAGTGGGCTGAGATTGCGCTACTACACTCCAGCCTGCGTGACAGAGTGAGACTGTCTCAAAAAAAAAAAAAAGCTTTACAACTTAATGTAACATATAAAGTGAGATTTGATTATAGTGATTGGTATATGTCCCATTTCATATAGGTACATTTCTGATCAATTTTTATTAATAGATTCATTTTTTATTGAAACTGGTCACCTTAGTGAATGTGAGTATAGGTATGAAGGAATGCTTGAAAACGTGTCTGGGATGAATTTATAGCTTGGCCTTAGTGTGTACACAATGGCCCCAGTCTGTGGCTATATCATGCCATCTTAAAGGGGTACTGCAGATTGTTGGCAACCTGATTAATTGCTGGTTGAATTGAATACTTGCTTCATCATGCAGCACATTACAAAAGTAATAACTATTTGCCTTTTCCCTGGAATGCCAACTTTTTTTTTTATAGCAGGGAGTCAACCATCTGAGACTTTTTCCTCTTTTAGGGGTTAGTTCATATTTAGGTGAAAAATCACATTCAGAATTATCACATAAGATTGCCTTGGCCTCATCTCTATCTTCATTAAGATCCTGAAGTAATACAATTTGGGATAGAAGAATATTTGAGAGGACATTCTTACCTGTAGATCTCACCAGTCTCTTCTGAGATGTCCAAGTAATGTACCCACCCCAGCCTCTCTTCTGAGTGTCTCCTTTAATATGGGTCACCATGTTTCATTCTATGTCCTTGCTCCTTTACCCTCAGCAAACTAGACCAAGGCTAAGTCTCTACCATCTGTGAGCTGGCTGAGGGGGCCCACCGGGTGCCTGGCACAACAGCTTTGCACAACAACTTGCCATATGCATAAGAGCTAGCAGGCTTGGACAGGGTCTCTTCAGGGGAGTTTGAATGAAAGACGTACGAAGTCAGCAGGATGCAGAGTGACTCAGGCTTGGAGAGACAAAACATGAATGAAGACAGTGTGCAGAAGCTGTGAAGCACCAGAGCCCTGAGAAAGCAGAAAGTATGAAGAGTAGGAAGCATGAAGAGTAGAAGGGGAAGAGAAGAAGAAAGTTGATATAAAAGTAGCAGAAAGAAGCAGTTGAATAAAAAGCAGCTGCAGGAACTGAAACATAAGCTTGGCCCAGAAAAAAAAAAATCTGTTTATGCCCTTAAGCTATTGTCAAACTATCAGAGCTGGTGTTGTAGGCGGCATGCATGAACAGTGTCACAGTTCTCTGTGACCCCTAGCTCTGCTTTGGAGACAGCATCCTGTTTTTCATACTTTTCTTCGTATTCCCTTAACTAAAGGAACCTGTACCCGTTTCTATTTTTTGCATCTGAAAGAGCCTAACAAACACATCCTCAAGATGAAGCAAAGAACTGAGAAAAAATGAAAATTAAAATATAAAGTCATAATTTTGACATTGAATAATGTCATTTGTTTCATCAATGACATTGATGACATCAATGACGAAAATACCATCATTTAATGGTATTTTCATTCAAAGCACCGTATGGCAGGCAATGTGCTTTGATGTTTCACATAAGGGCAAAAGACATACTCTGGAAACGGCAGCTGTAAAAGCTAGAAAACTTATTTTAATTCTGGGTTTGAGTCACAAGTGGCTAGTTCTGGAGCTGGAGTACCCAGAAGGTAATTAGATTGTTTGTCCAGGTACCTTTCAGATGAATAGGATTGCTGCCTTTAGAAGTAAAAGCAACAGAAGAGGGTTATCCCCAGAACCTTACTTTGTTTCCTAAGGAAGACATTTACTTGCTGTATTATAAAATTAATATTATTTTGTCCCTGCTGGGTGGTCAAGAGCAATTTGTGAGTGATTGTCGGTCTGACGTCTCAGGATCAGCATTTCTTATTACTTCAGATGTAATGGAGAAGGAGAAACGTTGTGTTGCTTTCCTAGTACGCTAAGGTTTCCTCTCTTATGAATCTAATCTCTGATAGTGCCAATATTTGAACAACGTAAGTTCACATTTTTTGTTCCCCTTTATATTTTTGTTTTCTTCTAATCAGGCTCATTTCTTCACAGGCAAAAAACATGGCTTCATGGTCTTGCTTAGTTGAGTTTTCCTTAGCAGTTGAAAGAAATTATTTGAATTTACTAACTAAATTTGGAACAAACTGCATTTCTGTGGCAATAAATGGGTTATCTATCCCTAGTGGGGTGGAATATCTTCTCCATTAAGAATTATTCCATTTTTTGTGTGTGTGCTTTATTGCATTTTAGGGGTAAAACAACTGCACTGTTTTCTGTGGTGAGCCTAGAGCTAGCAAGTATTGATCCCTGGAACTTATCATAAAAACCAAGGCTAGAGAATGCTAACAATCACAAATATTTGTTCACAATTTAATCATTTTCAATGACAATTTCTGATAAGGACATAAGATTTGAAATGAGAAGACATGGGTTGAACTTCCAGCTCTATTATTTCCTGGAAATTTGGCCTTGTGCAGTCCCTGAACAGTTCAGCGCCCCTGTAGGGAGTTGGCAATACCTACCTTATCTCCCAGGGAGGCTAGCTGTGAAGCTCCAAGGACAGAACCTTACGGAAAGTGCTGCGCAAATGAAAATCCCTCTCTAAAAGCAAGGTATTAAGATGGTGAATGCTGTGACAGGAAGACAGGCTTCAGTTCTTTGTTCTTCTTAATAATTATTGTGGATGAGGGTGATGGGAGAGAGGGATGTAGACATAATGAGAGGTGTTCAGAAAGGAACGCTCAAAATACCCAAGAAACAAATATCAGCTCCTTCAGAGCTCTACATTTACATAAATATTTCTCTTCATGAAGTTTCCAAATTGAATTTGGGGCGACCACTCAGCTTTGTTCATTCTATTCACACCTCTAAAGTATTGACAGACATGAGCTCAATTTCACAAAATGAAATAATAGCAATTTAGCCTAAGACTTGAAGACAATGTCAAGATGACAAAAAAGATTCATTTTCCACTGCTTTTTTGTTTTTCATTCATTTATGTGAATAATTCATGTACTTTACATTTTGAAAGAAATAATTATAGTAATCAGAATCTGACTTTTTATGAGCTATAAATTTTGAGAAGCTGCTTATTCCCACTGGCATCAATATAATTTTAATTAATAAATATCTTTAATCTACGAATTACACAATATACATATAATGACACAGAGCTACACGATTCTGTGTTTAATCATTATTGAATGTGCAGGAGTTGGTAATATAGACACTACCCCAGATCCCCAGATCCGAGTGAGTTATACATAAAAATATGTGGGAAAAGATAAATTTTAAAGAGCACTCTTTTTGGAAATAAAAGATAAAACAGAAATGAAAATGAGATGTTTTATTTTTCCTGAGCATTTTGTTCTTTTCAATTATGTGACAGTTTTGGGGACTGGTTTCTCTATTTAGGATATAGACAAATGCTGGATTGCCAACCCAACAAAATTGTTCCAAAGATCTAGGACCTGAACTTGGGAGTTGGGGCACCGAGGTGTAGAGGTTATTCCTCTCTCTGGTCAAAGACATAGTTTGATGTTTGAATCCTATTACCCATGTATAAAGCTATTTTTTCCATACTATTCCATGTCATTTATTTGAAATACAAAAATGTTTACTTTAAAAACCATTTTAAATATCCTACTCCTCTCTATAATTTTAGAGTGTGCATTCATGGTTAAAAAGAGATATATTAACCTAATAAATGACACATTTTCTGTGCATTGTGATTCTGATTATTCCTAAACAAAAGATGAAACATTTCATAGGTAGCACAGAGTATGAATGAGGAAGGAAAAAGGAGATTCTTTATACCAAGGAGGAAATAAGTTTCCTGAGGCAGACTCCAGAAGCCTAAGAACCCTGAGCAGTGGTTTAACATCCTCTTTCAATTGCCAAGAAGGCAGTCTAAGACTTATTTTCTGTAAAATGAAAGTCTTAGGTGATCTCTAAGCCCTATCTAGCTCTAAATTTGTAGGATTCTGAATGTTCCTGAATTTCAGTTTTTGCTTTACTTAGCCCAGGCACGTGTGATTTTTCTCCAACTACTTTTTCTCTTCCTCTGAAATCACAGTATGACTAGTTGGCTTTAGCTGACTGCCAGAAAAATGATCCTTCTTAGAAATGGACAAAAGAGATAGCTAAGTGTTGTTGACAAGGGGAAAAAAGCAAAATAAAAAAAATCTGTAAAATATTTAAAGAGGTTTATTCTGAGCCAATGTGAGTGACTGTGGCCTGGGGAATAGTCTCAAGAGGTACTGAGAAAGTGTGCCTGAGGTAGTCAGGTTACAGGCTGGTTTTATACATTTTAGGGGACAGGAATTGTAGGTAACATCATAAACCAATACATGAAAAGTATACATTGGTTCAGCCTAAAGAAGTGGGATATTTTGAAGCAGGTGGAGCTCCCAGGTCACAGGCAGATTCAAAGATTTTCTGATTGGCAATTGGTTGAAAGAGTTAAGCTTTGTTTAAAGACTTGAAGTCAATACAAAGAAATGCTTGAGTTAAGATGAGGAGGGATTGTGGAAGCCAAGATTCTTGTTATGTAGATGAAGCCTCCAGGTAACAGCCTTCAGAAAGAATAAATGGTAAATGCTTACTTTTCAGTGGTAAAAAGTGCCAGACTCTTAGCAAATCTCTCCCAGGTCTGGGAAAGCCTTGACCATATTGATGAAGATTCTCTACAGATGCAAATTTTCCCCACAAAAGATGGCTTTACAGGGCCATTTCAAAATATGTCAAAGAAATATATATGGGGTAAGATATTTTGATTTCCTTCAGGGCCTACTATCTGTCATGTGATGCTCTACCATAGTCAGGTTGGAATTTGGTATCTTATTGCCAAAAAGAGTCTGTTTTGCCAGTCTCATAATCTCTATTTTAACGTTAATGCTGGTCAGTTGTGCCTAAACTCCAAAAGGAAGAGGGCATAACAGGGTGTGTCTAATCTCCCTTCCCATCATGATCAGGAATTCCATTTCTCAGGTTTCTCTGGGGTCCCCTTGGCCAAGAGGGTGTCCATTCGATCAGTTGGGGAGGGCTTAGGATTTTATTTTTGGTTTACTGTGTTCACTCTGGGAATGCTGGACATTGGCATCTATAGAGGTTGCATCCTTTGGTTGGTTTCTATTGACTGGGCTATTTTTGAGCTCTGTCGAGGTGGAATTAAGTTGTAGAAAATGAGAGAAGTGTATATAATTCTTATTCTTGGCAATGTAAATGGATTTTATCTGGTAAGCATACACATGATTTCTGGCCTGTGGAAAGATTACGCCAAACATTACATTTTATTGCCTTTGAGAGTATTAACCAGCTTTGCATTTATTAGCAAATACCTTCAGACATCCCTGATTGCTCGGTCTTTGAATTCTTCAAACTCTCCAATAACATCTTGTTGGTTTACCCTTAAAATAAAGAGATAAACAAAATTTTTGACTTGTGTTTAATCGATATGAGTCATGATTTTTATCATTTTGAAAATTATACTTGAGAGCAATTTAGCTAGTGAAAGGGGTGTGTGTGTGTGTGTGTGTGTGTGTGGTGTGTATGAAAAAAAGAAAGAGCAGTTACTAAAGCCTTCTTTGCTCATTTGTTAACATTTATAACCAAATATGATCAGCCACCCCCATTGGGCTTTAGCTATATTCACATTAAATCAGTATATTGTGTCTAATTTAGAAAGTTCATCATGGCCTAGGTGGATTGCTTTACAGCTTTATGGGGTTCAAGAGAGATCACAGAAGCTGGTATTTAATGTAATTATAGAATAATGATTACCATGTATAAAAAATTTCTCAGTATAAAGAAGCCAGAACAAAACCTGTCTTCAAACTAGAGGGAGGTTATAAAAGGGCTAATTGGTTCAATTGTTATTTCCTCCCACTCAAGGTTTTCAGTCCTTGAACCGTTTCCTTCCCTGGATGAGGAGTCTGTTTAGTAGTACTCTCAATGGGGAAGGAGTTGGTGAGAGACACTGAGATAAAATAGATTGTGTTATCTGAACTTGAGAAATCTGAGAAAAAAGAACTGTAGCCCCACATGGAAATTTTGCTGCTCACACCAGAGTGTTGTAGTAAATAATGTAATTCTGATTCAATATTAGTCTTTCATGAAATGCGTAAGGCTTTAACCTCTGCTTTTGCTGTAGGTTTTCAAATAAATGGGTATGAGATTAATTACCACTTGTATTTTGGAATCAGGGACATTAGACTAGCTAATCTAATAGCAATCTGAGGAAAGGGTAATAATCTCAACCAGAGAGAGGCATAGCTGAATCCCTCTTAATTCAATGCAATCTGCATTTCTGCTTAAAATGTATTAATACTGTGTGTACCCTGTATAATCTTTATGCATACCTTCCTGCATTATCAGGAGAGAGACATGAATTACAAATTAACCTCCCAAACCACAATTCACTTTAGGCTAATAGGTTCTTGATTCACATACTTAAAATTGAGCCAACTCTTGCTGAAAGAAAACCTCATAAAAAAATTTTCCAATGTGGAAAGGATGAAAAAGTGAGGAGATAGGCAACAGACAGAGTCTATTTTCCTTTGCAGTGATTACAATAGGATATTAAAATTGTAAAATGTAAAACCCCAAATAAATTGAATTTGTGGAATCAATTTTTTTGATAAAGCAGAGATACTTTTTCTTTCACATCTTGTTTTAAGATCCTAGAACATTATATTTATTGTGTTTATCTGTTTTCTACCTGAATAAAGTAGAAAATAGAGAATAGGTCTTACTCATGTTTGATCACTGAGATCTTACAATGCTTTTGGTTATTATCCTGATATGGTTTTGCTGTGTCCCCACCCAAATCTCATCTTGAATTGTAGCTCCCATAGTTCCCGTGTGTTGTGGGAGGGACCCAGTGGGAGATAACTGAATCATGGGGCTGATTTCCCCCATACTCTTCTCGTGGTAGTGAATAAGTCTCACCAGATATGATGGTTTTATAAGGAGAAACCCTTTTTGCTTGGTTCTCATTCTCTCTCTTACCTCCTGCTACATAAGACATGCCTTTTGCCTTCCACTATGATTGTGAGGCCTCCCCAACCATGTGAAACTGTGAGTCCATTGAACCTCTTTTTATTTATAAATTACCCAGTCTTGGGTATGTCTTTACCAGCAGCGTGAGAATGTACTAACACATATCCTAAACTGTTGAGATGAAAGTAAGCAATCACAGGGGAGGCAGAAGACTAGGAGTCTGAGAAGAATCCAGGGCCGTAATAAAACAGCAGGTCCCCTAGAATTGTGCAGTGCATAACCTGTACAACTGTATCTTTCAGTCTTGAATGTTGCTAAGTTTAGCAATGAGAACTGGACTTCAAGCAGAATGGAAGTGTGATCCTATTTGGGGTGGCCAGACCTCAGAGACTCCTGGATTGACTACTTCAATACAGTTTGCATCCTTCACCCAGCAATGAGCAGGACTGACTCATAGTAGCTCTTAAGCAGATGAAAGAAGGATATAATTATCCCTAGGGCAAAATGCATTCTTATTCTCATACAGTCGAATAATAGTTTGCTCTGTGTAGCAAACTATTAAGTCCACCAGAAGCAGTGGACTCATAGCCAAAATTTGTACTTCCCTCTCTTGAAACTGTAAAGAAGTGCCACAGAGGTAAAAAGACCCCTCCCCCCAGCCTGCTTCCCCCACCAACCTAGGCAGACCCAGATACAGTCTGGAAGGACACTGAGCAAATGGTCAGCCTCATGTGGTGGTATCCTTCCCCGTTCATGCCCTGGTATGGGAAATGTGGGGCTAAGGAGACCACATCTTCAAACATCAGCTTGCTGCTGGACCTCCTGCCCTGTGCTCCACTCTTATTGCGGCAAAGTTCTTGCTTGAATCCTTTAAAAGAAAGGAGTGTGTATTCTTTGCCTGTGTTTGTTGGCAACTTTCTGTCAGTCACCATCCACCTAAGACAGCCACCTATCAGCACATCCCCAGAATTCAAACAGCATCAACAACATCATCTACATCCCTGATGAGAAGTTTTGTTATCCTTTGTTTTTTTGTTTTGCGTGTGTGTGTGTGTGTGTGTGTGTGTGTGTGTGTGTATTTTTCGTTCTAAGAATAGAGACTAGAAAATGGAGAGAAGATGAGAAAGGGAGTTTTATTTTACTGTATAATTAGTTAGATTCCTGTTAATGGAAGTTTTACATATTCTTTCTTTTTCTTTTCTTTTTTGACATCTCTGCAAGATTGATTCTGGCTACTGCAGACCATATTATGGGTCTATCCTCAGTGTATAAGATATTGATTTACCTTTCTCAAGTAGTAAATTCTAGTGACAGGAATTATCTTTTGCCAATTTCTTTTGTACAATGCCCAGCTACACATATAAAATAATTTTGGATTTTTTTATTATAAGGTGATTTAGAACAAGTTACTTAACTTTTCAGTTTTGCTGTCTATGGTAAAGCATAAATGGTGAGTTAAATGTTTTAAGAAACTTACTCATAGCAGAAGGGTTTTATTGTATTAATTTATGCAGGCTGATTAGCACATAGTGCCTGGCTGATAGAAGGTAACCAATAAAGAGTAATTGTAGTTATTAGTATTATTATTAATGTAAGTTGAAAATGAAAGGATTAACCTTAAGAGATGGTAGGTAGGCCTAGGGCTGTGTGCTGATCTATGGATGAAGAGATCCTGATAGGGGAATCTAAGACCCAGACCTATGTCCTGGGGAAGAAAGAAGCAACTTGGATTTGGAATAATAATAAAAGTGAATGGCTTTGATTATTAGGTATCTAATATATATTGTTCACTTTTGTCTCATGTAATCTTCATAATAACACTACACAGTGGTTATTTTCCCTATTTTTTGGTTAGTAAGCTGTAGCCCTGTGACTTGCCCAAGGTTACACAGCTCATAAGCGATGGGGATAATCAACATTAAGTCAGATCTGTCTACTTGACTGTTTTTACTTTACAACTTACTGAATGAGAAGAGGCCCATGCAAGCCTTCTTTACTAAGGGTTCCAAAATAAATATAAAATGACGATAAGCCTGCATATTTATTTATGCCTGTTGCTACTTTCCAACTTTCACATTTACTCTCTCCACTGTCAAGACGATGTTGTTTGAGCTGAACAACGGAAGGCTGTAACAGGAGCCATGCCGTACACAGAGGAGGAAAGACATCTTACAATGTGAAGATGGAGAAAAACTGCAATAGCAAGATGGTCCTCCAGATAAGCCAAATCCCACCCATCTGTCCACATCAGCTGTCCCTACCAGAAGAGGTTATTTTCCGTTATTCCAGTCTCCACACTCTCCCTGTTGTGAAATTCCTGCAGCACTGAGACCCATACTCCAACACTCTTAAAACTATATCATCTTGTATTATTTGCTAATTAGAATTTTAAAATAAAGTTAGAGGTGGTCATAGATCACGTGCCTAAATGGAACCTTTTACAGATAGAACAATATCTGTGTGCTGGGCCTGTCTTCCTAATTAGATCGCAGGGCAGGGACTATGCCCTACTTTCCTTTATAGACCCCCTTTCTCACACTCTAACACAGCATGTAGTACACGGTGGGTGCTCAAAATATACTAGGTGATTAGATCACTAGCATATTTTACCAGGAAAACAACATACGCAAAAGAAGAGTTTTGTGGGCTTTTATTTCTTTCTCTTTAAGTTTACAGGTGGTTTTACTACCTTTCTCTGGGAAATATGTATGTTTCACTTCAGACACATCAAAAAAGCCAATGTAGAATGTTTCATGGTCTCCAAAATGTCCTTCTCTCTTTGTTCAGCAGGCACACTGGGGTCCTCTTATTTCTTAATAATTATCTGTTGTTGAAATAATATTGTAGCTTTTCATTGATAATAAATTGGCAATAATGTAAACTCATAATGTAAGCTTCTACTTTTTAAAATATTATTTTTAAAAGGTAGTGTGTGCACACAAATTAAAATGTTATGCTGCTATAAAGACACATGCACACGTATGTTTGTTGCGGCACTACTCACAATAGCAAAGAGTTGGAAACAACCCAAATGTCCAACAACGATAGACTGGATTAAGAAAATGTGGCACATATACACCATGGAATACTATGCAGCCATAAAAAATGATGAGTTCATGTCCTTTGTAGGGACATGGATGAAACTGGAAAACATCATTCTCAGTAAACTATCGCAAGGACAAAAAACCAAACACCGCATGTTCTCACTCATAGGTGGGAATTGAACAATGAGAACTCATGGACACAGGAAGGGGAACATCATACTCCAGGGACTGTTGTGGGGTTGGGGGAGAGGGGAGGGACAGCATTAGGAGATATACCTAATGCTAAATGACGAGTTAATGGGTGCAGGAAATCAACATGACACATGGATACATATGTAACAAACCTGCACATTGTGCACATGTACCCTAAAACCTAAAGTATAATAAAAAAAAGTAAAAAAAATAAAATAAAATAAAATAAAATGTTAAGTACACAAAGTGTTTCTTAAAGTCCTAGTTTCCTTCCTAAAGAGCAATCACTGTTACCTACTCTATCATTCCAGAAGATGGTTGTTGTCTTAGTCTACTCTGGTTGATATGACAAAATACCTTAGACTGGGTAATTTATGAACCACAGAAATTTATTTCTCACAGTTCCAGAGTCTGGGAAGTCCAACACCAAAGTGCCGGGAGCTATAGTGTCTGGTAATGACTTGCTCTCTCCTTCCAAGAGGGTGTCTCCCTTCTGTGTCCCCATATGGTAGAAGAGCAAAAAGGTTGAACTCTCTCCCTCAATCACTTTCATAGGGACACTAATCTTTAATAAGTCATCTGCTAAAGGACCCACCTCTAATAGTGTTGCACTGGGGACTTCCAACATGAATTTGGAGAGTCACAAACATCAAACCATACTACATATATATAAACAAATATATATTCTCTGTCTGTCTCTCCCCTCACTCTTTACTTTCCAACAAATATGATATCATATTAGTCATATTCTTTTGCAAAGAATTCTTTTTATTTTTTCACTCAACAATATATGTTGGTGATCATTTATTAGCACAGACAGACCTACCTCAATATTTTAAGGGTTGCATAATATATCATTCCGTTATCCTTCCAAAGACCCAGATATGACCTCTCTCTTGCTTTAGGGTATTTCCAATCTTTTGGAATTATAAATCCTGCAATTAACATCCTTTTATATGTATAATTTCAAACATATAGGAGAAGTTCCCATAGAATCAAAGGGTATTTGATGTGAAATTTTGAAAGATATTGACAAATTATTATTGAAAATGGCTGTGTCCTTTCATTTCTCCTTTAGCACTATTTGAGACTGTCTTGGTAAGAGAGTGTGTTATCAATTTTTTATATTTGTCAATCCAATGGGTTAAAAATGGTTTCTTTGTGTGTTTTGTAAGTTGAGTGCTTTTTCAAATGTTTAGATAACTCTAAAAAAACTCTATAGTTTTTTTTTCTATGAATTATCAAGATACTATGGCCATTATCCTATAGAGAGAGACCATGAAAGAAAGAAAAAAGCTCTTCCCCTGCTTTTGGAACAGAGGGATCCCACATTTTCATTTTGCACTGAGCCTAAAAATTATATAGTCAGTCCTGGCTATTCTCAACCGTATGCAGTATACTTTTGTTATTTTTTGATCTTTATATAAACCATAGTATGTGTATCCTGCATCTTGCTTTTTCATTAAATTTTTTTGTTTGCGGGCTTCAACCCTATTAATGGTTGTAATAGTAGCTAACTACACATAATGGTTCTATGAATATACTTGTACATATCTCTGGGTGCCCCTGTTCAAGGGTATTTTTAGGGATTATGTGTACACATAAGCATGTGCATTTTGTGTGTGTGTGTGTGTGTGTGTGATTTCCTGGTCATAGGATATGCATATTTTTACTTTACTCTGACCAAATTGTTATTCAGAGTGGTTGTAGAAAGCTACATAGCATATATATATATATATAAATACAGTTTGTTTATATATATATATATATATATACAGTTTGTTTTTCAATGATCTCCATCCTTACCAACATTTTAGTGTAAAACTTTAACTCATTGTGGTTTTATCTTGTAACATCTTCATTATTTAAAAGGTTGAGCATTTTTCATTTATTTAATAGCTATTTGGGCTGACTCTTCTGTGAAGTGTTTATTCCTATGTTTTACCACCGCTTTTGGGGGAGGCAGCCTTTTCCTTTTTGCTTATCTTTGCATTTAGGAATCTTTTGATTAAGAAGTGTTATTAATTTTAACTCAGTTAACTTTCTTATCTTTTCATTTATATTTGTGCTTTCGGGTCTTGTTTTCATCATTTTTTTCCTACTCCAAGATCATAGAAATATTCTATATTTTTCCCCAAAGTCTTAAGTTTTTGGTTTCCATATCTAAATCTTTTTCCCTTTTATTTATTTTTGTGTATTCTTTTTTGTGTTTCAGCTATTCTTCTGCTTCATTTTTCCATAAAAATTTTAGAATCTGCTTATCAAGTTCTACAAACAACTCTGGATTGAATTTGAAAGGAATTGCATTTTATTTACAGAGCAATTTGAAGAGAAATCACCAAACTTTTAACATACTGTGTCCTTCTATCACAAATATTATACATATACAAAATAAATATAAGGCCAGGTGTGGTGGCTCATGCTTGTAATCCCAGCATTTTGGGAGGCCAAGGCAAACAGATCACTTGAGCCCAGGAGTTCGAGACCAACCTGGGCAACATAGTGAGACCTCATCTCAAAAAATAATAATAATAATAAATAAATAGATAAATAATATATGCATTTATTTAGGTTTACTTTAATGTATTTGAATAACATATATAATTTCAAAGAAGTCTTGCACAAATTTTGTTAGATTTATTCCTGGATACATTATGATTTTGTTGGTGTTTTAGGTGCTCTGTTTTGTTAAATTATGTCCATATTCTTGAGGAGTTTCTATATAAACAATCATATTACCTGCAAATAACAAAAGCTTAGTGTTTCCTTTTATAATTCCTACATTTTATTTTTCCTTATCTTACTGCACAATGTCGAATCAAAGGCATCACTGTTGTTTTTTATTTTAAAGGGAATGAGGTTAATTTTTTATTAATAAATATGGTTTGTGCTACAAATTTTTGGTAGGTACTCTTTTTAAAACAGCAGTCATCACAGAGTAAGTTATATTGTGATAGCAAACAACATCCAGATCATGGGGGCTTACTGCAACAAAGATGTCTACTTGGTTTTATAACATGGAAACTGAGCTGGCCTCTACTCTGTTCCATTTCTGCTCCACATGCTTTTTTATTCTGGGATGGAAGTTGAAAAAGTAACATTTATTTAGGAGTGAGACCCTTGAGGAGGGGATGTGGGAGAAGAGTGTATTAGCTCTTAAAGCCTCTGCCAAGACTTAGCAGACATCATTTCTGCTTTCCTGTTACTCCTGGCAGAGCAAGTCACATGGCCCAGGCTGGATGTCAGCCAACCAGGAAGTACACTTCTCTTACAGGGAGGAGGTGTGTACAAATATTTGGGAACAATAATTCCTTGCTCCTTCTATTAAGAAGAACTATTATTTTAGTATGAGGTCTTTGGAGAGCTAGGAGACCACGTATGTTTAAAGTTTATCTAATAGTATTGAAATAATTATTTAATTTGTTAATTTCATGAACTAAACTAGATTTTTTAATGCAAAATATATTTTGCACTTATAGGATGATGCAAATTTATCATGGTGTGTTATATTTTTCATATATTCTTGGATTCAGTTTGCCAATATTTTTAAAGGATTTTTGCATTTATGTTCATGAGTAAATCATTTTTTCTGTCTAGAATTATCTCTATGTGAATTTCATATTGTGTTTATATTTATCTCACATTTTTGCTAAGGAGTTTTTCCTTTTCTTTTTTTATTATCTGAAAGAATTTGTATAAGATTTGAATGAACTATTAACTATTCCTCAAATGTTTGGTGTAATTCTTATAAAACTATCCAAGCCTGGGCTTCTCTTTGTAAAAATATTTGTAACTACTGACTTAATTTTTTAGTGGCTACTGAGACTGCTGGCTGGCTGGATATCAAGATGTCATTTCTGACTTGGCCCTTTTCAGAGTATCTTCTTGTAAATAGACAGATCTCAGAGGCAACTACGGAATAATGTGGACAGGAAGGAAGAAGTTTTCCGACATGTGGTAGAACTGGGCAAGTTCTGAACTCAGTTCTGGACAAAGCACAAGCAGGTACCAGGTCCTAGAGCAATGCCTCATCTGTAATGGTCTTCTGATTAATCTGGACTCCTGTGTATTGAAAAAAAATGATAATACGTAGATTGAAAAATAACAAGATGTGATTAGGAAATCACTTTTAAATACCTAAACTGGAAGATGCTGTGAGGATAAAATATGTGTATTCTATGCAAAGCAGAAAACCCAAAATGCCCTGGTTCACTAATTATTTTTCTACTTTCTCATCCCTTTCCTTTCTAACTGTGGGGTGACTCCTGGTAAGATCTGCCCTCCACTGCTGGCTTCTGCACAAAGTTGAGAAATCAATATTATAATCATGCACTGTTTCCATAGCAAGTGTTCCTGCGGCTCTGGGCAAAACAGCACTTTCTAGACCCTGCCAGAGTATATGTGGCAAAGAAAGATTAATTAGCCACTCACTAACTGACAGTATTTCCCTCTACATCTGCTTGGGCCTGATGTGAGTTTAAATGTCTCTATTAAGTGCCTGAAGCTGATTGCACATGTATAAAATTTAATGTCCCTTCTCAAACCTCAGAGACGTCTGAGACCTCGGTTCTCTCTCTAAACAGTAGAGATGTGGGCAAAAGGCTTAGTGCGGACGGCAATTCTGGAGAGGCAACAGAGGACAGTTCGGTTAGGGGTTGGGGTCAGGCAGAAGTGCAGTAGGGTGGAGTGGGAGAGCTGAGGTGTAGCTCTAGTTCTTCAATAACCTGCCATGTGGCTGGCAAACCATGCTGCTTCTGTGGACTTCTATTCTCGCTCAGGTGTTAGATTCAACCAGTGCTTTTCTAACTGTGTTTCCCAGAGCCCAAGAGAACCCAGGGTCCCCTTAAGGAAATTCTAGACTCTAAAGCGAGGCTGTTCAACAGAACTTCTGTCCAACAGAGCTTTCTGCAATGATGGAAATGTTCGATATCCACGCTGCCTGATGGGTAACCACTCATCACTTATGGCTATTGGGTCCTAGAATTAAGTGTAATGTGTGTGAGAAACCGAATTTAAAAGATTTTTAACTCACATAGAGCTATCTTACTTTAAATTAATTAAAATTAAATAAAATATAAAACAAGAGTGGCTACCATATTGGACTGTGTGGCTCTGGAGGGTCTGGGCTCAGGCCTAAGTGAACAGGGTCCAGGGCTTAACTGAAACTGCAGTAATGTTATTTTAAAGAAAATCCTAAAGAGGAAGCAGAATCATTCATGAGGCTACTCCCACCCACCTCTTTAGCCTGTGAGTATCTCTATCTCCAAAGCCTACTGCTGCTTCAACCAGACACATCTGCCTTTGCTTGCAAAAATGTGCTTCTGAAATAGTTTTCCCTGAGCAAAAGGACATTTGCAGCTAAAGGACAGCTAAAAGACATTTGCAAACCACTAGATTAAATAATCTCCAAAGTTCTTAAACATTGAAAAATTCAAATCCCCCAGTCCTAATCTCCCTTAGTACACAGCTGGGACCAAACACACATTCCTGGGTGTGGCATGGGAGAGGGCGACCTTCCTTGTGGTCCCACCCCACTTTACCTGGCACGGGGGAGATGCCAATGTCACTGATGTAGTGTCTAAGCTGAAGAGCATCCCGACTTCTCCTACAGGGCAGAGGCCTTCCATGATGCTCGCAGCTGCTCCCCCGGAATTGCTCATGGCTCTTCATAGCTTCTGCTCACCCTACACACTCAGACCGTAGAAAGAAAACAGACCACAGGCCAGAAAAAATCTAAATGCATTTCTCAGCCCAAGTCTCTTTTCCCATACAGGTGAGAAGGAGAGACCAAGGATCACCGAAGGAGTGATGTTCAGGGCTCTGCCACAGCTGCCTGGGGACGCGGGGAGGCTCTGAGGCCAGGGTCCCCACCATCATGGCCCTTTAGGGACAGTTGCTCCAGGGGTTGAGGCAGGGATGGTGATGAAGTGTGGGGGAGGGTGGTCAAAGCAGGCAGCATGAGTTGCTCCTTTCCTTGCATTGAGATATCAATGCCATCTATGAGATAGAAATCTCACCTAGAAAAATACTTTTGGAAAATGATGGAGAAATGAGGTTTAGAGCATTTCACGTCTCAGAACCACCTACACAATCTACAAGCTACATGATGGAAAGCCTGTCTTGTAGAAAGTGCCAATCTCTGTCTGTTGGAGAGAAAGGAGGGAAAGATTTTATAGCTCTTAGAGGCATCTTGCAGGTGAGGGGTTGTAGGGAAAGCATGGCTAACTTCTCAGACAGGCCAATGTTCACATGGTTCCTTCCATTACACTTCCTCAGTCTCCCTTCAAAGTGCCACCCCCAAAGGTAAGTAACCCTCAGCAGCCCTCCAGAAAGCTTTTGTAAAAGGAAATGACTTTGATTTTTCATCTTTCTCAACCACACTGAAACAAACAGTGTGGCCTGCTGAAGTTTAAGTCAATATTTTAACCAAAGAATACAACTGAAAGAACCATACTATTGTATATATTTTCCCAACCTCTCATTCTCACTTGCAGCTGAAATTGTTGACAGGAGTTTTGTCTTTTGCTGTGTGCTTGGGAGGGGATTTGAGGAAAACAGTGTGGCATTATGGGGAGGACTTGTCACAAGAGTATCATTTGCTATGGTTTTTCTTGGCTTTATCACATTTCTGATTGTCTCTTCTTATGGCTCAAACATGTTAAGTCACTTTCACCAAGCAAAATAATTTAAAAAATATGAATCTTAAGACACTAAATTACAATAGTGAGCATGGACACTTCCTTCTCTCCTGCCCTCTGGGCCTCTCTCATGTAGCACAGCCATCTACATCTCTGTTACACACACAGAAAGCAAACAGCTACCCTTCTCATTCCTCTCGTTCCACCAATATGAATATTCTTTACAACCAGTTAAGCAGAAAGAGAAGGTCTGAGACCTTCAGCTACCCTGTTGTTTGGTTAGAAAGACCATCTGGCTGCGCACGATGGTCTGTAATCCCAGCACTTTGGGAGGCCGAGGTGGATGGATCACTTGAGGTCAGGAGTTTGAGACCAGCCTGGCCAACATGGTGAAATCTCATTTCTACTAAAAATACAAACATGAGCTGGGCATGGTGGTGGGCGCCTGTAGTCCCAGCTACTCAGGAGGCTGAGGCAGGAGAATCACTTAAACCTGGGAGGCAGAGGTTGCAGTCAGCCGGAATTGCAACACTGCACTCCAGCCTGGGCAACAGAGTGAGACTCCGTCAAAAAAAGAAAAGAAAAGAAAAGAAAAGAAAAGAAAAGAAAAGAAAAGAAAGAGAGAAAGGAAGAAAGAAAGAAAGAAAGAAAAGAAAGAAGAAAGAAAGAAAGAAAGAAAGAAAGAAAGAAAGAAAAGAAGGAAAAGAAAGAGAAAAAGAAAGACCATCCACAGTCTTACCAACTTGCTTTCCACCTCTTTATCCATCCACCAGCCACTGAGGACTGTAATGAGTTTCCTCAGGGTTTTCCTTCGGAAACAAAAGTTGATCAGATGGCTCCCCCTCAATCACTGATGCCAGGCACTATCGCTGCAGAGGTCTCTGTCAAGACTCTCCCAAGAGCAGCTGCCTTCAGTTGAGCACCATTTCCCTCCCCAACTTTTGGGGCAAGTTTTGCTGGCGTGTCATCTGTTCAGTGTGTATCTCCACTCAACCTGAGTCTCTAGGGTAACAATAACATTTCCTCGTTCAGTTAGCCAGTTACCTCTAGAAATGGAAGTAACCAAAACTGGAACTGGAACTGCAGTGATGTTATTTTAAAGAAAATCCTGGGCCGGGTGCTGTGGCTCATTCCTGTAATCCCAACACTTTGGGAGGCCGAGGTGGGTGGATCACGAGGTCAGGAGACTGAGATCATCCTGGCCAACATGACGAAATCTCTTCTCTACTAAAAATCCAAGAAATTCTCTGGGCGTGATGGCAGGCACCTGTAGTCCCAGCTACTCAGAAGGCTGAGGCAGGAGAATCACTTGAACCTGGGAGGCGGAGATTGCAGTGAGCCAAGATCGCGCCATTGCACTCTAGCCTGGGCGAGAGAACAAGACTCCATCAAAAAAAAAAAAAAAAAAAAAAAAATCATAAAGAGGAAGCAGAATCAATCATGAGCCTACTCCCACCCACCTCTTCAGCCTGTGAGTATCTCAACCTCCAAAGCCTAGCACAGGCTCTGATTCATGGCGAATGAATGAATGAATGAATGCTCTAAGCTGTATACAGCTGGAAAGTAAGGCAATATTTTCAAATCAGATGCTGAAAACATACTTGCATAGCTCCTTTTTTCCCCTTATTTTTAGTTTTTGGCCTAGGTCATAATTAAGTTAAAGATTTCTTCCCGGGGTGACTTCTCAAGTACAATAAAAGAGGCAGACTTTGTCTACAGTGCCCTGTCCTTGCATTCAGCAGCTCCATGCTTGTTCGTACAGGACTGAGAGATGCTATTTTCTGCCTAAAAGATTGGGATGGGAAAGGCCAGGTTGTGAAGGGAGGTCTCTCCACAGTGAGAACTCCTGCAGGCTCCTGTGCTCAGTAACTGTGCTGGCTGCTTTGGGGGCTGCTCCTGTTGGTGGCTCAGTATGAGAGGCCTGGTTTCTGATGGCAATGTGCAAGGTTAGGCTGTTAAGCCCATCAGTTAATAGCTACGTGCCCTGCGGAAGCTGCACCCTCAGCATGTCCATCCTGCTGCTGTTTGAAATCCCATATGCCAAAGCAAGGGCAGTGTCCATCTTGTTTCCAAGCTCATTATTCCTAAAAGATGCAGGATAATTGCCCAGTCTACCAAGCAATGATTTCAGATGATTGCAAGTCAAAATCTCTGCCAGAACCTTCAAACATCCTGCAATAATAATTGCATGTCAACTCTGGGGTTACCCTCTAAAGATTCTCCTTTTGTAGTGTGAATATCTCTTTATTATGGGCTGGAACCAATAATAAATTCATCATATGGAGCTAGGTCACAACTAAGTAAGAGCAATTTAGAACTGAAGAGTCCATACGGCTCATTGCCTTCCCCTGTGCCGTTGACTGCTGGTTTAATAAATCCAACTCATCAGGTAGGACTTATTTCTGAGAAAAGACTGTGAACACTTCCCATTGGACTAGGGACACCTCTTTATGCCCCCTACTCACTAGAGCACTCTTAGTCTACTGACTATATAAACTCCTCAGAATCATTTCCTGTGACTGATTGAGAAGACAGAATCAAAAGTTATTGAGATTTTAAAAGGAAAAAAGAAATCTCAGCTTAGAAAAATGGAAAACTTATTTTGCTCACATTCCATAAAATTACTTATATTCTCGCAGGACTCAGCAGAGGATTTTGCCTGATACCTGCCTGGAGTCACATGGGATTCACTTTCCCATTTGTTCACAAGGAGGTGATTAATGATGAGCCAGAAAGTCACCACTCAGGAAGGATGTTCTTTATGACTTTGGCCTACTTTTCTAAAAATGGACTCAAAGGAGTGAGTCTCATTTAAATGCCTGGAAGAGAAAGTAACCTACCTGATTATTGCAATTCAAAGGACTCGGGAGAGGGAGACTTCATGAGCAGAGGCTGAAGTAGAAGTTTGGATTAAAAACAATGAAAAAGTAGTCAAGCAGTGGAACATAAAATTAAAAACACAAAACAAACCCAACAAGCATTTGTAAGGAGAACCAGTTGGCAATACACTCTGATGGTGGATGGGTAATGATGTAAATACAAGCTGAATAACCTCCTCACTATGCATCTGTGAGACACAATTAGGAGAGAGGCTCACAATTGAGTAAGGGAAAGAGCTATAGCAACTTGTAATTAAGCAAAAACAAGCTGCTCAGGAGGCGTCACTAGGCTACGGTTTGTTGTTCTAACACTCACCACCACATAGCATATGCTTTTCTGTTTTGCAGAATGCCATTCGATTGACAAGATGTATATAGTTTGTTTTCACAGAGGTCTGTCCTTGCCCTGTCCATGGAAGCAATACTTCTTCTATGATTACCTAGCCACTTGGGACATGTGCAAATGTAAACAAAACTGCCACAACACTTCCAAAGGCATGGCTGACTCACTGGGCAGCCTACTTGTTGCAGGACATTGCCTGCACCACCCTTCCCATGTAGATGGCTCCCCTGGTGAACTCCTGCCCCCTCCTTTCCACTACTTCATGCCACAGTGTGGGTGTAAGAAACTACAAAATATGCCTATGCAGACCCCATGTTCTTTAGTCCAACTTTGGCTCCATGTGAGGAAGGGCAGATATGGCAGCCCTTACCCTCCTGCAGCACAAGGACAGCTGGGGAGACAGAGGGAATCTACATGGGACCCCCTAAATTTGCACAGAGCATAATGAAATCCAGAGTGTTGCAGCCAGAAGGAGCTATAACAATTCAAAGGAATAGGAAGTTGATAAGAATGAAAATGACCAAGAAATGCTTTGTGGATTAAATGGAGGTAGCATGGCATAGTGAGTACGTGTGTGGCTTTCAGAGCCAGCCAGATGACACTCAATGGGTTAATCAGTGTCTCTGAACTTTGATGCTCTTTCCCAATTTTTTTCGAATAGAAAATATAATACTCATCCCACCACTCCTAAGTATGAAACGAAATAACTTATGTAATGCACTCAGCAGTGTTTAGCACATTGTAATTACTCAACAAAGGGAATGATTACTCTTATAGAATTTTGGCTGGACCTAGAAATCTAAGATTAGGATAGATGGATGGTGAAGAGGGTCATATTCCAAGCTGGAAATGAAAGTATAATACACAGTTTTCGCACATACATGTGTTCATTCTTACACGTGTGTACACTCAAGAAACACCTTTCTAATGACCAATGATTGGAGGCAGCAAGAAGGAGACCATGAGCCTGTGATGCTGAAGGAAGCCTTGAGTAAACTTTCAACAAGGACTCATGAGTAAGGTTAAGGTTAGGAGGTGTTGGGGAAAAAAGAGTTAATAATAAAACATTCACTATGTTACCCTACTCTATGCCCCTTAAATCAGCACAGTAACCTATGAAATTGACATTAAAGGATAAACTCAGGTTGTTTTCCCAATCCATGGAACCTCAGAGATAATTGGCCGCTTTGATCTTGTTACCTGAAGTATCCAATGTGACAAAATCAGGAAGAATCGTACATAGATTGTGTTTTATTTCTGGGGAAAAAAAATCTTAAGTTTTCTTGAGAAAGCTAACTGGTCTTGTTAAATCATTTCTTTATTCATTCTTTTAATAAGTACTTTACGGATTATCTACTATATGTGCCAGAAATTGAATAGTGAGAAGAAAACTCTGGTCTCTTCCCTTGTGTATTTTAGAGCTTAACTGGCTGCAGACATCAATTAAATGACAATGTAAATATAAATTTATGAATTGTGAAAAGGGCCATGATGGACACATTACACAGAGAGCTAAGAATATGCATGGGATCTGATCTGGTCAAGGAAATGAGGATGAACATCTACAAGGAAGAGACTTGTGGGCAGAGATCTGAACAATTCAGGGAATTAAATGGGGGATGGGGAAAGTGGTTTAGACTCAGGGAAACATGAGTGGCCTGAGAGAGAAGGGAGCAAGTGTGGTCTGAGAAACTAAAAGATGGCTATGGCTAAGGTGTTATTAGGTTGACGCAAAAGCAATTGTGGTTTTTGTCATTACTTTCAATGCAAAAACTGCAATTGCTTTTGCACCAACTTAACGGAAGCCCAGTGAACAGGGGCAGAAGAAAGCTGAAGGTATGTGCAAGGACCTGGGCCATAAGGCTATGTTAGAAATGTGGGACTTTTTTAAGAGCAATAGGAAGCCATTGAAGTATTTTAAGGTCTCCCAGACTTGCTGGGAGAATAAATGGAAGAGGAACAAGACTGAAAATGTGGAGACCAAAATGTCAAGAGTCGTGGGGAGTGATGATGGTGGCTACAAAGAGGGTGATGATGCTGAACATAATCAGAAGTGAATAGACTTGAGAGATGGTTAGGATCTGAAATCAGAGAGACGTGGGGACAGATTGGTTATTTGGTGGTGCACAAGAAGGTACCAAGATAGAAAGCTAGGACAGGCAAGATCAGTGATCTGAGAGGCTGGACAGTCAGAGGAAATCTTGAGGAAACAGGGGACCCAAGATGCTTCCTTGGGTCAGCAGAGATAAGCAAGGCCAGGTAGGGGGGGCTCTCCCTTGCAAGGTTAGGCTGTTGTGCAAGGTTAGGCTGTTGATTCCATCAGTTAATAGCTACATTCCCTGTAGAAGCTGGACCGTCAGCATGTCCATCCTGCTGCTGTTTACAATCCCATATGCCAAAGCAAGGGCAGTGTCCCTCTTGTTTCCAAGCTCATTAGTCCTAAAAGATGCAGGACAATTGCCCAGTCTACCAAGCAATGATTCCAGACAATTGCAAGTCAAAATCTCTGCCAGAACTTTCAAACATCTTGTGATAATAATTATATGCCTGGGGTTACCCTCTAAAGATTCTCCTTTTATAGTGTGAATATCTCTTTCTCATGGGCTCCAGATCTAAAGGGAATGTATTGGCTTCTTCTGCCAAGAGGTGGGTGCTTAGGAAGTGCTACCTGGGAGCCCAAAAAAGAGCCTAGCAGTGAGAATATCTGGGCATGTCCCCCAGTGGGAGCAGAGAGAGCTGTTTGGAAGTTCTGAGTAGTAGTGTGGCACCCAGCAGAGCAGCTCCTGGGCATCTAAGAGTTGTCCACTGGAAACACTCAGTGAAGAAGCACAAGGCAGAGGAAGGTCCCAGGCTGGTATGTGCCTCTCAGAACAGAAAAGTGCGTTTTTCTACCCAGGGTCTGTACCTTACCTGGCCTTCTTTTCGTCAGCTTTGGTTCTTCAAGAGGGGAGGAGTCACTGAATGCTCCTTGATACCTGCTAGCAATGATAATTAATATATATATATATATATATACATATATATATATATATATATAGAGAGAGAGAGAGAGAGAGTTGTATTTGCAAGTTTTCTAAAGCACTGAGTTGGAAAATCTTGCAAGTGGCTGAGGGTTTCCCCAGGTCACTAAGAGCATCTTCAGGACAAGAGCATATTTTCTATATCACTGCATTCAGAGTGTCGAGCATGACTGAATGAATAAATGCAGTCCTGGTTCCAGGTTAGAGTAACAAGTGCATTTCAGAAGACCTCAGGCAAGGAATCAATCAACAGATGAGCTTGGCAAAATTGAAAATATCTTTCATTACTGTTTGTGTGTGGGTGTGTGGGGGCGACACTCTAGACGTCTTGTAAAACAGAATCTTGAAGGCTAATTTTAGCCCTGTTTCCACATCTTGCTTACTTATTTTCCTCTGACATGGAATAAAGCCATGAAGAAGTGCCAAGGACTAACACCCAGGGTTTTTATGCTCCTTCATTGGTAGAGGTTGTTTTGCCCTTTGTTGTTGTCAGCTGCCAGAGGAATTGCATCATCAAGCTGATGGCAGTCTTGCCCTACTGCTCAATTCCTTTCATGACCATGAGAGTGGGGGGCAGAGCACCTCAGACACGGGCTGTTGGAACTGATCCCCCACCACATAGGGAGTGGGGCCAGGCTTGAAAGTGTTCGGAGGCGTGTGGCAGACCATCCTGTGAAGAAGAGCCTCATTTCCCTTGTTTGTCCTCCAACTTAAACTTCCTTTCCAAGCATTGAATCTTGGGTGCCTCAAATTCCCAAACAACCCAATATACAATGTTGCCTATAATTTTGAGTTCAGGTCTCTAGAGGGACAGTTTATATGCTTATAAAGAGTCATTTTTCCAAGCCCTGTCTCCCCCATCAGCTGCATATTTTATAACTCTGCCATCCTTCATTCTGGGTATTTTTGTTCACTTATCAGTCTTCTCTTTCCATGGTCAGCAGGACCATGTGACCCATATAAGTAAACATTTATTAAAAACTCACATGATTAGCAATGCAAATTAAAATGACACTGTATTTTTTTGCCAATCAAGTTGGCAAAGTTTTAAAAATGTTAATACTTAATGTTGTCAAGTTGCCAAGAAAATGGGTACTGTCTTACACTCTTGTCAAGGATATAAATAGCTTAACCCTTCTGGAAGGTAATAGAGCAATTTTATCCTATGTCTTGAAAATAATATATGTCCTTTAACCCAGCATTTACACATTGAGGGTGTTTGCTAAGTCTCTTAATTTAACTCTCGCAATAATATCATGAGGTAGTTACTATTATTATTGGTACTCACTTACTAATGAAAAAACCAAAACTCAGAAAGGGTAATTTGTTCCAGGTTATACAGTAAATATATGGCCAGAAAGGGACCCAAATACAGATCTCAAATGTGAGACTGAAATCTCAAATGATGCCAACATCTGTGTTCTTATACTTACTGCAAGAATTATCAAAGATTTACTTATCTAATAGGGAATGTTGAAAACAACCTGAATATCCAATAATAGTGAGTTGATTTTTTAAATTATAGTGTAACTATACAGATATATATATATACAAAAAAGAACATATATTATTTTTAAATGATATTGTAGAAGAATATTTAATGATGTAGAAATATGTTCATAATAAGTAAAAAGACAAGGTCATACAACAGAATGTACAATATAATCTCAACTTTATAAAAATATTGGTATACATATGCATAGGAAAAAGACCAGAAGAATAGGCACCAAAATGTTAACAGTGTTCATCTCTTACTTCCGGGGTTGTAAGACTCTCTATTGTCTTAATCCTTATCTGCATTGTCTGCATTTTGTATAACGTATGCATATTTTTTGTAAGGAAAGTAAATTACTAAACATGATTTAGGGCCAGACACAGGGGCTCAAGCCTATAATCCCAGCACTTTGGGAGGCTGAGGTTGAAGGATCATGTTAGCCCAGGAGTTCAAGGCTGCTGTGAGCTATGATTGCACCATTGCACTCCAGCCTGGGTGACAGGATGAAACCTTGTCTCTAAAATATAAAAATTTTTAAAAAGATTTAAAAGTCTTGAAAATCTACGTCTACCCCTCCACCCACATTCCCACCCTTTAGCCTGGAGGACTCCAGAGCCGTAATAGTAGCCTCCATTTACTACACATCTGCTACTTGCCTGGCCAGTAAGCTTTTAGGGGACAATTTAGGTACTTCTCACTATCAACCATTTTAGGCCCATGTCACAAATAAGAAAGCTGAGGGCTCCATGACATTATACAACTTGTCAAAGGTGACACAGTTCGTAAGTGGCAGAGCTGAGACTCCAGCCCTCATCCGATTCCAGGGCCTATAGAGCGGTGGTTGAGAGCAAGGGCCCTGTAGCAAGCGGGCTTGGGCTCAGATTCTGACTGAGTCACTCGCTAGCTATGAGTTCTTTCCTCTTGGTACTTCAATTGCTTCTTATGTAAATTTGGAAAATAATGGTGTTTCTCATGTAACGATGAGAATTAAATTAGTTAATTATGTAAGGTGCTTAGAACAGCACATGGTATGTAGTACCTGAAGGGCTATTGTCAGTAAAAAGGCCCTACTAGTTAATGCTGGGAGGCAGGATAAAGTGGCTGAGGAAACATGGAGCCAAGTACATCTGGAACTGCAATCAGTGGTGGCCACTTAACTGGGTGACCTTGAGCAAGTTACCTGATCTCTCTGTGCCTCTGTTTCATTATCTTCTGTGTCAAATGCCTGGTTCCTGGTAATTGCTGATGATGACTATTGTCCTAATCATTCTATATATCTTTCTTTTTTCCCTGCACAGTATGATGCAGTTGCTGGTTAGGAAGCCACCCCTTTGCTCAGGCTGAGCTCTACCCCTGGACCACACTGAAGAGCTATTGCTAAGATCCATATGGGGAAGCCTAAGTACAATGATAGATGTAATGTGCTCTTGATCTTTTTCAGGAGAGGGATATGTTCTGATTCTGAAGCAGGAAAAGAAGTTCGCCAATTTAACACCTTTCTCCTTTACTTATTTAACGACAACAGTAACAAAATCTTCAGCTCTGCCAGAAACAAGGAGCCCCAAAATGTTTTGCTTCTTTAATAGTACAAAAAAAAAAATCTATCTGCTTGCCGTTTACCTCCGAAGCCTAGAATCACAACAATTCTCAGAGCAGTGGCAGAGAGAGCAGTTTAATGGCTTTAAGACTTTTTGACTGTATGCAGCCTGGGAAAATAAACACCAACCAACATTAAGGTGTCTGCATCTTCCCCTGGGAGGAGAAGGGAAGAGGGAGAAATGATGTCAGCATCTCAGAGAGTGGCAGGACTCATGTTGTTTTCTTCTTTTAACATTATAAGACTAATGCTTGCTATGTTCCCGCCCACCGCTCCCTGTGCAATCTCTCCCAGCTGTGCCAAGACACATAATCCTTGTTCCCTTGGACCACCCAGAAGGTCTGATTTGGAATGGCACTAAACAAATGACACGTCATCCAGGTTCCTGGGAGCACCAGCCCTGGGCGAATGACTATGGGGATGTAATCTAGTTCGATATCATCCCTTCCTGGGATGACTCTGGAGGGGCCACCTCAACTCCACACTTTTGATTTATTTGGGGTCAGCACCAGCAGTCTGGCTCAGCATGGACTACACTACTGGTCTTGGGAGCAGAGTAACCAGAATCTGCTCCCATCAAGGTTGATCTGAGCCGTAGTCAGTTCTCCTGCTGGGGAAGGTAGGCCCTGGCTGAAGGGACACATACAGGCCTCTTTAGGTCAGGTCCAATGTCCCAGCTGAGTCATTTCCTCAAGATAAAACTTTAAGGAAAACCAGTGGCCTGAGGAGTGTAGGAGATCATGTGAGGGCCTCAGAAAGAAAAGGCTGCTGAATTAAAGATGGATTCTTCAGCAAAATGTATCCTCAGTAAGAGCAAACCACAGATGTTCTAGAGCAGGTGTCTGCAAACTGAGGGCTGTGGTTCACACTCAACCCACTGCCTGCTTTTATGCAGCTGGTGAGCTAAGATTAGTTTTCACATTTTTTAATTGTTGGGGGAAAAAAAGCAAAAGAATAACAATATTTAGTAACACATGAAAATTATATGAAAATCAAATATTAATGCTCATAAGTAACATTTTTATTAGAACACAGCTGTCTGTGGCTGTTCTCCTACAACAGTGGAAGAGTTGCAACAGAGGCCATGTGGCTCACACAACCTAAAATAGTTACTATGTGACCCTCTGAAGAAAGGATTTGCTGACCCCTGTTCTAAGGCAGTGGTGTTCAAACTTCAGTGTGCATCTGCAATCACCTGCAGGGCTTGTTAAAACACATTGCAAGCCCCATTCTGAGTTTCTGATTCAGTAGGTCTGAAGTAGAGTCCGAAATCTGCATTACTAATAAATTCCCAGGTGATGTGGATGCTGCTGGTCCAGTGGCCACACTTTGCGAACCAGTGTTCAAGAGAACCAGGAACTGTGATGACCCACTGGACAGAGAGAGCAAAAGGAAAATGAGAGAAGACACTGACGGGAAGGGATTTCTGAGGAATAGTAAAGCTGGAAAGGTAGGTAAAGAAATGTTCAAGGAAATAAACATGTGTTTGAGTGTACTTCTCTGCAAACATGCACATAGAAACAGCAGACAGAGAGGAAGATGAAAGATTTGGAGCTTTAATGGGAAGGAGACACTTCTTTGATTAAAATATGTGGGCTGAAAAACAACAAATTCCGTTTAAGTTCACTACTCAAGTTCACTTGGCTTTTAACCATCTCACTCCCTCTAAGTGGGACTTGAAAGAGTTGCTTATGAAAGTACTAGGTTGAAAACGAAGAAGTTAGTTCTTAACCCTTTGGGGTAAGGGTGTTTTAACTTAAACTTTATTACTTCTCTCTCTTAGGCAAAGGAGCCAGTTATTTGTTTGGGTTATCTATTGCTACATATCAAACTATTCCAAACTTTGTGGCTTAAGACACAATAACTGTTTGTTGTTGTTGTTGTTGTTGTTCAGGATTCTGTAGCTGGACTGGGTTCACCTGGGTAGCAGCCCTGCTGCTCTTGTCAGAGGCCACTGGTGTGGCTACCTTTAGCCACCGGGTTAGGATGGATGCTGGCATATCCAGGATCTCAGGGCCTCGCCCTCGTTATGGGGCCTCTCCACGTGTCTTTCCAACAGGACAGCCAGACTTTTTACGTAATGGTTTAGGGTTCCCAGATGCACAAAAGCAGAAGCTGACAGGCCTTTTTAAGATTAAGGGACAGAACTGGCACAGTAACAGTTCCGGGGCTTAAAGTGGTTGGCCAATCCAGATTCCAGGGCACATGACCCCACAGGTATAAACATTGAGAGGCAAGGCTCCAATGTAACAGACTAGAGAGGGGTTTGTCTTGGAAGGATTTCCAGAAAACCAAAGGAAGACATGAAAAGAAGAGAGATCCCCCAGGGAATGAATAGGTGGCTTCACAGGGACAAAACTAAGATTTATGGTAATTTTTTGAGTGGCACCATAGGACTGAAAGCACTGGAAGCTTTTCAAGAACATTAATCATTTTTCCTTTTTTATTTTTTAATTGTGCCTACACAAGTTCTAGAACAGCAAATACTTCCTAATTTGACTAAACTCACCTAGTTACTGGCAATTACCTTAATTGTACATTCATGAAAAACTCACCAGAAGTGAAATAAGATTACCTTTAAGGGATGTAATTGGTGGGTTTTGTGTGTTTTTTTTGCTGTTGTTTTCTTTTTCTTATAATACAAGCACACTGGTAGGTCCCCTTTTGAATGTTCTGCAGGTATCTGCAAATTAGAGCTTGCATTTGGGGAGAAAAAAATGGAACAACCACTTTCCTCCTAGTCATTCCTTCATTCTTTTTTCCATATTTGTCCACTTATTTGTTTGTTTTCAATTATAAACGGAGTTTGTTCAATACACATTTTAATGTACCTCACATTTTCATTTAACACTCTGACCACATGAGCATATACAACTCTATGTTATTCTTTTTGATGGTCGCATAGTGTTTTATTACATTATTTAGCTAATCTCTAATTGTAAGAGAATTAAAAACATATGTTCACACAAAAACTTGTATATGAATATTCATGACAGCATTATTCATAAAAGCCGAACAGCAGAAACAACACTAAAAACCATCAACTGGTGAATGGATAAATAAAATGTGGTATGTCTATACGATGCAGTATTGTTTGCCAATAAAAAGAAATGAAGTACGAATGGTCCCTGACTCACGATGATTTGACTTAAGATTTTTTGACTCTACGGAGGTGCAAAAATGATATGCATTCGGTGGGAACCATACTTCAAGTACCCATACAACTACTCTGCTTGTCACTCTCAGTACAGTATTCAATGGCTTGACTTACATGAGATATTCCACACTTTATTATAAAACAGGCTTTGCATTAGATGGTTTTGCCCAACTGTAGACCAATGTAAGTGTTCTGAGCACATTTAACGTAGGCTAGGCTAAGCTATGATGTTCAGTAGGTTAGGTGTTTTAAAGCATTTTTGACTCAATAATATTTTCAATTTATGATGGTTTCCTTGGGACATAACCCTGTCATAAATCAAGGATTATCTGCACTGATGCATACCACAACATGAATGAACCTACGCTAAGCAAAAGAAGCCAGACACAAAAAGCCACATATTTTATGATCCATTTATATGAAATGCAAATCCATAGAGACAGAAAGTGGACTTGCATTCCTTCATTCTTGAAATGCTCTCTGCATTAGCCCGTTTTCACACTACTATGAAGAACTACCTGAGACTGGGTAATTTATGAAGAAAGAGGTTTAACTGACTCACAGTTCCGCATGGCTGGGGAGGCCTCAGGAAACAGAATCATGGTGGAAGGTGAAGGGGAAGCAAGGCATGTCTTACAGGGTGGCTGGGGAGGCCTCAGGAAACAGAATCATGGTGGAAGGTGAAGGGGAAGCAAGGCATGTCTTACAAGGTGGCTGGGGAGGCCTCAGGAAACAGAATCATGGTGGAAGGTGAAGGGGAAGCAAGGCATGTCTTACAGGGTGGCTGGGGAGGCCTCAGGAAACAGAATCATGGTGGAAGGTGAAGGGGAAGCAAGGCATGTCTTACAAGGTGGCAGGAGAGAGAAAGAGAGAGAGAGAAGGGAACTGCCACACACTTTTAAACCATCAGACCTCGTGAGAACTCACTCACTCTCATGAGAACCACATGGGGGAAACCGATGTCATGATCAACCAGGTCCCTGCCTCAACATGTGGCGATTACAATTTGAGATGAGATTTGGGTGGGGACACAGGGCCAGACCATATCACTCTCCTTCCTGGGCTTCTGCAGTGAGTCTCTTCTGGGTCTCCTCACTAGCTTTGTGATGAGTTCTGCTTCAGGTGTGCCACCCTCCACCTGCTCTTTCAGCACTATGGTCCTCGGTGGCCCTCATCTTCTCTCATTCCACATGCTCCTTCTTACGGAACTCACAACCACTGTGACAGATTTGCTGACACTATGACTTTTGAGCATATTCCTCCAACCTTCTTCCTAAAGCCCTCATGAGCTACTTGGTTTAGATAATTACCTGTCTGCCTTCTATGTTCCCAAGTACTGTACATATATTTTTTTGCATATTAATCACATAGTATTTAATTATTTTGTCTGGAGGCTGCCATCTTATCTTTCTTTTTAAGTTTAATTTAATTTTCTTTTTTAGAGATAGAGTCTTACTCTGCTGCCCAGGCTGGAGTGCAGTGGTGTGATCATAGCAGCCTCTAACTCCTGGGCTCAAGCAATCTTCCTGTCTTGGCCTGTCAAAGCACTGGGATTACAGGCACGAGCCACTGTGCCTGGACTTGCCTTACTTTGTAAAATATCCAGTGCTTAATACAGTTGTAGACAATGAGTGTTCATTATTGAATGGGAGAGGAAAATAGTAATAACAGCTAATACTTTTCTTGTGTTTACTGAATACCAGGCACGGTTTTGAGTTTTTTATTTGTATTAACTCACTCAACCACCACATAAACCCTTAAATGCAGGAATGTTATCATGCCAATTTGAGTGGAGAAACTGAGATTTAAAAAAAAAAATTTAAGTAACTTTTTAAAGATCACATAGATACCAAATGGCAGAGATAGAATTAGAACCCAAACACTGTGGCCACAAAGTCTGTGTTCTCAACCACTATGGTATATTGACATTGAGAGACTTGGATATTCCATTTTCCTCTTCCAAGCCCTCAAAATTCCAGTATGGCCAAATGAATACAATAGACTTTCTCTTTGACTCTGGCCATAGAAAGTGACTTTTTCAGGGTCATTGTTCATAGTTTGTTTTCGGGGTCATTGTTCACAGTTTGACTAATACTTGTCAAAGTGTTAGTCAATCGACTGTATTGCCTAAGCCAAACTTTCTACACAGATAAGCATTACTGTGAATTCATTCGAAAATATTTATTGAGCACTTCATATGCACCATGCACAGTCGTGGGCATTGAAGATAGACTGGTGATCCAGAAATGAACCTGTCCTTTTGAGGCAGAACTTGGGAATAAAGACATTTTCTACTTTCTACATATACTTGTCAATAGATCCCCCAAAGTCTGTCTGCCAATTAACTTCTGGTTAAACAAGAGTTGAGATAAATCTGTGACACTGCTTGTATTAGTCAGGGTTCTCTAGAGAAACGGAACCAATGGGATAGGAGAGAGAGTGGGGTGGGTGGGAAGGGAAAGGAATATTTTATGGAACTGGCTCACACAATTGTGGGGGCTGGCAGGTTTGAAATTTGTAGGGAAGGCTGGCAGGCTAGAAACTCAGCTAAGAGTTAATGTTGCAGCCTTGAGTCCCAAATCCACAGGGCAGGCCAGCAGGCTGAAAATTTAGGAAAGATTGTAATGCAAAATTCCTTCTTCTTCAGGAAACTTCAGGCAAAATTCTTCCTTCCTTGGGAAACTTCGGTCTTTGCTATTAAGACCTTCAACCAAGGCCCACCCACGTTATGGAGGGTGATCTAATTTACTTAAGGTGCACTGATTATAAATGTTAGTCACATCTAAAAATTACCTTTATAACAACAGCTAGACTAGTGTTTGACCAAACAACTGGGCATCCTAGTCCAGCCAAGTTGACACATAAAATCAGCCATCACACTGCCCATTAGCCACAGGTGCACTAAGTTGGGGAGGAAACATTTTAGAAGCTGTGAATAAAAGCGTTATCTCCAGCTAAGGAAAAATGTTGTTAACTTAGAGGCTATTTTGTATGCACTGTCTAATTTACTAAGAATGCGCTTAAATATGCCTTTTTTATTTTGTCTTCTAATTTGCAAATAACCCATACCACCTCCCTCCATTGTGCCCAAATACTCCCTTCTCTGAACAAATGATTGCATCTGCCATTTCACCTTCTGGAATGCCCTTCCTCTTCCTCATGAAAGGCATTAATCAAGACACTTGTCCTCCACTACATTTTCCATGATGCCTCTCATCTAGCTGCAGGCTTCCTAGATGCTCCACAACTCATAGAGCTATAGAACTTTAGAACTTGAAGGGGAGGATAATTACTAGCCAATATAGTCAAATTTGCTCTTTTTACCTCTAAGGAAACTGGATGCAGTGACTCGCCTGAATTTGAGGTGAAAGGAGGCCTAGAATTCAGGTCTGTTCTCTGCTAGCCTCAGGCTTTTATAGATGGGGTAGGCAGGGGAGAACCATTGCATATTGGAAATAAAACTAGCCTGATGGAATAGATGAGATTCTGCCCTGGATATAACTAGCAGACCTTGACCAAGATTTTTAATCTCCTGGAATGCCAGTTTCTTAATTTGTTAAATGGCTTAAATAAGTGTTTCTCAAACATTGATAGGCATATGGATCGCCTGGGATCTTGTCAAAACAGACTCTATTTCAACAGGTATGGGTTGGGGCCTGAGGTTCTGCATTTCTTTTTCTATTTTTTTTGAGATGGAGTTTCGCTCTCGTTGCCCAGGCTAGAGTGCAATGGCGCAATCTCGGCTCACCGCAACCTCTGCCTCCCGGATTTAAGCAATTATCGTGCCTCAGCCTCCCGAGTAGCTGGGATTACACGCATGCACCAACACGCCCGGCTAATTTTTGTACTATTAGTAGAGATGGGGTTTCTCCATGTTGGTCAGGCTGGTCTCGAACTCTCGACCTCAGGTGATCTGCCTGCCTCGGCCTCCCAAAGTGCTGGGATTACAGGCGTGAGTCACTACACCCAGCTGAGGTTCTGCATTTTTTTTTTTAAAGAAAATAAATGCTTTTATTTTTCCGTGATTACAAACACAATTGAACATCAAATGCACAAAGTAAGAATTATACGGGGGAAAAAATCAGATACGTTCATATATATATCACCTTTTCAAGGCTATTTCCACCCAGAATAACCTTGGTTTGCCAGGGCCAATAGAAAGAAGTCACAAAATCGCCTTTAGTCAAATTTGTGTGTTTGCTTTCTTCTATAATTCCAATACCTCCACCATCAATGACTTGAGATAGCTGCCAAGGTGTTATATAATCAGTGCCAGTGTCTTCATTCTACAACGAAGGCTGTCACTTCACACTTGGAAGGTTGCACAGCGGCCAGGCAGAGGCGCTCCTCACTTCCCAGACAGAGGGGCTGGTCAGAGGAGCTCCTCACATCCCAGACGATGGGCGGCCGGGCAGAAGCGTTCCTCACATCCCAGACGATGGGCGCCGGGCAGAAGCGTTCCTCACATCCCAGACGGGGCGGCCAGGCAGAGACGCTCCTCACTCCCTAGATGGGGTGGCGGCCGGGCAGAGGCGCTCCTCACATCCCAGATGATGGGCGGCCAGGCAGAGACGCTCCTCACTTCCTAGACGGGATGGCGGCCGGGCAGAGGCTGTAATCTTAGCACTTTGGGAGGCCAAGGCAGGCGACTGGGAGGTGGAGGTTGTAGCAAGCCGAGATCACGCCACTGCACTCCAGCCTGGGCAACATTGAGCATTGAGTGAGCGAGACTCCGTCTGTAATCCCAGCACTTCGGGAGGCCGAGGCGGGCAGACCACTGGAGGTCAGGAGTTGGAGACCAATCTGGTCAACACGGCGAAACCGCGTCTCCACCAAAAATACAAAAACCAGCCAGGCGTGGTGGTGTGCGCCTGCAATCCCAGGTATTCGGCAGGCCGAGGCAGGAGAATCAGGGGAGCCCGAGGCAGGGAGGATGCAGTGAGCCGAGATCATGCTGCTGCACTCCAGCCTGGGCAACAGAGGGAGACCGTCTCAAAAAAAGAAAGGGAAAGAAGGAAGGAAGGAAGGGAAGGAAGGAAGGAAGGAAGGAAGGAAGGAAGGAAGGAAGGAAGGAGGAGGGAGGGAAGGAAGGAGGGAAGGAGAGAGGGAAGGAGGGAGGGAGGGAGGGAAGGAAGGAAGGAAGGAAGGAAGGAAGGAAGGAAGGAAGGAAGGAGGGAGGGAGGGAGGGAGGGAGGGAGGGAAGGAAGGAGGGAAGGAGAGAGGGAAGGAGGGAGGGAGGGAAGGAGGGAAGGAAGGAAGGAAGGAAGGAAGGAACGAAGGAAGGAAAGAAAGAAAGGAAAGGAAAGGAAAGGAAGGAAGGGAAGGAAAGGAAGCTTCTGCATTTCTAAGTAGCTTTCAGTTGCTTGCCTACACTACTGAGTGCCTGGATTTTCTTTTGAGTAGGTGGGCATAGATGATCTCTAAGCCCACTTTGAGCTTTACAACTCTGCGATGTGGCGATTCTATGATTGGAGATGGTGGTGTCAAAGGCATATAAAATGGGCTGTAGGAAAAAAAATACTAAATTTTACCTACACTTCTCTGTACACTTTTGCCTATAGTATTTTCTTCTACATAGGATCACCATATATTCTAATTTGCCTGAGAAAGTCTTGGCTTATGCCTGTTTCCCATTCTGATTAATCATAGAGACCCCTTCACTATCAAAAAATGATATGGTCACTTATCTTCTAAGTTACTTTTTCTCCTTATCTGTGTCCACAGAATACAGAATGCATTAGATTTCCACCACTTGCCTATTTCAAGCCAAGGAAAAAAAGTGTGTTCCAGATAGTTGTTTTACACAGTATGTCAGAACCCCATGATTTGTGAATTGCTGTTTTGTTTCCCTACTAACAACATAGTCAGTTCAGGAATTTTTGGCAAGAGCCTTTTGTGTCCAGCCCGCCCAAGATGTGGGACCCTGGGAAAAACTGCTTGCTGTTTGTTTTGTGGTGACTGACAGCAAAGCTCGCTTGAAAAATTAAAAGCTACATGGAAAATACCTCACGGGTGATTTTTCCATTCCCTATTCTCACAGAATCCTTGTCTGAGTGTACAGTTCCCAAGTTCAGGGGCAGCTTCAGGGAGTGAACTTCGATGCCCACCTATCTCAAGGCATTCCTGAAAGCACTGCATGGAGGGTGGGGTTCAGCCCCAAACCATAAACCCCTCACCTACTGTTTCTTTGTCTACTTTCTTTTTTTTTTTTTTTTTTTATTTGAGATGGAGTCTCACACTGTCGCCCAGGCTGGAGTGCAGTGGCGCAATATCAACTCAATGCAACCTCCTCCTCCTGGCTTCAAGCGGTTCTCCTGCCTCAGCCTCCCAAGCAGTTGGGATTACAGGCGCCCACTACCACACCAAGCTAATTTTTCATATTTTTAGTAGAGACGGAGTTCCACTATGTTGGCCAGGCTAGTCTCAAACTCCTGACCTCGTGATCCTCCTGCCTCAGCCTCCCAAAGTGCTGGGATTACAGGCATGAGCCACCACGCCCGGCCTCTTTGTCTACTTTCTGTCTTGCATTGTATTTCTTCAAAGAATCCCAGTCAAGGGATTATATTCCCAGAAGCTTTAATATCAATTATTATTTATCTTTTATTATTAGCTAGTGAGAGTCAATAATAGCTAGTGGCCTTTATTCATTTTTCTATTCATTTAATAACTATTTGCTAAGTTCCTACAGTGTGCTAAGAGAAGATTATTTGACAGCTGAAATTAAGAACTGGACACAGGTTTAGTCTGTGGATCTTAGTCCCTAACTGAAAGCAGATGGGAAAGAGAGAGTGTCGTTAGTGGAAAATTGAAGGAGTAATAAATGTGACAGCCTCTTGTTTTCTACAATTGATTCAGAACATAAGTGCCTATGCATAAAAAGGAGAAAGAGACATGTAATTAATATCAGTCAGAAAGGATTAGCCCACTGCTCACCTCCTTCAAGTCTACTCATTCACTGATGATGCTGGGCCACCCAGGAGACCTTGACCACCTGTTTAAACCTGCAACTCACCCGCTAACTCGGAACTCCAAATCTCTGTGATCCTCTATTTTTTCCACTATGCTTGCCTTATAATATACAATATAACTCACCTTTTTATGGTATTTATTGTCTATCTTCCTCCATCGGAATGTGTGCTCCATAAACTGGTTGAGTAAGTGGCTCAGACCTGTAAAATGATGTCAGACACGCAACATTCCAGAATGAGCTGAAACTTGAAAACAATGTCAGAACAACAGAAAGGGACTTTTTTTAAACTGTGAAAAGTAAGAAGAAACAGATAACCACACAGAGCGTTGAGGAATGTTGAATACACTTTAACAAATGACAGAAAGCAGAATCACTCAACTCCTATTTTGCTTCTGTCTTCTCCAAGAAGAAAAACAAAATGGGAACTTGAAAGCACCAGGCAGAGTAAATAATATAAAGAAGGAATTGCAATTCAGAGAATACACTTTGCATATATTCACATCTCCACACCAGCTGAATGGCATCTCAGGTAGTAAGTTTGATCAACATCAAAACCACCGCAGGCACTCTCGAACAGCAGCAAGTGTGTGAGAGATTTTTAAAGTATCCCAATTTTCTAGAGGGAGTAAGAATATACTATTATATATTATGCATGCACAGTACATTGCAATTTTTTTGATGCAAAAGTTGAACAAGACAAGGTCCAGTGCTGAATTGCTGTATGCTCCTATACAGACATCATCTAGTTTGGTCTGAAGGTCATTCATCAGTATTTTTTGAGTAGAGATGTTGAATAAACTTTCTCCTAGCATGAAGCATCCTCAAGATTATAGTTTACATTCTTATTCCCAACAACATAATCAGAGATTTTGTTAAATACAATTTGTGTGTAGCATTCCTATAACTGAGTAATGACCCTACTGAAAAGGAAATGATGTAAGCATGACATAACTTGGTCTTGGTGAGCTCATGCTGACTCTAAGTGATGACTGTTTTTCAAGTGATATCTGTTTGCCATGAAAGTCTAGATTTTTTCTAAAAATCAACATTGCACATATAAGATTTTCAGATCATGCAAAACATTTGGAAGTAACTAATATAAAAGATAACATAATCCATAATCAAAATTATTAGGGTTGGTGCAAAAATAATTGCGGTTTTTGCCATTGGCAGTATTTGCCACTAGCCATTAAAACAATGGCAAAATAATGCCATTATTAAAAAAAAAAAATAGCAAAACTCTTGCACCAACCAAATACTTTGACAATGTTGAATGCAAGTGTAAAATCAAGAAGATAAAATTTAGTAAGGCTAAACGTAACAAAATATCTGTTTTACCCTTACAGGATAAGGTGATCATCCCTGGAAGATTTTCTTGTGATACTTTAGTTGATCATAAATTTAATATAATTTAACTTGGGTTATCCAGATGTGGCTTCTAAGAGAGCCAACATGGTCAAAGACAGTATAAAAAGGAGTACAATAGGCTGGGCACAGTGGCTCACGCCTGTAATTCCAACACTTTGGGAGGCCAAGGTGGGTGGATCAGCTGAGGTCAGGAATTCAAGACCAGCCTGGCCAACATGGCAAAATCCCATCTCTACTAAAAATACAAAAATTACCCAGGCGTGGTGGTGCATGCCTGTAATTCCAGCCTCTCAGGAGGCTGTGGCAGGAGAATTGCTTGAACATGGGAAGTGGAGCTTGCAGTGAACTGAGATCCTGCCACTGTACTCCAGCCTGGTTGACAGAGCAAGACTCCGTGTCAAAAAAAAAATAAATAAAAATAAAAAAATAATAAAAATAAAGTATAATATCCAAGTCATAGGAAGTGACTGGGCTCATAAGAGTCTGGTCTGGTCACTCATGTGGTGTGTAGCTATGGGTGACATGTTTTGAAAGGCTGCTGACAATCTAAGGCAGTCTCTAAGAGCACAGTGAGATTTAGGAGTTTAGAAACCTCATGGAGACTGGCTCTAATTGCCTCAAACAAGAAACTTGTCAGTTTATGCCTTGTCAGGTTCTAAAGCTAGATTAGAGGCATGGAATGGCATAGGAAGTTCCTAGCGAGGTGGCAATAAGAAGGAGAGCTGGGTTTGAGTGACAAGACAGAGGGAAGAGGCTATTAATTTACCCCCTGCACAGGAAAGGTGAAAAGGGAGCATAAGTCAGTGGTAAAAGAAAGGAGGAAGAATGACCTCATGCAGAAAAGGAACCTTCAATCTTTCTTCATTTTTCCCTTTACTGAGATCATGTAGGGAGGGACAATAACATCAACAGTAAGAGCTACCAATATAGAGGCAGCCTAGTGTAGCGGTCAGCAGGGCATACTTTCGAACCAGACTGCCTTTGTTTAAACCCTGGGATTACCACTTAGCTCTACGACTTTGAGTATGTCATTAAACCCAATTGTGCTGCAGATTTTTCATCTATCAAATAGGACTAACAGTACTTAGCTCATGGGGTTGACGTGAGGCTCAAACATGGTATGTGTAAAGTTATTAGACTCATGCTTGACACATAAGCACTGTGCAAGTTTACCACAGATTAAGCACTTGCTGTATCCTTGCATTATCACATCTAATGCTCAGAACAAGCCTGATATATATGGGAATTGTTGAAATAATCTTCTTACAGATGAGGAAGCTAAAACCATTTGAGAGGTTAAGAAATCTGGCAAAAGGTATTCAGATAAAATAATATGGACTCGGGTTGTTCTGATTCAAACATCTGAGATCTTAATCTCTAGGCTTTACTGTCTCTAACTTGATGTCAGAATAACTAGGGAGCCAAGCTTGCAACTGCAGACAAACTGCCAAACCAGAGATAGTATAATTGCCTATAGATTTTGGAAGGGCTGAAGACGATACCCATAAGGTCTAATCTTCAACATTAGATGGAGTGGAAGGCTGGAGTTTTGAAACTTGTGCCATTCGTTAAGGAGCAGAGTTCTAGGTATTACATCAAGGGATAACTATTAGGGGTAACATCATAAAATATTTTCAGGTCAGCTTCACCAAGGTGAGCTATTTGCAACTGGAGCACTAGAACCAAATGCAGTAAAATGAGAAGGATACGCCAGGATGAAAAGCCATTTCTCATTATCTGCAAGGAAAATAAAGCTGTGTCTCATTAGGCTACTGTTCTCTAGGTTTCATATTGTATACTGAATAACCAATAAATGGTTTAAAAACCAAAACAAAGGATACAAAAGCAGAAGATCCAGCAAAATTGGAAAAAAAAAAAAAAGGAAACTAAGCAACAAGCCCGATGGGGAGTTCAACCACAGAAGATTTCAATCTACTACATCTGCAATTTGGACTGCCAGGGACTTTCCTTAGATCATTAACGGCAATTCCAGGAAGCATATTTTAGTGGAAGTTCTCTGAATCAATATTTTTGGTGTGGAATCTCCTGATTAGTTAATGGTGGTCTCAGTTATTTTGTGTACTTACCAAGGTGGGTGTGCTCCTAAACCTGTTTATGTTATTGCACTTGTTATTGTAAATACATACTTTAATTAAATACTATATAAACACTTTAAATACTATAAAAACTGCTGATTACAAGAGTAGTTTCTACAAAAACTAACTTGAAAGGCTAGGAAGAATTAATAAATGAGTCACGAAAAAAGTGCTTTCCGGTAAGATGTGGAAAAGATACTTGCAAAAGAAGGAAAAAGTAATTAAAAGCTAGGATGATCCTGTATCCCATTTGTTTCACGAATGTCTTAGAATATCTCCTTCCATTTTAAAGAAACAAAACCAGAAATCATGGATGACGCATTAGGAGTGTATTTTATGTTAGTGAATGTGAAATCCCATTAGCCAAACAATCTAAGTCTTCTCAATGAGAGCCCTGTTGACATTGTAGATAAGTTGGTTTATTTAGCAGGACTGTTCAGAGTTGAGACATTTAGCCTCTTTGGCCTATGCCCACTAAACACTATGATAGCTTAGCCTCCAGACATTGGGACAATCAAAGATCCCTCTTGGCACAGTTCCAAATGCTCCTTGTAATTAACACAGTAGTTTTAGTGCACCCTGCCAAATATGAGTGCTGCTTGTGCTCAAATAAAAAGCCCTGGCCCTAACTCAAAGATTACAAAATGAATGTATTAATATCTGTTTTAAATTAAAATAATGTTTAAAACATATAAGCATTATTATCATTATTATTATTACTATTGTTTTTAACAACAGAATCTCCCTCTGTCTGGAATGCAGAGGTGCCATCATAGCTCACTTCGGTCTTGATGTCCTAGGCTCAAGTGATCCTCCGGCTTCAGCCTCCCTAGTAGCTGGAACTTCAAGCACGCAGCAATGCACCTGACTAATTTTTTATTTCTGTTTTTTATAGAGACATTGTTGTCCGGGCTGTTCTCAAACTCCTGGTCTCAAGCAATCCTACTCCCTGGGACTCCCAAAGTGCTGGGATCACAGGCTTATGCCAACATGGCCAGCCATTATTTTTAAAATAATTCCTGCTTCAATTGCCTTCCTGTGATTACCCAGCCAGCTACTAGTCTTGACTTTTTTGGTTAAGTGTTCTTCTACATCTGACTACACAGAGACTTTCTAAAAAATGTCAATATCACAGAAGTTACACACATGATACAAGGGATTGTTGAAGGAACTATTTTTCACCTTAAGAGGCAATAACTTAGAGAAAATTACTGATTTCACGTATAGAAGGAACTATCCTCTATGACGGGAATTAAGTTTCTTCTATGAGAATCTACACAGAATGTTCTAGAAATAACTGTTAAATTGAACAAAATGTAATAAAGGCAACATGGTATAATAGAAAGAATAAAAGCCTTAGTGCCAACAAACCTGGGATAAATCCTGGCTCTATTTTGTATGATATATATATACATTGTCAATTTACTTCTCAAAGTCTCCATTAGTTTTCTTTCATAAAAACTATAAAAATAATATTTATCTCAAAGGGTTATGAAGAATAAATAAAACAGCCTATCTTAAGTTTCTAGCACAGTTTCTGGCACATACTAGGCGCATAATAAATGGTAGTTCTCTTCCTCATCTTGTTCCCTAGTGCAAAGCAGAAAAAGAATATTATTTGCTTAAACGCACTGCATGTTAGTGCTTTTGTATTTAAAAATGTGGATAAAACTATAAACATTCCTTCTTGATCACAACCCTACCTTATAGCGGACACTATTAACACTGTTGCCTATCTAAAAGCCATTTACCTCTTTCTTCCTTGTTAGCAGCTGTGTTAGTCCATTTTGCATTGTTATAAAGAAATACCCCAAGACTGGGTAATTTATAAAGAAAACAGGTTTAGTTTGGCTCATGGTTCTGCAGACTGTACAAGAAGCACAGTGCTGGCATCTGCTTCTGGTGAAGCCTCAGGAAGCTTACAATCACCATGGAAGGCAAAGGGGGAGCGGGTATGTCACACGACAAGAAAGGGAGCAAGAGATATGCCAGGCTCATTTAAACAATCAGCTCTCATGTGAATTAATAGAGTGAGAACTCACTCATTACTGTGGGAAGGGCACCAAGCCATTGATAAGGGATCTATCCCCATGACCCAAACACCTCCCACCAGGCCCACCTCCAATACTGGGGATCACAGTTCAACATGAGATTTGGAGGGGACAAATATCCAAACTATATCAGTAGTTTTGGATAAATGTTTTATGTGTTTTGGATAAATATCCTCCGGCCTAGGAATCGGCCTCAATCCAGTCGTTTTGTGGCACAATAGATTACCCTTCAGCAAATGTTTACCCCCTTCCCATGACCTCCATGAGAAGAGTATACTTTCCTGCAACATTGATTTTGACCTTGGAATATGGGCAGCAGGACTAGTGTGTCAATTCCGAGCATAGGCTTGCCCTTCAGGGAGCTTTTGACCTTTACCCTGAGAATGCATGCCCTGGGTAGCTCAGGTCACACAAAAATAAGAGACACATGGAGTGGAGCAGCTTCCCTGGCTGACCTGCCAAAACTTGCAGCCTAAAGTAGAGAAATCCCAGCCGACCTGCAGAAATATGACAAAGAAATAAACATGTATTGTTGCATGTCCCTGAGATAATTTTGTGGTTGTTTGTTCAGCTGACTGATACACCTGCCTGTGAGATATTAGGTAAAATTGCCTGGGAAGCTTCTGGGAGATAGTTTTTCTCTCTGGTAGGAGAAAGGTACATGAAGATAAACTCCCTGCTCAGTGCCACATCCTGATATTGAATGAAGTAGCCAGCTTTTCATGATTAGAAGAAGGCCAAGGGAATCACAGATACCAGCCCCCAAATCAATGAACCAATACCATCAACCATTTTCCTTCATTTCTTATAAAGTGACAAGAATACATTTTTATTTGTTTAAGCTGCAATTTGTTAGGCACCTGCAGTTGAATGTATTCTCAGTAATACATGTCAATATAGAAACCTAGAACTAATTAACTCTAAGAATTTTCTCTTTTTATGACATAAGCTAACATATTTGACAATTCCCAGAATTATTTCTGGTTTGTAAGCAGATGTTGTGTGTTATGTTTTTATTTGTGACATCATTGGCTTATTCATTCAGCATTGCCCGCTAATTCAGCCGATGCCCAAGTGTTTAGGATGTCTTTCCACAAAACCATATTCCCCATAGCTTCATTGCCTCAAAAAATCTTCCTTTACTTTTTAGGTGCACCATTTCCCCATATTGCAATATTCTATGTGTAATGCAGGTTTCATCTTGAATCTTTTTAGTCTGACCATCTTCCATGGACTTTCATAGTCCTCTCTGTCTCCTTAATACATCTGGGCCCCAAAAAATCATAAAAGCGAGATTCCTACACAAATGGTAAGAAGAGCTGAAACAAGCACCTTTCCACTGACTCCTCATTTTAGTGCTAAACTCATGCCAAAAACAAAGGGCACAGATGCTGCAGCATGGAGCAAGATTGCCCGAGTATAGGTCCGAAATCTCCTTCCCAACTGCGTGGATATGGGCTGTGCCTCAGCTGGGGCTGCTGGAAAAAAATGCCACAGACTGGGTGGCTTAAGAGACATTTATTTTCCACCATTGGGAAGGCTGGGAAGTTTAAGACCAAAGTGCCAGCAGATTCAGTTCCTGGTGAGGGCTCTCTTCTTGGCTTGCAGATGGCTGCCTCCTGACTGTGTCCTCACATAGGAGAGAGAGAAACGGCTCTGGTCTCTCTCTGTCTTCTTCTATGGACACTAATCCTATCATGGGAGCTCCACACTCATAAGCTCATCTAAACCCAATCACCTCCCAAAGACCCACCACTGAATACCATCATGCGGGGGGCTAGGGCTTCAACATATGAATTTGGGGCACACAAACATTCAGTCCATAACAGATGGGTTATTTAACCTTCATTTACCTCCATTTACTCATAGGAAAGAATGGCAATATTAACAGTATATACCTCATAGTATTGTTGAGAGGCTTAAATGAGTATATATATATATATATATATATATATATATATATATATATATATATGACCTAGAATGGTATGTAGTAAGGAACAGTTATATAAGAATTGACCAATTTTCTTATTTTCAGGAAAGGGCATGATGGCCTGGTGGGGGTGCTGGTGAGATGGGTGAGTGAGTAATATATGGCTTTCGGAATAAAAGGATTATAGAGTCGGTGACCCAGTGTAATGCTTAAATACCCAGTACAGTGTCCTCGTCAAGGAAGCCTTGACGAGGCTTCCTTAAGACTTCTGGCAATATGAAGCTCATTCTTTCCTAAGTTTGTTCATTCCATTAGAAATTTGTATCCCTATAGCTTCTACTTTTTGATCCTAAGTTTTATTTTTTAGGAATATATAGAGTAAATCTATTCTGTCTTAAATGTGCCAGCCCTTTGAATATTTTTTGTGACATTGTGGTCCATCCCTAGCCCCTTCTGCCATAGGTGTTTTCCAGGGTTGATAGGTCTAACATATATGCCAGCACAGCCTATAGCATGGCACCTTTATTTTATCTATACATCCCAGTTTCCCTATGTCCCTCACGTGGGCACAGCACTGCAGCACAAGGCACATCAGGGCCATCCCAGCCTCTCCCTTGTTTTAGAAACTATATTTCTGTTGATGAAGCCTGTGAATCCCTCTAGCAGCCACATTAACTCATTCTGTGTTGACTTCCCTTGTACCTGAACAGCCCCTAAACCCCACATTCCCTTTCTGTATTCATCCAACTAGCAATGAAATGCTGATGCAGATTCTTGTTTTTATTGTTATTATATTTCATCCTATTAGATGCAGCCCATCACTTTAACCTGTCAAGGTCTTTTTGTATCCCGATTCTGTCATCCACAGTGTTTTCCATCCCATTTAGATCTCTGTCATCTGAAAATCTGATAGGCTTGCCTACTGTGTTTTCATTCAAGTCCTTGATAAAATGATGGAATAGATCAGCGCATGCCACCAAAAACCTGTCCAAATTGTCATTGATACATTAGTCAACACCCCTTTGATAAAATTTTAATAAGTTTCAAATTGCACTTATCTGTATATGAGGATTTCACAAGGCCATTTGTCAAATGCTGAAACACCAGATCTACATCTAAAAGTCCCAGAACCCTATCCTTATTAACAACAACAATAACAACAAAAGGAAATGACACTGTGTGAAAACATAGTTTTTAGTATTAATCCTTATTTTTATTATTATTATACTTTAAGTTCTGGGATACATGTGCAAAACGTGCAGGTTTGTTACATATGTATACATGTGCCATGGTGGTTTGCTGCACGCATCAACCCATCATCTACATTAAGTATTTCTCCTAATGCTATCCCTCCCCTTGCTCCCTACCCCCTGAAAGGCCCCAGTGTGTGATGTTCCCCTCCCTGTGCCCATATGTTCTCATTGTCCAACTCCCACTTATGAGTGAGAACGTGTGGTGTTTGGTTTTCTGTTCCTGTGTTAGTTTGTTGAGAATGATGGTTTCCAGCTTCATCCATGTCCCTGCAAAGGACATGAGCCAATTCTTTCTAATGGTTGCATAGTATTCCATATATGCCACATTTTCTTTATCCAATCTAACACTGATGGGCATTTGAGTTGGTTCCAAGTCTTTACTATTGTGAATAGTGCTGCAATAAACATACATGAGCATGTGTTTTTATAGTAGAATGATACATAGTCTTTTGGGTATATACCCAGTAATGGGATCGCTGGGTCAAATGGTATTTCTAGTTCTAGATCCCTGAGGAATTGCCACACTGTCTTCCACAATGGTTGAACTAATTTACACTCCCACCAACAGTGTAAAAGCGTTCCTATTTCTCCACATCCTCTCCAGAATCTGTTGTTTCCTGACTTTAATAATTGCCATCTAACTGGCATGAGATGGTGTCTCATTGTAGTTTTGATTTGCATTTCTCTAATAACCAGTAATGATGAGCTTTTTTTCATGTTTGTCGACCGCATAAATGTCTTCTTTTGAAAAATGTCTGTTCGCCTGCCTGCCTGCCCTCCCTCCCTCCTTCCCTTCCTTCCTTCTTTCTTTTCTTTCTTTCCTCTTTTCTTCCCTCTGTTGCCCAGGCTGCAGTGTAGTCGGCTCGCTGCACACTCCCTGCCTCCGGCGCCCGTGATTCTCCTGCCTCGGCCTACGGGCTGCCTCGGATTGCAGTCGCGCGCCACCACCCCTGCCTGGTTTTTGTCCTTTGGCTGGAGGCAGGGTTTCACCATGTTGGCCAGGCTGGTCTCCAGCTCCTGACCTCCAGTGGTCTGCCCGCCTCGGCCTCTCGAGGTGCTGGGACTCCAGACGGAGTCTCGCTCACTCGGTGCTCGGTGTTGCCCGGGCTGGAGTGTGGTGGCGTGGTCTTGGCTCACTGCAGCCTCCGCCTCCCAGCCGCCTGCCTTGGCCTCCCAGGGTGCTGGGATTGCAGCCTCTGCCCGCCCGCCGCCCCATCTGGGAGGTGGGGAGCGTCTCTGCCTGGCCGCCCATCATCTGGGATGTGAGGAGCGCCTCTACCCGGCCGCCCCATCTGGGAAGTGAGGAGCGCCTCTGCCCGGCCGCCACCCCATCTAGGAAGTGAGGGGCGTCTCTGCCCGGCCGCCCCGTCTGGGAAGTGAGGGGCGCCTCTGCCTGGTCGCCCATCATCTGCGAAGTGAGGTGCGCCTCTGCCTGGCCGCCCATCATCTGCGAAGTGAGGTGCGCCTCTGCCCCGCCGCCCCGTCTGGGATCTGAGGAGCGCCTCTGCCCGGCTGCCCCGTCTGGGAAGTGAGGAGCGTCTCTGCCCGGCCGCCCCATCTGGGAAGTGAGGAGCGCCTCTGCCCCGCCGCCCCATCTGGGAAGTGAGGAGCACCTCTGCCCGGCCGCCCATCGTCTGGGATGTGAGGAGCGCCTCTGCCCAGCCGCCCATTGTCTGGGAAGTGAGGAGCCCCTCTGCCCGGCCGCCCCATCTGGGAAGTGAGGAGCGTCTCTGCCCGGCCGCCCATCGTCTGGGATGTGAGGAGCCCCTCTGCCCAGCTGCCCCATCTGGGAAGTGAGGAGCGCCTCTGCCCGGCCACCCCGTCTGGGAAGTGAGGAGCGCCTCTGCCCGGCCACCCCGTCTGGGATGTGGGGAGCGCCTCTGCCCTGCCGCCCCATCTGGGAGGTCTACCACGGAGGCCAGACGCAATGTGGGGGCTGGACGTGGTGGCTCACACCTGTAGTCCCAGCACTCTGGGAGGCCGAGGCGGGTTGATCACTTGAGGCTAGGAGTTCGAGACCAGCCTGGCCAACATGGTGAAACATATGAAAAATACAACAGACAAACCAACCAACCAACCCAGCAACAACAAAACAGGTCTACCCTGGAGTGATACTCTAATATTTTCTATTTTCCTCCCTTTCTGATCGTTTATCCCACTTTCTTTTTCTTCCTCTTCCTTCTCCTTCTTCTTTGTCAAAGACATAGAGGTTTGAGTTATTATCATTGATCCATACAAAGTCCCTCTCTCATTTATTTTCTTTAATTCCCACCCCCCATTTCTATTCCCCATCTTCCCATGTGCAATCTTCCTAATATGTTTGATATGCATCTTTTTGTTTGTATGTATTTTTAGAAAATGTTTATTGTTTTGTGTGCAAAAAAAATTAATAAAAAAATGGAAATACAAAAAAAAAGAAAAATGTTCATATCCTTCACCCACTGTTTGATGGGGTTGTTTGTTTTTTCTTGTAAATTTGTTTAAGTCCCTTGTAGATTCCTGATATTAGCCATTTGTCAGATGGACACATTGCAAAAATTTTCTCCCACTCTGTAGGTTGCCTGTTCACTCTGATGATAGTTTCTTTTGCTGTGCAGAAGCTCTTTAGTTTACTTAGATCCCATTTATCAATTTTGGCTTTTGTTGGAATTGCTTTTGGTGTTTTAGTCATGAAGTCTTTGTCCGTGCCTATGTCCTGAATGGTATTTCCTAGGTTTTCTTCTAGGGTTTTTATAGTTTTAGATCTTACGTTTAAATCTTTAATCCATCTTGAGTTAATTTTTGTATTTACAAGAAAAAAACAAACAACCCCATCAAAAAGTGGGCAAAGGATATGAACAGACACTTCTCAAAAGAAGACATTTATGCAGCCAAAAAACACATGAAAAAATGCTCAGCATCACTGGCCATCAGAGAAATGCAAATCAAAACCACAATGAGATACCATCTCACACCAGTTAGAATGGCCATCATTAAAAAGTCAGGAAACAACAGGTGCTAGAGAGGATGTGGAGAAATAGGAACACTTTTACACTGTTGGTAGGACTGTAAACTAGCTCAACCATTGTGGAAGTCAGTGTGGCGATTCCTCAGGGATCTAGAGCTAGAAATACCATTTGACCCAGCCATCCCATTACTGGGTATATACCCAAAGGATTATAAATCATGCTGCTATAAAGACACATGCACACGTATGTTTATTGCGGCACTATTCACAATAGCAAAGACTTGGAACCAACCCAAATGTCCAACAATGATAGACTGGATTAAGAAAATGTGGCACATATACACCATGGAATACTATGCAGCCATAAAAAATGATGAGTTCATGCCCTTGGAAGGGACATGGATGAAGCTGGAAACCATCATTCTCAGCAAACTATCACAAGGACAAAAAACCAAACACCACATGTTCTCACTCATAGATGGGAATTGAACAGTGAGAACACATGGACACAGGAAAGGGAACATCACACACCGGGGACTGTTGTGGGGTGGGGGGAGGGGGAGGGATAGCATTAGGAGATATACCTAATGCTAAATGAAGAGTTAATGGGTGCAGCACACCAACATGGCACATGTATACATATGTAACAAACCTGCACATTGTGCACATGTACCCTAAAACCTAAAGTATAATAATAATAAAATTTAAAAAATATTGAAAAAATTTAAAAAAAGAGAATTTTTGTACAAGGTGTAAGGAAGGGGTCCAGTTTCAGTTTTCTGCCTATGGCTAGCCAGTTTTCCCAACACCATTGATTAAATAGGGAATCCTTTCCCCATTGCTTGTTTTTGTCAGGTTTGTCAAAGATCAGGTAGTTGCAGATGTGTGGTGTTATTTCTGAGGCCATCATTCTGTTCCATTGGTCTATATATCTGTTTTAGTACCAGTACCATGCTGTTTTGCTTACTGTAGCCTCATAGTATAGTTTGAGTTCACATAGCATGATGCCTAGAGCTTTGTTCTTTTTGCTTAGTATTGACTTGGCTATATGGGTTCTTTTTTGGTTCCATATGAAATTTAAAGTAGTTTTTCCTAGTTCTGTGAAGAAAGTCAATGGTGGCTTGATGGGGATAGCATTGAATCTATAAATTACTTTGGACAGTATGGCCATTTTCATGATACTGATTCTTCCTGTCCGTAAGTATGGAATGTTTTTCCATTTGTTTGTGTCTTCTCTTATTTCCTTGAGCAGTGGTTTATAGTTCTCCTTGAAGAGGTCTTTCACATCCCTTGTAAGTTGTATTCCTAGGTATTTTATTCTCTTTGTAGCAATTGTGAATGGGAGTTTGCTCATGATTTGGCTCTTTGTTTGTCTATTATTGGGATATAGGAATGCTTGTGATTTTTGCACACTGATTTTGTATCCTGAGACTTTGGCTGAAGTTGTTTATCAGCTTAAGGAGTTTTTGGGCTGAGACGATGGGGTTTTCTAAATATACAATCGTGTCATCTGCAAACAGAGATAATTTGACTTCCTCTCTTCCTATTTGAATACCTTTATTTCTTTCCCTTGCTTGATTGTCCTGGCCAGAACTTCCAATACTATGTTGGATAGGAGTGATGAGAGAGGGCATCCTAGTCTTGTGCTGGTTTTCAAAGGGAACGCTTCCAGCTTTTGCTTATTCAGTATGATATTGGCTGTGGGTTTGTCATAAATAGCTCTTATTATTTTGAGATACATTCCATCGATACCTAGTTTATTGAGCATTTTTAGCATGAAGGAGTGTTGAATTTTATCAAAGGCCTTTTCTGTATCTATTGAGATAATCATGTGGTTTTTGCCATTGGTTCTGTTTATATGTTGGATTACGTTTATTGATTTGCGTATGCTGAACCAGCCTTGCATCCCAGGGATGAAGCTGACTTGATCGTGGTGGATAAGCTTTCTGATGTGCCACTGGATTCAGTTTGCGAGTATTTTATTGAGGATTTTTGCATCAATGTTCATCAGAGATATTGGCCTGAAATTTTCTTTTTTTGTTGTTGTGTCTCTGCCCAGTTTTGGTATCAGGATGATGCTGGCCTCATAAAGTGAGTTAGGGAGGGTTTCATATTTTTCTATTGTTTGGAATACTTTCAGAAGGAATCTTACCAGCTCCTCCTTGTACTTCTGGTAGAATTCGGCTGTGAATCTGCCTGGTCCTGGGCTTTTTTTGAACTTTTTTTTAACTTGTTATTCGTGTATTGGGATTCTACTTCTTCCTGGTTTAGTCTTAGGTGGGTGTATGTGACCAGGAATTTATCCATTTCTTCTAGATTTTCTAGTTTATTTGCATAGAAGTGTTTATAGTATTCTCTGATGGTAGTTTGTATTTCTGTGGGATCAGTGGTCATATCCCCTTTATCATTTTTTATTGTGTCTATTTGATTCTTCTTTATTTTCTTCTTTATTAGTCTGGCTAGTGGTCTATCTATTTTGTTAATCTTTTCAAAAAACCACCTTCTGGATTCATTGATTTTTTGAAGGGTTTTTCGTGTCTCTCTCTCCTTCAGTTCTGCTCTGATCTTAGTTATTTTTTATCTTCTGCTAGCTTTTGAATTTGTTTGCTCTTGCTTCTCTAGTTCTTTTAATTGTGATGTTAGGGTGTCAATTTTAGATCTTTTCCACTTTCTCCTGTGGGCATTTAGTGCTATAAATGTCCCTCTAAACACTACTTTAGCTGTGTCCCAGAGATTCTGGTACACTGTGTCTTTGTTCTCATTTTGTTTTCAAATAACTTATTTATTTCTGCTTTAACCCAGTAGTCATTCAGGAACAGGTTGTTCAGTTTCCATGTAGTTGTGCGGTTTTGAGTGAGTTTCTTAATCCTGAGTTCTAATTTGTTTGCACTGTGGTCTGAGAGACAGTTTCTTATGATTTCCATTCTTTTGCATTTGCTGAGGAGTGTTTTACTTCCAATTATGTGGTTGATTTTAGAATAAGTGCTATGTGGTGCTGAGAAGAATGTAGATTCTGTCAATTTGGGGTGGAGAGTTCTGTAGATGTCTATTAGGTCCGCTTGGTGCAGAGCTGAGTTCAAGTCCTGAATATCCTTGTTAATTTTCTGTCTTGTTGATCTGTCTAATATTGACAGTGGGGGTGTTAAAGTCTCCCACTATTATTGTGTGGGCGTCTAAGTCTCTTTGTAGGTCTCTAAGAACTTGCTTTATGAATCTGGGTGCTCCTGTATTGGGTGCATATATATTTAGGATAGTTAGTTCTTCTTGTTCCATTAATCCCTTTACCATTATGTAATGCCCTTCTTTGTCTTCTTTTATCTTTGTTGGTTTAAAGTCTGTTTTATCAAAAACTAGGATTGCAACCCCTGCTTCTTTTTTGCTTTCAATTTGCTTGGTAAATCTTCTTCCATCCCTTTATTTTGAGCCAATAAGTGTCTTTGCATGTGAGATGGGTCTCCTGAATACAGCACACTGATGGGTCTTGACTCTTTATCCAATTTGCCAGTCTGTGCCTTTTAATTGGGTCACTTAGCCCATTTACATTTAAGGTTAATATTGTAATGTGTGAACTCGATCCTGTCGTTACGATGCTAGATGGTTATTTTTCCCATTAGTTGATGCAGTTTCTTCATAGTGTCAATGACCTTTACATTTTGGTTGGTTTTTGCAGTGGCTGGTACCAGTTTTTCCTTTCCATATTTAGTGCTTCCTTCATGAGCTCTTGTAAGGCAGGCCTGGTGATGACAAAAATCCCTCAGCATTTGCTTGTCTGTAAGGGATTTTATTTCTCCTTCACTTACGAATCTTAGTTTGGCTGGATATGAAATTCTGGGTTGAAAATTCTTTTATTTAAGAATGTTGAGTATTGGCCCCCACTCTCTTCTGGCTTGTAGGGTTTCTGCAGAGAGATCCACTGCTAGTCTGATGGGGCTCCCTTTGTGGGTAATCAGACCTTTCTTTCTGAATGCCCTTAACATTTTTTCCTGCATTTTAACCTTGGTGAATCTGATGATTATGTGTCTTGGGATTGCTCTTCTTGAGGAGCATCTTTGTGATGTTCTCTGTATTTCCTGAATTTGAATGCTGGCTTGTCTTGCTAGGATGGGGAAGTTCTCCTGGATAATACCCTGAAGTGCATTTTCCAACTTGGTTCTATTCTCCCCATCACTTTCAGGTACACCAATCAAACGTAGATTTGGTCTTTTCACATAGTCCCATATTTCTTGGAGGCTTTGTTTGTTCCTTTTCATTCTTTTTTCTCTAATCTTGTCTTCACGCTTTATTTCGTTAAGTTTATCTTCAATCTCTGATATCCTTTCTTCTGCTTGATCTATTTGGCTATTGATACTTGTGTATGCTTCACAAGGTTCTCATGCTGGGTTTTTCAGCTCCATCAGGTCATTTATGTTCTCTAAACTGGTTATTCTAGTTAGCAATTCCTGTAACCTTTTTTCAAGATTCTTAGCTTCCATGCATTGGGTTAGAACATGCTCCTTTAGTTCGAAGGAGTTTGTTATTACTCCCCCTTCTGAAGCCTACTTCTGTCAATTTGTCACACTCATTCTCCATCCAGTTTTGTTCCCTTGCTGGTGAGGAGTTGTGATCATTTGGAGGAGAAGAGGCTTTCTGGTTTTTGGAATTTTCAGCCTTTTTGCGCTAGTTTTTCCTCATCTTCATGGATTTATCTACCTTTGGTCTTTGCTGTTGTGACCTACAGATGGAGTTTTTGCATGGTTGTCCTTTTTGTTGATGTTGATGCTATTGCTTTCTGTTTGTTAGTTTTCCTTCTAACAGTCAGGGCCCTCTTCTGCAGGTCTGCTGGAGTTTGCTAGGGATCCACTCCAGACCTTGTTTACCCGGGTATCACCAGTGAAGACTGCAGAACAGCAAAGATTGCTGCCTGTTCCTTCCTATGGAAGCTTCATCCCAGAGGGGCACCCACCAGATGCCAGCTCGAGCTCTCCTGTATGAGGTGTCTGTTGAACCCTGCTGGGAAGTGTCTTCCTGTCAGGAGGCACAGGGGTCAGGGACCCACTTGAGGAGGCAGTCTGTCCCTTAGCAGAGCTGGAGCACTGTGCTGGGAGATCCACTGCTCTCTTCAGAGCTGGCAGGCAGGAATGTTTAAGTCTGCTGAAGCTGTGCTCACAGCCACCCCTTCTCCCAGGGAGACGGGAGTTTTATCTATAGGCCCCTGACTGGGACTGCTGCTTTTCCTTCAGAGATACCCTACCCAGAGAGGAGGAATCTAGAGAGGCAGTCTGGTTACAGCACCTTTGTGGCACTGCGGTTTGCTCTGCCCAGTCCAAACTTCCAGGCAGCTTTGTTTACACTGTGAGCGGAAAACTGCCTACTCAAGCCTCAGTAATGGCAGATGCCCCTCCCCCCACCAAGCTCCAGCTTCCCAGGTCAACTTCAGACTGCTGTGCTGGCAGCAAGAATTTCAAGCCATGGACCTTAGCTTGCTGGCCTCCATGGAGGTGGTATCCACTGAGCAAGACCACTTGGCTCCCTGGCTTTAGCCCCCTTTCCAGGGGAGCGAACGGTTCTGTCTTGCTGGCGTTCCAGGCACCACTGGGGTATGAAAAGAAACTCCTGCAGCTAGCTTTGTGTCTGCCCAAATGCCCCCCAGTTTTGTATTTGAAACCAGGGCCCTTGTGGTGTAAGCACCTGAGGGAATCTCCTGGTCTGCGGGTTGCAAAGACCATGGGAAAAGTATAGTATCAGAGCTGGATAGTGCAGTCCCTCATGGCATGGTTTCTCAGGGCTTCCCTTGGCTAGGGGAAGGAGTTCCCTGACTCCTCACACTTCCTGGGTGAGGCGATGCCCCACCCTTCTTCTGCTCACCCTTTGTGGGCTGCATCCACTGTCTGACCAGTCCTAATGAGATGAACCAGGTACCTCAGTTGGAAGTGCAGAAATCACCCCTCTTCTGCATTGGTCTGGCTGGGAGCTGTAGATTGGAGCTGTTCCTATTCAGCCATCTTGCCTGGGAATCAGTATTGATCTTTTAAATGTTTACAAAGTTGCACTGATAATCCATTGTGGAGTGCTGCATGGTATATATTATCCAATTCACTTTTTAAAAAATCAGAATACACTTGGAGAATGTTTTTATAGCCAGGGACCTAAAAAAACACTTTGATATTCACTATGAATTTGAATATGACTGGGTATATTCAAGGGATGACTGGACTGGCTCACTGGATGCCTATTTGCATGAAGACTTCCCAGGAGTTTTGTTAGAAGGTCAATGACTTGCTGTAGTAAGACTAATATCCTGCTCCAGAATTATGACCATATGTCTTTGTGAAACTGAAGCCTCCCCTTATTCAGCCAAGCAGTATTCCGGATGGGAATGGAACACATCCAAGGACAGAAAGAATTGTGATGTATGAATTTCATCTGTAGGTAATGACTGAATAAAAGGGATAATGTTCTATTATAGTACAGTGTGGGCTGCTTGAATTCCCTTTTCGTTACAGAGATCAAGGGAAGAAATCATAGATTTCAGAAAATCATGGATTTGAGTACTGACTCTCCTACTTAACAGTTATGCTTATTAGGATGTGCTTTTAGAGAACCTTTGCTAGTCCCTAATGAAAAATCTTTTTTGGTAAATTATGATTTTTAAAAATAACCTGACCTCAAGTCTAGAATTCTCTGTGAGTTTCCAGTGGACTTACTCTAGTTTCTTTTGATATCTTATCTCTTTCTTCTATAGATTTTATTTGAGATTATAGGGTTGAAACTAAATCTCTGGATATTCCCTTCTCAAGTCCACTTTAGACTTTTTTCCCGAATTGTTTGAAATCCGTTTTTCCAAAGTGTTAGCACGTATCTGACCACATCCAGTTTTTCTTTTGCTGATAATCACTGCTTCTAAGTGTCCCAAGTAGTTTTCACTCACTAAAAGTGGTTCTTATAATCCAAACTAAGACTGACTCTAAATATCCCTATTTTTGTGACCAGTGGCTCCTATAGGTTTGGTGTACGTGACAGTTTTTGTTTTGGAATCTCAGAAAAGTAGTGGCTTTCTATGAAGGGGTCAAAGACTAACTCCCCCTCCCCCACCAAAAAATTTGAGCTCAAGGGACTACATAGCTCAATGGGAAATGAAATTCAACCAAGACACTAGAAGACTAAATAGAGTCCAGGGGATAAACAGCAGTAGAGTGGGGAGGGGGATACTGCCTTCTCTTCCTTAAAGAGCATGGAGGTCCTCTGAGGGCTTGGGTAGTCAAGCGGCACGTCTGTGCCTGGCAGAGACATCCTCACGGGCATCTCTGCAGCTAAGAGAATCCTGGCAAAAGGATGTGAGCAGAGCATTTCCTTCTGGGTTCATAGTTTTTCGGGAAAGTGTGTATCTTCATGATGTACAGTGGCACTCTCCCTCTAGCAGGTGGGTTTCTTTGAATTAGAGTTTAACTTCATCTTGGCTTCCAATCAGGAGTCCCTCTTCCTCACTTGGTATCACCCATGAGGTCACATTTACCCTGATGTTCCATGAAAACACTTTATCACCCACCTTCTAAACAGCCAATGTCTTAAGCAGTGAGTCTCATTGCTGTACCAATATTTTAACTGTGAAACAGTACATCTTTTCTACTAATAGTTGACATTGTATTCCCTATAGCAATTAGATTATGGGTGTTTCTATTCCATTTTTTTTTTGTAATCAGTTTAAATTCTTTTTGAAATGTTAAACTAGTCTTTGGGAAAACACTTTTTGTCCCAAACTTAGGATATACATTACTTCCTCATTCTTAAATTTTAAAATATGTCTACAAATTTAGATCTCATTCTTCGATACCATCTACATAGCTAGTTTTATCTTATTTCCTCTTTTCTTATAAAATGACAACTTTCAGTGATGTTAGGTAAACATTGACTGCATGTCTAAGTCCTTCAGTCTCCTGCCTGACTTCATAGGTCCCAAAGGTACCTCTTAGATTTGTGTTTGTGTTAGAGAGTGTCCACCATCTGTCGGCCTCATGTTGATTCTTCTATACCCTTCTCTTTATCAGAGTAGTAGGAAGACTGCAAAATACATTTCCCCAAATCCCTTGCTAGCTGGCATCCAATGGAGGGCAGGACATGAAGGCTGGAGGGAAGAAGCCATTTTTTAAAAATATTTTCTGCTTGCACCTGTGGCAGTGCCAGCAGCAGCAGCCACACGGACAGCAACAGTGGTGACAACAACAGTAAGATTAGCAGTTTGGGCAAGAACATAGAAGCAAGGGTGCCTGGTGAGCACAGGTTCCTGAGGTGCTGTTCAGGCAGCAGTTCTCCAAAGGAAGTAGACTCTATGGCACCGTGTCCATGGGCTGTGGGTAAAATCATTTTCCCTTTTGTTCTCCAGCTCTATGTGCAATCATAGTTTAGTGTAATTGCCAATCCTTGGATAACCTAACCCTCCTTGTTTTACTCCTCTAACCCATTTCTATATTTTCATAACAGATTCCTTACATTAAATGCCCTCTGTCAAACATAGATCTGTTACTGTTCTCCTGATTGAGTAGGGTCCAATACAAGCTGGTAGGAATTTCAGCATGTGTATGCACCATCAGCAGATGCGGTGCACCCAGAATGAATTTCATCATGTCCTGGAAAAACATTTGAGGAAGACTCGATTGACAATGTCAACTCTGCACACCACGGTTCTTTATCTCTTGGTAAAGAATCATCAACCTCTCAGACCCAGTGAAAGATTTTATGTTATTCACTGGCATTTAAAGACACTTGTTTGTGCTGTGCTTGTTTCCCAGGAGGTATGCATTCAAATTACTGGAAAAAAAATGCAAGACTTTTGCATCTCTTGAGCCCTTTCTTCTTTAAGGCATATGATTCATCACTCTCATCTCCCTGCTTTTTTCTTCCCCTTAGTCTCCTAAGAATTTTGAATGTATTTTCTTTTGATATTTCTTCTTCCCTTTCCTTTAGGAACTCTTCGTCTTTGCAGATAAGCTGGCATTCAGAAGGAGGACATGAGACAGAAAGGAAGCCAGTAGAATAATGCTATCACAGAAGAAAGGATGAGGTCAGTGTGGGCTCTAGTCTTATGCCACAGGTTAATTATCATCATATGTAGCCTCTAATTAAGATAAAATATGGAGAATATCTTAATCCCCCACAAAATGAAAAGGAACTTAGCTTAAACTATAGAATAATTTCATAGGTTACCACAGTCAAATTCATGCCCATACCTCTATAGTCAGGAACTCTTCTTTCATCATCCTGAGCAATGAGGAAGGGGACTACTGACTCCAAATTTTGGAAATATTTATGTCATGGCCCATTGCCCTGATGGATTTCTTGACCTTTAATATTTAGAATCTCTGCCTCTATGCATGTTACCCCCCGATATCTGCATGTAACACAGATATGGTAGATTTAGAAGATGACACTTGATTAGACACAAAATTTGGAAGAAAAAAAATCAAACTGTGAAGCTGAATGTTGCCCAGAAGTGAAGAAAGGCATGCAGCCAGATTTCCCCAGCTCTTTGTTTCATCACATGATGTTGCTTGGATATCAGCTTATCAACAGACTTCCACCACCACCACCAGCATATAAACAGAGTCTTCGTAAGAAAACTACACTGAATAGGAATGGCAGCTTTTAAAAGTGGGGGAACTACAGTATAGGGTAAGTTCTTTTTAGGCAAATCTGTCTTTTTGTTTCAGATATATTATTTTGTAGATGTTTTTCTCCCTGAATTCCATGAGTATTTTAATCAAATTTTATCAGGTATAGGCCACTTGAATAGGTAAGATAAATTTATCCAGCGGTAGCCCCAGAAAAGCATACATGAATTGTTGCCATAAGAAAGAGCATCAGTCATTTCTTTATGCTATTTGAGGAGAGAAGAAATCTTTCCAGCTTGAAGCATATTTATTCTCTGTTCTACAGATCTGGAAAATGGGAGGAGGGATATTGAAATGATTTGAGTACAGGATAGAGCATAGGCATCAATCACAGAGAATATTAAAAGAGTATATCTTGGTTGGTATGGTTTCTGGAGTGCACATTGAAGGAAAGCAGTACTAACTAAAATATTTATAGTTTAATTTATACATTTATATAGCAGAAACAGTACACACGGAAATGTTGACTAATGTTTTCCTAATAAATTTCTCTTCTGGAAGAATGGAACCTTCGATGTGTGAACTCAAATCAGTCTCCACATGTATTACAACACTCCTTAAGCATGTGTATATTTGTGAATCTATGTGTGTGCATGTGTTTGTGTTCATGAACATGCATGAAGGTTGGGTAGAGAGAGAAGAAACTGGCATAAAGTGAGAGCTTCTATATTCACGATTTCAGTGAATCAAACACCCAATGAGGTAGGCATTGTAACTGCTGTCTTAAGGATGAGAGGGCTGAGGCTTACAGAAGGAAAGAAACTCAAGTCTTTCTAGTTCTAAAGGCCATACAGCCTCTATTACAGTTTATTTTCTTCAGTTAGTATGCTTGCAGGTATTAATAATAATAATCTATGTTTAGCAGATTGTTACTATGCTTGAGTTGCTGTGGTCTTACTTTCTATCATTCAGTAATTCACACTGCTAACGAAGACAAAGGAGTAAGCAGAGGGGAAAATACTCTGGGTTTGCACTCTGTGACTTGGCAACCTATTCCAATATGTCTGTTCTTGCTGGATTGTTAAATTCATATTATTATACACACTTCAGACTCTAAGCCCTAAATCACCAGGAAAGGAGACTTAATCATAGCAAATGTGACTCCTTTATTCTGTATCTTTGTCAGGCAAGTGGAAACATGACAAGTTTAATAGTTTATTTTATAGTACAATGCTATAAAATTGCACACCTAAATATGCAAGAAGTGGAGAATGATGTAAAGGCATACTATACTGCCACTAAAAATCATATTTTTAAGAAATATTTAATGATCTGAGAAAGTGCACAAAACATAAATTATGATCTCCCTTTTCTAAAATTACACACAATGTACACAGAAAAAATAAATAAATAAATAAATAAATAAATAAATAAATAAATAAATAAATAAATGGAAAGTGAAGCTCAGCATGGTGCCTCATACCTGAAATCCCAGCACTTTGGGAACCTGAGGTGGAGGATAACTTGAGCCCAGGAGTTTGAGACCAGCCCAGGGATCATAGGGGGATCTTTACTAACAATTTAAAAAGTAACTGGGTGTGGGGTGTGTACCTGTAGTCCCAGCTACTTAGAAGGCTGAGGTGGGAGGATGGCTTGAGCCCAGGAGTTCAAGACTGCAGTGAGCTATAATCACTCCACTGTGTTCCAGCCTGGATGGCAGAGTGAGACTCTGCCTCAAAAAATATGTGTAAATAAATAAACAAATAAAAGGAAATCAACCAAATGCTAACAATAATTATGGATAGTTAGATGCAAGTTGAGTATGCCTTATCCAAAATGCTTGGGACCAGAAGTGTTTTGAATTCCAGATTTATTTATTTTTTTTGATTCTGGAAAATTTACATTATCTTTGCCAGTTGAGCCTCCAAAATTCAAAAATCCAAAATCCAATATGCTCCAATGGACATTGCCTTTGAGCATCATGTGGGCACTAAAAAAGTTTTGGATTTGGAGCATTTCAGATTTGGGACTTTTAGATTTGGGATGCTCAAATTGTATGAGTAATCTTATTTTCTTCTTCAAGTTTTAAATTTTTCCAAATCTTCCAAAACAATATATATTACTTTTAGAATCAGATATGAAAATATTATTTAAAATTATCAAAAAATTACTATTATAAAAATAGTATGCTCTACAACCCACCTGTTCCAAATGGTTAGAAAGAAAAGGGCTCTGAATTATTCCTTAACTTCACAAATAATTAATAATTATTTTCATATATAAAGGATGAGAGTAGGAAAAGGTGTGGAATTAAGTAGTCTGGTGATGTCCAATTACTTGGAAACGTGAGCAAATGTTCTTATCCCTTAGAACAAATTACATTTTTAAAAATTCATTTACTTGCTTACTTATTTACTTAAGTACATCCCCAAAACTGGTTGAGCTAAAAGAAATTTTGTGCTGTGCTTTGTTGTTTCTCGGAGGTATAGGATAAACAATGGGACAAAACAGGAAAAGACGACGAAAGCTTTGGAATGTTCCACAACTTCCTTTCATTCGAGTTCCTCCCTCCATCTATGACACTTCCTTACTAAAGGTATGGCTTTTTTTTTTTCACAGATAGAGTGACCTGTCTGTCTCTCCTTCAAGGTTTGAGGAATTTTAATTCTGTCTTTGTTTACCTAGCATTAGGAAGAATATTGGCCGCATAATAAGCCCTTGCTGCGTGTTGAAGGCCATTCATGAGTGAATGAATGAGCACTTGGGTAACCTCCTACACCTGTCCCATTTCAGGAGCTCTGGTAGACGGTCACCTCTTCATGGCTGACCCACTGTCAGTGATGGGAAACTCACTAATTGGCCACACTGTGGCTCCCTGTTGGAGAGCTGTTAGCTCCTTTTGGTCAAAGTTAGTTAAAGCCATTCTCATAAATAGGCTGTAAAAATTGAGTTCTCTCTCAAACCCTCAAGGAAGGATCAACAACAAGGTAAAAATATTAGTAATGTTACCTGTTACTTCTCATTAGGAAAGTTTAGGGTTTTACTAAGGAAAAGAGGTAGGCATTTTTTGCTTTGTAAAATAAAATCATCACTTTTAAGATTTGTATCTTCTATGGAAACTCCCATTGCACTTTGGAGTTCTGCTCTTGAAATTGGCTTACAATTTTCATATTATCTTGTTCTCAATCATTTTAAAAGGCAAAATTAGTTATTCAGGAGTGGAATTCATTCTCTTCAAATATGTTACCCTTTAAAATATCTACTTCAGAAACTAAAGCTGAAATAGTGTCTCAAATTATGAAGTACTTGGCTTTGCTACTTTCACTCTAGATATATTTTCGATACTAAGTTTAAGGCCAAAAAAATAAAAACAAAACAAAACACTAACAGATTTCAGGCCCACACAAAATGTCTAACAGGTAAATGTCACCTTACTCTACCTTTACATATAATTATCTGAAGTTTAGTTTTTATTGCATAGTTATCAACTCGTTTTGAAAATTCTGTTGTTTTGAATTTTTTCACCTAGGGTGAACTTATTTTATCTTGATTTTTCTAAAATGTTGACGCCACTATCTGTTTCCCTATCTGTAAAGTGAACACAATAAATTGCTCATCTCGTAGGATTGTTGAAACTTAAGAGATTATGTATGCAAAATACATGCAAATGCAAATGCAAAATGCTGAGCACAGTATATAATGAACACTTAAGATATATTAGGTATGTAATAGTAATTGAAATCCTGACCCTTCTTGTTTCTTTCTACCTTTAAGAAAGTAGCCTTCTAAATGGTCTCTCTACCAACGGTCTCTTTCCTCAAACCCATTCTCCACTGCAGGGCCATTTTTTTTAATGCAAATCTGGTGAGTTAAGAGTATGGTGTTTTGGGTTGGATCATTTGTTGGAAGGGCATAGAAAGCTGTCCTGTGCATTGCAGGATGCTGAGCACATCCCAGGCCTCTACTCACTGAATGCCAGGAGCACCCCCTCCTCCTCCCACCAATTAGGACAATAAAAAAATTTTGCAGGCATTGCCAAATGTCCCCTGGGGTCAAAATCATCCCTGTTGAGAGCCACTGCCTTAAATAAAGACCTTTGGTGGCTCCTCATAGAATATTTAATCCTTAAACTCAACATAATTAAAAGGTTTCCATCATCTTCCCCTCACAGTCTTTTCACAATCAGACTCTGTTTTCTTTGAACTAAAAAAAAAAAAGAATTTCTAACAGGTTTCCAGGTGTTGTGCATGCCGTTTGAGAACCAGTATTCTAGTCCCTTAAGGAAACTCCTCATCTAAGACTCAGATAAGATGATCATCTCATTTAGAAAACCTTCCTTGACTGCTTAGGGAGCTGGTTTACATTCTTTGTTTTCATGGCACCTTTTTACTAATGATATAATGAACCCTTATCACATTACTCATCCATCTATCTCCCTTGCTTACTGAGAACTTTCAGTGGAAAATTTTCTACCAATCCAGAGGCCTAGCATACTTCAGCTCTGTGTAGCTTATTACAACCTACTTTCCTCAATAAGGATCAAAGAAATTATAAGATCCTGGAAATCCTTAGATGTCCCTCAGTTCAAAACAATTACCTACAATTTTTTACTCACATATTTTCATCATCATACAGATTAGCGGAAAACTAAGCAAATAAAGAGAGGAAACTCCCCAATTGTTATTTTCCAATTGTTGCACATTAAAAATATATATATGTCTAGCAAGAAAAGCTTCTTATTTCCATAAAAGTTAGCTTTGAATACGTCACAATTTGAATGCTGTGGAACGCCACATACTCATCAAAATCACCTGTTCTGTTCCGACAGGACCTCAACCAAGGGCAACAGCGCTACTTTTACAGCATCATGAGGATTTACAACTCCAGGCCCCAGTGGGAGGCCCTGCAGACCCGCTACATTCACAGCCTTCAGCACCAACAGCTGCTTGGTAAGTTTAACTACGTGATCCAAACTAAGCACCTAAGGAATCAACTCGTGCTGTAGCCAGAAGTCGTTTCCAGATAAATAATTCAAGCACAATGACATCTACTGGCGTGCTATTTTATCAACATAGCTGGTGAGCCAAGTTTCAAAGTGCTTATTCTTGACAATGGAAACCAAGGTTTTATGGGTAAATTAATAGGGTTTAAAGAAATTCGAGTATGCATTGTGGTAAAACGTTAACTCTCTGAGATTTGTAAGAACTTAATCAAGTAAATCAATGGGACTGGGCTTAGAAAACCAGGCGAGGCTCAAAGCACAGCTCAGCTCCTTGCTGTGTGCAAACTCAGAGGCTTGGTTTATTCACAACAATAATAGTTACATTTATTGCTCATTGACCATGCTCCAGACATTGTGCTAAGAGCTTTACATACAATATCTCATTTTCTCTCCACTTTATGGCTGTAGAAAATGGAAGCTCAGGCAGGTTGTGTAACTTGATCAAGATCACACACAGGTAATAAATGTCAGGACTTCAAGCCAGAGCTGTCACCTCCAAAGACTATGCATTTTCAGCCCCGTCCTCTGCTGTCTCTCCTCTTCTTTCAACCTCTTTAGATTTTACGAAGCACAAATGAAATAATGGTTGTGAAAGACGTTCACAAATTATAAGCATCAACTTACCGAAAGGCATAATTGTTGTAAAGTCCCTTTTCTTGCAGGAAAGGCTTTCAGTTGCTGGCTGCCCTTCATCATACCATTAACTCCACTAGAGTGCTTTTTAAACAAAAATCTACTCACTTGGCTTTAGCACATCTACTTTATGCTGTTGTTTTTGTATTTACACAAAAGGAAGGCATGGTTTTTGCAATTGATTTAATATAAACAATAACAATAGTTACCTTTTATTGAGGGCTTCCTGTGTGTCAGGTGCTCTTCTAAGAACTTTGCAGGTATTGTATTTAACACTCAAACCACCTCTTTGTGGCAGGTGTCTTTATGACCTACAGTTTACAGAAGAGAAAACTAAAACATGGACAAGTTAAATAGCTTGACCAGGGTCATGCAACTATTTAATAGTAAACAGAGAAGCTGGGATTCAGTCTGGTCCCCATGGTTGTCTGAAGTGTCACTAGAAGCATCATCTAGTAGCTTTGTTTTTAGAGCAAAATTGCATAGAAGCCAATGAATCCAGAAGCAGAAGTATTCAATGCTTAGTGCACATAAAATCCACCAGGTACCTTATTAAAATGCAGATTTCCAAGATTAACCCTCTGAGTTTCTGATTCAGAAGGTCTTTAGAGTCATAAATCTGCATTTTTAATAAGGATTTTGAAAAAGCATGTGGCCTCAGCCCAATGATTCACCAGTTGGTGGTCTGCAGACTACACGTTGAGAAACACTGAGAGAGATCAAATATATCTTTCTGGCTTGAAGAAAGTTTTGATATCGAAGATATCATGGCTCAAGTCCCTTTCCAAATAATTTGACATGTTAATCAATGACTAAGTGTTTATTAACTTATTGAATGAGAAATGCAAAAGAAGAAAAATATACTTCCAGTCTTCAAAGATCATATAATCTGGGCATGCTCACCACAAGAGTAGAAGAAATTTTGTACACATAAGTAAATATTTGCAGTTTTGTTTCCTTATTTGCCTTGTAAAATTGTTGATTTTGAAGTTTCTCTTATTTCTTTCCCTTAGGCTATATTACTCAACGGGAAGCCTTGTCTTATGCTCTTGTACTTAGGGATTCAACCAAGAGAGCCTCAGCCAAGATAGCTCCTCAAAGAACCATTCCCCGGAAAACTTCAGCCATGACAAGATGTCCCTCAGTACTACCTGTATCTGTGGTTCTACCTAGGGCCCAAAGTAAAAGGTGCCAAATGCTCAGGAACTGAGACTTGGTGCATTTTCAGAAACAGGAAGTTTTCCCATGTATCCCTGGTATCTAGTGGGTGCTTTGTGCATATTTGTTGAATGACAGTGAATAATTTCTAATATAAACCCCAGACCTAAAAATAATCTCTGATTCATATAAATTTTGCCAGCAAGACCAAGAGGTTTAAGAGCAATGGAGCCGAGAGTAAGCAAGCCTTTCCACGTAACATCCGTAGAGTAAAAGGACTTTTAAAGCTTTCAAAGTAAAAGTTTCCTTTGAATTAGAACCTCCTAGAGAAGTCCCCAAAACAGCGAAAGGGGACAAGTGACCAGAAGGGGCCAGGTCCTCTGTCACTGGGTGACCATTTCTTGCAAACTATCGTGTATACATTTTGAAAATATACGAAACAACACAGGATTAACACTGATCATAGAGGGCTTACAAAATCATATCATCCCAGCAACAATTGGCCTATGTATTTCCTTCCTCTCCTCTTCCCCATCAGGCAATGGCATTTAATGTAGCCCCAAAGCTCTTCTAGTTCTCACCTGGCTTGATCACTTTGTGTCATCTTGAAACATGCACTTATCAGTCTACCACAGCTGAATTGCTTTTACGGAGCTGTAACTGGCCTTGACATGGGTAAGAGAATTCATGCACACATCTTTCCCTGGCAGCTGAAGAAACACTCTTAAAAGAATATGAAATAACGCCGAAGACTTTGTTTCAGTTCCAACCTTTCTGTGGCCTCAAATATTTTAAGCAAAGCACATAAAACTGTACTAAGCAAAAAGTGAGATAGCAGTGAGTCAGTTCATCATACAAAGGCATAGTATTTCATTAGTTATATTTAATGGTTATTTTCATCACCAGAGATTGTGTGTGTGTGTGTGTGTGTGTGTGTGTGTGTGTGTGTGTGTGTGTGTGTTAAAAATCAGTCACCAGTGCTCATGTAAAGTCAAAACAAAACAAAAAAATGCTTCTTCGTCGGCCGGGCGCGGTGGCTCACGCTTGTAATCCCAGCACTTTGGGAGGCCGAGGCGGGCGGATCACGAGGTCAGGAGATCAAGACCACGGTGAAACCCCGTCTCTACTAAAAATACAAAAAATTAGCCGGGCGTGGTGGCAGGCGCCTGTAGTCCCAGCTACTCGGAGAGGCTGAGGCAGGAGAATGGCGTGAACCCGGGAGGCGGAGCTTGCAGTGAGCCGAGATTGCGCCACTGCACTCCAGCCTGGGCGACAGCGCGAGACTCCGTCTCAAAAAAAAAAAAAAAAATGCTTCTTCGTCATCATTTTAAGATATGTCACCCCATTCAAATCAGCTGATGCCTATGAAAGGAATTGGTTGAGGTGGAATATAAACTTTATTGACAAGGGATACGCTAACATTGATCTGAAAGGAATATGCTGCATTATTATCAGAAAAAAATCATTATCTTCTCTTTGCAATCATGAACATATAAGATATAAAAATTGTCATGAAATTCTGAACACTAGTATTGAGGTCCAGCACTGCTTCTGAGCTCCTATCTGACTTTTCTTTGGGAGGAATGGGAAGCGTGGTTGGCCCACTAGATAAGAAGTCTTGGGGAAGCTAATACTGACCTTGCTGGGGTCATTCACTTAATCATAAAGAAGCTTCTTGACGTCTGCAAATTCTGGCCCTGACATGTATTCTAAATACCTTTACAGTTCGAAGTTAGAAATTGTTACATAGGCTTAGAAGAAGAAAAGACTCCAGTGGGACTGGGATGAGCTGCGTGGTAGCCCTCATAAAGCAGAGAGGTTGGTGGGAGACCTAACTTGGCCTATACTAACCTTCCCATTGTTTTCACAGTGGGCCTTTTATCCCCGCTGAACGGCTTGCCTGCACTTTTATCTTAGACTTTTTTTTGATGAGCATAGGTATTTGCTGTGTAAGCCTTACCTAGTGATGCAGAATATCAAGGAGGCCACTTACAATTCTAAGCTGCATCCATGTATCAAAAATCTCAGAAGCACCTTGCATCCGATAGAGGCTTTTAAGAGCAGATTGACAGGTGAATGTCACAGGTCCACAAGAAGGACAAATAGATCTAAGTTGGGCAAAAGATTCTATTTGTTGGTTCTCCCTTCTAAGATGATAATATGCCCCTGCACTTGAGCACCTTACTTGAAACTTAAAGAAATGTGATTGGTTATGGTGCTGGGAGAAAGGGGTGCACCTGGGAGGACACTGAAAAAGATAAACAAAGGGGAAGGAAGAGAGGACAACCTGTAACTTTTAGAAAAGGCTACTACTTTTAACTGTTGGAGAAAATGCTATTGCTTGCACTCACAATGTCAATATACATTATCAGAACTTAAGTCCTGGAGATCGGAGACTGTTTCACCCGAAATTGCTAGCACCTAGAATGGCCCCTGGTTGCAGTAGGCAATCAATAATAATCTTTGAATAATAACGAGGTTTTCAAAGATTCTGCAAGTCAGACTGGCCTCTGGCTTTGTGATATTATTCTAGAGTCCCAGGAACCCACAATTGTTGATGAGGAGTAACAGAATATCAAGGACAGGTGATGAGACAACAAGTCTACCCTGCAAGGGGCAGGCAATAGAGGGTACATTGGAAAGAATTTTAAAACAATAATAAAGCTGACTACAAGTTGGTCTATTTTTTATTACCACCATGAGCCAGCAATTCTAAATAATATCAGTGATAAAATATTCATCCCGCAAAATATTTTATTGGACTAGGTTCTAAACAATTTCTGAGGTTACTGTTGAGTTTTAAATAATACATGTATGTAAGCTTCAAAGTAGCACATTTGTATTGTTTTTCTTCAATAATCGTTTTACTCCACATGGAAAATAATTCAGAGAACTTCCTGCTATATGGTTGGCTCTCAGTACACGCAGTATCAGCTCATGTGTCTCCAGCCCCTGTAGTACTATATATTCTTGCATTTAAATGATAGATTTGAAATGAACAATGATTGTACCATGATTGTAAAGACAAGAAACAGAACCTGAAATACTTCAATTTTTGATTCTATGTGGTGGTTTAGAGTTTTTTAAAACAATTTTTATGTATAATTTATATGCAATAAATGCACTCAAAGTTCAATGACTTTTTCTTCATTTCAGTTACTGTATTTTAATTTCAAGAAGATGTATGTAATTTTGTTATAAATATTTTTTGTAATCAGCTTTTATAGTCTATTTTTGCTTGTATATGTATTCCCTCTTTTTAAAAAAAAAAAAAATAGAATCGGGGGTACACATGCAGGTGTGTTACATGGGTATATTTCATAATGCTGGGGTTTGGGCTTCTATAGAACCCATCACCCAAATAGTAAACATAGTACCCAATAGGTCATTTTTTGACCCTTGCCCCCATCCCTTTCTCTGCTCTGTTGGAGTCATCAGTGTCTATTGTTTCCATTTTTATGTCCAAATGTACCCTTTGTTTACTTTTCACTTATAAGTGACAATATGTGGTTTTCTGTTTCTGCATTAATTGATTTTGGATAATGGCTTCCAGCTGCATTCATGTTTTCATGTTGCTGCAAAGGACATGTTTTATTCCTTTTTATGGCTGCATAGTATTCCACGGTGTGTGTGTGTGTGTGTGTGTGTGTGTGTGTGTGTGTGTGTGTATTACATTTTTTAAATCCAGTCCACTGTTGATGGACACTTAGGTTGATACTGTGACTTTGCTGTGATGAATAGTGCTATCATAAACATATGAATGCAGGTGTCTTTTTGAGAAAATAATTTCTTTTCCTTTGGGTAGATGCCAAGCAGTAGCATTGCTAGGTGAACTAGTAGTTCTATTTTTATTTCTTTGAGAAATCTCCATACTGTTTTCCATAGAGGTTAAAAGTTCAATGAATCTTGACAAATGCATACAGTCACCTAACCACCACCACAATTGACATAGACCGTTTTCACTACCCCAAATGTTCCCCTATCCTTTTGCAGTCAATCTCCTCCCCTAAAGTCTGGCCCATGGAAATCACTGAGCTGCTCTCTATCACTCTAGTTTTGCCTCTTCTAGAATTTCGCATAACTGGAGTCAGAGTATATAGTGTTTTACACCTGGCTTCTCTCACTAGCATGATGCTATCGAGGGTCCTCATGTTGCATTTGTCAGCAGTTTGTTCCTTTTCTTTGCCGAGTTGCATTCCATTGTACGGATACACCACAATTTGCTTATCCAGTCACTGGTTGATGAGCATTTGGAGTTTTTCTAACTTTGGACTATTAAGCATAAAACTTCTATATATTTTAAATGTGGGCATTTGCATGAACATAAGTTTTTATTTCTCCTGGATAGTTTCCTAGGAGCACAATTACTAAGTCACATGGCAGATTTAGGCTTAATTTTATAAGACACTGCCATAGTGCTTTCCAAAGTGGCTGCACCATTTTGTATTCCCCCTAGCAATGAATAAGAGCCCTGATTGCACCACATTCTTACAATGTCCAACGTTTTAATTTTTGTGTTCTAGTGACTGTGGCTGCTGGGTAGAGGAGAATTTGTATATGTGGAAAATACAAGCATTGCAACTACTAGTTACAGTCACCCTCTTACTGGTAACTGTGACAAATTTCAGGAAAGAGCATCATGATAGATATGGGGGTGATGATAGTGATAATCTGGGAGATTTAATAGAAGAAATTTCAAAGTTTAGCAGTGAACCCTGATAACTCTCCAGTTTATTTTTAGGGAAGAAAGACAGGGATTAGAGGAAGTGAGGAAAAGGAAAAAGAAGTAACCCCTGCAGGAAGGATCATCCCTGGAAAAAACTGTGGCATGGATTCAGTGTGCACTCATTAACTTCTTACCTTTCCTTGTTTGTATTGTTCTTCAGGTTCAGAAATCAACACCCTATCACCACTACAAAATCTTTATGCACTGTATTAGTTATTGATTGCTGCATAATAAATTACTCCAAAATTTCATGTCTTAAAACAACAATATTTACTACCTCAGAGTTTCTGTAGCCAGGCATCTAAGCATGGCTTAGCCAAGGCTGCTGGCTCAGGGTCCTACACAAGGCTGAAATCAAAGTGTCTACTGAGGCTGTGGTCTCATCTGAAGATTCAACCAGGGAAGGCTCCACTTCCAAGCTCACTCAGGTAATGGTTGGCAGAATTCAGTTCCCTGGGGCCTGGTGACTCAGGGCCTCAGTTTCTTACTGGCTGTTGGCTGGAGGCTGCTCTCATAGGTGCTGCCACATAGGCCACTCAAGAGGGCATCTCACCAGTACAACTTGCTTCATCAGAATTAGAAAACCAAACAGAGGGTGCGTGTAAGGTGGAAGTCACGATCTTTTATAACTTAACCTATCACCTTCACTAAGTTCGATTCAATAGAAACAAGTCACTAGGTCCAGTCCCACACAAAGGTAGGTGGTCAAAGGTATGAATACAGAAGGTGGGCTCTTTGGGAGCCATTTCAGAAGTGTCTACCAAAGCCAGGACTAGGGTGAAGTGAGTGACATGCCAGGGGTGCAAAATTGAAGGTAACACTTATTCTAGCACAGCCCTGAGAGTGAATCCCATCAGATACCTCATTCACCTTACCCTAGTCCTGACCCTGTTGCCTGCCACATGCACCTAACACACGTATTCTGATTTCTGCCTACCCAATTAGTGCTCCCTGCAGAGACACTAGCCTGAGCCTGTCTTCTCAGGCAACTGTTCCATGGTGCTCATTTTGTTTCCTCTATGACCCTCTCCTGAATCTTAGTTGTTTTTTGTTCCAATTTTCCAGTATGCTGTTGGCAAAAAATGATATGAAATAAGTCTCAAATATTTAATAATTAATACCTAATTATTACATAATCTATATATTTAGAGCAGTATTTATTAGAATACAATACACATACCCAACTCACTGAGGATACTTAATGAAAATGCAAATTCCATTCCTGTGTGCCATTCTAGACCCAGTGAATCAGGATCAGAATGTGAGAGACAGTATCCCAGGTGACTTAAGTTTGCTAAAACATAATGGCCATTTGCATTTATGGAGTGACTTCATTAGTCATATGCCTTAACCCTAAAAAACTAAATTTCTATTTGGAAAATTTGGCAAAAATTTAGGGGCAAGAGCTGTGTGATTAGAGTCTTTTTTGGGTAGGGGAAATATCTCCTTGATAACCCTCAATATCTCATGTAGATAAACTACTTATTATTCTTACTTAAAAGCTGGTTGAACTGATGATATATTTTAAAGCAATACCTGAACCTACTAAAATGGTTTCTTTTTCCTCGGTATTACTAAACATGCATTACAGTGTTACCAAATGAATCCTTGGCTTTTCCCAGCAGTCCATGTTTTGTGATGAAGGCCATAGGAATGTGTTCAAGAGTTCCTGTACCTTTTCAATTAAAATGAGTTGCTAATTGCATCAGTGCTTGTAGAGGAAACCATTATATCAGCCTCATTGACTCTGCTTTCCCCCCCTAAATTACAGTCAGTTGCCTGAAATGTAATCAATCCCTGTGTTAAAAATCAATCCTGTGTCTGCCTCTAGAGAATTGTCACTCATTTTTCTCCATATTAGAGCTATCACACCACGCCAGTTACACAATGGATTCAGCCAAGTCAGAAGTCGAAGAAATCCCTGTCACTATTGAAAACCACAGATTAGGTGCAGGGTCACAGGCAATTACCCAATTGCAATGGAATCAAACACTCAGATGTTATGTGGTGTGAATTCCTTAGCATCCTCCTGGCTCATAGATCATGGGAAACCTGAGGGCAACCAAGTACCTGGTTATAAATGGAGAGTCCTAAAGAAAGAAATTTCCCACTTTAAAAATAACGTAACGGGCTGGGCGCAGTGGCTCACGCCTGTAATCCCAACACTTTGTGAAGCTGAGGTGGGAGGATCACCTGAGGTCAGGAGTTTGAGACCAGCCTGGCCAACATGGTGAAACCCCATCTCTACTAAAAATGCAAAAATTAGCCGGGCGTGGTGACTCACACCTGTAGTCCCAGCTACTTGGGAGGCTGAGGCATGAGAATCGCTTGAACCTGGGAGGTGGAGGTTGTACTGAGCTGAGATCATGATTATGCCATGGCACTCAAGACTGGGCAACAGAGTGAGACTCCATCTCAAAATAATAGTAATAATAAATAATAATAATAATGTAATGCAGGATATTTGGGTATTTGATTTTCCAGAAGGACAATCAAAATGACTTGACAACGTATCATTGAAAGTCAGTGATATTTCAGAAGTCTAGATTTCTTTAAGAAAAAAATCACATTCTTGTAAATATATAACTTATTTAAATTTAGTAAGGTAATATGTGTTGCATTGTGCATTTATGTAAGAAAGTAAAGATCAGAAGGCAAAGCTCCATGTTTCAGGTGTCTTTGAAACACAAAATTTAAGGTCAGGCAGGGAGGGAGGGGCTGGGGCTGGTTGGGGGCTGGGAGGCATGCTGAGGAGTCAGATGGTGTGTAGAAGGCGTAGAGCAGGTGTTGAATGTGGCTTCATTTTCCAACTGAAGGACTAGAGAGCTGAAAACGCAGTCAGGGAATTAAGATCAGAAGAATATGTGTATAATCCATGCAAGTTAAACAGCTTTTAATTCATGGAAGAGAAAGTCAGGCTTCAAGGTTTAAGCCATCAGGTTCTTTTCCACAAAAAGAAGAGAATTGCAGAAAAAGAAAGTCATTTTAGAATTTAGCATAATTCTTCAGAGAATCTACATAATTAAAAGGAGTAAAAGTACAAAAGTTTACTTTTTTTTCAAAATTATAAGTTTATGATTAAGTATCTCATGGCGAAATAGGGTATATTATGTGGCTCTTACGTTGTTTGGTCATTTATATGTTCACATATTTGCAAAACCTGAGAGACATGAATAATGTTCATTAACTATGATGTTTACAAGCAATTAAGTTTTACTGAAGTACAGAGAACATATATACGCAAGTAGTGGGAAACAAGTCTAGGAAGACATTATGGCTTGGTCATGGAGAAACTGCACTAACTTTACTTGGAAGAAAATAGGGAGTCACTGGAGTTGTTTTTAGTAGGAGGTTGGCCTGAGAACATGTTATGAGGACTGATTTCCAATACTGGGCAGGATAAGTCAGATTTTAAAAAAAGAAAGAAATCAGGGAAACATTTCAGGGGTGTACCCCAACATTCCAGGAGCTGAAATGAGGAGGACTGAACTTGGAAATGAAATACACGGAAAACAAGCAAAAGGCCTGGTGCCAGAAGAACCCAACTCAAGTGGGTGGAATATCCTAACATGTTCTGAGGCCAAACTCCTACTAAAAGAGACTAAGGGGATCACAGGAGACCAGAGTAAAAAACACAGGGAAAACAGCCCTCAGAAGAAAAGCTGATGTGGGGGACAGTGAAACATCGTCTGGTTTGAGACAAGTTGAGTTGAAGTTCCCTGCATTTCACAGGCACTCACATGGGTGCCACAACACAGGAGAGAGGTCAGCCCTGGGAGTGGTGTTGAGGTAAACAGAGGGGAGCAAACCAGGGAAGGAGAGCAGACAGGAGAGAACAGAACCAGGGAGAGGACCTGGGTACAGGCAGGGTTGCAGCATGGAGCCCAGGAGGAGCCAGAGTGAATATTTAGAAAAGTAGGAGGAGAGCTAGCCTCACAGAGGTCAAGGGAAGAGGAAAATGGAAGAAGAAAGGGTTAATGCTTGCATGCGTAAAATAGGATAGAGTAAGTTAAGCCATTGCTGGTAGGAGCCTGGTTGGTGAGCTTAGGAGAGCAGCTCTATTCAGGTTTGAGGGCAGCCTCTGGACTGTGAAGGGTGAGGACTAAGGGTAGGAAAGTGCAGGCACAGCACAATGAATGTCCAAGATGTTTGCTCAGCATCCATTCATGGTTCTGATTCTTTCATTCTACCTAGGCTTCCTAGAAATTCCTCTCTCAAGCCCATTTTCTCCATTCACTCATACAGAGTATTTCCCTTCCACCACAATGGAAGGCATTTTCACAAGCTGATACCAGCTGAATGTGTTAATGGAGTCTCATGATGAAATTCTATCAGGCAGAGCATATTGTTATTGCAATATATTTTATTACTCTATTACTACATGTTATAAAATGTGTACTTATGAACAATTACAACTACAATTTGATATAGCCAATCCATTGATGTAGGAATTTGGAGCAACAGAGTCGTTTTTAGTAAAGAAATTGAGCTGAGTAAAGGTGAAATTCGAGATTCTATAGCATGTATGAAATGAAATGATCCATTTTAAAGACTGGATATAACTATGCTACCATAGATACACTTTCATTTAAGACAAACCATTTCATTTAGAACAGTTAAGAATACATTAAAGCTAGGGAATTAAACTCAGATAAAAATCTCTTAATAAAATATCAACTGTTTCATCCACAAAGAACAGCAAAGCCTTTTTAAAAAAGAAAAAAACCCACTCCACTTCTTTTTTGATTAATTGTTTAAAACTCATGCTAATTTCAGTAAATGTAAGGATGATTATAGTCAGCACTTGGAAAATGAGAAAATGAATGATTTAAGATGCAGACTGTATTAAAAAAATCTGATCTCTGTAGAAATTATCAGTGCCAACAAAGATCTATGGAGTGAAAAAGACAGTTAAAGTCGGTGCAGAACAGATATAGGGAATTTTTATATGAAGAAAAAGATAAATCAATTAAAGCAGGAACCATGCTGTTTATTGTGATAAATCATATTAATATAACTCTTCTGAACAAGATATTCAACTGAAGAGAGGAGATATATAAATAAATCAGGATTTTAATTCACTGCTTTTGCTTTTGGATGCCAGAAGACAATGCCACACATTTATGGCTGTGTCTACACAACCGCAAACAAACGTTTTGCCAGGAGGCACCATGTGTGGCACTGTTTATGAGCACGCCCACAGCAGGTCCCAAAGAATAACACATTTCCAAAGAGGGGGAAAGCATGGAGATCAGAGCTTTGCTCAGAATGACATTCTAATGATTCTCACTAACAGCAAAAGGATTCAGTTTCATAAAATCAGTCAAGCCAGTTTTATTTCTTTTTTCTTCTAGCTCATTCACCAGACATTTATTGAGTGCTGATGAGCAGGCAGGTCCTATGGAAGGCATTGCAAATTTTGTGTGGAATGAAATGCCTCTGCTTAGATTGTCATTGCTGTTTACCTTATAACCTTGTGGCCCAGACTACCTACCATGGGCTGACTGATTGCAAGCTGACCTTTCCACCAATGCTGGGAAGCTGTGGCTATAGATGATAGGATGTGCTCCTGTGTGAGTATTGATGAGGTGGTTTTCTTGAGACCTTCTACGTTTGCAGGACTCAGTCTGGTGGGAGAGAAAAATGAAGTCCTAACAAGCTGCAGGGGCCCTACCTACAAATCCTTCTTCTGCCCTAACATAGGTCACTGTGGTTGTATAAGTGTGAAGGTCGTTTGTTTTGTTTTGTTTTGTTTTTAAATCAGAACTAAGTATCTGACTGGGTGCAGTGGCTCACGCCTGTAATCCCAGCACTTTAGGAGGCCAAGGCTGGCGGATCATTTGAGCCCAGGAGTTCAATATCAGCCTGGCCAACATAGTGAAACCCCATCTCTACTAAAAATACAAAAGTTATCTGGGTGTGGTCGTGCACACCTGTAATCCCAGATACTGGGGAGGCTGAGGTGGGAGGATCACTTGAACCTGAGAGGCAGAGGTTGCAGTGAGCTGAGACTGTGCCACTCCACTCCAGCCTGGGCAACAGAGCGAGACCATCTCAAAAAAAAGAAAAAAGAAAAAGAAAAAAAAAGAGAAAGAACTAAGTATCATATAATCTTATAAATGTAACCTGATCAGAAATAAAAGTTCTACCTTTTCTCCTCACGCTTGTTCTTAGTTAGGGTACTTAGTGCAATAGTTAAGAAAGCAATATGAAATCTGATTATCTAGGCTGAATTCTAAATGCAGTATTTAATAGCTATGTGATTGCATGTAAGTGATTCCACCTCTGTGCCTCAATTTCTCATCTGTAAAATGGGGATAATTATAGTTTCTACTTTGTAGAGCTTTGGGAGGATTAGCACACAATCCTGATATTGTACACATTCATTAATGCTAGCTAACTAATTAATCTTAATTTTAAAAGTGTAAAAATTGTGATAACAGAATAATACTCAGTATGTTCAGTGTTTCACCATTTTGCATGGCACTTTTTTATGTATCACATATGATCAAAAGGTGGATAAAGAAAATATGGTACATATACACCATAGACTACTATACAGCCATTAAAAAGAATTAAATCATGTCTTTTGCAGCAACATGAATGCAGCTGGAGGCCATTATCTTAAGCAAATTAACACAGGTACAGAAAACCAAATACTGCATGTTCTCACTTATAAATGGGAGCTAAACATTGGGTACACATGGACATAAAGATGGGAGCAACAGAAACTGAGGATTCCTGGAGGGGGGATGGATGGAGAATAGGAGGGGGACAAGGGTTGAAAAGCTAACTATTGAATACTATACTCACTATTTGGGTGACAGGATCCATTGTACTCTAAACCATCACACAATATACTCATGTAACAAAACTGCACATGTACCCTTTGAATCTAAAATAAAAGTTAAAATTATACATTTTTTAAAAGGTAAGTGTGGTCAAACGAATTCATAGAAGATAGTTTTCCAGAAAAAGTTAGTAATGGCTGACAGTAAGTAAACCTCCTCATCTCCTCTTTCCAACCCTTTTTTATTGTGGAAATCGCATTATCAAAGAGCAGCAAGACTGACTGAAGAAGTGAGGGGCAGGGGAGCTCCACACTGGAAGCCACTCAAATGTCCACAAATAATAAAATGAATAAGTAATTGGGATTTATTCAAACAGTGAAATTTAACACAGCGATGAAAATGAATGCATCATAGCACACAACACCATGGATGAATTCTAAAAACATAAGATTGAATAAAAGAAATCAGACACAAAAGATACATGTTCAATGATTTCATTTACAGAAAGTTCAAAAAGTCAATATTTAGGCGTGCATAGTGGTGATCATAAAAGTGAGTCATGATTACTGTGGCATGGAGGAACTGATGATGGGAAGAGACATGTGGGTGTGGTGGGGGATATTTCTGGAAATCTGCCAAAATCATATTTCTTGATCTGTATAATAGCTACCTGAGTATTTGCACATAACAATTTTTAATGCTGTGTATTTACACTTTGATCATTTTCATGTATTGTAGTTTACAAAAAATCTTTAATTCCAGATGTAAGTTTATAATTTTTAAAATGAGAGTAAACAGTTTATGAGGAAAGGTATCAGAAACCTAAGCTGGAAGCAAGTGGAGTAAATCTCTTTGTTACATCCATATGCCCCATTTTTCCACGTATCTCTCTGTATGTCTTCACCAACTCAATTCCCAACATCTTCCAATCATAAAAGGTTGAAGGATAATTATAAATAAATGCAGATTACTGCAACAAGCACTAAGGATATTCTCACAGTGCACATGAGGGATCTGATTCTGCTTAGATGGAAAGAACAAAACTGGATAGTCAAGATGATGAAACATATTGTTGAGAGATGCTCTTTTTTGAGGAGAAAAGTGATGAACATATGTTCTAATTTAGATAATCTGCTCCTCTTCTATTTCAGACTCTAAGTTTACTCAGCTAACCTTTTTACAGAAACAGGAAAAAGTGCTGGATAATAATGATTCAGTACAAGTCCATTCCCATATTCCAGATAATGTCTCATAGCAACAGCTATTCTACTGATCCATTTGTAACATTTTAAACAAGAAAAGTTTTTCTGGCCTAAAACTAGTGACTTTGAAACTATCTGCCCTGTAATGTTGACTTTCTTCAGAGAAACAATTTAAATGTATAAATATAAAGAAATAAACTATATTTTCCGTAAGATGAGAGAAGAAAACCGTCCTCTTTAAGACAACGATCTGTAAGGCTATACTGTTTTCTTGATATTGCTATGCTGGGAACCAGAAGGTCATGTGGATCCCACCTGTTCTCTCTCTGTCACAACACCCTGGAAGGGTTATGGACCTAGGCACTTTATGAAGATGAATGAATTGAGAATGACTGAACCCATATGAAACTAGTCTGGTACAACTTTGCTTTAGTTTGACCCTTTTGAGAGCCAAAGATAAAGTCCAGTGAAACATTTTATTTTCTATGAGGATATTGTTGGGGAATTTTCTCACCACATCACGTTGGAAAGTCTCAGTACCAAGACCAACTGGCTTCCCCTAAATAACTGATGTTTGTCCTACAGATACAGTGATTCAAGCAACTGCCTCATTTTTTGCATTGATTATAAGGAATTGTAGTGCAAAATTTGAAGTCTATTATAAACATGGGCAGACTTTGGTTTGATTTTATATCTTATAACCATATTTTGATTTTCCCTGGACTTCTGTATTTGCTCATTTTGATCATGTAAGTTGCATTTTCCAGAATGTAATGGAGTGTAAGTAATTACATTTCCCCACCCCCAAACTGAAGCATCTTAGTTGATTAGGTCTGTAGTTCTAGTCTACCAAGCAACTGACAACTGCATGATAGACTCCACCTAGATTTTCCATAAGCATATCAAATACATACCAAATTCCCAAAACCTAGTCCTTCTGTGTCCTCTACTCTGTCTTGATAAGTGCCACCATGCACTTGGTTACTCAAGTCAGTATTCTGGGTGTCATTCTTGATTTTTCTTCTCCCTATACAATTTGCAAGAGTTTATATCACCTCAAACTCCCAAAAATCTCTTGAATCAATTTTTGAAATTTACTTGCTGATAGGGTTTGGCTCTGTGTCCCCACCCAAATCTCATGTTGAATTGTAATTCTCAGTGTTGGGGGAGGGATTGATGGGAGGTGATTACATCATGGTGGTGGTTTCCCCCTTGCTGTTCTCATGATAGTGAGTGAATTCTCACAAGACCGGGTTGTTTGAAAGTGTGTAGCACTTCCCCCTTCACTCTGTCTCACCTGCCGCCACGTGAAGACATATCTGCTTCCCCTTTGCCTTTCCACCATGATGATTGTAAGTTTCCTAAGGCCTCCCCAGCCATGCCTCCTGTACAGCCTGTAGAACTGAGTCAATTAAACATATTTTGTTTATAAATTTCTTTATAATTTCTTTATAAATTACCCAGTCTCAGTTGGCTTTTTACAGCAGTGTGAGAATGGACTAATATACCTGCCTGTCGCTGGCCACTAGTTTCAGTCCCCTGCCCTCTTTCTCCTAAACACATGCTAACCCTCACTGGCATCCCTGCTCTAGTCTTCCTCCCCTTCCATCCATGGCACACACTCCTTCAGGAGGCATCCCTCTAACACTCAGATGTGAAACCATTACTGTCTGATTGAATGTTTTCTCAATAATCCCCATTATCTATAATAAAAAGCAAAATTCTTTAGAATGATCTCAAATGACCTTTATAGTCTGAACTCCTAGGCCTTCACCTCTGCTCCTTGAACACTTGTGGTGCCAGAAACATGCCAAACTCTTTCATTTTCATGCACATGCCATTTCTTCCCCTTAAATTTCTTTCCTCCTTGGTCACCAAGGGCTACTTCCATTTGTCTTCAGGTCCCTGCATACCTTACCTCTGAGAAGCATTCCCTGACACTCAGGCAAGCTTTGGCATACCTTCCCTCATGTTCCTACAGATTCTGGCCCATATGTCTATTGTAGAAATTACCAGGGTGCTTTGAAATTACTCCCTTGTATATCTCCTTTCTAGACAATAACCTCCCTGCTTGTCTCACTTTTGTATCTCAGGGCCTAGCATAGAATACATTCTCAGTTAAATAAATTGGTAAGTAAATAGTAGATGGCAGGTTTATATTAGATGGAGCCAGATACTAGATTCAGAAGCAATAGACTAAAGCAGGGGGCAGCAAACTAAGGCCCACAGGTCAAATCTGAACCACTGCCTGTTTTCATAAATAACACTTTCTTGGAAAATAACCATGCCTATTTGCTTACATAATGTTAGGGCTGCCTTTGTAATTCAATGGCAGAGTTGAGTATATTTGACAGAGAATGCATGGCTCACAAACGCTGAAATATTTATTACTTGTCCCTTCACAGAAAATGTTGGCTCACCCCTGAACTGAAGACACACTTATGAGCTAGAGTCATGGTCCTCAGAGTGTGTCCTGCTATATACAGTACAATGTCAATTACACTAAAGATACAGATTGACTCTGTAAGCTTTCCTTTTCTACTGCCTTGCTCCCCTGTAAAACCAACACACACACCTCTGCAATCTGAAACTAGCTTAGCTTTCAAACTCCCTGCAGCCAACTCAAGCTTATTGAAATTTAGGCTCTTTTGTTTATCTAACTATAAGTGCAGAGACTGCTAATTGTTCCTCTGTTTAGTCTTCCCTGATTTATTTTGGTAATGTACTCCCCTGAGTTTTGCCTGGCACTGAACTGCCCACCTAGAGAAAATCCTGCCCTGCCTCCCTTGCAAGTAGGTTTCACTATCTGAGGATGTTCAGGCAAACGGAATGTCAACAGAGTGATGTGTGCAATTCAGAGTTTCTGCCCATAAAAGAAGACTGTGTTCTACTTCCTCTCTCCTTCCTCTTTGGATTGGAATATGGATGTGGAGGGGATGACCAACCTTGATCATATAGACAAGCAAAATGCCTTCAAGATCAACAAGATAGAGGAAACCTGGGCTCCTTTTTCATCTCATAGAGCACTCTTAACCTCCTGGACTACCCTCAACCCAGATGTTTTTGTAAGAGAAATAAAGCTTTCATCTCCTTTTATACTACTATTATTTCAATAATTATTACAATGGCCAAACCAATATCCCAGCTTTTCACTTAACTTCTCTCTCCATGTCTTGTTTTTCCTTTAACACTTAGATGTCCTCTCCCTCTATCTGACCTCAGCAGAGCTCTACTTTTTATCTTAGCCACTCTCAAGTTAGAAAGCTATGCAGAAGTTTCACTTTCATCCACTCTTTCTAAACTCTAAATCTTTCCCCGAAATCTCACCGTTTCTTAAAGCCCTCATCTTTCCAGTCCTTCCCCTTTTTTTCCACCTCTATTATTCCTTCTGTTCCAAAAATAATAAGGAAAGAAAAGGAAATTTCCAGCCTTTCTGATGCAGTCCTTATTCACACTTTTCTGCTCTTCTTTCCTCATTGCCCCAATGAGGAACTGAGTGGGCAAGGACACAATCCTTCTTAGAGGATGTAAGAAGGGGAAAAGCAAAGTCAGAAAAGACTTACTCCTCTTTAATGGTAAAGTGAAGATGGCTATAAATACTAACAGCTATAAATTTTTGGAAGTGTGACCATGGCAGATGTTAAGAATTTGAAATGTGATGAACCTAGTATAAAAATGCCATTAGTTCGCTATGAAGGCCACTGAGTATTAGGTAAGTGGTGTTTTAGGGAAAGTATGCAGAAAGCAGGAGATAGATCGAATTGGATGGTTTTGGCTGGAAGCCAGGAGGCCATTTAGGAGGTAAGTAAGTCCTGTTCTAGGATGATGCAGTGGAAATAGAAAATAGGAAAACATGCCCACTAGATATTTAAAAGAATCAAAGAGAATTTTGATGGCAGATTGGTGGATAGGGAAGCTCCATAGTTGTCGTCCTTTCTAACAAGAATATTTTCCTCAATATTTGGTCATCTAAGTCATTTGGTACCGTAGAGGGTGTAAGGAACTTAAAGGAGGGAATAAAATAAGTGAATATTTGCAGAGCACTGCACAGTAAAATATATGCAAATGAAATCACAAGTATGCAAATGAGTAAACCTGGATGAAATGCCACTTCTTACATAAAACGGTTAACATGCTTTCCAAAGGGCACGTCAGGTACATGCTGGTGAATTTAATTCTGTTCTAGCATTAATAGCTTCACGTTTGGGACGTCAATGAACAATTTAAGTTTAGCCTGCTTTTAATTTCTCTGCACAGTCCCCTCTAAGTTCTGCATGACATCCAGCCTTCAGTGATTATTAAATAAATCTAATGAAATTGAACTAACTAGCATTATGCAAATTATCCCTAATCTTTTGCCTCTCTGGAAGCATTGTTCATGATCCTCAGTGGAGTTAAGTTTGGAATTCTCACAATGAAAAAAAAACCAAAAAAATTTGTTTTTACTCCACTTCTGGAAAGCAAAAGTTCTTCTTGCAAACCAAAGCAATGTGGTTGGTGGATAGGGTGATAGTTCTGCATCCGAAGACCTAGGATCAAGTCTGGTGCTACCCAACTGCCAGCCACATATAATCCAAATATCACCATGCCCATGTGATAGCTAATTTTAGATGTCAATTTGACTGGATTAAGGAATACCGCGAGAACTGGTAAAGCATTATTTTGGGGTGTGTCTATGAGGCTGTTTCCAGAGGCAATTAGTGTGTGAGCCTGAGTGGCCTAAGTGGGGAAATATCTGCCTTCAATGTAGTCAGGCTGAGGGCCCAGAGAGAATTGTAAAGGAGAGAAAAGGATTTCCCTTCGCTTTCTCCTGAACTGGGACATGTACACTCTTCTCTTCCTGACCTCAAGACTTCAGGCTCTTTGGCCTTAGGAATCCAGGACTTACACGGTTGTCCCCCTCCCCACCTTTGCCTTCTCAGCTTTTCAGGTCTGTGAACTCAGCCTGAGAATTACACCACCGGCCTCCACAGTTCTGAGGATTTTGAACATGGACTGACCATGCTACCAGCATCCCAGAGTCTCCAGCTTGCAGATGGCTTGCTATGGGACTTCTCAGCCTCCATAATTATGTGAGCCAATTCCCCTAATAAATCCCCTGTCATATCTCTCTATATATACCCTATTGGTTCTGTCTGTTTGTAGAATGCCAACTAATACACCCGTGTGCCCAGGGCTTCTGAAAAGCCAAAATACTGCAAACATTTCCACTCCTATCTCAATGTTTTAAGAAATTTCAAAAGTCTTCATATATTCCTAATACAAAATTAAACTTTACAACCCTTTTCAGACATCTCTTTCATGGTTTAGACTTTGTCAGGGAGGAGTCAAAGTCTCTCCTCTGTCCCACTCACTTCCTCCCACACATGCTTACCTGCAGGCAGCTTGCGTTTTCCTCCACTAATAACTCTCTCTTGCAGACACAGCCGCTTCATGGCTATTCTGGAACCTGTCCATTACCTCAACTCTGCACACCGGCTGCAGTGAGGAGGGCGTCTCTTAATCTTTCCGCATTGATCATCTTTGAATCTCTAATCTTCTCCTGAGTCTTCATTTCAGTATCTATGAATTGGGGATGCTACCTGCCTAGTCTATTCCATAAGACTGTTCTGAAGGCTCCACATCACATTAGATGTAAAAGTACTTTAAAATATTTTAAATTATTTTAAGTGGCAAGTCATCATTATTTTTAAATCAGGTGTTTTTTGTTTTTTGTTTTTCACTCTCCATGAACTTCTCTCAGGGAAGAAAAAAATGTTGTAAGTTCTCCCATTGTGGAGCATTTGTGGGTGAAAAGAGAGCTCTGCCTGACCTCTGTGTCTCCCTCAAGCAACACCCCTCCTTTTCTTTCCCTCTGAGCCAAGCTTTTGGGAAGCGTTGTTAGCACTCATTAGCTCTCCTTCCTAACCATCAATTCATGCCCCACTGCTCCACTGCACTTCCTGTGCTTCTGCTAAGGACGTCACTAGCTAGCAACGAAACCAAACTGTTGTGCCCACCCCTCTTCCTTCCTTTGATTCCATCTCTCAGAGAGGGTCTCCTCTTACCTCTCCATCATATTCTCTTTGCCAGTGTCCTCTTCACTCAGGCTCTTCAAATGTTTGCATAACGCTGGGGCGTTCCTAATGATTGCACTAGGTACCAGCTCATCTTGAGCACCTACCATGCATCAGACACTTCACCTTTCCCTTCTCACCCTCATGACAATCCTGTAAGATTTGTATCTTCTCCTCATCTTACAGATGAAGACACAGAGGCTCCAGGAGAACATGAGTGCTGGCCAAGACCACACACCCCATAAACCACGAAGCTAGAATCCACACCCTGGGCCTCACTCTCCAGACCCCGGCTGCCTCCCTACCCTCTTCAGGCTTCCTGAGTTTGTAGCTTGGTTTTGTTATTTATTTGCTGAGCTCAAATCCTGGCTTACTTAACCTCTCTAACTGCCCATTTTCCTCATCTGGAAAATGAGGCTAATGATAACACAGGCCTTTTAAGTTGTCGTGAGAATCATTCGATAATGTTTAAAAACTACTCAGCAGAATGGCTAGTGCAGAGTAAGCCTCAATCAATCTTATTACTACTTTTTATTATGTTCGGTACCGTTGTCTTTTCTCTACACACCCGCTCTTTGGTCAGGCTCACCTACACACACAGCACCCAGCAGCACCTACATGTGAGAAATCCCCACCCTCTATAGCCAGCCCAGACTTCTCCACTGAGTGCTAGGTCCATATTCCCTGTCACTGGCTAGATTTCCTCCCCTTTGATATCCCATGCACACCTCAAATGTGACAAACTCACGGCAGATCTCACCTGCATCCTCCTCTAAATCTACCTCTTTTCTGACTGCCCTACGCTGGTGACTGGCAGGTCCCCCTGAGTCATAAACTTGGGCTTTGTCCTTGACTCCCATGACTCCCCGGTTTCACTGTTTCAGCAACATTTGATAAGTTACTTAATCCTTCCTCCTAAACATCTCTCTGAGTCATCCAGCCTCTCCTGGATATTGCCTTTGTCACTGCTGTGTCTGTCTTGATTTAAATTTTTGATATTTTAATAATAAAATTTTTTTGATATTTTATTCATCATGTATTTTGTGCACACATATTTATTTCTAAAAATATTGCATTAAAATATTATTTAATATTAATAACTTGGGGTTTTAGCACTTCTTTAAATTTTACATCAGAGATGAGCACCTCACTTTCCTTACCTTAGTCTTGGTCCTGCGGCCAATTTTTCTCCCAATGCAGTCTCCTATAGTATCCTGCTAGTACTGTATTTCTAAAATGTAAGTAGCTCATGACACACCCTTGTTTCAATGCATTCAGTGTCTCTGGAGCTTTGCAATTCCACACCACCTCCACTCCTCCCCATGGACCCTCTGATCCAGCAATAGGAATCCATGTCTTTCTCTTAAGGTGGCCCCACTTTTACATCTCTGTGCCTTTGGAAACAACAATAGCCTTTGGATAGTGATCTTTTGACTATCCTTTAGTTACCTGGGATGGTTGGAAACTGGTTATCCTTGCAAATAGCTCAATGCTTAGGCTTTTACTGATAAAATCTAAATTTCAACTATACTGCATCAAAATCCATCTAAAACTTATGACACATCTCTGTGGTCTTCCATATATAACACATTCATGACTTAAAATGCTCTTTATGACTCAGCCTCATGCTAAGCCTCAGTTATGGTGCTTTTCTATAATCCCGTGATGCCAACCTCAGGAGCCATTGAGATTTGTAAGCTGGTGCTATGATCTAAATGTTTGTGTCCTTCCCAAAATTCATATGTTGAAATCCTCAACCCCCAAGCGATGGTATTAGGAGGTGGGGCTTTGGGGAAGGTGATAAGATCATGAACCTTCATGAGTGGGATTATTGTCCTAATAAAAGAGGCCCAATGGAGCTCATTCACCCCCTTTCACTATGTGAGGACATAGCTAGAAGGCGCCATCAGTGAACCAGGTCTTCAACAGATGCTGAATGTGCTAGCAGCTTCATCTTAAACTTCCCAGTCCCCAGAACTGTGAGCAATACATTTCTGTTTTAAAAGCTACCCAGTTTATGGTGTTTTGTTACAGCAGCCTGAACTGGCTAAGACAGTCAGCTTGCCCCTAAACTCAATGTTCACATACAATTCATTCATTTTCTTGTTTGGTTGCATTCTTCCAGAGTATCTTCTTGTTCCTTCTGATCTCTGCTCCCTGCTGTCACTGGTTCTGCTTTTTATTCTTCATCCCCAGTTGCTTGGTCTCATTCCATTTTCTTTGTCCACATAACTCCAGCCTTAACCTTGCTCTTTGTCACTGTCTCCACTGTCTGTGCCATCCCAGTATGTCTCTTTGTGGGTGCTGACAGGGCTTAATAATAAAGCTAGCCAGGTGTGGTGGCTCATGCCTGTAATCCCAGCACTTTCAGAGGCCGAGGCGGGTGGATCACTTGAGGTCAGGAGTTCGAGACCAGCCTGGTTAACATGGTGAAACGCTGTCTCTACTAAAAATTCAAAAATTAGCCAGGCGTGGTTATGCACACCTGTGATCCCAGCTACTCAGGAGGTTGAAGCATGAGAATCGCTTGAACCTGGGAGGTGGATGTTGCAGTGAGCAGAGTTCATGCCACTGCACTTATGCCTGGGTGACAGAGCAAGACTGTCTTGCTCTGTCTAAAAAATAAAATAAAAAACAAAAATTATAACCTTAGCCAGCCTATGACTGTGCTGTCTTTTGCTCTGCTAACTGATTCACCCATTTTATTATTCAATCACTGTATTCTTGTCTCCTCTCATCTCCTTTTACTTCTGGATGTGCCATTGTTCTGATTAGTTGAGAGGTGCCGAACAGATAACTAATTATGGCAGTGTGAGCCACAGGATAATTCTCAAGTGATCTCTGCTGTAACATGTCTCCACATAGGGCATCGTGGGCAAAGTTAAGAAGGAATTCTAACCTCGAATACCTGAGGACCTGACTCAGTTCTCATTCTCTATGCCTGTGCTCATCAGAAAATGCCAATCCTAAGCTGTTTGGGTGGGGTTGGTTGGAGAGACATGGAAAAGTACCCTGGGCAGCTGAAGTGCCTGTTGAATCTTACCCACATTTGAACAAATTCACTTTAAGTTGATTTGGTTCTCCTTTAAGATGAGAGAAAGCAAGGACTTAGACTGCCAATTGCCCCCTGAAATTATCTTTGGGTGCATTAAAGAGCTCCACAGAATGACAGTTACTTTTTATTATCAAGAGCTTACTTGTAATTATAAAGTATAGAGAGGGCCGGGCGCGGTGGCTCACGCTTGTAATCTCAGCACTTTGGGAGGCCGAGGCAGGCGGATCACGAGGTCAGGAGATCAAGACCACGGTGAAACCCCGTCTCTACTAAAAATACAAAAAAAATTAGCCGGGCGTGGTGGCGGGCACCTGTAGTCCCAGCTACTCGGAGAGGCTGAGGCAGGAGAATGGCGTGAACCCGGGAGGCGGAGCTTGCAGTGAGCCAAGATCGCGCCACTGCACTCCAGCCTGGGTGACAGAGCGAGACTCCATCTCAAAAAAAAAAAAAAAAAAAAAAAAGTGTAGAGAATATACATATATGCCAATGAATGAAGCATGGGAACACTAATAAATTTAAAAATCCAACAGGCTCCTCAAACAACTGGGCCAAAGACAGAAACTGCTCAGAGCAAGATTTTCAAATAGATCTTTTTCTAGTGACTGAGATATTTAAGAAAAATTGGCATAAAGTAGAACCTGGAATCTTCTGTTTGCTTATTTTTCTGGCTATTATATCCTCCCTGAAAATAAACGAATGAATAAAGCAGGGGTCAGAGAAGGTACAGTACTTTTTGGATACTGACTATGGATAAGGCTTTTTGCTTGTTTCCACAGCACTCCCTATCCCTGCTTTCTGTATCCTTGGAAATAAATGTGGAATAATGAAAACAGCAAAAGGCTTGGAAGCCAGGCAGGCCCAGGTGTGATCTCAGTCCCACCATTCATTCTCTGGGTGGCCTTGGGCAGGTCACTCTAACTCTGTGAGCCAAAGGGTCACTAAAGCACCCTTCCTGGAATTCCTTTGAGGTGTCAATGAGGGAGCACACAGTGAGTGGGAGTTCCCTTCATATCCCCTGTTCTGGGCCAGGGACCAGGACCTGGTGTCAGGGTCTTTACCCAGCACTGTACCAACACTTGCTCTCCAAAATGGGACTAGGGTGAAATTTCTTCACAGGATGAAAATAATGGCCCAGGGAATGAAGCAAATGCCAAGAGCTGAGCCTTAGGGAATGACTAGTAGGCCCAGATTCTTGGGGTGACTTCCTTCAAAGACTTCATTTGTTAACACCTTCCTTCCCTTCTTGTTAGTTTCAGTGGGAAGTAGGATTGGGGTGATTTGGAGAAGCAGTGGGGAATTTAGTTAGGGGAGACTCCTGGGTACCTGTGGGGACATAAAGACAGATTGGTGTGGGATGGCAGGTGGAGGCCACGAGAGGAGGGCGTGAATGCTACATGAAGGAGTTTGTTGTTGTTTGGTGGAAGAGGAGGAGGCATGCACGTGAGGAGGGGTGGCCATGAGCCTGGAGCTGTCCTGCAGGGCAGCTTCTTCCACTCTGCTGTGTATGTGGTGGGGAGCTTTGACCCACCCTGCTCTTGAGTGTTTCCGAGTGCTAAGAGTGGGGACAAACCTGCAAGGCTGATTGGATGTCGAAGAACAAGTATGTAAAGAGAAGTGTATACATAAAAACCAAAAATCCCTGGGGCTTTGAATCCTTCTAGAGCTCCTGGCCACCTTCTTCAGGACAGCAACTGACAGCATTGTGAAGTGCTTGGCTTTGTCCTTCTCGCAGGCCATCTTGGCTAAGTAGTGAGATCCACCTGGCCAGGAAGGAAGGCATGCATCTCCCCAGGCCTGTGGCTCTCCTTGGATTGACCTTGCTGCTTCTGGGCTAAGCAGCTGCAGTGAGGGTCTGTTGCCCTGAAGCAGTCATGTCATTCATTAATCCAAATTCTGAAAGACAAATGAGCATATGGTGCTAAAATGCTTTTTTTAAAAAAGCCACAGTTTCATTGTCTTAGTCAAAGCAGGATTATTACATTATTTTCAATTCAATATATTTGTTTTGGAGACAGGTTCTTGCTCTGTCACCCAGGCTGGAGTGCAGAGGCACGATCATAGCTCACTGCAGCCTCCAACTCCTAGGCTCAAGTGATCCTCCTGCCTCAGCCTCCTGAGTAGCTGGGACTACAGGTGCCCGACACCATACCCAGCTAACTGCTTTAACAATGTTTTTAGAGACAGGGTCTAACTATGTTGTCCAGACTGGTCTCAAACTCCTAGCCTCAAATGATTCTCCCACCTCAGACCTAAATTCATTTTTTTAAATTAGCAATTCCAAGTATAACAAATTTGGAATAAACATTTTTTTTCTATTAATAAAAATGAATAGTGAAAAAAAAGCCAATATTCTAGACTGTGAGACTTCCCTCCTGTTGTAATTGGACCACTTTTAAGGACTAAATTGGAAGGAAGGAACAAGAGGAGTCTGTGACAAACCTGTGGTTAAGCTCTCTTTGAAGAAATCACACAGTATGGCTCTGTGCTCTGAACATGCTCTGTGTCTGCCCTTTTTCGAAGGCGAGACGGCCACTCGAGGCCAGTCAGACCGTGAATAATGGTCTAAGCCCTTGCCACCAGGATGGAGAGGTCTGAGCAGTACAGTAAAGATGCTTCGTCAGCAAGGGCTGATTCAACAGCACCTCTCTCCGGATTCAATGGCATTCTTCCTGGAGGTTAGCCCATTTCTGTAAGTCAGCTCCATCCAAGTTTGATTATCCTTCTTTGAATCTCTTCCAATAGTTTGATATCCCTGAGGTTAAATAGCTAAAAACTGCACATAGCACAGCATTCCACACAAAATACCTTTAGAAATTTCTAGTTGAGAAGAACTTGGGCAAAGTCAAATTTTCCCACTTGATTTTGTTTATGTTCCTCTCTTGGGATTTGTCTTGGGCATGTTACTGTACAAATAACTGCTATCATCATCATCATCCTCAGTTTTAAGAATTATAATAGCAATAAAATTGACTTACCGTTTTTGAGACTGGAAGTTTTGTTACCTGATATGGTTTGACCCTGTGTCCCCACCCGAATCACATGTCAAATTGTAATCCCAGTGTTGGAGGAGGGGCCTGGTGGGAGGTGACTGGATCATGGGGGCGGACTTCCCCCTTGCTGTTCTCATGCTAGTGAGTGAGTTCTCATGAGATCTGGCTTTTTGAAATGTGTAGCACCTCCCCCTGCTCTCTTTTCCTCCTGCTCCTGCCATGTGAGATGTGCTAGCTTCCCCTTTGCCCTCCACCATGATTGTAAATTTCTTGAGGCTTCCCCAGCCATGCCTCCTGTACAGTCTGTGGAACTGTGAGTCAATCAAACCTCTCTTCTTTATAAATTACCCAGTCTTGGGTAGTTCTTTATAGCAGCATGAGAACAGACTAATACATTACCTAAAACAAATTTTGGAAACAAATCAGCTCATTAAAAAACACAAGCACAGCCAGTCATACTAAGCCACCTGTTCACTGTGTTGCTGGGTTTTGTTTTTTTTTTTTTCAATTTGTTTTTCTGAGCCAGCATTCTTTTGTGAATATCAATTGCTACTGGGCAATCAGGCCATATGATCTCTCCTCTGGACTGGCCCCCTACAGCCTTCCACACTCTGCGACACTCAGTGGCCACAGGCCACTGGAAAATTGGATGCGTGACTGAGTCTTTAAGAGGTGGAGTGACTTACTTTAATTCAGTAAGTCAATATGTTTTAAACGCAGATTGTTTGTTCCACAACAGGAAAAAGCTGTGAAATTTCTTGTCTCAGCTCTGCCTACCACTACTTTGGAGGGGCTACAGGTATCAGTGAGATAAACCAAAGTCAGATAATTCAAACTGGGGCATAAAATGTTCTGCCTGAGTGTCAAGAATGATTCTTTGGGTGTGGCGAAGGGTTCACGCCTACATTTAATTTTCAAAATGTGTTTCTTAAAAATATGCCAAAAAGATACCTAGAAAAACACGTATCACTGATTGAAATATGTAATGCATTTAAATATACATACATATATATATATATATATATATACACACACACATATATGTTTTCATAATCACACTAATATCTGCCCTACTCACACTGATGGTCAAATATTTTGGGAGAGAACATCCAGCAGCCTACCTCTAGTCATCTTTTCCTCTATAAAACTCTTCTAATACCCTGTTCTAGCTATGATTATTCTTCTAAACTTATCAAACAAGTCAGGTTCTCTCTCCACTCCACACATTGCTCAAATTGCTTCCACTGCCTCAAATATCCTGCTCTGCCCCCATTCGTAACCTGGCTATCTACTCTTAGAGTTTCAGTGATCTCTTCCAGGAAGGCTTCACACATGCACTCACTCTGTTTTGTATCCAATGAAGAAAAATACATTGCTTTTAAACAATGCACTAACTTAAGCTTCCTATGTCTCAGTTTTCTCATATTAAACTGAGAATAGTCATTTCTATTATGACTTTATTATAATATTATGACTCTATTATGAGTTTGTCTGCAGCCCAACCAAAGCCAGAGGATCAAGCCTTGATTGACTAGCATCTCATGCACAGATACTTGCATACTTGACTAGTACCTCATGCTTAGTTCTATCAGATTATAGCATTGACTACCCTGGATAGGATGATCTGTTTACTTACCTGTCCCCCGCCACACCGGACATAGGCCATCAGGTCCACCAGGACTGGAGTCTTTATTGTTGCATGTTTCCATTCTTTACACAGCACCTGGAAAATAGGTAAATAAATATTAAGTGAGTGAATGAATGAATGAATGGGATGAAGGAATGAATTCTTGCTACTGACTGGTGCATAGTTGCCACACACATCCACCTCCAATTCAGCTCCCATGCTGGAGTCTGAAATTGAAGGCTGGTGGAGAGAGGATTTGGTCTTCCTAGGCAAAATGCAGTTACCTGACTTAACCATTCACACTCCATGTGGATGGGATGAAAACACCTAAGTGAGTTTTTCTCATCCTGGTGATTTTTGTAGCAGTGTGTGGCTCATTTTTATCAAGTCTAGATACAATTTTCTTTCATGTGCTATGAAGTCTTGGTTCCTGTAACACAAACCTCTTTAATCATTAATCTTTCTGGTAGAATTTGATAGGGGCCATATAAAATGCTTCTCTTCATCTGCTAATAGCAACTTATGGACACTTACTATGAGCAATATACATTGCAAAAGACCAGAAAACTCACCCTCTGGTTATGATTGAGCACTGTAACATGATAGCCTGGAAACTAGTCTGATAGTTTAATCAGTGCTATGTGATCCTTATTTGTGGTTGGCTGCCTCATCAATTTTCATTTGGGAATTGAAATGGACTCTGAGGCAGATATGGCATTAATTATAGGGGAAATTGGTTGCAATATGCCTTGAGGTAAAACCCTTCTGATGGGAATCTAAGATTGAAAAAAAGCCAAATCATAAAAGGATGATTTACTGAAAAAGGCAAATGTATGCATTACCATCACTGCTTAGCAGAGAAAAAGTAGCTGATAAACCAGAAAGATTGTGGAATGACTGAAAAGTGAGGAAAATCTCTAGGTCTAGCTCTCTCAAAAAAAAGATTTATTCTTATGCTGAATGCATTATATTTCCCCAGATACATACAACATTTTCCAAAAGTGTGCTTCAATTAATAGGCAAGCAAGCATTAATACTAGTTGGCAGGGTCCCTATTTTCTTCTAGATTGAAATATATTTTACTAAGAACTGAATAGGGAGCATTTAGGGACACCAAAGTTAAAATTCATTTTACCAGTTATAGTATCTGCTGTTGTATCAATTTTCTTGTTAAAACACTACATTTTTTTCCCTGAAGATTTCAAAAACCTTCTTAGTTAATACCTTATTTTTCCTATCACTGAATCTTGATGAGGTAAAATACAGAGGCAAAGTCATAATAGAAATGACTATTCCCAATTTAATATGAGAAAACTGAGACATAGGAAGCTTAAGTTAGTGCATTGTTTAAAAGCAACATATTTTTCTTCATTGGATACAAAACAGAGTGAGTTATCAAGGAAAGAACCAACTGGGAGTTAACACCCCTTCCCACATCTCACCCACAAAAAGGTCAGCACTGTATTTTTATGAGCTGCGATGTGTTTACCCATACTCAAGCAGAAAGTGAGGAGCTTTTGTGTTGCAGGCAGAGAGTAGCACGATACAGTGGTTAGCAGCTGGGTCTGGAGCCAGGCCATCTGCACCCAAATCCTGTCTCTGCTACTTACTAGCTGGGTGACTTTACTTGGTCTCTGTGCTTCAGTTTTCTCATCTGTATGACTGAGACAGAATAAAAGTACTGGCCGTGATCTTGAAAAGTAAGACAGATCCCTTCGTAAGGGGAGGAGTTGCAGGGACTGTTCAAAGTAGACAAAGCAGGCACTCCTGGACCCCAGGGAAAGTTAAGAGTCCTAAGACCAAGAGTAGGGATGGGATTTTGCAGGTTTCCACCAGTAGGAGAGACCAAGTAGTACCCAGATGGGAGACTATAGGATACCTGAACCTGGGACTCTGGTTAGGAACCCAGGGGCCTAGAATTCCAGGGGTAGGTTTGTAGTTGATGGAGCAGATGGCACTGGTGGGGCGTGTCTGAGTTTGTCTGCAGCCCAACCAAAGCCAGAGGATCAAGCCTTGACCACACACTTGGAGCTAAAAGTATTTTCATTGTGTATTCCCATTCTTTATACTAACCCTGGAAAATTCATAAATAAATGTTGAGTGAGTGCAGCCACTGTGAACCAAATATCTGGCATTTTCTCCATTTTTGTGTTTTTAAGCAACCCCTCCACCCCCAAATCTAGAAATCTTGAGAAGACAGAAAAGCACAGAAATGACAGAGGATGAATGTCCTACCAATCAAATATGTGGACAGTCAGGAAGATTAAATTTGATTGAGAACAAAAAAGAAAATGTGCTTTTATCTCACTCTACTGGTGTGGACTAAAATCAATACCTGCTGAATCAGTTACGAACATATTGGTAACAAAACCCCTATTGGTGACAGAAAATATGGCAGTTTATTCAATCATGACAGAAAAATCTGGAAGTAGACTATCCAGACCATCAACGATACCATCAAGGTCTTCTTTCTGCTCTGCCATCCTTTGCGTGTAGCTTTTGTCTGCTTTGTTACAAGATGGCAGCCGGTCCCCTAAACCATTTGTCCAGGGAGGAAGAAGAAACAGTGGGCAGGAAGGAAGGGGTAGTATTTAAATCAGGAAAGCAAACACTTCCCAGAAGCTGTCACTTTATATTTCACTGGCCAGGACTGTGCCACATGCTCATCTTTCTGATGTGTGATGATGAAGCTGTAATTTTCAGCTGGGCACATGGCCATGCTGAACTAAATTAGTTTCTATTAATGACATTGAGAGGAAACAGACAGACAGAAGGAAAGCAGCTAATAGTGTCTGCCGCACATATTTTTCCCAACATCTGAAATCTACATTTATCTATGTAAGAAAATTTATATCTCGTTTAAAGCAAACCATATAGATTTTTTAAAAATGACAATTCGATTTAAAAATGGGGGGGCAATTCTACTTAAAGAGTTTACAAAACAGGCTCCTGTGATCCCAGCTACTCGAGAGGCTGAGGCAGGAGAATTGCTTGAACCTGGGAAGTGGAGCTTGCATTGAACCAAGATCGTGCCACTGCATTCCAGACTGGACGACAAGAGCGAGACTTGGTTTAAAAAAAAAAAATCATTTGATTTATATAATGTTTTTAATAATGCAAAAACATCTTTAATCTCAAGGAGGCCTAGAGGTAATGTAAGCCAACTCTTTCATGGCACAGTTGAGAGACTGAGACCTATAGAAATGTCATATAATTTCCTCAAGTTTCTACAGTTAAGTAGTGGCAGGAAAGAAATTAAAAGTCTTGCAATAATGGATGACAAATTTTCAAGAAGATCTTTACATTTTAGACTTTGAGTCTGTAAAATAGGTAAATAATAGCAGTTTTCATGCTGCTGATAAAGACATACCTGAGACTGGGAAGAAAAAGAGGTTTGATGGATTCATGGATCCACATGGCTGGGCAGGACTCACAATCATGGCGGAAGGCAAGGAAGAGCAAGTCCCATCTTACAGGGATGGCAGCAGACAAAGAGAAGAGAGAGCTTGTGCAGGGGAAACTCCCGTTTTTAAAACTGTCAGATCTCGTGAGACTTATTCACTATCACAAGAACAGCACAGGAAAGACCCAGTCCTGTGATTCAATTACCTCCCACTGGGTCACTCCCACAACATGTGGGAATTCAAGATGAGATTTGGGTGAGGACACAGCCAAACCATATAATTCCAACCCCGGCCCCTCCAAATCTCATGTCCTCACATTTCAAAACCAATCATGCCTTCCCAACAGTCCCCCAAAGTCTTAACTCATGTCAGCATTAACTTAAGAGTCCACAGTCCAAAGTCTCACCCAAGACAAGGCAAGTCCCTTCCACCTATGAGCCTGTAGAATCAAAAGCAAGTTAGTTACTTCCTAGATACAATGAGGGTACAGGTATTAGTTAATTACAGCTATTCCAACTGGGAGAAATTGGCCCAAACAAAGGGGCTACAGGCCCCATGCAAACCCGAAATCCAGCAGGGCACTCAAATCTTAACGCTCCAAAATGATCTCCTTTGAGTCTGTGTCTCATGTCCAGGTCACACTGATGCAAGAGGTGGGTTCCCACGGTCTTGGGCAGCTCTGCCCCTGTGGTTTTGCAGGGTACAGCCTCTCTTCCAGCTGCTTTCACAGGCTGGCGTTGAGAGTCTGTGGCTTTTCCAGTCGCATGGTGCAATCTGTCAGTGGATCTACCATTCTGGGGTCTGGAAGATAGTGGCCCTCTTCTCACAGTGCCCACTCCACTAGGCAGTGCCCCAGTAGGGACTCTGTGTGGGAGCTCTGACCCCACATTTCTCTTCCGCACTGCTCTAGCAGAGGGTCTCCATGAGATCCCTGCCCCTGCTGCAAACTTGTGCCTGGACATCCAGGCATTTCCATACATCCTCTGAAATCTAGGCAGAGATTCCCAAATCCCAATTCTTGACTTCTGTGGACTGGCAGGCTTAATACCATGTGGAAGCTGCCAAGGCTTGCACCATCTGAAGCCACAACCCAAGCTCTACATTCGCCCCTTTCAGCCATGGCTGGAGTGGCTGGGACACAGGGCACCAAGTCCCTAGGCTGCACACAGCATGGGAACCCTGAGCCCGGCCCACAAAACCACTATTTCCTCCTAGGCCTCTGGGCCTGTGATGGGAGGGGCTGCTGTGAAGACCTCTGACATACCCTAAGGACATTTTCCCCATTGTCCTGGGGATTAACATTTGACTTCTCATTATTTATGCAAATTTCTGCAACCAGCTTGAATTTCTTAACGGAAAAATGGGATTTTGTTTTCTATCACATTGTCAGGCTGCAAATTTTCCAAACTTTTATGCTCTGCTTCCCTTATAAACCTGAATGCCTTTAACAGCACCCAAGTCACCTTTTGAATGCTTTACTGCTTAGAAATTTCTTCTACTAGATTCCCTAAATCATCCCTCTCAAGTTCAAAGTTCCACAAATCTCTAGGGCAGGGGCAAAATGCCACCAGTCTCCTTGCTAAAACATAATGAGAGTCACCTTTGCTCCAGTTCCCAACAAGTTCCTCATTTCCATCTGAAACCACCTTAGTCTGGACTTTATTGTCCATATCACTATCAGCGTTTTGGGCAAAGCCATTCAACAAGTCTCTAGGAAGTTCCAAACTTTCCCACATATTCCTATCTTCTTCTGAACCCTCCAAACTGTTCCAACCTCTGCCTGTTACCCAGTTCCAAAGTTGCTTGCACATTTTCAGGTACCTTTTCAGCAGCACCCCCCTCTATTGGTACCAATTTACTGTATGAATCCATTTTTCGTGCTGCTGATAAAGACATACCTGAGACTGGGAAGAAAAAGAGGTCTAACGGACTTACAGTTCCACATGACTGGGGAGGCCTTCCCACAATCATGGTGGAAGGCAAGAAGAAGCAAGTCACGTCTTTCATGGATGGCAGCAGGCAAAGAGAGAGAGCTTGTGAAGGAAAACTCCCGTTTTTAAAACTGTCAGATCTCATGAGACTTATTCACTATCACAAGAACAGCACGGGAAAGACCCAGTCCCATGATTCAATTACCTCCCACTGGGTTCCTCCCACAACATGTGAGAATTGTGGGAGTTACAATTCAAGATGAGATTTGGGTGGAGACATGGACAGTCTTTAAATGATTAGTTAAATATAATACTAAATGTGATTTATTTTTAACACCTTTGTAAGGATTATTTCAAAAATAAGTACATAAATGGATAATTCTTTATCAGAACATATGTACACGATTTTCATTTGAAAGTATGAGAGTCATAAAAAGGGAAGTCTCTTAACAATGGTAAAATACTAACACTGCTACTTACTAACTACATAATCCATAGGCAAGTTACTCACTCTCTAAGGCTCAATTTTTTCAATTATAAAAGATGAAACTTTAAAGTAGTTTTTTCCAATTCTGTGAAGAAAGTCACTGGTAGCTTGATGGGGATGGCATTGAATCTATAAATTACCTTGGGCAGTATGGCCATTTTCACGATATTGATTCTTCCAACCCATGAGCATGGAATGTTCTTCCATTTGTTTGTATCCTCTTTTACTTCATTGAGCAGTGGTTTGTAGTTCTCCTTGAAGAGGTCCTTCACATCCCTTGTAAGTTGGATTCCTAGGTATTTTATTCTCTTTGAAGCAATTGTGAATGGGAGTTCACTGGGACAGCATTAGGAGATACACCTAATGCTAAATGACGAGTTAATGGGTGCAGGAAATCAACATGGCACATGGATACATATGTAACAAATCTGCACATTGTGCACATGTACCCTAAAACCCTAAAGTATAATAAAAAAAAATAAAGAAAAAAAAAATAAACATAACATGTGACTAATAAAAAAAAAAAAAGATGAAACTTTGCTATAAGATTTTTGAGGGGGCTAAATTAAGCAGTGTATAGACAGCATACAGCACAGTGCCTGCTATTTAATATGTTTCTAATAAGTGGTTGTAGATGTTGTTGTTATCCTCATGGTGTCATCATCATCATCGTCATATTCTTGGGAAAAAACTCAGCCCAGTGTTCTTCATATTTCATTACGAGATAAAAAGCTGGAATTGTAAGAGTAGATTCAGAAAGGAAAAGAAGATTCTGAGAAGGGATTTCAGAACAACTTCCTCTCTGGAGTAAAGAACAGTTAGGAAAGAATAACTGGCAGCCTAAAGGTGCCTCGGTAGCTGAGGATTCTCCCAGGAAGTCTAGGCAGAGAACCAACGTTAAACTCTGCTCCTCTCGGGGCCTGGTGAGAGCTATTGAATGACCCATAGAACCCAGAAATTCCTTCTTCTTTATACCAGGGGATGAGTTTGAGATGTTATGGCTCCCAGAGGTGCCTTAACTGATGGAAGCCTGTGACTCGTCTGAGGGAAAGCCGTCACCCATTTGCCCATAGATACCCTTCCAATCCCAGTGGAATCAAAAGGAAACTTACAGGTGGGTCACACGGCTCCCAATCCTTATGACTGTGATCAAAACGGATCTGCAAGTAAAGAGGTTGCCTCTCCAAGCTTCAACAGAGAGCTGGTAGTTTTACCCAGTTTGTTTATTCATGGCTCACAAGAGTAGCAACTGCTGTGCCTTCTACTACTTATCTACTAGTAGTAAACAGTGGGATCCCAAGAGGATCCCAAGCCCTCTAAAAAAGAAGCTCACAACCTGGCTTACCTGTTGAGGCAATAATAATTAAAAACAAATATATATATACATATACTTAGGCAAAGAAAAAAAAACACATGTAAGGGACTCAATAGCCAGACAGAAACAGGCAAAGGAGACTAGAAATATCAGCTGGTTGCCAATATTGATGGAGAACTGGTAGAAAATAAAGAAAATATTTTAATTAAAAAGTAATAAGAACTTCTCTTTTTGATAATGGCAGGGGGGCCATTAGAGCCAATCTTCCCACTGAAGCAGGAAACATATAATAAATATACACTTGAAACATTCAGAAAATGAATAAAACAGTGAGGAATTAAAGAGCAAGATCTAGAGAAAACAGTAAAGCCTGCTAAGTGAGCCACACATTTAGGGCAGCTTTCTCTCTAGGGGTTTCTGCCGTCATTTAAATATGCAACTGAGAAGATGAGCAGAGTTCTGAGAGCCTTGTGGAATAAACAGACAAATGCTGCAGTTCAAGGATTACCAAAGAAGGAGAAACTTGTATACTTACAAAAGAAATACACCCTAGGAGTAAGGGTGACCTATGACTAAACCGAACCTCACAGGGACTGAAGCCCAGCGTTGAGTCATCTTATTTCCTGAAATTAAATCAAGGTGGTCTGGGATGCCTAAAGCCTCTGGTCTCCTGCCAGAGACCAGAAATTATTTCTATATTTTTATAAGTAAAAACTAGCACTCAATAAAAAATAATCAGGCACACACAAAGACAAGATAATATGAAAAAGGGGGAAATAATACAGAATAGAAACAGATCAGTAGAGAACAATGTAATATAGCTGACAAATATTTCTAGTTACATTTTATATGTTCAAGAAGATAAAAGATGAGAATTTCAGCAGAGAACTGAAATCTGAAAGAAAGAGAATTCTAGATCTGAAAAAATTAACAAATGAAATTAATTTATAGGATTAACAGAAGACTAAATGCAAATTAAGAAAGAATTCATGACTTGAAAGATAAGACTAAAGATTCAAAGTTAATTTTATTCCAAGTTAAATTAACTCTGAATGGTCTTACGTAAGTAAACAGACTTCCTTGGGTTTTGAAAATATGAGGAAACAAGCCACATGAACAAGAGTAAGCAAAAATAATAATAAAAAGCTGTATCAGACCATAGTTATCTCATATCACAGAATAATTAAATGAAGAGTATAAAATAATGTGTTTAAAATATTTAAGGAAATAAAAAGTAATGAAAACCATGAGCTGGTAATTAACATACTATCATGGAAGAGAAAAATTTGAAAACTAGCCAAATATAACTCTTCCCCCCATGTAGAAAAATCATCATTATTAACATGTAAAAAGCCAATAGAAACCTTAAATTGTAGATAGGACTCAGCTGAGTAGAGGTTAAGTAGGGTACTTAAGGACAGAACTGAAGAAACTTTGTAGAAGGTACACAGTGAGAAAAAGAGATAGAAGCAGGAAAGAGCAAGGAAGATGAGAGACATGGAGGATAGATTAAAATATATATATACAAAATACCTAAGTGGCATTCCAGAAGAAGCAAAAAGAAGTTGAAAGAGGCCATGGTTGAAGAAATAATGGATGAGAAATTTCTAGAATTAATGAAGGATAGGAATCCTTGGATTCAGAAAATATAACTAATCCTATACAGGATAGAGAAAAAGAAATCTACAATTAAACTCATCAGAGTAAAACTGCAGAATATCAAAGACAAAGGGAACACTTTAAAAAGGAAATAAAGAGAAAAAAAGACAAATTACCTACATAGGAGCAATAAACTGGCAGCTGATTTCTCAACAGTGAGAATGGAAACCAGAAGAAAATAAATCATTTCTAGATACCCTCAAAAATTAAGACAGAGAGAGAACATTTATCACCAAAAGTACCTCAGTAAAAGAAATTCTGGAGATTATGGTTGGTTAGAAAAAAAAATGATCCTAGAAGAAAGGTCTACCATACAAAAGAAATGTTGGCAAAACATTGGTAAGTGTATGACTGAATCTAAATCATTAACTATATAAAATAACGAGAAAATGGCTAACATGAGGGATCAAAAATTGAAATTAAAGATTAAACAACAATGGCATTTACGTAGAGAAAAATCAGCTTGTCTATCTCTAATTATTTCTTATCATTATTTCACTGGGATTGCACTAAATGTATGGTTTAACTTGGCGAGGATTTAACTTCCGTTTTGTTGTTGTTAATTAAATTTTATTTTAAGTTCTGGGATATATGTGCAGGGCATGCAGGTTTGTTACATAGGTAAACGTGTGCCATGGTGGTTTGCTGCACCTATCCACCTATCACCTAGGTATGATTAATTTCTTTGTAATATAGCATCTCTTTCTCTCCCATACCTTTTCCTTTGTTCATTATTTTTATGTACTTCAGGGGTCTTATAAAGTTTTATTTTATAGACATTGCACATTTCTTCTTGAGTTTATTCTAGGAAATTCATCTTGTTATTGCTATTATAAATGGGGTCTTCCATTATATCATCCAACTGGTTGTTGACCATATATATAAAAGTTAATTACATCTTTATATTAATTTGGTAGCAATCATATTTCTGAATTATCTTATTGTTTATAGTAGTTTTTCAACTGACCTTTAATTTTCCAAGTTTAAAAATTACATCATATGTAAAAAAAAGATAATTTTACCTCCTCTTTTCCAATGTATACTTCTCTTGCCTGTTTGTATCAGCTAGTAGCTCGGTCTAAACAACGTTAAATAATAGTGGAGCTAGTGAATATTCTCTTATTTCTGACTGTAATGGAAATGTTGTTAGAGTTTGTCCACTAAGTATGATGCTATTTTGCAAACTGAGATGGGCATTTTTTATCACACTAATGAAGTATCTATGTATTTCTACTTAATCGAATTTTAAAATAAAGAGTGGATGTCAAACTTTTTGAAATGCCTTTTTAGTGTCTAGAGAAATGATCATTGTACATTCCCAATGCACATCTACTAATATGATGAAATACATTATAATGTGTTTCCCTATACCAAACTAGACATGCACCACTCAAATACATTTCACATGGCCATGTGTCTTATCTTCCAAGGTGCTGCTGAAATTTGTTTAGTTTTTAAAATTTGGGATAATTGCTTCACTATTCACAATCAAAATGAAAACTTGTAGCTTTATTTTTGCGCAATCTTTTTCGGTATTTGATGACATTTAAAAAATGTCATTTAAAAAATCTTTGGAAAAATTTATTTTTCTAGGGGCTGTAAAAGTTGAAATTTCATGGGAATTATCTACAGTGCCAGATAACATCTTTTTCACTGAAGGAAGAAATTTCCTATTCCTGACTTTTTTTTTTGTCCTCCAGTCCAAATCTGGAGGAGGCAGAGACAGCAAAGTGGGATGTAGTAAAGAGGGTGTAAGAAAAAGATAAAGCAGCAAGTGGAAATATAGATGTTGGTAATGCCTTCTCTCCTCATCTTTGGCTCCTCAGCCTGAAGCAGTTCTGAGCTGGGGGAGGGTAGAACCTTAAACTTTAAATGAAGTTCAGAATTTGTATTATTAAACTGTCTGCGTCTTCAAATTGCTGAACTTAGACTATCTTGTAACTTGAAGTGATCGAGGACTTTTTATAATCTAGAAGTTATTGGAAAATCTATTGGACTTAAACAAGCACATTGAGTAGGTTTGAAAGGACTTCAGGAGGAAACATAAAGTTATTTTATGATTGCACCCTGTTGAGTTCATCTCTTGCTATGTGACAGTTACACCTGCCTAGGACACTATGAGCAATAATGAATAAAACGGCCCAGCTTGTTTAAAGGAGTACGAAATGAAGGGGAAAAGTCTTGACTTCCTTACAATCATCATCGAACAGAGCTCTTTCCTCCATTTCCATTTAAATTGTAAACCCTATCTAGAGGAGGCTCTCTTATTTCAGAAAGATTTCCCCAATAGTATATCATCTCTCTCAAAAGAGGGAATTATCCTGTCTCCCAGGAGTCAGATGGCCGATGAAGAGTACGTATTGGTCAAAGTGGCGTCACTACATCAGCCAGGATTGAAGACATCCCTCCAGAGTGGTTAATATAAACGCAAAATGACTTTACTCCTGCTATTGCTGTCTGATATTTATAATTCAGCTACACCTTCCGAGGAGTTACCAGAACCACAAAGCAATAATTCTCTGACCACTGCAATTACTAAGGAGGAGACACTTGATAATTCGGTATCTACAAATATTAAGGAAAGTCAGCTTTGCAGTCGTGTATCCTAAGCTTGTTAAAGAGTATGCTAACCAAATCATCTGCAAGAGTTGGCTTGGCTGTTGGGGGAAATATGTTCATTCTTTCTTTTTTGCAGTTTTTAAAAAGTTTTCAAATTCACTCATTCATTCATTCGTTCATTCATTTATTCCCTTTCATGCTTATTCCTCATTCCCATTCCCCTTTCCTCCCTCAGTAAGCAACAATTTACTTGAGATGTATTCATGCATTTTTATGTGTTCTAGCAAAGCGTGCACTATTTTGTGTGGCTATATTTTAAATGTCCTTAAATGGTATTGTACTATAGAGTTCATTCCACTAATTTTAAATTTTCGTTTCTTTCACCAAACACCGAATGTGTTATCATCCAGTCTGTTGCCTTGAATGGCTGCATGGTAATCCATGGTGTGCCTCCATCACTGCCAGTAATAAACAACCAGATTCCCTCCAACTTCTCATCAAAGCCCTGTGATGAAAATCTTCCTATAGCCCTTTATGAGCCTGTGGGATAAGTTCTTTGGGATATACACCAAAAAGAGGAAATGCTGAGTCATAAGGTCCATGTGCCTAGGTCGAGATCTATGATCTGACTAAGCAGCACCACATTGTGCTCCAGACCAGCTGCACCTGCCACCCTCCCACAGGCAGTTGACTGGCATTGCCACTGTCCACATCCCATGCATGTTATACAGCTCTCCAGCTTTTGTCTGATGTAAAAAGTGATAATTTGTTGCTATTTTAATCTGCACTTTTAAAATTATGACTATGTTTAAGCATTTTTTATATACCCAATAGCCTTTTAGGTAAAAAGCCAGTTCAAATACTTTGCCCATTTTTCTATTAGAGTTATTGCTCTATTCCTTGTTAGTTTATACAGTTCCTTATAAATTCTGAATATTAATCTCTTATTGCTTTAGACATTGCCAGAATTTTTTTCAGTCTATCGCTTGTCTATCTCCTTCATTGAACTGAAAACCTTAATTTTTATGTAACAAATTCATCATTCTTTGTTTGACTATTTTGTTTTTCTTCTTTGGTTTAAGAAATCCTTCAGTGCCTCCATATCATAAATATATTTTGCAATGTAGTTTTATTTTTTAACTTTAGGATTATAATTCATCTGGAACATATCTTTGCATGTGTTATTTGGTAGCAATCCAATTTACAAAATCAATATCTTTCCCATACAGAAATAGTAACCAATCAGAAAAGGTAATGAAAAAAATTATATATATAATAGCACAGACACAGTAAAATACTCAGAAATGAAAATATGAACATATAAAACCTATATGAAAGAAGATAAAATTTTGTTAAAGGATATTAAAAACTCTTGAATAAATTAAGAGATATACAACATTCACCAATGAGACAATTCAATATAACAATGATATCTATTCTTCCCATGTTAATTTATATATTCAATCCAATTCCAATCAAAATGCCAAGACAGTATTACAGATTGAATTTAATACGGTTGCTTGAGTGTTTGAGGGAAAAATATGTGAAAGGGTAGCTGAGAAAGTTTTGAAAAGTGCTTGCTACATTAGGTATTAAATATACTATAAATAGTACGGCAATGGCCAGGCGCAGTGGCTCACGCGTGTAATCCCAGCACTTTGGGAGGCCGAGGCGGGCGGATCACGAGGTCAGGGGATCGAGACCATGGTGAAACCCCGTCTCTGCTAAAAATACAAAAAATTAGCTGGGCGCAGTGGCGGGCGCCTGTAGTCCCAGCTACTCGGGAGGCTGAGGCGGGAGAATGGCGTGAACCCGGGAGGCGGAGCTTGTAGCGAGCCGAGATTGCGCCACTGCACTCCAGCCTGGGCGACAGGGCGAGACTCCGTCTCAAAAAAAAAAAAAAAAAAAAGTACGGCAATAAAGTAAGTGTCGTAGTGACATAATTGATCAACAGGAAAAAAAATCACACACGTTTCAGAAACAGACCCATATATATACATACTAGAATTAATGATAAAGGTGGAACTAAAATTGTATAATTTCTATCTTACTTAAAAGATGAAATTAAGGCAATTGGCTATATACTTATAAAGCTTAAAGTTATATTTTCTTCTTACATATATAAAACTAAATCTCAGATAGACTGATGAGCTACACCAAAAAGAAAACTATTTTTAAAAGTGCTAGGAAGTACATTTTAAAACATAATATTAGAGTGTAGAAGGTCGCCACAGCACCCAAATGCCATATAGGAATAAATGGATAGACTTTACTAGATAAAAAATTATAAACTTCTATAAGGAACTATAGAATAAATGTATCCAAAGATATTACTTCACATATGCACAACTAACACATACAGGAATATTTATTACAGCCATTTTGTAACGTCGGCATAGGCCAGGATTTATTTCTTGGCCCTCATCTTTTCTTTGTCTACATTTATTCTAAAATCTAAACTTCTAGTAAAAGGAACCACAAAGCTAGATATAGGAAGAAAAAGAGCTATAAGATTAAAATATGTAGTAAAAAAATTAAATGTCCAATTTATAAAAGCTTGTTCGCTTTTCTGTGTCAATGAAATAAACAACCCAAGGAAAAAAATGCACAGGATATGAATTCTCAGAAGAAATAAAGTTGGCCAGTAAACATGTGGGAAATTTTCAATCTTTATTATTTAGGGAAATTTAAATGAAAACATTAATGAAATACCATTTTTCTTTAATCGGATTAGGAATACTATTTGCTAATTCCCCAATGTTGTGGGGAAACAAGCATCCCACAATTTTTTGGTAGGAATATAAATTGATACTTTGTTTTTGTTGGTATTTCCATGGATCAACATCTAACTTTCTGTCTCAGTGTAATCTCCCATGGTGTATAATCAAACTGGTAGGTGCACTTGTCTTCTATAATGAAGTGTAGGGGCCAGATCATAGCCTGAACTAACAGTATTCTCCTCCCTAGATTTCAAATTTTCGGCAAGCATATCTTAGATAAAAGATGTTGTTATGGACTAAATTGTGTCCCCTCCCCACCCCAATCCAGTTTATATGTTGAAGTCCTAAACCCCAATTCTCAGAATGTAACTATATCAGAGATAGGGCCTTTAAAGAAGTAATTAAGTTAAAATGAGATCATGAGGTTGGGCCCTAATCCAATATGACTGGTGTCTTCATAAGAAGAGGAGATTAGGCCACAGACATGAAGACACAGGGAGAAGACCACCAAGGAAAGAGGCTCAGAAGAAACCAACCCTGCCACATCTTGATCTTGGACTTCTAGTCCCAAGAACTGTGAGAAAGTTAACTTCTGTTGTTTAAGTCACCCAGCATGTGGTACTATTGCATGGTAGTGCTAACAAACTAATACAAAAATGTTGAACTTCATTTGCTACAGAGGCTGGTAAGCTCTGTTAAGGGCCAGACAGTAAATAGTTTCGGCTTTGGCGGCACAGAATCTCTGTTGCAATAATTCAACTCTGCCATTGAAGTGTACAAGCAGTCATAAACAACATGTAGATGAATAGGAGAGTCTTGTTTCAATAAAACTTGATTTATGGAAACAGGTGGAGGGCCAGATTTGATCAAGGAACTGTACTTTGCTGTCCCTTGATGTACAGTGGCATCGTGCAATTTCCTTTGGGGAAATTGTACATTTGATGGTACAACAGTCAAGGCCACATGCAGCTCCACATCTACTGCCAGTATCAGCAATGGCTACAGTAGCATCATAATCAAACCATCCCTGCTGCCCAGCCTTTAGAGCACCCTTGGTTTTTGCTGATTTTTTAAGCTTGCCTCCAGTTAATACTGACTCCTACATTTTCTTAGTGGGAGAGAATTTTTTGGAAAATTATTTGTTTAATGTAGCCTGGGCTTTTGTTGCTTCCAACTGAGAATACAGATTGATACAGAGGGCAATTTATGAGCAACTAACAAACTTAAAAAGAAAAAAAAAAAGCCCTTTTATCCTTCAATAGAAAAGCAGAAAATATCCAGAGAGATTACTTCGTATATGCACAACTAACACGTACAGGAATATTCATTACAGCCATTTTGTAACGTCAGCATAGCACAGGATTCATTTCTTGGCCCCCATCTTTTCTTTGTCTACATTTATTCTCTAGGTCATTTTATTTGGGGACATAGCCTTAAATATCACCTCTATGCTAACAATCTCCACATTTATAATCCAGCCTGGACTTCGCCTATGAATTCCAGAATTCTACAGGCAACTCTCCACTCAATAGCTCCCTATGGATTGCTAATAGGTTTTCAAACATAACATGTCCTATTTCTCCAGTAAAGAACAATGAGGTCAGCCTCGATTCCTTTAATCTCACACTCTATATCTGATCTTGTTGGCTCTACTGCTTAAAAGTTTCCAGAATTAGAACAATTCAACTGCTGTCACTGCCATCCAAGCCACAATATTCTCTCATCTGGATTATGGCAACAGCCTCCCAACAGATCTTCCTGTTTCTGCCCTTGTTCCCTCCAGTCTGTACTCAACAGCTTGATGCCATGAGATTGTGCCCCTTCTTTTCTCAAAACCCCTCAATATCCTTCCATCTAACCCAGAGTTAAAGCCAAAATAGGTACCAGAAGACCCATGAGATCTACATGATCTGACCCCCTACACCTCCTTAACATTATCTTCTACCACTATCACCCTTGCTCAGGACATTCCAACCACGCTGGCCTCCTTGCTGCTCCTCAAACCTTTGCACTTCCCATGCCGTCTGCCTTGAATACTCTTCCTCCAGATATTTACAAGGCTGGTGCTCTTGCTCCTTCAGGTCTTTGCTCAAGTGCTACTTCTCAGAAGGCCTTACCTGAACACTCTGTCTGAAATTCCTACACTCTTCCCACAATAGTTCCTATCTCTCTTCACTGCTATATTTCTTTCCTTGTTATCTGTATCATACATTTTGCCTATTCATCTTGTCTGCCTTCTCCAGGAGACTGCACAAGGGCAGGAAATTTTATCTAGTTTTTGTTTTTTTTTACTGTGAATCCCCTGTACCCAGATCAGTGTATGGGAGGTAGAAAGCACTCAAAAAGTAGTTTCTCTATGAATAAATGCATGAATTAAAGAAATGAAAGCATTATAAGAGTCCATTAATGGTGATAACTTAAATAAATTATGGTAGATTCACAGGAGGGCAATAGAGAATTAAGGACTCTAGAATCAGATTGCCTGGAATAAAATTCTGTCTCTGACACATACTATCTCTGTGGCCCTGGTAAACTTACCCAACACCTTAATGCCTCAGTTTCCCCTTCTGTAAAATAGATAATGAAAGTACCCATCCCTTAGGATTGGTGTAATATTAATGAGATTATCATATCAAATGCTTAGCATAGTGCCTGACACACAGCAAATGCTTAAATAATGTTGACTATTACTATTACAATGGAATAATATATGTCTGTTAAAAGTATGAAGTTGTTTTATACACATACAAATGAAAAAATCATAGATGTTATCAAAAAAAGACTCCAAAACAAATAGGTATAATATATTCTCACGTGTAAAAAAAAATTCCTTGGTGTGTGTGCGTGTGTAGATTAAAATGGACAGAAGGAAACAGACTTCTATCAATGGTTGCCTGTAATGAAAATTATGTGGATGGCAATGAAGGGGGCTTTAACTTTCTGTGCTCTATATTTCCTCACCATTTGAACTGCTTGATTGACTTATTTTCAATGAGCCCCAATTCATTCCATTTTTGCAGGTAAAAACTTTTAAAAATGGGGTGAAAGATTCCTCCTACACCTGCCTGCTCACAGGATGATTTAGACCCATGAGGAATGATTTTTAAAGGTGGTAGAAAAGGTCTCCGACTAGACTTAAGAAAGCATATTAATCTTTTAAAATCCATTCCCTTATTGATACATATTTAAGGCTCCTTTTATAATTTATATTTTCCCAAGTATAAAATCTGATTTGAGAGTAAAAAATTTGCTTTTTCAAACTACACTCCCCTTCTCCCACCCATTCAAGATTCTGAAACACTCTGTTAAAAGTTATGCCTCCTTGTTTCTCTTCCTAAAAAGTAACCTAGAAACTTAAATAGGTTCTAATGTCTCATTACCAACTTAATGTCAGAAATTCCTGACCAATGAGAGCCAGAGAATATCTTCATTCAGTAGCAGTTCTGCTGCGCCTATCTCTTTTTCTATTGATAATGAATACCCCTCCCATTTCTAGATTTCACAACTTGAGTCTTTTTTAACTTTTCTCCCCCATCATCTATCACATCCAATTTGTATTTAATAATCAGAAACTCAACAAACATTTACTGAGGACTTATGCACCAGGCACAACACTAGGGGTTAAGGGACACAGTAAATCAGGTATGGCCTTTGCCTTTTAGGTACTTAGAGTCTAGTGGGGAAATAGACATGCAAGCAAACAACATACTCTATAAAGCACCACAAAAACACAGAAGAATAGCCACTTTTCCTCTATAACATCTCTTGCACCTGTTCCTTCTGCTACCTCTCTTGTCTAAACCTCTCACCTACAATTTGTTCTCTCACTCATCTCTCCATGTTTAACATTTTCCCATCCTAATGTACACTATATGATATGGTTTGGCTATGTCCCCACCCAAATTTCACTTTGAATTGTAATAATCCCCACATGTCAAGGGCAGGGCCAGGTGGAGATAACTAAATCGTGGGGGCAGGTTCCCCCATACTGTTCTCATGGTAGTGAATAAGTCTCACGAGATCTGAAGGTCTTATAAATGAGAATTCCCCTGCACAAGCTCTCTTTCCTGCCACCACACAAGACATGACTTTGCTCCTCTTTTGCCTTCAGCCATGATTGTGAGGCCTCCCTAGCCATGTGTAACTATGAGTCAATTAAACCTCTTTCCTTTATAAATTATCCAGTCTCAGGTATGTCTTTATTAGCAGCGTGAGAACAGACTAATACACTATACAAAGCAGCCATGTGAATCTTCCCAAATCAGGATTTTCCATAATTTAGACCAATACAAAAAATATTCTTCATTTTTTATTGCAACACTGCAAAGTACACATTTCTTTGCCTTAGTGTCAAGGCCAGGACATAGTATACTCTCAATAAATAACTGATGAATAAATGAATCTGAACTGAGCCTCCCTATTCAAACTTATATTTTACAATCATATGGCTCTAAACATACTACTTTATACACATGGATACAAGTCCTGTCCTGAGGACGCATCAGCACATTTTTGTCTGTGCCTCTTGCTAGTGCCACCTTTCCTGTGTCTCTGGGAAGCCCTCCTAGCCGCCTCCTCGCTGCCGTCATTCTAAAGCTCAGTCTTGGCCCACCTCTTCAATAGACTCTTCTCCAAACACCACTTTCTTTCAAATGTCTTTAAAACTCCTTGTCTGCACCACTCATTTGCTACCTTAGAATATGCTACTGGAAATTGTTATCTTCTGATAAATGTGGCCTGTCTTTCCAAATAGGATCCCCATAATTTATCAGTGTCTTTGAAACCGGAAACTACAGTTGTTAGCTCTTCTATCATAACTACTTAGAGTACTGAAACAACCCATTTGGAGGAGAAAGCAACATTTATTCCCCATAGGTATGAATGACACATTCCCATGTCTGCCCCCAATGCAGGCTGAACAAGGACCTGACAGGAAACCACGAGGCAGCAGCCCTTGCTAGCATGACAATGAATCAGAAACCTATCGACATCCTCTTTCCCATCGACAGGACAGAATTACAAGTCTATTTCCAGGGACAGCTCCATCAAACCCACCATCTGTCAATGGATATTTCATAATGTATTTGGTTTGATTACTGAAGATTCAGGCATTTTTAAAATTAGGAAATGGGAGAAAAGGATTAGAAGGTCTTCCTGGACTCTTTGTGCTATATTAAAGTATCCTCCTGATATAACCCCACAGCCTTCAGGCTTTGGAGAAGAGTCAAGTAGCAAATATCCATGTTTTGATCCCATTCCACAACATCATCCATTCCACTCCAAAGTTCAAGAGCCAAAGGGGTTATAGAAACAATCTGTTTAACTTATGACTCAAAGCAACCGAGACAGGCCAGATCTACAGGCTAGTTGAGTTTTTTCCAAAGCCACTACCCACAAAGATGAGAAGTCCTTCCTGGACTTCCCAATGATGGTTCAAGCCCTCCCAACCCCCACTTCATGACGCAACACTCTTGGGGATATTCTGTCACTCCACTTATCACAGTGTATTTAAACTTTGTGTGCCTCTTCACTCCAAATGGAATATAATGTCCTCAAGATTAGGGCTTCTCTATCCTTGTAACTTCAGTCCTCAGAAGAGTATCCAGCAAAGAGTAGACCTGTAATGTTTATGGTGAACAAAACCTGACAGCTTCTTGTGATTTTCAACATTAGATTATCCTAACACCATTTCAGAAAATGTAGGCTGTATGCTCTAGTTTGCCATGCATGCATACTGCAGTTACATTCATCTCAATGGATTTTCAAAGATTTTTTTCAACAACTATTTGCATAACGTATTAACATTAATGAGGCATTTTCACATATGTTATGGAATTAATCCTCACAATACCTGTAAGGAAGGTATTATTATTCCCAACTTACAGGTAAGGTAACTGAGGCTAGGAGAGATCAAATGTGGCAGGCAGAATAATAGCCTTCCAGATATATCAGGTCCTAAGCACTAGAACCTGTAAATGTTACTTTATCAGGAAAAGCGTCTTTGCAGATGTCATTAAGTTATGGATCTTGAGATAAGAGATCATTCTGGATTATCTGTTGGGGCCTAAGTGTATTCTTATAAGAGGAAAGCAGAGGGAGAGTTTATACATACATACACACACACACACACACAAAGGCATGGCGGCAAACGCTGGCATGGTGCAGCCACAAACACGATCTCTTCCAGAGCTTCCAGGGGAGCACAGCTCTGCTGATATCTCGATTTTGGCCCAGTGGAATCGATTTTGGACTTCCAGCCTCCAAAACTGTGGAGGAATAAATTTCTGTTGTTTTAAGCCACAAAGTTTAATTTGTTACAACAGCCACAGAAAACTAAAACAATAAATATAAATGGTCAGCTAGGAAGTAGATGGCATGGCTAACTCCTTCCTATTTCCTCCTTAACATTGAACATGTTTGTGTGACATGCCCAGTCCCAAATGAAGCATTTTATATGAATTACATTTTTCAGTACTCACAGGTTTGTTAATTAAGATGTAATTGTTATACCCATTACAAATGAAAAAAAAATGAAGGTACAAAGAGGTTAAATTATCCACAATAGCTTATACATGCTTTAGTAAGTTATTTGCACATCTGATAACAAATATGCAAACTAACATTTTTAAAGTTTTAACTGTGTTCAATCTCCCTCCCAAATCAGCTTCCCCTCTCCTTGGATTGTCTTTGTATGTCCACAAAATATCTCCCCCAACTTCAGTGAGACATTATGAAGCACCCACTGCCTTAGCAATATTGGGGCAGAGAGAAGAGAACAATGGAGTGAAATTATTTACTGACATGTGACAAGCTAAAGTGCAGGTACAAGATGGTACAAATTTGGAAAAATAGACTAATCAGTCCATGTCCATCAGTCCAGGAAACAATTTCCTGGCTCAGGAGTAGGGGAGAGAGGGATTCCATGGGCAGGAATGGAGGACCCTCAGGAGGCTGTTCAGATTTGCTACCTCAGAAGCTTTGTGGTGGCAGAACCAGCGCTCAGGCCACAGCAGTCTGGGCGTCACTCACTGACAGACAAGCAGGAGTGAAGCTCATCTGACTTTTGCTCAGTTCTGTCCAACCCACCTGATAAGGACAATCACCTCCCCTCCCTCTTCAATGACCTGAGTCACTTAAGTAACCACAAACAACTGGGAAGGAGGGCAGGGCCTTGACACCTGGAGGGATGGGGGCAATGGCATCGGGAAAGCCCCTGGGACTGACTGAACTGAACCATTTGGTGGTCTACCTTGTGCTTCCCAGGCTCTCCTCCCTCTTACCCCTATCATTGTGGCAATCAGGCATCAATCCATTAGACCAAGAATGTATCTAATAGTCCCATTGTGCATAGTAAGCTATGGAGGGGCCTGATGCAATTGGGTTTGTCTGTGGGAATCTGACATAAATAGTGACACTGATTTATTATCGGCGTCTTCTAGATTTCTCCACAATACTCAGAGATTTTTATAATATATTTGGTCTGTTATTTCATCATACACCATACTGTGGGGGCTTCTTGGGTCATACTGCAGATATTTCTCTTAACTCATTCATCTCCGACAAATGATTCATTAGTAAACCAACGTCAGTCATGGAGCAATGCACACATTAGGCCTCCCTTCCCTTTGCCAACGACATAGGTCCCATCTGTTTAACCCAGTGCCAGGCCTGGTAATGATTTAAGAGCTGGAAAGGGCAAAGCACCAATTACAGTCCATAAGGCTTGGTCCGCTGGGTGAGGAGGAACTAGCAAGCTTAACCTTTTAGACTTATGCTAACATGTAGGTCACCAGGATCCACTTAGTCAAAGACCTTTTCCAAACCACTTCAAAGAATTAACAGCATCTCCTACCATAAGCAAATAGATCTTTTTTTCAATCTACAGAAACAGGCTCAAAGCACACGCACATATACATATATATATATATAATGTTAAAAGTTCTCTTTCATGCGAACATTTGGGGGATTCTTAAAAGAAGGGAAATGGAACAATATTATACAAGATGACGACATTATTAAGGGCAGGCCTCTAAGAGTCTCTCTATTTGGCTAAAATGGTATGGTGTGTCTATGGCCATACCACCCTAAATGTGCCCATTCTTGTCTAAGATGGAATGGTGCTTACAATATATCTTTTATTTAACACCATTCCACAAACACCTTCATCAATTTTCTTTCTTTTTTTTTCTTTTCTTTTTTAGAGATAAGGTCTCGCTTTGTCGCCCAGGCGAGAGTGCAGTGGCGTGAAAGTAGCTCACTGCAGCCTCAAACTCCTGGGCTCAAGCCATCCTCTTGCCTCAGCCCCCTGAGTAGCTGGGACTACAGGCACATGTAACTATGCCAGGATAATTTTTTTTTTTTTTTTTTTAGAGACAGATTCTCACTATGTTGCCCAGTGAGAACTCCTGGTCTCTAATGATCCTCTTGCCTTGGCCTCCCAAAGTTCTAGAATTGCAGGCATGAGCCACCTCACCAGGCCAGTTTTCTATTGGATATTATGTGTTTCGCCCCTGATGAAGCACCAGGGGAAATAAAATTCGATTCATTTGCCTTACAGAAGTCACTAGTCCCCTACCTGATGCCCACCCAAGGTGAATTTGCCCTGCCATTGTCATGTCTTCTCATTAAATATTCCTCAGGCTGGGCGCGGTGGCTCACGTCTGTAATCCTAACACTTTGGGAGGCCAAGGTGGGAAGATCACCTGAGGTCAGGAGTTCAAGACCAGCCTGGCCAACACGGTGAAACCCAGTCTCTACTAAAATACAAAAATTAGCCAGGCATGATGGCGGGTGCCTGAAATCCCAGCTACTCGGGAGGCTGAGACAGGAGAATCACTTGAACCTGGGAGACAGTGGTTGCAGTGAGCCGCGATCATGCCACCGCACTCCAGCCTGGGCAGCTGAGTTTGACTCCATCTCAAAAAAAAAAAAAAATATATATATATATATATATATATATGTCCCTGACACATTAAAAGACAAGGCCACTAAAATGACCAATCTCTGCCCTATGGGATCCCACAGCTTACAGCATATGGAATTCATTAAAGTTTGAGTTCATCTACAAGAGCGTCACTGAGCAGAAACCACAAGTAGCACACAGCAGAGTCAGACTTCACATTAGTACTCTTCCACTCTCACCATGAGAAAACGATGCTCTTTCTCTTTAAAGGCCTCCCAGTTAGCTTGCAAGCCCCTTCTACATCCCTGAGGGAGAATTACCCTTATAATTATTATCAGTATTGAATATTTACTAAGTACCCATACTGGGTGAGATCATGAAGTTGTTTGACATGTATACATGGCAGAAATATTCCAAGTGTGTTTAGCCACCGTTAATGTTCTTCCAGAGCTGAAAATAGCAGAGAAGAGTGTACTTGACCTGAACTTTTGCATGTTGACTCCTTTAACTAAGTCTAAACAGAGCAGAAACCTTGCCATCAGAGAAGCGTTTGCAAAAGGGAGACCAGGTCAGAGCATGAGCAGCAGGTGGGGCTTGAGAGCCAAGAATGAAAATCCCAGGATGTGGCCAAACTCTGTAAATGATTATTGACTGAGCTCCATGCCGTCTTAATGGCTTTTACTACCTCTTGGTTCCAATTCAAAGTGCATATTAAAGCAAGCAGCATTGCAAAGACCAGAGGGGCTAGAATAGTAAACTACTCATAGCTTAGTAATCATTATGCATTAATTATTCAGAAGCTGGAGCTCCTCTTTGCAAACATTAAAACCAGTGACAGCAAAGAAATATGCCCCTCTTTTGGAGGATGAGAAGGAGTAGTACTATTTGGGGTTGATGCTGGCACGATATTTAGCACAGCATGACAGCTTTAGTAGATAAAAAACGTGATGTAGTATCATACAAACTGTTAGCAATGTATTGGAAGACTCAAGTATTCCCCGTGGGGCATTTACATTGGATTTGCTATGATTGCAATATCTGCACAGTGATGCATTATGTGTTTTATTCTCTTTATTATATGTTTTCATTACTTTGTGTGTTAGAATGCAATAAAGAAAGCTGAAGCAATAAAGGTTGATTGATAATAATAATTCTGCAAAGATGCAACTTCCTTTCTAAAGCAGTTCCAGAGTTGGAGGAACCAATGGCATCTGATCATCTGTTCTTTTGTAAGATTTTATCTTCTTTTCTGATAAAGAAATAGAAATTGGTTTGGAAGCAGCTTTCAGTGACAGCTGGCACTGCATGGCAAAGGAGGAGAAAGGTAGGGAAGAATGTGTTCTATTTAGAAGGCTGAATCCTTCATGTGGTTCAACTCTGCTTCTCCCTTTTCTTTCACATTCTACAACTCAAATATCAGATGTTCTGTTTTAAAGGAAAGAAAAAAGATTTTTCAGGATCAACACTGCTTGGGCTTTCTAACTGACACCCTATCCTACTCTCTAAAGTGTGTTTAAACCTCTTCTCTAGGATTCTTTTTAAACTGGGATCATTGAAATCAGAAACTTAACACATGCATGTGTGTTGGGGTTCAGGCTCCCAACCTAAGCTTAAAATGAGCTTCAGACATGGCTGAGCATGTGTGATGCACTGGTAAAATTATGCACTTAGAGTAGATTTTTCACAGTGGTTTTGTTTGGGGCTATTCACATTCATCCAGGGAAGTGATTGGACTGGAAACACAAGCTAGTGTGTGTCAGGGGTGTTGGAGAGAGGAGCTGCATGCAGAAAAAGAGGCTTCGGAGACCTAGGTAAGTAAGAGTACTGATTAGGTGGGGAAAAAAAAAACAACAAAAAACCAACACAGAGTCAGGGCAAGCAGCACCCTCCCCACTTCTATGTCAAGCACAGAAGGGCTCCATCTGGGTCAGGATGCCTGGTGACACACTCCCAGCTTCCCAAGGATTTGTGGCTGTGGAGCACAGAGAGAGAGAGCACATAGTCCTTGTCATAGATATCAGAAACTATGGAAAGAAGGCCGCCAGCCTTCCAGACATGGAGCGGCACAGCCTAAATGACTCCAAGAGCAACACACATCAACCCTTTCATTATGCAACAAAGCAGGGCTAAGAGCACCTTCCAGGCACCTCCAAGACCTCCCAGAAATACTTGGGGAAAATTATGCGGGGAATTGAGATCTTGTATTATGTCGGTATGGGCATGAATCATTGAAATGTGAGTTATATATATTAAGTGGCTTTATTTGTACCCACAAACAGATAAGGTTTTGGGGAAACTGAGGTTATATATGAAATAAAAGAGAAATTCCATTTGTGATTGCGAAAGACAGTCACTCTCAGTATGTGATTTTCTAAAAGGCTCATGCACTATGAGTAACCATCAGTTAAACACATTAATGGAACAGAGCAATGATCTATTCAGGTCAGGACAGTGAGTCCTCACATGTGGGAGAGTCATTGCAGAAGATGGCATAAAGCTTAGAGGCACCTAAAGATTGACGTCAAACTGGTAGGGCATTGCTTACAATATGATGTGGGAGGCCAAGGTGGGCAAATTGCCTGAGGTCAGGAGTTCAAGACCAGCCTGGCCAACATGGTGAAACCCGATCTGTACTAAAAACACAAAAATTAGCTGGTCATGGTGGCTCACGCTTGTAGTCCCAGCTACTCAAGAGGTTGAGGCACAAGAATTGCTTCAACCCAGGAGGCAGAGGTTGCAGTGAGCCAAGATCATGCCACTGCACTCCAGCCTGGGCAACTGAGTGAGACTCCATCTGAAAGAAACAAAAACAAAACAAAACCAACACTGGCTACATGATAATCAAGTAGAAAGCTTGTTAAAGTGCAGATTACATAGGCTCTGCTTCCCAGGGGTTTTGACTCAGTCAACTTAGATATTTTACAAACTCCACTCCCTCAAGGTAATCTCAATAGAAGTGGTCTTCAGATCCCTTTTGGGTAAGCACAATCATGTTTAGGGTATACCATAAGGGTATGTCAAGGCCATCTGCGTCTGCATTGTCAACCTAGAGGCTAACCCATTGTCAAGGAAGTCATGCACCAAGGCTGTGCCCAGAAGAGAGAGAATGCTGTAGAGGCAGAGAGTGAAGTAATGAAGGCAGCACGGGATGCTGTGACCAGCCTCAGGGGCAGAAAACAGGAAGTCAGGAGGAGCAGAGAAATGGACTGGGGGTGGGACAGGACCATGGACACACAGGGCTATGGAGTCATGGCTTTTACACGGTGCCCTTGCGTTGATGTCAGAGGTTCCACGTTGGGGGGACAGTGATGAATAATCCTCAAGAGATAACTACCGCTGATCATTTATTTCAAGTGATTTTGTAGCCACTATGTATGGTGGGCATTTTTAGAGATGCCAAATTGACTTAAGTATATTTTTCTTAGCTAGTAGAATTATTTGCTATTGAGTTTTAGGTGTGTTAGTATTCAAGTCCAGCTTTTGAAAAGCTCTTTATTTCTTCACAGATATCATTCCTCAGAGGTTACCTTATACTAGTATGGTAGAAAGAGCATGTATTTTGGAGGCAGAAGGACTGAAATTCAAATCCTAACTCTACTCGCAAACTGGGTGACATTGGACAAGTTATGTGACCTCTTGGGGCATCTGTTCTCTTTTCTATAAAATGGAGATAATTAAACCTAGCTCACAAGTTTTTGTGTGGATTAAATAAAATGTGTACACAGTACCCCTCACAGTGCTTGAGATTCAATAGGTACTAAATAAATGGCTGCTATTACTACTATTACCAGACTGGTTTATAACTGTGAATAGCTTATCTTTCTAAAATTGTGGTGCTCAGGTTACTATACTTTTCCAAATTTTAGGTAAAAACTGAACTATTTTTCATAATACCTCAGCATAAACATTTACTTTTATTTGTGTTATATTAAAATAGGATATATGATTAGTGTGAGTTTTAAGAAATATATCAACACTTGGGGAAGATTTCTTTTTCACATGCTTAATTGATTCCTCGTTTTTCTTAAACTTAAGCAAAATGTGTCCGGTACACTGATAATTCTTGATTTACATATGCCTGTTTTCTGTGCATCCTCCAGAAACAGATGTTCACCTAAGAACAGCAGGCCCAGATAGACCACTCCAGAGTCACAGAAAAAAGAGCAAGGTGGGAAGTGACAGGAGCAAAGGTAGTAAACAGGAAGAGGAAAGTTCATCTCTATGGGGCCACTTTTTCTGGGTGTTCGCTATTCCAATGTCTCGTAATGGATTACTAGAACATGATAGGTACATTCTATAAAATGATGAATTTACAAGGTGCTTTAGGAGCACAGAAAAGAGAGCACAAATAAGAGGCAAGTTCAGGACAGCTTCAAAGAGAAAGTGATATTTGATCTGGGTCTTGAGATTATAAAGATAGAAGATAGTCAAGAATACTGCAGGCAGTGAGACTAGTACAAGCATAGAAAAAAAGAGCAAGTAGCATGTTGTTAAAACTGTGTGTGTGTGCGTGTGTGTGTGTGTGTGTGTGTTTGGAGGTGGTGATAGAGGACTGGAGATTAAGACCAGGTCAGGACTGGACAGGGAATCATTTTTAATCCAAGCTATAAAGTTAACACTTTATCCATAAAATTCAACTAGCTTTAAAAAAGTGGTTCCACCCACAGAAATACAATCTACCATCAGAGAATACTACAAACACCTCTATGCAAATAAACTAGAAAATCTAGAAGAAATGGATAAATTCCTCGACAAATACACCCTCCCAAGACTAAACCAGGAAGAAGTTGAATCTCTGAATAGACCAATAACAGGTTCTGAAATTGTGGCAATAATCAATAGCTTACCAACCAAAAAGAGTCCAGGACCTGATGGATTCACAGCTGAATTCTACCAGAGGTACAAGGAGGAACTGGTACCATTCCTTCTGAAACTATTCCAATCGATAGAAAAAGAGGGTATCCTCCCTAACACATTTTACGAAGCCAGCATCATCCTGATACCAAAACCTGGCAGAGACATAACCAAAAAAGAGAATTTCAGACCAATATCCTTGATGAACATTGATGCAAAAATCCTCAATAAAATACTGGCAAACCGAATCCAGCAGCACATCAAAAAGCTTATCCACCATGATCAAGTGGGCTTCATCCCTGGGATGCAAGGCTGGTTCAACATACGCAAATCAATAAATGTAATCCAGCATATAAACAGAACCAAAGACAAAAACCACATGATTATCTCAATAGATGCAGAAAAGGCCTTTGACAAAATTCAACAACCCTTCATGCTAAAAACTCTCAATAAATTAGGTATTGATGGGACGTATCTCAAAATAATAAGAGCTATCTACAACAAACCCACAGCCAATATCATACTGAATGGGCAAAAACTGGAAGCATTCCCTCTGAAAACTGGCACAAGACAGGGATGCCCTCTCTCACCGCTCCTATTCAACATAGTGCTGGAAGTTCTGGCCAGAGCAATCAGGCAGGAGAAGGAAATAAAGGGTATTCAATTAGGAAAAGAGGAAGTCAAATTGTCCCTGTTTGCAGATGACATGATTGTATATCTAGAAAACCCCATTGTCTCAGCCCAAAATCTCCTTAAGCTGATTAGCAACTTCAGCAAAGTCTCAGGATACAAAATTAATGTACAAAAATCACAAGCATTCTTGTACACCAATAACAGACAAACAGAGAGCCAAATCATGAGTGAACTCCCATTCACAATTGCTTCAAAGAGAATAAAATACCTAGGAATCCAACTTACAAGGGATGTGAAGGACCTCTTCAAGGAGAACTACAAACCACTGCTCAATGAAATAAAAGAGGATACAAACAAATGGAAGAACATTCCATGCTCATGGGTTGGAAGAATCAATATCGTGAAAATGGCCATACTGCCCAAGGTAATTTATAGATTCAATGCCATCCCCATCAAGCTACCAATGACTTTCTTCACAGAATTGGAAAAAACTACTTTAAAGTTCATATGGAACCAAAAAAGAGCCCGCATCGCCAAGTCAATCCTAAGCCAAAAGAACAAAGCTGGAGGCATCACGCTACCTGACTTTAAACTATACTACAAGGCTACAGTAACCAAAACAGCATGGTACTGGTACCACAACAGAGACATAGATCAATGGAACAGAACAGAGCCCTCAGAAATGATGCCGCATAGCTACAACTATCTGATCTTTGACAAACCTGACAAAAACAAGAAATGGGGAAAGGATTCCCTATTTAATAAATGGTGCTGGGAAAACTGGCTAGCCATATGTAGAAAGCTGCAACTGGATCCCTTCCTTACACCTTATACAAAAATTAATTCAAGATGGATTAAAGACTTATATGTTAGACCTAAAACCATTAAAATCCTACAAGAAAACCTAGGCAATACCATTCAGGACATAGGCGTGGGCAAGGACTTCATGTCTAAAACACCAAAAGCAATGGCAACAAAAGCCAAAATCGACAAATGGGATCTCATTAAACTAAAGAGCTTCTGCACAGCAAAAGAAACTATCATCAGAGTGAACAGGCAACCTACACAATGGGAGAAAATTTTTGCAACCTACTCATCTGACAAAGGGCTAATATCCAGAATCTACAATGAACTCAAACAAATTTACAAGAAAAAAACAAACAACCCCATCAAAAAGTGGGCAGAGGACATGAACAGACACTTCTCAAAAGAAGACATTTATGCAGCCAAAAAACACATGAAGAAATGCTCCTCATCACTGGCCATCAGAGAAATGCAAATCAAAACCACAGTGAGATACCATCTCACACCAGTTAGAATGGCCATCATTAAAAAATCAGGAAACAACAGGTGCTGGAGAGGATGTGGAGAAATAGGAACACTTTTACACTGTTGGTGGGACTGTAAACTAGTTCAACCATTGTGGAAGTCAGTGTGGCGATTCCTCAGGGATCTCGAACTAGAAATACCATTTGACCCAGCCATCCCATTACTGGGTATATACCCAAAGGACTATAAATCATGCTGCTATAAAGACACATGCACACGTATGTTTATTGCGGCACTATTCACAATAGCAAAGAGTTGGAACCAACCCAAATGTCCAACAACGATAGACTGGATTAAGAAAATGTGGCACATATACACCATGGAATACTATGCAGCCATAAAAAATGATGAGTTCGTGTCCTTTGTAGGGACATGGATGAAACTGGAAAACATCATTCTCAGTAAACTATCGCAAGGACAAAAAACCAAACATCGCATGTTCTCACTCATAGGTGGGAATTGAACAATGAGAACTCATGGACACAGGAAGGGGAACATCACGCTCCGGGGACTGTTGTGGGGTGGGGGGAGGGGGGAGGGACAGCATTAGGAGATACACCTAATGCTAAATGACGAGTTAATGGGTGCAGGAAATCAACATGGCACATGGATACATATGTAACAAACCTGCACATTGTGCACATGTACCCTAAAACCCTAAAGTATAATAATAAAAAAAAAAAAAAAAAAAAAAGTGGTTCCAGTGGCAATATCTGTATAAATTGTAAGTAAAAAGAATAGAGGTGAGGAGACCAGTCAAAAGACTAAAGTCTACTGCAACATCTTTTACCTGTTAGTACTTCTTACACAGCATCCCCACTTCCCAGACTAACACAAAGTAGAGGTGATCCTACAACAGAAGAAAAGGGACATTGCCCTTAACTTAGATTATAAGTGACTCAGAATGAAATTCAGCCTTTGTTTATGCCCAGCTAAATTTCATTTAAGACCTAGAATTGTAGATTTTGCCAGTTTAAAAGGCTTTTTTACTTTTAAAATAAGTATGTTCCAGATTTGCAACTTATTCTATCAAAAATATTAGTTACTGGCCAGCCTCAGTCACTCATGCCTGTAATCCCAGCACTTTGGGAGGCCAAAGCAGGTGGATTGCTTGAGCCTAAGAGTTCGAGACTAGTCTGGGCAACATAGTGAGACCTCGTTTCTACAAAAAATAAATAAAATTATCCAGGCGTGGTGGCGCATGCCTGTGGTCCCAGCTACTTGGGGCTAAAGTGGGAGGATAGCTTGAGCCTGGGAGGTAGAGGCTGCAGTGAGCTGTGATTGCACAACTGCACTCTAGCCTGGGTGAGAGAATGAGACTCTACCTCAAAAAAAGAACATACGTGTGTGTGCGTGTGTGCATGTGTGTGTGTCTGTGCGTGTGTGTTTGTGTGTGACCTAGACCTGCAAAACTCAGATGCTGAAGCTAGATTCAATCTGATTCTCACAATACATTCAAACTACTTAGAGCTCTTCTCGGAAGATCCACACTACCATGAAAGGGCCACAATTTGGACAAGGAGACATGACACTGGATCTAGAACTCTGCTGCTGTGACCTAAGGGAGAAGAAATGAGCATCTCAAAATCATGTAGAACCCACAAAAAATCAGACTGTTTGCACCTGATTTTCTTCAATCCCCCAATATAGTTGCAGTTTCCTCCCTTCCCTTAAATCACATGACCTCTATAACTTTGGACAATTACTGATTAAAGTTTTATTTAACCAATCAATTTAATCAAGTGTCATTTGACTTCCTTCAAATCCTAAACTAATTGCCAAAACTAGACTCAGTGATGCTGCAAAAACTCTGAAGAAATTTTTGCCAAGTGAATTACTGAATAAAGCAATATTTACTTAATAAAGTAATACTTCAAAAGAGAGAAATTCTGTTCTTTGATTTATTTTGTGATTCATTGAAATGGACTTCTTAGGCCTTAGGTCTTCTATTGTCAGACGTGTTCAACAATTTTCTTCATATCTTTCTACTTTTCAAGAAAATGGGCAAAATTACCATTCTTTTCTGTTTCAAATTACAGTTTCATGAGACTTTCATTTCATCATGAATGAAATACCATGAGCAATTTAAAAAGGCTCCATATTTAAATGCCACTTATATAGCAGCAAACATCATCACCTTCTAATGAGTAAATCCATCAGAGAAACAAGAACAAAGCAAAAAGTAGTTCAATTTCAAAACTCCATTCAACACCCATTTAAAGGCAATAAAAGTTCAGACCTCAGCACATCTTACTGGCTCTTCCAGGAAGCCCCCGTCCTCCTTTGGTGTCTTCTGTCATCTTCAGTTCTATGTAGATGATAGACTCTCTATCTTGAAGACATCATGGAAACATGAAAGAATAATGAACTTGGAGTCCAATTCCAGAAGATATTGGTTCCAATCTAGTCTTTGCCACAGAATAGCTCTGTGACCTAAGGCTAGACAATTAACCATTCTGGCTCAATTTCCTTAGGCATAAAATAAAGGTAAAAATAACCTACTTCCTATGGTGTGTGTGTATGTCTGTGTATGTATATTAAGTGTATATTAAAACACCTTGATAATTTCCAGTTACCCTCAAGGAAAACATTTAAACTTATTACTGCACAAAAGGAGTCTGCTCACACACATTCAAAAAAGAGGATGGAAGAAATGGATCCAAATATATCAGTAATAACAATTGATATAAATGAATTCAATCACCCAAAAGATAGAGAATGTTAAACTATGTGTATTTATATATTTAATATTTTTTAAAATAGTCCCACCTCGGCTGGGCACTGTGGCTCATGATTGTAATCCCAGCACTTTGGGAGGCTAGGGCAGGCAGTTCACCTGAGGTCAGGGGCTCGAGACCAGCCTGGCCGACACTGTGAAACCCCATCTCTACTAAAAACTACAAAAATTAGCCAGGTGTGGTAGTGGGAGCCTGTAATCCCAGCTACTTGGAAGGCTGAGGCAGGAGAATCACTGAACCTGGGAGGTGGAGGTTGCAGTAAGCTGAGATGGCACCATTGCACTCCAGCCTGGGTAACAGAGCGAAACTCTGTCTCAAAAAAAAAAAAAAAGTCCTACCTTGAAAGAGAATTTACAGAAAGCATATTTAAAACAGAAATTTACAGAAAGATTAAAAGTATATATTAGGAATTAAAGACTAGGCATGGTGGCTCATGCCTGTAATCCCAGCACCTTGGGCGGCCGAGGTGGGTGGATCACCTGAAGTCAGGAGTTCAGCTAGCCTGGCCAACATGGTGAAACCCCATCTCTCTACTAAAAATACAAAATTAGCCAGGCATGGTGGCACATACTTGTAATCCCAGCTACTTGGGAGGCTGAGGCAGGAGAATTGCTCTAACCTGAGAGGTGGAGATTGCAGTGAGCCGAGATTGCACCACTGCACTCCAGCCAGGGCAACAACAGCAAAACTGTCTCACAAAAAAAAAAAAGGAATTTAAAAACCTAGTACAGTTAAATTAATATCAGACAAAATATTGGCTTTAAGGGAAAAAAATTATTATATTAATGGAGAGAGCTTCTATATATTAATAAAAAGGAAATTCTCCAGACGAATACAAAAATTCTAAACATGTATGCATACAATAAAACATCTTTGAAACATATAAAGCAATTATAAAATGGAAAGAAAAAATTGATAAATCCACCATTATAGTGAAAGATTCTAACATCTTTCAATAATTTATAGACCAAGCAAGCAAAGAATCAGTAAGTATATGGAATATTTAAGTAACCCAATTATTAACTCCTACTTTAATGTACATTTATAGAACATTCTATTCAAGAATGCATGGAATATCTATTAAAAACTGACTAAATAGGAAAGCCTCAATAAATTTTAAAGACTCCTATCATAATCTGCATTTGCTGATCTCAATGAGATTAAATTAGAAATCAATGTCACCCATATCCATAAAAGAAACTGAGCCAATTTTAAAATTTTTCGTAAAGGGAAACCCAAGATCAGACAGTTTTACATGGTTGTTCAAACAAATATTTAATAAACAAGTAATTCCAGAATCAAAATGTACTTCTTTTTGTGTTTTGGTTAAGAAATAATTTTTAACTATAAATGTAAGCTATTTTACATTTTCTTAGAAAAGTTGTGAAGTTTTGCCCATCATATTTAAATTGCTGTTACATTTGAAATTGATGTGAAGTATGGGTCTAATTTTCTAGTTTTTCATATCCTAATAATCTACAGTGCCATTTCTGTTGTGTATCAGATTTTCATATATAGTTTATCTGTTTCTGAATTTCCTATCTGCTGCGTTGATTACTTACTACCACCATGCCAATATCTACTAAAATAATTACCAGTTTTTAATGCTTGTAGTAGCCAAGTCTCTTCCACCCTTAACTCCACACCTTGCCACCTTATGCTTCTTTAAGAGTATCTGGACTATTTATAACACTTTGTTCCTTCTTACAAATTTTTAAAATATACTTAGAAAGTTCTGTAAAAATTCTTGTTGAGATTTTGATTGAAATTTCTTTAAAACTGCAAATGAATTTGGTGAGAACTAACATATTTACAACATATTTATAACACTAGTACAAAACATGGTATTTCAACATGTTTTTGCATAGAAAAGTTCAGCATTGTAAATATGTTCATTTCCCCATTAAATTAAAATATGTTCAATATTCATTTCTAGTTTCTTTAGGGTCCTTCAATAGAATTGCTATAGTTTTGTTCTTATTGGTCTTTTTGCTTTATTTGTCTTGTTCTTATACAGTTTATAGTTTTACTGCAGTAATTAAATACATATATTTTCTATTTAATAGAGTAATGTATATTGAGCTTTATCCAGCAAACTTACTGAGCTCCCTTACTCATTTTAATTTTTGTCCCTACATTCTTATGGGTTTTTCTACAATAATTTCATCTATAAGTAACAAAATTTTTGTTCCTGCTTCTCCAATCTTTATAATCATCATTTCTTTATCTTGTGAGTTTGCTTTCTGAAAATTTTACTAATACATTGCATCTAAGTAATAATAGTGGGTGTCTTTGTCTTGCTGCTGTTTTTAAAAGAAATGTAACATTCTGCCATTGAGTTTCCTGTTGTTTCATGTTTTGTTATTTTAGGTATGCTTTATCAGGTTAAGGAAGTTTCTTTCTACTTTTAGTTTTCTGATAGCATTTTATCAAATGCGTTTTATGTATTTATTGAGAAAAACTTTCATCTGTTAATGTGGTGTTTAAATAAGCTGTTTTTCTAATGCTGAACTTTGCTTTTCTGGTATGTGCCCAACTTGGTCATACATTATCTTTTTTATGGATTCCTGAATTCACATTACTAATATTTTAGTTACTACTTTTGCATCTATGCTTATGAGCATAATTAGTCTGCAGAGTTTCTTTCTCATGTTCCCTCTGTCATGTTTTGATATCAAGACTTTGCTAAAATATAAATGAGGTTCAGTAGCAAATAACAAATCATTCTAGCTATTTTAAGCAGAAAGAGGGTTAGATGCTTACAAATTTCTTAGACGAGCTGGTTGTCACAGCAGGTTCTAGGATGAAACTCCAGGATAGATTTCTAGAAGAATCCTGCTTAAGTGGCCCATCAAGTTCATCGTTATCTCTGCCACAGTCAGGAAACTAGATGTGACGGTTAATTTTATGTGTCAGCTTGGCTCAGCTATGGTGCCCAGTTGTTTGGTCAAACACTAATCTAGATATTGCTGTAAAGGTATTTTGTAGATGTGATTAATATCTACAATCAGTTAACTTTAAAGAACATTACTTTTAAAGATAATGTGGGCACACATTATCTAATCAGTTGAAGGTGTTAAGAGCAAAAATTGGGATTTTCTAGAGAATGGAGAATTCCACCTCACTATTTTATTTATTTTACTTTTGCCTCAACATTTTAATGTAAATCCTGCCTGAGTTTCCAGCCTGCCAGCCTGTCCTACAGATTTCACACCCAAGACTACATCACTTTCTATTTCAGTTTCCAGCCTGCTGGCCTGTCCTACAAATTTTGGACTTGCCAGTCCCTAAAATCACTCAAGCCAATTCTTTAACATATATGTCTTCTATTTTTTCTGTTTCTTTGGAGATTCTTGGCTGATATATGAGGGAATCAGGAAACCACTTCAGGAATACACTAACTTATCTGCACTCTCTGCAATCTGGGAATTGGAAAGCTGCTGAGAGCTATGGACTTTAACGTGACTTTGCTTCTGCTAGACTCAAAAGAGTGAATGGTACCTTCGGCACTGCTGCCACTAAAATTTGCATCAGGTTGGAACTTAAAACATATCAAGATCCTTCAAAACAAGGATTCCTGACAAACGCTGTATGGAAGAGCAGATGAGAATGAGATAGTACAGATGTCAAACAAGACAATCTACCATGTCTGCCACATCGGCTTTACATAATCAGGGGACAATATTCCTTTTATATTTATTCTTTAAAAAGGTTTGCATAAGCATCATGAGGACTTGAGATTATAAAAAGAAGACATTCTCACTTTGTTGAGATAGGCTTGAGCTGTCTTCAATTTAAGTAATAAAAAAAGTGGCTAAATTTTCATTTGTCTATAAACAGATAAAGATGATATATCAACATTGAGAGTTCCAGACAGTTATGTGGCCAACAGCTATAGGCTCTTCTAATTGGTGAGCCTAAGGGAGACCAGCATTAGACACAGAGTAAAGGGAAGGTATGATGAGTGCCCCAATAGACATGAGTTTGTTTCAGGAAATCTACCCTGGGACAACTATCATACATTCTATTTCACATACACACACATGCACACATACGTACACAAGCACATACATTTCCCAAAGTTACCATGAATTTAGAATTGAGTATTATAATGTTTCATCCAATATCCCACCAGGAAAAAAAATCAGAACAGGCAGAACTCCCAGACTGTCCAACTCACCAGGGCACAAGATCTTATTTTTATCACAGAAGAGAAAGTCATATATCTTATCAAAATGAAGCCATGTGGCAGGAAGAACCAGTTGTATGAACTTGGATAAGCCACTTACCCTCTCTAATCCCCAGTTTCTTCCAATTAAAATGAAGATAAACTAAATCACAAAAAATAATTATGTTCAAGCCTCTGGCATTTTTCTTAGTAGGAACCTAATAAGTGTGAACTGAATTAAACTATATTAAGCTGGGGCTATTTCCAGCATATAGGGGTTCATAGAGTCATCCTAGCTGTTATGAATGAGGTCCTTTGAGGCCTTACAGGTACAAGGTCATAAGACAAGGCTTCTTGTATTTCTATGAGACACGCTACACACAGATCACTTCCTTCTGTACCAAGATCAGCCATCTCAGGTGTCTCACACACCTGCTGAATGTTTAGAAACTCTACTTCTAGGTACAGACTCCTTCAGAGCCTGGTCACCCAGCCAGCAAAACAGCCGTCCCCAGGGCATAGTGCAAAGCCTTCTTACCACCTCCTTCTAGGACCTAGCTCACATCTGGAACACCCAGATCCGATGAGACACTAGCCTATTGTCCAACATCTCCAAGACAGAGTCTTAGTAACAACATATAAACAACCAACCAAACAAAAACAAAGGAAACAACAGAATCCAAAAGCAAGCACTTAAGAAGTTGGATTGCACAAAGAAAACAAACAAGCCTTTGGGATTTAGTCACCTTCTTGGCTATAAAGCCTGTTTCTTAATTAGGCATCTTCTCCAATGTTGATCAGAGGCAGCTAGCATCTCTTCTATCCCATCTATGCCAAGGGTGAGGTCAGCACTCAACAAATAAGAAAGAAAATTTATGGTTAAAACGTGAGGTTAAAAACCCTAGGCAACTCTTGGCCAACTCCTGCTTTTGAAATTCCAAATTGCAAGCTGAACCATGTGGTTCCACATACCTTCCTGACTAGTGACATCTCTCTTGGGAAATGGCTCAAATGTGCGTTTGTCTTTCTGGGAATGGCTGAGTTTTCTAAAAGCCCACTGTCCTCACAAGCCTACATACTTTCTGTTGAAGGAAAACCTTGTGAAAAGCAAAATATTCAAGAGTCATTAGTAGGCATACACAGAAGCTTTCATACTTACCCACAGCCCTCTGAGCAGGCCTCCCTGTGGTTACTAAATTTTTTCTCTTGCTGAGATTTCCCAGCATGCTCTAGGATTATCAAGTAAAACCAAATATTAAGAGGAAAATCTTGAAAATCCTTCAGTGCCTGGGGTGGAAACAAATCAGACGAGTTCTCCACTCTGGCACCAGCCAGCTGAGCCACAAATACTGACCTATCCCATGCTGAGAAGACTCAATCACGAGTTTCTATCCATCAGGTTTCCTGAATACATTGCCATCTCACAAATGGGGGAAATGATGTATATACAACAGTGGGAATGTTTGCAGAAAGAACAGTTAATATTTATATCAGGCATTCATCGGTACATGGCAAAGTTGAGAAATTTTTCTCTGGGCATTTCTTTCTGCCTTCAAGGCCTTAGGTTGGATAGATTCTGAATTTCTTAATCATAGAAGCTATGCACCATGTTTCAATTTGCAACTCAACATAGCTTTTGTCAAAATAAGTGCCAAATCCAGAAAACAGTTGACATTAAAAATGAGAAAAGGCTGAGCTGGAGACAAAAACATGAAAGCCTATATTTCCTGGTCAAATGAATTTTATCACAGCACATTTTTAGTATCTTTTTAATGTATTCTACTTGATTGCTCTACTTTGTGAAAATTACAAAATAAAAATTAAGTGGCTGTGTAATATCTGTCTTGTCAGCTTTTCCACCTGGCATTTCTTTCTCTTGCAGCATTGATTCACTGTCTCAAAGAGGGGACGCATGAAATGTGGAAAACCACCTGTCTCGTTTAGTGGAATGGGAAGAGTAATGGGCTGGAAGGGAACCCACCTCTACAACATTATGCTTTCTGTCCTTAGGCAAAATACCTGGGCCTTATCTGTGTTTAAGCTTTTACAAGAAATGTCATTCTCAGTAGAGAAAACAGAGTTTAAGATGGTTGCCTCTGAAGGAGAATCTCTGACCATGGAGAGACATGTTTGCCAAATACCCAAGTCTGAATAACCTGAAAAGCCCAAGTTTGTTTGTCAAGTAAAACTGGTGTTCATGGGAAAAGCTGCTAGTTTAGCTAGAACTCAATTACACAAGTACTGTTTTTTTGTACTTCTGTATGTAACAGAAGTGCTTTGTTTCTACTCCCCATAACATCACACACAATATTAAAAAGACTTGTACTGAAGGATAAAGATTTAATAAATCATGTTGTTCCTTCATCAAGGTCATTCTTAAGTCAAATTCTTTTTATGTTTGTTTGTTTTCTGCCAGTCATGAAGATGAAGAATAAGATGTCTACTAGTACAATTGCTGGTACTGCCATTTGTCCTAAGGTGTCAGCAGTTTGCCTATCATTGCTTCTGTACTATCACTGCAAATGTCAACACAGTGAAAAGGGAAAATATGAGAATAGATTTGGCCTCCCCCTGGAAGAGTCTCAGGGAGCTCAAAGTGTCCATGAACAGTGCTTTGAGAACTGCTCTGTTAGTATATTAGTATAAAGACATCATGGTAACACATCTGGCTTCAGGACAGCAGACACAGAAACACGGAGAGAATGAAGGGGATACATTTTTTGAAATACAAAGTTTCATCGCAGAACCTAGTAATCAGACATCTGCTTCTGTAGTGCGGATACCTTGTGTTACTCCCTTGATATTACCGGCTATAAAATTAGAGTATACTAGCTAATAAAACCATATTGGCATATGTATTTGTTCCCAAGCATTGCTATAACAAATTACCACTTCTGTGGCTTAAAATAACAGAAATGTATTCACTCATAATTCTAGAGGCTAGAAGTCCAAAATCAAGGTGTCAGCAGGGCCAGGTACCCTCTGAAGGCTCTAAGGAAGGATTTTTAATGCCTCTTTCTAGTTCCTTGGTGTTCCTTGGCTTGTAGCTGCATCGCTCCAACCTGTGCCTCCATCTACACATCTTGCTCTTCTCTTTGTGTGTCTCTCTGTGCATCCTCTCCTCTTCTTCCAATGACTCCAGTCATTGGATTTGCGGCCCCCGCATCTTATAGGCCAAAAAGTTTCTCTTTTCAGATAAGATCACATTCACAGGTACTAGTGTCAGGACTTAAACATGTTTTTTTTGGGCATACAAAATGAAGGACAGAAATTGTTGTTCATTATTATTATGTAGTATAGTAGGTTTAATTGTGTCCCTTTAACTCACTACACTAAATAGTCATAATGAACTAACAGCAACTCCTGCTCCTCATTTTCTTTAGATCTTCAGAGAGTTAGAAATATTGAGCAAGAAATTTTATTTTTAAAAACAGCTTAATTGGGGTATAATTGATATGTAATAAACTATACATATTTACAGCATACAATTTGATAAACTTTAACATACATATATCCCCATGAAACCATCACCACAATCAAGGTAGTAAACATATCCATCAGCCTCAAAAGTTTCCATGCATCCCTCTGCAATCCTTTTTTCCTGCTCCTCTCTACCCCATCCCATGTCCACAGGCAATGTTGATCTACTTTCTGTCACTATGTTAAGTTTGCATTATATAGAGTTTTCTATAACGGAATCATAGAGTATGTACTCTTTTTTCTTTGGCTTCTTTCCCTAAGCATAATTATTTCATAATTCATTTATGTCGTAACACACGTATCAAACAAGTAGTATTCTATTGCACAACTATACCACATTTGTTTATCCCACTCACCTGCTTGTGGAGAATTGTGATTTTTCTAAATTTGTATTACAAATGAAGATAGGCAAGAATTTTGAAATCTTCCAAAGGCTAAAGCTTTACTTCAACAATATGTCATATGTTTTATTTGTTTATGAAGCTAACAGAGCACTTGCTGCTGTAAGTCAAACTTAGCTCTTCTGCTTTCCAAGAAGGTGGATTCCTCTGGTATAAATTGTGAAAAGCCTTTTGGAGAGAGAGATGCACGATAAATCAGGAGCCAAACAAAATGATAATTTTCTACTCCATAATCCCACTCTTAGGACTTTTGCCTAAAGGATTAATTAAAAAAAAAAGTAAAGGTAAACTGGTGAAGATATTTTCTATAGACCTCTCTAGAATAGTAAAATATTGGAAGCAACCTAAATATATAATGAGGAAATATTTTTAAAACATGAGAAAGCGCTTTAGAGAAAACGTTTAGTTCAAAAAAGCATAATATGAAATTGTATCTAGACCATGATTGTAACCATATAAAATTCAGATATGTGTGTGGGTAAGGGAACTAAAAACTATTAGTATGTTACAGTAATGGAATTGTGAATGATATTTCTCTCTTACTTTCTTTATTTTTGTCATAAAATATACACAATAATAAACATCAGCAGGAAACAGTTGACTGCCCTAAAATGACTAAACCCATAGGCTTCTTGATGGTGTGCAAATCTGTATGTGTTCATTTGACCCATTCCCTATCACCAATGAAATAAATTAGGGTATTGTCAGAGTCCCAGTCTAATTTGCCGTATATATATTGCTACGCTTTGGACAGAACTTGGAGGATGGTATTAGAAAGTCTTCTATACTCTGGGAATCTTCTTCAACCTGAAAGTTTCATATATATGAAAATGAGGGAAGCTATCAAGTGTTGGGGGATCGTGTGTGTCATCCAGAGCTTTCATACACTGATGGTGGGAGTTTGGTTTGGTACAACCACTTTGGAACTCTTCGGCATTATCTAATAAAGCAGGGTATATTGCATACACTGTGACCATAAATCCCCCTTCTAGGCATACACCCAACAGAAATGCAGATGTAAGTTCAGCAAAGGTATGTAGTAGAATATTGATAGCAGCATTATCTATAATAGCTCCAAACTGGAAACTGCCCAAATGCTCATCAACATAGAATAGATAAATTGCAATGGAGACACACAATGGAACACTATATAACAATTGGAATGAACAATCTACAATTACATGTGTTTATATGGTTGAACAGCACAAATATTGAGAGAAATAAGGCAGATGCAAGAAAGTATGCAGTGTATAATTCCACTTATGTTAGTACAAAGACAGGCAAAATAAATCTATGCTTTTAAGGATCAGGATAGTGATTGTTCTTAGAGGAAGAAGGGCAGAGACTGAAAGTAGCATAAAAAGGCTTCGGGTGTACTTATAATGGACTAATTATTGATCCAAGTTCTGGTTATATAAATGTGTTTGGTTTATAGAAATTCATCAAGCTGAGGCAGGTGGAGCCAAGATGGCCGAATAGGAACAGCTCCGGTCTCCAGCTCCCAGCCTGAGCGACACAGAAGACGGGTGATTTCTGCACTTTTGCTTGAGGTACCGGTTTCATCTCACTAGGGAGTGCCTAACAGTGGGTGCAGGACAGTCGGTGAAGCGCACTGTGCACGAGCCGAAGCAGGGCGAGGCATTGCCTCACTCGGGAAGTGCAAGGGGTCAGGGAGTTCCCTTTCCTAGTCAAAGAAAGGGGAAACAGACGGCACCTGGAATATCGGGTCAGTCCCATCCTAATACTGTGCTTTTCCAACGGGCCTGGAAAACGGCACACTAGGAGATTGTGTCCCGCACCTGGCTCGGAGGGTCCTATGCCCACGGAGTCTTGCTGATTACTAGCACAGCAGTCTGAGATCAAGCTGCAAGGCGGCAGCGAGGCTGGGGGAGGGGCGCCCGCCATTGCCCAGGCTTGCTTAGGTAAACAAAGCAGCCAGGAAGCTCGAACTGGGTGGAGCCCACCACAGCTCAAGGAGGCCTGCCTGCCTCTGTAGGCTCCACCTCTGGGGGCAGGGCACAGACAAACAAAAACTCAGCAAGAACCTCCACAGACTTAAATGTCCCTGTCTGACTGACAGCTTTGAAGAGAGTAGTGGTTCTCCCAGCACGCAGCTGGAGATCTGAGAACGGACAGACTGCCTCCTAAAGTGGGTCCCTCACCCCTGAGCAGCCTAACTGGGAGGCACCCCCCTAGTAGGGACAGAATGACACCTCATTCAACTGGGTACTCCTCTGAGACAAAACTTTCAGAGGAACTATCAGACAGCTGAATTTGTGGTCTCACGAAAATCCGCTGTTCTGCAGCCACCGCTGCTGACACCCAGCCAAACAGGGTCTGGAGTGGACCTCTAGTAAACTCCAACAGACCTGCAGCTGAGGGTCCTGTCTGGTAGAAGGAAAACTAACAAACAGAAAGGACATCCACACCAAAAACCCATCTGTACATCACCATCATCAAAGACAAAAAGTAGATAAAACCACAAAGATGGGGAAAAAACAGAGCAAAAAAACTGGAAACTCTAAAAAACAGAGCACCTCTCCTCCTCCAAAGGAACGCAGTTCCTCACCAGCAACGGAACAAAGCTGGATGGAGGATGACTCTGATGAGTTGAGAGAAGAAGGCTTCAGACGATCAAACTACTCTGAGCTACGAGAGGAAATTCAAAACAATAGCAAAGAAGTTAAAAACTTTGAAAAAAAATTAAAAGAATGGATAACTAGAATAACCAATGGAGAGAAGGGCTTAAAGGAGCTGATGGAGCTGAAAGCCAAGTTTCGAGAACTACGCGAAGATTGCAGAAGCCTCAGTAGCAGATGCGATCAACTGGAAGAAAGGGTATCGCTGATGGAAGAGGAAGTGAATGAAATGAAGAGAGAAGGGAAGTTTAGAGAAAAAAGAATAAAAAGAAATGAACAAAGCCTCCAAGAAATTTGGGACTATGTGAAAAGACCAAACCTACGTCTGATTGGTGTACCTGAAAATGATGGGGAGAATGGAACCAAGTTGGAAAACACTTGGCAAGATATTATCCAGGAGAACTTCCCCAATCTAGCAAGGCAGGCCAGCATTCAGATTCAGGAAATACAGAGAACGCCACAGAGATACTCCTCGAGAAGGGCAACTCCAAGACACATAATTGTCAGATTCACCAAAGTTGAAATGAAGGAAAAAATGTTAAGGGCAGCCAGAGGGAAAGGTCGGGTTACCCACAAAGGGAAGCCCATCAGACTAACAGCTGATCTCTCGGCAGAAACTCTACAAGCCCGAAGAGAGTGGGGGCTGATATTCAACATTCTTAAAGAAAAGAATTTTCAACCCAGAATTTCCTATCCTGCCAAACTAAGCTTCATAAGTGAAGGAGAAATAAAATACTTTACAGACAAGCAAACACTGAGTGATTTTGTCACCACCAGGCCTGCCCTAAAAGAGCTCCTGAATGAAGCACTAAACATGGAAAGGAACAACCGGTACCAGCCACTGCAAAAACATGCCAAATTGTAAAGACCATCGAGGCTAGGAAGAAACTATAGCAACTAACGAGCAAAATAACCAACTAACATCATAATGACAGGATCAGATTCATACATAACAATATTAACGTTAAATGTAAATGGGCTAAATGCTCCAACCAAAAGACACAGACTGGCAAACTGGATAAGGAGTCAGGACCCATCAGTGTGCTGTATTCAGGAAACCCATCTCACGTGCAGAGACACACATAGACTCAAAATAAAGGGATGGAGGAAGATCTATCAAGCAACTGGAAAACAAAAAAAGGCAGGGGTTGCAATCCTAGTCTCTGATAAAATAGACTTTAAACCAACAAAGATCAAAAGAGACAAAGAAGGCCATTACATAATGGTAAAGGGATCAATTCAACAAGAAGAGCTAACTATCCTAAATATATATGCACCCAACACAGGAGCACCCAGATTCATAGAGCAAGTCCTCAGTGACCTACAAAGGGACTTAAACTCCCACACAATAATAATGGGAGATTTTAACACCCCACTGTCAGCATTAGACAGATCAACGAGACAGAAAGTTAACAAGGATATCCAGGAATTGAACTCAGCTCTACATAAAGTGGACCTAATAAACATCTACAGAACTCTCCACCCCAAGTCAACAGAATATACATTTTTTTCAGCACCACACCACACCTATTCCAAAATTGACCACATAGTTGGAAGTAAAGCTCTCCTCAGCAAATGTAAAAGAACAGAAATTATAACAAACTGTCTCTCAGACCACAGTGCAATCAAACTAGAACTCAGGATTAAGAAACTCACTCAAAACCGCTCAACTACATGGAAACTGAACAACCTGCTCCTGAATGACTATTGGGTACATAATGAAATGAAGGCAGAAATAAAGATGTTCTTTGAAACCAACGAGAACAAAGACACAACATACCAGAATCTCTGGGACACGTTCAAAGCAGTGTGTAGAGGGAAATTTATAGCACTAAATGCCCACAAGAGAAAGCAGGAAAGATCCAAAATGGACACCCTAACATCACAATTAAAAGAACTAGAAAAGCAAGAGCAAACACATTCAAAAGCTAGCAGAAGGCTAGAAATAACTAAAATCAGAGCAGAACTGAAGGAAATAGAGACACAAAAACCCTTCAAAAAATTAATGAATCCAGGAGCTGGTTTTTTGAAAAGATCAACAAAATTGATGGACCGCTAGCAAGACTAATAAAGAAGAAAAGAGAGAAGAATCAAATAGATGCAATAAAAAACGAAAAATGGGATATCACCACCGATCCCACAGAAATACAATCTACCATCAGAGAATACTACAAACACCTCTATGCAAATAAACTAGAAAATCCAGAAGAAATGGATAAATTCCTCGACAAATACACCCTCCCAAGACTAAACCAGGAAGAAGTTGAATCTCTGAATAGACCAATAACAGGTTCTGAAATTGTGGCAACAATCAATAGCTTACCAACCAAAAAGAGTCCAGGACCTGATGGATTCACAGCTGAATTCTACCAGAGGTACAAGGAGGAACTGGTACCATTCCTTCTGAAACTATTCCAATCGATAGAAAAAGAGGGAATCCTCCCTAACACATTTTATGAAGCCAGCATCGTCCTGATACCAAAACCTGGCAGAGACATAACCAAAAAAGAGAATTTCAGACCAATATCCTTGATGAACATTGATGCAAAAATCCTCAATAAAATACTGGCAAACCGAATCCAGCAGCACATCAAAAAGCTTATCCACCATGATCAAGTGGGCTTCATCCCTGGGATGCAAGGCTGGTTCAACATACGCAAATCAATAAATGTAATCCAGCACATAAACAGAACCAAAGACAAAAACCACATGATTATCTCAATAGATGCAGAAAAGGCCTTTGACAAAATTCAACAACCTTCATGCTAAAAACTCTCAATAAATTAGGTATTGATGGGACGTATCTCAAAATAATAAGAGCTATATACGACAAACCCACAGCCAATATCATACTGAATGGGCAAAAACTGGAAGCATTCCCTCTGAAAACTGGCACAAGACAGGGATGCCCTCTCTCACCGCTCCTATTCAACATAGTGCTGGAAGTTCTGGCCAGAGCAATCAGGCAGGAGAAGGAAATAAAGGGTATTCAATTAGGAAAAGAGGAAGTCAAATTGTCCCTGTTTGCAGATGACATGATTGTATATCTAGAAAACCCCATCGTCTCAGCCCAAAATCTCCTTAAGCTGATTAGCAACTTCAGCAAAGTCTCAGGATACAAAATTAATGTACAAAAATCACAAGCATTCTTGTACACCAATAACAGACAAACAGAGAGCCAAATCATGAGTGAACTCCCATTCACAATTGCTTCAAAGAGAATAAAATACCTAGGAATCCAACTTACAAGGGATGTGAAGGACCTCTTCAAGGAGAACTACAAACCACTGCTCAATGAAATAAAAGAGGATACAAACAAATGGAAGATCATTCCATGCTCATGGGTTGGAAGAATCAATATCGTGAAAATGGCCATACTGCCCAAGGTAATTTATAGATTCAATGCTATCCCCATCAAGCTACCAATGACTTTCTTCACAGAATTGGAAAAAACTACTTTAAAGTTCATATGGAACCAAAAAAGAGCCCGCATCACCAAGTCAATCCTAAGCCAAAAGAACAAAGCTGGAGGCATCACGCTACCTGACTTTAAACTATACTACAAGGCTACAGTAACCAAAACAGCATGGTACTGGTACCACAACAGAGACATAGATCAATGGAACAGAACAGAGCCCTCAGAAATGATGCCGCATAGCTACAACTATCTGATCTTTGACAAACCTGACAAAAACAAGAAATGGGGAAAGGATTCCCTATTTAATAAATGGTGCTGGGAAAACTGGCTAGCCATATGTAGAAAGCTGCAACTGGATCCCTTCCTTACACCTTATACAAAAATTAATTCAAGATGGATTAAAGACTTATATGTTAGACCTAAAACCATTAAAATCCTACAAGAAAACCTAGGCAATACCATTCAGGACTTAGGCATGGGCAAGGACTTCATGTCTAAAACACCAAAAGCAATGGCAACAAAAGCCAAAATCGACAAATGGGATCTAATTAAACTAAAGAGCTTCTGCACAGCAAAAGAAACTATCATCAGAGTGAACAGGCAACCTACAGAATGGGAGAAAATTTTTGCAACCTACTCATCTGACAAAGGGCTAATATCCAGAATCTACAATGAACTCAAACAAATTTACAAGAAAAAAACAACCCCATCAAAAAGTGGGCAAAGGACATGAACAGACACTTCTCAAAAGAAGACATTTATGCAGCCAAAAAACACATGAAGAAATGCTCCTCATCACTGGCCATCAGAGAAATGCAAATCAAAACCACAGTGAGATACCATCTCACACCAGTTAGAATGGCCATCATTAAAAAATCAGGAAACAACAGGTGCTGGAGAGGATGTGGAGAAATAGGAACACTTTTACACTGTTGGTGGGACTGTAAACTAGTTCAACCATTGTGGAAGTCAGTGTGGCGATTCCTCAGGGATCTCGAACTAGAAATACCATTTGACCCAGCCATCCCATTACTGGGTATATACCCAAAGGACTATAAATCATGCTGCTATAAAGACACATGCACAGGTATGTTTATTGCGGCACTATTCACAATAGCAAAGAGTTGGAACCAACCCAAATGTCCAACAACGATAGACTGGATTAAGAAAATGTGGCACATATACACCATGGAATACTATGCAGCCATAAAAAATGATGAGTTCGTGTCCTTTGTAGGGACATGGATGAAACTGGAAAACATCGTTCTCAGTAAACTATCGCAAGGACAAAAAACCAAACACCACATGTTCTCACTCATAGGTGGGAATTGAACAATGAGAACTCATGGACACAGGAAGGGGAACATCACACTCCGGGGACTGTTGTGGGGTGGGGGGAGGGGGGAGGGACAGCATTAGGAGATACACCTAATGCTAAATGACGAGTTAATGGGTGCAGGAAATCAACATGACACATGGATACATATGTAACAAACTGCACATTGTGCACATGTACCCTAAAACCCTAAAGTATAATAAAAAAAAAAAAAAGAAATTCATCAAGCTATACATTTATGTGTAGTTTTCTGTAATGTATATTATACTCCAATAAAAGTTTTTTTTGTAATGTCTATAAGCATTATCAAATGCTTTAAGAATGTTACCAGGAAATTTCTTTTTTATGTAGATATGAAAAGAGGGATAGTTGACAGTACAGTGTTGTGAATTTACAATGAACTAGAAAATCAGGATTATATAGCAGGGTGCATCTGGGGAACTTTGTGGCCAGTCAGGAATAGATCTTGCTAGTTACAGAGCTGAAAGCTCTTAATAAATTTTGTTTTCTCCATTGCACACTGCCTGATGATTGGCAAAGAAACAAAATATAGAATCAAGAAGGCCAGAATGCCCTCTGGAAGAACAAAATGTACTGCCAATATGGCACGCAGCTGCACCTCCATCCAAAGTTGTATGGAGCTTATGAAAGGTCCAAGCTGCTGTATGACCTGGAGAGCTAGCATGCATCTCACTGCCAGGATCACAGTTAGAAAAAATGAACAGAAAATATATTTGTATCAAAATCCATAAGAGAAGAAAGGAAAACTGTTCTCCAACCAAAAGAGGAAGAAGGAGAGGGCATCATCTCCCATCTTGTTAAAGATAAGCTCCAGGAAGCAAAAGAGAATTCTCTACCCAGCTGAATAAGGACATATTTCCCAAGAACTACTGGGTTGCCAGAATTTCTATGAAGAATTCCAAGTATTCTCATATTGTTTTTCAATTTTACATTTCTACTAATTGTGTAAGGCCTATAGAAAGCTTCTTGAACCTTGTTTTCCCATCTTCAACATGACTTTGCAATTGAAAGACAGGATATAGCAAAACCAGAGGCTAAGTGAATGCCAGTAAGGGAAAATGGTTAAATATTTCGTGGTATGTCATGGAATGCCATAGAATCATTAAAAAGATAATAAATTAACTTCTAGAATCAAGATTATGTTCTCTAAATGCCCTTTCTCACTAAGGAACCAGTCCAATTTGGAGAAATGACTCAATCTACATCTAGTGTAAAAAGCATTCTTGGTAAGTCAGGGATATTCTATTTACCAGAAATCAAAGAAGTCATCATCACAAACTACTGGGGTCTTGTCAAAAGAAGGCCAAAGGAGCAATTCTATGGAGTGCCCACTGGCCAAGAATGAGACCATCTGAGCATCAAATGTAATAAAATCCCATAATCTAAAACACATTTAATATATAAAAATATCTGAGTCCAACAATGTTATTGATCACCATTGGAGGTTGCTAAAGCATCATTTCATTATTCAGAAAATTGACAACCACAAAAAAAAAAAACAACCTTTATTCTGCCTCTCCTATACAAACTGTTATTCAAGATTACCAATGATTGATAAGAGAGAGTTCTTCATAGAATTCCAGCCAATCAAGGCAGAAAGATTAATAGATTTAGAAAATTATCATTTTACAACTCTGACTGAAATAATGATATAGGTAATGTTCATTACTGAATGCTAAAACCGTGAAGTCAGTGTTGATGAGAAAGTTTATATTGGAAAGATAAAGCTGACCACACCTGACCCCACTGGCCAATTTCAGCATCACTTAAAGTGGGCTGGCCAATGTTGTATTCCTCCTATTCCATACCTCTGTGATGCAATAGAAAGTAGGCAGCACCAACTATTAAGTATTCTAGCCAAATGAATTGAGCCAGAAATCTTGTCAATCCTCTATATTCAACTAAGTATGTAAAGAAGCACAGGGTAGGTGTTAAGTGACACCACGAGAATGAAATAAGACAAATCTAGAAGGTGGGAAATTCTACAAGGAAAATAACCTGGTTTCTTCAACAAATAGAAGCATTAACAGGGAAGGGGAAGGGAAAACCGTTGTAAATTTTAGAGACATATCAGGCAAATGCAATGTTTGGCATTTGAATCCTCATTCAAACAAACTAACTGTAAAAAGATGTTTTTGAGGCAATCAGGGAGATTTGAACATGAACTGGGTATTGGATGATTTTAAAGAACTATTATAAATTTTGTTATATGTGACATTAGTATAATTGGTTACATTCTTAAAAATCCCTATCCGTTAGTGATGAATACTGAAGTGTTTACTGGATATAAACAACATAAAGTCTGGGATTTGCCTTAAAATATTGAATAATATGAAGTAAAGTATACACAATAGTAGTATGAATCCATTTTCATAAACAATGAACTGGTTTTGTAAAATATGCACATACATTTATTTTTAGGTAGATGTATAGACATACACATGTATAAATGTTTACATATGATTTTATGAGCACTGATAATTATTTGGAAGAGCCCGTGCTACACTGTAAATATAGACTAGCTGGGGGTGGAGGCTGATATGAGTAGGGAAAGATTAAGTAAGGGCAAATTTTAAAAAAGATTTCATTTTTAAAAGGTAGGATGATGTGTCCCAATATATGGATTCATATGAAACAGTCAAAATATCTGTATCTCTACATATATAAAGAAGATTGTTTTTAATCTTTAAAAAATTGCAAAATCTGTCCACATTTCTGAAACAGAAGCAGTGCTGGTTTCCTAGCACTGAAGCCTGGTAACTGCAGTAAATTTCTGCCAGTCTGCCCATAAGCAGAGTGATAACAAACTAGAAGCTCTCAGGTAGCAGTGAGTGGCGAGCTGAAGTGAAGCAAATAGAAGTGGGTGTGTGGTAGGGTCTTTGGGATGGGGGCTGATTGGAAATCGATACTTCAAAAATGCACTGCAACACTCACCACTGCGGTGTGTTAGCACGGATAGCAAGGAATCAAAATGAAATGTCAGCTAAGTATACTACAGAGAATGAATCTCTTTCTCAGAGCCCAAGTATCAGGCACAATGCTCACTAGCATGAGGCAGCCATGGGACAGAGGAAAAGCACTAACCCAGGAGTCACAGGAGGTTTAGGTCATACCTTGGCTCAACCACACACCAATTACATGACCTTGAGAAAGAAACTTGACCTCCTGGCCTCCACACGTAAAATGAGAATAAAAATAACATCTCAGCTGTCATGATCATCACATGTACTTTACGAAGAGGTAAACTAAAAAGCGCTATACACGTAAAAGTGTCAGAAAGGTTGCTGCCTGCCCACATGTGCACGTGTGCACACACACACCCCCACACACATCTCACTATTCATATATACGTTAGCACATAGAAATATACACCATTCACATGTAGAAATGCTATATATGCATGAGTTCGACAGCAAAACAACCCTCCTCCCAACTTGTAGATGGGAAAATCAAAGCTTAAAGAACTTAAAAAGCTAATGGTCACATAGAATTCAGTTATAATAATGTTGGAATTTAGCAGAGGTATATGTGTTTAAAATAGTCTCATTCAAGGCCAGGCGTGGTAGCTCATGCCTGTAATCTCAGCACATTGGGAGGCCAAGATGGGAGGATCACTTGAGGCAAGGAGTTCAAGACCAGCCTGCAGAACATAGCAAGACCTCATCTCTAAGAAGATTTTTAAAAATTAGCCAGGCCTGGTGGCATGAGCCTGCAGTCCTAGCTACTAAAGGGCCTGAGGCAGGAGGATCTCTTGGGTTCAGGAGTTGGAGGTTACAGTGAGCCATGTTCATACCACTGCACTCTATCCTGGGTGACAAAGCAAGACCCTGTCTCAGAATAAAATAAAATAGTCTCATTCGTGGCTGCTAAATATGATTTCTGATTTATGGAAAGTTCTGACCTGGAAAAATTACAAAGCCAGTTGCTATGGACTGAATCGTATACATGAAATGCATATGCTGAAGCCCTGTTCTTCCAGGTGATGGTATTTGGAGGTGGGGCCTTTGGGAGGTAATCAGGGTTTGATGAGGTCATGAAGCTGGGGCTCTCATGCTGGGATTAGTGCCCTTATTAGAAAAGACACCAAAGAGTTCATTCTGTCTCTCTCTCCTCACTATGTGAGCGTCTAACAAAAAGGCAGCTGTCTGTAAGACAGGAAAAGAGTCCTTACCCCAAAGTGAACACTGCTAGACCTTGATCTTGGACTTTCCACCCTTCAGAACTCTGAGAAAATAAAGCTCTGTAGTTTAAGCCACTCAATCTATAATATTTTGTTACAGCAGACCAAGCTGGCTCAGGTACTGGGTCAAGAGCCTCTATTTCATGTTCTTACAATATCCTGTACTTCCTGTATCATAATATTCATCATTTTATTGTTAGCATTGTTAGTTCTACTTCCTAGCTACATGCCCTGGGGCAAATTACTTAAAATCTCCCTCTGCCTCTGTTTTCTTTTCCAGACAATGTGGGTAATAATGGAATCTTTCTCCTAGGACCTTCCTGCATCTGTGTAATGATTATCTTATCATAATAATTAGGCAATTGAATACATGACTCCACCTAGAACAGTATCTGGCAAAATAGAAAATACTTAATAGGGATGATAAGATGATGTTCCTGTTGTTTTTGCTGTTATCTATTTGTCCAAATTATAAACTTCATAAGGGCCCAGAGACCTCTGTTATCTTGCTCACAATTGTTACCCTATGAACAAACCAGCATGGCACATAAATAAATATTTGCTAAATGAACAACTAGGTGATGAGAAAGGAGAAAATGATTCAGCGAGATGGCAAACATTTTCAGGAAGTACATACTATACCTATAAATAGAAACAAAAGCTATTTTCTTAGATATTTTAACCAGTAATTTATAAGTTACAATTTAATTGATTCAACACACAGCCAAGAAGATGAGGAAAGAATGGTATAGTATAATATTCTTTGAACAGTTTTCCTGTGCATAGTAAAATACCCATGGAAGAATTGTTGGGGGTGTGCTCCATTCTAAAGCTCATTAAAGCTGCTTGAACAACCATTGCACAGGTTTTGCTTTTTCATTTAATTTTAATAAAATATTTTACTGGAGGAAACTTTGGGGTGTAATAGCAATGAAGTGCGCCTGCTGCTTTAGGTGACATTTCATTTCATTTGTGGGCACCTGTGGAGATGAATATACTAATCCCAATGCCTGGGAATTTGGGTTGCTGGTTATCCAAAAATGAAATGTCACGTACAGAAAGTTATTTTTTATTGTTTAATTTCCAACTGTCTGCTCAGCAAATTAGAATGACAAAGACAACAACTATTTCAAGATAAGGCACCACATGCATTATAGAAAATGCATCTCATTTGGAACTTTAGTCTTGTTCTTGATGAAAGACCAATGAAAATATGAAATTTAAAATATTCCCCATTGCTTCCCGAGCATGGGTGATAATGAGGCTTTAATTTTGTTTTGACTGAAATCGTAAAGCAAAGCCATGGATATATTGTACAGTTGCACCTCACACTCTACAAACAATCCACATCTCTAGCCTAAATAAGTCTGGAAGACAATGAGAGCAGTAAGTTAGATTTAAACTAGATGGTGATCTGTAGCTAGAGGAAGTCAGGGCAGACAGAGAGCCTGTTCATTCTATTACCAGAACCACAGTTGACTGTTTTTCAGAACCACAGTTGACTATTTTTCAACCTTACCATATATCTCAAAATATCAGAGCATAATTCCCACCTTGGACTAAATCAGCTGAAGAGATTTGGTAATGTTGCCTTGTTCCTCTGAAGGATAAAGAAGCTTCCCAATTCTATGAGTTGTCTCCCCAAAATGATAAGGGAAAAAATTCTTTTCTAGCCAATTCTCAGTAGCCTACAGGGCTACTTAGAAGATAAAGCTTCTCAGAGATTTAGATCATAGCTACTTTTATTAGATAATATCCAGGTGTCATCTGTGTCAGAATCCACCACACCCACTCCCATGGACAAGCAGGAAAGAACTAATATTTACTAAATCACTCTGTATATTTGTTTGGGCAGGTCAAGTCAGGTTAAAGAGAGCACTGATAAATTTTATTTATATTCTCTTGTGAAAACCCATAGCATCCATTACTAGAGTTTCCATGCATCAAACCTCTGACCAGCAGAAGCAAGAGTTAAGGTAATTAAGTAAATTTCTGATAATACTGCTTAATTTCTTCATGTAAAGCCCTTCCCTCATTGTACATGTATTCATTCAGTGGCATTATCCTGTAGCTCTGACTATGCCACATTGGAGATTGTTTCACAAGATGTACAAGATATATTGCCTTGTCTTTTCTTTCTTTTTTTCTTGAGATGGAGTCTTGCTCTGTAGCCCAGGCTGGAGTGCAGTGGTGCAATCTCAGCTCACTGCAAGCTCTGCCTTCCCAGGTTCATGCCATTCCCCTGCCTCAGCCTCCCAAGTAGCTGGTACTACAGGCGCCCGCCACCACGCCTGGCTAATTTTTTGTATTTTTAGTAGAGACAAGGTTTCACCATGTTAGCCAGGATGGTCTCGATCTCCTGACCTCATGACCCAACCACCTCGGCCTCCCAAAGTGCTGGGATTACAGGCATGAGCCACCGCACCCAGCCTGCCTTGTCTTTTCTGATAACACTTTTCTCTTCCTCTGGGTGCTACCATCTACTAGTGTGGCTTTAAACATTATCTCTATGCAGATGACACTTAAGCTTATTTCTCCCTGACTTCTGCTTGAGTTCTAGACTTTCATATCCAACTTCTTACTTGACTTATTCATTAGGATAAAGAATAAAAATATTAAACACAAATATTTTTAAAACAGAACTCTTGATTTCCTTCTTACACCTATTTCTCTTACAAGCATCTACTCTCTCTTGCTCAAGCCCCAGATCTAGGATTCATCCTTGATTATTTCTTTATTTCCCCATCAGCAATCCGTGTTAGCCTGGCCTCTGAAATAAGCAAGTAAAAACATAAATTAAAAGTTTAATTAACATAGTGATATGTGTCATATAGACCACGAAACAGGGCGTTATGAGAGGGAGGGAGTGATAGGGTGATCAGGAAAACCCTTTTTGGGAAGGTGACATGGTTTGGCTGTGTCCCCACCCAAATCTCATCTTGAATTCCCAGGTGTTGTGGGAGGGACCCACTGGGAGGTAATTGAATCATGGGGCAGGTCTTTCCCATGCTGTTCCCATGATAGTGAATAAGTCTCATGAGATCCGATGACTTTATAAGGTGGAGTTTCCCTGCACAAGCTCTCTCTTTGCCTGCTGCCATCCATGTAAGATGTGACTTGCTCCTCCTTGCCTTTCACCATGATTGTGAGGCCTCCCCAGCCATGTGGAAGTTTGAGTTCATTAAACCTTTTTCCTTTATAAATTACCCAGTCTTTATCAGCAGCATGAAAACAGAGTAACACAGAAGGTGATAATTCTGTGTTCTGGGTGTCAGAATGCACATGTCCTTGCAAAGATCTAGGGACCATTTCAGGCAGAAGGAACAGCTAGAACAATGACTTTAAAGCAAGAAACAAGGTGGTTTGAATGATGCAGAGAAAAGCTTAAGCCCCGGTTAGATGGGGAGATAGGGGTCAACTTGTATAAGACATATAAAGCCAAAAGGAGTTTGGAGTTTAAGTGCAATAGCAAGTCATTGAAATGATTTAACCTGCAGAGTGATATGATTTATCTCATTCTTCAAAGATCATTCAAGATCCTCGGGCAACATGAACAAAATTAATTTACATCCTTCCACCAACATCACCCTAAACCCAGATACTATTGATTCTATTGAAAACACATAGGAATGCTGGGTTAAAGTATAGAGCAATAATATAGAATAAAATTCTACACTCAGAAGAAGGAAGGAAGAAAGAAATAAAAGGAAAGAGAGGAAAGGAAGAAATCTTTGAGAAATCAGAATAAAAAAATAACTCAAAACAAGACTGGTAATTCTCACAACTGATGAGAGAAGAATCTCAGAGGGTGTGAGTAGGATATCAGCTCTGAATGGGATTTACACTGTAGGTAAGCAATGAAAGCAAAGGAGATGTGGGTCTGGGGCACTGAGAGGCAAGAAGCTGGAAATAAGACTCCTGCCTAGAGAGAGGTTCCTCAAAGGATTGCTCTGTCTGAATAAAGAAAACTGTAAAAACTCTATCCACCAGCTGAGGGAAGGGAAAAGGAATTACAGGGAATCTGAATGGAAAACAAAATCTCCTGTGAAATTGAAAGCCCACAGCCAGATACGGTAACAGAAGTTACAAAGCCTAACCAGTTTAATAAACTCAAACCAAGAGAATATTATAAAAACTGCTCCTGCAGTAGTGAAACCCTAAATTTTACTTGCAAAAGCAAATGCAAAATTGAGCCATGAGGGAGGGCATGATTTACATAGGAAAACAACCCCAGTTTAGCAGGAGCTAACAGTAAAAACTACAAACAGCACAAGAAATGAAACCACCTGAAGGAAAATCAGCAGACACAACAATCAGGAGGTGCAACACTGAATTCCAAAGTAGCTGATAAAACAATCTGAAAGAGATGATAAAATAAGTATGGAAACTAAAATGAAAGAGCTGGGCTATGGATAAAGGAGAGGCAAGTCAAAAATAAAAACAAAACAAGTGACTGTAGGTAATTAACATTAAAACTTTATCATTAAAATGTAAAAACTCAACGAGTAGGTTAAGTAGCAAATGAAAACCAGCTCTAGAGAAAATTAGTAAACTACAAGATATATTTGAGGAAGTAACACAAAATGCAGTACAATCCAATACAAAGAAATATGAAATAGGCAAGGGGGATTAAGGAAGGGGAAGAATAGAAGAAAAAATTCGCCCTGTATTCAACAGAATAGCAAGAAGTAGAGAATAGTAAAAAAAAAAAAAAAAAAAAAAAAGTATAGTATCAGCTGGGCGCGGTGGCTCACCCCTGTAATCTCAGCACTTTGGGAGGCCGAGGCGGGTGAATCACAAGGTCGGGAGATCGAGACCATCCTGGCTAACACAGTGAAACCCCGTCTCTACTAAAAATACAAAAAATTAGCTGGGCATGGTGGCCGGTGCCTGTAGTCCCAGCTACTCGGGAGGCTGAGGCAGGAGAACGGTGTGAACCTGGGAGGCGGAGCTTGCAGTGAGCCAAGATCGCACCACTGCACTCCAGACTGGGAGAGAGAGCGAGACTCGGTCTCAAAACAAAACAAAACAACAACAAAAAAAACGGTACAGTATTTAGGTCTGCCTAATCACAGTACTCTGCAATCCTGGACACAAGGTTTGAGCCAAGGGTGAACACATATCCAAATAAGTCCAAATAAAATCCCCCAGGAGAGATACGTGATGTTGGGAGCCTCAAAATCATTTGGCCAGGCTCAGTGGCTCACACCTGTAATCCCAGCACTTTGGGAGGCCAAGGTGGGAGGATCACTTGAGGCTAAGAGTTCAAGACCAGCCTGGGCCACATAGTGAGATCCTATCTGTATTCTTAAAAAAGAAAATTAATAAATAAAATTTTATAAGGATCTTTTCACTGGGTTGCTGAACTGTATGGTAAGATATAAAGTCAGGGAAAGGGTCTTGTCTTTGGGTGAGTGGAGTTAGAGAAAGGAACACTGCACCATGGAATGAAAAACTTTTCTAGCTCCTTAGCGTTTTCCCCCTAAACACACTCACTGTCTTCATTCCTTATGCAAGCTATGTCCAGGGAGAAAGGAAAACATTTTTTCTTAGCACCCACTCAACCAGACACTTTCCTAGGCAGTGGGAATGATAACCTGAATAAGACCTGATCCATGGAGAACCTGAGTGCCAGGGGCTGGGAGGGGCTGCACCCCAGGTCTCCTGATGTTGAATCCAGGGCTTCTCCTGCTCTCTTCTTCCCTCCTAATTTTACAGCACTGTGTACCAGGTGCGACAGTGATTGAGAGCTAAGTAAAGGTATTTTAACCTTCGAGAGACCCTGGTTGGAGTTCACAATGAAATGAAATGCACCCACCTCCCTCTGGTCGCCAGAGTCTCTGGTCGTGCTCTTGTAGCAGAAACTTCTCATTTGGAACAGCTCGGAATCCCTGGGCTCTTTGAAAGGACTGGTGGGGATGAGTTTCTATGTTTTACAATTGTGAAAAAAAATCCTCTGCTCATAGCCTAAGGGAGAGTGAAGTGGAGTACAGGGTGAGGGCCAAATAATCATGCATGGGACACACAGCCAGAGTGCCTGGAATGCCAGTGGGGGGCGCCTGCTGAGTGATTAGGACAGGGCAGCAGACACAGTGATTAAATGGAGAGGAGGGGCTGCTGAAAATGAAAGAAAACGCTGCAACATGCAAATGCACTGCCATGCTACACCACAGACAGAATGGATTAAATAATCGATGTAAATCCTTTTGCATCTGGGTAAAACCCAAGTGAAACCGAGTAAATTAGCTCAAAAGATTTCTGGACCAGCAACTTACCTTCAAGGCTGTTCAATGTAAGTTGTTCTTTCTCCCTGAACTTCATTATAGACAGGGTAACTTTTTCCTGATTCACTTAGGACAGTCCCAGCTTACACTTTCTGTCTCAGTATCTTATCTCTTTCAGCATTTATCTGGGATTTTTAAAGGGAAGTATTATGGTTAATAGTTGCATTACAGTTAGCCAGGATGGGTTCAGCAGACTTCCGGAGCAGATGCTGTGATGTCATCCCAGAGTCTTCTCAAGACTGAAGGGCTACTCTACCAGCTGCAGCGAGGGCTTCTGGCAGAGAGCCCCAGCTGTCAGCCCTCATCAGAATTGCTTCAAATGAAGAGTGTCATCTCACCCACCACCATGCCCTCTTCCCAGGGTGCCCACGCCCGAGAACTGGTTTATAGGGAGGTATAAAGGTCTGGCCCTCACTTTGTCTAGAGCTGGCCATGTGGTTGGTCTCTGTTGAGGCTGAATCATAGGCTGTGACGGTTAAGATTGAGTGTCAACTTGATTGAATTGAAGGATGCAAAGTATTGTTCCTGGGTGTGTCTGGGAGGGTGCTGTCAAAGGAGATTAACATTTGATTCAGTGGACTGGGAGAGGTAGACCCACCCACAATCTGGGTGGGTACCATCAAATCAGCTGCGAGAATAAAGCAGGCTGAAAAAGGTGGAAAGAGCAGACTTACTGAGTCTTGTCACCTTCATCTTTCTCTCTTGCTGAATCCTTCCTGCCCTTGAACATCAGACTCCAAGCTCTTCAGCTTTTGGACTCTTGGACTTAGACCAGCGGTTTGCCAGGGGCTCTCAAGCTTTCGGCCACAGACTGAAGGCTACATTGTCGGCTTCCCTACTTTTGAGGTTTTGGGACTCAGACTGGCTTTCTTGCTCCTCAGCTTGCAGATAGCCTATTGTGGGACTTCACCCTGTGATCCTGTGAGTTGATTCTCCCTAATAAATTCCCCTTCATATATACATCTATCCTATTAGTTCTTTTCCTCTAGTGAACCCTGACTAATGCATAAGCCAACTTCTCTTCCTGCCCCATCCTTCTTCCCTTCCCCTTCCAGAGCTGGTGATCCCAAGACCACTCCGTAACAAACCTCCTGCCCACCACTCTCCATTTCCAAGTCTGCTTCCTGAGTAGGCCACAGCCTGTGACAATTGCCACTTGGTGCCTTCATTTTTTTTTTTTTTTTTTTTTTTGAGACAGGCTCTCAATCTGTTGCCCAGGCTGAAGTGCACTGGTGTGATCATAGTTCACTGCAGCCTCGGCCTCCCAAGTTAAGTGATCCTTCTCCCTCAACCTGCTGAGTAGATGGCACTATAGGTGTGCACCACCACACCTGGCTAATTTTTTTAAATTTTTGTAGAGACAGGGTCTTGCTATGTTGCCCAGGCTGGTCTCAAACACCTGGCCTCAAGCGATCCTCCTGCCTCAGTCTCCCTAAACACTAGGAATACAGGCATGAGTCACTGTACCCGGCGGTGCTTTCACTTTCTGCTGTGGACTTGTCTAATGGTATATGAAACAAGAGCAGTCTACTGAGTTCCTGCCCTTGTTAAACCAGAGGATGCCCAGGGATAACCCACCTCACTTTTCCCAGCCTTATCTAGACACACTACATGGTAGACAACGATGTGATGTCCAGCTACCTCTTCAAAGGAGGACTTGAGGATGAGGCTGAGGTGGGAGGATCGCCTGAGCCTGGGAGGTTGAGGCTGCAGTGAGCTATCATCATGTCACTACACTGCACATACCCCACTGTGGGTGGTACAGAGACAGCCTCTGGCCAAGACTTTGTCATGCCCGTATCACCGCTGGACATCTTTCGCTGCCCAATCCTGCTTCTTCTCTCTTCCACAGGTGTTGGTGCCAAATAAACCTCTTGGGCACTAAACTTCTCAGCATCTGCCTCCAGAGAATCCAACCTGCAACACAACTTAACTAACACGTTCCTTTCCAGGACAGCTTATGAGGTGCTCCCTTAGCAAAGAAAGTGTGCTAGCAGCTACAGGCAGCATACTCTTTTTATCTGGGATAATGGTGAGAGAAGATTTGGTGCTGTGGCCTCTGCTGGCCCCTTGATGTACCAGCCAACTGTAGTGACTTCAATTTGAGATCCCTGAAGATAGCAGGATGCCATTCAGTGCTGTCAGTGGAAAACACAGGACATTTTAGTCTAGGTATATATACAATATTTATGGAAAATAGAGGTCAAGCATTCCTCCCACATAGCATATGAAAAAAGAGTCTAAATGCTCTTGCAACAGCGGTTTTAACATTAATGGTATGCTGCATAAATCAACAACTATTAAATAATGTTATTTGGTAACACGTTTTAACTTTGCAAAAAAATGTTTTGGCATTCATGGGCTCAAAAAGTGAAAGGAAATGTGTAATGGAAAATCAAATACTTTGTTCATGAGAATGTTAATGACAAACCTATAAATTCCAAAATGTTTATCAACACTTACCATGGGGGCCATATGACATCACTCACCACATGAAAACTAGAAAACATGAATCTGCTAAAGTATTAGTATCTACTCTCAAATACTGTGCATGAACACGAGGACTTGACACGTGCAGATGAGGAAAGTATCCTGTGAAGCATGGCTTTTCATTTGGATCAAATGACTGCTTCTCTAAATCTGCACTCTGTGTCTCTTGTATACCTACAAAAAGTGAAGTTGCTGGGGTTCAGGGCATGCTACTCCAAAATATGGTTCCTTGGCATATTGAATATTTTAAACTGAAGAAATTTGAGGAAAACAGCAGAAGCAGGAAGGTGTCTCTGACTCTCCCCCAGCCTTCTTCCCTGACGCAGTTCATAAAACCTAGGAAAGATTTTCTGACCTTCCCCTGAAAGAGGTCATAGACTCTCATGTAAGACGTGCCCTCTCTATGCCAGGAAGAAAGGAATATCCTTATCTCTGAAAACAAAAGGTCACAGAAGGGAAACTGAACGAACCGGTCTTGCTAAGTTTCCCCAGTTTATAATCATTATGTCATACTCTCCCCCCTATTATATATCTCTATGACTGTCCTCTCTTCATCAAACCCAGCATAAAAATGCACAGGTTTGAAAAATACACAGGTTTAACTGTTCCTTCAGGTATTTATTTCCTTATGAAAGCTCCTATTTCATATAAAATGTATGTTAAATAAACATGTAAGCTTTTCTTTGGTTCATCTGTCTTTTGTTATGGGGGCCTCAGCCATGAACCTAAGATGGAGAGAGGAAAAGCAGGTCTCCTCCCCTGCAAAGCAATAGATGGTAAGGTGCTGCATCCAACGGCAGAAAAAAAGTTTCAAACAATTAAATGATGCCACTTTTATAGAAATGGCATCATTTCTATAAAATAAATAGAAAAGCTGGGACTACAGGCGCCCGCCAACACGCCTGGCTAATTTTTTGTCTTTTTAGTAGAGACAAGGTTTCACCATGTTAGCCAGGATGGTCTCAATCTCCTGACCTCGTGATCCTCTGGCCTTGGCCTCCCAAAGTGCTGGGATTACAGATGTGAGCCACCGCACCCAGCCAGGGAAAACATTCTGAAAGAGAAAAAAGGAGTGGAGAAATTTCTTCCCTTATTTTCGACAGGAAGATTTAAGCTTCTCATCTTACATTTTTACTTGCTCTTTCTGCACTTAATCACTGCATGCTGAAAAAGTAAAAACTAAACGATGGTTTTCTCTGTAATTAACTATAAACACCTAAGGGCAAAAGCTATGTGTTATTTTCCTACACAACACCAATATAGTGCACACTCAACAAATGTCTGTGGAAAGAGAAAGGAAGGAAAGAAGGAAGGAAGGAAGGAAGGAAGGAAGGAAGGGAAAGAAAGAGGAAAGAAAGAGAGAGGGAGAAAGAAGGAAGGAAAGAAGGAAGGAAGGAAGGAAGGGAAAGAAAGAGGAAAGAAAGAGAGAGGGAGAAAGGAAGGAAGGAAGGAAGGAAGGAAGGAAGGAAGGAAGGAAGGAAGGAAGGAAGGGAGGAGAAGAAGGAAGGAAGGAAGGAGAGGAAGGAAGGAAGGAAGGAAGGAAGGAAGGAAGGAAGGAAGGAAGGAAAAAAAGAAAAGAAAAAGAGAAAGATGATTTTGACAACTGTAAAACAATCTCCACATTAAGGACTAAGCGTTAAGGGAAGAGAATCAAATACCAGACAGATAAGCTGGGCCTATCATAATAGTTATTGACTCTTCATAAACCATCTCTACATGTACATTTAGTTATGCATCGGGTAATGGTTGAGATAGATATCTAGGGTCCTTTCCAAAACTGGATTCTACAGTTCCTAGGTTACGGACTTGGCTTGTCTCCAGTTGGCCTGCTTTTGTAACCGCCCAGTGGATTTTTCTTGTCCACTGCCCAGATAGAGCTGATTTATGAAGGCAGGGAAATTACAATAGAGAAAGAATTTTACACACATAGAGCCAGCTAAACAGGACTCAGGAATTTATTATTACTCACGTTAGTCTCCTCGAAAATTCGAAGGCTACGGTTTTTCAAGGATAAAGAGATAGGGGCACAGCTAGGCAATGGGTGCTTGCTGCTGATTGGTTGGGGGTATAATCATAAAAGTGTGAGAAATGGTCCTCACGCACTGAGTCACTTCTGGGTGGAGTCACAGGAGCAACTAGTGGGTCCAGGTAGAGCCATCAGTGTCAGACATGCAAAAAACTTGAAAAGACATCTCAAAAGCCAATCTTAGGTTCTACAATAGTGATGTTGTCTGCGGGAGTAATTGGGAAGTAGCATATCCTGTGGCCTCTGGAATAATGGCTGGCAATCATTTATGCCTACACCTTAGCAGAATTCAGGCTCCTATCCTCCTCCTAGCCTGGCGGTCTCTCATTAGCTTTACAAAGGTGGTTAAGCTTGCGAGGAGGGTAGTATCATTTTTTTTTCTTTATTTTTTATTTATTTATTTTTTTTGAGATGGAGTCTCGATCTGTCGCCCAGGCTGGAGTGCAGTGGCGTGACTTTGGCTCACTGCAACCTCCGCCTCCCAGGTTCACGCCATTCTCCTGCCTCAGCCTCCCGAGTAGCTGGGACTACAGGCACCCACCACCACGCCCAGCTAATTTTTGGTATTTTTAGTAGAGTCAGGGTTTCACCGTGTTAGCCAGGATGGTCTTGATCTCCTGACCTCGTGATCCGCCCGCCTCGGCCTCCCAAAGTGCTGGATTTACAGGTGTGAGCCACCACGCCTGGCCATTTAACCTATAAACTAAATGTCTCCCAAAGCTAGGTAGACCCAAGCCAAGGGATAATTAAGGGCAGTTTGAAGGCTAAAGGCAAGATGGGGGTTGGTTAAATCAGATCTCTTTCACTGCCATAATTTTCTCACTGTTACAATTTTTGCAAGGGACGTTTCGCTTTTCTCTCCTCCTCCACCTCCAAAGCTCCCCCCTCTTAAGTAGGGAGAATTCATTTGCACGTTTTTCAGAGCTCTGCACTGTCATTCATTCAGAGCCAGAAATTTCGGCTCATTTACAGCGGATGCATGCTCTCGCATAATCTCTACACCCATCTTGGGCTTCAATTTTCTCTTAACAATGTTCATTCTACCCTATTCAGTCCAAAGATCACTCTCCTTGACAGAGAAGACAGGACTAAATGGGAGGAAAGGAGTTCTGTTTTCTTCACGTCATCCATCAACATCACACCACTGGCCTCAGGCAGCGAGCCTCTTCCTTCTTTATTCTTGCTCTAAATTTAAGAGCCCTCCGTTATCCTTACTTTTCTTTTCTCTAAGCCTCAGCTCACTCTGGTCTTTGGTGCTTCTGATCTGTTACTGGTCCTTGCCTTTCTTTCACATAATCTTTAGTAGCGTGCCTCTTTCCACTTTTTGGCACATCTTTTTAAAATCCAAATTTCTCAGTGGGAGTGTGCAGCCACCTTGGCTCTGAAGGTCTTTTCCTTTTGTCTGCAGCATGAACAACATGTGTGATTGCAAATATAGAATTATAATTTTGAAAGCTTATCAATTCTTTTGAGTTTCCTCTTGAGAAATAGAATTAAAACAATCTTTTCTTGAATTCATTAAAACCTGCCTTCTCCCATTGTTGAGTACCTGTCTTAGCATTCCAAGCCTCCTCCCTGCTTGGCTAGCACAAACCTTAAAATGACACACGCACTTCCTCAAAAGATTCCTTTATACCATAGAAGTGAAGTGCAAGAGGCAAAAAGACCCAGTGGTTTTTTCTGACAATAGTCTCTGTAAAACATCTCAAGAAACCAATTAAAGAGGATGGTAGTAAACCTGAAATAAAAGGGAAAGTTCCTAAAGATATTGTGGTGGTATAATTAATAATCCCTGCCAATCAATTATGCAGGGATAATTATGAGAAGGAAGGAAGACTGCTGAGGCCTACAAGTATACATGGCCAGGTGATCTAGAAAATGGTGATAAGGTAGGAAGAAAGAAGGACCAACATTTTTAGTAATGAAGAGAGGAGTTGAGAAAGTATCTTTTCATGTAAAACTAATATAGTATTTCCCTTGCTACTCTCCTACCTTGCATTCCCATTTACCTTTTAAGAGCATTCATCCCATCAGTTTGTCTACAACCTATCCTATGAGGTAAGGTGGAGATAAGAGATTTGTCCAAGGTTTCAACATTAGTGAATGGCAGATCTACATTCTCATATCTTCCAGAAATGCAGTGGTTCCCCTTTCTTTTCCAAAATGCTATGGCTCATGGCATTGCTAACCATCTGCAGGGATTAAAGGACAGGCATTGCCAACTGCCTTTTTGCCTGTAAAGGGGCAAAGCCAGCCCTTTGGTTTGTATCAGCAGCTGCTATTGGCGGGGCTTGGGGTTATTCATAACTGATTAGCTTAATATGATATCCTTATCCCAAGAATCTTTCCATCCTTGATTACCACACCTGGGGTTGGCCAATTACCTGGGACAAATTCCAAAACACTGAGAGAAGCTCTCTTGCAGGGTGTTTCTCCTCTCTTATATCTTGTCTCCCACTTCCGAGCAGCAACCACACTAGTCTCTCTCTCTCTGTGAGTGTGAGTGTGTGTGTGTGTGTGTGTGTGTGTGTTCCGAGGTGAGCAGGCCTATACAAACCTACTCCCAAAGGCCAAGGAAGGTGAGGAGCTGAAGAAAGAAGCTGACAAATCCAGATTCTCAGAATGAAATACTTAATAGGGATTTATGAACAGAAGCCATATCTCAAGCAGCTGCGAATGGTGAATCCCTACAGTGCACTGTTACCCCACAGACCCAGGGCTTACAAATCATAGGGAATTTGCCTAAGGGGAAGATGTATGTGTTTACGATAACATCAAGGTTGTTTTGACCTAAGGGCAGGAATTATTGGTAATTATACACTCTTAACAGTAGATAAAATAGAAATTTTAGAGGCATTTTTTCAGAACTGGCGTTAATCAGAAGTCAACATGGCCGATTAGTATACAAGATGGAGTTACTCTAGCCTGCACATTCTCCCTTCTCAATGTCCCCCAAACACATGCTTACCACCATCACTGCACCACTGTGGCTGCTTTAAATGTCCCTGCACTCAATCCTTCACCAACCACCACTATACTTATTTCTTTCCATCTGTAAAAATTTTCCTCTTTTATCAAATCCATTCATTTACCAAATACTCATTGAATCACTACTATGTGCTAGGCACCATTCAAGGAACTGGGAATACAGCATTGAACAAAACAATGTCCCCAAGCTCATGGAATTTTATTCTATAGTCTTGAAATTCTTTATTAACCACACCAAATCTCCCTTCCTCTGAAATACTACATATTTTGTATTTATGACATCACCATCAATGTATTTACACAGGCTAGAAATATGAAACTCATCTTCTATTCGTCAGTCTCCATCTATATCTAGTCATTTACAAAGTCCTGACTTTATAAAATACGTCTACATTTACTATAACTACAATGTAATTTTTCTAAAGATACTTTCTGAAAGACAACCGGATCTCCAAATTAAATACGTAGGCTTCTTATCTTGATTTAATATCCTGAGAATTCCACATGCTCATTCTTTTGTCCTCATCCATATTCTCACTGCTCTAGCTCAGGACTGTCATCACGGGTCACCTTGAACTGAGGTAATCACCTCCAGCCTCCTAACAGATTGCTCTGCTTCTGGGCTTTCCTCCCTGAAATCTCTTTCTTGGGTTCACTCATGATTTATTTAAAATAAAAAGCTAAATCTAATCAGGTCCATGCCCTGCTTATAACCTTTTAAAAGTTCAAGCTACTTGATATGGCACCAAAAGCCATTCGTGTTAGGTTTCTTATCTCATTGCTTTGCATAGTTTCTATCTCATTTTTCCTACATTCTCTCTCTCTCTGTGTGTGTGTGCGTGCGTGTGTGTGTGTGTGTGTGTGTGTCTAACTCATACTAAAGTTCTTTAGTGGCTGGTTTGTACGATATTGTAGTCTCCGTGCCTAGCATAGTGCCTGGCCTATATTCGTTCCTTACTATAGTTTGAATTGAACTGGGTTTTTGCTATTGTTTTGAATTTGCATGTGTCTTTGATCTTAAGCTTTCATATGTCTGTGTCTTCCTTCTTCAACTGTAGAATGTGTTCCTTGGGGGGATAATTAGGGTTATTTACAAATGTTCTTGTTCTCTTCCTCCTTTGTACATTGCAGAAAATTGTAGGATTTTCCTTTCCACACCTTTAAAATTAAGAATAGCCACATGATTTGTTCTGGCCAAAGACATGTGAACAGAAGTAGCATGTGTCATTTCCTGGAGAAAGCATTGCCTGGAGATAGCACAGAATACTGCCACCATCTCCTCCTCTTGGTGTATGGAAAGCATAAGAACAGACAGAGCCTTTCTCAGTCCTTGACTAAGGTGAGCAGAGGCTTCTGCTGACCTGTGCATGAAGTGCAGCATGGGCAAGAAACAAGTATTGCTAAGCCAAGGAGAGGTGGGGGCTGCTTATTGTGGTCACCATAACCTTGCCTATTCTGACTGCCCCATTGCCTGAGGACAGGACCTGTACCACTTAACTTTGTGTCTCCATTGTGCCACATTTAAAACAGACTATAGACATATATTTAAATGTTGATTTCTGATTTTTCTTAATTCACAATGTCCAATTTCAAATACCCCTCTCCTATCAGTTTCTGTTCTCTCCATACTAAAGCACAATTTCTACTCATTTTAGCTCAACTATGGTTTCCAAAACAGAAATTTCTAATCAGTTCATAATCTGGTACTGATCACTGGTGTAAGGTTTTGTAGGGAACGAAATGTCACCCCCGATGACTGACGACGATTCCTTCAGCTCAGCTGTGATCAGTGTCCTCCAGGGACGGTGAGAAGGAATGTTCGGAGCACATGCCCTGCAGCTGAGCAGCAAAGCAAAGGGGTTGTAATAAATCAGCTTCCTAGGGGAGGTGCGTGTTGCAGTACAGCTGTCCCTGTAGCCTCTGTCCCAGCAGATGGCACGACAACATGGCAATAAATGTCATGAAAATGCGCCTCCCATTTGCCTTTATATGCCTTAAAAAAAACCCTTCACTTCTGAGCATGTAATTCTGTGAGCAGAAAAAAAATGATAATCGTCTGTGATGCTTTTTAAACTCTATTGTTAAACAAGGGAATATTTTTAAAGGGAGGGAGGAATTCCAAATCAGAGCCCCTTCCTTGAAGGAATGCCTAACGTGTATTTATTCTCTATGCAATCCTCATGGTAACTGGAGAGGCATATTCTTTCTCCACATGTAATTTTTATTATACTTCGCTCCAGTATTATTTCACGCACATCAGCATGGAGCTAGTTTCTAGATGTGCTAGTCCACTGAGTTATTAATAAAAACAAAGAGCCCACAACCTTCTATTTTCTTCCACCTGCTAATAGTTCCAACACAATTCCTTTTGCTTCCTCTGGCAGCCACACTTCCAAACACGTCCTCTCATAGCTGGACAAACAAGTCCAGCTAATTACAACCTATCTGCTTAATATCCTGAAATTTAAAATTAGGCTTGTAGGCACTGTTTTTATGATTACATGTTTTTAAAAATTAGAAGTTTTTAGCCAGAGTTATCACAAAACTTTGAATTTTAACTTGAAATTTTTGGCTTTATAAATGTCAAGGGTTTTACTTTACAATATGTCTACACTTACTACAACTACAATGTAATTTTTCTAAAGATACTTTCTGAAAGACAACTGAATCTCCAAATTAAATATGTAGGCTTCTTATCTTGATTTTTAAAAAGTCAACCTAAAGAAAAAATTCAATGTTTCCTTTGAACATAAAGTATTTAGGGACCAAAAGAAATGTCTCTAGTGTGAAAACATACACAAAAAACATACAAAAAATGTGAGTTCTTCAGCCTATCCTGTGAAAGGAATAAGATCTCCTGACCTGTATTATCTACAACTGTTAGCAGCAGTGAATCCGTACTGGTTGCCCCAACCTCAATTCTTGCCTCGTCAGAAGAAATTCAACCAAGGGCCGTAAGGCAGAGAGACTGAGACACGTTTTAGAGCAGGAGTGAGAGTTTATTAAAAAGTATTAGAGGCCTGGCATGGTGGGTCACGCCTGTAATCCCAGCACTTTGGGAGGCCGAGGCGGGCGGATCACCTGAGGTCAGAAATTCAAGACCAGCCTGACCAACATGGAGAAACCCCATCTCTACTAAAAATACAAAATTAGCCGGGTGTGGTGGCACATGCCTGTAATCCCAGCTATTCGGGAGGCTGAGGCAGGAGAATCACTGGAACCCAGGAGGCAGAGGTTGGCTGAGCCGAGATCGTGTCATTGCACTACAGCCTGGGCAACAAGAGTGAAACTCTGTCTCAAAAAAAAAAAAAAAAAATAGAGCAGGAATGAAAGGAAGTCAAGTAAACTTGGAAGAAGGCCAAGTGAGCAACTTGGGAGATTGGGTGCATAGTTTGGCCTTTGACTTGGGGTTTTATATGTTGGCAGTCTTCTGGAGTCGATGATTCCCTTGGGGTGGGCTGTCTGCACGCACAGTGGCCAGCCAGCACTTGGGAGGGGCCACAAGCCCAGTGTGTTTACTGGAGTCGTGCATATGCTTACTTGAGGTGTTCTTCCCTTACCAGTCGAATGTTCCTGGAAGGTCATGTATCAGTTAAACTCTGCCATTTTGCCTCTTAATGCACATGCTTGAGCTTTGTTGCCCAAATCCTGAGATCTTAACAGAAGCTGCTGATCACCAGTTTCAGGTGTTTCTATCTATTGGGAGACTGCCTTTCCTAGGCACTGGCTGCAACCAATTTTTATTTTAGACAGTCAGCTTAACAACTGGCTGACTGGCTGGGTGCAGTGGCTCATGCCTGTAATCCCAGCACTTTGGGAGGCTGAGGCAGGTGGATCACCTGAGGTCAGGAGTTTGAGACCAGCCTGGCCAACGTGGCAAAACCCCATCTCTACTAAAAATACAAAAATTAGCTGGGTGTGGTGGCAGGTGGGAGACTGTAATCCCAGCTATTTGGGAGGCTGAGGCAGGAGAATCTCTTGAACCCAGGTGGCAGAGGTTGCAGTGAGCCAAGGTCGTGCCACTGTACTCCAACCTGGGCAACAGAGTGAGACTCCGTCTCAAAAAAAAAAGAAAGAAAGACAACAAAAATAACTTGGCTGACCATCACTTGATGGTTGCTTGACATTCCTGGTGGGGGGCCTCTCCTGGCCTGCTCCTGTCTGCCTGACTATCTACTATAATATAACTAAACCCAGTAGTAGGGGAAATCCTTTGTCTTGTTAAAATAGGCCACTGGGTAGAGGTTGTTGCTTTGCAGATTTTAGGATCTATCAACATAATACCAAGAAGAAACCACAAACGAAAAAGTGGTAAATCCAAATATAAAAGTGTTTAAAAGTTTATTATTATTTTATTACACAACTGTATTGCCTAAAGTTTCTATAACAAACACCTTACATTGGAACGATTTTCTAGTTTTTATTTTCTCCAAAAAAAAGGGGGGGGACGTTAAAATTAAGCATAGAAATGGTGGAACTTTGGGATTTCCTGTCCAGTTACCTGCGAGTCAGGTTTTATTCCAATTGACTCAACGTGGCAGATTAAATGTGAAAAGTAAAATGGTGGGCTCCTTTAGGCAGCAACTCTTGCTTCTTTCCTGGTTACCTCTGCCTACATAGATAATTTATTAAGCAAGATGTTTACACCCCCACACATATTCTAGATAGTTTTGGTCATGAAGTCACAATTTTCCATATCTGCACAATTTTTAAAAAATGAAACTACACATCTGCACAAAATCTTTGGGAGTGCAGGGTAGGCCAGGCAGTGGAGGAGAAATTGACACCAACTTCCCTGAGAGCTTCCAAAGTAAGAAAGCATCCCTTTTTCCTACATCAACTCCTGTTTGCGTGGTGGAAAATGCAGCAAGTGAGGCACACCAAGCATAGACGCAAAAATCAGAACACAACTGTAAGGTAGCCAGGCTGGCAGGTGTAGGGCCAAAATGGCTGCATGACACCACAGTAAAATGTCTGCTACAGCCGCACATTTACAATCAGTTTGGTGATGTTTCCAACACAGGCTGGGGGATTGAGTTTCCCCCATATACGGCAATGATAAGGATTTCAAATGGACCAAACGTTTTATATTAGTGTCAACAGCACTAACACAGCTTCAGCTGGCGGAGGAGAGGGAAACCAAGAATATCCACATTATTTACTCCAGAGAAACTTCCTGACACCATCTGCTCTCTGTTACCCTGCACCCACCAATGTGGCCCTTTCCTAGCACACCCTTGCCTAGCTCTGAGAACCCCTCAGTTATGTTGCTTGGCCCAAGAATTTCAAAACCCCATGTTTTCCTGAATAAAGAGATTTGGAAAGTTCATTTCAACAGAGTGATCGGTAACACAAAAGATCTCTTAATGCTGCAAAGTACTATAAGTTGTCCTGCTGCAAAGATGATTTGTTGTGTTTACCTTTATTCTAGGATTGAATGCAATGCTTTTGCTATACAATGTGGTGGCTGGGGGATGGTGAGGCAGAGGGGACAGAGGGATTAAGCTAGATTACACAGCATAGAAAATCAATGCTCTTATACTCTAGGGTCTGAGAACTGGTTCAAGGTCACAGAAGTGAAAAACAAAGCCAACTGAACTAGCAATAGGAAATAGATTGCACAGAGCAAAGAAAAAACAAGTTTCTAAAACACGTACAAACCACATATGATGTCTATATTTGTGTCTAGCTGATGTGTATACAAACATTGGCCTTTCTGGAGATAAAGTGTCCCCCTCTGAAAATCAGGGTAACACTATTAGTAAGTCAAGACCAAAACAAGAGCCAACAGTAATGACAGTACTATATTTGATCTATACGGCCTGGAAAGGGGAATTAAAATGAGACCCTTCAAGAGAGAAAACCCCAATAACTTTTCATTAAAAATAAAAATGACCCATTTATACAGAAGTAGTTCAAAATTTATTTATAAATTTGTGTAAAAGAATATAAGACATTTTTTCTTTTGTACATATTTGTACCATAAAGTAGGGATTAAAATATAGAAAGACCTCCAAAGCTTTTCAAAACCTGATCTGAGAATTAGATAAGAATATGTCACTTAGACAAGCCTGTAGCACCCATAGCTCTGATTAAACTGAAAGCATCAAGTGACTCCCTCTTTTTCTACCCTACCAACATCACTCTAATTATTATACTTCCAATCAGAAAAATAATGTAGCATTTCCCTGGCAGTAGAGATTAAATATGAGTTCAGGAATCAGCTCCTTCAAACATGCATAAATGAGGACAAGGAGAAGCCACTCACTCCTGACTGCACAATCAAGTGTGTGGGCAGTTGAAATTAAGGTAAAAACAGTGAAGCTGAACAAAATCACATTAAGAAAAAGCATCTCATGAGGCTTTTCGAGGTCAGTTGATGAAGGCCAGATAGGAGTCAATATTTTCTCATATACCCTGGAAGAAAAAGAAAACAAAAATTACTGCAAGCAGCAAAATAAAATTCAAAGCCTTTGTAGTCAAAAATGAAGTTCTTGCAAAGAACACTCTTATGCATCAAGCTAAAATGACCATTTTTTAAAATTAACAACTTAAATGACCATTGAAACGATTTTATTTTCAAGTCATTGCCTTTGATTCACAAAATAGTCTTGGTCAATAAGGTAATGGCTTGTCAAGTGATGTCTTATTGCCTGTGTTCTTAGAGATAGACTAACAGAGGTCACAAATAATACAGTTTGAAAATGTTGTCACCCACCTCCACAGTTACAGCAAGGATAGGATGAACACATGTGGAACAGAGCAATTTAAATGGAAATGTCTCAAGTAGGGTTACGCTGTATTATGCAGCAGAAAGGTGACTTCTAAGAGGACCTTGAGGTAGGGAGATAGATTGATGAGTCTCCACTCCTACCATGTGCAAAGGGTCAAGAAACCTCCATCAAGCCTTCTGCAGTGCTGGGCCACGCTACGTATGGAATACACACTATTACTGTTTCTTCTAACACTTTGGGAAATTAAAATCTCAGGTTGCCTCATTGGTCATAGGAAATGCTTAACTGCCCTTGAAGACATAGGATTTAGAGTTTCCACAGCATCCCAAAGAGCCTCACCTACTGTATCAGAGGAAATATTATTTAAAGGGATTTTTTTAAGTGACCCACCTTAGATGCCTCAAAAAAACTAATAGAGAACCCTAGAAAAATTTAAAAAATGTATTTTTCACATATAAAAGCAATTATTAAAGAATAAATGTATATGTTAAGAAATATGAGAAGACTGATTTAAATTAACAATGATTAAAAAATAAAAATCAATCCACCAAATATATACACTTATTGGGGGCCTACTGCTTAAGTGTCTGTATGACACTTCAAGAAACCACTGCTTCTTTCCATGGCTTGGTTTTATCATAATTTCTGCCTTCCTCCTTTTTTTCTCTGTCTCTGGCTTTTTACTAATTCCGATACTTCCTCCAATCCTCTGTGAATTGAGGCATAGCTTTCCTCTTTCATTCTTTGGAGAAGCTCTGTCCTCATCTATCAGTCTTTAAATGGTGACATATCCTTAATTTAATAGTAATTCAAATATATTAATATAATTTAAGTTGCTAATTCTATATATTAATTTTGTCTACTTGTTATTTGCAAAACATGTCCCAAATAAAAGTTTAATTTATGGCCTCTCTTCTTACTTTTGTATGATATTCTTTTATGAACAGATGTTTTAAAATTTAATGTAGATATAGTTATCTTTTTTGTTGTTGTTGTTTATACCTTGGGTCTTACAAGATCCTTTCTCAGCTCTTTTTATAAACAGCCTCTCTTATTTTCTAAAATGTAAAAGTCTTCCTTCCTATTTATAAGATTTAATCCACTTAGAATTTTTTTATGAATTATGTTGGGACCTAATTTCATGTAAGTACTCAATTGTCCCAACAGCATTTGTTGAAGAGTCTGTTTTCCCCCAGTGATGTGCTCTGCCCCGCCTGTCATACAAAAAAATAAAAAATTCAGAAATGTTGGGTGTGCTGGTGTCAATTGCATACCACATTAAATACACAATTAAGTCCCCATATATACTTCTTTATCTTTAGGAGTGAATTGGTTACTCTCGGTTCTTTGCTTTGATTACAATTTATGTGAATCTATAGCTTATTTGAGAGCTTATTCCTATCTATTAACAAGGTATAACTCTCCTTTTATTTATTCCACAGCATCTTTCTACAAAATTTAAGAATTTTTTTTTCTTTTTTTTTTTTTTTGAGAAGGAGTCTCGCTCTGTCGCCCAGGCTGGAGTGCAGTGGCGCAATCTCTGCTCACTGCAAGCTCCACCTCCCGAGTTCACACCATTCTCCTGCCTCAGCCTCCCAAGTAGCTGGGACTACAGGAGCCACACCCGGCTAATTTTTTTGTATTTTTAGTAGATACAGGGTTTCACCATGTTAGCCAGGATGGTCTCGATCTCCTGACCTCGTGATCTGCCCTTCTCGGCCTCCCAACGTGCTGGGATTACAGGCATAAACCACCATGCCCAGCTAATTTTAGAATTTTTTACAAAGGGCCTTCCTTCCTTCCTTCCTTCCTTCCTTCCTTCCTTCCTTCCTTCCTTCCTTCCTTCCCTTCCCTTCCTTTCCTTCCTCCCTCCCTCCCTCCCTCTCTTTCTATCTTTTGCTTCTGTGGCCCAGGCTGGACTGTGGTCGGCTCGCTGCGGACTCCCTGCCTCTGGCTCCCGTGGTTCTCCTGCCCCGGCCTGCGGGCTGCCTGGGATTGCCAGCGCGCCACAACCCCTCCCTGGTTTTTCTCCTTTGGCCGGACGCGAGGTTTCACCATGTTGGCCAGGCTGGTCTCCGGCTCCTGACCTCGAGTGGTCTGCCCGCCTCAGCCTCTGGAGGTGCTGGGACTGCAGACGGAGTCTTGCTCACTCGGTGCTCCGTGCTGCCCGGGCTGGAGTGCAGTGGCGTGGTCTTGGCTGGCTACAGCCTCCGCCTCCCAGCCGCCTGCCTTGGCCTCCCAGGATGCCGGGATTGCAGCCTCTGCCGGGCCGCCGCCCCCTCTGGGAGGTGAGGAGTGTCTCTGCCTGGCCGCCCATCGTCTGGGATGTGGGGAGCACCTCTGCCCGGCCGCCACCCTGTCTAGGAAGTGAGGAGCCTCTGCCCGGCCGCCCCGTCTGGGAAGTGAGGAGCGCCTCTGCCCGGCCACCCCGTCTGGGAAGAAGTGAGGAGCGTCTCTGCCCGGCCACCCCATCTGGGAAGCGAGGAGCACCTCTGCCCGGACGCCCCATCTGGGAAGTGAGGAGGGCCTCGGCCCGGCCACCCCGTCTGGGAAGAAGTGAGGAGCTCCTCTGCCCGGCCACCCCGTCTGGGAAGAAGTGAGGAGCGCCTCTGCCCAGCCGCCCTGTCTGGGATGTGAGGAGCGCCTCTGCCCGGCCGCCACCCCGTCTAGGAAGTGAGGAGTGTCTCTGCCTGGCCTCCCATCGTCTGGGATGTGAGGAGCACCTCTGCCCAGCCACCACCCTGTCTAGGAAGTGAGGAGCGCCTCTGCCCGGCCGCCCCATCTGGGAAGTGAGGAGCGCCTCTGCCCGGCCACCCCATCTGGGAAGAAGTGAGGAGCATCTGGAAAGTGAGGAGTGCCTCTGCCCGGCCACCCCGTCTGGGAAGAAGTGAGGAGCTCCTCTGCCCGACCAACCCGTCTGGGAAGAAGTGAGGAGCACCTCTGCCCGGCCGCCCTGTCTGGGATGTGAGGAGCACCTCTGCCGGGCCGCCCCGTCTGGAAAGTGAGGAGCGCCTCTGCCCGGCCACCTCGTCTGGGAAGAAGTGAGGGGCGCCTCTGCCCAGCCACCCCATCTGGGAAGTGAGGAGCGCCTCTGCCCGGCCGCCCCGTCTGGGAAGAAGTGAGGAGCGCCTCTGCCCGGCCACCCCATCTGGGAAGTGAGGAGCGCCTCTGCCCAGCCGCCCCGTCTGGGAAGTGAGGAGCGCCTCTGCCCGGCCACCCCGTCTGGGAAGAAGTGAGGAGCGCCTCTGCCCAGCCGCCCCGTCTGGGAAGAAGTGAGGAGCGCCTCTGCCCGGCCGCCCCGTCTGGGAAGTGAGGAGCGCCTCTGCCCGGCTGCCCCGTCTGGGAAGTGAGGACTGCGTCTGCCCGGCCACCCCGTCTGGGAAGAAGTGAGGAGCGCCTCTGCCCGGCCACCCCGTCTGGGAAGAAGTGAGGAGCGTGCCTGCCCGGCCACCCCATCTGGGATGTGAGGAGCGCCTCTGCCCGGCCGCCCCGTCTGGGAAGTGAGGAGCGCCTCTGCCCGGCCACCCCATCTGGGAAGTGGGGAGCGCCTCTGCCCGGCTGCCCCGCCTGGGATGTGGGGAGCGCCTCTGCCCTGCCAGCCCGTCTGGGAGGTCTACCACGGAGGCCAGAAGCAATGTGGGGGCTGGACGTAGTGGCTCACGCCTGTAGTCCCAGCACTCTGGGAGGCCGAGGCGGGTTGATCACTTGAGACTAGGAGCTCGAGACCAGCCTGGCCAACATGGCGAAACATACGAAAAATACAACAGACAAACCAACCAACCAACCCAGCAACAACAAAACAGGTCTACCCTGGAGTCATACACTAATTTTTTCTATTTTCCTCCCTTTCTGATCCTTTATCCCACTTTCTTTTTCTTCCTCTTCCTTCTCCTTCGTCTTTGTCAAATAGAGGATTGAGTTATTATCATTGATCCATACAAAGTCCCTCTCTCATTTATTTTCTTTAATTCCCACCCCCCATTTCTATTCCCCGTCTTCCCATGTGCAACCTTCCTAATATGTTTGATATGCATCTTTTTGTTTGTATGTATTTTTAGAAAATGTTTTTGTGTGCAAAAAAAATTAATAAAAAAAAGATAATCAAAGAGTATGTAAGAGAAAAAGGAATTTGAGTGTATGTTAGGCAGTTAGTAATCATGAAAGTATTAATACTGATTTTTTGTTTGTGGTATTTTCCAGCTGTTTAAAATTTGTAACTTGTAATGAATAGTTCTAAATAAACATACAATTTTGTATTAGTTTCAAAAAAAAAAGGGTCATTCATATCTTTGGTTGGATCTTTTTATTAGATTTTTTATTTATTCCTAATGTGTAGAAATGTAGTTTTTACATATTGGTCTTCTTCCCAGATGGGGCGGCCGGGCAGAGGCGCTCCTCACTTCTTCCCAGATGGGGCGGCCGGGCAGAGGCGCTCCTCACTTCTTCCCAGACGGGGCGGCCGGGCAGAGGCGCTCCTCACTTCTCAGATGATGGGTGGCCGGGCAGAGGTGCTCCTCACTTCCCAGACGATGGGCGGCCGGACAGAGGCGCTCCTCACTTCTTTCCAGACGGGGCGGCCGGGCAGAGGCGCTCCTCACTTCCCAGACGGGGCGGCCGGGCAGAGGCGCTCCTCACTTCCCAGACGAGGAAGGAAGCGGTCTTTGTCTAATTTTAATTCAAAGTCATGTTTACCTGCTTAATCATTTTGGATAATACTTCCTTCTTTTTAATCAGAAAAACTTTCTAGACATTTGAAATAATCTGTTCCTTGAAAGTTTAATAGAATTTGGCTCTAATATGTATAGGCCTGGTCTTTGTTTAATGGGAAGACAGTAAGACATTGATGTTGATAGTGTTTGTATCACTTTGCATGCCCACCAATAATGTGTAAGGTATTCGTTTCCCCACAGCCTTGCCAACAGAGTATATTGTCAATATTTTAGGAGTTTTTTTGCCAAATAATTTATAAGAAATGGCATTTTGGTTTAATTCTTTTTGAAGTCTGCTTGGTTGTCTTTCATTGTCTCCTATTTTTTCCTCATTATTTCAAATCCAATTTTTATTTCATCAAATGTTTTATACATCATGATTTGAAATTCAGTATCTAATCATTTTAGCATATGATATCATCTGGCTCTAAGTCTTTCTGTTGTGTTTGTGATGTTAAATCACAACCACTTGTTTCCTTGTGTGTGCGGTAAGTTCCAGTTATTGTTTTATGCCTGAGATGCACCAGTGAACACAACAATCCAGTGGCCCCGCCCTTGTAGAATGTGGAACATCCATCACCACAGGGAAAGGCGAAGAGTAAACAGTCAACAGAACATACAAGGAAATTATGTTTTAAAAGTATGTTAGAAGGTGAAGAGTGCTATAGAAAAAGGGAGGGGAGCCTAGAAAGGGGACTGCAGGAGCCAGGGTGAGAGGACAGGCAAAAGCTTTAACTAGGATGCCAAGGTAACCTCACTGAGACCGTGGAATTCAAGAAAGTAAACGAAGGAGGACAAACCATATGGGTATTTCGGAGAACAGTGTAGACAGAGCAGCCAGTGCTCTCAGCAAGAAAGCTGGTGTGGCTAGAGAGAAATGAAGAAGGAGAGCAGCAGGAGAGCCAGAGGGCTAAGAAGGAGTCTGGATCATGCAGCACCTGATAGGCTGCTGGAAGGACTTCGGCTTTTACTCCAAGTGATTTGGGGGGTGATGAAAGCTATTGGAGGGGTATGCAGAGTCAGAATCTTACTTCTGTCACTCTTGTATCAAGAACAGACCGTAGGTAAGTAATTGTGGAAGTCTCCATCTAGGAGACTACTGCAAGCATCTGGATGAGCACTGAGAGAGGCTGGAAGTAGGATAATGATGATGAGGGTGGTGAGAAGCTGTTGGATTGGATGTATTGGGAAGGAAGAGTCAAGAGGATTTGTTGAAGGCTAGCTGTGTGGGTGTGAGAGAGGGATTGCATTGTTATGGAAACAGGAAAATGTGCAGATGGAGCACTCGGGTAAAGGGGATCAAAGAGGTTTTAGACATGTTAAGGCTGAAACGTCTATTACGTATCTTGGATAAGTAGAGATGTGTTGGGTAGGCAACTGGGTACACAAGTCTGGAGTTTGGAGGAAGGAGTCTGGGCTGGAAATAGAAACTTGGGAGTCATGAACATATAGATAGTATCTAATTTCATAAGAATGAATGAGGTCATCATGGTATTAAGTGAACATCAGTTCAGAAAGTGGTCCAAAGTAGATCCCTGAGGCACTTCACTGTGGAGAGGGCAGGCAGATGCAAGGCATTCAGCAAACAGGGATGAAAAGGGGTTATCACTGAGGTATATGAAAACCCAGGAGAGTACAGTGTCCCAGAAGCTAAGTAAAGAAACAGTTTCAAAGAAGAGGGAGTGATTCACCATGACAAAGAATGGCGATCAATCAAAAGATGAAGATTGAGAAATAATCGTTAGATTTTGCAATGTGGACATTTTTAGTGACCATGAAAAGAACATTCTTTTTGATGGGTAGATTCTAAAACCTTATAACAGTGGGTTTAAGGAAAAAAAAAGTAATTAGAGATAGCAAGGATAGGCACCTTTTGATGTTTTACTCTGAAGGAAGACAGAGAAACAGGGCAGTAGCAAGAGGGAAATGTGCTATCAACAGAATTTATGTTGATTTATATTATATGCTGATGGAAGTGTTCTAGTTGAGATAGAACATTCAGCAATTTGGTAGAGAGAAGAGAGTATTATTAGAACAAAGTCCCCCAGGAGGTGGAGAAGATAAATCATAAAGCAAAGCAAGCACAGAAGTGCAGATGTCTGGAGGTCAACAGAGGTGAAGGTGGGAGCCTGAGGAACTTCCCAGGTTTCTCTTGCTGCTTCTTTTAAGTAAGGAAAGCACTGATAACCCCTTTGGACTTGGATATGCCCATCCTACTAAAACTTTCACCCAATCGTCCTCACTATTACATCATGAGGAAACAATGCTCCTCTCTTTGATCTGGGAGGAGTCTAAGCAGAGATTTGTGGCTCACTAAGGCCTGCCAATAGTCATTGGTGAGCCAGATTGCCACATCCTCACATCCTCAGCAGAAGCCTATGTGATATCCATTTATGCTCTCCCATCATCTTCCCCTCAGTCCCAGATAGGTGCTTTCTAAGTTTTAAGAGCGGTTCCATAGAGAAGAAATGACAACCATACAGTGTGTTCCCAAGCCCTGACCAAAACGTAAATTCCAATTGTGTTTCACAACTAAGTTATACAAGCTTGGATAATGTCTTCAACTCACAATGGCCCATTTTCCACATGACTCCTACTCACGTATTGTTACAAGATAGTATGTGTACTTTGTATCACACAGTGCAAAGATCCTGCATTTCAATTATTTTCTCTGTTCCATACTGTCCCTATTCTGAATGCCAGAGTGTAACAGATGAGCATATATTACGGATAAATAGACACATCCAGGAAGCATTCTCTGCAAATTTGCTTATGTTCAATTATCTTAAGTATGTACACATTTATAAAATCCATTCATCAATGTAAACTACTAGATTACTAGATGTCTTTCAAAGATACATGCTATAAGATTTCTAACAGATTCACTTCTCAAACATGACCTTTTGTCTGTCAAGTATTTATTAAAGGAAGATCTTCTCTAGACTTTCTAGGTGAGCAAGCACTTGATTATTTTGTTGTATTTTTACCAGTTTACAGATTTCTATCTGATGTGTGTATATAAAGGGAGTGAGTGAGAGAGAGAGAAGGTAGTTTATGCACTTGGGCTTCAATTAAACTGTAAGACCTATGGTCTTTAGTTTTGATTTTGTACACATTGCAAACCTCACAATTATATATGTTCCAAAGCTTTGGTGCTCATTCAATAATATATCATGCACACAAAATACATTAAACACATATTGCAACACAGTTGCAAGGTTTTCATCACAGAAATAGGTAAGGACATTTCATTTTTTAAAAGTGCCTTTTGCTATAGGGTTTTTAAAAAATCATTTCATAGTGAAAAATTAACTACTGGTTTCTTTGATGTGTTAGTTTGACTGAAAGAATATATTACTAGAGAATGCTTATTATTTTTATAACCATATTTCATTTAAAATCTTTCTGAAAAAAAAAAAATATTCATTTGTTTTTTTGTAGGCCTGGGCAACGGATGATAAAAAGCCTTAGAGTGCAGGCAATGATGCTGAGAACAAAGGGCAGGTGTCATTTTGTATTGTGATTGGCCAGAGCTGAAATCAGGACTTTCTCCCTCTAGCAGAAGCTATTGTGGAATTTGCAGTAATCCCCCTGGCTGACTGCCCATCACACTGCCGAACAGCACAACAACAAAAACATAATATCTGGGGAGAAGAGGCCAAAACATATATTAAAAATTCTCATCGTTTTTATTCTTCAACATTGAAAGATGATTTTTTTAAGAGAAAAGAAAAAACTCACCCAGCTGTTACCGCTATTCATATTCCAACAGCCTCCAGATTGCTCGAGGCCACCTGGTTGACTTTTGCCTTGGAGTCGGTCCAGAAAAGCATTATTTACCCTTTAAAACAATGAAAAATGTGTGTGAGTAGAAAACCTGCTGCAGGGCTGAGAGATTTCTGAGAACCTAATGTGTTGTATGAACTGACCATGGGGATAGCTTCCTGGCTTCAGCTTAGAAGAAATCCATAGAAACTTCTCTTCACACTAACCATATGACATGCTGTTAACCCCTCTTTACTGGAGCTGGTAACAATCTTGGCTCAAGCCAAAGGGGGTACGAATTCTTAACCTGAGAGTTTCAGGCACTCATCTCCTGCCAGTTCAGCAAGACCCTAGTTCAAGAAAGAAACTACAGCCCTCAGAATCATGCCAGCTATGAACCTCAGAGGCTGGAGAAAGACAGAAGCCTCAGCATAAACCAAAACATGAAGAAGAACCAAAGATAGCTCTATGGCATTATTGTTGCACGATAGATGTCCTTCCCATATTCCCTGCACTCCACTGCCAGTCTTGCTAAAGTAAACCCCACACATGAAAAGCAGAAACGGAAGGTAGTAGGGTGATGCTTGTATTATTCTATTTCTGGAGCTTGCTACCTGGTTGTTCACGTTATCATTAATCACTATAAATATCTGTTTTATGGACCTGTGTTTCATATTACAATTTTTTAATTTAAAATAATAAATCACAGGTAACGTCGTGCTCTGAGTTGCCCACGTATGGCTGAATAGAGGCAGGGACTTGGAAGCTGAAGAAATGGCACTGCAATAGGTACCCTATGATATCAACAGATTATTTAGGAAGTGCAGAAATAAGACTATAAGCTTCTTGGAAGCAGAAATACAATGCCTGGTGCATAGCAGCAAATATACATTTATGGAAGGAAGGGAGGCAGGAACCAGTCACATGAGCCTCTTATTCAGTCATGAAGATTAGCAGAATGTGGTCATGGTGAGTGGCTACAGGCCAGTGACTGTGGGAGATTTGGGAACTTTGAGGCAAATAAAGGCTGGGTGGCAAAGTCAAAAGCTGGAGGGGGGTTCTGGCTATCTGCGCTTGCTCAGTGCTAGCTAAGATGCCAGCCATGTGTGGGCTCAGTTGCTGTCTCTCAACAACTTTAGGTCCCATCGGGCTGTGGTTCCACCTCAGCTATTATAAAGCTTCTTTCCCGTCTTACCATAAAACCTACCCAAGCGCCATATTCTAGTCAGCCTGCTTCACTGCCAAGCTCCATGTTTAAGTCACCTTCTCTGAATCTCTCAGCATGCAGATAGAATAGTATCCTACTTCGCTGGAGACTCAACTATCAAGAAAAGGAAAGTGACCCTGCTCCCCATTAAACAACACAACCACTGGTATCCTGGACTGCCTGCATGCTTGGAGCTGTTCTTTTTTTTTTTTTTTTTTTTTAATTATACTTTAGGTTTTAGGGTACATGTGCACAATGTGCAGGTTTGTTACATATGTATCCATGTGCCACGTTGGTGTGCTGCACCCATTAACTCGTCATTTAGCATTAGGTATATCTCCTAATGCTGTCCCTCCCCTCTCCCCCTTGGAGCTGTTCTTATCCAGTCTTTTTGTCATTAACAAAGATGGGCTTTCACTCAGCATCCTCCACCCCACATCCAAACCACTACAAGGCTTGTTTGCTCTACCTCCTGAACACAACCTAAATTCACTCATTTCTTTCCATGGATACCATTCTAGTTCAAATTACTATATCTTCACCTTGCTAGTGCTTTCACTCCCACCTTCCGTAATCTAGTCCCCATACAACAACCTTACTAGATTATGAAAGAAATGTCTTCCTTTTGCTTAAAATTCTCCCATGACTTCCCATTGGTCTTAGAATAAAACTGGCTTATAAAATGTTGTGTTATCTTGCTCCTGCCTACCTTTCCTCCCTCACTGAGTATCATTCTCTTCTTCACTCACTATAATCCCATCACATGGGGTGAGGTGTGATGGCTCATGCCTGTAATCCCAGCGCTTTGGGAGGCTGAGGCCGGTGCATCACTTGAGGTCAGGAGACCAGCCTGGCCAAACTGGCAAATCCCCATCTCTACTAAAAATACAAAAATTAGCCCGGCATGGTGGTGGGCACCTATAGTTCCAGCTACTCAGGAGGCTGAGGCAGGAGAATCGCTTGAAACTGGGAGGCGGAGGTTGTAGTGAGTGGAGATGATGTCACTGCACTCCAGCCTGGGCGACAGAGCAAAACTCTGTCTCAAAAAAAAAAAAAAAAAAAAAATCCCATCACTTGGGACTCAAACAGTCCAAGCTCATTTGTACTTTAGAGCCTCTGCACTTGCTCCTGCCCTGTTTGTAGGCCATCTAAGTCCATCCGTCTGCCCCCAGTCTCTCTGTGGCTGGTTGTTCCTTGTCCTTTGATGTCACCTCTGCAGTGAGGCCTTCCTAAGTAACCTGTCACCTTCAATTTCTTCCTTAACATCACCTTGTGATATGGTCCTCACAGTACACATCACCATCCGAAATAACAGTGCCTTTGATGGTTGACTTACATTTCTCTCCTCCAGATTATAATTTCCACATGGTGAGGGACCCTTCTGCCATGTTTTGCCCTATTCCCGGGGCCTAGAACACAGCCTTTATGGAGTGTGGCCTGATAATGTAGTTACTGAATGAAACAAATCTTCGTGGCGCACGTTCTTCACCCCTAAAAACAACATGGATGACGAGTGCAGACTGCAAAACAGCTCACTGGCAATTGCTCTCAATTCACTCAAACCCTGCGAAGACTGATGCCTTGTCATGAAGACATAAGATACTGTGATTCACTTTTGAGCATCAGTTACTAACAGGACATCAGAGTGGTTGAGCACTCTTTGATACTATAGGAGTGTCCTCAACTTGCCTATGTCCACAGCAGTGTGAGTCAACCAGAGATGATGAGTGGGAAAGAGTTTGCTTCTCTCAATTTCTATCAAGAATCTAAATGGGAGGGAAAAGAACCAATTTCTATCTTTGTTTAATAGTTTTAGAAAGTACATACATGCTACTGTGGTCAAAGTTGTGCTCTGGGTTTTCTTCTGAGGGTTAATTTGGATAAAAACTATTATTCAGGGATGGTTCAAGTTTGAATAAATCAATTCGGTTCATCCCAGTTTTCACCTCATGGCCCAAATCCTTTCAAGTCCTTGACCCCCATGCTCTGTCGTTTCTCTCCGGGGTTTCTACTTGTCTACTCCTACTCAAATAGTTACAACGGGTCAGGTGCAGGTGCACTCAAGCTCATTACAGGTTCATTGAAAAGCTTGTCAGGAATCTCAGTGCTTTCTATTATAACACTCAGAGTTGAGTTTTCTGCAATGTGAACTTTTAAACTGTAGAAAGCATGTTGTCCTTTTGATGCCAATAAAATTGTGCCTTTGGAGAAAACCTAATTTACATCCCCTACACACACACTATATAGCTTGTGTTGTTGCCTTGAGTAAGAATGGACATGGCTATTTTATTAAGAGTTCATTGAATATGTATTCTCACATGATAACATGGGAAAGCTCATGGCACACTTTAAAGGCAATACAAACATAAGCTCTTTTCAAAAATTGATGAAGAGCATAAAATATATATTTAATGACTTGATCAGATACTTCAAAACTAATTACTCAGTTTATTATCTAGAAAAATCTCTTCTTGGATTAAATTTGGAGCTATACATTTATTGGATCTATTTAAGTAGAATCGAAAGAAAGAGAAAATAACTTATAGAAATTAAACAGCCCCACCAATATTTAGGTATTCAGTAGTATGGAAATAAAGAATGAGAGCCAAGATTCCTATAACAAAAAAGTTAACTTTTCCACCTCTAATCAAATAGCTTGGGTGTTTATTAGGTGCCCATCAAAGATAAATATTTTAGCAATGGAGCCTATTAATGTGACACATCACTATGTTTAAGATCCTTAAAGTCTTAGAATTCATTTAATCCTCGGAAATCCAGAGAAATAACTGGCTACTACTAGTTTATAAACACAATCAGTTTATAAATACAATATCAAGTGTTTTTTAAACAGGAAGTATTTTGAGGCAGGCGGATCACCTGAGGTCAGGAGTTCAAGACCAGCCTGGCCAACACAAAAAAACCCCATCTCCCCTAAAAATACAAAACAGACAGGCATGGTGGCATGTGCCTATAATCCCAACTACTCAGAAGATTGAGGCAGGAGAGTCACTTGAACCCGGGAGGCAGAGTTTGCAGTGAGCCAAGATCCCACCACTGCACTCCCACCTGGGCAACAGAGTGAGACTCTCTCTCAAAAAAAAAAAAAAAAAAAAAAGAGAGAGAAAATAATAAACAGCAATAAAATGGCTAAATTATGGCTTACTTTATAATAAATAATAGTTAGCATGCTTCCCCACCACCATCTTACCCAACAATATAGCCTAACCAACATATCAGAGTTTTGATATTTCCTTAAATAAGAGAAAAAACATATAATTAACATTTGTAGTTTTAAAACTATTTTGACTGGACTCTGGGGACAATATAGTTCAGTCAAATAAAAGTGAGCTCCCCGCCCACAGTTAGAGGCACCATCAGAATAGGGAGCTTCCACTCAATACTTTTTAAAGTCTCTCATTTAGAAAATGAAACCACCATAACTTAAAAATACAGATTAGTGAGAGTGGGAAGGTTAAATACATTAAAAAAGGCCATTCACTATCAAAAGAATTTGTTCCTTTAAATTGTGAAAACCCTTACATTCTTCTCCAAGATACTCAAGTATACCCCTAATGAACTCAACCCGTGTCCCCCTAGAAATCTCAGCATAATAATGGCAGACAACATGGTGCTTATTAGCACTGTCCCAACAGTAACATGATATTTTACTAGGTATTCTTAAGTCTGACATTAAGATTAAGATGGAGAGTGCTTAGACTATTTGAAAATTACTTAATGGTTCTAAGATTTTTTTTCTCTAACGTATTTGTCAATATTAAATAATGTTAGTGAGTTTTGTCTGAGCTTTTGTACTCAAGTATGGGTATCTGACCATCTATATTGATGTAATTATTATAACAAAGTCTATAAATGGTAGACCATCATCTCAAATTAGGACGTTTTGTCCTATGGTAGGCAAATTAAATATACCTTAATTGAACACACAACCTAAGAACATGATTCAGTTTTCTAATGTGAGTTTATAATGCCACCTATCCAAGAAAATTGGATATTTGTGTGCATGCACATATGTACACACATGTGTGTACTTATATGTGTAGTAGTTGGCATACCTCATACATATACCACGTCCCAATAACAGATTTAAAGGTAATATGCATTCCAAAACCATATTAATAATGTTACTGTGATGTTTTCCTAAAACACTGTACAAACTTTGTAGGTAATTGATTTAACCAAGGATGCTTATTTTATTAGCCAGTTATACCTCCTGTGTTCAGTCTGGTGGATTTTGGCTCTTTCTTGCTCTTGCTGCTGCCGCTTAAGTTCCAGTAATTCACTCTAGGAACAATAAAAGTTTTAAAATATGGTTTTCGATTAACACGGTTGTACAGAAGACACCCAAATCAATTACATATTTAACCTCAACTGGTACAATATTTCATTTTTGAAACTTTTACTTAAGTACTATTTGGATGTGAAATTATTTTCTTATATATGTAGGTAGCAAATAACTGTGGCTTAGTCAAACAGAATAGCTCTGTGAGTGTAAAATTGCTAGATTAAAAGCCAATGTGCATGGTCAAGATACTAGACCAATAGGTACAACACAAACAGAGAAAAATACAATGTAAGTCAAACTCATCTATGTCTTACAGAGAACAACAAATCAAATTAGTTCCTTCAGGAATATCACACAATACTATTTCTTGGTATTTCTCTAGCATTTCTTTCCTAATAAATTCATAGCAACTTACAAATAAATATTGGACTCAATCTCTCAATCTTATAGTGCAATTCTGTTAATAAAGCATTCTCCATCCTGGAGAATAAGCACTCACCTATTATTGATTAGTTACTTCTAATACCAGCAGAACTTTGAGATCTCTGGAGGAGATACTTTGCTTCATATAAATAACATTATTATAACTAAATCTTTAGCTTTCAACAGTCTGCTTATCTTCTTGGAAGAGGCAACTTAACTTCCAGACCTAGTTACTATGTTTACAGTATTATACCAAAGAACCAATCCCAGGATTTCTCTAATTTCCAACTGTCTACCCTAAGGCAGAATAAATTTTAATCACATTTCAAAGACAAAAAAAATGCAAAGAGAAGAAAATTATTAGGCCCAAGTCATATACCAGTGCCTGAGTCAGAGAGATTTTCTGGTAGAGAAAATACTGTCACGTCTTAACACATACCAATAAAAGGTTGCTATTGTTGTTTTAACTCCCAAACTTCCTTGATGAAAAGTATACAAAAAAACTCAAGGTTCAGGCTGACATTTTATTAACTTTCTTCAAAGACCCTCTGATATTCCACAGTCCCCCAAAATAAAAAGACTTATTTCTTATACTGTGATATTCCAAATACATTGCTCATCAATCCCTAAAGCACATTACTTAACCCTAATTCCTATATATAACGCTAATAAGGGGAAATCATTGAATAATATTTGAGTTTTTGAAATCAATGAATAATATTTGTCCACTCAATAAGAATTTGTTATGCACCTAGCTGCCAAGCTTTATGCTCGTCTCACTCTTGCACAATAGGATAATTTTTTAGTCTACCAAATATTAGCACTCTTTATTAGTACTACCAAGTATACCAGTATGAAAGAAGCTCCTGTCCTCTCCCTCGTCTCCACAATCATTTTCAATTCCTGCATGTGGTTTCATAAGTAATGATCTTCTTCTTAATACTTTGCATGTTTATTCGTTTCTTAATTTTTAAAAAACTGTATTATATTTTGACTACCTACAATAGAAAAAAGATTGATGTCTCTATTACTACCTCCACCCCAATCCCAACTTCCTCTCATAGTACACCCACATCATCATTCTCTTACAACGCTTCTTTTTGTAACATTCAGTGTGGTGGGAGAGGGATTTAGAAATCCTATAGCTCCTCATTCAAGTTTCTAATTCATCCTCCTGTTTTCAACTCTAGGCTTCAAAGGTACGAGGTGCCTCCGATTCCTGAATTTAACCAACTTCTCTGTCTTACTGCTTCTTTCAAATGAGTTCTGGTTTTCCTGCTCCACTAAATCAGTTACCACTGACCATCTAGTTCCAGACTTAAAATTTTGGCTTATAGCTTTGCCACAGTCTACTAGTCTGTTCTTTTGCTCTTGTTGGCTTATGGCTTTTTTTAAAAAATCCTATATTTTCAGTGGCATATGGGGAAGAGAGTGATAAAACATAAGCAAATGAAATGCTTTTGATGTGCAATGTTTAACCAGAAAACCTTAATATTTTCGAATACAAGTCTTACCAGAATTGTATTATTTGATCCTAACAACAATTGCAAAGGCAGGCAGGCAAAGTATTATGTGATAAATGAATGAGCAATACCATCCTCACCTTACAGATAAGGAAACAGGATCAGAGACACAGTTTTAGTAACTTGTCAAGAGCTAAATAGCTTATTAGTAGCAAAATAAAGACCAGGGCTTACATTTTCTTGTATCTAATAATCTTCTGCAGGATGCATTCAAAATAAATGGTTGGAATTAAGGATATCTTCATGGTGGTTCATCATACTCAAGTATAAACAGTCATGTCCAGAACTATAGGACCCATTCACATTCAAAAGTTTAAGCAGAATACATGTAACCTAAGCACAAATCTAAATCCTTCTTGCCAAAGGATGCTGATTATTTTCACTTTCATTAACCCTATTTCTCCAAGGAGCAACTTCTAGTATCTGGCCCATTGTGAGTTTAACACAATGAATTCTGAACAAACTAACTCTCATTAGTTCTGGAGTATGACACAAAGACAAAGTATAAAATACATACATATATATATGCATACTATGACATGTTAGTTTAAAATAATTTTTAAGATAATTTTTTCAGACTTGGCAAAATGATCATGCAACTCGTCTGAGAAAAAAAATGCAATCACCGCCATAAAAAAATCCTGAAAAAGAAAACAAAAAATGAGAAAGAACCAGCTTCATCAAACATTGAAAGATATCATATGAGAACACATGGATGGGGACAACACACACTGGGGCCTGTTGAAGTACAGGATGTAGGGGAGGGAGAGCTAATGGATGCTGGGCTTAATACCTAGGTACTGGGTTGATCTGTGCGGCAAACCACCATGGCACATGTTTACCTATGTAACAAACCTGCACATCCTGCACATGAGTCCCTGAACTTAAAAGCTGAAGAAAATGAAACTATAGTAATTAAAACAATTCGAGTCTAGGAAGAGACATGATACATATGGAAATGTAGTTTATCATAAAGTTGTTGTGCTAAACCAATGCAGGAGACAGAGTTTCATGAATGATGATGGACTAGCTGACTACTGTAACAAAGATCAAAACTAGACCCTTAACTTTGATTAAATAAATTTTACAGAAGTCTGAGATTTGAGCCTAGAAGATGGGAATAGAAGTTTTCAAAGGCGGCACAGGTGAATTTACTTATAAACTTGGAGTGAGGAAGTTCCAGAAGTTATAAAAAGAAAAAGATTAATAAATTTAGCTGCATGAAAATTCAAACTTTTCATTTGGAAAAAATACCATAAAATTAAAAAAAAAGAACTGTTAATGAATGTTTAGGATATGCATAGGCTAATTCAATTTTCATTTATTCATTCATTAAATATCTGAGTGTCTATTATGAGCCAGGCTTGCATCTACATGATAGGCTATAGTAGTGAACAAGATAGATGAGATCTTTGCTCCTTTAGAGTTTATATTCTAGAGAAAGGAAACCCATAAACAAGTGAGAAAAATATCCAACCATAATCCCAGGCAGAGGATTAAAACACACTGATGTGAGATTCAGTGGCTCAGTGACTATTTTAGGTTGAGACTCAGGAAATGTCCCAGAAGGTGGGTAAGGACTTCACATAAACCAATAAGGAAAAAACAACCAAAAAGAAAAAGGGCCAAGGGATAGGAACAGGTAGTTCACAGATAAACTACAGGTTGCCTATCAGTTCAAAATGGTCATTATCTTCACTCAAAATCGAAGAAATATTAAAACAATGAGATAAAGTGTTTCTATTGTATTGACAAAAATCAGAAAAGTTTGACAGAAAACACTCTGGTACAGCATCTAAATTAGTGAAACCTAATTTAGTTTTTGGAAGTCAATTTAGCGATAAGCGTCAAAATGTAAGACATATACATCCTTTGCAGAAGTGTTCGAAGATGTATGTATATGAATATTCAGTTATATTATTGAAACTGTAAAAGATCAGGGAAAAATGTTAATGCCCACCAACAAAATACTTGCACAATAAGTGAGACCATCAGCGCAATGGAATACAATGGAACAGTTACAAAGAATAAGATGGATGTTTTTTACGGTAGAGCAGGGGCCTATGGAGAGATCACTAAGATACATTAAGTGATAAAAGATAGGTTCAGAGCCGTTTTCTTGGGACGCTTCTATATAAATAGAAAATATATACATCCATTCATTTTGGCTTTTATATGCTGGTGTATATCCAAAACATTTATTGAAAAACTACACAAGAAAATGTTAACTGTAATTAACACTGGGTAGCGGTGTTTGAAGTGTGAATGGGCAAGAAAAGGATGCTTTACTATCTTACATAGTTTTTGTTTCTTAACTTTTGAACCATGTGTATATATTATTTCCTCATACCATCAGTAGGAATTTCTTATCAGTGTGAGAGGCCATTTTTGTTTCCTTATGCTTTCCTTTATTTAAAAATCCCAATAAATATGTAATTTTTAACAGAGATATAAAAGAGCGAAACACTACATATGAAGCTAAGAACTGTTACGGAGGAAGAAAAGAAGATGGGAAGAGAGCAACATACATCATCCTATTATGGAGGCAAGGAAAGGGGAGAAGAGATAAAGACCAGGAGGGAAACGGGGACGGGAGCTGATGAGGCATCGCCATGCAAGAAGATTGCTCCAGATGGCTGAAGGGAAGGCGCTGGCATCGCTGCACTCAGGATTATTATCCTATAACTAGCAAAGCGCATTTACTAAGGAGAGGCTGGTTTTTCTTCCGTACTAAGAAGGATAATTTCAGCTAATTAATTTGTTCTGCTGAACTGACAGCCACTGACGATGTGTCTGCATGCCTTATAAGCATATTCTTGGTTCGTTTACTGAGATCCCACACAGAAGTTCAATATCTACAGTTAAGCAAATAAAAAGTAAGTTGTTCTTGTTTCAAGGACCAAGCTCGGGACATGAAAAAGCATCAAAGTGCTCTAAGCAGGAAGACAATGACATGCAACATCTGAGACATTGTTAAGACCTGGCCTACTCAATGCATATTGTCACACACCAACCATTTTCCAGATACTAGGTTCATGCTAAAGGTACAGATATCAGCACAGCTCCATCCTGAAGTAAATCACAGCATAATGAGGCAGACACACCCAGAAACAACTCTGATACAGGGCAAAAAGAAATGCATTGCTAAACACAAAATTAAGCTACATGACATGGGAATACAATGAAGGAATGCAAACAAGAGAAGGGTGTTCAAGTGTTTGTGCATGTCTTATCACTGTGCTACGCAAATCCCTACATTCATACAGAGCTGCATACAAGGGAAGGTACGTTGGTGATATGATAAACAAAATACCATCCTAGAGATTGAAAATATGGAACTTCCTATAAACATTGGCCAAGTGGTATGTGGTAAATGAGGACAACACTGCAAATAGCACCACTGCCTGTGGCCACCCGATGCAGTGCTCACCCAGGATGGCTGCTCTGCTGGGGAGCTGCAGGATGGCACCAATACCTCTGCTTTGAGCCCAAGCCAATAATAAGAAGAGGGGTTGCCATTTCCAGCAAGAGGTTGCAAACATCATTTCTCTGGGCTCCAATTGTCTGATGGTGCCCTGTTCTACAGAAGGGTCAACTATACAACAGACAGGTGTGTGTAAGGCTGGATGCTTAAGAAACCTGATGAGGTTAGAAAGAAAACATGCTCCAAAGCAAAGTTTCATTGTGGTAATTGAAGATGAACATGGAGTCATTTTAAAACCATGTCTGAATCCCAGCAGAGCATGTTCCGACACGGTTCAGCTTGACGGCTTTATGTAAACATGAAAATGCCATCGCCTGGCAAGACAAACTTCTCCCAGGAGAGCCTGTTCTCTCAACACAACAAGAGGAAAAGGATAGTGGAAGCAGGAGAGTTGAGACGATGAAGTCATGAAGTTCAAGAATGCCTTCCTTTGAAGGTTTAATACAGAAGAGCTTTCAGGGGCAGGAGGAGAGTTTAAAGAAGTCCTGGTTCTCAGGCATCCACAGTAATACCTTTGCCTTGAAGGAGAAAGATGGCCTTGGCTATCAAGAATGAGGAGAAAAGGCAGAAGCTACCACTCAAAATTTTCAGAGCACCAACCAAATCAAAGGAAATAAATACTAATGGGTGAAGTAGAGTTTAAAAATAACACAAGTAATGTACACTCTCCTCTTACTATTGTTAGTTTTTAATTTTTAACTTTTTAATTGATAGTTTGTACATATTTATAGGATACAATTTGATATTTTGATACATATGTTGTAAAATGATCAAATCAGGGCACTTAGTGTGTCCATGATCTCATGCATTGATCATTTATTTGTACTGGGAATATTCCAAAGCCTCTTATCTAGCTATTTTGTAAGGTACAGTATCTTACTGTCAACCACAGTCACTCCACTGTATAACAGAACATCAAAACATATTCCTCTTATCTAACTGTAACTTTGTATTTGCTGTTGCTAGTTCTATCATTTTAACAGAGAGAGAAATAAACTTCCAGCTACAACAATCATGGAATCACAGCTCTATGTCTCCCACCTAAAAATATTTCCTACACAAAATGCAAGGAGGAGGTAGGTTTCAAAACTTATCTGCACTCTATTTTATGATCTTTGTTTTCATTTTCATATATGTGAGCATATTTCTAATATGTTATTAAAATGTGGTAGTAATTGCTGCATGGTATTTATTCCAAACTCCAAAACCTTCAAATCCTCTATCACTGAACAAACTGTTTCAAATTTCCCATTAATCTTATGTTAAAAATAAACAACCTTGCCTTGCCCTGCCCGCCTGCCCGCCTGCCCTCCCTCTCTTTCTTTCTTTCTTTCCTTCCTTCCTTCCTTCCTTCCTTCCGTCTTCCCTTCCCTTCCCTTCCCTTCCCTTCCCTTCCCTTCCCTTCCCTTCCCTTCCCTTCCCTTCCCTTCCCTTCCCTTCCCTTCCCTTCCCTTCCCTTCCCTTCCCTTCCCTTCCCTTCCCTTCCCTTCCCTTCCCTTCCCTTCCCTTCCCTTCCCTTCCCTTCCCTTCCCTTCCCTTCCCTTCCCTTCCCTTCCCTTCCCTTCCCTTCCCTTCCCTTCCCTTCCCTTCCCTTCCCTTCCCTTCCCTTCCCTTCCCTTCCCTTCCCTTCCCTTCCCTTCCCTTCCCTTCCCTTCCCTTCCCTTCCCTTCCCTTCCCTTCCCTTCCCTTCCCTTCCCTTCCCTTCCCTTCCCTTCCCTTCCCTTCCCTTCCCTTCCCTTCCCTTCCTTTCCTTTCCCTCTCTGGCCCAGGCTACAATCTACTCGGCTTGCTGCTGCCCGCGCCGCGGACTGCCTGGGACTGCCGGCGCGCGCCACCGCTGCCTGCCTTTTCTCCTTTGGATGCAGGCACGCGTTCGCCATCTTGGCCACGCTGGTCGCCAGCTCCTGACGCCTAGTGCTCTGCCCGCCTCAGCCTCCCGAGGTACTGGGACTACAGACGGAGTCTCGCTCACCCAGTGCTCGGTGTTGCCCGGGCTGGAGGGCGGTGGCGTGGTCTGGCCTCGCGGCAGCCTCTACCCCCCGGCCGCCTGCCTTGGCCTGCCAGGGTGCTGGGATTGCAGCCCCTGCCCGGCCGCCGCCCCATCTGGAAGGTGGGGAGCGCCTCTGCCCGGCCGCCCCGTCTGGGAGGTGAGGAGCACCTCTGCCCGGCCGCCCCGTCTGGGAGGTGAGGAGCGCCTCTGCCCGGCCGCCCCGTCTGGGAGGTGAGGAGCGCCTCTGCCCGGCCACCCACCGTCTGGGAAGCGAGGAGCGCCTCTGCCCGGCCACCCACCGTCTGGGAAGCGAGGAGCGCCTCTGCCCGGCCACCCACCGTCTGGGAAGCGAGGAGCGCCTCTGCCCGGCCACCCACCGTCTGGGAAGCGAGGAGCGCCTCTGCCCGGCCACCCACCGTCTGGGAAGCGAGGAGCGCCTCTGCCCGGCCACCCACCGTCTGGGAAGCGAGGAGCGCCTCTGCCCGGCCACCCACCGTCTGGGAAGCGAGGAGCGCCTCTGCCCGGCCACCCACCGTCTGGGAAGCGAGGAGCGCCTCTGCCCGGCCACCCACCGTCTGGGAAGCGAGGAGCGCCTCTGCCCGGCCACCCACCGTCTGGGAAGCGAGGAGCGCCTCTGCCCGGCCACCCACCGTCTGGGAAGCGAGGAGCGCCTCTGCCCGGCCACCCATCGTCTGGGAAGTGAGGAGCGCCTCTGCCCGGCCGCCCCGCCCGGGAAGAAGTGAGGAGCGCCTCTGCCCGGCCGCCCCGCCCGGGAAGAAGTGAGGAGCGCCTCTGCCCGGGCGCCCCCGTCCGGGAAGAAGTGAGGAGCGCCTCTGCCCGGCCGCCCCGTCCGGGAAGAAGTGAGGAGCGCCTCTGCCCGGCCACCCATCGTCTGGGAAGTGAGGAGCGCCTCTGCCCGGCCACCCACCGTCTGGGAAGTGAGGAGCGCCTCTGCCCGGCCGCCCCGTCTGGGAAGTGAGGAGCGCCTCTACCCGGCCGCCCCGTCTGGGAAGTGAGCAGTGCCTCTGCCCGGCCGCCCCGTCTGGGAAGTGAGGAGCGCCTCTGCCCGGCCACCCACCGTCTGGGAAGTGAGGGGCGCCTCTGCCCGGCCACCCACCGTCTGGGAAGTGAGAAGCGCCTCTGCCCGGCCACCCACCGTCTGGGAAGTGAGGAGCGCCTCTGCCCGGCCACCCATCGTCTGGGAAGTGAGGAGTGCCTCCGCCCGGCCGCCCCGCCCGGGAAGAAGTGAGGAGCGCCTCTGCCCGGCCGCCCCGCCCGGGAAGAAGTGAGGAGCGCCTCTGCCCGGCCGCCCCATCCGGGAAGAAGTGAGGAGCGCCTCTGCCCGGCCGCCCCGTCCGGGAAGAAGTGAGGAGCGCCTCTGCCCGGCCGCCCCCGTCCGGGAAGAAGTGAGGAGCGCCTCTGCCCGGCCGCCCTGTCTGGGAAGTGAGGAGCGCCTCTGCCCGGCCGCCCCGTCCGGGAAGAAGTGAGGAGCGCCTCTGCCCGGGCGCCCCGTCCGGGAAGAAGTGAGGAGCGCCTCTGCCCGGCCGCCCCGTCCGGGAAGAAGTGAGGAGCGCCTCTGCCCGGCCGCCCCGACCGGGAAGAAGTGAGGAGAGCCTCTGCCCAGCCGCCCCGTCCGGGAAGAAGTGAGGAGCGCCTCTGCCCGGCCGCCCCGTCTGGGAGGTGAGGAGCGCCTCTGCCCGGCCACCCATCGTCTGGGAGGTGAGGAGCGCCTCTGCCCGGCCACCCATCATCTGGAAAGTGAGGAGCGCCTCTGCCCGGCTGCCCCATCTGGGAAGTGAGGAGTGCCTCTGCCCGGACACCCATCGTCTGGGAGATGAGGAGCGCCTCTGCCCGGCCGCCCATCGTCTGGGAAGTGAGGAGCGCCTCTGCCCGGCCGCCCCGTCCGGGAAGAAGTGAGGAGCGCCTCTGCCCGGCCGCCCCGTCCGGGAAGAAGTGAGGAGCGCCTCTGCCCGGCCGCCCCGTCCGGGAAGAAGTGAGGAGCGCCTCTGCCCGGCCGCCCCGTCTGGGAGGTGAGGAGCGCCTCTGCCCGGCCACCCATCGTCTGGGAGGTGAGGAGCGCCTCTGCCAGGCCACCCATCGTCTGGGAGGTGAGGAGCGCCTCTGCCCGGCCACCCATCATCTGGAAAGTGAGGAGCGCCTCTGCCCGGCTGCCCCATCTGGGAAGTGAGGAGCGCCTCTGCCCGGCCACCCATCGTCTGGGAAGTGAGGAGCGCCTCTGCCCGGCCACCTATCGTCTGGGAAGAAGTGAGGAGCGTCTCTGCCTGGCCGCCCCGTCTGGGAAGTGAGGAGCCCCTCTGCCCGGCCGCCCCGTGTCTGGGTAGAAGTGAGGAGCTCCTCTGCCTGGCCGCTCCGTCTGGGAGGTCTACCATGGAGGCCAGAAGCAATGTGGGGGCTGGACGTGGTGGCTCACGCCTGTGGTCCCGGCACTCTAGGGGGCGAGGCGGGTTGATCACTTCGGACTAGGAGTTCGAGACCAGTCTGGCCAACTTGGCGAAACATGAAGAATACAACAGACAAACCAACCAACCAACTCAATGACAACAAAACAGGTCTACCCTGGAGTCATACTCTAATTTTTTCTATTTTCCTCCCTTTCTGATCCTTTATCCCACTTTCTTTTTCTTCCTCTTCCTTCTCCCTCTTCTTTGTCAAATAGAGGATTGAGTTATTATCACTGATCCATATAAAGTTCCTCTCTCATTTATTTTAACTCCCACCCCCATTTCTATTCCCCGACTTCCCATGTGCAACCTTCCTAATATGTTTGATACGCATCTTTTTGTTTGTATGTATTTTTAGAAAATGTTTATTGTTTTTGTATGCAAAAAAAAATTAATAAAAAAATAAAAAATAAAAAAATAAAAAAAAATAAACAACCTTGTACATATATCTTGCCTGCGTCTCTCATTATTTCCTCACAATAAATGTATACTTTTAGATCTAATATTTTTGCTTCTAGGAAACTCTTCAGAATTTGACGTTGCCAAAGTGCCTCTCAGTTTATCCTCTCACCAGTAATAGTACTTCAGTGTTTGTGGTATATATTGATACCTACTAGTGGAAGTTCTCCTTACCCCAACAAATACACAAATTATTATTCATATTTTTCTAAAGTTTAAATTTCATTATTTTTCTCTCAGTTGAAATTTAGAAACAGTATTTTCAAATTACCTCAAATTCCATTGAAATTTATTACTAGAATTGCATTAAACTTACAAGTAAATTTGGATAGAACTATAGTTACTGAAATACTGAGTTTTAGCTTTCGGGAACATTAGCCATCTCTGCTTTATTCAAATTGACTTTTATGTATAATAACCAAAACAGCGTGGTACTGGCATGCAAACAAACATATAGACCAATGGAACAGAATAGAGAGTCCAAAAATACATCCACACATGTAGAGCCAACTGATTTTTGGCAAAAGTGCCAAGAACCTAGGGGAAAGGACAGTCTCCTCAATAAACAGTAGTGGGAAAACTGAATATCCACATGCAGAAGGATGAAATTAAACCCTTTTCTCTCATCACATACAAAAAAAACTCAATTTGACAGTTTTCACAAAAGGCGTTAAAAATAATCAACTCAAAATGGATTAAAGACTTTAAATGTAAACCCTGAAACTAGGAAAGTACTAGAAGAGAATATGGGGGAAGCTGCACACGGTGGTTCATGTCTGTAATCCCCACACTTTAGGAGGCCGAGCCAGGCAGACCACTGGAGGCTAGGAGTTTGAGACCAGCCTGGTCAGTAAGGCAAAGCCCCGTCTCTACTGAAAATACAAAAATTAGCCAGGCACGGTGGCACACACCTGTAATCCCAGATACTTGGGAGGCTGAGTCATGAGAATTGTTTGAATCCCAAAGGCAGAGGTTGCAGTGAGCCGAGATGGTGCCACTGCACTCCAGCCTGGGTGACAGAGACTCTGTTTTGAAAAAAAAAAAAAAGAAAAGAAAAGAAAAAGAAAATATAGTGGAAAAGCTCCATGACATTGGTCTGGGCAAGGATTTTTTGGATAAGACTTTAAAAGGACAGGCAACAAAAGCAAAAACAGACAAATGAGATTACATCAAACTAAAAAGTTTCTACACAGCAAAGGAAACAATCAACAGACTAAAGAGACATTCCGCAGCATGGGAGAAAATATTTGTAAACTATACATCTAAAAGGGGGTCAGTATCCGAAATACATAAGGTACTCAGACAACTTAATAGCAAGAGAACAAATAACCTAATTTTTAAAATAAGCAAAAAGGGCCAGGCGCAGCGGCTCATGCCTATAATCCCAGCACTTTGGGAGGCCTAGGCAGGTAGATCACCTGAGGTCAGGAGTTCAAGAGCAGCCTGGTCAACAGGGTGAAACCCTGTCTCTACTAAAAATACAAAAAAACAAACAAAAAAATAGCTGGGTGTGGTGGTGGGTGCCTGTAATCCCAGCTACTCAGGAGGCTGAGGCAGGAGAATCTCTTGAAAACAAGAGGCAGAGGCTGCAGTGTGCCAAGATCATGCCATTGCACTCCAGCCTGGGCAACAAGAGCAAAACTCCATCTCAAAAATAATAATAATAATAATAACAATAAAAAAATAGGCCAAAGGCCTGAGTAGCTATTTCTCGAAAGAAAACATGCAAATGGCCAACAGGTATATGAAAAAATGCTCAACATGACTAATCATCAGGAAAATGCAAACTAAAACCGCGATGAGCTATTATCCCACCCCCATTAGAAGGCTATCATCAAAAAGGACAAAAGATAACAAGCGATGGCAAGAATATGGAGAAAAGGGAACCCTTACACGCTGCTTGTGGGGGTGTAAATTAGTACAGCCATTATGAAAAGAGGTATAAGGTTTGCTCAAAAAATTTAAAATAGAAGTACCATATGATCCAGCAATCCCACTACTGGGTGCCTATCCAAAGGAAATAAAACGAGTATGTCAAAGAGATATCTGCACCCCCATGTTTATTGCAGCACTGTTCACAATAGCCAAGATATGGAATCAACCTAAGTGTCCATCAATGGATGAATGGATAAAGAAAATGTGGGATATACACACAATGGAATATTATTCCACCATAAAAAGAAGGAAATCTTGTCACTTGGAACAACATGGATGAACCTGGAGGACATTATGTTAAATGAAATAGGCCAGGCACAGAAAAATAGCACATGATTTCATTTAAATATGGACTTTAAAAAGCTGATCTCATAGAAATAGAGTAGAATCGTGGTTACCGGAGGCTGGAGTGGTTAGGAGGAAATGGTGAGGTACAGGGAGATATTGGTCAAAGGATATGTAATTACAGTTAGATATAGGGAATAAATTCAAGAGATCTATTGTACAGCAAGGTTAATGACAATAGTTATAACTAATGACAATAAATAATGATCACTTATTATATTCTTGAAAATGCAAAGAATGTTAAGTGCTCTCACCACAAAAATGGTAACTGCGAGGTAATGCATTTGTTAATTAGCTAGACTTAGCCATTTCACAATGTTTATATACTTCAAAATATCATGTTGAACATTATAAATACAAATAATGTTTTCTGTCAGTTAAAATTGGACTTTTGTGGATTCCAGGAAAGTTTTTAATTTTTTTTAGCTGTTGAACAACTATTTATATAACTGCTTTTTGATTAGATCTTTTTGTCCCATAATGTATTTTCTAATTAATTTTTGCTTGTATTTGAGAAAGTTGTTGATTCTTGTATATATTTTGTAACCAACTCTTTTTGTGTTTGTTTGTTTGTTTTGTTTGTTTTTTTGAGACAGAGTTTCGCTCTGGGTAGGGTGCAATGGTGCAATCTTGGCTTACTGCAACCTCTGCTCCCAGGTTCAAGCGATTTGCATGCCTCAGCCTCCCGAGTAACAAGAATTACAGGTGCCCACCACCATGCCTGGCTAATTTTTAGTAGATGGGGGTTTCACCATGTTGGCCAGGCTGGTCTTGAACTCCTGACCTCAGGTGATCCTCCTGCCTCGGCCTCCCAAAGTGCTGGGATTACAGAAGTGAGCCACCACGCCTGATCCAACTCTCTTACTAAACGCCATTTGTTCTCATTATTTTTCAGTTGATTCTCTTAGTTTGCACAGGCAAATTGCTCCCATCCATAAATAACGACCTACTTCCAATAATTAGAAAAGCTCTTTTATTTTTAGTTTTATCAAGTTGGTTAAAAAATATCCAAAACTTGTTCCATTCAGTTAAAACAGGGAATTTTTTTTTAGTTAAAAAAATAAGTTTTCTATCAAATAACTTTGAGTAGCACGAGGTTGGAATTCCCCGAATAATACTGGGTAACAACCAGTTTGGTAGAGGTTGCAAACATCCTTATGTTGTTCATAGTTTTAGTATTTCACCACCGAATATAATGTTGGTTATTGGTTTAGAAGACTATATGTATGTTAAGAAAATATTATTTTTAGTTCACTGAAGTGTTTTTTAATTGATAGTAAAGATTAAAATTTATCAATGTGTTTTTGTGTAACTAAAGATAGCCAAATATTCTTGTCACATGACCTATCCTATTGCAGTGATAAGATATAAAAAGTTTTAATATATAGCTACTTATCTTTGCATTCCTGGAATAAACTCTACTTTGCCTTGGTAAATTGCTATTAAGAGAAAAATTTCATTAGCTAGAATTTTCCTTCAGATGTTAATCTCTGTCTTTATAAGATTGGTCTATCTGTGAGAGAGAGAGGGAGGGAGAGAGGGAGAGAGAGTGTGTGCGTGTGTGCGCGTGCACGTGCATGAGTGTGCACATGCTTCCTTTATCAGATTGTGACATCATGGGGATAGTGAAATAAACTTCTAAAATGTTTCGTCTTTTTTCTTACTCTGAGATAATTTGTAAAGCATAGGGAAAAAAAATCTGTTCCTTGAAAATTTGAAGGAACTTGCTTCTAAAATTATCCAAGTTCAGCCTCCTGGGGGAAGTAATTCTCAGAAAACTTCAGAAATCACTTGCATTTTCATTGGTCTTTATGAATTTTAATTATGTGAGTCATTAGAGTTATATATTTTCCTAGAAAATCATTCACTTAATCCAAATTTTTAATTTATTAGCATAGCATTGTTTATAGTAACATAATTTTAATCTTTTCCAAATCTATGATTCTAGTCCCTCATTTCTAATGCCGTGTATTTGCATTTTTACTAATCTCTTCTTGATTAGGCCTACCAAAGATGTGTTCATTTGTTGACCTTAACAAAGAACAAGTTGTTGGATTTTTATAACAGCTGTTTCTTAGAGTTTTATTATTAATTTCTGTTCTTATCTTAATTTCTTCAGGATCATTTATTTTGTTCTAAATTCTTAGATCAGATGCTTAATTCATTTGTTTTTTTAGTATTGAATGGATTAAAATGTTGTAATTTTCTTTGAGTACAGCTTTACATGAATTCCCTATAAAAGGCTCTCACTACAATTTTGTATGTGTTCTACAATAATAATTTTCCCTATCATCCAATAGTTTGAGTATTTTCTGACTTTCAGTATTTTACTGATTCTTATATATATTTTGACTATAAAATCAATGACTTTCTAAATGACTATAAAACCAATAACCATGCACAATCAATAAATGCAATCAGTTTATCAGATATGTTAAGAAGTTTCTGAAAGAGAGAAAGGAGACAGGTTACATCACCAGGGAAAACCAATGTGCAGGGTACATTGGAGCTAAGTCCACCTGCTTCTGAAGGAGCTCCAGGAGGGAATACTGGGACAGTCACCAAGATGATCAGTTAGAAAACTGCACTGAGAGCAGCTTGGTGGTGGGTTCTTTTCCCTCCCACACTTGCACTACATAGTAGGCAGCACCATCATGGCCCATAAGGTAAGAAGTGAATGAGAGAGGCATGGCTGGGCTCAGGGAACAGGGCAACGTCCCAAGTACCTACTGACTATAAGAGAACACGAGTCTACTCCACACAGAAGACAAGCTCCTACATACCTCATTCAGCAGCTATCCAAATACATATAAGGAGATAAGAATAATCAAACATTTGACAAAGAATTCCGTGGGAGATAAAGATTAAAATGGAAAGAAAAAAACAGTTAATATGGTAAATAGAAAACTTATGTTTGTATAGTTACAAGTATACAAACATTAAATAAGATGAGTTGAGAAAGAATATTGCACTTACAAAGCAGAACACTGCTACTTACCAAATCAGCAATCTTGGTAAATAAACATACTCAATATGTGCCAAATAAGCAGAATGAAAAGTCAAGAAAAAATTTAGTGAGCAGGATGATCTAGCTAAAGCTTTCGTCCAGAATCCAATTTAAAAAAAAAAAAGGCCAAAGAGATAAGAAGTATAAGAAACAATGAAGGTATATACAGAACAGATCTGAAATGTCCAAAGTCCATTTGATAGATGTCCCAGAAATGGAGAGCAAAGACAATATGGGTAAAGAGACATAAAAGAAAATTAGGAAGAAAAAAGGAAAATGGAAGAGAGACATGTATTTTCAGATTAAAAGAGACAACCAAAGGCTATGCAAGATTAGAAACAAAAATAGAAACACTGTGAAATTTCTTATAGTACAGGAAGGGGGAGTGGAGAGAAGAAAAAAAATAGTAAATAAATAAAACAGAGAAAATTCAGTGTCAGTAAAAAAAACTAATAAAAAGTAAATCATGCAGTAAGAATACAAATACATGCAAATATGCTACTAATCATAATAAATGAGAACACAACAAATCTACCCATTAAGAGATTCTGAAACTAGGTAAAAGGAAAACCAGACATTTCTTTCCACTCAAAATCACTTTAAACCATGACACAGAGATGTTAAAATTAAGTGATTAAAAAAATGTCATGTAAATACTAACCAAAAAAAACTGGTAGAGAAATTATTAGAATCAGACATGATAGTCAAAAAAGAAATCAAGCTGACAAATCATTAAATACAAAAAGCAGTATACTTCATATTGATAAAATCTATCCTAAAAGGTAGGCTCCCCTTAGTCTCATTGGTCAAAACTGTATCACATGTCCACAGAGAAACCAATCACAGTCAAGGAGAATAGAATTCTCATGAAGAGTTAGACCACTTTGGGAATAAATCCCTGGAGCTGAGGTAGCACCTACCTTTTCTGAAACACAGTTCACGCAAAGTAGGATGGATACTTGAAGAAAAATCAGAGCCGTAGAGAAGCAGGCAATCAACAATATTTGATATATCACTCTGAAATTATCACAACGCATAATTTATTTCCTTGCAGCATTAGTATTATGGTTTGGCTCTGTGTCCCCAGCCAAATCTCATGTTGAATTGTAATCCCCAATCTTGGGGAAGGGACCTGGTGCGAGGTGATTAGATCACGGAGGCAGATTTCCTCCCTGCTGTTCTCATGACAGTGAGTTCTCAGGAAATCTGGTTGTTTAAAAGTATATAGCACAGCCCCCTTTGCTCTCTCTCTTGCTGGCATTGTGAAGATGTGCTTGCTTCCCCTTCGGCTTCTACCATGATTCTAAGGTTCCTGAGGCCTCCCCAGCCATGTTTTCTTTATAGCCTGCAGAACTGTGAGCCAATTAAACCTCTTTTCTTTATAAATTACCCAGTCTCAGATAGTTACTTATAGTAATGAGATAACTAATACAATTAATTACTACAAATTACTACCAGGTGATGAATCACTATAACATTTAAAAGTATAATATTGTATTTCTATGTCTCCTTTTAACTGTTTACTCCTCCCTTAAAATGTAAACTTCAGGAGAGCTGGAATCTTGTCTATCCTGATCTTAATTATAGCTTCAGCAACTTGCACAAGGCTCAGTATATAATAGGAACTCAATACATGTTTGCCAATAGAATGAATGAACGAGTGCTGGGAGAGATTACTCTGAGACAGATCAACCAGAATAATACAGTTTTTTAAAAAAATAAAAGCCAGAAAAGGAAAGCTTTAAAGTAGTGTTAGTGTTACAGAGTTCAGGGAGAAGATGGGAATTAAAAAAAAAAAAACCACTAAACTGTATGTTCAGAAGGGATTTTACATTTAGGAGGCAATTTCAGTAACAGCATTTGTGAATATAAACCAGATCATAAGGAATTAAGGATGAAGTGGGTAATAAAGAAGTGGTTACAGTAAAATTACCTTTGTCTTTTTTTAAATTTGCTAGAAGCAGAAAAAATAATATCTCTGAGGATAGCAAAATCAAGGAAGGGGTTAGCTGGTTTATTTTAGAATGGTAAGATGAGATGAGAAGTTCACGTGTGCTCTATCATCTTCTTCATGACCTACTGGCACCAACCGTGGCATATTTCTGACAAAAAAAAGGAAGCATCCAGTGGAGAAGAATGTATTGAAGATATAGAAAAAAGAGGAATTACAAATAAATTTCTAGGAGAAGGAAGTGAATCATATGTAAAATATTTAGAGTTTAAACTTGAGGAGGCTCCTTTTGTCCCCAGAGCCAAGAGTAATTAAAAATGTGAAAGTCAGAGAGACACATAGAACAAAATTTATGTGCTGTCACCTAAACTTAACCTAGATTATTTACCTAAGAATTATTCCATAGTAGGTATCCAATAAATATTTGTTGAATGAATGGAATAAACACACATAAATGGGTGCAATGATAAAAATTTATTGTGTTTTGTATCTTTTTACAGTAAACATGATCCTCCTGTTTTCTTAAGGTAAATCATTCAAGTGATAAGGAACGAAAGGTTCTACAAATAAAGAAATGCCTTCGGCCAGGTGCGGTGGCTCACGCCTGTAATCCCAGCAATTTGGGAGGCCAAGGCGGGTGGATCATTTGAGGTCAGGAGTTCGAGACCAGCCTAGCCAACATGGTGAAACCCTGTCTCTACTAAAAATACAAAAATTAGCTGGATGATAGTGGTGTGCGCCTGTAATCCCAGCTACTTGGGAGGCTGAGGCAGGAGAATCGCTTGAGCCTGGGAGGCGGAGGTTGCGGTGAACTGAGATCATGCCACTGCACTCCAGTATGAGTGACAGAGTGAGACCTAGTCTCAAAAAAAGAGAAATGCCTTTAATGAATGTTTCCCAACAACAAGACGTCAGGCAAAAAAAGAGAGAAGCAAAAGTAAGGTAGAATAGATGGATAAATATCCTTGTGTAGAAATCTCTAAGGATGGAATTATTTGTATATTAAAGCTATTCATTTTACTGAAAGCTACGGTAAGTAAAAGGAAATAATTTATGTAAAAGGATACATAATAAAAATATGTTCAATCAGTAACCAGAAAATATGTATATATCAATATTTATCTAAGTCTAGAATAAAAACAAGATTAAGAAATAAAAAGTTTAATTTTCACTATTTAAAATAACTGCTCAACCTGAAAATTAAATCCCAGATCTAGTATTCTAACTGTTAAGCATTCTCTTTGTCAAATGTTCTACTTTTAATAGTTTTTATGTTCCAAATATATATACCAAACTTTTAAAAACACTATTTAAAATCCACTAGAAGTTATTTAAAAATAAATCATATCTACAACTGACTTTGCAACATTCACTGTAGTATGCTAAGTACCTCATAATTTTAAGTTAAAAGCTCATAGAAGCAGATGAACACTTTTATGTCATTTAGCAGACATCATTAAAAGTACAACATGAAATAATTATGTACCAGATTTAGCTTCTACTTGTTAACTACTAGAATCTTACCATAACATTGCCTATTTGATTGTAGATTTCAAGATTGGGATCTTGCCAAGACAAGAAGATATTTATTTAAAAAAAAAAAAACACTAAGGGATAAAAATGTTTCATGGTTCGTCTTTGCTTACACAGGAGCTAAATAAGTAAATTTACAACTCGCATGATTTCTTTCAATGATTTAATGACGACCTATGGTGCACAAAACAGCCTAGTGACACATTTATACCATATGCTGGGTGAAACTATGAATGAGAAAGCGGTTCCACACTGTTGGGAAGAAGATAGCACTCAAAGGGTCAAATTACAGCAACACAAATTAATACAAATAGTTCATTTTTCAATGGAATTCTTACACACAATTGTTGTAATAAATTATCTTGTTGGGGAAAGACAAAGAAAAAATAAATTAAACCAAATCAAGGAAATCAAAATGGGAGTTAGAATTCTAGTTAATTATAGAACTGAAGATACAGATTTCAGACATGTTCTGTAAGAAATAGTGACAGGATTTGTCAACCACTAGCATGGCAAGAGGAAAAGGTGGAAAATAAGAATGATGGGAAAGATAAATCATTTAGTTACCTGGAGCCCCACCCCACTCCCTTTTTTTCTCATTTAAAGGATCTGAAATAAAGTGGCACTTTGGAGCTAACCATGGGTCTTTCTCGTCATTCTCATTCCATGCTGGGGAGCTTCTGGCCTATTAAAAGCAGTTATGACCATCGAGTATGCCACTGACTATTTTCAGTTACCATACCAGAAATTTCACATTGTAATGAAGATTATTCTTTAAGCACTTTTCTTAGAAGACTCTGCATTCATTTCACTGATTTCCATTGCTCAAAACATATGGAATGCCTCACATATTTTTATACCTGTGTAGTGTAACTTGGTTTCACTGTATGTGTATAACCATTTTTAGTGAATATTTATGCCCGTTTCATAACTTTGCATGCCTACTTTCTTATGCATTATCATATTCTCTGGATACCATCTCTAATTTCATATATCTTTGGTTTAAAAATAGCAGTGATGATGGTGGTGTTTTGTTTTGCAGATGAGAAGTTCACCAGTGCTCTATCAACTTCTTGGTGACCTACTGGCACCAACTACGGCAGATCCACTGTGCCTCCACGAGGCCAGGTACCATGAAAGTTTTGACCAGAAGGAGCCATCACCAGACTCTTAAAACACATCCAGAAGCTCACCTTTTATTTCCAATGCTTGTATTCTTGTTTTCAGGATTTTCATGTGTCTAAATATTTCTGTTCAGAAATTCTTCAAAATTATCTAGTACCTCAAATAAACGTTAGCAATAACTAGTAGGGGCTTGTAAGTACCTTTTGATGTTGTTCATCCTTCATCTTTTGCAATTTTCTGTTTTCTTCTGCCTTTAGAGAATCTCTGTAAGCCCAGCTTCTGGCCTGTAAAGGTACAGAGAGAAAAAAAAAAAAATACTTGATAGGATAAAATATTGTCACAGTTCACCAAGCTGCCTACTATGGGCCTGGTGCTAATAACTCAACCACGGTACTGAGCATATAGTAAGCTCTCCATACACACTTTGTTATTGAGTGATTTACACGTATGTCTGAAGATGTCCCTTGGGATATATAAAAAGAAAACTAGTGTAAGCACAATCATCCTGCACATTTGAAAGCATGATCTAAATGTTTAATTAAGCTTTAAAAATATCCCCTCAGAGATAATCAACACAGTTTATTCCTTCTAGTGGAAAGTTTAGGAATTTTCAAGAATATTCCAACTAGCTGATCAGTCAACTTTAAAGACAAGCAATAGTGGCACTGTCTTTAGAAGAACAGGCATGTCTACTGCTCATTAATGGTATCTGATTAAGCAGCTTGTCAACTAGTGGTTGATACCATATAATTTCAAGGATGCATATTTTCTAAGTGCCTGCATCCCTAATCTGGATGAAGCTTATTTCTACCTCTGAAAAGGAAAACAAAGCCTGCTCAGGAACACACGACAACAAAGCCTTTGGAAAGCCAGCACATGCAGGAGAATGCCCTTCAGTGTCTCTGACCCACCACACCAGAGTTCCACACCCTGGCATAGTGACCATGTGTTCTGACGTTTATGGCATTTCAAGTGTTCTGTTTATTTGTCATATGCTTTCTCTCCTTCGCATTGATTTGCAGCCCCAGCTTCTGTAAGGCAAAGAGCTAATAATGCTTAGGAAACTACATGGATCTCATAAAAATCTACCAGCAGCATCATGGCAGCCGGTTACATATTTCAGACCTAGTTCTCAGGACAAATAGTCCATAAATTTCAGGTAGGCTGGTTCCCCCTTTTTCCAGCCTACATGAACTTAATGTAACTTTTCTCAAGCACTTCTTCGTTCATTCTCCCATTTCTGTCGCTATAAAAACCCACATACCATCAAAAAATAAGAACCACTTCCCAGAAAAAGAGAGAAGCTTTCAAAATGGTATCATCTATGGCAGTGCCAGTTGGAAAACTGGAGTTTCCTGTGTTCAGAAATCCCTGGTTTATCCAAACCCTGCTCCATTGGGCAGGTAAACATACATCCTATGACTTTCTCTAATTTGCACCCTAAACTCAAGGGGACTGTGCTAAGACATAGAAGGGGAAAAGTGATTTTCTGACAACCCCTTCTTTTTATCTCTGACAACCCCTTCTTTTTATATTAGAGAAGGCTAGTCTTTATTACAAATATTCCATATAAGACCTAGTAAGGAAGGGAGGGAGGGAAGGAGGGTGGGAAGAGAGGACGGGAAGGAAGGAAAGGAGAGAAGAAGAAAGGAAAGAAGACAGCTTCTACTCAAGATATTAAAAGATGGAATAAAATATTTAGTTAAAGCAATTACAACTTGAATGAAGTATCTAAATTCTATTTGAATAGCCTCCCTTTAAACTTGTCATTTTGTTGTTCTTTTATTAGAATACACGTCTTAGTTTTTGACTTATTAAAAAAATAATAAGGTTACTAAATATCTTATTATTAAATAAGGTACCTTATAAAGGTCCACAGAAACTGGGAAGTCACATGGCATCCGAACTTATGAAAAGTTCAGTTACTTACAATCCTAATGCTTGCGTACCCAGCTGTGATCCCTAGGAAGGACAGGAAGTTTCTGTTCGAAACTAATAGAAGGGAATAAATTGATCACTATTTTTCTTAGCTCTAAACACCAGAAATTTCTAAGTCACTGTATTCACATATTTTTTCTAACATTGAAATATTCATTTAATACAATATGAACACTGTATTTTGTCATTCAACGAAAATACACTTTTATTTATCCTCCCCAAAAGCTATACTTATAATGTACTCATTCTATTAACAGTCTTTAAGCCTCCTCTGTGCAAGCACTGTGTCAGGACATGATTCCAGACCTCAAGCGGTTATAGCTTAGTGTGAAAGTCAAACCAGAAGACTAATGGTTACAGTACAGCATGATAGGTGTTATGATAGAGGAAGCCAAAAAGAAGGATATTTAATTAAACTAGATTGAGGACACTTTCCAAATCAAGTAAGACTAAGTTATATTTCAAAGAGTGAGTAGGAATCAGACTATGCAGGAAGAAGAGCGTCACATGAGCAAATGGGAAATAGCAGTGCATGAGTCTGCTAGGGCTTCCATAACAAAGTATTATGATACTGGTGGCTTAAAGAACAGAAATGTACTATCTTATAGTTCTGGAGGCTAGAAGTCCAAAATCAAGGTATCTTCAGGGTTGGTTCCTTCTGAGGACTATGTGAGAAATATCTGTTCCAGGCTTCTCTTTTTGGCCTGCAGACTCCACCTTCATCATGCATCTCTTCATATCATCTCCCTTGTATGCGTGCTTCTGTGTCCTGATTTCCCCTTTTTATAAAGACACCTTTCATAATGAATTTGAACCCACTCTAGGAGCCTCATTTTAACTTATTTCCTCTGTAAAGACGCTACCTCTGAATAAGGTCATATTCTGAGGTGCTAGCGGTTAGGGCTTCCACATAAATTTTGAGAAGTGTGGGTCTCGACCCATGACAAGCATTAAGTTCTCCTTTCAAGATGGTGGAGTAAAGATGTTCCTGTTCCATTCTCCCCAAAATTACCCTAAACAAAGCAGAAAATGAAATACACACAAGCTCTATCTTCAAAAACCAACAGATCCGTATTCACAGAGGAAAATCTATGAAGACAAAGTAGAAAAAGAAACACTAAATGACTTAGAGAGGAAAAGAGCAAACCTGAAGACTTGCTGGAAGGGGCTAGAGGACACCCATGGGGAGCCAGTTCACTCCACAGAGCAACATGAGGGCCCAAGAAATGGATGCACCAGCTATTGAGGAAGACAGATGGGTAATAGGCAGGTAAAAAGGAATTACTAGACAGTCTCAGTAGAAGCCCTTCACCCCCATATATCTGCTCCTGCCTTGAAAATGCAGGTGCTAATTCACCCAAAACCAACAGGAAATGAAAAGTGTATTTTCTGGATAAACTAAACCACGCATAAAGACAGCAGCAGTGGACAAATGCCAGGCTGAGAATGAAATGACTCTATAAAGTCCTGCATACTGACCAGTGAGCCTCTGAGTCGCTCTCTTTGAAGTTTTCTTCTGCTTCCTGTACCATTTCTTCTGACAAGTAAGAAGTGATATATATATTTTTAAAGTAACAAAGAAAAAGGAGTTTGGAGAAATTTTTTTTAATCTCCCCTTCTTCCCCCCAAAAAAACCAAATCAGTAAAATATTTAGAAGATAAAGTCAAGAAAATATGCCAAAATATAGAAAAAAGGTAGTCAAAGATAACTTACAGGAGAAAATCTCTAAAGTTAGAAGATAAATCCGGGTGGTCTACAATTTGAATAATAGAAATTCCATAAAGAGAAAATGAAAGGATATAAATCAGAGATAACAGAAGAAAATCATCTAGAACTAGAGATGAATTCCCAGACTGAAAATGAATTAAAAAAAGACTTTCACACTAAATCACATCATTACAGAATGCCAGAAAAAGAAAAGATGATATTAAAGTATTTTCAGGGGAAACAGAGAAAATCCCTCATATAAAGCCTGAAATTCACATGGCCTTGGATTTCTCAGGAACCAGTATTCAAAGTTAGAAGAGCAATGCCTCAAAATTCTGGAGGAAAAATATTTCCAGTTTGGAATAGTCGTCAATAAAAATGCAAGCAAAGTATAAGAGCTGAATAAAGATAGTTTCAGACATGGAAGGACCTGAACATGTTTACCTTCCATGTGTCTTCTCTTGGGAAGCTACTAAGTAATATCCTCCACCAAAACAAAGAAATAAAGCAAGAAAACAGAAGAAATGAGGCCCAGAAATCAGAGAACCCAACATGGGAAAGCAATAAAAGCAATTCCCAAGATGACTTTAAAATAGTGGGCCGGGCGCGGTGGCTCACGCTTGTAATCCCAGCACTTTGGGAGGCCGAGGCGGGCGGATCACGAGGTCAGGAGATCGAGACCATGGTGAAACCCCGTCTCTACTAAAAATACAAAAAATTAGCCGGGCGTGGTGGCGGGCGCCTGTAGTCCCAGCTACTCGGAGAGGCTGAGGCAGGAGAATGGCGTGAACCCGGGAGGCAGAGCTTGCAGTGAGCCGAGATCGCGCCACTGCACTCCAGCCTGGGCGACAGAGCGAGACTCTGTCTCAAAAAAAAAAAAAAGTGATTCTCAACCTTGGCTGCATACTAGAATGGCCCGGGAAGCTTTTTTAAACCTTGAAGCCCAGGTCACAATACAGCAGGCTCTCTGGAGGTGCAACCCAGGTATCCGTGATTTTTAAAGCTCCCTAGTGAATCCAGTGTGCAGAGGAGGCTGAGAACTATTGTGTTAAAGGAAAGTCCCAGAACAACAGCTGTGCGCCAGGCCTACAAACACCCAGGACAGGTTAAAGCAGGAGGAAAGAGGGATCCAGGAGGGACAGAAAAAAAAAAAATTGATAAGTTATCTGACAGGCATAAGTTGGAAAATTGTTTAGAAATTTGCATCAAGAGGCATTTTGTAGAACAGTCACAAAAGCTGTCAGAAGACAGTCAAATGTTAAGGAAATGCTAAAATAAAATATGCTTAAAGAGTTGTGCAGAAGATTTAACCAGAGTATACCAACTGGCTTGGCAGTGGGAAAATGTTTATATAGTCATAATAGGGAAAGCTCAAATTACTGAATAATTATAAGAATGAGAGGAAGAAATGAGTTAATAAGTTCTGAAATTGATTAGTCAAGAGATACCAACACATATTAACAGATATTCAGAGCTAACTAAGAAAAGAAACAGGTGGTGGGTTGCAAAGATGTCCCAATCCCTGGAATCTGTGAATGTTTCTTTATATGACAAAAGGGACTTTGCAGAAATTAAGGATCTTGAAGTGGAGAGACTAGCCTGGATGGTCCAGGTGGGTCCATTGTAATCACAAGGGTCATTATAAGAGGAAGGCCAAGAAGGTCAGGGAGGGTGCAGAAGGTTGGGTGAGATGGAAGCTAAATTGGAGCAATGCAGCCATGTGCCAAGGGTTTGGGGGGACAGGGGACAGATGCCCCCTGGAACCTTCAAAAGCAACCATTCCTGTTGATACCCTCATTTTAGCATTTTAAAACTCATTTTTGTTGCTGACCTCCAGAAGTGTTAAGAGAATAAATTTTTGTTCTATTAGGTCACTACATTTGTGGTAATTTGTTCCAGCAGCAATGAGAAATACTAAGTATTCAAAGTGTTGGGGTGGAAGTGGGATTCAAGCGGCACAAAGGGACACATATTAAGTATTTTATTTGACTTCCTAATGAATGAGCATGTGACACATAGATAAAAATTACAATAACCAACCTGCACTGAGTGCTCACAGTAGTGTGAGAGAGGATAGCTGGAGAGGCATTAGCTATAGAGCTTGGCCCCTCAGACATTAACGTGCACACACATCTTCCATGGATTGTATTAAATGCAAGCTCTGATTCAGGAGCTCTGCAGTGGGGCCTGAGATTGGTCTGCATCTAAATCTTTGCTCCTGATTTCAAAAGCTTTGCTTCCCCTTACCTTGCTTGCAAAAGCTTTGCTTCCCCTTACCCCTTTGCAGAAGCAAAGATTTAGACTCGAGGCCAGTCCTCCAGACGCTAGAGGACTAGAAAGGGGCCGTTCTAAAGAAAGAGACAGAATCTAGAATTAAAAGAGGGAGGGAGGGACAGAGAGAGGAAAGGGCTTTGTGCCTAAGCTAAGACATTTTGATTTTATCCTTGAAGATATGGGGGACCACTGAATGATTTGGGGAAATGAAACACCAGGATGAGATTTTTTCACATCATTACTCTTTGTTGAGGAAGTAGGGGCATAAGGCCGGGTGCAGTGGCTCACACCTGTAATCCCAGCACTTTGGGAGGCCGAGGTGGGTGGATCATTTCAGCCCAGGAGTTTGAGATCACGCTGCGCAATGGAGCAAAACCCTGTCTCTACAAAAACTACAAAAGTTAGCTGGGCATGGGGGTGCATGCCTGTGGTCCCAGCTACTCAGGAGGCTGAGATGGCAGGATGGCTTGAGCCTGGGAGGTGGAGGTTGCAGTGAGCCAAAATCACGCTACTGCACTCCAGCCTGGGAGACAGAGTGAGACCCTGTCTAAAAAAAATAAATAAATAAATAATAAAAAATGGTGGCAGCAAACCAGAGACTAGAAACCATTTCGTATTTGACTAGAAATATGCAGTGATGCTCGCTGAGGAAGGTCTGATGATGCTGGTACTTCTGCCTAGGCACACAATACAGAGAACTATATTAATCCACATGTAAAAGTGAACCCTGTAAATATCTGTTGTCTGAAGTCCTAAGCCAAAAGGAATTTTCTTGTAACCACTAAAGGATTTTTCTTGTAATCTTTTACATTGACATAATTTTCTAGTATTTATTAAATCCCCATCTGCCAATGGCAGATCCATTTTTAAAGGAGAAAAGTACAAGAGGAAAACTCTTCTCAGGAAAGTTACATTAGGTAGTAAAATTAAAGTATTAAAAAAAATATATAAATTCTTCCAGCTCATCACACCCCATATAGATGGGAATCACATAGTGTTCACATTCTACAACGTTGACCATAGCTAAAGTAAACTGCAGGTGTCCTCTTTTTACAAAGAAATGTTCTGCACAGAAATGCAATGTACATATTTGATTTTCCTAAAGCATTAGAAATGGTTCTGCAAAGCATTCTCAGAAGAATTCTATGCATATGGATTAGACAGAATGAGAAGAGTATAATATGGGTAAAAAGTCAATTAAATATATTGAACACTGAAACCGTATTAATAGTTTGGGGTCAAAATCGGAGCAGCTATTGCGTGGAGTTTATAAGGAGCCATTCTGGGTCCAGTCCCGCTCCATATTTTCTATTAATAGCTCTGAGGATCCTATGACAAATGCACTAATCAATCCACAGAAAATGCAGCTCTGGGAAACATTGCTAATGCTTTGGACGACAATATTAAAATTCAGGATGGTCTTGTTAAATTGAAGAAATGAGCCAAAATCACTAGAGCAGCACACACAGTTCTGCCAGGTGTTCCACATCACAGGATACAGGGAGCCCTCAAACGGAAAGGAAGACCAGTCAGGCAGGCGAAACTCCAGTTTGTACAGCTATCCAACTCCTGTTCTCCCTCTCCCTCCCTGACAGCCACACGGATATCCAGACAGGTGTTTAGGGCTGTCATCTACACATGATTTAACTCCACTGCCTACAGCTTCTCAACTCTTTCCCCCAGAGCCCTGTAGTGAGGGAAGAGAGATGATGGGTTTCCTTTAATATAACTTGTAGGGCCCACACTGATGAATTTAGACTTTAGAACATCACATTAGAAGCAGAAAAAAAAATTAGGAAACAACTAAAGATTTCTAAGTAGGAGTATAATGACCTCTTCCTAAGGAGTGTCATAATATCTTCCTGACATTTAAAAACATGGTCTCTATTGAGAAAGGAGTAAGGGGAGATGAAGATGAGGGTTCTTTAACAACTGATTTTGCTACCCAAACCCTGAGAAACCTGAGACTTTAAGAAACTTAAATTCGTCTTTTCTTTCAGCTACAACCCTTACCCAGAATCATCCTTAATTACACTTACTTTCTTGTCCCCAATTAGCAAGTCAATAAGCAAGCCCTGACGCTTTCACCTTCTAAGTTTTCTGACCTGCACTCTCTTCTCCATCCTCTCCCCTGCTGTCCTAGCTGAAGTCTTCATCATTCTTCACCCAGACTGATACAGAAGCCTTGGGGGGGCCTCTCTGCTTCTCTATTCCTTTAGAGCCCTCCTTTGCAATGTTACCAATGTGATCCAGAATGAAAACACAAATCTAACCTTGAGCTTTCCCTGTTTAAACATTTCCAATACCTTCAGTGCTCACAGAATGGGGTTTAGGTTTTCCAAGGTGGCGTTCAAATTTCTGCGGTGGTTTTCTACCAGGAGCACCATGAGCACGCAGTATGCGGGGCATTTCTACGTGTCTCACTGGTAAGCACTGTGTGGGGGCATTTCTAGATGTCTCAGTGTCTGGGTGGTGCTACTGGCCTTTCATGCCCAGGGGCTAGGGATACTAAGCATCCTGCAGTAATCAAGTCAACTCACACAATGAACTGTCCCACCTGAATTTCCAGAGTTAACACCATTGGGAAAGGGTCCTCATGGTTCCTGCTCACTTCTATAACCTTCTAGCTCACTTTTCTGCACTGCAGCTACATAACTCTTCTTCCGCAACACAAGCCATGCTTATTTCTTGCATTTATACCTTATTTCTTGCTCTATGTGTCTTTATTAAGTCTGATACCTGGAAAGACTCATCACTTTACTGATTCATAGTTTAAGCTTCTGCTTTGGTGTCATTTCCCAGGAAGCATCTAACACACATGGTCTGACTTAGGTGCTTCTTCCTGATAAGGCAGTAGTGCTTTCTTATTGTGATATGCTTTGTGCTCAGCAGTTTGCTTTAAAACCATTGGTGTTCTCCTTTACTAAGGTTCATTGGGCAGAAACTGTAGGCACTCAGTAGGCCTTATATAGACCTATGAATTTAAAGAATGGAAGGAAGGAAGGAAGGAAGGAAGGAAGGAAGGAAGGAAGGAAGGAAGGGAGGGAGGGAGGGAGGGAGGGAGGGAGGGAGGGAGGACGGAAGGATGGAAGGATGGATGGGTGGGTGAATGAATGACTGAGTGACAGGAAAGACTTCCCTGAGGCTGTTTTAGTCCAGGTGCCCATAAAATAATACAAGCATTATTTTATAGCTCAGGCAACAGTTGAGATCAAAGTTTCGGATCAGGTCATCTGTCTTTAGTTCCAGCATTCTATGATGTACAAGTCACTCTATATCCCTAATCTTCAGTCGCTAAATACCTCTATAAAATGTGCCAGGCAGCACTCTGCATAGCAATTCACTTACCCATGTTGAGGATTGTGGGCCACAAACAGCACTTTGACAGGCACTTCTGTCTGGCGATTCTGTGTTCAGTTTGCTCAAGAACTCAGCGGTTTTGCTACCAGGAACACAAACAGGTGTTAGTGCCTTCACAAAAATATGAATATAATTCTTTATTTTTCCTTTGGATACTAACCTAGACTTATTTGGGTGATGATTAAAATTATCCTCAGCAGAACAGAAAGTTACGTTGAGAACAAGGTGTAGCAGAAATCAAAACAAAATGCTATTGCAAGATTGCATTCTTCAAGAACAATATTTCAAAAATATACAACTAGGTTTATGAAATGTGGACCTATGACCTCATTTTTTCCACTTTATATTACTGACATAAATACAAGTCCTCTCTCAGAGCACATTCCACAGCATGGGGCCCTAATTTGCTATCTGAACATTTAATGCTTAACACTCAGACCTCAGGGTGGAGCTGTGGAACATTCATGCCCTACAACATCCTGCTTCACACCAGTTTTACATTAAGCCCTTTACCCTCTCATCTGCCTCATGGCTTTGACTGCTGTTGGGATACACAGACCCTCTAATCCAGTAGCTCTTTTCCATTTATGGATCACGGAGCCCTTTTGGACCCTGAAAGCAAAAGTGGACCCTCTGTTAACAGACACACACACACACACACACACACACACACACACACAGTCCTTTGCATTTTGTTTCAGAGAGGGGAAAAACCCTCCATAGGGTTTATCCATAGAAGTTAAAAAGTGCTGCTGATTCTAGACTGCATTTCTAATATCTCTTTTTAGCTCTGAAAAATTGACCTAGAAATGTCCTCAGTTTAAATAAGAAGTTCTCTGTTTTTACCTTAAAAACCCAAACCACGACCCCAATTTCCCCTCTCACTTATGCCAAGCATAGAACACTGGAATTGTTTCCTAGTCCTTACCTCAGCGCCTGGCCCACTCTGCCTACCCTTGATTAATTTCTACCCCTTTGTCCTTTTCTCATGTAATTTGTGGGATTTTTTTTTTTTTTTTTTTTTTTGAGACGGAGTCTTGCTCTGTCACCCAGGCTGGAGTGCAGTGGCACAATCTCGGCTCACTGCAAACTCCGCCTCCCGGGTTCATGCCATTCTCCTGCCTCAGCCTCTCCGAGTAGCTGGGACTACAGGCTCCCGCCACCACGCACGGCTAATTTTTTGTATTTTTAGTAGAGACGGTGTTTCACCGTGGTCTCGATCTCCTGACCTCGTGATCCGCCCGCCTCGGCCTCCCAAAGTGCTGGGATTACAAGCGTGAGCCACCGCGCCCGGCCAATTTGTGGGATTTTTATCTCTTCATTGCACATTCACAGCCACATACCTCATTGAGCACTGACTTATATTGCACCAGACTTGCGCAGCCTGTTCCCATCTCCCTCCCTCCTCCTGCTAGCCCTCTGCTTCCCCCTAATATTTTAAGCCCAATGCTAAGATCTGATTCATCAAGTACTTAGGACATGGGCATCAAAGGAAACACAAAGTATCTGGTAAGAACAAATGGCATCCAGTGTAGGAGGAAAACAAGGAATTAGAAACTAAACAGGTGCCAACATCACTTCAAATAATTACTTAGGTAGAACATGGCATTTGAGAAGGTCAGAAGCTTGATCTGGGGAAGGAAGAAATAAAAGTGAAGCAACATACAGAACCCTGAGAAACATAACCCTGAGAAACATTCAGCAGTTGAGACGAGCAGCCTTTCCATTTGTCTTGGATTACTTATCTCACCCAGAATAGACAAGGAGACTAATGAAGTCGCAGAGTCTGGAAGCTGCCCCACCGTCTGGGGCTTTATGAAGTCATCAGTCAAAAGTATAAAAAGAAGAGTGATGCCAGAAGTTTGGATGAGATCTCTGAATATTCTAAGCTGAGTGCAGGCCATAGGAGAAAGCAGCGAAAAAGAAACACTGTGACAAGCAAGGAAGAAACTTCAGACCAAGTTGACAGGCAGCGCCTCAGTTTACTGACTGCCACTTCTTACCTGCCAACGCCAAGCGCAAAGCTGTCTGCATAGCCAGCCTCTAGCTGCGGCCCTTGTGCCAATTATCACTGCCCCACTCATGCCGCAGGATAGAAAGCACAGTGACAGGGTCACAGGACTGCCAGAGGAATACAGGTAGGGGCCTGCAGAGGATGCAGATTACTGCCAAGTGATCAACTATACAAAGGAAGTCCCATGTTACTACACTAACTCGTATTTTTCTACTATTAGCATTAGTCCCTGGTATATAATAAAATTTCCATATATTGGCTGAACTGAAGTGGGATCCCTATAGGTAACTGTGGTTATATTTAACAAAAATAAGATGTAGAACCTGTTTGAGGGGCAAACGAAGGAAAACATCCTCGTGGGAAGTCCAACTGGACTAAGAACCCTGGACTCTAGCACTGTTTTCACCTTGCCCTTGGGGGTTCTTGGTATTATCACTACTGTGACTCTACTGCCTGTTGGAAAGGGGTGGTCCTCTTCCACTTTGTCACTCTAATCCAAGCATAAAAGATTTCTTCCTCTATTCTCCATAGAACGAAATAAAATTTACTTATGTCCAACTTAGGATCTTTAAGGGTCCTTCCTGCTCATCCTTACGTTGATTTCTATGGCATATCCTGAAAGGTCCCTTCAGGAAAATCTGCCTCAACAGAATGCAGTTGTAGCAGACTGCTAAATGGTCATGAAAATTTACATTCTCCTCTTCTGGCCACACAACTTGGCTACGTTTCCTAGCCTCCCTTGTAGCTAACGTTGGCTATATGATTGAGTCTTGACCAATGGAATGTGAGAAGTGATGAATGCCACGTCCAGTACTAACTTATTAGAAAATTCCCATGCATGTGCCTCCACACATTGCTCTCCTGGCTGGAACAGAGACAGCCCTCAAGGAAATGCTGGAAATTGTGCGTTGAAGGTGGTGGAGTCTCTATCAGTTTTGGTTCCTAAATACCTGAGTGGAGGAGGCTGCCTTTCAAATTATGATACAATGATATTTTAAAAAGCAGTCTATGCTTTTTGTGAATTCACTTATATGTAGTAAAATTAGAAACACTTGCCAAGTGAGAAGAGCAGCTCCTGGCATCCAGGAATTGATCTGATGCTCACGTCTAAATCTCAGTGTTATTATAAACTGATCTGATCCGACACTGAAGTTAAGCCTTGTTCCATTGTTGGATGTAAATAGTCACACAGAATATCCACTTCACACAGGGTCATCATGCAATCCACAAAGTACCAAACATCATCTCCTCTAAGTGAATGACCGCTACTTCTTCACTAATTACAGCTTCATAGTCACTCTAGGTCCTTCCTATATGTAAGATTTATTGAGATACCCAATCATAAAATTGTCCCCACATTCTGATGGCACCCAATCCAGAGCAACTCCCTGCCTCCGTAGACCCTCCCCCAAATTACCCAACCAAAGCACAAATCCTATAGTAGGGTCTTTCTAACATTTTCTCACTGAGATAACTCACCATTCCCTATGGTATGCATTTTCCTTTGCTGCAAAGAGTAATAAACCCAACTTGTTCAACTACAGGTATGTTCCTGGTAGTTTTTGGTTAAAGCACATTGACAAATGTTACATACCAGGACAGTGGTTACTGCTAGGGAAAGACAGAGAAGGAAGGGATGAGGGTGGAGGGATAGCTAGCTGTCTCTGTAATATTTATTTTTTTAATTAACCAAATATAAGTAATATCTTAACAATATGAGCTTAGTGGTTGATACATATTTTCTGTGTGTTTGAGATGTTTCTCAAATAAAAAGGGGGAAAAAAAACCCCACACAGACTATGGTGGTGTTTACTAGGGAAAGACTTGGCAGATACCACTCCAGATTTCATAGAACAATAGTTTCCAGAATGCCAGTGGGAAGACCAGCGTGGGGCTGGCTACATGAGAATCATCTGTGGTGCTTCCTAGAAATTACTGGACTCAGGCCTTTGACTCTAATTGAGCATGTCTGGAGTGGGATCCGGGAATCTGCGTTTCTTAAAAGCACCCCTGGTGATGTTAAGAACTACTACAGTGGTACAGATGGATATTCAATATGCATAATTATCTTAAGTCTACATGACTCTGACTTATGAATAATTCATGTTATATAACACATTTGGAAATAAAACCTCGGTGTGTCTTAGGAACTGTCTGTATAAGTACAATCTAATAATGCATTCTACATGTACTTTGCAATAGCTTCACAAACCTGAACTTTGCCACCATGAGGTTTAGGTAAGTAATCATTCATACATGCATGCATACATTCATGCAGGCAACAAATATTTCCTGAGTCTCTGCCATGTGCTTAGCAATATGGGTTATAGGACAATCTAAAGAAGTATTACTTTGCTCAAGTCAGTTTCACATAACCGGGTATGAGCAAATGACATTCACACACCTATAAGCACTCACAGCGCCCATGTAAGTAAGAGAGTGAGAGAAAATCTACTGGGATACACAAACCCATTTAAGAAATCACAAGAACAAGATTTACAAAACAAAACATGAAAGTGAGTAGTAATGCTGGGAGAACTTTGTACTTAATCAAAGTAATCAAACTATTGCATACACTTTACGGAATTCTTTCCCCTCATTTATCTGGTCTTTAATGATTTAATTTTTAATTGCAAAAGTAATACATACATACGAGTCAGAAAATAGAATAGAAATTAGATAAAAATATAAAGAAAAAAAGTGAAGGTTCTACTTAACACCTCTCTCAACCTGACTCCTTTCCCCAAAGGACAACATCATGAATTGTCAGGTATGTTTCCTGATTGTTTTCTATTAATTGATAAGTATCTTTAAAATTACATACAAATGAATAGTGGTTTACTTTGGGGGAGGATAATTAGGATAAGGCAGAGAAGGCCAGCTGTTCTCTAAAATGTGTTTCTCTGCTTCCTGCATATATAGCTAGACTACATTTCCCAGCTCCCACACAATTAAATGTGACTTAGGAGCATATATCTGCATTCTGGCCAATGAAATGTGAGTAAATGTATGGGCCAGGCTGAAGTGATCCACATCAATAACCTCTCACAGCATTCTTAATACTCTTTCCTCCTTCTGTCTGATGATGGTAACTTAAGTGAGCCTGCAAGGCATTTGCAAAGGAGAGTAGAGCCAACTTTTGCCTGCAGCTTTTAATGCCAGGGGGCGAAAGCTAACCTGACTCAAACATCAGCCCTGGATCATTCCACAAAAAAGATATAAACTTCTTGTTCTTTAAGTCACTGAAATTTTGGTGTTTATGTTTTTTAACTACAGCTTTTCCTACCCTAAACTAACAGATTTTTTTCTTTAAGTGGGATACTATATTTTGTTCTGAAAATAGATTTTTGTCATCTAACCACATCTTTGAGATTTTTCCATATTTATAAATATATATCTTATTCCTTTTGGCAGCTGAATAGCATTTTATGATATGGATATAATACATTTAACATTCTTATGGATGGATATTTACGGTTTTTTCCAGTGAGCATCCTGGTATATACATCTTGTGCAAATATGTAAATACTTTTCTAAGATATACACCTAGAAGTAGAATTTTATTCTAATATAGGTTCCCATAAATAGATATGCAATTTTTTGTTTTTGTTTTTTGAGACAGGGTCTCACATTGTTGCCCAGGCTGGACAGCAGCTTTGACCTCCTGGGTTCAAGTGATCCTCCTACATCAACCTCCCAAGTAGTTGCGACTACAGGAGCACACCACCATGCCTGGCTAATATTTTTCTAGAGGTGGAGTCTTGCTGTGTTGCCTGGGCTGATCTCAAACTTCTGGCCTCAAATGATCCTCCCACCTCAGCCTCCCAAAGTATTGGGATTACAGGCACAAGCCACTGCACTCAGCCTATTCATGATTAAACCATGCTTAATAGTGCCAAGCTGATCTACACAAATTTATATTTTCACCAAAAGTTAACTTTATGAAAGTGGCAATTCAGAACCACAGCTAACCTTCTTTAAGTACTAATCCTATCCTGTCTTACACATTCCTGTTTATCTCGGTCACCTCCAAGTGTCCCAGTCTCACCCATCATTCAATATCACTCAGTCTCTCAATCCCACACTGCCCCATATATCTACCACTTAAGCCCCCACACCTCCCTCTAGCCTTCCAAACCTTTCCAAGGGGGCAAAAATCTCTTGATCTTTAACCAAGAATTAACAACTCAGGACTCTTAATCTCATGTCAGAAAGTCTTCCTCAAATACAAAATCACCATTAGGCAAACATCCAGGTAAAAAAAAAAAAAAATGTTGGCAAGATTCATTTACGTAGGCTAAAATCATTGGGCAAATGTTTGCAGATAACAGGATATTGGTATAGTCTTAAAGTATCTCCCCCAAGACATTCATCAATTATAAAGAGAAAAACAATAACTTAACAGTGGAGATCACCTTACCAAATGATCCAAGTAAATATCACCAGTGATAAGGATACTGACCATCATGTATCCTCTGATGTGATGCACTGAGAAGGACACGGCATCACTTCTGTAATTTTCTTGTTGGAAATTCTAACTTCAAGCTATTCATGAGAAAACATCAAACAAACCCAAATTGGGGGAAGTCTACAAAGTAACTATCCATTACCCACTGAATGTGTTAAGGTCATGAAAGAGAAGGGAAAAAATGAGGTACTATCACATATTGGAGGAAATTAAGGAATCATAATGACTGAATGTTTTATGTGATCCTGAATTGGATCCTGAAATAGAAAAGGAGCACTGGAGGGAAACTGATGGAATGTGAATAAGGTCTGTAGTTTATATTAAAGTATTGTACCAATGTTAATTTTCTGATTTTGATCATTATACGATGGTTATATAAGATATTAATGTTAGCTAGAAGAAGGTTTTATTGGAAACTATTTTTCTACTATTTTTGTATCTTTTCTCTAAGTTGGAAATTATTTCAACTTAAAAAGTAAAAAAAAAAAAAAGAAAAAGAGTCTGCCTCATTTTCCCACATTGTCTGAAACCTAACCACCTCTTGAGAACAGTACTTCCCATGACCCCCGGAAATGGAGCTATTTTACTTCTCATATACATATTCCTTGGTGCCTGAAAATGAAGCAGACATCCTGTTTCCTCCCAATCTACTTCCAGACCATTACTTCCCCCATCACTTGCAAAACATGTTTGCTCCTATAGTACCCAAACACAGAATACACCATCCTCTTTGCCAACCTTCTGGTCAACCATCTCTCATTTGTTTAAGATTTCAGCCTTTGGTGCACCCAGGAGGTGTGGGCATAATGTAATTGGCAGTTGGTCAAGGCTGGTGCCAGACCCAGCCTCCTGAAGGAACCATGTCCTGCAGCTTTGGGTGCTACTGGTCATGTGAGGCACACACTGCTGCCCAAGAGGAGCTGCTCTTTGAATTCTCTGTGGATGTTGGGAGGAGGAACACCAGAGCTGCTGGCTGCAAATTATCCAAACAAGAGGAATACCCCCCAGCATGGACTTCCTAGTTCTCTTCCAGCTCTACTGGCTTTGGCGCTAGTTGGTTATGTTACGATCTGTTTTTGCTAGAAAACTCATGATTTGAAATGCCTGGTCAGGGCAGGAGCACAGATATTTTCCTATATAATTCCAGAATGTCTTCAGAAAGCCATGTAAAAATTGCTTCATTACCTCTTCCATACATGAAACCATACCTTCATTATCCTTCACCTGGTCTTCCAAGGGATGGTAAATACTGAATATACCTGGGAAATACTTGGCTACTGTCTAAAGCTAGTTCTCCTGTATTACCTTCATCTGCCCTATCTGCTTCTCATTGTAAACCCATTTATTTCCACCCTAACTTGTGTAACTGATTCTGGCATTATAAGAAAAGCAAATGAATTATTTCTTCAAGTTTATGAATTCGATGAAGTGATGTTTCTAAAGAGGTGAGGTGCTCTACTTATGATTTACGAACACCAACTCGATCTAAGCACTGACTGCAGTGTGTGCGCCATTTTGACCATCATTGGGTTTGGTGAACAACTGCATCTGGGCTTGGAACACCAGTTATTAACACTTTCTCATCTACCTCTTGATGTTGGCGGCCTTGGCTGCTGCCATGGCCATTGTGAGCACTGCATTTCTGGTCGACTTGGTGGTATTGTTGGATTTGTACTAGACTTACATTGACGACCTTGGACACTTCCAGTTTATGGACTTGATTTTTCTTATTCAGTACCTGTTCCTGACCTTTCCAACAATTGTCTTCATGCTGGGGTTGTGGCTGGGGAGGACGTTGTAATGATCCTGAGCTTCCTCCTGGGTAGCTAGCTGCCTGTGCTTTGCTCTGTACCTGGTTGCCACCAACCAGACTACTAATGAGTGGTTCAGAGGTGACTGGGCCTCATGCCAGCATTGCCCCCTCATGGCCTGGCCCTCATCAGGAAAGCCCCAAATCTACCATAACGTTCGCTCCCATGGGCTCTGGAGCAACCTTTGAGAGATCTTTCTACCTGCCATTCCATATCATGAGAGAAAGAAGAAATAAGAATGGAAGAAGTGTCACTGCCTTTTAAATATAGTATGCATTTATTTATTTAATAAAAAACCTTCAGCCTTCCTCCCTATCTTGACTACCGTCAACATGGATATCCTATGTGCTGCCCCCCCACCACAGGCTGTGTTTCTTGATTTCTTGGTCTCCAGTAGCTCTTCTTCGCTCTGCCTCAGCCACACTGCCAGGGCCATACCCTGGACATTGTTGTCATGAATAAATGTCCTCTCTCCAAACTATCTGACAAATTCCATTCCTGAACACAACTTTCTGTCATTCCATATTCTTCTCTCAAGTACTATCAATATAACAACATTCCAGTCTCTCTAGGATTTCCAAACCACTGATTCCCCACCTCTTTCTAACCATCAGCTCCCATCTATTTTAATTCTTGTGCAGCTTAGAGCCCATAGTCCATTTTTTAAATCTTTCCCTTACAAATGCCTTTCTTCCTCTTCTCCCTGCCTCCATCATACATATCTGGAAAAATCTCAAACCTAGGTCAAGTCAACCATCTGCTTTCTCTGAGTCTGCACCAGAACAAGTAAATCAAACTTGGGAAAAATAATATATCTGGTGTTTTGGGATGGGAGGTATGAAGAAGGATGGAGTGATAAAGTAGACTGGCTTCAAATGAAGTCCATTAACTCTAGCTTCATCCTACCGAATTCTTCTACTCCATTTCACTCATAAATTCTTTTTTTTATTATTTTTTTGAGACACAGTTTTGCTCTTGTTGCCCAGGCTGGAGTGTAATGGCGCGATCTCAGCTCACTGCAACCTCCATCTCCTGGGTTCAACCGATTCTCTTGCCTTAGCCTCCTGAGTAGCTGGGATTACAGGCACCCACCATCATATCTGGCTAATTTTTTGTATTTTTAGTAGAGACAGGGTTTCACCATGTTGTCCAGGTTGGTCTCAAACTCCTGACCTCAGGTGATCCGCCTGCCTCAGCCTCCCAAAGTGCTGGGATTACAGGTGTGAGCCACCATGCCCAGCCCACTCATGAATTCTTCTCCTGTACCTTTAGTTTGTTCTCAGTTCTCAGCTGACAATCTCCTCATACTTCATTGAGAATAGAGAAATAAGTCTTTCATCTTCTCAACACAAAATCTTTTAAGTCTTCCTATATCTGTACCTATCTTCCTTTAACAAAAATGTAAAGAGTGCTTCCTCAATTATAATAGGGGAAGTACTCTCCTTTTAATCATTGACTAATCATTAAGCATTGGTTATATATACTCAGGAACCTATTCATATATTCTTTCTCAAGTTTATTTCTTCTGTCATCTCCTTGTGTCTAGTCTTCCCCTCCTCTCCTGGATCGTTTCTATCAGCATACAAACATGATCAATTTAAGAAAACTTTTGATTCCACAGCCTCATCCAGTTACTGCCTCATTTCATTGTTCTCATTTTCAGATTATTCAAGAGTTACTGATAAATGCCAAATCTATTCCCATATCTCCATTTACTCATAAGTCCAATTCAATCAAGCTCCAGTTCCATCATCACACCCAAATCATTCATGTCGAGATCACAGCCATTGTCACTGGTCCTCCTCTCATTTGACCTTTCAATACTAGCGGAGAATTGACTAATTTCTTCTTCTGGAAATATGTCTGTCCTGTTTTCCATGATACCACACTCTTAATTTGCCCAACCTCTCAGATGTCCTTTCATATCTACCCGAACTCTACATGATAGAGCTCCTCTGTATTTGGTCCTGGGCCCTCTTCTCAAAACTGCAATTTCATCTTAAGTGACTTTATCCATTTTCATGGCTTTCTATTTACATGCTAATAATTCCTAAATTTATATTTCCCACATATCTGCTCAGTGAGACCAAATTCATGTGTACAACTGCCCATTTGATATCTCCAAACCATCTCAAACTTAAACTCTTGATATTTTTCTAAATATGTAAACTTAAACTTAACTTAAACTCTTGATATTTTTCTTCCCAAACCTTGGTTTTCACCTAGTAGCCCCCACCTCAGTACATGGCATCACTACACCTCCAATACTTCAAGTCAGAAACTTGGGAGTCATCCTTGATTCTTCCTTCTTCTTCATCCCCAATATCAATATGTCCTATTGAACTTACATACAATATGTAGGTATAGTCATATGTCAGAGATATTGTGAGTTTGGTTCCACTGCAAAAAAGCAAATGAAATATAAAGTGAGTCACATAAATTTTTTTATTTTCCATTCATATAAAAGTTGGGTTTACACTAGATTGTAGTCTGTTAGGTGTGCAATGGCATTATGTCTTGAAAAATGTACACTTTAAAAATACTTTATTGCTAAAAAAAATGCTAACATCTGAGCCTTTGGTGAGTTGTAATCTTTTTGCTGGTGGAGGCTCTTGTTGATACCTGCTGACTAATCAGGGTGGTAGTTGCTAAAGGCCAGAGTTGCTGTGGCAATTTCTTAGAATAAGACAATGAAGGCCGGGCGCGGTGGCTCACGCTGGTAATCCCAGCACTTTGGGAGGCCGAGGCGGGCGGATCACAAGGTCAGGAGATCGAGACCACGGTGAAACCCCGTCTCTACTAAAAATACAAAAAAAAAAAATAGCTGGGCGTGGTGGCGGGCGCCTGTAGTCCCAGCTACTCGGAGAGGCTGAGGCAGGAGAATGGCGTGAACCCGGGAGGCGGAGCTTGCAGTGAGCCGAGATTGCGCCACTGCACTCCAGCCTGGGCGACAGAGCAAGACTCCGTCTCAAAAAAAAAAAAAAAAAAAAAAAAAGGACAATGAAGTTTGCCACATCAATTGACTCTTTCTTTCATGAAAGATTTGTGTGTATCATGCAATGCTGTTTGACAGCATTTCACCCATAGTAGAACTTCGTTCAAAATGGAAGTCAATCTCTTAAACCCTGCCACCATTTTATCGGCTAGGTTTATACAATATTCTAAATTTTAAGCATTTAATCAATGTTCACAGCATCTTCATCAGGAGTAGTTCCCATCTCAAGAAATCCCTTTCTTTGCTCATCCGTAAAAAGCAATTCCTCATCCACTGAAGTTTGATCATAAGATTGCAACAATTCAGTCACATCTTCAGGCTCCACTTCTAATTCTAGTTCTCTTGCTATTTCCACATCTGCAGTGACTTCCTCCACTGAAGTCGTGAGTCCATCAATGTCATCCATGAGGGCTGGGATCAACCTTTTCCATATTCCTGTTAACGTTGATATTTTTACCTCCTCCCATGAATCACAAGTGTTCTTGATGGCATCTAGAATGGTAAATCCCTTCTAGAAGGTTTTAATTTTAGTTTGCCCAGATCCATCAGAAGAATCACCATCTATAGCCTTTAAAAATCTATTTCTTAAATAATAAGATGTGAACATCAAATTTATTCCTTGATCCATAGGCTGCAGAATGGAGACTGCATTCGCAAGCGTGAAAACATTAATCTCCTTGTATATCTTCCAGGCATCTCAAACTTAGCATGTCTGACCTTGAACTTCTGATATTTTTCTTCCCAAACCTTGGTTCTTGGTTTTGATATTTGGTTTAGAAATACTGCCAAATATCCTAATAGGTATTAGAACCAAGGTTTGGGAGAAAAATATCAAAAGTTTAAGTTTAGCCGGGCACGGTGGCTCAAGCCTGTAATCCCAGCACTTTGGGAGGCCGAGGCGGGTGGATCACGAGGTCAGGAGATCGAGACCATCCTGGCTAACACGGTGAAACCCCGTCTCTACTAAAAAATACAAAAAAATTAGCCGGGCGTGCTGGCGGGCGCCTGTGGTCCCAGCTACTTGGGAGGCTGAGGCAGGAGAATGGCGTGAACCCAGGAGGTGGAGGTTGCGGTGAGCCGAGATCACGCCACCGCACTCCAGCCTGGGGGACAGAGAAAGACTCCGTCTCAAAAAAAAAAAAAAAAAAAAAAAAAGTTTAAGTTTAGATTTGCTAACTTTGAGATGCCTGGGAAATATACAAGGAGATTAATGTTGTTTTCATGGGTGATTAGGTGCATTGTCAACAAGCAGCAATATTTTGAAAGGAATCTTTTCTTCTGAGCAGGTCTTATTAGTGGGCTTAAAATATTTAGTAAACCATGATGTAAACAGAGGTGCTGTCATCTAGGCTTTGTTGTTCCATTCGTAGAGCATACACACAATTTAGCATACTTTTTTAAGGGCCCTAGGATTTTCAGAATGGCAAATGAACATTGGCTTCAACTTAAAGTCACCATCTGCATTAGCCCCTAATAAAAGTTAGCCTGTCTTTCGAAGTATGTATTGACTTCTCCTCTCTAGCTATGAAAGTCCTAGATGGCATTTTCTACCAGTAGAAGGCCATTTCATCTACATTAAAAATCTGTTGTTAGGCTGGGCGCAGTGGCTCACCCCTGTAATCTCAGCACTTTGGGAGGCTGAGGTGGGCAGATCACCTGAGGTCAGGAGTTCAAGACAAGCCTGGCCAACATGGTGAAACACCATCTCTACTAAAAATACAAGAAATTAGTTGGGCATGGTGGTGGGTGCCTGTAATCCCAGTTACTCAGGAGGCTGAGGCAGGAGAATCACTTGAACATGGGAGGAGGAGGTTGCAGTGAGCTGAGATCGTGCCACTGCACTCCAGCCTGGGAGACAAAGCAAGACTCTGTCTCAAAAAAAAAAAAAAAAAAAAAAATCTATTGTTTAGTATACACACCTTCATCAATGATCTTAACTAGATCTTCTGGATATCTTGCAGTTTCTACATCAGCACTTTCTACTTCACATTGCATGTTTATATTATGGAGCACGCTTCTTTCCTTAAACCTCATGAACCAACCTCTGCTAGTTTCTAACTTTTCTTTTGCAGCTTCCTCATCTCTCTCAGCTTTCATAGAATTAAAGAGTGTTAGGGCCTTGCTCTAGCTTAGGTTTTGGCTTAAGGGAATGTTTTGGCTGGTCTGATCTATCCAGATCACTTGAGCTTTCTCCATATTAGCAATACAGCTATTTTGCCTTCTTATCATTCACATATTCACTGGAGTAGCATTTTTAATTTCCTTTGAGAACTTTTCTTCTGCTTCACAACTTGGCTAACTAGTGCAAGAGGTCTAGCTTTTGTCCTATCTTGGTTTTTAACATGCCTCCACACTGAGCTTAGTCATTTTTAGCTTTTGATTTAAAATGAGAGAAGTGATATTTCCTTTTACTTGCATGCTTAGGGGCCATTGTAGGGTTATTAATTGGCCTAATTTCAGTATTGTTGTGTCTCAGGTAATAGGAAGATCCAAAGAGGAGAGAGAGATAGACAGGAGAACAGCCAGTAAGGAGAGCAGTTAGAACACATGCAACATTTATTGATTAAATTCACTGTCATTTGTGGGCAGGGTTTGTGGGTCCCCAACACAATTACAATAGTAACAACAAAGATCACTGATCATAGATCACCAAATCAGATGTAATCGTAATGAAAAGGTTTGAAATATTGTACAGATTACCAAAATGTGACACTATGACACAAAGTGGGAAAATGGCACCAATAGGCTTGCTCAACACAGGGTTGCCACAAACTGACAATTTATAAAATTTTAAAAAATGAAATATCGGCCGGGCGCGGTGGCTCAAGCCTGTAATCCTAGCACTTTGGGAGGCCGAGGTGGGCGGATCACGAGGTCAGGAGTTCGAGACCATCCTGGCCAACATAGTGAAACCCTGTCTCTACTAAAAAAAATACAAAAAAATTAGCAGGGCGTGGTGGCAGGCACCTGTAGTCCCAGCTACTCGGGAGGCTGATGCAGGAGAATGGCGTGAACCCGGGGGGCGGAGCTTGCAGTGAGCCGAGATGGTGCCACTGCACTCCAGCCTAGGGGACAGAGCCAGACTCTGACTCAAAAAAAAAAAAAAAAAAAAAATGAAATATCTGTGAGGTGCAATAAAGCAAAGTGCAATAAAACAAGGCATGCCTGTACTTTTCTCTGCACTGACATCATTTAAGCTGAGCTACCACCAACTCTTATCTGGACTACTGCAGTAACATCTTTAGTAGTTTCTCCATTTCTTCTCTTGCCTTCTCAAATCTATTCACAACACAGCAACCAGAGTAGTCATTTCTTTCTGAAAAATAAAAATCTTCTACAGGTTATCCCTGTGGCTTGAAAAAAATGCAGACTCTGTGCCATGGCCTGCGTGGTCCACTTGACCTGCCTGGCTCCTGCCTGTCTTGTCAACTTCATGATCTCTTTTTTTCTCTTCAGCCCAAACACACCAGCTTCCTTTCAGGTTGCTGAGTACCCTATATGGCATTGCCTCAGCCTAGAACTTTCTTTCTCTTTCTCAGCATGGCTGGTTCCTTCTCATCCTTTTATCTTCAGTTCAAATGTCATTTTCTTGGAAAGTCGGGTCCTACCTATCATGCTAAGGAGATGTTCCCTTCCTCGTCCCATTATGCTCAGTCACTTACCCTATCTCTAACACTATGTTCCTTCATAGGAATTGTTCGAATCCTACACAGTTATCCTACACAGTTCTTTGTCAGCTTGTCTATTAATTTCCACATTTGCTCATGGAGCCATATTTGCTTTATTCACAATATATGCCTAGAACCTAGTATAGTGCTTGACACACACCAAGTGCTTATTGGTTTAGAGGATTTTTCTGTTTAGAGTTTTTAAGAGATAGGGTCTCTCCTGTGTCACCCAGCCTGGAGTGCAGTGGCGTGATCATAACTCACTGCAGCCTCAAACTCCTGGCTCAAGCGATCCACCTGACTCAGCCTCCCAAGTAGCCAGGACTACAGGCACGTGCTACCACACCTGATTCATGCTCATTGTTGAATAAATGAAAGCTCCTTCCCTAATGTGAAGTGTTATCAACCCATTGATATTTTTGCCACTGTAATAATAAAATCTATATTTGTGTTTCTCTAATCATTAGTGAAGCTGAATATTTTGATTCCTATTTCCTTTTTTAACTGCTTGTTCAAGTAATTTGCCAATTTTTGAGTTGTTATTTTCTTATTATCCTATAAACATTCTTAGTGAAATTAAGCCTTTATCCAGTATGTTTGATGCAAATATTTTTTCCTAGATTATTATTTACTTAAAATGTTCTTCATTACATCTTCTATCATGTATTTTAAAATTTTTTGTACTTAAATCTATGGTCTCTATGGCTTCTGAGATTTGTATATTGCTTAAAAAGGAGTTTCTACCCCCAAAGTATAAAATCATCCTTTATTACATTTTTATTGTGTTGATTCAATACAAATTGTCAAATTGTCTATTCTTTTGACATTGGTTTGAAAGAAATACTTTCATTCATAGTTAAAGTCCTAAATACTGAATTTTTATATAAACATGGGTCTACTTTAGATTCTCTATAGCATTCAATAATTCAATTCATAGATTGATTACAATGCCAATAACAGTTTGTTATTCCAACCAGCTTTAAAGTTTTTAGTCTTTTATCTCAGAGCAATTTCAGTTTTGGTTTTAATTTTTCCCCAATAGTCATTTTAAAAGATAGTTTAAATTTTTTAATTAAAAAATTAGCTGGGCCTAGTGGTGCACACCTGTAGTCCCCCTACTTGGGAGGCTGAGGTGGGAGGATTGCTCAAGCCCAGGATGTCAAGGCTACAACAAACCATGGTCATGCCACTGTACTCGAGCCTGGGTGACAGAGCAAGACACTGGAGAAAAAAAAAAAAAAAGAAACAAAAAATTTTTAAGTAAATAGACTTTATAATTTCATATTGCCTAATTTCTAATTTTACTCCATTTTTCTCAGGGACTGTGGCTTTCTAGGATTTGGGGTTTTTTTGGAGGTTACCAAGAGTCTTTGAGGCCTCGAACATGGCCAGTTTTGTAGTAGATTTTAGTCAGTCTTTTTAAAGTCAGTATTTATATAGAATATGTGTTTTCGTATAGTGGGTACAACATTTTATGTCTATACAATTATGCTTAGCATTGTCATTCAAATCCTCCTTTCCTTACAGAGTTTTTTGGTTCACTTAGTCTGTTAATTTCTACGGAGAATTAGTTAAATAAAAGGAAAATTTGGCAAATCCATAGTCTATATTAGAGACAAATAGTTTTTGTCGTATGTATTTCAAATCTATTTTGATAAAGATTTGTGACTCACATTTTCCTTTGGATTATATATTTTATCTGCATAAATATCTTTTATCATGTTTAATGTTTTTCACCTTGAATTCAATTTGTCTCATACTAATATTGCTTCTTTTGTTAACATTTACATATATAACTTTGTTTTCAATTCTTGATTTATAGATATCCTTTCTAATCAAATATAGCTAGATTTGTATTTTTTTAGGCAATCCAAGAGCTTTTATTCTAATAAGATAATTTAGCCTGTATACCTTTTTTGTGAATGCTGACTTATTGGACTTAATATTTTGCTTTTTTGTTACTTTTTATTGAAAAATTCCACCTTCTTTTCTGCCTTTTATTGTAAAGGCAGAAATTGATGATCAAATTTTTATTTGTTGCATTATACTTATATGTTTTTGTGTTATTTATCCTAATTTGTACACATAATAAGCACATAATTAAACATATAATAAGCACATTTTTCTATGAATCTCTGGAATTGATATCAATATCCAACATTCACTCATGCAACAAACGAAAAAAACTTATTGTAGTTCATATTCCTGTCTCTTCCTTGTGCCTCTTCTAGTGCTAAAATCCTCCATGATTTTAATTAGATCCTGTTGATTCTTATTTAAACAGAAAAACAAGCATATATTTGACCACAAATGTCACTGTCTTCTTTGTTCACAATTGTTCTGGTATCTATGCCTTCCTCTTTCTTGGATTTATTATTTGTTCGACTAGAGTTCATTTTCATATAATTTTTAAAATAAAGCTCTTAGAGCTCACATAGAAGTGAAGTTGGCTATGCAGATGGCTTGTCTCCAGGATGGGGACCACATATTCTCCCAGGTACAGCATGTTTACCAGGAGCACTTTCTGGGCCCCAGGGCCTTCTTAGTGAATCTTACGCATCAAGAAGAGGTTCTCAGGCTCTATCATTGGGGGTAAAGGCTGGAGTTGGCTGCTTACTTTCCCTCACTTCTTCCTCTGCTGTCCTTGTTGGAGTTACACTGTATTCAGCATCTCTTTCCAAACGCTATCCTAGATTTCTTATGTGGATTGTATCAATTAATCTTCTTCCGAGTTAGCAGCTATTGTTACCCCCTACCCCAGGCTATATGTGAGGAAACAAGGCCCCAAGAGGTTAAATAATGTTCTATTAATGAGGAAAAATGTTATAATTTAAACTCAGGCAGTCTAACCCCCACATCCCCTGCCCTCCCAAAAGGAGAACATGGATGGTACTAGGTTCCAGTGATAAGAAAACCAAGTGAAACTATTTTGTAAAAAAGGAACTAGTCAACTTTTATTTTTTACCAATTATTAACTGCATACAGAGAAAGACAAAAACTGGCCTGGCCAACCTACAGAATGGGAGAAAATTGTTGCAATCTATCCACCTGACAAAGGGCTAATAACCAGAATCTACAAAGAATTTAAACAAATTTACAAGAAAAAAACAACCCCATCAAAAAGTGGGCAAAGCATATGAACAGACACTTCTCAAAAGAAGACATTTATGCAGCCAACAAACATATGAAAAAAAGCTCACTATCACTGGTCATTAGAGAAATGCAAATCAAAATCACAATGAGATACCATCTCATGCCAGTTAAAATGGCAATCATTAAAAAGTCAGGAAAAAACAGTTGCTGGAGAGGATGTGGAGAAATAGGAAAACTTTTACACTGTTGGTGGGAGTGTAAACTAGTTCAACCATTGTGGAAGACAGTGTGGCAATTCCTCAAGGATCTAGAAACAGAAATATCATTTGACCCAGCAATCCCATTATCGGGTATATACCCAAAGGATTATAAATCATTCTACTATAAAGACACATGCACACGTATATTTATTGCAGCATTGTTCACAATAGCAAAGACTTGGAACCAACCCAAATGCCCATCAATGTTGGGCTCGATAAAGAAAATGTGGCACATATACACCATGGAATACTATGCAGACATAAAAAAGGATGAGTTCGTGTCCTTTGCAGAGACATGGATGAAGCTGGAAACCATCATTCTCAGAAAACTAACACGGGAACAGAAAAACAAACACTGCATGTTCTCATGCATAAGTGGGAGTTGAACAATGAGAACACATGGACACAGGGAGGGGAACATCACACACCAGGGCCTGTAACGGGGTAGGCGGCTAGGGGAGGGGTAGCATTAGGAGAAATACCTAATGTAAATGACGAATTGATGGGTGCAGCAAACCATCATGGCACGTGTATACCTATGTAACAAACCTGCACATTCTTCACATGTATCCCAGAAATTAAAGTATGATAAAAAATAAAAATAAAAAACTGGCCTGGCACTCACAGCTAGGCCTTGGTGTTCTCCTGTTGAAAGTAACCAATGTCACATAATGTCAACATCAGAAGAGGTCATTGTGACTATAATAGCTCATAACAAAAACAAGATCACTGTATAACATGTCTGAACACAAAAAAATACACGGACCTTTATAGCAGCATGATTTATAGTCCTTTGGGTATATACCCAGTAATGGGATGGCTGGGTCAAATGGTATTTCTAGTTCGAGATCCCTGAGGAATCGCCACACTGACTTCCACAATGGTTGAACTAGTTTACAGTCCCACCAACAGTGTAAAAGCGTTCCTATTTCTCCACATCCTCTCCAGCACCTGTTGTTTCCTGATTTTTTAATGATGGCCATTCTAACTGGTGTGAGATGGTATCTCACTGTGGTTTTGATTTGCATTTCTCTGATGGCCAGTGATGAGGAGCATTTCTTCATGTGTTTTTTGGCTGCATAAATGTCTTCTTTTGAGAAGTGTCTGTTCATGTCCTCTGCCCACTTTTTGATGGGGTTGTTTGTTTTTTTCTTGTAAATTGAAACTGGAAAACATCATTCTCAGTAAACTATCGCAAGGACAAAAAACCAAACACCGCATGTTCTCACTCATAGGTGGGAATTGAACAATGAGAACTCATGGACACAGGAAGGGGAACATCACGCTCCGGGGACTGTTGTGGGGTGGGGGGAGGGGGGAGGGACAGCATTAGGAGATACACCTAATGCTAAATGACGAATTAATGGGTGCAGGAAATCAACATGGCACATGGATACATATGTAACAAACCTGCACATTGTGCACATGTACCCTAAAACCCTAAAGTATAAAAAAAAAAAAAAAAAAAAATACATGGACCTTGTACGAACTACAAGAGTGACCAAAGATCCCAAAGTTATGGCTAATATGAGTGACTGCTGCTTCTTTATCAATTACAGCATGAGTCTCACTCTGGTCTTCCTTCCTTCTAGATAGAATTGATTAAGATACCTCATCATAGACCTACCCCTGCTTCCTGATAAGATCCAATTCAGAGCAAAGCTCTGCTTCCTTAAACCTTCCCCTAAATCACCTACGTATTAGTCTGTTCTCACACTGCTAATAAAGACATACCCGAGACTGGGTAACTTATAAAGAAAAAGAGGTTTAATTGACTCACAGTTCCACATGGCTGGGGAGGCCTCACAATCATGGTGAAAAGTGAAGGAGGAGCAAAGATACATCTTACATGGCGGCAAGCAAGAGAGAGCGGGCCGGGCGCGGTGGCTCACGCTTGTAATCCCAGCACTTTGGGAGGCCGAGGCGGGCGGATCACGAGGTCAGGAGATCGAGACCACGGTGAAAACCCGTCTCTACTAAAAATACAGAAAATTAGCCGGGCGTGGTGGCGGGCACCTGTAGTCCCAGCTACTCGGAGAGGCTGAGGCAGGAGAATGGCATGAACCTGGGAGGCAGAGCTTGCAGTGAGCCGAGATTGTGCCACTGCACTCCAGCCTGGGCGACAAAGCGAGACTCTGTCTCAAAAAAAAAAAAAAAAAAAAAAAAAAAAAGAGAGAGCGGGTGCAGGGGAACTGCCCTTTATAAAACCACCAGATCTCATGAGACGTATTCAGTATCACAGGAACAGCAATGGGAAAGATCCACCCCCATGATTCAATTACCTCTGACCAGGCCCCTCCCACAACACATGGGAATAATGGGAGCTACAATTCAAGATGAGATTTGGGTGGGGACACAGCCAAACCACATCAACCTGACACAGACCCAAATGCTATAAGTCCTTTCTGACATCTAAGATGGCCCATGGTTCCCCATGGCATGTCTAAGGAGTCTGGAATTCATTTTATAGGCAGCAGGAATAGGAGATAATGAAATCTGTTGTTCAACCAGTAGACTGACATGACTAAAGCTGTGTTTTAGAAAACTAAACTTGACAAAACATGTAAGACAATGAAGAGACTGTTGCAAAGATAGTAACAAAGTCATTGCAGTAGTCCAGGGGGTGACAAGTTATCACAAAAGACACAGGCCATGATTCAAGTGGCATATGATAATACTGACATCAGGGCAGTGGCAATGGGAATGAAAATGAGGTAACATACACTAGGATATCTGCAAGGAGAACTGATAGTGGGTAGAGACTGTGATATGGTTTTAACCATCAATATAATTTTACATTCAATAGGTAGGAATTCCTCTGACCAGATTTTTCATAAGCTGTTCAGTCTTATTCTGAACAAAATATGAGATTTTTGTATCTGTAAGTTCACTTTATTAGCATAAGATAGAAAGTTATGAATAGGATGACTTTCTATTCACCTTACCTGGATTATAAAATTCAAGGCTGGATTTAAGCCTACCATATGGATAAGGGATCAACTGAGCCCTTAAGTGTCTTTCAGAAGCTCCCATGAAGGGCATTAGAAGTTTTGTGAGCATATTGGAAGGCAAACTTGGTGCCTACGTGTGCATATTCAGCTGACTTGCCTGGATTCTCAGCTCTAGGAGACTAAAATAGATGAAGATGTGCCCCATAGGAACTAATCACACTATTATTCAAATGGAAGTAAAGAAGATGCATGGTTTCAGTGGCAAAAATGAAGAAAACTTTCCAATATTACAATCGACAGGCTGAGCTCAAGGTGGTGCAAGGCAATTTAGAAATAGGAAGGCCCTATTTTGGAATGGGCTTGGTTCCAAGAGCTTTTCCAACTGAGATTTTTAGAACTGAGCCCCTTCTGCCCTAGAAACAAGGCTGGAAATTGTACCTAGGAATAAAGTGCAGCCAGGAGAGGTCACAAAAGTCCACCTACCCTACAGTAAGTTTAATTACGGTACTAATCCATGTTGGGCCTGGGAAGAGGAGGTCATTCATATATGCTGATCCCAGAGAAAGCAGACACATTTCCTCAGCTTTACTTTTGCCTATTCTAGCAAAATCCAGATCTTGGTAGGAAGAAATAGAAGCCAACTGCCCAAGTCTTTCTCTCTGAGCTGTCTGTCCCACCCTCTCCAATATCCTCTCCACAGGTAGCCTGTGTTTCTACAGTGGTCACCACCCCCACACCCTACTCAGATATTCCTGACCTTCAAAGTACATATCATGACTCTCAATTACCTATTTTCCCTAACCCCCAAAAATCTCAAGACCTAGATTTAGGCCGGGCATGGTGGCTCATGCCTGTAATCCCAGCACTTTGGGAGGCTGAGGCGGGCGGATCACAAGGTCAGGAGATGGAGACCATTCTGGCTAACACGGTGCAACCCTGTCTCTACTAAAAATACAAAAATTAGCTGGGCGTGGTGGTGTGTGCCTGTAGTCCCAGCTGCTGGGGAGGCTGAGACAGGAGAATGGCATGAACCCGGGAGGCGGAGCTTGCAGTGAGCTGAGATTGCGCCACTGCACTCCAGCGTGGGCGACAGAGCAAGACTCCGTCTCAAAAAAAAAAAAGAGCTAGATTTAGTCGTATCACTCACTGTCTCTGTGACTTTGGGAAAATTTTAATTATCCAAGCCTCCACCTCTAAAATGGGGATGATACATCCCTAATAGGGTTAATCTGAAAATTATATGAAAAAAAGCCTATATGAAATGTGCCAAATACTGAGCCTGACATTCCACAGGTTCAAAATTACTTAGCAAGTGTTTTTTAAGCTTTTAAAATAATCTTTCTTCTTTAAAAGCAAGCTGAAAAAACACAAGAAGCAAAGAACAAAGTCATCCACAAGCACAAGTAGTTGTTAAGTTTGACATGTCCTTCTAGGTCCTGTGTGTATACAGACACAATATCCAATTTTATAGGATTGAGATCTTATCATATGTATCATGCTTTTTCATACCATGAATATTTACCAATTGAAAATCCCAAAGCCATATAAGTATTTTGATAACCAAAAATACACTACACGAACTCAATCTGTTAGAAAAAAAGAATGTAATCCTATCTGTCTTGGGATAAATTTTCATAGAAGGCAAAAACGGCAACAGACCTCTAGATAAAGGTATTGGCAGAGTTCCGATTAAAATACAGCATTCCCTTAATGCTCAGTTTAAAATGAAACATAAACCAACAGAGTATACTAAGTATAATGTTTCTAGGAAAATTATCAGATCTACAACATTAAAATATTAGCAAGAAGGTATGTTTCTATTTAATTACTTAATGTATTCCTGTAATACAACCAAAAGAGATACAGCTACCTCAATGGCTAGCATCAAAATGTAAATATGAACACATCTGTATACATCTCTCCCTTTTTATTTCCTTCTGCCCCTCTTCTGCCAACCTATTGAACAAGCCCTGACCTACACTGCTCAGAAGTGGTTTAACAATTCCATGTCCAACATGCATCTTTTTTTTTTTTATCAATTATAACTCAAAAAAATGTACAAATTGGCTAATTCACTAGCTCTACTTTTTATCATACTTTGTTACCTCAGGACATCTATAAAGCTTAGATATTGCAAAATAATTAACTTGGTCCACAATAAACACAGGCACTTTACTAAAAATGCACATATGGACCTATGGTTATAATCTAAGACAGTCTTCTATATATGGAGATACTAGCAAAAAGCCTTTCCTTTCACCCTCTTCCACCATTCTAGTGACTAAGTACAGAACGATGTCTAGCTCCAAGAGGCAGATTAACAAAGGTCACTCCCAGAAGACAGGACTTCCTAAAAACTAACAAAAGGACATTTGAGAAGGAATTATTTTACTACCTCTACTTTTAACAAACTTTTAGCATTAGGACTTGTTTATCCTTTGATACACACCAATATTAATTAAAATGCACATATAGAACAATGGCTAGATAATCTGAACTAATCTAACTCACAGCCTCTCTCTGCATACTTACTCCTCCCCGCACCTGCCACCATCCAATGAACAGTCAGCATACTCTCCAAAACACCAAGTTCAATGACTCTGTTCCCAAATGCAACCACTCCTGTGAAATAACAACATAAAAATACCTAAAGGGTGTTAGTCTTCTACTTTTAATGCGTTGTGCCTTGTTAAATATCTCAAAAGACTAGCTGTTTCAAATAGGACTTAAGTTTTCCACTGTAGAGACTAGATATAAAATAAGAACCCATTTGTCCAGTATGTACACAATATATAAGGTACAGCAAAGTTAAATGACATGTACATATCATACAGGGCGACAGATTAGCTGAAATTTTCTAGTATGTACTAGCAAAGCAAAACACCTTTTGCAACTTCTTCCCTCCCACCTCCCTCAACCAAACGAACAAGTACAGAGAGTAGTATACTGTTCACAGAGGTGGTTTAACAATTCCACTTCTGAAGACAGTATTTCCCATCTGTTTTTAAAAACTATTTACAAAAAGCATTATTCTAGTAGTCCTACTTTTAAATATACCACGCACTTCAAAGTATACAGAAAGAGTAGATATTTCATATAAGAACTGTCCAATACATACACGGCCCTATTGAATAAAATTGCACACACATAACAATGATTAGAATCTCAGGAATCTTCTAAATATGACCATTTGGGCCTTGAACCATTCCCTCCTTACTTCCTTCCTTCTGCCTTCAATGCAGTTGACAAGTACAGTCATGTATAATGCTTAGAGATGGTTGAACAAATTCATATCCAGAAGTGACTTACAGAAGACGAGCTTTCCTATGAATCTCAAAACAAAGTACACGGAATGTACTGATTTTACCAGGTACTTTCTCATACACTGGCACCTCTTTAGATGTTGCAAAATTAGGACTTATTTGTCCATTATATACACTATACACAGAGCAAAACTAAATGCACAAAACACACAGAAAAATGGTGCCTGAATATATTCAAATATAAACACCAGCATTTTACCTTTTGCAATTCCTTCCTTCCCACCTGCTCTAAAACATTGTATGAGTATGGATAGTACTATACTGCTCAGAGATGATTTATCAATTCTATTTACAAAAGAAGGTATTTCCTATCCATTGTAGCAAAACTATATTTACAAAGCAATGTTTTACTACTTCTACATTTAATATTCAACTGGCACTTCTAAACATCTAGATAGCCTAAATATTTTAGATAAGGAGTTAATTTGTCCACTACATACACAGTAGTCTTGAATAAACTGCACACATCTAAGGATAGTTATAATTTGAAAATGCCTTCGGCCGGGCGCGGTGGCTCACACCTGTAATCCCAGCACTTTGGGAGGCCGAGGCAGGCGGATCACAAGGTCAGGAGATCGAGACCATCCTGGCTAACACGGTGAAACCCCGTCTCTACTAAAAATACAAAAAATTAGCCGGGCGAGGTGGCGGGCGCCTGTAGTCCCAGCTACGCGGGAGGCTGAGGCAGGAGAATGGCGTGAACCCCGGGGGGCGGAGCCTGCAGTGAGCCGAGATTGTGCCACTGCACTCCAGCCTGGGTGAAAGAGCGAGACTCCGTCTCAAAAAAAAAAGAAAATGCCTTCAAACTATGAACATTCTGGACTAGAACCTTTCCTTCCCCATGAACTCAATAATGCTCAAATTTTCAGAAGACAGTATTTCCTAGGAATTTTAAAACAAAATTTATACAATATATTAGTTTACAAACTCTACTTTTGTCATACATAGGCAACCTCTTTAATATCTAGAAGGACTAGATGTTGTAAATTAGGACTTGGTTGTCCTTTATATCAGGGGTTCCCAACCCCTGGGCCAGATGGGTACCGGTCTGTGGCCTGTTAGGAACTGGGCCACACAGCAGGCGGTGAGTGGGCAGTACCACCTGAGCGCCGCCTCCTGTCAGAACAGCAGTGGTATCAGAATCTCTTAGGAGCACAAACTCTATTGTGAACTGCACATATGAAGGATCTGGGTTACATGCTTCTCATGAGAATCCAACTAATGCCTGATGATCTGAGGTGGAACGGTTTCATCCCAAAACCATCCCCCTTGCCCCATTCATGGAAAAATTGCCTTCCACAAAGCCAGTTCCCTGTGCCAAAAAGGTTGGGGATCACTGCTTTATATACACTATAAACACAGATAAGTAAGACAACACTCGCAGACGTAAGGGACAATGGTTACTCTTGCCTCACTATAGGCACATGGGCATAGAGCTCTTTCCACTTCCCCCTCCTCCCTCCTCCCCTGAAACACAATATTGTATTACTCAAGAGGTGGTTTGGCCAGTCCCCACTAAAAACAACATTTCATATGAATTTCAACAAAAAGATGTTCACAAAATGTGTTATTTTACTACCTGTACTTTTAAAACATATCAGGCACTTCAGAACATCTAGAAGAAAGCCCAGACATTTCAAAAAAAAGTACTTAGTGTTGTCAACCATGTATACAGTAGTGAGGAATAAAATACACACACAAAGCGATGGTTAAAATATGAAAATCTCTCCTAAATATGATCAGTCTAGCATGGAGCCTTCTTCTCCTCCTTCTCAGGTCTTCCACCCCAAGTCCTCTTATCCACTGAACAAATGTGGACATGTCATCCCTGATGTCACTTCCAGAGGTGGTCTCACAAATCCATTTCAAAATGTCATCCCAGAAGACATTTTCTATGGTTTTTTTAAGAAGTGAGCATTTGCAAGATGTGTAATTTTATGACTCTTCTATCATAATTTGGCAAAACCTGTTTACATCTAGAAGGGCTAGATGTAGCAAGCGTTCTTTTAAAACTTTGGGGAGGTCAGTTGAGAGCAGTTTTTCCTATGACATACACAGGTCTTCTATACAGGGCCAGTACATCTTTTCCAAAGACCAGTGGGCCTTTCCGTTGCCCAAATGTGGCTTATTATCCTACCGTTTCTCTTCTGACATGAAGGTATGGTAGATGGGAGATCAACCCCGCCTGGTGGCTTCTAGCAGTTTCATGGAAGGCTCTGCTCACCTTCCAGACTGTTAAGGCCTTGATCCGTCATCGTCAAGAATGAGGCAGGCCTCACCCAACTGGGACAGAGTGGTCACCCCAGGCCCCAATCCTGCAGGGTTCCAGGCCTACAGAGGTGGTGGAGTCGGGTCCGTCTGCAGACCCGCCTTCCAGGCCTCACCCCACAGTGCTCTCCATGGTGTTCCCGCAGCTGCCAGGCTTCCCACCCCGCACACCAGCGCCACCCAAAGGGGCTGCATCCTGAAGGCTTCATCTAGGCCAGGCAGGGTTAGACCGGGAGGCCCAGCAGCCAGCTGGGACTGGGCTCAGAGAGGCGGCTGCCTGATGGTCAAAGAGGTGGAGTGGAGAGAGGGGTCCTCCTCTGCATCAAGGCCTGGGCCCTGCCGGTGCACAGCCATGGCAAGGGCTCCAGGTGCCTGCAGTGCAGAGGCTTGCTTGTCTTTGGACCCCGCTTTCCTGGGAGGGCCATGGGGGAAGCGGCCATGCTCTGCTTCTCACCAAGCTCTGCAGGAACTTGAGTGGCTTTTTTTTTTTTTTTTGGTGAGACAAGGTCTCGCTCTCTTGCTCAGGCTAGAGTGCAGTTGCTCAGGCTAGAGTGCAGTGGCATGATCATAGCTCACTGTAACCTCAAATTCCTGGGCTCAAGCGATCCTCCCACCTCAGCTTCCCAAGAAGATGGAACTACAGGCATGAACCACCAAATTCTAAATGCCCCTTCCCTTTTGGAGTTTAGGCACAACTAACCAGCACATTAAAATAGACGTCATAGACTGCCCTAACAGACTCTTTGTGGCAATAAGATACCAAATTCCAACCTGACTCTGGTACAGCATCACATGACAGATAGCAGACCCTGAAGGAAATAAAAATTTTTTACCCCAAAATATATTTCTTCGGCATATTTTGAAATGGCCCTGTAAAGCTGTCTTTTGTGGGAGAAATTTGCATATGTAGAGACACTCTTACCCCTTCCAGGTCTTTCCCAGATCAAGGAGAGATAAGTGAGAATCTGATATTTTTAAGGGTTGAAAAGAGTGGCCTTGGGCCAGGAACATGGCTCATGCCTGTAATCCCAGCACTTTGGGAGGCCGAGGCAGGTGGATCACATGAGGTCAGGAGGAGTTCAAGACCAGCCTGGCCAATATGGTGAAACCCCATCTCTACTAAAAATACAAAACATTAGCTGGGCATGGTGGTGCATGCCTATAGCCCCATCTACTAGGGAGGCTGAAGCGGGAGAAATCGCCTGAACCCAGGAGGCAGAAGTTGTAGTGAGCTGAGACTGAGCCACTGCTCTCCAGCCTGGGCAACAGAATGAGATTCCGTATCAAAAAAAAAAAAAGAAGAGAGAGACTTTCCTTTATTGGTCATCAAGTGGTTATTAGACATGAATTTTAAATTGTTAATGTTTAAAATGTAGCCAATTCTTATGTCTCTAGAAAATTCTTAAAAGAACACTTTTTCCTAATACCCACACACAAAATGCATCTGTCCTGCTTCACTCACCTTCTTACCCTAGCTGGTTAAATAGGCTCAAAATTCAAACCTGTCTTAACACTCTTCCACAAAAACGCAATTGGAAAGATGACTACACCCCCCACCACCAACAACAAATTACCAATTAAAATTTAAAATGCTGAGATTTATTTTACCTAATGTTTTAACGAATCTAAATCATAAAATCCTATGATTGTTTTTTAAAAAAGGCTTATCAACTGTTACTTCACATCTTCTATCTAATAGAAAAGTCCACCCAAAGGTATCACACATGAATTTTTATAAGTAGTAAATAATTACAGAGACTAACAATAACCTTGAAACTTAGACCAAGGCTAACTGCCGATTTCTACCCTCTGTTTTCAGGCTCAAGAATCCTAAAACTAATTGTAAATTGTGAAATTGGAGTCTGTCCCCAGCCAGAGTAGCAGACTTAATACACCATTAATCTGTTCTGCTCTCAGCCGCTCGTTGAAACAGTCACAGTCATTTGATTTTTAGGGAAAAGACAGTACTGCAAAAGTGCATTCCAGAGGTCTTTTCCTAAAAACCATCCTGTGTGCTCCATCTGCATGTGCAATCTGCTTGTGTATTTTCAGCCAGCTTGCACGGGCAGATTAATGCGTACAATTAGAAAGCAGCCTCACAGGCATTCGATAAACTGCCTTCATTATTACACTCAGGAGAGTCCCTTTGGATGTCAATAAAAGCCTAGTTTTCTGCCTGTTAGCTAAATAATTGACAACACTAAAAATAATCAGAAGCAAATGAACGAAGTCAAGAACAAGGTGTTAAGAAAGAGCACATTAAGATTCTCATGGTGGTGCCCCAGGTTGCTATCATGAGCTTTTTCTCCAGCAACTTGGATTTATAGTCCGCTCAAGTCCATGGTTGCCCTCTCTACAGAAAAAAAAATACCATTCCTGGTCTGCTGTGTGAATCACACATTGCAGCATGGTGAAACTAGCAAAGTATTGACTGGTTTGAAAGAATTTCTTATGTATGTTTCTATTTTGTGTTCCTTCATTTGATAGTTTCAGGAGAATCTAATTTGGGAGGTGGGTGTAGGCAGTCTGGTTGGTCTGGCAAAACCTTTGTGCTGTTAAAAATCCAAAGAGGTGGCTGGGCGCGGTGGCTGACACTTGTAATCCCAGCGCTTTGGGAGGCTGAGGAGGGTGGATCACTGAAGGTCAGGAGTTTGAGACTACCCTGGCCAACGTGGTGAAACCCTATCTCTACTAAAAATATAAAAATTCACTGGGTGTGGTGGCATGCGCCTGTAATCCCAGCTACTTGGGAGGCTGAGGCAGGAAAATCACTTCAACCCAGGAGGCGGAGGTTGCAGTGAGCCGAGATCGAGCCATTACACTCCATCCTGAGCAACAGAGCAAGACTCTGTCTCAAAAAAAAAAAAAAAAAAAAAAAATCCAAAGAGCTTTCCTAGACATTTTTTTCCACCACAAACTGATTCCAAGAAGGTATGACAAAGACTTGTCATATAGAGGATCCATCTTTTCTAAATCTCTTTTATATTTCTAACTACATAATTGCTGCTTATTTCATGAGTTATTGGTCTTTTAATTTCAAAAGTAATTCAAAACACAATACTCTTACAAAGAAGAACCTCACACATATACCTCTTCTTGTGTTTCTCAATAGGCTTTAAAAATCAATTTGAGATACTTCTCAATTTTAGCCAAACTCTCTTTTTCCTGGTTATCTGGGACTTTTACAATAAGCCGAAGAAAGAGCAAGAGTGAAATGTGCGTGTAATTGAATTCAGCTCCACTGATACTAGGCCAGGTGGCTGAGGGCAAACTTTTTTTTTCTTTACAGAAAAGGGGTGATTGATCTTCTGTATTTAGTAAAACACAAACTCAAACTGGAACTATAAAAGAAAGGAGGTTGGATGCACAACTTCTAATGTTTTTTAAAACTTCAAGAATCTCTTACCCTTTACTTTGCCATAGAACTCTCCAGAGAATGAACCCATTCAACTATCCAGTCCTGTGCCCAAGGCCCCTCACTGCTAAGTAGGTCTTCCCTCTTCCAATGTAAAACTAGTATGCCACAGGACAATGACATTTGTTCTCATTTGTGACTCTAGGCTACTGAAGTTGAGAGGTGAAGCCAGCTGGACTTCTTGGTCAGATGGGGACTTGGGGAACTTTTCTGTCTTACAAGAGGATTGTAAAATGCACCAATCAGCACTCTGTAGCTGGGATTGTAAAACACACCAATCAGCACTCTGTGGCTAGCTAGAGGTTTGTAAAATGCACCAATCAGTGCTCTGTAAAAATGCACCAATCAGTGCTCTGTGGCTAGCTAAAGGTTTGAAAAATGGACCAATCAGCACTCTGTAAAATAGACCAATCAGCACTCTATAAAATGGACCAATCAATGGGATGTGGGTGGAGACAAATAAGGGAATAAAAGCTGGCCACCCCAGCCAGCAGGGGAAACCTGTTTGGGTCCCCTTCCATGCTATGAAAGCTTTGTTCTTTCGCTCTCCGCAATAAATCTTGCTGCTGTACACTCTTTGGGTCTGTGCCACCTTTAAGAGCTGTAACACTCACTGCAAAGGTCCACGGCTTCATTCTTGAAGTGAGCGAGTCCAAGAACCCACCAGAAGGAATCAATTCCGGACACAAAGCCACCAGCCCAGCCCCTAATCTCTCTGAACTCTTCAGGCTGAGCCTTGAAATAAATTCTCATTCATTCTCTACCCATGAAAGGAGAGGCAATGATACATTCACAGCCTTCATCTAGTGCCTCCCTCCCACCATATCTCTCTGCAAGACAGACAGTTTCTCCTGGTACTTAGCTCCTTAGCCTCCCACCAGCTCCTCACTCAAATGCCTTCTTTAGAAGAAGAGTGGGGAGAGACAGGCTAAGGATTCTGTGATGAAAATGAGAGTGATGCTCCTTTTAGCTAAGGAAGATGACATCACTTATCAACACTTTCATCCTACCCCATCCCATCTCCCATCTATTTTCTGGCCTGGGTAGCAGAAACACAGTACCTAACTTGCTAAGGAGCAAAGCAGAGGGTTGAGAAACATCTCTTCCATTCCTGCCTCTGAATCTTAAAGCAAGAAGGAGCTGCTTATGATAGAGGCAGGATAATTTTAGTGGCATGAGAAATCAGAAGATACTGTGCTTAGAGGGGGAATATGTTGGAGGGTGTCACAAACATGCTCACCCCAACATCTGAGTGATCTTAAATTCTGCAAACAAGGAACAACAATGGAGCGAGAGGACAGGAGGCAGGCAGTGAATATTTCATGTGAAAGTGGAGGGCCCATTACTGGCTCTGGTGGGACCAGAAATTTGTGTACAGCCTCCATAAAATAAAAGTTATATGATCCTATTCAACAAGGACCTCTGTAAGAAGGATCGTTTCAAGTGCCTGTAATAGTCAGGCACTTTTATGTCATTTACATATTTTATTTAATTCTTGAAAATGGCCTATGAGATAGATATCATCTCTATTTAAGAAAAAAAAAAAAAGAAATACTGACATTCAAAGAGTTTTAGCGGGAGCTAGGACTTTGAACCCAGATCTGCTTGGTTCTATTTCTACCACATTTAGAATTAATGTAGGGCCAGAAATAGGATTCTTTGGTTTTGTCTTTTAATCAATGTGCAGGTAACCTGGCTACCAAGAGTTAGGACATGAGCTTATCCTTAAAGCCTACATAACAAAGTAGATTACGTTATAAAGCACGTAGTAATTGCCCTATATCTATTAGCTGCTGCTGTTCACAAAATCATACTGCAAATTACCTTGGTGTATGACCACCAGTTGAGAGTTTTGCCAATAACTACTAAATGATTTCTCAATTCTTGTCTAGAAAAAAATACAAGTGTATAGTATGAGGACTGCTATAAAACCATTAGATAAATCCCTGGTCAGTTTAGACGCTGCTTAGGCACTTCAGTGCAAACATCCTGTTCCTTATTATTGGTGTCCTGGACGTCAACATAAGCAGAAGTACCTTGGATCACCAAAGGATCAAGTCTTCCAAGTTATTTATAATGGGGAATTTCTCAAATTTAGTGTTATTGACTACTAAAGGATACTTTGGTGAGTAGACGTGTCTCCCACCTTACTTACATGGTGACAGAGTTCAATTACATAATTAATATAACAGCCAAACTCCAATACCAGGTGTTTTGGCAAGTTACCATCACCTGAATTTAAAACCTGTGTGAACAATCTGCCTATAAAGGCACAAAGTTCTGAAAACATTAACTTACTATTGCTGATGCTCTCTAAATGCTTCTCTTCTAAGGTTTTCTTGAAGTCTTTTTTTCTCCTCCAGTTTATTGCTCTGAAATTGCAAATATCAAAACATAACTTATTAAAGATGCTTTAAGCAGAGTCATGATGCTAAAGTTACCCAAGGTCCAAAATCCTAAGGTTCAACTGGCCTTGAGAGTCTAATAGAGCATCCTGCTAGAGGCTCCAAGATGGCATTCCCTGTCAGACCCATGGGCACTGCACTGAAAGCCAGGAGCTCCAAGTTCTTTCCACAGCTCCCCTCTCCCAACTTGATTGGTATAATCACAGAACCAGTATTTTGCGTTTTTATTCTTTAGTTCAAATGATAGCAACATGTATTTTTTAAGCAGTGCTTTCAAAATGTTTTAATGAAAACATGAAATTTCCATACTAAGTGTGTTAAATTAAAATTATAATAAATGGTTAAATAGCTCATACAAAATTTATATATACACCCAAATTCTACTAAAGTATACGAGAAGAGATTTTCAATAAGACAACCCAACTCCCTTCTGACTTAGTATCAGATACTTAAAGCTGTTGAGGGACTGAACAGCACATGTCATTAAAAAAGCCATCCACTTGAATAGAAAATAGTTTTTTTATAATTAGCTGTTTGGAGAGCCTGGAGATAAAGGGCTTCATATTTGATATTACTGTCACCATGGCTCTGGCATATTTTAATCCAATTTAAATAACCCAGGAACGTTTGCTTTTTGCTCACCATGACACACTGTCATTTTTTAACTTGCTATGACCTATGAGAAACAAGTAAAATTCCCAGACAACAAATTTAATGGGGAGTTGAAACACATTCTGTTATCCAGGAGGATCATGAAGTTTTAAATGAATCCAAGAGAGACAGTAAGCAGCTGGGTTTGCTTTAATAAAAAATTGGATTTGCCCAGAAGAGGAACTGTGAAAGGAGAATAATGGAAATCATCACTTTCAAGCCCAAACATAAGTCTGGTTCCATCTTTCAAAGAAAGGAAAAAACTGCTTGTATTGTTCATTTCCAAGAAAGTCTTCATTCACTCAAAACTAATTACTAGTCCCATTTGGAAGGGCAAAATGGATGATGATTGCAGTTTCAGAAAAAAAACTAAAGGAAATTTACTACAGTCAAAGAGAATCAATTATAAGGCAAGCAACTGGATTATTAATGAAACACAGAATTCTAGGAGGCAAACTAATAGAAAATTGTAAAATCAAATAAACTTGCTTCTGCTTTAGGAAAAAATCCTGACTTATGAGCACAAAAGTGTTCAATTGTGATGAGTTCCCTGCCTTCCAGGGTGGGGACTGGGGGGTTGTGGTGGATCTAAAAGGGTGAAAGACAGCAAGCAAGCAGTAAGTGTTGATTCAACCAGTATTTAGAATGCTACTCAGAGAACAGTGAGAAAGCCACAAAAACAGCTAGAGACAAAAGTCTGGATTCCTTTAGCGAGGTCAGGAATTGAGACCACTAGTTTTAACCTTTTCGCTAATAGATTCCAACTCACAAACAGTCACACAGTAGCTAAATTTTATCCAACAAAAGTCTGTTTATGGCAGGGTGTGGTGACGCATGCCTGTAATCCCAGCTCTTTGAGAGGCCGAGGCGGGCAGATCACCTGAGGTCAGGAGTTCGAGACCAGTCTGGCCAACATGGTGAAACCTCATCTCTACTAAAAATATAAAAATTAGCCAGTTGTGGTGGCAGGCACCTGTAATCCAAGCTACTCGGGAGGCTGAGGTAGGAGAATCGCTTGAACCCAGGAGGCAGAGGTTGCAGTGAGCCAAGATCACGCCATTGCACTCCAGCCTGGGTGACAAGAGCAAAACTCCATCTCAAAAAAAAAGGGGGGGTCTGTTTATGCCTCAGCAGAAGTTGATAGTTGATGGAGAAGTATTTTGGGGTGAAAAAAGTAGTAGTAGTAGTATTTCTGGAATAGTTGAAAAATTGTATTCAATCCCTATTCATATCAAATGCCTGTTATATGCTTGGTACCATGTTAGATGCTGGGAATACAGCTACAAACAGAGCAGTGCCCATTCTGGAAAATGTTACAGCCTCATTAGGGACACAGACAAGAAAGCAATGATGGCAGTATGCTAAACACATTAGGGGAGAGCAGTTTGCAAATAACACAGTAAGAATGCAGAAAAAGCACTTATATGGATTGTCAGGAAATGCTCTCAAAAGTTCCACAGTCACTCGATGCCTACTTAGTGTTAGACTCCATCCAGAGCACGAGAGCCAAGAAGTTGAATAACACTGGGAATGTGGTTTCTAACTCTGGGTAAGCTGCATGTTATGAGGGTGCTTCTTTCTATGGAGAGTGGACTCACAGCTTTCTTCATAATCCCCAAAGAGCTGATGACCAAATAAAAGACCATGGCTCTAATGAGAGATAGAAATTCTATATCCAAACCAATCTTAAGCAGGAGTGTTCCAGGAGGAGGAGAAGGTAGGAACAGGGTTACTACACTCCATTATATGGGTTGTGCAGCCCAGGGGGTCCCAGCAGGCAGGAGGCGGGTAGGAAAGGAAAAATAAAGCCAGTGTTCAGCTCACCAAGATTTGTACTGCAGCATGTGGCTGCTTTGGCGCAGAGGAGGTGTCTTTTTCTGTGTCTCACAAAGGCACTATCTATCACCAGTCTGAGCACCCACAGAATTGACGGCCTGGATGGAGAATTGGTCTCTAATTTGCACAAAGGCAACCATGGGCTGGTAGTAAACCTGGACAGGAAAGGGGCGTTCCCAGAACTTACATTTTTAATATACAAAGGTACAGAGAATATGTTAGCTCGAGGAAACCCAAGAAGCTCATGGATAAATTGAACAATGTTTATAGAGAGAGGAGTAGAAGATAAGGTTGAGAAAGTAAGAAGGAATAATTATATAGGAATGTATGTGCCAAGTAAAGGAGTTTGGACTTTATGAAACCCAACAGTAAGCCATTATATTAAGCAGGAAAGGAAGTGGCTCACTCTTATAGCAACATGGAAGTTAAACTGCAGCAAGGGCCACAAATACACGAGAACCCCTGGGGTGATTCTCACAGTAATCTAGGCCATAAATTATGAGCCCCAAGTTAAGTCAACAGGTACAGGGAAGAGAGAAGAAAGGACAGTCTTGAGAAAAACTTAAGGGACAGAAATAATAGGAAGTATGACGATATGGATATGGGATGAGTAAGAAAAGGAGGAAGAGTCTAAGATTACTATCATTTGAGAGCATCAGAATGAACATATGAGTTCAATTTTGAATTTATTGGATTTGAGGTATACTTGTGGAATATTTAGGGAGAAATATCAAGCATGCGGTAAAATATATGGTTCCGGAATTTAGAAATATGGTCTGGCCTGAAGATATGAACTGCAGAAATTAGCACAAACAATAACTAGATCCTTAAATGTGGAATTTTTCATCTAAGGAGAGGGGGCCTAGGCCCAGCAGTATCAGAAGAGACCAAGGGATGGGATCTGGTAAGCATCAATAGTGGAAAAACAAGTACAAGGAAAGGATCCCAGGGACATTCAGGAGGGTGGAATTTGAAGGACAGAGTACTTAATAGTTAATTTTAAATTTTAATTTTATTTATGTATTTATTTGAGACAAGGTCTTGCTCTGTCACCCAGGCTACAGTGCAGTGGTGCCATCTAGGCTCACTGCAACCTCCACCTCCCAGGTTCAAGTGATTCTCATGCCTCAGCCTCCTGAGTAACTGGGATTACAGGTATGTACCACCACACCTGGCTAATATATGTGTTTTTGTAGAGATGGGGTCTCACCATGTTTCCCAGGCTGCTCTTGAATTCCTGGGATCAAGCAGTTGACCTGCCTTGGCCTCCCAAAGTGCCGGGATTGCAGGCATGAGCCACTGCACCCAGCCTTAATATTTAATTTTACACAGAGCAAAAATAAGTGAGGAATTTAAGAATCTTTACTGGGATCTTTTCTTTCTTTCTTTTTAAGAGCTTGGGTTTCACCATGTTGTCCAGACTGGTCTCAAAGTCCTGGGCTCAAGCAATCCTTCCTTCTTGGCCTCCCAGTGTCCTGGGACCACGGGCATGAACCACTCCGCCCAGCTGGATTTTTCAATTAAGAACACCATTGGTGATCTTAGGTAGGTTAGAACCAGAGAAGCATTAGAAAGAAAAGCCAAACTCAGCCCACCAACAAACGAGGAATCAGAGAAGGTAAGTTCTTAAGCTAGCTGAGCCACGCATCCCCTGGGGAACATTTTTTTTTTAAAATAGAGATTCTTTGGTTCAGGTGATTGTTAGAAAGTCAGTCCACAGACTGACATTTGGGAACCAAATATGGTAGAGGAGTCTTTCAAGAAGTTCGAACCATAATGCTTGAAACAGAGGAGTTGAAAGCAGACCACTATACAGAAAATTTGTTTTTAAGGTGAGAGATTTGAATACGATTAAATCCTGAGAAAGAAAAACAAAAACAAAACAAACAACAAAACAAGAAAGTGAGAGGAGAAAGGGAGCTTAACTGATGGAGAAGCAAGGTCCCTGGGGAGACCAGAGGGAAGATGAAATGGTGAACACAGGTGGAAGAATCCACGGTACCAATGAGGAAATGGACCTTCTGATTCCTCCTGAGACAGGATGGCAGTAGGTGCAGCAAAGGGAGAGTAAGAAAAGAGAAAAATAAAGATACTTAAGGCCGGCGACCTTTATTTCCTATGAAGTGAGAGACAAGGTCACGTGCTGCAAATGAAAGGAGAGTATAAGAATATAAAGCCAGCAAGGATTTTGGTAATTGGGGTTGGTTCCCAGTTACAATGCAAAGAAAAAAAAATGCTGGGCATTGGGCATTGTGAAAGACCCAGCTGAGATGAAATCTCAGAAATGCAGTGTGGCAAAAGAAAAAACAAAAGTCACATAAGTTTTTCTCTCCAGCAACCTCATTAATGTGGGTTTAGTAGAAATGAAATAATTGAACCCATCCAATTCATGCATAAAAATAATAATACTCTCTATGTCCCCCTTCCAGGAGGTTGATATAATAGATTCCAATGAGATAGTGTTAAAGCACTTCTTTACGTTTATAATTAGGTTAGGGTACTTTGCTGAGTGCTTACCAAGTGTTAGGTATTGAACTAAGGGCTTTGCATATGTTGCATCCTCTAGTCCTACCAGTCTCACTATTACATTGTTATACCCATTTTACAAATAAGGTAAGTGAAGCACAGAAAAGCTATCAGCTACACTCTTAGTACCACATGTTTATTTCAGAGATATTAACATTGCAACATTATGGGGTTAATTAGTGAGATCCTATTACATTTCAATAACCAAAGGCTTAATGCTTCCACCAAGTCATCTACAAAGAAATGCATGATGTAGGAACCACATTTCTCGGAAACACTGATGTTCCCTGAAAGTTTTCAGAAATGGAAATGTTTCCCAATTTATATAAACAACATTGAAATAATTTCCTCAATGTTGAGTTTACCCCTAAAATTGTTCTTAAACTATTAGCCCTTGCTACTACTTGCTTCCTAGAAATAAGAAAGCAACAAGTGTGATTCCTTAACAAGTACCTGTATGCAGCTCTGCATCTAATATGCATAACTTATTTTCTACCAGTTAGTTCCTACTTCACCGTATAGCATTAAAACTAACTGCGCTTCTCAGTGTCTGCATAAAACACTGTGACTTCCAGTGCTTCAAATGACTTTGACAGCCATAGCTACTGGAAAGAGCAAGGAAAGGTGTTGGAAGCCACTCAGATGTTTAGCTGGTTTCCTGAATTCTCTGAGGTTATGATACCAAGAGGTTGGGGAATCAAATGAAGTATAGTTGGTCCTCCTTATCTGTGAGTTCCATATCTGCTGACTCAACCAACTTCCGATGGAAAATATTCAGGGAATGAGGAATAGATGGTTGCATCTGTACTGAATATGTAAGACTATTTTCTTGTCATTATTCCCTAAACAATACAGTATAACAACTATTTACACAGCATTTACATCATATTAGGTATTATAAATAATCTAGAGATGACTTAAAGTATACAGAAGGATGTACATATGCTATTGCAAATACTACTCCATTTTATGTAAGATTTTGGTATCCATTGTGTTGGGGGGGGAGGCAGAGGCAGCAACCAATCTCCCATATCTAAAAGATGGCTGCATCTGGAAAATATATAATACTGTATATTATCTCAAACATATGTAGATCGAAGGCAGAATAAGATGAACCCAGGAAATTGAGAGAGTCTTTAAAATTGAGTTAGAAGATTTTCATATTTTAGGTTTGTGGGTATTATGAAAGTATGGGAAAATAAAATTATTATTTATCATGTGATTATGGGGGGGAAATGTGATTTACTCCCATAGCACTAAATTTGGGTGAAATGCTTGCTGTGGGGAGTTAGGAAAACCTGTCTATTTATGCTGAAAGAACCAGTGGCAAAACACTTGCATCTGGTAGACTGCTTTTTTACTCTAACGCTCTAATGTCTTAGAGACGTTGTCTCTGCTTTATAGATTTCTTGGAAAAGAAATTAATGCATCATTATAAAACCACATAAGTAGTATTAGTTTCCTACTGCTGCTATAATAAATTACCACAAAGTTAACAGCTTAAAACAATACAAATTTATTCTCTTACAGCTCTGGAGGTCAGAAGTACAAAATGGGTCTCAATGGGCTAAAATCAAGGTGCCAGAAAGGCTGTGTTGCTTCTGGAGGCTCAAAGGAAAATAATCAGTTTCCTGGTCTTTTTCAGTTTCTAGAGGCTACCCACATTCCTGGGCTAATAGCCCCTTCCTGCATCTTCAAAGCCAGCAATGGTGGGCTGAATCTTTCTCCTATTATCATCTCTTCGTTCTCTATCTCCCTCTTCCAATTTTAAGGACCGCTGTGATTATATTGGGCACCTGGATATTGCAGGATATGCTATTTTAAGGTCAGTTGATTAGCAACCGTAATTCCACCTGTGACCTTAATCCCCTTACCCATGTAAGGAAACATGTTCCTAGGTTCCAGGGATAAAACGTGGACATCTGGGGGTGGAGCATTATTCTGCCCACTACATGAATTATAATCTATTTTTAAATCGATAAATATCAAACACACAATAGGCCAGCTATTTCCCCAAATCTTTGCTCTCTCTAGCCCTCTAAGTTTGGCTTTAGAATGTGGGTGGTAGGGGAGGGTAAGAAAATACCTTTTTCATTTAGTGCTAAGCAGTGGTGTGCTGGTCAACATTTAATCAGGTCTAGCAGGTAGGAGGAGGAGGAGGGGAATTAATCTGCAGCATTTACTGATTTCTGCATCATAAATATGTTCCACCCCAGTCGGTTTCAAGCTGACAATGATGAAGCCAAGTAGCTCAAAAAAATCCTGAAAATGTGACAATTCTCACAGTACAAGCCAGTACAAGGAAACTACAGAACATCACTAGAAGTATATATATTGTGACAGACTCTAGGCTAGGGAATGCAAGTTACATTTCTGAACTGAATACAACTCAAGTATACCAGTGCTGTCTCCAAATTTCCCTTTGTACCCATAGGATTAACTCTTCCTGGGCCCCACTGACATGACTGGATACTAAAGAGCTGGTTGACTTTCACACCTTTCTGTCTATTAAGGATCAAAGAACATGCACAAATGCTGGCAAGGAATCCAGTCTACTCTTCCCTCACTAAATGCTGCACACAGAGATGACGACCAACCAGAATGAGACCCAGTGTCCCCTGACTTCTTTTGAGAGAGAAGGAAATGAAGGGCAGAAGGGGACCAGCAGCCGGTCGGGGGAAGACCAGAGACAAAGCTAGAAGCTCTCGGGCGGCAATAGGCTGCTTGGATTCTACTTGGCTCAGAGTTTTCTGGGCAGCAGCCATTTGCCTAGGGAGGAGGGCAGTGTGTTTGCAAGCTGATGTCCATGTGTGTGTTTGCTGTGCATTTTAAAATGTAAGTGCTCCATAAGCACAGCCATTATCACTTCCCTCGGCCATTTCCACACTAGCAATGTGAAATAGGTCATTTCTAGATGGCTAATGTTCATTTTTCTTATCTGACACAAGCTACTAACTAGTCTCACATTTAACATGAAAAGCTACAGATTTATCTACAGCAGGGAAGGCCAGGATCATGGTGACAGTGCAGGCCAATCAGCCAGAGAAATCACATCTGTGGAAGAACAAGGATGGGTCACCCCTTCTTTTGCAAGGTCACTTAAATTAATGCTCCTCGAGCTTTTATGTGCACAGGAATTACCTGGGGAGCTTGTTAAAATGCAGATTCTGATTCAGTAGGTCTGAGGTAGGACTCAAGATTCTGCTCTTCTAACAAACTCCCAGATGATGCCAATGATGCTTGTTCAAGGGCCATATTTTCAATGGGAAGGGTCTACAGATCAACTCTCTCTCCCCATCTCTCACATCCTGGCAAATTTATGCCAATAGAATTTCAGTTATCATATTAGGAAAGGGAAAAACACTACTTTTAGACAATGTTTAAACCAGGCATGGTGGCTCATTCCTGTAAACCCAGCACTTTGGGAGGCCAAGGCAGGTGGATCCCTTGAGCCCAAGAGTTTGAGACCAGCCTTGGCAACATGGTGAAACCCTGTCTCTACAAAAAATACCAAAAAAAAAAAAAAAAAAAAATAGCTATAGTGGTGTTAACCTGTAGTCCCAGCTACTCAGGAGGCTGAGGTGGGAGGATTGCCTGACCCCAGGAGACTGAGGCTGCAGTGAGCTGTGATCACACCACTGCACTCCAGCCTGCGCAACAGAGTGAGACCCTGTCTCAAAAAAAAAAAAAAGAAAGAAAACAGTTTCAACCACAAACATTTATGAATAGTGTACATTATTGACCCATGAAGAAATCAGCTATAAATGACCCACACGCCAGCCAATTATGGATATTAAATGACAACGAATAAATGATCTTTAGGACAAGAGGTTGCAACACAATAATTATTAAGGGTCTGCAAGCCTCTTCACCCTGTGCCTGGTGATGACTTACTGATTGTCTTTGTTCTACCTGAAATACAGACTATGCTCTGTAAAGGGAGTGCCTTCTCTAAAATCACATGACCTAAGCATGAATCTTCCTTTGAAGGATAAAATGGAAGGAAAAAAATTGGACGAGGAAAAGAAGAGTGGGGAATAGAAACAGAGAGAGAGAAAGATGGATAAATTTTTAAAGTTACTATAATAAAAATCTTCTACAATGAAACTATAATTGTTGATCAGCAAATGTGAACTAATCCTCCTCCTCCTTACCTTCTCTCTCTGAATTGCCTTCATTTTTTGGAGTTCAGCTTCTTCAGCTTCCTTCTTGATTCTTACAGATTCTTCTCTTTTTAGCTAAATTGTATTGAAATTACAGAGAACGAAAACAGTTACCATTTTTCAGTCTGAACTCTGGAACACAAAATTATGATGAAAGGCAAATTACAGTATTGTTTGTGCTATACCTCACCATGATTATAGGTTGTTACTTCAAGCTACTTAGATCACAGAGAATGGCCGGGCTACGTCTTCTGCCCGTGAAATTTCTGTCTTTGTGTTTCTTCATTGGTCTGTCTCTTTTTCAATGTCTCTGTCTTTGTCTATCTCTGTCTTTCTCTGTGTGTATGTGCGTGTGGTGTGTGTGTGTATTGGGAAGGGAAAAGGGAAGATAATTTTTCCTGATTACAAAACTCAGTGTTCATTGTAAAAATCGCTGGGAATCTTAAATATTTTTTGTACTACTTCCATGACTGGCATGCAGTAAACAAATCCATATTCTTAGAACCAAAACATTCCAAACATAGTAGACTTTAAACTATAGTTAAACATAGTTAAATGAAAAAAATAATTCCCTTAATCGAGGGTCATGCTGAGTGATAAAGGGCTTGGGTAAGAATTGAAGGTATGCATCTCTTCACTTCTCACTTCCTAAGAGCTTTGATCTTGAAAGCTGCCTTTTGCAACTGGTTGGAAGATTTTATACTTTTGGTAAAGTTACTGTGTTATTTCACGGTTACTTGAAAGAGCAGGTACTCATATTCCTTACCAATATTCAACTAAAAGAGATGAATTCTGACCTTTCGCTGGTATTTAGATTGCATCAGCTGGAGTTGTTGTTTCTGTCTGACTTCAGTTTCTGACTGGCTTCCACCTTAGGAAAAAAAAATCCACGAAGGTGAAACATAAATATTAAGCTGAAATGTCAGCCATCGAGGACTAATTAATACATAATAAATCTATAACATGAGTTTTCTTAACATTCGCATGCTCTTGGAAATAAGAACATAGCCAGTTTTCTAATAAGACCTTAAAGAAGGGGAATCACTTAGAAGAGAGAGCTGGATAGAAAGAGGAGGCCATATTTTTAAAACAAAAGAGCACTTTTACTAAGGTTTTTCAATCATGTAGGTATTAAAGTTTTCACTTGGATTGAAATCATACCTCAAGGTCTGTGCTAAACAGAAGAAATAGTGCCTGTCTTGGAAATTGTAGAATATTCCTCCTGCTTGAATATGACCATGCCTGAACCTAGTAAAGATGGTGATCAAAGGTGCTTCTATTGCTTTTCTTCTTCTAACTCTATTGCCTTATGTCCAAGCAGCAAGGCTCAGGAAGCTCTCAGAGGTCTTGCCACTAGACAGGTATGTAGTCTTTATAACCCAGTTTCTAAAAATACAGTGGGAATATTCTAGTTAGTAACTGATCATCAATCCATACTATTTATTGTTCTTTCCTTATATAGTCAAAATAAAAATATGGATGTCAGATTATTTACTTGCTCTCTCTTAAACCTAAAAGAATTTGGAGCCAGAAATCCTGGCAGCTTGACAATCATCTAAGAATTGCCGTTTAGGGAATTCTCAGTGTTTATGCAAGCTTGGTGTGCATATTATAAAGATTCCTTTCAAATAATTCTCTGGTGCTTTGGTCACTAAAAGTGTCAGCTCTCTGAAAGATTCACTCTCACAGAAGATGCATTAAAACAATTTGTGTTCACTATAGATCTTATAATTGAACTGAGAAAGATACCATAGGGACTTTTCTTCTGAGATCCAAAAGGTATATAAGGCCTGTTTGGTGTTGGCCCTTTGACTGCTATTGTGGGGGATGGGGGATGTTTCTTTCAAAACAGTAAGGAATGTTGACGTTTTTCTCTAATGTTACAGCAACTTTTAGTATCTCCTGCAACCATTCCAATATTGTAGGGGGTAGAGAAGTACAGGAGGAGTTGAAAATTAGAAGAAATGGAGAGAGCCACATGTCTAAGCATTTACAAGTTTTGTTCAAAACTCATCCAAAGTGTAATACATTCTAGAATTTTCTTTTCTACCCCCAAGCCCCTCCCACACACACACACACACACACACACACACATACCTGACTATCCCTAGATAATGCATATAACAGGAAGTCAAAATGAGAATCCTGCTCATTTTCTGCTAAGGCTTCAAGACAACAGATGCCAAGCACTTCAAATTCCAAAGGGAGGTAATGGCCCCTCAAAGCAAGATCTGCAAGGAGGTAACTGAAACCTACCTTGGGGAACCTTAACTAACTTCAGCCTATAAAAGAGGTTGGTTAGGTCAAAAGGAGGCAGAAATCTGAGGAAAGATGTCATTCTGAATTCTATGTCTTCTGTGTTTTGAGGAAGGAGAAATCTTCACATCAGATGAGCAGGAGAGGTTTAATGAAAATCAGCTGGAGACCTCAACCTGCATTTTTAAGAGTCTGAAGGTCTTAGTGGATTCATGCCTAGAACAGTTAGAGCCTAAAGGTATAAGGCTGTTGTCAGTTGGCCACTGAGATGAGTCCTCAAGAAGAGGTAGCTACATTACAAACGGCCCACATTCACAGTTTATGAAAAGAAAGAATGCACAAGTATTTCCTGTACTTTTAATGTGATTCTCATGAAAGAGAATGCCAACCTAAAGCCATCTAAAGGGACTTGCCTATGAGGGCCATGTCAAGAACAATGGAACCCTAAAAGGAGTCTACCAAGAGCTAACAGTGAGGCCAAGTCTTGCCGACAGGAAAGGAAATCGTCTGTATCAGGGAAATCCAGGTGGGAGATGGGTGGCAGAGAGTGGGGGATGCTGAAAAACTCGAAGAATCCCAGGAAGAAGAATGAGCAGTCTGCGTAAACCTAGGCTCAAAGAAACAAGGATCACTGCATTACGAACCCCGACCTCTCTTATCTCCCTCCACTTCCCCCTTCAATCCTAGAAAGGTCAGAATCTGGGAACAGAGCCGTGAATAGAGAAAAGTCCAGCCACACTCTGTTGCACTTGCTGTATTCCTACCTGAAACAGGCCTGGGTTAGAGCACGGGAGAAGCTCTCATCTCCATTAGTAACAGAATTTTGATCAGTACCTAAGACTGAACATTAATTACTGAAATGAGACTGTTTTAGGCCTAGAATTAGCTAGATCACTCTACTATTTGAGAGAGACCAAAAAGCTTTAATTTCTTGCATCATCCAAAAAGCCTGGGAAAGACTGGTCTCACATACCCAATCTCAGGGGCCAAGCTAGGAAAGATTAAAGCTGTTTTCTGATTGTACCCTTCGAGTCTGGCTCATTTGCACAAAGGAGGCACTTGAGATTAGCCCTTTTCACGAACTACAGTGGGATGATGATAATATTACTATTACTTCCTCTCATTAAATAATTTCCAAATTAGATTATTTTTACCTATGTTCTTGGTGGGGGGCGGGGTGTGGGGCGGGAACTTCTCTAAAACTATCACAACCGTAAGGGGCCCCTGACACAAGACATGCTTGTATTAACTAAATCTGTGGACACTGTATCCAACCCTTTAAATTTTCGGCTGCTGCTAGAAGAGAAAAAGCAAAGAAAAGATGTGAATCATTCCCATTAGGTGGCATCCCCTCTGAATGATTCAAACACCGGCAAAGGCGGCCCAGACAATTCATCACACTGGCAGCATCTGCTCCAGAGGCCCAGAGGTCTCTATCTGTAGAATAAAAACACAGGTGATGTTTCTCTTATACCCACCACCGGGTTTCCAGCTCACTCTCATCTTCCTCTTGAAACTGACTCTCCACTCCTTTTCTTCAGATTAACATTTAACTGCCATGATTAATATGCTTGTGCTAGCATTTACTCCCATCCTGACTAGTGCTATGACAGGGCATATGCAGCGCCCCAGGTAAGCTTTTTCAAAGTCAATCTAAGAGGCTCTAAATTATTTGGCAATTAAGCCATCACTGTGTTCCCACAGAACTCTGGCATTACAGGTTTGCTACTTGCAGAAAATCAGAAAAAAAAAAAAAAATACACACACACACACATACACATTAAACGCATTCCACCCAAGTAGCGCAATGTCCAAACAAACTACAATGGACATTTGCTAACAGGATCCATAGGGGGCCCCGCCCTCCCGCATTCAGTCAGCGGCTGTGCTTGCGTACCTAGCCGCCTGGGCACCAGGTGAACTGGTTTAGCTCTGTTCTGCTCCTTCCACTTCTCCAGGTTGTCCAGCTCCTGCTCCGCAACTAAGCCAGGCGAGAAATATCAAATCGTCAGTTATCAGACTTCTAAAAGAAAACCAGTCCCTTCGAAGCATAAGAAACAACTATTAGAAGGCAATTAACTACATGTGAGCATGAGTGAACAAGGCTTCCAGGTTAGAAACACAATATTCAGCCCTGACCCCTACGGGTCAGCCTGGGCCAGGCCCTGTGGCACATTCTCACCAAGAGTCAGCACACAGGGTTCAAATTTGAAAAACCACCTGGGCTCCTACTAAAACAAAGAAGTATAGATTTTCCTACCATTCTGGCATTTTAAAAACTCTATATCAAGTTAATTTTTAAAGTTTCCTATAGAAAATGTGTGCAAAACTAGAATATTTTCATGTCAATAAGAACTTTCCACACACAGGTAAATATATCCCCAGAGAATTCTGATGCTCATACTCGCTTTATGTTCAATGCTCCCAAGCTTACTGCAACTCTAGGGAGTGAGGGCTCGGTGCCACAGGTGGAGACCCTTGCTCTGGTTTGGGGCACTCCAGACCACTAAGCAGAGTCGGCTTCCTGGGGAGCAGGGCTCATTTCCTAAATGTTCACTCTGCACGACAGCAGGGGGCGCCAGAGAGAAACTAGTTCTGTCACTCCAGCGCCTCCCCTTATCTCCTCATGAGACCTGTTTCAAATGTCCATTATTAGAAAAACAAATTCTGAAACACTTCAGAATCCGGACCACATTGAGACTTAATCTCCTATTAAGTATTTAAATCAAAAGCTTGTAAGATACCAGAACTGCTGGCAGTTCCCATAGTCCCTGCATGGCTATGATTGTCATATTCTGCACTGACCCACTGTCCCACCCGGGGCTACATGTCTGGTGGGGACTCTTTAGAGATCTTTTTCCCTTTTGTGTCTTTCTGTCCATCATTAGTCATGAAGTTAAATTTCCTACCAATCATCTAATAAAAGAGACCATCGAATTTCAGCATAGCCCCACAGCTGGACTTGAACAAGCCTACAATTTCTTTGTGAACTAAACGAACTTTAGTTCTCTTCCACCTCTAAAGGATAATGCTATAACTTTAAACAGCAGCATTTATATTTGGTCTATATAAATCAGAAAATAAAAATACTGGCCGGGCGCAGTGGCTCACGCTTGTAATCCCAGCACTTTGGGAGGCCGAGGCAGGCGGATCACGAGGTCAGGAGATTGAGACCACGGTGAAACCCCGTCTCTACTAAAAATACAAAAAATTAGCCGGGCGTGGTGGCGGGCGCCTGTAGTCCCAGCTACTCGGAGAGGCTGAGGCAGAAGAATGGCGTGAACCCAGGAGGCGGAGCTTGCAGTGAGCCGAGATCGTGCCACTGCACTCCAGCCTGGGCGACAGAGCAAGACTCCGTCTCAAAAAAAAAAAAAAAAAGAAAGAAAATAAAAATACTTCACACCAAAATAATCCAACTGTAAAAAGAGAGAAGCATTCTGAATGTTAAATGAATGACTATACGTACTTCTTTGTATCTCATTTCTCCGGTTTATATTTGGTGTTATCAAGGTATATGCACTTGTGCTAAAAGGAAGAGAAAAAAAATGCTTATTACCATGAGAAACTACCAATGCATATAAGCCACCAGATATTCTTCCTTCTATTATACTGTATTTGTGATCATTACCATCGAATAGGCACTATGAAAGATAATCTTCTTAAGACCCTGGTCTGAAGCTGGGCTTGGTGGCTCATGCCTGTAATCCCAGCACTTTGGGAGGCCGAGGCGGGTGGATCACGAGGTCAGGAGATGGAGACCATCCTGGCTAACACGGTGAAACCCCATCTCTACTAAAAATACAAAAAATTAGCCGGGCGTGGTGGCGGACGCCTGTAGTCCCAGCTACTCAGGGGGCTGAGGCAGGAGAATAGCGTGAACCCGGGAGGTGGAGCTTGCGGCGAGCCGAGATTGTGCCACTGCACTCCAGCCTGGGCGACAGAGTGAGACTCTGTCTCAAAAAAAAAAAAAGATCCTGGTCTGTTCTCTGGGACCTCACAATCTTGATGTCAAAGTAAAACAAAGGACATGGCCAAATATGGAAATACAAAGCATTCCATGAAGAGTGACAAGTGACTAGTTGGTATACTGTCCTTGTAGGGCTCCACCATTCCTCTAGGTGGTGCTTGTGAGTAAATTCCTTTAAGATTGCTTTAGATTGGCATTCTCTTCCATGTGACCACACCATGGTACAGGAAACATTGGTACATTTTTTGTTCCCACAGGCTGATCCTAGAGGCCATTTGCAATGCAGCCACCTCCTCTTGATGACCTGAGTAACTAACTGGCTTTTAGGCTTTGACTTTTCTAGGCCTATGTCCACTGGGTCTCTTCTTCTAGGGACACAGGTTGAGCATAATCAGGGGCTCAGAGAAGCAAGGAGTCATTTCAACCAGGCGGATCAGGGAAGACTTTTTAAGCTAAAATATTCAACTCCATGACACTAGGAAGCTGTTAAAATATTGTGAGCTTTTGAGGGCAGAGAGTGTGCTTGATTGATGTGTATTCCAAGCCCCTGGCACAGTGTCTGGCACAAAGACATTGGCTGCTTGATAAATGTGGGCTGAATTAAAACAAAATGATGCTACAGACCCAGCGTGTGAGTCTGTGTTGGGGTGGCTCTTTTTTGAGATGATTCATGTGATCCCACAAGAGCCATGAATACTCCGTTAAGCAAAAATATAGCACAGCAACAGATTGCAGCATACATGTAGGTACAGTTTTAAGAGAAATGCTGTGGATAAACACAACCAGCTTATAACTGTAGGATTTAAGAGGGGGAAAAAAAAACCCACCCAGATACTCTTGGAAGTCTCTCTCTTCTACCTGAATATACAATTTCAAAGGGAAAATTAGCAAAGGTTGAACTGTAGAGGCCAAAAGCACTGATCAATAGAAGCCATTTCCTTCCTTATCTCATTATTTTTCTAGCAGCTAGCCTTCAGCCAGCATCAAACTGGGCTTTAATTTTAGACTTGTAAATGTGAGGTGTGCAACAGCCTTTGCATGCAAATGGGGCTGCTGGATGCCCAATTACTTAATGTATATCAGCAGACGTTGTATGTGTAGCCTAGCATGCATACAACGTTATGAATACAAAATTAGGAGGCTGCCACTGGAAATTAATCCCTTGTCCATTGCATATTCTTTGTACACCCTAAGAAACATTTTTCACTCCTGAATTGCCAGTACTTTTTAGGAGCTTGGAAGCTGCAATCCCATGGGTAGTTCCTGGAAACTTGAATATGATGCAGTGGTGAGCCATTCTACAGAGACTGAAAGCTGAAACATGAGATACTAGACGTAAATGCCAATCATGAAATTGCTACACAATCTTCAATGTCTGCTAACATTGTGGTATAGAGCTTCTCTATATACCACAGATTTGACTATACTCCCGATTCGTAGTTCTCAGCCTTTATCGTGCATCATAATCACCAGGAGGGCTTGTCCGCGAGCTTGAGAGTTTCTAATTCAGTAGCTCTGCGATGGGGTCCAATAACTTACATTTTTAACAAGTTCCAAGATGATGATGCTGTTCTTTTTTTTTTTTTTTTTTTTTTTTTTTTTTTTTTTTTTTTGAGATGGAGTCTCGCTCTGTCGCCCAGGCTGGAGTGCAGTGGCGCAATCTCGGCTCACTGCAAGCTCCGCCTCCCGGGTTCACGCCATTCTCCTGCCTCAGCCTCTCCGAGTAGCTGGGACTACAGGCGCCCGCCACCACGCCCGGCTAATTTTTTTGTATTTTTTTATTAGAGACGAGGTTTCAACAGGTCTCGATCTCCTGATCTCGTGATCCGCGCGCCTCGGCCTCCCAAAGTGCTGGGATTACAAGCGTGAGCCACTGCGCCCGGCCCAGATGATGCTGTTCTTGATCTAGGTACTACACTTGGAAAACCACCACTGTAGAGCAATCAAGCTATCTTAGAACATTTGGGATAAAAGAAAACTTAGGGATTCATAAATCACTGGTAAAGAGTTGAATCTCAGGCCAAAGATCACCAGGTCAATTGAGCAACAGTGATGAGACTCCAGTCTAGGACTTTTGACTTAGATCAGTTATCTGTCTGCAGCTAACTTTTCAACTCAATGTGCAAAGCATAAAATATGACCATCCTTTAACTTTAGCCCCTTGATAAACTTCCAAACAATGCAACCTACTTAACTGGGCACTTATTATAGATTTATTATATCGGGGCTTGCAGAGAGTGAGGGGAGATTCCAAAACAGGGATACTAATCACTTTAACAGAACTTACACTTTAGTTAGGAACAAGTCAAGAAACCACAAAAGCACCCCACGAGAATATCCAGCCACTCAACAAGAGTTCTGGATGGGGAAAAAAACAAAACAAAAAAAGAAATAAAAAATAAATTAAAAAAGAATATCCAAACAAGTCTTAAAGTGGAATGATGTAAGTACTCAGAGATCCAAAACAGTGGAGATTCATAGAGACCTCAGAAGAGTAAAAAACTGAATAGCACGAAATAAGAATAGTAAGTTGAGGCTTAAAGAATAGGATCTGAAATAGCAAAAGTGTTTCTTTGCCAGGACTTTGCCAAAAGCAGCTTCACAGAGAATTTTCCAAGTCCATGAGTCTCTCTTACGGAAATTTTGCAAAAGATTTGGAGAGAAAAATCAATTCATTTGTAAAAGATTGTATTCTACAATATCTAATCTGGTTAAGTTTTTAAGTCTGACATCAGACTAGAATCTTCCGTCTTAGGAATAGGACTTCAGTCAATCTATGGCCAATGTGTGTAGCCTACAGGTACCTAATAGAGAAACATAAAGTAAAGGGAAAGAATTAGCTCTGGATTTAGAGGGTTTTTACTGAAAGCATTTTAGCGTAAACCCAGGCAGTGGTCCCAGTAATAAACATTTTATGTAAATTTTATGTGAATTCCTCAGCAAACTTCTTAGCAATATTTTATTGACTGAAAATGCCAAACCTAAAACATGTTATAATAGTCCCAAGAAAGCATTGCCAAGTAAATGGTAAGGAACTTAGCTTCTACTCTATTTCTTAATATAGGAAGAAGAGCTTAAGTCAAAGGATATGCTTTTTATTTTTTAATATCATGTGCCAGAGTGTAATGCCTTAGTAGATACAAATATTCATCCCTTCTTTCTCAGCTTTCTCTTGACATGAATAGCAAGTATAATTTATTAATGTTTTCAGCCAATTAGTTTCTACCCACAGCAAAGACCTTTGCTGTTTTAACCTGTGTGCCATCTCTTCCAACAGCCTGACTCTCAAAGCTGCTGATCTAGACAAGCCCAACAACCAACATTTCATATTCTTGTCATTTCCTGATTAAGCAACATTCAAGCCACTGAAATAAATGTATATATTTGAAAATGAGTCTTCTTAATTACCTCATTGAAATTTAATGAAATATCTCAATTTGTAAGATGGTTTTCACTTTCCAAGAGCACACATCTATGAGATATACTAAGGGAGAATATATGAAAGAACAGACAAGATAAAATGTTTTTCTGCACCATAAGAAACATAAAATAAAAAGATATTCAAGAAATGTTTGGCCAAGCGCAGTGGCTCATGTCTGTAATCTCAGTCCTTTGGGAGGCTGAGGCAGGTGGATCACTTGAGGTCAGGAGTTCAAGACCAGCCTGGCCAACATGGTAAAACCCCATCTCTACTAAAAATACAAAAATCAGCCAGGCGTGATGGCGCATACCTGTAATCCCAGCTACTCGGGAGGCTGAGGCAGGAGAGTCGCTTGAACCCAGGGGGCAGAGGTTGCAGTGAGCTGAGATCGTGCCACTGCACTCCAGCCTGGCCGATAACAGCAAAACTCTGTCTCAAAAAAAAAAGAAAAAAGAAATGTTTCCTTTGCGAGGTCTTTTGAGTTACACAACTGCATCTTGTGTGTACATTCTTGCACAATTTTTGTAACTTTTTATCAATAAGTACTCTGAAAAAAATGTTATGTTGAAGTTATCAAAAATATCTTGGCTGGCTAAAAGTATTACATAACTATATCCCCTGGTGTGTACAAACTGCACCAGATGTAATTTAAATTTCCAATTAGGAACAACAGTGGTTTGACTGAAAAAGAAATGTAGTTAAGAGCAAAAGTTCAGAAAGAGAATTCAGTGAAAAACATAATTTCAAGCAGAATAGTAGACATGTAAAGTCTATAGTCCTGCAAAAAGTTGGTTTGAAGTTTTCATAGTTCAAGAAAATCTCATCCTTGGGTATATATAAATTGAAAAAAAAAAAAAGACTGCGGATAATCAAAGGCATTTGGATACTTATCTTTTTAGATAAGACATTCCATATTGGTTTTTGTTACATGACCTTCAATGTAGGAATCTGAAACTTACTGTTTTCAGTCAACATTGACTCAAAACTTTGGAGGCATTTAGGTTTCCAAAACTTTTTTCATACATAGATCAAATTCCCAAGAAAAATAGAAAATGACAAGACCAGGCTGAGCAAATTACCCTTGACCCCTAAGCCTGTATTATACCACCCCTGATCAAGTGTTCCACATCTCCAGTGTGGAAACGTTTATGAATTGTCTTTGGCCTCAGAAACTACAGAGGCTAAGACACTGTCTGCACACCCAAGAAGCTGATGTGTAATTGATTAGTTCTTTCATCAGTACAACTCATTGATTCTGTTAGAGGGCTGAATAGACACACAGTGGGTAAAGACAGATAAATAAACAGGAAATCATCGAAGCCTTTGTTTATAGGATGCCTTTAAGAAAATTAGAGGCATACACACCCAGGATCTCCATGGCTTAGTGAGATATTGTAAATTCACGCAAACTAGAAAAAAAGTGCTGCTTCTTTCGGGTGGAGGTAATCCCACACTAAGATACATGGTTTGGTATGTATCTCAGCCACAAATCACACCTTAGCTGGGCAAGTGTGTGTAGTCACCAATCTGCACAACCATATAGAACGGACCTGAGATGTTGTATTTCTTCACTTAAACACACACACACATAAGTAAAAGCCACACAAAAAAAAGTTAGCAAGAAGGCCGGGCACGATGGCTCACGCCTGTAATCCCAGCATTTTGGGAGGCCAAGGCGGGCGGATCACCTGAGGTCAGGAGTTTGAGACCAGCCTCACCAACATGGTAAAACCCCGTCTCTACTAAAAATACAAAAGTAGCCAGGCGTGGTAGTGCGCATCTGTAATCCCAGCTACTTGGGAGGCTGAGGCAGGAGAATCACTTGACCCCAGGAGGTGGAGGTTGCAGTGAGCAGAGATCGTGCCACTGCACTGCAGCCTGGGCAATGAGAGTGAAACTCTGTCTCAAAAAAAAAAAAAAAAAAGTTAGCAAGAAGGAGTCACACTAAAGATATAAAGAGTGCATCTGGGACGGGCGCGGTGGCTCACGCCTATAATCCCAGCACCTTGGGAGGCTGAGGCGGGCGGATCAGGAGGTCAGGAGATCGAAACTATCCTGGCTAAAACGGTGAAACCCGTCTCTACTAAAAATACAAAAAATTAGCTGGGCGTGGTGGCAGGCGCCTGTAGTCCCAGCTACTTGGGAGCCTGAGGCAGGAGAATGGCGTAAACCCGGGAGCGGAGCTTGCAGTGAGCCAAGATCGTGCCACTGCACTCCAGCCTGGGTGACAGAGCGAGACTCCGTCTCAAAAAAAAAAAAAAAAAAAAAAAGAGTGTATATGAAGTACAATATTGTAGAGACTCACCATCTTTAAGAGGCCAAAAACCGGTGATGTGATCATCATTGAGATGGAGACCAATTGGTAGGTATACTTACAAAATGTCTTGTGACTACTTCCTTGGTAAAAATAACTGTAAGAAATTCATATTTTCAGAACACAGAGATGTCAGGTCTGGGATTTGATTGGATTCCAGTTACAAGCTAATAAGTTAGCCTGTTACTGTTTCACAGACACTGGCAGAAGACATGAAATTCCTGGATCAGAGACAAAGACTTTATGACTGATGGCACAGTAGGCAGCATAAGCATCAGCTTATTTATATCTATTCTCTCTGTCCTCGAGTCTTATGATGGGAGCAACAGGATGGATGCTGCACACATGGTGTGTTTGCATTGCAGCTGATAAAATGCTGATAAAATTTTTACAGCAGATAGTAAGTGAGACTGGTCTTTGTCCTGGGAGAACAAACCTTACCTCTCAAGGTTCCCAGCTACATAAATAACTCTATGAAATAGGTTAAAGAGTGGTCTTGGCATATCCAACAAAACATAAGTGTACACGAGGCCCTAGGGGGACTCTCTTTTCCAGCAAGAGAATATTTAGTATTAACATTCCTATTAAGAATGGCTTAATGATAAAGAAATTGATATTTGCAGAAAAACCACTTACTTATGAAATGTGCTATATATTTTCTCTTCCCATTATTATTAATAGACTTAGAACGGATTATGTCTATGTCTCAAGCCTTACTCAAGGTTATCTATAACTTAAAGAAAAAAACCAGAAATGCAAGACGTAGTGATGTACTCCAAAATCTGTGCATAGAACACTTAGAAATGAAATTCATGCTTTCTTTCCGAATTTGAAAGAAACACACTTGTAAAAGAAAATTCAGAAAACTATTTTAAAAACATTTAAAAGTCACACATAATCCCACCTCTCAAAGACCACAATTACAATTTTATTTGGGTGAATTTACTTTTCATCTATGCTCTGTACATATTATTACACAGTTGCAATCATATTTTAAGTACAGCTGTACATCCTGCTTTCATTAATAAGTAGTTTTCCTAATTTGATTATATATGTAACATGCTTAATGCTCAATGGCTACATAGTATTTCATGATATTGTTGCGTCATATAACCACTCAACTATTGCAACTGTTTCAATTATTCACTATTATAAATAATCCTACAGGATGTACAAAGCATAACGCTTTCAACAGAACACTGTCCAGAAGAAAACGCTAACAGTCCTCTGAAATCAATACTTTGAACAGGAATGCGGACTACATTTAAACTTTTCTTCCTTAGATATCCTATTTACATTTCAAAAATCTGAGACAACATAATCATATGATTAATTTCCACTCTTATGTGTGAATCCCTTTATTCTTAAACCAGAAGAGATGTAGGCCCTACCCAACATTCAATCTCACTTCCTCCTTGCTAATAGCACTTCTATATTATTCAGACAGACAATGTACCCAATTAAAAGACTACAGCCACCAACCTTCTTTATAGTTAGGTATAATTATATGATTAAGTTTGAGAAATTGAGATGTAAGTGGAAGCCACTGAAAGGGATTTCTAGAAAGCCTCCTTTAAATGGTGGTAGACAATAGAAAAAGCTGTTTTGTTACTTTCCTTCTTCCTGGAAGGTTGATGTGGTAGCTGGTGCTCAAGCAGCCATCTTAGTCAATGAGGCAACCTGAATACGGAAGACATAATCAGGAATGGCAGAGCAGAAAGACAGAAGCAGTCTGGTGCTCTGTGACCATGAAAACACCACATCAGTGGTAACCTGCTGCTGTACTGCCCAACTTCAAACCCTAATTCTGTTATTTCCTATCCGTACAACTTTGAGCAAATTATTTAGTTTTTCTATTTTTTCACCTGTAAAATTGGGATAACTGTCCAGTTCATAGGATATAAAGTGCTATGAACCCTGAATATCTGAGGCAGGCCTCAGTTAATTTAGAAAGTTTAAAGGCCTGGCGCGGTGGCTCACACCTGTAATCCCAGCACTTTGGGACGCCAAGGCAGGCAGATCACGAGGTCAGGAGATCAAGACCATCCTGGCTAACGTGATGAAACCCCATCTCTACTAAAAATACAAAAAAAAATTAGCTGGGTGTAGTGGTGGGCGCCTGTAGTCCCAGCTACTTGGGAGGCTGAGGCAGGAGAATGGCGTGAACCCGGGAGGCGGAGCTTGCAGTGAGCCAAGATCGCGCCACTGCACTCCAGCCTGGGCCACAGAGTGAGACTCCATCTCAAAAAAAAAAAAAAAGAAAAGAAAGAAAGAAAGTTTATTGCCGGGCGCGGTGGCTCACACTTGTAATCCCAGCACTTTGGGAGGCCGAGGCAGGCAGATCACGAGGTCAGGAGATTGAGACCACGGTGAAACCCCGTCTCTACTAAAAATACAAAAAATTAGCCGGGCGTGGTGGTGGGCGCCTGTAGTCCCAGCTACTCGGAGAGGCTGAGGCAGGAGAATGGCGTGAACCCGGGAGGCAGAGCTTGCAGTGAGCCAAGATCGCGCCACTGCACTCCAGCCTGGGCGACAGAGCGAGACTCCATCTCAAAAAAAAAAAAAAAGAAAGTTTATTTTGCCAAGGTTGAGGACGCACCCATGACACAGCTTCAAGAGGCCCTGATGACATGTGCTCAAGGTGGTCGGAGTACAGTTTGGTTTTAGACATTTTAGGAAGACATGAGACATCAAACAACATATGTAAGATGAACATTGGTTTAGTCCAGAAAGGCAGGAGAACTGGAAGCAAAGGTGGGACGACTCATAGCAGGGAGGGGGCTTACAGATCATAATAAATAAGAGACAAACAGTTGCATTCTTTTGAGTTTCTGATTAGCCTTTCCAAAGGAGGCAATCAGATATGCATTTATCTCAGTGAGCAGAGGGCTGACTTTGAATAGAGTGCAAGGCAGGTTTGCCCTGAGCAGTTCCCAGCTTGACTTTTCCCTTTAGCTTAGTGATTTGGGGACCCCAAGATTTCTTTTCATTTCACAGTGCTTAGAACAATGCCAGAAAATAACAAATATTCTATTATAGTTTCCCATTATTTGTATTAGATCATCCCTAGACTACCTACCTTCAGACTTATTTTATGGGAGAGAAATAAAGCCATAGATACTTACTTAAGATACCTAAGGGGACATCTATTGCATTGTATGTAATTATAATAACTATATATAACATATATGACATCTATTTTATATGTAATAAAACTTAGCCCTGAATCACTAGGACATCTCCTTTCTTCATGCTGTGACTGATTCCCTTTGCTGCATCTTCTTTCATAAATATATATCATTAAGTTTTTTCTAATTATTTCTTTATATCCGTTTCTGACTCTTCCTTTTAACAACTGTATCCTGGTTCCTGATTCTTTCCTTTGAATGATAAGGACCACTGCATGAAACAAAGTAGTATTTATAAATAATACATCTTAAAAATTAGTATATATTTTTTCTCCTGTAAATGGTAGCATGATTCTGAGCCCAGGCTTTTTTCATTAAATTATTTATTAAAGTATAATGTACCTACAGAAAACGGCATAAATTTTAAGCATACAGCTTCATAAGAAAAGTTCTTTTACATTCTCCAGATTCCAAAAGAGAAAAGGAAAAAAATAACAACAGGCACAATGAGCTTTAGAATATCACCTAAAATTATATTTCCCCTAATGTTTTAAGAAATTTTAAGCCAGCTGGGCACAGTGGCCCATGCCTGTAATCACAGCACTTTGGGAGGCCGAGACGGGTGGATCACGAGGTCAGGAGATCGAGACCATCCTGGCTAACACGGTGAAACCCCGTCTCTACTAAAAATACAAAAAAAAAATTAGCCGGGCGTGGTGGCGGGTGCCTGTACTCCCAGCTACTCAGGAGACTGAGAAAGGGGAACGGCGTGAACCCGGGAGGTGGCAGAGCTTGCAGTGAGCTGAGATCATGCCACTGCACTCAAGCCTGGGCAACAGAGCAAGACTCTGTCTCAAAAAAAAAAAAAAAAAAAGAAATTTTAAGCCTAACAATCAAAGTTATATATTGTTAAAATGAATACCCATATACTATTTACTTATATTTACCAATTGTTAATGTTTTCCCACATTTGCTTTTTCTCTTTTAACCATATGAAAATAAACTGCAGGGTCATAACACATCATCCCTAAATATTTTAGCACGTATCTCCTAAAAACAAAAACAGTCTCCTACTTAAATATAATACCATTATCACACCAAGAAATTTAACATTAATATTGCCTAATAGTCTATATTCAAATTTCCAGATTGTTTCCATTTTAATATTCTTCCCTACCTTTACCTCATCCTAGCTCCAATTATGGATTACACATTTCTATGGTTTGACATGTGTTTGTAGACTCCCATAAGCTCAGACAATTTCCTTGACTTTTTTTTTTCTTTCTTTCATGACTGACATATTTGAAGAGTTCAGGTAACTTTTCTTATAGAATGCTTCACAATCTGGATGTAAGGAAATGATTATTTCCTCATGATTCGATTAGGTTAAACATTTTTAGAAAGAATACTAGATAGGACATGTTATCCAAGATGCCACTGTGAGAACAAAGGTTGTTTCCTTGTGCAACTAAATAAGCCAATGTGAAAAACAAGATCTGTCTATATGATGGAGTGCAATCACAGATTAAAACAAAGATTAGAAAAAGAGTATGTGTCACCTTCTATTGGCAATAGAAATCAAAGGGCATTGTATTAGTCCATTCTCATGCTGCTAATAAAGACATACCTGAGACTGGGTGATTTATAAAGAAAAAGAGGTTTAATGGACTCACAGTTCCACATGGCTGGCGAGGCCTCACAATCATGGTGGAAGGCAAAGGAGGAGCAAAGGCATATCTTACATGGTGGCAGGCAAGAGAGCATGTGCAGAGGAACTGCCCTTTATAAAACCATCAGGTCTCATGAAACTTACTCACTTACGAGAACAGCACAGGAAAAAACAGCCCCCATAATTCAATTTCCTCCCATGGGTCCCTCCCATGATACATGGCGATTATGGCAGCTACAATTCAAGATGAGATTTGGGTGGGGACACAGCCAAACCATATTAGGCATCATGGCCCTAGGTTTTCCACTTGGAATAAAGAGTCAAAGAGTGCAACCTGTACTTTAGAGATTTCTTTACACTAAACTCTTTGAAGTGTTTATTTCTAAGGGTCAGAATTGCAGGGGACTTTCACATTCTGTATTATTTTTGAAATGTTTGAGTTTTTATAACAAGCAGATATGACTTTACTTTTATAATCAGAGAAACATATTCCAAAGATTTTTAATAGAGAAATATTTAATATAAAGATTTCTTACAGCAGGGGCTCAGCTTTTCTTACAAGATTAGGTAGCATAGGTTTCTGCTCTCACTAGCACCATAGTAAAACAAACACTGGGCAATACTAGCCCTTGAGTTTCAATGATGGTAAACATCTTCAGTTTTTCTACAGGACTTTAATGGATTTTCTTTTAAGTCTTCATATTTGCAGGGGGTGGGGGACAGGGAATTACAAACATTACAGAACAAAGGAACCATCATCAGCCGATTCTCTGATATAGAATAGACCCTTCAAATGCAGTCATCTCCCTTTGATTATTTTCTTTCCTCTTAAGCTTTTGTTTCAGATTCAAATACATTCCGAATAGATGCAATTAACCTTAATATGTATAACCTTACAGCACTCTACTGACTTTGAAGTAAGTAACCTTACTGTGTAATTGAACTAAGTTTCTTTTTTTCTCATTTCTGCTATGGTTCTACTGATTATTATAGGTATTATGTGTTTTCAAGCTTTCATCATCCTGTTGATTTATTGTTTCACCGTTCCAGCTGTCAAAGACTTTTTGAGCAATTCCCATTCATTTTTGATGATATTGTATTTGAACGAAAATGATTGCTCCCCAAGCCTTGGCAGACCACAAATGCGTACCATACTGAGGAATGGAATACAGGGCAGAAAAGTTGGAAATTCCTTCTAAACAGGACCATAATTTCTACCCTCCTGCACAAACAGGAATGTAAATTTGATCTAATCAAACCAAAATGGTTTTTTCCTTTTCATCCACTCTATCTCTTCTGTCATGCACAGAACTGTGCTTTTTAAACTGTCGGAGGTAACCCTCTAATGGGCTATGAAATCAGTTCAACGGATTTATTTTTAATGCACAAGAATAGAAACTGCCAGAGTACATCACATATAATAAAGGTGAAAATTGTTTTGTGAAATCTTTTCAGTTATATATACCCTAATATATACTCAGTCATGTACTAGGTCATGATGTCAAATGAATTGCTCACTGTAGGCTATGATCAGAAGTCTGAAAAAAAAAAATCACTGGAAGTTACTATGTTGTTGAGGTTGCACAGTGAGAGTGAGGTAACTGCTCTAATGTCAGAGGTGTTTGAACCAGAGAGATTCCATCTTGAATAGGGGCTGGGTAAAATAAGGCTAAAACCCGCTGGGCTGCATTCCCAGACAGTTAAGGCATTCTAAGTCACAAAATGAGGTAGGAGGTTGGCACAACACACAGGTCCTAAACACCTTGCTGATAAGAGTTTTCAGTAAAGAAGCCAGCTAAAACCCACCAAAACCAAGATGGCAACAAGAGTGACCAGTGGTTTTCCTCAATGCTACACTCCCATCAGCACCATGACAGTTCACAAATGCCATGGCAACATCAGGAAGTTACCCTAGATGGTCTAAAGAGGGAAAGCATGAATAACCCACCCCTTGTTTAGCATAAAATTAAGAAATAACCATAAAAATGGGCAACCAGCAGGCTTTGGGGCTGCTCTGCCTATGGAGTAGTCATTCTTTATTCCTTTACTTTCTTAATAAACTTGCTTTCACTTTGCTCTATAGACTTGCCCTGAATTATTTCTTGTGTGACATCCAAGAACCTTCTCTTGGGGTCCGGATCAGGACCCCTTGCCAGTAACACTAACACAAGACTACCAAGCTCACCTGTCATTTGTGAAAAGCAGCAGAACAAAGGGAATCCCCAGAGAAACTTTTCTCCTGTAAACTACTTCTCTATTCAAATCATTTTAAAGCTATGATGGGCTTCATGACATGTTATCCCAAAATATGGCACCTTGGTATTTGAGAAAACAGCAAAAGGAGGAAGGCCTCTCTGACCTGCTTCCATCTTTTTCCCCTGAAGCAAGCCATAAAAAATTTCTCTGACCTTCCTCTAAGGTAGGTCATAAGATCCTCATTTCACAGGGATCTTCACTCCTCCCTAAACCCATAAGAAAGAAATGGAGACATAGAGACACAAAGAATTTGAACAAACAGGCCTTGCTAAGCTGCCCCAGTTTATGTCATTAGACCATACTCCTTTTTGACCAATCATACTTCTATACACTATCCACTCTTCATCAAACCTAAGCATAAAAAGACACAGTTTTCAGGCCAGGCGCGGTGGCTGACGCTCGTAATCCCAGCACTTTGGGAGGCCGAGGCGGGCGGATCATGAGGTCAGGAGATCGAGACCATGGTGAAACCCCGTCTCTACTAAAAATACAAAAAATTAGCCGGGCGTGGTGGCGGGCGCCTGTAGTCCCAGCTACTCGGAGAGGCTGAGGCAGGAGAATGGCGTGAACCCGGGAGGCAGAGCTTGCAGTGAGCCGAGATTGCGCCACTGCACTCCAGCCTGGGTGACAGAGCGAGACTCCATCTCAAAAAAAAAAAAAAAAAAAAAAAAGACACAGTTTTCCCTGGTTCTTTGAATCTTCATTTTTGGATGCTCCTATGTCCTATAAAACTTATGTTAAATGAATGGGTATGCTTTTCTCTTGTTAATCTATCTTTTTTTATAGGGATATCAGCCATGAACCTAGGGATACCTAAGGAAAGAAATCTTCCCCTCTATGCAACTGTAAATGTCACATTATTGCTTCTATATTACCACTCTCTTTAGCCTATAGTACTTCTCTTTTCTTAATGTCAATATAAAACAATGATAGGGCTGGGCACGGTGGCTCATGCCTGTAATCTCAGCACTTTGGGAGGCCAAGTAGGGTGGATCATGAGGTCAGCAGTTCAAGACCAGCCTGGCCAACATGGTGAAACCACGTCTCTACTAAAAATACAAAAATTAGCCAGGCATGGTGGTGGGCACCTGTAATCCCAGCTACTCGAGAGGCTGAGGCAGGGGAATTGCTTGAAGCCAGGAGGCGGAGTTTGCAGTGAGCTGAGACGGCGCCATTGTACTCCAGCCTGGGCGACAGAGCGAGACTCCATCTCAAAAAAAAAAAAAAAAACAGTGATAGGTCCTTAGCTAGCTGTACTATCAATCCTTCTATCTATCCTCCATCCATACATCATATTCAAGATCCAGAATTTGGTAGATAGACATAGGTTTAAATACTCGTTCTGTCACTCAAAAAGCCATGAGATCTTGGAAAATCATTTTATTTTCAAGACTCAGTTTCCCCATCTTTAAGGTAGCAAATGGCTTATCATGAAGAGAATATTCAATAATGTACCTGAAATACTTAACACAAGGTCTAGCACATGGCTAATCATTGAAAACACGTGAGCTACTAATTGTTATTTTGGTTTTAGTCTCTCAGGGGTACCCAGTTTAATTATTCCAGATCATAACTAATTTACTTTATGCTACAACAGGATTCCAATGCTTCATTACATTTCTCATTTCAAAAATAAGTCAAATAGTATTAGTATCTGATAATCATTGAGACATCTACCTAGCTCATTGAGACATGTCATTAGGAAGAGTTAAATACTATCTGTTGCTTTATAAACTTTCTGCATGCTAGAGATTGACTTAAATAATCCCCTAATGAATAACCATCTATATTGAGCCATCAAGAAGATTACTCATTACAATCAATCACAGATACTCTCTTCCGATGTACTATTATTTCGTAACATTAAAAGGAACTCCAGCACTATCCAATTCTCCATCTCCAGGGAAGAATACTGGCCTGATGCCTTCAGGCCACTTAGCATCTATAAGCAGAATTTTATTCTCATAATCATATAGAGAAGGAAATTGAAAATCCGGACATTGCAGTGAGGAAGAAATAGTGAAAACAGTTCTAATATGCTCTAATAAGTTTGTAAAAACTTGCACTTAATTTCAGAATATTTTATGTGGCTTATTCAGATGCAAATAATGTGAGTCAAAATGACTTAAGTTCTGTCTTAGACATAAGAAACCATACTTCAGGATTTCAGAAAATAGACACTAAATAGTGATATTTATAAAAATTGAACACTATCACTTAGTGACCTATTATATATCCCACCTTGTATTCCATCTTATAATTACAAAATACTTTACAAAATTTAACAATGCTTTTTAAGGAGAAAAGAGAAAAATCAGGATTGGCCATGATGAACTGCTCTTACTAAACCATCATTTATTCTCCCTTTATCTCCCTTGAGAGTTTGGGGATGAAGAGAAGGATTACAAAGATTATTTCCTTCCCTCAAGCATAACAAACTGGTGGGATGCAGTGAGGTTGGATTAAGGAAATTAGGAAATGTTTTTCTGGGCCCTAAAGGAGGAAATGAGAAAAAGAATGGGTTTCCCCAATCTGCATAGATAACATGCCAACAACAGACATAAATAAGATGTCTAAGTGTTGAGGTTGCACTAGGGTGTTTTAGAGACTGTATTAGTTTGAGTCCTTCAGAAGCTGACAACAAGACGGGGTTAGACATGCGAGAGATGGATAAGGGGGAATGCTTGTGAAGGATGACAGGGGGAGCAGGGGTAGGCAAGGAAAGCTTTGAGAACAAGACTGGGTCTGATTACTATTGCCAAAACCTAAATAAAAGACAGTGAGAGAGGCCTTCCCAAAGAAAATTGTATTTATTCTGGATTGAGCATTGCAATGGGAATACAGTGGGTATATTCAAGAAGGCAAAGGAAGACAAGAGTTTTTTCAGGAAAAGTGAGGAGGGTGATACAAGTTGTTTGAGACAAATATCCTTGGCTACAAGAATCAACAAGGGGAGAATCAGTACAAGGCTGGACAGACAGTTGCTAGGCAGATGTCCTTGCAGAAGTATTTTTTGTGTAAGGTTGTAGCTTTTGTGCAAAGTTGTAGTTTTTGCAGAGCCTTTTGTGAGAGTTCTTGTTATCAGCCATATGTGCATGAGAATCTTCCCTTCATGGCCCCAGCTCCACGTGTTTGACACAAGTGACCTCATTTGATTCTGACAACTTTCATTCTATGAAAGGACCAAAGGAAAGAAGATTGAGTAGCAAGATCCTCAGAGTGTTGTACAGGTCTGAGAAAATCTTGGACACAAATATGGGGAGTCTTCTAGCAAAAGTTGCCTAATAGAGGAGTCCTACACGGGCCAGGAATAGGCTAGCACTAAAACCATCCCAAGAAAATTGTATAAAATTGAGCAAGAGAAAAACAAAACAATAAAATCTAACCGGGCTTGCAGCAGCAATCATCAAGCCAGCTTGCCCTTTGGTCCACTTCCTTGTAGCTGGTTGTTGCTTGCTAGCCCAGCTTTGAGCTGTCCAATGGACAACCCCAGATTTTCTAGCCCCTCACCCTCCATGAATCCCCTTAGAAACCCTTGCCCAGAACCCATGGAAGAAACAAATGTGAGGCTTGAGAATTCCTCCTGTTTCCTGAGAATGTCGCGATGATTAAACTCTTTCTCTGCTGCAAGTGCCATTGTCAGTGTTTGGGTCTGTTGCTGCACAGAGGGCGTACAAGCCTGGCAGTCCTGCAACAGCACTGGCACCCTGGAATGCTCAACCATTGGCTGGGATGGGTGCAGCACAAGCCAGCACTTATAGGCAAGGTGTAATGGATCCAAAAGGGTGGCAGCTGGGGCTGTCAGCTGACTGTGTTCCCCACTGTTAAGTTCTTCTGAAGACAATCTGAATAACAAGTTTCTCTGGCTGTCCAGAGACCGTTTAAACTCCTGTGATATAATAAAAAATAAGTATTTGGTCATGGTCCCTGGATCCTGGGACAGAGCTCCCAAAACCCTTGGGATTCCCAGAGTGCTAAGTGTCTTTTGTATGCTAATGACTATTGGTGAGGTCCCTAGACAGCTAGCTTAAGAACCGAGACTGGTAGCTAGAGAAACCAACTATGCGATTGGAGGGTTAAAACTTTCAGCCCCATCTCAATTTCTGGGGAGAGGTGGGGACTGGAGATTTAATCACCAATATGCCTAGGTAATAAAGCCTCAATAAAAGTTCTTGAACTATAAGGTTTGGGGGTCTTCCAGGTTGGCGAACACATCAAAGCATCTACCCAGAGTATGGAAACACTTCACACCCCACCACCTACCCCTTCATCCCCCAAGAGATGCCTTATGCATCTCTTCCACTTGACTGAGTTCTATCCTTTATGATAAGCCTGTAATCATAAGTACAGTAATTTCTGCAAGTTTTGTGAGTCACTCTAGTGAATTATCAAAACTGGGGAAGGGGAGATGCATGGGAACCCCCAACTTTGTAGTCTGGTGGGTAGACATACAGGTAGCTTGGAGACTCCATTTGCAGCTAGTGTCCAGAGTCTGAAGTGGGGGGCAGTTTTGTGGGACTGAGCCCTTAATTTGTGGGATCCACACTAACTCTGAGTAGTTAGTGTTAGAACTGAACTGTGGGACACCTAGTTGGGGTCAGAGTTAGTTGCTGTTAGAATGACATATTTGGTGTCAGGAAAAAAAACACACACACACAACTCCTAATGATCCTGTAGACCAAAGCTCAAATGTCATGTCTGAGGAAAGATTTTCCTGCTCCCAAGACCAGCTCAGACCCTGGCTTTCCTTGCAAGCTTGTCCAGCCCAGGGCCCACAAGGTGCATGTAGCCCAGGTGGCTCAGGATGGCTTTGAATGTGGCCCAACACAAATTCATAAACTTTCTTAAAACATTGAGGCTTTTTTGAGATTTTTTTTTTTTTAAGCTCATCCACTATCATTAGTGTTAGTGTATTTTGTGTGGGGCCCAAGATGATTCTTCTTCCAATGTGGCCCCAGGAAGCCAAAAGATTGGATACCCCTGCTTTAAAGTATACATATTTATTCACATATTAATAAATCTCTGTCCCATCAATTAGACAGTAAGCTTCATAAGGGCTTATTTTGTGTTGAATAGTTAATTGTTCCTAGTTTTTAATTAGTTCTTTTAAGCTAGAGATCCTCTCATTCCATGGTGGTTATGAGGATTGAAAGAGTTAATATACATAGTGTGCTTTCACATACTAGGTACCACATAAGTGTTATTATTATTATTGCTCATGTTGAAGTCTCTACAATACTAATACGAAGCAGGCTACAAAAATGTTAAGATTAACATAATTTGTGGCTCACGCCTGTAATCCCAGCACTTTGGGAGGCTGAGGCGGGTGGATCACGAGGTCAGGAGATCGAGACCACAGTGAAACCCCGTCTCTACTAAAAATACAAAAAATTAGCCGGGCGTGGTGGCAGGCGCCTGTAGTCCCAGCTACTCGGGAGGCTGAGGCAGGAGAATGGCGTGAACCCGGGAGGTGGAGCTTGCAGTGAGCCGAGATCGCACCACCGCACTCCAGCCTGGGCGACAGCGAGACTCCGTCTCAAAAAAAAAAAAAAAAAAAAGATTAACATAATTTATATACAAATTCAGCTCAAGTTAAGTGTAAAATAAAATTCCATATTATAGGTTCATTTTCAAAATATCTGTTTATTTTCTTCAAACAGCATCAAGCTAAAGGACCAGGTATGGTTAGACAAGTACATGAATGTGAACTCAACCCTGTATTACTAGCACAGGCAAGACCCCATTTCCCAGAATTGGATAAAACTAGGTAAATGCATGTCTTTGTCTTATATTTATCTAGAGGTGATATAAATAATGTAAAATATTTACAAACAAGCAGAATATTAAAAGGAAGGATAAAGGTTTACTTTGGATTAGAAGTTTGTGTAAGCTTTTTTCTCTTTTAATTTGTATAGATAGCTTTGATATTTAAGGACAAGACAAAAATCACCAAGTAAAAATAATTGGGAAAGCCAGTATTAATTAATAAATACTTATAATAACTTAAGTGCAAATTCCATCAAGAACTCAATCTTGGCCTGGCACGGTGGCTCATGCCTGTAATCCCAGCACTTTGGGAGGCTGAGGCAGGTGGATCACAAGGTCAGGAGTTTGAGACCAGCCTGGCCAATATGGTGAAACCCTGTCTCTACTAAAAACACGAAAATTAGTCAGGCATGGTGGCATGTGCCTGTGGTACCAGCTGCTCGGGAGGCTGAGGCAGAGCAGTTGCTTGAACCTGGGAGGCAGAGGTTGTGGTGAGCTGAGATTGCGCCATTGCACTCCAGCCTGGGCAACAGAGTGAGACTGTCTCAAACAAACAAAAAAAAAGAACTCAATATTTTCTGAGAGTCTATCAGAGGTACTCAGAATAATTTAATGGCCGGGCGCTGTGGCTCACGCCTGTAATCCCAGCACTTTGGGAGGCCGAGGCGGGCGGATCACGAGGTCAGGAGACCGAGACCATCTTGGCTAACACGGTGAAACCCCGTCTCTACTACAAATACAAAAAATTAGCCGGGCGAGGTGGCAGGCGCCTGTAGTCCCAGCTACGCGGGAGGCTGAGGCAGGAGAATGGCGTGAACCCCTAGGGGCGGAGCCTGCAGTGAGCCGAGATCGCGCCACTGCACTCCAGCCTGGGAGACAGCGAGACTCCGTCTCAAAAAAAAAAAAAAGAATAATTTAATATATTGATAGCCACAGATTTTTACTAGTATACTTTGTTTCTATGCAAATAGGTGGTTTATTTATTTATTTTTTGAGACAGGGCCTCACTCTGTTGCCCAGACTGGAGTACAGTGGTACAATCACAGCTCACTGTAGTCTTGGAGCTCTGGAGCTCAAGCTGTCCTTCTGCCTCAGCCTCTCGAGTAGCTGGGACACAAGTATGTGCCCCCGTGCCCAGATAATTTAAATTTCTTTTTTTTTTTTTGGAGAGACAAGGGACTCCCTTGTTACTCCTGGACTAAAGCAATCCTCCCACATTGGCTTTCCAAAGTGCTGAGGTTACAGGCACAAGCCCCTGCACCCGACCACAAGTAGGTGTTTTAAACCAGTGTTGTTTTTTTTTTTAACAAGGCACAAACACTCAACTTAAGAGTGACAGCATAGTACTTTACCAGGAATAAAGTTATGTTTTACACATATACACGTGGAAAAATTAAAACCCTATGAAGTTGGTATTGTCTTATATTAAATAATGAGGAAACTGAGGCATAAAGTAGCTAAGGATTTTGTTCAAAGAGCAAGTGATGGCATAATCAGAACTTGAACCCAGGTCTACCTGGCATCAGAGCCCATATTCCTAATCCCCACACTGGGGCTGCAGGGGGAAATTAATGGAAGGATGCATACAAATCTTTTACCATATAAATAAATTCACATTATGAGTGGACAAATGAAACTGTACTATTAAAGCACTTTATCCTCTTTTTTTTTTTTCTTTTTGGTTTGTTTTGTTTTGTTTTTGAGACAGAGTCTTGCTCTGTTGCCCAGGCTGGAGTGTAGTGGCGCAATCTCGGCTCACTGCAAGCTCCGCCTCCCGGGTTCACGCCATTCTCCTGCCTCAGCCTCCCGAGTAGCTGGGACTACAGGCGCCCACCACCACGCCTGGCTAATTTTTTGTATTTTTAGTAGAGACGGGGTTTCACCGTGGTCTCGATCTCCTGACCTCATGATCCACCCGCCTCGGCCTCCCAAAGTGCTGGGATTACAAGCGTGAGCCACCGCGCCCGGCCCAGCTAATTCTACTGAGATATTTGCCATTCATTTTCCTTGGTTTTCCAACTTCATTAAAACAAACAAGTGAGAAAGTGATTCTAAGTAACTAATGGAGACGCAAAAAAAATTCAAAGTCGTCCCAACAGGATCTCAGACATCAAACCCCTAAAAGGGAATATATAATTCTGTACTTACTGCAACTGGTTCACGTGAGGAAAAAAAAAAAAAGGAAGACTCTGTGAGAGATAACTAAACACTTCCTGGTATTTTTTAATGGTTTATTTGAAAATATTTTTAGGAATCGCAAAACAGTGTGCAGTGAGGTCTTCAGGGTATTAAGGCCTGGAATAACCCATCAGAAAGCTGCCTCTTTCTGAGCAATTTGATCTAGCAAGATTCCAGCATAATTACAACCAAATAAGAAAACAGATTCAACAGTTAATACTTATGCGATGATATGAGCTTAAAAATAAATGGTTATATCTAAATAAATGCTTTTTAACAGAAAAAAAGTTATGCAAATCATGTTCATCATTAACTATTCATGGATATCAGACCATATGTCTATGACCTTTGTTACTGTTAAGTACTATAGCTTGTAGATACGTGGGTTACTTGAAAGTAATTGGCTGCTTCTACTGTGGCAAGACACTAATTATTCTGAGGAGGAAAGAAATACAACAATCTCTAATTGATTTCCAGATTATCCACCCCACCTAAGGGTAAACCTAAGCTGAATAATAATATTAAAGGCCTGGTACTTTCAAAAGCTAAGGGATGAAAGAAAATCTACTGTTTATCGGCCATAAGGCTATATACTGTTTCTTAGCAACCAGCGTTTGTCTTTCAGAGGACTAGAAGTCCATGAAAAAGGAGACACTAAAAATAAAACCATTTGGACAGTTCCAATTCACAGAGGCAGCACTTCAAAGGCAGTGATGTTGTGATAAACCATACTGTTGAGTTAAAGAAGTTCATTCCATTGGCTGGAAAGACAGGCTCATGACACTTGCATAATAAATGTTTCCCGGATACTCACGGCAGTCCCTGAACCAAAGACCAGGAATAAAAGCTACCTATCTGTTCCTGCATAGAGCACATATCAACATCAGGTACGAGAGGTACTATGGTCACTCACCTCTCAGCTCCTCTCCTCTGGTTGTAAGAGGCTAGTTTATCTGGGAGTCTTGCTGGGATGTAGGCTTGCTCCTACCTAGAGGCAGAATTTGAATCTTCTACCCCATATCACATTTCTTGTTGACCCTTACCTGTTAGTGTCTGATATAGTAATTCCGTTTAGGACACTGAGCTTAGTTTTTCTGTTTTGTTTTGTTTTGAGACAGTCTCACTCTGTTGCCCAGGCTGGAGTGCAATGGCACAATTTCCACTCACTGCAACCTCCGCCTCCCGGGTTCAAGCAATTCTCCTACCTCAGCCTCCCAAGTAGCTGGGACTACAGGCGCGTGCCATCACACCCAGCTTATTTTTTATTTTTAGTAAAGACTGGGTTTCACCATGTTGGCCAGGCTGGTTTCGAACTCCTGACCTCAGGTGATCTGCCTGCCTTGGCCTCCCAAAGTGCTGGGATAACAGGCTTGAGCCAACGCGCCTGGCCCGGCACCAAGTTTTTTTTTTCTGAGACAGAGTCTCGCTGTCGCCCAGGCTGGAGTGCAATGGCGCGATCTCGGCTCACTGCAGGCTCCGCCCCCCGGGGTTCATGCCATTCTCCCGCCTCAGCCTCCTGAGTAGCTGGGACTACAGGCGCCCGCCACCTCGCCCGGCTAATTTTTTGTATTTTTAGTGGAGACGGGGTTTCACTGTGTTAGCCAGGATGGTCTCGATCTCCTGACCTCGTGATCTGCCCGCCTCAGCCTCCCAAAGTGCTGGGATTACAGGCGTGAGCCACCGCGCCTGGCTGGCACCAAGTTTTTAAAAACAGTAAGGGAAAAGTTATTTCCATACTGGTTGGAGTATGAGTTCTGGAGATACCTGGAAAATGACATCTTACTGGATGCCTAGGCAGTTCCTACACACCCATATCTTTCAATCCTGTTGCCAGTCACAAAACTTAGGAAAGTAGTGTTCCTGGAAGGAACCAGGCTAGTTATTTACCAAAGGACTGCAAACTAGCCGACTCAATTTATAAGGTACCGCATGGATACTTTCATTTAAGCAAATGAGCTTTCATTCAGTCAAAATCCCTGTTGTTGGGCCCCTGTGGTTTTAAACTCCAAGGACCAAGAAGGTGCTTGTGAGTGAGTATGTCTGCGGCCCGGGCTCCCGCCCCGAAGCCAGGTTGTTAAAATACTCACTGCCTCTGGCCCGCGTGCAAGACGCTCTCCCGCGAAGGGCTCTCAGGGGCTGCCTCCAAACCCTGTCTCTGGTCTTCCAGGGGGCTCAGCTCCCCGTGCCGCCCATAAGTGTCCTGGGGATTCCGGGTCGGGCGGGAGGCAGGGGAGGCGCCGAGCCCGGAGCTCACCACTCTATTGCGGGTGTACATGGTTCACAGCCCTCGGGTCCCGGGCCGCCGTTGCTGCGGGAGGGATGCTGCTGGGACGCTTAGCGAGTCTCAAGATGGGATTCCGAAGTGCAGAGGCAGCGGTTTTAACAGCTGAGTTTCGGTTTCTCAGAATCAGCAGCAGACTGCGCCCGCCCCACAGAACTTCCCCTTGTATTCTCCACTGAAGCCTCCTCCGACCTTATCGCGGGTTAACAGCCCAGGATGTTGACTTGAGCTGGCTTGGTCGGCTACAGGTGAGACGGTTTAAAGTCTCACAATCACCTTAGAGGTTAATCAGAATAACTGGGATCAGCCACGGACACCTGGTGAGCGATTAGCCCGCAAAGTGACTACAATCCTGAAAGATACTTGAGAAACTGTTTAACAGGCAACTCTAATTTGAGGTTACCGCTGGATATTTGAGACTGTAAAAAATATATTAACCTTAAAATACCAGAGATTAGGTCAATAACTAAAATCATCTCAACAAAATGTCGCCTTTTATCAGTAATGACTGCTGTGTGGCTGTTCCCAATGCACATACTTTCAAGTTAGAGGAAATGGAAACTGAAATCAAAAGAAAACAAAAACCCACAAAGCCGGAGAAGTAAGCTAAGGTAGACATGATTCTCCAGGCAGCCTTGCTAAGTAATTGACTAGACATTCGAGAACTATTAAAAATACCTGCTCTGTGCAGAACAGTGTGCAGTGGTGATGTGGGGACATTTTAAAATATGGATTTGTAAGGCTCAGTTTCTGTAGGTCCAGGGGTGAGCTCTGGCATTCATATTTTTGAAAAGCTCCCAGATGATTCTGATGTGTGCCAAGGTTGGTCACCAGGGTCACAATGCCATCTACACAAAGATGAGTGAAGGCTCTTCCCTCACATTACAGGCATTCTAGGAGTATCCTAGTAGACAGGTAAACAAATGGGAATGCCACTTTGGGATAAATGAAATGACAGGCAGCTGTGGAGGCACAGGGAAACTAGGGATTGGCCCTCTGAGTAATTCAGGAAGAGGGACATTTGAGAATGAGCCACCAAAGACATAGGAATTCACCAAGAAGAAGGAGATGCTATGGCAGAGGCTTGTCACTTAAAATGACATGGTGTGCACTTAATTCCAGGGGTTGTCATGTGGCTGGAGCACCCCAGCCCTAGGTCAGCAAGGCACTTAGGAGCTGGACTGTCTTCCTTATATTATTGGTGCTTAGAACAAAAAGACACATGCAGGTTTGATAGCTAATGAAAGAATGAAATTGAAGGGTGGGCAAGGGTGGGACAGGAGAGGAGAAAATAATGACAAGGAACGTGGTAGGAAAGGCAGTCAGGATTTCTATGCCATCCTAAGACATTAGGGTTTTGTAGAGTAGGCCAGAGTTTCACAAATTTCAGTAAGCATCAGAACCACTTGGAGGAGGGTGTGTTAAAACAGATTTATGGCCAGGAGTGGTGGCTCACTCCTGTAATTCCAGTACTTTTGGAGGCCGAGGCAGGAGGATCACCTGAGGCCAGGAGTTTAAGGTCAGCCTTGGCAGCATGTTAAGACCTCATCTCTACAAAACAAATAAATAAAACATAAAAGACATTTCACATGAGAGATTAGCATAGATAAACACTAGATGAAAGAGAGAATCGAGTACTGGAAGGCAGCAGAGAGAAGGGGAGATGGCTTTTATAGTGCTTTGAGACCAGCTCTGCCACATACTGGCCACACAACCAAGGCCAAGTCTCTTATTTCCTCAGAGGTCCAGTTTCTTCCTCTGCCCTACGTGGGTATTGTGAGGAATAGAGATCATCCACATCAGTGGTTCTCAAATGGAGTTGATTTTTCCTCTAGCAGACATCTGGCAATGCCTGGAGATATTTTTGATTGTGAAGCCTCAAAGTGAGTAGGTGCTACTAGCATCTAGTGTGTAAAGACCAGGGATGCTGATAAACATCCTACAATGCACAGAATAGGCCCACAAGACAAAGAGTTGTCCTGCCCTAAGTGTCAACAGTGTTGACGTTGAAAAATCCTGATCTTCACAATAGGCCTATCTTACAGCCCCAGTAATTTAACGGTTGCTGTCTTTATGGTGACTTTTAGCTTTGTGACTGGATAGGAGGTAGAACCATTAACCTAGATGAGGGACAAGCTTTGAGGGAAGTTCTAATTGTCTGTTTAGGTGCTGTTGGGTGTGAGGCACCAGCGGGGTGAGAAACGCAGACCTAGAGATCAACAAAAAGAGGAACAGCATGGCCTTTCTGGAGGCCATCTTCCACATTGTTCTTTACTAGGAAAATACCCCTGCAACTCTTGTTTCAGAGAAGAAAATTATTTTGGTGGTTGGATGAAATTTAAAGTTTGAGGAAGGGAAAACCCACATTGGGGGAAAACTGATTCTCCTGAAGGAGCTGGTAATAGGGATGTTGGCCTCAAGAATACACTTAGTTAACCATATTTGTTTCACAACGCAACCACATCTCACACCAAAGTTTCAAACCTGAGATTTCTCACTCCATTCACTTCTTGTTTTACCTGAGATTTCTCACTCCATTCACTTCTTGTTTTACCTGAGATTTCTCACTCCATTCACTTCTTGTTTTACCTGAGATTTCTCACTCCATTCACTTCTTGTTTTGCCACATTCTCAAAGTGTTTTTAAAAATGTGAATGTGAGGCCAGGCGCGGTGGCTCATGCCTGTAATCCCAGCACTTTGGGAGGCCGAGGCAGGCAGATCACGAGGTCAGGAGATCGAGACCATCCTGGCTAACACAGTGAAACCCCGTCTCTACTAAAAATACAAAAAATTAGCCCAGCATGGTGGTGGGTGCCTGTAGTCCCAGCTACTCAGGAGGCTGAGGCGGGAGAATGGCGTGAACCCGGGAGGCGGAGCTTGTGGTGAGCCAAGATCGTGCCATTGCACTCCAGCCTGGGTGACAGAGTGAGACTCCGTCTCAAAAAAAAAAAAAAAAGTGAATGTGATTTATAATGGCAACAGACATCTACAGGCTCCTTTTGGATGCCCGAGAATGGGCTCTCTACCTGTGTATCATCCATTCTTTCATCATAGGTGTGTGCATTTGGGTGAAAATATGGGCTGGCCTTTTACTGGAATTGTTCTGGGGTGCGTTCTTCTACAGCGGTGGCTGGTGGAGAGAAGCAGAGGTGAGTGGGGAGGGTCCTGGGCCCCCATCCCCATTTAGCCAAGTACTTTAGCCCCTTATCTCTTCTACTCACTGGGCTACTGCCTAATTTTGTTTGAAGCAAGAATTCAATCGCTTTTAAGTTTGAAAAACCACCGTACTAGACAATTACCTAGGAATATGTTTTTTTTGTTTTTTTTGTTTGTTTGTTTTTGTTTTTGTTTGTTTTGAGACAGAGTCTCACTCTGTCGCCCAGGCTGGAGTGCAGTGGTGCAATCTCGGCTCACTGCAAGCTTGGCCTCCCGGGTTCACGCCATTCTCCTGCCTCAGCCTCCTGAGTAGCTGGGACTACAGGCGCCCGCCACCATGCCCGGCTAATTTTTTTATATTTTTTAGTAGAGACGGGGTTTTACTATGTTAGCCAGGATGGTCTCGATCTCCTGACCTCGTGATCCGCCCGCTTCGGCCTCCCAAAGTGCTGGGATTACAGGCGTGAGCCACCGCGCCCAGCAGGAATATGTTTTAAGAGACATGAGAAAGAAGTGAAATCTAGTGGGATTGTTAGATTACCTGAAATTTGGCCAATTAGAGGTTCATTTAGGAAATGTTTTTCTTTTCAAATGAAACTGCCTCTGGGAAATAATCATGTATTCGTTCCTTTTGGTAAATGAGTTTAATCTGAGCAAAAGACATTTTGGTTGGGGAAGAGGAGAACTGAGTGAAAAGAAAAAGGATTCCAAAAGTTGTGTAAAGAAAAATGTAAAATGAGGCATTGTTGGGGAATGGAAATTCAGAAATACAATGAGCAATTTTAGCCAGCCCTATGAGCTCTAAGAGAGAAGATTAAATCAAAAAGAAACTTTACCAGTTTGTTTTACTGCAAACATGTCTAAGTGTGTCTTCTGTCTTTCAAGAAAAGAAATGGGAATATATATCTGATTTTTAAATTAATTGCCTTAGATTACTCCTGCATTAATATGTACAAATATAGGCTGGGCACGGTGGCTCAAGCCTGTAATCCCAGCACTTTGGGAGGCCGAGGCAGGCAGATCATGAGGTCAGAAGTTCAAGACCAGCCTGGCCAACATAGTCAAACCCCGTCTCTACTAAAAATACAAATAAGTAGCCAGGTGTGGTGGTGTGCGCCTGTAATCCCAGCTACGCAGGAGGCTGAGGCAGGAGAATCGTGTGAACCCAGGAGGCAGAGGTTGCAGTGAGCCGAGATTACGCCATTGCACTCCAGCCTGGGTGACAGTGCGAGACACCGTCTCAAAAAAAAAAAAAAAAAGAAAAAATGTACAAATATATAGAGAGATACATAAACTCTAAGACTTTTCTTGTCATAAAATGTGTCAATGAAAAAAATCTTAGTTTTTGAAAATTCTAAAAAGTTACATTTCCTTAAATTTGATTCTTCAGTGGAAAGTTAGATTAATCGAAGAGATTTAGGACAGCAGTTATCTAAAGGTTTTTTTTTTTTCTCTTCTAACAAAGGAGTTATGTAAAACTCTCTGAATATTTGGTATCTCCTCATTTTTAGTGTGTGTGTATGTATGTGTTTGAGCATATTTGTATTGTGACAATTTCATGTGAAATTCTTCAAATCCTACCATAGAATTGTGGAATGGTACAATTGTGAGTCACCATAAGTTCATACAAGAAATATCTTTTGAATGATAAGCATATATCATTCTTTTCATCAGACCCTGGAGCTACAGTGGCGAACAGACAGAATCCTGTTATTCCTGCTTCATATTTAGGAGCATCTAACCACTTTATTTTAAACAAGGAGACAGAGGCTTAGAGAAGCCACATGACTCACCAGCATTGTGCACAAACTAGTGGCATAGCTAGAACATAAATTTAAGTCTTCTGAGCCCCAAGTTTAGCTTTTCATATTTTGGAAGATGATTGTGACAAAACGTCTTTTTTGACAAAATTCAGAATTTGGCATGTTGTTTACTTATTGTAATTATCCCAATAAGCAGCTGTGCATTACTTTCTTTTTTTAAAAATTATGAATAATATTTTTATTACATTGTCTGGTTTTTTCTTGGAATCAGATTCCTCGCTACTCCAATATGGCTTTAACCACCTCTTGGTTTCTCAGCTAAGAATGCCTGCCTCAGTTCAGCCTGGAAATCCACCACAGGTACTTGCTGCTGCTGAGAACGCCTCGGGTATAACTGACACTCTTGGTTGCTCAGTGAGGCAGTCCTTCTGCGTTTGACTTGGACTTCCACCTCTGGTACGTGCTGTTCTGTAGTTCGTCTCAGGTGTAAGCGATCCCTTGCCCGCTCCATCACGTCACTGACCACTCCTCAGACAGATGCGTCAGGCATCTCCGGCGGCCGCTCCACTCTCAACTTTCCAAAATCAAAATGATTATGTCAAAGTTTCTGAACCTATCAGAATCAACGTTAATAAAAACCTTAACACTCCAATATCTACCCCTATAATTACACGATCAAATGATCTCTACAATGATACTGTTTTATACAACTTGTTAAAATTTCATGAATTGCAAACATGCTATATTTGGGCTAAAATGTCTTTTCTTTAACAGTGTTAAAATAGTGAGCCTTATAGTGTAGTGCAAAGAATTCTACTTAAGAATGGAAAGATATACTAATTTTTGGATGACAATGTGTACTGTCACTTGAGGAAATGAGGAATGTAGAAATGTGCTTTAAATGGTATTTCCTACCCTCAGATAGGTGGCTGAATTTCCTTGTTTGTAAATTCAAATCTGAGGAGTAGGTAACAGCTGGCATACCTGGGTTCTAACACTGTGTAGTAGCTGTCACAAGATCTCTGCTGGCTACAGGAATGGAAGGAATTTCCCTTAACTTTGGGGAAACTTCTGTAGACTCTGTCAGTGGCGTTGGCAGGGAGATTACCCTGAAGGGTTTCTTTAGCTGTGATAAATGAATCAAACAGAAACTCTGTAAAGTACTTTTCATTTTTTGTGTGTACTTTTTTTTTTTTTTTTTTTTTTTCAAACGAAGTCTCACTCTGTCAGTCAGGCCAGAGTGCAATGGCATGATCTCAACTCACTGCCACGTCTGCCTCCCAGGTTTAAGTGACTCTCCAGCCTCAACCTCCTGAGTAGCTGAGATTACAGGTGTGCACCACCACACTGGGCTAATTTTTGTATTTTTAGTAGAGACGGGATTTCTTTTTTTTTTTTTTTTTTTTTTTGAGACAGAGTCTCGCTCTTTCACCCAGGCTGGAGTGTAGTGGCGCGATCTCGGCTCACTGCAGGCTCTGCCCCCCGGGATTCACGCCATTCTCCTGCCTCAGCCTCCTGCGTAGCTGGGACTACAGGCGCCCACCACCTCGCCTGGCTAATTTTTTGTATTTTTAGTAGAGACGGGGTTTCACCGTGTTAGCCAGGATGGTCTCGATCTCCTGACCTCGTGATCCGCCCACCTCAGCCTCCCAAAGTGATGGGATTACAGGCGTGAGCCACCGCGCCCAGCCGATCAATCTGGTCTCAAACTCCTGACGTCAAGTGATACCCGCCTGCCTTGGCCTCCCAAATTGCTGGGATTACAGGCATGAGCCACCATGCCCAGCCTTAGGAGTACCAGTTATTTTTACCCAACATCTGTTCCTTTTCCAAAGATGCCCCTTCTTAGGGAACTCCTAATTGTTCCGATGTTTTAACTCCAAGCCAACACTTTTGTGAGCCTCATAGTCCTTCGTAAATATCACCAGGTATGTAAGAAAACATGTGGTACAGTGGAAACAGTAATGGCCACAAAGGCAGAAGATCTGAACTTGAGACCTGGCAAAGCCATTTAAAGAGTTTTGTGACCTCAGGCAATCATTGAAACTCTCTGAAATTTGGTTGCTTTATTTGTAAGATGGAAATATTAATCATAATAACCCCACCTGTCCAATCTACCTTTTAGAATCTTGTGAGGGCCATAAATTGCAGCTTGATGCAGTATATATTGATGTTATAATTTTTGAGTTGTCAATGTAAGAGCTTTATATATTTTTTCTAATAATACTTAAATTTGTCCTCAAAGAATTCTTTTTTTTTTTTTTTTTTTGAGATGGAGTCTCGCTCTGTCACCCAGGCTGGAGTGCAGTAGCGCGATCTCGGCTCACTGCAAGCTCCGCCTCCCGGGTTCACGCCATTCTCCTGCCTCAGCCTCCGGAGTAGCTGGGACTACAGGCGCCCGCCACCACGCCCGGCTAATTTTTTTTTTGCATTTTTAGTAGAGATGGGGTTTCACCGTGGTCCCGATCTCCTGACCTCGTGATCCACCCGCCTCGGCCTCCCAAAGTGCTGGGATTACAAGCGTGAGCCACCGCGCCCGGCCACCTCAAAGAATTCTTAACTTCAGTTTTAGTGGCTTTTGGTTTTAAATTGCTAAAGCATCACAGAGCTATATCTGTAGTGTTTTTTTTTTTTTTTTTGAGACAGAGTCTTACTCTGTCCCCCAGGCTGGAGTGCAGTGGTGCAATCTCAGCTTACTGCAAGCTCTGTCTCCCAGGTTCATGTCATTCTCCTGCCTCAGCCTCCCAAGTAGCTGGGATTACAGGCATGCACCACCACACCCTGCTAATTTTGTATTTTTAGTACAGACAGGGTTTCTCCATGTTGGTCAGGCTGGTCTTGAACTCCCAACCTCAGGTGATCCGCCTGCCTTGGCCTCTCTAAGTGCTGGGATTACAGGCGTGAGCCACTGCACCTGGCGAGTGTGTTTTATCATTTTTTTATTATTATTAATTTTTTTGGCACACAAACCAATAAACATTTTCTAAAAATACATACAAACAAAAAGATGCATATCAAACATATAAGGAAGGTTGCACATGGGAAGATGGGGAATAGAAATGGGGAGTGGGAATTAAAGAAAATAAATGAGAGAGGGACTTTATATCGATCAATGATAATAACTCAATCCTCTATTTCACAAAGAAGAAGGAGAAGGAAGAGGAAGAAAAAGAAAGTGGGATAAAGGATCAGAAAGGGAGGAAAATAGAAATAATTAGAGTATGACTCCAGGGTAGACCTGTTTTGTTGTCACTGGGTTGGTTGGTTGGTTTGTCTATTGTATTTTTCATATGTTTCACCATGTTGGCCAGGCTGGTCTCCAACTCCTAGCCTGAAGTGATCAACTCGCCTCGGCCTCCCAGAGTGCTGGGACTACAGGCGTGAGCCACCACGTCCAGCCCCCACATTGCTTCTGGCCTCCATGGTAGACCTCCCAGATGGGGGGGTCAGGCAGAGGCGCTCCCCACATCCCAGACCGGGTGGCCGGGCAGACGCAGTCCTCACTTCCCAGACGATGGGCGGCCGGGCAGAGGCGCTCCTCACTTCCCAGACGATGGGCGGCCGGGCAGAGGCGCTCCTCACTTCCCAGACGGGGCGGCCGGGCAGAGGCGCTCCTCACTTCTTCCCAGACGGGGCGGCCGGGCAGAGGCGCTCCTCACTTCTTTCCAGACGGGGCGGCTGGGCAGAGGCGCTCCTCACTTCCTAGACGGGGCGGCCGGGCAGAGGCGCTCCTCACTTCCCAGACGGGGCTGCCGGGCAGACGCGCTCCTCACTTCTTCCCAGACAGGGCGCCCGGGCAGAGGCCCTCCTCACTTCTTCCCAGATGGGGCGCCCGGGCAGAGGTGCTCCTCACTTCTTCCCAGACGGGGCGGCCGGGCAGAGGCGCTCCTCACTTACCAGACGGGGCGGCCGGGCAGACACGCTCCTCACTTCTTCCCAGACGGGGCGCCCCGGCAGAGGAGCTCCTCACTTCTTCCCAGACGGGGCGGCCGGGCAGAGGCACTCCTCACTTCCCAGACGATGAGTTGCTGGGCAGAGGCGCTCCTCACTTCCCAGACGATGGGTGGCCGGGCAGAGGTGCTCCTCACTTCCCAGACGATGGGTGACTGGGCAGAGGCGCTCCTCACTTCCCAGACGGGGCGGCCGGGCAGAGACGCTCCCCACCTGCCAGACGGGGCGGCGGCCGGGCAGGGGCTGCAATCCCAGCACCCTGGGAGGCCAAGACAGGCGGCTGGGAGGCGGAGGCTGCAGCGAGCCAAGACCACGCCACCGCACTTCAGCCCGGGCAACACCGAGCACAGCACCGAGTGAGCGAGACTCCGTCTGCAGTCCCAGCACCTCGGGAGGCCGAGGCGGGCAGAGCACTCGGGGTCAGGAGCTGGAGACCAGCCTGGCCGACATGGCGAAACCGCGCCTCCAGCCAAAGGAGAAAAAGCAGGCAGCGGTGGTGGCGCGCGCCGGCAATCCCAGGCAGCCCGCAGGCCGGGGCAAGAGAATCAGGGGAGCCGGAGGCAGGGAGTCTGCAGCGAGCCGACTAGATTCCAGCCTGGGCCACAGAAGGAAGAAAAGAAAAGAAGAAAGAAAAGAAAGAAAGAAAGAAAGAAAGAAAGAAAGAAAGAAAGAAAGAAAGAAAGAAAGAAAGAAAGAAAGGAAGGAAGGAAGGAAGGAAGGAAGGAAGGAAGGAAGGAAGGAAGGAAGGAAGGGTGTTTTATCTTGTAATTCCTTTCAGAATAGAAATAAAGTAGTGTTTATAGTTTTACTTACCAATATAGAAATGCCTGGCACAGAATACAGTTTCCAGTGAAGCTGGAACTCTGTTGTCCTAACTAGGAGGCACTGGGCATTCCACAGACATTTTGTGACAATGTTCCATCCTGATATCTTCTGGTAGCTAATAAGAGTTTCATTTCTGTGGATAAGGCCTTGGGTTCTCCTGTTTGACTTGACTTAGAAAAGGAGTCGTATTAGGAATTTCCATGACCTTTCATGTTTCCAGGACTGGGATATGGGTTTGGGATTCGCCACAGGCACATCACATGGGTTAGAGTTCCAGACTTTGCAGTATAGTCCACAGTAGCCCACCAATTATTAGGTTGGTGCAAAAATAATTGCAGTTTTTATCATTAAAAATAATGGCAAAAACCACATTTACTTTTGCACCCACCTAAATATATGGCTCCTCTCCTTGAATTACCAGTAAGACAATCCTTGACCAAGAGACAGTGATGAGAATGGTTAAGGTAATGAGGTTACATGCAGTCTGAAGAAAGTGAGTGGTCCCTGTGTTATCCATCAATGCAGGACACTTCTCCACGTGGCCATGGACGAATCCAGTTCTCCCTCATTTCTTGCGCGTGGTTGTCAACAGAATGTGCTGGGAATGTTGTATCCTGAGATAGAAAGAAAGTGCCTGGGCGGCGCGGGCGGCTGGCGGAGCTGGTCCCGTTGTGCTGCGGCGCCGCGCGCGGCCTGCAGTACCCGGCCCGCGCCCCGCGCCGCCCGCCCGCCTGCCATGGAGCCCGGCCCCGACCGCCCCGCCGCCTCCGGCCCCGCCGCCATCCACGAGGGCTGGTTCCGCGAGACCTGCAGCCTGTGGCCCGGCCAGGCCCTGTCGCTGCAGGTGGAGCAGCTGCTCCACCACCAGCGCTCGCGCTACCAGGACATCCTCGTCTTCCGCAGTAAGACCTATGGCAACGTGCTGGTGTTGGATGGTGTCATCCAGTGCACGGAGAGAGACGAGTTCTCCTACCAGGAGTTGATCGCCAACCTGCCTCTCTGCAGCCACCCCAACCCGCGAAAGGTGCTGATCATCGGGGGCGGAGATGGAGGTGTCCTGCGTGAGGTGGTGAAGCACCGCTCCGTGGAGTCCGTGGTCCAGTGTGAGATCGACGAGGATGTCATCCAAGTCTCCAAGAAGTTCCTGCCAGGCATGGCCATTGGCTACTCTAGCTCGAAGCTGACCCTACATGTGGGTGACGGTTTTGAGTTCATGAAACAGAATCAGGATGCCTTCGATGTGATCATCACTGACTCCTCAGAACCCATAGGCCCCGCCGAAAGTCTCTTCAAGGAGTACTATTACCAGCTCATGAAGACGGCCCTCAAGGAAGATGGTGTCCTCTGCTGCCAGGGCGAGTGCCAGTGGCTGTACCTGGACCTCATCAAGGAGATGCGGCAGTTCTGCCAGTCCCTGTTCCCCGTGGTGGCCTACGCCTACTGCACCATCCCCACCTACTCCAGCGGCCAGATCGGCTTCATGCTGCAGCAAGAACCCGAGCACCAACTTCCAGGAGCTGGTGCAGCCGCTGACGCAGCAGCAGGTGGCACAGATGCAGCTGAAGTACTACAACTCCGACGTGCACCGCACCGCCTTCGTGCTGCCCGAGTTTGCCCGCAAGGCCCTGAATGATGTGAGCTGAGCCCAGGCGCCACCACTGATGCCACCCAGGACCTCGGACCTTGGAGCCTGCGGGGTGCCTCGGCCCCTCCAGCCCTGGGCCAGACCTCCTTCTGGCTCTCGCCCACCAACCAAGTGTTACAAGCCCCAGAATGCTGCCCGGCCTACCCTGCTGGGCGGACTGTCTGTGTGTCTGTCTCTCTGGCGTTCCACCTCCAAGCCTATACCAGCTGTGTACAGCGCCATCTCTCTGCCTTCTGTTGCGCCTCACTCACCAAACACGTGTATTTACAGCAAAAAAAAAAAAAAAAAAAAAAAAAAAAAGAAAGAAAGAAAAGAAAAGAAAGAAACTGCCTGAAATAGCCCAGGCCTTGTTTCTGTCCCTCCTAAGGAATGTAACATCTTGAGTTAGAGAGGGACTGCCTGGGACAGCCCAGGCTTTGTTCCTCTGTCCCCTAGAAGCAGGATGTCCTTCAAAGCTTTGCCCAGTGACATGGCCTCTGAAGTGCATAACCCAGGGCAGACTGCTTTTCGGGGTCCCTCAGCTGTGCTGCAAGTGGGGCATGCACTGTCAAGACTGCATCCTCCCTGGGCAGCTTTCTTGAGCCTTGGGGACTTGTTCACAATGGATCTGAGACATCTTCTGTTCCTTACTATCTGTAAGTAGTAAACCAGTTTCATATAACTTGTGTGTGTGTTCTGTCTCGTTAAACTCAGACAAGTAGATAACCAGTATATTGTGGACCTAAATAGTAGCCCAGGATGCAGTGGGCATAAATATATGGACTCCTGTTTCTGATGGTTGGCATAGTGAACTTTACTATTCTCCATGCAGTGGAGGTTCTCACTCAGGATTAGTAATTAGTGAACCTGCTTCACAACGAAGAGCTTGCTGTTCAAGCTTCTGGTTTTGTCAAATAGTCCTGTGTTTAGATTTTGGCTGTACTATGTACAACTGAGTGACTTTGGGCAAATCACTGAACATCTCAGGGCCTCAGTTTCTTCTCCTGTGAAATAGGAATAATATTTACATGACCTCCTGAATAGTGTTGTTGTATACATTAGGTAAGTATGAAACATTTCATATCATGTATCCAACATAGTATATTCAATAAATGTAGTGATCATTATTATTTAAGCTCTGAAAAAACAAAGTGAGCAGGGCAAAATACTTGAACAAGCACTTTACACACACACACACAAATATCCAAATGGCTAACAAATATATAAAAAGGAACTTCATTTGTCACTGGGAAATGCAAACTACAATCATAATGAGATATCTCTATACACTCAACAAAATGGTTAAAATGAAAGAGAAAGACTGTTTTGGGCAAAGAGGTGAAACAACTAAAATTCTTGCACTCTGCTAGTGGGCTTGTAAATTAATACAACCTTTTTAGAAAACAGTTTAGCAGAATCATCTAAGGCTGAACATTTTTATATCCATCAATTCGATTCCCAGATGTCCAACACAACTGTGTACACGTATTCACCAAAAGTCATATATGAAAATGTTCGTATCAGCGTTATTCATTGGAGTGTAAAACTAGAAACTACTCAAATGCCTATCAACCATAGAGGAATAAATTGCAGTATATTCCTACAATGTAATACTACATAAGAGGAGTTGCTATATTTGTTATTCTGTAAGTACTAGTTGGTCATTATCTTACTTCCTCAGGCCATCCCCATGTGTCATTGGACTTCTATCTAACTCATCTCACTTATATGACTTATATTAGTTAAACTTTAGGCTCAGCTGCAATTGTAGAGAATGAAAATAACTATAGTTTAAACACATGGAAGTTTGCTCTTAGATACTAGTCCAGGCATATGCAAGCCAGGGGCTAGGATGAGGACTTAATGGAGTCAAGGATCTAGGTTTCCCCATTTGCTCTGCTCTGCCTTCTCTACCGTGTTGCTCTTATTTGCATCCAACACATATACAATGTAGCTAGTGAGAAGGGGGAAAAGGATACTGGACGGCAAGTTCATTCCCTTTAAGGGTACAACCTAAAGATTGCATACAATGCTTTTATTTATGTTTCACTGGCCAAAATTTAGTTACATGGCCAAACCCGGTCACAAGAGAAACCGAGAAATGTGGTCTTAATTAGATGTAGGCATACTGTAGTAGCTAGCCTCCAAAGTGGCCTCCAGTGGTTCTTGCCTTCAGGCATTTATATCCCTATGCTGTTTGTTTTCTCCAATATTGAACAGGACTATCTGGTGTAACCTTCAGCATCTATCAAGTTGACTACAATTCTAGGTGACATCTTGACTGCAACCTGAGGCAGAAACATGCTGCTAAGCTGCTCCTGAATTTCTGACTCTTAGAAATTATTTGAGAAAATAACTATTTAATGTTGTTTTAAGCCACTATATGTCAGGATAATTTGTTACAAGCAATAGATAACTAAGACAAGAATTGAGAAGAGGAAATTAAAGTGAAAAGAGAACGGGGGTGGGTGTGGTGACTCACACCTGTAATCCCAGCACTTTGGGAGGCCGAGGTGGGCAGATCATGAGATCAGGAGATGGAGACCATCCTGGCTAACGGTGAAACCCGGTCTCTACTAAAGATACAAAAAATTAGCCGGGCGTGGTGGTGGGCACCTGTAGTTTCAGCTACTTGGGAAGCTGAGGCAGGAGAATGGTGTAAACCTGGGAGACGGAGCTGGCAGTGAGCCAAGATCACACCACTGCACTTTAGCCTGGGTGATAGAGCAAGACTCCGTCTCAATAAATAAATAAATAAATAAATAAATAAATAAATAAATAAAACGGGAAATGTTTGAAAGATTTTGTGGAAAGGAACAACATGGTGTTACATGTTTTTAACATGATCACTCGGGCTGGTATACTGAAAACAGACTGAAGCAAAATGTAATAGATTGAAGGTTTGTGTCCTCCCTAAATTCATGTGTTGAACCCTAACCCCCAATGCGATGGTATATAGAGGTAGGGCCTTTGTGAGGTAATTAGGTTTAGATGAGGTCATGAGTGTGGGACCCTCGTAGTGAGATTAGTGATCTTATAAGAAAAGGAAGAGAGAGGGCCGGGCGCAGTGGCTCACGCCTGTAATCCCAGCACTTTGGGAGGCCGAGGCGGGCGGATCACAAGGTCAGGAGATCGAGACCATCCTGGCTAACACGGTGAAACCCCGTCTCTACTAAAAATACAAAAAATTAGCCGGGCGAGGTGGCAGGCGCCTGTAGTCCCAGCTACAAGGGAGGCTGAGGCAGGAGAATGGCGTGAACCCCGGGGGGCGGAGCCTGCAGTGAGCCGAGATCGCGCCACTGCACTCCAGCCTGGGTGAAAGAGCGAGACTCCGTCTCAAAAAAAAAAAAAAAAGAAAAGGAAGAGAGAGAGATCTCTCTCTTTCCATGTGAGCACAGAGGAAAGGCTGTATGAGGATAGTGAGAAGGAGGCCTTCTGCAACAACAGGGGAGTGTCCTCACCAGATATCGACCCTGCTCTAACACCTTGATGTTGAACTTGAAGCTTCTAGATGTCTCAGAAAATAATCTTTAGTTGTTTAAGCCACTCAATCTATGGTGTTTTGTTGTGTCGGGCCAAGTTGACTAAGACAAAAGGCAAGGGTGGAAGCAGAGAGACTGGTTGGGAGGCTGTTGCAATAATTCAGATGAAAAATGGTGGTAGCTTGGGCCAGCATGGTGCAGCAGAGGTGGTGAGAAGTGGTGAGATTCTGGACATATTTATAAAGTACAATGAACAGGATTTTAAAAGTAAGATGAACAAGAACAGATTGGATGTCAGGCGTAGAGAAAGAGTCAAGGATGATATCAAGGTTTGGAATTTCAGTCACTGGCAGGATGGAGTTTTCATCAGCTAAGTTGGGGAAGGCTGTGAGAGGCATTTCTGATAGTGGTGGTGAGCCAGGTTATAGCCATGAGCTCATGTTTGGACTTGTTTTGAAAGCCTGCTAAATATCCAAGTGGAGTAAGTTATTGAAGTGCAAGTGTGGAATTCAGGGAAAATGCCCAGATTGGAGATACAAGTTTGGAACTCATTGTCACATACAGTATATCCAAAGCCAAGTGATTAAATGAGATTACACAGTAGTGAGTTTAGATCAAAAGGAGTCTGGGTGGCCTTGTCCACAGCCGTAAATTGTAGGAGCAACTTTAACACTGTCAAAGGAGAACTAGAATTCTCTCCCTGCTCACTCCAGTTTCAGAAGTTTAGTTAGTAAGACTGCATGGTTTCTAGGGATGGATATTAGTGAGGTGGGCCAATGTTCCAGTGGTATAGGGTCAACACTAACAGTGTAAGAACAGACAGACGTATCTGAACCTCTAAATCTGAAGTCCAATCAAGAATATTGTCATGGACAAGGGGGAAATGCTGTTGACAAGCAGCTGGAAAAATCAGTTCTTTGTCTTCCAGATCAGTGGTTCTCAATGTTGGCTATACTTTGGAATCACCTGGCAGGCTTTAGCATCACTGAGGATTGGGTCCCACCCAAGGATTCTGATTTAATTGGTCTGGGGTGCAGCCTAGACCCTGAGAGTTTAAAATGTTCCCCAGGATTCTGAGGTACAGCCAAGGTTGAAAACCACCACGGTAGCTAAAGAACGCTACAGTTAATAAGTCATCATTATCAGCACCTTTACAAGCAGCTCCTAGTTTGCTTTTTGTTTAGAAAGATGTTAGAAATGACTAAACTGTGACAGAATGACAGCTCAGGAGGCTAAAAATAGACAAAGTAACTGGGCACAGTGGCTCACACCTGTAATCCCAGCACTTTGGGAGGCCGAGGAGGGTGGATCACCTGAGGTCAGGAGTTCAAGACCAGCCTGCCCAACATGGCAAAACTCGTCCCTACTAAAAACCCAGAAATTTCCCGGTTGTGGTGGAAGGCACCTGTAATCCCAGCTACTCGGGAGGCTGAGGCAAGAGAATCGCTTGAACCTGGGAGGCAGAGGCTGCAGTGAGCTGAGATCACACCACTGCACTCCAGCCTGGGCGACAAGAGTGAAACTCCGTCTCAAAAAAAAAAAGAAAAGAAAGAAAGAAAAAGTATAGGGAGAAGCATTAAACATATATTTTAAGTTGTTTCTAAGTAGGTATTTCTCAAAACATTAGGCCAAGACCCCAAGGATGTGTGTAAACAGAATAACAATTTGGGCTTTTTTGTTTGGTTTGTACCACAGTAGGTGGTGTGCAGTACAGCAGAAGAATCATCAGCTGGTTTGTGAGGGAAGGATCACAGAGCATGGACACAGAGTTTATCCAAACATAGGCTATGTGAGTGAATTTAACACTTTTCAGAACAATGTAGAATAGGTAAGCATATACAAATTGTTTATTTTTATTTTTATTTTTTCTTTTGAGACAGAGTTTCACTCTTGTCACCCAGGCTGTAGTACAATGGTGTGATCCTGGCTCACTGCAACCTCTGCCTCCTGGGTTCAAGGAATTCTCCTGCCTCAGCCTCCCGAGTAGCTGGGATTACAGGCGCCCACCACCACGCCCAGCTAATTTTTGTATTTTTAGTAGAGCTGGGGTTTCACCATGTTGGCCAGGCTGGTCTTGAACTTCTGACCTCAAGTGATCCGCCCACCTCGGCCTTCCAAAGTGCTAGGATTACGGGTGTGAGCCACCATGCCCAGCCACAAATTGTTTATTGATATAAGACATTTTTAACTGTTTGAATAGTGCTTTCGGCTGGGCGCGGTGGCTCAAGCCTGTAATCCCAGCACTTTGGGAGGCTGAGGCGGGCAGATCACGAGGTCAGGAGATGGAGGCCATCCTGGCTAACACGGTGCAACCCCGTCTCTACTAAAAACACAAAAAATTAGCCGGGCGTGTTGGCGGGCGCCTGTATTCCCAGCTACTCGGGAGGCTGAGGCAGGAGAATGGCGTGAACCCAGGAGGTGGAGGTTGCGGTGAGCCGAGATCGCGCCACTGCACTCCAGCCTGAGGGACAGAGAAAGACTCTGTCTCAAAAAAAAAAAAAAAAAGTTAGCCGGGCGTGGTGGCAGGCGCCTGTAGTCCCAGCTACTCGGGAGGCTGAGGCAGGAGAATGGCGTGAACCCTGGGGGGCAGAGCCTGCAGTGAGCCGAGATCGTGCCACCGCACTCCAGCCTGGGCGACAGCGAGACTCTGTCTCAAAATAAATAAATAAATAAATAAATAAATAAATAAATAAAAATGAATAGTGCTTTCAGAATTCCTTCAAACATATTTCTATGTTTGTTTGCCAGAGTATAGCTCCATCTGAACCCCACTCAGCTGACCCCAAAAAGGTCACATTGTTCTTGTGGCTACAACACAGGGACATCATGTTGATGAGACACGTAGGTTTCATGGCACAGAATTGTGAAAGATAAAAGTATTTTGAAGACCAAATCCAAATCACCGTAAATTTCTTTTGCTTTCAATAACTTAACATGACTCAATGTAGAGAGGACAAGCAAAATGCTAGAAAAGTGGTACAGTTTATACTACGTCAGCATTAGATTTGGTGTTTAATTTAGGTTAAGACAATCCAGCAGACTTTGTCCCAGAACCTCATGTATTCACACAGAATCTGGCCACAAAAACAAAGTTGAGACCCAAACGAAAACGATGTTTTCCATTTCTTAGTTGTTTGATAGCAATGCGTTTTCTGAGGCGAAAGGACTGGAATCATTATGCTGTTGTTCCTTTTTAGGGTGTATATGATCCAAGAAAAACATGCTGCTGGGTTATAGAATGCTAAGGTTGAGTTTTAAACTCACTGGGAAAATAAATGTAGCAATCAAATGTATACTGTCGTAAGTAGTAATAGGTGGATTAGCTCTTGGGTACTATCAACAACCTGTGCTTCAAACCAGATGTTTAATTCTGGCTAGAATCCTAAACTGTGTTCTAAGGAGATGACTGACACTGGTATTCTAGGAATGTTAAACAAGAATGTTCTCCGTATTGTCTTTTCTTCTTAAAAGCTACATGACCTTGAGCAAATTACTCAACTCTTCTTAAATTCATTTTCCTTTTCTGTAAAGCCTCTGCTATTTGCTTTTACATGATCTCAGGGACAAATGTGATTATTCCACATGAAAAATTATAAAGTGCTTTTTATAGTTAGTATTTAACAAGTTAACAATGGCATGCTGGATAATTTGCACTTGCAGATAGTATTGTAGCATGCATTAGTGAGATGGTACCATTTTTAGAGATAATGTGAATATTCCCAGCAAGAGAGTTTAAAGATCAAAAAGAAATTTTGCGTTTATTACATTATTTATCCTGATATAACCTGTGAAGAATGTTAGTTTTTTAGTTTTTAAAGATGACATTGGGCCGGGCGCGGTGGCTCACGCTTGTAATCCCAGCACTTTGGGAGGCCGAGGCAGGCAGATCACGAGGTCAGCAGATCGAGACCACGGTGAAACCCCGTCTCTACTAAAAATACAAAAAAAATTAGCCGGACGTGGTGGTGGCGCCTGTAGTCCCAGCTACTCGGAGAGGCTGAGGCAGGAGAATGGCGTGAGCCCGGGAGACGGAGCTTGCAGTGAGCAGAGATTGCGCCACTGCACTCTAGCCTGGGCGACAGAGCGAGACTCTGTCTCAAAAAAAAAAAAGATGACACAAGCAGCTGAGAATTATTGTGCAATAATTAATATGCACACACATATTTACATATTGCACAGTAATATGCACGCACATATTTACGTACATATTTATTGGGCTACTGCTATGTGTCAGCCATTGTTAAGCATTTTCACCTATGTTATGTTAGTTCCAAAAGCAGGCTTCAAATCTAACTCATTAAACTCTCTAATGTTCTCTTTACTAGCTAACTCTCTATTTTATCATATTGGGCATTTTAAAGGGGACACTATCCAGCAAAAAAGTGAGAATTAAAATATATAGTAACATCATACACAAGGCTCCCACAGGTATATGGATGAAAGATACATGCAGAGACAAATGACAAAATATTCTTTTTTTTTTGAGACGGAGTCTTGCTGTCGCCCAGGCTGGGGTGCCGTGGCGCCATCTCAGCTCACTGCAACCTCCACCTCCAAGGTTCAAGTGATTCTCCCGTCTCAGCCTCCTGAGTAGCTGGGATTACAGGTGTGTGCCACCACGCCTGGCTAATTTTTGTATTTTTAGTAGAGACAGGGTTTCACCATGTTGGTCAGGCTGGTCTCGAATTCCTGACCTCGTGATCCACCCACCTCAGTCTCCCAAAGTACTGGGATTACAGGTGTGAGCCACCGTGCCCGGCCAAAATATTCTTTATACATACATAGTGCTGAGGCTCCGAAGCCCACATTCCAAAATATCGCGCTTTGACATGCTGAACTGAAGCCTCAAAGTCTCTCTGACCTTCCCCACTACCGTATACTGTCTCTCCTAAAGCACAGAATGAAGTTGAAGTTCCTTTATCTGCCTAAGATCCAGATCAACCCAAAAGAAAAATTGTTTTTTTTTTTCCCCTCCCTGTAAGACCAAGATATAACCATACCTGAATAAACCCTTTCACAAAACAATGTAATCTCTGTTCCCTGATCCATTCCTTCTCCTTGGTAATCCCCTCAACAGAATTCCTTTTTCCCCCTCCCATAACTTGTTTTGCCAACACGGCGTATGAGCGTCTGAACCCCTGTTGTGGGATGAGTAATCACTTTGTGGTTCTCCCTATGTACAGCTTAAAAAATTCCTATGCCTTTTCTTGAATTACTCTGCCTTTTGTGAGTTGATTTTTTAGTGAACCTTTAGAGGGCAAAGGGGAAGTTTCCCTACAATAGGAATACATTGTTATAAATCTCTTTCAGATGACTTTTTAGAATTTTCAAGTTAAGAAAATTGCAGGCCGGGCGCGGTGGCTCACGCTTGTAATCCCAGCACTTTGGGAGGCCGAGGCGGGCGGATCATGAGGTCAGGAGATCGAGACCATGGTGAAACCCCGTCTCTACTAAAAAATAGAAAAAATTAGCCGGGCGTGGTGGCGGGCGCCTGTAGTCCCAGCTACTCGGAGAGGCTGAGGCAGGAGAATGGCGTGAACCCGGGAGGGGGAGCTTGCAGTGAGCCGAGATTGCGCCACTGCACTCCAGCCTGGGCGACAGAGCGAGACTCCGTCTCAAAAAAAAAAAAAAAAAAAAAAAAAAAAAGAAAATTGCATACCTAAGAAGCTGATGTTAATGCAAGCAAACAAAGGATTTATATTGTGACCAAATGCAGGTTGAGCCACTGGCTGCTTGCAAAATCCAACAACAAGGACAAAGTGCAGTACAAAGGAGGTGACTTCATTTTTTGAAGCTAGCAGTAGGGAAGTGGGTTCAGGCTCCTGCCTTAAGAAAACCACTTTAAAATTCTCAGGCAAAATGCTAGGGTTTAAGAAGTTGGGAGGTGGTGAGGCAGTACAGGTCTACATGACCTGTTCCAGTGACTTGTGTTATTGCCCCAACTGGTGAATGGGCTGTCACCATCTCAGGCTTGTCCAGGTTGTCAATTAGCTGCAGCCTTGAGGTAATCTTCTGTGGGGGAGAAGTCCACAGGCACCTGAATTGTCTCAAGACCTGGTCTCTGGAACTTCTTCTTCTCCTTTTTTTTTTTTTGAGACGGAGTCTTGTGGAGTGCAGTGGCGCAATCTCGGCTCACTGCAAGCTCTGCCTCCCGGGTTCACGCCATTCTCCTGCCTCAGCCTCTCCGAGTAGCTGGGACTACAGGCGCCCGCCACCACGCCCGGCTAATTTTTTTGTATTTTTAGTAGAGACGGGGTTTCACCGTGGTCTCGATCTCCTGACCTCGTGATCCACCCGCCTCAGCCTCCCAAAGTGCTGGGATTACAGGCGTGAGCCACCGCGCCCGGCTTTGTTTTTTTTTTTGAGACGGAGTCTTGCTCCATTGCCCAGGCTGGAGTGCAATGGCGTGATCTCAGCTCACTACAACCTCTGCCTCCCGGGTTCAATCGATTCTCCTGCCTCAGCCTCCTCAGTAGCTGGAATTATAGGCGTGTGCGACCACGCCCAGCTAATTTTTGTATTTTTAGTAGAGACAGGGTTTCACTATGTTGGCCAGGATGGTCTTGATCTCCTGACCTTGTGACGCTCGTGACGTGATCCACCTGCCTCAGACTCCCAAAGTGCTGGGATTACAGACGTGAGCCACCACGCCCGGCCAGTCTCTGGAACTTCTAAGCATACTTAACTAGATAAGCTAGCAATGCAAGCTTATGGTGGAAAGAAGGAGAGTAATTATTATTTTATCGCTAAAAAGTTAATACAAAGGGCCACAGGCCGGGCGCGGTGGCTCAAGCCTGTAATCCCAGCACTTTGGGAGGCCGAGGCGGGCGGATCACGAGGTCAGGAGATCAAGACCATCCTGGCTAACACAGTGAAACCCCATCTCTACTAAAAATACAAAAAATTAGCCGGGTATGTTGGCGGGTGCCTGTAGTCCCAGCTACTCGGGAGGCTGAGGCAGGAGAATGGCATGAACCCGGGAGGCGGAGCTTGCAGTGAGCCGAGATCGCGCCATTGCACTCCCGCCTGGGAGACAGAGCAAGACTCCGTCTCAAAAAAAAAAAAAAAAAAAAAAAAAAAAAAAAAAAAAAAAGGGCCACAGAAGGAAAAGGGGAAAAATACCCTTAAAACCAGGGTACTCAGTTATAGTATTAGTTCCTTAGGGCTGCCATAGCCAAGTACTACAAACTGAGTAGTTTAGAACAACAGAAATTGATTCTCTCACAGTTCTGGAGGCTAGAAGTTCAAAATCAAGGTGTTTGCAGGGTTGGTTCCTTCCTTCCAGGAGGATCTGAGGGACAATCTGTTCCATGCTAGTCTTTTCGCTGCGGATGTTTGTCAGAAATATTTTGGCGCCGGGGGCGGTGGCTCACGCCTGTAATCCTAGCACTTTGGGAGGCCGAGGCGGGCGGATCAGGAGGTCAGGAGATCGTGACCATCCTGGCTAACACAGTGAAACCCCGTCTCTACTAAAAATACAAAAAATTAGCCGGGCGTGGTGGCAGGCGCCTGTAGTCCCAGCTACTCGGGAGGCTGAGGCAGGAGAATGGCGTGAACCCCGGGGGGGCGAAGCCTGCAGTGAGCCGAGATCACGCCACTGCACTCCAGCCTAGGTGACAGAGCAAGACTCCGTCTCAAAAAAAAAAAAGAAAGAAATATTTTGGCATTCCGTGGCTTGCAGCTACCTACAGCCACCTCTGCCTCTTCCATCATGTGGCCTTATTCCCCATGTATCTGTGTGTCTCCCAATCTCCCTCTCCTTTCAAGGACACAGGTTCACCCTAATCCAGTAGGACCTCATCTTAACTTGATTACATCTGCACAGGCCCCATGTCCAAATGGCATCACATTCACAGGTACCAGGGGTAGGTTTTCAAAGGTTTTCTTTTTTTCTCTTTTTTTTTTTTTTTTTTTTGGGACGGAGTCTCGCTCTGTCACCCAGGCTGGAGTGCAGTGGCACGATCTCGGCTCACTGCAAGCTCCACCTCCCGGGTTCACGCCATTCTCCTGCCTCAGCCTCCCGAGTAGCTGGGACTACAGGCGCCCGCCAACATGCCCAGCTAATTTTTTGTATTTTTAGTAGAGACGGGGTTTCGCCGTGGTCTCGATCTCCTGACCTCGTGATTCGCCCGCCTCGGCCTCCCAAAGTGCTGGGATTACAAGCGTGAGCCACCGCCCCCGGCCTGGTTTTCACAGGTTTTCAACATTTCTTTTGGGAAGGCACAATTCAACACAGAGGGTTTTTAAAACATTTTTTGCTGAAACATTTGAGTGTAAGTTGTAATCACATTGCCCCATTACTCCTAAATACTTCAGTGTGTATTTTCCTTTTTTTTTTTTTTTTGAGACAGAATCTCACTGTGTTGTGCAGGCTGGAATGCAGTGGCCTGATCTTGGCTCACTGCAACCCTCACCCCATGGCTCAAGCAATTCTTTTGCCTCAGCCTCCTGCTCAGCTAATTTTTTGTATTTTTAGTAGACAAAATACAAAAGGAATCTCACTATGTTGCCCAGGCTTGTCTCAAACTCCTGGACTCAAGGGATCCACCTGCCTCAGCCTCCCAAAGTGCTGGGATTACAGGCAGGAACCATCACACCTGGCCTACTTCAGTATGTATTTTCTAAAAATCAGGACACTCTCCCACATAACCACAGTATACCCATAAGAATCAAGAAATTAACATGGGTGCCTATTACCATCAAATACACAGATTCCATTCAAATTTTGCCAATCGTTCCAGTAAATTATTCATAACAAAACAAACCAAAAGCAAATTTCTTCCGTGTTGCATTCTTTCTTCATGATCTAGGATCCAATCTAGGACCATTTAGTTGTCCTATCTCTTCTCTTTCAAGCTGGAACCGTTCCCAAGTCTTCCTTGTCTTGAATGATTTTGATATTCTTTGAAGAGTACAGGCTCATAACTTTGCAATGTCCTTTAATATGGGCTTGTCTGATGTTTCCTCAAGATTCCAATAAGGCTCTGTATTTGGACAGGACTACCATAGAAAAGATGCTGTGTTTTTCTCAGTGCATCATATTGGGAAACACAGTATGCCAGTTTGTCCCATTATTGGTAGTGCTGACTATTATCACTTGGTTATGATGGAACATGCTGGGTTTCTCTACAGTGTGGTTATTGAATAATTAATAAACAGTTGATATGCAATTTTCAAGGAGATACTTTGAGGCTATGCAAATATCCTGGTCCTCATCAAACTTTTACCGACTGGTTTTAGCATCCATTGATGTTTTCTGCCTGAATCATTTATGATTGTGAAATAGTAATTTCTGACTCCATCATTCCTTCTATACTTATTAGCTTGCATTGAGCTGTAAGGAAAAGCTTTCCCTTTTCCCTTTGGTATTCATTTATACAAATAAGCACTTGTGGATATTTATTTTATTCAATAGGTTATAATTCATTACTATCATTACTTTGATTGTCACATTTGAACAGTGAAAGCCGCTTCATGCTGGCCCCTGTATCCTTTTTTTTTTTTTTTTTCAATTTTTTAAATATAGAGATGGGGTCTCGTCATTTTGCCCAGGCTGGTCTCAAACTGCTGGGCTCAGATAAATCTTCCCACCCAGTCTCCCAAAGTGCTGAGATTACAGGCATGAGCCACCGTGCCCAGCCCCCTGTATCCTTTTGACACGTCGTTATCATTCTTTGAGTGCTTCTTTTGCTTTCTGGTATAAGATGTTCCAGATTTCTCTTGTACTTTTCCTGCCTCAGCCGTGAAAATATCCATTTCAACAAGGAGACATGTTTCCTTTTAGTGGGGAGTGGTATTTAGAAACCAAGATTTGGGTGCAAAGTATACTGCTTTTTACTGGAGTGTCATTGCTTCTAGGCCCTTTCAGAAGACACATGTAGGAAATATGTGTATGTATACATGTGTACATATGTCTCTATTTCTGTATCTATCCATATAGGTACCTATTGACCCACTGACAAAGTATAGATAGTATGGTAGACAGAATTCTAAAAGCGGCTTTCCTGAGATTCTTGTCTCCTGGTTATTCAATCAAACATTAAAGTAGGTACTGTAGTGAAGGGATTTTTGCAGGTGTGATTATAGTTCTAAACCATTTGACCATAAGATGAGATTATTCAGGTAACCCTGGTCAATTCAGGTGAATCTTTTAAAAGCACAGAGTTTCCGCCAGCTGGGAGCAGAAGGGAAGTCAGATAGATTTGCAGCATAAGAAAGTTTGATGTGCTGTTGCTGGCTAGACGATGGGATTAGAAAAATGTGATGAGGAATACAGGCGGTCTCAGAGCTGAAGACAACAAGATAACAGAAACCTCAGTCCTACAAATGCAAGGAACTAAATTCTGCCAACAATGGCTTTGAAAGCAGATTCTTTCCCAGAGCCCCCAGACAAAGGCCAGCCTGACTGATACCTTGATTTGGGCCTTGTGATGTCCTGTGCCTAGAACCCAGCAGAGCCCTCTTGGACTTCTGACCTACTGTGAGCTAATAAATGTGTGTTGTTTTAAGCCACCAAGTTTGTGGTAATTTGTTACATCAGCAATAGAAAACCAATACAGATAGATATTGATATAAAACTATAAGTTTACACCAATTCTAATCCAATGCCACTGAGCTTTTCTAGTTTCCCCTTTTTCATATCTGTACCTCCAAAAATCAATAACCTGATTCCCACTATCTTCAAGATATTTACTTATTTGCTCAATCCCCTCATATGTAAACAACCTCTTTACCACGTGGATCATCTTGGCCTTGGCCCCACAGCACACAGTGGTTGTACTGGTTAAGTGCCCCTCAATCCCGATCCTATCACATATAGTAAATCTTACTGTTTGAGATGGCTCCCAACCAGACCTTATCACTCACAAGGCCTATGCTAGCCAAGTTGCCCCTGGTCTATGGACCCATGGATGACTTTTTTTTTTTTTTTTTTTTTTTTTTGAGACGGAGTCTTGCTCTGTCATCCAGGCTGGAGTGCAGTGGCGCGATCTCGGCTCACTGCAAGCTCCGCCTCCCGGGTTCACGCCATTCTCCTGCCTCAGCCTCTCCGAGTAGCTGGGACTACAGGCGCCCGCCACCACGCCCGGCTAATTTTTTTTTTTTTGGTAGAGACGGGGTTTCACCGTGGTCTTGATCTCCTGACCTCGTGATCCGCCCGCCTCGGCCTCCCAAAGTGCTGGGATTACAAGCGTGAGCCACCGCGCCCGGCTGACCCATGGATGATTTATATTTATGTATATTTTACTTTATTTAGCATCATTTCAGAGACAAATTATTTGAGAGATAAATGATAGGTATGTACCACTTCGTACTCTAACAACGTTATCACTTCCATTAATATGAAACAGGATTTTGCTAAGTCCCCATTGTTCTAAGAATTGTATTAGATAGGGCGGGCGTGGTGCCTCACGCCTGTAATCCTAGCACTTTGGGAGGTCGAGGCAGGTGGATCACCTGAGGTCAGGAGTTCAAGACTAGCCTAGCCAATATTGCAAAACCCCGTCTCTACTAAAAATACAAAAATTAGCTGGGCATGGTGGAGGTGCCTATAATCCCAGCTACTCAGGGAGGCTGAGGCAGGAGAATTGCTTGAACCCGGGGAGGTGGAGGTTGCAGTGAGCCGAGATCATGCCACTTCACTCCAGCCTGAGTGAAAGAGCGAGATTCCATCTCAATAATAAAAATAATAAGTATTGGCTAGATATTCTGAAGCAATTCAACATGAGCAATATGATGGCCACTGTCAGGCCACCTTTTTTTTTTTTTTTTTTTTTTTAGAGAGGGGGTCTTGTTCTGTTGCCTAGACTAGAGTGCAGTGGCAGGATCATAGCTCACTGTAGCCTGGACCCCCTAGGCTCAAGTGATCCTCCCACCTTAGCCTCCTGAGTAGCTGGGACCACAGGTGTGTGCCACCATGCCCAGCTTTAGGTTGTTGTTGTTAATATTTTTTACAGATGGGGCTCATTATATTACCCAGGCTGGTCTCAAACTCCTGGGCTAAGCAGTCCTCCCAAAGTGCTGGGATTACAGATGAGAGGCACCATGCCCAGGGAGGCCACCAATTTTTTTTTTTTTTTGGTCTGAGATGGAGTCTTGATCTGTCGCCAAAGCTGGAGTGCAGTGGCATGATCTCAGCTCACTGCAACCACAGCCTCCCAGGTTCAAGTGATTCTCCTGCCTCAGCCTCCCAAGTAGCTGGGATTATAGGTGCCCGCCACCACGCCTGGCTAATTTTTGTATTTTTAGTAAAGACAGGGTTTCACCATGTTGGCCAGGCTGGTCTCGAAATCCTGATTTCATGATCCGCCCAACTCGGCTTCCCACAGTGCCAGGATTACAGGCGTGAGCCACCTCGCCTGGCCCCATTTTTTAATGTGGTTAAGTGTAGAAGAATTAGGATCCTGAATGGATAGCTGAACTTTTACTTTGCCTGACACTTTTCTTCAAAATCTGATAGACTGTCTCATCTGGGTATTTTTTTTTGTTTTTTCTTTTAACACCACTCGATGATCTCTAATGTCATTTTGAGATGTTTTTGTAAACAAACATACTGTGATATAAAAAACATATATTTAGTTTTTTTTTTTTTTTTTTTTTTGAGACGGAGTCTTGCTCTGTCACCCAGGCTGGAGTGCAGTGGCGCAATCTCGGCTCACTGCAAGCTCCGCCTCCCGGGTTCACACCATTCTCCTGCCTCAGCCTCTCCGAGTAGCTGGGACTACAGGCGCCCGCCACCACGCCCGGCTAATTTTTTTGTATTTTTAGTAGAGACGGGGTTTCACTGTGGTCTCGATCTCCTGACCTCGTGATCCACCCGCCTCAGCCTCCCAAAGTGCTGGGATTACAGGCGTGAGCCACCGCGCCCGGCTCATATATTTAGTTTTTGTCTTAGTCCATTTTCTGCTTCTGTAACAGAATGCCACAGAGTAGGTAATTTATAAAGAGTAGTTTATTTGGTTCCTTGTTCTGGAGGCTGGGAAGTCCAAGACTATGCATGGTGTCAATATCTGATGAGGACCTTCTTGCATCACAGCATGGTGAAAGAGGTCACATGGTGAGGAAGCATGCACACAGGAGAAAGAATTGGGGCTAAATGTATCTATTTATCAGAAGCCCACTCCCATGATAATGGCATTAATCCTCTCATAATCTAATCACCCCTTAAAGGCCTCATTCCCAATACCATTACATTGGCAATTACATTTCAACATGAGTTTTGGAGGGGACATTCAAATCATAGCAGTCTTCATCCACAGTTCCTGGCACAGAGCTCCTAATATCCTTAGAATTCCTGAGTGATAGGAGTGACAGGAGCATCTTTTGTTACTCAAAAGATGTTGAGTAACAAAGCTCCTTTCAACCATACCATATCATAAACATAACATAAACCATATCAAACATATGACATAAACCATATGAAACATATAACATAAACTATATCATAAACATACTGAGTTTATGATAGTAAGATGACTCTTAGATAATGGAAGCTAATTGTCAGGGAAGCCAACCATGTGTTTAGGGAGTTGGCACTTTTAGCCCCATCCCCTAACCTTCAGGGAGGGGAGAAGGGCTGGAAATTGAGTTCAGTCACCAATGGCTAATGTTTTAATCAAGCATGCATATGTAATAGAACTTCCTATTACTATTTTGTAATTTAAAAACCCTTACGTTTATTAAAATGTAAACCCTAAACAACAGGATTTGAAAAGCTTCTGGGCTGGTGAACACGTTGAGATGATGAGAGGATGGGGTGCCCAGAGAGGGCATAGAAGCTCTGTGCACCCCTCCTCCTGATACCTTGTCTTGCGCATCTCTCCCATGTGGCTGTTTATAATAGTCATATCCTTTATAATAAACTAGTAGTAATAAATAAAATGTTTCACTGAGTTCTGTGAGCCATTACAGGAAATCCTGGGACAAAGCTCATAACAGGTTATGGGACAAAGCCCATAACCTGTGGGGTCTGCAGTAATTACAGGGTAGTCAGTGTCAGAACTGAATTAGAGGACACACACTTGGTTTCCAGGAGGGCGAAGAATTGGTTGGTATGAGAAAAACCCCACCCATTTGGTATAAAAAGTGTCGTGCGGGTAGCCAGAAACGGCTTTTCCTTTTACAGCTCATGTGTTTATTAGGAACATACTTTCTACTTTCTACACATTTCTTCTCTTTTTAGGACAGAGAGAGAAGAGGGAAGAGCTGAATTTGAAAAAATGTAAAACATAATAAATTTTAATTATAATAGGTAATACCCAGAACTTGTTTTGCTATCTAGTAGAAAAAGCCCTCCTCTCTCAACTATAAATTTGGCTGAGAGACAAGGACAAAATAATTATATATTCACCTCCATCTTTCAATAAAGGCAGAAAGAGCTTTCCATTTCAAATTTGTTTTGTTTTGTACCACATGTGGGTTAATTAGATAAAACCATGTCATGTGCCAGATTCAATCAGCCTGAAAATAATCAGAAAACTGATTTTGGCATTGTTTATGCTGTTTTGGCTCAGCTAGACAAAAGCACAAAATGTAAGTTGGCTCCAGAAAGCAACATATGTGTACTGGTGCCAGCTTTTCTTTCATGGGATTATCTCTAGCTGGCACCTGAGCAGCAGAGACTGCTCTGGGTGACCATTAGACAAATCTACATGATGTAGATACCCATTTTCCTCGATTAGACAGTGGACACCATCATGAAGGGGACTTATTTTACTGCTTTGACATAGGCCAAAACTAGCTTGCCAACTATTGGCTGTCAGTCAACTGAAGATACAAGTTAAGGTTAAAAAATGAACCCACATTTTTGTTTGGCATATCCCCTTGTGGCTTCCTTTAAGCTCATTTCTTGATTTTTAATTGGTTATAAGATTAAAAATAAAGGCTGGGCATGATGGCTCATGCCTGGAATCCCAGCACATTGCGAGGCAGGGGTAAGAGAATCACCTGAAGCTGGGAGCTCGAAACCAGCCTGGCCAACATGGTGAAACCCCATCTCTAGTAAAAATACAAAAATTAGCTGGGTGTCATGGTGAATGCCTGTAATCCCAGCTACTCAGGAGGCTGAGGCACCAGAAGTGCTTGAACCCAGGAGGCAGAGGTTGCAGTGAGCCAAGATTGTGCCACTGCACTCCAGCCTGGGCACCACTACACTCCAGCCTGGGCACCACTGCACTCCAGCCTAAGCAACACAGTGAGACTGTGTCTCAGAAAAAAAAAAAAAGATTAGAAATGAAGCCCCGAGGGCCAGGAGCGGTGGCTCACGCCTGTAATCCCAGCACTTTGGGAGGCTGAGGCGGGCGGATCACCTGAGGTCAGGAGTTCAAGACCAGCCTCAACATGGGAAAAACCCCATCTCTACTAAAAATACAAAATTAGCCGGGCGTAGTGGTGCATGCCTGTAATCTCAGCTACTCGGGGGGCTGAGGCAGGAGAATTGCTTGAACCTGGGAGGCAGAGGTTGTGATGAGCTGAGATCGAGCCATTGCACTCCAGCCTGGGCAACAAGAGCGAAACTCCGTCTCAAAAAAAAAAAAAAAAGAAAGAAATGAAGCCCAGAAACCACTCCTCAGCTGTATTTCCTTGTTGTATGCAGTTCAGTGAAATATTATTAAAGAGAAGGAGGCAGAGCATTTCCCTGTCATCCTACCTTAAGGTGGTTTTTTAGTGTTTCAAGGGATAAATATTTTAGCAAATATTCAAGCAATCAAAGAGTAAGAAATAGTCATTTCAAAGACCTAATCATGGCCAGGCGCGGTGGCTCACGCTTGTAATCCCAGCACTTTGGGAGGCCGAGGCGGGCGGATCACGAGGTCAGGAGATCGAGACCACGGTGAAACCCCGTCTCTACTAAAAATACAAAAAAAAAAAATTAGCCGGGCGTGGTGGCAGGTGCCTGTAGTCCCAGCTACTCGGAGAGGCTGAGGCAGGAGAATGACATGAACCCGGGAAGCGGCGGAGCTTGCAGTGAGCTGAGATTGCACCACTGCACTCCAGCCTGGGCGACAGAGCAAGACTCCGTCTCAAAAAAAAAAAAAAAAGACCTAATCATCTGACTGATGATGAGCCCTGCATGAGTTGGTTTTCTCTTCTCTTTTTGCTGTATAAACTATTTGACTTACTGTTAGGTAACTAGAGCACCCTAATGGCGCTGGTTCCAGGTTCTTCTTCCTCAATGCAAGCCCGCCAAAGGAAAAACCAATCAGAGAGAGGTGTTTTTCCCGCCTCGCTCTAAGCCTCACCCCAACCAATCACAAACATCCACGCAGCCCTCCTGGGCATAAAAGAAGCAAGCCCCCCACCGCTCTCTCTCTCCCTCCTGCCCAGCCCAGCCTGCTGCCTCCCATAAAGATCTCTTGGCCGAGCCGGTGTGCCGTGGTCTGAGCGTCACTCTTTCAATTACTACACAGAAAAATAGCATTATATGTAGTTCTTTTTATATTTTGAAAAGAATACTTTCTAGAATACTCTAGAGTGTGGGATGGGTGGTGATCATTGTCTCTAGTATGAATTAAACTCTTCTTGCTTAGGTCACCAGTGATCACCTAGTTGCAAATCTTATGGGAGCACTTTCTCCTTACTTGACTTATCTGTGAGCACCTGGCATTTCTCTTTTTTTTTTTTTTTGAGACGGAGTCTCACTCTGTCACCCAGGCTGGAGTGCAGTGGCCGATTTTTCTATTTTTAGTAGAGACAGGGTTTCGCCGTGTTGGTCAGGCTGATCTCGAACTCCCGAACTCATGATCTGCCCGCCTCAGCCTCCCAAAGTGCTAGGATTACAGGCGTGAGCCACCATGCCCAGATCTATTTTGTTTTTTTAAGACTTACTTTGTTTCAGGCCGGGCGCAGTGGCTCACGCCTGTAATCCCAGCACTTTGGGAGGCCGAGGCGGGCGGATCACGAGGTCAGGAGATCGAGACCATCTTGGCTAACACGGTGAAACCCCGTCTCTACTAAAAATACAAAAAATTAGCCGGGCGAGGTGGCAGGCGCCTGTAGTCCCAGCTACAAGGGAGGCTGAGGCAGGAGAATGGCGTGAACCCCGGGGGGCGGAGCCTGCAGTGAGCCGAGATCGCGCCACTGCACTCCAGCCTGGGTGAAAGAGCGAGACTCCGTCTCAAAAAAAAAAAAAAAAAAAGACTTACTTTGTTTCCATGACCCACTCTCTCCTGGCTTCTTCTATCTTTTTGGCTTTTTATTTGTAGTTTGTCACCTCCTCCCCTCTCCTTCCACTGTCCATTCCTTGAGTCTTGGTGTCCTCAGAGCATAATCTTCACTTTCTTTTCTTACTCTGTATATTTTTCCTAGCTCAGTAGTTGCCAATGAAAGAAATCTAAGAATCACCTTGGATCCTCCCCTTTCCTTATCTGTCCTATTTATTCAATCCCAAATCATCTTGCCTCTATCCCTTTTTTTTTTTTTTTTTTTTTTTTGAGACAGTCTCGCTGTCGCCCAGGCTGGAGTGCAGTGGCGCGATCTCAGCTCATTGCAGGCTCCACCCCCCGGGGTTCACGCCATTCTCCTGCCTCAGCCTCCAGAGTAGCTGGGACTACAGGCGCCCGCCACCTCGCCCAGCTAATTTTTTGTATTTTTAGTAGAGACGGGGTTTCACTGTGTTAGCCAGGATGGTCTCGATCACCTGACCTCCTGATCTGCCCGCCTCAGCCTCCCAAAGTGCTGGGATTACAGGCCTGAGCCACCGCACCCGGCCTTGACTCTATCCCTTTATCATCGAGTTCACTCCTTGGATCAGTTAGAATGCTGTGGTTACAAACACAGAAAACCCAACTAAAACTTGGCTTAAAAATAAGGTAATGGGGCCGGGCGCAGTGGCTCACGCCTGTAATCTCAGCACTTTGGGAGGCCGGGCGGGCGGATCACAAGGTCAGGAGATCGAGACCATTCTGGCTAACATGGTAAAACCCTGTCTCTACTAAAAATACAAAAAAATTAGCCAGGCGTGGTGGCACATGCCTGTAGTCCCAGCTACTTGGGAGGCTGAGGCAGGAGAATGGCGTGAACCTAGGAGGCGGAGCTTGCAGTGAGCCAAGATCGTGCCACTACACTCCAGCCTGGGCGACAGAGCGAAAGACTCCGTCTAAAAAAAAAAAAAAAAGGTAATTATTTTCTCAACAAGTTAATAAATTTAAAAAGGTAGAGAAAGGGAATTTTTAAAATAAAATAGGACTAACATGACATAAGGACTGTCTTCTTCTAGTTTTTGTTGCTATAAAAGAATACTACAGACTGGATAATTTGTAAAGAAGAGAACTTTATTTCTTACAGTTCTGGAAGTTGGGGAGTTGGTGCTGGTGTCTGGTGAGGGCCTTTGGGCTGCATCATCCCGTTGTGGAAAAGTGGAAGGGCAAGTAAGCACATGCAAAAGATAAAAGCAGGAGGGGCTGAGCTTGCTTTATAACAACTCACTCTAGCAACAACTAACCCTGTCCCATGATAATGGCATTACTCCACTTACGAGGAAGGAGCCCTCATTACCTAAACACCTCCTATTAGGCCTCAACTCCCAACACTGTTGCATTCAGTATTAAGTTTCAACATGAGTTTTGGAGGGGACATTCAAACTATAGCAACCATCTACTGCTATGCGTGGACTTTGTTTGGATCTGATGTGAACAAAGCAGCTATTTAAAAGTTTTCTGTAACAATGAAATTTGGATATTAGATGACATAAAAGGTGATCAGTAATTTTTGTTAGATGTCACAATGGTGCAGCTATGTCAGAAGATGTCCATATTTGGGAGGAATGTATACTGAAATGTCCAGAGTGAAATTTCTTGGTGCGTTTTAAATACTTAATCAGAAAAAGGAAAATAAATGAAGAATTGTGGCAGAATCTTGATAATTGTCGAATCTGGTTTTGGGAGATATGAGGGTTCATTATACTATTCTTTATACTTCTTCAATGCTTGCAATTTTAAATACAAAATTTTAAAAATTATAATAAAGGAAATTTTTACTCTCATAACTAAAAAGTTTAGAAACGGGGTAGACATGAAGTGAAGATTCATATAGTCAACAATATCATCAAGGACTCAGTTTCTTTTTAATTTCCTCATGGCTTTCAATGGTGTTTGCTTCATCCTAAGGCCATCTCTTCTCATGATATAGGGACCATATATCCTGGTTTGCTAGACAGTCTCAGTTATATCTATTGTCCTAACATAATTATTTATAGCACTATCTTTCTTTCAAATGTGACCTCATTTTGGATGACAAATTAAATGGTCACCCTAGTTTATGGTTGTCAAATGACTGCCAACTACAATTAGTGCAACACGCTTCTCTGTTCATGTCCAGCTAAAGAGAGAAGCTGCTGTCCCAGAAATAACCAACAAACCTTTTCTATAATCCCAATGTCCCAGAAGGGCAAAGTGGCCATCCATGAAACAGACATCATGGCTAGAGTGATGGGATGCGTTGGTTGGCTTAGGTCAATCAGGGGCCACCCTGAGAATAGGGGACAAAGTCAATGGATGGGTCCATGGTAGGTGGGGCCAAGAGGGTTTAAATGTGGGGAAGAATCCAGGTAAAGCCACTATACTCCTCCTTGCCATATCTTCTGCCAGTGCCCTAGTTTAGGGCTCAGCATCTCTTAGACTATTGCAATAACTTTTTAGCTGATCTCCCTCCTTTTGCTTTGGCCCAGCACTTCACTGCTGCCACAATGATCTTCTTAGTATGTAGGTCTGATCATGTCACTGCCAGATTCAACATTTTTTGATGTCCTGCTTTTACCTATGAGATAAAGTCTAAATGCCTCTGCTTATTATATAAAGCTGTTCAATACTTGGCCTTTGTCTAGTTATCTGTCCACCCTCATCCATCTTCAGTCTTTTCTTTATACTTTAAACTTTAGGAAAACTGAATGACTTTAGTATTGTTTACATACAAGGCTTTCTCACACATTGTTTTCCCAAGTCTGCCTCAAATTTATCAGTTCAGCAAATTTGTTTTCATCCCCACCTTGTCATCTTGATGCTGGCTTCTCCGACTCCTTCCTTGAACATTTCAGGCCCATTTTTGGTGCCCACTGCATTTTGTCATACAGTAAAGCCAGCCTCTTTTCTAACCAGACCAGGATAGTGGTTGGTGGGTTAATTGAAAAGCCAATTAAAATCTGAGATCACAACAATATACATATTTTAACCTTTTTTTTTTTTTTGAGACGGAGTTTCACTCTTGTCACCCAGGCTGGTGTGCAATGGCGCGATCTCGGCCCCCTGCAACCTCTGCCTCCCAGGTTCAAGCAATTCTCCTGACTCAGCTTCCCGAGAGCCTGGGGTTACAGGCACCCACTACCATGCCCACAATTTTTTTTTTGAGACGGAGTCTTGCTCTGTCGCCCAGGCTGGAGTGCAGTGGTGCGATCTCGGCTCACTGCAACCTCCACTTCCCGGGTTCAAGCAATTCTCTGTCTCAGCCTCCCGAGTATCTGGGATTATAGGCGCCTGACACCATGTCCGGCTAATTTTTTATATTTTTAGTAGAGATGGGGTTTCACCATCTTGGCCAGGCTGGTCTTGAACTCCTGACCTCATGATCCACCCGTCTTGGCCTCCCAAAGTGCTGGAATTACAGGTGTGAGCCACCATGCCCAGCCAGTAATTTTTGTATTTTTAGTAGAGATGGGGTTTCGTCATGTTGGCCAGGCTGGTCTCGAACCCCTGACCTCAGATGATCCACCTGCCTCAGCCTCCCAAAGTGCTGAGATTACAGGCATGAGCCACCGTGTCTGGACACTTTAACCATTTTTTTTTTTTTTTTTACAACATATATAAATTACTGTTTCTCAGGCCAGGCGTGGTGGCTCAAGCCTGTAATCCCAGCACTTTGGGAGGCCGAGGTGGGTGGATCACAAGGTCAGGAGATCGAGACCATCCTGGCTAACACGGTGAAACCCCGTCTCTACTAAAAAAAATACAAAAAATTAGCCGGGCGTGTTGGCGGGCGCCTGTAGTCCCAGCTATTCGGGAGGCTGAGGTAGGAGAATGGCGTGAACCCGGGAGGCGGAGCTTGCAGTGAGCCGAGATCGCGCCACTGCACTCCAGACTGGGGGACAGAGAAAGACTCCATCTCAAAAAAAAAAAAAAAAAATTACTGTTTCTCAACCTTTTTCTTCATTATCTCTACCCAAAAGTTTTTTTTTACTTTTTCCCTAATAACACTCCCTCTACCCACATGAAATTTTAGTGTCACAACAGACACAATGTATGTGTACTTTATGTATATCTGCAGGGCTGCAGGGCCAAGGCCTTTTATTTGGATGTGGGTCCTCTGGTTCAGTTCTGCCTTGGATTTCTTCCACACTGGTAATCCATCCTCTATGATTCCTAATTTGAGTTTGTTTAAAATGAAGGTGGAGCAAGACATTTTAAAAGCAAACAGTATAGAATCATAGTCAGTGTTTGTGATTCTCTTCCCATGCTCACCATTCAACAGCTTTTTAAAAATAACTTGTTTTATCAAATCTTTCCAAGGCATTTAATTTCATTTTCATAAAAACAACTATTTCCTCTCCCACAATTATATTTTATCACTATGCGATGTTAGTCAGATTTTGTAATTTCAAAGACAAGACAATTGGTTGGGGATCAACACAACTGCTGGGGGAAGGAGGCAGAGCTAGTGAGAGAAAATACACAAGGAAATAAATTGGTAAAAGAGGTAACATAAATAAAATAGTAACCAACAATTTTGTAGAAGTTACTAAGTATTCTAAGAATACTGTTCTAAGAGCTTTACAAAAGTGAACTCATTTAATCCCCACAAGAGAGGTGCTATTATTATCACCTACTTTACTAATGAGGAAACTGAGGCACAGAGAGGTCAATTGTCTTTGTCAAAAGTCCTTTCAAACAATAAATTTTTAGAACATTTTCCACTGAGATGTTTCGAAGACATACTACCAATGCAATCTGCCTTTCTTTTACAAAGTCTATTGAACATAATGTAATCTGTCTTTGAAGTGCCATAACTAATAAAAGTAGGCCAATGAAAATTTAATATGGCCTCCCTTTTGGGTTTCACAAAAATATTTTTCTTTGTTCTCAAGAAGCTGGAAAATTGAGTTTAAATCAGGAAGAGATCCTTGTGGGGGAGAGGAAAGGACTTCATGGCCCTTTTTTCCACCCTTTCTTTGCTGAGGAGGGTGAATTTACCAAAGAACCAAAGGCTGAGAACTAAGTAATCTTTGTGGATGAGATTTTTCTTTAAAATTGGCTACATCTGCAGGAGTGGATGTCTGAGGCAGCAGTGGAATGAGGTCAGTCAAGTCTATAAGCAGCCAGCCATCTGCTCTCAATAGTTTGGGGTCTGAGCTGAGATGTAATCCTGCTGAGTCCACCTCACCTCCACCTTGCTATATTCTCCCCTTCCCACTTCTTCTATTCCCTTTTTCCTGGCTTCTGCTCTGAAAGCTTCTCTCCAGTTTCTGAGCAGGGGCAGTAGCTGCCCTAACAGGAGCTGAAGCTAACCTGGGTCTTGCTCTAATTGTTCATTTGTTTCAGGCCAGCAGCCTGTTACTGCTAGGGCCCAGCCGCTAGAATACTCCAAACTCCAAGGAATCAGAGACCTTATTTGTATGTTTGACTGTATAGGTCCAATGCCTAGCATAGTTCCTCATTATCTAACAGATACTCAATAAACATTTATTGAATAAATAAATAAATGGAAGAATGACCTGTAGGCCTTGATCCAATTCATTTGCTTAGTTTACTAGTGTCCTTCATAGTTGTAGACCCATTTAACAAAAATTAATTTCTGTAATGAGATTATTTTTGTGAAGAGTCCTGGAATATTTTTTACCCAGTCCTATGAATCACTGTTTTTCATTTCCTTCCATTTGTTTCCAGTTGAAATTTCTGGCATTTCCTCTCTTCCATCTAGAAAAATGTTACCAATTTTTACCTCATCTCAATGGCTAAGCCTTCACTAAACCTTCTCTGATGACCCCTGTTAAAAGTGGCCATTCCCTCCTGTAAACTCCAAGAGCACTATGGTTGTAACTCTTTTCATAAGTGCATTATACAAGTTGCTTCCATATCCTCTCGTTTTCTTTTTTATCCCTATGTAAACGAAAAGTTCTCTGAAAAGGAATTTAGAAGAGAGAGACTATCCCAATAAACAGTTTGCAAACCTGAGAGCCACAGATTTCAGTGTAAAAGGAAGGTTTGGCTCTATTTTAAGTTAGTCCTAGTTAGCCACTTGGGATCCATCTTGAAGGATTGGTTCTTTGAGGTTTATATTTGTTTGCACAACTTCCCTGAGTCAGAATGTTAGACAAATGTTATTCTCCTTTTACAGGTAAGATTTGGAGAGGTTAAAGGATATGTTCAGTTATACAAGCCCAGAAAATAATGGAGGTACACTAGAACTCAGACCTCTTCCTTATTCCTGTAACCACCCAATGGGTTTACTTTGCTGGCTGTCTAGACAGAGCCAATTTATAAAGACAGGGGAATTGCAATAGAGAAAGAGTAATTCACGCAGAGCTGGCTGTGCAGGAGACTGGAGTTTCATTATTACTCAAATCAGTCTCCCAGAGCATTCAGGGATCAGAATTATTTATTTATTTATTATTATTTTTTTTTGAGATGGAGTCTCACTCTGTCACCAGGCTGGAGTGCAGTGGCACGGTCTCTGCTCACTGCAACCTCTGCCTCCCAGGTTCAAGCGATTCTCCTGCCTCAGCCTCCCGAGTAGCTGGGACTACAGGCGCCCACCACCACGCCCAGCTAATTTTTGTATTTTTAGTAGAGACGGAGTTTCACCATGTTGGCCAGGATGGTCTCACTCTCTTGACCTCATGATCCGCCCGCCTCCGCCTCCCAAAGTGCTAGGATTACAGGCATGAGCCACCGCGCCCGGCTGGGGATCAGAATTTTTAAGGACAACTTGGTGAGTAGGGGGAAGCCAGTGAGCTGGGAGTGCTGATTGCTCAGGTCAAAGATGAAATCATAGGGAGTCCAAGTTGTCTTCTTGCGTTATCAGTTCCTGGGTGGGGGCCACGAGATCAGATGAGCCAGTTTATCCATCTGGGTGATGCCAGCTGATTCATCAAGTGCAGGGTCTGCAAAATATCTCAAGCACTGGTGGTAGTTTTTACAATAGTGGTAGCTCCAGCAGCAATTTGGGGAGAGTCAGAATCTTGTAGCCTCCAGCTGCATGACTTCTACATCATAATTTCTAATCTTGTGGCTAATTTGTTAGTCCTACAAAGGCAGTCTAGTCCCCAGGCAAGAAGGAGGTTTGTTTTGGGAAAGGGCTTTTATCATCTTTGTTTCAAACTATAAACTATGAATTACATTTCTCCCAAAGTTAGTTTGGCCTATGGCCAGGAACGTACAAGACAGCTTGGAGGTTAGAAGCAAGATGGTGTTGATTAGGTCAGATCTCTTTCTCAGTTGTAATTTTGCAACGGCGGTTTAATTCCCAGTCCAGTTCTCTTTATACTGCTGTGCAATGCATGTGCTCATGTTCTGGTATGTATTATTATTCTGTGTCAATGTTATCTTCCCTACAAGATTGTAAATTTCTAGGACCTAACTTCTTAGGCATGCTAATAATATTAACTAAGTGAACAAATTAATAGACCCTCAAAACTTTAAATTCAGGAATAGAAAAAAAAATAAAGCTTTTTCTTCCTGTCAGCTGATTTTGCAAAGGGTGTAAGGAGCCAAAGAGCTGCCAAGTTGGTACAGAAGTTGGAAAACACCATAAGCTTCAACTGCTGGTTAATTTTTGCTCTAAAAAGCTTGATGGAGCCCAGGCGTGGTGACTCACGCCTGTAATCTCAGCACTTTGGGAGGCTGAAGCGGGCGGATCACCTGAGGTCCGGAGTTTGAGACCAGCCTACACAAATTAGCCAGGTGTGGTGGCACGTGTCTTTAATCCCAGATACGTGTCTTTAATCCCAGATACTCGGGAGGCAGAGGTTGCAGTGAGCCAGAGATTGCGCCATTGTATTCAGCCTGGGCAACAGGGCGAAACTCCTTCTCAAAAAAAAAAAAAAAAAAAAAGCTTAATAATAAAATGGGCTTTTATATATACAAATCAGCACAAACTCATTTGAGGAAGAGTAAGATTTACCTACTTGCTTACAACTTTTTTTCCCCTGCCTCAGGCTCCTGAGTAGCTGGGATTACAGGGACGCACCACCACACCCAGCTAATCTTTGTATTTTTAGTAGAGACGAGGTTTCACCATGTCGGCCAGGTTGGTGTGATCCACCCTCCTCGGACTCCCAAAGTTCTGGGATTACAGCGTGAGCCATCGCACCCGGCCACAACTTTCTTCTGTGTAATTTCACCTTAAATACAGCATTTACTTGGGGGTGGAGTAAGCAAATTGCCTCTTCAATTTCTCTCCCGGGGTGGGAGAACTGTGGCATTAAACAGAAGTGCGAACAGTAGTTGAGGGTGGGAAGAAAGGCTGCCCGGAAGGAGGTCAGGAAAGCTCAGGCAAGCCCACCCTCAGGCACTACAGCTAGACTCCGAGCTTACTCGGCAGGCATCTGATTCGACCAACATCAATCAGTTCGCAGGGCTTAAGCCCAGTCCCTTAGGGCGGCCTGGGGAGGGGGCCAGGCCCAAGTATATAAAGCTACCTGAGTGTCAGGGTTGGCTTTGCGCCTGCGAGTGTGATTCAAGAACGTCCCAGAGCTCTTGGCTCTTTTCGAAGTGTGACCCCCCCCCCGGGCTTGCACGGGACACGTTACCTAGCTCGGGTGAGAAGGATATCTTCCGGGACCCTCGCCTTTAATAGCACAACGAGCGCAGAGTCCACTGGATCTGCGAGAAGAAACCGCGCTAACTAGTTTGTCCCTACGGCCGCCTCGTAGTCAGTGCCGCGGCGCCTGGAGTCTCCGGGCAGCATTGCCATGGCTGCTCGTGGTGTCATCGCCCCAGTTGGCGAGAGTTTGCGCTACGCTGAGTACTTGCAGTCCTCCGCTCAACAGCCCGACGCCGACGTCGACCAGCAGAGACTGGTGAGTCCTGCCAGCGGCCCCCACCCCTGTCTAGCTCCCTTGTAGTTTCTGCTTCAGCCCCCTCTACCGCCTCACCCTTGAACCTTTGTACTCCCCCGCATTCGCTCACCGTCTGTGCCCTAACTAGCGCTCATTTGTTCAGTGGAGAGACTACTTTGTGCTGGGCTTTGACGTCTGGGCGTGGAAGACGGAGCAGTTCTGAGGATCTGGCTCCTCAAGGAGCTTCCAGTCTTGTCTGGGACACAAACCAGAAAATAGGCAATTGCAAATACGGTATAATAAGTGTTGTATGGGGATTTTTCTGTCTCATAGGAGGCCCTAATACCGTCTTGCAGGGGATGTGGTGGGATCAGGGACGCTTCTTGGAGAAAGCTGTAGTTAAAAATTAAGATCTGAATGAATAAAAACAGTCCATTCAGCAAAGAGAAGGGGAAAAACTGTTTCGGGTACCAGGAGTACTATCTCCAAAGTCTCCGGCACAGAAACAGGGCCCAGTTGGAAACTGCAAGTGGTGTATTCAGGATGACCTGTAGAGCTGGAAAAAGGAAGGGTCTAACAGAAAACTGTCTAACAGAAACATATAGTGAGCCACATACGTCTCGCTCTGTCGCCCAGGCTGGAGTGCAGTGGCAGGATCTCGGCTCACACTGCCAGCTCCGCCTCCTGGGTTCACGCCATTCTCCTGCCTCAGCCTCCCAAGTAGCTGGGACTACAGGCACCTGCCACCACGCCCGGCTAATTTTTTGTATTTTTAGTAGAGACGGAGTTTTACCGTGTTAGCCAGGATGGTCTCGATCTCCTGACCTCGTGATCCGCCTGCCTCGGCCTCACAAAATGCTGGGATTACAGGCGTGAGCCACCGCGCCTGGCGTATTTTTACGTTTTTTGTAGCCATGTTAAACAAGTGAAGAGACACAGATGGGTTTAATTTTAGCAGTGTGTTTTCTTTAACCTGATACGTGCACAGTTGCACGGTAATATTTCAACATTCAATATGAAAAATCGGTGGTTTAGGCTTGTAATCCCTGCGCTTTAGGAAGCCCAGGCAGGAGGATCACTTGAGGCCATGAGTTTGGAGGCCAGCCTGGGCAACATAGGAGACCCCATCTCTGCAAAAAAAAAAAAAAAAAAAAAAAAAAAAAAAAATTAACTGGGCGTGGTGGTGTGAGCCTGTAGTCCTAGCTGCTTGGGAGGCTGGATCTGGAGAATCACTTGAGCCCAGGAGTTTGAGGTTATAGTGAGCTATGATTTCGCCACTGCACTCCAGCCTGAGAGACAGAGCTAGACCCTGTCTCCAACAAAGAAAAAAAAAAATGAGGCAACAGAGATTTAGAAAGTTTTAAGTAACTTGTCCAGGATCATCCCTGGTAAGTGGCAGATCTACGATTCCAAATGCTACACTTTTTCCACTATGACTTGCTGACTCCTTTGAAATAAGGATTTCTGGATATAGTATTCAGTGTATGATATAGCTGAACAAGATTAGGCAGAAGTAATCCTTTTGTGGAGAGTTGTAAAAATCCCAGTATCAGGCTTTCAAGGTAGTTGGGAGCTGTGGTAATTGGAAGATAGAACTAATATTGGTGACTTCTACATCTGTAGGTATTTTTACTTGGAAGAGGAGAGAGTTTACAGAATCCAGAGCACCAGATAGGACGCATCTTTAGTAGTCCAGGTACTTGAAGGCTAAAGTGTAAGCCAGTGATTCTCAAACTGTCTGTGTCCTGTAATATCCTGAAATCCTGAAGTCAGATTCATAGACAATAAAATCTACCTGTAATCATAACTTTTAATAATCAATATAATGCTTTGAGACATAAAGATGAAATATTTTATTAGAAAATAACATGTCTACAGGCTGCAAGCGGCGTCTCGCTCCTATAATCTCAGCAATTTGGGAGGCTGAGGTAGGCGGATCACTTGAGGTCAGGAGTTCGAGACCAGCTTGGCCAACAGGGCAAAACCCTGTCTCTACTGAAAATACAAAAATTAGCTGGGCATGGTAGCACATGTCTGTAATTCCAGCTAGTAGGGAGGCTGAGGCAGAAGAATTGCTTGAACCTAGGGGGCAGAGGTTGCAGTGAGGGGAGATCACGCCACTGCACTCCAGCCTGGGCGACAGAGTGAGACTGTCTCAAAAAAAAGAAAATAACATGTTAACATGTCCACAATTTAAATATGTAAATACTTAGACATTACTACATTAGAAAACATAATGAAGTAATTATTAGTTGCTGGCATATTGCACCAATTTGTAGAATCACTGCGTATGTGACAGCTACCAATGCAAATTGTTTATCAAATGTATTATATTGGCTTTTCAAATAGCAGAAGGACCATTGTTCTTTACAAACTTATTTCTCCCAAATGGCGAACAATTTCTGGTAAAAACTTGAACAAAATAGTGGAATCTCCCTCAATTTACATGGCACTTGCACTTGTGGAAGATTCAGTCTGTACTAAAACAGTGTAATAATGATATATTCATATATAATAAAGTTCTGGACTAAGATTATCATAAACTTTTCACCTTAATCTTTTAAAATTGAGGGATGCAAACAGTTCTTTGTTATACAGGCTTGTCTCATATATTTTAGGACTTCTACGATCAGTAGTCTCCCATCCACCAAATATCCTCCCTTCGATTCAAATTATTGTGCAACCAAACAGAGCCTCATGTACTTGCAGAATGTCCCTAAGGGGTGGTTCTGCTTCTTTTGGGAGTTGTTGGTCCAGGCAATGACCAATAATGAGGCAGAAGATTGTTGATAATAACTTTAGGGAACTTGGAACTACCGAAAGCCATGAGAAGCTGACAAAAGGTAAATATTAGGAAAGAAAAAAAAAATGGCCTAGGTGTGGGGCATATTTGGAAATCTTATTGAAAATAGAAAATAATGTTTGTCAATGAGTTAAAGAAAAAAACTTTCACACTGTATTTTAAAAATGTAATTCTTTTTTTTTTTTTTTTTTTTTTGAGACGGAGTCTTGCTCTGTCGCCCAGGCTGGAGTGCAGTGGCGCGATCTCGGCTCACTGCAAGCTCCGCCTCCCGGGTTCACGCCATTCTCCTGCCTCAGCCTCTCCGAGTAGCTGGGACTACAGGCGCCCGCCACAGCGCCCGGCTAATTGTTTTTGTATTTTTAGTAGAGACGGGGTTTCACCGTGGTCTCGATCTCCTGACCTCGTGATCTGCCCGCCTCGGCCTCCCAAAGTGCTGGGATTACAAGCGTGAGCCACCGCGCCCGGCAAATGTAATTCATTTTAAGGTTTATGAAATATATCTTGTTGGGCTGGACATGGTGGCTCATGCCTGTAATTCTAGCAATTTGGAAGGTCAGGTGGGAGGATTACTTGAGCCCAGGGGTTCCAGACCCAGGCTGGGCAACATAGTGAGATCCCTGTCTCTCTAAAAGAAAAATCAAAAAGAAATAAATATATCTTGTCATATTTGTTAAATAACTTTTTCTTAGGTAAGCTTCTCTTTTGAAACTAAGAACTAATGTTCATTAGCCTGCTTAGGAGATTAAAATAGGCAAAATATGTAGCATCTTGAATAAAGTAGCATTTTACAGTTAATGGTTTAATAGAAGTCATAATCAAACTTTGCACTAGCAAAGCTGTTTCTAATGGAAAAGTAGAAAAAGAACTTTTTTTTTTTTTTTTTTGAGACAGAGTCTCGCTCTGTCGCCCAGGCTAGAGTGCAGTGGCACGATCTCAGCTCACTGCAAGCTCCGCCTCCCGGGTTCACGCCATTCTCCTGCCTCAGCCTCCCGGGTAGCTGGGACTACAGGCGCCCGCCACCACGCCTGGCTAATTTTTTATATTTTTAGTAGAGATGGGGTTTCACCGTAGTCTCGATCTCCTGACCTCGTGATCCGCCCACCTCGGCCTCCCAAAGTGCTGGGATTACAAGCGTGAGCCACCGCGCCCAGCCGAAAAGAAACTTTAAGAGGAGATTATTATCAAATTTTAAAGCAGTTTGAACAAAACTCAGTTTGTATGAAATAGTAGTCATTTGGTTTCCATTACTTTCCTGAAAATTGTAGCTCCTATTATTTTTATTTTTCTTCAATTTTTATTTTAAGTTCCGGGGTACATTTGTGCACGTTTGTTACACAGGTAAATGTGTGCCGTGGTAATTTGCTGCACAGATTGCCTCACCACCTAGGTATTAAGCCCAGCATGCATTAGCTATTCTTCCTGATGCTCTCCCTCCTCCCACCGCCACAACTCTTGTTATTATTAGGATAGTGTAACATGTAAAAAAACTAGACACATATGTTTCATTATAAATAATCCTGATACGTGAAAACTAAAACCTGTCAAACACACATTTTCAGGCATTTATTCATTTCCAAAAATAAGACAGTACTTTTACTATTTTGCAATGATAACATGATTTAAAACATGTTTTAACAATACTTTGAAGCTTACATTGGTAATCACATGGATTATGTACTGTATACCTATATTTTTAACTTTTTTTTTTTTTTTTTTTTGAGATGGAGTCTCGCTCTGTTGCCCAGGCTGGAGTGCATTGGCGGGATCTTGGCTCACTGCAGCCTCCGCCTCCCAGGTTCACCTGAGTCTCCTGCCTCAGCCTCCCAAGTAGCTGGGACCACAGGCGCCTGCCACCACGCCCAGCTAATTTTTGTATTTTCAGTAGAGATGGGGTTTCCCCATGTCAGCCAGGCTGGTCTCAAACTCCTGACCTCAAGTGATCCACCCTCCTCAGCCTCCCAAAGTGCTGGGATTTTGGGTGAGCCACCACACCCGGCCTAACTGATTCTTCCCCACTGTTTTTTACACCATAATAGGAGGCTAGAATGTTAAGTTTCATGGACAGTGACTTTATTTGTTCTCTGGTATGTATTTCTAGCATTTATAATGGTGCCTGATGTGTGGTAAACATTCCAAAAAGAAATTGTTGAATGAATGAATGTTATTCTTGAATGGGAAGAAATGAGAATAACTTTTCTTTCAGTGAATGGAGTAAGAATTTCCAGATGTCTACCAGTGAGTACCATACACAAAAATAGAAAATTCAGCTTATTTAAAACGTAGCTCATTATAGTCTTCCCTGAACATGCTGATTCTCCTCTTCTTTCTGCCTTTCTTGACTAGTGCCATCATCTCCACTTTCTCCTTTACTTCCACCATTCAGTTCATCAGTCACTTAGCCTCATCTCTGTACTTTTTTTCATGGTATTCCTTCCCTTGCTATTCTCTTAGTCTTTATTGTTTCTTCTCTGGCCTGTAGTGATCGCCTTTAAAAACAAGTCTCTTTGCTTCTGGTATTGTATCCTTTCTAAACTTCACACTGCCATCAGTTATTTTTCTACAATACAGACTTGTTAATGATACCATCCCTTTTTATGAGTTTAACACGATCTAAACCTTTCTCAGGATCTTACACAGGACTCTTCATGTACTGATCCTCAAATGACATATCCAGCCACGTTTCCCATCCCCTACATTGCACTGTACCCTGTACTATAGTTACATTAAGTTTCCTTCATGAAATTTTATGGTTCTGTGACTTTACTAGAGCTTTCTCTTCTGAAATTCTTTTCCTGGCTAACTCCTATTCATTTTTTTTTTAAGACACATCCAATGTGAAGCCTTCCCTGACCCCAGTTCCCTTTGCCTAGTAGAAGAAAATTGTTTTATACTGTGTGTTTCCTTAGGAAGTTGCACAAGTTTTTATTATAGTTTATTAAGATACATCAAAATTATTTATATTTGTATAAGCACCTATGGTGTGAAGTCCTCGGGAAACACGTATCTGTGATTGGCATTGTAATTGGCACATGATAGTCATTTAATTGTCTATGAAATAGCTATTAACTTCTATTATTATTGAGCAACTTAATAAATGAACATGGATATTTGATTTTAATATCATATTGACACCTGTATTTTTTCCTCGTAGGGTCCTCTTATATGTTAGCCTCTAAGGGAGAGCAAGAGTCTGTGTCTGTCTTGCTCATTGCTTTTTCCCCAGAACTTAGCATAAGTCCTGGCACATGCCAAATGAATGTTTATATATTTATGTGGTAAAAGCTAAATAAGTATTTGTTGAATGAGTGAATAGTCTCCATCTTTCCTCTCTCCATCACAACTACCACCCCTCTCGTGAGGAGGAAGAATACTTTTTTTCTTCTTCATTTCCCTCTGGTACAACTCTTGTTTTTCTTGGACTGAAATGTTCAGTCTCAAAATAGAAGTTTTAGCATTTTATAGTACTTTCAGGCAATTTATATTTATCTAAAAAGTTATTTACTGCTTATGTGAGAATAAAATGCCATAGGGAACTTGTGAACAATTTTGGTGCCTTTTTTTTTTTTCCAGCTGTAGTAGCTATGATGGAGTGATCTTTTTTCCCAGTTTTCAGAAATTTTTTGATTCATGGTAGTGGAACATTTGAAGTAATTTTTCTGTTTTTTTTAATTGTTGTTGTTGTTGTTATTTTGGTTTTCTAGTGGATATTTGAAACCAGGCAGTGGTAACAGATACACGGCCCATTTGTTGATTTGCTGGCATTATTTAAATAATGTTTCTTCTCTTTGAAATATGCCTTTTTAACTAAAATTAGATATTCTTTATAGATGGGGATGAAGTTTTAAGAATACTCATTCTCTCAGTTCCCAACGTAGTACCAGGCACATGGTTGCTCTGCCTCATAAATTTTTGTTGAATCATTAAATTAACAAATGAGTGAAACCAACTAGCTTGGAGATAAGTAGATTAGGGAGATGTTATAGAATGATGAACGGACAGCCTTAAAGAATTAAAGAATAAGATAAATGAGACTATGTCTCTTTGACTTTTGTAATAGGAGAGGCCTAAAATGTAAGTATCTAATAAATATGTGTATAATCAGAGTACGTATAATACTCTGACTTCTGATGTGCTTTTTCAAGTTTTGATCATTGCTTATTAATATCTCCAATAACACAGGCAGTCTCCAACTTAGAAATAGGTTCTGTTTTTAAAATTTGTCAATTAAATTCATTTTAACAGATTTTTGGGTAACACCAAATATATGGAAGCTATAAACTAAGTGTGTATGGAGAGGATATAAATAAACCAAGATTGCCACCCTCAAGGGCAGAGGATAGCAAACTTAATTTGCAAAGGGTTAGATTGTAAACATTTCAGGCTCTGCAGACCATATAGCCTCTGGCACACATTTACCTGTGTAACAAACCTGCACATCTAGCTGCAACTACACTGTTGTAGACTGAACACATAGACAATAAATAAATGTGGCCATGTTCCAGTAAAACTATTTATGAAAACAGTTGCTCTAGGAGGCATATTTGGAGCAAATTTAAATGCCCAATTAAAGACAGGCTGTCTAAGTGCTATCATATTTTTGTTCATTTATTTATTCATCCATTTAACACTTCATGGAGTCGTACATTATTAGGTAAGGTTCTGAGTCTAAGTGCTATAGTGGATACAAAGATGAATCAAATATGCATTTTTTCCTCAAGGGACTTGACCAGAAACTAAACCTAGACTCCTAGACTAGGAACTCCCCAGCAGTGGAGATCCTGTCTGATTCACTTTTGAGAATGACTTCTAGGGCCAAGCACAGCATGGGATAGGTTGCAGATACTTAGTAAATGTCTTTTCAAGGGTAAGTGAATGAAAGACTAAGGCATAGGTGTCTTAAGATAAATATATGGATAAAATGCTTGATTTCGTAGGAATGAGCCATGGTTTCTTATTTGGGAAATCAGAGAAAACTTTGTGAAAAGTGAGTTGAATGAGTTGAACATTGAGAAAAGGGAAGAATATGAGCTAAGTTAAGAAGATAACAAAATCTTAGGCAGAGGTAGCAAATTCAGATGCTTAAAGGGGCAGGCAGGTGGCACAAATGAGTGAGGGGATGACTGGGTTAAATGGTATTGCATTATATGAGTGATGATTATAGCAAAATGAGAGAGCACTTGCTTTTCTAAAGGAGGCAGATCATTGGAATAAACCATTATTACCAGATGTTTGATTTTTCAAAAGAAACCAGAAAGAGATAAACAAGTTTTTCTAAAATGTAGGTTATATCAAGGAAGAAAAATAAGGAAAGGTAGGTTGGGTTACAACTGTAGATAGCTCCACATGGCAGGTTAAGGAATGTAGACTAAATTTGTAGGCAGTTAATTTTGTAGGAGTTGTGTGGATCAGTGGAGGCCTTCAGGAGAATCAAGCCCAGAGCAGTGTTTAAGAAGGGTTAGAAACTAAACCTAGACTCCTAGACTGGGAACTCCTCAGCAGCGGAGATCCTGTAGAAGAGAACAAGCCTGGTTGAAAATGCGTTACAGTGGGCAGTACTCTGGGAGTGTAGAGGAGGAGATGATGGCAGCAATAAGAGTGATGATAGCCGAAATGTTTTGTGCCAGGCTTTATGCTAATGTTTTAAATGCATGAACTCATTTAGTCTATATAATAACCCTAGGAGGTATAGATACTACTACTATTATAGCCCTCTACTTGTAGATGAATAAATTGAGGCTTAAAGCACTGAAATAATTTGTGCAAAGTCACACATTTGAGAAGTAGATGAATCCCAGAGGTACTCTGCTTTGTTGCCTCTGTGCTCTTACTCAGAATATTCTCTTTGTTTCTCTTTCCCCTTCAACTTTTTAAATTATGTCAAGGTCTAACTAGGAAAACATATAACTTAAATAATATAAAACAAGGGAAATGTAATTCAAGGAATTGGCTTCCTAGCTAGTGGAGTTGTTGAGAAATGAAACAGGATGGTGAAGCAATTCAGAGATTGGGAATAGCAAGGAATCAGTAGTACTCCTAGAGCTGTAGGGCCAAAGGGAGGAGTTCGTGTTTTTCAAAACCACTCTACATTAATTGGAACCATGGATGTCTGTTAAGGGGGAGCTGGAGCCACTGCTGCTGCTGGAGCTGTTGCTAAAGACGGAGAGAAAGGGGCGGTAATACCGTGGATTCTTCTGTCTTTTCACTGTCCAGTCTTTCACCATTGCATCCCATTGGTCTGACTCTACTGGGAGCCAGCTGACAAAAGAGCCTGTAGGACTTAGCTCTTCTAACAGAACAGAGAATAGCCAAGGAATTGATTGTGAATGCAGATGGGCCTGCGACCAACACATTATCTGTTTTCAGCTGTAATTTGAGTTCCACTGATATTGAGAAATTTGAAAGCACAGTCTCCTAAAAGCAGTGTTAGAAAACACCTTTTGAAATGCTAAGTATTCCCTTAATCCACAGTGTAAGGGAAACAGTATTATTTTGTGGAATTCCATTTGCACTGTCTCCAATAGCATTTCCATGCTATTGGAGACAAAATAAGTACTGTTGCCAAGCATGGTGGCTCACACTTGTAATCCTGGCACTTTGGGAGGCCAAGGTGGGCACATCAGTTGAGGCCAGGAGTTCAAGACCAGCCTGGTCAATATAGCGAAACCCCACCTTTAATAAAAAATACAAAAATTGGCCGGGTGTGGTGGCGCACACCTGTAGTCCCAGCTACTCGGGAGGCTGAGGCAGGAGAATACCTTAACCTGGGAGGTGGAGGCTGCAGTGAACCCAGATCACACCACTGCACTCTAGCCTGGGTGACAGAGCAAGACTCTGTCTCAACAACAACAAAAAGAAATAAGCACTGTTAGCTTATAAAGAAAAGAGGTTTAATTGGCTCATGGTTCCATAGGCTGTACAGGAAGCATGATGCTGGCATCTGCTCAGTGTCTGGAGAGACCTTGCAAAACTTACAATCATGGCAGAAGACAGAGTGGGAGCCACCACTTCACATGGCCAGAGCGGGAGGAAGACAGAGAGACAGGGAGGTGCTGCATACCCCCAGAAAACCACATCTCGCAAGAACTCACTATCACAGGAATAGCACCAAGGGGATGGTGCTAAACCACCCATGAGAAATTGCCGCCATGACCCAATCATTTCCCACCAGGCCCCACCTCCCACATTGGGGATTACAATTGAAAGTGAGATTTGCTCAGGGACACAGATCCAAACCATATCAAGACAATATAGTGAGACCCCATTTCTACAGAAAACTTAAAAAATTAGTCACTTGTGGTGGCACATGCCAGTAGTCTTTGTTTCTTGTGAGGCTGAGGTGGTAGGATCAGCTGAGCCAAGGAGTTCAAGTTACAGTGAATTATGATCATACCAGTGCACTGCAGCCTGGGTGACAGAGTGAGACCCTATTGGAAAAAAATAATAAACCAATATTGATACATTATTATTAACCCAAGTCATATTTTATTCAGATTCCCATGCTTTTTAGCTGATGTCCTTTTTCTGTTCCAAGATCCCAACCAGGTACCACATTACATTTAGTTTTCGTGTCACTTTTGGCTCCTTGTGGCTGTGACAGTTTTTCAGACTTGCCTTATTTTTGATGACCTTGACAGGTTTGAGGCATACTGGTTAGGTATTTTGTGGGATAGTCTCTACTGGAATTTCTTAGATGTTTTTCTCATGATTGGACTGGGGTTTTAGGTTTTTGGGAGGAACATCAATCAGAAAGGTGAAGTGCCAGGCTGGGCGCAGTAGCTCATGGTTGTAATCCCAGCACTTTGGGAGGCCAAGGTGGGTAGATCACTTGAGGTCTGGAGTTTGAGACCAGCCTGGTCAACAAGGCAAAACTCGTCTCTACTAAAAATACAAAAATTAGCTGGGCATGGTGGCAGGCGCCTATAATCCCAGCTACTTGGGAGACTGAGGCAGGAGAATTGCTTGAACCTGGGAGGTGGAGGTTGCAGTGAGCTGATATCACGTTATTGCGCTCCAGCCTGGGCGACAAGAGCAAAACTTCATCTCAAAAAAAAAAAAAAAAAAAAAAAAAAAGAAAAATGATGATGTGCCAGTTTCATCACATCATATGAAGTGCACATACTATAAACATGTTTATTGCAATTGATGTTGATCTAATCTGATGTGGTAGTATTTGTGAGTTTTCTTAACTATAAACTTTATTTGCATACTGCACTTTTTGAAAGAAAGTCACTTTGTGCCGCCCACATTTAAGGAGTGGAGAGTTATGCTCTCCACTCCTTAAATGTAGAGTAATCTGTCAGATTATTTGGAATTATTCTGTATGGGAGATTTGTCCTTTTACTCCCATTTATTACATATTTATGTTAGTTTGGTTTCATGGATATTAATTTTATGCTTTGGATTATAATCCACTACCACATTTATTTTGTTGCTCAAGCTATTTTATCTTTGGCCATTGGGATCTCTTTCAGTTGACTCTTGTGTACCTTTGACATACTGCCAACATTGTGGGGTTTTTTTTGAGCACTTCCTTGCTTTCTGGCACTACATGGTGCTCTAGGCTCATTTTGTGTATTTCCTGCCCCAGTCCTAAAATCAGGCATTTCTCCAATGAGTCCTGTGTATGTAACATGTTATATCATGGGGAGCTTCATTCTGGGTCACAACTTCAGAACCTAATCCATTTTTATCCTCCCACCGAAATCTTCCCCAATTCCTTTATCTTTTCCCTATATAGCTGATGAGGTAAGAGCAAAAGATATCCTTGTTTTGGTACACGTGGCTGCTGCTTTCAGTCCATCAAGGACAGTAGAATTTTTCCCTGAAGCTTCAGTAAAGCGCTTTTGTGTCTATTTGGTTTGGGCTTTATTTTTGTTTTTCAATATCTGGTGTTAGGGACTGCTAATGGAGGGAGGATGCTAGGGGATTGTGAAAGGAAGTAGAGAGAGAGAAAGACTCATTAACCTTTCTGCCATTTGTCATTGTATTTCAAGTTTGTTATAGAATCTTAGTACACGTCAAGTGAACAGTGAAGAACCTTTCTTTGGGTATAAGGTTAAATATTGCATATTCATTCCTCTAAAGGACTGAATATAGTCTTCAAGAGAATGATTTTCACTTCCTTTTGGAATACCTAGAATTTTACAATCACCACCACACTGAAAAAACAGTTTTTATATAGTAGGCATTAGAACTGAAGAGAACTAAACCAAGGGAGAAAAGAATGGTACTTTCAATAGCACTTTCCTCCCCAAATAATGCCTAGCTGCAGTGATGTTAAAGTTTAATTCAAGGACTTTATTACTATATAGTACTTAAGAGATTTCTATATTTTTATGTGGTTTTTGAATAATTTCTGTATTGATTTGTAAAAAACTTTTTTCAAAGTACCAATTTATTTTTTAATTTTTATTTTTTATTTCTTTTTTTTTTTTTTTTTTGAGACGGAGTCTCGCTCTATCTCCAAAGCTGGAGTGCAGTGGCACAATCTCGGCTCACTGCAAGCTCCGCCTCCCGGGTTCACGCCATTCTCCTGCCTCAGCCTCCCAGGTAGCTGGGACTACAGGCGCCTGCCACCACGCCCGGCTAATTTTTTGTATTTTTAGTAGAGACGGGGTTTCACTATGTTAGCCAGGATGGTCTCGATCTCCTGACCTCGTGATCCGCCCGCCTCTAGCCTCCCAAAGTGCTGGGATTACAGGCGTGAGCCACCGTGCCCGGCCTTTTTATTTCTTTGAGACAGGATCTTGCTCTGTCTCCCAGGCTGGTGTACAGTGGCGTGATCATAGCTCACTGCGGTCTCAATTTCCCAGGCTGAAGTGATCCTCCCACTTCAGCTTCCCAAGGAGCTGGGACCACAGGAGTGTGCCATCATGCCTGGCTAATTTTTTTTATTTTTATGTTTTGTAGAGATGGGGGTCTTGCTATGTTGCCCAGGCTGGTCTTGAACTCCTGGGCTCAAGGGATTCTCCCACCTCTGCTTCTCAAAGTGCTGGGATTACATGTGTAAGCCACTGTGCCCAGTCCAAAGTACCAATTTAATTTCACATTTTAAAAATTGGATTCTAAAAGTCTGAAGTCTGCCTTCTTATCTGAATACTATTTCAGATTCCATTTTATTTTGTTACTTTTTTAAATTGTGATTGGACAAAATGTTTTTCAGTTTCTGTCTTTTATTTTTTCTTTTTTTTGAGACAGGGTCTCACTGTCATCCAGGCTGGAGTGCAGTAATGCAATCTCAGCTCACTGCAGCTTCTGCCTTCCAGGCTCAAGCAGTCCTCCGACCTCAGCCTCCCGAGTAGCTGGGACTACGGGTCGCACCACCACACCCAGTGCAACCCTCAACAGAGAGAAGACTGGAGTGGGTAGCTCCTACCTGCAGGCAGGTCATCCTGATAAGGGTGTCTGGCCAAGTCTGCAGGTTTTTATGTGCTCAGAATGGAGGAAGTGCATGTTGATTGGTTGATGGGTGGCCATGGGCAGGCCTGGAAAAAGCACCATCCATTTGGCCGATTGGTCATCAATGAACTTCATACTCTGGTTGGTGGACTTCATCCAGAACTGGCAGCCTGGCCCCCAGGCTTCAGGCCAGTCCTAGCTTGAAGGAGGTGTTCCTCCGGGGACCCACCCTTTCCTGCCCAGGAAACTTTCAACCTCCTGCTGCCACCAACATGCCCTCCACAGCACCCTGGCTTTAGATGCTGTGTGGAGCCCACAGGCCCATGCCAAGCTACCCTCAGCCCCTTGGCTGGACCTCCCTCCCAGGCTTGTGCCCAAAGTCTAGAGGGGGCCGAAGTGGCAGGGGGCTGGCATGTCATCACCGCTCTTAGTGCATGCACACCTGGCTGGGTTGAGACAGTGCCTCAGCTTAGCCACAACTTTGCCCCACACTGGAGTAGATGCCGGGAGTCGGGAGAGGCCAGGGAGCGGGAGCAGGCACTTCTAAGCCTGTAGGGGCAGGGGGCTTTCTGGGCCCCTGAGAATGCGGCTGGGCGGCTGCAGCTGCTCCCGGGAGCACTGGCTCCTACCCTGCCAAGCTGATAGGTGGCGAGCCTCCTGCCTGTTCCCAGCTCCCGGTAGCTCTGCTGAATGCCCAGCCCCCATGGTGCCTCCCACTCTGCAGCCAACGTCCTTGTGGGGGCCGCTGCAGATGGGCTGTAGCAGCCACTGCCTTAAAGTAAAATCGGTTGCTGTAAGGGAGTAAAAGTAGCTTTCATTAAAGGGGATGATTTCCCAAGCAAGAAGAAATAAGCAAAGCTACAAAATGTTGCAAATAAGGTGTACATCAGATATAAGCCGAAAAAGAGAGTTTGAGGGGTTCTTGCTGGAGACTTCAAAGTCAGTATAATAAAAGCTTGGAGTACTTGATAGGAAGGAGGCCAACTAGAGATGCAGTGGGATCATTTTTATGATCAGGGTGCAGATTTAAGTGTAAGGATAAAAAGGGAGACACCAAAGATCAATGTAGTTATTCTTGAAGAATGTAAGGAAGAATTCATTTTTAAAGTTTATTTTAAAGTAGACAGGTCAGAGGGTTTTCTGCCTTCTGATGTTAAAACATGTTAAACCCATCTCACCAGGTGAGATCTTCCTAAGATTTTTCTTTTTTTAGTGACCTTTATTTTTACCTCCTGATTTTAAAAAGAAATGATTATGTAATGTTATATAGTAATTGTAATAGTTACCATTTGTTGAATGTTTATCCCATGTTAAATATACTAGTTTATATATATGAATGCCCTAACTTATAAAAATTCGTATCAACCCAAGGAATTAGGTGCAGTCATCATTTTACAGATGAAGGAAAACATGGAGGTCATGTAACTTGAGCAGGTCATGGAGCTGACAAGTAAGGAGCCAAAACTCAAACCATATTTCTTTGATTCTAAAGTCTAATGATCCCAAGACTACGTTTTAATGAAAATATTCTTTTTTATAGCCTGCTTTTATTCTTTACTTAACATACGGTTGCTAAACATTCCTCAATAATATATTTAATTGTTGATCCATATTTTACATGTGCCTGAATTTATTTAATGATTCCCCCATTGTTGGGTAGTCAGATTGTTTCCATTTTTTTGTATTACAAATAAAACAGTGATGAATTTTCTCTTAAATGTTTTTATAGATTTTTCTGATTATTTTCTTAGGATAAATTTTTTGAATCGTAGTTACTAAGCCTAAAGACATTAGTATATTGAAGGTTGTTGATTCCTGTGATGAAAGTAACCTCAAGACACATTGTCCCAATTTGCATTCCCAGCATCAGTTCAGGAGATTGTTCATTGAACCATTCTTTTGATAATTTGTAATACTTTGATTTGTTGGCCAAAATGTATACCTCTCATGATTAACAGGCTGCGTACTGGAGGTATGACAGATTGTCACATGGCCCCATCCAGAGGAAAAGCTGAAAGAGGGACTGGTAATGCCACTTTCATACTTATCAAACTATTCCATTTTTGTATTAAATATAGGAGTATTAAAAATACGACTGGGGAGGCCAGGTGCGGTGGCTTACGCCTGTAATCCCAGCACTTTTGGAGGCCGAGGCGGGCAGATCACGAGGTCAGGAGATCGAGACCATCCTAGCTAACACAGTGAAACCCTGTCTCTACTTAAAAATACAAAAAATTAGCCGGGCGTAGTGGCGGGCTCCTGTAGTCCCAGCTACTCTGGAAGCTGAGGCAGGAGAATGGCATGAACCTGGTAGGCGGAGCTTGCAGTGAGCCGAGATTGCACCACTGCACTCCAGCCTGGGCGACAGAGCGAGACTCCGTCTCAAAAAAAAGGAAAAAAAAGAAGAAAAGAAAATACTTCTGGGGGAAGGGAGACCAAAGAAAATTTTGTGAAATAAAGAATTAAGGACACCAAGGACTGGTGCTAGGATCTAGCTTGACGTTAGGTAATAAAAATGACACTGTATTCTCTAGAAAATTTAAAAACCTACCTAGTAATAAGTTGTACAAGACTTTATATGTTTTTTTGAATGAGCAGATAGGAGTGTTTTGTTGAGTGTGAGCTCACACTGGAAAAAATCTTGAGTAATTTTTTTTTTTTTTTTTTTTTTTTTTTTTTTGAGACGGAGTCTCGCTCTGTCACCCAGGCTGGAGTGCAGTGGCGCGATCTCGGCTCACTGCAAGCTCCGCCTCCCGGGTTCACGCCATTCTCCTGCCTCAGCCTCTCCGAGTAGCTGGGACTACAGGCGCCCGCCACCACGCCCGGCTAATTTTTTGTATTTTTAGTAGAGACAGGGTTTCACCGTGGTCTCGATCTCCTGACCTCGTGATCCGCCCGCCTCGGCCTCCCAAAGTGCTGGGATTACAAGCGTGAGCCACCGCGCCCGGCCCAATCTTGAGTAATTTTTATAATCCATTAAAGGTAATGTGAGAGTAACTTCAGATTGTTGCTTGAAGGCATGAGCTCTGGTCTGGAATTAGGATACCTGGGCTCTAGTCCAGTGTAGACACTGATAATTGTTGCTGCAATTTGCAAGTCATATAATTTCTCAGGCCCTCAGTGTCTTCCTCATAAAATGTGGGTTTTGGCTAATGTTCTCTGTTATTTTTTTCAACTCTGTGATTCTGTGACATTGACTTAGTTTATTATTACAGTCAGAAATGTCAACATTCGTGGAAACTATTGAAAATGAAACAGAAACATCTTTTTGTATAACATTATAGTGTTTCTATACCTAGAAGTCTGTGTGTGCTTTTGCATGTACCTTTCCATGCAATCAAACAGAAATGAAAAATTTCCAGAAAAGGTCAACAAGTAAATTTACTGAGGGGAGAAGTGTGTGATTGAGTGTCTAGGAGTCTCAGGGGGTAGGGACACCAAGGGAAGGCTAAGTTGAAGACATAGGCAAAATATTTCAGAACTTAATTCAGGACTTTAGAAATTCATTGGCCAAAAAATTCTTTTTTTTTTTTTTTTTTTTTTATTTTTTTTTTGAGGCGGAGTCTCGCTCTGCCGCCCAGGCTGGAGTGCAGTGGCACAATCTCGGCTCACTGCAAGCTCCGCCTCCCGGGTTCATGCCATTCTCCTGCCTCAGCCTCTCCGAGTAGCTGGGACTACAGGCGCCCGCCACCACGCCCGGCTGATTTTTTTTTTTTTTTTTATATTTTTAGTAGAGACAGAGTTTCACCGTGGTCTCGATCTCCTGACCTCGTGATCCGCCCGTCTCGGCCTCCCAAAGTGCTGGGATTACAAGCGTGAGCCACCGCGCCCGGCCTCATTGGCCAAAAAATTCTACTAAGATTTCAGTACAATAATAAAATGATAAAAGCTGTTGGTTGGATGAAAAAGGCCCTTTCCTTCAAATGTTAGAAAACAAAACTAAGGATACTATTTAAAATTGAAAGAGATAAATTTGGCTGGGCATGGTGGCTCGTGCCTGTAATCCCAGCACTTTGGGAGGCTGAGGCAGGTGGATCACTTGAGGTCAGGAGTTCAAAACGACCAGCCTGACCAATATGGTGAAACCTCATTTCTACTAAAAATACGAAAGTTAGCCAGGCGTGGTGGCATGTGCCTGTAGTCCCAGTTACTCGGGAAGCTGAGACAGAATTGGTTGTACACAGGAGGCGGAGGTTGCAGTGAGCTGAGGTCACACCACTGCACTCCATCCTGGGTGACAGAGTGAGACTCTGTCTCAAAAGAGAAAAAAAAAAAAAAAAAGGAAAGATATACATTTAGGACTAGTGAATTAAATAGCAGGGATGAGCAAGTTAAAGAATCTCACTCCTAGACCCAAATGAACCTTGAGCTGCCCAGAAGACTGAACCTTTGAGAGCAGCTGTATCTGAAGCTTCAGGCCAAAGAACAATTCTCAGAAGTTGCATTACTAGACTTGACATGTGCCAGCCATCAAGACCCACAAAGCAAAGATATAGAGCCTACTATAGTTCTTTCTTCGTAACAAATTCGTTTCAAATGCTGAAGACTTTTTAAAATATTTTTTTCTGGCTTAATTTTCTAACTAGAATTTGGTTTTGGCTTTGAAATTTTTGTCTCTTTTTGACTTACCTGTTTATCTGTGGGGGTAATAACCTGTTACCCGGTTATCATCTTGAAATGACCCCATAATGTTAAGTAGATGGAAGTTGACTTTACATTTTACAAGTTGTCTGGTCTAATCTGTGTTTAAAATATTCTGCAGGCCTAGTCTGTTTTTAACATATTCTGTATGAAGGGGTAGTTTGCCCCTCCACACCTGTGGGCGTTTCTCGTTAGGTGGAATGAGAGACTTGGAGAAGAAAGAGACACAAAGTATAGAGAAAGAAAAAAGGGGGCCCAGTGGACCAGCATTCAGCAGACGGAGGATCTCGCTGGCCTCTGAGTTCCCTTAGTATTTATTGATCATTCTTGGGTGTTTCTCGGAGAGGGGGATGTGGCAGGGTCATAGGATAATAGTGGAGAGAAGGTCAGCAGATAAACACGTGAACAAAGGTCTCTGCATCCTGAACAAGGTAAAGAATTAAGTGCTGTGCTTCAGATATGCATACACATAAACATCTCAATGCCTTAAAGAGCAGTATTGCTACCCACCTGTCCCACCTCCAGCCCTAAGGCGGTTTTCCCCTATCTCAGTAGATGGAACATACAATCAGGTTTTATACCGAGACATTCCATTGCCCAGGGACGGGCAGGAGACAGATGCCTTCCTCTTGTCTCAACTGCAAAGAGGCGTTCCTTCCTCTTTTACTGATCTTCCTCAGCACAGACCCTTTACGGGGCACATCAGGTCTTTCCCTTCCCACGAGGCCATATTTCAGACTGTCACATGGGGAGAAACCTTGGACAATACCTGGCTTTCCTAGGCAGAGGTCCCTGGGTACTTGAGATTAGGGAGTGGTGATGACTCTTAACGAGCATGCTGTCTTCAAGCATTTGTTTAACAAAGCACATCTTGCACAGCCCTTAATTCATTTAACCCTGAGTTGACACAGCACATGTTTCAGGGAGCACAGGGTTGGGGGTAAGGTTACAGATTAACAGCATCTCAAGGCAGAAGAATTTCTCTTAGTACAGAACAAAATGGAGTCTCCTATGTCTACTTCTTTCTACACAGACACAGTAACAATCTGATCTCTGTTTCTTTTCCCCCACACTATAGATATTTAACATATCTTGTAGATGATCCCTGCCTCCCAACACTCACATTGACTAGATTGTAGTAACAGTGAGTTGAGGGCAGAATCTCAGTCAGAATTCAACATCTAACCTTTGTTCTCTCCCTGTATCCTCACATTTCCCTCCTTGGCCTAACCTCGACCCTATGCTTCAGTTTTAGCTCTACTTTTCTAAGAAGCAGTCTGTGATTCAGAAGCAGAGTACTCACCCAGCTGGCCAGCTGTCTGTTTTACTATCTCTCCATGCATATACATCCATGCAGTCAATTAACTGCTAACTTTTATTTAGCCTATACTATATACTGGGAATACAAAGGTGAATGAAGCCTACCTCTTGCTTTCTAGAGGTTCTAGAGGTTCATAGCATGGTGAGGGAGGGAAGTTTTGAAGTGTAACCTGGGATCACAATGGAGCAGTAAGCTGGGAAGTAGTCAGGTGGTGATATTTAAATAGGTTAAGACCATAACACTGACATTGATTTCTTTCATGGTTGGATGTTTACTTAATCCTGCTGCCTGTCTATAGTGTAGTAGGCCCCCTCTTATCTGTGGGGTCAGTGTTCCAAGACCACCAGTGGATGCCTGCAACCATGGATAGTACTGAACCCTACATATACAGTATTTTTTTCCTATAGTACTGGTCCCTTCATACACAATGTTTTTTCCTATATATACATAATTATGATAAAATTTAATTTATAAATTAGGTACAGTAAGAGATTAACAACAGAAATATAATACAATGGAACAATAATAACTATAGTTGTAATAAAAGTTATGTGAATATGGTCTCTCTTTCTCTGGAAATACATTTTTTTTTTTTTTTTTTTTTTTTTTTTGAGACGGAGTCTCGCTCTGTCGCCCAGGCTGGAGTGCAGTGGCGCCCTCTCGGCTCACTGCAAGCTCCGCCTCCCGGGTTCACGCCATTCTCCTGCCTCAGCCTCTCCGAGTAGCTGGGACTACAGGCGCCCGCCACTACGCCCGGCTAATTTTTTTGTATTTTTAGTAGAGACGGGGTTTCACCGTGGTCTCGATCTCCTGACCTCGTGATCCGCCCGCCTCGGCCTCCCAAAGTGCTGGGATTACAAGCGTGAGCCACCGCGCCCGGCGGAAATACATTATTATAACCATGGAAAGCAAAACTGTAAGAGAGGACTACTGTAGTTTCTTCCTCCTTCTTAGTAGCTGAGAAGCAATATAGAGCAGGCAGTCTCCTGTGTTAGGGACAGGGATCAATCAGAACATCTTTACATGAAGGGTGGTGAAACAGAAGGGCAGGAATGCATTAAGAGTCAACTAGGATGGGGAGCTATGACTCAAGTGCTCCAGCTCCCAAACTGAAAGCCAGCAGATTCAAAAGAGGGAGAGCTTATCTTGAGAAAAAATGTCATGGTGCTGCATAAGGTAGGGACCAGCTGTGGTGGTGTAGCTGGCAAGTCTAAAATTTGTAGGGCAGGCCCACAGTCTGAAAGCTTTCAGATAGGATGAGATTCTTGAGACTGTATTTCTTCTTCTTCAGAGAAACTTCAATTTTGTTCTTAAATCCTTGCAAATGTTTGGTCCGTATAGATTGGCCCACATAGATTATCAAAGATAAACTCCATAGGTGTTAGCCATATCTCCAAAATACTTTCATGGCAACCCCAAGATCAGTGTTTGACTAACTGGGTAAGCATAGTGTAGCCAGGTTGACACATAAAATTAACTGTCACCATGTTCCTGGGTTCAAGAACTTAAAGCCAAATATGCAACCTGGTTTGGCAACCCTGTGATGAGTTCAGGGGCTCCAAGTGCTCTCCAGGCTGTCAGGAAGGACATGGTTGATGACGGGAGCAAGATTTTCTGACCAGTCGTCACATTTATTCACATTTTGGTTTAAAAAAGCTGCTTTTTAAATTTTTTTATTTTATTTTTTTGAAAGGGAGTCTCGCTCTGTCGCCCAGGCCAGAGTCCAATGATCTTGGCTCACTGCAACCTCCGTCTTCCAGGTTCAAGTGATTCTCCTGCCTCAGCCTCCCTAGTAGCTGGGACTACAGGCGTGTGCCACCACTCCCAGCTAATTTTTGTATTTTTGGTAGAGACGGGGTTTCACCATGTTGGCCAGACTGGTCTCGAACTCCTGACCTCAGTTGATCTACCCGCCTTGGCCTCCCAAAGTGCTGGGATTACAGGCATGAGCTGCCGTGCTCGACCTCAAAAGCTTTTTATATTGTGATAAAGTAGAGCCATGACTCAAACACCGTTATTTTGAGTAAATGCAAAACAGTACTTAAAAGATCATTCTTGTTATTATTTATTTACTTATTCTAGACCTTTTCTGACAGTGTGAAAAAGATTATTCTTAAGAAATCATTATCTATAGTGAAGATTTAAGTTTGAGGAGTTTTTTGTTAATTATGCTGGAGAGTGGAGTAACATTCATTTGGGGTAAGCCTAAGAGTTTTGTTTCTTAACATGCTTGGCCTCTGATTTTGTTGTTTTGCCCTTTTATTTACTCACTAGTCTTGCTGTAGATACTAATGCTTGCCTGGGGTTTAAGAGAAATTAAGCAACTTAAAAACGGAGCAAATAGAAATGTAGCTAGGTTTGCCTTTCTTTTTTGCTTAATGTAAGGCTTTCATGGGAATTTGTGTTTTGGGAGAAGTTCAAATGTATTTGCTTTTGGCAGTGGAACAATAATGGTAAAGGTAGGGTATATTAATATAGATTAGTTCAATTTAGATATGAAAGTCTGAAATTTACATTGGCTTGAAGATTTTAGGGCATGATAATTTTAAAAATTCTCTTGTCATTTTATCGTGTCTGACACTTTTTCTTGAATGTAAATTCTCCTCCCCTCCTTATTCTAATCTGCATGTATAATACCCCACTTACCAAAATTATATTGATTTGCCAGCAGTCTTTCTTGTTTCCTCTCTTTTTTTCTTCTTTCCACTTGCTGTTGTTTAAATTCAAAGAGTTTTCTTTGTGGAAATTGAACCTAAGAGTAAGACAGCATAAAACACTGAGTTCAGCGGAAAGTGATTTGCTTGTGATTAACCCTTGAGAATTAACTCACTGCAAGATAACAAAGAATGAATGTTTTTGAAACATCCGGCTCATTCTTCTTTTCCATTAGTAGATGAGACCTCTCCATTTACCCCCTAGATGTTAGGAATTCTCATACTGCTTCGCTTAGGCTTTATCATACTCGTCATGGCATATTGTTAGAAAGTAAGTCCAAAAGAGAGTTCATGACGTCCCCTTTCTCTGCCGCAGAACTCTCACAGTCCTTGCAGCAAAAGGCAGTTAGTGTCATTCTTTCAGTTGTTCAAGACGATAACCTTGACTCGTCTCTATTCCTTTTAGTCGCCCAAGACAACTAAAAGGTCCTTTTAGTCCCTTTTAGTTGCAAAGACTTTATTTTCTTTGTCTTCCGTGAGACTTTTGGATATATTTACCTGGTCCAGGATATTTTGAAGCATGACCATATGTTAGATTCTTAATTAACTAGCATTGTCCATTGTATTTTCCCATTTCAAAACCTTGACTCCATATCCAGTCTTTCAGCAAATCCTATTGGCCTTACCTCCAAACTCTATCTAGTATCTCACCACTTTCCTCATTTCCATCATTAATCACTATAGCCCAAGTGACCATTATCTCTTTCATGGATTATTTTAATAGACTTACAACTCATCCCCATGCCTCTGCTTTTCATCCTCTACAATCTATTCTCAACATGACAAGTAGAATGATCCTTAGAATTTTAATTGAAATAATCTTAGGCCTCTGCTCAAAACAATGATGTATTGTATCACTCGGAGAAAAGCTAGTCTTTATGTTTACCTTATAAGGCCCAGCATGATCTGCTCCCCTTGTGACCTGTTCGACCTTGTTGCCTATTTTTTTCTCTTTCTCTTCCTGCTGTATGCACACTGGCCTTCTGGCTATTTGTTAGGCACACTGGGCACACCTGTGCTTTAGGGCCTTTACACTTGTTCCCATTGCTAGTCCAAAATCTAAGGAATCCTTTTTCTTGCTTTAATTCTTTTCCAAAAGTCATTTTTTTCAGTGAAGCTTGCCCTACTCACTTTAAATTTGTTGCTCTTGTAGCAGGACGAGCTGCAGGCAAAACCTCTCAGACATCGAGCTGTAGAAGGAAGGGCTTTATTCAGCTGGGAGCATCGGCAAGCTACTGTCTTAAAATCCAAGCTCCCCGAGTGCACAATTTCTGTCCCTTTTAAGGGCGCACAACACTAAAGATGTAACTGAGCTCACACCCAACCAATTACGTAGTAAAGAGGGCTCACTAAAATACAAATTAAGCTAAAAGCAGGAGGTAAAGAAATAGTCAAATCAATATCGCCTGAGAGCGGGCTGGGGGGGGTGGGGGGGGTGGGGGAGGGCGCAGGGCAGTGATCGGGATATAAACCCAGGCATTGGAGCAGGGAGTGGGCAACCCCCTTTGGGTCCTCTCCCATTGTGTGGGAGAGGCGTGAGCCACCGCACCCGGCCACTCTGTTTTCATTCTATTAAGTCTTGCAACTGCACACTCTCTGGTCCGTGTTTGTTACGGTTCGAGCTGAGCTTTCGATCGCCGTCCACCACTGCTGTTTGCTGCGGTTGCCGCCACAGACCTGCCGCTGACGTACACACCTCTGGATCCGGCAGGGTGTCCACTGCGTTTCTGATCCAGCGAGGTGCACATTGCCACACCCGATAGGACTAAAGGCTCGCCTTTGTTACTGCACGGCTAAGTGCCCTAATCGAGCTGAACACTGGTTGCTGGGTTCCACCGTTCTCTTCCATGACCCATGGCTTCTAATAGAGCTATAACACTCACCGCATGGCCCAAGGTTCCATTCCATTCCTTGGAATCCATGAGGCCAAGAACCCCAGGTCAGAGAACAAAAGGCTTGCGATCATCTTGGGATGACCATCTTGGGAGCTCTAAGACCAAAGACCCGCCCATAACAGTGGGAAAGTTTCTTAAGATCATTTTCATGTCATTATACCAACTTTTAGAAAATGACGCTTTGCTAGATTTTGGAAATCCAAAGAAATAAAACACAGTCCTTACCTCCAGAAGCCTACATGTTGGAAGGGATTTGAAATAGGCAAATGAGTATTAACTACTGTAATATATATTACAGTAGAAAGATCTGCTGAGTACTGTGGAGTACTGAAGAGTTTTGTTTGGGTGAGAGGTGAGTGAAGAAAACTTTATTGAGAAGATGAGCTTGAAGTTGATTTCTGAGTAAGATTTCCCAGGAGTAAAGCTGAGAGGAACAGAAGGAGTAAGAGTAAATAATATGAGAATGAAAAAAGGACCAACATGGAATATCTCTCACGTTCACATAGGTGCTGGTCATTTTTCATAACCTTGTTTGAATCATTACGAGCATGTCATGATACAGGTATTTGTATCTTAATTTTATAGATTAGGAAATGGGCCCAGAGAGAATAGCTTAGGATCACAGAATGTTGAATTGGAATTGGAGCCCAGGCCTGATTAACTTGAAGCCCATGGACTTTCCATAGCAGCCCCATACATAGCATTCAGGTGTGAAGGAGTAGAAAGTATAAGGGGCTCACGCTTGCTGCATGGATGAAAAACTTGAAGGCTTATTTAGAAAGTAAAAGTTTAGTAAGAGCCATGAGGAATGGGAAAGGGTACTAATTAATGATGAGGAAGATGATGGTACAGAGTAGGCTTGAAGGGCCAGTAGGCATCAGAAACCATAATTGTGTAATGATGCTATTTAATGAGAACATAAGATTTTTCTTTAGCTAGATCTAGCAGTCTAGGATGAGGATTCTCTGTGGTAACTATGCCACCATTTTGAAACCAATCGATTTCACTGACAATTTGCCATCTGTTGCTTTCCGCAGTGCTATTACGCATGTGCCTGGAAGTTTTTAAATCCAAAATATTCATGCAATGTATATGGTCAGAGAGAATGCAATGAAAGCTATGCTTTTTGTAATTTTTGACAAGTGTACTCTAAAGTAATGAATTTTAAAAACTTAGGCCGGGTGCGGTGGCTCACGCCTGTTATACCAGCACTTTGGGAGGCCAAGGCAGGTGGATCACCTGAGGTCGGGAGTTCAAGACCAGCCTGACCAACATGGAGAAACCTCGTGTCTACTAAAAATACCAAAAAAAAAAAAAAAAAAAAAAAAATTATCCGGGTATGGTGGCTCATGCCTGTAATCCCAGCTACTGGGGAGGCTGAGGCAGGAGAATCACTTGAACCTGGGAGACGGAGGTTGTGGTGAGCCGAGATTGCACCATTGCACTCTGGCTTGGGCAACAAGAGCAAAACTCTGTCTCAAAAATACACAAAAAACAAAAAACTTAAATACCCTTATCCCATATCACATAAATTTGTTTTTTGAATATATATCATCTTTTTTTGTCCCCATGGCGACCAAGACAAGATTATTAAAAACTATTAATTTCTAAATTTGACCTAAGTAGAATGTTAGGTTTTTGGTTTTTCTTACATAGAGACCACTGTTCCCAAACATTATGCTGGACCAGTTGGAAAAGAATTTTTTTGGTGGCATTTGTAACTGATTTCATTTTTAAGTATATATGTGCATATATTTATAGAAAGATCAGCTTGTTCTATAAGTAGAAGTATGTGCTACCCTAATTTTGTGTAACAACAACAAAAATATATTCAATAATTAGATTTTCTGCAGGCCTAGAAAATGTTAGCTACTTTTTTAAGCCATAAACGTCTGAATCTTCAAATAAAATGTTTCAAAACTAAAACTTGCCCAAGGCAGCCTTGTGAATTTTTTTTAAAAGAATTAAAAAAAAAATGCCCCATATGGCATCCACATTCATCATCCACTGCTACATATGTGTGACACTTACGGCAGTTTTAGCCTATACCAGGGTACAGGAATACACTTTTTTAAATCGTACTTCCTGATTTCTTTTATTTTCATATCCCAATTTTTCTAAGTCAAAGAAACAGCAACATTTCTCTGTTTCTGCAGAATTTAACCTGGTTATTGCCTAGTTGGTAGAAAATGACTGTAGTTGTGGTACTAACACTATGCCTGATTCACTATTTTACTATCATATTGTCTTTTCAATGTCATTTTTTCTCATTCTGTTACTGGCAGTTTAGTTTTAAAGCATCATTTTTTAAAAAACATTAAAAATAGGGGGGCCGGGCGCAGTGGCTCACGCCTGTAATCCCAGCACTTTGGGAGGCCGAGGCGGGCGGATCACAAGGTCAGGAGATCGAGACCATCCTGGCTAACACGGTGAAACCCCGTCTCTACTAAAAATACAAAAAAAATTAGCCGGGCGAGGTGGCAGGCGCCTGTAGTCCCAGCTACAAGGGAGGCTGAGGCAGGAGAATGGCGTGAACCCCGGGGGGCGGAGCCTGCAGTGAGCCGAGATCGCGCCACTGCACTCCAGCCTGGGTGAAAGAGCGAGACTCCGTCTCAAAAAAAAAAAAAAAAAAAAAACATTAAAAATAAAAAAGTACATCTTCGTGTTTACAACTGGATCAGATATGGTGTTGTGCATATAAAAGAAACAAAATATAGATCCTCTTAGCCCAAGGATATGATACTGAAGTTTAGTAAATGAGAAATAGCATAGTGGTGAAAGCATGCTAATTTTTTTCAACAATAGTAAAATAGAGAACATGTTAATGGAATTATCTGATATTTACACAGTTATGCCAAGTAAACCATAGGTTATTCAAAAACCCCAGTGTGTTTTAGATGTTATTTTATTTTTAAGAATTAAAGCCAAAGAAAGGTATGGTCAGGAGTTCTGTGTTGAGTTACTTACTTAGACTTAGATTGACTCCCTTTCTCTTATACTTCTGTTTTCTACATTCGAAACTAGTTTCTTTTTCCTGTTGGAGTCATTCACATATGTGGAAGTTTGAGGAGAATTGTTACTGTTTTACAGCTCACAAAATCTGTGTCTGAAAAGAAATACCAATGGCTTTTTAGCGAATAAAAAAATGTTAGGTAGTAGATAAATTTTTTTCTAGGAAACAATTCATATTATTCTGGACCTGTTAAAGTTTTGTTTGTTTGTTTTATTTTATTTGTTTGAGACAGAGTCTTGCTCTGTGGCCCAGGCTGGAGTGCGATGGCATGATATCGGCACACTGCAACCTCCACTTCCCAGGTTCAAGCAATTCTCGTGCCTCAGCCTTTTGAGTAGCTGGGGCTACAGGCACCTGCCAACACACCTGGCTAATTTTTTGTATTTTTAGTAGAGATGGGGTTTTGTCATGTTGGCCAGGCTGGTCTTGAACTCCTGACCTCAGGTGATCCACCTGCCTCAGCCTCCCAAAGTGCTGGGATTACAGGCATGAGCCACTGTGCCCGGCCAGTTTTAATTGCTTATAGATCTAACAGCCTTACTATTTCCACAGGAAACTTTATAAGGACTTTTATTCTTTCCTTTAAAATTTTTAAAAATTTTTTAGTTTTTTTGAGACAGGGTCTCACTCTATCACCAAGCTGAAGTATAGTAGCATAATCACAGCTCACTGCGGCCTCAATCTCCTGAGCTCAAGCAGTCCTTCCACTTCAGGCTCCCAAGCAGCTGGGACTCCAGGCACACCCCACCACACCCAACTAACTTTTTTTTGGTAGAGACAGGGTCTTCTTGTGTTGCCCAGGCTGGTCTCAAACTCCTGGGCTAAATCAGTTCTCACATCTCAGCCTCCCAGAATGAAGACTTTTATTCTTATTTCAGATTACAAAATCTGATTGTATAGGATACATGATTTAAAAAAAAATTTCAAGTTGATTTCAACTTCTAAATATGTTTTTGTTTACTATCAATTGTTCATGCTCAAAACATTTTATTTTAATACCAAATTAAAATACAAAGAAAGAGGTAATTTAGATTAAACCCTTTCAATAGAGAATTTTTAAGATTTAAAAAAATTTTTTTAGCCTTGATTTGAAATTGAATAAGGAATTTTAATTCCAGTAAATAAATGGGTTTTTGATTAGCTGTGCTGTATTTTATCGTTTTAGTGTGGATAAGTAAGATTTGATTGCTCAATTTTGGTTATTTACTGAACATCCTTTTTTACTCTAGTGATCTACCTAATTTCGGTTTCTTTTTGTTGTTTTTATTTCTTGGTATTTTATTTTATTTTATTTTATTTATTTATTTTTTTGAGACTAAGTCTCACTCTTGTCGCCCAGGCTGGAGTGCAATGGTGTGATCTCAGCTCACTGCAACCTCCGCCTCCCAGGTTCAAGGGATTCTCCTGTCTCAAGCCTCCCGAGTAGCTGGGATTACAGGCGCCTGCCACCACGCCCAGCCAATTTTTTTATTTTTAGTATAAGCGATGGGGTTTCACCATGTTAGCAAGGCTGGTCTCGAACTCCTGACCTCAGACGATCCACCCACCTCAGCCTCCCAAGGTGCTGGGATTACAGGCATGAGCCACTGTGCCCAGCTATTTTATTTTTTATTTCAATAAGTTTTGGGGGAACAGGTGGTGTTTGGTTACATGGATAAGTTCTTTAGTGGTGACATCTGAGATTTTAGTGTACTCATTACCTGAACACTGTACCCAATGTGTAGTCTTTTATCCCTCACTCGCACCCCTTACCTGCCCCGTGAGTCCCCACAATCCGTTGTATCATTTCTTATGCCTTGCATCCTCATACCTTAGCTCCTAGTTATAAATGAGAACATACAATATTTGATTTTCCGTTCCTGAGTTACTTCGCTTAGAATAATGGTCTCCAGCTCTATCCAGGTTGCTGCAAATGCCGTTATTTGTTCATTTTTATAGCTGAGTAGTACTTCATGATGTGTGTGTATATATACATACACACACACACATATGTATATATATATATATACATATGTGTGTGTGTGTATGTATATATATATGTGTATATCACATTTTCTTTATCCACTCTTTGATTGATGAACATTTGGGGTGGTTCCATATTTTTGCAATTGTGAATTGTGCTGCTGTAAACATGCATGTGCAGTATCTTTTTCATATGATTACTTACTTTCCTCTGGTTAGATACCCAAGAGTGGGATTGCTAGATCAAACAGTAGTGCTACTTTTAGTTCTTTAAGGAATCTTCATACTGTTTTTCACAGGGGTTGTACTAGTTTACATTCCTACCAGCAGTGTAAAAGTGTTCCCTTTCACCATATCCATGCCAACATCTATTATTTTTTGATTATTATTATTATTTTTTTGAGACGGAGTTTTGCTCTGTCACCCAGGCTGGAGTGCAGTGGTGTGATCTTGGCTCACTGCAACCTCTGACTGCTTGGTTCAAGTGATTATCCTGCCTCAGCCTCCCGAGTAGCTGGGATTATGGGCACGCTCCACCACAGCCAGCTAATTTTTGTATTTTTAGTAGAGACAGGGTTTTACCATATTGGCCAGGATGGTCTCGATCTCCTGACCTTGTGATCTACCTGTCTCGGCCTCCCAAAGTGCTGGGATTACAGACGTGAGCCACCACGCCCGGCCTATTTTTTGATTTTTAAATTATGGCCGTAATTGCTGGAGTAAGGTGGTATGACATTGTGGTTTTGATTTGCATTTCCCTGATAATTAGTGATGTTTAATACTTTTTCATATGTTTGTTGGCTATTTGTATATCTTCTTTTGAGAATTGTCTATTCACGTCTTTAGCACACTTTTTTTTTTGGGACGGAGTCTCACTCTTGTCACCCAGGCTGGAGTGCAGTGGTGTGATCTCAGCTCACTACAACCTTCACCTCCCGGGTTCAAGTGATTCTCCTGCCTCAACCTCCCAAGTAGCTGGATTACAGGTGCCTGCCACTACGCCTGGCTAATTTTTGTATTTTAGTAGAGACAGGGTTTCACCATGTTGGCCAGGCTGGTCTCGAACTCCCTGACCTTAGGTGATCCACCTGCCTTGACCTCCCAAAAGTGCTGGATTACAGGCATGAGACACCGTGCCTGGCCATTAGCATAATTTTTGATGGTATTATTTGTTTTTTTCTTGCTGATTGGTTTGAGTTTCTTGTAGATAGTGTATATTAGTCCTATGTTGGATACATAGTTTGCAAAGATTTTCCCCTACTCTGTGGGTTGTTTATTCTGCTGATTATTTCTTTTGGTGTGCAGAAGCTTTTTAGTTTAATTAGTTCCCATCTATTTATATTAGTTTTTGTTGTGTTTGCTTTTGGCGTTTTGATCATTCAGGAGCAGGTTCTTTAATGAAATCTTCGCCTAAACCACTGTTTAGAAGGGTTTTTCTGATGTTATCTTCCATAATTTTTATGCTTTTAGGTCTTAGATTTATCCATCTTAACTTGATTTTTGTATAAGGTGAGAGATGAGGATCCAGTTTCTTTCTTCCACATGTGGCTTGCCAGTTATCTCAGCACCATTTGTTGAATAGGGTGTCCTTTCCCCACTTTATGTTTTTGTTTGCTTTGTGGAAGATCAGTTGACTGTAAGTATTTGGCTTTATTTCTGGGTTCCCTATTCTGTTCTATTGGCCTATATGCCTGTTTTTATACCAGTACCATGCTGTTTGGTGACTGTGGCCTTATAGTATAGTTTGAAGTCAGGTAATGTGATGCCTCCAGATTTGTTCTTTTTCCTTAGTTTTGCTTTGGCTGTGTGGGCTGTTTTTTTGGTGCCGTATGAATTTTAGGATTTTTTTTCTAGCTCTGTAAAGAATGATGCTCGTATTTTGATGGGAATTGCATTGAGTTTATAGATTGCTTTTGGCAGTACAGTCATTTTCACAATATTGATTCTATCCATCCATGGGCGTGTGATGTGTTTCCATTTGTTTGTGTTGTCTGTGATTTCTTTCAACAGTCTTTTATATGATAGTTTTCCTTGTAGAGGTCTTTTACCTCCATGGTTAGGTATATTCCTATGTATTTTTTTGTTTGTTTTTTCTTTGCAGCTATTGTAAAAGGGGTTGAGTTCTTGATTTGATTCTCAGGTTGGTTGCTGTTAGTGTATAGCAGAGCTACTGATTTGTGTACATTAATTTTGTATCCTGAAACTTTGCTGAATTCATTGATCAATTCTAGGAGATGTTTGAAGGAGTCTTTAGGGTTTTCTAGTATACAATCATATCTTCAGCAAATAGTGACAGTTTGACCTCCTCTTTACCGATTTGGATGCCCTTTATTTCCCTCTCTTGTTTGATTGCCCTGGCTAGGACTTCCAGTACTGTGTTGAATAGAAGTAGTGTGAGTGGGCATCCTTGTCTTGTTTCAGTTCCCAGAGGAATGCTTTCAACTTTTCCCCACTCAGTATTATGTTGGCTGTGAGTTTCTTTTATTACCCTAAGGTATGTTCCTTCTATCCTGATTTTGCTGAGCGTTTTAATCATAATGGGATGCTGGATTTTGTCAAATGCTTTTTCTGTGCCTGTTGAGATGATCAGGTGATTTTTGTTTCCAATTCTGTTTAGTATATCACATTTATTCACTTGTGTGTGTTAAACTATCTCTGCATCCCTGGTATGAAACCCTCTTGATCATAGTGGATTATCTTTTTGATATGCTGTTGGGTTTGATTAGTTAGTATTTTGCTGAGGTTTTTTGCATCTATGTTCATCAGGGATTTTGATCTATAGGTGTTCTTTTTGTTGTTGTTGTTATGTCCTTTCCTGGTTTTGGTATTGGGGTGATAACTGGCTTCATACACTGATTTGGGGAGGATTCCCTGTTTATCTTTTGGAATGTTGTCAATAGGATTGGTACTAATTCTTCTTTGAATGTCTGACAGAATTCAGCTGTAAATCCATCTGGTCCTGGACTTTTTTTTGTTGACAGTTTGATTATCATTTCAGTCTCACTTCTTTTTATTGGTATGTTCTGAGTTTCTAGTTCTACCTTGTTTAATCTTGGAGGGTTGTATATTTCCTGGAATTTATCCATCTCATCTAGGTTTTCTAGTTTGTCCTTGTAAAGGTGTTCATAGTACTCTTGGACGATCTTTTTATTTTTGTGGTATTGGTTGTAATATTGTTATAGGAAATAGAAATAAAGTATTTGGGTAGACAGGGAGAAGAGAGTCCCTGGCAGAAAACTTTCCTTCTAACATAAAGTAGCTCAGAAATAGCTCCCTTCTAACCTCATGCAGTTCAAAGAAATCACTTCTCTAACTAAACAAGCAGCCTGAAAGATCAGGCTGTAAATCACAGAGAAACCACTGGAGCACAGAAGGAGGGTGGGCAGTCTCCTGGGTAATCACCAAACTTCACAATGGGCCCCAGTAAAAACAGTGGGCCTTAATAAGCACATTCCTTTCCCTTTAGGACACCAAGATAGCTAAAAGTGGACTTGGGGAGGCGGGGGTCGAGATGTCGGAGGCGGGCGTTGGGGGGGGTGTTGGGGGTTGGGGGGATGCCTGCAGCTGCAAGAAGATGTCTGGGAACAGACACAGAAACTCTCCCTCCCAGATAAGCAAAAGAAGGCATCACAGACTAAGTCTGCCCATATGATCCAGGAATGAAGTGAGAGCTGATAAAAAAAAACTCTGCTCTATACAGATAGCACACCTGGTCCTAACTAAATCGTCAGACCCTAGGAGGATAAGACATCCCCTTCTCACTGGCACTACCCCCGCCACCTGCCACTAACTCCCTCCTCACTAGCCCATTTGTAAAAACCCTGACATTTTTACTAACCCACTCAGGACCCCTCTCTTCAAGGGAGAGCTGTTCTTTCTTTTTGCCTATTAAACTCCTGCTCCAAACTCAAGTCTGTGTGTGTAGTGTGTGTCCGTGACCTCCATCTCCTTGACTGTTTGACCAGGAACCTTGGTATTTACCCGAGACAACGAGGCTGCTTCAATATCTCCTGTTTCATTTCTAATTTAGCGTATTTGGATCTTCTCTCTTCTTTTCTTGGTTAATCTAAAGGTCTACCAATTTTACTTATCTTTTCAAAGAACTGAATTTTCACTTCAGTTCTTTTCGTTTCACTTTTGAAACAGAACTTTTTGTTTCACTTTTGTTTTGTTGTTGCTGTTTCAGTTTCCTTTAGTTCTTCTCTAATCCTTCTTCTTTCTTTTCTCTTGCTGGGTTTGGGTTTGGTTTGTTCTTGTTTCTCTTTTTCCTTGAGGCGTGACCTTACATTGTCTATTTGTGCTCCTTCAGAATTTTTGATGTATTACATACATTTTGATTTAATATTATGAACTTTCCTCTTAGCACTGCTTTTGTTTTATCTCAGAGGTTTTGATAGGTTGTGTCACTAATGCATTCAGTTCAAATAATTTTTTATTTTTCATCTTGATTTCATTGTTGACCCAAAGATCATTCAGGAGCAGGTTATTTAATTTCTATGTATTTGCATGGTTTTGAGGGTTCCTTTTGGAGTTGATTTTCAGTTTTATTCCGCTGTGGTCTGAGACAGTACTTGATATAATTTCAATTTTCTTAAATTTATTGAGACTTGTTTTTTAATTTTTTTTTTTTAGAAGGAGTCTCGCTCTTGTTGCCCAGGCTTTAGTGCAATAGTGCGATCTCAGCTCACTGCAACCTCCACCTCCTGGGGTCAAGCAAGCCTCCCAAGTAGCTGGGACTACAGACATGCACCACCACGCCTGGCTAATTTTGTGTTTTTAGTAGAGACGGGGTTTCACCATGTTGGTCAGGATGATTTTGAACTCCTGACCTCAAGTGATCCACCTGCCTCAGCTTCCCAAAGTGCTGGGGTTACAGTGTGAACCACTGTGCCCAGCCAAGACTCGTTTTGTGGTCTATCTTGGAGAATGTTCTATGATGAATAGAATGTATATTCTTGCAGTTGTTGGGTAGAATGTTCTATAAATATCTGTTAATTCCATTTGTTCTAGGGTATAGTTTAAGTCCACTGTTTCTTTGTTGACTTTCTGTCTTGATAACCTGTCTAGTGCTGTCAGTGAAGTAGTGAAGTTCCCCACTGTTATTGTGTTGCCATCTATCTCATTTCTTAGGTCTAATAGTAAATTTGGGAGCTCCAGTGTTAGGCGTATGTATATTTGGGATTGTGGTATTTTCCTGTTGGACTTATCCTTTTATCATTATATAATGTCCCTCTTTGTGTTTTTTAACTGTTGTTGCTTTGAAGTCTGTTTTGTCTGTTGTAAGAATAGCTACTCCTGCTGGCTTTTGGTGTCCATTGTCATGGAATACCTTTTGCTACCACTTTATCTTATTATGTGAATCTGAAAATTGTTTTGTTTAAGGAGGCTAAATATAGGACCCAGATTCCTTCTGGATGGTAGGGTTTCTGCTGAGAAATCTACTCTTAATCTCTAATAGGTTTTCCTTTATAGATTACCTGATATTTTTGCCTCACAACACTTAAGATTCTTTCCTTCATCTTGACTTTAGATAACCTGTGTTTGTGCCTACATGATGATTTTTTTGCAATGAATTTTCCAGGTGTTCTTAGAGCTTCTTGTATTTGGATGTCTAGGTCTCTAGCAAGGCCAGGGAGGTTTTCCTTCTTTGTCGGGAACACCAATTATTCTTAGGTTACGTCATTTAACATAATCCCAAACTTCTTGGAGGCTTTGTTCCTTTTTTAAAATTCTTTTTTGTCTTTGTCAGTTTGGGTCAGTTTGAAAGCCTTGTCTTTGAGCTATGAAGTTCTTTTTTCTACTTGTTCGATTCTGTTGTTGTGACTTTCCAGTGTATTTTGCATTTCCTAAGTGTGTCTGTCATTTCCAGAAGTTGTGATTGTTTTTTCTTTATGGTACCTATTTCTCTGGAGATTTTTATCCATATCCTGTATTATATTTCAAGTTGGTTTTCACTTTTCTTTGGTGCCTCCTTGAGTAACATAATAATCGACCTTCTGAAATCTTTATCTGACAATTTAGAGATTTCTTCTTGGTTTGGATTGATTGCTGGTGAGCTAGTGTGGTCTTTAGAGGATGTTAAAGAACCTTGCTTTGTCATATTACCAGAATTGTTTTTCTGGTTCTTTCTCGTTTGGGTAGACTACATCAGAGGAAAGATCTGGGGCTCAAAGGCTGCTGTTCAGCTCCTTTTGTCCCATGGGGTGATCCTTTGATGTGGTGCACCCCCCCCTTCCTCTAGGGATTGGGCTTCCTGAGAGCCAGACTGCAGTGATTGTTACTGCTTTTCTGGGTCTAGCCACCCAGCAGAGCTACTGGGCTCTGGGCTAGTACTGGGGAATGTCTGCAGAGTCTCGTGATGTGATCTGTGTTTGAGTCTCTCAGCTGTAGATACCAGCACTTGCTCCAGTGGAGGTAGCATGGGAGTGAAGTGGACTCTGTAGTTTTGTTTAGTGAGTTGGTTTTCTTGAATACTGGTTGTACTAGTAGTACAGTTATTACATGGACAGACTCAGGACCTCTGTTTAGCCAGGATGCTACAGGCAGTGGAATTAGCTGTTTTCTTTTTTCTTAGAGTGTGGTTGTTCTTTTATGAGTTGCTATAATTGCTTGAGTTTGTTGGCCTCTAGCCAGGAGATGGAGCTTTCAAGAGAGCATCAGCTGCAGCTGTATGGGGGATACAAGCTTGCCCTAAGATCACCTGGATAAGTATTTGGTTTTCTCAGCTGATGGGTGGGGACATACAGCTCCCAAGAGATTATGTCCTTTGTTTTTGGCTGTGGGGTGGGTTGGTGTGGGTGGGGTGGGCGGCAGTGTGTAGAGAAGGATCACCAGGTTGGGGAAGGGTGAGGCTTGTCTGAGCTCAGATTGTCTTTGGGCAGGGCTTGCTGTGGCCACTGTGGGGTATGGGGGTGTAGTTCTCAGCACTGGGAACTTGTGCCAGGCTACAAGCCTCCCACTGAGAAAGCAAGCATGGCTTTCAGGCTCCCTGCATGCTGCATCTTCTGTGTTCATATCTGCCCTTCCTGTTTGACCCTCTCCCACCCCTTCCTTGATTCCTCCCAGGAAAATTCATGCTCAATTGAAATTATTACCTGGAACTTTCCTTCTACCTGTGGTCCTTCCCTAATTCCAGTGGCAGCCCTCCCGAAGGACCCCCGTGAGATAAAGTCAGAAATGGCTTCCCTGGGGACCAGGAGTGCTTATAGGGCTCTTCCCGCTGTTGCTTCTACTTTTAATTTTTGCTCAGCTCTCCAAATTCGCTTCAGCTCTAGGTAAGGTTAAATCCTACTGTTTCCTGGATTTTCAGGTTCCCCAGTGAAGATGCATGTTCAGAGGCAGACTTTCCCCCTCTCACACTTTGTTTTTTCTGCTGTCTCATGGAGTTTGCAATGGCAAGCTGCTTCTTTCAAAGGGTCTGTGAATTCTTTTGGTTTTCCTGGTATGTTTCTGGAGTAGTTCTTGGAGCAAAAGTTCATGATGTGAGTCTCCACATGCTGTTTCTGTGCATCCGAGTAGGAGCTGGAAGTTAGTCCAGCCTCCTCTCCACCATTTTTTCCTTTTTGTTGTTTTTAAAGATTACAAGGCCTTTGTTTTTCTTTCTGTAAAATAAGTCTTTAGAAGTAGTCTATTAATTTTATTATTAAAAAATTAAGTTTTTATTATATTATTATTGAATGAAAAGTGAAATATATGTGACAGATCTTCTGATGTGCTCTAGGAGTCGAAAATTGAATGAGAGATCCTCTCTGACTTCAGTGCGCTCATATTTATATATTTATATTTCTTTTTTTCTTTCTTTTTTTGGAGACGGAGTTTTGCTCTTGTTGCCCAGGCTGGAGTGCAACGGTGCAATCTTGGCTTACCACTTCCTGGGTTCAAGCGATTCTCCTGTCTCAACCTCCTGAGTAGCTGGGATTACAGGCATGCACCACCATGCCTGGCTAATTTTGTATTTTTAGTAGAGATGGGGTTTCTCCATGTTGGTCAGGCTCTCGTCTAACTCCTGACCTCAGGTGATCTGCCCACCTCAGCCTCCCAGAGTGCTGGGATTACAGGCATGAGCCACTGCACCCAGGATTTGTTTCTTTTTAAAGAAAGATTCTTATGTTGGAGCTTGTGAGCTAAAGGACTTCAGGAAAACCCACGGAATCCCCTCATTGTATACAGATTTTTGTGATGTTTATTTGTGTTTTCCTGAGTGTCTCACGTGTCCATGTGAAGAGACCACCAAACAGGCTTTGTGTGAGCAACAAGGCTGTTTATTTCACCTGGGTGCAGGCGGGCTGAGTCCAAAAAGAGAGTCAGCAAAGGGTGGTGGATTATCATTAGTTCTTATAGGTTTTGGGATAGGTGGTGCAGTTAGGAGCAGTGTTTTATGGGCATGGGGTAGATCTCACAAAGTGCATTCTGAAGGGTGGGGAGAATTACAAAGAACCTTGTTATGGGTGGGGGGGATTACAAAGTATATTGATCAGTTAGGGTGGGGCAGAAACAAATTACAATGGTGGAATGTCATCAGTTAAGGCTATTTTCACTTCTTTTGAGGATCTTCAGTTGCTTCAGGCTATCAAGGATGTATACGTGCAGGTCACAAGCGATATGATGGCTTAGCTTAGGCTCGGAGAACTGACATTCCTGTCTTATATTAATAAGAAAAGCAAAATGAAATAATGAAGTGTTGGAGTGGCGAAAAATTTTGGAGGTGGTATGGAGAGATAATGGGCGATGTTTCTCAGGGCTGCTTTGAGTGGGATTAGGGGCGGTGTGGGAACCTACAGTGGGAGAGATTCAACTGAAGAAAGATTTTGGGGTAAGGGGTAATATTGTGGGGTTGTAAGAAGGAGCATTTGTCGTATAGAATTACTGGTGATGGCCTGGATGTGGTTTTGTATGAATTGAGAAACTAAACGAAAGACACAAGGTCCGAATAAAAGACGGAGAAAAATAGGTATTAAAGGACTAAGAATTGCGAGTACCCAGGACGTCCAATTAGAGAGTGTCCAAGGGGGTTCAACGTTATTGTTTGCTTGGTTGGCGAGTTTTTGGGCTCTATCCTTGAGTTTTTTTATGTTGTCATATACCAGGCCAGATTGATTTAGGTAAAAACAACACTCTTCATTTAAAAATATACAGAGTCCTCTTTTTAACAGTAAGTCGAGGCCTCGGCGATTTTGGAGGAAAGAGAAATGCAAAGCCAGCAACTGTTTGTTGAAAAAGGATTAGAAACGTTTGAGGTAAAACCAGGAGCCACTAAATACCAAGAGCCTGAGAAACTGCTTGGGTGATTTGACTAATAAAGGCTGGTCTGTTATTGGACTGTATAGAGGTGGGAAGGCCAAACTGAGGAAATATGTCTGACAGAAGGGAAGAAATGACTGTGGTGGTCTTCTCAGACCCTGTGGGAAAGGCCTCTACCCACACAGTGGAAGTGTCTACCCAGACCAAGAGGTATTTTAGTTTCCTGACTGGAGGCATGTGAGTAAAGTCAATTTGCCAGTCCCGGGCGGGGGCAAATCCCCGAGCTTGTTGTATAGGGAAGGGAGGGGGCCTGAGAAATTCCTGAAGAGTAGTAGAATAGCAGATGGAACACTGAGAAGTGATTTCCTCAGGGATTTCCACGATGGAAAGGAAATGAGAGGTTCTAAGAGGTGGGCTAGCGGCTTGTAGCTTACAAGGAAGAGGTTATGAAATTATGACAGAATAGAATGGGCCTGTGAGGCTGGAAGGGGATATTTTCCTTGGTCCAGGAACTATTTGCCTTGTGTGGGAAGAGATTGATAGGTGGAAGTTTCAGTGGAGGAGTGGGTGGGAGTGGCCAGATGAGAAGGAGACAAGGGATAGAAGTTACCTTATCAGCATAAGCATTGTCCTGAGCTATGGGATCTTATGCCTTTTGATGGCCTTTGCAGTGAATGACTCCAGCTTCCGTTGGAAATAAAGTGGCTTTGAGAAGAGTTTTTATTAAAGAGGCATTGATGATGGAGGACCCTTGCATAGTGAGGAAACCTCTTTCAGCCCATATAACATCATGGTGGTGCAGGATATGTGAAGTGGGAGCAGGCATTTCAAATGGCGAAAGCAGTACAAGAGAGGGAGAGTGTGGTGGGAGGTGCCACATACTTTTCAATGACCAAATCTCCACCAAGGGAATGGCCGAAGCCATTCATTAGGGATTTGCCCCCATGATCCACACAGCTCCTGCCAAGCCCCACCTCATTACATTTCCACATGAGATGTGAGTGTGGACAAATGTTCAAACTATGAGGATAAAAAGCAAGATCTTTAGGAGATTAGCATAGAGATTTAGGAGATTAGCCTACCTATCATGTTCAAGTTTCTGTGTAGGACTCACATGATATAGACCCTTGGGCCAAGTTTACCCTGTTGCATTTTTTTTTTTGAAGATAGTTTATTGAAAGAAGTATTTTCAGAGGTGTGACCATGGTTTAAGATAACCAAGAAAGGATGATGAATCACTTAGGGACTAGCAACACTTGGAAACTGTTAATCCATCCAGGTGACAGGGCAAGGGTAGAAATCATGTTCCAGAACTCAGTGAGAGTTGTAGGCATGAAAGAGGAGCCTTCTCAACAGGAGCTGTGGCCAAACAAGAAACAAGGCAGGAAAGAAATGGGGAATAAATTATGCCTTTATTTCTCTTTCCTTCCACCTCTTTTTCTACTGACGCTTCCTCTCACTGGTGAAACCCAACCAGAAGCTAAATGGCAAGTGAATCCCTAGAAATAAGGTGAGGCAGAGATGCAGAGCAAGTCAGATAAAACTAGAAACTGGGTCTTGGGGGAGACAATTGGAAATAATCAACAGAGTGCTCAATACTTATTCGTTGAATTAAATTGAATTTTTATTGTTAATCATAATTTAGCCTTACATATTGGTAAAGTGGAAAACGAACAAATGCCTGATGGTTTAATGTTTTCTTATATACAAAACTTGAAATAAAAATCTCTGAAATTTTGGAGGCAACTGTTTCTCTCATCTTTTGAATGGTTGAAATAGTAAAAATGTTGCAATAATCTATAAAAATTTGATATTAAAATAGCTCAGCTTTTTAAATACTTTATATTTTTCTTTTTTCTTTTCTTTTTTTTGAGATGGAGTTCTGCTCTTGTTGCCCAGGCTAGAGGGCAATGGTGCAATCTTGGCTCACTGCAACCTCCACCTCCTGGGTTCAAGTGATTCTCCTGCCTCAGCCTCCTGAGTAGCTGGGATTACGGGAGCACACCACCATGCCCAGCTAATTTTCATATTTTTAATAGATACGGGGTTTCACCATTGTTGGCCAGGCTGGTCACAAACTCCTGACCTCAGGTAATCCACCTACCTCAGCTTCCCAAAGTGCTGGGATTACAGGTATGAGCCACCATGCCCAGCCTTTATTTTTTGAGAGAGTCTGACTCTGTCGCCCAGGGTGGAGTGCAGTGGCACAATCTCAGCTCACTGCAACCTCTACCTCCCAGGTTCAAGTGATTCTCATGCCTCAGCCCCCTGAGTAGCTGGGATTACAGGCACACGCTCCCATGCCCAGCTGATTTTTGTATTTTTAATTGAGACGGGCTTTCACCATGTTGGCAAGGCTGGTCTTGAAATTCTGGCCTCAGGTGATCTGCCCACCTTGGCTGAGTAGCTGGGATTACAGGCACACGCTCCCATGCCCAGCTGATTTTTGTATTTTTAATTGAGACGGGCTTTCACCATGTTGGCAAGGCTGGTCTTGAAATTCTGGCCTCAGGCGATCTGCCCACCTTGGCTGAGTAGCTGGGATTACAGGCACACGCTCCCATGCCCAGCTGATTTTTGTATTTTTAATTGAGACGGGCTTTCACCATGTTGGCAAGGCTGGTCTTGAAATTCTGACCTCAGGTGATCTGCCCACTTTGGCCTCCCAAAGTGTTGGGATTATAGGCGTGAGCCACCGTGCCCAGCTTTTATTGATAATATTAAAAGCAGTTCACATTTACTGATTGTTTGACGTATCCCAGGTCACTGTGCTAAATCTTTTACATATATTGTTATATTTTATCCTCACATAACCCTGTGAGGTGTCGATACTGTTGCTATGCTGTTAGGATGCATCATTGTACAAAACAAGTTCCACAAAGGCCACAGATCTTTATATTCTGATATTAATATTTCTATACCATTCTGTTGTTGTTAGTATTCTCTGGTTACTCTTGAAATTGAGCACCTTTTCATATGCTTTAGCCATTTAATTTTGTGTGTGTGTGTTTTGTGAAATCACTGACTTAGTCTTTTGCCCATTTTCTATTTGGTTGTCTGTCTTTTTATTATTAATTTGGAGGAAGCCTATATGTATATTTGAATATGTGCCATTAGCTATGTGTTGCAAATGACTTCTGCCATCTGTGGAAGATTCAAGCTGAGGTATTAAGAGCAGGTAGGATTTGGGTAGGCAAAGATGAGTGTTTCTAGTGAGATGAAAGAATAAACAAAATTTTAAGGAAAGAAGATATAATTCACATATGAAATAGTTGAATAGTTTGATTGGACTAAGACCAGAAAGCTCAAAATATATAGCACCAGGGAAGCCCCAGAAAATGGCAAAAATATACCTCAGCAGAAAGTTTTCTTTAAATCAATACGTCTTCTGTTCGGGAATAACCTGTTTCAGGCAGGCTAGACAACCTGAAAGGAACCCCAAAGACAGTTTGCCTCTCTGGTAGGTAGCTCTAGGCTTTCACTCCTCTGCCAGGGAATGAATCTTCTTTTACTGAAATGGCCTTGCTGTCATTGCCTTTTGACAAGGTGTGACTTAAAACTGGAACTGATGGGGGGAGAAGCCTAGAGGAAAGTCCTTCATCTTGTCCTCCGGCTCTAGATTTCTCAGAGTTTTTGCATATTAAAGTTAGAGCACCTTCATGTGGCTGCCCTTGCTGACCTGATGTTTCTCATTATAGAGTCATTCCTTGAAGGTTGGGACTTTGATTTCATATGACTTGGTGTATATTTCCTTACAGAACTTGAAGGCCAATGGCTGAATGGCTTTTTGGTTTTAGCCTCCCTTTAGTCTCAGCCTCCAGCTTACTATGTCTGCACCAATGAAGAAGTATATTCATTCTGTTCCCTAGGGAGATTATGCTAGTGTTTTAAAAGTCTCTGCTGACTCTTCAGGATTTGCCTCTGTCACCGTTTATCACACAAAAATGTTTCTATGGTTTCACTTCTTAATTTTGTATCCATTAGAATTTGTTTTGGCTCCAAATGCCTAAAACCCAAAAATATAGTGGCTTAGGAAGATAGAACTTTTATTTTTATCCCAAGTATTAACAAATAAAGGCAATTCAGGGGTGGGAAGGCAGCTCCCTGATCATCTGGAACCAATGTCTTTTCATCTCATTGTTCTTCCTACTTTATCCAAGAGGGTTGCTCCAGCAATAATGTATGCATTCCAGCCAGCAGGAAGGAGAAATGGAAAAGGACATCTCCCTACCCCTCTACAGGACTTATCAGAAGTTGCATACACTACTCTGGTTATATCTTATGAGCTAATGCTTAGTTAGCATAGCCATACCTAAGTCTAAGGGAGGCTTGGAAAAATATATCTAGCTAAAAACAGGAATTCCTGATCCTACTGAAAAAAAAAAAAAAGAGAGTGGATATTGAGGATTACCATTGATCTTTGCCACATAAATCTTTTGTTATTGTGACACTAATAGTTTCCTGAGATGTTTAAGGAGAAAAGCTCAGAATAATATGGGTATATAGCCAATTTAAAATAAATTCTCATTGGAATGAGCTTATATCTGACATTCTGAATTTTGGGTGCTTATTTTAAAATTTTTACATTGGTCTAGAAGGGTTGATGTTAACTTTTGAATTTTTTATCATTTTTGTTAAGTTTGGAAGCTTGACTTCTTTCCTAAACATTGATGTAAGGTTTCATGAAATTTTTAAATATAGCAAATGCTGTTGAACATTGCAAATGTAAAATATGGAGGAGGAAATATGGGCTTTTTATCTTTATAGAAGATAAATATATTAAACCCACTGTTAAAAATCATCTATAGAAAAAATTTTAGCAAGAGGTAATATAAAAGCTCTTGGTTAGAGTGGATTCAAATATATGGAAATTAAATGAAAATCTAGAATCATTTCAGTTCACTGAGAATTAGCTGATATAGTGAGCAGCAGATAAAAATCCCATAGACACTGCACATTTTTTTAAGTTCTGGTCTTCACAGAGCTTAAAGAAAGTGTAGTATTGTAACGTAATTATTCTCATTATTAAAAATGATTTACTTTTAAAACCCATCAGGTTACATCATAAGTAATATTCATTTTTTCTTCCATAGGTAAGAAGTTTGATAGGTGTAGGACTGGGTGTTGCGGCTCTTGCATTTGCAGGTAAGATAAAGAATATATACCAATAAATTGCAGGAGAAATATTTCCAAATAGCATCTACAGTGATTCATGAGTAGACCCTTAGTATTTTGAGGTTTTGGTTTTCAGACATAATACATTCTCATTCTTTCCACCATTTGTAGTTACTGAACATTTGTCATTGTAGCAAAATCTAGATAAACTTTATAGGGAAGAAAATTAGTGATACAAAAGCCAGGAAAACTAGCTCCAATAATAGTTTATCTTCCTGGCATTTTTTTTCAGTTTGAGGTATAGTATACTGTAAAAAGAAATTTTAATATTATGCAATGTAAGTGGCATGGAGTTCCTTCATTCTCCCATATTTATTTTTTCTTGCCGACAGGTTTATACATTTTAAGCTGTCAGTTCTTTCTAATGAGCATAGTTGTTCCGTATAGTCTATTAATTTGTCTCTCAACATATTGGTATAATTACCTTGATAAACCCAGGAGATTTTTTTCACTGCTAAAATTACCTTTTTCGAAAGAATAGTTCTTTTTTTTTTTTTGAGACGGAGTCTCACTCTGTCGCCCAGGCTGGAGTGCAGTGGCACAATCTCTGCTCACTGCAAGCTCCGCCTTCCAGGTTTACGCCATTCTCCTGCCTCAGCCTCCCAAGTAGCTGGGACTACAGGCGCCTGCCACCACGCCCAGCTAATTTTTGTATTTTTAGTAGAGACAGGGTTTCACCATGTTGGCCAGGATGGTTTCGATCTCCTGACCTCGTGATCCTCCTGCCCCAGCCTCCTAAAGTGCTAGGATTACAGGCGTGAGCCACCACGCCCGGCCCATTAGAAAGGATAGTTCTGAAGATCTAAAGTAAATTTAGTTCTGAAGATCTAAACTGTCATTAACTTACAGTAGTTTTAAATTACATAGCTATATCCTAATTAAATGTTAATTTGAGAATATGTCCTTATTGATAAAGATACTTTTTTGTTCTAGCATTTGTGTTTGTAAGTTCTATAGGTTTGATCTTGTTAATTGGATCTTTTAGGCAAAGCTGCATTCCACTGTGGCTACATGGATTTTAGTAAGATCTAATAGAAAAATGAGAAATAAGAGGGTCTTGTTTTGTATGGTATTTATTTTCTCACAATTATCATTTGAAACACTATTTTAATCTTTTGTCTTGGAAGTAATGAAATACTTCAACAATCAGAACTTTAAAATCTAGATCAGTGGTTCAGATTCTCTTGATGTTTTTGTCATCAGGGTCTTATGTCTCAGTTATATAACTTATACTTAATGAATTTCTGAGGTTTCGTGAGAAGGATGTCATGTCTCAAACAGAATTCTGACAAACTTGCACCTAAACATAAAGGAATTTTAGTATTAATTAGAGTAGGCATAGTTATGAATTCAAATGTAAGATTTTGATTTGAAATTAGACAAAGATGTATTTTTTCCAGGGTCATCTTTGTAAAATGACAAGAATTGGTGTGTGTATTCTATATAGACCACACTATTCCAAAACTCATATTACTGACTAGAATATTATATTAAATAACAGCAAGATCTCTTCCAGAGCCAAATACAACCAAATAATAGAATTTAGGAGAAAGTACACTTAGATGTGTTAGAACTAGGTCTTCTAGTTAGAGTAAACCTCCAGATGTTGCTTCTTGAAGCATTTAACTGCTTTTTAACTGAGATTAGAAGTCAGTCACTGGTTTTGAAGAATTTTGAGGTAATATAAAAGCCACATTTCATACTATTATAAAATCAAATGGAAGATGACATCAATGCGATAAGAGATAGAAGCAAGTTAGGAGATCAGCCTCATTTAATTTCACTTTATTTAATGTTCTTTATCTCAAGACCTTTTTATCTTCACATTTTCCCATTTCTGGCATCCTATCTTTCACTGTAACATGTTTGCACATAAATAACAGTATACATAGGCAGGTAAATTTTTCTAAAAGGTCTAGGTAGTTGAATTTTTGCAGTAGAACTCTTGATTTGCAAATAGGCTTATGGTTAGAAGTTGAATTAAAGCCTGTAGTGTCATATACTGGTTTTCTAGCAAGACTCTTGGAGAAAGAGATACTAGTAGAAGATACAGTCTGATTGGGGTGCAAAAGATGCCCTCAAAATAATTTAGAACCTGTTTTACTATTGACTCTTAGTTGTTAAAACTCAGGGGAGTTTTGATTATTAGGATTCCTAACTAGGGAAAGAACTAAAAATAAGTTTTCAGAGAGAATGGACATCCTCAGTGAGAAACATTGATAGTTAACATCCTTGATAAATATTTCATATGTAATTGCTTTTTAACTTTAGAGATAATTCATTAACCATTTCTGTGTTGTATAGATCATAAATAATTTGTTTTCTATATATTTCAAAGTGATTATCATAAAAAGCAATACAATTAATCATTTTGGTATTATAAATTATCTTTTATACATAATAGGACTTTACAGTTTGTTGTAGAAAGAATACTAGGATGTTGTTTTTTGTGACCTATGCCATAATATAAATGTAAGATATACATAAACATTGAAAGTTTCTAGTTTTATGATCATAAACTAGAACTCGATAAATTTAATGGCTATGATAATGGTATTAACATGAAATTTTGCCCTCCAATAAATTAAAAATTTGAAAAAATTGACCATTTTTCTGGTAAGTTTTGAAATACTAATTGAAATAACATATATAAACTATCAATAAATACTGTGGCAAGCACTTTGAAGGTGTTGATTTGATTTTGATTATAGAAAATACGTTTGCTTTTATTCCTTTTACTATTTAGGTCGCTACGCATTTCGGATCTGGAAACCTCTAGAACAAGTTATTACAGAAACTGCAAAGAAGATTTCAACTCCTGTAAGTTAAACGTGGCTTTAGTTAGAAGACTCATTTTGATTTTTGTTCGTATGACATATTTCAATTAACTTAGAAAATGTCTTGGATTTTCCAGTGTTTGTAGAAGTTTATTTCCTTCACTATGTCATTGATGAGTTTGTCTAATTTACTGGCTCAGTTTCTTTTAAGTTATTGGTCACATTATTTTTATATCTAACTTTATTCCTGGTTTTGACATCTAATTATTATAATCTGTTTAGTAGTATTACATCAACTTTGATGTAACTTATTTTACCCATTTAGTTCTGTTCATTTATTCAATAAACATTTAGTGAGTCCCCATCCCTGTGCCAGGAGCTTGGAATAGCTGATGAACAAAGAAGACATGGTTCTTGTCCTGATGAAGTTTATCCAAGAGTTGATGCCATCTTGAAATTTGAAACTAGTCCCCTTATACCATCATACCTGACCATCTCAAACATAAAATTACGAGATTCCAACCATGAAATCTTGTAGAACTTACACATTTTTGTACCAGCACTATAGCTACTCCGGGGAGCTGAATATAAGTGAAAAAATGAATGATAGTATGTATCTGTAAAAGCAACAGTATGGATTGTAGTTTGCAACCACTGAAGACAATATAAAGAAAAGTCGGTGAGGCCCTGCAGTGTAAACGTTGGCTTCAGGGAAACAGAAGCAGATCTGGGATAGATCAACTTGGTTGAGATTTGAGATTGTCACATTGCTGCAAACCAAGTTGATCATCAGCTATTCTAAGTTCCTGGCACAGGGATAGGGACTCACTGAATGTTTGTTAAATAAATGAACAGTAATTAAACAGGGAAAGTAAATTATGTCAAAGTTGATATAATACTACTAAATGTAAAACTACTAAACTACCTACTTTATTTATGTTATTTCAATAAATATTTCAAAACTTACCAGAAAGACTGTCATTTTTTCCAAATTTATAATTTATTGGAGGACAGAATGTCATGTTAATACCATTATCACAGCTTTTAAATGTATCAAGTTCTAGTTCATGATCATAAAACCAGAAATTTTCAATGTTTATGTATAGTATCTTACATTTATATTGTGGCATAGGTCACAAACAATGAATTTCTTCTTTTAGCAAAGGCATTACAGGCTTGTGAGGCTTAGTTAGCCATGAACAATGACAGCACCAAAGGATGACATACTGACAAATAATTAAACTTAGATTCAAAAAATACAGCAAGTGATTTTACAGTCCTATAAATGCTTGTCTGTGATTAGAGGGAACATAGGTGTATTTTCTGTTTTCCTATTTATATTTTATTTGGCTAAAATATTGGTAGGTATTCAGTAAATATTCTTTGAGCACCTACTACATACTACATTACCATAGGCAGTGGGATATAGTTATGGACCAAAGACATTGCCCTCTAGGAGCTTACATGTTAGTGGAGAGACACAGTTAAAAAAAAAAAAGAAGTAAGATAAATAATACCTAGAAGTGTCGAGTGTTTTTGAGAAAACCAAATCAGGGTAAGAGGCTAAATAGTAACAGCAATGAGGAATCTTTACCTTAGATAGGCCAGGTAAGGTTTCTCCAAGAAGATAAGGGAGCAGGCCATACAAGCCTCTGGTGTAAGAGCTTCCTAGGTGGTAGGATCACTGCAAAGGTCCTGAGGTGCAAATGAGTCTAGCAGCAAGAGTAACTCCAAAGGAGTGTATGAAGGGAATAGTGGTAGCTTGGGCCCAGATCCCTTAGGCCCTAATAGACAATGAAAAAAAACTTCAAATTTTACCTCAAGCCTGAAAGAAAGCCCTTGGAAGGGTTTGAGCATGGAGGCAATGTGATTCGCATTTTAGGTTATCACTCTGCTTGCTACCTAGAGCCAGAGTAGAAGCTGTGAAACCAGTAAGCGGATATTGAGATAGTCCAGGTGATAGATGATGATGGCTTGAAATAGAGTAGTAGCAATGGACACAGTAACATAGTTCTTTAAATGAATTCTATTTATATCATATCTTTCCATATGTTTATAAATAATAAATGGAGAGAATTTCAGAAATTGTTTCTTTTCTGTTATGGTGATCTTCAGTATGCTGTAAATAGAAAATTACCAAGCTTTGCAAAACTACATTATTTAACATTGTAAAGGAAGAGAGAGCAAGAAAATGAGAAAATCTTCAGTACTTGGTAGAGGCTTGCAGATAAGGCAGGATAATTCAAGAGATTATAAGGGATATGCTCATGTAACTCTTTCTTCAGTGGCTCATATGACCTGCTCCCTCATCTCAGAGGAGCCTTACTTGTCCTATTTAATATAAAGAGTCTGAGCCTGGCACCTGCATTTCTTAAAGGGAAATGATGTGTACCCCCTTTTCCCTCCTTGTGGGGCTCAGGGTAAGAAACTTAGCTTTCAATAAATCTGGCTGCTTTTTCACAAAGTGCTACTCTTAGAGTTTGCAGTAAAACATCTTAGAATATCTTTATCATTATCGTAATCATAATTATATTTTTACCTCAGTAAAGATGCAAGTGCTTTTAAACAATTTTAAAAATAGTAATCATTCCAGGGAAACTGAGAAATGAAGTATGTGCATACTTTCTCTTGGTACTAATGAATCCCAATGTCACACCTCACAGTATATACAGTGTTTTGATTTTGTAAATATTGTTAATTATTGAACCAAATAGGGTTACTAAAAAGACAGGAACTGTAATTGTGTGTCACTAAATCTCTGTCATTCAAAGAAGATTGTCCAAGGCTCAAGTTTCAGTGGGGGTTTCTTTTCATTGTTTCTTTAAACTTTATTTGCTTTCTCTAAGCTTTAACATGTTGTTTTTCAATCTTTCTCTTTTTCATACTTTTTTTTCATCTTGCTGAAATAGTGCCTTGCATAAGTTTCTTATATGGAATGCATGGATGGTAAATGTTTTTTCTGCTTTGTTAAACAGTTTGTTTCTTTTGTTCTCACTGTTAATTATCAGCTGCTAGCTCCTTGAAATCTGGTGGAGCCAACATTAGAGAAGTATAGAAATCTCTGCTGAGATTATAGACAACCTGTTGTTTTGGTTTTCTTTTGTTGTTTGGGTTTTGGGATTTTAGGTTTTGGTGGTGGTAGCTTTTTTTTTTTAGCTCTGAAAGTTCGTAGGATTTTCTTTCTTACTGATGTTCTGGAATTTCATAAGAATTCTTAGTGAGCCCTAACTTATTTGAAAATGGTCTTTAGTTCTGTAAGATTTTCTTACAGTTTTTTCTTTTATTATTTCTTCCTTTCATTGTCTCTTCTGCTTCTGGAACTCCGAACAGAAAGATGTTGGAAGTGATAAAAAGATGTCTGTCCTCTATGTCTCTTACCATTTTATCTCTTATTTTCCATCTCCTTATCTTTCTTTGTTCTTCATTCTACAATATTTTCACAGCTTATTTTCCAGATCACCAGGCTGGCCTTTAGCAATGTCCATTCTGTTATTCAGTCTATCCACCGAATTCTTCACATCGGTAATTTTTTTTTTTTTTTGAGACGGAGCCTAGACTGTAGTGCCGTTGCGCAATCTCGGCTCACTGCAACTTCTGCCTCCCGAGTTCAAGTGATTTTCCTACCTCAGCTTCCTGAGTAGTTGGGATTACAGGCACTCGCCACTACGCCCAGCTAATTTTTGTATTTTTAGTGGAGATGGAGTTTCACCATGTTGGCCAGGGGGGTCTTGAGCTTCTGACATAAGTGATCCTCCACCCACCTCAACCTCCCAAATTGCTGGGATTATAGGCGTGAGCCACTGCGCCCAGCCAACGTTAGTAATTTTCTAACTTCCAAGGATTCTTTCTTGTTTCCTTTTTCTGGCAACCCATTTTTTAATTAATGTGGTATCCTTTTGAATATTTCTAAAGCCATTGATTAGAATTTGGCCAAGTTCTGTTCTGCTTCCTAATTTATCTCCTTTTCTTATAGTCAGTTGTTAAGTGTTCATATTGGTTCTTTTTTTCTCCTCCATGATATTGGGTTTGCTCAAATGTCCAATGATCCTTGGTTGTTGATTCATATTTCTGATGACTAAATTGACTAATAGAAGTAATGTTCTTGACTTTTCTTCAGCAGTTTGGTAGGGTTGCTTCAACAGCTTAACTGAAAGAGAGTGTTGACAGTGGGCTGTAAATAACATAGGTGGGTTTGTTAACAGGCATGTCTTTCAGGGCAAGGAGACTAGAGGCAGGATTGGTACCTGGAGAGTCCAGGAGAGGTTAAGCACTGTGTATATTTTACTCCTTGGCATAGCTTCTCACCTCCCTAGGCTTCTGGGTTCTGAAATAGGATCTGCTGGTATGCCTCTTTGGTTCTCTTAGTATCTACCACCCAAAATAAGATGCGTATCAGAAAAAGAGGCATATGGTTCTCTTTCTCAGCCTGAGGGCAAAAGTGACAAGTGCCTGGCCTCTTATGCTCTATATGAGTAGGGTAGGAATGATCTGTTTATATTGTTCTGGTTTAATAAGTTTTGCTGATTTTTTATTGTTGTTGACTCTGAATTTAGTGTTCTTGTTTTCCTGAAAAGGGTTTCTTTTTTTCTCTGGTGTTTGAGGCTGCTGGGATTTTTCTGTACATGCAAATTTTACCTAGGATTTCTTTAAACTTTCTGGTTTGCTATTTATCCCATTTCTTGTTTTCTAGGCCTATTAAGGGTGTTTTAAAATTTACAGTGTCTTTTCTCATTTCAAAGGCACTTTGGAAAGCAAAAGACCTTTATGATTCAATCTGCTCTTTTGAACAAGTGCCCTTTTGCTTGTTTTTTTTTTTTTTTATTAATGTATTAATGTATATTATTGACTCAGCCAATGTCTAATTACCCCTAAATTTTTTTCTGGGGGAGAAAACCCATCCTTCATCTTTTTTTTTTTTTTGAGGCTTTTAATTTTCTGTTTGTGAATCTGTCCTTTTATTTGAATATAATTTTTTCAATTGCATTTATTTTGTTTTATGATCAAGTGAAATTTATGGAAAAATATACTCATTAAAATCATCCTTTGTTAGCTTTAAATCAAGTAGATTACTGTACATAATAAAGTTTATAGTTTATTATAAATGTGTTCTTTTAAAACTATGGGATGATCAGGTTCTTCTCTAGTTGCCTGGAGGACTTTTGTGTTTCAAGCTATTGAGTGAATGAATTAGTTAATGAAGACTTTGGTTTAACTTAGCAAAGGAGACACAAAATAATCTAACATGGCACTACAGCATTTAGTGCTAATTTTAGAAGGAAAATGATTTTGATTTCTGTCGTTTACAATATTTTATGAATGGGATAGTACAAAATAATCATTTGTAAGGTCCAGGATGTGTTTCTGTTTTTAGAAAAAAAAGGACCATTTACTCCATCTATTTGATGGTATACTTGTTCCTCACAGTAATCTCATTTTTTGGATCTAAACATTTTCTCTGACCTACCAGTGTTGTCAGAAAATGGTTCTGCAGTGGCTTATACCTGTAAGTCCTAATATAATGCAATATGGGTATATTATTTTCAAGCTTAAAAGGACCTTTCAGTTTTATTAGTGGGGAGGAGTACAGAGTTACAATTTTGTGCTTTCTCATAACATAGATATTAATTCAAACATAATAATAGATTAAAATACTGTGATAACAGTTGTGTTCTATTTAAAGTTATGTAAGACCTAAAGTTTCTAGAAGTTTAGGAAGCATGATTTTCTCTGAAGAAATGTGTAAATACGATTGACCCTTGAACAACCTGGGTTTGAACTGCACAGGTCCACTTAATCATGATTTTAAAAAATAAACTCAATGAGCCCTCCATGTCTGCAATGAAATGCAGATCAAAAATGTAGTATTCATGGGATGCAACTCACCTACACTGAGGCCAACTTTTTGTATCTGTGGTTTCTGTAGGGCTGACCATGGTGCCTGAGTATGTGCAGATTTTAGTATGAGTGGTCCTGGAACCAGTCACCCACAGGTACTGAGGGTTGAATGTATTTTAGTAGTGAGCAGCATAGCAATTTTTTGTTTTCTCTTTGTATACTTTTCTGCACACAGCCCCAAATGTTAAGTCTCTATTCTCAAAATGGTCTAGATCTTTTGGAAGGGTTGTGTTGATTATATGTCTATATAGATTGACTTACTTGTAATAAAATCAGTGTTTATATGAACTTCTTCCCAACACTAGATTTTAGGTAGCCTTTTCTGAAACTCTATGTCTACCTGGGCAAAACTGAAAGTGAAAAAATTGCTCAGATACCAATACCTGCTTTTAAGATTAATGAGCTTTGTGACTACAGTGGGAATGACAGTTTATGAAACATGATAAATTTATCTTTTATTATGCTGGCTTCAAATTTTAGAGCTCCCTAAGGTAAATAAAGACTCATTGAAATATTTTTTTCCTGAATAAAGAATTACTCTATGCAGTAGTTCAGGCATGATTTAAAAACAAAAGTAAGAACAAATATTTGGTGATACTTCTATTTTGTTATGACTAAATCAACTAATTACCTTTAATTTAGAGAGTAAGGTATGCATCTAGAAAAAATTTTGGTTTCCTGAAAGAAACCTTAAAACCAGCTCCTATTCCTCTAAGTCCCTCGTTTTTTTGAGACAGTCTGTCTCCATTGCCCAGGCTGGAGTGCACTGGTGCACTCATAGCTCACTGCAACCTCCACTTCCCAGGTTCAAGTGATTCTCCTGCCTCAGCCTCCAGAGTAGCCGGGATTACAGGCATGCACAACCACACCCAGCTAATTTTTGTATCTTTAGTAGAGATGGGGTTTCACCGTGTTAGCCAGGCTGGTCTCTAACTGACCTGAGGTGATCCGCCCGCCTCAGCCTCCCAGAGTGCTGGAATTACAGGCGTTGAGGCACCACAGTCGGCCCCCTTACTTCTTTCCATTTCTGTATGTATCTGTATTTCTCTCTATAATCTCTCTTTATATATGTGCATACTCTCTATGTATGTTTAGAAAGATATAAAATTTGTTCAAGTTAGTATGTGTACTTAACCCGATTTGATATCCTTCCTCTCCTCAAAACTTGTGTCAGGGGTGGGGGACTATTTGTTTTTTTACTGGATTATAAATTACTTGAAACTTGGAGAGTATATTATATTCTCACAGTATTGATTCATTGATAGATTAGCATCTGTGTGATGAAGGACAGTCCCTGATCTCTCATTTGAAAAGTGCCTGGTACACAGCAGTTCCTGAAGTGTTTATTGAATGAATTAATTACCAGGAATTATTTATTACCAAGTGGAAATTTATAACAAGCTGTTCAAAGAGTATAGCTTATATAAATGGCCAGATCTGACTCCCTACAACCCATTTTTTAAGCTCTAGTCATTTCCTTAGTTTCTTTTAGTATTCTTCTTTTTCTTTAATTGTATAAACAGCCTGTGCTCATTGTTGAAAATTTAGAAGTTAAAAAAAAGAAAAAAATTATAATCCCACCAGCTAAAAATAACTTTGAAGTTATATGCTTTCAGATTTTATTTCATGTAAGCATACCTATTTTTCCCTACTTCTGTAAGGAAATGGTTTCATGCTTAGAAACGTTTATGCCTGTAATCATATATGTGTATGTTTCCTCCTAAAAGCTAAGTTTGTACATCCTGTTTCTCTGTTTAGAGCTACTGAAAATAGTGTCTTTACTTGCTGTCTCCATTCCTTTCTTCCCATTCTGTCTTAAATACACTCTAATTGTACGCTCACCTCACTTTCTGTAGCTCTTCTCAGTTTTTGATGTCCTCTTTGCTAAATCCAGAGGTCAGTTTGTGGCTCTCATTTTACTTTACCTATCAGAAACTTTGAAACCATTTTTCGTTTCCTCACTCTTGACTTGTAGTTAATTTCCTCCTTTACTGCTAGGCCTTCTCAGCCTCCTTTACTGATTCCTCTCCATTTCTGTATCACTAAGTGTTGCAGTCTTTAGGGAAGACTCCCTTGGACTTCTAATTTTTAAACCTTCTCACTTCAGTCTCATGGCTTTAAATGCTGTCTGTACACTAATGACTCTCAAATGTAAAGTCTGATGTTAAGTCAGACATTCTCCACTTGGATATTTAAGACATTTCAAACTTAATATATCCAAAATCATTCTCCTCATGTCTGTTATTCACAACAAATAAACAGCTGCTCCTTTCCTAAGTCATTAAATGGCAATTTGGCAGTTTAGGCCAGAAACCTTGAAGTCATTTGCACAGCTTGGGTTCTCTGGAAAGCAGAGTGAGATAAAGATTAGCAAGCTATACCTTTATTAAAGAGTGCTCTTAGCATAAACAACTCCAGAAAGAAAGGGAAGGACAAGTTAGGCTTCAGTGCAGTCCTACCAAAAGCCTCAGCCAATCTCACAATAACCTCTAAGCAAGGATGACTCATCGTAGTTATCCCAAGTTGGGGCAAGGGGTCATAGGATTAAATGACATTACCCAGGAAGTGAGTATATATAAGAAGTCCAAGGACTGAACCCTAGAGAAATACAATGTTTCTATCCCATGTCAACCAGTCAGTAGATACAGGCTGCCCTGCAAAGTGGGATGAGCTTGACTTCCTTTAGGCAAGGCAATTCCTAAAGTGTCTGACAGCTGGGAGCTATCAGCCAGCCACAGCCCCAGTGTCTGGGGAGTAAGTCCTTCACTCCTGATGGGGGATCTGGTGAGCATATAACGGTGTCCTCAACGTCATTCTTAATTTTTTTTTTCTCTCATATCCCAAATTCAATCCATCAAGCAAATGTTAGTTCTGTTTTCAGTATACATCCAGAATGTAACCATTTTTATCACCTCCTCTGCTACCAGCTTAGTTCATACCATCATTATCTGTTGTCTGGATTATTGTTATGTTTTCTGAACTGGTCTGCTGCTTCTACTCTTGCACCTTTCTATTCTCTACATGGCAGTTAGATTACATCGAAGTTAGATTGTTATTCCAGTGCTCTGGCTTCTCCTCCCACTTAAAATTCTAAATTCCTTCCATTGTTTACAAGGCCTTCCACAATCTGGTTCCATTATATCTCCTCTTCTCCTTGTTCACGCCTCTCCAGCAGCATTGAAACCTTTTAATCCAGCTTCCCAGCCTCTCTTGGCTTACCTGTCTGCTAGTGTGACATACTCCCTGCTTCATCAGTTGCTCCCCATTCTCTGTTGGCTAGTGTGATAGGCTAAACGATGTCTGCCGTATCAACATTAAATGACTTCATCAAGGTTATCCAATGCGAAAAGTACTACAGAGCTTAGAAAAATTTCAAGCATTTTCCTTCTACCAGTCTGTTTTGTTCTTTCTCTCATATCTTGGTGTAGAAAAATTAATCTTTTTTTTTTTTTTTTTTTTTTTGAGACGGAATCTCGCTCTGTCACCCAGGTTGGAGTGCAGTGGCGCGATCTCGGCTCACTGCAAGCTCCGCCTCCCGGGTTCACGCCATTCTCCTGCCTCAGCCTCTCCGAGTAGCTGGGACTACAGGCGCCCGCCACCACGCCCGGCTAATTTTTTTTTGTATTTTTAGTAGAGACGGGGTTTCACCGTGGTCTCGATCTCCTGACCTCGTGATCCGCCCGCCTCGGCCTCCCAAAGTGCTGGGATTACAAGCGTGAGCCACCGCGCCCGGCCAAATTAATCTGTTTTAAAGTGAAAAAAAGTTAACATTTTTTAAGACTTGATATTGGTCAAAATTTCTTGAAAAGTTTCATTGTTTGGTGCTTCCCCCCGTCCCATAATTTTGAGTTGACTTCTAGTAAAATGGATTACTCTCACTGCAGCTACATGATGAGATTGAGGTCATGCCACCTCATACGTGGAACTAATGATTTCTTGCTCTTTCTTTCCTATGCAGAGCTTTTCATCCTACTATAAAGGAGGATTTGAACAGAAAATGAGTAGGCGAGAAGCTGGTCTTATTTTAGGTGTAAGGTAGGTGTGCAGCATAAGTATTGTTTTGTTGTGTGGCCAAGCTTGTCTTTAAAAAAGAAAATGTTACAATAAGGTTATATTTTCATTTAAAATTATGAGTAGGTGGCAGAGGAGAAAATATCAAATTTTTACATTTGAAAGCCTCAAATCTAAAACTATCCCACTCCCCTAAAAAACAAAACAAAATAAAACAAAAAAATAGGCAAAGTTGTGAAGTACCTTTATTCTTTAACAAGGATCTATAATATTTGAATACTAATGTTTCAGTTAACCAAAATATCCTTTTTTGTGACATTCTCTCTGGACTCAGTTTTATAATTTGATATCATATTTTTAATTATAATCCAGGATATGTTTCATAGTTCTTTTCTGCTTCTGCAGTGTGACATCAAACATATTTATTGTGCTTGTTTCACCTTAGTATCCTTTTATTGTCTAACTTTGGACAATATGAGAGAAAATGATATTGTATGATTGCTGTGTGATATCATTTAACATTTAATGTTAAGAATATTTTCCCCTGTGATATTCATTTGTTTACCATATGTTCCCTTAGAGCCTACTGTCAACTTTTTGTGTGAATTGGTTACAGTATGTCATGTACAACAAATTTTCTGATGATATAATCAACACAAGTAAGCAAATTAGATAATAAAGTCCTGTATTGACAAAAATTTTTTGATATCTTGTAAATTTTTTAAAATTTAAAGATTTTTTTTTAAAGCCAAAACATTTTATTGTTATGACCTAGCAGAAAAAACAAAAGAGTTGGGAGGAGGAGCCCAGTTTAGCTTGGTGCTTTATTTAAGAGATCTCATCTCTCCTTATCAGACAATAGAAAATAGGAAATGATTTTAAGCATGAGAGTCAGATTAGGAAGTTAGCTATGCTGCCAACTATTTCTTGCTTAATATCATCCAGAATGGCATTGTTATTTTTCCTGAACTTTTATTGGCATCCCAAAATACCCTGTTGATGATCTTGAAATCTGAGTATGAAACACATTATAAAACCAAGTACAAAGGTTTTTGAGGATATCCTTTAATATTATGCAGGGTACTTACATTGTTAGAACAGACAGGAGTTGACTATATTTTTACATTCTCTTAAGATATATATTTTTAAAGTTTTATCCCATAGAACTGAAAGCTGTATAAAATTCACTTGGAAAATTCAGTGATTAAGAGCACAGACTCCGGTGTCAAGTACATCTGCATACAAATACCAGTTTAACACCTATTAAATGGGTGCCCCCAGTTTCATCGTCTGTAAAATAGAGAAAATAGATTAGTTTTAAACTGCATAAGGTTGCCGTGAAGATTAAATTATATAATATATGTGAACTTCTTTTTTTGGAAGTTTGTTTTTTCTTTTTTAAACTTTTAGGTTCAGGGTTACATGTGCAGGTTTATTGTAAAGATAAACTCATGTCACAGGGGTTTGTTGTATAGATTATTTTGTCACCCAAGTACTAAGCCTAGTACCCAACAGTTATTTTTTCTGCTTCTCTCTCACCTCCTACCCTACACCCTCAGGTAGGCCTCAGTGTCTGTTTTTCCCCTCTTACTATTTAGCTCCCACATATAAGTGAGAACATGTGATATTTGGTTTTCTGTTTCTGCATTAGTTTGCTGAGGATAATGGCTTCCAGTTCATCCATGTTCCTGCAAAGCCCATGATCTCATTTTTTTTTGTGGCTGCATAGTATTCCATGGTGTATATGTACCACATTTTCTTTATCCTCTCTACCACTGGTGAGCATTTAGGTTGATTCTATATCTTTGCTATTGTAAATAGTGCCACAGTGAACATATGTCTGCAACACATGGTACTTACTAACTACTCAAATGTCAGCCAAGCAAAGCAGATTCTTACCCTGGTTCTGTCGCTTAGGCACTGCCCTGTATGATCTTGATCAAGCTTTTTTGTTTTTGTTTTGTTTTTAGCTTTTCTATACTTTGGCTTCTTCATTTTTGAGTTGAGAGTAATAATATTCTGCCTTGTTGAATAATGTAAATGATACGATGATACCTTTTTATAATACCTACCAAATATCAGGTGCTGAAAAAAATTTGGCTGTTTTCTTTCCATGTCTGTCACGAATGCAGAAGCTAGATATTTGTCCTAACACATTAAGTGGAAAGGTAAATAAAGCTTATCTGCTTTCCTCTAGCCCTTTCTTTTCAGTCAGGTAATGTTGATTATGACAAGATAATTTAAGATATGAGTATATTGCTGTGGATCCATTTTCTGTGATCAGTTATGTAGACTATATAACAGGTAGGTGAAGGCAATATGGAGCTGATCCTTTTGATAACCTATTTTAAAGATATGTGTACTAGATGATTGTGTACATTCTGACATACTGCATATGAGAATGGTTTATTGAAATGCATATTTGAGTCTTTGCCTTATGTTTTTCCTTGCAAGCGGATAGTGCCCTGCAATATAACTCATGTCTATAACAAAAAGCCTGAATTATTTTACAAAGCTGCCCAGGAACATTGTTTTTATACCTGGTATAGTAAGTCCTCACTTAATATCACCCATGGGTTCTTGTAAACTGTGACTTTAAACAAAATGACTATAGTGAAACCAATTTTTTTCATCAATGTTATAAAGAAAGGATGTTGAAGGAAATGACATTATTCAGGGACCTGCCATACATCATTTTGTGTAAAATCACAGTTTTTAAGAACCTGTCAACAATATTGTGTATTATCTGAAATGATGCATATTTATGATTTTTTTTTTTTTTGAGACGGAGTCTTGCTCTGTTGCCCAGGCCGGAGTGCAGTGGCGCAATCTTCGCTCACTGCATGCTGTGCCTCCAGGGTTCACACCATTCTCGTGCCTCAGCTTCCCAAGTAGCTGGGACTACAGGCACCCACCACCACGCCTGGCTAATTTTTTGAATTTTTAGTAGAGACGGGGTTTCACCATGTTAGCAGGATGGTCTCGATCTTCTGGCCTTGTGATCTGCCCGCCTTGGCCTCCCAAAGTGCTGGAATTACAGGCATAAGCCACCACACCCAGCACTTTTATGAATTTTAAGCTTTCTAAAAACTTTTGTGGAACTCTGTTTATAAACTGTATTAGTCCTTTCTCACGCTGCTATGAAGAAATACCCAAGACTGGGTAATTTATAAGGAAAAAGAGGTTTAATGGACTCACAGTTCCATATAGCTGGGGAGGCCTCAATCATGGCAGAAGGCAAAGGAGGAGCAAAGGCACATTTTACATAGTGGCAGCAGGCAAGAGAGCATGTGCAGGGGAATTGCCCTTTATAAAACGATCAGATCTCGTGAGACTTAGTCACTATCATGAGAACAGCACAGGAAAACCCGCCCCCATCATTCAGTTACCTCCCACTGGTTCCCCTCCTATGACATGAGGGGATTATGGGAGCTATAATTCAAGATAAGATTTGGGTGGAGACAGAGCCAAACCATATCACTATATGTTACTCAAAAGCTCAGTAGTAAAAAAAAAAAAAAAAAAAAAAGATGGATCCAAAACTGCTCCATTTGCCACACTGTCCAAGAACACCACTCCACATACCCCCACTGCCAGCCAGATGCATTCTAGGGAGCTGTTTGAAATCTCTGGTCTAGGTAACATCATATTTAAAGTTATATTTTCAGCTTCAGAGTGAAGTTGTGTATACTGGAGGTATATCATCATAGCTACATTTAGTTTTTATACTAAGCTTAAAAACTAGGCTTCTCTCATGTTGTTTAATCTTTACAACAACAAACATGTATTAATATTAAAATGTATTAAGGTCTAAGAGACTTAATATAATGATAACTAGAAGGAAATAAACACTTCCAGCAAAGCAGAATAGGTCTCATTTCCAGAGCTCACCATTAGGAGTCTGATCATTATTATCTTAAAGGCAGAATGTTTTGAATGCCATACTGTGCGTATGAACTTTCCTTCCTTCTGTTTACTTTAGTTCAGTGGTTGGTGGACCTCAGTGTGCATAATGCTTTATGGAGTTTTATGTACAAAACTATGTATACTGATTTTCATAGCATTGTAATTAATTATCAAGGAAATTTTGATGGAGTAATTTTCAGATTTTATTTTATGTGCTCAACTAAAACCTAATATCTAGTATAAAATGAACCTTGCCATATATCTTCTAAAAAATATACAATGGTTCAGCAGAACATTCTCCTATATATACACACACACACACACACACACACACATATATATATATGCACACATATATGTGTGTATGCGTATATGTGTGTGTATATATATGTGTGTGTGTGTGTGTGTATATATATATATATATGAAATTTGGGTTTTACTGAACTTTGGTCTTCATTATTTAGAGGGCCACATGGTGGTGAACTTTATGAAATAAGGTTTTTAAAGCTCCCCCTTTTTTACTTTAAAATTCTTTGCATAGTAATCCTTTATAACATTAGTATTTACTAATATGGAGTATTTGTTATTTTAAGGAGTTTACCTTTTACAGTCATTTTTGGAGGGTGATGTAAAATGCATTAAGCACTTGTATTATATACAATCTTAATTTCTTTTTTTTTTTTTTTTGAGACGGGGTCTTGCTCTGTTGCCCAGGCTGGAGTGCAGTGGCCCAATCTTGGCTCACTGCCAGCTCCGCCTCCTGGGTTCCTCATGCCATTCTCCTGCCTCAGCCTCCCAAGTAGCTGGGACCACAGGCGCCCGCCACCATGCCTGGCTAATTTTTTGTAGTTTTAGTAGAGACAGGGTTTCACCATGTTAGCCAGGATGGTCTCAATTTCCTGACCTTGTGATCCGCCCACCTCGGCCTCCCAAAGTGCTGGGATTACAGGCGTGAGCTACTGCGCCTGGCCTACAATCCTAATTTCTATTTTAAGATACAAATCATAGCTTCAGCCGTAAAGTTATTTAGAATCTACCTAACACGACATGCCAAATACTTACAGAACAGCTAGAAAACATAAGTAATAAAGGCAAGATGTGCCACAGAGCACCTGTGTAGCAAAAAAAGGAGGTGATAAATGTAGATTAGCCAGAGAACTCGAAATCATTGAACTGTAATTTTTCAGTGTAATATGTTATTTCTTAATAGGCAATTAAACAGTATAGTGTTCATACCTCTGGTGTGATGTTTAACAGTTATTTTCTCAAAATTCAGTAGTCTTTTAACCAGACAATGTTTAATTGTCTATCTGGGAGGTACCTACAAGCCAAAAAGTAAGTTTAGAATGCTGCCTCAAAGACATAGGTAAACAGCCAAGAGGAATACTCTTAAGTCCTTATAGGAAAATATTTAATTCATTTTACTCATGGAAGACTATTTTATGTGCTTACTCAGCAATTAATAGTGCATTTTAGTGTGCTTGGTGATCTGTCACTTACCCACAGTTTAGAGGTAGCAAGTAACTGGCAAGGAACTGCCAAAGACTAGAACAATAGCAGAATCAAGGATTGACAACTGATCGCATAGGGGAGGCACTGTTCAAAATAGAACTTAATAACATTCTAGGTCTATTTAGTAGGACTAGCAAACATCTGCAGACCTTGAGAGTTTAATTGGTAATAATGAGAATGCGGCAAGCCATCCAAGAAATGTTAAGTTAGGTTATTTACACTTTATTTTCAAAATGCAGGAGATATCTAATACAGTCTCATAAGCATCCTTTACTTTCATGTGTGCTAGGTTATGGTAAAATCTTTTTACTTATATTATCTAATTTATCTTTAAAATAAACCTAGGGGGTAGGTTTTATTACGTGTATGCTACGTATGAGAAAATTGCAACTGAGTTTAAGCAAGACATACTTTCACAGCTAATAAGTAGTAGAATCAAGAATTTGAACTTATTTCTGACTAACTGTAAAAGCACATGCTTTTAGCTATGATGTTGTGGTTCATCCATGCAAATTAAATTATTTTGAGCTTTACAATAATTACACTGTGGTTTAAGTCAACTATTATCATCCCCATTTGAGACTCAGAAAAGTTAAGTAGCTTAAACAAGATAGTATAGCTATTAAGTAGCAGTAGTAGGATTTTGTTGTTGTTAGTGTTAATTTTTTTCCCTTGCCTAGAAAATGTACTAATGAGCAACATTTCCAATACTGGATAAATTGGGTTTTACCCAAATAATTTAGGATGATTTAATTATCTTCTTTAATTTTTTGTTTACAGCATAGGCTTTAACAGCCAAGCTTTTCCCATGGGTTTTTTTCACAAAGCTAAATAACTATGAGACATAAAGAGTTTTTGAGATCCTCTGTAAAGTTAAAAGGTAACTATAATGAAGCACTTGCTACATTCCAGGTACTGTTCTAACACTTTGTAGGCATTAACTCATTTAATCCTTACAGTTGCTCTAGCCCTGTTTTACAGTGAGGAAACTGAAGCACCAAGAGGACAAAAATTTGATCAAGCTTACCCAATCTTAAGTGGCAATGCCAAGATTAAAATCCAGCCGTGGGCCAGGTGTGGAGGCTTACACCTGTAATCCTAGCACTTTGGGAGGCTGAGATGGGCGGATCACGAGGTCAGGAGTTCGAGACCAGCCTGGACAACATGATGAAACCCTGTCTCTACTAAAATACAAAAATCAGCCGGATGTGGTGGCGCGCATCTGTGATCCCAGCTACTTGGGAGGCTGAGGCAGGAGAATCACTTGAACCTGGGAGGTGGAGGTTGCAGTGAGCTGAGATCATGCCACTGCACTCCAGCCTGGGCAACAGAGCAAGACTCCTCCTTCTTGGCGGGGGGAGGGGGAAGTCCAGCAGTATACCTCTGGAATCCAAATACTTGTCTGCTACACCGTATATACCGCCTTCCTCCCAAATAACTTAGAAGCATAAGTTTTCATACTTACAGTATTGTCTGCAGAAGCTGACTCCCCTAACCTATATGTTGTTTTGTTTTTTAAATTGATTGAGAATAAGGATTGGCATTACAAAGGACTGAAGAAAAACACATGCAACATTGAATCAATGATTTATTTTGATGGTTAGTGGAATTAAGTAGAAAGCTGTAATTTCATATTTGTCCACAAGATGGTGAAATTCTCATTAGGTATAATTTCTTGAAACCCATATAAACCCTTAATTTATAATCTGCATTTGGTGCTATTTATTATAAGCACTTTAATTTCTTTTTACAGCCCATCTGCTGGCAAGGCTAAGATTAGAAAAGCTCATAGGAGAGTCATGATTTTGAATCACCCAGATAAAGGTAGGTAGAATTCCTATTTTTCATAATATGTATATCAAAATATGCTGTGAATTCCTTTCAGATTAAAGTCATTATAAATGATATATGGTTGAGATGGAAGTTTGTGCGCCACATGTATTGTGATTTTTTTCTCATAAATGAGCGTTTAGATTGGAGTTCAGTGATTCACACAAGTAGTGGATTTATATTATCTGCTTTCAAGAACTTAGTTGCTGGTTTTTATATATGACTTCCTGAACCCGTCTGATGCGCCTAGCATTTTTATCAAGAAAAATCAAAAACATGAGTTATGGACTCTTTGGTTGTATAAACTGATTTGGGCATCACGAATTGTATTTATGTAACCTTCAATGTAAAAGCACAAGAGTTAGAGGATTTCCTCCAAATCTGTGAATGTAATATGTCATAGATGATTCTGAATTTCTTAATTTTATTCTGGAAGGCTCTGAGGCTGAGCCATTTGTTTTTAACTGGCCAGGTTTTTAATGTAAACTTATCTTACAGAAAGACAATTATTATAACTTTAACTACACTACAGCTGCTTGAGAGAGAAAGCCCATATGTTCATTGCTGTTTCTGCTTTAAAATAACAGATAGTAGAAAGCTACACTGTATTTCAGATGTCAAAGGGGCGTGGGGGAGGAAAGTGAAGGGTTTCTTGGATTCTTATTTACAGACTTTCAGTTTCCTAATTATTTCAAAAAAATTAAAAACAAATTTTGGATTCCTCTCCATCCTAACCAGTACCAAAATAAGGCATTCTTTTTCAGCTTTCTCACTTAATTACTTACTATAAAAGTTTTTTTCGCTAAGCATCATCTCTGTTGGTTTTTACACTTACTATTCTTGAGTGTGAATAAACATGAAAATAAACTTTGAAAAGAGATTTTGCTAAAAATTTCTAAACAGTTTCAACAGTTACTGAAAGATTCACTCAGCTAATTTACTTTGCATTGTGGGCTTTCGGAGTAATTGGCTGAGAAAGAAATGTGTTGAAGTGCCTCCTTGAAGCCCTCTGTTTCCTAAACAGTCCCTGTTCCTTCCTGGTCAAGTGAATGCCCTTCTCTGATTGATTGCAGTAGGGTCAAGCACTCCTGTCTGTCTTTCTGGTGATTGACAAGTTGTTGATCGTGCCTGTTGGCAAGGAACCAAGTTCTAAAATGTTATCTAACAATATGTATTTTTAGATAGTTGTAGTAAAAAAGAAAATGTTTGTCTATCTTATGAGCCAGTAGTGTTTAAAGAATTACGATTTATTTTGAGATGGTATATTTATTTGAGATGAGATTGTTGACTATAGTAGGCTTACTAATATCCTTTAGTCTGGCCCTGTGTGGGGTAGCTGGGTGTGAAAGAATGGACTTGGGAGCAAGGGATCAGCATTTTTCTTTGGCTTCTACCTTCCAGCCAGCATTGTGGCCTTGAACACTCCTTTAACTCCAAATATGAGTTTTATTATTTACAAAATGACAAGATTTAATTCTAAAGTCCTTTTTGTTTGCATGATTTAATAACCTTTTATGCCTATTCAATTAATGTAGAGGCTGTACCCTATGTTTCTGTTCAGATCAGATTTTTAACTTAAGAAAGATGCTTTTAATGTTTTTGGATTATTGTTCCCTCTGAGAATATATTGACAACTGTGGACTTTTTTGTCCATATAACTGCTCATTCACCCAAAATTTATAAATATTTGGAGTTTCAGAAAGCGCATGCACCTCCTAAAACCCATCCATATACTCACAGTTAAGAACTCCTGCTCTAAGTAGAAGTGTAGTGATAGGAACGTTGGAACTTCTCTCTTTGATGGAGTCGAGAGATGATAGCTCATAAATCTCAAAATTATCTTTTGAGAAGGAAGATTGTTTTGTTTTCAGTGGGAAGCTAACAGATTTTAAACAAAAATGCCTCATTGCCTTTGGAAAGCAAAATCCAAGAGTATTTGGGGAAGTATGAGAAAGCTTTATAACATCGCCACGATACCCAAATGTGTGATACTTTTGTACTATGTAAAAGTATTGGTCCACTACAGATTGGAAATGTTTATTTAAAAAGTACACCTTTGCTGTAGCTTGAGAGGCACTGATCTAATCAATGCTGCCTCCTAAATCTGGGCTTTCTGCTCTGTCTCCGGGAAAATGTCCTATTAGCTCTCCTTCAAGACTTTTAGTGATTAAGAGCTTCCTGTTTCACAAGGCAGCTTGCTCTACTGGTGGACAGCTCTAACTACTAGAAAGTTCTTTCTTGCATTTAGATGAAATCTGCCTGCCTGCAGTGGGGAGATTCTCAACCTTTTCCCACTTACACACCTTTCAGTAAACACAAAGTATTCTCACACTTCTTTATTAGAGTGTTTAAGTCAAAATTAAATTAAATATTGGGATTAAAAACGAGTCAAAGTAATTATACTGTTGAATGGATTTTCTCTAATTACTCTCATTGTAAAATAAGCTAATTTTTATTTGAAGTCCTGGTAATAATATATTGTAATTTCTTACAGTATATTACATTTAAAAATGTGTTCTAAATATTTAGAAAAAGAAAAGGGGGGTGATCACCAAGAGTCAGCATGGATTCACTAAGAAAAGGTGATGCCTAATTAGCTTGGTGTTTTGTTTTGTTTTGGTTTTTTTGATAGATTTACTGGACTGTTTGTTTTGGAGGGTTCATCTTTCTTTTCCCTTCATCTCAATATTTTAGATTTAAGGGTTTGTTAACTAATTTTTTTGGTAAAGACATAATTTTGTTTTATGCATTGATTTTCCTTGATAAATGCTGAGATCCTTAAAAGTAAAGAACATGGCTTATTCTTCTTTATAACTTATATGGCTGACACATCATAAACTCTAAATTCGTAAGTTTTTTTGGTGAGTAAATGAATAAACAAATGGATAAAAACAAGGCAAACACTTGGTAGGTAAAACAGAATTGGGAGTGATAACTAATACATTAAGTAATTTCTTAGATTAGATTGATAGGAAACAACCTGACACTAACCTTCCATTTATTCAAAAATTACTTATTTAGCACCTACTATGTGCCAGGCATTGTGCTAAATCTTAAGACAACTTCAACAAGACAATTAGATCTCTGTCCCTATGAGATCATGCATTCTAATGGAGGAGCAGACAAAAAATAAGTAAACCTATTTCAAGTTTTAGCAAGGCAATAAAGGATATAATGAGCTAAGATAGAAAATATAAGAGAGAGGCAACTTTACATAGGATGACTGGGAAAACCTCTGTGAGGAGACGTACAGGATGAGAAGGAGCTAGCTGTGTGAAAAGTGGTAAAGAAAGTAAAGGGGCTAACGTGCAAAGCCTCTGAGGGAGGAAAGAATTTAGTGTGGTTAAGGACCTGAAGGAAAATTAGTGTGATAGAAATATAATAGGCAAGAGGAAAGATAGCATGAGATAAAGTGGTACCCAGATTTTTAAAACTAGGTGTATGTATGATGATAATGAAATACTGTAGGTTCTATATAGGATTTTAACTTTGTTCTAAACGCAAAGGGAAGTTACTGTCAACTTTTAAACAATAGAGTGATATAATTCAGTATACCTTTTAAGAAGTCATTTTTCTTTCATCCTCAATCTCCATTTTTGATTTTTAAGTATACTTTAATTGAAGTGTAATATGGGCAGAAAAGTGCACAAATCATAACTATATTCCTTCTTCACTTTGCCAACCTTTGCACTGATGGTGTAAAAATATTGGTGGGTAAAACTGGTGGTGTCTTAACATTAGTCAAGGCAGTGACACCAATCTATCCATATATATGCATATGGGAAAAATGAATCATGTGATGCCATATGCAAAATTAATTCTTAATGGATTATAACCTGTTAAAAGAAAAACTTCAGACAAATTTAGCAGAGTTTATTTGAGCAAGGAATGATTCATGAATTGGGCAGCACTCAGAACCAGAAGAGGTTCAGAGGACTCCCTTAACAGCATGAGCAGCAAGCTTTTATAGGCCAGATACAGAAGCAAAGCAGATAAATTACCTGATTGGCTTCTGCTAGGCATCTGCCTTATTTTGCATGGGCATGGTATGATGGAGCATTTACCTTGTTTGAGCATGATGTGATGACTTGGCTGCTTGTGATCAGCTGAAACTGTTTGTTATACTTCTAAGTTGGGTTTCAGTTTGTGTAAGTACTAAGGTTGTGTAGTTTATTATGTAGGAACTAAGTACAGAGACAGCCCCAGGCTAATGGCATCCTGCTTATTTAATTTAACAAACCTAAATATGACAGGTAAAACAAACTTCCATATAAAAAAAACATAGACTTAGGCAAAGATTTCCTATACATGGCATAAATTAAAGGGGAAAATTTTGCCTCTATGAAAAGAAATAACTGGTTATTTTGCCTTTTTTGGAAAGTTGACAAATATTGTTATCAAGGTGCTCTGGCCTCTTAAAAGAAATTGGGCAGCGTTCTTTACTTTCTGAACGTTTGTGTAAGATTAGTCTTCTTTATTTCTTTCTTTTTTTTTTTTTTTGAGATGGAGTCTTGCTCTGTTGCCCAGGCTGGAGTGCAGTGGTGCGATCTTGGCTCACTGCAAACTCTGCCTCCTGGGTTCACGCCATTCTCCTGCCTCAGTCTCCTGAGTGGCTGGGACTACAGGCACCCACCACCACGCCCGGATAATTTTTTTGTATTTTTAGTAGCGATGGGGTTTCACTGTGTCAGCCAGGATGGTCTCGATCTCCTGACCTTGTGATCCACCCACCTTGGCCTCCCAAAGTGAGATTAGTCTTATTTCTAGGTTTTTGTAAGCATTCACAAATGAAGCCATCTGGGCTTGGAGACTTCCTTGTGGGAAGGTTTAAAATTATAGATTCAAGTTATTTATTTATGTTTTATTTCTTTATTTTTTATTTTTGAGACAGAATCTCACTCTGTCACCCAGGCTGGAGTGCAGTGGCACGATCTCTACTCACTGCAACCTCCACCTCCTGAGTTCAAGTGATTCTCTTGCCTCAGCCTCCCGAGTAGCTGGGACTACAGGTGTGTGCCACCATGCCCGGCTAATTTTTGTAGATTACTTAGTAGAGATGGTGTTTCACCATGTTGGCCAGGCTGGTCATGAACTCCTGACCTCAGGTGTTCTGCCTGCCTCGGCCTCCCAAAGTGCTGGGATTACAGGCGTGACCCACTGCACCCGGCCAATTCAATTTATTTAAAAGATAGTTGCTTTTAATGTGAGCATCTAACACACTACTCCATCATAACCAAAAGCAAAAGTACAGAAAGTTACTTTTGAGACAGTATGACAAATGAATTGGCTAGCTGGTCATCCAGGAGGCTGGTACAGTAATCTGAGTGAGAAATAATGATGACCTAGTTTAGGAGGGAGACAAGAAAGTGAATTTGAGATATGTTTTAGAAACAGAAGCAACAGTTACTGCCACTTGATTTGATACAGGAAATTTAGTATTTCCCCTTGATTTCTGAGTCAAAAAATTAGGTAGATGGTGGAGCTATTTACTGAAATGGGGATGATCTAGAGTGGACAGGTGATTGTAAACAGGTTTAGGAGAAAAAAAATACTGTCTTGATGTTAAATGAATTAGTCAGTAGATTGTCCAAGTAGAAATGGAGAATAGGAATTGAATAAATGACTCTAGAGTTCAGAGAAGCAGACTGGACTTAAGAATCATCAATTTAAGATGGTGTTGAAACCAACCTTAAGAGGTCATGGAAAGTGAAAGTATGGATAAGAAATAGGAGGAAAAAAACTCCGAGGATCCAGGTCTAAGGAACCAAACACTTATAGATCAAGTTAGAAAAGGAGAAATCATCAAAGGAGACAAGGAACAAAATGTAAGGAGAAAATGATACCATAGAAGCTAAGAAAGGAATATATTTAAGGAAACCAGGTGATCAACCGGGCTGAATGCTGCTGTGAGAACCATTAAAATAAGGATAGAGAGGAGGGTCCAGAGTATTTTTTCCACATTGGAAGACTTTGATGACCTTAAAAAACAGTTTTAATTGGTGCTGGGCTAAGGAGTGAAAAGATGCGGAAGTTGAGTTAGCATATATACACAGCTGTTTTGAGAAGTTTTGTGAGGAAGAGGAGGAGAGAAAGGGAATAGTGTCTGCAAGAGAGGGATGAATCATTAAGGAAAAAATGCTGTTTTTTGTTTTCTTTTGCTTTTTACTTTTTTTTTTAATTATAAAAGCTTGTTGAGCAATTTTTAGCAGGTTTATGTGTCAATGGAAATGACCAACTAGAGAAGGTGATGATTTAGAAGAGATTAAATTTTGGCGGAAATAAATGTAATGTTTTAAGTCTCAAAAGTCAATTGTATAACTGTGGGACAGAGATTTGGTAGTGTTTCACATGCAAAAGAGCCATGGGACATGTATTTGATCTCAAGGCCTGTAAGATTCAACAGCATAAAAGCTGCTAAAAATTTTATGCAGTCCTAAGCTGCATAGAGGACACATAGTATCTTTATTAAAGACCAAATATTACTGCAATCCTCTGTATTTGTTATGCATTCGCTCAATTAATATTTATCCAGCTGTACTGAGCTAGGCATTTAGATGTTATCTGGGATTTTGTATCTGTTTCTGGATCCCAAATTTTTTAAGGATACTGACAAACCAAACAGTATTCAGAGGAAATTGAACAGGATCGTGAGGTGTCTGGAAACAATGTCATATGAGCAATTATTCATTCAACAAAATTTATTGAGTACTTAATATAAGCCAGATAATGCACTAGATACTGAAGAAGATAACCAAAGACCTTGCTGTTATGAATCTTATATTCCACTGTGAGAGACAATAGTAGATAGGTAATTGGTAGTTTAAAAATGGCCACAGATTCTTCATCGCTCCTCCCATCAAGAGGTGGTCTGATTTTTCACCCTTTGTATTCAGATTGGCCTTTGTCATTTGCTTTGACCAATAGAATATAGCAAAAAATGACATGTGATTTCTGAGCCTAGGCCTCAAGAAGCATTGCAGCTTCAGCTCTTACCTTCTTAGATCCTTGAGTCTACCAAGTGAAGAAGACTAAGCTCCCCTCCTGACGGAAGAAAGACCAAGTAGTGAGAGGCCTAGCTATCCCAGCTTAGGCCCTAGTGAGGCCATCCTGGACCACCCATCTCAGAAGAACCACTCTGCCAATCCACAGAAAAGTGAGAAATAAAAATAACATTGTTGCTTTTAGCCACTAAGTTTTGGGGTGGTTTGTTATGCAGAAAAGGCTGATATAAAAAATGCCCATGATGTCATGGATCATAAGTGCTTTGAAGAAAAAGCAGAGCATGAGATAGAGAATGGCAGCTGGAGGGGAGGCGGTTGCTGATTTACTTATAGCCTTCTTAGAAATTCTAAGGAGATAATATTTGAGCAGAGACCTAAGGCAGTAAGTCATGCAAAATGAAGACAGAATATTTCAGGCTGAAGAAACACCAAGTGCATAGGTCCTGAAATGAGAACATATGGTTTGTTTCTGGAATTATAAGCAGATCAGCTGGAGCATAGGAAGCAAAAGGGAGAGTGGTAGGAAATACAATTGGAGAGGAAGCCCAAGGCTAAATGATGGAGTGGCTTGCAAGCCATACCACAAACGTCAGGTTTTACTTTTAGGCATTATGGGAATGCTATTACCTGTTTTGCAGTATTAGGAAGACTATTTTGGCAGCTCTGAGGCAAATAGGGAGTCAAGAGTGGAAGCAAGGAAGTCACTAGAGAAAATTGTAGTAATCCAAGAGAATGATACTGTTTTGGATGAGGGTTGTTGTAGTAGAGGAGGTAAAGGGGGGTAAAAGGTCTAGGCCAGGCACAGTGGCTCATTCCTGTAATCCCAGCACTTTGGGAGGCCGAGGCAGGCAGATCACCTGAGGTTGGGAGTTTGAGACCAGCCGGGCGTGGTGGCGCATGTGTGTGATCCCAGCTACTCAGGAGGTTGAGGCAGGAGAATCACTTGAACCCGGGAGGCGGAGGTTGCAGTGAGCCAAGATCTAGCCATTGCACTCTAGCTTGGGCAACAAGAACGAAACTCCATCTCAAAAAAAAAGGTCTAATTCAAAATATACTTTGAAGGAACACCCAACAAAGCTTATAAATCAGGGGTAAGAAAAAATGAGGAAAGATGACTCCTAGGTTTTTGGCCAAAGCATTGGTTAGAGAAAAAGAAAATTTGCTATACTGAGAAACTTAGAAGGGATCTATGCAATATCAAATACTTAACATGTGGCATGTATATGTGAAGTCCCTCTTCTATGCCTCTATGAGGACAGAATTATGTTCACTGAGAAGAAACTAAGCAGTGAAAATTTGACCCCTATAAGGAAGACTTTTCTTATAGCTGGAACGCAAGACGTCAGTCAGCTAGTAATTATTGAAGCTTTCTGGAAGTCGGTAGAACAGGGTACTCTTGTAGGCACTGGAGCTACAGCAATGGAAAAAGTGATGTGCAGATAGAGGCAGCAAAGGTAATTTGATTGAAAACTACTAGAGGGCAACTTATTAGGGATGTCATAGAAGGAATTCATTTATTGGGTAAGAGGTAGAATCCTTTCAGACCCTTCCAACTCTGGGTTTCTGTGATTCTCTAATGATCTGATAAACCGAATCAGACTCAAATATTTTTCTTCGGATCCTCTTGTCTCTACATTATTTTTTTAATGCTATATTGAGTTATAATTCACATACCATACAATTCTATTCATCCATTTAAGGTATACAGTTCAGTAGTTCTGATATATTCTCAGACATGTGCAAACACCACACTCAATTTTGGAACATTTTCATCACTTTGGGAAGAAACCCCTTTAGCTATTGTCCCCTCATCTTCCTGTTCTCAGTTCAGTTCCATTGATCGGTCTGTCTGTCCTGTCCTAGTACCACACTGTCTTGATTACCGTTGCTTTGTAGTAAGTTTTATTATTGTGAAATGTGAGTCCTCCTACTTTATTCTTATTTTGTAGAATTGTTTTGGCTATTCTTGGTCCTTCCATAATAATTCCATATGAATTTTAGAACCAGCTTGTCAATTTCTACAAGGAAATCAGCTGAGATTTTTGATAAGGATTGTATTAAATCTGTGAATTAGAGTGGGGAATTTTGCCATTTTAACAGTGTTAAGTCTTCTGATCCACAGAGACATGATGTTTTTCTATTTATTTAGATCTTCCTCAATTTCTTTCAACAGTGTTTTGTAGTTTACAAGTCTGAGTTTTGGACTTCTTTTGTTAAGTTTATTCCTGTTTCATTCTTTTTAATGCTATTGTGAATGGAATTATTTTTATAATTTTATTTTCAGGTTGTTTATTATAAATGTATAGAAATACAATTAAGTTGTATATTGATCTTTTATCCCACAAACTTGCTGAACTTATTAGGTCTAATAGTTATGAGTGGATTCTTTAGGATTTTCAGTATACAAGATCATGTCACCTATGAATAGTGACAGTCTTACTTCTTGCTTTCCAATCTGGATGTCTTTTTCTTTTTTAACCTCATTAGACTGGCTTGAGCCTCCATTACAATGTTGACTAGGATTATTAAGAACAGACATCCTTGTCTTGCTTCTGATCTTGGGGAAAAGCATCCAGTCTTTGCTCATTCAATCTGTGGGTTTTTTGTAGATGCTTTTTATCTACAAACATACTAACACTTAGAGAACTTCTCTCTATTCCTAGTTTGCTAGGTGCTTTTTTCACGAAAGGGTGTTGAATTTTGTCAAATGCTTTTTCTCCATGTATTGAGATCATTATGTGAATTTTATTTTCTTTTGATGAGATTGGCTATATTTATTTTTTGGTGGTAAAACCAAACTTGCATCCCTGTGTTAAATCCCACAGGGATGCAAGGTTTATAATTCCTGCATCCTTTGTTGGTCGTGGTTTATAATTCTTTTTATATGTTGCTGGGTTTGGTTTGCTAGTATTGTGTTTTAGTATGTTTGCATCCACACTTATAAGATATATTGATCAGTAGCTTTCTTATGATATCGTTGTCAGGTTTCGGTGTGAAGATAATGTAGGCTTTATAAAATAAATTAGAAAATGTTCTCTCTTCTATAAGCCATCAGGGGCTGGGTTTTTCTTTGTGGGTAGTTTTTTGTTTACTGATTCAGTCTCTTGTTACAGGAATATTCAAGTTGTCTCTTCTTGAGTCAATATCAGTAGTTTGTATCTTTTAGGAGCTTGTCCATTTGCTCTAAATTATCTAATTTATTGACATACAGTTGTTTCTCTTCTTTTTCCATTGTCTTAGGTTGAAGGTTAAGTTATTGATTTGTATTGATTTGAAGTCTAAAAAAACAGGGTCTCACTCTATCACCCAGACTGGAGTGCAGTGGCACAGTCATAGCTCACTGCAGCCTTGACCTCCTGGGCTTAAGTGATCCTTCCACCTTAGCCTCCTGAGTAGCTGGGACTACAGGCACGTGCCACCTTGCTCAGCTAAGTTTTGTATTTTTTGTAGAGATAGGGTATTGCCCTGTTGCCCAGGCTGGTCTCAAATTCCTGAGATTAAGTGATCCGCGCCCCCCTCACCCTCCTAAAGTGCTGGGATTACAAGTGTGACCCACTGTGCCCAGCCATCTTCTATTTTAACATAGACATTTATAGCAATAAATTTCTCTGCACTGCTATCGCTGTGTCCCATAAGCTGTGGGTGGTGTTATTCATGTTTAATATCATTCTATTATGGTCGGAGAATACAATGGATTATTTCTGTCTTTTTCAACTTAATAAGGTTTGTTTTATGGCCTATTATATGCTCTGTCCTGGAGAATATACTCTGTGCCTTTGAGAAAAATTGCGTATTCTGTTGTTGGGTAGTGTTCTATAAGTATATGTTAGGTCTTGTTAGTTTATAGTATTAAGTCTTCTGTTTCCTTGTTGATCTTTTGTATGGTTGTTCTGTTATTGAAAGTGGGGTATTAGCTGGTATTATAAAATATTTATTCTTCATTTCTTAGTTTCTGTTTTTGTTTTGGTTGGTTTTTGCTTCATATATTTTGGTGCTCTATTGTTAGGTGCACATATATTTACAGTTGTTCCATCTTCCAGATTGATTGGCCCACTTTTCTTTTTTTTTTTTTTTTAAGATGGAGTCTCGCTCTGTCGCCCAGGCTGGAGTGCAGTGGTGCAATCTCGGCTCACTGCAAGCTCCGCCTCCCAGGTTCACGCCATTCTCCTGCCTCAGCCTCTCCGAGTAGCTGAGACTACAGGCACCTGCCACCACGCCTGGCTAATTTTTTTGTATTTTTAGTAGAGACAGGGTTTCACCGTGGTCTCGATCTCCTGACCTCGTGATCCACCCGCCTCGGCCTCCCAAAGTGCTGGGATTACAAGCGTGAGCCACCGCACCTGGCCTGATTGGCCCATTTTTCATTATAGAATGTCCCCTTTTGTCTCTAATAACATTTTTGGTTTCAAAGTTTACTTTGTCTCATTAGCCACTCTAGCTTTTCAGTGATTGCTGCTGTCAGGATATGTCTTTCTCCATCCTTTTACTTTCAGTATTTTTGTCTTCAAATCTAAAGTATGTCTCCTGTAGAGAACATATAGTTGGCTCATGCTTGTTTGCTTTTCTTCTATTTTTAATAGAAACAGAGTCTTGCTATATTGCTCAGGCTAGCCTCAAACTCCTGGGCTCAACTGATGGTCCTGCCTCCACCTCCCAAAGTGCTGGGATTATAGGCATTGAGCCACTGCACCTGGCTGGATCATGTTGTAATTTAATCCAGTCTGACAGCCTTTATCTTTTGATTGGATTGTGTAATCCATTCTCATTTAGTGTTATTATTTATTATTTACTTTTATTTAAATAATTTTGGGGGAACAAGTTGTGTTTGGTTGCATGGAAAAGCTTTTTTGTGGTGATTTCTGAGATTTTGGTGCACTCATCACCCAAGCAGTGTACACTGTACCCAATGTGTAGTCTTTCATCCCTCATCTCCCTTTTCTCTCTTCCCCCCAAGTCTCCAAAGTTCATTATATCGTTCTTATGCCCTTGTGTCCTCATAGCTTAGCTTTCACTTATAAGTGAGAATATACAATGATTGGTTTTCCATTCCGGAGTTACTTTGCATAGAATAATGGTCTCCAGTTCCATCCAGGTTGCTGCAAATGCCATTATTTTATTTCTTTTTATGGCCAAGTAGTATTCCATTATATGTATGTACCATATTTTCTTGTTTTCATGTTGGTTAATGGGCATTTAAGCTGGTTCCATATTTTTACAATTGTGAGTTGTGCTGCTATAAACGTGTGTGCAAGTGTCTTTTTCACATAATGACTTCTTTTCCTGTGGAAAGATACCTAGTAGTGGGATTGCTGGATCAAATGGTAGATCTTTTAGTTCTTTAAGGAATCTCCATACTGTTTTCCATAGTGGTTGTACTAGTTTATACTCCCACCAGCAGTGTAACAGTGTTCCCTTTTCACCACATCCACGCCAACATTTATAATTTTTTTTTATTTTTTAATTATGGCCATTCTTGGAGGAGTAAGATAGTATGGCATTGTGGTTTTGATTTGCATTTCCCTGATAATTAGTGATATTGAGCATTTTAAAAATACGTTTGTTGGCCATTTGTGTATCTTCTTTTGAGAATTGTCTTTTCATGTCCTTAGCCCACTTTTTGATGGGATTTTTTTTTTTTTTCTTGCTGACTGGTTTGAGTTTCTTGTAGATTCTGTATATTAGCCCTTTGTCAGATACACAGTTTGTGAAGATTTTCTCCCACTCTGTGGGTTGTCTGTTTATTCTGCTGATTATTTCTTTTGCTGTGCAGAAGCTTGACTGAAAGCTTTTATTATGAATGTGTGTTGAATTTTCTAAACCTATTGACATGATTATGTATTTATTTTGGCTGGGCATGGTGACTCACGCTTGTAATCTCAGCACTTTGGGAGGAGGAGGCCGCAGTGAGCCAAGATCTAGCCATTGCACTGCAGCCTGGGCAACAAGAGAGAAACTCCATCTCAAAAAATAAATTAATAAATATATATTTATTTTTTATTCTGTTAATGTGGTAAATTACATCGATTAATTTTTGAATGTGTAAGCCAGTCTTGCATTCCTGATAATAAACCTAACTTGGTCATCATATCTAGTCTGATTTGATAAGTGAATATTTTGTTTGTTTTGCACCCGTGCTCATGAGAGATCTGAGTCTGTGGTTTCCTTGTGACATTTTCATTAGGATTTGTTATCAAAGATATGCTAGCCTCATAAAAAGAGTTTAAAGTGTTTTCTTTCTCTTCTGTTTTTCGGAAAAATTCAACAAAATCATGGCCAGGATTTTTATTTATGGGAAGGTTTTTAATTACGTATTTAGTTTCTTAAATATTCTTTTTATTTTCCATTTCTTCTTATATTAATTTTGAAAGGTTTTCTTTTTCTTGGAATTTATCTTTTACATTTTTACATGCTCTGACATGAAGTTGATTAGTTTTTTAGAGAACTAATCTTTCCCTGTGTTGATTCTCTCTTGAATGCTAATTTCTATTGTGATATCTTCCTTGATGCATGAGTTATTTAGGAGTATATTGATTAATATTCTAACGTTGGGATCTTCTAGATGTGTTTGTTATTGATTTCTAGTTTAATTCTGCTATGGTCAGTTAACAGACTGTTTCAATGTTTCTCAAACTCTTTGTTTGGAGGACTTTGTTTTTTTCTCTCCGTCTCTGGTGAACTGACAGCTTTTGTAAAATACAATGAAAATGAAATTATGAGAAAACCGAAGAAAAAAGTATGTATATAAGATCCAGGTTTTACAGGAGTACACTATTGTTTCAAACAGGTATATTTTCTAAACACGTAATCTCAATTTCCAAACCTATCTATGGTCTAATAGCAGTTGTAAGTCGACATTCATCCATGGAACACACTTTTAAATAGCACCATTTATTGTTATTTTAATCTTTGAAGTTTGTTGAGACTTGCTTTATAGCCTAGCACATGATCAGTTACAGTAAATGTTCCATGTGCAGTTTAAAAAAAGATACGTTCTGCACTTGTAGGGTGGAATGTTGTATATGTGTCAGTTAAATCAAGTTTGTTGATGTTATGTAACTTCAGTGTTCTTACTCTTTCATTTTGTCTACTTGTTTTATGCATTATTGAGAAGAGGCATCACTAAAATTGTAGATTTGTGTGTTTTTCCTTTTGGTTCTCTCTTTTCTTCCTTTGTATATTTTGAGGCTATCTTATTAGGTATATTCAGATTTGTAATTGCTTTCCCTTACCAGTAGACTGACCCATGTAACACTGTGAAATTGCCTGTTTTATTTTTGCATTTTACCTTAAAATGTACTTTATCTCATAATTAGTATAACAGTGTCAACGTTATTTTTGATAGTGTATTTTTTTTATATTTCTTAAGTATAGTCTCATAAAAATATATAGTCTGCTGGATTTTTATTAATCAACTTTATTGAGATATAATTTATATAGAATAAAATGCACCCATTTAAGTGCACGATTTGATAAGTTCTGGCAAATATGTATGTGCATGTAACCACTAACAGTCAAGACATACACCATTTCCATAAGCTCCAAAGGTTCCTTTTTGCCCCTTCCCATTGCCAATCCCTCCCCAAAGCCTGGGCAATCACCATTCTTCTTTCTGCCATAGACTATAGATTAAACATGTCTTTTCTAGAGTTTCATATATATGGAATAGTATTATATACTCTTCTTTGTCTGGCTTCTTTGAAGGAAAAAAGTAGTGCAGAATGTTGGGCTCATCATAGTGCATTTCCGTTATCTCCAGGATCTTGGCCCTCAAGACCTGACTGACTTGGTAGCCCTCCAGTGCTTTTATACTGATGTGTTTATATTTTATTTAGCTCTTCTAGTTGGGTGTCAGTGGGAAAGCTGGTCTTAAACATGATGGTTCATAATAGCCAGAAGCAGAAGACCTCTGGCCATATTTAGTGGTAGAAGTACAAAGATACAGAAATACTAAGAGTGAAGGTGAGTGTTCTAATTAAATGGAACCCACTGAATTCCCCCAGAGTGTGTTATTTTTTTATTCTTTTTCTTTTCTTTTCTTTTCCTTCTTTTTTTTTTTTTTTTTTTTGGAGATACGGCCTCACTCTGTCGCCCAGGCTGGAGTGCAGTGGTATGATCAAGACTCACTGCAGCCTCAACCTCCTGGGCTTAAGTGATCCTCCACCTCAGCCTCTCCAGTGGTTCAGACTACAGGTGTGCACCACCACACCCAACTAATATAATTTTTAAATTTTTTGTAGAGACAGAGTCTTATTATGTTGCCCAGGCTGGTCTCAGACTCCTGGGCTCAAGCGATCCTCTCACCTCACCCTCCCAAAGTGCTGGGATTACAGGCGTGAGCCACTGTGTCCAGCCAAGAGTATTTTGTTTTCGTTAAATTTAGGGTATGCATCCTATCCTGTGTTATCAGTCATGATTCACTGCCAGCAACTAGGTATTTTAACCAGGAGAGCATTTAGTACAGGTTACATTTTGTCGGAAGATCTGGAGGAGCAAGTTCTATACTTGGCCTACAAGTATCATTCCTAAACAATTACAGAGCTGCTCTGTCAGGGAAGCTGCTGCCTCACAGGCTGCCACTAGAACTGTGGGAGAAGCACATTTGCTGCCACCACTGTACCACACTCTTGCTTACTAGTAGTAATAATGATAAAGAGGTGCAGGCCGGGCGCGGTGGCTCACGCTTGTAATCCCAGCACTTTGGGAGGCCGAGGCGGGCGGATCACGAGGTCAGGAGATCGAGACCACGGTGAAACCCCGTCTCTACCAAAAATACAAAAAATTAGCCGGGCGTGGTGGCGGGCGCCTGTAGTCCCAGCTACTCGGAGAGGCTGAGGCAGGAGAATGGCGTGAACCCGGGAGGCGGAGCTTGCAGTGAGCCGAGATCGCGCCACTGCACTCCAGCCTGGGTGACAGAGCAAGACTCCGTCTCAAAAAAAAAAAAAAAAAAAAGAGGTGCAGCAAGAAAGCCTTTCCCTCATTTCAGCCTTCCAAGTCTCACAAGAATGGCTTTAATTAATGGAACCTAATGTGAATGAAACACTATAAGAATTGTAGTTTTGGACTGAGGAACTTTTCCAACTATTTAGAGGTAGAATGAGGGTCACAAGAATGTCCAAATGTCTACCATGTACATAAATTAAAAGCCCTCTAACTTAGAGTGAGTGGTAGAGAATTCAACGTTATTCTGAATAAATTGTCATGTCATTTTTTTCCTCTAACATAGCTATCAATAAGTATAATATTTAATAAGACTTTCTATCATCTGTGCCTTTGATTTTTTTCCAACTGCTGAGTGAGCATATTATGGCCTATGATTTAAATATCCAGAATGCGTATCAATTAAAGGTTATGTTTAAGTTCAATTAATATTTTAATATTTGCTGAGGATATTCAAGACATTGAGGACATCACCCTGATAACTCTAAGAATTTAAACAGCTTACCACATTGACGTTACCTAATTCCTGATTGCTAGATTGTCTTCAAAGATAATCATGAAATCAACATATTTCATAACCAAGTGCTTTAAACTTTTATGAGCTTTCTTTGTAACTCTTATAGCATATTCAAGGACATACTATGATATATTCCATAAGTGTTTATAGCAATTCAGATCTTCATATGAAAATGTCAGTGGTATCCTCAAGGGCAAAGAGCTAAATATAGCTTTCTCCAGCATTACCGTTTCTACCACAACACCATGTTTGTTGATCTATTTTCTTTGCTTTCTTTTCCCTTCATAAGTTGGGTGGTATGGTATCAATAAAAGGCCGGAAAAAAGTCAGGACAATTTACACCAATACTAGCTAGATGCTTTTTGGTTTGTTGTAAGCTACTGAGATGGTTTGCACTTAAGGGGCAATACAAAATAAAAAACACAAAGAGACTGGTGAGCTGTAATATGATTGTTAGTCTGAGCATTAAACAATGACAGTATTCAGGACTAGAAGTTAGAAGGTGTATGATGTTTAGCTTTCATGTGACAGTTTGGGGCTAGTATTTTTGTATGTCAAATAGGTTCTGTTTGATTTACAATGATTCTGCATTTGAAATTCACCGCAATTTTCCTCTTGATGTTTGCATTAGAAAGAATTCATTGCAAAGAACTCTAAAAAAGAACTGACTTAATTTTGTTTTGGGGCACTGTAAATCCAAAACTATACTCTGTAAATATTCTAATAGAATCAGAGAAATAAAAATTTCTTTTGACATTATTTTTATCTCTCATTTATTAATATTAGATCATTTATCTCTATTAAGTAAATAGGTTTTTAGCACTGGATAGTACATAGTTGCCTTTTTTAAACATGCATTTTATTTTTGTGACATCATAAGACTTGATTAATACTTTAAAAGACCCCTTGGATTGATTTACCTTCTTCAAAAAGATAACCCTTTTCACAGATGAATGTGTCTTTAAAAAAAAAACAGTCATGGAAAAGACTTATTTTATTTGCCTAACCATCCACTTAATTTTAGAAAATTCTCTGGTCAAATACTTGAAAGGTGAATGTCTGACCAGTGCAATAGTTGAATGTTGTTCAAGTTATTCCTGATCATAACTTTCTTGTATCATTTTTCTCAGAGATTTTTTTTTATTGTTGGACAGTTGTAGGACTTCACTAATCAAGTTTAATTTATACTGTTTTAATTTCTAGTTAGCTTATAAAATAATTTGTCAGAGGATTAATGTGTGAGACAATATCAGAGAAGAGTATTTTTATATTTTGGGGACTTTAAAGTATGTCAATGATGAAGTGTATTTTAATTCATTTTTCTTTGTTCTCTCAGGTGGATCTCCTTATGTAGCAGCCAAAATAAATGAAGCAAAAGACTTGCTGGAAGCACCCACCAAACATTGATGCTTAAGGACCACACTGAAGGAAAAAAAAGAGGGGACTTCAAAAAAAAAAAAAAGCCCTGCAAAATATTCTAAAACACGGTCTTCTTAATTTTCTATATGGATTGACCACAATCTTATCTTCCACCATTAAGCTGTATAATAATACAATGTTAATAGTCTTGCTTTTTATTATCTTTTAAAGATCTCCTTAAAATTCTATAACTGATCTTTTTTATTTTCTTTGTGACATTCATACATTTTTTTAAGATTTTTCTTATGTTCTAAATTCCCCCCCTACACACACACACACACACACACACACACACGTGTGCAAAAAGTATGATTATCAAGAATGCAATTGGGATTCGTGAACAATGAGTAGAACTTCTCTTATTGCTTATATTTACACCCTCATTGTCTTTTTTTCAGGGAATTTGGGACTCTTGAGAACAGGCACTGGCTGATACCTCTTGGAGATATGATCTGAAATATAATGGAATTTATTAAATGGTGTTTAGTAAAGTAGGGGTTAAGGACTTGTTAAAGAACCCTGCTGTCTCTGAGACCCTATAGCTAAAGCATGAGGACTTGGAGAGCTACTAAAATGATTCAGGTTTACAAAATGAGCCCTGTGCGGAAAGGTTGAGAGAAGTCTGAGGAGTTTGTATTTAATTATAGTCTTCCAGTACTGTATATTTATTCATTACTCATTCTACAAATATTTATTGACCCCTTTTGATGTGCAAGGCACTATCGTGCGTCCCCTGAGAGTTGCAAGTATGAAGCAGTCATGGATCATGAACCAAAGGAACTTATATGTAGAGGAAGGATAAATCACATAAATAGTGAATACTGTTAGATACAAATGATATATTTTAAAAGTTCAAAGGAAGAATGTGCTAAACACTGCATGAGAGGAGGAATAAGTGGCATAGAGCTGGGCTTTAAAAAAAAATAATCAGAGATACCATATGATTGGTGAGGTAAGTGTTATTTCTTCTGAGATAAGAATTAGCAGAAATAGATATATCAATTGGAGTGATTAGAGTGCAGCGTTTCTGGAAAGCAAGGTTTGGACAGAGTGGTCATCAAAGGCCAGCCCTGTGACTTACACTGCATTAAATTAATTTCTTAAAACATAGTACCTGATCATTATCACTTTACTATTCCAAAGGTGAGAGAACAGATTCAGATAGAGTGCCAGCATTATTTCCCAGTATTCCTTTACAAATCTTGGGTTCATTCCAGGTAAACTGAACTACTGCATTTTCTCTATCTTAAAATACTTTTTAGATATCGTAGATGCATCTTTCAACTTCTAATGTTCTGTAGTTTAGGAGTTCTCAACCTTGGCATTATTGACATGTTAGGCCAAATAATTCTTTTTTTGTGGGAAGTCTCTTGTGCGTTTTAGATGATTAGCAATAATCCCTGACCCGTTATCTACTAAAGACTAGTCGTTTCTCATCAGTTGTGACAACAAAAATGGTTCCAGATATTGCCAAATGCCCTTTAGAGGACAATAATCGCCCCCACTTGAGAACCATTTCTGTAAAACTTTAATTACTATTTTTTCTTTTGGTTTATAAAATAATGATCCTGAATTAAATTGATGGAACCTTGAAGTCGATAAAATATTGTTCTTGCTTTAAAGTCCCCATATGTGTCCTACTAATTTTCTCATGCTTTAGTGTTTTCATTTTTTCTCCTGTTATCGTTGTACCTAAGAATGCCATCCCAATCCCCAGATGTCCACCTGCCCAAAGTCTAGGCATAGTTGAAGGCCAAGCTAAAATGTATCACTCTTTTTCTGGTGCATCCAGCAAAAGTAATATGAATTATCAGCTTTCTGAGAAGCAGGCATTGTATCTGTCTTGTTTGGTGTTACACTGGCACCCAATAAATATTTGTTGAGTGAATGAATAAATTCCCATAGCACTTTATTCTTCACATGGTACATACCTATAGGGGCTATAGCTTGGTACCTTGTGAAGCAACTCTTGGTGTAACATCCCTTATTTCTCATACTAAAATGCAAGAACCTTTAGAGCAAGGATCTTGCCATTCATCTTTGTAACCTCTTTAGTCCGGAGCACTTGCATTTAGCAGGCATCATAAAGTTTTACGTACTAAGAAAATATTGCTATTTTCTGAATACTATGCATCAAAAAATGTTACCACTAATTTGGAAAGCTCTGCTAAGGAGTATTGGGGCAGTCTCAGATGCACCTTTTAATTGATGTCATATTTTCCTAATCCATACTTTATTCGTGAGAATTTGAGTCACCCCAGCATTAGCTTGGAATTTCCTTAATTCCCATTTTCTTTGCAGGTGCCTTGGAGTCAGATCTGCTTTTGAATACTATCTTCCTGTTATGTGATCTTGGGCTGTTACTTAATTTTCTAGTCAATAACTCATATCTATAAAATAGAGAAAATAATCCTACACACCAGGGCCTGTTGTGGGGTAGGGAGAGAGGGGAGGGATAGCATTAGAAGATATACCTAATGTAAATGACAAGTTAATGGGTGCAGCACACCAACATGGCACATGTCTACATATGTAACAAACCTGCACGTTGTGCACATGTGCCCTATAACAAAGTACAATAAATATTTTAAAATCCTATTGAATAAGGTTATTGTAAAGAATAAGGATGTGTAAAGCATTTAGTCATGTAAACGCTAAAATATAATTTTTACTTTCACTCCCTAATTTAATTAGTTTTATCTTTAATAATACCTTGGATTCAGGGTAAAGTTTCAGTTATGTCCCAGTAATCATTTATTTTACCCTCAAATCTGCAATTTGGATAGAACATGGTGGGGACAGCTCGTCTCTATTCCTTGCAGCATTAGCAGGCTGGAGGCACCACTTCTCTGGCCAGCAAGTTGGGCCTGGTTATTGGCTGAGAGCCTCAGCTCCTTTCTGCGTAGGTTCCTCTTTACATAGGCTTCTCAACAGGGCTACTAGAGCATCGTCACCATAGCAGCTTTGGTCTGAGAGACAAAAACATGGAAGCTGCCAAATTGTTCTGGGTCTGGAAACTGTCAGGGCATCACTTGTGCCATATTCAGTTGGTCTAAGAATTACAGAACCTGCCTCGATTCAAAGGGAGAGGATAGAGAAGACTGAAAGAATCAGTGGTCATCTTTAATATGCAGCAGGACAGGTTTGGGATTTTTTTTTTCCCCTTGAGTCTGTGAAGGCATTACTTAAGAACAAAATCAGGCATGTATAATTGAACTACAACTTTGAGTATAAGCTCAAAGTTTCAGATAATAAATACAACTACTATTTTTCTGCTGTTATTGTTGTACCTAAGGATGCAATCCTAATCCCCAGATCTCCACAACTATACCTACATAGTAGAAGGCTAAAATGTATCCCTCTTTTTCTGGTACGTCCAGCAAAAGTAGTATCACGAATTTTGAGCTCTCTGAGAGCAGGGATCATATCTGTCTTTATTGTTGCAGTGAACAAGTACAGTTGCAGATATTCAGGAGTAATTATCTAAATGGCAGTATAATTAGAAAACTGAATTTTCACCAGCTACACCCCCCACCCCCAACTCCTTATCTGTAAAAAGCTTTATTTGAGTGGTTACCTGTCTTCAGTAAAGATTGCGCTTGCATATTTGCTGTCATTGCATATTCTGCTTAATTAAGCTCTGTTGATATTGCAGTTTCTGTGCATTCTTACATCTTAGATGCAATCTGAGGGACTAGGAAGGCCTTTTAAAAATAAAAATTCAGATGCAGAGAAAGTGTAAGTCATGGACAGTTAATTAAAGGGGAACATAGAAGGCTATTTAGATTTTAGTTGATGGTGCCAGCCTTCAGCGTAAAGTAAAAAATGAAGGGAAGTTTAGTAAGGAAAAAATATTGGGCTTGGAATACATTGTTTAGTCTTCAAAGCACTTTTTATGAAATATATTTTAGACATTCAGCAAATATTGAATACTTACTATATCAGGCAGTAAAGATATAAATTCATTCTTAAAATGTTCAACATGTTCAAACAAAAAACATTCTTAAACAGGAGACTTTTTCCCTCATACTTTTTAATTAACAAGACTTAGTTGCATTAATGGGCATGCTTATGACTGATCAACCAGCAGCGTCATTAGAAATGTATTTTATTCATGTGCAGAAATCTTTTGGTTGTCTTGGGGAACCTTGAACACAGAAAAGAGCTTTTATTGATAAGGTAATTGAACACACTTGACAATTAGCTTAATAAGGTTTAATATCATTTGTGGGAGAAGATGAATCAGCCAGGCTCTTTATGTCAAGAATATGAAGTTTCTCTTGACTCAACCAACTTAAGATGAGCTACAGAGACTGCAGTGAAACGCTAAATATCCAAGTACACCAGCAAATTTCACACAGTGGAACCGTGCTGTCCTCTGGCACCCTGCACCTCGCCCAACAGTCATCAACTAGATACAGGCTCCTGGCTGCAAGGAGGACTTGATGGGAATGAGTAAATGTGTCAGCATAGTCCCTCCCTTCCAGTGGAAAAGCAACCCAAAGAGCAAATCCTTTTAATGGCTGGATCAGTATCATCTACTTGTCAAAAACATTCCATGGATTATGAGTCAGAATTTTATTTATGGTGGCATTACACACATTAAGCAATTAGGACTTTTGTTAGCATAATTTATTAGCTGGAAAAGTTGAGAAGGTTCTCTGGACTCATTTTTATAGGTGGAACCTAAGTGATCTGGATCATTGCCCACCAGCAAAATTGCTGGGCATGGCGGACAAAGAAAATGTTCCTTCTAATGATTTTTTATGAGCTGAGTAGCTATTGTTCCCAGCTGAGGGCTCTTTTCCTCTTTTTATTGTTGCTGAGCAAAAGAATTTATAAAAAGCTCTTTCTTTTGTATTAAAAACCCTGCTCAATTGAAATGCAAGTTCATTAAGTAATGTTCGTTTCTCTTCCTGCCATAATAACCCTTTCCCTCTCTGTTCGATTCAATAGTGTCTAGCAGCATTGGTCCAAATTTTAAGTCTGAACAGACTATATTACATAGACGTGGAGAAATAGATATTCAATCTTCAGCATTAAGAGGGAGCTTAATTTCACATGGGTAGAATATGATCACTCAGGCTAGATGTGGGCCATAATTTTCAAATTAGGATCTCAACTTAGCGGGGGGAATCAACAGTGGCAAACTTCAATTATGACAGGATAAAAATCACATAGAGATATTGGTTCAATATGGACATCTAAACCACAATGCTAAAAACCAATAATTAGAATAAGTTCACTTTAAGAAAAGCGTTAGTAATATTAGCTAACATTTGTTTAGTGCCTGTGCCAAACATTCTACCTATGTTACCTTGATTTTCATAGCTAGCCTAAGAGGTACTATTATGTATCCCCATTTTACAGGTTAAGAAACAGGCTCAGAGGAGTTTAGGATCTTTTCCAAGATTACATAGCCAGTAAGTGGTGGGACTGGGAACCAAATTCAGACTCTGAAACACATGCTGTTTATATTATATTGCATTCATTCTAAACGTGGGAATCAGAATGAAGGGGCTTGTATGACTTTTGGCTCATTCTTTGATGCATGTGACCTGGGGTTATAAATGTGAAATTAGGTTTACGAAAGGATCTAGTGTCATTGTGCGTCATGGACAAGGAGTACCTAATCTCTTTAATTCTTCCCTGGAAGCTTATGATGTCCATCCAAGTGCACATAGCAAAAGTTCTGTTGTAAAGTTTAGCAGAGTGACTTTCTTTGACTCAGAGTGATGATGGAGGAAGCTTTGATAAGATTTTATCTGAAATGTTCATGGACAAGAGCTTTCAAGGAGAACATCCAGAGCAAGTTTCTGAAGACAGCTCATGAAAGTGAAGCAGCAGACCTTGCACAAGAAATGAAGAGATAGCTCAATGTATTAAAGATGAAAACAAGAAGACCGAATTTATTGAAAGGAGCAGAGAGACAATGAAAACAAGACAACTGAAACGAGGTAACTTGCAGCAATTGAAAGGGAATTTCAGTACTTTTATAGAATTTTTAAAAATTGTTTCCTGCTGTTTATTTTCAATTTTGAACCGGGTTATTTGTCCATGCCATACTTTTTTGCCAAATTCCAAAATTCTGTATGGTTTTATAGTTGTCTGGTGGAGTCAATGGAATTTTAGTTACCAGTCTAAGAATGTGTCTTTGAGATTGTCCAGTTAATTCTCTATTTCCAGTAGCTGTAATAAATGGTGAAAAGGTATCTGACTCCTGGAGAAAGTTTATAACTCCTTATGACTAATATTCATAACAGACTTGTGAGTTCCTTGAACACAGATACGCCTATATTCAAGAGCGTATTCCAAAGCTAACTCAGTGATCTTTCCATTTATCTATTCTTGGATTAGCGGTGCCTTTGCTCTTTCCTTCTGTAAATGTGAATAGTTAAGAGTTGACTGCAGAAGTGTTTACACTTTGGCTTCCATGCCTCTGGAATGTTTGTGCGTTGGTGGTGAGATGTGAGACTATATTTGTACAGTCTGCATCTCTTGGGCTGCCCCAGAATGTTGTATAGTGCAGTGCTGAAGAAAGCAGCAGGTACACACAGAAATGCAGCCTTTCCTGGTTAACCCTGCTTGGATCTGAGTTACACTTTGTTTCTTGACTTCTTGGGATTTAGGTAATCAGTTTGCCTTCTACTCTATCCCATTTTGTACTCGCTTACATACTACATTCTTGTTTGGGCTTTCCTTTCTTGTTTTTTGTTTGTTTTTTGTGTTTTTTTTGAGATGGAGTCTCGCTGTCGCCCAGGCTGGAGTGCAGTGGCGCGATCTCGGCTCACTGCAGGTTCCGCCCCCCGGGGTTCACGCCATTCTCCTGCCTCAGCCTCCCGAGTAGCTGGGAATACAGGCTCCTGCCACCACGCCTGGCTAATTTTTTTTTTTTTTTTTGTATTTTTAGTAGAGACGGGGTTTCACTGTGTTAGCCAGGATGGTCTCGATCTCCTGACCTCGTGATCCGCCCGCCTTGGCCTCCCAAAGTGCTGGGATTACAGGCGTGAGCCACTGCGCCCAGCCTTTCCTTTCTTCTTGTAAGCAGAGATTTTTTTAAAACCAATATGTGAAAATACGAGTACACTACAATTAAATAAATAAAATGCTTTTGTGTTTGTTTTGCTTTAAAATTGTAAAGGATAAACAAGATAGTTTTATCTATGTGGTTTTCCCAATGCAGTTAAAATAAAACCTGCCAAAATTGAATTTACACTCAATTTTTCTGTTGTATAACTCTTTTTTTTTTTTTTTTGAGACGGAGTCTCACTCTTTCACCCAGGCTGGAGTGCAGTGGCGCGATCTCGGCTCACTGCAGGCTCCACCCCCCGGGGTTCAAGCCATTCTCCTGCCTCAGCCTCCCTTGTAGCTGGGACTACAGGCGCCTGCCACCTCGCCCGGCTAATTTTTTGTATTTTTAGTAGAGACGGGGTTTCACCGTGTTAGCCAGGATGGTCTCGATCTCCTGACCTTGTGATCCGCCCGCCTCGGCCTCCCAAAGTGCTGGGATTACAGGCGTGAGCCACCGCGCCCGGCCCAATTTTTCTGTTGTATAACTCTTGAAGAACACCTCGTGTGTTATATAACTTCATCTACATTGTGAACTCTTTTATTTATTAAAAGTCTATGTTAGTCTTTCATTTTTTCTACACTTCCCTTTACTTCCTCATGAGATGCTCAGCCCAGTTGTCCCTCAGGACACAGTATCGATTGGTTCACTTTTAAAAGCAGCTGTTAGAAACCCAAATCATAGTGGATAAGCTTTTTGATGTGCTGCTGGATTCGGTTTGCCAGTATTTTATTGAGGATTTTTGCAAATTTACAAGAAAAAAACAACCCCATCAAAAAGTGGGCAAAGGACATGAACAGACACTTCTCAAAAGAAGACATTTATGCAGCCAAAAAACACATGAAGAAATGCTCATCATTACTGGCCATCAGAGAAATGCAAATCAAAACCACAGTGAGATACCATCTCACACCAGTTAGAATGGCCATCATTAAAAAGTCAGGAAACAACAGGTGCTGGAGAGGAGGTGGAGAAATAGGAACACTTTTACACTGTTGGTGGGACTGTAAACTAGTTCAACCATTGTGGAAGTCAGTGTGGCGATTCATCAGGAATCTAGAACTAGAAATACCATTTGACCCAGCCATCCCATTACTGGGTATATACCCAAAGGACTATAAATCATGCTGCTATAAAAACACATGCACACGTATGTTTATTGCGGCACTATTCACAATAGCAAAGAGTTGGAACCAACCCAAATGTCCAACAACGATAGACTGGATTAAGAAAATGTGGCACATATACACCATGGAATACTATGCAGCCATAAAAAATGATGAGTTCGTGTCCTTTGTAGGGACATGGATGAAACTGGAAAACATCATTCTCAGTAAACTATCGCAAGGACAAAAAACCAAACACCGCATGTTCTCACTCATAGGTGGGAATTGAACAATGAGAACTCATGGACACAGGAAGGGGAACATCACACTCCGGGGACTGTTATGGGGTTGGGGGAGGGGAGAGGGACAGCATTAGGAGATATACCTAATGCTAAATGACGAGTTAATGGGTGCAGGAAATCAACATGGCACATGGATACATATGTAACAAACCTGCACATTGTGCACATGTACCCTAAAACCTAAAGTATAATAATTAAAAAAAAAAAAAGAAACCCAAATCATAGACATGTGAATTTTCTCAGAAGCCATTATTGAAACTTGGATTTTTACCTCTCTTACTAGAATAAAGAAGGGAAAAAATAGAAATCAGCCCAACAATACTTTTAAATTGATTTTTACATTTATCTTGTAATGCAAATACCAAAGAAAAGTGCCTAGTTCCTTGGTTTATTTACTTATATCTTGCCTCTGTTATCTTCATATCAATTTTTGGCCTTAGCACTTTTGACTGCATAAAGAACTCTAAACATAGACAATGGTAATAGAAATGCTGACACATCTGAACTGTCAGGCCCAGAACATATTATTGAATATGACTGCACAAATGCCTGGAACCTATACTTAGCGTAAAGAATAAGGCCGCTGTTTTCAACTTCCAACAGGAGGAGAGTACAGACATATGTGCCCTCTGTTTCCCCTCTCTGGCGCTTCCATTGTCTTTACCCTATGTGTGCATGCAGGCAGGCACACACACATACAAACACATCCTGCCCCCTGAAGTGGTCACATCTTAATATCTACTAAGGCCAGTTAGACATTCTGTGGGCCGAGTGTATGTTGCAGTTGCTTAACTGGCCTAAAGGTCTCATGATGTCATGGGCACCATTGAGTGATCTGTTTCCAAATCTGTAGAAGGAGGAGGACTGGCAGTGTTGGGCTTACATAACATAAAGGGCCTGTCTACCATAAAACAGGAGCTTGGATTTGTTTTTTCAGGAGATGAATGTTTTTCACAGCAGTCTAGTGAATTAAGAACAATACACAGAATCCCACAGCAAGCGTGTTCTATTTGACTCTGGTGATAGGATTTATGTATGGAACAACAATTTTCTGTGTAGACATAATTGAATACATATTACCATGATCTGAAACCATGCAAGAATATATATGGTGTGTGGGAAACCTGAAAACAGGTACAACTGATTAAATTATTAGTTTACATTTTTTACTCAAAGTATTTGTGAAGCAGCTATTCCCTACATATGCTCTATGTAGAAATGCAGAGACGAGTAGATGATTATAATGTGTCACCATCTCTTTTTTGGACTGATTTTTTTTTTTTTTAAAGATGGAGTTTTGCTCTTGTTGACCAGGCTGGAGTGCAATGCCACAATCTTGGCTCACCGCAACTGCCACCTCCTGGGTTCAAGCGATTCTCCTGCCTCAGCCTCTCGAGTAGCTGGGATTACATGGACTGAATTCTTAATAGAGCAAGAATGGCAAAAGGCAAGTCCCTCAGATCTGGTGTGTGGCTCAATAATGCCCTCAGTTCCATGAAGCTTCTTTCCTTAGGGCTCTGAGTAAAGTCTCTGGTGTCAGAAGGTATGAGGGTCTCTTGTATTAATAATATCAAGGGAATACAGTGTTTTCCCTCAAAGCCTGGCCAGCAGTTACTCCTGGAGAAAGAACAATCTGGCTGACAAATGTGTCACCCATGTAAACTGACCAGAAATATCTGGAGCCATGAACACCTAGTGGGGTCAGCAATAGGCCAGGCAGTAATTGCTCAGTGCCTCGTTCGCTAGCAGCAGTGGGAACTGCTGTAGTGTAAATTGGTTTTAGGGGCCAAATTGATCAACCAAAAGAGGCTTAGAGATTTTTGGTGTTTGGGTTACTGACGAGGGTTCTGACTTTCTGGATCACATGATGAAATGCATGGCAGTTGCCTCTGCTGTCCTCTAGGTTTTGTGTCTCCCTTCCAACCCCCATCAGCAACCGTTTCTCGTTCTTGAGGCTGCTTAGCCTAAGAACTTTTGGTCTTTGCTGTCTGGGAGTTACAAATCCACAATGGCAGTGAAAGCTTTTCTTTCTCCCTCATCCTTTGTCCTTTCCTACTTTTGGCCTTTTTTCGCTTTTGCACCAGTTACACTTGCATCCATCTGCTAGATGCCCACAGCATCAGGGTGCTTGGGCGTGGTTCCTGCTAGGCAGTTGAGGAGCTCTGGGTCCACGACCCAGCTCTCCAAGCTGCCTCACCTTGTTTTCCCCTTCTGAAATACCACTCACCTACCTGCCCACAGAGAGAGACAGTGAGACTAATGAGAAGGGCATAGGGAGTAATGAGAAGAAATGCACAGCGTGTTCTGGACTCCTCGAAGAGAAGTGTTTGTTCAAGGCATTATTAATATTTTTGCAAGGCACAGTAACATTGATTTTTTCATCCAAGAACCATTTTGCATTTGCACAGAGTAGTCACTAGAGTGTTGAACCATTTTCTTTCCTACATGGAGGAAGTGGCTCATCCTCGGCCTAAGAGCACCAAATTTGAGTTGGCATTTTTTATTTCCAGTTCCAGGCATGAATCTTTGCTCCATTTTGCAGGTGGCTGGAAAATCTTCTGTTTGTCTAAATCTACGTTGGGTAATACTGCATCATTTTAAGTTTTCTATCTGGAGCTCGGTATAGGAGTTCACCAATGCCAAGCATGGGCTCTGTGCATAGAATGCCTTGTATAGGCTCCATGCTGCAAGCCTCCCACACTGATGGATTTAAATTTTTATTTTACATCCCAGCCAATCAGGTATCTGTCTATAACTTGGAGCCAATTAGTATTTTTCACAGAGCCAGGTGCAAAGCTGCCAGGTAACATCTGCAAGTGACTTGCATTGCTCTAATGGGATCTGCATATGTTCAGCTCTATATGAAGATGTTTTTCACTTGACATGAAGTCATCTTTGGTCTTGTTCTCCCTCGACTCCATTAGGCAGACACGCCTACGTGTGTTGCCAATTTGATCCGCTTTCAAAGGAGGTTGGTGCCTTTTCATGATCTTTTCATGATCTAATATTTATGCTGATGCCTCTTGGAAAACTGTATCTACCCATCCAAAGTGCTTTGAGAGGGGAGGGGAGGGGGTGTGGCAACACATCTCTCAGTTACTATCAAGGCATTTTCTGATAATATGTGGTCTAACCTAAATTATCCAATAAAGATTTACTTGAGGACTTTCTAAATTTCTTTTAAAAAATATATCTGATGGAGGCAACTTTTTCTCTAAGAACATACCTGAGTTCCTGTAACTTTGAGGAACGAAGACGTGGGTTCTAGTCTCCTAGTTTGCAGCTAACGAGCTATGTGACTCTAAGCAGGACATCCTTTGCTGAGCTACTTGCATTAGGTGCTCACTGATGGCCATAGGACCTGTAGAAGGAGCACAACTTTCCAAGTCACACTGACCTAAGTTTGAATCCCTGACCCACTCTGTTAGCACAGTCATCTTGTGGAAGTTTTGTAACCTCTCTTTTGGTTTCCTGACCCATAAAATGGGTATAATAATACACACCTCAGAGGGTTATTTGGAGAGTTTAATGATTTCATATAGACATGCCTGTACATGATAGCTTTTCAAAAACTGCTCATTTTCACGGCCTATCTTTTTTACTCCACTGCTTTTATTTTATTTCAAGTACTGTACAAATATTCCAAGTGGATTTTTAAAAGAATGTATAACTACCAATATTTCCAACATCCTAACCTCAACTATATTCTTTTTTTCTGGGGTCTCTTCTAGTACATATTCACATAAAGCCTTAGGAATTGATCTTATAGGAAATGCCTGTAGACAAATATGCTCATCTCTAGATTGGAAATTGAACCAACGTACTTTACAATGACACTGTGGCTAAATAAGAATACGTGTTTAACAGCTGAAAACATCATCCAAGAGCATTTAGAGAAAAAAAGAAACAGCTTTTGGCCAGGATTATGGCAAAGCAAGGTATGATAATATTAACGGCTGTTAATTACTAAGTGCCTGATATTTGTGCCAAACATTCTTTATATTATTTCTTTCATCCTTACAACACCCAGTTAGCTATGCGTCTGTTTTCAAATAACGTTTTCATATGCATAAAAAAAAATTTCACAGGAAACCAATTGGTTTAAAACAACATTTTTTATAAAATTGAAAAACGTTTTGATATAGCAATGTATGTGCCTCATTATTAATGCATTAAATATCAAGATTTATTTCACAAAGAAGGGGTTCAAGAGCATAAGGACTTTTCATAGAACCACATGGTCAGGAAGGGGTAGGATTGGATCTGCTCCCAGGTCTTCTACCCGCATAGTCTGTCCTCTTTCCCCCTTATGCTGCTGCCTCAAGACACTTAGGGAGCTTAAGACTCTTAGCCTAAGTTCCTGAAAACTTCCCTCCTGGCTTAAAGTGAATGCTGGGTAATTTATTTAGTCTGCTCGGGGTAGTCATTCATTCCAACATGATTGTAGTCCAAGGACTTCCCTTCCTTTCAGAACATTTGTCACTTGTCATGTTGCATTTAGGACGCCAGAGGAGGCATCCAGTGAAATGAACAGGAGGCACTTTTGTGACAAATAGACTTCAGAAGCCAAAGCTGGAACTGGAAAAGACCTTGCAGATCTTCAAGGCTCCTTAAGGTGCAGCCTGATGGATTTCCAGATCCGTGACATTTTTAAAATACTCGATCACAGCAAAAAGAATAAACACTGATTTAAAAGGAAGATGCCAGGCCTAGGTGTAAGAGAGAATGTTGCCATTTTTATGTCATCTTCACAGGGATATAGCAGATTTCATGAACTCAGACGTTGGAGAAAGGCTAATGTGGATTTAAATTCCGGGTCATATACTTACTTGTTGTGTGGCTTTGGACAATTTACTGTAAAATGGAGGTGTATCACCTACTTCACAGGATTGCCGTGAGAATGAAATAAAGTGATGCGTGTAACACACTGAACATAGTACCTGACACATGGCTGGCACTCCGTAAGTGTGTGCACAATTCAATTCCTTTCACTAAACCAGTGATCCTCTGCTTTGCCTGTTTCTTAGAATCCCCTATGTAGCTTTTACAAGTTATAATGCCCAGACAGCACCCCGGACCATCAGACTTTCTGGGGTGGGAGCCAGGCAACAGTATTTCTCCATATCCAGCCAACGTTGAGCATCCCTGGACTAGATGCAGGCTGAGTGAGGCCCAGGCACAGAGCACAGCCTGTCTGCAAGGGCTCTGCAGGAACACAACTCAGGAGGGCAGCAGGGGTCAGGGTCTGGGGCAGTGTGGACCTCTCAGCTCACTCCAAGAGCTGCAGGCAGGGCCATCCCCAGGGCCTAACTGAGGGCAAATCACTCTGAGGGCTTTTCTTCTGCCACAGCACTTGTATCCAAGTGAAACAGAACAAAAGGGCAGCCTGGAGAAGGATTATGATCAAAGTGGGCAGCTTAAAGAGTGATAGTAAGGAAAGGGGGAAGGAGACAGCCAAACGGGGTGGTGAGAAACAGCCTGCACCCGCACATCTGACTGCGAAGGCTCTCTGACTTTCAGTGCAACTGTCCAAAGTGATCGTCTCTTTCACCCGCTCAGAAGTCAAAGACTGGGCAACTCATTACTTTGAATAGAGTTTCCCCGAATCATTATTGGGAAGTTCAGTGCGGTCCCAGGATCAGCAGTGCAGCATCATTGGAGAGCTGGTCAGAAATGCAGAATCTCAGACCCTGCCACAGACCTGCTGAGTCAGAATCTTGAGTGGTGGAGCCTAGGAATATGTATGCATTTTAACAAATTCACAAGTGACCGTGATTGAGAAGCACTACTGTGTATAGTGAAAATAGAGCAAACTTTAGGGGCAAACAGCACTTCTGAGTTTGAGCCCCGGCTCTTTCACTTAGTGTGTGATCTTTGAAAGGTTGCTTAACTCCTCTGAACTCCTGTTTCCTCATTTGTAAATTGGGGATTAAAAGATTTACTTTAATAATGGAATCCAAGGAAATTGTGGATGAAATAGAGAGGAGGGGTCTTTGGGCTTGGATTGGAAAAAGAATCATTTTTGTTTTTCACAAATTTCTAACTAAAATTTAGCATTTTCTTTCATTATGAATGTCAACATTTGTTAGCAGCCTGTGACTTTGTCACCAGAACAAGCCACACATATTTCTTTCTTTTTTTTTTTTTTTTTTTTTGGGGACGGAGTCTCGCTCTGTTGCCCAGGCTGGAGTGCAGTGGAACAATCTCAGCTCACTGCAAGCTTTGCCTCCCGGGTTCACGCCATTCTCCTGCCTCAGCCTCCCGAGTAGTTGGGACTGCAGGCACCCACCACCACGCCTGGCTAATTTTTTGTATTTTTAGTAGAGACGGGGTTTCCCTATATTAGCCTGGATGGTATCGATCTCTTGACCTTGTGATTCACCCGCCTCGGCCTCCTAAAGTGCTGGGATTACAGGCATGAGCCACCGTGCCCCTATATTACATTACAGTTGTTACAGATAACTCCAAATATCATTTGTATTCATCGAGTTCAAAATTTCAGTTGCTTTTAGACTTGCTGCTAGATATTTAATGCATTAGTAATGAGGCACATACACCATGATATCACAAATGTTTTTTTATTTTATAAAAAATGCATTTTAAATTAATTGGTTTCCTTTATAATTTTTTTATATGCAGTTGAAAACATTATTTGACGAGAGGTCCATAGACTTATGTCACAAAACACTTTCAAAAGCCCTCCCTGCCTGGAAAGTTGTTGTGATGATTTAATGATGGAATCAAATGTGTCCAACACTTTTTAGAGACTCAAATAACAGTGCCCTGATTGTCCTCCCCAACATTGTCATGTCTTGCTTTCTCCTAAGCCTGGGCCAAAGATTCTCTAGACTTCCCTGGGGGTGTGTCAGAATACACACTGTTTGGTCAACTTTCCCTGCAGGCATTTCTCTGGCTAATCCTGGTTTCATGGAATGAGAGCTGTTGTGTGTTGAGTGCCTGCTCTTTGCCAGATTGGTGAAGTATGCTGTCTTGAATCACATGGCCAGTAGTGGGAAAGCTGGTGGGTAGTCTCCATGCTGCCATGTATATTCCTGGATGGAGCTAAGTCCGGATGTTGGGGGACAGACTAAGGACTCCTGCATCCTCATAGTTCGAGAAGATGACAGAAGGGCTATCAGTGAAATCACTAAGCACCTACAATCTGTTAGTTCTTGTACATTCAATAAGCATTAATTAAGCACTTACTATGTGCCTGGCCCTATGCTAGTCACTAGGATACACAGCTGGATAGGCCATGAGCCTTGGCTCTAAGAAGACTCTATGGGCCCTGGGAGCAGAGAAGGGTATCCTCTTCTCTGGGGCAAGAGGTGGGGACTGAAACGAGGTTCCCCTGAGCAGGTGGTTAATTTGTCAAATTGGCTGGGCACTGTAGTGCCCAGCTGTTTGGTCAGACATTATTCTGGATGTTTCTGTGGGATATTTTTGGATGAGATTAACATTCTAATGAGAGGACTTCAAGTAAAGCAGATTGCCTGCCATAATGTGGGTGGGCCTTATCCAGTCAGTCAAAGACTTTCATAGAACAAATACCGACCTCCTCCAGGGAAGAAGGAATTCTGCTAGCAGACAGCCTTCCGACTTCAGCTGCAGCGTGACTTCTTCCCTGGGTCTCCAGCCTGGTGACCCACCTGGCAGATTTTCAACTTGCCAGCCTCTATAACCTCCTGAGCAAATCTCTTAAAATGGATCTCCCCTTCTATCTGCACCTCCCATTGATTCTGTTTCTCTGGAGCACCCTAATACAAAGTCCAACTGGCTATATTCATTTGTGATTATGTTCCTATGTGCTTTACTTTTTATTTGATTATGTCTCATTACACAGTTCCTGTCCTGGGGCTCTGGGCCCCTGAGGGATTTTCATTTTATTACATAGACCCCTTGTGACAATGGTATATCTGGGCTAATGTAACCAGTGCTGTTTCATTGGGCACAAACTATTTGGGGTGCACTGGGAAGCATGCGTGTAGGAGGGAAAAGGAAAGACATTTATTAGTGCCTACTGGGTGCCAGGCCCTGTGCATTTTACACTCATTTCAGCCTCTAATACTCGGTATACAACAAGGTACATGGAATTATTCCCATTGCACAGACAAACTGAGGTCTGGAAAGGGTAAGTGACTGGTCTGAGCACACCCAGCTAATAAGAAGAATCAAAGATGGCACCCAAATCTCAGGATCTGCCTGACATCCAAGACACCCAAGGCCGGGCTCTTTAAAACATAAAATGCTGTTTCACACAAAAGGTGTTAGGCCCAGAGAAGAGGAGCCCCTTCTCAGGATAGCCATGGCTCCATAGCCCAGTAAAGCTTCCCACCACCAAGGGGCCCTGCAGCCACACCACCCCCTCCCATGAGAGATCCTCTGCATCTTGCTTGAAGCTCATCAGGAAGGTCACCAAACTGTAAAACAAAGGAACCCTTCAGTCTCAGGAGGATCTTTGAAACACTGCACCTCAATCCTTGGCCCCAGAGCCTAGGTTCCACCCAGGGCTCCAGGGCCTCAGGCATTTGGCCCATCAAGTGCTGCTTGACTCCTCTGTATCTCACCCCATTGTGACCCTGGCATTTTGCTCAGCTGATGAGGATATCATGTCAGGCAGCATTGCAGCTCTTGTGCAGCGCGGGAGATTGCATCTATTGCTTGTTTCCTTATCTGTGTGCTCTTTCATTCTATCAGACAAGGAAATTAAATTGGTCTGGCACCATTTGCTCTCTAGAAAGCTACTTTGGCTGCTAAATCCACCAAAGGAGGTGGATTTATTTGGGTGTTTCTTTCCTAAGTGAGTGAACAGGCCTTTTCAGAGCCGCCCACAATTAACTGAAAGGCCTGAGCTGCTGTGCCAGGCCCACCTGTCGTGGGGATGGAAGCCAAATGGGGCAGATGGGATCGAAGCAGGGCCAGAAAAATAGCCTCTTAATTTAGCACCAGAGTCCTCTCCCACTCTGCTCCAGCCCCCCTACAATTGGAAAAATATGGAAGGCACAAATATGAGTCAGAGAAAACCATCCAGGAACCTGGGTGTTAAAACCCCACCTCCAGACTGCAGCAGGGAATGTTAGGAAAAAAGGGCTGAAAACCAAACATCAATATTGATTTTGCTTCTGATGCCTGGAAGGGTCTCCCTTGCCTTGTCCTCTTCATGAATGAGCATTCACCTCTTCATCCTCCAAAGGGGGCCCTCGCTGTTTTCCACAGCCTCTGCGTCCCCATGTCCCCAGGCAGAGAGCCCACTGGCCCTTTTGTATCTCTGGCATGTTGAAATGACCTGCTGGCATACTTGTGGGCTGATGTTATTATGGGTTTTTTTTTTTTTTTGACTTGCCCCAAAAAGGAGCTGAGGTGGATTACAAACTTATAACTGAACTTTAAAATAAATCACTCACTTGAAAGTTGGTGGCAAGATCAGGGCAAAAGGAAATAAGAAAAATGTATGTAAAATATTTACTCCGGGGTCTTCTTGGTGGGCCATGGCTTTGGCCCTCAGCTTTCCAGCAGCCAACCCGAAGCTGGTGCCTATCAGTTCCTTGATTCACGCCGTTCACAGCTGGTCAGGCAAGGCACGGCTTTTCTAGTTCTGAGGCCTAAGAGGAGCTTCGCTCATAGTTTCTCATAAAAAGGACCCTGTGAGGGGTCATGAATAACCTCCTCAACATGTCATGGACATTGTCCTTAGGACAGACATATGTTTCATGGGGCTGTGTCATATAACATCCTTTCTGTCCACCTATGGCACCACATCACCAAGCCCTTCGGGGAAGGCAGTTCTACAGGGTGGCCAATACGATGGGACTTGGCTGTAGTTTCCTGTTAGTCTGCCTAGATTCACAAAAGTCTTTCCGGAATCTAGAGGATTCAGGATGCAGTTCTCGCTTGCCTCAATGGAGATTTGAATGAGTTTATGCAGTAGTTATGAATGAATATTCATTCTTAACCATCGCTGCTGAGCATCTGAGCCCGCACCTTGGCTTTGTGGAATTCCCTGAGCTAAGGCAGATCTTGCCTCCCATTTTAGAGGCTGAAAGTGGCAGCTACTTGCTTTTCTAGCCTCCTTTGCAGGTAGCAGGTGGCCAGATGGCCCAGTCATCACCAAACAGACACATCGCCCCCAAGTTATAACCATGACAAGGGTGCTGGCAGTGGCTGCAGAAGGATAATCTTTTTAGGGTAGCACGTGCAGCACACTGAGTGGGGGCATCCAGTGACTGGAGCTAGCAGTATCAGCAATGGAGACTGTGACCTCCTCACTTGACCCAAGCCACTGTCCAGGCCGTAGGAGCCTGAATGAACTTAGTTCTTCTGCCCTCCTGCTGAATATGTGATCCTCTCGATGTCCCTGTAATGAGTGTATATTCTGCTTAAATCAGCCTGAGTTGGCTTGGTTGCAAGAAAAAACCTGCTTGATGCAAGCAGCTGTTCTTCTCTGCTCCCCACCCATCCATATGCAAGGCATAGGAAAGTCAAACTGCTGTGAAAGCCAAAGATGCATACACACATAAGGACACAAGCCGGGTCTGCTCACAGAGTTCCTGTGATAGATGGATAGAAAACTTGTGGGCCCTGCCTGCAGCACAGGCCTGGGGGCAGAAAGACTGTCCCAGAGCTTGCTAGCCTGGAATCCACAGTCTAGATTTATACTGTCCCATATGGTAGCCAGTAGTCACATGTTACTGTTTACATATGAATTTAAATTAGTTAAAATTTAGTATGACCACTATGGAGAACAGTTTGGAGGTTCCTCAAAAAAATAAAAATTAGGCTACCATAGGATCCAGCAATCCCACTGCTGGGTATATACCCACAAGAAAAGAGATCAGTATATAGAAGAGATATCTGCACTCCTATGTTTGTTGCAGCAGTGTTTACAATGGCTAAGATTTGGGAGCAACTTAAGCGTCCATCAACAGACGAATGGAAAAAGAAAATATGGTACATAGGCCAGGTATGGTGGCTCAAGCCTGTAATCCCAGCACTTTGGGAGGCCAAGGCAGGTGGATCGCCTGAGGTAACGAGTTCAAGACCAGCCTGGCCAACATGGTGAAACTCCATCTCTACTAAAATACAAAAATTAGCTGGGCGTGGTGGCGGACGCCTGTAATCCCAGCTAATCGGGAGGCTGAGGCATGAGAATCGCTTGAGCCCAGGAAGCGGAGTTTGCAGTCAGCTGAGATCACGCCACTGTACTCCAGCCTGGGGAGTAGAGCAAGATTTTGTCCCCAGAAAAAAAAAAAAAGACAGAAAATATGGTCCATATATTAATACGTAATGGAGTACTAATCAGCCATAAAAAAGAATGAGATCCTGTCATTTGCAACAACACAGATGGAACTGGAGAACATTATGTTAAGTGAAATAAGATAGGCACAGAAAGACAAAGATCTCATGTTCTCACTTATTTGTAGGATTTAAAAATTGAAACAACTGAACTCATGGCCACAGACATAGACACTAGAAGGACGGTTACCAGAGGCTGGGAAGGGTAGTCGGGGGCTGGATGGTGGGGAGGTGGGTATAAAAAAATAGAATGAATAAGACCTACCATTTGATAGCACAACAGGGTGACTATAGTAAATAATAACTTAATTGTACATTTTAAAATAACTCTAGGAGTGTGATTGGACTGTTTGTAACTCAAAGGATAAATGTGTAACTCAAAGGATAAATGCTTGAGGGGATGGATACCCCATTCTCTGTGATGTGCTTATTTCATATTGCATGCCTGTATCCAAACATCTCATGTACCCCATAAATGTATATACCTACTATGTACCCACAAAAATTAAAATATAAACAATAAAAACATTAAATTAAATTAGTTATAATTAAATATAATTAAAAATCTGTTTCCACAGGCACATCAGCCACTTACAGAGTGCTCAGCAGCCACATGCACCTACAGACTACCATTGTGTACAGGACACATAGAGCACGTGTCCAGCATCTCACAAGGTTCCATTGCACAGTGATGGCCTAGAACCTTGACATTCCAGGCTGAGTGGCAGGATTTCTGCCTTTTTGAGTCACACCTATTGCTTCTGGTGGCTGACGAGGCTGGGAGTTCCCAAGCAATGAGGCAGCAGTTCCGCCCTCCTCCATCCTGGTGGTCTGAAATCCACACCAGCTGCCAGGACCACAGAGCACTGGGCTAAGGCTCTGGGAACACTCTTTTCCCTGCTGCATCTTCATCTATGTCCCTTTTGCTACTTCTTGTTGGCTGCTTCAGGGGGAAACAAAAGTAAGGACAACCTTGGGTCAAGTTCTCACCATCATTCTCATTATCCTGGAACCTGGACCAGGCTCTGCAGCCTGGGCTGGTGCAGAGGCCATCTCAGGTATGCAAATGAGTGTGTTATGCAAATGAGTGCCTCCTACAAATAAATGCTTTATGCAAATGAGTTTTTGCATCCTCTATCTCTCACACTGGGCTGAGCAGGGACTTTGTAGTTACCCCAGGACCCCGCACAGTGCTTGACACATCAAAGTACTCAGGAAACGTTCACTGGGTACAATGGATGTAACACAGATCCCGAGGGACCTGATGTACGACAATAATTTCCATGCAGAGTGTCTTCCTTTCAGTCCAAGGGAAGGGGGGCGACACAGTAATAATGATGATAATGAGACTGATGATATGTATATGAAAAAATGAAAATATAGAGTATGAGTTCATTATAAAAATGTAAAGAAATTGGTTACATGTGTAAAGAAATGTGGAGTTATGGGCATATTTTTCTTTTAAAATTCCTTCAACGTTGTTGTTACCCATATCAGAGTAGTTAAGAATATGCTCAGACAGACATGGTCCTCCTCTGTGAATGGGAGCCGTTACCTCATTTGGCTATGTAAGGACTAAATGAGATAATGCATGAAAAAATTCAGCGCTGCCTTTGGCATATAATAAATGCTAAGTACAAGGGAGCAATTATTGTTATTTTTGCACTAGAAATTCGTGTGATAACAATAGAGCGGAGCGGGACTCTTGGCATCCCTGTCATTTTGTGGCTGTTGCTTCCCTCCCCCCTGGAGTGGATGGAAAGCTCTGGGCCTGGGTGTGATTTCTGTATCCTGATAGCCCAGCCCTCTGCCCACAGGGCAACTGGGCCAAGTCCCCACTGCGTGCTCCCAGCAAGAGGGCACTGCCAACCTTCTCATACCTTTTTATGCTTCTTGGTTTAAGCCATGGGGGTTTGGAGGGATTTTTTTTTTTTTTTAATTTGAGATCTGTCATCCTTGCAAATGAGTTTGCCCTTTGCAGCAAATCCACACAAAACAGGGACAATCTCCAGTTTTCTTTCTGTTGCCTTTTCTCCTCCCTTCTGTTCGAGTCCTGCAGCTACTAATGAGGGCCTCTGTCAGCTCCCTGGGAGGACAGGAAGAGCTGCCTTCGCTCTCCCCCCTCTCCCTCTGTCTCTCTCTCCCAAACACACACATACAGACTCAGGAGAGCTGCCCTTCTCATCTGGTCCTCCTTTTCCTCCTCTCCCCCCGTCTTCTGCCCTTTATCTTGCTGTTTTCACACTTTCTTCCTCCATTTCTCCTGTGACTCTTTTTCTCTGAATCTCATCATCTCTTCTATTTCCTCTCGCATAATAAGTGTGATATAAGTATTTGCTGTGATTATGATGTCTCCCCCGTCTCTTTCTCTCTTTCCCTCTCTCTCTTCCTGTGTCTATCTTTGTAATCTTTCTGTCTCTCTTGGTAACTGGCTATTTCTGTCTCTCACTGGCTCTGTCTATCTCCCTCTCTGTATGTATTTCTCTGTCGTCATCTTTCTGTGTGCATCTATTTCTGTCCCTCTCCTCTCCCTCGTCTGTGGCTCTTTGGCTGGCTCTTCATGTCCCTTAAATCTTCTAAGCCCCTCTGAGGGCTGTGGTCTGAGCACAGGAAGTAATAAGGAGTATGCCCCACCCTGACCCCAGCCACCCCAAGTCCTCACCACAGTGCCTGAGAAGTGGATCCGCTCCCCCTTGGCCCAAGATAAACATGCATCTCTCTTCTTACAGCCCCTTTTCCTACAGAGAAAATACTGTGCATGGGGTCCTGCCTGGAAAAACTTCTGGTTGAGGAAGTCATTTTGTGATGCTTGCAAAACAAACTTTCAAAAACCAAATGTCTTGAAACAAAATCTTTGTGGCTGTTTAACTGAGTCTACTGGTAGACACACAGAATAACTAAGAATAACACGTTTATAGTTAAAGCATTGCACTTTATCTTCACCCTTTCATAATCTGATTTTTGATACTTCAGCCCACTCTTCTTGTTTCTCAGCATAACCTTTTTGTAGTAGGAGAAGTGCCATTATTAGTGTCTCCATTTTTAAAAGTGGGAACCGATACTCATAAAGATGCAATGATTTGCTTCCTATCAAGGAGTTAATCAGTGCCCCACGGCGCAGAACACTTATTCCCTAGGGACCATGAGCCCCTCTCACACCCCTCCATGCCCCTGTCAGCTCTAGGACTCTGTGATTTCCACCAGAAATCCAAAACATCTCCCGCCAAACCTGCCCAAGAGAGAATCTTTGTGGCTTTTTTGCACATCGTGTCCTTTGTAAGTCATTGTTCCTGCTGCACGTGCCCCCCCCATCTCCAGGCTGAACGGCTCAGAGATTTAACCATGTTCTCGGACTCAGGCCATGGCAGTGAATCTTACAGCCATGCAGCCAGAGCTGCAGCAGAAACCCTGGCAACAGAAGGAGCTCTCTGAGGGTTTGGTAGAAGAAATTACTCAAACACTCGCATTTCTACAAAAGTAGTGACACTTAATTCCTGCTATGATATTAGGATAAACAAAATGTAATCTGCTGCATTGTCCTTGCTCATCCAAATCTTATCTTCTTTTTCTATGTAAGTAATTTGGGGAAAAAAATTACAGAAACCTTCTGGAGCATTATTGTATTAGGATCCGATTTTAACCAGAATGCTGAAAATTTCATACTGAAGGCAAGTGCATAGTTGCTGTAAATGCAGGCTAACTTCAAGGTGAAGGAACTCCCCTGTACAATCGCGAATGCAAATGTTTAAAGCTACTCAACAATTTTCCCCTTGCAGCTGCCCGTTTTATCTCTTGCAAAACTAGTAATGATAGAAGCAGTTGATTATGGTTTACAATAGCAATAAACCTCTCAGAATTGGTTGTTTCCAAAATAAATAGCCATTCTGTTAAATGTTAAATAACAAGTCATAAACTGCTGAAAACAACCAATTTCTTGTGGATTATTGCCTGAATAAATTTCAGCAGGAATGGCAGATCATTAAGCTGTGAGCGTCACAGATCAAAACCATTGGATTAAAAAAAAATCAATCAATTAACTTAAATCCATCCAAAGGAATTCCCATTTTACAAACCAAGTCACACCACACATTTTTATATCTTCTTTTGAGCTTTTCCTTTACTGGTCATGGTTAGCTTGATTCTGGCCAAAATCTTTTCATTCTTTTTCAGAGATTAAAGCATACCTAACCTGGGTGGTTAAATTGGCTCATTCTGAGAGCATGCAGCTTTCCTCAGCTGCATTTTCTACAAGTCTCCATCTACAGTGTTCCAATTGATAAAACACAGACCTGTCCACTAAGTTAAACATTTGAGTCAAGGCTCGGTGGCAAATATATTCAAACTGCAGCTCTAATAGAGGCTGTTCTGGTAAGAGAAGCCAACTTCATCGGGATGATTGACAGAAGATTCCTCACCATAGCAACCAGGGTTATCTCTCTGGAATAACAACATTAACCTCCTTCATAACCAGTTTTTCATCCCTGAGTATAAAAGGCAGCTGCATGCATCTTGTATGATCCTTTATTTTTATTTTTGAATGAACAGTTAGCACTTCTATAAAAATGGGACAAGATGCAGCAAAATCAAATTAATTTTGAATTCCTCTTGAAAAAAAGCATGGCAATGGATCTTGTAGGCAGAACACTTAAAGATCAGGAAGGGTTCCTGTCTTTTCTGAGCATAGGGCAGTAGCAGGGAGAGTTCTATTCATCTGCTGTCTCTGAAATAGCCTCCTGCATCGATTTGCTTTCTGCTGCTGTGGAGGGTGGGAAGGGGCAAATAATTGTTTCTTGTTTTGTTCTTGTCTTATTCTTTGTCCTCACAACTCCCAACACGCGCACACACACACACACACACACACACACATCTTAGAGGCTCTCAGGTGCAAAGCAATGAATGGTCTATGGGAAAATGGTGGGAAAATGCATATTCTTTCTGAAAAAAAAAAAAAGCGTATTCCATCACTTTTTTTGAAAGAAATTGCTAAATGGACCCCAAACCATCTCCTCTGACTTATATCTAATGTTTTGTGGAAGCCGTGGACATTGGTGCCCTGAAATGTCACTGAAGCCCCTCAGCAGCCCCTCACAGAGGTGCGGTGCCATGCTCTGGACCTGACTTCTCATGCCAGTCTCTGCAAGTAGAAAGCATGGCACTCGAGCCACAAAGAAGAAAAACTGTGACAAGGAAAGACAGACAGTCCATCTGGATGGACCACTGCCAAGTCATGTACTTCCCTGTGTCATTCCATCTCAGATGTGTTTCCCATTGGCACCAACTTCATTGAAATTGCCACCTTGAAAAGTGGAGCCATCTAGGTTGAGGCTTCTGTGTCACTCAAGGTCACAATCTTGTTGCCCAAGGCCCTGGTTCTAACCTCAAAGAACGTCAGTCCTCTGCTGAGGAAAGAGGCTGAGCAGGGAAAAGGTGCCACCTGGGCCCAAGCAAAGGGAACCTGGGAACATGGCATTTACAAAGAGCAGGACAGCGTGGGGCCTCAGAGGGGAAAGTGGTCATTCAGCAGAACCACTCGGGTGAATCTCTGGCCTGATCTTGATGTAAGCAGACAAACTAGCCAAAAGGCATGACTGGTGGATTACAAAAGATGTTCTGTGAAGAAATGTTGTTATTACTGAGTTGGAAGTAGGAAGAACTCTTTGAGATCCCCACTGTATTACACAAATGTTGACAGCCTCCTCAGATTCCTTCAAAGCCACCTTATTTCCAAAGGTGCTGCCTGCCCCTCACACCCCTCACCCCACCAACAGCATCACTGTCTTTGCCAAGCCCTGGAACTGCCTGGAATCCAGTTGGGGCCCTGAGTCTGTGTGACCCTGTTACCAGAAAGGGCTCAATTCAGACCCCAAGAGAGGGTTCTTGGATCTTGCACAAGAAAGAATTTGGGGTGAGTTCATGGAGTAAAGTGGAAGCAAGTTTATTAGAGAAGTAAAGAAACAAAAGAATGGCTGCTCCATAGGCAGAGCAGCGGCATGGGCTGCTTGACTGAGTACACTTATGTTTATTTCTTGATGATATGCTGAACAAAGGGTGGGTTATTCACGAATTTTCCAGGAAAGGGGTGGGCAATTCCTGGAACTGAGAGTTTCTCCACTTTTTAGACCATATGGGGTAACTTCCCAGTGTTGCCATGGCACTTGTAAACTGTCATGGCGCTGCTGGGAGTGTCTTTTGGCATACAATATCACAATTAATATATAATGAGCCGTGAGGATGACCAGAGGTCACTTCCATCACTATCTTGGGTTTGGTGGGTTTTGGCTGGCTTCTTTACTGCATCCTGTTTTACCAGCAGGGGCTTTTTGACTTGTATCCTGTGATACTAGTCCTGCCAACCTCCTATCTCATCCTGTGACTAAGAATGCCTGATCTCCTGGGAATGCAGCCTGGCAGATCTCATCCTCATTTTACCCAACTCGTATTCAAGATGGAGTCACTCTGGTTTGAATACTTCTGATAACCCCATCCCTACTGCTGAGCATCCTCATTCCAGGTCACTTTTCCACTTCAGGATTTGGATAAAATACCACAGCCATGGGCATGCGACCTGGCCTCCTGAGCAGCTCCTGAGGAACCAGACAATATCCGGAAATGCAGGGTGTTACCTCCCTGGAGTGTGAACCTGAACCCAGGTAACTGGGTGTGGAGAGTATGTCCTCCCTCCACCCTGAGGTGTGATTCATCCTGGCTAACCTTTTGCAGAAGTTCCACGAGCTGAGCGGACACACTCACAGCAGCCTGTGTCTCTAGCCACTCACCAAGAAGCAGCATCTAGAGCAGCACCATTGCATCACCTTGATCCTCATCTTTCCTGCATTTCCTCCTCTTTCTTTCCTCACCTCTCCAAGGTTACACCTCTCCAATAAAGCAGCCGCACTGTAATCCTTGCCTCAGGCTCTGTATGGAGGACGGGGCTAGGAAAACTAGCTACATGAGTCATACTCAGAGCTCCTCCCTGTGGCAAGCATTTTAGGTAAAGGAGTGGGTGGTGAAAATCATAGCCTTTCTCTATGAATCAGTCCAAAGACTCTCCCCTTCATTTGCTAAATGACCCTGATGTTACGGCCACCTCTGGAAGCTGCAAGTTTCCTGAAAGCTGAGGTTGAGGAAGGGTCGACTGGTTAATCGCTTTTAAGAAGCAGTGTAATGGACCTTATTACTTAATTGACAAAGGGCTTGACTGGTGGAAAATGAAGCCTCATTGCCTCCAAGATGTTGCCATCAGTTTTCTTTAAAACAGAAAAGAAATGTTCTTGAATAATCAAAAGAACAATAGCAATAGTAGCAACACCCCAAGTTACAAATTGCCTGGGCTTTTGGCCTCCTTTAAACACACACAGGGGGCATTGCTTTTTCCTGTCCAGAGGAAAGAAAGCTGATGCTCTTCCCCTCTCACTCAATGCCCTCCTCACAAAGTCTTGCTGACACTGCCTCGTGTAAATATTTCATTATTTACGGGTGTGTTGGTTTATTCTTGCACCTGCCCAGCCATCCTGTGAGCTCTCTGTTTATGTGGAGCCCATGTGTGACTAGTTGGTTGCAGCTGGTGCTAATAAGGCCAAAGCCTGGGTTCAATCCCCAAGGGGGCCAGTTAACTTCACCTGCTCCGTGGCTAGAGGCTGCACTCGACAGCTCTGAATGGAGCTTGTGTTGTATGTAGTGGGCGACGGGCACAGGAGTAGAGGGAAGGGAGGAGATGGTTCAACATGTGGTCCCCACGTCTGCTGGAGAAACAGCCACTGCCCTTAGCACCTTCACCCCCTGCAAAGGTCAGCACTGTGTTTCTTGTTTTTTTTCCCAAGATTACTTCTTTTATCCTAAGGTTAGAGGACATGGGCATGTATGTTTTAAAATTTCCCCTTTTTATTTAATCGGCAAGTATTATGTCTTATGAGTTAAAGAGTAACGCACACTTTTTTTGCCTCAATTCCTTTGGGCATCCATTATTCATTTACTAGAACACACAGCCTACTGGAGAGGTGCATCTGTGGACATCAAAAAAAAAAAAAAAACTAGGTGGAGTTACAGTTTGTGGCATAATGTTTAGTGAAAATATTCAAGAAAAAAATTATTCATTCCACAAATACTTATTGACTGCCTATTATGTCTCAGGCACTGCACTAAAGATACAATAGTGAACAAAACAGACTTTAAAATTTCTGCTCTATGGAGCTTAAATTCCAGTGGGAGAAGGTGGTGCAATAGATAGTAAATAAGAAAAAGGTAGTAAAAAATATGTATTTTACATGACCATAAGTTTGAAGAAGAAGAATAGAGCAGGAAATGGACAGAGGTCACTAGGAAGGGTACTCCAACTATAATAGGATGGTCGAGGTAAACCTCAATGAAAAGTGATGTTAGGGCAAGGACCTGAAGTGAGGGAGCGTGAGCTGCGTAGCTAGCAGAGGGAAGAGCAAAGGTGAGAACGGCAAGGAGGGAGCATGCATAGTGCCGGGCGGGGGGCGGTGCAATGTGGCTGAGGCAGAGGGAGCGAAGGAGAGGCGATGTTCCTGAACTGAACTGGGGTCTGCTCACCTGCTGCAACAAGGTCAAACATCCAAACCGAGGTTTGCAGAGGGAGAAAGGAGGGCATTTATTTGCAGAGCACCAGGCAATGTTGATTGGGCAGCTCATGCTTAAGACCTGACCCCTTGCAAAGGTTTGCAAGCAAGGGTTTTTAAAGGCAGGGGAAATTTTCAGGAAAACAAGTTAATACAGGCAAATTTAAATCAAGGCATGGAGGTTATATGTTGGTTTGGCCTAAGAAGGTGGGATACCTTGAAGCGGGGCCTTTACACATCATAGGTGGGTTCACAGACTTTCTGATTTGCAACTGGTTAAGGAAAAGAAGCTTTGTTTAAAAATTTGGGGTTAGCAGCAAAGAATGTTTGCTCTGGCTCACAGGTGTGACTTCTTCCAGGCCCATCAGGAAGAAAGAATGAAGAGCAGCGGTCGGAGTTCAGTCCCCGGTTCCCCCTTATCCAAGGTCTGTGTGCCAGCAGATACATTTGGTGGGGGTCTAGGTTTTGAAAAACTACTCAGGGACATACGTTAAGAATTAATCTTTAGTTTCTATAGGGAACCAAACATCCCGTGACTCTAACTTCCTTGGCTGTTGTTTTAGGCTACTATTACCTTCTTGCTGATCAACTTGCCCATTTACTTCTCAGGGCCAGCTAAGTGCCTGCAATTTTCCTTGAAGGAACTTAAGATTTTTCATTTCCATGCTTGTGGTGGTGAGGGGAGCACAGGTCCCTAAGATGGGCCCTGCTCCATCTCGGGGTGGGAGAATCAGCCAAGAGAAAAGGGAGGAAGGAGAATCAGGTGGCGTCTACAGGCCCTTGCAAAGCCTGTGGCTTTTTTCTCAAAAAGTTAGAAAAGGCTTCATCAAAGATGTTGCTTCTGAGTGGGATCCCAGGAGCTGATTAGTGTTAACTCACTCATCTGCACTCCGGCTGAAGCAGGTGTTGCCAGACCATGTAATTTGGGAGTTAACGTGTGTGTACCAGGCTGTGTTTTTAGACTTGAAGGCAGAGTGGAGTTAGCATCTGCTCCTGCCCCTCCCTCACCCACCCCATCCCCATGCACTGATACACACTACCGGCCTGGGAGTCATATGAAGCTTATATGGTCCCACCATGGGGGCCCACACAAGGACTGGGATTAGTTTGCCCACCAGCCAAGCAGGTGGGGGCTCAGAACAGATAAAGATTTGTATCATTTCTTGAGCCATAGTTGTAGATGTCAGCTCATGCTTGCTAAAGAAACAAATGAAAATTAACTGGCAAGGCAACCCCAGGGCAACTGAATGAGGGAGAAAGCAAACACTCCCCGGGTTCCAAGCAGGAAGGAGCCACATGGGGGCTACTTTGGGGGGCATGGAGGAAAACGTAATTATAGAACACTTGGAGGAGCAGATAAGATTTGAGTGGGTCTTGAAGCACAGGTGAGTGTGAATCTTCAAATGGGAGGGAGAGCATGACAAGTCATTGTCCCTTTGTGAGAGGCGGTAGGAATTTTTGGAAATGTTCAGGAGTCCGGAAGAGGACCATCTAGGCTAGAATGGAGTGGCTGTGTAGGAAAAGGGCTGGCAGAGAGTGAGGCAGATTGTGGAAGTCCCAGAATGCCAGCTGGAGAAGTTTGGACTTTTGCTGAGGGTGATTCTCTGCTTTGGATGGCAGGACTGTAGCAGACAGAACTGTGTCTGTTCCCGTATGCATATAAGTGTGGGTGTGGTAGCCTTGCCAGATAGAAAATGCAAGAGAAACTCAATGTTAAGTTTGGATTTCAGATTAACAACAAATAAGTTTTCAGGATAAGAATGTCCTGTGAAGCCAGGCACGGTGGCTCATGCCTGTAATCCCAGCACTTTGGGAGGCTGAGGCGGGTGGATCGCTTGAGGCTGGGAGTTGGAGACCAGCCTGGCCAACATGGTGAAACCCCATCTCTACTAAAAATACAAAGAATTAGCTGGGCATGGTAGTGGGAGCCTATAGTCCCAGCCGCTAGGGAGGCTGAGGCAGGAGAATCGCTTGAACCCAGGAGGTAGAAGTTGCAGTGAGCCAAGATCGCGCCATCGCACTCCAGCCTGGGCAACAAGAGTGAAACTCAGTCTCAAAAAAAAAAAAAAAAAAGAATGTCCTATGAAATATTTGGGACATAAATACAGGATGCCCAGGTAAATTTAAATTTCACATAAACAATGTACCATTTATTTTATTTATTTAATTTAATTTTATTTTTTTGAGACAAGGTCTCTCTCTGTCACCCAGGCCGGAGTGCAGTGGCGTGATCTCGGCTCACTGCAACCTCCACCTCCTGGCTTCAAGCGATTCTCTTGCCTCAGCCTCTTGGGTAGCTGGGACTACAGGTGCACGCCACCACACCCAGCTAATTTTTGTATTTTTAGTAGAGATGGAGTTTCACCATGTTGGCCAGGCTGGTCTTGAACTCTTGATTTCAAGTGATCTGCCCACCTCGGCCTCCCAAAGTGCTGGGATTACAGGCATGAGCCACCGCACCTGGCCAAACAATGTGCAATTTTTAAGTATAATTATAGCTTGCAATATTTGGGATGTAGTTATGCTAAAAAAAATTCATTGCTCATTTGAAATTCAAATTTAACTGGACATTGTGTAATTTTATTTGCTAAGTCTGGCCGTCAGTATGTGATGCTGAATAAATGCTACTTACCAATACCGTGAACTCCAGGGCAGAGCCCCCTCCTGTTACACTAACTAGCCTGGAGAGTTCTGCCACCAGAGAGGCAATTTCTCGGCCACTTTTGGGTGCTGACTCAGCTCTCTGATGACCCAAGTTTATGAGTTACCCGTGAGAATATCTGGGCCCCCAGTTTTCTCAAGAGTCAGCCCCAGATCCCCAATTCTGCCTCTCCAAATCAAGGAATAGGGGCCCTGGCTTTTTCCAGCAGCAGCTGGAATCAATAAGCAGCCCTGATGTGTGGAGTGGGCTGGAACACAGCCTGCTACCTTGAGCCCTGTGGTATTGATCGCGCAGGCGGCTGTCCATAAACCAAGCAGGCATGCCGAAATGGGGTACTGTTGTCAGCCTTCACTTTCGTAGGGATGACTCTTCAGATTTCTCTCAAAGCCTGCCGGACTCAAAGGGAAAACCAGTAAGTTCTTTTTTTTCACTAATGTAATGCCTTGGGGAACTGCTGCATTACATTCTTTTTTTCTTCTTTTTTAGTGCAAAGTTGTGGGGGTGGAAGGCAGAAACCACAACAATCCTCTCTCTTTTGGGACTCTCTCTGTTAAATGTGGTCCATCATTCAGTTTCAAGAACTGAAGCACAAAATATAAAAACTAAAGTCATTTTTTATCGAAAGCCTCAAATGTACTGGGCATGATAGTGAGCAGTTTGTAAGTCTTGTGGTGTTTTATCCTTCTAATGATTCTCTGAGATTGATATTTATTACTATTCCCATTTTACAGATTCAGAAATGGAGGCTCACCCAGGCTAAGTAATTTGCTCAGGGCCGTGCATCCTGCAGTGAGTCTGTGCTATGGTCCAAACCCAGGTCTGTTTGACGTCTAACACTACTGTCTGCTCAACGAGCCCCAGACATTGCAAACACTGCTGGCTTGTCATCCTAGCTTGTCCTTTCAGATTCCTGAGTGATGAACATCCCCTGAGAAATTGTCCCTGGTTGCTCTGAAAAAATCCAGGTACCTCACTCTGCTCTCAGATGACTTTCTCCCCACCTGTGTGTTGTAGAACCTCCCTGTGGGGCTGTAAAAACACATTCAACTTTCTGTGTCCTCATTAATCCACAAGGTCCTCCAGGGCAGCGGCAAAATTGTTTTTCTACCAAGTGTGCTCCTCTCTAGCTGCAGGGACTAGACTATTGTTTAGCACACAAGCTCTATAAATATCTGCTCGTGGTTATTACTGTTTTGGAATCTCTTTTCCCATTTGTTTAGGGAGCTTAAAGGATGCTGTCCTGTCACCATGTTTCATTGTGATGCCAGTCTTCTGTGTACTTACCTATGATTTTTACACTGAGTTTTGTATTTGCCTGTCCTCACTGAGGACTCATCTGGCTGGTCCATATCAATATTAATAGAAAGGTCTTCCGTGGTTGAATGACTGAACAAGTATGGTTGTCATGTTGACTGTATTTGCACAAATCCAAGTTGGTCCTCTCAGTGGTTCTTCCTATGATTTGGTGGAAGAGTATAGAGGTAAATGAACCCAATGGGTAGCCAAATTCCTGCACCTGGGATCTCAAGGTCAATGTTTTTTGTTTTTATTTTTTTATCACAGTGATATAGGGTGTCTCTTGGAGACTCAAGAGAAAGAGGGTTGTCAATGAGAGAGGGTGAAAGATGACAGAGTGGCTCTGATCCTACCTTCTCACAAAAGCTTCTTAGAAAATTCAACCTACTTTTGAGAGGAGCACAGGTTCTCAAAAAACCCCTTCCAGGAAGTAGAGAGGCAAACTTTGCCATGATTCTGCTCCCAGGAGTAAACATGTGATCCCACATGTACTCTGCTCCTTCAGGGACGAAAGAGCTATGAAGCTGATGGTTGATCCTCAGGGACGAAAGAGCTATGAAGCTGATGGTTGATCCTCAGGGACAGATATTGGCTGAGAGGACTGGATGGATTTCAGATCTGCCCACCTGAAGCCCAAACGCTAAGGAAGTCTCCAAATGGGGATTATAGCATTTAAACATTTTTTATCTTTATGTTCTTCTGAAGGTCTGAGGCCCTTCAGACTAACAGTGATCCCCCTGTCACATTAATTCTTCTCACATAGACTGTTTTTCTTATAGGTCCTATCTGGGGCAAAGATGACTATGACAGAAATCTCAGCTTGTTCTTGCTGACAGAGTTAAATTTGGTCTGTGTTTTCTCTGCACAAGAAGAAAGCCTGAACTGTGCTGAACAACTGTCTTGAGGGCACATCCAGAGCCAAGTTTATCTCTCTCATGTTCCTCCTTTTATTGTTTTTGTTACTGTACATATTTCAGTGATGTCAGGATTTTTTTTAAGCCTCCACCTTAGGGGAAGCTCAAGAAATGGTCTGTGTTAGCACTGCTGAGGCCAAGACAGTTTCATGCATATAAGCCTGGCTGTTTATTGATCCCTTGGAATGAGAAACCAATTGGAATATCCTGGCTGTAAGAAATATAACCCTTGACCAGCCAAAGTCATTTTGTCTGCCTTCCCTGTTGAAAGAAGCACATTTAAAATTTCTCACCTGGGAGAAACTTCTTGGAAAGAATATTTCATGCAAAAGAATACACTTCTTGGACCTGAGTTGCAATTTGGATTAGAAAAAAATGACCTCGTTTTGTCTGAGCATATATTTTTGTTAGAAGCCATTCTGAGAACAAGAGCATGTGGCTGGGTGCAGTGGCTCATGCCTGTAATCTCAGCACTTTGGGAGGCCAAGGTGGGCAGATCACTTGAGGTCAAGTGTTTGAGACCAGCCTGGCCAACCTGGTGAAACCCCGTCTCTACTAAAAATACAAAAATTAGCCAGACGTGGTGTTGCACACCTATAATCCCAGCTATTGACGGGGCTGAGGCAGGAGAATTGCTGGAACCGGGGAGGCAGAGGTTGCAGTGAGCCGAGATTGTGGCACTGCACTAAGGCCTGGAGACAGAGCGAGACTCCATCTCCAAAAAAGCATGGGGCATGGGTTATTCAAGGGGTTGTTGAGTTGTTTATACATGATCTATATCTTGTATCTTGGAGTAGGTTTTGGATGCATTTTGCTCCACATCCCGAATGAGGGGTTTGAAGCTTGAACTGCTATGTTGATTTAATGCTGTGGTTGCTAGGGAGGAGGCCCCAGCAAAGTTTAGAATGTTAAAATCAAGTGTTAAAATATGCTGGGAGGAAATGCAGAACAGTTCTCAATTTCCAACATGAGAGCTTTATGGATAGTTACTGGAAGAAAAAAACCTCCAAAAATTAAAGTCAGAGATTTATATTTTGTACACATTTTGAATTTTGGAGAATGTTACTTCTTCCTCCAGAGATTTTGTTTTGCTTTTTAAATTAGCCAGGTTTTATGGAATACATTCCCTAAGGAATGCTGAAGAAATTTCCAATCAAGATTCTTGTTTCTAGTGCCTTGAGGGCAACAATTGTACCCAAAAACTTTCTCTCTTTCTTAGAATCTGCCACTTCCAGAGGCCTGTGCTTGGAAGGCAGGTGACCGAGTGGCATTTGGGTACCTTGCTGGAGAATGAATTTTAGCACCTGCTCTGGGGTGACTAGTGTTGCCAGTCCTGCTAGGCAATTGGTTATGCATCTGTTGCAGCTGTACACTTTGCAAAAGATGGATGATGGGGCATGACTGCAGAAACCTTAGAAATTAAAAAAGATATATATATCATCAGGGAGATCTTGAGAATTTGCCATTCAGAGTACAACCGGGAGAAACAAGACTATTTTGAATTCACAGGTTCAAATGCAGCATAGAAGATGGAGGAAGTGGTATTTGGCCTGATGTTTCTCTCAATGTCATTGACAACAACAAGGGTATGTGCTAAAACCAGATTGCAGTGCCTTCCTGATTTCTACTGAGGAAAGCTGTGCTTCTCGAATGCTAATGTGTATATGAATCACCAGAGGATTGTGTTAAATTGCAGCTTTTGGTTCAGTAGGTTTGGGTAGAGCCTGAGATTCTTGTTTCTTGAGCTCCCAGGTGATGTTGAAGCTACAGGTGCAGGATCCACCTCCTCCCTCACTCTTGCCAGGAGAATACCCACCATCTTTCCAATGTCTATCAGACTAGGCTGAGCACTTCCTCTAAGATCTGCTGAATCCTGGATGCTCAAGTTTGCAACACAAAGAAAAGAACCAAAAGGTGGAAACTCCCCTGGGAAGAGATGGGGTTCTCTGAGGTAGAATCAGGGAGGGAACCCAAATGGAAGCAGGGACCCTGAAGGAGGGAGCTGGATGGAGAAAACAGGGTATTAGCAAGACAAAGGACAGGGAGGGATGTCTCCATAGGAAACTGAAGCCCTTTACAACCTCCACCTTCCAAAGACTCAAGTCTGCAAGGCTGTCCTTCCACAATAGAATTCAATGGTTAAATGAAATCTACTTAGGACTTCTATTTCTCACTCATGGTAATGCTACTTTGAGCTACATCTGAACTTTCAATAAATAACTTTCTCCTAGCACCACTATAATCTCGTTATCATACCTATATCAGCAGGACACAATGGGGTACCAACAGAAAACCCCTTCATTTTCTCTTACTGTTGTCTTTCAACCCCAATCCTCCGTGACCTTGGACAGTATCTAGGGCCAAGTGCATAGCTTTTCTGATTACTTCCAGGTAATGATGTACATGCTTATCATCAGATATTAAAAACTTCAAAAACAACCTGATCTCAAAACTGTAATCTCTCAACCTATTTCAAGCTTCTCTCTCTCTAGCTCAGACCAGACTCCTGCAGACACCTGCAGGGAAAGAAGGTGTGAACAATTCCATGCTCTCCCCCCGCTGCTCTGCTGCTTCGGGTTCAGGTTGGACTGGGAGAGGGCAGAGGAGCAGCTAGGGGAGTCAGGAAGTTTTCACCTGAGCTGTTGGAATCTGCAGTTAGGAATCTGCCCTCTGTGTGACCTGAGTCCTAACTCAGCTGTCTGCTAGTTCCCAGGATAATTCCAACAGGAGCACTTACCAAGTAACGACCTCAATCAGCACTCTTCTAGATGTCACGGGAAATGAACATCCTCAAAGTAAGTCTCATTGCAGAGTAATTCAGAGTTGGCAACTTGATTTTTCTCTTTCTTGGTCTCATAAACTGTTCTGCCTCTAGGAAAGCTATATAAATTCCCACTAAAAGCGGCCCTTGCCTTGAAGACTAGTTTGCAGGCATGAGACCTTTCCCTGGGTTACTGGCAGCCCTTTAATTCACCTATGAAGCCTCTTTGTCCTGCAGTCACGGGTCCAAGAAGACGGCTCAGGATAGGCATCCCCACATTTTTTTGCTCAAGATATATAGATGACTGGAAGTGGAACTATGCAAACTGCTAAAACTTTCAGACCCCTCTTAAGAATTTGTAGGATAATGTCTACAAAGTACATTCTAGGTTTAGCATAAGATACTACGGGGAAAAGAAAGAAGAGAAAAAGAGAAGGAAGAACACTCCCCAAAAGTCCAACCTCGGAGGCTCCGTGGGTTTCTGGTCAGGCTGCCCTGATGCTCAGAGGACAAACATCGACGTGGGGCCAGTGTGAGGTGCTGACCCTTGGCCAGACGGGCTGGATTATATTCACGCCTCGGTTCCTGCTCGCTGAGTAAGAATGAACCCTTAATGCTTTGCTGCCATTCACAAGAGGGCATCAGGTTTTAAAGATTCTTTTGCTGTGGGTTGAATTGTGTCTCCCCTATGCTCCCCCCAAAAGATAGGAAGTCCTAACCTCCATACTACAGATGCGATCTTATTTGGAAATAGAGTCATTGCAGATGCAGTTTAGGTCAGACTGGAGTAGGGCAGGCCCCAAATCTAGTAAGACTGGTGTCCTTAGAAGAAGGCAGCCCTGGGCAGACAGAGACACACTGGGAGAGCTCCAAGTGACGACGAGGCCAGAACCAAAGACAGCCAGAGGATGCTGAAGGCAGAGATGTAGGAAGGGACAAAGAAGGATCCTCCCTTAGGGCTTTCAGAGGGAGCGTGGCCCTGCCAACACCTCAATTTCCAACTTTTGGCCTCCAGAACTGAGAGGTACATTTCTGTTGTTTTAAGCAATGCAGTTTGTGGTGCTTTGTTATGGCAACCCAAGGAAACTAATACACCTCACACGGCCCTTACAGAAGGATGGTAATTGCATTTGCTTGCGAGCATATCTGATCTCACTCAATAGACTGGAAGCTCCTAAGGTTCCCTGGAGCCCATTGCCTAACACAGAACAAACACAGTGCATGCCAGTAAATTTTGGTTGAATGAACAAATGTAGGATTTTCAATCTTAATGGTAGATTAAATACAAACAAAATATAAGAATTAACAAGGGAGAAAGGCCTACCTAGATTGGTGTGTATATTTCATTCACAACAACATTATATAATCTTGTTTATGATTTGCATAAATGAGCTATTATGCCATAATTTGAAACTCAAATCGGTGGCGTCTCCCTGCAACATGAATGAGATGAAACAAGTCTTCCTCTCCTCTCTGCATGTTAAAAATGATTGCTGTGTTAGTCCAATGATAGATCCCGGTCTTCACTGTCTCGTAACGTCTCAGCATCTTTTCTGGTTTCTCACTGGGGCTGGAATAGCTGCTGAGGGACTCTTCCTGCCTGTGAGATTTACATTATTTGAGATTTAAAGCAAACACTATTTCAAAACTAGCAGTAACTTCAATAATTGGCGGAAGTTAATGCCCCAAGGTGGAATCTCAGGTCATCAATTTAACCTACCTGGTTCTTAATCTCCAGAAAATAGCTGGCCTCTGGATCATTGCTGTATACTTAAGAGGCCATGACAGAAGAGTCCCAGGGCCTTGGAAAAGATGTGTGGTGATCATCTCATTGGGACTTTATTTTTTCATGGATTCCTTTCTGAATAGCAACTTAGCACATACACAGTTGAGAGGGATAACTGCATGTATGTGTGTGCATGTGTGTTCATGCATGGAGCACAAGCAGCAGAAGAGAAGGATTGGAGGACCCATATTGCAATCACTTATGGGAGGATGTGTAAGAAAATACATGGGAGATAAGAAAAAGAAAACCTAATTAATTAGAATTAATCATTAATTGCAAATTATTAACCAATTCCTTTAATAATTTTGTCTCTCTTTTCACAATTCTTTATCTTTTGTATTTAAAGATTCTGGTTCCATTTGGTGATATTCATTTGCTTCTTATTCAAATGAGATGACCAGGGATAGTTTGGGGGAATTCTTTTTGGACCCTGACAGAGCTCATGTCTTTCAATCCTATCCTTAAATTCACACCCATATCTTCTTCAGGCCAACTTTAATTCAGTCCAACACATATGGGTTGATTTCCTATCTTATGCCAGGCTCAGTGCTTGACAGTTGAATACGAAGATGAGTAACACACAGCTCCAGATTATGAGGAGTTTCTAATCTGGCAAGGGGATGAGATGCATTACCTAGGTGTGACAGGGACCTTTCATTTTCTGTCCTTACGGGTGATCTTTGCCAATCCCTGGAGGGCAATCAAGAGGTTAAGACATATTGCCTCCCAAATCTGGAGTCTTCTCTAGCTTCTCCCGGGTTGTGAGTCTCTTCTATGCAGCTGATCCTACAGGTGATCTCAAAAGCATCCCACCCAGAGGGTTGTACAGGCCCATTTCTCTTTGGGCCAACCTACACTTTAGACCTTGCCAAATTCAATACTTGAGCCTACAATTTAGACACATGGAATTCTCTACCGAATGGCTATTGGTTTGGAGTTTCCGTTTGGGTTCTAACCAATTGAGCAATGGTGCAAGCGTTCCCCAGGGGGAACAAAAAGTGAGATCTATTTTATTGTAGATGCAGCAAGTGCCCAGTGACCTCGAGAACATAGGGCTCCTGGGCAATGCTGGACTGCAGCATTGTGGGGCCCCTGGAACCAAAATCTACCTTCCGATTCCTTCCACCAGAATGGAAGTTATATGGCTCCCAGTGAATATCAGGCTGACCTCATTGAGTCATAAATGAAGGAGAAAGATGAGATAGAAGGGAGGGGAGAGCCTGTCTGGGCTTCCCAATAACAGGCCTGTCTGGTTTGTGACCCAGCATGGAGCCTGCATACAAAGGACCCATCCTGCCTGAGCATAGATGGGCCAAGAGAGCAAGAGAGGGGCTGAGCCTGTTTTCTACTTTTAAAGCCAAGCACCCCACCCACTAGCATGTGGGATGTGATCCCAAGAATTTCTGTCTCTCTTGGATCATGAATCAAGCCAGTTTTTGAAGAAGGGGAAAACAGTAAAATGGGGATCCCCCCTTTTTTAAGAAGGGGAAAACAGTAAAAATGGGGATCAAAATGTACATTCCCATACTTCCTTATCTTGGAGTGGAAATCTCTTTTCCTCTATGAAAACATGGATGTGCTATTGGGTAGGGGAGGCAGCTGAGAATGTTGCTGGCAATGAGGCAAGCAAACTACTACTAGACAAAAACTTGCAAGACTATTTTCAAGTATGTAGGGATTCGAGTTGAAATTCTAGGTAGACATTTCCTTCTCTTGTACCTTCCCCTTTTGGCCCTGCATGAGGAGGCTGTCCCCTCAGATGTTCCATGAGCACTGGTCCTGAATTTCTTCCCTCTGATCATCCACTCTGCAGCTATCTCCTCAGGTCTGCGGGTGCAGGAACACCACATCTGTGTAGGGAAAATGTCGTGCCTCTCTAAGGGTTGATTTAAGACTCTTGGAACCTAGAGCTTCAGCTACATGTGTAATGATGTTTTCTGCTGAGTCACCACAGCTGCTGGGTGCAGGTGGGCTGAGAACTCCTAAATAGGACCCAGGGAAAAGCTACAGGTGGGCTTGTCACCTTACAATCATCTATGAAGTTGCACCTTACTTCAGAGATCACACAGCCTGACCCTATAATCCTACATGGAGAAAGGGGCATGTTTCCAATTTGCCTTTCTTTTAGCTTTGCCTCTTAGGGACAGTGGACACCTCACTGCAGGGCATGGAAACATTGGATCCTCTTCTGCCCCTCCCAGGCCTGGCTGCCTTATGAGGCCATCAGGAGAAACTCGTTGTCACAGAGTGTGTGATGATGTCAAGTGCGGGGCAGTGCCCTGGATTAAATTGTTTGTAGGTCTTCTGATAAAAGCAGGCAGGAAAGAGGGTCTGCAGGTTGCTCCAATATAGACACATAGGTAAATGAGCTTATTCAGGGGAGGGAAGAGTGAGACCCCACAGGAAGTATCAATAAGATTTTGAAGGTTTTCAAAGAGTAAAAAGCTCAAACCTAACAGGTAGCAAGGGATGCACACTGGAGGGAGCGCTGGGGGAGGTTGGGGGAGGCAGAGGGAAGAGCAGAGGCCTTGGGTGAAAAAAGCAAATTCAGCCATGGTTTGTGTTCAGGAAAAGGGAGGGTCAGCTTTTGGCTGTGGTATAGAAAATCAGTAAGGAAGTGAGAAGACTAGAAAAGGCGAAGGGGCTGAAAGCCAGGCTGTGGAGTTGATACTTCATACAGGAGTATCCTGCAGTTATTAGAAGAGTCTGAGTAGAATGATCTGATCGAAGCAGCACTTTAGGAAGGCTAATCCATCACAGCGTGTAGGAGGAACTGGAGGAGAGACAGGCAGGAAGGCAGGGGTCGGGGGACTGTCAGCTAGGATGAGGATGATGATGGTGGTGAAAAGATGATGAAGATCGTGAAAAAGATGAAGATGAGGATAGCAGCTAAGATTCATTGTTTATTAATGACATTCATTATTCTAAGTACTTTGTATCTGTTATCTTATGTAATCCTCACACCCTCCTATGAGGTGAGACTGTTTTACAAATAATAAAACTAAAACACAGAGAAGTTAAGTAACTTGTCCAGGGTAACCTAGCTAATAAGTGGTGGACCTAGGGTACAATCCAGGTGCTCTAAGTTATTTATCCAGGCAAAATGCAATGAGCTGAGCAAAAGTGGAGTGGTGGTCATGGGAAGGTGGAGATGGATTGGAATGTCACAGGGTTGGAGGCCACCTGATCAGATGTGATGGCAGGAGAAAGGTAGGTGGATTGGGAGAAGGAAAGGTGGAAAGGGCCATCCAGCTTATTGCCATAGGTCACTGGGGACATAGGGGGAATAGCAATTAAAATAGGGGTGCCCAGAAGAGGGACTGGTTTCCGGGTGAAGATGGCACACCAGTCAGCCACCAGCATCTCTGATCTGCAGTGCTGCAATTATGTCTCTTTGTCCCTTACAATCATTCTTTACATGGCAACTCCTACATAATGTAAAGCGGATCATGTTTTTCCCCGTTAACATCCTTCAACGTCTCCATAGCTCTCGAATCTAAAAGCCAGTCTCCTTACTCTGGCAGACCGATTCCACAGGAGCTGCCCCAGCCTCTTTCTGGCACCGTGTCATAGCTTGTGGCTGCATCACTCTAACCACCCAGGCTAGTACCTTCAAATCTCTCTATGCTGTCATCACATTGCTTTCTCCTCCATGTGTCAATGTCAGAATCTTTCTCTGGGCCAAATGCAGTGGCTCACACCTGTAATTCCAGCATTTTGGGAGGCCAAGGAGGGAGGATGGCTTAAGCCCAGGAGTTCAAGACCAGCCTAGGCAACATAGTGAGATTCCATCTCTACAAAACATTTTGAAAAAATTAGCCGGGAGTGGTGGTGCACACCTGTAGTCCTGGCTACTTGGGAGGCTGAAGCAGGAGCATCACTTGAGACCAGAAGGTGGAGGCTGCAGTGAGCCATGTTCACACCACTGCACTCCAGACTGGGCTAGACAGTGAGATCTCATCTCTTAGGAGAAAAAAATCTCTCTCTGCTTCTCAATCAGAAAGACACCTATGTTGGTACTTAGGGTCCACTCTGAGAATCCAGGATAATCTTCCCATGTCAAGATCCTTATTTAGTCAAACCTGCAAAGACCCTCTTTCCATGTAAGGTGACATGTATACATTCCAGGGATTAGGACCTGATATTTTATGGGAACCATTACCCAGCCTCCTATAATTTCTGCTGCCCTCCACTTACTCTGTGCAGGAAATCAGCTGTACCCTAGGTGCCTAGAAGGGCATCAGGCACATTGTAGATGCTCTACTGTGATTTATTAAACTAGCAAATAAATGAATATAGCCAAGTGTATTTTATTCTAAAAAGTATTTTCCCTATATGTTCATAATTTAATAACAATACATCATATTGTTTTAATTCTAAAACAGTCAATAGCTTTGATATGACAGTCATCTTATATGAATGAAAACATGATTTAATGAAATGGCATTTTATGAGCTTTAGGCAAAGCAAATATTTGAATGATCTTGTTTAAATTAAATGGCTCTTTTGTGTTCAATAGTCAGCATCACTAAGTGTGTCTATCTTGCTAATACAGTGGCTTCATTATATTCTAAATTATACAATTTAATTACATGTAACTTCAAGCTGAAATATTGGTGAGGTACAAGTATGACCTTTACATCACTTATTAATGTTTTTTCAAATGACATGACACTCAGAAAAATTTAACAAAATCTTACGTTTTTGAATCGGCTTATGAATCAGCTAAATAAAACCTTAAGACACTGACAAACCCAGTTCCAACCTTTGCTTTGCCATTTAATGGCTGCATGATCCTGGGAAAGATATTTGAATACTGTAAGATTCACAGTCCCCACTCTATAGAGTTCTTGAGAAGAGTGAAATGAGTTAAGATAAGCATCTAAAATGTGCCTCCCAATTATTAGCCAATATTAGCTCCATCTTCCTCCTTCCTTTGCCACAAACGTACCAGGAAAAAAAAATTCTGTTTTAGATCTGATAAATAATTCCTGAAACCCAGCATAGCATACATAAACACACTGGCCTAAAATACATGGGCAGCGTAGCGTGTAGCCATCATGAGCCCCGCCTGCTTGCTTTCCCACTGCATTATTCCCTGAGAAATTGCCCCATGTGTTTTCTGGTGTTTGATCCTGTGCCAGAGCCATTTGGGTAGAAGAATGAGAAGGAGTTGAGTTGAGCCCTTTCAGAGAGGACACTCTCCTTTGGGCATCTGGTGATTATGAGAGAGCTTCTTGCCACAGTTCAGGCTGCACGCTGCCGGCAGAGGGAACGGAGGGACTGCACCGTCAGAAGGACAGAGACACAGAGAAGCAGGCGGAAGCATGGCGATGGCCAAGTGTTCTTTGGGGAGAAACAGGCTACATATGGGATAAGATTTTTGGAACATGAAAGAAGGTTCACTTTACCAATCTGAGGCTGCTCAGGCTGCGGTGCCAGAAGTCACACAACATATAAAGCAGAGTTTTTCCTCATGCACTCATCCCTCAGGATCCACGGGATATTGCTTCCAGGACCCCCTCAGATACCAAAATCCATGGATGCTCAAGTCCCTGATATAAAATGGCACAGTATTTGCATATAACCTACACACGTGCTCCTGTTTAGTTAAGTCACCTATAGATTACTTATACCTAACACAGTGTAAGTGCAATGCAAATTGTTGTTGCATTGTTTAAAAGTTGTATGATTTTTTCTTATTGATATTTTTAATTGTTTTTTCAAATATTTTTGATACGCGCTTGATTGAATCCAGATTGCGGAACCTATAGATAGAGAGGGATGACTCGTTTTTTTCCTTCTGTTCTCCCTTTACTCCAGCTCATTATTTATTTCATAGAATCTCAGGTTTGGAGAAGTCCTTAGAGATATTTTGGCTCAACCTCCTTCTCCATGCAGAAATCTCCTTTACAACATTCACGACAGATGGCCGTTGTGGTGTTGCTTTGTTATAATTTATTTTATTTAGTAATTGGTTTTTATAGAACAGCATTAAGTTAAACAGTTTATTTTTCAAGTCTCCATGGAAATGGCTCTCTTTACCATCTGTGTGTGCCTGTCATATGAGATTAGACCCTGGGACTTTCTGCCCCTTGATGGCCTGAACCGTTAGTAAGGGCAGAAAAGGGAAAAGGACTTACCTCACTTCTCAATCAAGACTCCTGGGCAAGATTCAGTGCCAGGGAACGGGGAGGGAAGGGTAGCAATGATTTAAAAGATATTTATTAGCTTGAGAAAGGTCATTCTGACCTTCGGTGTTGTTTCTTTAAAAATAATACTATTTGAGATTTTCTGATTATGCAAGTAACCCAGGTGCACAAACCTTTAAAAATTATTCTAAAAGCACACAAAATTACTAAATATTTGGGAGTCCTGCGATGATACTGCTTCTTCAGTTTTATATTCTGCCCTTTTTACATTATAGTGTGTCATTACATGTTCTTCCATCATATAAGTCCTAGTTATGCATCATATTCTGTTTTATAGCTGTGGAATTATTTACTTAACTGGCCCCTTCTGGTTTCCTCTCACCTTTTGCTTCCTCATGCTGGTCAGAAAAGCTGCCTCTGGCATAAGCACTTCTTAATCTGCCTTGACTTTCATCCAGACACATAAACGCTTGTCCCAACGCATTTGGATGGGATGATACAATTCCAGAGTGTTTCTTGGGAGTAATCATGGTGTTGCTGCGGAGTCCATCTTTGGGCTTTGTATAGTTGATGTGTTAATTACACTCTGTCAAGCCACAAACTTCTATTCCCCAAGCCTCTCTAGGCAAGTACAATCATCTGTGTGTCATGCTGCAAGTGAGGATAAGTCTAAATGGACCCTTTAAATCAGCTTGGCTGCCAACTTTGGCTCTATTGAACTGTCAGGGCCCAGGCAATGGCACGGCCAGCAGTCTTGGCCCATATTGACCAGAATGGGCTGTAGCAGAACTACCAGCCTCGCATCCTATGACAAACGACCCAGGACAATGGGTGGTACCTGGGCTCCCGCTCTAGGAGCAGGCAGCCCTGCTCACATACCACCGCTTCCACCCCTGTCTGGCTTTCTGCTGGCCCTCATCCAAATGGGGCATTGTGCTTTGTTATTGTTGCCGTAAGAAGTGGCAGCAGGGCCTGAAAGTGCAAGATAAACATTTGCAATGGGATTCCAGGGCATCTCCATGGCCTGATGCTTTGAGGAGGACAGAAATAGGAATACTAATGTCCCAGAATCTGAATCTGTCTAGAACTCACTGCTTATTGATGTGGGTTATTCTGCTCTGTAAGGGGACACACACACACACACACACCTCAACCTTTTAGAAGAAATCCTGGGTCAATAATACTCCACCTGCTGGTTCCATCTCTGAGTTCCCCATTCTTGGTCCCATTTGGTCCTGACTGAACTGCTGACCATGAGGCTGACCTTGGCCCTTGGTCCTTGGTCCTTGACAGTCTTGAGTCTGATGACCTCCACCTCCTCTTCACATGGCTCCACACGCTGGATATTGTCATCTTGCTTCCTCTCACATCCTTTGCTAGATATGACTGCTGGTTTCAAGAGGGGCCCTTGGGTGTCAGGCTAGGAGTTGTTGCATAAAAGAATCCCCTTTGGGTCTTCTTTGTGATGTGCTTTTTCACTGGGACTTAAGCAGTGCTGCTTGTGCTCTGAGTCTCATGATAGCAATGCCCAGGCTTTACCTTGTGGCTCTGGAGGGAGCAGGCATGGGCCTTCAGGAACCAGAGCAGGAAAGGAAGACAAATGACGATGCTGTGGTGGCCTGTGGTAGCAATTGATTCTGGCTTTCCGCTCTCTCCTCCCGAGTTATAGACCTTGTCTCCTAGCTGAAAAGACAGGCTCCTGATCCAGGCCTAGCTAATCACAGTGCCCCTTTCCCTGGACACAGCAACAGCCCAGGCGTGGGTGTGAGTCCCACATAGAGTTCATCAGAGTCTGTCCCTGGGATTGATTCATAGATGTTGGGAGAGAAAGGTGCTTCCTTTCCACTGGGTTTGCTAAGCAAGGGCTGCCATGTGGTATGCCATGGGTTACAGAGAAAACAAAGCTGGTACATAAAAGAGAGCAGAGACAGACAAAAATGAGAGACGGGAAAAGAGAACAGCACAGCGGAGGTGCTGAGCACTAGCATGGCCCTCGAGGCCGCTGTGCCCTCCACTGCTACTTCAATTACATGAAAAGCTGCAGCATCTTTCTCAACAATGGGAGCCCATTATTCTCTCATCTTTCATAAGTGAGCTTGTGATGGGCTCTGACACACATGGCCAAAAGGGCCCTGCCTAATGCACTTTCTGATGCCAGCAGGTGCCAGTTTGATTTGTGAATACAGATAAGACATCCCTCCAGGAACTTTAGGAAATAGCATAAGGACACTTTGAGGAAGACTTGTTTCCTGCAGGCAAGCAGGATGAAGTCTTCTGCCATAATAATTTGGATTATAAAAGGGAAGTATGACCTTGTTTGGTTATCATAAGCTGGTGAGCCAGAAATATGTAGGCTATTCTCTCAAAAATTCATACACATCTCTTACCAGATTGGCTTCTGGCTGGACCTCCTGCCCCCGGCCCAGGCCCCAGGCCATCAGACCTGCTCAGAAACTTGTCTGAAACCAAGCCGTGGAGGTCGCCTGAGCTGGACACACCCTCTACCTCACCCAACTCTCTACAGAGAGAAGTTCCTGCAAGAGAATTGTGAGGTTTTAGTGGACAGATAAATGTAGAGCAGCAGAAATAATCAAGAGTAGCATCAAGATTTGAGACTGGGGAGGCAGGTGTTTGGTGAATCCATTAACCTAGAGAAAAGGTTATTAAGGGAAGAGGAGGTATGTGGGAGAGACTAACTCAGAGTTAGACATATTACACACAAAGTAGGTGCAGAACGCCTGGCTCTACTGTGTCTGCTGTTTCAAGAGGTGCTTGGAAGCATAGGTCTCCATCTCAGGAAAGAGCTCCAGGCCAGCACATACACATGTGCATGTGTGTGTGTCCCCTTACAGGGCAGAATAACCCACATCAGTAAGCAGTCAGTTCTAGACAGATTCAGATTCTGGGACATTAGTATTCCTGACTATTTCTGTCCTCCTCAAAGCATCAGGCCATGGAGATGCCCCTGGAATCCCATCGCAAGTGTATGTGAAGTAGAAGTAGACGTCACTGGAGTGTAGGCAAAATAGAAGCCATGAGGGTTGAATAAAATTACTTAAGAAGAGCGTTATATTGGTTTCCCAGGGCTACTATAACAAATTACCACAAAGCAGGGGAGCATGAAACAACAGAAATTTATTCTCACACAGTTCCGGAGGCCAGAAATTTGAAATCAAGGTGTCAGCAGGGCTGTGTTCCCCGTGAAGTCCCTAAAGAAGGACCCTTCCTTGCCTCTTCCTAGCTTCTGGTAGTTGCTGTCCATCCTTGCCATTCCTTGGCTTCCATCTGCATCACTCCTATCACTACCTCCATAGCCACATGGCCTCCCGTCTGTGTCTTCCTGTCTCTGTGTGCCCTCTCCTCTTCTTATAAGCACATTGGTCACATTACATCGAGGGCCCACCCTAATCCCATAGGACCTCATCTTAACTATTTACATCTGCAAGATCCTAGGTCCAACTGAGGTCACTTTCTGAGGTTCTCAGTTGGATCTGAAGTTGGGGTTGGAGAGTGCTGTTTAACCCACTGTAATGGTGAAGAGAGAAAAAGAGAAAGCTAAAGGCAGAATCATGAGAAGCACGAACATTCTGGTGGTTAGTAGGGAAGTGTTAGCAAAGGAAAGAGAAAGAGAGAGAGAGAGAGAGACCAAGAGAGACCACATTCATAGCTGCTGAGAGGCCGGGTGGGGATGCAAGCAGGTCACTGTGTGTGACCATCAGAAAACACTGGTAATGGCAGTTGGGTGACTAACTAACATAGTTTGCCCAGGACTAGAGTGGCAGTCCAGGATGCAGAACTTTCGGTGCTAAAACCCAACAGTACTAAGCACACTGGAATGGTTGGCCACTCTACCCGGGAACCAGCAGTTCTATTAGAACTGAATGTGGGGAGAAGGCAGGGCTGAAGCTTAACGGCTTGGGGAATGAGTGAGCCTTAAGAAATGTACTTGCCTGGGGTGTGATTATGGTTGTGCTGTTTTTCTGACAATTCAACCACATTTGGAATTTTCTTACTTAGGATATGGGCTTGAGTTTTTAATTTAAAGTCTTTGGGTAAGGTCAGCTCAGTCCCTAACCACCAGACATCGTGGAACAACCAAGTTACTGGAGATTAAAGTGTCCCTCAACTGTCGTGAATGCCACTCTGACCCTCCTTGTCTGGAGGGGCCCTTCAGGGCATGCTATTTAAATGAACCCAATTTTGAAAGTTCACCTATCTCTACTGAATGTGATAGCTATCTTGCTCTGTCTTCAGAGCACTTATCTTCAAAATATTCAGCACCAGGCAAAAGCCTTGATTTTTCCTTGAAAAAGAAATTGTCAGGATGTTTGACTCCATCCAGACCTTTGCATGTGTGATTTCATTATTCATAGTCAGCATTCCTCTTCTGGCTTTTGATCGGTAGTTTACAGAATGTGTACATAAGGAGGCTCTCTTTCCCATAAACTGATCTCTTTACCCTCTCAGCCCGGAATAACTTTCCATTTATTCTTTTGATAAAGCGTTGATGCCGTGAGCCAGCATACATTAAATTTATCATGATACAAACACAGCACTACACGCTTATCCAGCCCAGATCAGCAACCAGATCACTGCCAGTGCCCCTCAAGTGTCTCTGATGATGAACAGCAAAGGGGACCTGTGGAATTTCTCATGACCATCAAATCTGAAGAAGGAATTCTTCTGAGAGCAGTTTGCAAAGTCTATCACCAGTATCCAGACTCTATTATTAGCTTGCAAAGTAGTTAAAGAAATCATCTCAGCCTTGACTCACTAATAAGCACTTTTAAATATATATCAAAAAGCCCTCTTAATTAAAATGCTTCAACTGCTTTCCACCTCTCTTCTGATAAAATGCCAATATCATTAACATGGCTGCTCAGAACCTGCCTGCCTCTCCAGTCTTGCCTGGCCCCAGACTCCTCTTTCCCTTCTGCTACTTCCCCTAAGTTGAATATTCTTCATTCTTCTTTCACCTGCTTATCTCCTACTCATCCTTCTCTTGTCACCTCAATTATCACTTTCTTGAGGAAGCTTTTCCTGACCCACCCCATGTCCCATTCACCTACTTGCCCATGATCCCTAGGATACATTAGAGACCTTTGCTTTCATAGAACTGCTACCAAGTCAAGATAGGCTGACATGTGACCATAGCAAGCACCACCAAAACCTCAGGGTGGATGAATGAGGATCCACAATGTTTGAAACACTCACCTTCCAAGGCCAAGTCCATGAACCTGCCCTCTCCTGGGAGCTCACGGTGTATACATGTATATAGATGTGTATTTATAACCCAATTATTGTAACAAATTATTTATTAGATATAGACATCCATATCTTCTCTGCATTTCAAGATAGAAGTACTTTGGGAATAGGAAGATACTGTGTCTGTTTCACCTTTGATTCTCCCACAGTGCCTATAATCTGCACTGACAGACATGAGATGTTCCATAAAGTTCAATTAATTAATGAGTGAAATCATGAGCAAATGATTTTTGAAATCATTTTTTCTTACATATTTTTGAGAAATGTAAGCATCTTCATCTTCTCCCATCAATATTTTTAGAAAGCTTCATTTTCCAACAGCTCTATTTAATAATGTAATTGAAAAGCAAAGATGTCTTTTTAAATATGTACAGTAAAAGTCTGTGATACTTTTGATCCCATAAAGAGTTAATTCCATTTAGTTCAATTCAGCAAGTATTAAGCGCCTATGATGTCAAATGCCTGTAGTGTGGCAATAGAATGCTTCATTTCAGTGGGATAATTTGGGATGAAAAAGTTCTAAACATGTTTCAGCTCCTAAGTCTGACTTCAGCAGTCACAAAGCAATTCTCCCATGTTTAGACTATAGCCATTCATTCATTTGTTCAATAAAACTTTACTGGACATCTATTAGATATGATCATGACTGCACTGAATTAGAGCTCTTGAAAAGTGTGATACAAAAGAAGAGATTGTGCAGGGTCTTGCCCACTTGGAAAGAAAAGTTAAATAGATAAAATACCTGAGTAAGAGTAAGCACTGAATAAGAGACCTGGGTTTAATTTCCCACCTCATTGTGTCGTTAAATAGTGAAGTGAGCTTAGCAAGTCACTCCATAGCTCTGGACCTCAATTTGTTATCTGTGTAGTAAGGGCAGTAGACTGGACGATGTCTAAAGAATATTAGGGATTAGAAAGTCATTGTCCTGGATGGCTCACACCAGTCACTGGAGTTGCTTGGCAGGAAGGCATAACAGCATTTTGTATTTCTAGAGCTCTGTCCCTCTCATGGGGCAAGTGATGGAAGAATCCAGTGGCAAAGTTAGGTTTAGCAGGAAGTCCTCTCCCAATACCAGGGGCCTGAGTCCCGGTGCCATGCTTTGTTTACCTCTATCGCTTGCAAGGATGAAAAAGCATCTCTAGGCCTGGCCCACTATATGGAATCTAATTTGTGGGACTAGATATTTTATTAGCATTTCCAACTGAACTAGTGATTTGGGGTTGGACAATGTCACAGTGAATAGATGATATATTCCTTAACTAGTGAGTATGAAACTGCATAGGAATAAGATTTCACAATGTTATGATATTAATGTACTTTCTAATATTTTATATGATCCATATGGAGATATATTATTTACAGTTTAGGGTAGATGTACATAGGTAACAAAAATAACTGGAGACTCCTTTTGGAGAAGTCTGCAATTGGATCAGTTAGCATACATTCCCTTACAAGTGACTCAAAACCCAACTAGCAATGACGGAAATTTTAAGAACATTTATTGTTTACCCAGCAAGATGTCTGAAGAGGGTGGTTCCAGGTGTCAGGGCCTGGATTTGTGTTTCTGCCATTCTCTTGCTTTTTCCCAGTCACAAGATAACTAACATAGCTGCAGATACCAAATCCTCACATGACTGATGACTGTAACTACAGAAAGGAAGCAGGGGAGATGAACAGACATTCCCTTTGTACCTCTCTCCTAGTATTAGAGAGAAAAACACCTTTCCAGAAGCTTCCCCAGCTGACTTCTCCTCTGTCTCAGCAGCAAAGAAAGTTTGAGAAAGCAGAAATCTGTGGTTTTCAACCTCTACTGTGGAAGGAAGACAAATGAAGAGCAAGTTGGGGATGTCTGTGGATAGGCTGCCAAAGTGCTTACCAGAATCCATCCCGCAGGCCACCCACCGTCTGTAGATATCTTTCCTCTCCCACAGCCACTGTGGGTGGAATGCTGTGGCCCGTTGAGAGAGAACAACTCCACAGGATCATCCAGTTACTGTAGCTAGCACCAAATCTTGCACATCTGGGTGATTTGTAGTCTCCATGCCATCACATCTCAGTGTAGATTCCTACGGTGTAGCAGTTGATACCTAAAAGAAAATGTATCTGCTTCAAATGCAATGATGCTGAAGTTTAATTTACCTTTCATTAAAACTTGCAATTGGAAAAAAATATGATAGGAAACACAATGGTCACTGTTTTTTGTGTTTTTTTTTTTTTTTCACATATCTAGTTTTGTTGATCTAGAATAATGAGGTTGAGAGAAGAATAAACTCCTTGGTTAGCCCATCTGGCAGCCTATAATCTGATCTTTGGGAAAATGTTCCTTATTCATGTCCCCTGTGACCCACCTGAGACGTTAGAGAAGACGCTCCCCTTAGAAATTGCACAGCCTGCGATTCCTCAGGGATCTAGAACTAGAAATACCATTTGACCCAGCCATCCCATTACTGGGTATATACCCAAAGGACTATAAATCATGCTGCTATAAAGACACATGCACGCGTATGTTTATTGCGGCACTATTCACAATAGCAAAGACTTGGAACCAACCCAAATGTCCAACAACGATAGACTGGATTAAGAAAATGTGGCACATATACACCATGGAATACTATGCAGCCATAAAAAATGATGAGTTCATGTCCTTTGTAGGGACATGGATGAAACTGGAAAACATCATTTTCAGTAAACTATCGCAAGGACAAAAAACCAAACACCGCATGTTCTCACTCATAGGTGGGACTTGAACAGTGAGAACTCATGGACACAGGAAGGGGAACATCACACTCCGGGGACTGTTGTGGGGTGGGGGGTGGGGGGAGGGGGGAGGGACAGCATTAGGAGATATACCTAATGCTAAATGATGAGTTAATGGGTGCAGCAAAACAATATGGCACATGGATACATATGTAACAAACCTGCACATTGTGCACATGTACCCTAAAACCTAAAGTATAATAAAATAAAATAAAAAAAAGAAATTGCACAGCCTTTCCAGCTCACTTCATTTTAGATCAAGGTTTTGGGATCTTGATATTGTCTTAGGAGTTAAACAGAGCTCAACGGTCATAGCCTGTTGTTGACCAGCCTTAGAGTCTATCTTGCAATGCAATTGCTTCAAAATCTTAGTGGGCTTTCTGATATCTTTGCTTCAAGTCAATTCCTGCAACCAATGTGTCTGTTTGGGTTCTTTAGGAAGCAGAACACTGAGATGCAGTTAGGAGAGCAAGCAATTTATTTTTAGGTGGTGACACTTCTGAAAGTTAAAAGTTAAGGAGGCTGGGTTGGAAAGGGAGAGGCTTCAGACTATGATGTAAATCTCACACCTGTCACAAGAGATGGGGTAGAAGTAGGATTGGGCAGGAAAATCCTCAGACTATGACACAGATCTGGCAGAAGTCTTTGCCAACTGAACAGGGAACTGCAGAGCAAAGACAGCTCATTAAGAGAGCTACACGTTGGGCAGAAATAGCCAGGCCCTTGGCTGCCTACTGTACTTGTCATTGTCTAGAAGCTGCTCAGAAACAGTATGATTTCCACTCCAAAGCGGAGCAGGATCCCAAAGGACCTGGAGGCTGTCAGCTAACCACTCTCACTGCAAGTTCTTTCTCGAAGGGAGATCTGATTAGGGCATCTCCATGGTGGCCATGGCCCAGGATCTGGTCTGGCTGCTTCATCTGTCTCCCCTCTTTATAGGCATAATGGTGGTTGTTCTGAAGCAATTCAAAATAAGAGGTTGGGTGCAGAGGCTCTATTTTGATCAGACCTTTGCCAGCAGACTTGCCTTCTTTGCCTGTCGAAGAATGCTGGATGAGGGGAGTTTGGGAACTTGGGAATGTTGTCAGCCTTATTTCTTGTTATGTCTACACTCCCCTGCTTCTGACTCCTGCACGTCTCCAAATTATGAAACTCTCAGTCAATTCAGACCTCACACTACTAACAGAACATCTCAGAAAAGTTCCTTTTCTTTCCTCCCTCCTGACAGATTTTCTCTAATCTGTGTTCATCTTTTTCTTGTAGGACTTTGCCAAAAGCTTCAAGAAGTAGCCAACATAACTCAACATCCAAAATGTCGCCTGCCATTTCCCTTAACACTACAGCCTCAGCTGGCACGTGACTGGAATCTCAAGGCATGACAAGCAAGAGTCCAAAGCAAATGTCTTGCTGCCACCCAGTAAGTGTTACAGACATCCAGCCTATTCCAGGTGGACCCTCACTGCCCTCTGCCCTGCCACCTCAACTCAGCCATTCTGTACTTTCAGATATTATCTGTGCTGCTCTATTTACTGCAACTAAATTCAAAGAAATATGTTTGGCTACAAGTAACAGAGGATAGGACGATAAAAAGGATTTTATTTAGTCAACAAGAAATCTGGACAAAGGTGGTTCCAGGGTAAGTTTAGCATTTCCATGACATCAAGGTACCAGGTTGTTATCGTAGCCAGTCTCTGGCCTTCCCCTCATGGCCACAAGATGGCTGCCACAGCTTCCAGGGTTATCCTCACCTAACAACATCCAAAGGCAGAAAGGAGGGTCACAGAAGAGTGTTATCTTTGCATGCCTCCCTCCTGTGATCAGAGAAGAGAAATCCTTCCCAGAGGCCTACTGGCATAGTTCTGTTACACTGCCTTCAGTTGCAAAGGAAGCTTGTAACATGAATCTCTGGCATTTTCATTCTTTAGAGTGGGAGGAGGACGAAGGCGGAGAGGGATTTGGTGCACAGCCAGACAGCAGTGTTTGCCATGGGATCATGCCTATTGATCTTAGTTTTCCAACCTCCAACTTGGAAATAGATAAACCATCTGTCTTCCCTTCCTGGGGAGTAGCAGGTTATGAGTAAATTATGCTGCCAGAGCCCAGAGAGTCCTTAAAACAAAGTACTGTCAATCCAAGGCCCTCATTTCATTAAATCCATATTAGTTTCTATTGCTCATTTGATGGCATCTGATTGTTCTCTGGGATGGGAGGTATTGGCAGAACAGGAAAAAGGGAGAAAATTAGCCCAAATCCACCTTCCCCACCACTCTCTTCCCCCAGTGCTGAATAGTCATGAGGTCCCCAAGTACTTGTTATTTCTGGGGAGCTAGTGAGCCGAGTACACAAGTCTGTGGCTGGGGGATAGATATATTCCAGAAAACTCTGTGCTGGAGCACTGGAGAGGGCCGTTGGAGAGAAGACATATTACTGATGGAGCAAATTCAGCCACCATAAGGAAGTTGGGACAGTATTGGGGGGCACTATACCTTCCTTAGCCCCTGAACCTACATCTTATAAAGCTGCTGATCCACCTTTCTGCACACATTATTCTTTTTTTTAAATTTATTTTAACACCAATGCCACTTGCCAAATAACCGTATTGTTATCTCACAATAATTTTATCTTCCCAATTTCTGTAATCTCAGGATTCTTAAAAGGGTTATGAGAAAATTCTCTTTCGTTTCCAGAAGATGCTGCCTCTGGAAGCAGGCCTGGTTGATGGCTGATTGCAGACTCAGAGGTCTTTAAACCAGTCAGAGTGCCTTGAAGAATCAAATGCAGCCACGTAATCATTATTGCCATTTCTGGCGGAAGCCCTTTAAATTGGTCCAGCCTTACTATGCCAAAGGGCTGGGGAAGCAAATGCAAACAACTACTTGTTCCTCTGTCCTCATGGACTTTCCTCTCACACATCCCTCCCACAGTTCTTGTTTTGGTCTTCCCTCCTTGTGTCCTCACTGCTTCGCCAACATGTCGCCACTACATCTCTCTGACACAAGTTTCTGCTTGCTCCCCGGTGGTTGGGGGCACACACACAGGCCTCCACTGACCACTCCAGGCTTCTAGAGACCTGACTCCTTGGGCCTTCTCAGGTTACTCAAGTTCATCATTACAAGCCAAGAAAAGAGGTTGTAATTGTGGATACTGCCTGGACCTGAGAGGTCCAGCTCAACTTGAACTGGCTTCTTCGGGACTTTCCTGGATCTGGCTTGCAACTTTTCTAGACCGGGGTCAGTTCCTCTGCTCCCCTCTCACATTCCTAACATCTGGCTAGTGCTGGTGTGGTTCCCAGAGATGGGAACGACGCACGCCCTCCACGCCAGGGCTGTCCCAGTGGGCTCTCTCCTCCACGGGCTGATGGGGCTTCTGTTTGTGAGCACTGATCTGACTCTGGTTTCCAAGAACACGGAAAGACTCTGCAATCAAAACTCAGCTCAGCCCCAGTTTCACTCATTTGAAAACTGGTAATCACAAGATATTTGTACCCCAGATGTCAGCTGGGGTCCTTTTGACTTTTGAGATTCAAATGACATTGGCTTCAGAGCATAGTGAACAAAAATGTGAGTCCTAGAGTCCATCAGCCCAGATCCTACATTCGGGTGCTCTTCTTACTCACCGTGTTCTGGTGCAGGTGATTTAATTTCTCTGCTTTTTGTCTATAAAATGGGCATAATAATACCTGTATAATTTGGGGTGCTGATTCAATAAACTATTGCAAGTGGAGCATTAAGAACAATGGCGAGCATACAATGTTACCATTCGCTCTGCCCCATGAGGAAGAAAGACCCTGTTGGATGAACTTACATTTCTTCTAGTAACTTTTGGCTCTGAATTTCTGCTGCAGCCAGAACAGACCAGTTTCAGGAACTGTCTTGACATATCATGCTCTCTGATTCTTTTCTGTATTGTCACCCCTTGCTCAATGCCACCTTGTTTCCTTCACTCTTCCAGATACTTTCTGACCGATAAAGTCGGGTATGCAGAGGCTTCCTGAAGTATTAGGGCAATGAGAAGGGTTTATATTGTGGCATTACACAACTTAGATTTGAATTGAAGATACTTAGTTCTTTTTTCTTTTTTGAGACGGAGTCTAACACTGTCACCCAGGCTGGAGTGCAATGGCACTATCTCGGCTCACTGCAACCTCTGTCTCCCGGGTTCAAGTAATTCTCCTGTCTCAGCCTCCTGAGTAGCTGGGATTACAGGTGACTGCCACCACGCCTGGCTGATTTTTTTTTGTATTTTTAGTAGAGACAGGGTTTCATTACGTTGGCCAGGCTGGTCTCAAAATCCTGACGTCATGATCCACCCGTCTCAGCCTCCCAAATTGCTGGGATTATAGGTGTGAGCCACCGCGTCCGGCCAGATGTTTAGTTCTTAAAAGTCCTTTGACTCCACAGTCCCCAGCCTCTAGCCCTCTCCTCATCTCTTTTCTGGTTGTCTTTTTCCTTAACTTTGCTTATTTCTCTGTTTACTTCGAATAAAATTATTAGGGCTTTAGCTTCTACACCAAAAATTCCTAGTACAGCACTTTCTTGCTCTTTAAAAAATTTTTTGTTTTTATTTATTTTAATTTTAAATTTTTAAAATATACTTCAAGTTCTGGGATACATGTGCACAACATGCAGGTTTGTTACATAGGTATACATGTGCCATGGTGGTTTGCTGTACCCATCAACTGGTCATCTACATTAAATATTTCTCCTAATGCTATCCCTCCCCTAGCCCCCCGACCCTCTGACAAGCCCCAGTGTGTGATGTTCCCCTCCCTGTGTCCATGTGTTCTCATTGATCAACTCCCACTTATGAGTGAGAACATGTGGTGTTTGGTTTTCTGTTCCTGTGTTTGTTGAGAATGATGGTTTCCAGCTTCATCCATGTCCCTGCAAAGGACATGAACTCATCCTTTTTTAAGGCTGTATAGTATTCCATGGTGTATATATGCCACATTTTCTTTATCCAGTCTATCATTGGTGGGCATTTGGGTTGGTTCTAAGTCTTTGCTATTGTGAATAGTGCTGCAGTAAACATATGTGTTCATGTATGTTTATAGTAGAATAATTTATAATCCTTTGGGTATATACCCAGTAATGGGATTGCTGGGTCAAATGGTAGTTCTGGTTCTAGATCCTTGAGGAATTGCCACATTGTCTTCCACAATGGTTGAACTAATTTACACTCCCACCGACAGTGTAAAAGCATTCCTATTTCTCCACATCCTCTCCAGAATCTGTTGTTTCCTGACTTTTTAATGATTGCCATTCTAACTGGTGTTTTGATTTGCATTTCTCTAATGACCAGTGATGATGAGCTTTTGTTCATATGTGTGTTGGCCACATAAGTGTCTTCTTCGGAGAAGTGTCTGTTCATATCCTTTGCCCACTTTTTGATGGGGTTGTTTATTTTTTTCTTGTAAATTTGTTAAATTCCTTATAGATTCTGGATATTAGCCCATTGTCAGATGGATAGATTGCAAAAATTTTCTCCCATTCTGTAGGTTGCCTGTTCACTCTAATGATAGTTTCTTTTGCTGTGCAGAAGCTGTTTAGTTTAATTAGATCCCATTTGTCAATTTTGGCTTTTGTTGCCATTGCTTTTGGTGATTTAGTCATGAAGTCTTTGCCCATACCTGTGTCCTGAATGGTATTGTCTAGGTTTTCTTCTAGGGTTTTTATAGTTTTAGGTCTTACGTTTGTCTTTAATTCATCTTGAGTTGATTTTTGTATATGGTATAAGGAAGGGGTCTAGTTACTGTTTTCTGCATGTGGCTAGCCAGTTTCCCTAACACCGTTTATTAAATAGGGAATCCTTTCCCCATTGCTTGTTTTTGTCAGGTTTGTCAAAGATCACATGTTTGTGGATGTGTGGCATTATTTCTGAGGCCTCTGTTCTGTTTCATTGGTCTATGTATCTGTTTTGGTACCAGTGCCATGCTGTTTTGGTTACTGTAGTTTGGTAGTATAGTTTGAAGTCAGGTAGCATGATTCCTCTAGCTTTGTTCTTTTTGCTTAGAATTGTCTTGGCTATATGGTCTCTTTTTGGTTCTATATGAAATTTAAAGTAGTTTTTTCTAATTCTATGAAGAAAGTCAATGGTAGCTTGATGGGGATAGCATTGAATCTATAAATTACTTTGGGCAGTATGGCCATTTTCATGATATTGCTTCTTCCTATCCATGAGGATGGAATGTTTTTCCATTTGTTTGTGTTCTCTCTTATTTCCTTGAGCAGTGGTTTGTAGTTCTCCTTGAGGTGGTCCTTCACATCCCTTATAAGTTGCGTTCCAAAATATTTTATTCTCTTTGTAGCAATTGTGAATGGGAGTTCACTCATGATTTGGCTCTCTGTCTTAAAGATAGTTCTAGTCCTGAAAAGAACTCAAGTTGCAGCTTTTTAAATAACAAAAATTCTCCTCTATATATGTTGATGATGATAACTAATTATGACAATCAAATATTTAAATGGCACTAATAATAAAATGGCAACTACCAACTATCATTAGCATGTGTTTTACAGCTTAGAAAGCACTTTCAAATTCTTTATTGTCCCATTTGAATGAATTTCCTTTTCAGTTTATGCCTGGAGGATTTGCAAATAAGGGCTTTGTAACAGAGGATGGCCACAAATACACATGCACATGCACACACATGCAGACTCGTGTGTAGCGCTCTGTTTCATGTGATGCTCATGTAAAGCTCCCTGAGATACAAGGCCTCTGTCAATCCATAGACAAAGTCATTGGTTCAGTGTCTATTGATCCTGGGTCCTGGGCTGGTAACCCTGACACAACAGGCCACCATGACGAGACATTACGGCCTTACTTTCTTAGTAGATATGTGTATTGAGTTTCTGAAAATTCAGAGAATGGATGGGCTCATCTTCCTCTGGGATTATTGGGTCATTTCTCAGCATGTCTGAAGCCGAACAGGAGTGAGGCCCTGATGAATCACAGTCAGCATGCACAGTTCAAGCAGGAGAAATCTGAAATTTCAACAAAGATTTAAGTACTTCCAAGCACACAGCCTTTCATCTTTAAGGACTATTTCACAGTGTGCATTTTATACATCTTTATAGGGTCGTGTTGCCATTCCTGGACCCTTATTTCTTGGCAAATTGGGGGTTGAGTGACATTTATAAGTGAATGCATTCAGTGGAAAGCTTGCCATGACATGTATTTCATTGGGAGAGGCCATAAATATTTTTTGCACACATCTGTATATGCATGTGATGCTTCATTTTGGAAAGCAACAATAACAACTGCGTCATTAAGCAACAGAGAGGCTAATGCGTCAGCTGGCCTAGTAGGAAAGACAAACAAGGAACATCTTGTCAAATCAAAATGGATTGTGCTTTGCCACCAGCTGCCTGCTTGTTTGTAGGTCCCACAGTTCAAGGGTTTGAATTGAACCTGCAGTTGTAACTTAGGATATTACCACATCAGGCAACTCACCAGCATCCTTTCTGCCCTCCAAGGTCCCTGCCCTGACTGTGATGGGAAGTTCCTAGATGTCCACAGTGTGGACCAATTATTGCCCAGGCCTTTTCAAAGTGTCCCTAGATAGCTGCTGAAATGGAACACACTCAGGCATGTCCCTAAGGCTCTTGGCTACTGTCATAGCTTTTAACACACTGCATTGTAATTGTCTTGTTGAGGAGGAAAATATTTTTTCCTCTCTCCATCTTCTGTTTATGGCAGAGTTCCCTATTACAAAAGACAGATTAACAAGAGAAAAGCATACATATTTATTTAATGTAAGTTTTATGTGACATGGGAGCCTTCATAGGGAAATGAAGACCCAAAGAAACAGTTAAACTTGAATGTTTTTACAGTCATTTTGATGAAGAGTGGAGCATCATGGAGAAATATGATAGGGCAAGGAGTGTGATCTAATGGTAACAAATTGGGGGAACTTAGCAAGGCCTGTTGATTCAGATTCTTCTCTGTGTCCTTTTGCCTTCAGAGATAAGGATATTCCTTTCCTCCTGGTATAGGGAGGGTACCTCCCACATGAAGTTCTTATGACCTGCTTCAGAGGAATATCAAGAAATCCTTCCTAGGTTTTATGACCTGCTTCAGGAAAGAAGGGCAGAGGAAGGTGACAGTGATCTTCCTGCTTCTACAGTTTTCTCAAATTTTTTCAGCTTAAAATACTGTTAAGTAGTGTGTCCTGAACCCCACTGTCAACTGGAGAATCATGGAGTTTGTAAATTTGGAAAGAAGAGCTTTTCTTCTTATAAAGAGTTGCAGCCTTCAGGCTGGCTGTTCTACAGGCTGGGAAGTGTAGCCTCCCACAGAAACTGAAAGCAGGCACTTCAAGAGAGGGAAGAATGAGATAGAAATGCATGCTGAATGGGTTAGCTAAGTATATATATTCAATAGGTTAAAAGAGGAGCTATAGGCCAGGCACACTGGCTCATGCCTGTAATCCCAACACTTTGGGAGGCTGAGGCAGGTGGATCACCTGAGGTCAGGAGTTCAAGACAAGCCTGGCCAACATGGCAAAACTCTGTCTCTACTAAAAAAAAAAATACAAAAATTAGCCAGGCGTGGTGGTAGGCACCTGTAATTCCAGTTACTCAGGAGGCTGAGGGAGGAGAACTGCTTGAACCTGGAAGGCAGAGGTTACAGTGAGCTGAGATTGTGCCATTGCACTCCAGCCTGGGTGACAAAAGCAAAACTCTGTCTCAAAAAAAACAACAACAACTATGAATATTCATGTAGGGGCATACATATGCATAGTAAGCAAACATCCATCCATCCCATGTTTGCTTTGGGGTGGAGCCTTGACATTTAAATGAATTAAAATTAGGCTTTTTACATCAAAAGGTGAAATAGAGGACACAGAAGCACACAGTGTGCAGCCTCTGTAAACCAGCCTGAACCAGTCCATGGTCAGCAGCCTCTTATCAGGAAGGAACGCTGGTTGTTTGTTGTGTTGAAACCACAAACAAGGAGGGGAGTCTGGCAAGTCTTTCAAAAGGGCTTAGAAACCCTTGGAAAAGAAGGTCTAATGGCCATTAGTGGGGGAGGGGGTATACCGAGGCATGTACGACCTCCCATCCCATCATGGCTAGGAACTCAGTTTTAAGGTTACCTTGGGGTTCTCTTGGCCAAGAGGTGGTCTGTTTAGTTGGTTGATGGGGTTAGGATTTTATTTTTATTTCTCATCATCAATCTGATCACATCTCAATCTCCATTATTAGATCAAAAACTCCATGAAGACAGAGACTATGTCCTATTTATATCCATGTACCCAGCATCTAATACAACACCTGGCATATAATTAATCAATAGGTTTGCTGATTGAATAAATGAATAGTCCTGTCCCAACAGGGAAAAGGAATTAATTTTTTTTTTCTGAATGAAATTATTTCTCTATGACAAAGTTCACCTCCTCGAATTTCCTTTGCCTCACTTTGTCTCTTGCATTGCATGTAGATGATGAATATTGAGAACATTTATACTTCATTTAGTCATTTTCTCCCCAAACAGATATGACAATGAATAATTTTATCATAAAATCAAATAAAAAGTGAAAGGGAAGTATATTGGGTTGGTAGCATAGAAGAAAGGATGCCTGGGGTTGCCGTGAGGCTGAGCTCGATGGAGATGTATCCTTCAGCTAAGAATGGGTCTCAGCCATCTCCTAGGGGCTATGAAATGTGGATGACTGTGTTTATCATGACTAGGAGGAACTTGTGTCTCTTAATGGGTGGGGCTCAGGGATGTTAAACATCCTGTAACATTCCAGTCAAATCTTTATGATGAAGAATTTTCTGCCATAATGCCATTAATATTCAATATGGGAATCATCTTTTTTTTTGAGGTGGAATCTCATTCTGTCACCCAGGCTGGAGTACAGTGACGCGATCTCGGCTCACTGCAACTAACCTCCTCCTGAGTTCAAGAGATTCTCCTGCCTCAGCCTCCCGAGTAGCTGGGACTACAGGCACCTGCCACCACGCTTGGCTAATTTTTTGTATTTTTAGTAGAGACGGGGTTTCATCGTGTTAACCAGGAAGGTCTTGATCTCCTGACCTTGTGATCCACTGGACTTGACCTCCCAAAGTGCTGGGATTACAGGCGTGAGTCACTGCACCCGGCGGGAATCATCTTTTATACTGTAAGTTAGTTTAACTTCAGGATATGCTGTTTGTTTCCTCCCTCCACCTTCTTTATTCTTTTTTCCCTTTCTTCGTTTTCTTCCTTATTTCAGTCTTTTCTTCCCTTCCTCCTTCCAATACTTACTGAATATCTACTAAGGGAAATGGATGGTAATGCTTACGAAAATGAATCAGACATAGGCTTGGCCTCAGGCATTAAAGTCATGCAGGGAAAGATGTGACATTTGTTTAAAAATAAAGAGAATTGGGCAGAAAGAAAGTGGAGGGAAGGTAAAGGTAAAATGTTATAGATCAGAGGAGAGAGAGATGTCCCTGATGTTTTAAATGAAATGCATCTTATAAATCAACACTTCATTATGTTTTGTAGAACTCTGTAGTTTACAAAGGCCTTTCCTATATGTTCTTTCATTTACATTAATACTCACTGTAACCCATCAAAGTTACTTTATTTGCCCTCAGATTTATTCCTCACTGTTTCTCTGCTCTGCTTTGTATTAGCAGGAGCCAGACTTTGCAAACTATGCCCCCATCCTTATTAGCTGGCTGCCAGCTGGGTTTAGCTAATAGGAAGCAATGGGAGATAGGGCCTTCTCCCTTAAGCAGCAGGTAGCTGTTTCTTCTCTGGGGGTCCACTTCCTACGAGACAAGTCTTCTGTGTCTGGACTCCAGAACTCTGCTTCTTCCCTTTTCTCTCCTGCTGAGGAGTAGTATAGCTTCCTGTTGTTGAAATCTCTGGTTTACTCCACCATTGCCTTATGACTCTTAAAGTCTCCACCACCTGAGTAAGCAATACTTTGTATTAAATTCCCTGGGCTGTAAATATCTGAATGGGATTTTGTTTTCTTAATTAGATCCTAAGTAGAAAGAAAGCAGTACGCTTACCACTTTAGAGATAAGGAGAAAGTTAAATGACTTTCCCAAGTTCAACCAGCAATAAGAGGCAGTCCAGGTCTGTCTCCTGACTCCAAATCCAGGCTTTTATCCACTGCCTCATACTGCCTCCCTTAGAGATTATAACAATGAAAATATAATACAAATAAAGACTTTTCCAAGATCATATAAAAGACGTATCAGATTAGAGAATTTTGTTTTCCCCTGTGTGCTTTTAAATTGAGATGAGCTTCTTTTGTTTTTATTGTTCTTGGGAAAAGTTAATATATTAGCTAGATTAGGAGAATGTAACACAAGTACAAATGGATATTAGCCTGACATTTGACAAAGTCATTCACGATAGCCTACTGGAACAATGCATGTTGGTACAGTCACATGGATTAGTAAATATTTGATGCAAGGTTTTAAAAAGTCCACATAGTACCTTATGCTGTCATATCTCATAATATTTCTATGATTATCATTATGACCTCACCTTGGAATGAGGAAAAGTGAAAGTCATATTGAAAATGTTTTCAGTTTAGAAAGTTTTCATAAATATATGAATCAGAGATACATTTGTCCAGGTTACCATACCCTGGCTACAAGGATATTTTAATTATCAAATATTACTAAATTAGTTACTGAATGTTACCAATCACCAAAATAACTAATTTAATAATTATAAAGCCCTATTCTCTGAAAAGACCTTATGGGGATGGACTAGGATCTGAAGTAAGGGCTTGGGGATATGGGCCTGGCAAAGACAGGAAGTGGGGCTCTGTGAGAAGGCTCAGTTTGGAGGGGCTGCTTGTTCAGATTTTGCTGTGATTTGAATCCTATTCTTTCTCCTGGAGAACAAGAAACTAAGAGTGGGAATCCAGAAGCATCAGGTCACATTCCAAGAGTGGTTACTTACACCACATCTGTCATCAGCCAAATCTATTCTGCCTTGAAACAGAGGAGAGAAATAGGAGGAAGGGCATTTGGGCCTTATTTCATAAAGTGCATGGTGTTGAATGCTAAATTATCCATGTCTTTGAAGGGCTGAGTTTGAATGAGTTCACATATACATCCCAGTGATTCTCAACTGTGGATCCTAGATAACATTTGGAAAATTGCAGGCTTGTTTTTGTTAGAAATAATCACTACAGGTGGTTCAGTATATGTTAGTTGTTACGACAGTTCCATACAACAAAGAATTATCCTAAAATTATCACACCTACCTCCTAGGTGGTACATATGGTACTCTGTTAGGATTGTCTGATTAATTCCATGAAGGTCTATACTCCTGGGGTTAAGGCTGTGGCTGGGGTCTCTCCTGAAAAAGAAGGACTTCCTAACTGTCGATTTTCTGGAGAAGAGGTGATTTATTAGGTAAAAACTCCCATAATTATTTGGTGCAAAACATCCAAGAATGTTTCTGCTTGGAACAGATGTAGGCCCACATACGAAAGAGGGTCAACGTGAGATCATATTAGAGAAGCTGGACTTATCACCAATTCCTTTGGGCAGTGGAAGTAATAAGTTGACCTATTTCATCTAACTCCACTAATGTCCACATTGTTAGGTTGGGGGAATGTGTGAGTCTTCCTTTGGTGCGTGTCTCTTAGGGGCTGAAGCAGCCTCCAGTGTCCAGGTGGTGATGGCAGTGATGTAAATGAAAGAGCTGCAAAGGAAGGCAAATCCAGAGAGGAAAAGAAAGCAACTGCAAAGGTCACTCATCTCTTCTCATTTGGGGAGGAGTCTCCTGCCATTGCCTACTTCTTTCTTTTTTTTTTTTTTTTTGAGACAGAGTCTTGCTGTCACCCAGCCTGGAGTGTGATGGTGCAACTTCTGCCTCCCATGTTCAAGTGATTCTCCAGCCTCAGCCTCCTGTGTAGGTGGGATTACAGATGCGTGCCACCACACTTGGCTAATTTTTGTATTTTTAGTAGAGACGAGGTTTTACCATGTTGGCCAGGCTGGTCTCGAACTCCTAACCTCAAGTGATCCACCCGCCTCAGCCTCCCAAAGTGCTGGGATTACAGATGTGAGCCACTGCGCCCAGCCCATTGCCAGCTTTGGAAGATTGAAGTGTTATGATGATATGGCTAGATGTTCATCAATCCTATTTCCTCTTCCTGGGCACATAGACAAAATTTCCAGCACTTGGTTTGGAGCCATATGACTGGTACGGCTCATAGGATGTGGTTGAAATGATATATGGCACTTTCAGACCTGGCCCTTAAAATCTCCTGTGAGATTCTTGACTCTCTCTCTATTCCCTATCTTCATGTATGGTGGAGCCATTCTATGGGAACAACCCAGTTTCCTAGATACTGGTTAAAGGAAAACTGTCTAGAGGAGTCACAACCAACACTGGACTGATACATGATTGCAAATTAAACTTCTGTTGCATTAAGTTACTGAGATTTGAGAGTTTATTTGTTACAACAGCATAGCCTAGTTTATGTACCACAACTTTGAAAGGGCATTAATCAATGAACTGTGGCTGATTCCTGGAGAAAAGGGTATAGTGGTGTATGACAAGGCTCTGCTTTCTGCCTGTTAATGACCTGGATGAGAACAGTGGTAGAATACTGATCAAATTGGAAACTGATAGGAAACAGGAAGGAATACTTCATGTATCTGGTAATAACATAAGAATGTTTCTAAAAATAACTAGAAAATTTTAAATACTGAACCAAATCAAATACATTTCTATAGGGCTAAATGGAAACTACTACACTTATATCCAAAAAGCCAATCTTACAAGTATAGAATAGACGATATGTGAAAAATGACTTCAAGATTTAAAGTGACAGTAAGGTCAATATGAGCTAACATGTTGCAGTTATGTGATATAATCTTCAGCTGCATTAATATAAATACGAAGTCTGAAACTGTAGATAGTAACATTATTCTATTTTTTAGTGATTGAACCAATACTGCGCTCTCTAAACACTTCAGATTAAACTTTAGGACTATCTCTGTAGGAAAAAAATAGTCACCATTATTGTAGGAGCTTGAATTAATGGTATGAGGAATAATCAAAAGAACTGGACAGGTTTACTTTGGAGAAAACTTACTTAAAGGGACCTTGATAATCACTGAAAATACATTTTATCGATATACTTCACATACCATTACACTCGCTCTTTTAAATTATACAATCCAATTTTTTTTATATATTCACAACTAGATAGATCACCGCTATCTAATTTCAGAATATTTGCATCATCCAAAAAGAAACCCTATGTACGTTAGCAGTTACTTCCTACTTCCCTCTCACCCAGAGTTTCTGGTAATCACAAACCTGCTTTAGGTCTCTATGTATTTGTCTATTCTGAGAATTTCATACAAAGGGAATCATATGATACATGACATTATATGTCTCACTTCTATCAGTGAGCATAATGTTTTGAAGATTCACCCATTTCGTAGAATGTATCAGTACTTCATTCTTTTTTATGGTTGAAAAATATTGCATTATATGGATATAACACATTTTGTTTATCCATTCATCAGTTGATGAATGTTTGGGTTGTGTCCACCTTGTGGCTATTAGGAATAAGGCTTCCATGAACAATGCTTCTACTAATGCACGTTTTTAAAACATTTTAAGTTCTGGGATACATGTGCAGAACGTGCAGGTTTGTTAGATAGGTATACGTGTGCTATGGTGGTTTGCTGCACCTTTTGACCTGTCCCCTAAGTTCCCTCCCCTTGCCCCCCACCCTGCAACAGGCCCCAGTGTGTATTGTTCCCCTCCCTGTGTCCATGTGTTCTCATTGTTCAGCTCCCACTTATGAGTGAGAACATTAATGCACAATTTTTTATGTGACATATGTTTTTAGTTCTTTTGAGTATTAATATGGTTTGGCTCTGTGTCCACAACCAAATCTCATCTTCAATTGTAATCCCCACGTGTTGAGGGAAGGACCTGGTGGGAGGTGACTGGATCATGGTAGCAGTATCCCTCCATACTGTTCTCATGATAGTGAGGGATTTCTCACAAGGTCTGATGGTTGTAAAAGTGACAGTTTTTTTTTTTTTCTTGTTCTGGTCTCTCTCTCTTTCTCTCTCTCTCTCTCTTCTGTCACCATGTAAGATGTGCCTTGCCTCCCCTTGGCCTTCCACCATGATTGTAAGTTTCCTGAGGCCTCCCCAGCTATGCAGAACTGTGAGTCCATTAAACCTCTTTTGTTTAGAAATTACCCAGTCTCAGGTAGTATCTTTATAGCAATGTGAAAATGGACTAATACAGGTATATACTTAGGAATGGAAATGCTGGGTCATGTGGCAACTCCATTTAACTTTTTGAGGAACTGCCCAACTGATTTACACATCAGCTGTACTGTTTTACATTCCCACCAACAATGACAACAGTTTCAATTTCTCCACAAACTGTCCAACACTTGCTATCATCTGTATTTTTTATTAGAACCATCCTAGTGGATGTGAAGTGGTATCTTATTCTGACTTGATTTGCGTTTCTCTAATGATTAATGATGTTGAGCAGCTTTTCATGTATTTATTCCCATTTGTATATCATTTTTTGAGAAATATCTATTCAGATTATTTCCCAATTTTTATTGGGTTATTTGTCTTTTTATTATCGAGTAATACTTCTTTTAATATTCTGGATACTAGACCCTGATCAGATATATAATTTGAAAATACTCTATTCCCATTTTGTGGGTTCTTTCAATTTCTTGATAGTGTCTTTTGATACATAAATTTTTTTAATTTTGACAAAACGTTATTTTTTCTTTGGTTTCTTATACTTTATGTGTCATCTCTAGGAAATCATTGCCTAATACAAAGCCGTGGAAGATTTAACCTAAGCTATCTTCATTGTCCATAATTTAGGTCTTTGATGCATTTTGAGTAAACTTATGTTTGAGTAAATACATTTTGAGTAAAAATATGGTATAAGGTACACACCCAACTTTATCTTTTTGCATGTACATATTCAGTTCACTATTTGTTGAAAAGACTATTCTTTAATTTATTTACATCCTGATGTATTATTTCCTTTCTTCTGCTTGCTTTGGGTTTAATTTACTATTATTTGCCTAGTTTCTTAAGGAAAAAGATTAGGTGATTGATTCAGAATCTTATTTCTTTTTTAAAATACAGATACTTACAGCTATAAATGTCCTCCTAAGCACTGCTTTCATAGCCTCCCTTAAGTTTTAATATGTTGTGTTTTTATTTTCATGCAGCTCAAATTAATGTCTCTCATGTTTTATTTTTTTAACCCATTAGTTATTCAGAAGTGTATTGTTTAATTTCTAGATATTTATAAATATTATAAATTTCCCTCTGTTATTGATTTCTAATTTCATTCCATTATGGTCAGAGAATATACTCTGCATGATTTCAATCCTTTAAAAATATATTGAAACTTAGTTTATGTCCTAACATGTGTTCTATCTCAGAGAATGTTCTATGTGTACTTGCAAAGAGTTTTTATTCTGCTACTTTTGGGTGGAACATTCTACAGATGTCTGTTAGCTCCTGCTGGCTTACAGAGCTGTTCATGACTTCTATTTCCTTGTTGATCTTCTGTCTAGTTGTTTTGTCTATTATTAAAAGTGAAGTGTTAAAGTCTCCAGCTATTATTGTTGAACTGTCTATTTCTTCAATTCTGTCAGCATTTATTCTATGTATTTTGGTGCTCTGTTATTAGGTGCATATATGCAAAAATTTTGTTTTGTATTGCATTGAATTGATACATCAATTTAGATAAATTGTCATCTTGGCAATATTGACTCAATATGTGTATATAAGGGTACTTCAAAACATTTGTGGAAAAAATGAAATTCAAAGATAAAAATAAAAAGTATAAACTTTATTTCCAATATAAGCTCCATCAAGTTCAAGATACCTTTATAAGTTATGGTATCAGCCATTTAGCTCATCTCTAAAGAACTGAGGGTCTTGGGAATTTAGCCATGTCAATGCAGTCATTTTTTTGCAATATTAACTGAAGAATGGTAGGTGCCCTTTAAAGATATTTTAAGATAAGAAAAAAAAAAAACAAACCCAGAAAAATGTCAGAAGGAGCCAAATCAGGTCTGTAAGGTGGATACCTAATGATTTCCTATAGAAATTTTCACAAAATTGTCCTTGTTTGATAAGAAGATAGGAGCATTGTCATGGTGGAGAAGAACTCTGGTGAAGCTTTCTCAGGCATTTTTCTACTAAAGCTTTGGTAACTTTCTCAAAATACTCCCATAATAAGGAGATATTATTGTTCTTTGGCCCTTGGGCAACCCAAAAAACTGTTGCCATGACCTTTGCTCTTGGCCAGTCTGCTTTGGCTTTGACTGAACCACTTCCACTTCTTGGTAGCCATTGCTTTGATTGTGCTTTTTCTTCAGGATCATACTGGTAAAGTCACGTTTCATCTCCTGTTACAATTCTGCAAAGAAATGCTTCAGGATCTTGATCTCAGTTGTTTTAAAATTTTCATTGAAAGCTCTGCTCTTGTCTGCAGCTAATTTAGGCACAATGGTTTTGGCACCTATTCAGTGGAAAGTTTGTTCAACTTTATTTTTTTAGTCAGGATTGTGTAAGCTGAACCAATTGAGATGTCTATGGTATTAACTATTGTTTCTGCTCTTGTTGGTCTTCTTCAATTAGAGTGCAAACAAGATAAATTATTTCCCTGAAAGAAGCTCTTTTCAAACTGACGTCTTATACTTCTTAGTGCCATCAAATAGGATTCGGTTCAGACATGTTATAACAAGTTAGTACAAGTTTATTTTTGTGCAAAAAGATTTTGAAATCTGTTCGTAGTTTTTTCATAATATTCATTTTCCATGAACTTTGTGAAGACCCCTTGTATGGTATATCTCTTCACTTACTTAGATATTTTCTAACTTATCTCAGTAATGTTTTATTGTCTCCTATGTAAAGGTTTTACATATATATATTTTTAGATTTTTTTCATATTTATTACAAATGGGATGTTATTGCAAATGGAATCTCTTTAAAAGTTTTATTTTCCTTTTTTCTAGTACAAAGATATATAATTGCTGTATTTACCATGAAACTAGTACTTATAAATTATAAATTTTAATAGCTTTAGGTTACTTTGAACTTTCTACATATATAATCTTACCTTCTAGAATAAAAAGATAAAAGCAGCCAGTTGTTTTATTTCTTCCTCTCCAACTCTTAAATATTTATTTCTTATTCTGGCTGCATTGTACTGGCTATAACCTTTATTACAATATGAACATAAGTGGTGATGGCAAGAGTCCTTGATTCATTTCAAATCTCAGAGCAAAATCTTTCAACAATTTACCATTAGCTGTGATGGTTGTTGTAGGTTTGGATAGGTATTCTTTAATAGATAAAGGATATTCCTTTCTATTCTTTGTGAACAAAGAGGTTTTTGTTTTGTTATTTTTGATTTTTTTGTTTTTGTTCTCCCCTCTCTGACTGTCATTTATTTCTACAACTCCTCGAGAGAAGTTGTCATAAGTGGCCTGTTCCATCTTCATAACAGAGAAGGGCATAGGATACTTAAAGCCTACCTATTCAAAGCATGAATTACAATATATTCCACAATGAAAAAGTGATGACTATCTCAATTTTGAAGTGGATTGTTAAACAATACAGGCTTTTAAAATAAAACAAGACCCCATTCCAGGGGTTGCAAACTGGTGACCAGTAGGGTAAATCTGGCTGTAGATGGTTTTATCTGGCCCATAGTAGTTTTAAGCTTTTGTTTTTTCTTAATTCTTCACCAGGTATACACAAATTTTACATTTACATCTGTGATTTCTGCCTTCTCTTTTTTAAAAAGATTGGTAACAATGGGCCTTAATGCAAAATCAGCTGGAGAATAAAGATCCCTTTTTTACAAGACATGTGCTCCTAAATTTGCCACTGATACTCACATATCAAATTTCTCCTTCTAATTTTGTTGTATAGTTTTGAATCTGGGCAGACTATCTGCAATTTGGTGAAAATGTTGTTTAGTATGTAAATAAACAAAAACACCTAAATTTTTCATGGTTATAGAATGCTGAATAATATAAATTGAATGAAAATAGAAAAGATGAATTAAAGGACGGGGCTGGGGGGAAGTTTGAACTTAAAGATTCCAAAGCAAGTGAAACCATGGTACATAGTTTAGAAAATGTTATATATGTACAACATAAGGTGGACTGTGAGGCTAACTTTAGGAAAACATTAGTAATTTGTGAGGGAAACTGACAGACTACAAAGGTTGTTTCCTTTATCTTCCTAACCTATCAATATCCCACTTTGATATTAATTCAAAATGTTTAACAGAATGACTTCTCTTATAGTTAAGAAAATTTACATATTAAAACACTTATTTCTGAGGATACAGTCTATCATTTGAATGAGAAGACCCAAAGAATGCCTTACTAAACAGTAAACTGCCTTTAAGTATATCATCTGTGATCAATTCAGTAAGACTAAGTCTATTACACTTCAATTCCAAGCATAAAATGTCTATCCGGTAAACTACAAAGAGTTCCTTACAAAAGAAGTCCATATAATTACAGATATTGTAGAATTCCAGGCTCTTCTCTGAAAAATGCAAAGGAATCAATGTTCGAGTACTACGGTAATCCACATCTTTCTCAGGTCAGACTATACCATATACTGCAGAAATGTTTAATCAATTTTGGCAGCTCAGGCCATGAAGCCCCACCACAACATCCTGAACTGTTAGAGTCTGACTCTTGGGTCGCTATTAAGAACTGCAGGATCTTCAAGGCTTTCTGGGAAGCTTTGCTCAGTTTGCAAATCACATAAAAGGGAAGAGTTGCCTTTTCCTGTTTGCCTGGCTTCCCTTCCAGGATTGCTTCTCTTGTCAGTTTCAGGCTCTTTGATATTTCTCTATTTTAAAGATTTCAAAGGGATGTGTAGGGAATGAGTCAAATGACACATACCCACCACCATTTGAGGCCTGATGTCCCCCGTAAGGTGGGTTGTCTCAGAATCCAGAAGTGGCTTATAGTCTGTGATAGAAATCCAATCCTCAGCAACTTCAGGGAGCAGCTCTGAGGAGCCACAGAAGGCCTTGTGGTCTTCCAGATCTGTCACTGTGGGCAGGCCCCACAAGCATGCTGCAACTGTATACTATGGAAATACCCTATAAAGCCATCTAAGAGTGAGAGGTGAAGCCAGTTGGACTTCTAGGTCGGGTGGAGACTTGGATAACTTTTCTATCTTACAAGAGGATTGTAAAATGCACCAATTAGCACTCTGTAGTTAGGACTGTAAAACGTGCCAATCAGTGCTCTGTGGCTAGCTAGAGGTTTGTAAAATGAGCCAATCAGTGCTCTGTAAAAACGCACCAATCAGTGCTCTGTGGCTAGCTAGAGGTTTGTAAAATGGACCAATCTGCACTCTGTGAAATAGACCCATCAGTGCTCTGTAAAATGGACCAATTAACAGGAGGTGGGCTGGGACAAATAAGGGAATAAAAGCTGGCCACCCATAACAAGCCAACCCTTCCAGGCTGTGGAAGCTTTGTTCTTTCGCTCTTTACAGTAAATCTTGCTGCTGGTCACTCTTTGGGTCCGTGCCACCTTTAAGAGCTGTAACACTCACAGGGAAGGTCCACTGCTTCATTCTTGAAGTCAGCTAGACCAAGAACCCACCGGAAGGAACCAACTTAGGACAGAACAGCCACAGGCTGCTACTGCAAAGAGGCGCAAACAGCAGAGATCTCAGCACTTTCAGCATCCGCAGGCAACCCTACATGCCACCCCCGGATGTTCCCCTTCCCCAATGCTCCATTCCCCTTCCCCAATGCTCCATCTGCCCGGTTGGAAGTGGTTTGCGGGAAGACGAAGGGATAGCAAGTGGTAGACTATCACTTGGTCCCCCAAGCACAGGAGAGGCTGGCCAGCATTTATTAACCACGTGGTGAACGGCACGTTGTCTGAACAGTCACCATCAGGTCCTAGCAGCAGGCCAGGTCAGCGCAGTATCTGGTGTTTGGGCCTGGACTTAGGGAACGCATCCATGGCCAAGGTGAGGTAGCAGAGGCAGAAAAGGCCAAGGCCAGCGGGCCAGCCAGCCCCTCAAACTGCAGCCCGCACTGCTGGTACATAGTCGTTGTGTGCAAACTTCGGCCATGCCAGCGCAGGCAGCACTAGCTGTTGGCTGAGCGCAGTCTCGACTTGGTGGCGGTCCGAAGACAGAACCAGGGGCTCAGGCTCTGGCTCCTGCTTTAACAGAAGCCTCCACGGGTGTCTGCTTCTGCGAACTGAGCTCCTCCTGCTGGGCAACTTCAGCTGCAAGATGAGTGTCTCGTCCCTAGAAGCCATGGTTTGAAAGTTATTTTCAATACAATGATTTCAATACATACATTCAATATATACATTTCAAAACATTGATTTTTGAATGTGAAACCCAACTTTTTTTATTAAACCCAAATTGTTCATGGTGTGTTATCTTTTTTGTAGGTTGCTAGATTTGATTTACTAAAATTTTGTATATCATTTATTGCATCTGTGTAAATGAGAGAGCTGGAGCTCTAATTTTCTTTTATTGTAATGTCGTTGGCAAATTTTGGTTTCAGTGTTATGCTGTCCTCATAAAATGATTTGGTGAGTATTGTCTCTTTTAATACTTTACAGAATTTGTCTATTTTATGTAATTTTTTCCACAAATATTTCATGGAAGTCACTGGTGAATTCTGGATCTAGAATTTTCATTAAGGGAAGGTTTCAATAGATACAGAACTATTTTGAGTTTGCATTTGGTTTTGATAAGTTGCACTTTCCTTAGGGCTTATTTCACCTAAAATTTTAAATTAATCGGCCCAAAGTTGTTCACAATGATCTCTTATGAGCTTTCTAGTGTCTAATAGGACCTGTAATGATGTGCTCTTTCTCAGCCCTAATTTTAGTTGTGTGAGCGCTCTCTATAGAAACTCACACCCCTGACCAGGGCTCATTTTTCTGGGCTGGCCAGCTTCAGCCCTGAGCCAACTCTAGCCTTGTGTCTGCTTTTATAAAATAAAGTTTTGTTGGGACGCAATCACACTTACTCATTTGTATATTATCTATAGCAGCACCACAATGCCAGAGATGAAGAGTTTCACAGAGACCGTAAAGTCTGCAAAGACCAAAAAAAAAAAAAAAAAAAAAAAAAAAAAAAAAAAAAAAAAAATTTTTATCTGGTCCTTTACAGAAGAAGTTATTTTATTCCTGATCTAGGCTATCAGTCTACTGAATGAACCAACTTTTTGTCTTAGTTTCTCCTCTCTTATGTTTATTTCAGTAATATCTTTTATTTTTTATTTAAATTTAATTTGCTTTTTAAAATCTTGAAATAGTTTCTCAGATAAATTGATTTCCAGTTCTTCTTCTTGACTGGCTTATTAAGCCATACATTTCCCTCTAAATAAGGCTTTGACTGTGATTCATAAGCTTTGATATATTTTCATTACCATTTAGTTGAAAATATTTTCTAATTTCCATTATAATTTTTTATTTGAATCTTAGGTTACTTAGCATTGGATTTCTTAATTTCCAGATATATTTTCTAGTTATTTTTTGTTGTTAATTTCTAGGTGAATTTTAGAGTCCCCTGGGAATATAGCATGTATGACTTTTTTTCTTTGAAATTTTTGAGACCTGCCCTATTCTCCAGCATATGGTCAATTTTGGTAAATATTCTGTGTGCACTTGAAAAAAAGTGCATTCTGAAATTATGTTCAGTGTTCTAAATATGTCAATTAGGCCACGTTTTATAATCCTGTTGTACTAATCTGTATCCTTACTGATTTACTGTTTGCTTGTTCTATCTATTGAGAGAGTTATGTTATAATCTCTCATTGTAATTGTGAATTTTTTACGTGTCCTTTTACTTCTGTTATTTTGGCTTTATATATTTTTCATACAAATATGGGTTAGGTACATATAATTTCAGAATTGTATGTGATCCTGGTGGATTGACCATTTTATCTTGTGAAACATCCTTATTTATCTCTGGTAATTAACCCTGCCTCAATGTTTATTTTCCTGATATTTAATAAATCGTAGCAGCTAATTCTTTGCTCAGAATTCCAATGTCCTATCTCTTCCTTTTTTTATCTGACCAGTGGATTCACACATCACACAATTCTTTACTTTCAATATTTAAATGCTCTTATAATTAGTACCTGCTTCCTATCAGCAATATATGGCTGATTTTTATTAAGTCTAATCTACCAATCTTTATATTTCATTTTCGGTATTTAGTATAGATGTACTGTATTTACTGATATATTTTAGTAAAGGCTATTTTTCCCACTTGTTATCTTTCTTTTTCTAATCTTTATTGACTCTTTTGAATTAATTATTTCTCATAATTCAAATGTTCTCTGTTAATATTTGTATTATTTTAGTAGTTATCTTAAATTACTGACTTTTTAGAAAATAAAACAATGCCTTTACCTCTCCCAGACAATGTAAGGACTTTAAATCTACTTCCCTCTCCATCAACTTACGTGATATTGTTGACATGTGTGTTGATTCTATATAAATTTTAAATCCTAGAGGATGCGATTGTGTTATAGAGTCAGTATTCTTTTACATTTACCCATATTGTCACTAGTTCTCTTGGTTGTTACTCCTTTTGGCATCTCCTTGCTTCATTGAGAAGTCATCTTTCTTCAACCTAAAGAATACATCAGTATTGGCTGGGTGCGGTGGCTCACGCCTGTAATCCCAGCAATTTGGGAGGCCACGGTGGGCAGATCAGCTGAGGTCAGGAGTTCAAGACCAGCCTGCCCAACGTGGTGAAACCCCGTCTCTACAAAAAGTACAAAAATTAGCTGGGCATGGTGGTGGGCACCTGTAATCCCAGCTACTCAGGAGGTGGAGGCAGGAGAATTGCTTGAACCCAGGAGATAGAAGTTGCAGTGAGCCAAGATCTTGCCACTGCACTCCAGCCTGGGCAATAAGAGTGAGACTCCATCTCAAAAAAAAAAAAAAAAAAAAAAAAAAAAAAAAGTATTTCCTTTAGTGTGAAGCTTCTGTGGTGTTTTTTTTTCCTTAGTTTTGTTTGACTGAAAAATGTCTTTATCTTCTTTTTTTTTTTTTTATAATGAGGCTTTATCTTCCTGCCTTTCTAATTTCCTCCTGGTTTTTATTTTCAAAATTTTAAGTGTGATATTTTCTAGGTGTGATTTCCTTCTATGTATCTTTCTTGTGGCTAATGGAGCTTGGTTAGTATCCTTTTTCTGTTGGAACATTGAGGGTCATCATTATTTCTTCAGCTGTTACTTTTGCTCTATTTTCTCTCCCTGGAACTCCCATTATAGGTCTTTCAGACTTTTCATCATGTCCCATATAATTCTTAAGTTTTTTTCCTGTATTTTCCATCTTTTTGTCCCTTTGTGTCAATCAATACATTTTATTTTGGCCTGTATTCCAGTTTACTAAATATCTTTTTAATAGTATCTTTTTCCTTTCTTTTCTTTTTTTTTAGAGGCAGGGTCTCACTCTATCACCCAGGCTGGAGTGCAATGGTGTGATAATAGCTCACTATAACCTCGAACTGTTGGGCCCAGGTGTTCCTCCTGCCTCAGCCTCTCAAGTAGCTGGGACAAGAGGCGTGCACCACCACACCTGTCTTGAACTGTACCTAACTGGCTTTTAAATCTATCCATTTGGAATCATGCTATGAGGATTTTTTAAAAACAGCTTTATTGAGACATTAATTCACACACCATACAATTCACCCATTTAAAGTGTATAATTCAACGGCTTTTAGTATATTTACATGGTTGTATATCCATCATCACATTTCTTTTTTACATTTAGAACATTTTTAGAACATTTTTATCACCTGGAAAAGAAACCCTGACCTCTTAGTCATCACCACTTAACCTCCCATTATGCCCACCTCTGGGCAACCACTAGTCTGCTTTCTGTCTCTATAGATTTGCTTGTTTTTGACATTTTATATAAATGAAATCATGCAGTATGTGGTATTTTGTGGCTGGTTTCTTTCACTTAGCATAGTTTTCAAGGCGAATCCATATTGTACCATGTATTAGTCTTCATTTGTTTTTATTTCTGAATAACAATACATGTACCATATTTTATTTATTCATTCATCTGTTGATGGATATTCATGTTGTTTCCATCTATTGAGTTTTATATTTCATTGATAGTTTTCAGTTTTAGAATGTAATTTGATTCTTTTTTATATTTTCTGGTTCTAACTCTTGTCAGAACTTCTTGTTAATTTATTGAACATATCTAGCTGTGTCTTATAGGTACAGTATCTGGGTTGTTTTTGTGGTGCTGCTCTGTTTCTGTTTCTTTTTCTCTCGTTTTTTTCTCTTTACCTTGCTTTGTTGTATACCTATTTATTCTTTATTGAACTCTTCAGGTATTTTTCATGAAAAATGGCAGAGAGAATTTGTGGCTCTGGATTATGCTATCCCCTCCAGAGAGGATTTACTTTGTTTCTGGCAGGCATTTCGGCAAGGAAGTTGATCACCTTAATCCAATCAAGCCTGACTTAAGTGTGAGGTGTGGTCTATTGCGGGTTCACCCATGTATTTTAGGCCTCCAATCCTGAAAGCCCAGGGTGTTTACCAGGGCCCCTTCTTCTTAGTGATTTCCAAGCTTTGACCGTTAAATCTGGAGCTGTTTTAAAAGCCCTTCTCTGTTTCTCAGACTCTTAGCTACCACTTTCACTTTGAACATCAGTAACAGCCGTTAAGTATCAAAGTGACCCTGAATTGTGGGTTTACATTTTTTTTGTTTTCTCCTCTTCCATATCTTTGCCTCACAAGTCTTACTTTCTTGATAGTTCTCATGTCTTTAAAAATATTTTAACAACATATATTATCCTGCTTCTCTGGTTATTCTCAGCCAGAAGGCTTCTTTGAAATAATCTAGTTGGCCGATGCTGGAAACAGAAGTCTACCCACAAATTTGCTAAGGATCATTTCTTTCAAGGATATGGTAAAGCAAGCATTCTTAAACATGGCTGATTAGAGTATAAATCTAATTCACCTCTCTAAAAAGCAGTGTTTCAGTTAGCCCATGGCCTTAAACACATTATATACCCTTTGACTCAGCCATTCTAATTCTGTGAGCAAATCAGAAATAAATTATTAGAGAGGCAGAAAATATATTTACATACAAGGATATTCATTAAAACTCTTAATAGAGAAAATTGGTTCTGAACTAAATATTCAATGATAAGGATGATAATTATGGTACATCTATGAGATAGAATAGTATGTGGTGATTCAAAATCATGTATTGAAAAGTATTTGATAGAAGTGTAAGAGATATAAAGAGGAAAATGATATATACTTTTCATGTAACATGATCACAATTTTTAAAAAAGTTATATGTTTAGGGAAAATGCTGGAAAGATACAAACCAATTTTTAATGAACTTAATGTTAGATGGTGAAATTAAGGGTTTTTAAACATTTTCCTCTTCATATATTTCTGTATTTTCAAAGGTTTTTGATATTGAATGTGTACTATTTTTATAATGGAGAAAAAGTCACAAAAAAACCCTAAACTCACTTTTAATCTGGCGGATTATATTCCATTCTTTTAATACAGACTTTAGCAAGCTAGAAATTCTTTACATTTTTAAGGTCTTAGAAATTAAGACGAAGACACTTGCAGAAAACCACATGGGATGTTGCTGGAGAGATGACAGTGAGCAGCTTCATCATGCTCCAGAGAGCAGTGGGCTGCATGACTCTAGTTGTCGTTTCAATAGTTGACAGAGGTTTCCGCCTTTGCAGACTTGGTGGTCTTCAGACTCTTATTGATTGAAAAAATACTTCTCTACACAAGTACAACAGATTTTGGAGTCTTTTTCATTGTGAAAGGCATATATCCAACCAGATTTTATTAGCTACAGTTTTTGTTTTCAAAACCTCTGGGTGTTATTAGGGAAATTCTCTTCTTGAAATTTGAAATTGATTTTCCAGCTGGATGCGGTGGCTCACGCCTGTAATCCCAGCACTTTGGGAAGCTGAGGCAGACAGATCACTTGAGGCCAAGAGTTCCAGACCAGCCTGGCTAACATGGTGAAATCCCATATCTACCAAAAAATTAGCCAGGCGTGGAGGTGTGTGCTTGTAGTCCCAGCTACTCGGGAGGCTGAGGCAAGAGAATTGCTCGAACCTGGGAGGCGGAGGTTGCAGTGAGCCAAGATTGCGCTGCTGCACTCCAGCCTGGGTGACAAAGTCAGACTTTGTCTCAAAAAAGGAAAAAAAGCAGAACAAACAAACATAAAAACTTCAAATCCATTTTCATAAGAACCAATTTTTCCCACTGTTCTTTACAGAACAGGTCATTTATGGGGGGATCTTATCTTTGAAGAGGGAGGGTAAGAAGAGGCAGTTTGGTTATTTGACTGATTACATAGCAACTCCATATGGGATATTTTATTTCACATTCTTGAGTTAATCCTTAATTAATTTCTCATATCTGACCTCTGTTTTCTTTGAAATGTTGGTGAACCCGTCTTCTTCCCACCCACCCCAACACTTTACTTTCTTCCCCGGCTTGGTTTCAGATAACTGGCAACCTTATGATGTTTATTGCTTGAGATATGGACAGGTTGGGAACTATCCAAAGTTTCTCATTGCTCATCTGTAATAATACTTTTCATGATGGCACTAGGATCCTAAATTCTGGTCTGATTCAGGAAGATGGTCTATTTTCATATTTAAATTGGCCTGAAAAAAGTAAGGTCTTGTTGATACAGGTAGGGGTCCACTACCCTGAAATGTTGCTCAAAAGCACATTTCAATTTTATTCAAAAGCTGCTTTGATGTGTATTCCCCCAAAGCACCTTAGCTGAAAATCAAATTTTATTTTAGAGCTTTATACAGACCAGTGTCTCTTTCTTGCTTCCTGTACACCAATAAAATTGTGTATTTCAATTTAACCTCAGTCTGCCTGTGTTTAAAATATAAAGCTAAGGTTAAGGGCTTTCACTGCTAGCAACCCTACCTGGACATCTCTATTTCTAGATAAAACCTTTTACTGAGAACATTTTATTGGTCCTGCAGCTCAACTCTGCCATATATGCCAGCCTATCCTATTAATCCTTAGCTACAAAAATATCAGAATCATTTATGAGCTAAAGTTTTTTTTTTTTAGCTTTTTAATTTTCTGAGCCTTTGTGGTATTATTTGGGTCAGTATGGTTGCTAGGGCTCTACCTCTTCCCACCTGCCCCCAACCCAGTGTCTCTGAGTTGGGGAGAAGAGTCTCAGGACCATGGGGACCAAGAGGCTTTAGGGCTGACCACCTACTCTAACTGGCTGTCTCATGCTGGCCCCTTGGCTTGATTTGGGATGCAAGACGCCCCATCACTTTCCTTTTGTGTTGTTCCTCAAGTCCTGGAATCTCACACCAGCTCACCTTGTTTTTACCACCCTTTGCTCTTCTTTGGGGCCTACTGCACTATTTCCAAATTTTACAGTGTGTTTAGTGGGAGGAGCTAGGAGAAATGGCTCTGCACCATTTTGTATAGACTAGGTGTTTTTAGCCATGTAAAAGGTTTCTTCTATTCAGACTTCTCCTCTTGTTCATAAAATGACACTCTACCTTCAGAGACCACATGTGATTTTAATGCCAGGATTCCAAGGCTTGTTCTCTGTCATATACAAAAACAATGATTGGGTTGAAGTGGTACAGAACCCATGAAATACTCTCTGGACCAGTTCTCCAGCAGAGACGCAGGATTATCTAGGACCCAGTTCCAGACGTCATATTCATACTTCAATGTCATACTCAAATGAGCTTGGCAGAAATACGTAAGTGTGTTAGAATTAGGGCCTGAGGAACCACTGTCATGCTTCTTTCTGCCCTTTCATGGTTAACAAAAACAGACTGACTGCTGAGCCAGGGATCTTTGTTTCTTGGAATATTTTGCCTCACCTGGGTTCTTGCCGCCTAACAGAAGCTTGGCTGTGTCCACATTTTTATTCGTCAAAGCAGGGGTCTCAAGTGAAGTGTGGACATCACCAGTGGGCTTTAGGAATGTTTGGTGGCTCCTGGAGAACTGGTAGAACAGACTGGAAACCTGGGTGTCTCCTGGAAAACAACTTCAGCCACATCCACTGCTAGAGTTCAGACAGAGGCATATGCTGTTCTTGACTCTTCTCTTTCATTTACCTTCCATATCTAAGACATCAGCAAATCTGTTACCACCATCTTCCAATATATCCAGAATCCAATAGCTTCTCTTCATCTCCCTTACTACCTCCCTGACAAGCCACTATCCACTCTCAGCAGACTACTGCACTAGCCCACTAGCTCATCTTTCCTCCCCTGTATCTCCCCTACCCCGGAAATGCAACTCAGATCATGAAACTCATCTGTTTAAATCCATCCAATGTTTTCCATCTCATTCAGGGTCAAATGCAAAGTTCTTCAGTGGCCTATAGTGCCTGGCATGATCTAGCCCTGATACTTCACTAGTTTCATTTGCTGCTTCTCTCCTCCTTGCTCATTTCTCTCCAGCAATGTCTGTCCTTAAACGTGCCAAGCACTCCCCCACTTCAGCACCCTTATCCTTGAATCCCCTGACTGCCATGTTCTTCCCCCACACATCTGCATGGCTCACTCTTCACCTGCTCAAATAGCAACCCTGTCAGGTTTTGCAGACCACTCTGTAAAATTCATTCTCCACTCCTGGGTTGCTCTTAACCTCCTTATCCTGCTCTGTTTTTCTTCATGGCCCTAGACATCACCCAACATAGATATGTACCTGTTTGCCTCTTTGCCCCATATGGAAATGAGAGATAGGACTTTAATGCATTCCTTCTGTGTATCCAGAACCTAGAACAGAGCTTGGCATGTGATGGGCTTCCACTGTTTAATGAATAAATGAAGGAGTAAATGAATCAGATAACCTCGTACATCTTTTCAAGGTGGAACTGGAAAGCCTCCCACAGGAACTCGTCAGAAAGAAGTAAGACCTACAAGAGTTTTAACCAGTAGCTGAGAATGGTAATTCTGAAAACAGCATAATGACTATCTTTAGGCCCAATGCCCACTGGACACATGTCTGGTCTTTGGAAAACAACAAGGCTGTAAATAAGATCAGAAAGATTCATTTACCTGAACTATAAAATATGAGTGTGGAAACAACACTGCTGTGGGAGTGTTGTTCTTCCCCGTTTGCCAGGCATTAGTTTTCCATCCTGTGTAACACAATACCAGACAACATCATTATGTCACAGTCCTGTAGGTCAGAAATCCAGGCAGTCTTGGCTATGTTCTCTGCTTAGGGTCTCATGCAGCTGATGTTAAGGTCTTGGTTGAGCTGGACTCTTATCTGGAGGTTCTGGAGAAAAATCTGCTATCGAGCTCATTCAGGTTGTGGCAGAATCAAGTACCTTGCAGTTGCAGGGCTGAGGGTCCCATGTTTTTTCTGGCTGTCATCTGGGAGCCACTTTCAGCTTCTAGAGGCACCTGCATTTCTCCCCACGTTGCCTATCCATCTTCAAGCAAGCGACAGCACCTCAAATCCTTCTTGTGCTTTGAATCTCTCCGCCTTCTCTCTCTACCATTAGCTGGAGAAAACTCTGCTTTTAAAGAGTTCCTTAGGTTTATGTTGGACCCACCCGGATAATCTTTCTTTTGCAAATGAGGTAGCATAATCACAGAAGTGATAGCTCATCATATTTACAGATTCCACTTACACTCAGAAGGACCCACACTGTGAGTCATTCTTAGAATTCCACCACACATCACAATCCAGCTAGGCACTAAGAGGGTTCCTGGGATCAGAGTGATACCTGATGGAGGAGTAGTGGTCCCCACTGTAACTGCAAGACCATTAGTGGGGGACTGTTTTGCCATGGGGCATATTGAAAGGAAATGGGCTACTGCTGGGAGTGGCAGCAAGATCCTTTAAGCCTGATAGGCTAGAGGCACTTTGCAGGAATAGGCCTGTTTATGCGCCTGTGATGATGACTTTATAGAGACCTATAGAAAGACTTGCAAAGAATTTCCAAAGGTTAAGTGATCCTGCAGGGCCACAGACGAATCAAATGTGAGTTATTACTGTTCAAGTGGCCATGTTTGTGTGCAAACAGTAGTGAGGACTGGAAAAATGTTCCCCAGGTCAGGGCAGATGTTAGTGACTTAATCTGATGAAGTCCTGAAGATCTGAAGCACCGATGACCCTTCTACGGCCTTGTCCTTTCAATTTCAAGATTATAAACCTGGTAAATAGCTAAGCCAGTATTCAACCACAGGTTGTCAAGCTCAAAAGCCCATGAATTTTCTCAAGAACTCTGCCAGCGATGGGAAATGGGTGGCACGCTCACCATGACACAGCACTCCTGTGCCCTATCGCTGACCACACACCACCTTCCTGCAGCCTAGGAATCATCACGACTGCTGTCGACTACCACTGGCAATTAAATCAGAGTTGAAATCCAGGGCAGAACTTAACTCCCATCCCTGGAGACCAAACTGTATCTCAAATTCCGGCAATGCCAGAACCAGAAAGATTTCTGCCAATTTCTTACTCAGCTGCAAAATCATATATTGTAAATGTTAGAGGAGTACCTTGACTCCCTCTATTGTTTAGTTGAATCTGACTAGGGGAAAGGAAGTTAAAAGAACTGAAATCTTTTATACATTTTTGGACTATTAAACTTATAATTCTGGGATTTTCTTCTCCTAGCTTTTCTTTTTTTTTCTTCTAAGTATTTCACTGATTAAAATGAATGAGAAAGGAATTAAAATGAATAAATGGCAGGAATATAGACCCAAAGAGGATACACTAAAGCCATTTGTGCTATTTAAACTTCTTAGAGGGAACTGATGATGTTAACATTAAGAGGCTGTGCTCTGTTCCCGCAGAGAAGCAGGGCAGCCTTAGGCGAGCTGTCAGGAAGCTCTAGTTGATAGAAGTTACTGGAAGCTCTGTAAGGCATTGCTAAGAAAGGTGGGGGGGCAGGGGGCATCTCTTGGATGGTGCAGCAGCTGTATTTGGAACTGGGAAGGCAGGGAAGGGGCTACTGGAGTGTCATGTAGTCCTATATTTTGAAATGCAAAGGTTATCTTCTTTGTATTGCTATTTCTAGGATGCATTCACATGATGCAGCCATCTCACACTAAAGATCAGGTACTTCTTTCTAGATATTTCTTGTTCAGACAACTGAGACAAAAAGAAAAACCATATTTGAGCCTCAAAGACAGCAAACGGAGGTTACTCTTAAATTGGCCTTATGAGCCGGTGATGTAACCCCCACCTACTGCACCACCATTTCTCAGGATCTGGGCGGAAGCCCCAGTGGCCTCAAGGTTTTCTGTGTGGCTGTTCTCCCTTTGGCCTGTTCTCGGCTACCTCTTTGTCAGACCAACTCCTGTTTAGTGGTGCATGGTAGAAACATTTGATAGCAATAACTCAACTTAAGCATACCCTGAGAATAACCCTTATAGCAGACACATCTGAATGTGGGTTTCAAGCTCAGGAATCTGGGAGTGGCCAACCCGGAGATTCATTCCTTATCTATGAGGAACACCTGAGCCACCAGCCCGTCCCACCCACCTGGAACCTGGGTCAGACAGAGTATCTAGGCCCTTTGTGTTGGGTTAAATTAAGGTTGCCAGATGGGGGTTGTTGGGAGAGGGTGCTAAGTGAAGGTGCTGTACAAACTGCATGCTTTTTAACAAGCAACGGTGGTTCTCTTGTCTAGCCTGCTGTCACTGCACCGTCTCTTTGGGTAAGTTTCCCACTGATAAAACCCTGCATCTCGTTTGCTGGTTCTGGGACTCTTCCTTGGCTTCTTGAACTTGGTGCTGTCCCTACTGAAGTGAATAGGGATCCAACATGACAAGTTTTCTTGTCTTAATTTAGGTGCATGCCTTGTGGGGCTCTTCTCTGTCTTGCAAACCTTATCAAATGCCCCAGTTACACACTTGCCTAGAGCCTTGTACTTTGCCTCAGTCACACTTGTGGTTACTACTTAGTAATGCTTATTGAATAATTAATTTATTGTGTGCTGTAGTTCTTTTTATAAATGAGATTGTCAATTTCTTGAGGCCAGGAATTAAGTCTCTTTCGTTCGCTGCTGTATCTGCAAAACCTCGCTCGGTATTTAATACTCAGGCAAGGGCTTGGCAAATATGTGTTGAATGAATTACCAGGAGAAACAAAAAAACTAGAACCCTGGAGCACTGGCTATGATAAAAACATGCAGCAGGTGGGTTTTGTTTTCAATGCACTTCTTCCTCTTGTAGCATCTCTCTTCCTGCATACATCCACACATGCCAGGCTCATGTTCATAGGGCTTAGCTCCCAGTTGACTGTTAGGTATTTCCTCAGCTAACGAACTGAGTTGACAATGACCAGGGCTGTTTTGAGCTATATATGGAGAATTTTAAACAACAGAGATGTTTCTAAACTTCAGCTGCTTGGAAGATTTTAAATTGGTAACCAAGGTAGTGATCTAGGAAATGTCATGTGCTACAAGGAGATTCTCCCCCATACTATTAAAGGAATCTCCAAAATGAGGCCGCATAGCAGATGGGGGAAGGTGGGAGGGAAATTTTTGTGGCAGTGGTGATGCAGGTGGAGTGAATTAGATCAGCTGTTTTTGTTTTTAACAGAAAATTGTGATGGTTGAAACTGTCTGACAAGACAGCTGGCATTTTTATTAAAGCCTCCAGCACCTACGCACCTCAATAATATGAGGAGGAGCCCTGCCTCGTTGATTGGTAGGTGGGTGGGTGGATGGTTATTTGGTTGTTTTCTTCTGGTCAAGCTTGACTTTCTAAATGTGTAATAAAGTCATAAGACTTCCATGCCTTTGCCCGAAATGAGCCTTTCTGGTCAGAATTAACTGTGTGTAGGCTGGTGCTCCCAGAGTGGTTGGTAGACATTTTATTTCCTTTTGTGCTCCCCCAGCAGGCAGTAGCCCTTTTAGGACAGGAAGCCCATTTCCCAGATCTGTGTCCAGAGCCTCAAGCCCAGCGCATCACAAGAGTCACTCCTTAAGACGGATGTGTTGATTTAAACCCAAACGAATGTTTTAGAGGAGCCACCTGGCCTGGCCTGGCCTGGCCTCTCTCACTATCAAGCGCTGGTTGATCATGGAGAAACAGGTCTGAGGCGTCTGGTGTGCGTGCGCATGCGCGCCCTTTCTCCTCCTTTTTTCCTTCTTTTTCTCTCCTGCCTTTCTCTTCTTTCTTCCTCCTTGTCTCTATCTCAGTTTCTGTTTCTGAGTGATTCTTCTCTGTTTCTCTCCCTTTTCCTCCGTTCTCTGTGACATAAAGGGTTTATAAGTTAAGTGCACAAGGAACCCTTGGCAAGAGGGGAAAAGAGGGCAGAAATCCAGCTACACTATGCTGGCTGAGGCGTAAGTGCTGGCATGGGATTTTGTCTGCCCAGAGAAGGCATCTTTTTCTAACGTACACAAAAGTGTTTTGGGGGCTAACAGCGGCCCTTTCCTTCCCTAGAATATTACCAGGGAAAACAGTCATTTTCTACTTTCCTCTGGATCCGGGCTTCCTCGTATCTCAAAAAACCCGTCATTACCCTCCTTCTCCCATCTGCTGACCAAACCTGGGCAGGTTGGAATTGCATTTCTATTGGAAACGTATCATTAAAAGAGTGTTTTGCAGAATTTAGGGCTTGTGTCTTTTTTTCTGCTTATCTTTTATTTTTGTTGGGCTCTTTTGAGTAGAAGAGCTAAACTTTCAATCATTTTCCTTAGATGTTTCCCTCTAATTTTCTCTTCCCAATTGTCTATATAACTAAACCCTCCTAAGCTCTTGTTGATCCTCTGGCAGTGAAGTTGTGTTTATATAACAGTGGTGTTTGTTCCATAATCTCTGACTGAAAATATTCAGGATGGGAAACCTTTGCCTCTGCAAGCTGCCTGACAATCAGAACTGCAGATAGGGAAGTTTGCGTTTTGGGAATGCTCTTGAGATTGAGGTCCATTTCTAATTATCTCTTGTATCTGTAGTTCCTGGCACATTGCTTAGCACATAACAGGCATTCGTAAAGACTGCTGAATGCCTGAAGAAGTGAGTGAATAAATCCTCCTCTAGCCACAGGCTATTTAGGAGACTCACACTAGTATTAGGAGTAGCTGGTATAAATCCCGTCAGGGCAGGCACTGACCCTTACATTCCACTGACCTGAGCTGCAGTGAGATGATACTTGTATTAGGCTGTTGTGAGATTCAAGAAACAGGAGCATGCTAAGGTTAACCCACTTAAAAAACATAAAACACATGGAAGTCAAGGAGACTGGAAACCAGCTCAGTATGTATAGAGAAGGTCTCCCACAAGACCACGCCGATCAAGAGAGCAGGAGAGATTGTTCCCTGACCTGCTGCTCCGCCATTGTGATGACAGTGATTTTGGCCTGCCTCTGCTATTCCCGTTGACTGCTGCTTGCTCTTCTCCAACCTCACACCTCTGCCTGGTGTCTGGCCTTGGAGTTTCTCCCAGTTTCTGTGGAGTCTCCTTTCTGGTGGCTGTCACTATAGGTCCCACCATCCAGCTCTTCTGACTGGGTTGTCCAGCTGTGTCCAAAAGAGGTCCTGCTGTAGAATGCAGAGCCCTTGTACCAGGCTGCATCAGGGACAGTGTCCTGGATGTGGCAAGCACCTCAGACAGGGACTATTGGGGCAGGCATTGGAGGCTTCCCAGAAGTACATGGGCTGTGTGCTTTGTAAAGATTGCTGCTGTATCTTGAGTGTCAAACCAGAATGCTTTTTCAGTTTACAGTCATACCTCATTCACTTAGGGCTGGCTGTCTCAGGAATACTTTTATGATACACACAAATGCAAATCCATGATGGTGCCAAACCTTGTGTAGTCAGTAAAAAGACAAAAGAACCCCAGGTTGACAATAGAGGGAGCACTTTTGAAGCTCTCAGGCAGGGGCACTTGCAGGTCCTAGAGACCTAGCTCTCCTTGATTTAGGGTCACTTTTCCTCAGCTGTGATCTCTCCTTATGTTCTTCACTCACAATGCCTGACAAAAGACGCTGGAGGTACCTCAAAAGTGCCAGAGGTGGTTTTACGAAGTTTCAGTGTCTTTCAAGAAAATGATTGAGGAAACAGAATGAGGCTATTAGGGATTGGCAGAAATTCTTTGACAATATAAAAGAAGGACATCATAAGACTCGTCGCAGCCTGGGAGGACTGCCTGATGATCATACAGAATTGGAAGGAATGATGTTGGAGGTTGTCAAACTTCAGGGGATTTGATGAGGACAAGTCACTGTCTCTTTAATGATTATGCTATAATGACTGTGTGCGTTGCTTATCTCATTTTGGGGAATGCATTCTCCCCACCCTCAAGCTATTTCCCAAGAAATGAACACAGGACAGTTACCAGGAGAAGCGCCCTCATCTTTCCTCTGTCTTCACAAAAGTGGGGCTCACTGACATTTTCTTTGCCAATGTAAAGAACAAACAGGGCTGAATCTGTTCTCTTCTTCCACGGTGAGTGTCGCCGTAAGTCCAGATACTGTTTCCCTTCTGGGGACTTGGCAGCTAGCCTGAACCTCCTGCCTGGGATTAGCAGGGACTGGGGGATGGAGGGGAGGCTGCCCAGGTCATCGTCCTTGTTGCCCTTGATCTCTCCCTTTAAGCAGCAGACACAGTCACTGGCGCCATCAATCTAGCACATTTCATAAACAGTAAATTCATTTTAAAAACCTGCTGCTGAGCAGCCATCTGTCTCCATTTTTGTCAATCTGCTGTTACAGCAATGCTAGTGTACTGTGAGGTTGTCTTTCATTAAAGACTCCTTGATCTGTTTTTTGTTTTTTTTTTTTTTTTGAGACGGAGTCTCGCTCTGTCACCCAGGCTGGAGTGCAGTGGCGCAATCTCGGCTCACTGCAAGCTCCGCCTCCCGGGTTCACGCCATTCTCCTGCCTCAGCCTCTCCGAGTAGCTGGGACTACAGGCGCCCGCCACCACGCCCGGCTAATTTTTTTGTATTTTTTTTTTAGTAGAGACAGGGTTTCACCGTGGTATCGATCTCCTGACCTCGTGATCCGCCCGCCTCGGCCTCCCAAAGTGCTGGGATTACAAGCGTGAGCCACCACGCCCAGCCCTAAAGACTCCTTGATCTGAAGGCGAGCACGTTAAACATGGAGATGAGTTGTGGGCCAGCTGACGGCATTTCTGACCACTAGCCTTTCATCACCGGAACCTGGAGTTTAAAACTTATTTTTGACCTAAAATGATGATATTGATGGCTTCTGTATCTTGCTGTGCTTGATTTACATACTTTAAGATTACAGAGTGTTCTAACATCCTAACTTACTACTGATAAGGTAGGAAAAAGACTGACAAGTCTTATTACCATTTAAGTATTACTGTAGATAAACTGAGGCACAGAGTAGTTAAGTGCCCAAGGTCACATAGCAAGGAGGAGAACTGGGAATATATCTGGAGCTATGGTCTCCCTCCTGAACAACTGAATCATCTCTCTGTATCTTTTTTTTTTTTTTTTTTAAATATCATGTGACCATTTCACAAAATCTCTACACATGGACATTTTGCTCTCCAGAGGCCAGTCTGAGCATAGCAAAGAGAATTGGAACCAGCTCTGAGCTGAGTTGTAGGAAGAAGCCAACACCTGGATCCCGAGCCAGTTTTTAATACATAACATCCTACAATGTATTCTCTTTGCAGCACACAGGACCTCTCTCCACTAATCATTTTTATTAGGAGGAAAACATATTAAAACCAAAAAACCTCAACAACATAAAATCACTGAAAGCAAGCCAAGGATTCAGACAGCACCAGACGGGATTGTGGGCAGTAGAAACACTCTCTTGCAAAGGAAGCATGTTAACTTACACTCAGGCCCCATAGGCTTGTCACTAGATGAAATAATCTGAAGGAACTCAGAGGGTATTTTCCTGTGCTTACCACCCCTAAGCACCCTTACAAGCCATTTTGGATAATAGAAGAAGAGTCTAGGTGGGAAGCTGGTTCAGAGCCCATCAGGATTCCATTATGCCCATGATGTTGGCATGCCCTGTGAACATGTTAACATTTAGACCTACCTAAAATAAGTCAGATCTAATCTCCAAGCATAGATTTCAAGGCAGTAAGCCACCCTGTTGTTCATTCCTGCGGCATCCTGGGTTGTTACCCCCTGCATTGCTCCCCTCCACCTTCCTTTGAGGAAAGTGCTTGGCTTTGACGTGTTCCCTCTAGTGTCTGTGATAATCCTCTTTGTGGCTCTTCTACTGCTTTGTTCTTATTTTGGACACATTGAGCAAAGCACCTGGAATTGGAAGGGTCAGCTTCCCTTTGAGCAATCAGTGGATGCCAAGAATAATACTCCTGCCTTATTCTTGTTCCTTGGGGTGATGATTAACTCTGTGTGCCAACTTGGCTAGGCTGTGGTGCCCCCTTGTTTGTTCAAACACTTGTCTAGATGTTGCTGTGAAGGTAATTTTTAGATGTGGTTAACATTTCAATCAGTAGACTTTGAATAAAGTAGATTACCCTCCATAATGTGGATGGGCCTCATCCAATCTGTTGACGGTCTTAAGAACAAAGACCAGTTTCCTAAGAAGCAGCAATGTTTGCTTCAACATGGCAACATAGAAATTCTGCCAGAGTTTCCGTCCTGCTGGCCTGCCCTGAAGGTTTTGGACTCAAGGCTGTAACATTGACTCTTACTTGTATTTACAGTCTGCCTACCTGCCCTACAGATTTTGGACTTCCCAGACTTCATATTTGCATGAACCATACCTTAAAATAAATGTCTGTCTACCTATCCATCCATCTACCCACTCAAACTATTTGTTCTGCTTCTCTGGAGAGAGGCATAAATACACTAAGCAACTAATACACTTAGTTAATTTCAACATTTCCTTCTCTACAAAGGATTAGAAGCTAATTAGAACATTCTGGAGCTGCCCCAGCCCTGCCTCTTATTAGCCCTGCCTCTTGTGTGATCTCAGGGAAGTTGCAAACATCACTGCCTCTGTTTACTCAACTGTTAAATAGGAATAGGGTATTTGCTGCTAGGTTGTTATGAGGATTAAACGATGTGCCACAGAGTAAAAGTTATGTTTTTAAAATTAAAGCATGTATATTAAAACATATCCAGCACTTTGGGAGGCTGAGACGGGTGGATCACCTGAGGTCAGGAGTTCGAGACCTGCCAGGGCAAAATGGTGAAACCCTGTCTCTACTAAAAATATAAAAATTAGCCAGGCATGGTGGCATGCATCTATAATCCCAGCTACTTGGGAAGCTGAGGCAGGAGAATCACTTGAACCTGGAAGGTGGAGGTTGCAGTGAGCCAAGATCATGCCACTGCACTCCAGCCTGGGCAACAGAATGAGACTCCATCTCCAAAAAAATAAAAAAGAAAAATTACTTGATACAATATCAAATCTATTGATGTTGTAGACATATAAAGATGTTCATGTGTGTTCTAGTATGTGAGGAAGGCGGGAGGAAATGTGGAATGCCCTTCATGTTGTTCCTGAATCATTGCTTCTCATTTTCTGGAGGAGTGTGGTTGGTGTGTTGGTGAAGGAAAATGCAGGGGCATTGGAGGTGGATCAATCCACCCTTAAATCCTTGTTCTCCTATCTTACCACTTCATGATTTAAAGCAAAGGATACTACATTTTTGAGACTCAGGACTTTTTAAGACCCTTAGTTCAACCCTAGCTCTGTAGAGGTGGAGGTCTTGAGAATGTGCTTAGATGGGTCCACAGAGAATTCACCCTGAAAAGGAAGGAACTGGAGGACACATGCTTGGCAGATGACCTTGATTAGTCACCACTAGGACGCAAGACTTCAATGTGCCTATTCTCCAATTTTGCCACTAAATTCATCCCAAATTGGTCAAGAGTGATGGCTATAAAAGCTTGAAGAACATTCTCCCCATTGGAAGCCTAATGAAGAGCTATAAAACCTGGCGAGTAGAGCAGCAAAAGGTGTTGGCAGTCGAGGACAAGAGGAAAAAAGAAAAGAACTGCTGTTAAATGATGAGGGTTTTTAGTGTGAACAGCTGTTGAGATGTCTCAGTTGGACACAAGGGCAGGGGCTTGGAGGGAAGCTTGGCACCCCACGGTCATTACCTGGTGGTGGTGGGGTGATCAGTTTTGACCAAAAAAAAAAAAGGTGTTTTGTTTGTTTGTTTGTTTGTTTTTCTTTTCTCATACTCTAGAGCAGTTGTTCTTAGCCAGTGGAGATTTTGCCCCCCGCCCCAGGGGACTTTTGGAAATGGTCTGGAGTCTTTGATTGTCATGAAGGGGGCTGGGGTTGCTGTAGTCATCTAGTGCATCTAGAGCTGCTAAACATCCCACAATGCACAGGGCAGCCCCACAAGAAAATACTCGGCTCAAAATGTTAGTAGTGCTGAGATTGAAAAATCCTGCTGTGGCGGCCCTCCGTGCCTTAAAGGAAGAGTAAGCAGCCCTGGTACAGACTGTTACACTGGTGGCAATAACAGCATAGGAGTTGCATTGCTTCTCATAGAAGAATAGGAGGCTTAAATGTATTTTGGATGTTTCCTTCAAGACGACGAATTTGCTTGAATGTCTTGCGTGGTGCTGTCTCACCCAAACCAGGTGTATTTCAGAACTGATTTGGAAATGACTTTGAGACCAGTTCACCTATTGCCTCAGCATGATGGTAACATACAGCCAGGACAGAGTCCATGACAGTAAAATGGGTTTGATGAAGTGACTTTGTTCCCGCTGTTCAGCTGGGGCTTTTGGCTCCTCGTTTGATCTCCCCGGTTAGAGTGCAGACTCAGAGTGGCCAAGGGCTGCGGATCCTCCCTTTCCTGGGCCTCCCTCCATTCCTCACAAAGGGCAGGACCTCAAGAAAGAAATGTTTCACAGAGGAAAGTCACCCCCTACTTTAATATACTTCAACAGGCTGACAACCTGAAAAAAAAAATTAGGACAGGAAGGAGAAAACCATCTCAGTGATGAATGTTCTAAAATTAGAGTCTACAATGCATGTATTGTATTTCTTCAGAATATTAATATACCCTCACTGGAATACATCATTGAGATTTCACTGGAAAATTAGAAAGGGCAAGGGAAGAGTTTCAGCCTGAAGGCTATTTTGAATATCTCAAGTGATTGAAATAAACAAATTAAAAAATGAATTTGTTATGTTCAGGACTAGATTTATGACAGGGCAGTACGTTTGAGGTCATTTTTACTGTGGCACATGGGGAAGCCTCAGAAGATTTCTGTGTCCCAAAGACTGTTCACAAAAATCTTTTCCAGATTCTTCTAGCTGTATGGGAACATAGAGAATGGTGTTTCCTATCGAAAATGTTTAAGAGGCTGTCACTTGTTCAAGATCATTTAGTCAGTGGCTAAGCCAGAACTAAAGCCAGCTTCCTGGCTATAAGACCATCACCCTGTGCTGTTCTGCCTGCCATTTGTCATGGTGTCTGACATTCCACCCTTGACAGGTAGGGAGATACAGAGATGATAGGTGTTTGGAATCACGCAGATGTGAGGATACAGCACAGCTTTGCTGCTCCTTTTCTGTGAGGCTTAACTTTTCTGCTTCTTGGTTTTCTCATATGAAAGTAGAGAAAATTATTTGTGGTTTACTTACTCGTGTCATGAAAACTTCTAGGCCTCGTAAAGCTCCTTATTATAATGCAATTATTACAGTGACTTTTTATAACATAGACTGGTGTTACTCAGATTGATTCACGGAACAGTTCTCAAGATGTGTTTAAGATTTTCAATAATTAATGTGTTTCATGGCTAAATAATTGTAGGAGATACCAGTTAAATCAAGGTAAACAGAATAGGAATTCTTAGAGCCTTCAATAGGCTAACAGGTGTGACTTAATAAGAGAATGTAATAAGCAGCATTTCACAAATATGTATGACCATAGAACTTTTTTTAAGTAGAGCATCTGATAATATCTTGTGGGATGCTAGTTTCCATGGGACACAGTTTGGGAATTACGGTAGGTTGATTATATTGATGTGTCCACTCCTTTTTTCTGGGCTCAGATATGTGACTTATTTTGGCTGATCAGCAGTTAACAGGCATGATGCAAGCAGAGACTGAGAAAGTCCTTGCGCATTGAGGCTTGCTGTCTTGCTGCTCTTTATAACTACAAATCTTAATCTTCCCTGGCTCCTTCATCATAACTGTTGTATTGAACCCCTGTAGACTCCGCTGGGGATGGTACCAGGTTCAAGAGGTCAAAGAAGAGACCCAGAGCCAGTGAATGAGACATGAGATTTTACTTGCTTACATACAGGGGAGAGAGTCCAGTGTTGATGGGCTGGACAGAATTATTGCATGGCCTAGTGGTGGTGGGCTGGGCAGGAGAACCACAACCACTTGCAAAAAAACATGTGGCTTATATAGCATTTTCACTTAACACCCTTTCCCTGACAGCCTCCATTTGGCAACTTTCATGCAACCCCAATCTCGGGGTCTCAGTCCCCCATACAGCCCATGTTCCACTGGACAGATAGGGAGCTCAGATGTTCCTCATGGATAAGGAATGAATCTCCAGATTGGCCACTCCGGAACCTCCTAGTTCAGAACACACATTCAGGTGCACCTGCCATATAGGGTCATTCTCAGATGTGCTTAAGTCAATGCTGTCAGTTGGCATTTACCATGTGCTAACCATGAGTATATGCTAGGGTTAGCCTGCTGGAAGAATGAGAAAGACGTGGGGGGAGAATGAGATTGACAAAGCTGAGGTCGTTTGACCTTATTGCCCGAAGCTAACCACTAGCCAACCACCACCAGAAATGTGAGTCTCAGCTGAGAGCCAACTGACCTGGAAAACATGAGTCCAACTAAGATCAGGAGAAATTTCCAACTTAAATTACAAACTTGTAGGCCTGTGAGCCAATCAATGATGGTTGTTTTAGGCCACTCATTTTTGCATGGTCAGTTATGCAGCATTATGTGTAGCAATGTAAAGCTGATACAGGAATTAGAATGGAAACTGATAGGAAAGTGGAATGTTCACACTCTGGCCCCAACTCTTTCCTTTATTCCTGTATGTAAAATACACTCTCTCCCTCCTCCCAAGATCCTTAAATGTCTCATCTAATCATAGCATCAAGCTCAAGGTCCAGGATCTCAAGGTGTAAAACAGGCCCTAATGCGGCTCCTTGGGTACAATTGCTTTGAGTTGAAGATCTATGAGTGAAAAAGATAAGAAATTTGACCTTCAAACCTAATGCAATAGGGTAAGAAAGGACAGAATAAGTATAATAGACAATCCTATTCAAAAAAGGAAAAAATGGAAAGCTAGTAAGAAGCACTGGCTCATAGCAATCCTGAATTCCATCCCTGAAAATGCTGCCAGGACCTTCTTTTCCAGAAGAGGGAATATTCTTGATTAGGCCTCGATTCTGCCTCCTGGAAGTGACTCCCCAGTCCATTGTTTTATAAGGCTCTGTTCTGTACCGTCTGAGTTGTCTTTTCTACCCCCTTGGCTACTCCTGTGTGCTTTAAACAACTTTCTTAGCCTGTTTCCGGATTGTGGAAATTAGAAACCTAGAGGTTTTCTTACATTTTGAAGAGTCTCAATATCTTTTAGTATAAACTGGTGATCCTTTTGTCAATATAGTACCATCAAAACTTTTGTGAGTTTCTTATAAATCTAATGGACCAAAAGCAACCCAACAATACTTTTAGAGCTAGATCTCTCTCTAGATCCAACCATGGTTGTTTGGGCAAGTTAAGTACTGGGAGACAGTGCTCTTAAGAATCCTAGTAGCACATTTGTTGAGCTTACAGGATCTGCTGTTTTCTGTCCTGTTTCTTTCCAGGGTCTTAATAGACGGTCTTAAAGACAAGTATTTGATTAGATCCTTGTCTGAGGCTATATTTTACTTTAAGACTCTTTTGCCAGCTGAAGAGACAGATGAAAAGCAATTTTCTTTTCCACCCAAGAAGTCCTAGTTCCCCTATGGTCTCTCTCAATTTGCTTAGGCACTGAACAGTTATTTTTATAGCCCTTTCATTTCTTGTAGAATCTTACCAGTATGCAGCAGACACTTTCAACATTATGCATGAAAATGTTATTGCTCAAATCTCAAGTTTATTAGGCACATTTTCTACCATCTGAATTGACACATGTAGCAGTTTTCTCATTTTTTTGTTGCTGCATATCCCATGTTGTCATCTTTCCATCCTCTTGTAGCAGTTTCCTCATAATTTTTCTAACCTCTGCCCATTTTTTTTGTTATAGCAGCACCCTAATTCTAGATAACAGTTTCAATGTTAGTTACTCGTTGCCACAAATAATGTTGCATGACAAGTCACCCCAAAATTCAGTGGCTTAAACAATCATTTATTTACCTCACAAGTCTGCAGATCAACTATTGAGGCTGAATTGTTCTTCTTGTCTCTGACATATTTTCTTGAGGAATCAACTGACCATCAGCAGATCCGGCTGGCCTTGGCTGGGGCCACTTGGCTCAGCTGCACATATGTGTCATGGCTAGCCCAACGAGCTAGCCCAATGCATTCTCATTAGCAGTGTCTGAGTACAAGAGTATGCAAACCTAACCATGCAAGAGGGCAAGCACAAATGCACAGGGGCTTCTCCAGCTTCTGCAGCCGTCTCCTTGTCCAAGGCAGCATAAATGATCAAGTCCAGAGCTGGAATAGGACCAGATTACAATGTTACAGAGCAAGAGGTATGGATATAGATAGACCATTAAATAGTGCTGTTAATAACCTCTGTATGCCATAGAAATTATTTCTGTGTAAATATAAGAATTTCTGCCGGGTGTGGCGGCTAACACCTGTAATCCCTGCACTTTGGGAGGCCAAGCAGGTGAATCACTTGAGTTCAAGGAGTTAGAGACCAGCCTGCCCAACGTGGTGAAACCCAATCTCTACTAAAAATACAAAAATTAGCCAGGCGTGGTGGCAGGTACCTGTAATCCCAGCTACTGGGGAGGCTGAGGCAGGGAAATCTTTTGAACCTGAGAGGTGGAGGTTGCAGTGAACAGAGATTGCACCGCTGCATTCCAGCCTGGGCAACAGAGTGAGACCCTGTCTCAAAAAAAAAAAATCCTGAGTTAGAACCTTGTGCCAGTGCCTCCCTGGAACAGAGTTCACTGATTTCCTTGTGGGTTAACTGTATCAGTTTCTTTTCCTTTTCTGGCTCTTTCATAAATTTGTTTGAAGTATTTTCAATCCTCCTACATTTCCTGCCAGTATCATCTTTTTAAAGTAAATTCCATATGTTTATTACCTACAGGGTTGAGTGTCACCTTCTGTTATTTGTCCTAAGTTAGTCATCCTACTGGGAAAAGTGAATAGCTGAAAGAAATAGAGGGAGGAGAAGGAAGAACCCGAGGGGTCAAAAATGATTGCCAAACCCAGAGGTATCTGGAGGTCAGTGAAGTTGTGAATGTGTGTAAATGTGGCTACATATGTATATATTTGTATCAGATGTAATATTTACATGAGTGTGTGTACAAGAATTTTTATTAGTGTGGGTATGTGTGGATGTGTATACATCTGTGTATTAGTGAATGTATATGTGTGTGGTAACGAGCATTCCTTCCCAGTTCATTGAAAATCACTACATGTGACCTGATTAATCATTGAGCCAGTTACATAAGTACTCACAGAGCAAAGCCCTATGGGAAAAGAAGGAAATATGAAACACAAAGTCAAAAGGGTTGTAAGAACAAAGCAGGAGTTGGGGGCTCTTACATCCCAGCTTTAATTTCCAAGTTTGAGAAATTCCAAATGGCATTAAGGACCATTTAACTCCTTCTCTCCCCACTTCCTTCCTCCGGTCCGAACATGGGGAAATATGGGATAAAAACATCCACGTTGCCTTCCCATAAAGTAATATGAAACAGAGGAGCACAAGATGGATTTTATCCCTTTGATTCTCCCACCGAAGTGTTCCATCTTTACTGGAGATGGAGGATCCGGGAGAAGATATCTAGTCCCTTCTCTGTCTCAAGAGTGGGATGTTGTTCTACTTCCTCCAAAATACTTTATATTTGAGAAAACATACCAGGTATGTCTTTGCCAAGACTCTCTTCCAAGAGGCCTGGTTTGAGTTAGGAGCTTGCATGTTATTCACTGGTTTTGTGAGTTCTCAGAATCTCTCAGTGAAGCGTCAGGAATCTGGGGTTCTTTGGAAGTCCTAATTCTAGTTCCACACAGTGCACAAAGCTCTTAAGACAGGTGGGAGATTTTCTGTTATGTTGTATGAAAGCATTTGTTGTTCCAGAGAGGAATCAGAAAGTTGACTCCACTTGATGTATTAGTGGTAATCTCTGAGGGGAAACACTTTTCAATTGTCAGGGGACGGAGAGGCCATGAGATTGAAAACTTTTGCTTGAAGAATTCTGTAATCCTAGATGACCTAGTATTACTTAGTCAATGGATAAAATTACAGAATTACTCTGTAAGGGTTAGTATTATCCCATTTCAGGATTAAACCTCAAAGAGATTAAATCATGTACCCATGATCACTGAATCGGGATAATTCTAGAAGAACGCTCTTGGGCACCTCCCTCTGCTGCCTCTATGGCAGGTGATCTATCCCCTCCAGACCAAATGGCTATGTACTTCATTTACCAGTCCCCCGTGGTAGAGCAGCAATACAAAAATGGGTTGACTAGGCCGGGTGTGGTGGCTCACACCTGTAATCCCAGCACTTTGGGAGGCTGAGGTGGGTGGATCACAAGGTCAGGAGTTCGAGACCAGCTTAGCCAACATAGTGAAACCCTGTCTCTACTAAAAATAAGAAAATTAGCCGGGCATTGTGGTGGACGCCTGTAATCCTGGCTACTAGGGAGGCTGAGGCAGGAGAATCGCTTACACCTGGGAGGCGGAGGTTGCAGTGAGCCGAGATTGCACCACCGCACTCCAGCCTGGGCGACAGAGTGACACTTCGTCTCAAAAAAAAAAAAGGTTGACTATAGGTTAGCTCAGTCTAGATTTCGCACTGTCCCCCGCTATCCACAGTCTAATTGCATACAAGGCTTAGCCTACAAAACCTTGTCTTAGATACACATTGAACCAAAGTTCCCTTTATCTCCTCAAGGAACAGTGAGGTGCAAAATTCTACCCTGTTGTTGCTCAGCCTTAGACAATGACAATTAATCTAAGAATTAATAGTACTTCATATTTGAAACTTGAGTTACTATGATTGCAAGTCTTAAAAATGGTGCATGATATGTTGATTTAGATATAATAATGTCTGTTTAATAAAAGACCCACAATGGTTTTCATACATTATCTTCACCTGAAGATAATGTTTGACTTCCCAGACCATACTTGCTATTCTATCTCAAGAAATACTAGAGAAACAAATCCTCACTTATGCATAAACATATTCAAAGGCAAAAGATTTATTTATTGATGAGAGCCTCAAATTGACGCATTTTTAGCCTTTTCTTCTGAAAAGAAAAATGTTTTCCAAAATGAGATTGCTACCAGATGTAGTGAATTACATAGCACTTTCTCAGATATGAAAAGCAGATGAAATGGAATATTCTGGTTTCTGATTCAGTCCTATTCTTATCTACACATAGCTCTTCTTAAGTGAACTTGACAGTGTTGTGGGCTGATATTAAGATGGACTACTTTAGTAAACAAGAAAAAGGGTTTCACTCCCTGCAATAGCAAATGAGCTTTATAATAGAAATTTCTTTGTGCATGGGAAGATATTACAATTTTCAACACACACTAAACATATTTGCTATTCAAAAAATGCATCTCATTACATGCAATGCACTTGCTATTGTACATTAACCACTTTTTTGCCTTGTATTGAAGACGTAACATTTTCTACTGTAAAATGTCTGCAATTTATTTTTATGCTTCTGTTTTTCCCATGAAGTAAATAGCCCTGTACTGATAAATGTACATTATGTAAGAGGTGAAATGTGCAGAGCAAACATCTCAGCTTGTTTGGGTATCTGTACAGTTTTGTGAGCAGGCAACAGTTAAAATTTTGGACCACAGCAGCTAATTTTATTAACGCAAACAGTCTGTAATTACTAGATTTACTGGAGTCTTTTACTTTGACACTCTCGGCAACTATAATAGATGTGTATGTTCTCTAAAATAATACTATTGTAGCTACAACTATAATTTTTCCTGACAATGTCTCTGCTGGGTTAAAAAAACCATAATTAATACTTTATTTAATCTTTGCATACTGTATACCTAGTCGACCATCATTCAAAATGGCAGTAGCCCAGAGCCATAGTTTCTTCACAGCTGAATGTATTTGACCCTAATTACTGCTCATTGGAAATAAACCAAACAAGTAAAAAGGGAGCTGTAACAAAGAATTCAGGCTTTAATTTCGTCTGTGATGAGAGAACTTTGATGGTCACTACTTATTTGTCTATAAGAGTTGCGGAAGTCTTTGCAGGTTAGAGAATTACAATTATCTTGCTAATGTCAGTCTTACACTTGAACATGTTTAATGGACTATTGGTGGGGATTAAGCTTGTTTTATACTTATTTTATCTTGTATTTAGAAGCATATGATTGACTGTCAGTGGTCAGGATAGGAATAGGCTGATAGGGAAAGGGTTTGTTCCCTTTTCTAGGAATGATGTAGTTTAAGTACTATTTTTGTAGAAACAAATGCCTTCAGTCTGCCTGGCTCTATGTTAGGGGGTGCTTTATGCATGCTGTCTTAATTATCGCCCTATGATGTAAGCATTAACGTTCCCATATTATAGATCTGGGACTAGCACCTCGGTGTGGTTAAGGGATGTGCCATGGCCACAAGGTCAGTGAATGTTGGGCCGGGCTTGACTCCAGTGCAGCCTGAGTGCTCGCCTACACAGTAGGAGACATTTCCAAACATTTGAAGCCTGGGAATGAAAGAAAGTCCACTTGCAAGTAGAGGAGGAAATTGGGAAGTGGTGGAACTAGAAGGACAGTGTTTTAGTGATCTAATATGTAAACACATTCACTATAGCTTGTTTAAAATGGTCATTTTCGGTGCGCTACACAGGATAGTTTCTTCAGCTACTTATGACGGGCTTGTTTAATATACATGTGAACCTTTTACCATTTTGATGAAAAATAAGTCAAGCTATAAGATTTTTAGAGATGTGGTATCTCTATTTTCTCAGTTTATGAGAAGAAACGGAGTATTATGGGAAAAGAGCTCTTATGTTTTGGAGATAAACCACCTGTTGAGTCCAATAAATAAACACAGTAGCCATTTTCTGAAAAAGGCTACAACCGCCCCCCCAACAACAACAAAAAACCCAAGAACCAACCTCAAAGTAAAATATCCCCGACCCTTACCAAGAAAAAACAACTTGTTGTGAATCATAATTTGTTGCATGGACGTTTGTTTAGTCTCATTTTCTACACAATTACTACCAACGTCTTCTATTTTTTTCATTTCATTTTTACCCTCAATGAAAATGAACAATTTATTGAGTTAAAAATAAGCTTCCCTACACTTTCAAATGTTGTTTTTGATGTGGTATTTAAATATTTTCCAACACTGATCAATGACTTTTTCTTACTGTAATAGGTAAAAAATACCTAAGCCAGCAAGAAGAGTTCTCATACAATGGAATATTATTATTATTATTATTATTATTTTGAGACAGGGTGTCACTCTGTCACCCAGGTGGGGGTGCAGTGGTGTAATCTCGGCTCACTGCAACCTCCACCTCCTTGGTTCAAGCGATTCTCCTGCCTCACCCTCCCGAGTAGCTGGGATTACAGAAATATGCCACCACATCTGGCTAATTTTTGCATTTTAGTAGAGTATTTAGTATAGATGGGGTTTCGTCATGTTGGCCAGGTTGGTCTCAAACTCCTGACCTTAAGTGATCCGCCCTGCCTTAGCCTCCCAAAGTTCTGGATTACAGGTGTGAGCCACTGTCCCTGGCCTATTATTCAGCCTTAAAAAGAAATGAAATTCTGATACATGCTACAGTATGGATGAACCTTTTTTTTTTTTTTTTTTTTTTGAGATGGAGTCTCGCTCTGTCGCCCAGGCTGGAGTGCAGTGGCGCAATCTCGGCTCACTGCAAGCTCCGCCTCCCGGGTTCACGCCATTCTCCTGCCTCAGCCTCTCCGAGTAGCTGGGACTACAGGCACCCGCCACCACGCCCGGCTAATTTTTTGTATTTTTAGTAGAGACGGGGTTTCACCATGGTCTCGATCTCCTGACCTCGTGATCCGCCCACCTCGGCCTCCCAAAGTGCTGGGATTACAAGCGTGAGCCACCGCGCCCGGCCAGTATGGATGAACCTTAAAGGGGTTATGCTGAGTGAAAGAAACCAGACATAGAAGGGCAAATGTCGTAAGATTTCACTTACATGAGATATCTGGAATAGGTACATTTGTGGAGATGCAGGGAATAGAAGTTACCAGAGGTGAGAAGGGTAAGAGGATGAGGAGTTATTGTATAGTGAGTACAGAATTTTGTTGGGGATGATGTAAAAGTTTTGGGTATAAATAGTGATGACTGGTTACATAATATTGTGAATGCATTTAATGTCACAGAATTGTATACTTATGACTGGCTAAATTGTTAAGTATTTTACCACAATAAAAACAAAAATTAAAAAATAAGCGTTCTGCCAAGGTATTACAATGGAGAGACACAAAGTTCTAGCCTCTATTGCTGGACCTAATACCTGAATAGATTCTGATTCAACAACTTCAGAAAGTTCCTGTGTGAGTTCTTCTTTCATTAATGTGATAAATATTTATTTAAAAGTAATGATATGTCATGTCAGACTCTGAGGTACTAGAGGGATGAGTAAGGGGGGTCTACTGCCTACAGGAGTGGAAAGACAGCCACATTAAAAAATGATTAAAATACAGTAAATGGGCTGCAATAGAAATGTAATGAATAGTAGGGGAAGCCCAGGAGAAGGGCTCCTGAGGGAATCAGGGCCTCACAGAACAGTTGATAATTGATCTGGGTTTGAAGTTTGAATAGGAATTGGGTTTATTATTTATTATTTTTTATTTCAATAATATGCAGTACATTCTCACATTTCCCACCTTGGGATCTTGGATCTAAGATATTTGCAGCCTTTTCAAATATTTTGTAATATTTTCCCCTTGGGTATGTATAGGCAGATTGGTCCCTGGAGGTAGAAAAACATCTTGGATCATTCTGTGTCCTACTTTCTAAATATTTGTAAGCAAAACCACTTTGAGAAATAATTCAGAGTAAGTGAGATGTGTTCAGGTCCATCAAAGAGCTTGTAATATAATAGGGCAAGGACAGCTGGGTGGCAAGAGCCTTCAGAAACAGTGTGGAATGGCTGTGCAGAGGCAGGAGGAGAGACTTCTGCTGGGGCATGAAGGCTTATTTCACATTTAAGGTTGGGTGGAACTGTGACAACTAGATGTGACGAAGATTGTTTCATTCAAATAGATGAACAAAAGAAGAAAAGCAAGGAAAAAGATGAATCCTTTTCAGAGAAACAGTGAAAAAGCAAGTTAGAGAGGCCCTTTGGGGCCAGATCACAGGGATCTCCAAACCTTCAATATTCTGCTTATTCTAAGGAGAGAAAGGCATGAAGAGTCTTCACCCCTCTACCAATGTGTAAGGATGGTGGAGAATAAAGGAGAATAAAAAAGGATCCAATGGCACTGGATTGGCATTGGGCTCACAACTGGATGGAATGGGTTGAACTATTAATAGAAGTATGACCCCCGAAAAGGAGAATATGTTTTGGAGTCAGTTAGCCTTAGGTTCAAATCCAGATTCAAAAGTTACTTACTGCAAAGTTGGACAAATTACTTAAAACTTCTGAGCCTCGTTATCCTTGTGTGACAAACGGGGATGATACTATTATCTTCATATAGAGTTATCAGGAGGATTAAAGAGGATGGAGTGACAGATATACGTAGTCTCCAGACCACCCTCATAGGCACAGATGTTAGTTCCTTCCCCAGGTGGTCTCCAAAGTCCCATCTGAACTTGAGAGTCTGTGAAATAATTTAGAGGATTAAAAAAAATCCCAAAATAAATGATTCACATAATTGAAGTTAAAATATATAACCAACATATTTCTAGTCAAGTAACAGAATTCATTTCAAGTATAAATAAAAAAATTACAGCCAAAATAGATTTTTCTTTTTTTTTTTTTTTGAGACGGAGTCTCGCTCTGTCGCCCAGGCTGCAGTGCAGTGGCGCAGTCTCGGCTCACTGCAAGCTCCGCCTCCCGGGTTCACGCCATTCTCCTGCCTCAGCCTCTCCGAGTAGCTGGGACTACAGGCGCCCGCCACCACGCCTGGCTAATTTTTTGTATTTTTAGTAGAGACGGGGTTTCACCGTGGTCTCGATCTCTGACCTCGTGATCCGCCCGCCTCGGCCTCCCAACAAAATAGATTTTTCTAGTGCAGAAGCTTATCTCCAGCAATGACTCTAATGTTTTTGGAAGCTGAATTAATCATTTCACTCCCCCAAGTTACCCCGTAGGGCTCATATCCACGTGTTTGGAAATGTTATTTTCTTGTCAGATCTAATATGAGGTCCCTCAGCTTTGTGTGAGCACAGAGCTCAGAGTTGGGGGTTTACCCTGTGCAGGATGTCTTTCTGCTAATGTGACCGCCAGTAATACTTGAAAGTATCAATGCATGTTTGAGAATATCCACCATGCTTTCCATTAGAAATAGCATAGGCTGTGGTACCTTCCCCTGTATCCTTACTAGATAGACTTCATGACTTTATAGACTAGCCACTTTACTGAATTCTTTTTTCCTTGTTGTTTTTCGTGTGAACTGCTTAGGTTTTCTATTTTACAATAACAGCATCATCTGTAAATGATGTCTTCTCCTTTCTGACTGTTGTGTCTTTATTTGTGTCTCTTGAGTTGGATATAAATCTGTCAGGATGATGGTGGTAGTAGGCACGGACTGATGGTAAGGGAAGGTGTGTAGGGTTTAATATGATATGGACATATAGTTTGAATGCCATAGCATATCTTTCTTATTACCAGAATCACATCATATAGAAATTTTCGGGAAAATGCCTTTTTCTTTTCTTTTTGTTTTTTGAGATGGAGTCTTGGTTCTGTTGCACAGGCTGGAGTAAAGAGGCGCAATCTCGGCTCACTGCAACCTCCACCTCCTGGGTTCAAGTGATTCTCCTGCCCTAGTAGCTGGGACTACAGGTGCCTGCCACCACGCCCAGCTTTTTTTTTTTTTTTTTTTTGTATTTTTAGTAGAGATGGGGTTTCACCATGTTGGCCAGGCTGGTCTCGAACTCCTGACCTCAAGTGATCTGCCTGCCTCGGCCTCCCAAAGTGCTGGGATTACAGGCATGAGCCACTGCGCTGGGCCAAAAATGTCTTTTTCACACTGAACTCTGAGCACATTAAGGAGAGGGTCTTTTCTTACTTACCTGTATATTCATAGTGTTAGCCCTGAGCCTGAACAAAACACATGTGTAGATATTTATGGGAGGTAAGAGTAAATACCTTAATTTATCAGAGATCAATAAAGGTACTTATCAATAAAGGTATCAATAAAGGACAAAAAGTCCAATAAGAAATTATGAATATCTTTTCATAATATCAGAGAACATTACTGTTTAGCTGTCTTCCTAAAAAATGTTTCTTTTTTTTTTTTTTTTTTTTTTTTTTTTTTTTTTTTTTTGAGACGGAGTCTTGCTCTTTCGCCCAGGCTGGAGTGCAGTGGGGCAATCTCGGCTCACTGCAAGCTCCGCGTCCCGGGTTCACGCCATTCTCCTGCCTCAGCCTCTCCGAGTAGCTGGGACTACAGGCGCCCGCCACCACGCCCGGCTAATTTTTTGTATTTTTTAGTAGAGACGGGGTTTCACCGTGGTCTCGATCTCCTGACCTTGTGATCCGCCCGCCTCGGCCTCCCAAAGTGCTGGGATTACAAGCGTGAGCCACCGCGCCCGGCCAAAAATGTTTCAATTACAATTAAGGATACTTGTCTTTTTTTTGTGATTCTTATGTAGGACAGCAGGAAGGGGGCAAAAGACAAACTCGTCTTTTTTGTGATTCTTATGTAGGATAGCAGGAAGGGGACAACATTTTAAGTCATATCCCATTTGTTATTAAAATAAAGAGGGGAAGCCCAAATTCTATCTAAATTGTTGGTCCAAGTGTGGATCCCTTAGTTTCTTTTCTAATGTGTTTTCCAGTAAACATACAGATACATAAATCCAAGAGTTAATAAGATTAACGGGCTACTTTGTACCTGCCCAGGACATAAAACAAGGTAAAATTTGTTTATTATTTGTGGATGCTATGTCATACTATTTTAAAAAATCTACTCTAATACTGTATATTAATGCTGTATAATCTCCTTTCTTGGTAATTATTTCCTCTCCAGAATTTTTATATATTCCTATTTGAAATAATGTTTTATCTCTTAATGTCACTCATGTATTTTATCATTTTTAAACAATAGGAGATGGGACTGAATAATGAGAAAAAGATTTCTTAAGGGAGAAATAAAATATATCAAAGAATAATTTGTAAAACCAATATGGTAGAAGTCATATTTATTGAAAAAAATTAATATCTTTGCTATAAAATTTGTAACGGGAATATTTACTGAATGTTTATTTTGATGCATAAACCTGAATGTTACATACCAAGTACAAGACAATAACACTAGTTTTTCCTTTATTTACACTTTATGAAAATTGTTATGCAGTCCATGTTAAAAGAACTTATGATGGAGAATTGTTACATTAGAAAAATAATATTCTTGATAAAGCATTCTCAATGTGTCCAATCATATTTTCTGCCTCTTCAATAAGGCAAGAGTCCCTGGAACAGCATATAACTTAATTTACAAAATACAATAACTGTTTAGACACATATTCAAGTTTTCTTTTGGTATGCTTTTCCCTCACTGTAAAATTTTTTCTTTTTCTTTTTTCTTTTTTTTTACTAAAACAGAAAGACTTTCAGGAAAATGTCATTTAATGATTTCAGCTATACATTACATATACAACTCTGTAGCCTAGCAACAATCATTGCTACACCATCATTAACTTTAAATATTTTGCTTGGTGAGCTATTCTCAAATGTAGCATGTTTTAAGATTTTGCCATCATTATGACTGTGGAATTATTGTTTGGTTTTCATAGGAAACAGATCTGTCACAGTATGAAGCTTTGTTTATTTTAAGGAACTGGTACACAATTACATTTCCACTCACAAGAGAACGCCACAGATATAACTAAAGGCAGGCTTCGATGGCTCCACAAAGGTTGCGTGCTGGACCAACCCCACACCTCCTGCTCCCCCATAGCACAGCCCTGGCCAGGTTCACATGGTTTCATTTCCAGAGATGCTTTGCTCTTCGCAGTTAGGTAGTTTTAATTCCTTCAAAGGCACACAACTTCCATCTTTTTTCCAGTGTGGCTCCCACACCCGTGAATTCCTGTTTGAACATTCGTGGCAGCCTCATCAAAAGCATTTCTATTTCATTTGCAGATATCTGTTAGAAAGGAAGAAAAGTCACTTTGGGGAAAGGAACTCATCTTAAAGGAGGAATGGATTGGGGAAGGATGAGCTTTCCCAGTGATATGAACAGCATTTAGTTTTCTCCTGGGCTGTCAGGGGATGTCCTTATAGAAGGAACATTCAGAAGTACTGAATGTGATTATCCCACCTCCCGAGCAGCTGGCGGGGTGGGGCATGGGTTGGCTGGGCGGAAAGTGCCGAGTTCACCCTTCATATGGATGGCTACCTTACTGGCAGCACCATTCCTGAACAGCCGTCCCCTGATATAAAAGGAGATGGGGAGGGAATTTAAGAGGGCTCAGAGCAAATCCATCACCACTCCTGGAAAGCTACTAGTGGCTTCATCCTCATCCATGAAGGACAGCAATTTTCTAATGCTGCCAAGAGCAGAGGACATTCGGGTGGGTGGATTTGTTGCCACCCAAATTTCTTCCTCTTCCTTAATTTTCATATGGACCAGAGACCATAAAGCTTTCGGAATGGAATCTAAACTCCAAAACCTGCAACAATACGAGTCTTGATATCTAGTCATAAAATTCAGGTATATTTTTTAATGCAACTTTTTTCTTCTCCATATTTTTATTAGATGAATTTTTACACCAATAATTCATTTTAAAGAACAAATCAGCCATAATCCCTCTGCTCTAGCACAGTGATTGCTTTTGTTTTCCTGTGTTAGCATGCCAATCCATGTGTGTGCATGTGGATTTTATACAGCAGGGCGGCCAATTTGGGGTCTGATATTCTGTTTGAATATCCCCAAAATTTGGGGTCTGATATTCTGTTTGAATCCTGTATCTTCATTCTTTCTTACAAAGATAATTAGTCTCTTTAAGCCTCAGCAAATGGAAATAACATTTAATAAGGATAGCATGAAAACTACTGGCTTAGCACAGATTTGGGCACATAGAAATGTTCAATGAATCAGAGCTATTACACTTTTTCATGGTGTAATCACTGTAGAGATATCGTTTTAGAGTCTACACTTTCCATTTAACAATATTAGGATTCATTTAAAAGAGACACCAAATAGACCAAGAAGTCAAATCAACTGTTCATTTAATATTCTCATGGAAAAGACTTCATATGACACATTCAATATTCCTGGGCCTATAATACAAAACTTTAGTTAAATAGAGGCAGTTCTGAAAATTGAAATAAATTGTATTCTAAAATTTTGGGGAATTATTTTGAAATCTGAATGCATTTTCCAATACACACCATGTTAGACGGATGGTTAAATTCCCAGGTCAACCGACAAAAGCCTATGAGACAGATTATGTGAAGGTTCATAATAACTTTGAGAAGTAAGTTTTCTTTCAGTCACCATCAGTGTTCTCATTTCATTCTCACAGCACTCTGGTGAGATTTGTGAGCAGATATTATGATGCATCTCCACTTTATAGCTCAGAAAACTGTGTGAACTATAGAGGGTTAAGTGTTTTATCAAAGACAGAACTTGGGAAAGAACCCAAGAGTTCTTTCATGGGTTGGGGCCTGGGCCTTGATTGGTGTGCCTTAAGCACTTCCCATGATTATCAACAGCCAGGGGTGAACAACCAGGGGTATTGGGAGGTCTTTCTCAGTAGCAGTCACCTGGGGCACTTTTTAAAAAAATCAGATCCCCCAGCCAGCCTCTTCTCTGGAGACCCTGATTCAGCTGGTCTTGGGTGTAGCCCACATAGTCCATTTTTAACAACCGTCCCAGATCATTCTTATAGTCAGGCATATTTGGGTTAAGAATGGGGACTTTTAGGCTGGGCGTTGTAGCTCATGCCTGTAATCCCAGCATTTGGGGAGGCCGAGGTGGGTGGATCATGAGGTCAGGAGATCGAGGCCATCTTGGCTAACATGGTGAAACCCTGTCTCTACTAAAAATACAAAAAAATTAGCTGGGTGTGGTGGCACGTGCCTGTAATCCCAGCTACTCAGGAGGCCGAGAGGCAGGAGAATCGCTTGAACCTGGGAGGTGGAGGTTGCAGTAAGCCGAGATGGTGCCACCGCACTCCATCCTGGGGGACAGAGAGAGACTCCATCTCAAAAAAAAATGGGGACTTAAGCCAGACAAGCTTGGATTTCACTCTGGCTAGGCCTCAAGCTGTGTGACTTTGGGAAGATTACTTTTAACATTTGTAATTCTCAGTTTCTTCAGGTGTGTAATAGATGTCATATCTCTCAGGGTATTGTAAGGATTATGTGTAAAATGTAACACAGTGCCTGGCACAAGTTCTCTCTTCTTATGTAGACATGTATATGTGTGTGTGTATGGAATACTGATAGAAAATGACACTTTATCTAAGCTTTTGTGGTACGGAGTAGTATGTGGTCAAAACTAGTTTTTCATAGGTCCAGGAGGCAATTTTCTTTAAGCCTTATGAGGCCAAGTTATCTTCTCAACGAGTTCCCTTCTTTCTTTTGGAGGAGGACAGCACAGATCATCTATGGTGGGCTCTAGTCTCCGGTCAAATTCAAGTGCCACCCCTGGCATGTCCTTCCCCAGATCAAGGAGAGGCCATAGCGGAACACACAGGCCGAGGTGCCTGCCAGCCCACCAGCACCTTGTTTCCCGTGTAACCGCCACCTCCCTTGGAAATGTAGGGAAGAATATCTGTGCCATTCGTTAGGAAGGGGAGAAAAAGCTAAGTTCTTGAGGGTAAAATAAATATCTGATTTAAAGATAACGTGTAGGAGACCAGCTGGGGTCAGAAGAGGCAGTCCCACTCAGCAGCCCTGCAGCTGGCTGTAAAAAGTGTGACAACTTACAATCACCAGGAAACTTTTCCTTGCCAGACTTTTCTGAAAACACTATTTAATTCTCACCACACTCTCATAAGATAGGGAATAATTTACCAATAAGAAAACTGAGGCCCCGAGAGACTCAGTAAATCCCACAGGGTAACACAGGCAGTAAGTGTGGACCAGACCTCCTGGCTGTGGTGCCTCGTTCTTAACCACCCCTGCCCACCTCCACCAGGGAGAGGACCATGGAGTAGGGACAGGAAATAATCCTCTTGGTCACTGCCTCTCTGGCCCTGGGTGGGTGTAGATGCCATGGAAGGCATCAGTGTACAGGCGGGCAGGGCTCCTCTGTGATGAATACTATTAGAGTGATATCAACATCAACAGCAAAAAACTGAAAACTCTCAACTCACCTGGCTCACACACATTCATATTGCTGATGCTTGGGCACCCCCACATTAACGATCCATCAAAACGGTAAACAAATCATGGGAAGTCTTGGCTAGCATGTACTGAAATGTGGCAACATCTTGTTTTCCATGGTGTCTTTTGACCTGAGCCTAGACTTTAACCACAAAGGAAGCGGGACAGAGGTAGCTACCATCTACCGAGTTTTCACTGTGGGGCAGGGAAGAGTAAGTTCTTCACCCGCATTATCTCATCAGAAAGCTCATTAAACAAGCAAGTGCCCCCCTCACTTGCTGGAGTAAAGAAAAGGAGACACAAAAGATTTGGATCACAGTGACAGAACAATCGGTAACCTCTTCCAGTTTAGTAGTCAGTTAAGTAACCAGTCACTTAACTTCTTTGGGCCTGTTTTCTCATTCTCAAGACAAGGGAATTGGAAAGAAACACACAGAATGCCCTGAGGACTTGGTTTGTGTGCTGGCCTCTCCATATCCTAGCTCTAGTCTTAGGACAAGCCATTCAAAATTTATCTGTCAATTAGGTTGTGGCAAAGATCTCAAAATGAGAGGATGTGATAGGTCTTTCGTGCACCTTAAAGCACAAAACAAATGACAGTCCCCACTTTAGTAGCACTTATTGTGTGCTGGATACTGTTCTGGAATGCTTTTCATCTACTAAGTCATTTAATACCAAGGATAACCCCCCAAAAACCACTTTACAGATGGTGAAACTTAGGCACAGAGATGTTAAATAAGCTGCCCAAGGTCAAACAGCTAAGAAGTAGTGAAACTGGGATTTGAAATCCTCGTAATTACTTAATACATATTTCAGATTTTGAGAAAGCCAGAAATTAGGGTAATGGGAATTAATCTCAAATGTATTAGCTATAGTTTCTGTTGGTAGTGTTAAGATATAACAGCTGGGTTCTGCCACAAAGATGCAAATAATATAGAGTTGTGTAGTAATTATGGAACAAACCACTTCAAATAAAAATCTATCTAAAATATCCATTTAATAAGGCTCTCAGCAGCTGGGCATGGTGGCTCACACCTATAATCCCAGCACCTTGGGAGGCTAAGGTGAGAGGATCACTTGAGCCCAGGAGTTTGAGACCAGCCTGGGCAACATAGAGAGACCCAATCTCTACAAAACATACAAAAATTAGCCGATATGGTGGCATGTCCCTGTGGTCCCAGCTACTCAGGAGACTGAGGCAAGAGGATCTCTTGAGCACAGGGGTTGGAGGCTGCAGTGAGCTGTGATTGCTCCACTGCACTCCAGCTTGGGTGACAGAATGAGACCCTGTCACAAGAAAAAAAGGGATCTCAACTAATTCTAGAAGAATTCCTTAAAGTTCTTTAAAGATATTTGTATCTCATGACAGAAGAAAGATCAGAGAGAAACCTGTATCAAGTAAGTTAGTTTTGTGATTTTCAAACTTTTCCCCTACCCTGACAAAATAACCTTTATGATATTTTATCTTTTAGGATTTTTAAGACAAATTCAAGAGAAAAATTCAATTTGTCCTTCATTTTCTCCCTATGGCCAAAGAATTTTTACTTTACAAATACTTCCACTTACTTCAGTTCTGTTCTCTTCCTAATAATTTGTCAGCTATTATCATCTTGCCGTCACAATATCCTTTGCCTTCCCACTAGTACATTCTTTGTCTTGAGAATTGAGACTCTGGAGTCATTACTTAAACCAAGCACCCAGACCTCACTGGCCAAGCTCTGAGTGAAGTTTACTCCTTTTCCTCATCTCCTGCATGATTTTCTTCCCTGAATCACTTCTGAAACCAGGGATTCTCTCTAAGCTCCTACTCCTGTTCACACATGGAGCCCTGGGTTCCAGGCGAGAGCTGTTGCTTGCCCAGCAGGTATGTGAAGGGGAAGAACTTGGAGCAGGGCCTAGGAATCCAGCCCGGCTTTCAGAGTGATGCATTCCCTCACTCCCAAGCATATTATGAGGAGATTGCAACACACATGGTTAAGGGAGCACTGTGTAGCACTGTGATATAGATTAGAGATAGATGCCATGACTATGAAATCTTTTTCCCATACACCATGTATCTGGTGCTCTAGCAAGTGGAGAGGATAGTCATAACCCTGAAGTTTTGATTATCCTCTTACCCAGGTGGCTTTTGTTCCAAGAAATTTGTGGCCTATATATTTTCAATCTTTGATATTGTCAGTGGATTCTTCCACCTGTTTTGTTTGAAACTTTCTTACATTTATTCTTTTAGGAAGGATTTATTTGCTACAAATACAAAAAAGAAAGAAAGCAAAAGTCAGAAGGAAACAGGCTGTGTGTAACCAAGGAGCTTGTGTGCTGTTAATACCGCAGAGGTCATTTATAAAATCTGCTTGATTTATTTTTTAATTTGCTGACTCTAGGCCAAGCCTACTGCCTCCTTGCCCGGCCTCTAAGCACAGTACAAATGGATACAAGCAGATGCAAATCAATTTGTTCTCATCATGGTTGGCTCCATACCCCATATCATCAGGCAAGGGAAGCCTGGTGAAGAGGGGCTCCTGTTTGGGCTACTGAAAAGACACTGGCAGAGGCCAGAGTGTCAGGGAAGCTAGTTGAAAACCAGACTTCCTTCCATGGGCAAAACTGACTTCTAGCCTTTAAATGCACATTTAAATCTTGTTCATTCTTCACATCCTGGGCAGGGCACAGTGTTAGCACACACAGACACCTCACAATAAATGTTCACAGAGAGAAATACAAAATGTAGATGGGGCAAAGGGAGGGGAGGAAGGAAGGGAGAAAGAAGGAAAAGAGGAAAGAAGACAAGAAGTCAGGAACTCGAAGGAGTGAAGCAAGAAACTGGTAGAGGAAGGGAAGGAGGCAGAAAAAATGTGATGAAAGAAGATAAACAGGAGAGAATTAAAAGGAGAAAAGAATATGGAAGGAAAATGAGGGCAGGAAGGGGAGAAGAAAGAGTGGGTAGAAAGAGGAGAAAGGAAAGAAATGTGGCAATGTTAGCTAAAGCATCCCGGAGGGAAGCCACCAGAAGAAGCATGGACTCGAGGGTACCTTGCTGTTAATCATGACTCACAGATTTCACCCTTCTCTAACTCCTAGTTCAGAGAGTATCTTCCCTACCCAATTTAGCACTTCATTAGTTCATGTCTGATTCTCAAGTCATTTCATAACTAGGCTACAAGCTTGTTGAGAACAGGGTTCTATCTTAGATTTCTTTTGTGCCTTGGCCATCTCCTCTTCTTCTCTGGTCCCTAAGACAGTGCTGGGTACATGAAAAGCACTGAATTATCCCAGCATTCATTAGGTCCCTGGTAACCTTACCAACTTCTCTCACTGTGGTGCAAAGCCTTCTTTTTGTTCTTTATGTAGTCAAGTGGGGAGTATTGTTATCTCTGCTGTCATATGCTTTCCAGAAGTGCTGTAAATATCTAAAAAACACATTCATTATAGTCTGTCTAAAGGATCACTCACTGATATTACTGTGACAGGCTGCTCTTAAGGAGAACCCCAGAATATGCATACTATTAAAGATCATTCAGGTGGGCAATCTCACAAACACTACTGAGAGCATTTCCCCACCCTCACCACCTGGCTATAGTCTGGGAAAGAATGCTATCCAATTAATTAAACAGGATCTGAATCTCCTTTCCATAGCCAAGACATTTAAATTTTGTGTTTGCAGAGGTATGCTATTAGTACAGAAGTGCAAATGATTCTCCCCTCTGTGGGAAATGTAACACATGCCCATGACCTCTCAAGCTGGTCACAGTGGTGTCGTGCCAAAATAGCAGGTCCTTCTATATCCTCCAGCCTCTGTGGCCATATTATGCCGAGTCTGGTTTTCAGAACCAAATCTTCCACACCATGGGCCTTGGGAAGAGGCTGCAGGTGTGTAGAGGGGGGCAACCAGACATGCTTGGAAAACTGAGCCTTCATCTCCTAAAGGATACATAAACAGGGAAGAGCAGACGAACCCTCCTCTTGACTGTAAGAAGTATTCATCTGCTAATGCTCAAGTCAAATGTTTCTCCTGGGCTGCTTTGGACAGACAAGAGGTTGGGCTTGATGGGCCCTGGGGCTGACAAGGGAGATTCTATGTATTGATAGATGCCATTTTCATGATAGTGCTGCCTGTTTTAAAGAGTTTGCCTGCTGTGCTCTGGGCATGATTTTTGGCTCAGCAAAGCTTCAGAAGCCATGGCCGCCCGCAGCCCTTACCCTGTCTTCCTCTGAATGAAACTTTCTTTTTCAAGTGTTTCTCATACAAGAGAACCGGGTGAATGAGAGTGGGTAATTTAGAAAAGGCCAAGAAGAGAAAAATATGCAAATATCAAGAGCAGGAATAATATTTAACTGGAAAATAGCTTATTATTGGGCTACATGGTTTTAGGAAGCCATGTGCAATGTACATGCCTAGCATAATTTAAATTAATTCCTTCCATTCCTAGTCATTCTTACACCCATATGTAGCCTTTGGGGAAATCCTGACCACAACAGTGACATTACAGGACTGCGCTGAACCTGCCTTCCCTGTTCTCATCAGTACAGGGTGGGCACTTGATTTTGCTCTCTGGATTAAAAAGTCTAAATATCCTCTCAGCCTCACTGGAATAGAAAGCATGTGGTCTGATCCCTGGTGCCCAGCAGTTTTAGAGTACTTTTTCAATATACTTTCTACCCCAGGCATGAGGAGGAACCTGACAGCTCTAGTGGGCATTTCATTCAGAAGATGGAGGGCTATCTGGAGATAGGCAGGGGACACCTCTTGTGTTTCCTCTGTGAGGGAAATACTTTCTTCATCATCTCCTAAAATAAAAGTACCAGTCTGCAATGAGATACAATTCCCTTGACTGAATCCCATCCAGAAAGGTCCATCGTCTAATGGCCAGGGACCAGGCATGTGAATTCTCTCTCCTCAGAGACTGGTAAGGGAACATCACAAATCTTACCTGAGCCCTGACGATAAGAATAGAATAAGAGCTTCCACCCGCACTGCACCTCCCTGCCCCCCTACCCCTCCCTGCCGGCCAAAACAAATCAATTCATTACTTATCAATCCCTGCCCATTCCCAGGAGATGATTTTACATACATACATACACACACACACACACACACACACATGCAGGCACACACACTTCACTGGTGATCATCATAGATTCTCAGCCTGCGATGATGGAGTGGAGGAAACAAAGAGTCTGGAATTCTTCAATAAACGACAAGTGGATTCTTGGCCATTTCAGCTCCTACTAAAACAACAACTGCTTCTCAACAAAGGCTTCCCATTTGGGACTTCCAGAAAGGGGAGAACAGAAACGTCAACAGTACAAGGGAAGGATGGTAGCAACAATAGGAATCATTTCTTGAGGGGTTATTCTTTGCCAAACACACTGGTGCAAGCAGTGTTTTGTTTAATCCTCCAGGCAAAGGTGGTGGTGATATTAAGGAACAATGATACCAGTAAAGGGGAAAAAACGGCAGAGAAATCCTTCAAATCTATATGACAACAAAGGAACATTGTGTAGCAAGTCCTTCTCATTTCATCTGAGTTGAACATGAACGCTTTCTCTTACTTCCCTGTGCATGTGAGGGGAAACCATAGAGAAAAAAATAGATGATTCTGAACCTCCAGCATTTTAAAATTCTCTAACTCCTTTCACCCTGTTTTGTTCTACCCTGTCATGAAAGGCATGAATCTGTATGACTGAAAAGATTCCTCTCAAAGGGGAAGTGTTAGATTCATTTAAGAGGTTAAACAGTTTTGGGATCATGTATTGGGAAGATTATTTGAATCAAAATAAGAACACAAGGTAGTCATTTGATGCATGCTAGCCATTGAAAATTTAGCATGATTTATCTGTGTCTGTTCAGGGACACAGCACTGCAGGCTGCTGGTCTGGTCGTACCAATCCTATGCATTTTGCTGTGTTCTATGGAGGACCTTCTTACTTATTTCCATTTTCCTTCATGACCAGAAATTTGACTTCTGGCTTCTCTAGCTTCTCTGTTTTGCTTCTGTGTCCACCCTGCTCCTGGGCTTCCCTAATATTGGTTAATGATGTTGTTTTGTTTTGTCAGGGCCCCTCCCATTGTTCACATGAATTTGACACACAAATCACATTCTTTTTGTCTCTTCTCTTTGGGCATGCAAATACTGCAGTGGGGTAGGAGTACAGCTAATTTGTGGATGGGAAAAACTGAGCTTCAGGGAGGTGAGGAATGATGTCTGGCTCTGGATGTGAGCCTGGAGGGGCACAGCTGAGAAGAATTTTGCAGTCACTTTTTTCTACTTAGAGAACAATGCTGGAAAACAGCCATTAATACAGCTTTCTTGAGTCATATCAGATCTTTATATTTTTGGGATAATTTTTCCTCGATTGTGTGAAGTCCAGAACATGGAATCCTATAAGAATATGGTCTGAGGATAATGCCCTATTAGCCACACTCACCTGATTTCACCCTTATTTTGGGAACTTTCAGGTGAATCTATATTTTTAAATCTCTCATAAGCTTTCCAAATTAATTTGGCATCTGCTAAAAGTCATTGTCATTTTGGATAACTGCTCTTCTTTTTACAAAGACAAAAGCAAGCAAAAAGAAGAGAACAATCTGCCAAAAACTGAGGTCCTTGCAAAAGAGAAGGGCTGATCAACCCCCATAGGCTGCTACGGCCCTAATTCAGTTCCTGCAGAGTCCACCTGCAGCCAGCAATCAACATGCTAAATTTGAGCAATGAAAGTTCACTCGAGCAAAATAATTTACCTTGGAGTCCAGCTGCTGCATGTATGACCAAAGATATTCTATGTTGGCTCCAAAAGGATGGACGTGAAGAAACGTTGATATGATACCTGAATTAAAAAGGCAAACATTGGAAATTATTCAAAGGCATATGAGAATCTCTGTTAAATAATGCTGTCTAACCCCAGTGACTATTTTGTCAGGCTGAGTTATGGTCTTGCCATTTCTAGCAGCACTCAGGAAGCATTCAATAATAGCACATTCTGAAGGCAGTAAGAGTAACATGGCAAACAGAACACTTTATCTCCTGGAATGATGGTAGTTAGCAAAGCTAGACTCTGAGATAATATACAGCTGAATAAATGTATTTCAAAACAAAGACTCCTGGAAGCATTTCAACTACCAATTTTATGCTTGATTTACCAATATAAAATTATAGTTATTGGAAGGATAAAATTATCTTTTCTTTCCCTCAGTGGACTTTGCAGTATGAAAATGGCTCATACAACTGTGTCAGAAATCACACCACCTCAAATTTTCCTGATAATTACAGTTGCTAGATATGAAAAGTATTTAATCTATATTTCCCCCAACTGCCATTGAAGGAAGCCCAAATTCTTCCTGAAACATTTGCTGTTCTCCCTGGTTGTCGCTCTTGTTTAAAAGGAGCCAGCTAATTCTCCCCTTCTTGCTGCTGTAATTTACAAGATCATTTTAAAAGGTCTGGGAATGGATGGTTTGGCTGCAGTTTGATTATAAATTATAAGGCTTTTCCATCGTGAAAGTCAGCTGTCAACATTGTACTGACAAATGAAAAGCTGGATGTTGATGTCAGGAATGAAGTAAAAAGCATTACCTTCCTCTTCTCCCTGCTCCTGGATCCAAAATCAAAATAGTGAACATGAGGAAGTCAACTCCATAAACTGTTGACTGCTTTTTGTTAAGAAGTTGTGCACTTGTTATTCACGATAGCAAAAAACATGGAATCAGCTCAGGTGCCCATCAGTGGTGGATTGCGTAAAGAAAATGTGGTATGAACCGTGGAATACTATGCAGCCATAAAAAAGAATGAAATCATGCCCTTTGCAGCAACATTGATGCACCTGGAGGCCATTATCCTAAGTGAACTAATGCAGAAACAAAACCAAATATTGCATGTTCTTATAAGTGGGAGCTTAACAGTGGGTAGTCATGGACATAAGAAGGAGAAAAGTAGACACTGGGGATGGCTAGAGGCGGGAGAGAGGGACGAGGGAAAGGGCTGAGAATCTACCTATTAGGGATTATGCTCATTACCAGGGGGATGGGTTCAGTCATACCCCAAACCTCAGAGTCATGCAATAGGCCTCTGTAACAATCCTGCACATGTACCCCCTGGATTCTAAAATAAAAGTTGAAAAAGAAAAAAAAAGAAAAGTTGTCCTCAGACTGATAGTTTTAGCTTTCTGTTAAACAACTTTCAAGATGAATTAAATCTGAGGGTAAGCCTTCATGTTCTGTTTTTTTGTGAGCCTTCATGCTTGGGAGCCAGGGCAGACCCTCACCTGTATGAAATGCCATCTGGGTGGGAACAGGTGCACCCAGCATTCTTGTACTAGGTCATCCTATATGTAGGTGACCTTGAATTGATCTGCCATAGGGTTTCATGGCTCCCTGATGCTATGGGATGAGTGTCAAGTTTTTAAAGAAAAGTTCCTAGTTCATCCTCAGGCTGAGAACAGACAACCAAAGGGACTCTCCAAGACCTATCCTCAGAATGCTGCTGTCCCAGGGCTTCTAGAGGTTGATGGTGAGATGGGGAGGTAGAAACAATTCCCACATTTCCCTGTAAAGGTGGAGTCTCAGTTTTTAAAGACTGACCTGTTCTTCCTGAGATACAAAGAACTACCATTTCATTCTGAGGTTATATTCTTCCTTTTTTCTTGTCAAAATGTCCTTTTTTGAAATAATGGCAATGGTAGAAGGCAATGATGATACTTTAAAAATATCTTTAGGTGGAAAAATAGCCACTTTTAATGTACTCAGGCAGCATCGTGTTGTCCCCTCTCCTTATGTATTTACTTATATTTTAATTTTAGAGACCTGGCAGCTACTTCCCTGTGTCTGAAATTCTCAGTTCTGGTGAAGTGTCATTCTAAGTAATTCTATTACTAATAAAAGTTAAAAAACAAAAGCTCATGAGTGATTTCTTTCAAAAAATTAGAATATAGTAGAACTATTTAAACATGATTATTTTCATTTGCATTTCTTTTTTGTTTTAAAAAATTTTTAATTGATTGATATATAATATTTGTACATATTTTTTGGGTACCTGGCATATTTTGATACCTGTATACAATGTGTAATGATAAAATCAGGATAATTTGCATGGCCATCACCTCAGACATTTATCATTTCTTCGTGTTGAGAACATCCCAAATCTTCTAGCTATTCTGAAGTATACAGTAAATTACTGTTAACTGTAATTTCCCTACCATACTATCAAATACTGCAACTTAGTCCTTCTATTTGTTGAATGAGAGAGTAAGGGCTGAATCACAGTTCGTGTAGAGGGAATCCCGTTTCAGGATGGTGAGTGGGGCTTTCACTGACCATCCCAGGTACTATGGCCACTGCTTTCCACAGAGAGCCTCCAACAAGTGATGGGCAGGAGAAGGACAGGGGAGGGAGAAGGAAGAGTCAGCTTTGGCTTTGTGAGCAGGTGAGGGGGTGTTCCTAGTCGGAAGCTTTTTTCTTCTCCTCCCCCGTGGGGTTCTCCCAGGGAGGTGAGGGCTGCTGCAAGGTGGGGAGCAGCATTCCTCGGGTGGACATCTGCTTACACAGCAGGGCTGAGACAGGGAGTGGCAGTGGCACTGCAGACTTTGGGGTGACAAGGGTGTATAAGTCTCCAATGGGGAAAGAGGACATAAGACATGAACAGTCTTAAGTAAACTACCCCAAGCAAATAGATAACAACATTTTTCATATTTAATATCCCCCCTGGCCAGAGAGTCTTTAACATCTCCTGCATAACCTACAGCCTTTTGTAAATGCCCGTGAGTGTATGGTTATCAACATAAATGTCTTTAGTAGGATGAACAGAACAAGTCAGAGGAGGATGGGGTGGGTTGGGGGAGAGGTTGATAACCCTTAGCCTAGGAGATGAAGTGTTGACATGGGTCATTTAGGGACACCAGAAATGGGAGGACCTAGAGTAGCCCCTTTTGTTGCCTCTGTGAAGTTGGCACCCTCTGTGAACATGGATTTGCTCCTCCACTGTCTGCTATCTCTCACCCCCAATCCTGGGTCTGCACCCCAAGGAGCTGTGCTCTTAGTCTTTGTGTGTTCTGGTTCCATATCCAGAACATAGTACACATTTATAAGAGGTATATGTTGAATGTATTTATTTGCCAGAACTGGAAATCGCCAGTATACTAGTTTAAAAATTCTATTAGTCTATTATTGATAAATGGGAATAAATAAGAACCTTAAACATTTCTACAAGTAGTAACAGATCTTTCAAAAACCAGGTAACTTTGAGGTATTATTCACTGAAAATTCTTACTCTTAACCCATCCTGTCATGGATTTAGAAGGATGGAGTAACTTGGATGTTTTGAGCAAGGAAAATTTTCATTGAAACTATTTTGCTCATAACTAAGGGGAAAATCAGATTCTAAAATCAGATTAGAAATCCTGACGTGGACTTGAGTACTCTTTTAGGAGGGTATTCAGAACCATCTCTGTGGTAGCTGATGTTAAGAAGCCATTAGCTTTTCCTTATAAGAGTTCAGCAATTGCCACTAGATATATGTAGGGCCAAGGCAGGCAGTCACAAATAGGCTTCCCAAGCTTTTCCTGTGGATGACAACCCAATTATCCAGCGTTGCTAGAGACACAGCAGAAAGGAAAGCATGAGTCACCATCCTCCCCGGTACCTTGCCTCTCCTCAGCCCACCTCCCACTCCTGCATCTGTCCATCCCTGTAGCACCACAGAAGCATCAGTCATGCCACTTGAGAAAATGTTTCCAGGCCCTGTGATTTTGGATCAGGTTCATTTGAGGGGATCTTTCTAAATAAACAAGTAAAGCCTCTTTGCAGTTTTTTTTTTTTTTTTTTTTTTTTTTTTAAAGGAACTGGGACATTCCCTGGGGATGGAAGAAAGGATGGCTGTAACTCAAAAGTTAATGAAAATACCACAAACCTGGAATATGGAGACTATTTTATGGTCCTCTGGAATGGACCTAAAGGCTTGGTAAAATGAACACTAGGAATGGAGGGTGGTGGATTTAGCTGTTACTGAACTGGTGGATCTCCAAGGCGATGGCTCAACAATTGGACTTGCTTGTTTCCATGGAGATGTAGAAGGCCTCCATATTTGGGAATGGGTTTCCAAAAGTGGAAAAAAAAATTTTAAGTGCCTAATTTAAAAAAATTTTAAAAGAGTAAGGAGTTGTCAGTACTATTGGGCTTTTTGCACATCTCAGAATCTTAAAAACTACTTTAGAAAGAGAAACTAACTAGCTCTAGATGCCTGTGGCAAACCTCGTTAGGAAGGCCCATTTAAATTGGCTACCCAAAAGCACTCTGAGCTTCTCCCATCAAAACCATCTAGTTTATTTTCATTATTGGGCCTCACCAAGACTAAGGATGCAGTATTTAAATTAACCAAATAGTGCCAGATTTGTACTGCTTCATCACTTATTTTAATACTTGAAACACTTAGCAGCCAGGAGGTGGCAAGGTGCTAGAGGCACAGCATCGTGTAAGATAGGCAAGGGGCTGGTCCTGTGGAACTTTTATCCTAGGTGAGCAACACAGATAATAAACACAAAGATGAAAAATAAAAATTTTTAGATAGTGCTTAGCACAATGAGAAAGCACATCAGGGAAGAGGACAGAAGAGAGAGCAACCTGCAGCTTGCTGGAATGCTACCTTACACAAAGCGATTGATGTGGTTTGGCTATGTCCCCACCCAAATCTCATTGAATTATAGCTCCCATAATTCCCACAGTTGTGGGAGGGACCCAGTGGGAGATAACTGAATCATAGGGGCAGTTTCCCCCATACTGTTCTCATGCTAGTGAATAAGTCTCATGAGATCTGATGGTTTTATAAGGAGAAACTTCTTTCACTTGGTTCTTCTCTCTTGTTTGCTGCCATGTAAGACATACCTTTTGCCTTCCACCTTCTGCCATGATTGTGAGGCCTCCCCAGCCCTGTGGAACTATAAGTCCATTAAACCTCTTTTTCTTTATAAAATACCCAGTTTTGGATATGTCTTTATCAGCAGCATGAGAATGGACTAATACAGCGATTAAGTGAAGCCCTCTCCCTGAGAAAGCAGACCTTCTCAAGTGTGAGATGAGAAGGAGCCAGCCATGGGAAGGCTGAGGGAGACCATTCCAGGTACAGGCCACATATAGTGCAAAGGCCCTGAGGTAGAAGTGAGCTGGCAGAACACACTGGGCTGGAGAGTGGCACATGTGTTTAGAGGTAGGTGGTGGCCAGATCATGCAGGACCTTGTGTGCCAGGGGAAAGAGTTTGGATTAGATTTAAATTCTAAATGTGGCAGGAAACCAAAAGAGTGGTTCTAAGCAGGTGCTTGACATGATCTGAATTATGTTTTAAAAATTTCCCTCAAGTTGCTGTGTGGAGGGTAGAGCAGAGGGGGAACTGGGAGGCCGGCCAGTTGGAAGTGTTTGCACGAGACTGGAGTGGTGAGTCGTGATCTGGACTGCAAAGGGAGAAGCGGACTCCAAAGGGAGAGCCAGGGGGCTGGTGTGAGCAGTGAGGCTGGGGAAGAATGAAAGATGAGTAAACAGTTTTTCATTTGAGCAACTGGGTGGGACTATTTTCTCAGATGAGAATATTGGGGCAGGAGCACATTAGGGCAGGAAAAAGGGGAATCGGGAGTTCTGTTTCGTCCTCATTAAATTTGAAATGTGCATTAGCATCTAAGGGAAGAATATTAAATGGCAGCTGGAGATGGTATACATTTGCAATGGCAACAAAAAGGGATTTGAAGCCAAAGTATTCACTGAGATTACCTAGGTAGAGAAGAGGCCTCAAGACTGAAGCCTGGAGAAGCCCAAAATTTAGAGGTAAGCTGAGGAAAACTCATCAGAGGACTCTGAGAGGGTTTAATCAATAAGAAAGTGTGGCATCATGATGGCGGAGAGAAGTATTTCCAGAAGATGTGAGTAGTCAACCACGTAAAGTAGCTGCCAGGTGGAGGGAGTTGAGAAATTGGCGACATAAAATTCTCTGGTGATGTGGAAAAGAATGGTTTTGGTGTGAGGATGCAAGTCAGACTGGAGCAGGCTGGAGAGAGAGGGGAGGAGGGAATGGTGACGGAGCATACTGCGTTGGAGGAATCCTGCTTTGGACAGGGGCAGGAAATGGACTGTTGGTGGAAAGGGGTCACGGTGTCAAGACAGATTTTCCTTCTCGTTTGTTGTAAAGGTACAAGATAGTAGAGTTCATGTTTAGAAATTGATGCACATGATGCTCCACTTATATACAAGATCACTAAGGGGTAATGCAGCTTTCATAATAGTCCTCGTATATTACAGAGAATTGAGTTGAAAAGGACCATCTAATCAAACCTCCTAATTTTATACAATATGAGGGCTTACACACTTATCACAGTGGTTTGGATAAGTGATTTGCCTTAGATTACCCAGTGGATGAAATGCCTCAATCCACAAATATTTAGGACCACTCCCCGTCCCCCACTGCTCAGGGCTGCTTAGAGATCATTAGGTATTATGGTTTCTCTTTTGCATCCTTATACAAAAGATGGGAGTGGGATGGGTTAGCCCTGTTACAGTTTAATTATATTGGTTACCCGATGAGAATAAACTATCACTTAGTGCATTCAGTTTGGTCAGCACATTATTCTCTTTGAGTGGAATGAGAAATGGAATATTGCCAGAATATATTCCCCCTACCCCCAGGCTGCTTGGAGTTTTTACTCCAAACTCTCTGTGTCAGGTTCTAAAGTTCTGGCTGAGATTAGCTTTCTCTACACCTACACTGGTTGATAGTCTCCTAGGAAGCTTCAAAAGACCCTGGGGCCCATCAGCTCACTGGGATAGAGGGGCACCTTGGGGCTTTCCAGAGACCTTGGCTCTGCAGATGAACAGCTGTGTCTCTAGACACGGTCACATCTTGCTGGGAATTACCAGAGGCCTGACCATAAACCAGCCTGAAATAGTCTTGTTTCATGTTGACACCCATATAAAAGCTCCACGGATGTTGAACTGGAGCATCAGCAGGAAAAAAGCCATGCAAAATCTGGGTCTCCTAGTAAGCCCTGAGGGGACAGTTGTCTGTGGGCAGCTGCAGAGTGATGAAGCGCATATGGGAAGTGGAGAGAAACTGTAGGAAACTGATCCAACACTTGTGGTTTGGGCTGATGCTTCTCAGTGCCTTGGGATTCCAAAAAGCTTTAATTTTCCAAAAAAGTTTGTTCCACTTACTTGGTGAGTACAAAACCTGATCTTGTATGGTTGGTTAGTTAGTTTTGTTTTGTAATATTTGTCTGTCTTATTTTTTCGATTAAACCCCCTCAGACTGTATTTGAACCTCTTAGTAGTAAATTGTTCCTGGTACCTGAAATGCCCTTAACAACTTCTTTATCCATCCAGTGAAAACCTCTTCATCCTTTAGGACTAGCTCAGCTGTCCTTTCTTCTGACAAGGCATCTGTAGCATAAGTAGCTCCTTCTCTGTGTCTCTGATTTTACTATGAACCACAGTTCATTGTAATTAACTGCGTTCTTTCTCATTGTCTATGAACTTCTTGAAGGGATATCATCTTTCCACCATCAGCTAACGCATGGGTTAGCATAAACCAGGCCAGAGTTTCTCAAAACATAGTACCAGATATGCCTGCTTTAGTATCCCCTCAGATGTTAGTACTGCAATGAACAGGATCTCTCTCTTTCTTTTTTTTTTCTTTTTTGACAGGGTCTCACTCTATCACCCAGGCAGTTGTGCAGTGGTGCTGCTCACAGCTCACTGTAGCCTGATGCTCATAGGCTCGAGAGATCCTCCCACCTCAGCCCCCTAAGTAGTTGGGACTACAGGTGCATGCCACCATGCCCAGCTAACTTTTTTTTTTTTTTTTTGTAGAGATGGGAGTCTCACTATATTGCCTAGGCTGGTCTTGAACTCCTGAGCTCAAGTGATCTTCCTACCTCGGCCTCCCAAGGTGCTAGGATTATAGGCGTGAGCCACCACACCTGTGTGTGGAGCTAAAGATTCTGCCTTTTAAATAGGCTGCCTAGATAATTCTTTTCCACAATGAAGACTGATTATTCTTATCGTAGGCTCTTGACAAATGTTTGTTGATTTATTGATATGGACATCTGTGCCTTGGAAACAAGATTTAGGTCAATGACTCATTCTTTATGGTCAGTAGTTTTCAGAGAGGAACATACTCCCAAGATTACCTTTCTCAGGTACAGCCTAAATATAACCTCAACTTTATTCACTGACATCACCAAAAAGTTATTGCTTAACCTTCTTTAAAATATTTTTCCATATTCTACTCAGCTGTTTCTTAATACCCACTTTAGGAGGAACATTCCGCTTCTGGTATAGTCTGGTTCTGTGCACGTGTGAGATGGTGACTGTGATGGAAATGATGTGTATGTCCTGATCTGCAGAGGACTCAGGATATGTAAGAAAGTCTGCCCAATCATTGTCAACCTGAGGACAGTCCTCAGGGCACCAGGGAGGTTTTAGAGAAAAGCTGCTTTGTTACAGTTAAAAGTTGCGGAGAAGTTTTTGATTATATCTGGATAGTATTTACAATGAGTAGCATCAACAGGGTGTCAATCAGAGCTGCTGGGATTGAAATCTATTGTGTTGGAATTATTATAAAAAGCAAGAGAAGACAGAGTGATACGGACCCAGAGAGTTATACTCTCAGCTCTCTGCAGAACTATTAGCTTGTCAATAAAAAAAATTTGATCCATTTTTCCTTCATAACAATATCTAGCCAAACACAGCTCCAAAACTTTGGCCCCAAATCAAAAGTAATGACTAATTCTATCCCAAACAACTTCAGTGTATGCCAATCCAACATGTAGGCCATATGTGAAATGAACTAGGAGTTCTGGCATAGACATTGAGCAATGTCAAGCTGACCTTATGTGTGGTTACTATAGCATTATGAAACATAAAATGCTACCCTGCAATGCCCCCATAAAAATAGAATTCTCTAAGGTCCAATTATATGTCAACTTGTCTCCACAAAAATTGATTACAAAATGAATAACCCAGAAATCACAATAATAAAGTATTTTCCAGGGGCCTGTCTTCTTTAGTTGAATTGGAAGACCCATTAATTGTCAAGAAGAAAGTCCGTCAGAATGGTCGAACTCTAATAATACTCAGGATCCAGATCTGCAAAATTCCAAATTATGTCAATGAAATCCCACGGATCCTCTCTAATAAGTATCAACTTTATGCCTTGAAATAAAGACTCTAGTTTTATATAATAGTCATGAGAATGTCTGAGCAGAATATACCCTTTTGCCCAGAAAAATCAGTGTCACAAATAATTATACGTAACTAGAATTGCTCATTGTTTAGGAAGTTCTAGCCTCAGTTTTATTCTTTCTGGAGATAGAATCCATTTGAAGAGCTTTTTTCTCACTCCTTTTCTCTTCCAGGCAATGCTTTGTGCCAGTGTGCATTTCTTATATAACATTTATTTGCCCCAAGAGGGCACTGATCATCTGACTATATTGGCATACAGCATACACTATAAGCATGCAGATGTGATGAAGATTTTGCCAATTAATGTTTCCAAGTTGTGGGAGATTTTCTGCTGTGTCCTTGGCCTTCTAGGCTGGCCTAGAGCATGACTTTTGTGTCCTCTCTACTGACTTAATTATTCCAAGGGAAGATTTCAGGGGGAATTGCAAAGAGTATTTATGACTGCTCCAGATGTACCAGAAGGCCAGAGGGCTCCTAGAATCATTCAGTGTATGAGAATTCTTCAGAAAAGTGTAGCCCCAGCACCAGGAAATCCTTTTTCTCTATTCTGGTCCAGAGCACTTTTGTCCCTACTACAGTCTGTATCTAGATTCCAGAAGCTTCAGGGGAGCTCTTTATGGATGCAAGATTCTGGTATCTACAAAGTATGAATGACCAAACTCAATCAGCAGATAGGATCATTTAGTGGCAGGCAGCAACTGCAGCTTTTGGCAGGATCCATTTTGCTGGTCTTGGAAACTCTTCCCCATTGTGACATTCTTTTGGAGGAGTATTCTCTCTTCGGAGGATTATCCTCTTTTGGCGGATTATACAAAAGAGTAGAAGTATATAGATGTTTTAGAAGTGGGTTTGGCAAGGAAATCACATCTGTTGCCAAACTGTCATTAAGAATAATAAAATAAAATAAAATATTGAGAAAAGTAGCAAGGTAATGGATAACCGAAGGGAAAGTTAAACTCCTAAGTTTATTTTAATCACTTAAGTCTCTGGCCTCCCTTCTACCTAAATATTCTCATATATTGATTCAAAATAAGTGTCACCCCCTGTTTCTCTTTTGCTCTACTCCTAACTTCAAATGCTAGTATTAGTAAACTAGTTCAAAAGACCAACAGTGAGGGGAAAAGTCTTGGAAAATTTAGAGTTGGTTGTGTATGCTTTTTTTTGGAGATCCTGACTAATATTTTTCTTTCTGACACATTTGAATTAACTAATTTTATATGGTTTTTTGTGATACCAAAGACATCAGCAGGCATAGCATGTTATAAATGTAATCTTCCTACCTACTCCCATTAATGTACTGCATATAAAGCACATCATTTAAAAATATTTGAAGTAGCCAACTGAAAAAAGTACATGTATGTGTGTACATATATAAATAAAACCTAATAACTACTTAGAAAACATTGAACTGTGTTCTCCAATTAAAACATAAAAGAAGCAGCCATCTCTAATGAAAGGAAGAAAATAAAGAAAAGAGATTGGTTCCCATTTTTTTAACCTTCAAGTGGACACAATTATGCCTACTTAAAGAGGGAAAAGTTTACTGCAGATCATGAATTGCTTTGTTCATACCCTAAAAGCATTATAGGGAAAAATCACACTTTGGTCACACTGAGTGACAGAGAAACAGCTGTCAGAGTTGGACATGTTTTCCAATAGAAGAAAAATTCAGTTACCAACTACATATGGGTTCGTTTTGGGTTCCTGGAACTGATAGCACATCAGCATGTCTTCTGAGACTTGTGCATGGCACGTTATTACAGCTGTATATCATCAGAGCAAAAAAAAAAATAATTGGTTTTCCTCAGAGTATCTCTAAGTTGATGTCATATTCAATAACGCTGTAGTTGAAAAATCTATATATGATGGATGAACTCTGGACTGTCTTTTGAATTTAATTCCTCATGTGCCAGCTTCTCTAGGCCCTGTTGTACCTGTCAGTTTTAGGTGAGCACATGCAGTATTTACAAAATGCAACCAGGGACCAGGCGCGGTGGCTCATGCCTGTAATCCCAGCACTTTGAGAGGCCAAGGCAGGTGGATCACCTGAGGTCAGGAGTTTGAGACCAGCCTGGCCAACATGGCAAAACCCTGTCTCTGCTAAAAATACAAAATTAGCTGGGCGTGGTGGTGCGCACCTGTAATCCCAGCCACTAGAGAGGCTGAGGCAGGAGAATCACTTGAACCCGGCAGGAGGAGGTTGCTGCTGTCAGCTGAGATTGTGCCATTGCACTCCAGCCTGGGCAACAGAGTGAGACCCTGTCCCAAAAAAAAAAAAAAAAAGGCAACCAGGCACTATTTCTGCCAGATAATGAACTGCTGAAGAACAGTTTGTCCTGCACGTACATTGGCCTCATTCTTCAGTCTTAACCATGCCACCATGGAGCCAGTCTCACCTGGCAACCCCACACTGGGGTCAGTGCCAAGGTACAGCTTGAATGAGTTCTGTGCATCACAGCATGAGGGTGGTGGCTTCCCTTCCTCTGAATTTGAGGGCTTCAAAGACAGCCTTAAACACATAGGCATCTAAGATGGGCTTCCATGCACACTGCCGGCACATCCTCATCAAGAATTCTTCCTTGTAAAAATAAGTAAGACATCTGGATCCACTGAGGATGCTTCTTTCGTTATCCTGGACAAAAGGATCCATACTTGGACAGGGAAGCTTGGAGCCGACTGTCCTGGATTAGCCTAGCATCAGTACCCTGCATGGCCCTATTTGTCAGCATTGCAAGTCTAGCCTTGGGGGTCACTTTAGGATGTGGCCTCTGCTAAGGGGCTTAGAGTTTAATCTCAGGGTTCAAAGCTGCTCTTGAGCCTGGGGATATGGCTTGGTTTGGAACTAGATGCAACCTGGTCTCCAGTTGGAAGTGGCATGCCCAAGCTTTGAAATTCAGATTTGTGACATGTGAGATGCAAATTAGCATATTCTTGAACTCAGTTTTATGTCTGACAATCAGTTAATATATACAGTTACAGAAAGGCAAAACCCCCATTAGTTTGTATGCCATTAATTTGAAATGTATGGAATATAATCTTGATGAAATTAATCTCACCTTTTACCAGAAGACAATGCTGTTTAAATTAATAAGTTAATAACTAAAATATTAAGTTAATTACCTAATAATTATTTAAGAGAACAGATGAAGACAACAGAATTTCCTTACCTATTAGCAGAGCTTCTTTCTCTGATTTTAAGCCTTGGCTTCTTTTCTCAATATTGTTCTCTCGGTCTTGGTTGACTAATGCAACTGTCAACACATTGATTTCCTATAAAGTTAAAAACCAAAAACCATATATGGGTTTATGTAGATTCTGTGCATGTCAATAAAAAACACCAGATCTCTTAAACTCTATAAATGAGGTCATCACTTCTATTTATAACTAAAGATCAAATCTTTTATACAATTGATCTATTTGCCCAACAGTAGAAAAGTAATTATGTAAAGTTAGGCTCTTAGGTACTGCTCCCCGCATACCAAGTAATTCTCTGCACAAGCGGCAAATTTGGCACAAGTTATCTTAGATTTTTGTCCATGTTTTCATTAAACTCTGTTCATTAAAACTGTATTTGATTATAGCTACTTTAACATGTTTTATTTCAAATATGAATAATCTTTGGGAAAGCATACAGGAAACTGATTCATAATACCATGCTAAAAATTTGTGTGAGTGTGTGGAGAAACGGCCTATTGGGGAGCTAAGATAGAATTGTTAGAAGTGTTTTTAAATTGAGTAGGTACGAATCCTTATGAATAAATGCAAGAGGCAGATAAAGCAAAGCTTGGTAAATTCTTTTTTTTGAAAACTAAACATGAAGAGTTGTACAACAAGCCAATAACACGTGAAACATTGAGGCTGGACTATTTTTAGTTCTTTCTGTGGTCTTTTACATTTAAAAACAGAGATGAAGATTTAACTCATACCATCCTGGACTTTTGATATTAGGACTCAAAATGGAGAGTGACTTAATGGAAAGTCAAATTAATGATCTGCATATATGACCTGCATATATGGGATAGTAGAATCATTAGGGAAGTTGAGTCTTACTGGAGGAATGTTGCTCACTGAAAGATGGTTCCAAAGAAGGACTAGTATATTGAGCAGTGGCGGGGAACCTGCAGGAATGATAGAGAACAGGTAGGGGGAGCCGAATGGATGAAGAAGAATTCAGAAGATTTGAACAAATGGGTTGACAGGTGTCCCCAGAACTGGAAGTGGTTATAGGAGAGATATTTAGATAGTTAGTACAAAGTAACAAAACTGGTCAGATCCAAGAATACAGGAAGTATTGGGAGCATGCCGAGCCTGCAAAAAGTGAAAACCACACCTGAAGGCATTCAAAGAAAAATAAACCCAGCACATGCCATCAAAACATATCTCTGAGCTTAATTTAACTTATGAGCTACTACTTTGTAATCCAGGGGTAATTAGAAATTGCCAAGAAAGAAGGCTGTACTGAGAAACTGCAGTTGGTAATATCTGATAAGCATTTTAGAGGCTCCACTTAAGGTCCCACTTACTTGCTGAAGACCAAGTGATGAAGACTGAATGAGAAATGAAAATGCATAAGGTAAAGAATTGAGAAAATCACAGTGATGTGATGATATATCACAGGGAAGAACTTGGTTGGCTAGAGGGTATAACAGGCCTCAGGCTGATGGTAGGAAAATCCCAATAAGGACAGGAGTCAGAAAGAGTTTGGGGAGTGGTCTAAGCTAAATCTGGAGCCAGCTGTACATCAAAGTTTACCAGAGATGAAAGATGCTCTTACAAATCAAAAACAGGATCTTGGGAGCCAGCCTCAATGGAAACACAATGAAGAATTTTAAAATAGAACAAATCCAAAGGCTTATTATGTAGATGGGATTAGAACATTTATAAAGAGGAATTGCAGGAAAGGAAATAGAAATTCTTCCTATGATAAAATTACATTTGGTACTTTCTGATTAGGCTGATTAGGCACTTTCTCCATTGGAGCAGAGCAGGTCTGTGTGTATACATCATCTTTCTAGGGTAGTGGGGTCAATGGGCCCGCTGAATTCTGTTAGTTATATGCCCTAAGGACAAATAGGTCCCACAGGGACATGGCACTGGACTTCCAGGCCTGGGAGGTTAAGATTGCTGAGCAGATGCAGGCTGAGGCTTTGAAGGTCTCCCAAGAGAGGTGTAGGAAGAAAGTGGATGGAAGAACATTAACTAGGATAATGATTGCATCATTAAAAAAATACAAAAAATGAACCCTGGAGCTGAGTGGAAATAATATCTCCAAGACAGGGTGATCTGTTCACAGCCTGGATGGTAATTGGGGCCAAATGAAATTATTCAGAATGAGTTTAGCAGATAACAGGCCCACATTAATTGCCAAGACTGAGTGGTGTCCTGGGGCCATCATACAGTTGAAGATCCAGGTTCATTGAAGGAAATGGACTGTAGAGGGCAGGCAGATGTCAGGAGCCAGCAGAGAAAGGCAAGGGCAGAATAGACAGACCACCTGAGAATGCTGTTTTCTCCCCAGGTCCAAAAGTGGAGTCACATAGAAAGGGGGACTCAGAGCAAGGCTGAAAGAAATGGTGCTGCATCAACAATGTCTACAAGGAGTCAGATAAGACCCAGTGACTCTTGCTTTGATGATGTTTTAGGGTTGGAAAAATTAGTATGGAAAGATAAGAGTCTTAGGGTCACCATTCTGTGGAAGTATTTCTTGAGATTGGATACTGGAGTGTGTCCTCTGCAGACCACCAATGGTGTGTTCTCACGTAGTCATGGCCAGTGACTGGAGTGGACACATCTCTCTGCATGGCTCCCACAACAGTCCAGCAGGCCTTGGCTTGATGGAGACCCAAGGCTTGGCAGACATCCCAGCTTTTGGGGACATCTGTGAGTTTTGTCCAGGTTGGAGATGGAGCTGTTTTTCTGACTCCTCTAGGAGGGAGAAGAACTATGCTGGAAGTGGTACAGTATCATTGAAGCTGATCGGGCAGGCTCCAAGGAATGCTTGCTTGCATCTTATAATAAACTGGCCTCAAGAATCTCCAAAAGGGAAAACATCATTTCCATTACAGTCAAAGGTGTGTCCAAGCATATTAAATAGTCTATAGCATAGCATTGAGTGAAGTGGACCAACTCGTGACCACTCAAAAGAGTCACTACTGACTAAGCTCTGGATCCTAAGCCTGCCTTGAGCATGGTATAAGCTCAGGCTCTTGCTGACAAAAGTCACAGAGCTAATTAGATGGGTGAATGCTTATATCATCCATTTTGCCAAAGAGAACAGTTAAAGTTAATATAGTTGTGTTTCAAGGGATAGAAGACAGGATAGTGATTTTAGACAGCCACATTATATGTTGTGGTTTTACCTTTTCCAATTATTAGAAAAGGAGAGTTTTGTTTTAATGACTCAGTAATCATGGGTTCCTTAGAAAAATAAGGTTAACTTGTCTGTATTTATATTGGTATTGTTCAGCTGAACAAGATAATGACAATTATCGATAATCTCCAAGTTTGGGGTAGTCTACAAAGTAGATATAAGCAACAACTGTACCCTCTCTCTTTGTTTTTATTTAATGTCTAGAAATCTAAGTTATCACCTTTGTCAAAAGAGCTCCATCATCATGATTGGTTAAGGTGAAGGGAATACACAGAGAGAATGTGGAATTAATTAATTCCCAAGCCAATTCCCTGTTGCATTTAAGCTAAGCTTGTTTTTACTTTTAGCCACCGAATAAATATTTATGTTACATATATGCATCACATGCCTACTATATGCCAAGGAGTTCTAAGTTTTTAAGGGTATGGCATTCAAAGTGATCAGAAGTGCAAGCTTACCCAGGGACCAGCAAGCAATTCTTATAAAAGGTCTAAAAGAAAGAAATGTGAGAAGATGAAGCTGGAGAAGTAGGTAGATCATGGTAAGAAGTGTAGATTTTATCTGGGAGGCTTAACAAGTGAAGAGTTCTCAGTTCTGCATTTTAGGACATTGGTTTGGAGGCAAATGAAACTGGAGTCAGCCTACTGCAAAAGTGTATCCATTTTTGCCTTTTGATGATGACAGTCAAAACCCAAAATCAATGGTATGCAGAGTGCAAACAGCATTTAAGAGGTGGAACTAAAAAAAAATCTGGTGACCTGGTGGCTGATGAAAAAATATTGAGAACAAGTAGGTGGCTCAGTGAACAGGAAAATGCAGAAAGAAACTAGTCTGGGAGAAGACTGTGTGTTCAGTTTTGGAAATGTTCAACTTAAGGTTTCTATACCATCTTGTCAAAATATTTTGGAGGAAGTAGGATGTGCACGTTTCTGAACTCAGAAGCACAGCTCTGACAGCTCTTTTTATGGGGCCTTTCTCTGGTTTTGTTTGCAGCAGGAAATCTTGATGTTTTCTTGTGGGACAAAGAACAGGCTTGCTTACACTTGATATAAAAAAGGTAGATTCCCAAGCTCAGTGTTTCTATCTTGTAACACAAACCACTGCATGTGCTGGCATCCTTCTGGACCCCTCTATGGAGATGCTCAGGTTATAAGATCCATGAAAGTAAGTCTGGTGAAGCCAAAATTCTTCTGGGAACAGTCTCTCAGTTGGATTTCATATTCTCTACACAGGACATTCCAACTTATCTTTTTAGTAATTGGGGAACACATATTATAGGGACATCGAATCATAAATTACGCATGGTTTTGCTCCTTTCATAAAAAGTTCATGGTCCTTATTACTCTCTCCACCCCAAATCTCTAGAGAATAGAAAGGACCTTATCAGAATGGGAAAGTTTTATCATTAGAAACATAAAGTTATAAAGACCCTTTATCCTTTTATCACCTTAAAATCCTTTAGCCTGATAGATGCAACATGCCCAGAAGAATGATGAGTCTACCAGATATTCCAGAAAAGAGGTTCCAGATGCCCAGCAATTACAAAGTAGAAGTGAGTGAGCAGGGATGGGATGGGAGGTGAGGAAGGTTACTAAGTACAAATTGTTAGTGGTATACAGAGTACACAGTGGGAAGGGAACATTAGGATGGAGATCAAGAGTTTCCTCCCAGTGAGATCTATTGGATTATGAAGTAGTCTCCCAAAGGAAGTGGCAAGAACACAGCAAAAGCACACCAGACTAGAAAATGCACTGCAGGTAACAATTCTGCACTTGACATGAGATTGGAGATTACCTAATAAATCTTTTCTCAGTCTACCTTTTAACTCTAATTAATTTCTGTGATACTTGGAAGGAATCATTAAAGGGCTGGAGAAGAGGTTTTCAATAACTGGAAACTACATATCACAGACTTTTTAAAAGACTTCTTGAAGAGTTAGCTACTCGAAGGTAGAAATTTCCCTTCTAAGAGTCCTCATCACTTACTTTGAGAAATGATCAAAGTAACTTATCATTTAGAGGAGCTCTTTTTCAATAGTTTATTGAGCTAGAATTGTGCTTTGTTATTTTGTTTTTGTTTCTCTCCACCTACCCAAGCCCCTAAGGACCAAGAAAATGGCTTCCCCAGCTTATAAAATCCTTCTGCTACTGCTTTCACTTAATCATTCCTGTGGTTACCTTACCTTTAGGGCTGTTTTCTTTCTGTTGCAAAGCTTCTTGAATACATGTTGTCCACCTGTGTCTACTGCCTCATCATCTGAAATCTCAGCTTTTTCATCAGTCACTCCAACAAATCTACTCTGAGATATTTCCAGTGACCCTCTTCTTGCCAAATGATTTTTGGGCTTACTCCTATCAAACTAGCCTATCTTCTTTCTATGCTTTGTCCAGAAATGCTCGTAGAAAGCTCTCTCCTCCTTTCCTTGCCACTTCCTACTTACATTTTACACACAGCACAAGTCCCGTATCTCCCAGAGCCATCTGTTTCAGGCCACTTGCAAGGCTTCCTTATCTGCACACATTTCCTACGCCACTTATATGGCAGTTCATCACTTATACGTCACATTTCACCTGTTTGTTTCCTCCGCAAAACCACTGCCTTCTTTAGACAGTGATCACATCTAAGCAAGTGAGGCAGAATGGCCGAACGGAAGCTCTGTTCTAAATCTGTCACATTATTTACATGCTAGATAACTTTAGGCAGGGCATTTCTCTAAGCCTTAATTTTCTTTAATGAAAAACATGGATAATATCCTATGCCTTGTCCCGATGGTTGCTGTGAGGACCAAATATAAGTGAGACAGTGCTTTCAAAAACTATAAATTTCTAGGAATATATTATGGCATCATTATTACAACCATTACTCACTTTTATGATTCACAGGATTGACTGGATATGGAACAAGTGTTAATATATACTTGGGGTACTGAATCCATGCAATAATTTTGTGTAAGACTTTGACTACAATTATATAAAAATATTTATGCAAAAATGATAACTGTGGTTGTGTTCAAATAGTGGATATTTTCTATTTTCTCTATTTTTCTGTCAGTATTGTTATTATCCTTATAATTAAAGAAAGAAAAAGAAACCAATGATATACAGTTGTTGTTTTGAAGAGCTATATGTAAAGATAGCCAGTTGCTGAATACTTAAGTGACATACTGAGTGACACCACCCACCCCCTAAACAGAGAAACCACCGCCATGTGACTTCCCCATGACCCTCCAAGGGCTGGTGGCCTCCATAGCTGCTAGTGCAAGGTGAGTGGGACAGTCGACAAGATCTATGTGGTAAAGATTCTCTATGTCACCCTGGACTCTGCCAGCAGCATACCACAAGGCTCGTTTTCCTTCCCTGCCCGCTTGTTCCATGGCCTTCTTGTGCTGTTGGCTCAGTTCTGCTAATTGCTCGTAGGCCCTACTCTTAAACATCACACTTCATGAAATCTGGGGCCCTATAGATAATTCTCAAGATGTCTATCAGCTACATTCTTATCCTTTACTCACATTTTGCAAAGTATCAAAAGCAATCCATCAAATGATCTGCCAGTTGCCAATAACCTTCAAATTATTCCTTATATGATTAGAACTGTGGTTGGGGGAGGATGGAGAATGGAGATTCCCCTCACACTTTCCTTTATGAGCCAAAGATTAGCACATAGCAGGTGCCCAGTGGCTGATAAATGAAAGAATGAGCCACAAACAATGGCCTGGAATATTGAAAACATGATGATTTGGACAAAGAAGACACTGGTTCTATTTGCCACTGGCCTGCCGTGTTTCTTTGTTTCATTTTTGCTGTTTGTACAAAGACAGGATTGAAGTGGATGACCTCCACAGTGTCTTCCTGCTCCCTGATTCCATGCCTGCTCTGTGCCCTTTTCCCTGTCTTGGACTTTCCCTTCACATTCAGGTAGCCAGCTTGGTACAGACCATATAAACTTATGCTTTATTTCTGATGCCAATAAGAATTAGAGAGGAAAGAGGAAGCAGAGTGAGAAAAACAATAAAAAACCAAATGGATGAGGAAAGGATTGATGCGCATGAGTGACTAAGCTTTAGAATTTTTTATGGTTTCTTATGGGAACATAAGAATGCATCCATCCCCAAAGAGTGAGCAGGAACTCAGGAATTTCCTGTGGGGCAGCAATCCCAAGGCCTTGCTGATCTAATCAGTCGTGAAATCTTGGCACTGCCCATCCTGAAGGTCGTGGGTTCTCACCACATCTGCCCTTTCCCAGCAGCCTTTGATGGTCAAGATCTGTATAAGGGGAGCCTCAGAGGCCCAATAGTTTTCAGCATCAGAGAGACAATCTGAAAGCAGATGTGTGGGGCTCCAAGATGCAGTCATTCATCATGATGTGACCATATTTTACATTCTGAGATGTTCCACCTCATTGGGGTTCAATTGCCGGATCGGGAGCACATACATTATGTTTTTAGACAACTCCAAGAACAGTGTTTTCTAAGATTTCCAATCGCAAAGATTAAAATAGGCGAGAACTAGCTACGGGTCACACGAAGGACCCTTTAAAGAAAGATGAAAACTCAGTGTAGTTTAGTGCCAGAGATATCCAGATACAGCATTTATCTTGGTGGCCTTCTTTCTAGGTCATCTTTGGTTACATTTATTTAACAAACATCTGTACAGTACTTACTATATGCAGGAAGTGTTATAAGCACTTGACAAATATAAACTCAATTGTCATAAGTGCTCTTCAAAGTCAGGCTATTACATTCTCAATTTACAGGTTAAGAAAATGAGGAATAATGAGGCTAATGACTTGCCCAAGGTCACAAAACTAGTAAGAAGCAGACTCAGGATCTGAACCAATGCTGTCTCGCTCCAGAGTCCTAACCACTACACTAGGTTGCCGGTTGTGTCGATATTGAGTGCCTGTGGAGCTCTGTGACCAAATCCCTCCTGAGGGCTGCCTATAGTCCTAGCTCCCTCAGGAGCCAGCAAGGCTCCAGGCAGGCCTGGTGAGCTGTGGTTCTTGCACAAACATGAAAGGAATGGGGAGCAGGGAGGAAGCAACCCAGGGGCTGGCTGAGGAGCAGCATTAGCAGGGACTGAGGGGGCTGGCTGGCTGCTGCTGTTTGCTGGTGACGGACTTCTTTAGTGTGACTTTTAACCACAGTCTGTGCAACGGGGAGGGATTTCAAAGGCAGAGTGCTGGGGTCAATGAAGAAGAAGAGGTGGGACACATGTTCTCTTGATTTGAAGGATGTGGGTAGGGGAAGGCCAAGGTCAAAGCAGCACTCCAAAAGACTATGGTTGGGCCACATGAAGGATTGGCTGGGCAGGTGGAGAGGCTCAGGTAAGGAGGCCCCCGGTGCTTCTCTAGCCACACCCCAAGGATGTGGCAATAAGGTGGAACCACAGAGGTGACAGAAGAGAGAGAAAAGGTGGATACAGAAGCCATTCTGAAGGAATGGAAAGAAGACATTCTGAAGGAAGAATGGAAAGATTCTATGTGTGAAGCAGAGAGGGGCGAGTTAAAATCATTTAAACAAGTCAAGTCTACACAGCTAGCACAATATTGATACCAGAATCAGAGATCACGAAGATTAGAAGTATTGCCTCTAGGCTGGGCACGGTGGCTTGCACCTGTAATCCCAGCACTTTGGGAGGCCAAGGCAAGTGGATCACTTGATGTCAGGAGTTTGAGACCAGCCTGACCAATATGGTGAAACCCCATCTCTACTAAAAACATAAAAATTAGCCAGGCATGGCAGCATGTGCCTGTAATCCCAGCTACTTGGAGGCTGAGGCAGAACTGATTGAACCCAGGAGGCGGAGGTTGCTGTGAGCCGAGATCATGCTACTGCACTCCAATCTGGGCAACAGAGTGAGACTCCGTCTCAAAAAAATAAATACATAAATAAAAAAGTATTTCCTCTAATATTTTAAAATATTGGAGCTGAGGTCTTAGAAAGGCAGCTGGAAATAGGGAAGATGAGGGTGATGGGCTCTCACCACCTGTGCCCTTTCCCAGCAGCCTTCCATGGTCAAGGTCCGCACAATGGAAGCCTCAGGAGATTTTTCATGGTAGTACTTCAGGCTGTGAAGGGCATGGACTTGAGTAGCTATAGCAATGTGAGTTACATTTTCTACATACTGAAGAGAAACAGCTATTTTTGAGATCAAGTGTATTTTTTCATTTGGTTATATCTACAGTGGCATTCAGGCTGGGAATACCCCTTTCCAGCCTCTCTCTTGCATGGTCCCAGTGCACCTGTTGTCCCCACAGAAGTAGCAACCGTGCTGCTTTTCACCCTCAAAGACATCTGTTTGAATTTTATGTGATGACTCTACCTGTAATCTCTACAGAGCAACAGTGTCCTCAGTACCTGGCACAGTGCTCTGTACACAGATGCAACCGATATTTTTAAAAGAAAAAATATAAATAGTAGACGCTCTAATATTACATCAAATGAATTTGTTACTGCATAGAGAGGCCATACCTCATGGGTGAAAATGACCGGCCATCATAAGGGTTTGGTCAGTACCCTGGGCCTGGAGTCAGCTAGAAGTCTATGAGGAATATATATGTATAGCGGATAGTGAAAAAAACTATGCAATCACTTTGGACATTTTACAGCCTTTTGGTCCCTAAATGCATTTATTGTAGTATCATTTTAAAATAACACAATTTAATCTCATAGACTGAAGGAGGTAAGGAAGTTAATTTTTCATTTGTATCTATTATTAATGCTTTCAATGTTTTAAGTATTAACTTTTAATTTTTTTGGAGACCAAACCATAAAAGCTTATAACCTTTTTCCTTTCCTTTCTTTTCCAAAATGTAAGACATATTTTCTAGCTGACTTTCTTAGTAATAACCTTTGTTTTCTCATTACAAATAAAAATATGTATTCACTGTAGAAAATAGACAAAGTAAAGATTAAAAATTAACTGCAATTCTACTACTGGGATATAAATGCTATTAACATTCAGATATTTGCCTTTTATTGTTTATATATAACCCCCTCCCACATATACATAACATATATGTGTTTGCGTATATACATGTATGTATATACTGTTGTTTAATTCTTATTTGAAAAATAGGATTATGATACATATATAGCCCCCAAATAGAATATTCTACATAAAGAACACAGACTTTGATAGGAAAGGATCATTTCGATTTCTTAATGTTTCCTATTAAATACTAAGAGGATCACTGCTGCCTGGATCTTAACTTAATAATGACTATCACAGTTCACACCGTGCTTAAATTGTGGTCTCAAGCTGGTAATTAAATGACTTTCTTTTGGTCTAGTTTTGTGACAGCCATGTTAAACAAAACTGATCTAAAAATGAGAAAAAAAATCCCTTTGTATCCAGTAACCCCATTCATTAAACTGTTAAGTTGTAGTATTTTATTTTTAGTTTTACTATATGCCACTGTAGACATAACCAAATGAAAAAATACACTTGATCTCAAAAATGGCTGTGTGTTTCTCTTCAGTATGTAGAAAATGTAACTCACACTGCTATAGCTACTCAAGTCCATGCCCTTCACAGCCTGAAAAAGTACTAACATGAAAAATCTCCTCAACCAATAAAAATAATAGAGCAGCAAACAGAAGAAACTAAAGTGAAATACTGTTTTAAAAATGTATGTGTGTGCATCCAGAATTAGTTGGTTTGATTTATCTTGTATGATACTAACTCTATTGCTGGTAAAGATTAATTGTATTATGGTGCTCTTGGCATGTTATTTTCTCAGTTCATTTCTCAGTGTGACATTTCTTATTTTTCTCTGCTACTAAGCACCCACTATCATAATTTTCACCTGCTGAGTTTATGTTACTAATGGTAATATTAAAATTTAGAGGGTTTTTTGACCTTTATAGTGGTAAATTAGGTCATAAAAATAGATGGGACACAATCTGATAAATGAGAAAGAGAAAGATTTGATTATTATTAAAGTAAAATCAAATTTTACAAGGTTTTCCTGGCATACTGTGAGATCTTAGTAAACATTGAGTATCTTCCTTCTCTCATACCCCCAAATTGAATTCTATTCACCGCTGCCTTGCATATGCCACATATGAGAACTATTCCAAGAACCAAGTGTTCCTCATTGCTTATGCATGGTGCGTTGGAGATCCTCTGATTATAAACCAAATAATACAAATAAGAGTGGTGATAATAATACTAACAGCTTTTATCGAGCGCTTGGTAGATGACAGGTGCTGGTCTCTTACTATCTCCATTTTACATAAACACTGAGGCACAAGTATGCCTCACTGTTTAATCTGTAAAATGGAGATAATAATAGTAAGCAGCTTCCTTAAGTTCACACACCTGGAAGTTAGTGGCATCATGACTGGGCCCCAGGCACTCACACCCCAGGGCCTTTAGTCCATGCTGCCTTCTGTCTGAATGACCTCTCAGGAAACTATAGCTTCTCCACTTGGTTCAAGCCCTTGATTCCCACCTCAAGTCTGTTCCTTACTGAGAAGCCTGCAGTCAGTCTTGAGTGAGTTCCCTTTTCAGTTGTGTGCCCTCTCTTCATTGGGCCATGTGCTCCTGGAGGACAGTGACTGCTCTGTGATCCAACACGCTCCCAACAGGCGGCATTGTGCCTGTCATGTGGACTTGGATGGACCTTGTTACAAGTGGCTAGTTATGGGTCCACTGATCTTTTTTGCGTATTATCTAAATCAATGTGATTCCTTAAGAACCAGAGTCTCACAATTACTAATGATGTATTTTCTTTTGGGGGTTGAATGGCAGCAAATTTAAACATTTGGATTAAATGACGTATCTATATACCTCAGTTCAGTATAATTTGATTGGAATTTATTGAGCCTCCTCCTCTTTTCATTTATTGAGTACCTACAATAAGGGTACATTTTGTGTTAAGATGACAAGATTCAAAGATGAATAATAGTGGTTCCTGCTATCAAAGAATATAGGAGTCTAGAGGGCAGCCAGCTTTGTAAAATGTATTAAAATACAGTATGATATAAGCCATGTAAAATATATTAAACACAGTATGATATAAGCCATGAAAAAGGAAGAGCCAGGGTGCTGGGGAAGCCCAGAGTGGCACCTAGCCTGTCCTGGGGTGGAGAGTCTGTGGAAAAGTATGGTCCGCAGACTGGTGACACTGGCATTATCTGGGAGCTTACTAGAAATGCAAATTCTCAGTCCCCAGCTTGGACCTGCCCAATGGAAAAGTCTAGGGTGGAGCCCAGAAATCTGTGTTTTAAAAAGCTATCTTTGATTCGATTGCTTATTAAAGTTTGAGAAGTATAGCCTCAGAAAACATGACTCACAGGCACAATAATTAGACAAGAAAACATATATCTAATTAAAACTTGTAAAATAAGAAAGTTGGATGATGTGATCTCTACCACTTCAGTTTTAACTGTCAGTCCACGAGACTTTTATACACGTCTTAAAGTTAACTGGAGTGATGTGTGTTTACCTTCAAGATCACCTGCAGATAATATGCAGAAGGAAGATTTGTACTTCTCACCTAACCACTCCAAACAGATTCACAAGCTGACTGAGGCTGCTGCACTTCCATCAATGCAATCATCAATCGATAAGTATTACTAATGTACCAACCTGCATAGGCTTATTACTGTGTTAGGTTCTGCAAAGAATACACACAAATTCTCCGCTTTAACATTATCTTAGTTGGGGAGATAAGCCTGTCAGAAGTGGGTTGTTCAAGATGGTTGGAATGATGATAAATTGTAGGAATCTGGAGAAGATGGTGATTGATTTGGACTGATTTTAGGGTAAGGACCTAAGAAACAGGAATTGAGGTAGGCTTAAAAACAGGCAGAATCTGCATTGCAGACAAAAAGGGCGATAAGATAAATGGAGAAGCTGAGTTATCAATACAAAATCTAATTATTTAGAATTTTTAGTGAATGGTGCACCAAGCTGAATTTGACTTGTTGACTCAAGCCATTTATTCAGGAAATCAGGCGGACACTTTTTCTGAATACCAGGCTGATAGTTATTCTGTTTTTACCAAGGGGACTAGTTTGAATACTGTCATATAAAATGGTCAAGAATGATATATATGCTTACAGCTGTGAGACTTATATGTTATGCAAATATGTGTGTGTGATTGTGCATGTGTGTAGTGAGGGGGCCAGAGAATTATACTGACACAGGTATTGGGGCTTGATGTAGATTGTACTTGTATACTGTTCCCATAGTTTCAAGTCATCTTCCTAAAAGTTGGCATGGAAAGAAATTGCCTTTGCAAATTAGATTCTGCAAGTCTCATAAACATAAGTAGCTCACCAGCATACACTGAACAGTCTGGAAACTGTCCAGACAGAGAAAGCCACTCTGTAATCTCACAGAGAGGCTGACAGAACAATAGAAACGACGTGTTACTGATCATCACAAGTCTCCCCTGCAAGGACAGTTTCAAGCTGGGAAAGCTGAGACTGAGGTTTTTCCTGGAAAAAAAAATTAATAGATTTCTACTCTATTAAGTGTTCCAAGCCCGGCTGAATGTTTTCAGGGGAACCTAGAGTTTTCAGAGAATGGCCTCCATATACCTGGCAAGGGGCTGCTGCCCAGAGAGGGTGACACGGAAAGACTTCCCTGGCTCTGATGTCTGCACAACTTAGAAATGCAGTCTTTTTTTTTTTTTCTTCTTCAGGAAACTCTTGCTATCTTTCGATAAAAACATAATTTAAAACTGTAACAAAACATGTGAATGCCTTTTCCTTTGGGCAACAGCTTTCCTTCCAAATTAAACTTTTGCTCTGCCTCAATTAGGAATACGTGGAGGAGATGAACATTGAGGTGCAGTTTGCTGAATTTCTGACATTTTGTGAGACCCTAGGTTAGATTTAAAGCCACCAGTGTGGGGTTCATGGTCTTGGAGGTTTGATTTAAATGCCCAGTTATAGCTGGCTACAAACAGGATGTCAGGTCCCCCTGGGCATGGTGGCAGGTCAGTAAGGAGGGAAGGTGTAGCTGCATTTGGTGGCCATGAACTCACAACTGGGGATGGTTCTCACTGTTAGGCCCCAGCAAGGGAAGTGGGGGTCTCCATCAGAGCTGGGAAGAGTTTTGAGGTTGGAAGGATTAGGACACATTTCAGTTTGCTGTGGGAAATTTAAACATATTTATTGCCAAGTCCAATCTTTGCTTCCCCCAGGAAGACCACCAAACATGTTACTTATAGACACTTGAGCTTTTTTGCTTCCAATTCAAGAGCCTTATTTTAGGATAAGCATTTCATTAAGTGTGGATATTTGTGCAACCGCAAACATACCTTTGATGCAAGCAAACTTCACAGCTAGAGTTGGCAGGGCAGTTGCATGATGGTGAAAACTGCTGCTCTGCCGCCTGCCAGGGTCAATTTAGAAGGGCTGATGTGCAGAGCACCATGAAACTTAGGCAGCTCTCCCTGTTCCAGTCTTTCCCACCTTTCTTCCCTTTTTTCTTCATTCTATCTTTGTGCCTACTTTTTTCCTTGTCATTTTCCTACATATTTCCTCAAAGAAATGCCATATCCCAGTGAGCTATGTGTCAATGAGATGGATGAGGTTGGAGATGAGCAGTGTGTGAAGAAATAGAGAATGACTGCCCTTTGCAGCACTGCAGAACCATCCTGGGAGAGCTAGAGAGTACCAGGCAAGGAATCCTTGCCAAAGACCAGTGTCAAGGATGGAGTCAGACCAGCACTGGCTGGTGCATTTCACAACTCTCCCCTTCCTGGTCTCACGTGTGGTTAGCAGAAATGAAGTGGTGTGGAAATCACTATGGAATATTTAATCATCTAAATCATAAAAACAAATGTCTGGGAAGCCCTGTGGCTCCTGAGTAGCATACAGAACTAAGAGGAAGGGGAGTTCACCTGCTGGTTCATCCTTGCTCCTGGCTGTTTTTATACCACTAATCCTGGTGCCTTGTCCCCTCACCTGCTGTCTTCATGAGGCACTAGGGTAATCTTCTGCTTCTGTCCACCTTTTGGACTCCCGACTCTTTCCACAGATGCTACTGAATGTTCCTCCTGTTCCTTGTTGCTCAGGGTATCAGGCAGTGCTAGGCCATATCTCTTGTGAGGCAGGAATACTGTAATTGAGCCCTCTAGGTTCATTTGACTTTAAAATGATATTGCTTGCATGCAAGTCATGTCTGTATGTTTGTATATGCATCCCTTGTTGACGGTTTGGAGCTTACCTGAAACTTCTTGGCCATAAGTAGAAATAAATGCTTAATTTTGGGGTTGGGTTAGAACTCATTTTGTTAACTTTTAATTAATCACTCTTCTTAATCTCACATATTTTCTCGAGAGGATGGACAAGTCTCATTTGGGTAAGGATGGCCATTAACCTTGGTCTGGGGTCCATACAGAGCATAGGCTCCAGAATCCCTAGGCCACAAAGAAGGTTCGGACATAGAGTTCACAGCACACGACCTCAAATAGCATATCTGAGTATTGTTCTTCTAAATTATTTATGTAGTATATAAAATTTGCCTTTCTCTTCAAAATGCAAATATTATTGAAGTTATTTCCTCTCCTGTTGAGGAACTCAGTATCTTCTCTATGTGGTAATATCTAGCCATTATTATGGGCTGTTTATTTCATTATTTACCAAGTAGGGGCTTAGCTTTAATTAAAAAAAGTCAGTGAATCTTCCTCTGTTCCTAAATTCCAATCAAGTACAAAAGCTTCCCTATTTATAAATTGCTTTAAATGATAGCTGAATTAACCAATACATTGTCAATATCCACTGCCTATTATCCATGAGAACAAAAACAAGTAAGATTTTAAAGTCGCACAGCAGGGACTGATTAAAGAAATTAGAGTATATCTGTGGCATGAAATATTAGGCAGTCATTAAAAATCACAAAACAACTGATACCACAGAAGACACAAATTATCCTTAGAGTCTATTATGAATAACTATATACTAACAAATTGGAACACCTAGAAGAAATGGATAAATTCCTGGACACATATAATCTACCAAGATTGAACAAAACCTGAACATACCAATAACAAGTAGTGAGATTGAAGCAGTAATAAAAAGTCTTACAAAGAAAAGATCAGAACCTGATGGCTTCACTGCTGAATTCTACCATGTATTAAAAAAGAAGAACAAACAGTAATCCAACTGAAACTGTTAAACCACAGGCCAATATTCATGATAAACATAGATGCAAAAAATCCTCAACAAAATTCCAGCAAACCTAATTCAGCAACAAATTAAAAAGACCATTCACCATGACTAAGTGGAATTCATCCCAGAGATTCAAGGATGGTTTAACATATGCAGATTAATAAAGTGGTACATCACATTAACAGAACCAAGAATGGAAACCATATGATGATTTCATAGATGGTGAAAAAGCATTTGGGAAAATTCAACATCTCTTCATGATAAAAACTCTCAACAGACCAGGTATAGAAGGAACATACATCAAAATAATAAAGATAATATATGACAGGCACAGTTAACATCATACAAGATAGGGAAAAATGGAATGTTTTCCCTCTAATATCTGGAAAAAGATGAGAATACCCATTTTACCACTTTTACTCAACATAATACTGGAAGTCTTAGCCAGAGCAATTAGGCAAGTGAAAGAAAGAGCATCCAAATTGGATGGAAAAAGCCAAATTAGCCTTGTTCACAGATGACATGATCTTATATTTAGAAAACCCTAATGACTCTGCCAAAAAACTGGTAGAACTGATGAATTCAGTAAAGCTGCAGGATACAAAATCAATGTACAGAAATCAGTAGATTTATATATGCCAACAGCAAACAATCTGGAAAAGAAATCAAGAAAACTCATTTACAATAGCTAAAAAAATGTAAAATGCCTAGGAATAAGTTTAAGTGAAAAAGTAAAAGATCTCTACAAGGACAATTATGAAATACTGATGAAGAAATTGAGGATTACACAAAAAAATGGGAAGATATTCCATGCCCATGGATTGGAAGAACTGATATTATTAAAAAGGTCAATACTACCCTAGCAATTTAGAGATTCAATGCAATCGCTATCAAGATACCAGTGACATTCTTCATAGAAACAGAAAAAAGTCCTAAAATTTATATGAAACCACAAAAGATCCCAAATAGCCAATGCAGTCCTGAGCAAAAAGAACAAAGCTGGAGGCATCACACTACCTGACTTCAAAATATACTATGAAGCCACAGTAACCAACACAGCATGCTACTAGCATAAAAACAAACACATAAGACTGTTAAGAGTAGAGAACCTAGAAATAAATCCATGCATTTATAGCCAACTGATTTTCAACAAAGGTGTCAAAAACATAGATTGGGGAAAGGACAGTCTTTTCAATAGTGGTGCTAGGAAAACAGTATGCAGAAGAATGAAACTAGACCCCTATCTCTCACCATGTACGAAAATCAAGTCAAAATGGATTAAATATGTAAATGTAAGACCCGAAAGTATGAAACTACTAGAAGAAAACATTGGGGAAATGCTCCAGGACACTGGTCTGCGCAAAGATTTTTTGAGGAAAACCTCAAAAGCACAGGCAGCAGAAGCAAAAATAGACAAATGGAATTACATTAAGCTAAAAAGTATTTGCACAGCAAGGGAAACAATCAACAAACTGAAGAGACAACCTACAGAATGGGAGAAAATATTTGCAAACTCTCCATCTGATAAGTGATTAACAACCATAATATAAGGAATTAAAACATAAGGAACTCAATAGCAAAAAGACAAATAACCTGATTAAAAATAGGAAAAATATCTGAATAGACATTTCTTAAAAGAGGACATACAAATGGCCAACAGTTATATGAAAAAAAAGATGAACATCACTAATCATCAGAGAAATGCAAATCAAAACCACAGTGAGACATCATCTCACCTCAGTTAAAATGGCTTTTATCAAAAAGACAAAAAATGATGGATGGCGGTAAGGATTTGAAGAAAGGGGATCCCTAGTATGCTGTTAGTGGGAATGTAAATTAGTACAGCTGTTGTAGAAAACAGTATGGAGCTTCTTGAGAAAAGTAAAAATCGAGCTACCATATGATCCAGCAATCCCGTTACTGGGTATATATTCAAAAGAAAGAAAACCAATATACCAAAGAGATATATTGATATATTGCAGTACTATTCACAATAGTCAAAATAAAGAATCAACCTAGTGTCCATCATCAGATGAATGGATAAAGAAACTGTGGTATGTATATACACAATGGAATACTATTTAGCCATATAGAGAATGGAATCCTGTCAGTTGCAGCAACATGAATGAAACTGGAGGTGATTATGTAAAGTGAAATAACCCAGACATAGAAAGTTAAACACCATGTGTTCTCACTCGTATGGGGGAGCTAAAAAAGTAGATCTCATGAAGATGGAGAGTAGATTGGTTGCCAGAGTCCAGGCAGGGTTAGGGTTAGGGATGAAGAGAGGTTGATTATTGGGTACAAGAATGCACTTAGAGAGAATAGAGTTTGATAGTTCAGTAGGTTGACAAGAGTTAACAGTAATCTATTGTATATTTCAACATAGCTAAAAGAGAAGAATTTGAGTGTTCACAGAATAATGAAAAGTGTTTAAGGCAATGGATATCCAATTGTCCTGATTTGATCATTATACATTATATGAATATATGAAAATATCACAGGTACCTGAAAATATGTACATTTATTATGCACTGATAAAATACATTTTAAAAACCTATTTAATAACATGGGCAAATGCTCACTATTGATAAAGAAAAATGTAGGTTGTAAAATTGTCCACAATATGCTATAAATTTGATAAAAATGTATATACATGCACATAAACAAAGATAATGGAAATAGAAAGAAGTGGAAACTAATTTGTGAGTGGTGAGATGGCAAATGGTTATCTTTTTATTTTTTTCTGCATTTCTACATTTTCCACAAAAAGAAAATGGTACTTAGGGATAACAGTATTTATGTATATTTATATATATGTATATTGGCTCTATAAAAGTTACCAATCTCCATTCAAAACAATTGCTTTTGCATTTATCTCTGGTAGGATTGTCATGAACCTTTCTGGGGAATGACATTCTGTCTCCAAAATGGGTAACTTTTGTTCAGATCTTGGTTTTATCTATACAGGTATCCATGTCCATGTCAGACCATTTCACACAGCACTGAAATTTGTTTCCTTTGCCTGATTTTCTCTAACCTGGCCTGGAGGAAGAAAGTATTTTCACTTCTCTAAACTCAATCTGTCAGCTTTATTAAACCTGCTAATCCTGTTACATGCTCCAAATTCACTAATGACCAAGCAGGTACCACCAACTCCGGCCCTTATAAAAAGGACAAACTTCTAGCCCCAGCCTCCAGTAGTGGAAACATTGTCAGTTGGCATTGAGGTGTCTGGGAAGGAAACTTCTCTGAGCCTTGACTGGATACAAGAACACTCACCATGAGCCAGCTTCTGTCTGTTTTTGACAGCAGTTCCCTCTCTAATCCTTCCTTGGAGCTCTGTACATGCTGGGATGGGGGTGTCCTTACAACGTCCCTTTGCAATCATTGACCTTTTCAAGGGTGCTGGGTTGGGACATGTGTGGATTTCTTCAGATGGAACTATGGGTTTCACAGTGAATTGCAGCACATGCAGTTAATTCACAGCAGAAAATGTGGTGAAACAGCTGGAAGAAGACAGCTGCATAGGGGCAGGGGTTGTAGAGGGAGAGTAGGGTTAGAGGTGGGGAAGGAAACATTGGCAGGAGAAAAGCAATAATGTTACAGGGCTATAACTGGGGGAGAAGAGCAAGTTCTGGGTATGAGCATTTAATATGTGGACAGGGTAATATATTCAATAGGGTAAAGGAAATATTAGTCCATGAAAAGTCCACCTTCTTGACTTCAAGCATCTGCAGAGCAAAGGTGACCTCAGACATCTACAGATATGGGCCCATCCCTCTCTAAAGGGAAGACAAAGTGGCTCCTGATTTTCCAGTTGAGCTTTTTTGGAGGCCGTAAAGTTCTCTGTACCACTCATTGTGCCCCACTTCTGCTAGCCTCTCCTCCCAAGCCTACCATGGAGCCAGTCCTTCCAAAAAAGGTCTCGTCTCCAGAGGATTGCTGGAAAAATACAAATAAATTACTTCAAGCTCATCATTTCCACTGTGATACTGACCTGCAGGCAGAGAATGAGTCCTGATGGAATGAAACAGGACTAGCAGGTTTTGGTAAGTGAAAGGCATGAGGACATGGAGTCAGCTCCATGTGGGGGCAGAAATCACATCTTTATAACTCACCACAGGGTCTCCAAAACTTTGCCCAGTGCCCAGTGTGTCCAAGGCTGGGTAACAGCACTGTCTAACACATGCTGATCACATCAGCACCGCAAAGCAAGGCTCACAGTACCCTATGAGGTAGGTATGGTTATTACCTTCATTTTGGAGGTGAACAAAATGGAGGTGCAGGGGTTCAGTGTATGGCTCAGGGTCACTCAGATTGAAACTGGGCTGCTTCATGTCCAGATCTGTTCTTAACCTCTACACTCTGCTGCCTCCCTCAATGAATGTTCGTGGGTGTACCAAGTAGAAACTGATGTCAGGCTGTGTGGGGACACAAATGAGGTCTCTGTACAGGTCGAGGGCAGCAAGGAGGAAGGCTGGAAGGAGAAACATATGGAGCAGGATGCAAGAGCTGCGACACCTTTGGTCCCATGCTAGTGTTTGCTGGGCTTAGTCCTGGTGGGTCTGGGCTCATTTTCCTTTTTTTTTTCTTTGAGACAGAGTCTTGCTGTAGCCCAGGCTGGAGTGCAGTGGTACGATCTCGGCTCACTGCTACCTCTGCCTCGTGGGTCCCGGTTCAAGCAATTCTCCTACCTCAGCCTGCCGAGTAGCTGGGATTTACAGGCATGTGCCATCATGCCCAGCTAATTTTTGTATTTTTAGTAAAGACAGGGTTTCACCATGTTGGCCAGGCTGGTCTTAAACTCCTGACCTCATGATCCACCTGCCTCGGCCTCCCAAAGTGCTGGGATTACAGGTGTGAGCCACCGTGCCCGGCCTCATTTTCCTTTTGATAGAGCTGTGGTGTGAAACCTTGTATCTGTCCCTTTCTGTTTTGTCTGCTCCTCTCCCAGTTCAAGATCGGGGCCCCTAAGACCAGGCAACAAGTTCTGGGAAGAAAGAATCCAGCCTGAGTTGTTTTTTACCTTTAGAAGATATGGTCCCATTCTTTCGTAGAGGCTTTTTCTTTTTTGCCTCGTTTGGTACATCAGTATGTATTCTCTCTCACACCTCCCTGCCTAAAGGGTGGAAGCTACACTCAGAAACTGAGCAGAGGACTCAGCAAGTGCAGAGGTTCCCTCACATACATCATTAAAATACATGGTTAACGATAGCCTTCTGCTGTGCTGTACTAAACTTGAAGAATGTTCTTTGCACATATCTCTTCCATACACTTCTAACGTCTTTACTCTGACAGATTTAAAGACAGCTCCGAGGATTTACTTTCTTAAGGAGGTGATGTGAAAAACGGAAAAGTCTTTTTTCTTTTGTGTTTTTGTTTTATTGGTGGATGGGAAGGGTGTTCTGTTTGACAGTGGCAACCTTCAGCATCACCAATTAAACATCTTTACAAATTGCACATGGTTTCTTTAACCCCAGTGTGGGAGTGTGAATTGAGCAAATAGAGGAATGTGAGGTAGCAACTTTTCTATAACAGAAACAGGGATGGGAGGAGAGAAAATTCATGGGAAGCTTTTAGATCAAATTGCTTTAAACATTGCTGGCTGAAGCTGTCACTGAATTTCATTCCTCCTACCTGATCCTACAGTTCTCCCTCCCCATCGTTCCCCTCCATCAGACACGCACATGCAAGGATCATAGGTGGCGATCCTGCCGGGAAGAAGGTCATCAAAAAAGATGCAAGATAAGAACATTATATATATATATTTACAATTTAAGATGTTGATTCTGTTATACACAATTACCAGGCACCAGGTTAGTTATTCAGCAGTCCTAGCAACGTGGAGATAGCTCAGAGACAGAGATGAAAAGAAAATTTATAGGTTTGCCTTCCAGGAAAGAAAATTGGGTCTGAAACAACTGAAATCCTTAAAGAAACTGGAATAAAGGTTAGTTTTAAATTTGGTTACACTTAAATGGTTGACTTGCCTATCTGTCGTTAATATATCCAGTTCCAAATACAAAGAGAAAACAACCAGCAGGCGAGAGCGTGAACTGCGCAAGTCCTCTTGGAGAACAAGGCCTTTGCAGTTGACTTCAGTTTCTGGCCCTAACAGTTTTAAATCTGCTTTCAGAAAACTTTTCTCCTGGGCATGCCTTCGCAGAAGATCTTGTGATAAGGGGCAAGGGTTGGGCTTTTTAAGGGTGTATCTGTTTTCAGACCTCAAGCATGCTGGACAACGTGTTGGTCAGATCCTGGTGGTACACAGTAGAACGTAAAAACAACAGGAAAGTAATACTGACAGACCATAAGCTAGATGAGTCTTGAGACTAAGACAAATGAGGAAATTCAAGACTCTACATATCCTTTAGTGGATTCCTTCAGGACAACTAATAGATACTATAAGGGTGCAGCAGCCGCACCGGCATTCTGAATGCCAGGCAATTCCAGAAGTTTGAAGTTCCCTGTCAGACTCCACCACACAGCTATTAATATACAGAATCCCCCAGAAACAAATATGAGATGCAACCAAGATTTATGGATATGTTAATTACAGATTTATAATAGCAACAACAGGAAGTTAAATGCCTGACACACAGGCGTGTGGTTCAATTATTTCATATCTACATTATACAGCCATTAAAAATCATGTCTTTGAGGAACATTTGGTGACAAGAAAAATATTTATGATATAATGAAAAATCAAAACGGTACAAGACTGAAGACAAGATGATAGTACTTATTTATTCATTTATTTATGGGCTTTTCCCTCTGGTCATATACGTGACTGGAAAAAACTAAAATAAAGTGTTAATGGTGGTTATCTCTGAGTAATGAGATACCAAGATTTTTTTTTTTCCTTACCCCTATATTCTTTTCTTTCTATAATTTGCAAGCTTCAAACATACTTTTGTTTTTTACTTTTATAATAAAACATAGTGGTTTTAAAAAAACAATTGTCAGCTCTCACAAGAACACCCAGCTAAGTTGGCACCAGTCCACTGTATAATTGTTATTAATAAATGATAATGCATGAAATTCCTGCCCCCACATGTAAATAATTATAATGAAAAATAATTTATTTGTCTCAGACAATAGCCTCTGGGCCAGAGGCTTTAAACCTTGTGTTCTGACTTAAAATTCATCCTGCCAAAAGTCCTGTCTGCTATATTAAATACTTTTTTATTTGTTGAGACAGGGTCTCACTCTGTCACCTACACTGGAGTGCAGCGGTGTGATCTCGGCTCACTGCAACCTCTGCCTCCTGGGCTCAAGTGATCCTCCTGCTTCAGCCTCCCAAGTAGCTGGTACTACAGGTGCGCCATGTTGCCCAGTCTGGTCTTGAACTCCTAGGCTCAAGAGATCCGCCCACCTCGGCCTCCCAAAGTGCTGGGAATACAGACATGAACCTTCACACCCAGCCTATATTAAATACTATTGATGCATGAAGAGAGAATTAATACCTGTTGAGTATGTACTCTAGGCTTGGTGTTAATGTACATGGTTTCATTTAACACACAAATGAGGAAGGCGAAGTTCAGAAATAACTTGCCTCAGTCACACGGCTACTCAGTGATCAAAGTGGATTCAAACCCTCTCAGTCGGGTTTGAAGGCCTCGTCTCTTTTGACCACCACAAGGCTGGTGGCAACTTCAGATGAGACGTAGACTTCATTTCAGGCATTTAAGAATAGATGTGCAAGGCCGGGCGTGGTGGCTCACGCTTGTAATCCCAGCACTTTGGGAGGCCGAGGCAGGCGGATCACGAGGTCAGGAGATCAAGACCACGGTGAAACCCCGTCTCTACTAAAAATACAAAAAATTAGCCGGGCGTGGTGGCGGGCGCCTGTAGTCCCAGCTACTTGGAGAGGCTGAGGCAGGAGAATGGCGTGAACCTGGGAGGCGGAGCTTGCAGTGAGCTGAGACCGCGCCACTGCACTCCAGCCTGGGCGACAGAGCGAGACTCCATCTCAAAAAAAAAAAAAAATAGATTTGCAAAATATGTTGCCAGTGCTCCTAATGTGAGGGCAAAATAATTGATGATTATTTCTTTTCTTTCACATACCCTAGTGGAGGTACTGGGGAAACTGCCAAAAGGAGACAAAGTTCAGACAGAAAAGAGGATGAGCGAGTAATCCACCAACTGGGAAACCCCTGATAAAACAGGCAGTGATTGTAAAGATTAGCCCAGCCCTCTGCCTAGGGAGGGAGGTGGCCACCCGCAGTGACTGGCAAGGACTGTCAGGCTCTGTTACTTCACAAATATCTCCCCCACCCCCTAGGTCAAGGTGCTGCTCTTCCTTTGTACTGGGTCAGAACCCCATCTCTCAACAGTCATTGCTTCGTGTTGATTACAAAGCCTACGTCATAGACTCTAGACAGGTATCTTAAAAAAGCTGAAAACTTTCCTGTAGAAGGGACAAAGACCTCGAAGATTATCTCACTTTACTTTTTCCATTGAATAATAAATGACTTTTAAAATTTTTCAAAAAGGGCCTATGGGCTAGATACTGTGTTAGTCCTGTCTTTACATGTATCATCTAAGTCAATCAGGAGATCAATTTATAATCAAAACATCTTAGCTGGAACCTCACAATTACAAGTACTTCCACATACATTATTTCATTTGCTTCTCACAATAAGCCTTAAGGAAGGCAAGGTAGGAGTTATCCCCATTTTACAAACTAGGAAATTAAGGCCCACTGCCACTTCGTCTGGCTTACTGGAACAGACAGCAGCTTCCCTGGAAGCCAGGGAGGACTGGCCCTGTGTGGAACGGATATGAAGGTTTTGGTTGAGAATGTGGCAGCCATGTGTCCCTGGAAGACAGGGTGCTGAAGAAGGGTTTTAGGGGAAGGATGGGGGTCATGAATATCAGAGTGGAAAGATAAACTATGTCTCACAACATTGCCTATGGGGAGCTCTGTATGAATGGCTTCCTCCTCTGGCTTTCCACTTTCTCAATCCTGTTCACTCCCCAAAACCAAACCCAAGTCCCACAGATCCAGGAAACATTTCTTGATTATCTAGCACAAAGAAACCATACAGGTAACACCTGAAAGTTTTCCTAGGCCTTAGCTCATTACAATGTTATGACATGTTTTTGAGATAGGCTTTGCCATTCTTTTTACAAGTGAGAAAAAGGAAGCTCAGAGAGGTTATGTAACTTGTCAGGCTGACACATTTAATAAGCAGCAAAGTCTGGATTTCAAACTACATCACATCATAGCTGCCTCAACTTCCTGTACACTTATCATGTCCTGTATCTTGTCATGTGTTTCTTAATTCCTTAACTCAGTTATAAGTTCCCCCAGGGCAGACAACTAGTCTTATATTTCTTTGTAACCCCCATTTCTGTTCCCCTAGAACTTAGCAGAGCACTATGAGCACATAAGTCCTCAATAAACATCATATGTTAAATATCTGCTGGGTAGGAACAATAATGATTAAGTGGGATTTTTCTGATACTCTGAATATTAGGCTCTCTGTTGTATATAATTAAAACAAGAGTGAACAAGAAATATATAATTTCTCCTAGCTGTAGTGTAATCAGGCATTCATTATCGTGTCTAATTCTGTGTTCTGTGAAAAGAACTGCTTAGTAAGCATTTTCTTTGATGAGGATAATCAAATACAGATATCAGAGAGATTTAAAAAAGACAAAATCATCAAACGTATGGAGAGGCAATGATCTACATGGTATAATATTCCACCTGAGACTAAAGAACTTTCAAGGCAAAAAGAATACTTTTTGACAATTGGATATTCAAGGAACACTAAGAGAGGAAGTCACGGTGTAACTGGGATCTTGTACCATCACACATTATTCTCTATCAAGAAGATGGATGAACTGTGCTACTGTTCTGGGTGAGGAACAGAGAAGGAGTACATTTCAAGGGCTATTCTGAGAGAAGGGGTTTGCTCTGAGACCTTTTCAGCATGTCGGTCATTTAGGTACCACCTTCGCTGGCAGGCAAACTTAATGAATATACATGTTATGCGCAACTGATTACCCTGTCAGGTCTCTTTCTATTTCCCTCCCAGTATATCGTCAGTTATAGTTTTGGAAATACAAAGAGCTCAAACAGACTCATTGAAATTAGAATTTTTGATGGTGGGGATTAGCTCACATACTTCTAAATTGACATTTGATAAACCAGGCTAAAAACAGCAGTGCCTGTCAATCACATTTTCTTGCCAAACCCTATATATTAATCTTAAGCTGCCAAGAGGCAGAGCTTCTGATTTCCTTTATGTGGTACATAAAGTGCTACATCCCCATATGTTCAACCAACATCAAGCAAGAAGAACAAATACCAGGTTTGTGGTACCTACATTTGAATCCTCATGGCTGTGGCCATTGGTCTCGACCAATTCCTTCGTACCTTTTAACTGCAAGTTTTAAGGAAAAACAACACAAAACAAAAAAATGAATAAGCAAGCAAATCTCTTAAGTATATCATCTTGTTAACTGATTTATCTGAGGTTGCATTTTATAAAACTTCCAATGAGGTAAAACAGATGGAGCACATATTTCTAATGAGCCTTATTGGAGCCAGTTTGAGACTAATATTTTATGAAGTTTGATGCCTGGCAAAGAATAAATGGGTCTTGGTCATTATTTTTTAAATAATAAGATTAGAAAGCAGTTCCATAGGCATAAAATGTATAAAATTGGTTCTTAAGAATAATAAATGATTTCACTTCCTAGTTGGATTGCTATTAATTTAAACCCTGCAGTGTTTGCAAGTTGCCACCAGCAAAATGATGTTATATTAACGATTATTCGTGAATGATGCATTTTCAGCTGCTTTTAACATGCTACTGTGCTATTAGACAGGTCCTCGAGAATATATTTGAATGACTGACATCTCTGGAGGACTAAAAACGGTTGCTTCTTTGGTAGAGAAAGAGTTTGGATGACATCTCCTCGGCCGCTGAGGCATTAGAAGAAATGATATTTCTCTAATGAGATTTTTAACAGTGAACATTTGAAAACATTTCTCTTTCTCAGAGGCTTAGGAGTAATCAGTTATAAGGAGGTTTCAGGAAACCTTTAATTGTCATTTTATCCTATCCTGATGCAAAACAGACATTTAGAATCAGACGGCAAAGGAAGAGGGTGAGCTGGCTTGCAACTGTTTTGCCAGTATTTTTTCCTGACTAAGGAAAGCAGCATCTCCTCCATTATCTTTTTTTATGCCTAATACAAAGTATTCACGGTAGGAAAAAATACTTAAGATTTGAAAGAAAATCAATGCACATATACCACCAATGTGTTCGATTCAGAACATTGGTTCCTTCTGGCTACTTGTGCATATTAAAATGAAAACTTCTTTAGTTTTTTAAGGTCAGTCTTAAACTCCCAGCAAAAAAAAAGCCCTACCCACTCTATGCCAAAGAAGGGGTTTTGCCAAAGGAATGGTAACATGAAGAAATTGAGGATCGGGTAGTTGATTATGGACCAAAGGCTCTTTGGCTCATTTCCATATCACTCCCACTTAAGAAAAAAGTCTGCCCACTGTTCTTTAGGGCAACATCATTGATGGTTCTACACACGACAGACACAGAGGAGCATGGGCAATGTATGGCATATATGACAAGGCAGAGGTGTGCCACAGTGATAGGAATACTGTCTATTATCACAGCACACAAAACGACTTTTTAAAATCCCCTCACTCTTTTCCTAGCTGAGGGTTTCTTATTGTAGGTATCCGTCATCTTCCTCTTCAACTCCTCTGCTCATCCCACCTTAGGTCCTGTAGCTTGTGCTCCCATGAGTTCGAGTGGGGTTAGCTCAGAAGGTCTTGTTCTTTTTCAGCAGAAGTAAAGGACTATTTTGTGAGTGTCTGTTCCACCTTTACGTGTTTACCAACATAAATGTGCCAGTTGCTCTCCTCCCTTTTAAATAAACTCCATTCTTCCCATTCCATGATGTCCTCTAACTCTGCCCTCGCTTTTTCTGCTCCTGTTTATTCTCCCCTCACTCCCTGTCTCCTGGCATTGTTCACTCCGCTGTGCTCCGTTGCCAGAACCACGGAGGAAACCCCTCCCCGCTGCAGCCAGCCCCTCTCCTTCCTCGAGCTGCAGCTCCAGGACAGCTGCTGCTTTGTTCTTCTCTCTGCTCCCCGTTCTTCTCTCCTTTAGCTGCTACTCTCCCCCAGGTAGGGCTGAACATCCTGTCTGATGGAACCGAGGTTTGTGAACAAGCTCCAGAGGTAGGAAGCTATCCTCATTGTAAAGGAGATGAAAGGCAGGAGTCAGTGGGGCCTGGAGGGACCTAGAAAAGCTGCATCTTCGCAAATGGGAAGACTGAGAGCTTAGGGGTTAGCCTGGCCTTCCCTGGAGGGGCTGGGGCCTGAGGGTGGGAAAGGTCTGCCTTCAGGACCTATCCTTTCTTGTCAGGATGCCCAGCACGGGGCAATCCTGTGAATAGTAACCTGCCAAATCTGCAGAGCAGGGTGTATCTTTCCCTGCATGTGTCCATTTGTTTAGGCCACATCTATGTGGGCACTGAAACTGTTTACGCATAGAGTTAATCTACATAAATCCAAAGAAAGCCTCAAAGGCAGTGGTCAGTGGAGGTGAGAGGTGTCATCAGTGCACATCTGTGTGTGGGTGCAGGGACATGGAAAGAACCTGTACCCTGCACGGCCCCTTTTGCAAGAACCACCAAGGGGTAGCAGGTGAGGGGCTCTTGGACAAACAGCTTGGTAATGGCACCAGCACCCAAAAACATTTGGCGTCAGGCTTAAAGATTCTTGGTATCTTTCTTGGAAAGAGCTATCCCATTTAAATTAATATTGCAGATTTAAAATTCTTCCTTCTCAATTGTATTTTCTAGGTCTTTAATGATTTTAGCTGTTTCGAATCTTCTTCACGTTCTCTTTTTTTTAAAATAATGGAGAGTAAAGTGTGATGTTTCGCCTATACCTGTGTGTGCTCTGCTCTTTAAAAATGCACGCCATAACAAGATATATCAATCCTTTCAGCAAAACTCAGAATCGATTTTTATGACTAGGGTTTGGACTTCAAAATAAAGGATTTGAGTCATTTAGAGAAAAGAGAAATTCACCCCTCCCTACTTCAGTCAAAGCTATCTAAAAGAAAAAAAATCGGGGTGAGAGAGCAGAAAACAGCAAAAGCTCAGAGCTATATCTGGTTGATTTGGAGCAAATTTGGACCAACTCAGTTCCACTTTGCTGGGAGTCTTTTCATCATATAACAGTGGGAAGCACAGTGATTTCAGGTCTCCTCAACTGCAGGCCACTGTGAATTCAGTCAACTAGATTTTTCATTTCAATCTATTATATCTGAAATCACACAGAGTCAGCCTCAGTACAAGTTACTGAATCTATATTCATCATATAAAGATAATTATTAGTTTTATAAAGCATTTTCTTCCAAAGCTATAAAGGTTTATAAACGAATATCTGTACTTTTCTCTCACAAATCACTCATACCTTTGGGAGAAAATAACTAAAAAGATATTTTCTGGACCTCAAACCATTAAAAAAAAAATCACTCATAAAGTGACATAGAGCTGACTTTATATTTTCTCAGATGTCACCTTTGAAGTTATGTATACAGTGTAAGGTTATTTATACAACATAAAACCATGATGAGCGTGAAAAATTTAATACAATCTGCATTTGATTACCCACAGAGGGGGTTGGGGTTACTGTATGCAACTTTTCCTTCAAATTACCATTCATACACAAATTACCATTCATACATTGTTGGCAGCAAGTGAAGGCCAGAAATAGGAAGGCATTTCAAGAGCTCTCCTGGCTCCTCTCATGTGGATAGTGGGCTTAGATTTCACTCTGCTGCCTGCCGAGTGTTCCATCTTACCCTGCTGTAAGACAATACTTTCCAATCCACTTATCAATGTCAGGCCACACTTTTGTATCAAAGAAAGCCAGAATGAAATGATCAGATTTACAAACTTCATATAAAAGGGCTGTTGATCACCATGGTTAGATAAGTACCCTGATGCACAGGGAGGATATTTTTTAAATGTTGCTATGAATCAGTCCTTGTTCATGTGTCTGCAGGAGTCTCATAGGTTACGCTAAACTCATTTTCCTCACTGTTAGACTTAAGAGGAAACCAGCTGTTTACTTTGAAACATACCCCATTGACAGTATTTTGAAACTTTATCAAAATTTTGTTGTCTTCTGGAAGAAACTTTCACACAACACTGGCAGGCTTGGGCAATCTAAACAAGTACAGGAGTGAGGATAGCGATGCTGGGAATGAGGTTATAAATTCCGCATAAGAAAGCTGCTAGGAAGTTTGACAGGGTTCAGACTAATTGTACTGCAGATTATTCTCAGTAAATGTTTGCACGGGCGATGCACGAGGGAGGTATGCATTGGGTTGTTTGAACTGATTCATAAATCAGAGCTGTTTCATGCACTTACTTGTTCCTGCAGGACTTTTAGTAATGCTTGTGTATGGGACTGCTCTTCCTTTGCTTGTTCCAGTTCTGACTTTTTGTTGTTTAACTCCTCCTGGATGGTTAGCAATTGCTGTGAAATTAAAGGATATTTAGCATAAGTAGGACTGAAGGCCAGGTGATTTAAAAATATCCACAATACCCATTCAAAATTATGAGTAGAAGATGTTTACACGTCTTGAAGCTTAATTCAGACCTCAGTTGTCCTTGTGTGTTTTCCACAGTAAGTATCAGGGGCATTGCAGTTTTGACACACTGTTAGGTTGTTTGTGATACTGATGCACAAAACTTGTTTTCAGATTTGTGAAGGCATGATTATATTCCTTTGAGCAAATGCCTATTTGTAAAACTACATAGGATAGTGCTAATACATTACATTCATAGATGAAAAAATTATAATATAGTCATCTTGTCCACTGTTGCTTCATTTCACGTATTATAGTAAAGCTAGCTTTACAGTAACTCTATAAAGCTACTTTGCCAAGTGGCTGGGACCACAAAAGATCCTTTTACTTTCTCTGTTATGACGGTGATGTTTTATTAGATCAGCAGGACTGAAGTCCAAACTGCAATCAATATATCAGCTGAGAAAACTGCTGATATAAACTGTCAAAACACTAAGCTATGGCCTACGCTGCTATTTTTAAGCAGGGCCACTGAAGGGATTTTTGTAAGCCCTGAGCTTCCCTTGCCCTATCAACTGTAACTCATGTGAAGGCTTTCCTTGTCTGCCAAAAGCACAGCACTGTGCAGTGCGAATTCTTTGGGACATGGTGATATGTTAATATATACATAGGCTGAAGAATACATTCAAGAGCTGCAAAACAGGCCCTGGAAACAGCTCTGACTATTCAAACTTTCTTGACAACAAAGGACTAGTTCGAAAAGACAGAAGTGCATTTCTTCTGCTACTGTACATAACAATTCCTGTACTAATCATCTGGAAATGTTAGTGGATTCCTGCCATGAAGAGACCTGTTTCCAACAGCCAGGCTACTTGTTCAGGGCCTTGACAAGCTGGCTGCAGAGCTGCCTGGCCAGTTCCTAACCATCAAAGCCTGGAGAAACACTGGCACTGGATTTCTCAGGCTTAAACCTACCAACTGGAAGGATTAAATTAAATCTCCAAAAACTACTGGTTTGGGGGGATTTCGCAGGGTAGGAAGTATCAGAAAAACACACTGCTTTCCCTGGGGCTTGCTTGTTCTGCTAACTACTGTGGCACTGGGTATAAATGTAAGAACCTACTTTGGTCCCGTAGCATAAACAGTGATTTCTTGCAATTTTCTAAAAGCTCAGTGTGTCCTATTTTACGACCTACCCATGGAATAATCAATCACATGTGAGGTAATGTACACATTCCACATGTGCTCACTTAACAATTTATGGGATTTAATTGTGCATCATTGATTAAAATACAGAAACCAAGGAGCCCTTATTGCACTTTGGCACAGTGACAAGCACCTACATTGTGTCCAGACAGTGGGGAATGGCTCTGTTCCTTCATTCACATTCCTGACTGGCGCCAGAACAGTTCCAAAGGGAACTGGTGCCCTGACTTGGGTAATGCTGAGTGAATTTTACTTCGTGAGACAATTTCAAGTCCAATCCTTAAACCTCTTTTGAAAAATGAGCCAAATGAAAGACAGGAAGTTGTCTTCAAAGGTAGGTAGTTTATGTTTGCTTATTATTGCGCTTGAGGTGGCAAAACCAAAAATAACTGATGTCCAGAAGAAGGGAGGTGGACATTAATAATGGTGTATCTGTATCATCAGACACTATGCAGCCATTTAAAATGAAGTTGCACAAATGTCTTCTAATGACACAGAAGAAGCTCAAAATGCACTGCTCAGCAAAAAAATACATCCAGATTACAAAATTTAACTTTGCAGCATATTCATAGGAAAGGATCTAGACGCTGTCTCTGGGTGGGTGGGTTCATGGATCTTTCTGTTTTGCTTGTCAATTTTCTGGTATATCTGTAACAAATACACACTGCTTTAGTAATGAGAAAAAAATCAAATGAATTTAAGATTGGGGAAGAACAAAGAAAGGAATACTACTTGGACACATCTCTCAGCTATTACCAATACTGTGAATAAATAAGAGGGAGAAGTGCATTGGAGTCTTCATTTCACCCACACACTTACGACTCTTCCTTCTATTAAAACACACACCCACACATACCCCTTTCCCTTGACCACTCTTCTTCTTTTAGCCTCCCTCTTATCTCATCCATTCTTGGATTCACACTTTTTAAATGAAATGTCTTCCCTCTCATCAGTGTTTCCTTTTCTTCTTATGTGTAGGCAATCACTTCAATGATGTAGTGTCTAGATTTTTATTTCAATGTGTTTTTCCAAAACGTATATTGTTGTCGTTTTGTGTGTATTTTTATGTGATATTATGTTTCTTATTGTTTACTATGTTTTAAATTAGCATTATGTTTTTAAGATCCATCCATGTTACTATTTTTTGTTAATAAATGAATTTATTAAAAAAATCTAATAGATTTTCCCCTTTTATTCCCAAAATGTGCTACACATAAGGAAACTTTGAAATTCCCTTGAGATTTTACTGAGCTTGATTTATTATTATTTTTTGTTATACTTTAAGTTCTGGGATATATGTGCAGAACATGTAGGTTTGTTACATAGGTATACACATGTTACTATCTTATCCATGCTTCTGATGGGGTACATCCACCCCATTTTACCCAACCTACTCTCACAGTGATGGCCATTCAGATTACCCCAATTCTTCCCGCTGTATACAAGCCTGCAAAGGAACATGCTAGTACAAGTTCCCTTATGGCCCTATGGGAGGATTTCCCTGGGATGCGCATCCAGTGGTAGAACTCTTAGGTAAAAGAGTGAATTTGGCAAAGCTGCTCTCTGGGATGGTTATGCCAGTCTACCTGCCTGTCAGTGGTGTGTAAGAGCTGCTGTGCTCTACTGAATAATAACACTAAAAGCATTGTTCAGCTTTCCAATTGTTGCCAGTTTAATAGAACACCAAGATTCTTCATCTTTGAAAAATTTTATAACTTCTTTGATTCCCTGTGATTTTAAGCATCTTATATACTTGCTAGCTATGGGGGTTTATTTATAATTTTTTAAATAGTCAAGAGCAGTGGTTCTTAATTCTGACTCTCCATTAATATTATCTGGGAAGATTTTCAAAAAAATACTTATTTCTGGGCCTGACAGAAGACCAATTAACTCAGAATATTGAGAGGTGGGACTCAGGCACTGATCATTTTTAAAACACCTTCACAGGTAATTATTCTAATGTGTAACTGGGGATGAAAACCACTGTATCCTGAAATGCTTATTTAATCTTGCTTATTTAATCTTCAGTCTACTATAATGTGACTTTAATCCCTAGTACTCTACTCAAACTGTTCTCACTACAGTCACCAGTGCCTTGCTAATTGCCAACTAGTATTCCACGTTCTTTTCTTCTCACTACACGCTCTCTCCGGGGGATTCTATTCACGCCCATGGCTTTAACTACACATCACATGTGCTGGTGCTTTACAAGACTGCCTTTACAGCCTCTGCCTCTTTCTTACCACCTACCAGACCCTTCACTTCCTGTGTTTCCAACTGTGCCCATTAGCACACCTACCCTTCCCACCCCAACCAGTCTAAACCTCTTCCCCTGGTATCCAGAGTTAAAACCCTGAAGTCAACGCTGGCCCTTTCATCATCATCTTCACAACCTCTTTGCCGGTTCCTTGACCTTTTCTCCATCCCATCCTTGCTGTCATAGTAAAGGCTACCATCTCCTCTCCTCTGGGTTCTTCCTGTTCCCCCTGCCATTTACCCGACACTCCTGAGAGAGTTGACTTCCCATGAATTAAAGCACTCCCATGATTAAAAGTACTGTTAATTCTCTAACACCTGTAGATAAAATCTAAACCACTAAACTCATCCTTCCCCAGACATGCCAGCTGCTTCCATGACTTGTGACAAGTTTCCCACTCAGAATTCTGCCTGGCTGATTCTTACTCATTCTTTAAGCACCACCTCAAATGTTACTTTTGGCCCAAGATCAGCTCAGATGATGCCTTTGTAAAATTGAAAAGAGCCCCATCCTCTCTAGGTAGAGACAATCCCTTACCAGCCATACGCTTGGGCACTGGCTTTGAGGCTTGATTTCATTCCTATTTACCCCTTTGGCCAGCTGCTCTTGTCCAGGGCAGAACCTACACTATGAAATGTGGTAGCCTTGGGTTCTTCCTCCATAAAAATGTTCTCTAATCACTGAAGCAAAGTTAGTTCATCTATCTTCTTGCTTCCAAAGCACTTAATATGGTATACCACATTTCATATCTGTCTCCCCAACCAGACTACATTCACCAATATTGAGGTCAATGATTAGGTTACCTCTAATACATAACAGGTGCTGAATGAATAAATGAATAAATGAAGGGATAAATGAATGTTTGCTCTTGTTTCTCCACTTCTATGGGATTAAACCATGATCCAACAACAAACAGTAAAAAAAAACACTCCACCAAAACAACAAGAAAAACAACCCCCCCAAAAACCACCTTAGGAATGATAAACTACTAATGTATTGTTCTAAACATATGGATACATAAAACTTTTTGAGGAAAACAGCAGTTTCATTTAAGACATTTTGATTCATTACTTGGCAGTTACAGATATCCTTTTTAATCTGAAAAGAAATATTTCTCAACAGGCTAAAGAAATCCAATCAATGAATTTATAATTACGTAATTTATTCTCCAAGTTTCACCACAATAAGCACAAAATCACCACTATCAGAAAAATAAAATCACTCCTAGACTGTTTTCTGCATTCTACAAAGTTAATGTGCTCTTTTGTTTTCAAGGAATAAACTCATAATCTAATATTTATGTATTCAAAACAATGGTGATTCAAAACTGCCACTCTTCATTTGACTAGAGGTCCTATAAAAACAGGGAGGTAGTTCACAACTAGATCATTTAAGTCAGCCTTTCTGGTCTTTTTCACTTGAAATTTATGAGTCTCTATAATATTCTTTCTAGTTTGAATTTTTAAGTACTAAAGTGCCTCAATTATAGGAGTTCATAAGCAGCTAGAACTTAATCAGAAGAGTCTCTTGGTTGGATTGGCTGATGATAGCATAATTTTAATTTAACATTTGAGAGTGTGGTATTAAACAGATGCACTATTACATTCTTTGGTGGTTACAATTGAGTGTGTTCCAGTTAGACAATTATCCATACGCCAATCAAGTGGAAACACTTGGGCAGACCATAAGCAGGTAAATAAGTGCTGTACCTGACACATCTTGGTATTTCCAGGCCACTGATTTAATGGGATCATTTGTAATGCCCTTTAGGGATGGAGACTTCAGTATGTAATGGGTCTTTCTTTCTGACAAATTCAAAGAGCATTACAAATGTTATTTGGAGCCCTAGAATAAGTGAGATCACATTTCCATTTTTACAGATGGGAGAATCATGGGCACATAGAGATTAAGTCATGTATCCAAGGTCATGCTGTCTGGGAGAGATCTACCACTTGCACAACTCAATTTTCCTACCTCAACCGGTGGTTTCTATCCTGGAAATTCACGCTGCGCTGTGAATTTGGAATGGAAATCAGAACATGCCAAACTTAAAATCCTCCTAGCAACGACTTCTATCTAAACATTCATCATTTCCACTTAGGAGCCAGGCTTGTTAAAGACATGCTTTTGTGTATACTTCTGTGAGCGGTGTGGTAAATTTGACGTCCCTTTAAGAACAACAACCCCTTCCTTGTCTCTTTTCTTAAATTGTATAATTTTGTTACCAAGGTGAAGTTTTTATATAGTTAACAGATTATATAAGGTTGGTTCCATGAAAGTCATAGATGACAGTGCAAATACCCTATGTGAAATACATCAGCCACATCTTGTTGTAAGCTGAGACTCACAGGATTGTGATTAATTCAGGAATCTTTGGCAGGATAGTGTGGGGTTAGGGGAACTTCTGTGGGATGGAGGAGTAAGTACTCTTTCTAAATTTAGGTTGGTGGTGGGTCAGGTAAACTAACACAAGGTAGATACAGACAGTGACACCAACACACACACACACACACACACACACACACACACAATTTCTTTTCTTCTTCTCTTTGTTTCAGGATTTCCCCAGTGCTTGGCTCTTTGTTTAGTTCTAAAACAATCTGCTAATATTTATTCATTCATTCCTTTAGTTAACACTGAGCTCCTGCTGTGTGCATGGTACTGGGATGGGCAATGTGAAAGATACAGAGGAAACAACAGTAAGTAGCCTCTCCTCTAGATGGTGGGTCACAAAGGTTCTTACATGTACATGATAACTAAGTCAGGATAGTACAAAGTAATCTTATAATGGCTATAACTGGTATGGTTTCCATAGGAATCCAGGAGATTTCTAGGGATCAGTTTAGGGGTCAGGAGAATGAGCTCAGGGGATCCATCTTGAATCACAACTTGTTCCACTTATTAGAAATGAGCCACTGGATATTCACGATAGTAGTCTGGAAATATTTGAACCCACAGAATGTTATCAATTTAAATTCAATGTGTTTTTACTCTTTTGGTTCAGTTTTAATAACTGTTGTTCCATCTCTGTAACTTTGCTATAAATCAGATGTCCTACTCAGTGGGATAATCCTTTAAGGCTAGTAGAGTATCACCTAAGGAAATGAGGCCCAGAGGTTTCCAAAGGGAATTCTCACCAAAGGCAAAGGTGGGTGTGACTGTGTCTGACGGTCTCATCCCAGCAGTCCTTTTAACATTTGCTCTACATGGTGATAACCATGAGAGTGTCCTGCCCCATCCTGCCTCTGTATCCTGTTGCCAACCTGATTTTTCCCAGTATTTCAGCCTGCAATCTGAACTCCACCTGTGACCAGCTCTGCCAGATCCTTGTCCTACTGTAGAGCTTGAGATGGACGTATACACCCCTTAATCCCCTTTCTCTTGGTGGGATCCTGTTACATCCCACCACCCCACAGCTTACTGTGTCTTCATGTCTCCCCAGGACTCTCCAGACCATCCACTGCTCCATCAAGTTTTGGTTCTCACTGACTTCAGAACTCTTTAGGAATGTCAGCCTTAGGTCCCACTGATGAGGTCTACCTATGCTTGTTTTCCATCTGACACTGAATCCTGAGCTAATCCCTGATTGTCAGGGAAAGTTTGAGATGTAAAAAATCAAGTGAACATTATCGCAACCTAAGAGCAAGGCTTTGCCTAAAGGCAAACACATCTAACAGGACTTCTGACAGAGGAGAACCTGTCTCTGGGGAAGGACAATCATTTGCCACCTGGTATCTACAATGCTCACTTTTCTCCTTGGGAAAAAAGGAATTGAACTAGCTTGAATTTTCTTGTTACATGGGCTGGTAAGACTACTCAAAATCTACTCTAGTTTAAAATGTCATCTGCTTCCACCTGGGGATGAAACTGCACTCAATTTACACTAAGGTATGAGGGCATCGAAGCCTATGGCCAGTGTATTAACCCTGGCGCCCCGCTCTCTGCCTCAGGCACGGTGACCCCTGGGGGAGAAACATCTCTTGGAGAGAACTCCACCATTCAGATGACTGATAACAGGAATGCTGGATCATAGAAATGAAATCGTGTTCAGAGCCTAATATCCTATTACACTAGGCTATACATATTTAATTCCTTGGGTCTTTCCTCATAAATCAATTCCTTTAGGCCTTTAATCTCGTCAATATCTTTTCTGATACTGAATTTTAAATGCCATTTTCATTGCTAGGCAGAAAGGCAATCTCTCGTTCGTGAGGAGATCAGGCTTCATTTATAGCTGAGAGATGGTGGGAGCATGGCCTTGTTCCCTGACTCTGCTGTTAAGATCTTAATGTCAGCCAGACCTCACAGCCCAGGTGCAGGCCTGCCTAGGTTGATCTCTGAGAGGTCAAGACAATGAACCCTGGGATCATGCCTATCATTACGCTGGGAGCCTGGGACAGCTATGGAGAGGAGTGAGAAAGCTCAAGTGTTTCCAAGGGTCTGGCTTCTCATGGGGGTGCCTGAGGCATGAAGGACCCTGCTGACCCCTGACCTGGCAAGGATTCCTGTGGACCGAGTAAGGCGTGAGATGAATGATGCACACTGTGCATTGAGCAATATCTCCCAGGGCAAGGGTGAAGGGAGGGCACAGGCTGTGTGTTCTCTAGGGGAAGAGAGGGCATGGAGGAACTCCAGAGAACAAGGACTTAGAGCTGAAATGTTTCCAGGTTCCCCAGGGCTGGCCTGGAACGCAGTCGGATTTCCTCTGCTGCAGAGAAAAGGAAAAAATCCAAGAATCTTTGAGCCATGAAAAATTTCCAAAGCGAGGAGTGAGTTTTTTTTAGGACCTCAAGAGGCACAGAGAGGTTGAGAAAACACAGGAAGCCATCTGAGATGCAGATTTGAGGGCCTAAGTCTGCAGGAAGTGGCGGGGCACCAAGGACGGGGCCTGGGCTACCTGCCTCGGTGTAGGAGTTAAGCAGGTACAATTGTACAAAATATAAAAACAATAATAAAACTAAAGGTGTATCCATCTATCATCACTACGCACCAGCAATTCTAAGTAAAATCATTGATAAAACTCTCTTTCCTCATAACAATCTTTTGCTGATCTAAATTCTAATTGTTGCCATTACTGTTAAGATTTAATAATATGTATGTAATCTTCAAATTAGCATATTCTGTTGCTTGCCCTTTAACAAACATTTTATGTGGAAACTGATTTGGAAAATTTCTAGCTTTATACAGTCTGCCCCAGCTCTCTCTCACACATGGACTTAGCTGCACACATTTGTTCTGATTTGAGCTTGCTTTGGATACAGTGTCTCCAGCCTCCTGTAGCACTACATATATTCTGCATTTCTATACTAGATTCAAAATAAACAATGACAGCACAGTTTCGCAAAGATGATGAACTAGAACTTGAGCTACTTCCATTCATCCCACAGGACCACTCTGAGAATTTTTATGTTTAAAATTTAAAACAATGAAACATTTTTGGTTGGCAAGTGAAAATTTTAGTTCATATGTGAAATATGTTTACATTTCAGTATTTTTAAAATTGAAAATTTTCTTTATAGATTGCTTGCTTTAAAACTAAAAGACAAATCAAGAAAATGTTACATCAGAGACACAATACTTGCCTAAATTGTGCCCTTTGCATTTGGTTTTATTAATACTTATGATTTACTGGACAATTGTTTATATACAGCAATATGTTAACTATAATCAAGAATCAAAGTTCAAACTGTTAGGTAAACTATTGAATAGATAGTTGCAATTTTTTCCTTTTATTACACTATTTTATTTTCTTGCTGGCATAAATATACATGAAGTTCAAAAGAAAAAAATTTTAGTCTGCATTTCTTTCTTGGCCATTATTATTCATTCAATTTTATGATAATTAATGAAAATAATGGTGTCTAAATTTAAAGGAGGAAATATTTAAAAAAGGATCCTCTGAGTGTTAAATTTCACTAGGTGCACAATTATCAGGCAGCCAGTGTCTGAGACTGGGAGAGTCATGACCTTGGCCTGTTGGGCAAGGGGCTGGGGAGAACTGTTTCATCAGACAAGATTTTAGAGACCATTTCCTTTGCTTGAATGTGCCCCTGGGAGGGACTGGTGTGAAAGACAGATGCTTCGTGGCATTCCCATAATCCACTGGAGTTACTAATCGTGATATACTATATCCCAATATGGCAACATTATTCTGAAAAGAAATATAGTCAAGGACTGGCAAAAAGGCAAAAATGAAGCTGCATGTTGGCATTTCAAAGGCTAGTGTGATTAGCTCCATTATCAGCTTGCTGTGCAAGCTTGAACAAGCTACTGCTCTGGTCTCCTCTTTTCCCCAAGCCTTCTATCCTTACAACTGTCTCATGAGGAATTATTTGTCATTTGCAAAGCAAGATATCAATGAATTTCTTGACTACAGAACACAGTAAAGGTGGATGTAAAAGTGGTTTGGAAGGCTCTAAAATCTATTTTCTCTTCTACAGATGATTTTCTTAACACTAATTTGCAGGGTCATCTCAGGTTCCCGTTTTTCACTTTCTTCACATGTTAAATAAATATAAGAATACTTACCAGTGGGATATTGTATGACTAAAGAACACGCGTTAAGTATGTGAGGCTCCTTGAATGGCAAAAGGTGCCCACTGAGTTAAATGAAAGTGCTGTCATTATCCTCTTTGCAAAAATGGAGACACTAAGACCCATGAGGTGAAGTGACATTTAAATCATATGAGTGGGCAGTACTGGGGATTAATATTCAGAGAGAAAGGTCGGTTGTTCAGCCCCAGCCTAGCCATGCTGGGTGCCCTCCTTCAGCCCATGTTTAAAACATAGGCCAGCCAACTTGAATTAACACCATTCATGCAATTCACAAGAGAAGGTGTCAAATACCTTGCTGAAGTAGGAACATGTATCAGTGATATTCTCTCCCTTGCCTTTGCTGGCAGTTCTGCTGCAAATGATAATCCAATTTGCTTGGATTTATTTATTCTTATCACTTTTGTTTTTTGCAATTATGTGAGGTGGTCATCACCCAACCTCTGGGCATGTCTACAGTTGTTAATGTAGAAATTTAAAATATTAACATGCTTTCCAGCCAGGTTGGCCCATTTACTTCAATCAAATGAGAACTTGATTGAACAGCTGGGTCTTGCACTAATGCCCTGAAGGCCAACAGAAATTTGTTCTTTCTTTACAGATTTTATAACCTAGTCATGATCGGAGATTATGGCTAGAAGAACCCCTATGGGTGACCTGTAACCAAAGGCCTGTGGCCCTCTTTGGAGGTACCTTTTGCAAAGTGATCTGGGCCTCATTCAGTTTAGCCACTGGAGAACCAAACAATAACTTGTTTTAGCATCATTAACAACAGATATTACCATCATCACTAGTCTCTTTGGTTGCAGGTTTAGGAAAGAAGCTTTTGCCTTAATGATTATAGAATAAGAATATGTGTTGGGGTCCAGAGAGCTTTTAGTTGAATCTTAATGGTGAGAGTTGCAATGATCTAGCCTGTTTTGCAGATCATTGAAGAGAGAAAATACAGCTGAAGGTCTGATCCATCAGCCATAGATGTCTGACTAAGGATGGAAACTTTATTATGGATTTAGAAGGTCTGTATCACCTATATTACTTAACTCCTAGTAATTGTAGAACTTTAGTGAAGTTAATCCAATGATTACAATATTCCCAATTTTTCTTTGTTAATACAAGTAAACATTTTTACGACTAGGAGAATCACACATTTAGGGGCAGGGTAAAAAGAGAAGAATAGCCCTGAACTTAGCACATTTAATCTTTAGGGGGCTCTGGAACAAGATACGTAAATAAATGGGCACATTCATCAATCACTAAGGGAAGTGACAGGGAGAGGAAGTTTGCTCCTTCCCCCAAAGTTTCCAAGTTATTTAAAAGCATTTAGGCTGGTCTGGAACCCAACATTTTAGGAGTGTCAGAGTAACTAGAACTTTTGGAGGTCTCCAAGTTTCACCTATTCCCTACTCCAGGGTCAAGCCCTGGATGAACTGGTGAGGGCTGCATTAGACAGGAACAGTTTCCTCATAGGCTTTCAACCACCTGTAGCAACTACTGAACTTCTGAACTATCTCAGATTTGCCCTTTGAACTTCAGACTCCCTGTAAGGAAAAATAATAATAATACCAGCAGCAGCAGAAAACCTCAACAAATACTGCCATTGTGAAATGTGCCACATATTCTTAACACCTGCTGCTGAAATCTATCTGGCAAAATACAATACAGCACCACCATCTTGCATAGATTCCAAAGTATAGAAAATTATCATCTTAAACCAATCTCCTCTGCTTCAGAAACATTAAATATAGAAAGCATTAAAGAAGTGAGCTGAGTTAGACCCTTTGCAATAAATGGTGTCAGCATGGCCATGAACGATAACAGCAAAAAAGGCTTCCAAGATATGAAAATTAAGAGAAATTAGAGCCCTAGCTTCACACTTATTATCAATATCCACATGCCTGTGATGAAGTGCTCCTCTAGCTTTAGCAATCCCCCTACTCTCAGTTGGCAATTGCATACATTTTAACATTGCATGTGATGTTTACCCATGAAAATTTCCAATCACAAGTTTTGCTGAAGTCATCTGAAAGTCCAGCTGCTCACAGTGATGGCATAAAAAAGATGATCATTTGTGATATATGGGTACTTTACTTAAGTTTTCACTGTAGAAATAGGGGAGGGATAACACCAAGGTTAGTGTTGATGACTTTTCAAAAGGGAAGAATAGGGAGACCACATTTTTAGGGTCTGCTAAAGACTTCATGTAGCAATCTTCTTCTGTTTACAGGAACAATATGAAAATGTAAATCATGATACAAAGCAAATGACATAAATCAGTTACATTCTAGTCCAAGTGATTACATGAGGATTGAGAGAGATTATATTGGGATTAATCTGGGAAGGTTAAATCACATTTTGTCACTGAGGTTGCTGGGGATAACCTTTAACAGGATAAGAAAGTTCCTTTCTATTCCAAGTTGTTAAAACCTTCATTTTTCTTTGGTTGTTTTAGTTTAAAATCATGGATGGATATTTGGTGGCCATCAAAATGATTGTATTATTCTGGTTTTGCCTGTTAATGAGATACATTACATTGATAGATTTTTCAAATGTTGAACTAACCTTGCATTCCTAGAATACATCCAATTTGGTGATTTATAAAATACCAGATTAATTTTGCTTTTCTAAAGGAATTATAAATCTTTGTTTATAACTGAGCCTGGCCTATAATTTTTTGATTTTAACTTTTAATTGTCCTTGTTTTATTTCAGTATTAAGTATACTAGCATTATGAATTAGTTGGAAAGTGTGTCTTCCTTTTGTGTTCTCTGAATGAGTTAAAGGTTGGTATTCTTTTTTTCTTGTTTTTTTTTTTTTTTTTTTTTTTTTGAGACAGGGTCTTGCTCTGTTGCCCAGGCTGGAGTACAGTGGCTCAACTGCAGCCTCGACCTCCTAGGCTCAATGATCCTCCTGAGTAGCTGGAACTACAGGCACGTGCCACCATGCCTGGTTAATTTTTTAATTTTTTGTAGAGACAGAGTTTTGCCATTTTACCCAGACTGGTCTCAAACTCCTGGGCTCAAGGGATCTGCCTGCCTTAGCCTCCCAAAGCGCTGGGATTACAGGCATGAGCCACCACGCCCACCCTTGGTATTATTTTTCTTATATTTAGTAGAACTTGCCTATAAAGCAATTTTGGGTCTGTTGCTTTGATATAAAATGTTAAGCTATTGGCCAGGCACAGTGGCTTATGCCTGTAATCCCAGCACTTTGGGAGGCTGAGGCGGGTGGATCACAAGGTCAGGAGTTTGAGACCAGTCTGGCCAGTATGGTGAAACCCTGTCTCTACTAAAAAAATACAAAAATTAGCTGGGCATGGTGGCACGCACCTGTAGTCCCAGCTGCTCGGGAGCTGAGGCAAGAGAATGGCTTGAATCCAGAAGGCAGAGGTTGCAGTGAGCCGAGAACGCCACTGCATTCCAGCCTGGGCGACAGGGCAAGACTCGGTCTCAAAAAACAAAACAAAACAAAACAAAACAAAACTATTCAAGCTTTCAATTTCTTTCCAATTCAGTTTTGATTAGTTATTTTTTCCTATTGAAATTTGTATCACCAAAGTTAAAAAATTTATCATAAAGCTATTCCTAATATTCTTATATTTCTTTAGTCTCTGTTGCATCTATAGTTATACCTCATTTTTAATACTGTTTTTAGGTTGTTCTCTTTTTTTCTTGATACATATTGCCAAAGATTTTCCATTTTATTCATCTTTTCAAACATTTGGCTTTGTTGATCTTCTCTATCGTACGGTTGGTTACTATTTATTTTAGTTATTTTTATTCTTTGTATTATCCCCTCTACTTTGTGTTTATTATTTTTTGTTTGTTTATTTGAGACAGGATCTCACTCTGTTACCCATGCTGGAGAATACAGTGGTGCAATCATGGCTCACTACAGCTTTGACCTCCCAGGCTCAAGGGAATTATCCCACCCCAGCTTCCCAGTTATCTGGGACCACAGGCATGTGCCACTATGCCTAGCTAATTAATTTTTTTTTTTTTTTTTTTGTACAGATGCGGTCTCAGTATGTTGACCAGGCTGGTCTCAAACTCCTGGGCTCAAGCATATCCTCCCGCCTTGGCCTCCCAAAGTGTTGAAATTACAAGTGTTAGCAACTGTACCTGGCCTATTGTTTTCTTTCAATAGAAACTGGATGCTTACCTTACTGTTACTACTTTTCTTTTTTCCTAAAACAAAGTTTTAAATTTTTCCTCTAAGTTCTGCTTTAGCTGCATCCCACAAGTTTTGATATATTATGTTTTAATTATCAGTTACTTCTAAGTATTTTTAAGTTAATTCTGATTTCTTTTGGAAACTGTAAAAATGATGTATGTTTTAAACTTTCCAGATATATGAAATTTATTTTAGTTATCATTTTTGGCACTGATTTCTAACAATTTAGTGTGGTCAAAAAATGCAATACCACTCTTTTGACATCTGTTGAGATTTGCTTTAAGGCCCAGTATGGGATTAATTTTTGTAAATGTTCCCAGTATATTTGAAAAGTATGATTTTCTTTATATGTCCTACATATTGAGCTTATAGTAGCGTATATTTACAATGTTATGGACTTCACAGTTAGGCCTTTACAAAAACTTCCTGAAAGTGAAGTGAAGTGGCACTGAAGATAAGAAATACAAACCATTAGGAAAGAAATATAAACACCAGAGAGAAGAGGACAAGGTGCACAGAGAGTGAGAGAACAAAATCATGGCATACCACCCTATGTTTAAATGACTGAAAAATGTGTAACACACTGGCTCAGCAAATGACTCAGTATAAAATGTAAATCATGGGTGGAAATATACATATCTTAATACCATGAATGAGAATTCCAAAGCTGGCCAACGAAACCCACTCTGACTGAATCCCTGAGTGATACCTGGTTTAAAATAAATTAAGATGGTAATGGTGGTGGAGGGCATAAAAAATAGAATGTAGTTGTGTGGTGGGTCAGCAGGATGAGTTAAGAGAACAAAAGGAAGAAGAATATAAGATAATTTTTTTTTTTATCTCTTTGAAAAGTCACTGTGTTGGTCTTTCATTTATAAGCACTACTTATTACACTCTTCCTTGGAAACTTACTGCCAAAGTTCAAATATACTTTCTTCTTTATTTTCTTCCCCAGTAACTAAGGCTGTTGTGGCTATTTGTTAAAGGTATGTGTGTCTGTGTGTGTGTGTGTGAAAGAGAGAGAGGGGAGATAGGAATAGAGACAGAGACACCGAGAAGAAACAGAAAGCGCAAAAACTGGAAACTGGAGAGGTAATGAGAGGCAATTATAAAAGAGGAGATAGAAATATGTAGACAAGGAGAGTCAGAGACAGAGACACAGAGAGAAGAAACAGAAAGTACAAAAACCAGACAGTAATTACCAGATGGAAGAAGGTGCATATAGATAAGAACTTGATCATGCAGGGTGTATTCACTGATCAATTGAGTGAGATGGGTGGTCTGTAAAGTGAGGAGCAGATTGGGCACTAACTTGTTTAAGTTTCCCTTGATGACTATTCAGGGTGCTTTGTTAAACAGAGGAGAAAACATAGTCTTTAACTAAGCATCTAACATCTTGGAACTGAATTCCCAATTCCACACTTTGGTTACAATTCCAGACACTTTAACTGACTAAGTTGGGCTGTTCTATTGGCCAGTATTTAAAAATGATTAACACTCTATGTTTATATGTATATGGAGAAAAAGACTGAAAGGCTATATGTAAATGTTAGCAATAGTTATATCTAGGTAGTGACACTATGAATGATTTTTATTTCCTTTTATATGTTTCTTTTATGTTTCCAAGTTTTGTGCATTGAGCATAAATTCTTTTGTAAAATGAAAAAATAAAACAAAAATTTAAATGACAAACCGAGACTCAGGAAAACTGCTACTCCCACCTATATTTCTCTTCCTCTGTGCTTTCTCTTAGTCATATAAAAAGGATTTCTTTTTGCCAAGGCAGGCAGATCACCTGAGGTCACGAGTTCGAGACCAGCCTGGCCAACATGGTGAAACCCCATCTCTACTAAAAATACAAAAATTAGCTAGGCATGGTGGCAGGCACCTGTAATCCCAGCACTCGGGAGGCTGAGGCAGGAGAATAGAATAGCTTGAACCTGGTAGGCAGAGGTTGCACTGAGCTGAGTTTGCGCCATTGCACTCCAGCCTGGGTGACAAGAGTGAGACTCTGTCTCAAAAAAAAAAAAAAAAGAGGAATTCTTCCCCCGTCTAATTCTTCTTTCTTCTTTGTTCCAATGCTGTATTTCTTTGCCCCCCATCAAATTTCTCCCTGCATTTTCTTCACTGCTTTAATTTCTGATGAGAAGGGAATTGGCTGGTCTTCCTAATCCTCATGTTGTCTCTCCTAGCCAGCTGCATAGAGGAAAGCCCTGGAGCATGAAGACCCCCAACTGCGGCCGGAGTTGAAATGGGTAATTACATCAGTTTGGCTGGGAGCAGGACACCTGCTATAGACAGAGCCATGTTGCTGGCAGGGTTCAGGGCTTCAGTGTGAATGAGTCGGCTTCTTGGCATTGGTAGACTAGAAAGAAATGAAGTCAAAGCCAGACCACAAAGAATCATTTTAGTGTCCGTAGCTGGAGGGAGAAAGATGACAATGGTCAGCGTGGAAGGCCAGTATATGTCTGCAGCAAAAGTCCGCTTTGATGTATTACATTTAAGAAAAGATCCATTTCACTATAAATCTGGTACTCATCATGTGATATAGATTGTAAATCAGGAGGCAGTTTCCAAAAGAGGTAGTGAAAGGGAAGGTCATTCAAAGGTCATCCAAAGACTGCCAGGAACACAGTGTTGGGAAAAGCAGAGCTCCTTTATCCTGGGAATGGAAGTCTACTGGAGAGTCAGGATTTCCCATTGCAGACATCAGGGAAAGCAGCAAAAGGCAGAAGGCAAATGATTTTAATAGTCTGCAGGGCAATGCCATTAGTTTTGCCCCTGGCTCCTACATTGATTTGTCTGCTAGCCTCATTATTTTGAGAAGGAATGATTACTAATGAGGATGCATTTGATGATCAAATTAATTAATGGCAGAGCAGGATAACTAATGATATGAAGCCTTTCATAGTTAAATTTTATTAGGGCTTCTCTTCCCCTTCCCAGAAGTGAAGAGATTTATTTTCATGATTCAAATTTAATAAAAGCTGCATGTATGTTACTTTCCTTTCGCAGGCTCTTGCTCTGCTGATGCAAAGACCAAATTAGGGGCTATGACACAGAGTCAGAAAACAGGCAATGGGTTTTTGCCAGTAATATTTTAGCAATCTCCAAGCATATGAAGGATGGAACTTCTTGTCTTCTGCTGTCTTGACGACTGCAGTTCTGAAGCCCTGTTTTCAGGGTACACTCTGGAAAGCCATGGTGTGGGGTTATAGAGGGAACACAGGGGCTGGGGTCAGACAGGCCTAGGCTGCAGTTCTGACTCTACGTGGTGTACCTGTGCCCTGGGTCAGTCACCTGCACCTGACACCTCTAGGTTTCAGTTTCCTACTTGACACACTGGGACAGTCACATACCCCTGAGTTGTTGTGAGGACTGCATAAAATAACGTGAAGGTGCTTTTATGAGTTAACTGGAGAGACTGGGCCTTCCTGTTGTAAGGGGCATTGGAGTAAACAGCACAGGCCACCCTGTGTCAGGAAATTATGACCTAGACTTGTCCCGACTAACTCTGTGAGCCTGAGTCTTCTTTTAAGCCTCAACATCTTTTCATATTTTCACCTGGAATATGGCAATGACAGTTCACATTTGTGAATAGCTTTTCAAAATGTCCTCACATATATGATCACATGTGATGTATGATTTTATCGCAGCAAGCCCTTACTGAGGTTGGAGGCACCTGGTCTCCAGGAGAAGAACTGGAGGTCCAGACATCCTGACTTTCCCAAAGAAGTACAGAAAACAGTGAAGCTGGAGTCACATTTTCCTTCTACTAGTTCAGTGTTTTCATTTCATTATTCATGCCCTTAAGTGGCATGAGTACGGCTTATCTTCTTCCTCATCTTATGACCTCTGGTCAGTGAAGACAGCGAGATAGTCAGTGGCCCATCCTCACTCAAAACTGCTAAAAATCATATAAGGAGGCTTCCTCTCATCTTCATTTTAAGTCTTTGTATCTTGTCCAGAATCAAAAGGGAAAGTGCTCTGAAGACTCCCAAACCTCTAACAGATGTCATGTGTGATCATTTCAAACAGGTAGGGCTTTGTAATGTAAATCCCTAGGCTGAGAATTGGAGAATTGGTTTCTATTTCTGGTTCCAAATGGAGCTAACCGTTCCTTCAAGAGTCTCACACTGAGGTGAGATACTTACCTTCTTGGGATGTACCAGGAGTGTAATCTGCAAATGTCAGAAAATGCACACACTGCCAGCAGGAACCCTACAAATGACCTTGAACAGCCTAAGGTGCCAAGGAATTATGAGGATTATCATCTTGTGGCATGTTATTATAATGCACCATCCCAATATTCTTGGCCGAGGAATGGATAAAAAATGAAATTGCAAACCCTGGAGTAGTTAAAGGAAGACCATGGTGGACCCCAAATTTGGCAACTCTTGTGAACCTTGATGTTTAAGTCACTAAACCTTTTTAAAGCCATGTAATCTGAGAGATGTACATGTTTTATGATTTTTCTGATTCTAGTAAAATGTCAGTGGCTTTTACTATGAATGTGGGAAATGTCTTCTGCATTTCCCACATCCATATTCTATTCTATCCTATTCAGAAAGAAAGAAACTTAATCTGGGTTGTTGAAGAATCAGATAAACATGGGGTATGTCTTTGCAGCCACAGCTTGTAAAGACTCCAGGTTTTTATATATGTGTAAGTGTCTATTTATACATACACATATTTATTTTTTGAGCTTTTTAAAGCTGAATATTTGACTACTTGTACATGACAGTCTAAGAGAAAGCTCCTTTCTCTACACTGTAATAAGATTTTCTTGCCCTGTCCAGTGATACTGAATTATTTTCTGCACTAATGTATAATCTGTCATATATTAAAGATATTAGGATATCATTCTTCCTGAATGAGCCAATAACCAGATCATTGTGTATGGGCTATTCCTTCCTTCTAGTTGAACATTTTTGAGGCTCATGAACTCTACTTAGAAGGTAGATCCTCCTGATACATTGCAACTTAATTTCCAAACTTTCTATCTTTAGTTTTTTTTTACATTCTACATCTAAGTATTTAAATATTTCATAATGGCTCTTAAAATTAGTAAAGTTTCAGGATACAATAACTGTGTACAAAAATCAGTAGCACTTCTATTCACCAAGAACGTCCAGGCTGAGAGTGAAATCAAGAATACAACCCCACTTACAATAGCCACGAAGAAGATAAAACACCTAGGAATACAGCTAACCAAGGAGGCAAAAGATCTCTACAAGGAGAACTATGAAACACTGCTAAAAGAAATCAGAGACAACACAAATAAATGGAAAAACATTTCATGCTCATGGGTTGGAAGAATCAATATCATAACAATGTTCATACTGCCAAAGGAATTTACAGATTCACCACTATTCCTATCAAATTACTAATGTCATTCTTTACAGAATTAAGAAAAACTATTATAAAATTCATATGGAACCAAAAAGAGCCCAAACAACCAAAGCAACTCTAAGCCAAAAGAGCAAAGCCAGAAGCATCACACTACCCAACTTCAAACTATATACTAAAAAGCCACAACAACCAAAACAAACAGCATGGTACTGGTACAAAAACAGACACCTAGACCAATGGAATAGAACAGAAAACTGAGAAACAAAGATACACACTTAACAACCATCTAATATTTGACAAGGCTGACAAAAACAAGCAATGGGGAAAGGACTCTCTATTCAATAAATGGTTATAGGATAACTGACTAGCCTTAGACAGAAGATTGATGCTGGACTCCTAACCTTTCACTGTCTACAAAAATTAACTCAAAACAGGTCAAAGATTTGAATGCAAGATCTCAAACTATAATAAAAATCCTAGAAGCCAATCTGGAAATTCTCTTCTCGACTTTGGCATTGGCAAAGATTTTTTGGCTAAGTCCCCAAAAGCAATTGTAACAAAACCAAAAATAGACAAGTGGGACCTAATTAAACTAAAGAGCTTCTGCAAAGAAAAAGAAACTATCAACAGAGTAAACAGACAACCTACACAGATTGGGAGAAGATATTCACAAACTATGCAGCTGACAAAGCCCTAACACCCAGAATCTCTAGGGAACTTAAATCAACAAGCAAAAGCCAAATCACCCCATTAAAAAATGGACAAGGCACATGAACAGATACTTCTCAAAAGAAGACACACAAATGGTCAACAAACATATGAAAAGATGCTCAGCATCACTAATCATCAGAGAAATACAAAGCAAAACCACGATGAGATACCATCTCACACCAGTCAGAATGGCTATCATTAAAAAAGTCAAAAACAACAGATGCTGGTTAGGATATGGAGAAAAGGGAATGCTTATACACTGTTGGTAGGAATAGAAATTAGTTCAGCCACTGTGGAAAGCAGTCTGGAGATTTCTCAAAGAACTTAAAACAGAGCTACCATTCGACCCAGCAATGCCATTACTGGGTGTATACGTAAAGGAAAAGAAATCATTCTACCAAAAAGACACATGCACTCACGTGTTCATTGCTATGCTATTCACAACAGGAAAGACATACAAGCAACCTAGGTCCCCATAAATGATAAATTTGATAAGGAATATGGGATATATATACACACACCATGGAATACAACTACAACCATAAAAAAGAATGAAATCATGTCCTTTGCAGTAACAGGGATGTAATTGGAGGCCTTAATCCTAAGCAAGTTAACATAGTAACAGGAAATCAAATACTGCATCTTCTCAATTATAAGTGAGAGCTAAACACTGAGTACACATGGACATAAATATGGGAGCGATAGACACTGTGGACTACTATAGGGGAGAGAGGGAGAAGGGCATGGGTTGAAAAACTACCTGTTGGATACTATGCTCACTACCTGGGTGATAGGATCTGTACGCTAAACCTCAGCATCACGCAATATTCCCATGTAACAAATCTGCACACGTACCCCCCGTATCTAAAATAGAAGTTAAGGCTGGGTGCAGCGGCTCACGCCTGTAATTCCAGCACTTTGGGAGGCTGAGGCGGGCAGATCACTTGAGATCAGGAGTTCAAGACCAGCCTGGCCAACATGGTGAAACTCCGTCTTTACTAAAAATACAAAAATTAACCAGGCACAGTGACACACGCCTGTAAGTCCCACCTACTCAGGAGGCTGAGACAAGAGAATCACCTGAACCTGGGAGGTGGAGGTTGCAGTGAGCCGAGATCACGCCAGGGTACTCCAGCCTGGGCAACAGAGTGAGATTCCATCTTAAAAAAAATAAAATAAAAAAATAAAAGTTGAAAAAAATTTTTAAAAGCTCTTAAAATACAATTTATCATTACAAAATGTTGAATTTTTCTTTTAAAGGGATTTCTCTTTTTCCATTTTTCTTATCCTTCTATGCTTGTGCATTTTCCTTTGAAAGTGGTTTTTAACTGGAGAGGAAGAACTGTTTGTTCTTCTGCATCCCTCACTACTTCTGCACATCCTTCCCATCCCTGTGTCTGGAACAGACTCTACTGTTCTGTGTCCTGCACATGCATGGGGGCTTAGGCGTGCCCTACTGTGGACCATTAGTCCTGCCATCTTCTCTTCTAGGACAGGGAAGCAGAAATAGTGTGGAGAGCAAGTTCACTATTTATCTATCTTTGTTCCATATTTCAGCCTCTTCATGTCACCTTTTCCTATTTGTCTTCCTTTCTCGCTTTCAGAAACTACTTTACTTTGTGCATCTGCCTCTTCTTGCTGATTCAGCTGTCTTCACTCCAAAGTGTGCCACCTTAAGTTCCCTTGTCCTTCCTCCTAGACATTTATGAACCTGCTTGCTGTTCCTCCTTTCTTTATATGTTTCCGGGTAGCCAGAACAATTTGCAATACTCCCCACGCTTCCCACCGCACCACTACCCCCTGCCCCGCCCCAGCCACATGGTAACCAAGAATTCATTCAAAGACTGGGTTAAAGTTAAAGGTAAAGGCCCCCGAAACAGGCTCTTGTTCAAGATGTCAGAGGCAATGTATGTGTTTGTATTTTCTTCCTCCAGAGACTCAATTAAAATGTCTGTCAATGAATAAACTTACAAAAACAAGGAGAAAGGAAAGTGAGTTCCAGGAGTTCCTAGTGTATGACAGGTTCTGACATTCAAGGGATCCCCACATCTCCTTAAAATGAAGCCTGCCTGTCAAAGAGCTCTTGGCTGGCCACTGCCCAGGAGAAAGACTCGGCCATGCAGCAGATCCAGACACAGCAATGAGCAAAGCCACAGAGCTTCACAGAAAAGCAAACCAAGCCCTCCACACCTAAATATACACAGACTGCCAGCCATCACCTAGCTCATGAAGAAACCTGTACATAAAAGAGAGAGACTGAAACACAATAGCTAAACAACTAATCCTGGAGTAAAGAGAGATGATTCAGGAACCACAAAGATCTTAAAAATCCTACTTAGTATTCTTAAAAAGATTTGAGAAGATACTGCACCCATAAAATACGAATAAGATTGCATGAAAAGATAACGATTCGAGGACAAAATAATCTCTTGAAAATAAAATGATATGATTATCAAGCAGAAACTTCAATTGGAAGGATCAAAGATAAAGTTAAAATGGAAGATACTAGGAAAAAGATGATGGGCATGGAGCGTCCACCTATTAGGTCCATTTTCTGACTGGTGGGTATTTCAGATAGAAATTAAAAACAGAAGACAAGAGTGAAAAATGATCAGGAAAAAGGAAAGCCTCCTGTCACAAACTCTGGTGACACTCTGTGCTCCTGCCTGCAGCCCTGCATTTTCTCAGTTCTCTGGAGCACTACCTTCTGAAGCTGGCTAGGAGCATCTGGTCTGCTGCACTTTTGAGGATTTCCACAATTTTTAAGGGACAAGGTTTTAAGAAAAAAAAATCCTATAAAATATTAGTGAATATGCTCATTTTCTCTCTTTCCCTAAAGTTTTCTAATCATTAAAAGCACCAATAATGCTACCACAGCCTCCTTCACCACCATAGCCACCAACACAGCTACTGCCACCATTGCCACTATGGCCCCCTTCACCAGCATAGCCATTATCCTCACCACAGCCACCTTCATCACCACAGCCACCATTACCATCACAGCCACCATTTCCACCCCAGTCACCAACTTCATCACAGCCACCTTCATCACCACAGCCACCATTACCATCACAGCCACCATTTCCACCCCAGTCACCAACTTCACCACAGCCACCTTCATCACCACAGCCACCATTACCATCACAGCCACCATTTCCACCCCAGTCACCATCTTCATCACAGCCACCTTCATCACCACAGCCAACATTACCATCACAGCCACCATTTCCACCCCAGTCACCAACTTCATCACAGCCACCTTCATCACCACAGCCAACATTACCATCACAGCCACCATTTCCACCCCAGTCACCATCTTCATCACAGCCACCTTCATCACCACAGCCAACATTACCATCACAGCCACCATTTCCACCCCAGTCACCATCTTCACCACAGCCACCTTTAACACCACAGCCAACATTACCATCACAGCCACCATTTCCACCCCAGTCACCAACTTCATCACAGCCACCTTCATCACCACAGCCAACATTACCATCACAGCCACCATTTCCACCCCAGTCACCATCTTCATCACAGCCACCTTCATCACCACAGCCAACATTACCATCACAGCCACCATTTCCACCCCAGTCACCATCTTCATCACAGCCACCTTCATCACCACAGCCAACATTACCATCACAGCCACCATTTCCACCCCAGTCACCAACTTCATCACAGCCACCTTCATCACCACAGCCAACATTACCATCACAGCCACCATTTCTACCCCAGTCACCATCTTCATCACAGCCACCTTTAACACCACAGCCAACATTACCATCACAGCCACCATTTCCACCCCAGTCACCATCTTCATCACAGCCACCTTCATCACCACAGCCACCTTTAACACCAGCCTCACCATGGCCATCACCACAACCACAGCCACTAGCCCCAACATGGCCACCTTCACCAAAGTCACCATCTTTGCCACAGCTGCCTCCATCACCACAACCAACATTAGCATCAGAGTCACCATCCCCACCACAGCCACCTTCACCACCACAGCCACCAACACAACCACAGCCACCATCCTCACCATAGCTGCCTTCATTACCACAGCCACTACAGCCATTTTCACTACCATAGCCATCATTCTCACCATAGCCAGCAACACAACTGAGGTTACCATCCCCCTCACAGATGCCTTCATCACCACAGTTGACATTACCATCCGTCACCATCCTCTCACTACAGTCACTGTCACTACCACAGTCACCACAGCTACCTTTACCACCATAGCTAACAAGGCCACCACAGCCAGCACCCCCACCACGGCCATCTTCACCACCATAGTTACCTTCACAAGCACAGTCACCTTCTCCACCACAGCTACCTTCATCACCACCCCCACCATAGTCACCAAAACAACCACAGCTACCATCCTCACCACAATCACCCTCACCTCCAGAGCCAATATCACTACGGCAGTCACCATTACCACCATGGCAACTATCACCTCCACAGTCCCTTCATCTCCAGAGCCACCATCACCACTACCCCTAACATTATTATGATCTTGATTTTGACATATAACATCAGACTTAATTATATGTGAGTTTTGGGGAGGAACTGAGTGAAAGCTTTTCTCTCTCTCTAAAAAAAACGTACTTACTAAGCAACTAAATAGTTTAAACAAGATTGCAGAAGACATGCTGAACTTACCCAAGGGGTCAGATGTAATCACTATGTTTAATTTCAGAAATACTTTCATTTATTCCTTAATAGATATTCCAAAGTCTGACCCTTACCCAACATCTGACAAAACTAACTGGGGTTACTTTGTATTTTAGGAAAGTAGTAATGTTATATTTCTTCATCTTCCATAAAATTAGTCTAAGTGGGTGAGATTTTAACAATGCACACACAGAAAATCACACATATGTTCTACTTTGAGCATAAAGAAAAAAATGCTTGTCACTTAATTTCTAAAATGCTTTTGATCACAATCATCCTACTTTTCCCATTTTTTTTTTTTCCTGATCTTCCCTTGCTAAAAGTTGTCAAGACAGTGGACCAGGCCTGCACCTTACTAATGTCAAGCTAAGAGTGTGAGAGAGCCACTGCTCCACATGGGACACTGGCTTGCTGGCCTAAGACAGCTGGTCTTCAGACTAGATTCAACACTGTTCAAAAGCATCAGCTTAAAGTATTTAGGAAGGAGCCTTTTGACATAATCATCATTAGTCATACGCACTTTTGTGATGAGCAGTTTTTAATGGTATCCTGCTATTATCCAAATATTTATTAGTCCTGTCAATATGATTTACACAAGGCTTCAAAAAGAATTCTGATTTTTAAGCAGATTATTAAAAAATTATGACATGTTGACCTATCCTCATGAATGAAAAATACTGCAAATTTATGTGTAAATAAAACCATAATGAGATATCACTATAAATTTACTACAGTGGTGAAAAAAGACAAACTGACCATGCCAGTGCTGCCTGATGAGGATGCAGAACCGGAGTTTGCAGACAATCCCGAGGGAATGCATGATGGTACAGACGCTTGGGGAAAGAGTTTGGCAGTTTCTCTGAAAGTAAAACACACTTGCCATATGACCGAACAATCATATTCCTAGGATTTACTCAAGTAAAATGAAAAATTATGTCTACACAAAAAGCCTGTAAGTGAATGTTTATAGCAGATTTATTCCTATTTGTCCCAAACTGGAAACTATCCATCCACTAACTATTGACTAGACAAACAAACTACAGCTCTTTCTTATGGTGGAATGCTACTCAGCATCAGAAGGAATGAATGCCTGATACGTACAGCAACATGGATCAGTCTTAGATTCATTATGCTAAAGAAAGAAGCCCAACTCAACAGGTTGCACACTGTTCAATTCCCCTTATATGATATTCTGGAAAAAGAAAAACTATAAGGGTAGAAAACAGAGCAGTGGTTGCTGGGAGTGGGGCTGACTCAAAAGGGGCAAGAGGGAGTGAGTGCTGGAACTGATTTATATATTGATTGTGGTAGTGGTGGTGATGTGAACTGTATGCATTTGTCAAGCTTCATAGAACGTATGTCTAAAAGAATATATTTCATTGTATGTAAATTTTACCTCAATAAACCTAACGAAAGAATTCAGTGTGGTAACCTGAAGAAAAAGAAGAGTTTAAAATATGCATAGTCTTTACTTGTACACCTAAAGGTACAAATGAAAGTCAAAAGCCTCACTATCCCTGTGGCAGAGACAGGTTAACTTCACTGCCAGTTGATGATAAGGTAAAGACTACTGTGTTACCACGGATACAAGCTCTTATTCTCTTTTGTATGAAACCTTTCATATTATTAAATTGTGACTCACATGGTGCAGGGGTAAACTCGGAAACATCCAGACAAAGTCACCAAGAGTTTTTCCATGTTAGGAACCCTCCCTGCCCATAGTGTTTTCTTCATGAACACAAAGTCACCCAAGAGTTTTTCCATGTTAGGGACCCTCCCTGCCCATAGTGTTTTCTTCATGAACACACGCAAAACTGTGTGACGTCAGTGAACATACCCTTAAGGGGTTAAAGAAAGAAAGGTTAGAAACTTTTTGGCTAAATTGAAGGCGATTCCAAAAGCCGTCTGCTAGTCCTAAGGTCATTAAGGCTCTTTCTTTTTTTGTTGTTTGTTACAGAAATAATTTCCCAAACATAGACTGTGGAAATGGTGACGTACGGGAGGCTGACCCCTCCTCTCTCTGTCATCTTTCATGTGAAACCATGATTTTCTGATTTATAAAGTGGATAGTGTGGAGATTGAAGGTAGGTTTTAAAGTCAGGCTAATTCTTTGTGGTGGGATTCAAATTAGCAAATTGTGGTAATTCATTCATACAAGGTAGGTCATGATAGAAACAAGACTTTAAAAAGCACCTATATTTTAAAACTCTGTTAAAGATGTTCTGCCGCAGAGATAGCCATACATCTGCCTAACAACCAGTAAACATTAACATTACAGCAGCCACCGGGGACCCAGTGCTTTCCATAGGTTAAGGAGGCACCGCACTCACCTCTCAGGCCTTGGCTCTCCCGCTCCCTGTCTTGCTCTTCATGATCCAGGATTCCACACAGCCCAGAGCTCCCACAGGCGCCATGCTAGGCTTGCCTCCAGGTCTTTGTCTATTCATTCCCTCATTTGACACAGATATTTTGACTGTCTACTATGTGTCTGTTATGGATTGAATTGTGCCCTGCCCCCCAGCCCCGAATCCAAATGTTGAAGTCCTAGCCCCTACTACCACAGAATGTGACCTTATCTGGAAATAAGTCTTTGCAGATATAAGTAATTAAGATGAGGTCATCCTAGAGCAGAGTGGGCCCCTAATCCTATATGAACAGTGTATTTATAAAAAGCAGAAATTTGGACACACACACACATGGAGAATGACAAGGGATGATGAAGGCAGAGAGCAGGGTGATGTGTCCACAAGTCAAGGAAGGCCAAAGATTGCCAGCCAACCTCCAGAAGCTGGGAGACAGGCAGGAGTCAGACTCTTCCTCGCAGCCTCAGAAGGAACCAACCCTGCTTTTGGACCCTAGATCTTAGACTTGTAGCCTTCAGAACTGTGAGACAATACATTTCTGTCTCAACTACATTTTTAGCTATATAAAGTACATTTCCTACTGACAAGGAGATTCTGAAAAGATATGAGAAGCTCCATTAACTGCATCCCTTGTTCAGGAGGATGGCTCAGGTGGTGATTTGAAACACTGCTCCTTTGTGGACCAGGCACGTGGCTCCTCAGTGCTTCTACAACCCTGACTGAGCAGCTCACCCTTGCCTCCTCTGACTTCTTTTAGGTTTGAATTTGCAATAACCTAAAAGACTTTATATACTTTTAAAGCAACTGGGATAATCTTTTCTAGAGGGAGAAAGGGAGAGTTGTGTAAAGTGTGACATAGTGGCTTTTGGGCTAGTTCTGGCATCATGGTCTTTGGGGAAATCGACGGCCTCTCATCTTGGCGAGGGCCCCGACAAACACCCAATGTTGGGGCATATGGACAACCCCAGAAGTCTCACACAGCAGCTGTTACATCGGTTTTCAAGAACAGAGACCTGAGCAATAACCGTAATGACATTTTCCTGGCTGGCTCTGACCTCTGAATCTCACTGATTAGTCTAACACACACTGTGAACATCAACCAGTTAGGACTCTAAGCCAAGACTCAAAAATTGCTTTAAAATGGCAGGAGATGTTTAAGACATAATTTGTATGAGTTGGTCATTAACTTGCTCACTTCCCAATCTGTGATTCTTTTTTATACTCTCCCTCTCAATTGTTTTTCACTGTTAGGTTGATGTTTCTGTAGTAGTTACCTCTAATCACTAAGATACTTCTGTAGGCAATCCATCCATACTCTGGATGTTACAGAGCAGTCAATATGGATGGGGGAATTAAAAAAAATTGACTCTATATATTTTAACTTTCCATCATTCTACTTACATTTCCCTCGTTTAAATAAAAACAATCTTTTTTTTTTTCAGAAAATATTGATTGGATTTGTATATTCAGAGGGGTAATTTAAAAATACCCATGATGATAATTTATGCTTTATTATTCTAAGGTAACTCAAAGGCCCAAACACCTTAAGAATATCAGGTACCAATTGATGTTTTCAGATACAAATCTGACTGTGAATCTTTGACTCTATTCCCTCACTGCCAACAGTCAGATTTTCCCCTCCCGTCAACATTTTATTTCCCACAGTACCTGTTCCTTTTCCCGACTCCAAAGCCCTCAACTTTCATTTCTTTTCTAACAATTGCCATAAATACACATCTTTAAATTCAGTATGCCAGGATGAAGTCTGGCACTCTTCAACAAAAACACAGCTATTGCCCTGTTTCTAAAGTTATCTATCCCCCAAAACTCTGATGCTTCATCTATTCCATCAACAAACATTTCTTAAACACGTAACGTGCTCATAGAACCTGACTAGATCCTAAGTGTAATACAGAAAAAGTGGAAACAATATAATTTACATTTACACTAACCTTGAAGACAGACAAACTGCTTTTGTAAAATCAGTTGTCGTGCTTTGAAGTTAAAAGTTCTAAGATTACAAAATGCTTGTATCATGCAGGGATCTGCTAGGTGTTTGCCATGGGGCTATATTTCACATACAGCCTTTCAATCTCCTAAATCCAAATCATTTTCCTTTATTTCCTACCTCCAGGGTGACTTCTTCAACATATTTTATTGGCTTGGCTTTTCTACAGATTCTACCCTTCCACAAACCAGTCATTAGCACTTTTCTGTCCTAGGAACTTAGCTTTTTGGTTGTCATTTCTTCTCCTTCACCCTTTCCAGCACACAGCTGCCTTTCCATTTTCATTTAATACACATATCACTTTCTCTCAAAAAAAACATCTGGGCTGGGTACCTGCTGCATGCCTTGCATGGTTTGCTGCAGGAACTGCAGTTGCTGGTCCTTGGTGAGGTTTTCTTCTGTTCGGAAAAGCTGTTCTTTTTCTTGTTTCAGCAGCTCCACCTCATTCCTGTAGGCATCCAGCTGCCAGCGGAGACTGTCATTCTCCTCTTTGAGAGCGTAGGCCTGGGCAGCCAGGGCTGAAGGACAAACAGAACGAGTTCAGGTGAGCTACCTTCTTGCTTAGCTTGAGGAGGCCTTCTGTGGGAAAGGGAGTCTGTCACTCAAGTTCTTAATGCTTGTACCAGCTCAGAAATAAAAGCAAAATGCCATACCGTGGGGCTCTATTTTGTAGTCGGTATGCATCACTTCTCTCGGAACTTTTATCTATTCTGTTTGTCCTGTCTTACATATGAATTTTTCTTATGGGCACGGGATTAATTCCTCCCAAATTCTTGTCCCTTGACCTCAATGCTAGACACCCTCACAGACATTGGTATGTGGTGCTAGGTGGTGACAACATTCAGAATTCCAGGCAACAATCATATCTACTAAATATTGTCTTCCCCTTTTCTACGGGACTGCTTAGCTCCTTGGAGGTCTGCTTTCTTTCAAATAATCAGCAGCTCTACAGGTTGAGACACGCGGCAGCATCCCAGGGGAGAGAGGAATTTATATGCACACCATTCCTTCCGGCTCTACTGCTGGCACAAACTGCACAGATTGTTTTCCTCCAACTCCTATCAGAATGGAAGCTAGTTCCATCTGTTTCACCAACAGATTAAAACTCTTTTCCTCTACAAGGCTGAGTGGTTACTCTAATACCTCTCCCTGAAATCCCAAATTCTCCACATTTAGATTCAGACTTCATTCATATGTCTATCTTATCAAGAAACCAAGACAGTTAACTCGGGGTCTCACACATCTCAAGGCTTCAGAAATAGCCAAAACTGAAAAAGAAAACAAATGGTACTAAACAAAGATTGAGGGTAGGGAAATCCCTTTCCCTAGTTTCTACCTTATTGCTTAGGGGTCTCTCCGAAAATCAACACAGCCTGCTGAGCACTCATAAAGTACTGGATCAAGAGCTTTGTATGAACTCACTCACTTCATACCCCCACTGAGCCTGTGATGACGGTGCTGGTCTTATCCCCATCTTTACAAACGAGAAAAATATGGCACAGAGAAGTTATGTAACTCATCCAATCCCACAAAGTAAGTAGCAGAAAGCCTTCACACCCAGGCTGCAGGCTCCAGAGTCTCTGCTCTCGATTACCATTGGTCCATGTGTTTAGTTCTTACCAGGCTGTCCAAAACCAGTCTCACATTCCCCCACCAACTCTCCCACCAGTCTCCCTTTAATCTTCCCCCTCACAGAAAAGCCATTCCCCACTTGTGTAAGCAACAGAAAAGTGAAAGAAAATTTGAAACGCTTGTTACCAGAAACTTCAAACATGTAACTTCCAGTAGATAAGGGCACGATGTGGAGCCCACTGCACACCAGGGCGTCAGTGCATGCGCGTTTCCAGCCCCTTTTCCCCATGTCAGAGGACCAAATCGAGGTCACCTCCTGAGTGTTCTACCTGCACATTACAGTTCCATGGTGATAAAGCTTTACCGAGGTGCTCTGAGACCATAGTGAATTCTCTCCTCAAATATCAAACGTCAAATTATGTTAATAATAGTTTTATAGTTGAGTGTTTTACAGTACTCCATCTTGCAAAACGATAATCTCTGTGTAGTACACACTGAACTACTAATCAAACAGAACATGCAATTACCCAGAAATTTCCCTACCTCAAGCCAGTAGGGATCAATTACTTAACATGCATTTACTTCATATTTACCTATGCTCAGGTCTGTGTGGGCATCTCAGACCACAAAAAGAGGAGAGAGAATACATCTCTTCTCTCAAAGAGCTTAATCTGGTAGAAACTGACACATTTAAAAAGAAACTATTGCTTTCAAAGGAAGAAAGGATAGTGTGATGTCTGGAATACAGCAGGCACTCAATAAATGTTGGCTGAATGAATAAATGAATAAATAAATGAGTCGAGATGCATGACAAAAAAAATGCATCCTATAGGAGTTTGGAGAAGAGAAATAAAAATTCAGACTGAAGGAATAAAAGAGGGCTTTGGAAGATGAAAACCCCAAGAACTTGGGAAGGATGTCTCTCAGTCAGGAGCCAGAGCATAAGCAAAAGCCCAGATATGAAAATCAAAGGTAGAACGCTTGGGGCAAGAAGGAGAGAAACTTGACCAAAAGCCAAGTGTTTGCCTGGAAGCAGTGAGAGAAAGGGGATCCACGTCAGGTGATGGGAGAAGACTGGGAAAGTTAGGTTCAATGGAGCGGCCAATTGAGAACCACTGACAGTGCTGGGGTAGTGAAAGGACATGATGAAATTGGAATTTAGGAACATTAGTTTGGCAGTGGTGCATGGAATGAACTGGAGGCTGAAGAGAATGAATAAAGGAGATTTTATTTGGTGTATGTGTGTGCAAAACCAAGGAGCAGCCACTTTTACAGTTTTCAGAGACTTACTCATAAAATCAGAAATTATCCAGCACGTACCCTGCAGCATGAGCCAGTGCTTTTTAACATTGTGCAGCCCAGCTTCGGATCTTGTCCACACCCTGAGATACCACCTCCTAACAGCTCCGTTTACCAGGCCATAAGGAAATGGTTATGAGGAATCATTTGTGAGAGGGATGTTGTAATAGGGCAAAATCACAGAAAATGCAAATGATGAAAAAAGTGTTGGCACTACATAGGCACATTACTACATTTAGTAGCATTCAAAGACACTTAAGTCATTTCCTTAGGAAGCTCTATTTGGCCCTTTTTCAATTCAGAGTGGCATTTTTATTATCATAACTGATAGCAGGTGTTTGTGAAGAAATCGATTAGTATGCAGGGATGGAAATTACATTTTCCAAATGAATTGCATAGTCTGCAAGATATGCTGAAATCTGTAGAGCAAAATGCAAGCAGCTATAAAGCATGCGCCAGCAGCATTATTTAAATAAATTATCTGAACATAAACACATATAGCAAAGTGTACCATCCATTATTTTAGGGGGATCGCTTACAAACCTATGGAATGGTACCGCTGAGAGTTCTTATTCTTGGCCAAGCCAAGTGACTACAGTGCCTGCCAAGCAGGATATAATATTGTTTGCATTCCCGGAATAGGAATGTGATATCATCACATTAAAAAAAACCCACAACAGCTGTAATTCCCCCCACCAAAAAAAAAAAAAATCAATACCATAGCAAATTCCATCAACATTTTTATAATTGGGGCACATAACTGATTTACATTCCTGATTAAATGATTTCAAGCTTGATTTTTACAAAAAAAAATTTTGTTACTCATGTGGCAGCAAGTAGTTATCTTCTAAAGGGTGAGAAATTGTATATTGACTCCACTTAGCTTCAGGCCACCTGTTTGTAAACATCACTCAGTGTCATACTGCAGCCCTGAATCTATTCCTCAGACCAGGCTGCCTGGAAGAGGCTATATTATGCTTCTTGTGCCAGAGCTGTAACAGAAAAAAAATCCTAATAATTTCTGACTTAATATAATTTCTCAGTATATTAAAAATTCAGAAATTGGAAAGGGCAACTCTTTTTATTTCTCTCTCTTCTCTTCAGTTCTTTCTGGAATACTGTACTAAATTAAAGAGTTTTGAAAAAATGTGTCATCAAGCTTCCATGATAAAATTTACCTTATGAGACTGCACAGTGAATCCACTATCCAAATAAGCATAAGGATTAAAAAAAAAAAAGTACAGTGTGCATCTTTCGGTAGGAATTCCTAAGGAGTGCACCGAGTGCCAACAAGTGGAATATCTAAGAGACGCCGCATATGGATTACCAATTTCTGATAATAAAAAAAGAATAGAATTAGACACCTTAAATGTCAACCAGACTGAATATGATTAAATCTTTTGTTGGTGATTTTAAAGGCACTGCTGAATCTAGTGGTACCTCTGGATTACCATCAATTAATTCACCAACCACCCATTTATGTATTTATTATGAAAACATGGTGAGGAGCTGTAGCATTCACAAGAAGTTTAAGGCCAGCACAGTCATCCATTTCTACTTACTCAGCACTTTAGAAAAATTCTGAATACTGGAATTTTCTGATTGGATCAAAAATGAAATAACAAAATTGGAAAAATTTTGCTAGGCAAGATTGTTATATTTCAAAACTTAGCACTAGACTAAAAAACGACCAAAGTGACACTAGTGTATGAAAATCAATCAAAGATTGAACTGCACTGCTGGAGAAAAGGCTTAAAGGTATCGCAGCATCTTGTTATATTCTTTACTAGATTCTATATAAACCATTATTCTTTATACTAATTATGGTCAAAGTGACCTCCTCTTCTGTCTCCTGTCTTACTGTGTTTCCATGGGAACAGATAATGCCATGCTTAACTTCTTTAATAATCTGGAGAAAGCCTTGAAATCTGTTTTACCAGCCTGAGCCAGGCTCAGAAAAATAATTAGCAATATATGAAAAATGTAAGTTGTTTTGGGTTATGTCCCAGTAAGCTGACAATCTGTTAATATCTTTTTCATGCTCAGGCAAGATGTAACTAAATAATAAAACATTTTAACATATTGTTTCTAACAATATCTGTGTTTCTCCAGAACTCTTAGTCTTTGTGTGTTTGGGGAACTCTGTGTTTAACATTCCCCCTCCACTTTGCCAGATGTCCTCCTGAAATGCTGGAAGGACACTGCTGAACTGTAGATTTCCTTCCCACATGCAAAGAAAGTCTTTCTCAAGAATTTCATTGGCTGCTACCCAGGAAGGCAGTTGTACCAATAGCCCCTGAACACAGGAGGGCGGAGGCAGGCTGGCCTGGCAAATGTCACCACAATATCTGTGTGCCTTCAACGGCTGCCTCCTCAGCCACGATCCTGCCTCCTGCTTCCCTGTGAAAGGGAGCTGTAGTTATGGCCCAGTGACAGGGACTCTCTCCAGCTCCTATCTGCTTCTCTGCATTCTGAATCTTCTTGTGAGGTGCCTTGAGGTCTTTAGATGCTATTCTGTGGCACAGACATTATCACGCTGTGTACTCAAACTCATGCTTCTCTTTGTATACAGCAGTGTTGCTCCTGAGAGGTGACTGCCCTAGAGGGTGCCATGTGAGCAGTTCTCATCAATGGAGCGTTAGGGGGAGTGAGGATGCCTTCTGCACAGTCCCTCATTCTCTGCCTGATGCTGGAATGAGCTTGGGTCTCTGAGTCACCACATGGAGGAAAGGTGCCCACAGGCCCAGAATATCTGCCTTGGACTGTTGTGTGCCCAAAAAGTAACACTTTTTTTTTTGGTTAGGCCATCTTTATATAGCAGCTGGTGTTACTCTAACCCAGTGTTCTCCAAACATTGGCCTGCATTACAAGCTCCTGGCGGGCATATTAAAACACACTTTTCTGGGCCCTACCCTCAGAGTTTCCAGTTCAGTTTGTCTGGGAGGAAGCCCAAGAATTAGCATTCTTCCAAGTCCCCAGGTGGTGCTGATGCTGCTGGAGACCACACTCTGAGAGCCACTGCTCAAACCGCCGCTCATTCTATCCCGATTCCTAAACTGGGGCTGTGGTTGGCTTGTTTGGAGAAATGCTTCTGAAAGAACCACATGCTTGGCTTGTCATTCCGGTTTTATTCCTTGATCTCCTTTTGTATGAGCCCCGACTCCATGTTCTGCACCTGGGAAGGCAGCCCTGTTGCATCCCCGTGCCCAGGTCCCGTGAGCTCAGCTTGCCCCTTGCCCTGGCTATCTCCTATGGAAGATTTGGGCAAAAGGCACAGTCACTATTCTGTTTTCTTCAAATAACAGTAGCAGTAATGGGAATAGCAACAGTAGTAGTGACAGCTAATGATTTTTATGTGCCAGGCACTGAGGTAAGCATATTCTTTACACAGTATCCTTTCACCCTCATGAAAACATGATACAGTCAATACGATTATTATTTCTATTTTCCAGATGATGGAAGTGAGTTTCTGGGAGACAGAGGTTGCTGGTTGGAGGTAAACAGTGTGGCTCTAGGACTATATTCCTCCATGTAATGCCACCCGGGTAGCTTAGCTCCATGTAACTGCCGCCCATCCCAGAGAAAGGAGTAAACCAGGGACCCTACTGTAGTGGCTAGTTTGCTCCTAACAGCAGTAAAACATTCAATTTCTGGCTCTATCTGGGGAGTGTTCTGCTGGAGAGAGACTGCTACAAAAGCAGAGAGGATGATCTTGTTTTAAAATAAACATGCAGGTATTTTCTGCAGGACAAACTTGGGGATGATTTATGGAGAAGTTAAACTCACCCTTCAGGAAATCTTGAGGCCTGGCTGGAACCACTTAGGGATCCTACTTTCTGCCCCGTGTCCCTCTCCTCTCAAACGGCCACACTGATACCCACTAATCCCAGAGCCCAAGAGCCTGAGTTGCTAATAATGCTTTATTGAGAGAGTTTTGTCCATAGACCCATGCTGATCTCAGGATTCCCAAAGATCCAGTATGAGACTATTCACCCCATCCAGCTGAACTCACCTATGTTTGATTTTTAAAGTGTCTGTGCCTTCAGTTAGAATAAAGGTTACAGAAACTCCTCTGCTGTTATGCTGACCTCCCATGAACTCTGTCCCCTGAGTCTACTTTGCTTGGGCTAATGAAGGCCAAAGACAAGGACCAGTACCATGTCAGAAGATCAATAGAGGCTCAGGGTCCATCATCATTGGTGGCCTCATTCTCAATGGCTGCTGTTGCCATCAGTGCCTCCCAGTGGCCAGGCATAGAGCTGCAAAGTATCCTAGGATGACATCTGCCAACAGCCTGTCTCCTGCTGGAGAGCCTCTTATGGTACCAACAAAGTACAATTGATCTGCTTTTCAATAACACCTGTATCACCACTGAAGCAGCAATCTTTCTCAAATTGCTCACGGAAATTTCTTCTGCTACATTTTTGCGGGATTATTATTATTACAACTTAGCACTGACATAACATTTCACATGTGCAGTGTGTATTCGAATCTGCACATTAGCTATTATTAGGGAAAGCTAAACAGAAGCACAATGCAGTGTCTATTTCCATCTTTGTGTGAGGCCAGTGGAATACGGGTAATTTCAAGAGTGCAGCTAAGCTAGATCCTGTTATTATGATGGCGTAAATGTGAGTCTGGAGGCACAATGGGCAGCAGGTGACTCAGGAAAAAAAAAAAATTCTCTGCTCCTTCCTCCAGAGAGCTCTTCCTGAGGAAGTACTCTGCACCAGCAGCAGAACTAGGAGGTGCTGCTGGGCTGCTGCCACTATGGAGAATTCACATCATGCCTTATCACTTTCCCGTTTACATTATTATCCTCTGATCCGACCCAAAACCATCCCCATTTTCCTCAGAGGAAAATAAGCAAAGGAAAGAGACATGTTCACTTCTTGCAAAAGCAGGATAAGTCTATCATTTAAAACGCTGTTGAAGGATGCTCTGTCAGGTGAGGATGTCTTTAGAGTCCTCCGGGAAACACATCAGAAGTGAATGCTGCAAGCATGAGCTGAGCCCCCTACTCTAGGCCAAGCCGGGGACAGGGCGGGGAAGCAGGGCTCTCAGCCCCTGCCCGGCCTGGCCTCTGCAGCTCTCAGCCCAGCCGCAGGGAGAGCTATAGATACGGAACCTGGTAGAAGCTGGTTAGAAGGGCTCCAGGAGGGGCCATCCTCACTCTGTGTAGTGGGAATCAAATAAGGGAGAGAAGGCTTCTGGCTGGAACATAAGAGCTGGGGGAGGCTCTTTTTGGAAGGCAGCAGTTGAGCTCACACATTGAAAAGCTGAAGGGAAGCAGAGAGGGACTCCTGCACAGTGGACACTGCTTTACCAAAAGATTCAGTGATCTCCAGGAGGAGGTGCCAGGGCTATGGAGGGAGAGGCGAGCAGGCTGCTTCTTTCTGAGCCCCAAGGCCAGGCAGGAGCATCTCAGGAGGGGGCACTTTCCCCCACTCTTTTCTTTTAATTAGATTTTAGTTTTCTTTTTCACTTTCAGTCCCTATTTTGATTTCCAAGATTATAGGGCCATTTTTTAAAAGTCTTCTAAAGGCTTTAAGGATTCTTTTTTTGGAAAGTCAGACTTAGCTAAGCCAAGCTAGATAATAAAATGACACTGGCTTTCAGGAATTGTAACCCCTCCCCTGCAGACAGTGCACCTCCCTTGGGTGTAGCACTCCACCACGGGCTTGGCCCTGTGTGACTTCATCCTAACTAGTAGTTGTTCTTGTCCAAAGAGAGAAATTTTAAACAGCAATCTTTCCCTCCAAAACAACTCCTCTCATTTTCTCACCAGTCTGCAGTATAAAAGCAGTGACCTCTTTTTCCTCCCATCTTACAAATTTCTTTCCTTTTTAACAAGTGGTCATTTCTAATTTTCATCAAGAAACTTTCCCCTTAAGAAGTGGCATTTCCCCTCTCCTGCTGTACCCTCTACACAGAAACACACGCACTTGCACACACACAGAGTTGTATTAATATTTGAACTGGTGCTTCTACCATATAAAACACATCCACACTATGAAATGTGAAATGATGGCCAGCTCAAACCTAAGGTATCTTCTCAGTTCTATGCATTGCTCTTTGCAAGGAGTAGCATCTTTTTTTTGTAAAGTTTTTATTTTATAATGCCAAATACTTGCAATCATGAGTTGAACAGAAAACTTTTTTTGAAAGTTACTTCCGCCTTAGGTAAACATTAACTATCCAGACTACTAAGTGGACACCAAGACTTTACTTTTATGCTTGGGCAATGACTGTGCTTGAGCGGTCTCTGAGCCTCCTCCTCTCCACTGTTCTCATTACCAACATCGAAGTTGACTTATGAACACTTACTTGTGTCTGGCAATAGGACAGAAAGTATCTGCATCCTCTCTAAATGTACAACCAAGGTAGGAGGACCCAGTATAAACAGGTAGCTGGCATCTTGAGATATCTGTACCACTTTGGTATCTCTTAAATGAGAAACCTTGGACTCATCCCAGATGTTATGAATCTGAGATTCTGGAATGGGGCCCAGGGATGTGCCTTTCAGCGTTTCCAGGGTGATTCTGATGCATGCCAACATTTTAGAGCCATCTCCCTGGCCTTTAGGGACCAGGTCCCCACTTCCTAACGCGTTCTTCATGACTTTTAGTCTTAGATTTCTTTCATTAGTTTTTCATATTTTCTTTCTTTCAGCCTTTTCCAACAGCTGAAAGGACCTTCTCTCCTGCTTTTATAACCCAACATAGCCTTCTGGGCTTCTCTGCCTCTGCCATGTCTTCTCACATTCCATTAACCTATCGGCCTGCCCCTTGCTGAATGCTACCTCATGCCTCTCCGGGAATGGCACTGTGACTGAATGCTTTCATAAATCCTACAGGCAGTGTCTCCAAAACACATTGTCCTCATCTGCTCGACATTGTTGTGCATTACTTTTCTTTGCAGCCATATGTCTGGAGAAGGTTTCTGCTATGGCAGGCTTGTGGCTTGCACCCAGGAGAGGCCAGGCTGAACCTCTGGAACTAATTGCCCTTGACCGGGCCCCGGGACCAGCCTTTTCACTGTGGGAGAGGAGGCCCCTCCCGCGTACACGTGCTTACCACACCAGTCTCTAGATTCACAGAGGCTTTTCTCCTTGGCGAGAGGCCAGGCATGCCTGCTTCCCTCTCTCACTGCTGATGGATGAGCAAACAGTTCCTGTCTATTCTCCTAGAGATAGAGAAAGGCAGGGACTCTGTCCTTGGCTTGCATCACCACTCATATCAGGCCACCCTCCACCCTTGCCCTCCCTTTTCAAGCCGCCCTTTTTTCCAGTGAACCAGAGGATACTCCAAATGTGCCCGACACAGACCTGTGAGGGGACTTCTCCACCTGGGTCTCACACGCTCCACTTAAACTAACTCCCTCTCACTTCTCCTTTCTTTGCTCCTTTATCATTGCCTATGTCAGTCACTTCCTGTCCACTACAGATTTTTATCCTTTACTCCATTTTTGTTTTCTTCTCATTCCCACATTACCTTACCTCACCTCAACCCATTTTGTCCTTCTTTCCCACCTAATAGGTGGGAAAAGAGGTAACCTTTCTCACATCCTCACAAAGAAACAGTTTTTGCTTTGTTCATTAAAATGATTTGTTTTGCATTTCTGGTGAGTATAATTTTTCAGGTAGCAATGCTTTATTCTTACCAGTGCCTCCTTAAAAAGCCTTTGCAAGTGCTGAGGTGCCAGTTAAGCACTATGTGACAGCCGTCATCCTCACATTACAGGCCAGTGGTTTTCAATTCTTTGTGCAGTGAATCACCTGGGGACTGTTTTAATAACACCGATGCCTGGGCATTAACCTGCGGCCATTGGTATGTGTATAAAGTTTCCCAGGTGATTCTCATGTGCAGACAGGGCCATGAACCACACATTCACACCTTCTGCTCTACACCAATATCAACTCTCCACATTGCCATAGTGCCTGGTATTTGCAAAATGCCACAGAATCCATTAATTGTTTATTTCTCACAGCCTTATTGAGGAACTCTCAGGATGAGCCTCATGTCATTGCTGAGAAAGCTGAGGCTTGGTGAAGGGATATTATTTGCCAAGCCATGCCAGAAATAAAACCAAGGTACTTCAAGGGCCCTCTGACCTCATCTGCTCAAAGTTACTTTTTTTTTTTTTTCCAGAGTCTTGCTGTCACCCAGGCTGGAGTGCAGTGGTGTGACCTTGGCTCACTGCAACCTCTGCCTCCTGGGCTTACACGATTCTCCTGCCTCAGCCTCCCGTCTAGCTGGGATTACAAGTGTGTGCCACCACACCTGGCTAATTTTTGTATTTTTAGAAGAGACAGGGTTTCACTATGTTGGCCAGGCTGGTCTGGAACTCTTGACCTCAAATGATCTGCCTACCTCGGCCTCCCAGAGTGCTGGGATTACAGGTGTGAATCACTGTACCCAGGCTCAAAGTTACTTCTTTACTGTATTCAGTGATTCTAAACTCCCCCTGCCAACAACACTGGTTCTCACTCATAGAAGCCCCTTTCTCAGAGCCATTCTAACACTCTTACCACCCAGATGAGCCTCTCTCCCAAAGAGAGTATGATAGTGAGCTTGGCAGTGCTTAGGCCCGACAGTGGGGAGGAAACGCAGAAGGAAGCCAAGGACTTATTTTCGGAATTCTCAATATTTCAGTGATTCAGATGGCTTCAGTTTACATTCTTCAACTGGACACATCATCACTTCTTTTTATCCCCAGAGTTTGAGTGCTACAAAATCTTGCTTTGACAAACTCAGCATTAGTCTTGGAGTCCTTGGGCAGGGGAAATGCATGTATTTTATAAACTGTCTGGATGGATAAATTACAGCAATTTTTCCCTGGGAGAGAGTTGTTCAGACATTTAAACCCTCTATATATTGAGCATGATAACCTTTCTCACATCTCCACAAAAAAACAGTTTTTGCTTTGTTCATTAAAATGATTTGTTTTGCGTTTCTGATGAGTATAATTTTTCAGATAGCAATGTTTTATTCTTACCAGAGCCTCCTTAAAAATCCTCTGTGACTGGGCGCGGTGGCTCACGCCTGTAATCCCAGCACTTTGGGAGGCCTGTAATCCCAGCACTTTGGGAGGCCGAGGCGGGCATTTCATGAGGTCAGGAGATCGAGACCATCCTGGCTAATAATTACGGTGAAACCCCATCTCTACTAAAAATACGAAAAATTAGCCGGGCGTGGTGGCACACACCAGTAGTCCTAGCTACTTGGGAGGCTGAGGCAGGAGAATCGCTTGAACCCGGGAGGCAGAGGTTGCAATGCGCCAAGATCGCGCCATTGCACTCCACCCTGGCGACAGAGCGAGATTCCGTCTCAAAATAAATAAATAAATAAAAAGCCTCTGCCAGTGCTGAGGTGTCAGTTAAGCACTATTAATCAAACACTAAATGCTTTTTAAACAGCTCTTTTTTTTCTAATTGAGAAACAGAGCTGTTTAGGCAAGTTTATGAGGTGACCTTGATTGAATTAAAGAGGTCAGCGATGGAATAGACTTCAAACCCAAATTCAATGATTTTTTAAAAAATGACTTCCTTCCAATTAAGCAGAAATTAGCATAAAATATTTTGTTTCTGAAAGGTTAAAAGAATTCCTCTGAGAAGGCAGCTCTCTTGTTACTAGCTTTTTATTGAACTTGAGAGGGAAGGGACTATGGATAGTTTCATCTAAAGTGCTTTGTTAACATGACACTGATGATCCAGCATCAATTACAATATTCCTTAGGAGCCTAAGTGTTACATAGAAGGGTCAAAAAGTCCATTTTAAATTTTATTTCTTATTTCAAAGTCCAAGAACCCAATGACTTTCAATTACAAAGAAAGAAAGAAGAAAGAAAGAAAGAAAGAAAAGAAAGAAAGAGAAAATTAAATCAAGATATAGTTTATCATTTGCAAAAATTGCAACCTAGTTCTACAGAAAAAAGCTTCAGTCGTTACCTCTTTAACTCAATCAAGGTCACTTCGTAAACTTGCCCAAACAGCTGTTTCTTAATTAGAAAAAAAGGTAGAGCTGTTTAAAAAGCATTTACTCATCTTCCTCTTAGCCCCATCCTTCTCCTTGCCATAGTCCTCCATATTTTAATGACCTGAAAGAACATCACCTTCTTCCTACCAAAAAGAGTAACATACAGAGCGAGCGTCTGATATATAATGATGGAAGCAGAATTCCACAGAGGGGAGGGGGCACCACACACAGGTGATACTTTGGGGACTACTGGGTGTGTCTGAGGCATAGTCACCCTGAGAGACACACTCGACATAACATAGTGCTCTGCATCCCACATATCTACCCCTGCCAACCTCACAGAGTAGAGTGGATGTGAATTATATAGAGAAGAGAGGCACAGGAGCGCTAGAGAAAGAGAAGGGGCTCTGAAGCCAGATACCAGCTATGAGGCTTAGGGCAAGAAACTAAACCTCCAAGAGACTTCAGGGTTCTTATCCAAAAATGTAGTCGGTACTGTGAGGATTAAATAGGTAATAGGGTTTTTTTGTTTTTTTTTTTTCTTCAAAATGAAAAAAAATCCCCCAACAGATTAAAAATTAGTTCTTCCTAATTTTAATTTCCTATCCATTCATTTAACAAAATCTTGCCCCCCTACCATGTATAATATAGTGGGCTGGGCATTCTTTATGTTCAAGTTTATGCCCTCACACTTCTTTATGTTAATCTACTAGTTTTTGGCTATGACTTTGGAGGGCACAGTGGGCAGAGACTGTGAGGACCCATGATCTGACACTATTCCAGGAAAAGCAGAACTGATGTTATGCTACGAGGATTTTTCAGAGGAGATAAGCAACCCTCTCAGATCCAAGTCTGAGTCTCAGTCTTTTAAGACTTTGTTAGCTATTCTTTCCCCTTAATCTGGCACTGTAAAGAAGACAAAGGATATGGTCCCACACACATTGTGAGAATTTACTGAATATTTGTTGTTTTAATTTTATCACTGCTTTGTATTATGACATTGTTTAAGACAATTTGTGGAGGCAAAGGACTAAGGGTAGAGAAATGGATGGCTTTAGGAGGCCCAGTAGATAAACTACACTAGAAAAGTCTAGTATTGCACGTGGAGACATTTCATAAACAACTGACTGGTAAATCACTACAAGAAAAATAAAATCTCTCATCCTACTTCCAAAAGATTTGCTAAATATATGTTGTAGATTAAGTTGTGCCTGAAAACTTGTAATCACAAAAAAAATCACAAGTATCCAATATAAACTTGTGGTATTTATTCAGCAGCTCAACTTATCATTATTTGGGGGTACCAAAATTCATTTTTCTCATTAATTTAGGACATTGGGGGAAGGGAGAAGACATATTACTTCCAAGATCAGAATTTCCCTGAGTCTGTGAATCTCAAGAAGATTGATATTACTGTAGATGAGGTCCCTCAGACTCTTATTTTTAAGCTATATTGAGAGGCACATCTCATAAAGAAAAGCCTCAGGAACAGAGAAACAGGGAGAGGCATTTCAATAAGTCTTGAAATTAGATGGTGAATCAATAAACTGGTGATCCTCAGGTAGGCTCTCCCAGACCCTGGGGGTGCAAAGAAAACACGGGATGAGATGGGAAATCAAAGGGCTGATATTGTAGCTCAGATCATTTCAGATCAACCATCAAGCATGTGCCTGAGGTTTGAGGAATGTCTTCATTTTTGTCTTTATCTTTTTGGGGACTTACGAAATGGAAAACATGGGTTGTGACAGTGTGTATGGTTACCAAAGGAAACACGTAACACAGCAGTGAACAACCCTATGCACTTCACCTCTTCAAAGCATTTCCTTTTCTTCTTTTTCTTGTCTAAAGCCATACAGCAGACTCTGCTTTCAGGAAATAAATGTCACTCAGTTAGCAAATGGGTGGTACCAATTTCCAGAATATTTTTTAAGGGTGGCATTTCTGTTGGGATGGGCTTAAAAAGAGTTTGCTGGGTGCGTTGCCTATGTTGAAGCAAATCTCCTTCCAGTTAGTGGGAAAATACAGAAAATGATGGGAAGACCAAGCAGAAGCCCCAGTAGGCTTTGTCTGGATTAATATTTTAAGGTAATAAGCATCTCCAGGCTACCTTTGCCTCCAAAAGGCATTATGGCACCATGTACACTGCAGGCACTCAAAATCCTTGGTTGATTTTATTTGATTACTGACTCTTATGGTATCACTGAAGGCATTTGAAAGAGATTCTAGAGTCCTTTTCCCATAAAATTCAGTGGTGCCATAAAAGGGTCATTAACCTGAAAAGGAGAAAGCTATTGTTGAGCTCTAGACTTTCCACTTACAATCTTGGGTAAATAACATAACTTCTCATCATTGCCAATCTCTCTGTGGGTAAGAACTCAACATTTCTGCCTGGCTTAGAATTTGAATTATTTCTTGGATCAATTATTTAATATTTATACCAATATGATTAGCTCTTAGAATAGGAAATTATAAGATTATGTGGCCTGGGAAGGTAAGCATATTATGGTGAGTTAAATGTGGAAATTCCCTAATTTAAAGCAAAAGAAGGCAATTCAATAAACTATCATTATCTGATACTAGTTACTCTTCCTTATTATTCTTGACTTTCCAGAATGACTGGAAACGTCTAGGGAGTATTCCTCAATCAACATGGATTTTTTCATAGATTCTCCTAGGTAATTTATAAATTAATATTTATTGTAGTTTCAATTATTTAAATAATACATGCATATATTGAGGACATTTTTGGAATGCATAGAAAAAAAAAAACAAAAATCACTTGTAATTACACCATCTGGTGATAATCAGTCTGAATATTTTGACCTATATCCTCACAGATTTTCCCCTAACATAAATTGTGAATATAACACATACATACACAATTGGAATTATCCATGCTGGTTTGTAACTGCTTTTATCACTTCACAACATATTGAGAACCTTCTTTCATTCCATTATATAGTCTAAACCATGGTTTCTTTCAAGACTGCTCATGGATATACCACTAATTAACCAATACCCTAGTGTTCAATGTTTAGATGTTTCTAAACTAATTCTGAGAACTGAAAATTTAGGTAACTGCTTTGAGCTGCAATGACCAGCATGCCCCAAGTAGAAAGCAAGGGCCTTTGGGACACAGCAGCTCTAGAACTTAAAGGGGGCTCATTAAAGACCCTGCAATGCCCTGCCGGAAATGCTACAATTTAAATAGACTCTCTTGTAACTTTCGCTCCAGAAATGTTTCTTCCTACTTCTCTGCTAGTGATGGGAGTCTAAAATAAAATTTTCTTTCTCTAGCCACTTCCTAGAAGGCTTCACACATTGTGTCCTAGAACTGGGGAGAAGAGTTGCTGAGCTCTTGCTCCCTCTTTGATATCAAGAGCATTCAGTCAAGTGAAAGAGAAGGGTCTCTAAGCCATTTAGATGTGGGAGAGCTTACTATAATAATAATTTCCTATAAACTCCAATTTCCAGGGCTTCTAAGTATCATATAATGGCAAGTAGAATTTCCAAGAAAGGGAAGGAAGTACTTACTTTTTAAATTAGTTATGTGGCTCTTAACTACCTATGGTTACTAGAATTCTACAAGACATCATCCTGTCTTCATTTCCTGTGTTCATGCAGTATCCCTAGCATCTTCAAGTCTTTGATTAATGAAGCTCATGTGCAACAGCATTAGGAGTCAAAGTATAATAGCTTTATGTCACCTACTGTGTTTTGATGAACAATACAGTATAAAAGCAGACGAGAATTAGGACAATGATGTTCATAAACAGCACATCACTGTGCTAAGAGGCTGGTAACAGTGTATGTTTTAATATGGCCTAGTATTGATTCTTTTGGCCGGTGTCCTACTTTAACAATGTTACAGTCACACTTCAAGATTTCAGATGGAGAGGCAGAGAAGAAAATCAATAGATACTATTTTTCCACTACCAACTGGCCTACATATATATAGCTTCTCTGCCATACTCACATTCAAGGGACCTAAAAGATGCCTTTGGAAGGTCTGGCCCAGTTACCATGCTTTTAATAACCTCAGGAATCTACCCTGACCACCTCAAAGATTTTAGCTTCATCTCTCAAAGGTCCACAGGAAAGAGCCTATGATCCAAGAAGAATACAAACTTATTTGTTCTCTATTTTCTATTCCATTAATACATAAAAAGAAAACCTTTAACAAAGGCTTACTTGTTACACAAGGACTCTTGTCTGAAACCAAAATCATGTAGAATTTTATTACTGAGCTTTAAAAAATACATGGAAAAATACTTAAGTAGTTAACTGTGCAAAAGAAAAAAATTAGAAGCCAAAACATTCTTCTGTAATGTTATAACACAATTTTGTTTTCTTCTTTATTCATTATTCTTAGTTGTTAGGTTTTCAAAAATGACCAGGTATTATTTTTATTCAAAAACAACTTTTATCTTTTAAAATGTTACATGCTGCTAGAGCGCAATGAGGTGACCTACTGAAAGTGTTTTCTATAAGCATCTGCTAGAAGCACAGGTGAGCATTTGACAAAATTCATCGATGTTGTAAAGGATAATCCGTTTTTCAAAATCAGAGATTCCTGTGTATTGCTTATAAATGAAAATGGAAAATTAGGAATAAATTCTACTGAAGAATTCTCTCCTGTGTTTAGGAAAGAACAACAACAACAATAAAAAGCTTACAAACTTGCCCAGATTCTGTCATCTAAACTCCTTCAAAAAATATCCTGATTTTTTCTAGAAGTTGTGCAAACCGCACTTAAATTCCAACAACACTGTGTTAATTTTGCTCAAATGCAAGCTGAAAACATATTTTAACATCCTGTCAGAATGAGATACTAAAAGTGTCGATAAAATGACACTAAATAAATGTAAATTTAGATTGCTGTTACAAGTGGCTGCTTGGCTCTGGTAAGACGTTAGGTTGCTATAGTATTTTCCATAGCAACTTTGCATCTTATTACATAAATATTCCCTCAGTGTCCTTAAAGCCTGCTACAGAAACAGGATTAAATCCACTCTCCTATGTAATGATCCTGCATCAAACCTTACCAGAATGAAATGCCCAGAACACATAATAAACTGTAATGTAGATAATGGTGTTCCTGGCAGTCAATAAGCATCAGGGCATTTTGGGCTGCACACAGGCGGCGGTGCGGTGACCCTGTACTGCTCCCTGGCCATGCGTCTTAACCTTTCCCAGGTCAAGGCCTCGGTGGCTCTCCCTTTCTGAAGATTGGTTGCTAATGTCCTCATTCTTCTCTCCCTGCCAACTGCCCATCAGCTCAAGCCCTCCACCAGGCTCAAGGGACTCATAGCACTAAGCAAGAAGCCAGAGCCTGACAGGAGCTGGGAACATCCTGGGCTGTCACACAGGAAACCTTGTGGAGACGCCACCCAGGTCTAAGCTAGGATCAAACAGGTATGGATTATTTAAGAACTTCAGCTAGGCCTCAACTGAGTTTCATGGAGGTGCGGCACAGTTGAGTAGTTAAGAGTATTAATTAGGGAAAGTCCTTGGTCCCATAGACACCAATGTCAGCAACACAGATTAATCTTATATAAAATACCAGATTATGGAAAGTTTGTGCATATATGACAGAGATGTCAAGAATCATGGCATTGATAGGTGCTACATAAAAATAGGATTATAAAGGGGCTAAGCTTAAAGACAGTTTAGGCTCCAAGTGTGAATTTACAAAACAAACACAGTCTGGTTGGGCAGAAGGAGTGCTTCCATTGAAATGGAATCTTCTGCGACAGGATAATTTAAATAGCATCTGTTTTCTTGCATTTAAAAGGTGAAGCAATTTACAAAAAAAAATTTCTACACTTTTCAGGAGCATATCCATTATGGAAAGGGAATTGTAACTGCACATGAAATTAGGGAACTTAAAAATTCACCCAAAATAAACATTTATTTGAATTCCTTGGGCAAGATTAGCAAGATTAAAAAAAAAAAAAGGGAAAGAAACAGGAAAGCCTTGGCTCCTTTGCAAATGAAACTCTGTTAGAGTTTAGGAAGAAAGCAGGCTACTCAGCCCACCTTGCAAGATTTCTTTTATCATCTTAAGCCACATTAGTTCTGATCCATCACATTTCCTTGTTTGGCCCCCTTGGGTTCCCAGAAGAGAAAATGCTTGCTTGTCTTTAATTCAGTGGTCAGTGATGGACACACCCCACTGGTTTATTTCTCTTTCAGGAGATGGTGCCCTCGGGTGTCATTACATGTGAAAACAGCTTAACCTTCTATGCTTCCACTCAACACAGACACCCCTGCCCTTGGGGTCTGCTGGTGACCGGAGCTTAGATCCTGGCATGTGGCCTCAGACTGAGCCATCTCACTTTCAGTGTCTGAATTCTCTTGTCCCTCTGCCAAGTTCTGAGCCAATCTCGGGTGAGCCTGCTTTCAGTTACATTCAGTGCTTCCTAAAAGGAAGTTTCTACCAGTGTGAATGACAGAGCCCCTTGCAGTTGGCCCCTTCAGTCAGCTGCTGTGCCCTGGTCTGGTATTTAGTAACCCTCTCCTTCTTCTGTGCCTGGCTGGTGATGGGGTAGCAGTGAGCCTCTTCTTAAGCTTGTGCCTGATTATAATCTTCCTGATGGGCATTTTTAAGGATCTTTCAGAAGTACTATCACCCAGAAAATACTTAATCAGAAGAAAAGGTTGTCCTGCTATTCAAAGAAATCAATGGGATGGTCAGAGAGCCCTATTATTATTATTTTTGTTACTTTTTTTTTAACATAAAGCTTCCAGCTACATATATAACTATTCAGATAGGCTGATACTGCTAGTTCCAACCGAACCTAATTATGAGTTCCTAATTTGATTTAGTAGCTGAAAGATTTGGAAAGTCTTTGTTTGAATTCTTAGTGAAATTAAAAAAAAATTCCAGGCCAAGCATGGTGGCTCAGACCTGTAATCCCAGCACTTTGGGAGGCCAAGGCGGGCGGATCACAAAGTCAGGAGATTGAGACCATCCTGGCTAACACGGTGAAACCCCACCTCTACTAAAAATACAAAAAATTAGCCGGGCGTGGTGGCAGGTGCCTGTAGTCCTAGCTACTTGGGAGGCTGAGGCAGGAGGATGGCATGAACCTGGGAGGCGGAGCTTGCAGTGAGCCGAGATCACACCACTGCACTCCAGCCTGGGTGACAGAGCAAGACTCCATCTCAAAAAAAAAAAAAAAAAAAAAAAAAAAAATTCCTTTGTACCTATGTTATGGTGAATTTTCATGAAAAACTGACAACTCAGAAAACACTCTTCATAATTTAGAGTGTCTGCTCCTATAAGGAGCTCAGAGTTTAAATGAAATGTAGTTAAAATCCAAAAACATTTGTTTGTGTATTATGGAAAGGTATAATGATTGTCTATTGAGAAAGAGACTTTTTAGTTTCACTCTTCTAAAATTTGTGTTCAAAGTACACTCATCAAATATTGGGTGAGGTATATACACTATGTAGTGATCATTTTGGTTTATGATAAATTTAATTTACCAGCTTAAGGACATCCCTAATATTTTTAACTTAAAACACTTTTTTCAAATGAGTCTTATACCCTAGAGAACTGGGTACCCTGTATCTAACTAACTCTGTGCCCCTGGGTCCATAGCACCTTGAACATACAAAATGTAGATAATCAAAACAATGCTGGGTTACAGCTCTATGGGCCATGGCCTGTTCGCCATGTGACACTGAATTTTGTATGCATAAAGTTCTGAACATTTTGTTTGAACATGCCTCTTTAATATTTGCCATTTCAATTTAATTAGAGCAAATGTTCTCAGGGTTATCATCCTCCTATCAACTTCTGGGACAAAGGCATCAAAAACATTAAGATCAGAAGAAGGGGAATATGAATTGAAGTCCACAGACTTTTATTGATTATGTAATTGGGGAAAGGCCCAGGGCCAGGTGTTGGAGGATGACTAAGATAACAAGCAGAGTTAACATTTATTGAGTACTTACTAGATGCTCAACACTGTAAGTAAAGTCAGAAGTGCCTTACATGCATTGACTCATTAACTCTCACAATACTAAAACGTGTCGGTTTGCCATCTGAGGCCTTACAATCTAGGATAGCCTTCCTCTTTCCTTTCTCCTTTTTATTTCTTGTGAACACTCTCCCGCCCCACAGAGTCAACCTGGAGGGAGAGAGGGAGGAAGGGAATGGAAAAGGGTAAGGGAGAAGGTGAAAGGTAGAGAGAGGGATGGAGGAAGAGAGAGAGAAAGAGAAAAAGGAAGAACAGATCTGGATTTTAAAGTCTGGCTTCATTTCAGTAGGAGGCAGACTAAGCAACAATAAATTTGAATTTTTATCAAAAATTATCTTCACAGGCTTCAGAGCAGGATGCCGATCTTCTTGAATGAATGCCTCAATAAATCTGTCATTATTTTCAAATTTATTAACAAAATTCATTTTCATTTTTATCAGCCTCTTAGTTTTGCTCCAGTGAACTCCTTTTCCCCTTTAAGATTCAACTGATGAAGAAGAGTGAACACCCCACCCAGAATTCTACTGTAGGTACTGCAGAATTATAGCCAAAGATATATTGCAAATTATTATATATGGTAAAAAGAAAAGTACAATGAAATATTCTTCATAACCAAAAAGCAGAGATATATTGAAACATTTTGATTATTTTTTAAAAAGTAAACCCAAGGTATCATATAAGTCCTTACACAATAAATTGTGCCTTTCCTAAAAACCAAACAAGTCAATTCTTTCCATCTCCTCCCTGCCCCTCAAAATAAAACCCATTACAGGGTGCTTTTTGTCTTAGTATGGAGACGACAAGCAAAGCTGGCCCTGGGGGACCAGAGACAGAGCACCCTGCAGTGGGTGCAGCCTCAGCACCTCCTCCTGGCACAGGCAAGTGACAACTGAAGGATATTCTCTTCTGGAATTTCCAAGAATTCCTGGGTCAGCTACTACCCCGGAGGTCTGAAGCAAAATCCCACTGTTTTAACAGATAGGAAATTGGCGGGGGATTCCTTAAAGGATGGAGAATTTCACTTCCATTTCAGCACTGGCAACTCCCCTGTTAGTGAATTAGAGTGCTACATTTTGAGAGGACTGCTCCTATGTAGGTGACTGGCAGATGCAAACATGTACCTAAAAACAAGGGATGTGTCACCTAAGAAGATACCGCTGGAAGGTGTTTCCCTTGGGCTACGGCCTCCATCCTCTCGCTTCAAGCAACAGTTAGCAGGGATTTGTCTGAGGTTTGAACAAAAGACCAGATGGGAATTCTTGCTGTCAGGCTGTGTCCCCAAATATACAGGGCTGAAAGAAAAACAACTGCCTGCCTTTGGGCCAGATCTTCAGGGCCCCGTGGAATAAAAAAGGTTAGTTGCCTTCCTTTCCCTTTAATCAGTCCTGTGCTTTCTTCAGAAACCACATGCCACGTTCTCTGGTCCATCTCATTTTGAAAAGCACGAAAAGACTTTGAACTCCTCGGGGCCTGGCATTTGAACTCCGGTTCTTTCATCTCTTCCCTCAGAACCTGGTACACAACATGCCCTGCACTTTGCTCATTAATTCTGCTGACCAAGTAACAAGACTGGTGAAAGTTTTTTTTTAAAGTTCAGGCTCTACTTCACGCTCTCATCAGATGCCTGGGGAATAAACCGAGAGAGGTGTCGGGGGATCACATCTCCGTTGATGCTTCTGCAGCAGAGGCCGGGGCCCGATCCTACAAGCATGTACATGCCGCAAGACCTCCTCAGTGAGCATACTATTCAGAGTCATCATTATTCTGGTCCTATCCTAAGCAGACTATGAAATTATACACAATTCTTACTTGGGAAATTGACAAGTTATTTAAAAAGAAACATCAGCAAGACAAAACAAAAAGCCACACATTCAAATGAGAATTTCTGACTGACGCAATTCTTTTCTCCTACACCTACCTTGTCAGGATATTAAGAATCCAAGTTTCATGTCAACTTGCCTCTCATCCAGAAGCTTCACAAAGGATGAAAGCACTTTTGACAAAAAAAAGTTTATTTCTTTATTTGAAGATCTTGTTGAACTTAAGAAATTCACACAAATCCTTGCTCCCTTCTTTTGCTATGTGAGGGTTTGTAGAATAGAAATCCTGTGAGGAAGGTGGTCTCCTCAAATAAACAAACCCAAGAGTAAAGCAGTCCTGAGGAATCTGATCTGGGCTTAGCAGGAGACCTACATCATTGACACATAAGTGCTGGGTTCATTTTTCAGACAAGGGATATATGGCTTCAGAAAATAGTGGCATGGTGCCTACTTGTATGTTAAGCTTCTGAAAGATTAAAATGAATGAATTTGAGGGTGAAAGGGAAAGTTTCTAAGGCAGTGGTTCTCAAACTTTGGCATGCATCAGAATTTCCTATAGGGCTTAAATCACAGATTGCTGGATTTCACTTCCCCACACCCCTGTAGCCACTAGATGTTTTTGATTCAGTAGGTCTTGGGTGGGGCCTGCTAACTTACATTTCTAATAAGTTCCTAGATGATGCTGCTGCTACTGGACTGAGAACCACACTTTTGAGAACCACAGCTTTAAGGAAATTAAAGCCCTTTCTCTATATGCCTGTAGGTGGGAGTTTTTTCTTATGATCATCACTCGCACCCCTGACATTCTCTTCTACAGCCCTGGAGAAACAGAGCATCCTGACCACTTTGCAGTCTTGGTGACCTGATCCTTTTAGAATCTTGATTTTGGCTTCTTAATAAATTAGCAAAGATCCTCAATTCCTGGTCACCTGCAATCTTTCTGTTAAAAAGTCTCTAACAGGTGTGTGTTTTATTCACTTGTACACATGAGGAGACAGATCAAATCTATACCATCTCTGTAATTTTCTTTTTTGGGAATGATGGCAATTATGGTTCTTCCTAGGTCCTTCAGACAATACCCTTCCAATCAGACAAGCAGTTTCCCTTGGTGTCTCATGTTTTGAATGAGCTTTTCCCTTGCCTGTTTTTACAATACCAATGAATTTATATATAATTCAATGAGAGCGTTTTTAAATCGGCAGCTCCCATTAGACAGAACACACAAAGCAAGGTTCTCTCTAAGCTTCTCTTCTTTTTACAGCCTAAGAAGTGATACCCCTAGCTTGGTACCAAATGGGGCCAGCCTTTTAATTACAGGTTAGGTGAAAGAAGATTTATGGGAAAAGAAGTCTAATTCTCCAGCATCTTGGCTCAGAAGCTAGAAAGCTTCTTCAGGGATGAAACAATTCCCATGTAAGAAGTACACTGACTAAAACCAAATTTTATCCATTACCTGATTCATCGACTCTCATTTTTTTTGTAGGGCTGTCACAGTTCTCATCATCAGACATTTCCATTTCTTCTTCGCGGCGGATGCCCATGAGCTGCTCACTTTGAGCATTCCGGAGCTCCTGCAAGTAGAGGATACACAAATGTCAGAGTCACAGACACATATGGCTTTCCCCAGTGGTCTTTGGGTATATATGACTGGCATATTAACATTCAGAATCCAAAGCTTTTATCTCCCAAATATAGCCTCACCTAACCTAAAGGAGGTTCTGAGGGGAGTGGGGTAGAGGGCAGACCGAGGTCAGGCTTAGATTAATCCCTGCTCACCCATGACTAGGGCTCTTTAGCAAATAATTTAATCTCTCTTGGGTCTCCATTTCCTCATTTGTACAAAGGGGATAATAACATCCACCTAATAGGGCTGCAAAGATTACATAGAAATACCTGTTACATGGCTGGCACATGTACAGTAAGGACTTAGAAATTATGGTTAAGAACATGAACAGTGGAATTTTAAAATGGACTGTTCAACCACTGACCCACACAGTGTGACATTAGGAAGGATTCTTCATCTCTATTAACCTAAATGGCTCACTGGAATATTATGATTAAAGATAGTTTTGAGGATGAAATGAGTTAATGCATGTACAATACTTAGCATCATGCCAGACACTTGGTTTGCTCAGTTGATAATGCTGGACATTATTATTTCTCACGCAAACACAGTGCCCCTACATGTATGTGCCCATGTGTGGTCACATACACACATAAGCACACACACACACCATTCAGACATCCAAAATTTAAAATTAGTAAGATGTTAGCGAACAAAACACAAACAGATGCCTTTTCTTTTGTATTGCACATGGTCATGTTGGGGTTATTGTTTTTATTGCAATGGTTGCTTTAGCATCACATAATTTAGAGCCACAGATCTTAAGATCATATCTTACTTTCTCCACTTATTAGGGGAGTGACTACAATCAAGTTATTTTTTTGAGACTTTGTCTATTCACTCACAAGTGAGGAATAATAATACAAGGCCGTTTGGATGCAGTCGCATATGTGAAAACTCATTGTAAAGAGTAAAGAATTACACAGGAAATTTCTTACTACTGTGCCTAAAATCAGAACATTGTAATCACTTATGCTAAGTATTCATATTATTATTTTGTATCAAGCTGTATATTACATATTTGTGAATCCTTCCTTATTCCTTCTGTTCTCTTACATGTACTATCTTCAGAAATACTTAAAACAGGGGAAAATCTCCATTATTCTTTTTCCCTCTGTAAAGTCTCTACATAAAAATCAAAGAGTCAAAATAATTTCATGTTATGATCAATAAACATATGAGTAACAATAAAACTAAATTACTACAACTAATATATTAGGGGCATGACTTTAAACATGGTTCCAGTGCCCATTTGATGGGCATGCATATATCACTCCGTGTTACGGGTTTTCTCAATTCTTTTCTCCCCTTAGCTCACAGATTTTAACTACAGTATGATGGAGAGGAAAGTATGTATTGCTAACAGCATCTGAATGGTCAACTCTGTACCCTGGGAATCACCCTTGCAAAGGACAGGGAAGGGAGAAAGCAGAGAGACAAGGTCCGAGGTGGGGTGCAGGGGCACCAATCACAGGCAGCCCTGAGAGGCCAGAGGGAAGGCAGACAAGGCCTCCTTATTTGATTATGCCATCCAGAAGAAAGAGGTGCCAATTCCATCTTAAATAACACCATCAGGCATTGGAGGCGGGTGTCACATGTGATTAGTGGGGAAATTTTTAGGCTGTGGACAGCTAATTTTTCTACTTACAAAGAGCCCAATTCCCAATGAGGTGGCTTGAAAACACTTGAAACAAGGAAAAGTCAGGTGGAAAGAATAAATGAGGCTGAAACGGCCTGTTGTTTAGTCCCTGCGATTAATGACAAACTGTCATATGGTAGTTGTTCTTGCGGGAAAGGGTGGTGGAAAAGAAAAAAAAATTGAGGAAAAAAAGCTGAAGGTGTTTCCACAGGGTGCCTCTGGTTCAGCATTAAATCACTAGTACACTCTACTAAATCTGTAGAGGTGTTGCAGATAATTAACAGATGCTGTACATGGGAATGTGGGGAAAAAATGAAGCCAATTATCAAGCTTATACACAACTGAGAAATCATCCACAATGTTAAATTACCAACTGGTATTTAATCAATTAAGCGACATGCAAGAGAAAATCACAGCTAATTTAGAATTCTGTGGCCTAATGTATATCAAAAGAGGTGGGGAAAGTAGCAGGAAGGCACAGGGACCCTTTGCAGGAGCACCTTTGACAGCTGCACTCCGTCTGTCCTTCTGGAGCATCATTTCTGTCTCCTAGTACCAAACAAAGCAAGCAGGCTTCCTTAGACCTGCATGGAAGCCTTCACACATCCTGCTCCCCACCGCACCCACGCGGAGGAGGCAGGGTTAAGCGAAGGTGAGAAGTTGAGGCAGACATGGCAGGCAGCGTGATTCAGATCCATATGTGACATTTGCTGACACTCACATTCTAATGAGGGCCTTTTTATGCTCAGGTTTATTCGGTAGCAGGCCACCAGCCTTTCTGTCAACATTCCTTTTAATCATGTTTGGTTCTTATGTGAAGAAATAAACAATTCACAGACTGATCATTCCCAAATCTGAATCATAGTTTATGGACTCCAATTTGTGTTTTCATAACCCTCAGTTTGTATATTGCATCACAAACAGAGGACTCTTTTTTTTTAAATCTTGAAAATCAACCTTGACCTGGGTCTTAAGTCAGAGTCAGGGAGAACATCAGGTAGGCACCCTTCACTTTTCTGGCCCCTGAAAAATTAAAGAGAAATCCCACCTCTTCCTTACTCATAATCCTGAACAGAAAAACAGAACTGTATCAGTCACCAACCACTGTAGGCATTAGTGAACAAAATAAAAAATGTCCTTCTTAACAATAAATTGCACTAGCATTTTAAGTGTCACATTATTGTGAAGTCATTCAGTATTCACCATAATAACAGTGATAATGAAGAATTCATTTGGTATTCATGTGGATGTTACATCTAGTGCTATTGGTATTCAACTGTAATTTAGCATTAGTTAATGGGCACTTAAAATGCTACCCAAATGATTGATATCATAGTACTTTGTGATTCCTCAAACTCTATATAAAATACTTATTTTACAAGTGTGAGTCAAAATCATTAAATAAATAAACCTTACCTTCCATAAGTTTAGGATTTTGAAAGAGGGGAATATCATTTAGAGAACTTTAATATTAACATGCTAGAGATGGAGAGGCATCCAAATGAAAAACATTCTTTCATTAAAAAAAAGAAGCAAAGACAGTATACTTACTTTTAAATTACAGGTTCAAAGCGTACACTACTCTGTGGAGTTAAAAATAACAGCTGGACGACCAACGACTAATGACACATTTTGGTCCTTCTAAGTGGCAAGGAGGTCAAATTCTAGACTGTTCTCTTGGGGGTAGGTACTCACTTCACACATGCATGGTTGCTGATGGGTGGACCCAGTTGGCCTAGATATTCACTCCCCTTACAACACTGGCTCTGGAGAGAAGTGTAATAGGACTTAATGGCTAGCATAGGGGACTAAGATGTTGCTCATGATGAGAAAATATGGATGGAAAGGCATACTTGTCCAAAGAGCAAACTGTCATCATCACATAGAACACTAAAAAAAAAGCCAACAAAAACCCTCTGTATTTAAAAGCCAGTTTTTTATTGTAAGTTCCATTTTTCTTCAAAATAATTTGCTAGGGAAAGTGTCTTGGTTTATTTCTGAAATCTTTACTATGAATGGGAAAAAGTATTTTCTCCCATTGCAGGGGAGAAAAACACTGTTCCCTAAGTGTTAAGTCAGCTGCTTTTCTGGACAAGGAACAAATCTCAGCTGCATTTGGAGCTGACAGTGACATCAGACAATGGCAGGCGGACCGCCCACTGTAACAGAAACCATCATGGCCGCAGCCATGCTATTCTCTGCCAATCCAGCTGTGTGATGGTGGTTAAAAAGTAATAATAAAATCACCAACCTCAGAATGCTTTCGCCAAATGTCTATGTTCTTGCGCTGGGCTTTCGAGAAATGGTCCCAAGCTTTTTGTCTGGTAGAAGCGTTGAAAACGGCCACAATCTGCTCAACTTTGGTGAACAAGGAAGTCAAACAAGACAAGTAATTTATGTTGTGATCACTATAGGGAAGCAAAGCAAAGACACTAGGAGTCTATGGATGATGTCACAATAGAAACAACATCATCAATATCCATCCAATTTGTGCCTTTCGTACTTACATTTTAGCAAGGTTGGGGATGTCTCCCTTCAAGTCTGTCTCCATAACTTTAGGTTAAAACAAATTCTAAGTATGACTGGGAGAAGGGCATGGGCATCTACTTCCAAGCATTCTTTAGCTGTTGTTTCAATACGTGATTTGGTCTATCTATATACCTAGATCTATAGATATATAGACACTGGTGTTGGCATCCAGATATACAGACAAAGTAATGCCAGGGTTGGGTGCAGAGAAGTGAAGCCAGGGAGAAGTGGCTGAATGAGGAAGAGCCAAACATACATCATTTTCTCTTTTGGTCTCTATCTCAAGGACTCAGTCACAGTCCTCTCAAGACATTATCCTGTCCAAGTTCCAAGTTGGGACAATGAATAGCCGTGCCATATCTCCCCTCAATCTCAGGGGGTCATTTTTCCTCCTTGGCTCCTTTTTCTCCCCCTGTTGCACTGACTGCAGCCAGCCCTCCAGCCCTCTGGCAGGGAACAGGAACCATAGCCTCTACCTCAAGACAGACCAAAGCTCACCCAACCAGCGGCACTGGCATGCAGGTCTTATTTCAACCACCATATGGCGCCCTCCATAGCTCCTCATGATCACATTCCATTATCGCTTTCACAAGGCTCCCCGCCCTCTGGCTCCCAAACCACTTGAAATTCTAACTCTATCATCTTGACTTAATTTAGTACTTCTGCTGCTTCCAGGCCTGGGGCTACTGGACTGGTAAATGTTGAGGGGTTATGAACAAAACTACACAGACAAAGGCATGGGCTCTTAGTAGCGGGTATTACGGGTGGGGCCAACTAATAGTAGACTTAATCTTGCTTAAACAGTTATTGATACAGTAAGCATGAGATTAAGGAAATTAAAGCACTGAATTAATCATATGATTAAACCTGAACTTCTAAATTTTTAGTTAAGAAGGCACAGTTAAAATTAGCTTCTCAAGGATTCTAACACCCTATCAACATAAATCTTTCAAAGTGATTCCCAAGGCTCTATTATAAAAAAGGACATCAAAGCTCTTCCAAATCTTCTGGTGTCCAAAGAATGTCAAAGAGCAATAGAGTAATCCCCACAGAAGAACAACACTTGGTGCCATAATTTTTAAAATTAGCACACAAAATAAATGCAGGATGGAGCAGAAGGAAAAAAGCAGATTCCATTCACTTACAATATCGTGAATACTTTTCTATGCTGATGAACAACTACTTCTCAATCTATGGCTGATTTTCACAGAGGGCTTTTGTCTTTTTGCTATTAATATTTTTACTATTTTCCACTTCAGGAGGATCCCAACCCCAAATCTCCTTATTTAGCAAAACCTGTCATCATGTCACATGATGAATTTATTTGACTCAATTTTAACAGGAGGATTGGCCTTCAGTTTGACTCATACTCTCCTTGGGCACATGTGGCTTCCCTCCTCGACCTCAGCTGGAAGAACTAAACTCCAGACTAATCACCTGGGGCTGCTCTAAGTGCTGGCCGCCAGCTGACCACTGATCCTTAGTGCTCTGGTTGGCTGTCCTGCAGCACAGCCGGCAGAGGAGAGAACCTGTTCCGGTGGATCGCCGGGGCTTTCTGCATGTTTTGTCTGTACACAGGCTGGGATCATTGGGAATTCCAGCTGCCTTCTGTAGGGGCAACACAGAACAGTCAGCCCCAAATCTAGGCTGGCAGGGGTGGTGATCAGGAGGTTATTAAAGAGTAATGGGCTTCGTTGCTTATAATAACACAGCTCTTTGACATCATTTAGAAAAGGAAGAACTATGATGTCCTGACACCAGTCCTAAGGGGAAAGGACAATATGGGTTGAGACTGAGTGTTTGGGTGGTAATAGTGAAAATTCTGACATCAGTCAGAGAAGGCTGTTAATAAAAATGAAACACAAAAGAAAAGTATATCTGGCCAGGCGCGGTGGCTCACGCTTGTAATCCCAGCACTTTGGGAGGCCGAGGCGGGCGGATCACGAGGTCAGGAGATCAAGTCCATCCTGGCTAACACGGTGAAACCCCGTCTCTACTAAAAATACAAAAAATTAGCCGGGCGTGGTGGCGGGCGCCTGTAGTCCCAGCTACTCGGAGAGGCTGAGGCAGGAGAATGGCGTGAACCCGGGAGGCGGAGCTTGCAGTGAGCAGAGATCGCGCCACTGCACTCCAGCCTGGGTGACAGAGCGAGACTCTGTCTCAAAAGAAAAAAAAAAAAAAAAAAAAAAAAAAAAAAAAAAAAAAAAGAAAAGTATATCTGTTCATAAAAACATGTAAGGGGCCAGAGAGAATGAAGGTAAGGAAGACTAGTAATGCACCTGGAGGAGTATAGAAAAGAAAGAACTAAGAAGAAGGACCCAATGGCCCAATAGTGCACAGGTTTAGGGGTAAAAGGAGATCCCCTAATATCTACTCAAGCCATGTGCTATTAGATATTTCCTGTTTGTGGCTAAGTGCCTCGGTTACTTAGAACACGTTATTACCATATCCCAGGGCATAAGTTCAGTTCATTCATTCATTCAACAAACATCTGGATTCCTGTTAGCTACCAGGAACTTGATTAATTGCTAGAAATATATGATCAAGGCCCAGTCTTGTCCTTGATGCAATCATAGTCTCAGAAGAGAAAGAAAGACAAGCAGATAATTATCCTGTGCAAGAGAGGTGCAGATGACAGCTTTAAAGACACAGAAAAGAGAAGAGAGTAACTAAGTAGATAGGTGGCATTAGAAAACATTCCACAAATAGGGCAACATTTCTGCCAAGTCTTAAATAGTGAAGCAATGCTTGCTTGGCAGAGAAGGCAGGAGTGGCCTGTTCAAAGGCTGGTATAGAGTTGTGGGAGGATGAGTGAAAGTAGCTGTGGGGCTGGGGCTGGGGCTAGTGTTAGGTATGAATCAAGAGGGACCATGTATGCTATCTCTGATTGGGAACTTTATATTGTAGCATTGGCTTGGGAGAAATTACAAAGGAATGAATTAAGGCAGAGGCTGTGGCATGGAGTGTGGCACAGGCAGTCATTTGACAGGGAGACTTGATAGGAGGAGGCAGCTGACTTGCTACATGGGAGGAGGAAGAGGGGTGGGAGGTACCACGATGACTGGAGCTGGGAAGTACATCCCAAACTATGAGAACAAGCACCGGTGGAGGGCTGAGAAAGAAGATAATGAATTTGCTTTCGGACATATTGAGTTTGAGATGCCTGAAGACCATCCAAATGGAGCTGAAATATGGATTAGGGGTTCAGAAAGAAGTCAGAATTCAAAGAGATATGGCCAACATTTTCTGGGCCATTCTCAATTTCTTGTATTCTTTTTCAATAGGGTAATTAATTAGATGTAAAACTAAGTGGGATTTAATTTTATACTTATGAACCTAGACACTTTTTTTCCCTATACCAATCAAAAAGCAAAACAAAAACAAAACAAAACAAAATCCAACAAAACCCCAATAACTGTGTAACTCAGGTTTGGAAACCACTCTCACAGTATTCACATGGCCCAGTTTTACTTCTCTCATTGCTGCACACACTGTCCCTGAACCAGCCATTTGTCTTGCAAATGAAAGTTCTTGGGCACACACAAAAAAGGACTCTGGAGGAGTGCTTTGATCAGCATTAATTCGTTATCATTAGGGAAAAAGCACCTCTAAGAGTATGCCCTAATGAATGTCATTCAAAGACAGCATATTTTTAAGCTCATGAATCAGGATGACTACTGGTATTGATGTAAATACACTATTCATTGCTTATAGCAGGAAACACCAGAGAGGAAGTCCATGAATTAAATGACCACTGACTACCTCTCTGGTATAATTCATACTACTTACTCTATCTATATACGATAAAACCTGTTAAGAAGTTACTATCTGAACAGGCTCTTCAAAACTTTGCTTCTCAGAGAAAGATATAACCAGCAAACAAGATGGCATTGGCATTTGTTCAAAACAAGTAGCTTATAGAAGTGCTGCGGGCAGAACAAATTGAGACCCACTCCCTACCCAATGCCTTCACCACCTCAGTGGTCTACAGAGTAGTGGCCAGAGGCCCCACACAATCCTGTATCAGATAAAAAGCATAGATTCTGTTTGATTGCCACTTACTTACTCAAGAAAGTATGCTCAAAAGTTTTGCAGGTAAAGGAAATTTTTTTTCTTTGAGGGATAACATTTTCCGAAATCTTCTATTAGCAACTGAAAGAACTCTCCATCAGAAAATTTAAATTTACCCCTCACACTTTGCAAATCTTTCCCCCCAATTCTATGTTTTAATTGTTTTGCCTAAATTAGGTTATTTGAGGATCATAAGAAAATTAAAAATGACAAATTCTTCAGAAGTATGCCCGAATGCCAGTTTTAGATATCACAGTAGAGCCCCTAGCATACCTAGCAGCTGTAAGTGACCCTAAGGGCAGGATAAACAGAGCCTTGATGAAGTTGCTAATCACTCCATACAGCTGCAAACCCTCACTAGTGGCTATTCATTAGCTTACACATATGTATGTGTGGAGATACATACACTCACCTATCATACACACATTACACACATATATGTATATATTCTTCCAGTTTTAAAAAAACCCATAAGATTAATTTAACAACTTCTTTTGCACTTTTCCCCACCCCAAAATGTCTGGACATTTGCTGAGTTTAGAACACACTTCTTACTGATAGAGAACTTTACAGACTGTCATGAGAAGCACTGGTCTTTAGCCTTCTCAGGGAAGGAAAGCTCAGAACAGGACATCCATTTATCCAGGAACAGACCACACTGAAGCAAGCTCCCTGGGAAAAAGCAGCCACTGGGTGCAAAAGCTCAGATTTCTGGGCTGCACAAGACTCCTGAATTTTGAGCTTTGGGCAGGAATGCATGGGAGATGAAAGAGAAAGGTTAGAGTCCTCCAGAGAACAGGAACACAGCCCTTTTCCCTTCATGTCTTGCCGACTGCCTTCTTTCTCACAGGCCCCACACCTCTTATATTCCTTGTTCCAGCTAAATAGCGGTCAAAGAGCCTTAATCCAGTTAGTGTTCCAAATATCTGGAGAAACTGATTAAGTCCTTAAAGGCAGTAGGCTTGCCTAAATAAAGCACCTCAAACAAATCTTCCAAGCTTAGTTTTGTTTTTTAATGCCATCTGGGCTCATGTTAGAGCCTCAACTCTGCAGGGTACAGAGGACATTTTTCTTTCTTTAAGGGATAACATTTTCCCAAATCCTCTATGAATAGCCCATGAGAGATTTTCAAAGGCATATGACACAAATGAAATAGTTGACCTCTCCCACCCCAGCTTGTTTTTGTTGTTTTAAAATACCAATAGCTAGGGGAGAAGGGACAGAAGAAAAGTGTAAGGCTTTAGATGTAGTGCTGGAATCGGTGAGCCTTGGCTCTAGACTGAAGAATTATAATGGAGGGAATGCAGTAAGTGATTCCAGCTCTCAGGATACCCAGAGGAACAAGACAAAGTCCAAGGGAGCAGCGGTAAGTGTTGGACAGCACATAAGAGGAAGCTGCTGCTATAAAAGAGATTCCCAGACAGACTCCTGCACAGTCACTCGGGTTCTGGGTCTTGAGCATGAAGGAGATGGCAGTCAGCCTGGCAGAAAGCCCAGGAAACAGAGAATGAATACGGTCAAACCCATACTTTAAGGAGGCATGGACCGGAATTTCAAATTGAGGAGGAAAAGGGCATTCTGGGGTTTTGTCTTAAGATATGTAAAAAAAGCCTCACATGACATTGTGAGTCCATTACAGCCCTCTTAAAACCGAGGCCAAAACACCAACAGCAGACATCATATTTCTGAACTTCCTGGCTAGATGAGGCCAGATATTTGTTTCTTTTAGGGCAGCATCCCTAACATTTTTGGCACCAGGAAATGGTTTTGTGGAAGACAGTTTTTCCATGGACAGGGGATTGGGGATGGTTTGGGGATGAAACTGTTCCACCTCAGATCATCATTAGTTAGATTCTCATAGGGAGCATGCAGCCTAGATCCCCTGCATGCACAGTTCACAATAGGGTTCACACTCCTGTGTGAATCTAATGCCACTGCTGATCTAACAGGAGGCAGAGCTCAGGTGGCAATGCTCACTCACCTGGTGCTCACTTCCTGCTGTGCGGCCCAGTTCCTAACAGGCCATGGACAGTACTGGCCCAGGGGCTGGGGACCTCTGTTTTAGGGAATAGAATTTGAATAGAATAAAGAGAAACCTACTGATCACAGTATATAAAAAAACAGGATGTTTTAGGCAAATTTCAAGCAAGCAAGAAATGATCAAATTGTTCAAATAAAACAGAAAGATATTAGGCATATAGTGACTTTTAAAGATTTGCATCACTCCAAGTATACTCCAGAGAATTGTAGAGCACTTTATTAATGCATATATTTAAAAATTTTAGAAAGTAAAGCAATCCATGAGATTATAAATCTAATAGTTCCTCAAAATATATAGCATTTATTAAGCTTTTTAAATCCAATAAATCTCCTGCCTAGATTACCCCTACTGACTAAATGAAAGTAATGTATGTACAGAAGAAAAAAGGGACGATATAAAAAAAAGTCTACCTTCCCATCTTGACAACTCTACCAACTTCTCTTTTTAAAGGTAACCAGTAACCACTATTAACAGATCCTACCACATCCATCCAGAAAATAAGGTTATGCATATAGTACAAACAGTGTGTACTTTTCTATGAGAAACCTTTTTTACTTACACAAAGGAGCTAATATTATATGCGCTATTCTGTACCTTGCTTTTTTCACTTAATATATCTTGGAAATCTATTCATATGTATGTTATCAATAAGGCTGCTATAAACATCTTCCAACATATCTTCGGAAATCCTTACATAAATATCTTTATAAAAAATTCCTAGCAGTAGAAAGGCTAGATAAAAGAGCACCTGAATTTTTAATTTTGAAAGGTACTGGCAAGTTACACTCTATGTCCCTGAAGTGTTTTTCAGTTTGTTTCTCTTACCCTTTGCCAACAGTGCATAATCAAATTTAGCTTTTGCCATTCCTGATAGACGACAGAAGGCATGAATTACATGGTGACCAATTGTCTGCACCAGTGATATGTATGTTTGCAGTTTCCATTACAAATAACAGAAACAAGTCCAGACTCATTGATCCTGCCCTGTATTCAGTTGTTGGCTCAATGCTAAGAGTCATCACACAGCAGCAGGAGGAGAGATCTGGTTTCTGGGGATCTTTTCTTCTTTGTGACCCTCAAAATGGCAACCCTGATCTCCTCTGGGTCTCTACTAACTCCCTTAATGGTTATGAAAATCATATAATGGTAATAGGAGATTTCTTTCTTTTTGAGACGGAGTCTCACTGTCACCCAGCCTGAAGTGCAATGGCATGATCTTGGCTCACTGCAACCTCAGCCTCTCAGGTTCAAGTGATTCTCCAGCCTCAGCCTTCCGAGTAGCTGGTATTACAGGTGCACACCACCACACCCGGCTAATTTTTGTATTTTTAGTAGAGACGGGGTTTCACCATGTTGGCCAGGCTGGTCTCGAACTCCTGACCTCAAGTGATCCGTCCGCCTCGGCCTCCCAAAGTGCTGGGATTACAGGCATAAGCCACCGTGCCCAGCCCTGTGATAGGCAATTTCTAATTACTTAGCCCTTACTGGGCCAGGCACTATGCTTGATGATTTAAAACAGTAGTTATCAAAGTGTGGCTCCTGGACCAGCATCATCAGCATCACTTGAGAACTCACTAGAAAGGCAAACACTCAGACCCCAGACCTACCAAAGGAGAAACTCTAGGGATGGGGCCCAACAGACTCTGCTTTAACAAGCTCTCTGCATGATTCCAAGGCATGCTAAAGTTTGAGAACCTCTGATGTAACACATTATCTTACCTAAGTTTTCCAACAACCCTCTGAGGTAGGTGCTAGTATGAACGCCCATTTCATTGATGAAGAAACTGAGGTTCACTGAGACGAATATTTACTTGTCCAAGGTCATGTATTTAGAAGTGGTGAAGTTGGCAATGGAAATTACATCTGTCCAACTTCAAATCATGTATTTATACCCATTATATGATGGGCCAAAGTCTTACGAGCTCTGTGGTGTGTAATGTGCTAGACTTTGTACTAGACATTGGGGATAAAAAGGGCCAAATATGCAGCTGGTCCTTGAGCTGCTCAGAGTCCCTGGGGGAGACAACATATATATGATTGAATCACAAGATGAGAATTGCTTAAGAGAGCTGCAGAGGGTGCCAAGGGAGGCCAAGAAAGGCTTAAAGGACCCCTTGGCTGAAACTTGCAGGTAGGCTGAATTTTCAATGCAAACAAGCCAAACATTGGAGGTTGTGATGGAGCAGGAAGCTGCATTTAGCGCTCTACAAAAGTATATTGAGGAACATGAGCCACGGTGCAGAAGAATCAAAGTGTCTGGAAAAAAGGTCCCTACTTCTTTTGTGTCTACCAGGCTGGAACCAATTTCTCTCAGTGTGTGCCCTCAGCCTTCTCATTTTGTCTAAAATCCAGTCTGTCCTACTTTTTTTGAAATAAAAGTCATTGAATAAGCCTCAGCAGGGGAAACTTACAGAGGTGGGGCCAAGGGAGTGTTTTTATGAATACAACACTGTTTTGGGGGTTACATGTAGAGGGAAAGACAGAGTTGGGGAACCTGTGTTAGTCACGTCTTAGCTCCAACACTAACTAGCTGTGTGACCTGAAGAAAGTGTCCATCTGTTTGAATCCCAAGGCAAAGGGGGCTGGGCTAGACCATCCTGAATCTCCTTTCTGGCTCTGGGAGCCTTTAGAACAGGGCTTAGCAAAGTTTATAAGGAAAGGAACAGATAGCAATTATTTTTGGCTTTGCAGGTCATACTTCTACCTTGCTATAGAAGGTGTCTACACACATAAGTGGTTTCTCTCCTTAAATAGAAATCCTCTCACTTTGTCTGTGGCTGCTCTTTCATGATTCTCCCCAGGTAAAATTTTCTTTGGTTGGAAAACAAACACTAAGTTGTACTTCTCTTTCAGTTACGCAGAGTCAAGAACACATCATCTCTGCTTTAAAGTAACTTTACTGACACCTTACTTTTCCTCAATTTGAAAGTGTCCTGGTTTTAAAAAATCTTTGTAAAAATTTTTTTACACATGGATTTTGTCCAGTGTAGCTCAGAGACTGTTTCCCAGAGTACCCCAATGCTATCAACACACATTCCCCTCGCCTGATGTGGGGCAGTGGCTAGAGTCCAGTCCTAGACCTGGGCTCATATCAAAGTGACAGAGTTTTCATCTTTAGCTTCCAGAAGTTATACCTTTCCTGAATTGCTGTATTTCACTTAATATGCACTCCGATTCTTTATTGTTCCAGAGTGTTAAGACTTGATTTCTATCTTACATTTTGGTATTATTAAAGATTTTTTTAAAAAACATAATGATTTGACTCAGTGTATATATTTTCCATGAGACTGAAAGGAAGGATACGAAAAAAAAAAAAAAAAAAAGACTCATTTCAGTTCTGGCAGGGATAGTGTCCCCACCATCACCTTTGGCATCCTGTGAAACAGAACATTCTGTGCTCATCCTTGATGCTGAAGTTTTTATACATATTATTTTCTCTGGATATTTATTCCCTGAGACCAAAGAGGTATTTTTTTTTAATGGAAATAATGTTTCCAGCACTTAATGCATTGGCAAATACAGCCATCAGTACAATTTTGAGGAGAAATAGAAAACCTGTCACATTGCTAAAGCAGTTATGGGGAATTTTTTTCCCATGGATGAACTACAGCAATGACTGCTACAGACATGGGAAAACATTTTAACACTTCATAAAATTCCTTTTCGACAGCAGGGGCCATAGAAGCCAAATTTCCCTTGGTGGAAATAAAAAATGTTTGGCTGAGATGTTCCTAAGAAGTAAATGATTTTAGAAAGAGCTTTTCAGGCAGAAGAAATGTGGACGAGGACACCAATCTGCCTAAAAGGGGGATCACAGTACACAGAGATCAGAAACCCCTCACATTTCACTCTAGCACTTAGCACACAACCTGACACTTGATAAATATTTGTGGAATGAATTTAATCATTCATTCAGGCACTTGAGGCTTTTACAATTTTACCCAAGAAGATAGATGAGGGGGTGACGGTGGAGAACTGTCAGTGCCCTGCGCAGCTGTCTTTGACAATAATTCTGACCAATCTTCAGTACCTGCAGAATCCAATGCACGTAATCTCAGGGTTGAAATGTGGCTTAAAATTCACAGTGTAGCCCAGGAGGAGTAACCTTCACAGCAAGGTATAGGCAGAACATTTGCACGGAGTAATATCTGATCACCTGTTCTATGATCACTTTAGGAGCTTTGAACCTCATGGTTGGGTCCTGGAAGATACCTGTATTTAGATATCCAGAGATGATAAAGGATCCACATGGTTGATATAAGAACTGTGGAATCTTAAGGGTGGAAAGGAACCTTAAGGGATTATCTAGTTAAACCCTTTTATTACAGAGATGAGAAAAAGGAGACTGAAGTTGCTTAAAAGACTTTCCCAAAGTCACAAGGCTAATTAATGGTCAAACTTGGATCAGAACCAGATCTCTCTACCTAGTCAAAAGTCTTTCCACCATTTGCAGCTTTTAAGACCTAAGATGAGGCTGATGCCATTTCCTATCACAAATGTATAAAGCAAAGTTGCATGATAGTTCTAACTTTTCCAATCTCCAGGTTGAAATAATATTGGTAACAGTACTCCAATACTCCTACTGTAAAATTCTCAACTAAAGTATATGCTGTATGCTCTACTTTAAAGAGAATGGCATATTAGAGCTAAGATAATTGAGATCATGGTTTACTAAAAAACACTTAGGCTGTGTTCTGCAATATTAGGTTCTAGCCCAATTTTCAGCACCATGTTCCTTTCCACCTGTGATTGGTCAATAACCAACATTTTTTTTCTTAGGTCTTCTATGTGCTTACAAGAATTATGCCAGGTCCAGAAGTGGCACAGTGAGGTAGAAAAGAGAACAGTAAGTGGTCCATGTCTCTATTTAGCCTAAAATCTTGCTAGAGGCAAAAGCAAGCAAACAAACCAATAAACTTGATGCACATAAAATAATTAGAAAATAAGTAAGTGCTCAAGTAGATAGTATTAACAAGTGCTGCACATCAAAAAGCTTATCCACCATAATCAAGTGGGCTTCATCCCTGGGATGCAAGGCTGGTTCAACATACACAAATCAATAAATGTAATCCAGCATATAAACAGAACCAAAGACAAAAACCACATGATTATCTCAATAGATGCAGAAAAGGCCTTTGACAAAATTCAACAACCCTTCATGCTAAAAACTCTCAATAAATTAGGTATTGATGGGACGTATCTCAAAATAATAAGAGCTATCTATGACAAACCCACAGCCAATATCATACTGAATGGGCAAAAACTGGAAGCATTCCCTTTGAAAACTGGCACAAGACAGGGATGCCCTCTCTCACCACTCCTATTCAACATAGTGCTGGAAGTTCTGGCCAGAGCAATCAGGCAGGAGAAGGAAATTAAGGGTATTCAATTAGGAAAAGAGGAAGTCAAACTGTCCCTGTTTGCAGATGACATGATTGTATATCTAGAAAACCCCATTGTGTCAGCCCAAAATCTCCTTAAGCTGATTAGCAACTTCAGCAAAGTCTCAGGATACAAAATCAATGTACAAAAATCACAAGCATTCTTGTACACCAATCACAGACAAATAGAGAGCCAAATCATGAGTGAACTCCCATTCACAATTGCTTCAGGGGAATCCAACTTACAAGGGATGTGAAGGACCTCTTCAAGGAGAACTACAAACCACTGCTCAATGAAATAAAAGAGGATACAAACAAATGGAAGAACATTCCATGTTCATGGGTTGGAAGAATCAATATCGTGAAAATGGCCATACTGCCCAAGGTAATTTATAGATTCAATGCCATCCCCATCAAGCTACCAATGACTTTCTTCACAGAATTGGAAAAAACTACTTTAAAGTTCATATGGAACCAAAAAAGAGCCCGCATCACCAAGTCAATCCTAAGCCAAAAGAACAAAGCTGGAGGCATCACACTACCTGACTTCAAACTATACTACAAGGCTACAGTAACCAAAACAGCATGGTACTGGTACCACAACAGAGACATAGATCAATGGAACAGAACAGAGCCCTCAGAAATGATGCCGCATATCTACAACTATCTGATCTTTGACAAACCTGACAAAAACAAGAAATGGGGAAAGGATTCCCTATTTAATAAATGGTGCTGGGAAAACTGGCTAGCCATATGTAGAAAGCTGAAACTGGATCCCTTCCTTACACCTTATACAAAAATTAATTCAAGATGGATTAAAGACTTACATGTTAGACCTAAAACCATTAAAATCCTACAAGAAAACCTAGGCAATACCATTCAGGACATAGGCGTGGGCAAGGACTTCATGTCTAAAACACCAAAAGCAATGGCAACAAAAGCCAAAATTGACAAAAGGGATCTAATTAAACTAAAGAGCTTCTGCACAGCAAAAGAAACTACCATCAGAGTGAACAGGCAACCTACAGAATGGGAGAAAATTTTTGCAACCTACTCACCTGACAAAGGGCTAATATCCAGAATCTACAATGAACTCAAACAAATTTACAAGAAAAAAACAAACAACCCCATCAAAAAGTGGGCAAAGGACATGAACAGACACTTCTCAAAAGAAGACATTTATGCAGCCAAAAAACACATGAAGAAATGCTCATCATCACTGGCCATCAGAGAAATGCAAATCAAAACCACAGTGAGATACCATCTCACACCAGTTAGAATGGCCACCATTAAAAAAGTGGGAAACAACAGGTGCTGGAAAGGATGTGGAGAAACAGGAACACTTTTACACTGTTGGTGGGACTGTAAACTAGTTCAACCATTGTGGAAGTCAGTGTGGCAATTCCTCAGGGATCTAGAACTAGAAATACCATTTGACCCAGCCATCCCATTACTGGGTATATACCCAAAGGACTATAAATCATGCTGCTATAAAGACACATGCACACGTATGTTTATTGCGGCACTATTCACAATAGCAAAGAGTTGGAACCAACCCAAATGTCCAACAACGATAGACTGGATTAAGAAAATGTGGCACATATACACCATGGAATACTATGCAGCCATAAAAAATGATGAGTTCGTGTCCTTTGTAGGGACATGGATGAAACTGGAAAACATCATTCTCAGTAAACTATCGCAAGGACAAAAAACCAAACACCGCATGTTCTCACTCATAGGTGGGAATTGAACAATGAGAACTGATGGACACAGGAAGGGGAACATCACACTCCGGGGACTGTTGTGGGGTGGGGGGAGGGGGGAGGGACAGCATTAGGAGATATACCTAATGCTAAATGACAAGTTAATGGGTACAGGAAATCAACATGGCACATGGATACATATGTAACAAACCTGCACATTGTCCACATATACCCTAAAACCTAAATTATAATAATAATAAAAAAAAACAAGTGCTGCAGAAGGTAGGTGAAAGGGAGATGATTATGGGTTATAATGGATAAACAAGGTTTCATGGAGGAAATGTGATAGAAGTGGGCTTGAATTTTGGCACTTGGAGGAGGGAAAATAGTTCAGCCAAGGGAAACAGCACAAGCAAATGTGTGGAGGTAGGAAAGAGGGTAGTGCCAGAAGCAAATACTTCATTTTCTAGCCAGATAGCAGCATTTATACTCGGTGTGATGTCAGCACATCTCTTCAACTCTACCTATAAGCTGTACCTTTACATTTATAACATTCTTAATTTTCATTTTATACACACACACACACACACACACACAAACACACTTAGAAAGCAAACTGTACAAAGAGCCAAGAGTCTTGGTTCTAATCTGCCTATAAACTATTAAATGACCAATGCCTCTCACATCTTCTGAGCCTCAGTTTCCTCCTCTGTAAAATGAAAGGGTTTGGCCCAACCCTTTAAGGTCCCTCTTAGCTCTAACATTCTATAATTTCTGCTTTTTATCCATGCTCATTATATGTATGGCACATATTCTTAAATTAATATTAATCAACCCTTCTGCACTGCTGCTGGCTTTCCCATTTGCCCTTTCTCCAGTTTGTTCCCTTCTCTCTTGCCAGGAAGCATGTTGGGAAAGTAGCAAAATAGGGATATCATGGAATGTTTAAATTTTTATTAGATATGTGTGTGTTGTAATTGTAAAAAGGCATGCAAAACTTATCATCTTGGCATGCATATGAATAACTGAATGTGGTAGTTAGTCCATGCTTCCTGAACTTTATAAACAGCTCCTGTATAAGCTTTGAAATCACAAGCTTTGTTCATAACTGAGAAACTGAAAGTGGGCAGGCCTATGGGGAGTTCCTGTGAAGCATAAATTTTTAAAAAGCAAAGATCAAAACTCCGATGTCTCTTAGTTGGAAAATCTGGGGAAGTTTCTGGCAAATAGACGGGTTAAGAAATGACAAAAAGATGAGACTAGGATGCTATCGGGATAAAGTGACATGACAAAGATGATTTACCTGTGTCGAAATATTTTTCTCTTTCTTCTATATCTAGCAAATGAGGTCTATCCAGCTAGCCCAGAAGGGAGGAGAAAGCCCCAGGTGCCATAGCAGGATAGATGATGTCCTCATCTAACGTCTTTCATAACTGGACATCCATGTTCAGAAGTGAAAAATTGCCCCACAAAGAAGTGAATGGATGCCGTACTCCCCAAAATTCGGGTTGGGTTTAATTACAGCCCCCTGACACTTTAAGCCAAGACTTTGCTAAAAACAATGACTGTTTGATATCTAATAGCTGGTCCTGGGGTGAAGACCAGAGATATAAAAAAGGTTAGAACTTTCATAAATATAGGCAGAACTAAACACCATCAAAGCTAGACGGTAACTGATGGACTTTGATGGAGACCTTTAAATAAATCACAACTTTTTCTTTACGTTATTATTAATGATTTGTGATGTTTTTAAAAAAACTTTTGTTAAGCACTGAACTTCAGGAACGGTGGCTGGAGAGCAATCTAGGCCAAACATTTGAGCCTATGGGTCCTTTCCAAATGAAAGCAAGAACAAGTACAGAAGCACAGAAAGGAGATAGGTGCATCTAATCCAGTTCATGGATCACACCTGAAGTTTCCCTTGTCCTATTCAACCAATTGGTTATTTCCAGCAAAATCCATAAGGGGACCCACATGCTTTTACCATGCTTTGAATTCTGCAACGTACCTGATCTTCCCTGGAAGCTGCTGAGTGAGCCCTCCGTTTGGGACACCCGGCCTGCTCCACTAGTTAGCTAGTTTGCCGATACACCTGCTTCCAAACCACCTCACAACAATTTCCCAACATGCTTGGCTGTTTAGTGAACAGGCTACCACGGAATGCCATGAAGGACAGCACTGACACTGGGGAGATCTTTTGGCACTGACACTAAGGAGATCCTTTATGTGGAAGGGAGCAGTCGGGGCTGCTATGGAATAACCAGGAGATTTCCAACCCCCTGGGAGAAGGAAAGCTGAGGTGCAATTCCTGAATACCCATACTTAACAATTCTAATCTCATTCTAAGGAAAGAAGCCAAAATGTGATTCCTGTGGTGTTTGCCAGGAATATTAATGCAGACAAATGGGGTGTGACTGGTTCTGCTTTTGGAAAGTGCAGAGTGTCAGTCACCGAGGACTTTGGCAGTTATTGTTTTACAAGTATCCCCAAAGGCCTGACACCAAACACATCTTACCACACTGAACAGAGCTGTGGAAAGCAGGAAGTACAGTTGAGACACAAACATAGCTCCACTAGAGAGAGGGAAACTTGGGACAGGAAAGGAGATGCGTTCGGATTAAAGGATGAGGAGATGTGTACATACCTCCCAGGTTAGTCAGGTTACTGCTAATAGTTTCACAGATTGGGTTCCTTTTTGCAGCCCTTTTTGTAAAAGCGCACAGAAGAGAATGGAAAGTTCTGCGGTTGCTCAATGAGATATGCAATCTTCTGGTTCTGCCTCCCAGGCTTAATTCTAGCCCAGGCTCACATTTAAGATATCTTCCATCTTCGAGTCATCTTGAAAGATCTTGGCTGTCAAAGACTCACATGAAGGCTCCTCCGAGTCTCCATTGCTGGGATGTGTACACCCCGGCCAGCACTGTAGGATTTTCATAGTCTCGGTTGATATCTGCCAACTGCTGAAATACTTCTCAGAATCAAATTACAGGGCTAAGGGGGACTCCCAAATAGTAACAGGCAGATGGTAAATACAGAGGTTGTTGGATGGTTATAACTGGCGATACTACAACATAAATTTCTGATGATTCTTTCACCCCAACTCTCCTAATATTTCCTAGCCTCTGACCAAGAATTTGGTGGTTTGGCAATTTCCAATAAAAAGTACAGCTATTGAGCTTTTTCTCTATTTGCTTCATTATGCATGCAAGTTGAAACCTTGTTTCCTGCAGATGATGCTAACATCAATGCTAAACGACTCAATGAGGTCACCAGAAATTTCTGAACTCACTGTTTCAGGGTTCCCTCCTGCCTGTCTTCTGATTTACTCACTCATTCATTCACTCATCCACCAAATATTTCTTGCATATTTCTATGTTATAAGGCTTGATATATGTTGATGACTTGATGTATATTGATGTCTCTTCCTTTGTGATGCCTGCTATAATAACTAAAAGCAGACATACCATGAAATCACTACTCATTTGGATAAGTGTTACAAAGGACCTTAATAAAGATTCAGTGGGCTGGGCACAGTGGCTTACACCTGTAATCCCAGCACTTTGGGAGGCCAAGGCAGGCAGATCACGAGGTCAGGAGATCGAGACCACCCTGGCTAACATGGTGAAACTCCGTCTCTACTAAAAATACAAAAAATTAGGCGGGCGTGGTGGTGGGCTCCTGTAGTCCCAGCTACTCGGAAGGCTGAGGCAGGAGAATCATTTGAACCTGGGAGGCACAGGTTGCAGTGAGCCGAGATCGCACCACTGTACTCCGGCCTGGGTGACAGAGTGAGACTCCACCTCGAAAAAAAAAAAAAAAATAAGAGTTGCAGTGATGGCAAATCTACTAGAAAAGGGTGGACCAGAAAGACCTCTCTGAAGGGGTGGCTCTTGATCCAAGACCTGCAGGATAAGAAGAAGTCAAGCACACAGAGTATGGCAAAGGGCACCCCAGGCAGAGGGAACAGAATGTATAAAGGCCGAGTGGTGGAAGGTGGTTTTGATGGGCTCAGGGGGAGAGGGGCCAATGGAGATGATGCATGGTGAGTCTGAGGATAACTGAAGCTAAAGAAGTGAGCACAAACTCAGGATTAAGAAACTCACTCAAAACCGCTCAACTACATGGAAACTGAACAACCTGCTCCTGAATGACTATTGGGTACATAATGAAATGAAGGCAGAAATAAAAATGTTCTTTGAAACCAACAAGAACGAAGACACAACATACCAGAATCTCTGGGACACATTCAAAGGAGTGTGTAGAGGGAAATTTATAGCACTAAATGCCCACAAGAGAAAGCAGGAAAGATCCAAAATTGACACCCTAACATCACAATTAAAAGAACTAGAAAAGCAAGAGCAAACACATTCAAAAGCTAGCAGAAGGCTAGAAATAACTAAAATCAGAGCAGAACTGAAGGAAATAGAGACACAAAAAACCCTTCAAAAAATTAATGAATCCAGGAGCTGGTTTTTTGAAAAGATCAACAAAACTGATAGACCGCCAGCAAGATTAATAAAGAAGAAAAGAGAGAAGAATCAAATAGATGAAATAAAAAATGAAAAAGGGGATATCACCACCGATCCCACAGAAATACAATCTACCATCAGAGAATACTACAAACACCTCTATGCAAATAAACTAGAAAATCTAGAAGAAATGGATAAATTCCTCGACAAATACAGCCTCCCAAGACTAAATCAGGAAGAAGTTGAATCTCTGAAGAGACCAATAACAGGTTCTGAAATTGTGGCAATAATCAATAGCTTACCAACCAAAAAGAGTCCAGGACCTGATGGATTCACAGCCAAATTCTACCAGAGGTACAAGGAGGAACTGGTACCATTCCTTCTGAAACTATTCCAATCGATAGAAAAAGAGGGAATCCTCCCTAACACATTTTATGAAGCCAGCATCATCCTGATACCAAAGCCTGGCAGAGACATAACCAAAAAAGAGAATTTCAGACCAATATCCTTGATGAACATTGATGCAAAAATCCTCAGTAAAATACTGGCAAACCGAATCCAGCAGCACATCAAAAAGCTTATACACCATGATCAAGTGGGCTTCATCCCTGGGATGCAAGGCTGGTTCAACATACACAAATCAATAAATGTAATCCAGCATATAAACAGAGCCAAAGACAAAAACCACATGATTATCTCAAGAGATGCAGAAAAGGCCTTTGACAAAATTCGACAACCCTTCATGCTAAAAACTCTCAATAAATTAGGTATTGATGGGACGTATCTCAAAATAATAAGAGCTATCTATGACAAACCCACAGCCAATATCATACTGAATGGGCAAAAACTGGAAGCATTCCCTTTGAAAACTGGCACAAGACAGGGATGCCCTCTCTCACCACTCCTATTCAACATAGTGCTGGAAGTTCTGGCCAGAGCAATCAGGCAGGAGAAGGAAATAAAGGGTATTCAATTAGGAAAAGAGGAAGTCAAATTGTCCCTGTTTGCAGATGACATGATTGTATATCTAGAAAACCCCATCGTCTCAGCCCAAAATCTCCTTAAGCTGATTAGCAACTTCAGCAAAGTCTCAGGATACAAAATCAATGTACAAAAATCACAAGCATTCTTGTACACCAATCACAGACAAACAGAGAGCCAAATCATGAGTGAACTCCCATTCACAATTGCTTCAAAGAGAATAAAATACCTAGGAATCCAACTTACAAGGGATGTGAAGGACCTCTTCAAGGAGAACTACCAACCACTGCTCAATGAAATAAAAGAGGATACAAACAAATGGAAGAACATTCCATGTTCATGGGTTGGAAGAATCAATATCGTGAAAATGGCCATACAGCCCAAGGTAATTTATAGATTCAATGCCATCCCCATCAAGCTACCAATGACTTTCTTCACAGAATTGGAAAAAACTACTTTAAAGTTCATATGGAACCAAAAAAGAGCCCGCATCGCCAAGTCAATCCTAAGCCAAAAGAACAAAGCTGGAGGCATCACGCTACCTGACTTTAAACTATACTACAAGGCTACAGTAACCAAAACAGCATGGTACTGGTACCACAACAGAGACATAGATCAATGGAACAGAACAGAGCCCTCAGAAATGATGCCGCATATCTACAACTATCTGATCTTTGACAAACCTGACAAAAACAAGAAATGGGGAAAGGATTCCCTATTTAATAAATGGTGCTGGGAAAACTGGCTAGCCATATGTAGAAAGCTGAAACTGGATCCCTTCCTTACACCTTATACAAAAATTAATTCAAGATGGATTAAAGACTTAAATGTTAGACCTAAAACCATTAAAACCCTACAAAAAAACCTAGGCAATACCATTCAGGACATAGGCGTGGGCAAGGACTTCATGTCTAAAACACCAAAAGCAATGGCAACAAAAGCCAAAATTGACAAATGGGATCTAATTAAACTAAAAAGCTTCTTCACAGCAAAAGAAACTACCATCAGAGTGAACAGGCAACCTACAGAATGGGAGAAAATTTTTGCAACCTACTCACCTGACAAAGGGCTAATATCCAGAATCTACAATGAACTCAAACAAATTTACAAGAAAAAAACAAACAACTCCATCAAAAAGTGGGCAAAGGACATGAACAGACACTTCTCAAAAGAAGACATTTATGCAGCCAAAAAACACATGAAAAAATGCTCATCATCACTGGCCATCAGAGAAATGCAAATCAAAACCACAGTGAGATACCATCTCACACCAGTTAGAATGGCCATCATTAAAAAGTCAGGAAACAACAGGTGCTGGAGAGGATGTGGAGAAATAGGAACACTTTTACACTGTTGGTGGGACTGTAAACTAGTTCAACCATTGTGGAAGTCAGTGTGGCGATTCCTCAGGGATCTAGAACTAGAAATACCATTTGACCCAGCCATCCCATTATTGGGTATATACTCAAAGGACTATAAATCATGCTGCTATAAAGACACATGCACACGTATGTTTATTGCGACACTATTCACAATAGCAAAGACTTGGAACCAACCCAAATGTCCAACAACAATAGACTGGATTAAGAAAATGTGGCACATATACACCATGGAATACTATGCAGCCATAAAAAATGATGAGCTCATGTCCTTTGTAGGGACATGGATGAAACTGGAAAACATCATTCTCAGTAAACTATCGCAAGGACAAAAAACCAAACACCGCATGTTCTCACTCATAGGTGGGAATTGAACAATGAGAACTCATGGACACAGAAAGGGGAACACCACACTCTGGGGACTATTGTGGGGTCGGGGGAGGGGGGAGGGACAGCATTAGGAGATATACCTAATGCTAAATGACGAGTTAATGGGTGCAGCAAAACAACATGGCACATGGATACATATGTAACAAACCTGCACATTGTGCACATGTACCCTAAAACCTAAAGTATAATAATAATAAAAAAAAGAAATTAAAAAAAAAAAGATACTAATGTGAGTACTAATGTGAGTACTCAAGATATACAAGACACACATGTAGTCTGCCAGGCCACATGTGACCACTAAATGTTCAATAAAATGTTGGCTGTTTCCTCTTAAAAAAAAAAAAAAAAAAAGAAGTGAGCACAGAGAGCTCTATCAGCTAGGGACAGTGAATATTCTCTAAATGCAATGGGGAGCTACTCAAAGGGTTTAGTGGGGAAGACATGACCTAATTTATATCAGATGGAATGTGAAAATAAATCAAACTAGAGTAGAAGTAGAAAGGGAGGCACTCTGTATGGCAAAAACTGCAAAATTCTTCCTAGTAGCCATTCTCCACTCCTGCCTTATTATGAGAACTCCAGTTTTACTCTGGAGCACAGTAAGCCCAGTCAAAAATTGTATTTCTCACATTCTTTGTAGTTAGGCATGGCCAGGTATAATAATTCTGCCTAATGAGACCTACATGGAAGTTAGCTGGGGATGGATTTTTGGGCAAGTTTTGCTTTCTTGCTATAATGACGCAACTCCTTCCTGTGTCTTTCTTCCTCTTTTCTTACGTGATTTCAGCCTGGAAAAAGAAGATGTGATGGCAAGCAAAGCAGCAGCAACCATCATAGACAACTATCCAGGTAAAGCAAATAGCACCAGAGAGACCTCAGCCCTGGCAGCCTTGAACCACTGGACCAGTACCAACAAACTCCACATCTGGATTTTACTGTGTCCAAAGAGAAAAATCATCTACTTGTTTCAGACACCGTTTTGCAGGATTTTCTGTTACTCACATGTCAATGCCATGTCTAACTGACATATCAAGTAACCAAAGCCTGACTTGGGTGGTGGCGGTTACAATGAAGAAGGGTGTATATTTTTGAAGGAAGAAACAATGGGACTTCTTGATGACCTAGAAGTCAGTTGTGGTGGTGGGAGACGGAAGATACAAAAAGTAGAAGACTTTGGCTTGAGAATTTATGAGAATGAGAAGGAAAAACCAGAAGAGGAGCAGGTTTGATGATTAAAAGCAAGGATTCCATTTTTGATATTTCAAAGTTGAGGTGCCTAAGAGGCAGTCTCTACTCCTCTGGTTTCCAGGAGACAGGATCTTGCTGGCCCTGCCCCACCCTTTCATTCACTCCTTCTCAGGGAGTGAGGAGCCAGCCTGTCCAGGGGGAGTGCCTGCTCTGCTCACCTACTCCCTTGCTTAGGCATCCGAAGTGTAGCCTCCAGGTAATGTGGCTGGGGCCTTCAGTGCTGCCTGAGGCTAGATGCTCAACACAGCGTCCAACATTCAGAAGCCAATTATTGCTGTAAATCTCCACGTCATTTTCCAATTTGGTGGTAATACCAAAAAGTATTTGTAGTCCCACATGCTACACTCTTCTGTCCCTCTCTCAGTTGCTTCAAATATGGGCCAACTTACACGTATATAATGACAGGTAGACATTTCGCGTTCTTTCAGCCACATCATAGGGGCCTCATTTTAATAGATGCCTCTTTCAATAGTTACTGCCAAAGAAAACAAAGTTCTCGCCTATTCATGGCTGCCCTCTTATCTTTATTGTTAGAGCCAAGGGTTGAGTCTTCCTTGCCCGTTAGGACTATAAACTGCATGGAAATTAGAACTTATTTAAAATTGATGCCAGTGAGCAAAAGGTAAAAACATACAATAATCATTTCACTGTTCAGGCATATGACTTCTTACCATAACTCTGAAGAAAGTGTATTATTAGAATTGTTTTACTGTGCTCTCTCTCATTTTTCTCTACTACCAGTTGACTCTTACTTTCCCTCCATCCACTGATCCATTCTCTTCTTCCCTCCTTTAAAAACTGCTGTTAATATTGCTTTTTAAAATTCTATCCCTAATAACCTTAGAGTTTCTAGACATACACTCTTAAATAAAGGGCCATTCCTCGAGGCTGGTGAATCTAGGTAATGTGGTCTGGTATCAGTCTGAGGACAGAGCAATCTTATTTTTCCTATTCCTTTTCTTTAAAGACAGATTGGTCTTATACTGGATATTTGATCACTTATCAGAATTTACATTTGGGAATTTGTTATATGATATGCTACACTGCTGTAAAACCTGTCTTTTGATAACGTCATGTAAGATACTTTCACATTTAAGATCTCAGTTTTGCCCTCTCTTCCATGCCATCCTGACAGATACATTATTCCTGTGTTTGCACTGATGAAAGAGGTGATAGGCATTTTGGCACACTATATCACAGAAAATAGTACTTATCTTCAGAATGGAAATATACATCCCATATGTCACTATCACATAGGGCCCTGCACCTGGTATGGAATGGAATGTGGCATTGTTACAGTGTCATTCAACGGCTTTTGCCAAGCAAGAGAACATCGGCAGCTGTGATGCATGATGCCGCTGTGACATTAACTACAGACACGGATAGAGTGCCCATAAAAAAAATATACGCCCTTTTTTTGAATAGAGCCCTGGGTAATTACGCTAACTATTGTTCTAAGAGAAAGCCCCATTTACACCCCTTCATCATTTAGACTCTGGACATAAAAAAAAAAATCACTGACATTAAGTAGTTAAGGCAATTTGCTTTCCAAATGAAGAAAGGACAAAAACATCTCTACTCTTGAGTTGCCCATTTTGACAGCCACAGCTCCCCCAGATAAAAGATCTTGAGGAGTTTTTCTGATAGTACCCTTTTCCTACACAGAGCCCAAGGAAAATGTGTTCAAGTTTACTTTCTACTGTCAGCACTAGGAGGACATAGGGGTCTGTGTGGACAGCCTGCAGGTGAAGGGTGGCGGCCCTGCAGCTATGATATGAACCTTGGTGGGTCCAGCAGGCACAGATGCATCTAGCTGCCCTGCCCTGGTGGCCAGGCTTGCTGTTCTGAGGAAAAGCTACAGAAACGTTGCTCACCTTGAGAAGTAAACTCTCAGGGCAGGGTCCATGTTCCTCCAAGTTGCCACAGAACGTGAAATACGTTATGAAGTTTGCCATTCAATATGGAGTAAAAATGGGAGATTATTGAACTACTTACCCCCAAATGAAAAAATAAAATTAATAAAAAAGAAAGGCAAAATCACAACAAAAGAGATGGCCCCCAAAATTTTACTTACATTGAGTGAGAATCCCAGTTAAGGCATTTTTAAAATTCTCCTTGGCTTCCTCCATCTCTTGCTCATGGGTGGCTTTTTCATTCATTAGCCGGCGGACGTGGCTGTTGGCCGACTGCACCATGGAATAAAACTGGTTTGCAGAGCGTCGATTCACTTCCCCTCGTTCAATCCAGGAAAGCAGCACTGTGATAGCCTCTGAAAACTTGCTATCATCTGGAAATGGAAAACCACCAAGTACAAATCATGCCAAGATGAGAAAATACACTTTATTCTTGTTCCTCTCAAAAGAAAGAGCATAGTCCAACCTAGTGGATATATTTTCAGAACTCAACAAATTAGCTTTCCTGAGACTGACTGCCATATCATCACTTAACTTCTCTTTTCCCATCTAACTTCAGGGCACCATAGAACCACTCAGGAGGTTTACACTCTCATCTACCAACTCCATGAGCTCAGCTGTAGATTTGTTCTGGTCATTCTTAGGAATAAGGTACAGCCTCATTCTTCCACCAAACCTTGATTTCTCTCTTTTTTTTTTTTTTTTTTTTGAGACAGAGTCTCGCTCTGTCGCCCAGGCTGGAGTGCAGTGGCATAATCTCGGCTCACTGCAAGCTCCGCCTCCTAGGTTCACACCATTCTCCTGCCTCAGCCTCCCGAGTAGCTGGGATTACAGGCGCCCGCCACCACGCCCAGCTAATTTTTTGTATTTTTAGTAGAGACGGGGTTTCACTGTGTTAGCCAGGATGGTCTCGATCTCCTGACCTCGTGATCCGCCCGCCTCGGCCTCCCAAAGTGCTGGGATTACAGGCGTCAGCCACTGTGCCCAGCCTGATTTCTCTTTCTTAAGATGGACTTGAAAAACTGTTACTAACCTACTTGGCCTCTACTTCATTTCTTTGTTCCTTTATCAAAAATATTATACAGTGTTACCAGTTTTCTGATTTATAGAATCAGCTGAGTTAGTGTTAAAATGTGGAAGAAAGATTGGATTACTTTAAAACTGTTTGTAATGTATGGTATTGTCCCTAAGGCAGGTAGTAGGAATAAGTCAATTCTTGTTCTACTGTAGTTCAAAACTAATTCCATCTTAGGGCTAATACCATATATTTAATTAGGTTGAAAAATAGAATATTTCCTCGTTTTCCACAAAAGAGAACATGTTTCCTGAGGTGTTCTGTGTTTGCTTTAGATGGCTATGGAGAGCCCATCTGAACCCGGTTTGAGATGTATGTGCATGGTGTGGGGGGATAGGAAGTGGGAAATGAAGTTCCGCCTGAAAATAGGTGATAAAGTTTATTTCAGAGAAAACAGACTTGCCTATTTGGGGATGGTTACTGAAACAAACCCGTGTTGTATGGCTTGGAGGTGGAGAAAAAGAAAGTTTGTGGGTGATTAAGTTAATTAGAACTGGAAGTTGTATGTCAGTTGTTACAACATTAATCGATCTGACTACTGCTGAAGGCTCATTGCCTACTTTCCAGGCAAACCTGAGGGGAGAAGCTTTTCATTTGTATTTTGCCATCCCTAGAAAATGTGCTTTAGGGAAAAATATCCTACATTTTTACAAGTAAACTAGGTAGACTCTGAATTCTAAAAATCAGGAGCAAAATTAGATTGAAAGATTCAGATTCTTACCCATTCGTTTAAAAAAATACTGAGTGCCTACTGTGTGCCAGGCACTGTCCCCTCCACTGGAGGGGCATCGGAGACATCCTTATGTATTGTTTTCATATAAACATACATACACTCCACATGAATAGACACGGGGAGATGCATGCTTGAGAAAAAGATTTCATTTCACTCACCAGATTTTAAAATCAATCATTGAGTTCTTATTAGTATTTTACACATCATACGAAACCTTCCCACCGTTGAGTGCTTTGTAAATTTATAGGGTGCTTTACAAACATCTTTAGTATTTTTTCTCCCAAAGACCTCCTCCCAGACCAGGAGTACAGCTTCCTGAGTATGGCTGCTGCTTGCCCAGGAGGTGCGTGTCCTGAATGAAGGTGGGGCTGAACCTAATTCAAGGTCCTGCGGCTGAGCTCTACCTTCCCCAGGAAAGAAAGCAGCTTTTAGGGATGTGCCCATGCTCAGCCACCATTCTAAGCCCTCTACTGCTGCACAGCAGCCTTCTAGATTTGGGGATCAAAGCTTTTTTTCTGAGCAAAGCTGCCCCCCGCCCTCACACTTTAACCACAGGAGATAACTGGCCTGGGAATGCCCACAAAACACCCTGTGAATGACAGACTCAAGTTTCCTTGAAAATCTCAACCCATAGGCACAAAACACACTTACTGAGTATTGTAGCCGCTTATACCATTTTGTTAACTCTGGAATTTCAGTCTAAGTTCAACCCTCAGTGAACTCCAGCTGCAATGGTTTCTTATCTCATTTCATGGACCAAAGCGGCTTGTATAAGATAAAATCCATCACACAACTTAACATTACGTTCAGCCCTTGGAGAGGCCCATAATTTAGCATTATGTTTGTGAGAGGCCCACTGCGACCGTTACTGGCAGAATAAATTTTGCCTCCTTCCACACTCTCTACCTCTCTTCCCACCAATATATGTTAGGAGAATGGACCTCAGAACAGACAGCAGAAATAAACCTAATGCTTAGAAGAAATCTTTTTTTTCCTCTGAAAAGATAACAACAGAAAAAGAGAACACTGACTTCATGTACTATTTTTCCCCTTTGCTATGAGTTTCATGTCTACATATCACAGAGAAAGAAAAATCCTTAACATTTTTGTTATGAGCTTTGCAGGGACAGAGTGTAATGCTGTTCACCTCTTTCTCTCATATACAGGTAGTTTTTCCTTCTCTTGCTCGTGGTCACTTAGTTCATAAATAGACTAACTTTACTATCAGGAAAAAAAAAACACTTCAATTTTAAAAATGTATGTTTGCTCAAATGGTCTGAAAGCCACATTTTTTTTTTTTTTTTTTTTTTTTTTTTTTGAGACGGAGTCTCGCTCTGTCGCCCAGGCTGGAGTGCAGTGGCGCAGTCTCGGCTCACTGCAAGCTCCGCCTCCCAGGTTCACGCCATTCTCCTGCCTCAGCCTCTCCGAGTAGCTGGGACTACAGGCGCCTGCCACCACGCCCGGCTAATTTTTTGTATTTTTTTTTTAGTGGAGACGGGGTTTCACTGTGGTCTCGATCTCCTGACCTCGTGATCCTCCCGCCTCGGCCTCCCAAAGTGCTGGGATTACAAGCGTGAGCCACCGTGCCCAGCCTGAAAGCCACATTTTATTGCCCTTCACACCTAGACCTAGAGCATGATAAGTTCACCAGTAGATTATAGTTTCAGAAAGAGGAAACAGTATTCTTAGGATTAAGCCACTGAAAATACACAATTTCAAAAGTAAGTAGCCAAGAGATTTTCTAACATGTTAACAAGTACTAGGAGGCAGAATTCCATTAGCCTAAAGAGGAATATAGTTTCAAAGACTCCCAATTTCATCTTAATTTCTGAACTTTCTGAAACTGACAGGCCGATATATGATTGATGTACTGGCATTCAAATTAAATTAAAAAAACATTAGTTAAGGCATGCTTGATAACTCCAGTCAATATTTGTTGCCATGTAAGAAGTGACTTTAATTTATATTAATTAAGACTAAGCTAGTAACTCCCTCTGGATGGCTACAGGAGGATATTGGGAGTGGTCATTTTCAATACTCAACTGTAAATTCAATTTTGTATTCAGTGGAAAGATCACTGAGAAAGCAGAAAACAATATAAACTAATTTAAACAGGATTTAGATTGCAGCATTATTAAAGCTATTCATGTGGAAAGAAATTAACACTGCTCATAAAAATCACATCAAAGACGCACTTATAAAAATTCCAAATACTTTCTGTGAACATGCTCAGGCATAACTCTGAACTGGATGCAGTTTAGAAGCTAGAATGTGCAGATGTGCTTTTTCCACCATAAGAATTGGGAACGATTGGTATATGATGGAGTGAATATAAATCATTTGCTCATTAGAAATTACCCACCGTTTTCTAATCAGGTCCTCACAATGTTAATGCACCTGAGTTAATGGACAGGTCCATTCATGGGTCTTGCCTTTTTCCCTTCCATCCGTCCATCCCCGCTTCCTTTGCTAGAGCCCTCTTTGTTAAACAGCACGGCATGCCTCCCTGCATCTGCTCATGCTGTGCACTTATCCTTGGGTCTCTCCCACTCCTAGTCCCCCTGGTCAGCTGTTATTCTTCCCTCAAGATTCAGCGTAAGTGCCCTTTTATAAAGAAATCTCTTCTGCAACTCTAGGATGAATCAGGTGTCTCTTTGCTATGTTTCCACAATTCCCCGCATATCCTGCTATTAAAGCATTAGTCGCACTGTATGGTAATTGCTGGTTTACAGATCTGTCTCCAGTTTTGAGGGGCTAATATGAGAATAAAGTTTCCAAAACGTCTTCTGGTTACTCTTTTTCCCTTTGTCTTTTATATTTTACTGCACTCTACAGTAGTTCCTCTTTATCCACAGTTTCACCTTCTGGGGTTTCAGTTACCCTAGGTCTCAGTTAACTGTGGTCAACTGCAGACCGAAAATAGTAAATGGAAAATTGCAGATATAAGCAATTCATACATTTTAAATTGCACACTGTTCTGAATAGCATAATGAAATGTCACGCCGTCTCACTCTGACCTGACCGGGATATGAATCATCCCTTTGTCCAGGGTATCCACGTTGTCTACACTACCTCCTTGTGAATCACTTGGTAGCCACCTGGGTTATCAGATCCACTGGAATGGTACAGCAGTGTTTGTGTTCAAGTAACCCTTATTTGGCTTAATAATGGCCCCAAAATGCAAGAGTAGTGATGCTGGCAATTTGGAAATGCCAAAGAAAAGCCACAAAGTGCTTCCTTTAAGTGAAAAGTTAAAAGTTCTTCACAATAAGCAAAGAAAAAAATTGTATGCTGAGGTTGCTAAAAACTAAGATAAGAACAATTTATCTATGAAATTGTGAAGAAGTAAAAAGAAGCTTGTGCATAATATATACAGTGTTCAGTACTATCCATGGTTTCAGGCATCCACTGGGGATCTTGGAATGTATCCCCCAAGGATAAGGGGAGACTACTGTATTCCTAATAGATTTGTAGCAATTAATACTGGAAAGATACAAATGCAATGGTTAAAAGTTAGGAAACATCATAGTTGATAATAAACATTTAAATTTCACGTCAAAGAGTATTTTCACATATGCCATTATCTACTAGAGATAGATGTTCTCATGACAATTAAGCTGAATGATCCTGTTATACTTCAGGCTTCAGAAGTCATTATCACTGGCAATGAAAGTTAAGAGTGATGTCAGATAATCCCACAGAAGCAAGGCCCTCTGCAGTGAGGCACTAAACAGTTTATCAAATAACTCAAAAATGTTTTTGAAAGCATTTTTAATTCTGGGAAGGTAATTGCTCTTTAGCTTTGTGAGGAGTAAATAACATTATAATGATACTATCAGATGTCACCACTGGAATCCACGCCCATCTCATTTCATTTCTGGTTATTTCAGACTTTGTTAACCTCCTTCCCTCTCCCTCTCTTCCACATTTATTGAGTACTTGGCGCATAGTAGGCATTAGAAAACTGCATGTGGGAGAACTCTTTGCTATATTCAAAGACCAGGTGCAGGAGCAGCCTTTGCGAGCTTATGAAAAATGCAGACTCAGCCTTTCTCACACCTCCAGAATTGGAATCTGCATTTTACTCCAGGTGATTTCTATGCACATGGAGGTTTGAGAAGAACTGAAGAAAGGACTCAGTGAAGGCCAGGTAAACTGGTTAGGAGCTGACCAAAGTAAGAGATAATAAAATCCTGAAGTGGAAAGTAGCAGCTGAGATAGTAGAGACTTTCAAAAGGAATAGATGTGATTCTTAAGAGCTTTGTGAGTCTCTATCCCTGTCCCCACGACCAATTAAAGAACAGCTGTCACTTCTATCCAGGAAAAAAAAGAAAGTGTTCAAGACTTGGAAATGGGCATAGAGATTACTATAGGCCCTTTCTATGGAATGCTGGGCATGAATTACCTAATTCTACAGGGGGTGGGAAACTTTAATTCTTTGGCTAATCTCTGACTAGGCTATTTTACAACTTTGTAGGAGTAGAACATAAATCGTGGCAAACTGATAACAATACAAATAATTCGTCTCTGTAACAATGCAAATTAATTTTTGTTCAGTAGAAAATGTAAATCTTTATAAAGTGAATTCTCCTTTGAAACAGTTTTAACATTTTCTTGGTCTCCTCATTAATTAGTGAGTTAAACAAAATCATTGGCTCATTTTATATTTGTAAGACAGTCATGATTTCACTGCCACAGTATTCTTTAACAAAAGACAGGGTCCATGCTACAGTCACATCTGAAAGTCCAGGGCATGGCACAAAGTGATGGGTACCTGGTGAATTTTAATTAAACTGATATATAGATAATGATGGGGAAAATAAACCAAATTGTTAAGTGTTTTTCGTTTTTGTTTTTGAGACGGAGTTTTGCTCTTGTTGCCCAGGCTGGAGTGCAATGGCGTGATCTTGGCTCACTGCAACCTCCACCTCCCGGGTTCAAGTGATTCTCCTGCCTCAGCCTCCTGAGTAGCTGGGATTATGGGCATGCGCCACCAGGCCCGGCTAATTTTGTATTTTTAGTAGGGATGGGGTTTCTCCATGTTGGTCAGGCTGGTCTCGAACTCCTGACCTCAGGTGACCCACCCACCTCGGCCTCCCAAAGGGTTGGGATTACAGGCGTGAGCCACCATGCCTGGCTGGTAAGTGTTTTTTTCCTCCCGCTTTGTGTGCACAGGGAGAGGCAGCCCTGAATTTCAGAACAATAGATGGGATAAGAGCCAAGCCGGGAGCACTGAATACGAAACTTAGGTGGGCTATAGTATATCCTTACTTACAGCTGGGTCTATAAAGGATCAATGAGGAGACAGGGATTTTATGTTTGAACAGAATGAGGGAAAACAAGGAAGACATTCTAAAATGCTTTTCTTTCCAAAGAAATGGAGGGACACACACATGTGTACACACATACACACACAAGGAAAGGTATGTCTGTAGTTATCACTGATTTCTGGCTCCAAAGATAGCTGGAAATTGCTCACAGTGTACAGTCACATAGTCATCTAAGCAGATTTGGAATTTCAGTGTGGTCAAAGCATTGCTGCTATCACAATCCCCAAATTTCTGTACATGTCCCTAAAGAAGTTTCCTTTTCCTGGCTGCTCAATTAACCCCACATCAACTAACCAGATCACAGACAGCATAAAAGGCTAAACAAACAGTTAATGTTCCCTTCTACCCCCAAAACACACATGCAACCTCCTTAACTATTTAGTAGCTGTAAAAATGAGAAAATCAAGGGGGCAATATGAAAATGCACTGATTATTCCTGCTTTAGGGTCAAGCAAAATATTTCTAAATAAAATGGCCTGTCTCGCCTCTATGAAGGTCAGTAACACATAAGGAAATAATTTGCAAACAGGCTCCTATGTTTCATATTTCCCTTACTCTATGAAGGAAGCCTGGCTTTTAACTAATGGGACATCCACTTGGCTCATAACATTATTGATTTTTACTTTCATGGAACCATAAATATTGACAACCATCTCAGCAAAATGCTAGTACCACCTCTGCCCCTTCCTTCCTCTGGCAGGCTGACATGGGGCTATTCTATATGCAAATCAGAGTCCAGTTCTCTGGAAATTATGAATGTTGATCCCAGGAGGATGGTATTCTTGTTGACACATCAGGGAATCCCAAAGGCCCTGCTTGCAAGGCTTTGTCAGGATGTCACCTGATTCAGAGAGAAACTCTTCATTTCATCACAAAATGAAAGATTACGTGAAGCTTTCTAAGAGGGTACAAAGTACACAAAAACTTTTAAATGCTCTTGCCAAGAGAAATCCCAGTGAATTAGAATATAATCCTTCCTCACTGTCTAATCAATCTCTTCCTTCCACAGTCCAAACACAGGGTTCCTCCAGGGGTGGATGGTCTGTGTTAGACACACTGAAATTCATTATCTCATCTGCCTGGTGCCACTGTTTCCAATAAAGTGTAATTATGGTGTTATTGAGCTCCTTCTCACTTTCTCAAAGCCATGCTATAAACTTTGGGTTTCTGAGCAGTTACTTCCCAGTCGGTCTTCATTAAGTTGAATTGTCTCGGAACAATGTCTATTTAACCAGCAGGATGCCTACTATTTTTCTTTTTTAGAATTTGTATTAATGTAACAGGCACTGGGTGACTCCATGTCTCAGACACTACACAAACACAACACAGTGTTACCTCTGGTTTCAGAAGGTCAAGTAGCCAGTGAATGGGATAACCTGGTCCCAGAAGATCCTCCCTCTCTCACTCCGGCACTGCCCATCCGGGCTGGCTATCTCCCCTGTGACAGCACTCTGCACTTCCCACATATAACAGGGGGATTATTATATTTATTATAATAGTGCACTATTATAAGTGGCAAATGCAAGGTGATTTGTTATTGCCTGTGTCACTCAAGACACCTAAACTCTTTGAGGCAGGGGCTTGTTCACCATTGTCCTTTCCACCACTGGCTAGGACAGTGCCAGGCATATGGTAAAATGCTGATTAACGAATACTTCTTGAGTGATTGGAAGGATGGCTGAGCACACATCACATCATTTCCATGTATATCTGTTCACGCCCAGTAGAACCACTGGCCAGAAATTCAACGTGCTCATAGATCCAAATAGCAGAAGAAGAGAGAAAAGAATTATTTTACTGAGCACCTACTATGTGCACAGTTTTAGCATTGGACAGGACATGGAGAGGGCTTTGTGGGTCATAAGAAAGACTTGGTTTGTACAGATTTTGCTAAATAAAGCTGATTTTCAAAGCGAAAACTGTAAGAATAAACAAGTATGATATAAAATAGAGGAAAAGTATCTGTAATAAATCTAAGTAAGATTTCTCAGGGGAGGAAAAAAATCAAATCCAATTAGGTATTTTCAGATTGCATTTCCATTTCCTTTCTGACACAGATTTCTTTACCTTAGGTCTTGACTGTATTTTACGTCCCCGCATCAATGAAATCATCTTCAGGGAAACAGTGTCCTCAGCTCCTCCTGTCTGGCTTTGCAACATTATAAGGAGCATGGAGTGGATTTCCTCTCTAAGGCAGCCAATTTCTTAAGCAATTAAATGCTGTTTATATTCCAAACTCTATGCTTGGGTTGAAATTGTCAAGCTTGATATTACCTGACTCTTGCCTAAGATGTATCCCCAGCTAGTTCATTCTACTGTAACAGCCATCTATTAAAATTTCCAATCTGTTCTTTCCTCAAGGGATCACACAGTACTTGGCAAAGGTACAGCTTCTGAATTCTGCAAATTATACTCATCTATATAAATATATACTTTTGAAATGGCAAGGCTTGCAAATTACTTTACCAAATTGACATCCCAATCTGTTATCCTCTAAAAGGAGAGGCAAATGCCACATACTTCATACGTGCGGAGACACTTCTGTACTGGATTCTTAAAAACAACATAACTAGATGATATGCTTTTATGAAATTCCTCCAGGAGGTCACAGATCAAGGTGCTAGTTTTTGTCACTTCTAGGTATGGACAAACTGAATACAGTTAGTCTGTGTAGATCATAATCTGATACCACAATACCTTGGATATTAAAGAAAAATTATTATTCCAGTGAATACTCCTTGTTGAGAACCTTGCTGCTGTATCTCATTTTGGACACTCCTTGTGGTTTCTAGGCTGGAGGGAAAAGTGAGATGATATCTGTATCTGCACTGCATATGCCCTTTATTAAAGGCACAGCCATGGCCTATGTATTTACATCAGTAAGACATGGTTTCTCAAAGCAGCAGAACACACCACAAGAGCATCAGCAAGAAGCATTCCTTGGTTACGGTGTGGGGATTTCAGTGGCAGCTGCAGTTGATTAAGGATTCTCAAGCCCTGGATGGGAGATGAAGATTGGAAGCACAGCACCCCCGCTGCCACTTTTTTTTTTTTTTTTTAAAGCATAGAATGTCAACTTCCTATCTTCTTAAAATAGGTGTTAGGCAGCTTTTCATACATTTTTTTTAGTGAAAACATCCAATCCACTTTATACACTGCCAGCAATACAACAGCTATGTTCTAAAACACTTGAAGGATCAATCACATCCCTCTTCTTGTCAGAAATCTGTTAATGGCTTCTCCACTGTTTATGGAATAAAACCCAAATCCAGCAATAGCCTTCAGGGCTCTGCCATCTGGCCCAGACTGCCATTCCAGCTTTACCTCACTCTAGAAAGGCAGCTTCTATGCTGAATTCCTTTCTGCTTCTGTGGCTTTTTATTCTTAGGTCTCCAGCCTCTAACTAGAATGCCTTTATGCCTCTTTTTATCCTGGGGAAAAAAATCTTATTTATTCTGCAAATTTCAAATTATACCTCCTCTATAAAGACTTTCTTGACACTTTCATCAACATTATTTGCACTGGCCCCTGAATCCCCAAAGCATATTGCATATACCTTGGTTGACAATCATGCCATTGACTTGGTATTACGGTTAATTGTTTATCTGTAGACACCTACATGTGGCCAGCAACTGTGACTTACATTCTCTCATCAAATCCTGACAGTGCTCAGTGACCTCAGGAGGGTCTGACCATCATTTGCCTGTAAAATGCCCATATGTTGCTCAGCTCACACAACTTTGGTCAGTTATAGAACCGAATTCACACGTCATCCTAACTTCAAAATCTGGCATCACTGTAGTTCACGGGGGCAGGTACTAGAGCCTTCCTATGTCTTTATTTCCCACAGCAGAAAACACCAGGGAGGGCATCAGAAAACATTAGAAGAAATAAAACATATTTTCTTTTCTTGCTAATCGTCCTGTAAATGTTGCATGTGTCCCTTCAACTGCATCTCTGAAGACAAGGATCCCATTCTATGTTTCTTTTCTATCCTCGATGGACTCCAGCACCATGTCTGCTGTTTTGCCTGAAGAAGGCTTTAGTAGTCTGGTAAACTGCACACTCTGTAGAGCTGGGGGAACATTAAGAACGCCCCACCAATGGCACAAATACTGGCCTGGCTCATTAAACACTGGGTCAGAAGATAATAGCCTGCTTTGGGGACCTTTCTGTCCCCTCATTCAGTGAGTTTTGTTGAGTGACTGTACATACACTTTTATGGAGAACATGGGTGAGCATTCTGGAAAGGGGCAGGGGTCTGTCCCAGGCAGAAGATGAAGCCCAGGTGTCTGCAGCTTCCAGGGGACCCCCCAGCTAACCCCACCGCAGCTCTGTAAAGAGTCTGTGCTTACGCCAGACTCTTACAGCCTTCTTAAGGCATAGCAGACATTGTGCTGAAGGGACGATGGTGAAGCCAGGAGAAACGCACAGGGTTCCGTGTCTGGGGATCCCTGTGGAGGAAGAAAAGCCAGCGTGGGTGGCCCATACCTTTCAGTTTTTCGGCCAGCAGAGCGGCTTCGTGCTCTGAGTAGTGCATTATGGCGGGTGGGGATGGGGGCCGGAGCCGGTCCTCCTCCAGCTTGCGCCGGTGCCGCTCCTCCCGGGCACGCATCCTCTGCTTGCATTCCCACTCATAGAAGTCATCCCTGGCCTGGGCAAAGTCCACATGAAGGCGGCCTGAATCCTTTTTGTCGGTGCTAGACCCTAATCGCATCCTGTAACCTGAAACCAATGGAAACTCTGGTCACACCATAATGTCACAATGGCCACATGTTTTTGGTCCAGACCTTCAAGGCAGGCTTATGCAAATGCTCACTTATTTCTTTGCTGTCACTACGGATACATTTTCCATAGGAGGCGGGAAACAATTATCCTTTTCCCCAGCAGTCTTGAAGCTCTGTAAAGTTAGGCCTATGACAAGTTTGGGGATAAACACACCTTGGAGAGTTGTCTCAGAGGGCTGCTTACCCATTTTCCAAACCAGTATCCCCAAGAGAAGATGATCTCAAGAACTAGGGTCTTATCATGATCATTCCTTCTTCTCCCTGGCTTCTAGGAAGCTCAGAAACAAATTTGGCATGAAGCATTTTTTTTTTCTCTACCTTTTTATGGCCTTGGTTATATTATATTTTCAGTTTACTATAATTCTATTGTATAGGTGAAATATGAGTAAATAAAGAGCATCTATGATATTTAAAAAGATCTATAAAGTGAATTCCAGACACCTCACTCACAGGTTATTGCTACATTCCCCCAGAAAATGCTGCTGCCCAATTCTCTCTCAGCAGCTGCAAAAGCCACAATTACCAGGGCAATTTTGCAATGCTGTTTTATTTCCACTTATCCTCTGGGGCGCGCAGGAGAATATTTTACCTTCAATCAAGAGGCCTCACCGCTGCCTTCCTCACAGCCCTGCAGCACCTCATCTGGTATGCAGCACCACACAAATTGTTCATGTAATATTTTAAGGCCACAGGAACCCTGTGCAAGAGCCCAGAGCTAGACAAAGAAAAAAATGGGCCTGGAAATCTTTGGGGGATTCACTGTGAGCTACCTAACTTAGATAAAGATTATGAGCAGAAATTTGATCTGAGAGATCAACACTAACAGAACTGAAACCAGTCAGCCGGCCTAACTTCAAACGAAGAAGAGTTGACTTTGAGGTTGCTCTTCAGTTTGGGGTACTCAGATTTTCAGAACATAAATCCAGGTCCCAGCAGAGACACAGCTGCTGGGAGCTGCCAGAGGAGAGAGCAACATAAGCACTTTTCCAGTATGGGGGCTTTGCAAATGAGATACAACTGTAAAATGCTAGGCTGCACTGTGCTGATGTTCAAGATCTCATGGTAGATTTCAATGGATTATTTTAGCACTTGGGGATAAAACTCAGCTGAAAATCTCTGTAGAGGCTGGCTCCTCCCCAGGAGGCCACTTCACACCTTTGAAAAGTTACAAATAAGATATTGACTTCACATCTGGTTTCTGTGATGCCATGGAACCCTTCTCACTGCTAGATTTTCAAGTGTTATCTAAAAATGGGAAGACATAACAATACCAATCAAAAACAAAAACATCCAATCACAGATGTGCCGAATTAATGCAAAAGCAAAATGTATCTTGGTTGTGGGCCATGGGAACTTAACAAGTCAGCAGGCCACAGTGATACATGCATAACAGCTGAGCAGGCAGGACTGTTTAAACTGGCCAGCTATCCCAACTGGCCAAGCACCTTTCCCCTGCTCATGTCCAGAGAATCAGTTTTCAAACATTTCTGGCTCCAGAAACACCCTCACTTTCACAGAAACATCATCATTAAGGACTTAAAAGAGACCCTGATGAGGCTGAGTCTAAAATTAGCTAGGCCTTCAAATGTGAATGTGGTCCTAAAATTAGACAGGCCTTCCAGCTGGGCTTGGGCTTGCTGGAGCCCACAAACAGGAGGGGCCGCCTGACTTCCTTCCTGCCTTTCCAGTTAATTGGCCTTGCAGATCTTCCTGGGACTGATGCTGCAGCCTCTCAAGGGCAGGGAGGCAGAGTTAGGAGGCTCCTCTGCACCCAGGTAGGGAGGCTGGAGGTGAGGCCTAGCTGTCTTCTCCTCCTACAGTAATGGGGCAGACCAAGGAGCAATCAGAGACTTGCTGAGAGAAGCGGGACCAGCACCCAGGCTGGAAAATCATAGGATCAAGTTATAATCAAGCAGCACCTTTCAATGCCTAAATTTGGGACTGTTCATCTTTGTCAGTGTCTTATGAGGCTTCTGATTGGGTGTGAACATTGTGTTGTATTAGTGTTGAAAAGGGCCTTTGATTTACTCTAACCTTCTCATTTAATCAAGTAGGGTAAAGAATACAGTTGACCTGTGAACATGGGTTTAATCTGTGCAGGTCCACTTATAGGTGGATTTTTTTCCAACCAAACGTGTATCCAAAACACAGCATTCGAGGGATGTGAAACCCACATATATGGAGGGCTGACTTCTCATATACATGAGGGTTCTGCAGGATATACATGGAGCAGGGGCGGGGGGTCCTGGAACCAATCCTCCGAGTGTACTGAGGGATGATTGCAGTTTTCTTGGTACAGCTGTAATTAGAAGCCAGGTCCCCAGGAGAGGGTTCTTGAGATAGAAAAATCAGTCCTTCCTTATCATGATCAGGATATTCGTGTTAAAAACAACCATTTCCTGAATGGTTTCTATGTTGCAGGTGCCCTGCTAAGCACTTAATATCTATTATTTGATTTATTCCTCCTCACAGTCCTACGAGGTCATACTGTTACTATCTTTATTTTGCAGATGAGAAAATGGAGGCAGGCTCTAGGCCATGAAACCCAGTGCCACAAACTCACCAGAACCCCCGTTGTCTAACAGCGGATTGTGTGTTATGAAATGTCTTCATTCTAGGCTTTGTCTTCCTTCTCCATTTTGAATTGCTTTTAGTTTTTATTTTCTACTTTGTAAAGTTTTACTGAAATAAGGGTGTTTTAAAGTTCTCCATATCACTGTCTACCTCAGGAAAGTCTCTGCAGTATTGGAATAACCTCAAGGCTTCTGGAGTTTGCACAGAATTTCATGGCAATAGAGGTGGACTGCAGAAATTAAGTAAAACCTGGCAGGAATGCTCAGATAGGTCCCCCCTGCCCCTCCCCACCCCCACCCGCTACTGTTTTCCCACGTTCCCCCATCAACTTTGCCTCAGGAATAGGGAGGTGAAATGCAGAGGCACAGACTGAAAAACGGAGGTGGGGAGTGTGAAGGAAGGGCAGTGAGTTCAGTCTGAGAATGTGTCCTTCCAAAGCCAGCCCCTAATTCTTGGGTTTGGCAAAGGCCTTGTGGACAGACTCCATTCACTTGGCCCAATACCCACAGATGGGAAGGCAGCACTAGGCCTGATCTCAGTATCTGTAAAAATCGCCTATAAAAATTGGCACCAAAGGACAAGGCTTAATGAACCACCAACGAGGCAATGATACTGGGCCTTCTCCTAGGGCCCCTAAGCTACTTTCCTGCAAGGAACGGACCTTGCTTTGGTACCTTGGTGTCCAGAAAGTGAATCTACTTCCAAAAACCTGACATTATTCTGAGAGAGTACTTTACTCCTCCAGAGGATTACATCCAGTAAGAATAATGGTCCTTAGTACTCATAATATTGCTTCTCATCTAATAAGCACTTGAGAACATTAATTAGAAACTCGATGGAATTCCTAAAGACTGGATGGTGGGAAATTGCTCCTGCAGTGAGGTACCTTCACAGGCTTAGCGCAGAGCTTCTGGCAGCCAAGGAAGAAGGCAGAATTCCTCCTTTTCCAGCCCCAAACTATGAAGACTTTGTTTTGCATTAAGGCCAAAGGGAATAAGCTCATATTAACATCACAAAACATAGCAAAATGCCTAGAAAACTCCTTATGTAATGCAAAGTACCAGAAAGGTAAATGGCTTTATCAACCATGAATTCCTCTGCAAAGCGAATGTGACAAAAATTCTTCTTGCTTTTCCGAATTGCTGTAATATCACCGCACTGTTCAAAGACTTCTTGAATAATTTCCTCAGTAGCATTTTCTGGTAATCCTCCGACAAACACGGTCTTACACCCAGGAGGTCGTTCTCTTGTGGAAGGAGGTGGAAGATCTAATAATCACAACAAAATAGAAAGTTTGGTCTTTCATTTATTTGCTCTCTCTGGTTCTCCCGGCAAAACTAAAGCTTGCAGAGTAACTTTCTCCAGACTGAGTGACGGTAAATTTCTATGCCAACTTACATTGATCCCAGGCTGTCTTGTTTCTAAGTTCCTCTCCCCTCCTGCTCCCAACCTTTACTTTCTGTGTTCATTGCTACACAGAGTGGCTATATGCTTGTCCATGAACAAAGATAAAGCAAATGTTTGCATAATTTCATTTCTCCTTTATACTACAGAAGCCCAGAAAAGGGAGAGAAAAAACTTCCCAAAGTACAAAACATGACGAAATGACAACATGATGAAAAACCTCAGCGTGTTATCTGCTTTGTCTTGTTTCCAGATAAAGGAGCGGCAAAGCAGAATACAGGAAGCATAACCTACAAAAGCACGCACAATACTTACTTGGCTGTGAAACACCGGGCCTGAAAAAAACCACTTTGTTATTATTCACATTTAAATGAGCAAACTATTAAATTTTGGGAAGCCTGTATAAAAAGATAAAATGTACAGTCTCACAACATTTTACCTAGTTTATATGTAGATTACTAAAGCAATCTCCTGAAAAGTCCACTTAAAAAAGGCAACACTGATTAATATGAATGACAAAAAAAAAAAAAAAAAAAGTCCTAGCTCTTTTAGCCCATAAACTTAGTATCTGAGGCAAAATTAAAAAAATAAAATTCTGGCCCATTTACTTCATCAAATGTATGTTTCCTTCAAGCAAATGCAATTTGGTCCAGAAACCCTGAGATGCAGGCTCCCCTCTCCCCAGCCCCCAAATTGCTAACTGTCAAATTAATTCAATTTTCCATCTAGCAAAATATATTTCAGAGTTTTTCACCCACATTTGTGAAGATGGATGGAAGTGCTCACATATTTCACACTGTGTTCTCCGGCAAACACTAGGCTTCACTGCATGCAAAAAGTCTTAACGCTGGATACACATCCCTAAATCCCACATACTGGCTTTATAGTGTGGATTCAGCTTCTGGACAGACACGTGGCCACATCCCTGTATATTTATTCTAATCGAGAGACAAAAGGCCTTCTGTAGAACGGATCCCCACTCTGTGCATTTACGTGTGAGTCACATCTGAAAATGACTGCAATGCCATTTTAAAATTTAAAAAGAAAAACATTTAAAATGAGCAAATATTTCTCATAGGTGTTACTTACTTGGATTTTGAGGAAAAAGAGTACAGCTTTTGCAGTGGATTATTTCTTTGACAACAGCCACTTCTGTTGGTGGTGGGGGAGGTACCAGTCCAAGGCCTGGTATCATTGGGTTAATGGGGGTGATTCCAGTCATCATGTTGAGGCTTGGATCAAAGCCTGGGACACAGATTGAGTCTGTAAAGCATACAAGATAACATTTTGACTGGAGATTAAATCCATTTTTGTTGTTGTTTTTGCCATTTTCCTGCAGATTATTTGACTTTATACTTTCCATTTTTCAGGAATTTCTCCTGGCATAAGATGTAATATTATAGAAAGCTATGCCAGAAGGGTACAGAGAAAAAAAAAGGAGAAGATGAACATTAAACTACATGAAAAGGAAATTATATTACTTAAAATATTAACATGGCAGAAAGAACACAGCATATTAAAATGTAAAAGCATGCACCATGAAGCTTCACTATTACTGTGAATGCAATTTTCTATTTCCTAATGTTGGTGTATTGTTTATACCACCTTATGACCCAGAATATGGGAAGAATATCATTTAACATTGAAGTGCTCTGTGAATCTAATTATCAACGTGGTTTCATCAAAAGAGCCTTCTTACCCAAGTGACCTAGATTTAGGAAAGTTCAATTTATATGTGCATACTTTATAATGATGTATTCAGGTCCCACCTAACCTATTTCCCCCGGAATAAAAAAAAAAAAAGCAAAACAAAGAGTGATTACAATTACTATGGCTGGGTTAGATACATGCAGGCATAAAATTAGCTATATACATTTCTGGTTTCTATTGAATAATTGCACTTTCTTCCTATAATTTAGTCAACAAATAATTGACCCACCCTTTTGAAATCTTTATGTCCTGTATTAAACACATACACACACACACACACACACACACAAAGTTGAAAATAGGAAGTGTGCAAAACAAATGGGTTTTCCAGCTTTTTTTTTTTTTAGTGTGATAATGAAGCAAGTGATTTCAAAGGTGGCATACAGACACTAATAAGTAAGACCTTTCTAACAGCAGGGGCTATGAAAATACTGTACTGAGTAGCCACAAGGGGATCCCGTTCACGAGGGTTTCCCTGTTGGCAGAAAACAGTCTCATGGGTGACATGAAAATGTTCCCAGGTAGACAGGCCAGGATAGACCATGGTGCCCTCCTCTACTCTGCAAGGATGAAACTTCCTTCTTGTCTCATACCATCCTATCTTCTTCTCCCTCCTCATCTTACATCACTTCCAGTCTTCCTTCCTGCCCGCCACCCCTACCCCCCACAACCCCTTTGTACAGTTCTTCTGTACAGCCTGTGCCTTAGGCCTCCGCATGGCCTCACTCTTCGCTTACCTGTGCTGAAAGGCTGGAGGAGCCCAGAAGCAGATGTAAGAATAACCACACCCTTTGTTTACTAAGAAGCTCCAGAGAATACAGAAGGTCTAGCAAAAACGTTTCCTTTCTGGGAAAAGGTTTACAGATTCCGCCAGCTACTTTGGACATTTCCACTCCTCCTCTGGGCTGAACAGAATAAACAATGTGATTCTGACCTATAACCCCAAGAGGACTGCTGTCTCATTTATTAAAAACTCCATTTAATTTCATAGTGTATCAATGTGACTTCCGTAAAAGGAGGATTTTTTTTTAAAAAGGAAAGAGCCCTAAATATAAATGACAAATAAGCATTTTCTTTCTAAGTAGTCACCCTGACATTCTAGGTACTTCTTCTACAATTATGGATCTCAGTGTCTTCATCTGTAATATGGGACTGTTTGACTGGATTATCTCTTGGACTGCTAGAATTCCAAGACTCCAGGATTCCATGCTGATGTTGCTCAGAACAAACTGACACACGAAAGACATAAAGTTTTATAAGTGACAGAGATGACTCTGTTTATTCTGTCAATCATCAGAGAGTTTCACAAGTATGATCCCCATTTTACAGAAAACAAAGTAAGGCTTAAAGTGCTTAAGTAAAACTCCTAACATTCCAAATCAAACAGATGGCAGAGTCAGCATGAGGGCCCAGGTCTTTGCCTCAGTATTTAAACATGTATTAAATGTGACTATTTCAAAGTTTCCATCTAGAATGACCCAACCTGATTATTCATCTAATACATGCCACTACTTCTTAAAATGTACTTTACCCTTAAAAAAATCAAGATGGGTCCTGCCGATCAATTCTAAAGAAGATCCAGAACAGAATGGTTTTCAACATCATCATCATTAAAATAACATATTGGCCTCCAAGGTGAATATACTAGAAAAAGAAATATTGGCAATGGGAATATTGGCATGCTTTTGCTTTTATTTAATCTCATTCCGTACATCGGCTTCATCTGTTTCTTTCCTGGCCTGGCCCTCGCTATTATTTGCCAACACAGGATGATTTAAGGCTGAAACCACTCAGGACTGCAAACCCTGAAATGAGAGCCCTGTGAATTATAATCAGCAGATGTTTCCCACAAATGAGAAGAGAAGTCTAGTGCTTGCATTCTCTTTAGTTGTTAACAGACTTCTGTTTTCTTTCTGAAGGCTAAGTAAATAAATACATGTCCAGAAATGGGGACAGAAGATACCACTCTTGTACAACGTATTTTAATATACAGCAAGAGTTGCTTTGTTTTTTTCTGAGACGTCAGTATGAGGAGACTATGAGGTTTAATGAAATCTGCATGGCAAGTGCAGTAGCTTGAAAAGAGCTTAGAAAGGAATCAACACATAAATTATGTTGGACCCGAAAGGATTGGAGATTCAGTATTTGAGAGGAGAAAGTAAGGAAGGATTAGACTTTAAGAAAAGAAAAAGAACCCATTACTTTTTTAACAATATATGTACAGATGGAAGTTGTTTTCTCTAACAGCACAAGAGCATATGATGTACTCGCTCGTTAAAGCAAACACACAAACTGAAAATCGAGGAAGACACAAACACAGGAAGACAAAGGGGAGAAGGCAGCGCAACCCGAAGAGTCAGTTCCATGCCCTGTTAGGAAAAGCCGCCCCTGTGAGCTTCAGAGATAATGAGTTGTAATTCTACTCAGCGCAAAGAGGAGGACTGCTTAAATCACAGCAAGAAAGAATCCAATTACGTATACAGTAGAACTTTATTATCAAAACTGTACTGAAACGACAGGAAGGAAGGTTATTCATCGCAGACCTAGGCCCTGTCTGGCTCCTCCCTGTGTTGCCGGCTCCAAGCAGAGAGTGGCCACAGCCAAGGCTCGGCAAAGGTTTCTTTTCGGTTGTCTGTTCCCAATTGGACGAGATGAAAACAAACAAACAAAAATCGTGTTTACTGATTCACAGGCCAGTGTTTTATCAATTGGATGAGCATTTTTCAGAAGGCAGGTTGGGGCTTTGTGTTCAGGATTTCAGAGGCATGGCAGTTGAATTAATTAAAGCACTCATTCATTTGAATTAAAGCATTCATTCAGCATTTCCTGGGCACGTACGACTGCCAGGATCCGGAGTTACAGAGGTAACAGTAGTAAGTTCCCCACTTGAGTTTGAGGAGAGGATAAAGGATGGGAACCAAACTCAGCAAAAGAATCAGGACACATGAGCTGAGGCTCAGAGGACACAGAGAGAGTCCAGGAAGGGAATTGCTGGGAGAGAGCCTGGTAGGCCTGGGGAATTCCAAACAATTTTTCATGGCTTTTTCATGGTGTGCATCTGGCAGTGTGGCCACAATGTCTGGAGAGTCTGCAGGAATTAGATCAGATCAGAGGGACCCTGCTGTTCAAGCTAGTGAGTTTCAACTTTGCTCTCCCTGGAACTCAGAGTCAGAGATGCACCCAGCCAGGCTCCCGGTGCCTGGGCCGCCCTTCCTCACTCCTTCTCTCTTTGTCTGCTGCCCGCTAGCCATGGCTTGCTCCTTTTCTGCCCTTTCTAGTCAATGCCTCAGTTAAGAGTCTCATATTTGAGATGAGAACTTGATTTCATTTGAAAGAAAGGCAGTTGAGGCCTCTTGCCAGGCAAGGCTGGGCATACTAACCAGGTTAGGTGTGGGCAGGGAGAAGGGACAGAGAGAAGTTGTCAGTACTAGGAACAAGTCTGGTCTGGAAGGAAGAACATAGTGTTTTAAGAAAATAGTAAGAGAAAGAGGGGGTAATCAGGCTAAATGGTTGCATTACAGGTGTAGTCCTGGGCTGAGGGTGTCCTGACAAAGTGGCTGAACACAGAGATTATTAGCAGCAGATAAAACACAGGTCCAGGTGGGGCAGCTGCCCAGAGGACTCTGTCTACAGGTCACAGGGCCTGCACCCCCTGGTCCAGGGTTCAGACCCAGCCCAGGGGAAATAAAGTTTGCAGGAACATCATGGAGTCACAAGTTGAGAAATACTAGGCCAACTGGAAGGTTACCTAAGCCAGGATTCAGGCAGGAGAAGCAAGACAGGATCCAGACAACAAAATAGAAGCCTAGGGTTTGGGGAAGGAGATAGACCCCTCAGTTATCAGACACGGAGCACAGGTCACAGCCTGACCAGCATAAAGCCTGCTTGGATGCTGAGTCTTAGAATGCAGGGCTCCAGAGCCCCCTTCCTCTTGCCTGACACCAGATGGACCATCAAGTCCAGGGACAGAGTGTGTGGGGCCACGTCCCAGGACTTGCGCAGGGCACAGAGACAGGCTGGAAGCGCTCTAACAAACATACAATTGTGCTGCTTCTTTTTCCAGAATTGCTGGGTTAAAATTACTGACCTATCATCACTCTGCAGAGAAGCCATGTGATACATGAGGACATTCTGTTTACCAGAAGTTTCCAGTGGAGAAACTTTTTCAGAAGTCTCCTATTGCAATTGACAAGTCTTGTTGTTCTATAATGTCATTAAATTTGTGAACTATTGAAGTAATGCTCTTTTTCATTCCATGTTTTCTTTTTTCAAGCATTCTTTAAAAACTGTTTTGTGAACAGCAGAGGAAAAGTGAACATTTAGAAATGGTGATCTTAAAGTCAAGGGATCTGGCACAGCTGGATGACCTAAGGCTGACCAGCTTTTTTTTTTTTTTTTTTTTTGACACGAGTCTTGCACTGTCAACCAGGCTGGCGTGCAATGGCACAATCTCAGCTCACTGCAAGCTCTGCCTCCCGGGTTCATGCCATTCTCTTGCCTGAGCCTCCTGAGTAGCTGGGACTACAGGCACCCGCCACCATGCCTGGCTAATTTTTTTTGTATTTTTAGTAGAGACGGAGTTTCACTGTGTTAGCCAGGATGGTCTCGATCTCCTGACCTCGTGATCCGCCCACCTCGGCCTCCCAAAGTGCTGGGATTATAGGCGTGAGCCACTGCACCTGGCCGGCTGACTGGCTTTTTAACCTCCCTGGGTTTCAGTGTCTTCACCAGGGGAAGGAGAACGTGAATACTAGATAGACATACTGGTCTTCATGGTTATCCAAGAAGAACACCTGGGTGAAGGCAGTATATCAAAGTGTGGAGACTTCAAGTCTGCAGTCATGCATTGGCTGTATGACTTTGGGAAATTCAACTAATCATTCTAAGCCTCATTTATAATATCTGTAAAATAAAGAGAATAATATTTACCTTTTAATGTTCTTGTGAGGATTAAATGGGATTAATAAAACAAAACCAAAGTGTTCAGCATAATGTCCAGCACATGGTAAATACTCAATAAATGGTAGCAATTACATACAGGATTAATAAATATGTTAATATTGTATAGAATATTTACATAACCTTATATAAATATGTTAGTAACATAGCAGACACACAATCATAATGATGATTAAAAAGTCTTTCATTTGACAAACATATGAGTGCCTACTAGGTGTGGAGTGTTTTGCTAGGTACTCTGCATTCAAAGACATTGCAATGTCCTTCCTTCACAGATGTGGAAATCTAGTGACTGAAACAACTTAGCAGAAAATACCAATACAGTAATGACACTTATTTTGAGACATTTAAATAAAGCGTGCAATGAAAACACTGAAAAGGGGACATCTAAACCAGTCTGGGGATAGGGTTTGTAAGAGTTGACTTGTGTCCCCCCAAAAGATACGTTAAAAGTCTTAATCCCCCATACCTATGAATGTGACTTTATTTAGAAATACTGTGTTTGCAGAGGTAATCAAGATAAGATTAGGTCATACTGCATTAGGATAGGCATGATCTAATATGACTGCTGCCCTTATAAGATGAGGAGAAAAGACACAGACACATAGGGAGAATGCAATGCGATCACCGGAGAGATGCACCTGCAAGTCAAGGATCACCCAGGATAGCCGGCAAACACCAGAAGCTAAGAGAAAGACATGAAACAGATTCTTCCCTGCATCCTCCAGCGAGAACAAGGCCCTGCCAACAGCTTAATTTCAGACTTTTGGCCCCCAGAACTGCAAGACAATACGTTTCTGTTATTTTAAGCCACCCAGTTTGTGGTAGTTTGATATAGCAGCCCTACCTAGAAAACAAATGGGGTTGAGGGTGGGGGTGGGGTGGGTGCCGGGGGAGTGTCAGGGAAGGAATCCCGGAGGGAGTGACAGCTGACCAGGTTCTTGAAAAGGATGACATCTGTATATGCAATGGGCATGTAAAAAGGTATCCCCAAAACACACTTATTGGGATCATAAATACAAAGATATTTCTAAATGTTCTCTTAGGAGAAATGTTCAAAACCAGTCCCCTGGAAGCAGAATAGCTCTTAGGTTTTCCCTTTGTGAAATAAACTCTGAAGACGGTTACATATTTGTTAAGAACAAATTAACCACACAGATTATGTTAACATAACAGAATACTTTATGAGTGAATGCCTACAAACTAGATCTTTAAGAAAGTGAAATTGAAAATGCTTTTGTAATCTTTCCAAAGAGTTTCAAAGGCAGTGAGGTATGTTTTTCATTTAAACCTAAGATGTATATCCAGAGTGAGTTCCTGGTGCCCTGCCGTGCACACTTTATAAACAAAGACTTAATTCCATCAATAAAACCCTCTGTCTCCTTTGACCAGGATGCAACACTGGCAGAACTGAGTAATGCAGCCGTCAACAGCTATTCTAAGTATTGTTGACTTGGGTGAGGAGATTTGTGTCCATGTTTGAAAATATGACATGACATGAAGCAAAGAGAATTTCAAAACTGACCAAAGCTGGTACGGAGAAAAACTGACTGCTCAAAGAACTCCATCAGATCTTTCCAGCAATCTGTGCATGGAGCATGCACTTGAAAAGCAAGTGTGTTTTGAGTGAGCAGGAGGTAAGGGCTCATCAAAGGTTCTGTAAAATTCACTCACACTGTGGGCCAGGAATTCAAGGGCAGAGCGGTTTCTGTGCAGAGGACTGGGTTGACACAGTCAGAGCAAGCTGCTCCATGTTTTCTGGACCTGCTGAAACACACTCTTAAAGACACAGTGGGCCTCACAGCTGAGCCATGAAAACCATGCTGGCATATGACAACCAGGTGTGGAGGGGTTCATTTTGACAAGCAGGCAACGGACACTGGCCCTAACCAAAGATTAGGAAATTCCAAAGCTGAAAGCAACCTGGGCATTACCTAGTCCTACCGTCTTGATTTAGAGATGAGAAAATGGATGCCCAGAGAAGTGAAGTGATTTGCCCAAAGTTACACAGCTAGTTAAGAGGAGAGCTGGAATTAGAATCAAGAGTCCTGCCGCTTCTTCACCGTGCACCTGAGTTCTCTGTTTCTCCAGCATGCCTTCCTTTGGATGCCTCTAGTGACACTGCACTCACTAGCTCCTGACATTGCCCATTCCTTTTTTTAACAGTTTTCAAAGTGAGAAATTTATCCCTAATATGTTGACTTCGGACCTGATAACCTGTAGTTAAATCCATTGTCTTTATTCAGTACTCCTGGGTTCCTGTAACAAGTCTGATTCTCTTTCCCACTGTTCCTGGTCAAATCCATAAAGAAAGCTCACAATAATACCTGACTCTTCTCCCATTCAGCCTCAGCACCCTCTTCCTTCAGTCCTTCCATGAACTAAAATCCACCTTTTCTGACATCTAAAAATTCTAAAAATCCACCTTTTCTGACGTCCAGGGTTATCCACAGAAAGAGGCCAGGAAGAAGCTGATCAACCTATTAATGGTGGTCTCTATCTTTCTTAGTTCTGAACTTGTAAGTATATATTTTACTAAGTTGTTACGTTATGATTAAAAAGCAATGGTCATGTTTACTCCTTGCTTTGTGACAGGCCTGTGCTGAAAGCTTCATGTCATCTCATGTCATCTCTTTGGCAGTCCCATCACAAAGTTGACAAATGCTAAGTGACCTCATTCTACTAAAACACACACGTCTTGTCTCTCTGCAGAAAGATGCTCTCATGCAACTTTGCAGTTGACATTTTGAAACTAAATGAAGGATTTTGCATTTTCCATTCAATTTTCCAAAATCTGTCTTCTTAGTTCTCCTCCTGTCTTGAATTTCTCCTCCCTTGTCCTCAATAGCTATAATGGCTAGACAACCCTCTCTTAAAGTTCCTGTTCCTTCTAATTCACCAGCAAATTTCTTCCTGCAGGACAGATTCAGCCACAGAGGGCAAGAAGATCCTCGTGTTGCCACATTTGGAAGGTGAACCATTAGCTGCCTTCCTGGCAGATGCCTACTGGGGGTCTGGAGCTTGGAGGTGACACACGGAACATGTCCTCCTCCACTTCCTCACTCTGTCCAGGTAGTTGTTGCTTTGCTCTCACCACAGCATTATTTCTGTTCTTTCCCCTCTCTACCTTCACCCCTTGGTGTGTACCAGGTTCCCTGCACCCTCAGGTTTGTGAACTGTAGCATGTGCTTATAGAAATATCTTCTTGGGCCGGGCGCAGTGGCTCATGCCTGTAATCCCAGCACTTTGGGAGGCCGAGGCGGGTAGATCACGAGGTCCAGAGATCGAGACCATCCTGGCTAACACGGTGAAACCCCGTCTCTACTGAGAGTACAAAAAATTAGCCGGGCGTGGTGGCGGGCGCCTGTAGTCTCAGCTGCTCAGGAGGCTGAGGCAGGAGAATGGCATAAACCCAGGAGGCGGAGCTTGCAGTGAGCCGAGATTGCGCCACTGCACTCCAGCCTGGGCAACAGAGCGAGACTCTGTCTCAGAAAAAAAAAAAAAAAAAAAAGAAATATCTTCTTAAGCAAATCTTCTTAGACTCCTTCCCCAACACTGATTTCTTCTGAATCCTCTGTTGTAAATTTCCAGTTTTAAGGGCCATTGCCAGGTCTCAGGGATGCACATGGGGTTACTGTCAATTCCTTAGGCTGCAGGCTCATGTGTACCAAGTTATTTTCCCTGCTCCCTCTCACTTGTTTCTCCATCTTGTCTGAATGTACTCCACAGCAAACTGCTTACAGGATTCTAGGCATCTGTCCTACTCTACTCCTCTTAGACACTTTTGGGTTAAGTAACTTTAGGGCTTGGTTGTTTCTTTTAATGGCACCACTCCTTCCCTCAGTCCTGGTTTAAAACCTCTATAGGTAACCACGTCTAGTGACCTGCCAAACCCTTTCAGATGGAGCCACCTTAGAAAGGATTTCTATATCATTGTCTTTTTTGTTCCCATTGCTAATTTAGGTCCTCATTAGCTCTCATCTGGAGTACTGCGAAAGACTTTCTGTCCCCATAAACTGTAGCTTCTATATCCCCCCGTCCCCACTCCCTTCTGCCCTTCCTCCCTCCACCTCCTCCCTGCATGCCCTTCTCACACCCCTGGAACTGGGATCAACCAGCGATGCACATGGGAGAACCATGAGAACAGGCCCTAATTGGGGCCTCTAAATTACTTCTTTCAGACTTCTTTTCATATCCCTATCTCATTAGCCGATGATTAATTTTCTTTCTGTACGATGTTATGTGACTTTGTACAGCAGGACTGTTATATAATGATAGGGAGGGAGAAAAGGACTGAATTGGCTCTTGGTGTTCTCTGCTTTGTCCTAGCTGACAAGCTCATGGTGCGGGAGCAGGCAGTAGGGGCAAAAAATTATTAAATCTTGAGAAATATTTCTGAACATTCAGTCAAGCCCCCTAAGAAGCCTTTAATTTTTATACATCTACTTCTATCTTTCTGAGGAGTGGGGACACTCCAAATATATGTTGAAAGACTAAATAAATTATAATTTCTTTCTGGCATTCAATGCCTCCTTGCTCTATAGAACTTTCTCTTTATTTGAAGTCAGGTAATAGCCTGGTGACACCATATAGATATAAAGCCCACTATAGACAGTATTTATAACAGCAGAGATGGTAATTCACAGCATGTAAATGTCTTTATAGAAAACTTCCCTTTGAAACTTGCATCTTTCTGAGACAATATGCAAGTGTTAACCTTTTGATTTTATTTATCAACCTTCATTTCTGTTTACAAAGGCATGTGAGAGATAGGTAACGTCTCATAAATTTTAAAAAGAACAAAGAAAAACATTCAATATTTAGTTTCAGAGAAAACATTCACATCATATTATTTTAAACAATTTATGTAGGTTTCAATTTAAACTTACTGCTTGAAGGGACTGAAACAACACAGAACTGGTCTCTTTAAATAATATCAGTATATAGCTGTAGACTGGGAAAGACAAAAATAGACCCTGTTTTAAAGGTAAACACATCATGAATATTCCTAAAGGGAACTGCAAATTGTGTGTGGTTTGTAAATCATAGACTGATCTAATATTAATTTAATTTTTCTACTAGACTGTGTGGGCAAGGAGAACAGGTAACATAACTATCACTTATCTCAGGGTCCAACATTGCCCTTGGCATATAGTATCCTCTTCAACAAGTATCAGTTAAATGAACGAAAGAAATTATAAAATTTACAGAATTTACAGAGTTCATCCTAAAGAGACAAGACAAAGTAGTATTTGGTTGTTGAATCCACAATGTCACAGCATAAATTCATATATGATTCTAAGCAAATGACATGTGGTATTCTTTCTATTTGTCTTATTAAGTGAATAGTAAGAGCCATAAGGGTTCTTGTTAGTAATTCCTTTATTATAGTTGGAAAATTATGGTGATGATGACTTACATTTCACAGATAATGAGGCTAAGAGGCACAAGGTATTAGGGTGTGTTCACAGAATAAATGGACAGAATTGGTCTTTGAATGCTTGTTAATATGGCATCTGGAAGGCAGATCTCATGCTTCCCTTTCCTTCTAGCTACAAGAACCCAGACCTGAGATCAAAGGATAACACAGAGGGGCAGTAGGGTAAGTATAGTCTCATCTAAATCCACACAAGGTCATCTCATACCATTCAGCTTGGGAGTGCTTGAAAAATTCAGGACAGGAACAGGAACAGGAGAGGACATCATAATCCCATGCCTCAGGGGATACTACAACCTAACAGGAACATAACTGAAAAGCAAGCTAACCAAAACAAGTTTACAGAAGAGGCAAAAATAAAATTTCACTCATTTGCTATTAAAATTTTAAATAGGAAGCATAAACCATATGCAATAAACTCAATCTTCACTTCTATATTATGGTGAATTAGTGAATTAAGGGAAAAAGAGAAAATACAGGAACTGTAGATTCTGAGTAGAGATTAGAAATAAAAGGAAGAAATAAAGTTGAAGATGGAAGAAAGGAAGTAAGTCAGAGGGAGAGGCAGCAGCAGACAGATGGAGGGACCATCCGAGTTCTAGTTCAAGGGTAGACTAACAGAAACTGTGCCTCAGTTCTTCATCTGCAAAAAAAAGAACTAAAAAGAGTATTTACCCTGACAGCATTGTTCTGAGGATTAGTATTACGAATTAAAATATGTACAAGGCTTCAAAGAATACCTGGTACAGAGTAAGCACTCAACACATATTACTATCACTTTGATAAACATTACATCATTTGTGTGTGTGAGTGTATGCATGTGTATATCAGAGTGTATATGTGCTACAAGACTGCTTTCATGTCCTTCCTTTAAAAAAAAAAAAAAGCATATCCTACTTCTCGGTGGCTTTTTAAGTTCATGTTTTATTATCTGTCCTCACTTCTTTGGGTGGAAACCAGGAGGCCTTCTAGGAAAACAACTGAGGAGACAGTGCCATATAGTTTGTCTACAAAAGAAACTTCTCCAAGGGAAATCAGAAACCTCCCCTTCCTTCTCTCCCAGGACCTAAGATATTTTTCATGCCTGGAAATGAGAGTTGCAGCATTGGGAGCTGTTTCCTCTCTGCTTTTTCTGCCAGGAAGATTAGGTGTTGTACCCGACACACCAACTGCACTTGTTCATATGTTTGGCATACCCGCTTTCCCCTTCAACTGAGTTTTCCCTTTGTAATTCTATTTTATTCATCCAAATGATTATATCTATTTTGAGCTTTTTTACCCACACACATACACATACACACACGCGTGCATACACACACACACACACACGTGTCTTTTTAATAAATTAAAACTGAGCAGCACCAGACTTTTAAAAATACTTCATTACATCCGAGGCCCTGGACAGATTTACTTATTTACATGTTGTTTTGCATTTTAATTTAGAAAGCACCAATGCCAACCCATACTCCCCCATAGCTTGTCATTTCTGGCAACATCCTGAGTAATTCCAGGGGCGAATTTTTCAGAGAAGTAAGCTAAGAGGGAATAATTTAACTAACAAATTGCCATTTAAAACTAATTTATCCTTTTGAGCTGAGTGCAGTATACTTGGAGGAGCATTCCTTAATAACTTGTTTGGATAATGTTTTTCTCCACAGTGTTGATCCCTCAACATTAGAAACTCGGAGAGCTAATTTCTCACATGAAAAACATACCCCAAACTTTTCTTCTGGAAAGGTCAAGATCAAAAGCAGAGACTATCCCCCAGATTTTTCATTTTCTCCCTTCCCTCCCCCGCCCCTTCCTTTCCTTTCTTTCGCAGAAACTATCCCCCAGATTTTTCATTTTCTTTCTTTCCTTTCTTCCTCCCTCCCTCCCTCCCTTTCCTTCCTTCCTTCTTTTTTTTTTTTTTTTTTGGAAACAGGGTCTCATTCTGTCACCCAGGCTGGAGTGCAGCAGCTCCATCACAGCTCATTGCAGCCTCAACCTCCTGGGCTGGAGTGATTCTCCTGCCTCAGCCTCCCAAATAGCTGGGACTACAGGTGTGTGCCACCATACCTGGCTAATTTGTATATTTTTTGTAGAGATGGGGTTTCACCATGTTGCCCAGGTTGGTCTCAAAATCCTGGGCTCAAGTGATCCTCCTGCCTCAGCCTCCCAAATGTTGGGGTTATGGGCATGAGCCACTGTGCCCAGAAAGGATTTTTCATTTTCAATTAAGTATTTTCCGCCCAGTTGTAACTTCAAAGAACGTTAGGTACTTCATTCAGGGGTCTACATTTCATTCTTATTCACAGAAGCATCTAGTTTTGAATTGTTACTATGCTTTTATGCAGTGCTATATTTTCAAAATCCTTTTTTAGTCATTTAAAAAGCTGGTCCTCATTATATCTCCACAAGATTTTTCCCCCTCCACAGATGAAGAAGGAAGTTGAGGTTTGGCAGACTGAAGACATCTGCCCACAGTGTCACTGGAATCACAGGGAAATAGGCTGTGGTTCACGCTATCCTGCTGAGGATGAGAACCTACTTGTTTGTAGTCTCCAGGGTGGTAAAGAGCAGAGGGGGAGAAGCAGGACGCACAGTATTCAGGGTTTAGCTGAATGTCAAGTTCAGCTTCCTCATCTCAGATGTGAGGCTGCAACCTGCCTGCTTACTTCACATTGTTATTATGAGTGCCAAACTGTATGATGGACGTTTATGTGCCAGCAATTTACAAACAAGCAATCAACACACAAATGTAAATTATAGTCAGCATTTTTTCCTATTTTGGTGGCTTCTGAGACTCTACAATGGTGCCAAGTGCCCACCTCGTCCAGAAAGAGAATTCAATATATTCAGTGTATTACTGTGTTTTAACAAGTATACAGAAGTGTGACAGGTGAGAGGGAGAGAGGGAGAAAAAGAAGGGGGTGGGGGGGAGAGAGAGAGAGAGAGAGAGAGTGAGAGAGTGTGTCTACGTATGTGTGTATCCTCAATGCTTGCAATCCATGGTTCTCAGCAGAACTGTGCCATTCTCCATGTTAGGGTCAGCCAGTTTTTATAGTTGGAAAAATTGAGAAGCAGAGTGGCATACTGCCCTAGGTCCTTCTAAGATATTTGCTCATTCAACATGTATTAATTACATACAAGTTTGCTAGGCAAGACGCTGGGGGCATAGAGGTAAGTCAGGATCCCTGGCCCTAAGGTGCCCCCAGTCCCCAGTGATGCAGATACCTGGGCACATAGCTGTGTTAGAAAGTGGCAGTGTTATTAGCAAGGCACACAAAGTACCTATATCATCATCCTGAAAAGAGCCTGACCATACTCTGAATTGTATGTGGTCTTCCTCAGTGAAAGTATCTATTTAGCTAAGCCACTGTATCCCCAAAGCCAAGCACAGAGCATTTTGTAAATACATACCCAGGTCAGAGAGTGGCTACCCCATGGGCCCCAGCCACACTTTCAATAGCAGTCATTTTTCCTGCATTTATCAAAAGACAGTTTGGGGGCAGAGGATTGTTTGGTGTTGTATTATTTATCTTTATCTATATTATTATTTACCTTTCTCCTCTTCCTAACACAGGAACATTCCAGATCAGTAGGCCTCTTGCAAGCTGAGTCTATACCAAAAGTGCACACGTTGTGGAAGACTGAGGTTATAAAGGATAAATCTGTCACAGAGACAGAGTACAAGGGCTGGCTAATCTATATTTGCTTGTTGTAACTGAACAAGGAATTTACATTTGCCAGAATAGCAGAAAAGAAATATTAGCTTGGGCATTCATGCCCTTATTCAATTTTTTTTTTTACTATAACAAAAACAGATCTTCACATTTTTTCAAATACATTTGGTCAGTCAGTCAAAAGAATTTGAAAAGCATATCACAAGTATTTAACTTCCTTCTATCAGAGAGTGATGGGACAGAGACATGAGGGAAGTGAATCATTTCAGCATAAAGCTTTTGTTAAGCAGAGCTAAGTTAAACTGAACTAAAATAGAATAAATTGGATGTATGAAGTGTGCTTTATGGGAACTTATCCTGGGACCTCTTCTGTTCAGTGTCTTTTCTTGATGTCTTGAACAAAGATCGCTAAAATACACTCACTAAATAATCACCATCAACAAGTACTTGTGTTGAAGGCATGTCAGGTGCTAAGAACACAGAAAGGTTGAAGACAAGTGTTTAGGCTTCATGCTTCAAGAGGGACAGGAACTTTCAGAGTAAATTAAACTGACAAAAAAGTACTTTAAGTTATTGAAAACCTTGCTAAAATGAAATTAAAGAGCTGAAACTCTATCCAGAATTACATGACTGACACAGTCACAGTAGATTAGAACAGAAAGTCATACATGTAAGAGGTAAATCCTAATTCCACAGGATAATGTCAGAGAAATCAGGTCCTATAAAGCATCCCTCACACTGTTCCCCTTGGCCACCATCTGTCAAGAAATGGTACCAGGCCAGCTCTTGTTATTACCATAAGAAGCAGAGAGATACGAGTTGGGAGGATCCAGGTCAGATGGACTCCTACCAACCTCTTCCAACTGAAATCTGGGCACTTCTACCCTGGCCTCACCCCTCCACACCTTGCTTGGCTGGCCTGCCTTGCACTGGCCTCACCTGTGACCATGCACACCAGCTACCTCTTGGACAGACTTTATACCAGCCTGACCAGAAGGTTTTCTTAGCTATGATGCTCACTGCTCAATTTTTCCTTTTGTCCCTGCTATAGTTTGTATTATAAATTTCATGGTTAGAAATTTAAAGTTGCCCCACAACAGTCCCTGACTGTTGTGGGGTGGGGGGAGGGGGGAGGGACAGCATTAGGAGATATACCTAATGCTAAATGACGAGTGAATGGGTGCAGCACACCAACATGGCACATGGATACATATGTAACAAACCTGCACATTATGCACATGTACCCTAAAACCTAAAGTATAACAATAATAAAAAAAAAGAAATTTAATGTTGCCAAGCATTAAGAGGTGAGGCTTTTCAAAGGTGACTAGACTATGAGGGAGGTTATGCCCTCGTGAAAGGATTAATGCTTTTACCATGGGAGTGGATTAGTTACTGTAGGAGTGGGTTAGTTATTGTGAGAGCGGGCTCCTGATAAAAAGATAAGGTCAGTCCCCACTCTCTCTCTGTCTCACATGCTTACTTGCTTTTCTGCTTTCTACCATGGAATGATGCAACAAGAAGGCCCTCACCAGATGGCTGAGCAGATGCTGGCACCATGCCCTTGGACTTCCCAATCTCTAGAACCATGAGCCAAATAAATCTCTTTTCTTTATAAATTACCCAGTCTGTGGTACTCTGTTATAGCAGCATAATGAACTAAGATACTCCCCACCTCACATTTGTGATTGTTTTGGATCGCTTTCCCACCAACAAAACTCCTAGATATGATCCCTTTTTTTCTTGAGTGAATTACCCTCTGAGTAAAAATCTAGCTTTTGGGATGCCAGATGAATTGTGGAAGAAGGTATGGGAAAAGGTAGGGTAATTATTTTAACCAAGTATTATAGGCACCAGGCGAGGTGCTAGGCATTTTTGCATACCTTATTTTATTTTATCTTCAGGGCAACAATGCAAGGGAAGTTAAGATATGGAGAAAGTCAAGTGTCAGCTAGAAGCAGAAGAGTAGGAACTTACACTCAGGTCAGTTCTATTGCAAAGCTTTTTTTGTTTCACCAGGGCTGTCAATGATAAAACCCTAAATTGGATGGATTATAGGGTCTGGCCAGAACACAGGACAAGATGGACCTTTAGCTGGTAAACACCAGTATGGCCATATCACAGTTTTAGGCCGGCATCTGTTCTGCTTGGTCAGTGCCCAAGACCTATCATTTGTTAAATATTTAGGCATCATTGTTGCCCATATCAAAATGAAATGTTTGGCAAATATCAAATGTTTGACTTTTACTCTGGCAAGGAGAGAGTAACAGTGACTGGATATGTTCTCCCACCTGAAACAACTAAAAAGCCAGATAAAGTATATGAAACATGGTTTTCAGATACTGGGCATGAGGTAATGCAAGACAATGATTCATGAAAGAAGTAAAACAAACAAAGTGAGCCATATGATTGCCCCAGCTTATTGCCGGGAGAGTTTCCGGGCTATAGCACAGGGAAGAGGAACTCTGGAAAAGTCTGACAGTCTCCCCGAGTAAAGAAATAGTTGGTAGTTTAGGATGGCAGCTTAGAGTTCATAGGGTGAAGTACCAGAGAGAAGAGAATTGCACACATGTGTGCACACAAACACATCTCTCCTTGGAGATATAAAGCAAGTCTTGAGTTGAGAACTAATCAGTGTATGTGTGTGATAAAATTACACGAAGCTGAAGAAAGAAACACCCAAAAGGTTTAGAAGGAATAATCCATAAAGATTACAAAAGACTATTCTCATCAGTTAGAGTAGAAAAGCCTCATAATTCATGAGGTTATTGGGTGGAATACTCAGAATGGTATCACCTTTGTAGTAGGACAAAATTAGCCCTAGACAAAAGGCTGCCGTGATCTCTCATAACAAAACTTAAAAGCAAGCCTCAAAAGGTTCAACTGCTTCCCAGTAACTTAAATGGGTCCTAAAATAAACTTCACGGATATGAGAATACAAAAATACCCAGCACCTAACAAGGTAAAATTAACAATGTCTGGTAACTAATGAAAAATTACCAGGTATGACAGGATAATTCCAAAACCTCTGAATATATTATTTTACATGTCAAAGGAATTAAGGATACAGATGGCATTAAGACTGCTAATCAGCTAACTTTATGACAGATTATTCTGGATTATTGATGGGGGCACAATATAATCACAAGAGTCCTAAAAAGGGGAAGAGGGAGGCAGAAGAGAATGTTGGAGTAATTTGATGTATGAAGAATTCAACTATCCATTACCAGTTTTGAAGATGGAAGAGAGCAAAGAGCCAAAAAACATAGGCAACATCTAGAGGATGGAAAAGGCAAAAAAAGTAGATTCTCCTCTGGAGCCTCCAGAAAGAAATGCAGCCCCCATGACATCTTGATTTTAGCCCAGTGAGATTTGCATGAGATTTCCAACCTACAGTAGTACTACAAGATAATAAATTTGTGTTGTTTTTAAGCCACTAAGTTTGTGGCTACTTGTTATAGCAATAGTAAAAAATGAATAAAAAGAGAAATTACACACCAAGCATACAAAGAAGCAGGAAAATGTGACCAATAATAATGAGAAAAATAAAACAGTAGAACAAAAAAATAAATAACACATAGATGACAGAATTAGTAGACAAAAATATTAAATATTCATAACTGTGTTCCATGTGTTCAAGAAGGCAGAAGGAAGATTTAACATATTAAATAGATGGAAGATTTAAAAAAGACTCAAGAATGTACTTGTAGGGATGAGAAGTACAATGTATGAGATAAAAAATCTACTTTATGAAATTAACAGCAGATTAGATGATTTATTAAAAAAGTTAGTAAACTCAAAGAAAAGCAATAGAAACTATTCAAATGAAACATGGAGAAAAAAGACAACAACAAAATGAACAGAACATAAAAGGGCTGTGGGACAACTGCAAGGAGTCTAATATATTTGTGATTAAATTACTTGAAGAGGGTGGGGCAAGAACAAATATTTGAAGAAATAATGGCTGAAGATTATCCAAATTTGATGGAAACTATAAGCTCACAGATCTAAGAAACTCGAGAATAAAAGGCACAAGAAACATGAGGGCACATCATAACGAAGTTACTTAAAATCAATGATAAAGACAAACTCTTAAGAGCATCCAGGAAAAAAATACATATTACATACAGAGGAACTAAGATAAAAGTAAGAGTATATTTCTTGTTGGAAACAATGTAAGCCAGAAGACACAAAAATAACACCTTTAAAGAACTGAAATTAAAAAAAATCTTTTCTTTGACTTTTTCTTTACCCAGTGAAAGTATCTTTCAAAATGAAAGTGACAGAAAGACTTTTTCCGACATAATAAGCTGAAACAATCCATCACCAGCATATCTACACCATAAGAAATATTAAAAAGGAATTCCTATAGGCAGAGAAAAATGATGAGCTGTAAATCTTGATCTACACAATGGAATAAAGAATATCAGAAATGGCAAATATATGGTTGAATAAAAAAAAACAATTTTTTACTTATTTTTGAACTCTTTAAAAAATAATTGCCTGAAAAGAGCAAAAATACTAACAATGTATTTTGGGTTTATAATGTATGTAGAAGTAAAATATATTACAGCAAACATAATACAAGAGTATATAGTTCTTACACTATATATGAAGAGATAAGCCAACAAAGGAGATAAAATTGAAATCATAAAGATACTAAATCCAAAAGGTGGCAGGCAAATAGAAAATTGGAATAAAAAACAGAATAAATAAAATCAATTATTAAGATTGATTTTAACCCAATCACACTGATAATCATATTAAATATAAACAGTCTAAATAAATATCCAGTTAAAAGGCAGAGATCAATCCAATATATCAGATTGGATGTAAAAACTATATGCTACTTACAAGAAACTCACTTTTAATACAAAGTCATAAATAAGTTAAAAATAAAAGGACTGAAAAAAATACACCATGCTAACATTAATCAAAAGAAAGCTGGAAAGGGGGCATGCTAATATTAGGAAAAGTGAATTTCAGATAAAAAATATAATTATGGATAAATGAGTCATTTCATAATGATAAAGAGGTCAATTAGACAAGAAAATATAACAATCCCAAACATTTATTAACTGAACAACAGGACTTCAACATATATGAAATAAAAACTAATAAAATGGAAAGATGAAGTAGATGAATCCACAATTAACAGTCAGAAATTTCAACAACCCTCTCTTAATAATTGCTAGAACAAGTACACAGAAAATCAGTAAGGATATAAAAATTTAAATAATATCAACCAATTTGACCTGACATTTATGGAGTACTTCACCCAACAAAACCAGAAAACACATTCTTCTCAAGATTACATGGGTATATTTATCAAGATTGGCCCTATTCTGGGCATAAACCAAACCTTAATAAAATTACAAAAACATAAATCATATAAAGTATATTCTGAGACCACAATAGTATTAAAATATAAAATAATGATGAAAAATATCTAGAGAATCACCAAATAATTAGAAAATAAATAATGCCTTTCTGAATAGCCTATAGGTCAAACAAGAAGCCAAAAGGGAAATTTAGAAGTATTGTGAATTAAAATAAAAATTCATGATATGCAGCTAAAACAGTACTTTAAAAATGTTTAAGGCACTAAATGCTTATATTAGAATAGAAGAAAGGTCTTACATCAATGACCATGGCTTCTACCTTACAAAAAAAACCTTAAAAAAAAGGAGCAAAATGAGTCTGAAATAGCAGAAAAAAAAATTAAGAACAGGAATTACTGAAATAGAAAAACTATAGAGAAAATCAATGAAACCAAATGTTAGTTCTTTGTGAAGATCAATGAAATTGATAAGCCTCCAGCCAGCCTCAGGAAGGAAAGCAGAGAAGATACAAACTGCTAATATTAGACATAAGGAATGTAACATAACTACAGTTCCCATACATAAATATCAAGGTATATTACAAAATTGTATGTCAATAAATTTAACAACTTAGATGGAATAGATTTCTTGAAAAACACAAATTACCAAAGCTCATTGAAAGAAAAATAAATAATCTATATAGCCCTGTATCTATCAAAGAAGTAGACTTTGTAGTTACAATTATTGCCACAAGGAAACTTCATGCCCAGATGACTTTGCTAGAGAATCCTACTCTAGTAGAAGTTAAATATTAATGAAAAAATAATACTAATTCTACACAAACTCTTCCAGAAAATTAAAACGGGTATATCTTCCAATTTGCTTTATGATTCCAGCATTACTTTTGATACTTAAACCAGATAAAAACATTAGAAGAAAGAAAAACTATAGACAATATTCAGCATGAACTTAGATGCAAAATTCTAAACAAAATTTTAGCAAATTGAATATAGTATAATGAATAATACATCATGACTGAGTAGAGTTTATCCCAGAGATACAAGGTTGGTTTAACATTTAAAAAGTAATTCATGTAATTTACCAAAATAGTAGACTAAAAAAGAAAAACACACACACACGATCATCTCAATAGATGCAGAAAAAGCATCTGATGAAAATCTGACATCCATTCTCCTAGTAAACTAAAAATCAAAGGAAATTTCCTCAGTAAAGGTCATGTACTTTAAAACTACACATATGATCATACTTAAAATGGTATTTCTTCGTAAGGTCAGAAACAAGGCAAGGATATCCACTCTATTTCTATTCAGCCATCAAGATACATGACAACATGTGTGACTTTCAGAATAACTATACTGAGTGAAAGAAACCAGAAACTGAGTACATTCTATAGGTTTTATTTATATAAAATTCTAGAAAATGCAAAATAATTTGTAGAGACAGAAGATCAGTGGTTGTCTCAGGATGGGGATGAGTAAGAAAGGAGGTTTGAGTAGGAAGGAGGAAGAGATAACAAAGCAAATAGGAAATGTTTTGGTGTGGCTGATATGTCCATTATTTTGATTGTGATGATTTCACAAGTAGATATATGTGTCAAAACTTACAAAATTGTAGAATTTAAATATGTACAATTTATTGTATGTCAATTCATTAAAGCTATAAAATATAACAGATACTTTAGGTCATAGGTAAAAAGGAAAACACTACCACAGTGAACCCAGCTATATCCAGCCAAGGTCTTGGTTTCAACTAGGGAATGCATGATAGGAGGGCATGGTTGTCCTCCCTGGCATCAACTTAAAAGCATCAAATATGCATATATAAAGCTTTTTAGTTTCCTAACAAGAGATACTTAATAGATCTCAAATTAAACAAACACAGCCAGTTATATGCCAATTCTATAGGTTTAGAAGTCAACAAGCAGCATATTGGGGATTATGGATGAACTGAACAAAATCCAGTGTAAAACATGGTACTAGATCTCAAAGGGTTTTGAAGACTATAGATGATTTGGTAGAGTGATGCTAATTCTCACTCTCAACACAATAATCCAAGAGAGGAAATTTCTCCAAAATAACATAAAAATTTGCAGGGTTTTAGGTGTCATTGTATATCTGAATTTACTCCACAGAAATTCTTCTCCCAACTTGTTAAATTTCAAGACTTCTCCTTGGAGCCATGAGCAGAATAAGAAAAACACAGATGGCTCAACTTCATGGTAATAATGATTCAAGGCAAGCAAACCTTGAGCTGTTTATATTTCAGATTAAAATAGAATTGAGGAGAGAAACATCATCCTGGGTGCTGAAATGAATATTAAGATAAAGATAGTGTAAGTATTATTAATATTGCACTGTTATCATTTTGGGTTTGCAATCCATAGGAAATCCATGTATGCTTCTGTTTGCTTCTCTTAGAACTGGTATTTTAAATAAATTCTACATGCTCAATAAATAGGGTCTATTTACTCAAAGGCGACAGACCCCATGGTACTCTCCACAAAGACTTCCCTCATGGCCTCCTGCTGCTGCTGTTGTTTATAGGGCTGCAATTACAGAAAGGATTCTCAGCAAAACGAGCAATGACACCATTACCATCAACAGGAATTCTCCTGGCACTGTGGAGATTCTTCACTGAAAGAAATACAAAGCCAGTGTGTTGCTAGTAGAATGCATGAATTTGTTTGACAATGGCTTTCTCCTTCTGGACACCACCCTGCAGGTTAATGACTCTCAATTCTGAGCATCCTTCTTCTCTCCTTCCAGCAGGTGTTTTCATACCTTTCCAAGTTAAGTGTCCCAGAATGTAAAGGCTGCCACTACAGGGAGGCAGCAGGACACAATGCATGAGACTGATCGGCAGTGGAGCCGGACTGCCTGTGTTCACATCCCGGCTGCACCACTCACTAGCAGTGTGACTTCAAACAGATAACTTAGCTTCTCTGTGCCCTGGTGTGCTTATTCCTAAAAATGAAGTAATAACAGCACTGATTTCACTGGGTGAGGATTAGATAAGGACTGAGATGCTTAGAAAAATGCCTGTCACATACACAATAAATGCAAACAATTATTATTATTAACACAGCTTTGTTGACACAATAACATTTGTAGAGAATGAATGACAGCAGCTACTCTAAGCTGCCTCCTTATGGCAAGCACAGTAGGAACAAGAAATAGAAATACTTCCTCTAACAATGCAGCAAAATCTTCTAGGAGAGAGAACCATACAAGACCAGCCTATCAAATAACAATAATTATATTAATACCACCCATTACTGAGTACCTTCTACACACTGCAGTGTGTAAAATGCATCTATATATTATCTTATTCATTCCCATAACCCCATGAATTAGATGATATAACTTTCATTTTCCAGATAACGAAACTGTGACTCAGAGAAATTAAATAATTTCCCTCAGTTCGCGTGGCTGAGACAAATATTTCCGAATAGAACCACCTGGCTCTTAGCCAGGTTTTTCCACTATGCCATGCACCTTTTCAACCCAAAAGGTAGTGGTGTGTTCTGAGCAAAGCCATTCAGGAGAAAACAAACCTGTCAGGAGGCAGAGTTTCCAACAGCACACCCTCTTTGAAACTATTAAAAGGATAGTCTGAAGTACGGCTGGGTGAAACATAGTTTCCTTGTCACACCTGAACACAGAGATAGCAATCCTCATTGCTGGGTCATCTCTCAGTGGCAGGATAATATACTTGAAAGGAAGATCAGTTGTTTCTCGGTTTTTTCCTTGGCCCCTACTAGGTACCCTGATTCAAATAAGGCTGTTCACTGGTTACTTTCTCAGAGAAGGATATTGTGCAGAAAGCTCAGAGAAAAAAAAGTGTATGGTATGTTGGCATCATGGCACTACCGGAACTGGAAGGACTGTGGCACTAGTGGAAGGTGCCCTGCTTTCTGGATGGGAGGGAAAGGTTCTCTGATGCTTAAATCAGTCCTTTTTTATGCACATTTGGGATTTTTATAATTAAAAATTAAAAAGTAATTATCTATAAGCAGGAGAAAATTTTATCTTATAATATCAATAAGTAACTCTTAGAATACTCTCAAGATTAATTTTGAGAGGAAACTTACAATCATTAACTTTTATATTAAGTAACAATTCTATAAAAACACAACAGTCTAAATCAATTCAAACCTTAAAGTAAAAATGTTTGCAACATATATGACCTATTTTGTAAAGGGGCAGAATCCACAACAAAGAACCCTAGTAAATCAACAAGAAAAAAAGAAAATGTTTCAACAGATAATAAGTAAAAAACAAAAGGGAAATTTAAAAGAGAAGAAATAGATATGGTAAATTAAGATTTGGAAAAGTTCAAAAAAAGCAAGATATTTTTCACTCATTAGCAAATATTTAAAGAAACAATAATAGTAGTTTTGGTGAGAATTTGAGGGCTGGGCTAACAATATGTGTAGGTAGCATTCAAAAGGTACTTATTGACAGGAGAAAATTTTGCCATTTTTTCTTCACTGGTAAGAAAAAATGATAAACAACTATATATTTGGAATGATATCAAGTTTTTAGGATTAAACACATTTGTTTATACATTTGTAGAAAAAAGAAACTGGAAGGAAATACATCAAGATACCTGTAGTGGTTATTTCTGCATCTTCAAATTACAATTTTTTTCTTATTTATACCTTCGTGTATTCCAATTTTTATAATAAAATTATATTATTAAAACTTTCCTTGGGGTCGGGCATCGTGGCCCATACCTGTAATCCCAGCACTTTTGGAGGCCGAGGCGGGCAGATCACTTGAGGTCAGGAGTTTGAGACCAGCCTGGCCAACATGGGGAAACCCCATCTCTACTAAAAATACAAAAATTAGCTGGGTGTGGGAACCGGTGCCAGTAATCCCAGCTACTCTGGAGCCTGAGGCAGGAGAATCAGTTGAGCCTTGGAGGCAGGATGCAGTGAGCTGAGATTGTTCCACTGCATTCCAGCCTGGGCGACAGAGCAAGATTCTGTCTCAAAAACAAAGCAAACAAACAAAACTTTTGTTGGTACATTCTAGGTTCTTAAAAAAAACAAAAACAAACAAACAAAAAAACTCTTTCATGGAAAATGGAAGAGACAGAATTCATGTTACATATCCCTCTGTGTCCTTACAGGGACGTGCTGAGGATGTATGAAATTTCTTTGTAACAATGTCGTTTTCCCAAGAGCATTATTTAAGAAGAATGGACAGGTCTATGGGAAAATTTAACTTTACATAAAATGATTTTTAGGTCTAAAAAGTCTAGTTCAGCCTGGGAACACTCTTCTAGGATAAAGGACTGAAAAGAACACAAATCACAACATCATATTAAGGTTATTTTCCTAAGGAAATAACGTGTTTGATAGGGTGCTCCCCATTCAGTATATCTGTAAGTGAAGAAAGTCAGTTGAAACTAATGTTCACCAAAGACCACTTTTAGCCACCCATTGTTGACTTGGATGTCAAATGGTAAGCATTTTGTTCGAACAATTAAAAAATCAGAAATAAAATTACTTTTTGATATTAGAATCTAAATGGTCCAAGAATATGATTGTCTTTGGGATTCTTTTTGAGAAATTAATTTTGACATTTCACTCACTTTATAAATAGAAATTTCTTCTTGGATGTTTTCTTAAAATGTTTAGAATTGATGCTAACACACTTTAGGTTATTCATTGCAGCCAACTTTTGACCACAAGCTTTCAAATTCTGGAGTATAAATATCAAAACTTGACCGATAACATTATAGAAAAAAGCTAGTGGAACACCTTTAAAAAAATGGAATGTTGAAAAACAACTCCAATTAATTTAGAAATGGAAGAAGAAAATTATGTGAAAAGATTTGGAGTCCTCTAAAGCAAATGATTTATTGAAATATTTTTTCCCCCAGCAAGTATTAATTAAGTACCTTCCATATGTCAGGCATTGTTTCAGGAACTGGAGACACAACTTTGAACAGGACAGACTTGCTTCTTACTTTCTGGAAGCTTACCTCCTAGTGAGGATTGATAGACATAATCAAAAAGTAAAGAAAGAAGTTACTTTCAGATTGTGCTAAGTGCCACTTACAGGGATGTAGGAGAGTTACCTGGGGTGAGAGAGGAGGGACGAAGCCGTTTGGTTGGTTAAGATGGTCTGTCTGAAAAAGAACTTTTGAGTTCAGTTCCTAAAAATAAGGAGCTGGCCTGTGGTGGGAAGATATGGAGGAGGAGATTATAGGCAGAGGGAAGAGAGAGAGCAAAGGCCTGAGGGCAAGAGCAAGCCTAGCATGTTTCAGAACTAAAAGGAGGCCAGTGTTGACAGGGCCCGGTGGGTAAGGGGTACAGTGACAGATGTGAGATCCAACAGGGGGCTTCCAAGGGCCTCCTCATCCCCACTACTCAACTGGATAACTACTGTCTTTTATGCCTATTGACTTTCTGCTTGAACAGTCATTTAAAAGTGTTGAAAAGTGAAAAAGAAAGGTTTAAAAATCTCTGTAAGTAGTTTTAATTTTATTCTGATTGCTAGATATATATAAACATACACATGCACACACACTTACATATACATAAACATATATATACATATATGCATACAAACATATCAGTATGTAAATGCACACATATATACATATATAAATACATATGTATATATACATACATAAGTACATATGTATATATACATATATAAACATAGATACGTATGTGAAAACAGACATATACATAACTGGTGCTTTTGAACATTTGACAAGGATTCATACTAGAGAATCAGTGGCATAGAAATCGCAGTATAGGAGGTAAAATTGGATATTAATGTTTGGAAGTACTTCAGACTGCTCAGGAAAAGTTAACCATAGGTGGGTGGAAGCTTTTCCCCAGCTGGAGAAGCTCAGTATGTCAATGAAACCGGAGGTTACTAATAAAAACACATGAATGACATGAACAGGTTTATTCTGAAAATAGCAGAGTTGGAAAATGCTAACATTAGAGACAGAGTCAGTAACAACAATGAAGCCTGCCAGATTGATGTCACTTAAGAGACATGATCTAAATAGAAAGAAACTCAACCCATTGCATGAGGATGCTTATTTTGTTTGAAGAGAAATTTATCTTGCTCAGTGGAATAAGCCAGAAGACTAAACAGGAAAAGACCATTAGGGAAAGATACCTAAAAAGCAAATCAGAACAATATGAAAAAAATAATATCTGAAAGCAACCTATATTAATAAATTTGGTTTGCCTGTTCAGAGTTCTAAAAATGACTTGTGAGGAGAGAGTACAGTGTTTCTTTGTACTCCATTACTCTTTGGGGTAAAACCTGTTTGACAAGGAACTCAGTTCAACATGACTGACAGTATTAATTATGCACCTATATGTGGCTAGCACTGTACTAGGAAGTGTCTCTGCTCATAAACAGTGAAACCTACTAAAGAGAAAAGGCATGATGTTCACACCACCTGGGATGTGGAGTATATCCATTTCACAAAATCCTATCAGCAGAGCAAATAATGGGAATAAATTGACTACAGGCCAGGGTCAAATCCTATGGTAAAAGCAGTAACTGCCTTTGGGTGGGTAGGAGAGAGCATCTCTGAAATTGGCCAGAGCTACCAGGGAAGGCTATTAGAATGAAGTGGGACTTGAGGCTGCCCTTGGAGGAGCTGGTAAAATTTTGATAGGTGGAGAGGCAGAGGAAGGTGTCTCTGAATCATTAACAGCTGAACAAGAGCTGTTCAATCTTACCCAACTGTGAGCCTGGAAATACTGCCTAATTATTAACTAGCAGGTGAAAAGAACAGAAAACAAACCACTAGTGCCACTGCCAGGCTTCCATCTGGCTGTGGTATCATTAGGAGGCCCTTATAGTTCTTGGGCAATAAGAAGGCAGCATCTTTTACTAAATTGACAAAATTAACTTACTAAATAACAAAAGTAATTTTAATTACACCCAGATTTAGCAGGGAAACTAAATAGCAAACATTCAAGTAAATGTCTCTGTTGATAAGAATATAACTAGAAAAATTCTTTTGGAAGTAATTTTGTGATGTCTCAAGAGTAACTAAATGACCATGTCATCTGTTGACCTGGCAACTGACCTTAAATAAATAGTCCAAATGGGAAATAAAAAGTCAAAGATACTAACTGCACAGTTATTGATACTATCGAAAAACTGGGAACAGCTCAAAGACTACCAACAGAGTAGTCAAAGTAATAGAAATAGATGTGTGATATCATTCACCCATGGAGTTAGTAAAAGTTAAAATTATTTTAAATAGCCCCTATTGGTGTGAGTGTAAAATGGGTTTAAATTTTATACAGGGCAATTTTGGAAATATCAAAATTTAAAATATGCATTCCTCTGAATCAGCTCCAGAAATGCTGAGAAGGGATCAACAGTTAAAATACTTAATCCACGTAGAGGGCTTTACTGACTCCAAAACATCTCCTTATTTCCTTTTTTAAAAATGACATTATCCACAATACATATGATCTTTGAAAGAAAAGGAAGAAAGAAAGATAGATATTATTGATATTCCCATTTTCTAATGAGGAAACTAAAGGTCAAAGAGGTAAAGGAATTTAACTTCCCCTAGACCTAAGTTCAGATGCCTGAAAAATCATGATGCAACTGGTTAGAATTTCACAAGGCTAAATACAGTCATCTTGTTTAAGGTGAAAATATATCTTTATTTAGACATAGAACCCCGTTTCATGGAGCCAAGCCAGTAGGGTCTAGGGAAACAATGGCTGTCCTATTTTTCCCTGGAGATGATAACACTGTTTCTACTACGCTTGACAGAGGGGGAAAAGGGGAGAACAAAAAAAATTTTTTGGTCTTCTGACCTAGCTTGTGTGAAAGAACAAATAAAAATAACTTATGCGCAAATATAAGATACAGTGTGAGTGCTGAAAACGAGGTAAGGATTATGAGAGGTCTATTATTTACATGTGTCGTGTATACTTGGAGAGCACGTTTGAATGGGGGAGGTGCGGCATTATTTCACAGCAGGAGAAATAATCATTCTCATCATTTCTAAAAGCCATGCAGCCTTCAGTCAGTTTCACAATAATCAATTAATTAGCCAAAGTAAATATTTAGAATGAGTTAAGGCACAAAGATATGAAATCATGGCATATAAATGAGCTTTAGACATGTAAACTGACTCTTTAGGAGGAGAAATTACTCAAAAGGGAGAAGTGGTATTGCACCAGATGGCTGTGTCTAATAATAACTTCAATGGACAAATGATACTTGTTTAATTATTTATCAAGGAGAATGCCTACAAAAATTTAGTAAGTTTATAAAATTTTTGGCAAGTACAAGACTGTGTCAGCCAATAATGCATTTTGAGTTTAAAATGCTGCCTCTTGGTGGCTTATTATAATACTTAATCCTAGACCAAGGATTCACCATTTTTCTGTCTCAGTTTCACCATCTATATTAAGAACTGCAAAACCTTTACCCAAATCAAGGAGTTTGGGACTCTTTAGGACTTTACTTTTTATATTAACCCCTGAATCAAATACTTCTTCCTACTTAAACAATTTCCAAAAGTGTACCATCACATCCTAATTGTCTTACTTTTGTGCCATTGCCATTTCCCCCTTAAGTTACCTCCCAATCTATCTGCCTGACTTCTAGACAAATAACTTCAAACAGTTGTCTATAGAAGGTTTCTAGTTTTCTTTTTCATTTCTCATTATTCTCTTTCATTTCTTTCTCCCTCCCTCCCTTCCCTTTTATGGTTTTGTTTTTGCTTTTTGAAAGAGGGCCAATTTAAAAACAAAATGAAAAATAGCACATCCATTACTATCTGAAGGCACTGGCTGCTACGAATCCCTTTTCTTTGTGCAGCCCTTTTGGCTTTTTGCAAGACCTCCCTATGTACCATCTCACCCGTTCCTTATGATATTGTTCAACCTTTAGCCCACCAACCTGCTTTCTATCCCCACAGCTCCACCAAAATGGCCCTTGTGAAGGTCACCAATGACCCCGGCCCCCATTGCAGTCTTTTAACTTTGCCCCTCAGAAGAAATCAATCATGCTGGCTACTACTTGGCTGAATATGTGACTTGGATTCCATAACGTTGCACACTTCTGTTTTTCTTCTAATTTTCTGACTACTCATTTCTTCTCAACCCCCTTTGCTGGCTTATCACCTTCTTCCTAAACTATAACTGCTGGAAGTTTTCAAAGCCTACTGCTGTTCCCTCTATTCTCTTTATGCCATTTCCCTCATGCCCATGCTGCCAGTCATGCTGATGAACACAGATCTCTCTGGATGTGATTATCTCTGGCCCACCCATCTCTTACTCCAGACCCATATATCTCTGTGTCTACTCAATATCACCACTTAGATTTCCCACAGGAGCTCCAACCCGGGAGGTACCAATCTGAGTGCATGATTTCTTCCTCTATTTGTTCCTCCTGTGTTTCTCACTTCATAAACCCCATTTACCCAGTTGCTTAAGCTAGTAACTTGGCATTCATCTTGATTCTCTCTCTCTCACTCCCCTGTCATCTAATCCATCACAAAATCCTAAGTCTTCTACCTCAAAATCTTATCCCAATTTGCCCTTATCTCTCCAACTTCACTATCATGCCCCAAGTCAAAGCCCTACTCACCTGGGACCCACACATGTGTGGCCTCTTAACTGATTCTCTTGCTTCTATTCCTACCCCACTTCCCAAATCCATTCTCTTTTAACATTAAATTCAATCACGGAATCCCTCTGTTTCAGGGAATGAATAAATAAATCACCTTCAATCAGTTAATTTTAGAATTAAGATCAAACTCTTTCCCAGGACCTGCAGGGCCTCTAACAACCACTTTGAGCTCTTCACATAACCAGTTCCACCTCAACCACCAAGCTGGTTGTCTAGGACTTCTCCAAGTGAGTCAAGCTCCTTCTGCCTCTGGGGTCCTCTTCTATGCTCTTCTTTCTCCACTTTCCAGAGCTGGCTCCTTCTTATACCTCAGAATCTCAGCTTAAATTTAGTCTCCACAAAGACACTGTTCGTGGTTACCTGAAGATCCATGGTAAGTTCCCCCTTATGGTCTATTATTGCAGCATTATATTATTTCTTTTATAGTAATCATTACCATTTCTAATGATACGTTCATCAGTCAGTTTACTTGTTTACTACCTGTCTCCACAATCAGAATATGAGCTCCATGACAGCAGGAATAACTTTAGGTATTCACAATAAAAGATGGTTAATAAATATGGGAGTGAAGGAGGGATACTACCAAACTATGACATTAAAACTAGTATGAGGCCGAGTGCAGTGGCTCACGCCTATAATCCCAGCACTTTGGGAGGGCAAGGCAGGTGGATCCCCTGAGGTCAAGAATTCAAGACCAGCCTGGCCAATGTGGTGAAACCCCATCTCTACTAAAAATACAAAAAAAAAAAAAAAAATTAGCCAGGCGCAGTGGCAGGTGCCTGTAGTACCAGCTACTCAGGAGGCTGAGGCAGGAGAATCATTTGAACCCAGGAGGTGGAGGTTGCTGTGAGCCAAGATCACGCCGTTGCACTCCAGCCTAGGCAACAAGAGCTAAACTCCAGAGGAGGAATGTAATATTAATTCAAATACCCATTTTTTTCTTAAGAATAAAATTTTAGTTTCAATATTTTCTATATATTTTGGTTTCATGTTTATATACACATTTAAAATCATTAATATGTTTTTCTTTAAAAGCTACTGATTTCCTTATGAATTTGTTTTTTTCATTCAAAGTGTAAAATGAATGGCTCTCCTTAGAAATATTTTGAAGAAGTATGTTTGCTGTGTTCTGTTCTCTGTGTTCAGCCACGAGAAATTGGTGTGAGGCTGCTGGAGTGGGATGGGTCCCTATCCTGACAACTATAAGTCAGTATAAGAAAGTCTGAGGCAAAAGCAGGCAAAGCTCTGCAGGCATTTCTGATATTTTACATTAGTCATTAGAAATAATTCATATAAAAAAGGAAGATGACCAATAGTAAGAGAAAATAATGTGAAGCATTGTATTTTTTAATTGCTGCTCAAAGAGAGTTCATTTTCAGCCAAAACACAATAGTACTTCGCTCCTTTGGCTGGAAGTACAAGTGATTCCAAGAAACTTAAGTATTCTCAGAGCTACCTGCTATGGGTATTTAGGCCTAAGTCCTGATAAAAGGTAATCACAAGCTTTTAAGAAAGGTATTTTTAAATTTCTTCTTTTCAAATTGGAAAGAAAGTGGGCAAATGGTTTGTAGTGTTCTAATAAAATAGATTAAAGGGGCGAGAAATCACAGGCTAAAGATTTTTTTATTCAATACATATTTATTGAATACCAATGCATAACAAGAATGGTTCCGGGAGGCATAAGAAACACAAAGATAAATAAAATATAGTTCTTTCCATTAAGAGGCTCATCATTAGGCAGAACATACAGATTAGATAGATGGATGGATGGACTAATGACAGGTGGGTGGATAGATGGATGGGTGAATGGACAAACAGATACAGCATAAAGACAGGATGAATGATTAAGCATGGTCTTCTAGCACAAAGACAGTTACAAGAATTAAAAATGAAACAAGTTATAATTGAGACTCTATGAATGTAAAGAAATGAATGTGGTTCATTAATTTGATCCATATCTCAGTTGCCTTATTGATATGATTTGGATGTGTATCCCCTCCAAATCTCATGTCAAAATGTGATCTCCAGTGTTGGAGGTGGGGCCTGGTGGGAGGTGTTTGGGTCATGGGAGCTGATTCCTCATGGATGGCCCCTTCCTATGGTAATGAATGAGTTCACTCTGTTATTCACAGGAGAGTTGGTTGTTTAAAAGATCTTGGCACCACCTCCTCTCTATCTCTCTTGTTCCCTCTCTTGCTATGTGGGCATACCTACTGCTTTCTACCATGATTGTAAGCTTCCTGAGACCTCATCACAAGCCTAGAAGATGTAGGTGCTGTGCTTGTATAGCCTGAAGAACTGTGAGCCAAATGAACATCTTTTCTATATAAACTGCCTAGTCTCAGGGATTCTTTTACCGCAATACATAATGAACTTAATGAAATAATACACTTGTGCAATATCAATAGGCTTTTCCTTTAATATCTACAAAATTCTTACTGAGAATGAATGAAAAATGAAGTCTCCTCTTGATCAACCCAAGGTTAGGCTGCTCCTGTATGGCTAGCCAATTTCATTGAGTGAAAATTCAATGGCATCCTGAACTTGGCATGTTCTTCATTAGGCAAGGAAAGGAATAAGCAAGAGTGCCTGGAGAATTTCTCTCAAATCCATCAAAAGCAGAGAAACCAGTCAAGATACATTGTTCTGTAGAACTAAACAAGATAATCTCCAGACCTCTGTCTCCTTGTCCATAATATGAAAGTGCTGTGGCAGCCAATGATGAGCAGCAGCCATAGCTCTGCATTACTACAGGGCCCTGGGCCTCAAACAAGGGCCACGAGGTGACCAAGAACACAAGCAAGCCGAGGCACAGTTGCTGGCATGAACATCCCACCAAGCACACTAAGTTCATGGGAGATGTGATCTGAGAGGTATGTGGCTTTGCCCCATGCAACATGCCATGGAGCTGCCACAGGTCTCCAAAGACAAACAGGCCCTCAAATTCATCAAGAAAAGACCAAGGAGGAGGAAGAGAGAGGAGCTGAGCAACATTCTGGTCATGGCTTCCATGAGGAAAGTGGCTGCCAAGAAGGACGAATTCCTACCCTCCCCGCATAATAAAACCTTTACAGGTAAAAAAAAAAAAAAAAATGCAAGGGCTGGACCAGATCAGTGTTAGCAGAATGATTAGCAAATAGATTTCTTCACATATGAACTGGTGTTGGCTCCTTGGAGTGCTATGTTGCAATGGAAGCACACATTCTACCTCAGTAGCAAGAAAGCCCTCTGATGGACTAGCAACATCTGCCATGAGCACAGGAATAGCGTGACACATTCACTGCTGTGGGGCAGATCCCTAAGGTTTAAAGGAAATGTTATCTCCAGGGCCAGGTGCAGTGGCTTACACCTATAATCTTGGAACTTTGGGAGGTCAAGGCAGGCAGATCACTTAAGCTCAAGAGTTCAAGACCAGCCTGGCAACATGGTGAAACCCCATCTCTACTAAAAATATAAAAATTAGTCAAGTGTGGTGGTGTATGTTTGTAGTCCCAGTTACTCAGGAGACTGAGGTAGGAGGATCACTTGGATGGCTTGAGCCTGGGAGGTCAAGACTGCAGTGAGCCGAGATTGCACCACTGCACTCCAGCCTGGGCACCAGAGTAAGACTTTGTCTCCAAACAAAATAAAAACAGCATGAGATATTATTATCTAAAGTCCTTTCAAACTCTCAAGTCTTATGATTTCCACTAACATTGAGTTGGTGTGATTATCTTCCTATATAGTGGACAACATATCACAATAAATTCTTAATTATCCATACTTTCGTTATTTTTGCCCCAATGTTGCTTTCATTCTCATGAATGTGATCTGAAGAAACACGGACTTATCCACAAGCATGGAGCCCAGCAGGAAGCTGTTTAAAGCAGAATACTTTGTTTACTCATTCAAAGAAGCCCATGCCACGTAGGTTGCAATGGGCTCAGGCACAGCAAGAGGTTTGCCAAGGGGATGCAGGTGACAAAATATGCATTTCTTGTTCTTTCCTGCTCATATTTCCGCAAAGTTTCTTTACAGAACTGTAAATTCAGAAATCAGATAGAGCCATGATGAAAACAATTACAAATAAAAACAAACAATGGCCACTTATTTGAGATTTCAGATAGCATGTACCCCGGTTACCTTTTACTGATAAGAAAATCTCTACTTGTGCTGCTCTTTTCCGAAGATTGCTTGAACTGAGACCATCTAATCTCTAGCATCTAAATTACTATTCATTTTCGTGTTTGTCCTCCGGTACCGGTTACTCAGCAGATGCCACTGCTACGTCAAAAGCCCGGAAACTGGCAGGAAAATGTCCTTCCTTTTCTCGCTCCTTGTTTCTTCAAAGCCTAGCAAGATTTGAGTTCCTTACAATGATTCTCCTGCATCACTCACATGGCTGTATGTGTGACTGACTCGGTAGGAGCTCTCTGCATCTATTAAAGACCAGATATACAAACAAACAACATCATCCCCACCAAAAAGATTACCTTAATTTTTTTCTTTTTTGAGACAGAGTTTTGCTCTTGTAGCCCAGGCTGGAGGGCAGTGGCACCGTCTTGGCTCACTGCAACCTCTGCCTCCCAGGTTCAAGTGATTCTCCTGTGTCAGCCTCCTGAGTAGCTGGGATTACAGGCACGCACCACCATGCCCGGCTAATTTTTTGTATTTTTAGTAGAGACACGGTTTCACCTTGTTGGCCAGGCTGGTCTTGAACTCCTGACCTCAGGGGATCCGCCCACCTCGGCCTCCCAAAGTGCTGGGATTACAGGGGTGAGCCACCAGTCCCGGCCAAGATTATCTTAACCACAGGAGATACTCTTCCTGCGGTTCCTGTTAAAAGTTACCATGTTGCTTTATTCCTTCCAGATATTAACCAGATGTTAGTCATTTTAGCATTGTGCATATTAATGTCTTATGTTCTTGGTTTTTAAGATTTTCCAAGTCTTAGAAAGTCAGAGCTTTAAGGGAGCCTGAATACCCGCCTTTGACAGCGAGGCACCACAAGACCCTTGAAATCTGTGCAACTTGCCCATGGCCACTTCGCCACTGTGTGATAGAGCAGGGTAGGAGCAACACCACCTCTCCAGGGCCCATGGCCCTGTGCTCTCCTCTTGCCATACTGAGTGGCTTTTCCTGCACTTTCATGCCCTTTCCAGTCTTCTCTGGTGGGTGAGGACTGCTGCACATTGGGTTCCTCTGGTGCCCCTGCAGAATCTCTGGCCTGCCCCTCTCCTGGCGAAGCCCCAGTAAGGATGACATAGAAAATTCAGACAAGGATGAAATCATCATTTTCCTCTATTATTTTTCTAAATTGCCTTTTTCCTACCCATGACTAGGCAGTATTTCCTCACAGCTGGGGATGAACAAATTCAAAAAGATGTTCTCAAATACATGGTTTCCAAGAGAGGCCACTAAGTGTTGAAAGTATAAAATGAACATTTTTGAGTGATTGCACAGTTCATGAAAATGTCTCTGGTTAGAACCTCATCAGCAGTGATTCACTCTGTGCATAGGGTCCCCATGGAGACTGCAGTCACATCACATTAGGATACTGAGGCTCATTTTTTCTGCTGAGATGGAATAAATGGCTAGGATGCATTAACTGATGGAGGTCACAAGGGGCCCATCCAGTGAAGTGAGGAGTATTTCTTTAAAGATGCCCTTGTGGTCAGAAATACTTACTGAACTTTAAGACTACCATATTTCTCCTTCCCCTTAAAGGAAAAGAGTCCTTTTGCCCTATAGGCATAAACATTCAGAAGTAAAGCCTCAAGGTCAAAATTATGTCTTCTATGATAGATAGCAAGATAATGTCCCTGTTAAAGAGGAAAATGTAGTTTATCAAAGTTCAGTCATGTTTGTCTTGATGCCCAAAACATCTTCTTCAGGATAATAACCAATTAAATGAGATTATATACTGTGTGTCTTAGTCTACGGGGAGCTTCTGTAACAAACACTACAGACTAGGTAGCTTATAAACAACAGAAGCTTATGTTTTGGAGGCTAAGAAATCCAAGACCAAGGTACTTGGAAGATGTGCCATCTGGTGAGGACCCACTTTCTGGTTCATAGATTGCCTCTTTTTGTTTCACCTTCACATGGTGGAAGCAGTGAGGGGGCTGTCTTGGGTCTCATTTAAAAGGGCACTGATCTCACTCATGAAGGCTCTGCCTTTATGACTTAATTACCACCCAAATTCCCCAATGTCTTAATATCATCACCTTGGGGGTTAGGATTTCAACATATGAATTTGGGGGTATGCAAACATTCAGACCACAGCACAGTGCTTGCGCACAGCGGATACTCAATACACAAGTTTTAATTTGTATATGCAACTATGTTTTAGGTACTTTACAGCTCAGCTACTTTTATTTAAAAATTTTTCAGTTGTAAAATTGCATTGTAAGTAAGACGGCAAAAATGTAGCATCAGACAAGCTTCCCTACCCATTCCAAGGCCAAATGAGGTTTTTTTTTTGTTTGTTTCTCCACCAGCCAAGAAGCTGGGGTGCTTCAAGGACTCAAACTTTAGTTGCAGTTTCCAGGCCTCATGTTTCAGAAGGTCTAAAATAGGCCCAGAAATCTACTTTCCAGAGGATGCTGAAACAGATGACCTGCAGAAAATACTCTAATATAATTGACTCTTGAACAACATGTGTTTGAACTTTGAAGGTCCACTTATCACCGATTTTCTTCAATAAAAGTTATACTAAGTATGCCTGCCTCTCCTGCCTCCCCTTCTACCTCCTTCATCTCTTCTACCTCTGACACCTGAGACAGCAAGATCAACTTTGCCTTTTCCTCCTTCTCCTCAGCCTACTCAATGTGAAGACGAGGAGCATGGAGACCTTTATGATGATCCACTTCTGCTTGATGAATAGTAAATGTATTTTCCCTTATCATTTCTTCTTTTTTTTTTTTTTTTTTTTGAGACAGGGTCTCTGTCACCCAGGCTGGAGAACACTAGCACGATCATGGCTCACTGTAGCCTCCATCTCCCAGGCTCAAGCGATTCACCTGCCTCAGCCTCATGAGTAGCTGGGACTACAGGTGCATGCCGCCATGCCCCACTATTTTTTTTTTTTTTTCCAGAGGCGGGGTTTTACCACCATGTTGGTTAGACTGATTTCAAACTCCTGGACTCAAGCGATCCGCCTGTCTTGGCCTCCCAAAGTGCTGGGATTTTAGGCATGAGCCACTGGGCCCAGCCCCTTCCTTATCATTTCTTAATAACATTTATTTTTCTTCTAGCTTACTTTACTGTAAGAATATAGCATATAATACACATAAATATAAAATATATGTTAATCAACTGTTTACGTTATTATAAGGCTTTTGGACAACATCAGGCTACTGGTAGTTAAGTCTTGGGGGAGTCAAAACTTATATGTAGGTTTTTTACTGTGTAGGGGTCAGCAGCCCTAACTCTGGCTTTGTCCAAGGGTCAGCTACAGTGTCACAGAGCTATGATTTTTGGGTGTGCATTGGGGACGTGTGGGTGCTTCCACATGGCTTGTAGAGAATAGTTGTCACTTCACCTCGAATAGGAGACGTCAGGAGAAGGGGATCATTTTCTACAGGGGCCAAGTCTCCTCTTTTCATTCCCTTAAAATAGGAAGTCATCCAAGGTCACTCTTCTCCCCTTCCCCATGCCTTCTTAAACTGCTCTCCAATGAGGGTAACACAAACTAACACACTTGATCCCTATAATATGTACCACACTTCAACGATTCTAGAAAAGGCAACAATTCTCTGATGATGGTTATCCTCTCCTTCTTTACAGACAGAGAAGTTAACTAACTTGCCCAAGTTTACACAGCTAAGGGAACAAGCCTGGATTCAAACCTAAGACCTCAGGCTCTAAAGCCACCATCTGCCTCTTGCAGAGACAGTTCCTCAATGTTGAAGGAAAAATTTTTTCTCCTGAAAAGACCACAGAAAGGATCCCCACATACTGCTGTAATAGGCTAACGCCCCTCTGTCCTTGCACTTTCCCACCTTTCCAACCCTCTGCTTGCCATCCTCAGCTCTGCCCATCCAGCCACCCCTCCACTTTCTTGCCCCATCAGCCCACCCCTTTTTTCACGGCTCCACCCCCACTCTGGTAGGAGTGTGTAGTCCAGCTCTGAAATTACTCTCCTGAAAATGCTCATGCCTTCTTTGTGCCCTTGTCCTTTCATTCTTGCCACCTGTTAAAATCCAACCTTGGATAAACCCACAGAGAACTTCCTTCTCTGTGCCTGCCTACTGGGAGGACACAACAGTGCTGGAGAAAACCATGCAGGGCTCTCAACGAGTGTCCAGACATCTTATCGTATTTTTCTGGTCAGCTTCCTGTCTCTCCCCCAGTGAAACCGTCAAGGGTTCTCCCTTCTCTTCCAACCTTCCATTCCTCATCAGCCCACTTATCCTCAGCAGATGACCTTGCCTGTCCTTTTCTGAGAAATGGAAGCCATTAGCCAGGAACTCCCTCCACCTGAGTTACCAAATCAGCAATCCCACCTGGGATTCCTGCATTCTGGATTTCCCATGCAGGATATACGTAGGTTGACTCAAGTTCATCTCATTTGTGTTAAACATTAAAAATTCCAAGTTTCTGTTTTCTTTGAGAGAGTGTTACTTGCTTTCAGACTGCAATGTATATATTCTCTCCCATACTGATGATCACTTTTTGGTTATTGTCATAAACCTGAGTGCATGACCACCATGGTGTTATTCATAGAATTCTACTTTATGTTACTAAGTTGTTCCTGGTTCAACTTTAGTACAATATCTAGATCACAGGACCCAGGTTCGAAAATGGAAATCTGCAGCATTCAAGGACAACAAAAAGTGATGTGCATAATAATTACATAATTGAAATCTTTAAATTTCAATGTAATACAAATAAATCTCTATGATTCTCCCCTACCCCCACCACCAATGATGTATTTCCACCCAAGGTATTTATTTTTAAAAACAAAAGTGTAAAGATAGAGCTGGCCTAAGGCAAAAAACATAGGAGGTTTTGCTTTAATCATTTTCCCTCAAATCCTGATACAGTGGAAACAGTTTAGGCAGATAGACCTGGTTATCAATTCCAGCTGAGTAGCCTTGGGTGCGTTAACTCACATCACCTAAACTCAGTTCTCTCATCTATAAAATGGGGTTAATAATATTTAGCTAGCAGAGGATTCAATGATGCGAGATGTTTAGAGTATTTGGCACATATTAAGTGCCAAATAATTATAGGTTTTATTACTATTCTTTTTAGTATGCCTAGTAAAGTCACTCATATTATAGCCTCAGATTTTTAACTTCTTATATCCCTAGGGAATACATACATTCACTTTAAAAAGACTTTGTCTGTAAACTTCTGCTTCTAGCCACCAGGAAGTAACAAGGATAGAATTTATTCTCCTACTTTAAACAACTCAAAAATCAAACAAAATATATGAAATGACGGTTTTCAGATACTGTACAACAAGAGGTGCAGGACACTGATCATTGAGAGAGGGGAAATAAATGAAGTGAAACTTATGATAGTCCCAGCCACTGTCTAGAAATTTTCCAGGGCTTAATGCAAGGAAGAGAAACCAGAACAGAGCCTGAAGTCTGTTTGAATTCGACATCTGGGGAGACCAATGCCCCTGGAAATTTCAGGGCAGAGTACAAGAGAGGAAGGAGCCAATCAGAGAGAGAGAATTTTGGAGATCTTCAGAGGTCCCCTCAGAGTCTGTGGCTGCATGTTGATCAGGAAAGGCTGAGAGGGAAGTGCGAAGGCTGGGGCAAAAGCCATAGATGGAACCTTTCTGAAGCTCACAAAGGACAGGGAGTAGCTCAAGTTCCCGAGATCCAGAGAGAAGAAACCTTGCAATATACCAATAAAGAGTTCCCAGAAGTGTTTTGCCTCAGAAATGGGACGAAATTATCTCCAGTCTAAAGGCTGCTTAGATCCATTAACCCAAGTATAAAATCAAAGCCTTGAGAGAATCAAACTGTTTCCAAGGAACTTGACTTCATCTGAAAAAAAAAAAAAATCTTAAAAATATTTTAAGGAAGACAAAAAAGGAAAGAAAAAGGAAAAATCCAGCACCTGACAACATAAAATTCACATCTGGCAACCAATAATAAATTAGTAGGCATGCAAAGAAACAGAAAAATAAGACCTATCATAAGGATAAAAATCAATGAAGAGATTCAGAAATGTCACAGATAATAGAATCAGCAGATAAGTACAGTAAAACAGCTATTATAAATATACTCCATCTGTGCAAGAAGGTAGATGAAAGCATAACCATGATAAAGAAAGACAGGGAAGATACATTTTTAAAAAAGAAGGAATCTGAAAATATAATGCTCAATTATGAGAAATAAATCATGGATGTCAAGAGGTCTGGAGGTCATAGTTACTCTTCATATCTAACTGATTGCAGATATAAAATCTATAGTTTAGATAGTCTAAGGACCAAGTGTAAAAGTGACTTTTCCAGGTATTATGCATTTTATCTAATTATTTATATAAATGAACCAAATTACATAGTCATTCAAATATATAGTTATCAAGCACCCAGCTTTAATGATAGAGGAAATACAAAGATGATTAGCTGCAGTTCTTTCCCATAGAAGAAGTCCAGCACAGTCTATTAGAGAGATGATAGAATAATTATATTAGCACATAGATGACATGTGCTTACAATTCAAGAATGCAGTATGTAACATACTGTAAACTATAAGGCAGGCTGCAGAATAATAAAAGGAAATAAAAGCGAACAATGGATGTGGAAGAGAAGTCCCCTATGCAATTAATCCATAGTTACAAATAAAAGACTTTGACATTAACCCAATGCAAAAATCCAATATACAATAATTTACATGCATGCACACACATATATACACACACTTACATCAGTATAGGAACACTCAAACTCATTTTAATATGGGAATTTGTCTGGCTTTTCTTTCTATTCTCTGCTGAATTCGAATGTCCACTCTGAGCAGAGGATACAATTTCCTAGTGTGGGATGCAAATATTTTCCCTCAGCTCATCGGGCTGTTAAAGATACTGAAGCTTCTCTACTCCAGAGGAAATCAAGAAAATTAGGGAATGTATGTATTTGTGATATATACATACATATAAAAATTATATATTGTGGAGTATATATTTAATACATGTACATATGTCAATATACATGCAATTATTTAAAAATATTTTCTCTAATTTAGTCTAGTGAGTAAGAATGCGGCCGGCATAGTTCAAAAGGCTAATGAGTAGTACATATATCAGAGTACAACAGAGCAAATAAAGATTAAGCTAATCAAGGGTGCAAACTAGAATAAAATTTAAATATATTATGTATTTGTTGTAGTATACACAGGATGAAAAAATTTTACATTAATAATTCAGAAGAGGTCAATCTAATACTAAGCAAGTAAATTTATCTTATTCATTCCATGGAATAGAAAAGTGACTATATTATATTAAGCATTTAACAAGAAGTTTGTAACATCTCTAGCCAACAAGGATATAGGCTTTTGTCATTTGTGGAGAGTTATTTGAGAACAATCTTTGATGTGCTTTAAGTGATGTCAATTACCTTATATAGTACATGGGATAGGCCAAAGCAAATCTTTTTTGGAAACAGATTTTACACATTCTCTTATCTCTAGAAATACTGTAGATAGGCTGAGTGCAGTGGCTCACACCTACCTACCACTTTGGGAGGCCGAGGCAGGCAGATTGCTTGATCAAGCCCAGGAGTTAGAGCCCAGCCTGGGCAACATGGTGTGAATTCCCATCTTTTCTAAAAATACAAAAAATAAGCTGGTACACACCTGTGGTCCCAGCTACTCGAGAAGCTGAGGTGGAGAATCACCTGAGCCCGGGAAGCTGAAGCTGTAGTGAGCTGTGATTATGCCATTGCACTCTGGCCTGGATGACAGGGTAAAATCTTGTCTCAAAAAAAAAAAAAGAAAGAAAGAAAGAAAAAGAAAAAGAAACAAACAAAAGCAATATTGTAGACACACACACATCAGCTTAGCACTAGAATGCAAGTTCCAGGAGAGCATGTGTAGCACTTACGGCAGTGCCTGCACGTGGCAGGTGCTCCATATTCCAGTCCCATTGGATATATCTAGGCGATCTACCTCTGCCCCATCTACCTGTGCCATCCCTTTTTGGACAGCAGCCTTCTAGATATAAACCTAGCCTCCCCTCTTGCCATTCTTCAATGCAATCTCTATAAAACAAGTCAGATACCTTTTTGTTAGGAGAAATAAAGAAACAAAAAACATGAGTCAGAGGTCACTTATCTCCTTAAAACTTCAGTAGTTTGCACTTCAAATAAAGTCTGTACTCCAAGCTTTGGAAGGCGTGGTCTGGCCCCAGTGTATCCCACCAGACTTGTGTTAAGCACCAACCTGCCAATCCCACTCCGTCCCAACCACCACCTCTGGCCCACATACACCCACTTTTCTCTTCTTTGAAGGGGCTAAGCTCCTTTCATCTCAGGTCTTTGAACAGGACATTTTCTGCTTTTAGAACTTTCTCATCTTTTTGAATCCTCCATTTCTTTCTGCTCTTCCCTCCTGCTAACTAGATATGTCTAATTTATCCTTCAGGTCTTAGTTTGAATATTACTACTTTAGAGGAACATTTTCTGAAGCTTCTCCAATACCTCCAAACAAAGTTAGGCTCCCAATTCCTCTTTATAACATCCCACAATTATAATTAGTCATTTGTATAATTATTGGATAACATCTTCTTTAGAGATATGTGTTCTCCATAAGAGCATCACTGGTCAGTCATGCCAATTGCTGTTCCTCTAGTGCCTTGTAAAAAATGCTGTAATACTGTGGTGAGTAAATAAGTATACCAATGTACTGTCCTAATGTCCTGGGGAAGAAAGGGTAAGTAACTGCACAGGGTGTAACAGAACTGTCACAAGTACATGAAATCAGGTACATAAATTGTGAAACATAAGTCAAGGGCCTATTTGTTTTCTGACACTTGATAGTGAGAAATCTTTCAACAAGATGGAAAATAAAAACAAAAGAGAACTCTGAGCATCGTCCTTTAGAGACCCCCACTGGTACCCGCCAGGCTGTCTGTATCCCCTTCATCATGCCTGTGTCAGAGAATGCCACCAGTAATATCTGAAGGGACTAAAGAAAGAAACTTTGCTGGTATGAGTATGATTTTCATTTCAAAAACAAGCATGTGGGGTGGTTTATCAACAGATAGTCCTGAGTGTATTTGTAAGCTGAAGAGACAGTTTCAGGCAGGATTTCCAGATTCTATTTTTTATCTCTGACCACTTCTCTCATTTCAATCTTGGAGCCCTGCAATAGTAGGAATGTAGTGGGACACAAGAGAGGGATCTGGAGACCTGGCTGCAGGGTAGGCTGAAACCTGAAGGAGTATCTGAGAGCTTCTTCCTAATTTCACGGCAGAAGTGTGTCTGGGTGTTACGGTCCCCAGGGCGTCAACAACCATCCCTATGTTGTGGCCACCAAAGCCACATCTCCATCAGGCCTTCCTTCCTGCATGCCAGGCCCATAAATCTCCCTGCTCACCACATGTTTTCTTTCAACAGGTTCCTCAAACTCAACATATCCAAAAGGAAACGAGCCATCTTACCCACCCTTCTCTTTCAGCCTTCCCCACCTTCTAAGCAAATGGCTCTATGGTTAACCCAGCTTGCAAGTCTAGAAGCCTAGGAGTCACTGTTGATTCTTCACTCTCCTTATGTTCCATGTGGTCTTAGTCATCCATTCCTGTGGTTTCTACAGTGAAATGTCTCACGAGTCCCTTCAGATCACTCCATCTCTACTGCTCAGGATAATCGCTGGCATTACTGCCATCACTGTCTCTTATCTGGGTAACTCATGTCTGGTTGCCAACCTTTCCACACCCCCATCTGTCCTCTATAGGGGTTACAAACATGTTCTGTAAAAATACAATTCTGATCCTGCTACTCCCCTGCTTAACTCTCTTCAGTGACATCCTATAGCACCCTTTATCTATTAGTAGCATAACCACTTATCATGTTGATTTGTATTTGCGTATTTACTCTTTTCTGTTTCTCCCACCACTCTAAAGCATGACAGTAAGGTCTATGTCCTGTATTCCCAGTATTTAGCATAACATCGGGCTCAATAAATCTCAGTTAAGAGAGTGATGCTTGAGGAGATGAAAGGATTTAACAAATCCCTCTTCATATCTGGGCATATTAAAGAGGATAAAGGTGTTCCTGTGAGGATTAAACAACCCAAGAAGGAAATTAGAAAAAAGTACTCTGAGGAAGCAGAGAAGAATGAAAATAAGTGGAAACACCAGTGAATGGGAGAGGGTAGTGAAAGGGACAGAGAAGGACTTGTAACCTATCTTAGCGTTCCATGAGTGAGAAAGCTAAGTTCTTCTCAGAATGGCAGGAAACAGAAGCAGTGATAGTGAACCCAGAGCTTCTGAAAAAGAAACAGCAAGGTACGAGCCAAGGAACACTTCAGGGTGCTGACAGAGCCTTGCAAGTGTGAAGAAGTCTTTTGTTGGCTCCAAATTAGTCACTGATAAAGGATGTGGCTCTATGTAGTTAATTGGCAAGTATGTTGTCTTTTTTTTTTATTTTTTTGAGACAGAGTCTCACTCTGTCACCCAGGCTGGAGTGCAGTGGTGCCATCGCAGCTCACTGCAAGCTCTGCCTCCCGAGTTCACGCCATTCTCCTGCCTCAGCCTCCTGAGTAGCTGGGACTACAGGTGCCCGCCACCACACCCGGCTAATTTTTTTGTATTTTTAGTACAGATGGGGTTTCACCGTGTTAGCCAGGATGGTCTCGATCTCCTGACTTCTTGATCTGCCCACCTCAGCCTCCCAAAGTGCTGGGATTACAGGCGTGAGCTACCGCACCCAGCCAAGTATGATGTCTTTTTGGAACATGTGTTTAAAATACCACAAATGGCATGCTGAGAAGCTTGGAGTAAAAGATGTGTATCACCCCAGAGTCAATAACGGCTAAAGAAATATTGTTGACAAAAGGAAAGGAGATTTCAAAAAGTTTATAGAAAAGCAAGGTATTATCTCATGGCCAGAGAATATCCAGAAAGCACTACTAGTTCCCATGCAGGCCTGGGCGAGAAACTTAAAACCTGGGTACTCAGCTCCTGCTTTTCAGCTCTCCTTCCAGTTGATGATTATAACTTTGGAAAAGAAATTAGGTTATACAGGAAGAGAGCAGCTGGTCACACAAGAGGTGCCAAAGCTCAGGATTTGACGTTCTAGATTTCAACTTGTGACACCAGAGGTGGGGCCTTCTGAAAAGAGACAACGTGTGCCACAGAAAACTGAGAAGAAGGTTTCAGGCAACACCTGACCACAAGAGAGTTATTTTGAAATTTGAGATTAGGGAGTGACACTGTTCAGCACAAACATAAACAAACAAAATTGTAAACTAGATCATGCAGAGGATATCATATGAGGCATAGAAGGATGGATGGTAGTGGAGAAGGATCTCCACAGTGAATATTCTAGCATCTCACGAGAGGCTTACAGGTTTGTTTTTTAATTAATTTTTAAATTTTACTTTAAGTTCCGGGATACATATACAGAATGTGCAGGTTTGTTACATAGGTATACATGTGCCATGGTGGTTTGCTGTACCTATCAACCCATCATCTAGGTTTTAAGCCCCACATGCATTAGGTATTTGTCCTAATGCAGGCATTTTTTAAAGGCTAAATTAAGTTAGGAATTCTACATAGTAGATCCCACTCTTTGAGAACTACTTATTGCACATTAGCATGGTAAAGGCCTTGGGAAAACCTACAAAGAAAGCAATTTATCTGTGTTTAACCCAGAGTTTGCCACCATTGTTAGGCCACCTAAGTATAACACTTATGCGATCTCCACTCTACCTTACAACAACAGTGAAACATGAATGTTCCAACAGACCAGTTAAAAAAACCTACATCTACGCCAATGCACAAAGTGTTGACAACAAAAACAAATCAAAGGCAACAAAAAACTTCACAAAACCAAAACGAAGTATGGGGAATAAAACAAACAAGAAACAATAATGGAGGTAAGTATCATCTCACAGAATAGCCAGGACTTTGGAGTATGGGATTTAGGATTGGGGTATAACAGTATAATGGTATATTTGGGATAAAAGGAACAAATTCAGTGTAATGATCTCAAGTAGCACTTCCTGTGAAGAAGGTAAACAGAGAAGTTCATAAAGGTGGGAGCAGAATCACAGTGTGGGGAACATTTGGTGATGATGAAAGGGGAGAGAAGTGGAAGAGCCGTCGCTGTGGAAGTGCACGACAGCACATCTGAAAGGTGTGCTACCACAGTCATGATGGATTTGATTTCCTGGGAAATTCTTTTGATAAAATCAGAGGATATAAAAATTTTATGCCTTGCTTTGCTGATAATTTTAATCTCTCAATAAATTGAAGAAGCAATGAGGAAAGGGATTTAGTGTCAGTTTAATTTCAACAAATACGGGAAGAGTGTTTGGTCATTTAGAAATATCAGAAACTTTGGGAGAAAGCCAAGTACTCATAAAATCCAGCCTCTCCATAATCCTGTCAGAAATGTTTTAAAGAGGATTTCTTGGAAGGAAGGTTACACTAAATAATCTTTAAGTCCCTTATGAAACATTAAATGCTGCCTCTAACGTTCTGCATTCACAGGGAAGAACTCCAGAGGTGGCCAGCATGACACCTGAGCAAGCAGTGGCATCTGTGGCTCTATGGCTATGTGGAAAAGAAACAATAGTGCTGCACACCAGCTACAGTAAAAAGGGCATCAGATATGTCATGTAAACATACCATAGAACCAGAAGAACTGAAACAATGTGGTCTTGGAATAAAAATAGATAAATCAGTAGTAAAGAATAGATACTTCAGAAATAGATAAAAATATGCATAAGAATTTAATTTCCAATAAAAGGCAGAATTAAGTCACTGGGGGCATGGAAAATAGGGAATATAACAACTTCCAGAGTGGGCAAACCTTTCTGCATTTAGAAATGGAATAAAGAACTCAAAATGAAAAATTAAATATAAAAACCATAAAAAAGAACCAACATTAGGAGGCAAAACATGGACTAGATAAATATTTTTAGGAAATATGAAGTCCAAGGATTAAAAGGTTTAACAAATGCCCAAATATAAACAACAACAAAAAAATTACCAGGAACCCTATTTGATAAATGGATACAGTGTGAGAATAATTATTTACAAAAGAGAAAATATGAATAGAAAATGAAAGACAATAAGGAAATAAACAAGGGTAGTTATAGAATAATTTAAGATAAAATAATAGGATGCCATTTTTGCATATCAAATTAGTAAATATTAGGTCCATATATATAGTTTGGGAATTAATTGACCAGTACTTAACAAGAAACTTGAAAATCCTCATTTCTTTTGACCTACTAGTTCCACATGTAGGAGTCTATCCAATGGAAATAATTCTAACAGCTAAAAAGCCCCATGCATAAAAATGTCCACTGCAATGTTTTAAAGCAAAATATTATTTGCTTTAAAAAAAGCAGAAAGGAGAAAGGAAGAAATAAGAACACAGGAGTAAGAAGAATATGTAATATATGCTTACCATATGGAGGTTATATAAATTATCCCATTTAAATCTCACAGCAGTTCCATGAAGTAGATATGATCACCATTTTATAGAAAAGGTAAGATGTTTTTGCATGCTCAGGGAGACTAAGTTCTTTAAAGAAACTTGGCTAGTAACAGTGAAAAAATGGAAACAGCCTAAATGTAAATAGTAGAATGGTTAAGTAATCTGGAGATTTGATGAATTATTTTTAAATTTTTAATGTAAAAGAATACAATGGAAAAATAGTTTAGGATAAGATGTTAAAAATGCATAATAGAAAATGTTATATTCAGTATGATTGAAATGCACAGAAAAAAGACTGGAATAAAATAAATAAACACTAACTAAACACAACAGAACCTGACCCTGAGATTGTATCAAGGAATGTAGTTGGCTGGTGGCCCTGACAACAAAGCAAAGTGCAGTTAAGTTATCAGGCTGTGTAAATGATGAAGGGAAGCCCAGAAAGACCCTGAAAGGCTCAAAAACAGTTTAAGCAATTTGGCTAACACAGGAGATAGAAAAAGTAATTCGGGGCAGATACGGTAAATCTTGTAGGGCTGTAATTCTTTTCATGGCAAGTTGCTGGGAAAATCATAAATTGGTCATGGTTAAAATGTCAGAAGACTCAAAATCACAAGAAAAAAATAATGAATTATGAAGGTTTTGGCTTACTCTAGAAGTCATACAACATTTTCTGAGAGAAGTAGGAGGTGAGACAAGAGTAAGTAACTTCTGCTCTCTGAATATTTCAATTAGGCAGCTGGGGAAACGTGGGTGGAAAAATAGAAACCTTTACTTTCAAGTTATTAGAAGAAAGTATCTGTCTAGGTAAGCTTTAGGGAAAAGGGGCCTGGGATAAACACATGTTCAAGCCATAGAAAATGTCATTTATGTACACCTACCTCCCTAGAGCAGACTAATCTTCAATTGTATGAATTTGATAGCATTTTGAAGAACTTAATAAATATCCTAAATATAATGTTTTAAAACTCAGCCTTTGTATTTCCTTTGTCTCCTACTTTCCCTGGTATCTTATCCATTTTCATATTCTTTCTTGTTATATTAAAAAAGAAACCATATATATTATATATGTGTATACACATATACACATACACACATGTACACACACACACACATATATAACTATAATTAATTTGGAATTTTTCATTTATGGCCACGATTGACCAAAAAGAAACACAACAAAAAACAAATGCTTGGTCAACTCAGCATAAAGTGCACAGGTATGTGGGAGTAGAACTTAGCAACATTCCAAAAGCGATTGGTTTCTATTTAATGAACACCATCTACCCTCGCCTACCTTGATGGCCAAAGAGTGAATTTTTCTTCTGCCACCGTAACAATGACTACTGCATAATACCTGGTTGTCACCTCTCCACTATAAATTCTGAGAGGGCAGACCATACTTGTCTTGTTTACTGTGGGAGCCCTTGCACCAGACAGCGGCTCAATGAATATTTGTTGAATGAATGAATGAGTGAGTGAATATACAAATCCTACTCATCTCTCCAGACTTAGCTCAAGCCCCACCTTCCTGATAACATCTTTCCTCAAAGCCCCAGTGACCGATCTGATTATTACATCACCAGTCTGCACCACTACTTAACACATCTGACTCTACACATCGTTTTTATCATTGTTTTTCAGGTGTTGGTGTTTTGTTTTGTTTTGTTTTTTTTTTTTTCAATTTAGAAAGGCTCTTCAAAGACACTTATATACATATATATTTATTCTATTTCTCAAAGCACTTTTTACAGGACACATGTAAAATCCTCAGCAAACACCTGTTAAATTCAGTGATTAAATCTTTTAGATGACTTTTGACTTTGTGATATTTCTAAACATTTTCTCTACTGAATGCACGCATTATATTAGGATTCCACCAAGTGGTGGACAGAAATCAGGGAATTTAGTGTCAGCTGAGCTGCGTTTATAGCTCTGCCACTTCAATGCTGGAAAAAGTCACCGAAACTCTGCTCTTCTGTTTCTCTATTTGTAAAACGGAAACGTTAACAAGAGCAATAACACAAAGAAATATCTACCTATCATAAAGGGAAGACAGTGCAATCAAATGGGATAATGTAGGTGAATGAGTTTTACAAATTGGAAAGCAAATAGTAGCCATTCTATTTACCAATTTTAAAAAACGCAATTTCTGTTGCAAGACTGTGTATAGCAGTAACAGTTAATGTGGCTTTTTCTGAGAACAGCTATTAGGCAGAAGAGAAAGGTGATGAGGAAAAGAATCTCAAGTACAACTTGCCAAACATGCCCCAGTCATAAATAAAAGACCGTGTCCAACACTCGCGGTATGGAGAGATTACCAGGCACCTGTCACCTATACCCTTCGGCACTGCTGCAAGCATCTCTGAAACCAGGAGAAAGCTTACCAGACACGAGCTGCTGTCCAGGCAACCCCACGGGAACCATGCCCAGGTTATTCATGGCTGTAGCCCAGGCTGTGGGATCTGTCACGGACATGTTGAGCTGGGTCGTGTCTATCGCTATACTTCCCAAACCATCAGCTGCTGTGGGGAAAACAAGTCATGATTTAGAGTCCATAGGCAAGGGTGTTTGTTTTAAAGAAAATCACATTTCTAGAGATGTGAGGCTTCATTTGGCACATTCCCAAACTACAAAAAAAATAAAGAACTATAATCTAAAGCAATGTTTTCTCTAGACATAAACACAAAGTGTTTCCAAATACTTTCTGGGAGAAAACTTAATGACATGTAGTTTATATTATACACAGCATGCTATTAAGGAGGTACCCCTGGAAAAAAATTGAAGAATTGTTTCCTTCTCCCAGTGAAACAACATTAGTTAAGTCACAAGGCTGAGAGGCAAAGCAGTAATACTCTCTTGGTAAAACAAGTTAATTGGCTTACTGTTTCTAAGTGTAATTCTTGAGTAGGCAGGCCTTCTATCTAACAAGAAAATAGTTGTCAGTAGAACTGGTCCTGACTGAGTTTATTAAGTGTTACCTCGTAATCTATTCCTTCCTTTACAAACTTTTACATTATTATATTAAGAAAATACAGGTGTCTACCTAAAGTGACTTTTCTGAAGGATTTCTAAATAAATAAATCAAATTTAAAAACAAGTAGCACAAAGCTTAAGAAAACCCAAAACAAAACAGAAGAATGTGTCAAATTTGACTTAGTGCTCTTTCATTTTCACTAGTTCTACAGACTGATTTCTTTATGGGCCCAGGCTCCTGGTTCAATGCATATTTTTCAAGGTGGGGCAAGCTTTTCCGCTAAGAACTCAAAAAAGCCTTGTTTGTGTCCTGTGCTGGCCACTGGCACTTACCTGCAGCCATCATCTGAGGAAGCTCCTGGGGAAGCTGGGTGATGTTCTCAACTCCACCTGCATCTACCATTGAATTATGAGCATCCAGGGGGGCAGGAGCACTTTGATGGCTGAGTGCAAGGTCCCCTCGGAGGTCATCAGATTCTGCAAAACGGGACAGAAGTGTGGTGAGAAACCTTAATAGTTAACTGAGATAAAACGTCAAGGAACAAACTGTTATCTATTCAAAATCAGAAACAAAGACTGATTTCCAGTCTCGAGCACAGAAGAAAGGCTGCTTCCCATTGCTCAGCGGCTGCCTTGTGGCTCAGTTATTAGAGCCCTGTGAGATGTGTGGGTCAACTCATTGACTCACCAGGAGCCTGGGCTGGCTGAATAAACAGCCCCGTTTGTGAGTACCTCAAAGGTCTTGCTTCCTACTGAAGCACCTTCACAAATGGGGGCTTATCAGTCCCTGCACAGCCTTTTCCACACACACTACACATCAATGGAGAGGGCAGAGTCAGGGCTAAACAAGATTTTTTTTAAGTTAAAAAATTAATTGATGCTGTTATTTTGGAAGATGGTCATCTGTGGAATGTATTCAGAGAGGAAAAAAAGTTGGGAGGTAGAAGGAAAAAGCAAGAACCCATTCACCATGCAGCTGGAAAAGGAGGGTACCTAAATTACAATAGTGAGGAAAGGCAGAAGAGAAGAATGGCATGCTGTCCATAAAGGAAGATCTAGAGGGTGTTAGGGAGGCAAAGGAAGAGCATTTGTTTTTTTCAGCTCATTGGAAAGATAATTTAACTGGCCACAACTTTTTTGGTTTGAATTTTCCTTAGAATTGCCCAGCTTTTATATATATATATATATATATACATATATATATATACACACACACATATTTATATATATATTATATAATATTTAGATATATAATATATATTATATAATATTTATATATATTATATATATTATATAATATATATTATATAATATTTATATATATTATATATATTATATAATATATATAATATAATATTTATATATATTATATATATTATATATATTATATAATATAATATTTATATATAATATATATTTATATTTATATATTTATAGTCTTTTAATGCACTTATCTAATAAATATAAGTAACAATTAAACATTAAAGTTACAAAGTTCTTTTCAATCTCACACTATTTATAAAATGCTATACCTTCTCTCCACCCTTAGAAATGCAAAAACAGAGCTTTCACATATATTTTAAGTGCACTTTCACCAGTTCACAACTCAGATGAGTGGCATGACAAGTTTGATCTTAATTAGATTAGATATAACAACTAAGTCTAAATATTTATTTTTATTTTAGTATAAATTTAGAAGTTTTTCTAAACCATATTCCTGTTAATGATGATTTTAGAATTAGATCTTATGGTTTGACAGTGTATCTAATGTGAAGTTCGAACCTTTTATGGCATGTCTTTTTGTTTCTTTCATTCTTAGGTATAAGAATCAGTAATCCCTTCAGCACTACTGTCAAAAAGAACTTCTGATCAGTTGAGCAGAAGTTTAGTTCAAACGGAAGCTAAGGGTTCAATTCTCAAGAACAGGTGAATAATGAACAAATAGTTTTTATGGTCTCAACAAACCCCTAGCCCTCAACTAGAGGGGTACGTAAGATAATGTGGAATTTTTTTCCAATTGTCTATCAGGAAGATGAATCACCATCATCATCCAACAGTGAATGATTCTAACTTTGGGAGCAAATTGTACTGAGAATAAATATTTTATTCCTTCCCACTATACTATCCAAATGAACTCAGAACCTGCATGTGTATTGTGCATCAATTATCTTAGGCTATGGGTGCCATTAGACAAAGAGATTCTCACCACAGAAAATAAATTCAATAGCATAAGAAATGCACAGCTAACCTAAATGTCTGGTCCATTCACCAACGATCTTTCTACGATGAAATCTCAAAGCACTTTTCTCTCTCCACTTCCAACCATTTCAGAGTAGCAAGGCAGAGTCAGGCTAGAATGTGTTCATTCTTTTGTTCAAATGGCCCTGTAGCAGAGCTGTTTCAGATCTTTGCAAGGTCACTATTTGTCTTACTTATCTCCCCAAATGAAGTTTAGTTGGCTAGCCTCCTTCTACCTCAGATTCTTCCCAAATGGGCATTAATCACACATTTTTTTTTCTCTCTAATGAGTCTGCAGTTCTGGAACACTATATCAGAGAACATCCCTCTACTTTGTAGGCTCATGACTTGTGCCTGACCCACCACATTTCACCTTGACTTTTTGCTACACTGTTTTAGGGATGGCTTTAGTTTTCCTTGGCTCTATAACAGTCTGCTCCAATGGCAGTTTTCACCTTAGTGGTTACAGTCGTATAAAGAGGCATCAAGTGTCCTAGAGACCCATCGTTTCTACCTAACACTTTCATGGCCATCTTAACAGACTGCAAGTGTTTCACTGAAAACAGTAACAAACTGCTACTGTTCCACTGAAAAAAAGCATTGTTCTGTTGGCAAGATGTGGTGTATAAACCTACATCTATCCCCCAATCAAATTCTTGTGACATTCAATGTATTATATCTCTTCAGTCTCCCAATCCAATGGTTTTAATGACATAACAACTTCGTGTGGCTACCATGTGCCTGGGATGGTGATTCTAAAGTAAGCTCTGTCACATCTTAGGAATTTCCAGTAGTCTCAAGGCTGCCGTGACATTGTTCACAAAATTTAAATTGATTCGGTCACTCATTTTGGAAGAAAGGTAATACTTTTAATTAATTATCAACTAGTAATTTATGAATAGTTGCAAGAATGATTTTGGTACTTTGTTAGCATCTATTGTTCCTATTGAATACCTGCCTCTTTAAATGATTCAAGACCATAAAGCCTAATTTATCATTCACATCAATTTCTCTGCCTTAGTTTTACTATTTCTAAACTATAGAAAAGATTAATCTTCTTAGTGATGTTTATTTACACACAGAGATGTGGGGAGTTAAAAATTACAGCTAATAAAGCACTCTGAATACAGTAGGTGATAATTATTATTATTTTATTTGGAAATGTAGTGTTTCCATTAAGGTACCCTGGGATCTTTGTGTTCTGGTAGATAATTATGTAATTAATTCTAAAACAGTGAGTAACACTTGATATTTCTAAAAGTAAGTGTTGCCCTAGTTTTCTGTGCCACACCTCAGTTGGAGCACAATATTTCACTTTCCACCATTCCTTTATAAAATTATATGATATAGGCCAGGCGCAGTGACTCATGCCTGTAATCCCAGCACTTTGGGAGGCCGAGGCAGGCGGATCATCTGAGGTCAAGAATTTGAGACCAGCCTGACCAAAATGGTGAAACCCCATCTCTACTAAAAATACAAAAATTAGCCGGCGGTAGTGGCCTGTGCCTGTAGTCCCAGCTACTCAGGAGGCCAGGACAGGAGAATTGCTTGAATCCGGGAGGCAGAGGTTGTAGTGAGCCAAGATCATGCCACTGCACTCCAGCCTAGGTACCAGAGCGAGACTCCATCTCTAAAAGAGTAAATACATAAAATAATATAATGTAATTTAAGGCTGGACGCAGTGGCTCAAGCCTGTAATCCCAGCACTTTGGGAGGCTGAGGCAGGCAGATCACCTGAGGTCAGGTGTTCGAGACCGGCCGGGCCAACATGGTGAAACCCTGTCTCTACTAAAAATATAAAAATTAGCTGGGCATGGTGGTGCATGCTTGTAATCCCAGCTACTTGGGAAGCTGAGGCAGGAGAATTGCTTGAACCCAGGAGGCAGAGGTTGCAGTGAGCTGAGATTGCGCCACTGCACTCCAGCCTGGGCAACAGCGAGACTCTGTCTCAAAAAAATAAAAATAAAAATAAAATAAAAATAAATAATATGATGTGACTTAAAAGATGTATAAATATTTTCTCTCTAGGTTTTTTCTGCCTATGCAACTACAAAAACTTTCAAGAGATTCATGACCAATTATGAAATTGGCAGTTTCTACTTACAGCTTTAATGAAGTATGAGCACCACAAGACAATCTGATACACAAAATGCCAAGGATAAAAGTACAGCTTTGTTTGGCCTTAACAGATATCTAACTTGTTTCCTGTTAAGATATATTCAAGTATAAAATCTCATACCAATTTCACAACTGTTCAAAAAATATATTTATGTTCAGTATTTCATTGGGCTAGATAATGGGGCAAATAGTTTTTGAAACTTATCAAGTCTATGAAAATACTATTTGTCTTAAAAAATGGCACAGGTTTGGGAGGCTGAGGCGGGAGGATCACAAGATCAGGAGTTTGAGACCAGCCTGGCCAATATAGTGAAACCCCATCTCTACTAAAAATACAAAACTTAGCTGGGTATGGTGGCGGGTGCCTGTAGTCCCAGCTACTCGAGAGGCTGAGGCAGGAGAATCGCTTAAACAATTTCTATAGGTACCAGGGATATACACATCATGAATAATAAAACCTACCTGTAATTGTCCACAAAACACAGATTCCTGTTAAAGGAGGGTAGAGATCAGCTAGGTATTGAAAATCCTTCTTATTGAAAAAAAGAAATAGGCTAGGTGTGGTGGCTCATATCTACAATCCCAGATATGAGCTCCTATCTATAATCTACTTTGGGAGACCAAGGTGGGAGGATTGGTTGAACCCAGGAGTTTGAGACCAGGCTGGGCAACATAGGGCGATTCCATCTCTACAATAACCTTAAACAATTAGTCAAGCATGGTATTGCCCTCCTGTCGTCCCAGCTGCTCAGGAGACTGGGGTGGGAGGATTGCTTGAGCTGGGGAGTGGGGGGTGCAGAGGTTGCAGTGAGCTGAGATTGTGCCACTGCACTCTAGCCTGGGCAACAGAGTGAGGCCCTGTCTTAAAAAAGACAAAACAAAACCAAAAAAGCATGATTTTGTTTGATCTAAGTTCTTAGGTTTATACCTACTTCAATAACAAAATACTTATGGTGAAAGAATCAGATTTGTTAATGTCTTGTAAAGAGTTGATACCAGGCCAGGCATGGTGGCTCATGCCTGTAATGCCAGCACTTTGGGAGGCCGAGGCGGGTGGATCACTTGAGGCCAGGATTTGAGACCAACCTGGCCAACATGGTACAACCTTGTCTGTACCAGAAATACAAAAATTAGCCGGTGTAGTGGCGTGCACCTGTAGTCCCAGCTACCTGGGAGGCTGAGGCAGGAGAATGGCTTGAACCTGGGAGGCAAAGGCTGCAGTGAGCCAAGATGGAGCCACTGCATTAGAGCCTCGGCAGCAGAGTGAGACTCCATCTCAAAAAGAAGAGAGGTGATACCAAAGGAAGCTTATTTCATATGGTATCTGCAACTTTCTTATTTTATACGAACTCTCCATTAGCATTGCCATGGTATATATTTACAGTAAAAAGAAAGATACGTTTCCTTCCAAAGTTCACTCTCCTCTTCCATCACTAAGGAAATACCTAACTTCGATCTTCACATAGTCAGTGCCATACTCTCTTGAGGTTATGGAAATGTTCCATGGTTTAAAACAATATAGATAATTGTGAAGTAGGTATGCTTATGTCTTAACTCTTCGATTTTTTAAGCAACTATGAATAGAAGGGGAGATGCTTCTGCTTCCTGTAATGGTAAACTACATAACTGCAGATCAATCTTCCCACTGAGGAACAACTAAAAATCTTAATATCTTTCATCAGTTTTGTAAAATTCTCACTATCATCTCTTCAAATACAAAAAGAGTTCAAAGGACATTCTCTGATTATTGTAGTGGGTTACTAATCTGGCTTCTAAGGAGAATGGGTCCTGTTAACTACTGGGTGTTTCATTTTATTGTTAAGGGAGGTGAGTGGAATCCACAAGTTTAGGGGCAGAGTAGGAATTGCTCTGTAAAGTGTGGTAAAAGAAAACACAAAAGCTGAATGTTCTGAGGGGAAAGAAAGGAGGGATCTTTGGTGCCCACCCACGAAGAAAAGACGACTACAGAGAAGATCAATGACTTAAGCAGAATTTCAGGTGGTTTCACTGGGAAGCATACTGTGTAAATCTCTCCTCAGCACCTCCTCAGAAATGTCAGCTAAATCTATGTTACTCCTCAATTCTTAGATAGGAGTAAGTTTTGGGGTATTGGGGAGCACTTAGAGGAGAGTTTCAAGAAAAGAATGAAAAGGTAGCTAATGGGATTATATAACATCCTACATGATAACGCACGATAAAGTCTCAAATCTGTTAAATGTAGAGGATGGTGATTATTCGTTAATGATCAATGTCAGCTGATTAATGGGAAATAATAGGATTAAGGTTTTGAGGAATAGATTTAGATTAGGCATATCATGGGGAATTTCTGATGAGATGACTGTAAAGTAGGAATATTACATCAAATAACACTAAAAAGCTCTTTCTCAGTGATGGCGAGAAAAGCCATTTCTTGGAAACAGTATGGGCAGAAGATGGAGTTGGACAAAGATCAATTCAGATAGGGGTGAACCCTATAGCACTTAGTATCAAACCCATGAAATCAAAAGGTCTTCTTTAGTATCGAACTAGTCATTCATATACAGATTCTCCTCCATTTATGATGAGGTTACATTCTGATAAACCCATTAAGTTGAAAAAATAGTAAGATGAAAATGTATTTAATGCTGGTAATACAACAGACAGTCCTCAAATTATGATGGTTTAATTTACAATTTTTCAACTTTATGATGGTGAGAAAGCACTGTGCATTCAGTAGAAACCATAACCCCATCACAAGTTGTAAGGTGCTTCTTGACTTGGAGTTACATCCCAATGGAGTTATGTCCCAAAAGCATAAGTTGAACCATCCTAAATCACAGACCACCTGTGTTAATAAAATCACTGAACTTTTTCCTGAAGTGTCACATCACACTACATTGCACCTAAGGAGAGATGCCATTCCTACCCTTTTTCCAGTTTTCTGTTAAGGCAGAAAGATAAAGGAGATATATACTCTTTCTCTCATGCTCTCATAGCACTCTGTACCTTGCTCTATCCCAGCACATTCACTCATATTCTAATTAGTTTATCTCTATCATGTCTCTAATAAACTATAAGCTTAGGATGATCAAGGAAACTAGTCATCTGTGCATACCCTGCAGCTAGCAAGCAAAGTACCTGAAATGTGGTAGGTGTAAAATATATATATAATATAGTTATAAATTTATAAAATATATTTTACATTTTATATAAAATATAAATATTTTACATGTAATTTCAAATGAATTCATGCAAGGAGGAAAGAAAAGAGGAAAGTAAAAATGAAGAAGGAAAAAGGAAGAGAAGGAAATAATAAAGGAACCAAGAAAAAAAAAATCTCAGTTCCAGAATTTAGTCCCAAAGCTTGGAAGTTTAAAGCTAAAGAACACAATGAGGGTAGAGGGATTTTTCTTGTATACTAGAATACAGATGAATTCAAAGTGTCAAAGAATGACAATTAAAAAAAATCTGTCAGATCTTTCAAGATAAGCTTTAGATGGACTTAACAAGTCACAGTCTAAGCTTTAAGATTCCACACCTCCCTGGCAACCAATGTAGGGTCACAAGCAGGTTACAGTGATGTTCTCCTTTTGTGAGACTTCTTGCAGCTGCTTTTTGAATGAGCTGAAACCTATAAATAACTGCATCTCCAGACCCATTAAGCAGTACATTAGTGTAACAAAGGCATATATGTACAGTACTAAAGAAGTGAAATTGTTGTAAGAAAGGAAAAGTTTCCACTTGGCATGCACCACAGAGGATGAAAAGCAGAACCAACCATTTCCCAAACACGAAATTCCATTATTGGTTTGTGATTACATCCTCCACTTTTCTACTTTGTATAGCAGCCAATTTTAAACTACAAATCATCATCTTTCCATCTTAGAGAGGACATGGTTTCTAAATGGGTAAGGTTTTACCCACGACATGTCTATCTTTGAAGAACTCTATATTGAGAGAAAGAGAGATGACCTGAAGGCCCCCCTCTAAAATCATGCAATCAAACAAAATGACAAAATTTGCCAAAGAGTCAACTCAACTAGCATGTGCAGGACAGCAGATAAGAACAATTTTCTTTTGGCACAAAGAAAAATACCACTCGGCATTACACATGTAAGCGTAGAGACACGACAAGTAAAATTATTTTTCTCAGGAAAACTTTGCTTTTGGAAAAAATATGCTTTATATATCTAAATTGAACAAATAACAAAAAAATCTTGAGACCTTATGTATAAAGTGCCCCTCTTTCCATTAAAAACAGAAAAGAAAAGAAAACAGGCCTTGATGCTACTATGGTAGTATGTAAGGACTGGTACCATCGGAGGTTTCTGGAAGCCACTGGAGGTCTTGCCACATATCCTCTGTGGGGAAGGGAGGCTACTGTATGTAGTTTTAAAGTCTTTGTATAGGCAGGTTTTAAAATATAGGAACTTTCACATTTAGACTTCTGGAGATTTTCTGAAAAGGGCAACATTAGACTTGAAGACAGTTTATGAAATACGTAATGGCTCAACTCCTTCCCCTCATTCATGGATATCAATCAACCACATACACAACCTGCTGTCACATGTTGTTTTCTACTTTCCAAAATACACAGACCATAAAAAAAAAAGTGATCACTGCTAGACTTTGCTCATGAGTAAATTGTTTAAGAAAGCAATATCATCAGTAAACATAAGCCTGGATCCATTAAAGCTAGAAGAGTCCCACTTTATGCAAAGCTTTTCTAAGCCCCTGGGATTCAGGGCAAACACATACAGGTTCATAGAGTAATTCATCAAGGTTTGAAGAATCAGGTAAAACCTGAGTTTATCAATTCCTACTTCTCCCAGATAAACATGTCTCCAAAATGTTTCTGACAGGCAACTATCCAGCCTCAGCTAGTGATGGGTGTGGCAGCTCACTGTGCCAAATAGTCCTAAGAGTTCACCGTTCTCTCTCCTGAGCACCTATCTGAAGAACAGGAGATCTAAATCTAAATTCTGTCCTCAAATCCTACCTCTGCAGTGATATGTGGTCTTGGAAAGTGACTCTTCTATCTCTCGAATAGGGATACTGAGGCTTAACTACCATCTTACCTAGCCACAGATAAATTTATAAAAGTAACTAAGGACATATCAGATAATTCTTGCCTCCCCGGTCAAATTTTTTCTGTGTTTGCACTCTTGTGTTCTCTTCACATTCACATTCTAAAAGTTCTAAAGAGTAGACAGTGTAAACAGAATGTTGTAACTAAATAAAAGCCTCAACTAAAATGGCAAAGCTATGGACTGCTGCGACAGAGCGAGAGAGACAGGAAAGAGTCATCCTGAGGAAGGGATAACGCCTCTGGCACAAGACTTCAGGTGGATGTCAGGCTTCAAAGATGTAGCCATCAAGAGAGGTGAATTCTATAAACCATACACATGGCTACAAATCAGAGAATAATTCTGTATGCATACACAGTACAGAAAGGCAATGTTGGTCACAACCCGGCCTCTTCAGCTGCACTTATACACAGAAAGCAATTTCTGTAAACATTATTCTCTTCTTACATACAGGAAATCAGACAATATATAATTCTATAATTTGTGCTGTTTTGTGCTCACTTTTTTCTTTTTTTTTATTTTTTTTTTATTTTTTTTATTTACTTTTTTTTTTTTTTTATTATACTTTAGGGTTTTAGGGTACATGTGCACAATGTGCAGGTTTGTTACATATGTATCCATGTGCCATGTTGATTTCCTGCACCCATTAACTCGTCATTTAGCATTAGGTGTATCTCCTAATGCTGTCCCTCCCCCCTCCCCCCACCCCACAACAGTCCCCGGAGTGTGATGTTCCCCTTCCTGTGTCCATGAGTTCTCATTGTTCAATTCCCACCTATGAGTGAGAACATGCGGTGTTTGGTTTTTTGTCCTTGCGATAGTTTACTGAGAATGATGTTTTCCAGTTTCATCCATGTCCCTACAAAGGACACGAACTCATCATTTTTTATGGCTGCATAGTATTCCATGGTGTATATGTGCCACATTTTCTTAATCCGGTCTATCGTTGTTGGACATTTGGGTTGGTTCCAACTCTTTGCTATTGTGAATAGTGCCGCAATAAACATACGTGTGCATGTGTCTTTATAGCAGCATGATTTATAGTCGTTTGGGTATATACCCAGTAATGGGATGGCTGGGTCAAATGGTATTTCTAGTTCGAGATCCCTGAGGATTCGCCACACTGACTTCCACAATGGTTGAACTAGTTTACAGTCCCACCAACAGTGTAAAAGTGTTCCTATTTCTCCACATCCTCTCCAGCACCTGTCGTTTCCAGATTTTTTAATGATGGCCATCCTAACTGGTGTGAGATGGTATCTCACTGTGGTTTTGATTTGCATTTCTCTGATGGCCAGTGATGATGAGCATTTCTTCATGTGTTTTTTGGCTGCATAAATGTCTTCTTTTGAGAAGTGTCTGTTCATGTCCTCTGCCCACTTTTTGATGGGGTTGTTTGTTTTTTTCTTGTAAATTTGTTTGAGTTCATTGTAGATTCTGGATATTAGCCCTTTGTCAGATGAGTAGGTTGCAAAAATTTTCTCCCATTCTGTAGGTTGTCTGTTCACTCTGATGATAGTTTCTTTTGCTGTGCAGAAGCTCTTTAGTTTAATGAGATCCCATTTGTCGATTTTGGCTTTTGTTGCCATTGCTTTTGGTGTTTTAGACATGAAGTCCTTGCCCACGCCTATGTCCTGAATGGTATTGCCTAGGTTTTCTTGTAGGATTTTAATGGTTTTAGGTCTAACATATAAGTCTTTAATCCATCTTGAATTAATTTTTGTATAAGGTGTAAGGAAGGGATCCAGTTGCAGCTTTCTACATATGGCTAGCCAGTTTTCCCAGCACCATTTATTAAATAGGGAATCCTTTCCCCATTTCTTGTTTTTGTCAGGTTTGTCAAAGATCAGATAGTTGTAGATATGCGGCATCATTTCTGAGGGCTCTGTTCTGTTCCATTGATCTATGTCTCTGTTGTGGTACCAGTACCATGCTGTTTTGGCTACTGTAGCCTTGTAGTATAGTTTAAAGTCAGGTAGCGTGATGCCTCCAGCTTTGTTCTTTTGGCTTAGGATTGACTTGGCGATGCGGGCTCTTTTTTGGTTCCATATGAACTTTAAAGTAGTTTTTTCCAATTCTGTGAAGAAAGTCACTGGTAGCTTGATGGGGATGGCATTGAATCTATAAATTACCTTGGGCAGTATGGCCATTTTCACGATATTGATTCTTCCAACCCATGAGCATGGAATGTTCTTCCATTTGTTTGTATCCTCTTTTATTTCATTGAGCAGTGGTTTGTAGTTCTCCTTGAAGAGGTCCTTCACATCCCTTGTAAGTTGGATTCCTAGGTATTTTATTCTCTTTGAAGCAATTGTGAATGGGAGTTCACTCATGATTTGGCTCTCTGTTTGTCTGTGATTGGTGTACAAGAATGCTTGTGATTTTTGTACATTAATTTTGTATCCTGAGACTTTGCTGAAGTTGCTAATCAGCTTAAGGAGATTTTGGGCTGAGACAATGGGGTTTTCTAGATATACAATCATATCATCTGCAAACAGGGACAATTTGACTTCCTCTTTTCCTAATTGAATACCCTTTATTTCCTTCTCCTGCCTGATTGCTCTGGCCAGAACTTCCAGCACTATGTTGAATAGGAGCGGTGAGAGAGGGCATCCCTGTCTTGTGCCAGTTTTCAGAGGGAATGCTTCCAGTTTTTGCCCATTCAGTATGATATTGGCTGTGGGTTTGTCGTAGATAGCTCTTATTATTTTGAGATACGTCCCATCAATACCTAATTTATTGAGAGTTTTTAGCATGAAGGGTTGTTGAATTTTGTCAAAGGCCTTTTCTGCATCTATTGAGATAATCATGTGGTTTTTGTCTTTGGTTCTGTTTAGATGCTGGATTACATTTATTGATTTGCGTATGTTGAACCAGCCTTGCATCCCAGGGATGAAGCCCACTTGATCATGGTGGATAAGCTTTTTGATGTGCTGCTGGATTCGGTTTGCCAGTATTTTATTGAGGATTTTTGCATCAATGTTCATCAAGGATATTGGTCTGAAATTCTCTTTTTTGGTTATGTCTCTGCCAGGTTTTGGTATCAGGACGATGCTGGCTTCGTAAAATGTGTTAGGGAGGATTCCCTCTTTTTCTATCGATTGGAATAGTTTCAGAAGGAATGGTACCAGTTCCTCCTTGTACCTCTGGTAGAATTCAGCTGTGAATCCATCAGGTCCTGGACTCTTTTTGGTTGGTAAGCTATTGATTATTGCCACAATTTCAGAACCTGTTATTGGTCTATTCAGAGATTCAACTTCTTCCTGGTTTAGTCTAGGGAGGGTGTATTTGTCGAGGAATTTATCCATTTCTTCTAGATTTTCTTGTTTATTTGCATAGAGGTGTTTGTAGTATTCTCTGATGGTAGATTGTATTTCTGTGGGATCGGTGGTGATATCCCCTTTTTCGTTTTTTATTGCATCTATTTGATTCTTCTCTCTTTTCTTCTTTATTAGTCTTGCTAGCGGTCCATCAATTTTGTTGATCTTTTCAAAAAACCAGCTCCTGGATTCATTAATTTTTTGAAGGGTTTTTTGTGTCTCTATTTCCTTCAGTTCTGCTCTGATTTTAGTGATTTCTAGCCTTCTGCTAGCTTCTGAATGTGTTTGCTCTCACTTTTCTAGTTCTTTTAATTGTGATGTTAGGGTGTCAAATTTTGGATCTTTCCTGCTTTCTCTTGTGGGCATTTAGTGCTATAAATTTCCCTCTACACACTGCTTTGAACGTGTCCCACAGATTCTGGTATGTTGTGTCTTTGTTCTCATTGGTTTCAAAGAACATCTTTATTTCTGCCTTCATTTCATTATGTACCCAATAGTCATTCAGGAGCAGGTTGTTCAGTTTCCATGTAGTTGAGCGGTTTTGAGTGAGTTTCTTAATCCTGAGTTCTAGTTTGATTGCACTGTGGTCTGAGAGACAGTTTGTTATAATTTCTGTTCTTTTACATTTGCTGAGGAGAGCTTTACTTCCAACTATGTGGTCAATTTTGGAATAGGTGTGGTGTGGTGCTGAAAAAAATGTATATTCTGTTGACTTGGGGTGGAGAGTTCTGTAGATGTCTATTAGGTCCACTTTATGTAGAGCTGAGTTCAATTCCTGGATATCCTTGTTAACTTTCTGTCTCGTTGATCTGTCTAATGCTGACAGTGGGGTGTTAAAATCTCCCATTATTATTGTATGGGAGTTTAAGTCCCTTTGTAGGTCACTGAGGACTTGCTTTATGAATCTGGGTGCTCCTGTGTTGGGTGCATATATATTTAGGATAGTTAGCTCTTCTTGTTGAATTGATCCCTTTACCATTATGTAATGGCCTTCTTTGTCTCTTTTGATCTTTGTTGGTTTAAAGTCTATTTTATCAGAGACTAGGATTGCAACCCCTGCCTTTTTTTGTTTTCCAGTTGCTTGATAGATCTTCCTCCATCCCTTTATTTGGAGTCTATGTGTTTCTCTGCACGTGAGATGGGTTTCCTGAATACAGCACACTGATGGGTCCTGACTCCTTATCCAGTTTGCTAGTCTGTGTCTTTTGATTGGAGCATTTAGCCCATTTACATTTAACGTTAATATTGTTATGCGTGAATCTGATCCTGTCATTATGATGTTAGTTGGTTATTTTGCTCGTTAGATGCTATAGTTTCTTCCTAGCCTTGATGGTCTTTACAGTTTGGCATGTTTTTGCAGTGGCTGTTACCGGTTGTTCCTTTCCATGTTTAGTGCTTCCTTGAGGAGCTCTTTTAGGGCAGGCCTGGTGGTGACAAAATCACTCAGCCTTTGCTTGTCTGTAAAGTATTTTATTTCTCCTTCACTTATGAAGCTTAGTTTGGCGGGATAGGAAATTCTGGGTTGAAAATTCTTTTCTTTAAGAATGTTGAATATCGGCCCCCACTCTCTTCTGGCTTGTAGAGTTTCTGCTGAGAGATCAGCTGTTAGTCTGATGGGCTTCCCTTTGTGGGTAACCCGACCTTTCTCTCTGGCTGCCCTTAACATTTTTTCCTTCATTTCAACTTTGGTGAATCTGACAATTATGTGTCTTGGAGTTGCCCTTCTCGAGGAGTATCTTTGTGGCGTTCTCTGTATTTCCTGAATCTGAATGCTGGCCTGCCTTGCTAGATTGGGGAAGTTCTCCTGGATAATATCTTGCAGAGTGTTTTCCAACTTGGTTCCATTCTCCCCATCATTTTCAGGTACACCAATCAGACGTAGGTTTGGTCTTTTCACATAGTCCCAAATTTCTTGGAGGCTTTGTTCATTTCTTTTTATTCTTTTTTCTCTAAACTTTCCTTCTCTCTTCATTTCATTCATTTCATCTTCCATCAGCGATACCCTTTCTTCCAGTTGATCGCATCTGCTACTGAGGCTTCTGCAATCTTCGTGTAGTTCTCGAAACTTGGCTTTCAGCTCCATCAGCTCCTTGAAGCCCTTCTCTCCATTGGTTATTCTAGTTATCCATTCTTCTAATTTTTTTTCAAAGTTTTTAACTTCTTTGCTATTGTTTTGAATTTCCTCTCGTAGCTCAGAGTAGTTTGATCGTCTGAAGCCTTCTTCTCTCAACTCATCAAAGTCATCCTCCATCCAGCTTTGTTCCGTTGCTGGTGAGGAACTGCATTCCTTTGGAGGAGGAGAGGTGCTCTGTTTTTTAGAGTTTCCAGTTTTTTTGCTCTGTTTTTTCCCCATCTTTGTGGTTTTATCTACTTTTTGTCTTTGATGATGGTGATGTACAGATGGATTTTTGGTGTGGATGTCCTTTCTGTTTGTTAGTTTTCCTTCTACCAGACAGGACCCTCAGCTGCAGGTCTGTTGGAGTTTACTAGAGGTCCACTCCAGACCCTGTTTGGCTGGGTGTCAGCAGCGGTGGCTGCAGAACAGCGGATTTTCGTGAGACCACAAATTCAGCTGTCTGATAGTTCCTCTGAAAGTTTTGTCTCAGAGGAGTACCCGGTTGAATGAGGTGTCAGTCTGTCCCTACTGGGGGGGTGCCTCCCAGTTAGGCTGCTCAGGGGTGAGGGACCCGCTTTAGGAGGCAGTCTGTCCGTTCTCAGATCTCCAGCTGCGTGCTGGGAGAACCACTACTCTCTTCAAAGCTGTCAGTCAGACAGGGACATTTAAGTCTGTGGAGGTTCTTGCTGGGTTTTTGTTTGTCTGTGTCCTGCCCCCAGAGGTGGAGCCTACAGAGGCAGGCAGGCCTCCTTGAGCTGTGGTGGGCTCCACCCAGTTCGAGCTTCCTGGCTGCTTTGTTTACCTAAGCAAGCCTGGGCAATGGCGGGCGCCCCTCCCCCAGCCTCGCTGCCGCCTTGCAGCGTGATCTCAGACTGCTGTGCTAGCAATCAGCGAGACTCCGTGGGCTTAGGACCCTCCGAGCCAGGTGCGGGACACAATCTCCTAGTGTGCCGTTTTCCAGGCCCGTTGGAAAAGCGCAGTATTAGGATGGGACTGACCGGATATTCCAGGTGCCGTCTGTTTCCCCTTTCTTTGACTAGGAAAGGGAACTCCCTGACCCCTTGCGCTTCCCGAGTGAGGCAATGCCTCGCCCTGCTTCGGCTCGCGCACAGTGCGCTTCACCGACTGTCCTGCACCCACTGTTAGGCACTCCCTAGTGAGATGAAACCGGTACCTCAAGCAGAAATGCAGAAATCACCAGTCTTCTGTGTCGCTGGGGCTGGGAGCTGGAGACCGGAGCTGTTCCTATTCCGCCATCTTGGCTCCACCAGCCACTTTTTTCATTATGTACTCATTTTACACCTTGACCCAACCGTGGAAAAAATATTAAGCTGCAAAGTGGAACATTTTAATTGTAGTGGATAAATAACTGACCCTTAAATGGTGGCAAACTGGCAAAGTAGTTATCTATTTTCCACAAAGCCCTGGTTAGAGCCCTTTAATTTATGGAAATCCACTTGCAATAAAACCCAGATCAGACCAAGACCAGCCTGAGCCAGTTGCTCATCCTGTTTAACATTTCTCCTAGTAGGGTGACAAATAACATGTTAGTTACTCTTTAAACAAATGTGCTCTTAATGATGCCACTGCAGCATGATGAATAAAGCATTAGCCCTGCAGTCATGATCGCCCTGGGACAGGGAACGTTAGCAGAACACACCCACACCTTGCATGGATTGCCCTGGGTGACAGACTTTGCTTTATCTTTCTCTAAATGACCACCCATAGCCCTTGCTCATGCTCTGTAACCAGTGAGCAAGAACAGTGGAGCCTTGGGTCCCCTGTGATGGTCCTTTTTGCTTCTCAGGGCTTCATAAATGGTATAGCTATATCATTGGGAGTAACCCAGAAGGCATGATGGGATAGTTAGGGGAGGTCTATGGGGGCACAGGAGCCTGATGCAAATGACTGCACAGCAGGACATCCAGTTGGAAAGTTCTAGTTCAGCAGTGAGCATTCTGAGGAAATGGGTCAAACCTTTAGTGCTGCTGGTTGTATCCAGCAAGATTTAAATGAAGGTGCTCAGAAGAGAAAAAGGCCTGAGTGTCCAAAAGGTATTCAGGCTCCTGAGGCTAAAGGCAGATTAGGGGGCACAGAAAGGTGGTTCCAACCTCCAGGGACATACATGATTCAGAAGCTGAATCCTGGTTATTTCTTGGTAAAAGGTCTTTATGTTCTAGCTGCTTTTGGAGGTCAGGCATCATCAAAAGCAGGAATTGGCTACACCTAGTGATCTCAGCAGGCCCTTATAACCCAGAAAACCTCCACGGAGGCTCCTGCTCCCAACAAAAGAGATGAGAGAATAAATGCTGATGGAAAGGCTCCAGCACTGAAGGCAAAGTTGAAGGGCCCTACAAAACACTGTTGCTACAGACCCAAGTCCTTTACCCTCTGTCTATCTTGGTCACAGATTTGCATAAAAAAGTCCTCCACCCCTACTGTCCCCCATTAACACATTCTCCTTTTCAACAGGGGAGATATTTGCCTCTTAAGAATGCCACATAAAAATCCTTCCTTACAAGGAGATGGCATTTGGAGGACTATGTTCCTCAAATAGTCTCTTTTTCTACTACAGTCGTACAGACCAAAGGACCCATCTGCCTCTGAGCAACTAGTCTCTTTTTCTAACTAGGGCTGTGTTCTCAACTAGGCACTAGAGGCATAGGGTCTACAATAATGATGGAGACCTGAAAATATTTTGTGTCAACATGCAATGAAAAGCACACTATCCAAAACAAATATTTAACTAAATGTTTATAAATTCCATATTATGACAATTCTAATTGTCAAATTTAGTATTCACATAAAAGTCATTATATTGAAAACCATTTGTAACTGGGCTATCTCACTTTGCAGAAATTACTGAGTCTGCACCATTATGGAGAAATTAGAGCTGGTTTTAAATGAAAGAAATAACTTGCAGGCAAATAATTTCAAAAGCAAAATGATTCAAAAAATCCTCTCCAAAGTTCCTATAAACAAACTTATACTAAACATCAGATGTGAATGCATTTGTTATGTTTGATCTGATATGGAGTAAGTAAATCTCCTGCTGCCTAGAAAGGTTTTAAATGGCTGTGTTCTGAGGCACTGTCTCCTTCCTGCCTACTGTGTGTAAGATAAAGTTATACTTCCTCTCAAATTTGCCAAACTCAGTTCAGGATCGAATGCCATTCCATTATTTATTCATGGATTACATAAATAATTGTGGAGAAGAAGAAGGAGGCATAAGCAAAAATTGGCTTTAAAGAATACAGATGAGAGAGAAAAACCTCTGGCTCATGGTACCGAATGCAATTTCATGTTATAAGCTTAGAGTCATCGTATGTATTTATGGTTTTATTATTTATAAAAAAGAAATTGTGCTGAATGTGCTTTGTGGGAATTGCAGTATATTGCTATTGCTACGATGGTTTATTATTCTCACAGCTAGATGGCTTAAACCCAACCTAAACAAATATTTTAAAAGAATTCCCACCAGCATTATTACTTTTTTTTCGTTTCTAGTGTTAATGAAAAAGATCTTCTGCTTTTCAAGTCCTCTGATATCTTTACTCTTGAGCAATTCCCAATTTTATGGCTCATGATGAGATAATGTTTATTGAAAAATAACAACTTAAGAAAATAACCAGCAACTAGTAGTGGTTAAACAGCGCAGTGTGTGAAGTGAGGGCATTTGAGAACCACAGTGGCTGTCAACTCCAAATATTCACCAGGCCTTGACTATTACGGCAATTAGGATGATGATTTTATGACTTACACACTGAAGTAGACATATTCTTGTGTACTCATCCAAGATATCAACTTGAAAGTGTCTACTACACACAGAATTTTGCTAATAAGATAAAAATAAGGTAGATGTGATAGTGAGACACATAATCAACATAAAACAAAATGCACCATCATGTCCAGACTTCTCACTGTATGATCAAACCCTCACTTTAATAGGGGTCACCACCTTCATTCAAACACACTCCCCAAACTCTTGCTATCATTCTTAACTATTGGCTAATTCACCATCCTTTTCTCTAGGGATAAAATTTGCACAGAAACGCAATGACACAGTTCTCTTCAATCTGAGAATAAATATCAATATACACTAGAGAGGTGGGGATTGTTTTTATTTTAAAAGTATTATTGCTGATACATGTAATGAGTTCAAACAAAGCTAAAGTCTATAAAATAAAAGGGGAATGCCATTGCCTTACTCCTTATCTGCCGGCCAACCACACTCCCCAGATGCAACCGCTGGGAAAATAGCTCCCTATATAGCAGTCACTGTGGCAAGCAGCTCACATCCTTGATCTCATGAAAAAGACTCACAATAACCTATGAGATAGATGTTATTCCAACTTTTTACAAAAGAAAATAAACTAAGGTCCAGAAGGCTATTCCTTTGGATTTTTACCCAAGGTCAGAAAGCCAATGAATGGCAGAGCCCAGGACTCAATGTACCCTAGCCTGGATGTCTGTTGTTATAGATTTGGGGAACTCCAACTTTCTCCCACAAAGAGTCAGACCAGAAGGTTCCTCTGGGTTTAACTGGCTCTAAAGAGAGAAAGAAGTCTAGGGTAAAGGTTAGTTCCATCCCTGGGGGGAGATTTATTTATGCAACATATCTTTACAAGATGTTGACTGTATGTAGCACTGTGCTTGATATCAAGAACATAACAGTGAACAAGACATAGACCCTGTCTTCAAAAAGTTTGCAATAATACAGTCAGGTGACTAAACAAACTAAAAAGTACCAGCAGACATGAACTTGCTATAGCATGGCAAATTAGATATTCTTAGGAACATGCCTCTTATAAGAAAACAACAACTAGGTTCTGGATAAAACCACTTATTTATGTATTACTAGGCTTTCTACTAGGCTTGGTAAAGGAAACCCTGCTAGACATCTGCTTCTAAAAAGAAAGAAAACAAAAAAAGTTGGCTGAAACCAGAAGGATGATCCAGGAGTAGTAAGTTGCTTGGAGGGAAAGTGCCAACATCAGCAATGCACCAGGAGATAGCCTGTCATGGCAAGGTCAAGCCCTGGTCTGAGGTTTCCATGGCAATCAGGACCTGAAGATTTGTTGCACCTTTTACATGGCCCTTACCCCAGTCAGCCTTCTCAAACCCTCGACTTCAGTTTTAGAAGTAGGCAAGAGAAAGAATCTGGGCAAACCAGCAGAAATCACTGCTGAAAGACAACTCAAGACCCATGCTTTATTGAGAGGCACATTTTTCTTAAATAAGTCAGAATAATAATTGTGTACTTAGAGAAAGAGAGAAAACAAACATATAAAGTGTCTACCTATGGTTGATCTGTAACCCAAATTGGGCTTAACTCAGTCCAAATATATATATTGAGGGCAAATTGATGGTTTGAGCTGAGAGCTTGGGATAAAGAAGGTATAAACATCATTATCAAGGACTGTCCAGGTCCATTCTCCCCATGTCAACAGCTTCTACTTGCAATCTCTAAATCACCCACACCCTCACCACAACAGTACTGCCTGATAGAATGCACTAGTGAGTGAGGCGGATGGCAAAGTAGAAAGGCTGGTCCCAGCTTTATATATAGAAAGGCTGAGAGGTTGAGTCAGGTTACTACTACTTTTTCTTACCTCATCCCCTTTCTGCCAGAACCTTTTTCTGTTCTATTTCTCTTACTTGTACCAAATACACTCTCTCTAACACAAGCTTTCTCATCATGTTGGCAGCTAGCTACAAGGAAGAGGCCTGGAATGCAGTTCTCCTTTCTACCTGTCATTGGGAATAGGAGCTATGGAAACTAGGGTTGGTGAGGCGGGTCGGGGGTACTGTGGAGGTGGGTAAAGCCACAAGCTGGATAAACCAGAAAACCCAACCTCTAACTCCTATTCCAAGGGATAGCTGACATTCTGGAGGTGCTGAAAGAATGAGGATCTATGTCAGTTATCATGTGGGACACTCAAATCAAAGTTCCCCTGCATGCTGATTAGAATCATCACCCATTGTGGCAGTTATTTTTTCATTCCCAGTAGAGACAAACTAGGGAAACCCTGAGAACTGATCTGGGCAAGTCGCTTTCCCTGACTCTCCTAAGAAATGTGCACAGCAGTTTGGCAGCACAATTTGCATACCAGAGGAGAGCTCCTGTCACAAGTACCCTGTGGGCCAGTTTCCTGAGCTTTTCCACTTGATGCTTTCAATCCTCATCTCACGAGTCATTGGAGAGGCTAACGTATAATGCCTTTTGGAGGAGCTGAAAGGAATAAAACATTACTAACAAAACTGTCATATATTTTGAGAGTTAAAATCTAGATGCCTTTAGATAGGCCCTCTGAAAGAAATGCTTTCAACTATGACGGCAGCAGCAAAAACTTTGTTAAGGACACCTTCATGAGCACAACTTTCCAGCCACTATTTCCACCTGAAAAGTACATATTCTGGTCTGCATTTTTTTTTCTACAAGTATTTTGCTTTAATTCATTGTTGATACACATGACAGCAGAATAATAAACTAGGTAGTTTGAGCCTGTGTGTGACTGGGATTCAGCATAAGCATCACAATTTTGGTTGGTAAATTCCTTTGGTCCAGTAGATCAAAATGGGGAAAGACTTGTGTAATGTGAAATTCAGAGTAATGACCAGCAATGGCAGGGATCTTTTGGATATGTAATCTGCTGTTGGAGCACATGCTAGGGGACCAAATAGATGAGCAGGCCATGTTAGGAAGGGCAGCAAGGAAAAGAGAAAACATGAGTTAATATTAAAAATGTGATGCAAAATAAAATGGAGGTTATAGTCTTATCCTTCCAATTGTATTGAGTTGAAATTGTTTCTGGATTTGGAAGCTCCTTGCTGAGCTAAACTGCAAAAATAAGATTATATGAGGAGGAAAGGTAATTTCCAAAATATATTAAACATAACACAATTACTGTGCACTTATATATGAAATCCAGAAAGCTATATTTCTTTCATGCCATGTGATCACAGTTTTGTTAGTTATATGTTCTTATTTTATGCTTTCCACTAGTTTTCTTGACTTTGCATATACTTGATGCAGACCAGTGAACACATATAAAGTGTAAACAACAGGCTCTCAACATGGAGCCTACCCAAATGGTTTAACTGTGTAGCATTGATTGTCTTGTCCACTGTGTGAGCAACGTGCACAAAATATGCATTTTGTATGTTACGGAGGTCTTGCTGATGTGGATGAAGAAGTGTGAGAACTAGGATGGAGAGGAAGCTAACCTCAACAGTCTACTCTTTAGTATCCTCCCTTTACATAAAACAAAACAAACAACTGATCAGCTACTAGTAAATAACAAACTTAAATTTGCTGAGAGGAAGTAGTTAAATAGCAATACCAAGATGTAGAGGTTAGGGAAGGTTGTTTTGCCCCTGCCTATTGACCTACATATACCGAAGCGAAATTGGAAAACTGCAGCATATTTGGTCACAAGGTCTTTCTATTTCCATTCATAATTTCTTTTCTTTATTCCCTTTTTTTTTTTTTGTTCTTCAGAGAACACCTTTCTTGATGTGGGTGTTTTAAAATTCTGATCAGAACTGGCAGTGGGAAAAGAGCTGAGGAAATAATGGAGACTCATACTTATGTGACACATTCACAAACCCTATGAATTTTTAATGAAGGCACAATGTCCACAATTAGATTTGAAATGAGGTTTTCTTTGTAGGTGCTCTTACAGTAAGTGGAGTGCAAGCGAATTTTACTTTATATTCAGTAAACGATACGAAGTGCAAAAAACACTACAATTTAATAGAAAATAAAAACAAATTGTTGATTGTTCATAGCTCCTTTTTCATCTCTTAGATTTACAAAAGTGTAGCAGTTAAAAAAATTGCATTTCGTTTTATTTAAATACCACATGGATGCCAGGGCAACTCAATGGTACAGAAAGTCATTTTCAGTCATGACCTGAAGCTGTCCTTTTGCATGGTGTGGAGAAGTTTTTGTTTGTTTTAAACTGTAAAAATGACTTCTAAATGTGGATCTTTGGGGAGAAAGATATTAAGCTTCCCTATTTGCAAACTAAGCCATTTCAGATGAACATAAAAAAAATCTAATAGTGTAGAAAATAAGGAAATAGAGTGGGCTGATGGCTACTTCGTTTGCATTTTGATTTTAAAGCTTAACTCTTGTCTTCATAGGGCTTAAGCTTCACAGAAACAGACACAGTTTCCCATCCTTCTTAGGTGGTTTCCAAAGTCCTTCAGTTTCTGGCTCCTGGTCACCTTGGCAACATCATTTCCTAAAGCTTCTGCTTCTCTTGGAGCTCCCACAACACAGGTGCTTTTACTCGTCCTTGAGCCTAGCAAGTGTGATCTTCTCTTAGTGACTCTGCACTTGTGGTTCCTCCAGATAACTGCGCAACCACCCTGTTCCCTCACCTGGGCCCTTCTCTGACGAAATGTCATCCCTGACCTCTACCTAAAATAGCAACTGCGTTACCTTCTGTCCTTCTACTAGCCTTATTTTCTTTCTCTCTAGGATTTCTTGGCATCTGAGGTTATTATTACATAGTTATTTCTTTGATAAATTAGTCATCCATGAGGGCAGGCTTATTTTTAACCTTTTAAAAATGTTTTTCTTGGTAAATTGTCATCAGCTGAAACAGTGCCTAGTATTTAGTAGACACACACCCTTCCCTCCCACATACGCAAATTCATTGATTAAATATTATGAGTGGGTGTATATATACATACACATATAAATATGTATAAACACACTGTATTAATCATTACTGTTTGATTTTCTATATTCCTGATGCTTTGACATATGGGTTCTTGCTGACACTGGAGGGATCTCCCCTCCCAGGGCTAGCCAATCCAAGAGAGCAAACACCTCACCTGGGAGCACACACTTCAAAGGCAAACCAATCAATCCAGAGCCCAGACCCTCGACCACCTCCTTTATTGGCTCTCAGATGCTGAACCACTATTCCTCTGGCTTAATCACCCTGGAGCCAAGTATCATGTACTAGACAGAGCCCTTATACCCCAGAGCTTAAATTATTCTAACTAGCCCATCCTACGCCTGTTTATCCCACCTTGCCTTGCCTCCTCTTTTGCAGAAATCACAATAAAGGCACTCTCACTTCCTCTCCCTTCTGACTGACTCTGGCGCCTCCCTGTGTGGCTCCTCGTTGTGTGGCGTGGCATGTTTCCTTCTCTTTGGAACTGTGAGTAACAAACTATCTTTTCTATGGCAGTCATCTCCTGATCTGTTGGCCTTACCACACTCAATAATAAATACTGCATTTTCAAATGCAAACAAATAAACACTCAAATAAAATTCACTGTATTGTCAAGGACCTTGAAATACAGTAATCGCCAGAAGTTATGGTTTTCCTGGACTCATAAGAAATAAAATCAGGCAGGGTACAGTGGCTCACACCTGTAATCCCAGCACTTTGGGAGGCCGAGGCAGATGGATCAATTTGAGGCCAGGAGTTCGAGACCAGCCTGGTCAACATGGTGAAACCCTGTCTCTACTAAAAATACAAAAAAAAATTAGCCAGGCGTGGTGGCGCATGTTTGTAATCCCAGCTCCTCGGGAGGCTGAGGCACGAGAATTGCTTGAGCCTGGGAGGCAGAGGTTGCAGTGAGCTGAGATCGTGCCATTGCACTCCAGCCTGGGCAACAGAGTGAGACTCTGTCTCGAAAAATGAATAAATAAATAAAAATAGAAAGAAAATGACTGTGACATTTTAAAGATCTATGTACAGTTTCAACTCTGTCTCAGCCCTGAGATTCATTTATGGATTGCTTTTGTGGTTATTATTGTTGCTTTCTACTTTCGCCCTCTAAGTTTTTTTGTTTATTTCTCTTTTTTAAGGGGGATTCAGACACTATTACCTCAAAGGAGCAGCCATGCCTTATTCTTTTTGCTAGACACAAATCGTTAACCCTATTCACCAAACAGCAATTAATTGTCAATAAAGCACATCTACACTGTGAACTCTGGTGTCAACGTAGGCTTATCAATTGTAACAACTCTGAGGGGGATGTTGATATGGGGGAGACCATGCACGTCTGAGGTCTGGGGCTATCTCTTAGTCTGTTTAGTGTTGCTATAACAGAATACCTGAGGCCGAGTAATTTATAAAGATTTAGCTCATGGTTCTGCAGGCTGTACAAAAGGCATGGTGCCAACATCTGCTTGGCTTCTGGTGAGGCCGTTTCATGCTGCATCATAGCATGGCAGAGAAGATCGAGGGGTAAGTGAACATGTGTGAAGAGGCAAAACCTCAGGGGCATCCTATTTATAACAACCCACGCTCATGAGAACATTCCTCGGTGAACTAATCCAGTCTTCCTTGAGTGAGAACTCACTCACTACTTCAAGAACAACAACAAGCCATTCATGAGGGATCTAATCCCATGACCCAAACACCTCCTATTAGGCCCACCTCCCAACACTGCCACACTGGGCATCAAGTTTCAACATGAGTGTTGGTGGGGACAAACTCAAAGCATAGCAGATATATGGGAAATTTCTGTACCTTCTGCTTAAAATTGCTGTGAATCTAAAAGTGCTCTAAAAGAATTAAGTCTTAAAAAAAATACATACACATATATGTTTATTCTCTTTAAATATAAGAAAATAATAAATCCTATCCATAATTTCCTAAATTATAGTTAGCTCTAAATATAATAAGGACACATTTCTATGACGTGATGCACTCTGAGTTTTTTCAACACATTTGTTCCCTTTTTATTCCAAAAACCATGGTACATGTTGTTCCATGGCCAGTTTGCCAGATGCTTCAACATTTCCTGCTGGAACGCACCTCAGACAGGGCTAAGTCAGGGCCTTTCAGGGGCATGGCAACCATGAAAACTGATCCTGGGAAACTGACCTTTAATATATTTTCATAGTAAGCTCAGAGGAATGTGCTGGGTGATTACCCATTACTTGCACCTGGTAAGGACACAGGCCTGAAGCTAGAGTCTTTGCACAGTACAGATGGGCCAGCAAGATATAAAGATGTCCACAGAAGTGGCCAAGGAAACCTCTAGAATGCACTGGAGGGAGCCTCAATCCAGTCAGTTGCTAACGCTGGCAGTAGGACCTTCCCTGGGATTTGATAGCCGATGCAGCTGTCTTCATGCAGTTCAGATTCACGCCTCCTTTACTTACCTTACAGAGCTCTTGCCAACATGGTCACCCTGGTGACAACCATGTGCTCTCTAACAGAAATACCTGACCCTGCTCAAGGCATTAGAAACAATAAGAGAATAATTTTTAGGAGATTGAGAGAGGTCTTAAAACTGTGCTCACATGCTTTTTTTGAAAACACGGTTTTCAAATAAAAGCAAGGGTTGAGACATCCAAGGAGCTAGTCACTCTCCCTCCACTCCTTCGGCCTTCCTTTCTGCCTGGTGTTGCACGCTGCCTCCCACATGCCAGTGCTCACAGCTGCTCCGCTGTGGGTGTGGCTGTTCCTTCTCTTTTGTATGCTTCTCTCTTTTTAGGCTCGTATAAAGGCCCACCTCCTCCAAGACACCATGTAAGATTGATTTTCTACAACCACTTGCTCCTCTGAACTCCAGAGTTCCCCAAGGGTGGTATGTCAGAGGATTTAATGTGGGACCCAACACCATTATTTTAATTTTTAATAGCTATATTTGCTTTGAGTCATGTGAAATTGATGTTTCTGTGGATTTAAAAAATGGTCAAATATTGGCAATTTCATATAGTTCAACCTAATATGTGTCAGGGAAAAAATATTAAAAGAAAACCAGACATCGTTGTTTAGGATGAGGCTAAAATGAGTACTTTATCGAACTGTGTAAAAATGAATAAGTAAATAAACGTTTTGATAGTACAGATACAGCAAAAATTATTAAGCTTGTATCCACCATTGAACCACTGACCAAACGTATTTTGACAACCACTGTTCTACGTGTCCTTTTAACGTGTCTTATTATCGTGTATGTGTGTGTGTGTGTGTGTTTTTTTGTATATCTATGTATTTGTGTTTTCTCTTCCATTAGTTTCCCAGATATTTGTATACAAGAGGCAAGGGGAGATTACAAACCTCTTAGCATAATACCCTGCACACAGAAGACGGACTTAACATAGGGATTTGTCTGGTCACTTATGATGAGATCTTACCAGGAAACACCATTTGTTTTCCTTATGGTCGTTCTAAAACTGGAAACTGATGGGCCATGCAATGGAGTATGCCATTACAGCCAGGAAACCTACAACCTGGAGCAAATGAAAACACAGGACTCCTATGGAGCACTCCACACTGGGAGCTAACCTCACCACTGGGAAGCATTAAGGGGTAGTGTGGCCTGTTGGTCAGAACATGACCATCTGGACTCATTCTCAGCAGTGTGATTGTACATTATATCCTCCACTTCTCCATTCCAACTGACAATGCCACCAAGAGCTGAGAAAGTGGAGGCCATGGGAAGCTGGTACCTACTAGGATATCCTACTGGCTCCTGTGCTCTCTGCCCAGTTACTGACCACTGCACCAAGCTTCAGATTCTGTTTAATACTGTCCTTTACACAATGGTGCCTGGGTCTTTTGAAATGGATAGGGATAATTATGATTCATATGCTTCAAGAAATAAACCACGGTACTCACACAACCTACATATTTCATTTCTATTTAAAAAACACAAAATACTTACATGCTATTGGTATTTTGAAAGCTTTTGTCACTTTTTTTTTAATATAATGGTTCAGAAACAAAATTCTGCCTGCTAATCAATCTTTATTTCCATTCATAAAAATATATGTCTCCATAATACCTGAGGCCAATAACTAGATGTTGAAACAAAGAATATTAAAGAAAAATATTTATTGTAGAAGTGTGTGGTTGAGGCAGAAGAAAGGTGTTATTTTCATCTGGGGTATCGAGAAAACACCATGAATGGAGAAGAATATGGGCTGAGTCTCAAAGGATTTAAAAAAAAAAAAAAAAAAAAAACAACCTATGTGGGAAGAGAGAGAGAGAGAAAGTGTGCAGGCAGCTCAGGCAGGAAATGGTAAACTCAAATGTGTGAAATCGGGAGCGTTGGAGGCTGCTCAAAGGACATAGCTGCCTCTTTACTATTTTACATTTAAGTCAAGTTATTCAGATTATATTGGTCTCTGTATGTATATAATGACAATAGTAGTTTTATTCTCTAAAAAGTTGCTTTGAGAAAAATGTCAAGGGATTTAAATTCATGCTTCCAAAGTACAATGTTTTCCTACATAAAGATGCTGGTTTATCAACCAGAAAACTAAAGTGAGCTTGTTTATAAAAGATAGACTGAAAAGATTAGGAAAGTCTTGACAATATAAACATACATTTACTCACCAACTCATGAAATACTAAAACTAGGTTTTACTGCTCAAAGAAAGCATAAAATAGATCATTTCAGTAGGAAGAAAATAAAGCACATTTTTTACAACATGGGAAGTAATCTCAGAATTCATTAACCAAGAGACCAAAAACAATACATAAAATATTATATATGTTAAGAGAGCTTTAAATAAAGTCATGGAGAGCAGATTTACAATGCTTTAATTAAACCAGGATAGGAATGGCAGGAGTCTGTTCACAACCTTTCATGGCAGAGAAGAGCTATATAACAACCTTGATATTGACCAGCTGCATAAAAAGTCAATAACAATATGAATATTGTTATTGACAATACTTTTGGAAGAAAGTTACTATACAGCTTGGAGTTCATAATAGTGAGGATAGAGAACATTAATTCTAATCAGATCTACATCATTGACTTACAGAAAACATATTTTTAAGGTTCAGAGAAAATATAAGTGTGATATAAACACAGGTATCAGGGCTAATAAGTGCAAGAGAGATTTAGAAAAATAAAATTTTGATTCTATAACTGGATAGTCAAAATCCTAGTGAAACAAAAAGAGATGCCACTGTAGAAATCACTATGGCTTACAATAACTTCTCTGATGAATCTTGATTCTAAAATGACAAGTAATAAATGGAACCAAGGACACGAGAGTAAAGACAAACACCAGTGTGTGGGAATAATTCCTAGAAGAATGCTGAAGAGGCCTAAATACAGGACTGGGATTGAACATTTTGGAAAACATACCAACGGGATGTTTATAGAACATATTTTAAAATATCTTCAGAGAAAGAACAAGGAAAAATAGCAATACTATTTTTGGGGAATGGTATTAGCAATACCATTATTGTTAATGGGGAAGGCCATTAACAATAAACAGCAAAGATGACAGAACTGTTCAACTCCCATTTTGTGAATCCTCCCATGCAACAAAATAATCTGCACATTGGGAAGGGTAGAATAAACAAAACACGCATGGAATTTCAGCCTGAGGTGGTGATGGGGGGATTTACTCACCAACCCAGAGCTAGCGTCAGACATTCACAGAACAAGCCAGTAAAACCCAATCCTGCAATCAACATAATATGACACTAGGTTAAATGCTTCCACTTTCCTTTCCCGAAAATCTGAGCTTGTGGCAACTTTATCGGGATTCAGTCATTTGACCTTGAGAACTTAGTGCAACTATGGAAATGGCCCATAATGACTACTAGAATTCCAAAGACTTAGTGCCAGTTTTAGAATGACAACTTACTAGGTTTGTGACCTGGGGCAAAAGATACAGGATGAGACTGATCTTCACATATTAGAAGTAAAGCAGATATAGAAGGTGAACTAGATTAGTTAAGCAACACGCCAAAGAAGGGACTTAGCGCCAATGGGTAGGGTTTATGGCAGACTGATTCAGGGTCATCCATTCTTTTTCCCATTCATTCAGTGAATATTTAGTAACTTCCACTGTGTGCAGCACCATTTTAAATTCTAGGTGAACAAGAAACTCACTCCAAAGAAGGGAGGCCTGACTAAATAGGTCAGTATAAAGCAGGTATACAGATAAATGGGTAAATGCATTAAAACGCAGGTTAATAGAAACAACACAGAAGAAAAAACAATTAACTTTGAAGGTAATTTTAGATTTTCTCCAAGTTTAAATAGAGGAAAAAATTGGTGGGGAGGGATAATAAAACACCTTAAAATGTGTTTCAGGCATGACAACACTATGATCAAAGATACTTTTGTGTGAAAAGTATGTGGCATGATACAGAAAATGAGTATTTTTGTTTGGCTGTAGTTTAAAGGGAACAGGGTGAAAAAGTAGAGAATGATGCTAACAATGTAGGCAGGGGTCATGCTAAGGAGTTTAATTCCCACAGGCAATGGAGACCAAATGGAATATTTTAAATGGGGAGTGACAGGGTCAAATTTGTAATTTAGAGCAATAATTCTTAGAGAAGTACAGAGTAAGTTCTACAGGAAGACAAGCCTGAGGAGGGTAAATCTATTTGGAGGTAATTATGGGAGACCAGGAAAGATGAGGCAGTGGCAGTGGAGATGAAGAGAGGGAACAGATTTGAGAGGTACTTCTGGAGACAGAAGAGATAGCATTGGTGAGCAATTGGAATGTGGAAGTGACAGGGAGTGAGTGACATGTGTGAGGGCCCAAGAAGGTAACATTCAAAAATGAATCCCAGGTTTCCACCTCAAAGGAACTGTTGGATAAAAATAGGGATTTCCATGGCACAAGAACACTTAAAGGATTAGTTTAGTTCAGGAGGAAAATGTAAGTTTTCCATAGAGCAATCAAATGCTTCAATATTAAACTTACAAACCATACAAAAATGTATCTGTCCCCTGGATGGCTATTTGCTTCTCTCAGTAGCCACAAAGCTATGTTGTATGCCTGGCACACAGTGGCTCTCAACCTCTGATGGGCATTGGAATTGAATCAAATTGCCTGAGGAGGCTTTTCCAAATGCATATGCCTGGTCTTCACCTCCAGGAGATTCTGATTTAGTGGATCTGATGTGAGGCGCAGGCATTTTTTAAAACAGCTCCAAAGGAGATTCTGATATGCATCCAAATTTGACAGCCACTGTAGTATACAGTCGATCCATAGCTCTTTGAGTAATTAGTTAAAAGGAGGAAGGGAAGGAGAGGGCTTCTTGAAATTTTTGAAGAAGCAGCTGCTTGACTTTCTATGCTCAACAGTGTAGTACTGCGTGAGAAATTTATTAAATGAACTTTCCTGTCTTTTAATCTTTTTTTTTTTTTTTTTTTTTTTTGAGCGGAGTTTCGCGCTTATTGCCCAAGCTGGAGTGCAGTGGTGCAATCTCGGCTCATTGCAACCTCCGCCTCCCGCCTCCCAGGTTCAAGCAATTCTCCTGCCTCAGCCTCCTGAGTAGCTGGGATTACAGACACCCGCGGGCCACACCTGGCTACTTTTTTTTTTTTTTTTTTTTTTTTTGAGACGGAGTCTCGCTCTGTCACCCAGGCTGGAGTGCAATGGTGAGATCTCGGCTCACTGCAACCTCTGCCTCCCAGGTTCAAATGATTCTCTGACCTCAGCCACCACGCCTGGCTAATTTTTGTATTTTTAGTAGAGACGGGGTTTCACTATGTTGGTCAGGCTGGTCTCGAAATCCTGACCTCGTGATCTGCCCATCTCGGCCTCCCAAAGTGCTGGGATTACAGGCATGAGCCACCGTCCCTGGCCTTCCTATCTTCTAATCTTAAGGGTCCACAAATGTGATGTTATAGTGTTCCTGGCTTCAGCTTGCAGACAGAACACTGGCTGAGAGATCACTGGACTCACTCAAATTCAATCTTTTCTTATATATTTTTTACATTATTGATGAACATCCTTTCTTATAGCAACTCATTCTTTTTTGTGTGTGCTTTTACATATTTTTCATTTACTTTTTTCTCAATGTGTGTTCCTCCTACTAGACTGATGTTCCATGAAAGCAGGCATTCTGTTTCTTTTGTTCACTATCGTATATATAAGCACTGACCTAGCAAAACACACACGTTCAGTTGATAAATGAGCAAGGAGCCAGATTTTTCTGGTGAAACATTTTAAGCCACAATGCATTATTTTCAATATGCCTATAGGTACATCCATGAGTGCATTATAGATTCAGAAAATGGTTTCAGAAATAATCAAAAGCATACAGCTATAGGCAAAACATGTTTATATATATGTATATTTTTTACCTCGAGGAAACACTTTGACTCCCAGAACTTTGATGTTATGTAAGACAGCCCCTTACATCAGCACATAAAATTAAAAATAGAGAATAAATATCTAAAAGGGTGAATTAGGCACAGAGGTTTAGCCTGAGAAATAGAAGCTAAACCTCGTTCCTGTTCCTTATCTATTAATAGATCTCAGAAGCCTGAACCTTGAAGTCTGATAAATCTAGAGCTTTCCTGTCATTTGTATCTAATGATCAATTCTAACAGTTAGATAAAAAACCACTAAATGAATGAAAAGATGAATTATTGAGAAACTTAAAGGGTCTTTTAGCAGGGCAATTAGAAGTAGAAATAAGTGGCTAACCTGAAGAGCCAGAAATGTTAAAAATCTCTGTATTAATAGCGATTATTGAAGTGTTTTTAGGTTCCAAGTTAAACATTTGCTGACAGTGCTTACTACAATATGTAGGTAACTCACGACATTTTTTAAGACATTTTACTGCCCTGAGATTGAATGTGAATTTTTTTAACACAAAAATTATCAAAATCAGAATTCTACTTTACCTAAAATTTGCCAAGCAACTACTATCTGCTACTACTTTCGCATGTATCATCTCATGCAGTTTCCATAAAAACTGTACTTTACCAATCAGAAAACTAAAAATAAGAGCAATCTTAGATGAATGCCTAAAACTAGAATGCCATAAAAAGTGTTAATTATAATACAAATCACTGCAGTATCATTTTATCCAGGTAAATTTATACATATGTATAAAAGTGTATTTTTAAAAATACTAAATATGAACCTCAATCATATTGAGGTTGTATCATATGATACAAGAATACTATGTTTTGATTAATGATATAATTTGGCTGACTAGAGAAAACATTGTTTCAATTGATGTTATCAAACAGGTATTGAAAGCAGTAATAAGACACATTGACATGATATGCTTGATACACTTGAGAAGGTTATACCACCTCTGTGGTATTCTTGCCAAAATTTTATAACCTCAATTTAATCATGAGAGAACATCAGACAAACCCAAATCAAGGATATTCTATAAGATAACCAGTACGCTTCAAAAATTTCACAGCCATGAAAGACAAAAAAAGACTGAAGATCTGTCCTATTGATTGCTGATATTTCTAATGTAAGATCAGCAGTCATTACATACTATTGGTTGTATAAATATAGGCCTAAGAAATTGGAATGATTCCATGTTGCATCCAGGGTATTAACTAAGTGTTATGATGCAAAGTTGTTTGCATATTAGCTGCAATTTCCCCCAAGACTTATAAGAAAAAAAATTCCTTATTAACTAATGACTCCAGTTAACTGATTGAAATTACATTATACTAAGCTAAATATACATGTCATTTCTTACAAGGGCTGTATGTTTTTATAAATCAGTATCTCAGCTCGAATTGTTGGAATTATCATGGTTACTTCCATTGTTCAGACAAGAAAAAAGACAGGAGGAGTAAAACAAAGGGAGAGGGGCCATTTGAAGCAAGGAGAAAGGGAAATGATTCTAAAACACATTCATTAACCCAGGACTACTACTAGATGCTCTAGGCTAGAAATGACCAGCCTGCTTCTAAACAGATTTTAATTTTTAATTCAGTAGAATAGGTCAGATATAGCTCTCCCACCTGGACATCCTGCCCTAGAACCTACCTGCCCCGAGGCAGCACTGCGGGTCTGCTGGTAATCATCATCTTTGGGTAAATGCAATCTCCAGTCAGCTACTCTCGCTCTGTATGTTGTGATCCCAAGAACCAGTAATAAAAGTTGGACTAGATCTCACAATGAAGTGGGGGTTTTCTCCTTAGATATATTTTTTAGGAGCAAGAAAAAACACTTTTTTTTTTAAGCCAGTAGAAATGTTTTTAAAGGTAGAGGTAGGAGGAGGGATGTTGGTGTTTGAAATAAAATTCTAATAAATAAAGATCAGTTTTACTACTTAATTAAAATTGGGTGGAGGCATATATGTGGGTCCAAATTTGATGCTCACCATACGAATGCCCAGACACGAGAGAGATCTCCTGGGAAATTAAAACGCCTACGTGTAGGGAGAACTGAACAGACCAGGGCCCCAGAGCCTCCGCACATGGAGCTAAAACAAGCATAGAGGAGCCGAGTCGGACTGATTCCCCAGCTCTTCACAGCCCCCAGATTAGCTGTGTATTAGTGCAGGCTGGTCTCAGCTGCCCATGAAAATGAGAACACATTTTAAAACCTGCATTTGAATTTTAAAGGTACTCAACATTTCTAGTATTGTTTACTGAAAAAGGTCAACACTCAAGTGTTTTATTTATGCACGGCAGAACCTCAGTCTAAAAGCACTAGGCTTTCCATATGGCATAGCCTGAGAATGTGTTAAATATGTAGTTCCAGAGCCAAGAATATTATTTTTTAACTTAGTGAATGCATTATTAAAAGACCTCTGCTGTGCCCACCACTGGGAGATAGGGCAAGAGGCAGCAGTGACGCTGCATTCTGAATGCACAGAGACACTGACAGTCAGTCACTCTAAATACCAATGACAATATCCCCAAACCCACACCACTCTACCCCATGCCTTGCTCTGAATTTGGCCAATCTGGAAAAAATGAAAATGGAAACATTTAAATAAAACTCATATAAAACTTCAGTTCCAAGCACAACATTTTTGGTTCTTTAGACAATAAGTGTTTCACTGAGATTTATGCCTACGGTCCTTTTCCATATCCCGGCTCTGTGTCAGCGTTCACATCAGCCCTCAGTTCTTCTTGCAAATCAAGGGTATAATATACTGATTCCTTCAAATAATATTTGTGTTAAAATTATTAAATGCCCACGCAAGTAATTTACTAATGGGATGAGAAATAATACATAATACATACCAATTTTATGACAGTAAGAGGAGTTATTAACTTTAGAATATCTGTTGTATAAATTAAAAATCTTCTTAAGTACAATGTTTTAAATATACTATGGAAAAACAAAATTAATGCCAGGAGAATCTTGACTGGAATATAGAAGTGCCTTTATCATTCTGGGAAAAATACTACTCTATAAAAGGCACATTCTCTGATAAGTTCAGAAATTATCCTTTTTATATAAATATTAATCACTTGGAAAAATGTTTTCTATAAACAGCTCCCTTAGTGCATTTTAACACATACTTTTATTTACAGACATTAGATTTACACACGTTTCCAGTATACATCTTTCGTATATAGCAAAGAGAATCTGTGACCAAAAATTCTGTTCAATTCAGATGTGGGGAGCAAATAAATGACCAATGTCCCCATATACATAGTAATATATGGCTAATTTTATATAACATGTTCACATTAAAAATAAGAATACACATTTTTTTAAATCTTCAGGAACTGTCTTCAGGAAATTTCAGAAGACTATGACTTTTAAATTATGCTTTTACTTGATCCACCTTCCAAAAGCTCAGAATCCTTATATTAAAAGAGCTGGCACTGACATAATTTGATTTAATCCTGTAAACATGCATAGAAGTCCCAATGCACATCATCTACTATGCTCTGCCTGCGTGATGCAAGATGAATCAGGCACCATCCACTGTCCCTCTTGTTAAGGAGTCCACAACTGTGCTGGCAGGACAGACATGTATATAACTGCTTACAATGTACTTGAGATAACTGGTATATTCTGGTGGTGGGAATAAGAGGCTCTGGCAGCACGGAGTAAAGAGCGAGGATCCTGGAAGGCAACCTGCGCATAGGGAGAGTGGAAGCTCACCCAAGAAGGTGACATTTGAGCTGGTTGTAAAGGATGAATAGGATCAGACCAGGCAGAGGAGAGGCATTCCAAGTGAAGAAAAAACAATTATCCACACATGCCAAGCTTTTCAGAATTGACTTTTAAAAGCGTTTTACTTCAAAAAGGTTTAAGTGTGCAATGTCTAACACGAAGCAAAAATTACAATCTAGATTGTTTCTTTATGACTAGCCTGCTTTTCTCCCAAGGATCCTAGCTGTTTAGGAAGTACAGGTAGTAAGAAGAGGATGTGAAGTACTTTGGCAGATACAGAGAAAGTGAGAACGCTGCAGTAACTGAACTAAAGATTAGAATTAGCACTGTAGGCCTGTGAGTGGGGTGGGGGGAGCTACCAGTGAGTTGAGGAAAAGCAAACGTGTTTTAAGCAGACTGCAATAGCACCCCTTTTCAGTCTGCTTAAAACATAAGCCTTAAGCTTCTTAAGAAAGAGTCTGCTAAAACACAGTCTGCCAGGCCTATCAACTACAGGGTCTGCAAGGATTTTGCTCTGAACTGGAACCTGTTAGTCAGCAGCAAGGAGAGCAAGGAGAGCGGATCATTTTCTTTCAATAATTTAATCACACTGGTGTGAGTGGAGGTGAAGGCTGAGCTGCAGCTTCACATTCTACTTCTTTCACAGAGGGCAAAGGAAGAGTAGAAAAGCAACGTCCCCTGGGTGGACCTGGAGAGAGAAAAAAGTTCTGGGACATCCCTTGTCTTCAGCTGGGTTCTAGGAAAAGGCCAGGGGTGACAATAGCTCAAGTGAAGATGGCCGGTAAATGGCTGAGAAGACCAAGAAGACAGACTGTGACCCGTTTCACAACGCCTAACTAAACCAGAATTTTAAATTCTTAAGTTAGCTAGAAACATATTTCATTGATTCACATTTAAAAAAATCAAGTTAATTCATTCATATTGGCATTTAAAAAACGTGTATAAGAGAGGTACAAAAACTGAATTGTGTTCATTGCTCACCTTTCTTTGAGTCATTTACATAGAGTCAAGTTGTAGGAAGGATGTATTCAGGAGGACAAGCCTTGAGGATTTCACTCTTTTATTATTCTCTGTATAAAAGAAGACAGTTTGTTGGATCCACGTACCACCCGCACCTCCTCCCTGGGCATGTGGCCATGAGACAGGGGGCAGAGGCTGCCCTGGGCTAGGGAGACCTGGGTTCTGGCTTCCAGTTCTGCGTCTGCCACTGACCCGCTATGTGAACTTGGGCTGGTCACAGATTTCTCAAGTAAGAATGAGAAGCAAGGACTGGACTGGGCTCTTTTCCTGGCTGTTTTCTGCTCCAGTGCTCTCTGATTCTATAGAACAATATTATGTTCTAGAGAAATGTTTTCTTCTTTCTGGGTCTTTTTTTTTTTTTTTTTTTTTGATACGGAGTCTTGCTTTGTCACCCAGGCTGGAGCACAGTGGCGCAATCTTGGCTCACTGCAAGCTCCACCTCCTGGGTTCACGCCATTCTCCTGCCTCGGCCTCCCGAGTGGCTGGGACTACAGGCACCCACCACCACGCCTGGCTAATTTTTTGTATTTTTAGTAGAGATGGGGTTTCACCATGTTAGCCAGGATGGTCTTGATCTCCTGAACTCGTGATCTGCCCGCCTTGGCCTCCCAAAGTGCTGGGATTACAGGTGTGAGCCACTGCCCCCAGCCCACTTTCTGGGTCTTATACATTTCCTGTTTTTAAAAAAGCCACTGTAATAACAACAATGTCCCATCTAGTGTTAAAACAGGGAACATGGTCCAGGACTGCAGAATGAGGAATGGCGCTCAAGTCTTTCCTGGCTTGGGGGCTCTGAAGGGCGATTGAATGGCATGGATGCTGCTCAGGTGGTTTTTGTTGGATCTCAATGACCCAACTTTGTCAAAGAGGGCATTTTTTGGAAGACTGTGTTTTACAACTTTTATGTGTGATGTACAACACCAGCATAATAGGACTGTTACCAACGGCACATGGAACAATCTTTCCTATTATTTTTACTGGCAGCTATCACCAAAAGCAAAAGAGCCTCCTGGGGATGGAGGTCATCAGGCAGCCCCTTCCTGGGAGATAAGAAGAGATTCTGGGTGTGACGCAAGCAATTCAGCTAAGCTCTGGCTCCTCACTGAAATCTTCACAGACATAAACCTGGGAGTTCTGCAGGGTTTAATCACTTCAGTCTTCCCTTTTCATTGCTTTCTTTCTGAAAGCTCCCATGAGGAAAACGTCTCCAATCTGGGTAATAGCTAACCACACACTCAGAACTTTCCAGATTCCACAGTAGTCTGTCTCCCTTCTTCCTAAATGCCAACCCACAAGAGAAGAAATCAAGGGAGGGAACAAATCTAAATACTGAGACAATGCAGGTATCTCTGGAACAAATGATCATCTTCCTTCTTGTTGGTTTGTCCTGTGCCTTTTTTTTTTCATTAAGTGCCAAGACAATTTAATTTGTATACTGCATATAAAAATGGCCTCATTTTGGAATCTACCTCCCTTTCGGAACCCAGCTCAGTTCAGTGGAATATTTGTGGAGTGACTACAGCATGCCAGACACTGTCTTAATGATGTCTGGGCTGAGAGAACAAAATGAGCCTGGACTCAGAAATTCTCCATCTCACTGCCACTTGCTCAGAGCTTTGTGGCCTAGATTACCAGAATTTTCAGTGGCAAGGATTTCCTTTTTTTTTTTTTTTCCTTCTTAAACCTGAGTTTCTTGATGGTTGAATACATCCCAGTGGCTCCTTATCTTCTAGAATGCCTAAATGCCTACTGGGCTGACGGCTCTAACTCACCCACTTGTTAACCTGCGTTGATCTCTCCTAACTGGCTGCCTCTCTATGCCCTCCATGGCTATTCTGCCTTCTGGGCTTACCTTCTATTCAAATACTTGGAATTCTTCTGTTTATAAGCCCCATCTAACTTCTGTCCAACCTTCAGCCTTGGCTTGCCAGTTTAATCTGTCTCTACTGTGATCCACATCCCCAAATCAGCTTGGTTCTCGCATGCCACAAATTGCCCTTAACTCCCTCATCCAACAATCCCATATACCTATTCCACAGTCTTCATGCCCATCCTGGGGGAGCAGTACTCTTTGACTAAAGTTTAGAATGATAGTCTCTGGTCAGTCCTGTCCTACCAGTCAAATCCTAATCTCAATCCAGGTCTGGAAGCTGCAATAATCTTGAGTACAATATGAACTGGTAATCAGCAACTGGGGTAGCTCAAACAGAATACTGGCAAATGAGATTTGCCTTAGAGGGCCATGAGAACATAGTGGCCTCTGATTAATACCAAAGAAAGAAAACATCTAGAACATTTCTTGAACACCTAGAGTAATGCCTGGTACACAATAGGAGCTCAAAAAATTGGCAAATTATAGAAAGATGTCTTTTAAATAACACATTGCAAATGTTCAGAGATATGATTGCCTATTGTAAGCTTCTTCTGGATAAACTGTGTGATTTGTGTGTATATCCCAAGGGCCCAGCACACTGCCTGACATAGTAGGCTTGATAAATATTTGTTGAACTGAAATGACTTTGTTGAGAAAAGTATGTCAATGTCACTTTGTGGAGGATATTTACTTTTCCAGGAGTGTGGATGAGCAGGACATCTTAGGATGTCTAAACTAAAGGATCAGCTTGGTTGGGCCCCTAAATTTACATGCTGAGGTGTTCTTAAGGCACTGGAGTATGGAAGTCTATCAGATGGACATGGACCAAAACAGGAGAGGGGTAGGAACTCTGCAAGATAGTCTGTGCCCTGACTTACATTCCCTGTCTACTGGAATTCTCTGGACCTTTGGGTTTCATCCAGGATGCAGGAGATCTTTTTGACATCTTTTTTACTCATTCATATGCAAAAGGAAAAATCTGGGTCTGGCCAAGCATCTCTGATGCCAGAAACATACATGAGCATAAAACAGCCAGCTATAGCCCTTCTAATGGAGACCTTCATAGCTGCCATAACAGTTGATGGATTGGTGTAAGGCTAGTGGTTTTGAAGTTATATTTTGTATTTATTGTTGAAGCTATCAGAAATGTAGAGAACACTGAGGTCAATCAAGAGTACATGATTTTCCACGTATATTAAAATGTGTTTGTGTTCCTTTCATACAAAATATAAAGCATCCATCTTTAAAATGTTCACAGCAATCCATGCCTTTAACTGAGCAGAAAAGCATACACAGATACAGAAATGTTTAGTCCCAGCCGTGGTTCCTGACAGTCATCTTCAGAGATAAATTTCCACAATGGATGTTTCAATTAAGACAGTAATATTTATTGAAAGGTAAATCATAAATGTATAGCTACTGGAAACATTATTGAACAGAAGTAATTTATGCTGCAGCTGGGGCACTGCATTTTTGCACTGCCTTGATTTTATCAGCATTTGTCAATTAATCAACATGAACCTTGTAAAACATGTTCTCTTATTAGTTGGAACAGGCAATTGCTTGCAGACTTTGCAGGAGAGGTCATTTAATAATTTGCGAACTGTGCAAAGACAGATTTAAATTAAAAATAAAAAAGGTAAACTCTCATTACCACTGTACCTAAATAGGACTTTGTTAAGCTTAGCCTTGCCAATTTAAATATCGTCAATGGTTTAATTGTTTTAAAAACTTCAAACGGCAAATAAAGATTAAGATGAAGATCAACTTAGCTCCAGGTTTTTAAAATTTAAGAGCATTTTTGTTTGCACCTTTGCCATTTCAAAGAGTTACTAGCCTTGAGGCTATAGTTATAAGACAAATTGACTATATTTTATTGGCAGAAAAGTGAAGAGAATAAAGAAAAAGCAAAAGAAACAGGAAATGCAGCAGCACAAAGAGCAATCCAGTAGTAAAGTTCTTTTTTTTCCCCCTCCTTTTTTGCCTCAACTCATTCTTCATTGCTCTAGATGAGATGTCACCTCCCTACTTTTGACTGCTGGTTCATTTTCAGTTCAGTAAGGGAGAAAGAAGCTGAGTCAAGCCCTCTCTTTGGGTAATTCATGCATCAGCACACTCGCCAACTCTCCTGGCAACCAAGAAAGCACTTTAACTCAGAGCGGCATCACCACCAACAAGCATTCTGCAGCCATCTAAAAGGACGCAACTGAGTTTAAAACGGGTAACATACCTTGGAGAGCAATTTCTACACTGGGGACTGCAGGGCTGAATCGAGAAATCCGCACCATCTTAGAAGTGTAAGTGAAACTTAAAATGAAATGGCATGCCTTAAGGCATTTCTAAGAGTAAGAATTTTGCACAGAGTTCACAGAGACAATGTTTGTTGAATGAAGATGGGCCTTGCCAGATACAGTCTAGGCAAAGTGCTTTGCTGCAGAGCTCCTTTTATAAGAGTTTAGAGGCCCAAGTTGCTCTCTGCCTGCTCAAACTGGCTTATCAATCCATTCCATTCCATTCTGTTCTCAGTTCTAAGTAAGTCATTATTTCAGGCACATTTCCCTAAGCAGACACAAACACTGTTTTCCAGTGTGAGACTCCCTTGGGCAAATTAGGTTTCCTGGAAAAGGGTCAAGGAGCGATCAAACAAAATACCTCCTAGAAACAAGCGGTTTCAGGGGGCATTGTGATTCATGCAGGCTACAAGTCAAATTTTAGACACTGGTTGGGCAGTAATGTTGAATCTGATAGGGCCAGTTATGGGGAGCAAAATCCTGCTACCTGCAGTTTCTTTTTAAGGTAATAATAAATGGGCATATTTCTTATGGAAACAAAACTGATGATCATAAAACAATCAACGGAAGGTTTCCTTTTCTAATATTTTGAATTAAAAGGTGTTTAACAAATTTTAATTTCTTAATAAAATTGTAGTAAAATAACTTTCATAAGGCAAAAGTTCATATCTTCTATTCTCACAGTCTTACCTAACAAACATGAAATACTTCTAAAATAGATACTTCTTATTGTATTTTTTTTTGTTTGTTTGAGTCACAGGGAGAAAAGTCCCTTTTATGTTCTTTTAATACTTGCTTTTATTAACCTCAGCTTCAGTTAGCTCACTTCCATATATCAAGATTCTTTCTACAACCGAAGAGACAAGAGGTAAATGCAAATGTGGGAAGGGAAGCTGCTTGGTAACATAATAGCTGCTCCCTGGCAGGAGTTATTTCTATCTAAAGCATATATACCATATTAAGAGGCCATAGTGAAAAATGAAAGGATGGAATGGCAGGTTTTCATTTGTTTTTGACATTTTAGAATACTGTAAATAAGTTTGTGTGTTTCAATTCAAATGGTTCCATTACCTCGGAGGTCTTAATCATTTGTAATAGCAATTTTGGAAGTGTTCAAAGCTTGTGCTTAAGGAGTATTATTGGCATTCAATATAGTCATACGATATTAAGCAGATTTACAACCTTCTATGTGGTTATCCCTGATCATCTTTATTTAAAAGTAAGTTCCGGCTGATGAGGTGGCTTAGTATCCTCATGGATTTTGGCTTCTTAGCCATCCCCTGCCAGAAAATCTGGCTCTGCTGGACACCCTCACACCTCTCCAAATAAACCTTAAATTTGCAAGGTGAAGTGGGGGGCAGCAGATGGCAGGAAGAGTTCAACTAAGAAAGAAGTTTACAAAGGCAGCTTTTTAAGAAAATGTACCTGGGGTTTTGGTTTTATTCAGGTACGACGAAGCCAACAGATCAGGAGGTGACTGTCATTGAGAGGATAGTTTGTCACAGTTCCAAGAAGAGCAGGCATGCCAGACCACACTGGGCTACCTGGGGAGGCACCAGGGTCAGTAGGAGGCAGAGGAAATAAGGGGAAAATGTGGGCAAGGGCCTTTATTATGGTTTCCATGGAAAGAACAGGCAAGACAGAGTAAGCAGCTTTAGGATAGCTAATTTAAATAATTTCAGCAGGCTCTGTGGTATAGGGGCGGTTCCTAATTATGCTGTACCTGGCCCTGGAGTGATTCAGGGCAGGTAAATAGTGTTCTGGATTGCAGGAGCCTGATAAAAGGAAGCAGGTAGTGGCGTGCACTCAGGATTGGTTGGTTTGAATATCAAAGGCGAGCTCACGGGCAAGATGTTTGCTATCTCCAGGAATCAGCTGACCCAGGAAGGTTTAGCATCCCAAGTCCACAAGGCCCCAAGATGTCAAAGCATTGTAAAATACAGAAAATTTTAAAAAACAACAACATGATTAATAGGAGGCTGTCTGAAACACTGCTATAAGAAACATGAAAACAGAGCTTTTCAAACTTCACTGTCCACAGGGATCACCCAGGTGTTTTGTTAAACTGCAGATTCTGATTCATTAAATCCGGTAAAGGTTGAGACTTTGCATTTCTCATAAACTTCTTGGTGATGTTGGGACCACATTTTGAGTAGTTAGAAGTAAAAATACCACGAAGGGTCTTCTCTCTGGCTCATCTTCTGTCAGGAAAGGGGAAGGACCTTACATTCTAAGTCCTACCTTGGACCAGACGCTGCAAGGCATTGAATATATATACTTGGTCTTGTTTTGCTTTAAGAGCAGCCTTTGCTAGTGGGAAAATTATCCCAATTTTATAGGTAAGGGAACTCAGGCTGGTTAAGTAACCTGCTCTAGGTCATTTAGTTAAAAGGTAGTAGATATAAATGCATCTGGCCTAAAAATCCATTTTCCCCCCACCACAATGTAAGTACACAGGGCACTGCTCTGATGGAAAATAAAAAGTCTGTTGGTAAAAGCTTCATAAAATATAAAGCCCATGAACTTGAAGAGTGGCCCATTTACAACTTGACTTCTGGAAAGAAGAGAAATTCAGAATGGTACTTATTATCTCACAATTAGAAATAAATGGTGTGTATTAATAAGTGATTATTTTATCATAGCCTTCACAAAACACTTTAAATGGGATTCCCTATAAAACTAGTGTTTTTATTAAAAAAAGATACGTACATGTACATGGTAAGATATATACAATAAAAAGTTACTCTTGCTCCTAGTCTCCTACTTCTACTGCTCATAGATAACTACTGTGGTTTGTATAGCCTTCCAGTACTGTTTCTATGCAAATAATAAACTTTTCTCATATAAATTCATTCATTTGGTTATTCTAGGCACTTGGGGAAAAGCAGTAAATAAAACAGACAAAATCCCTTGTGTATGTTATATTCCAGTATGAAGATAGACCACAAATAAACAAGTTATAGATTATATCAGATGGGGATAAATGCTAACAGAGAAAAAGGGGAGAGGGGACAAAATGTTTTCAAGTATGAATTCAGTGGTTAAAGAAGGCCTCATTGGAAAGGTGACAGTTGAGTAGAGACCTGAAGGAGGTAATTTTATTCCACACTTACTTTTTCCTTTAACAGTATGTATTAAATGCGTCACCACAGCAGGACTTACAGATCTACATTGTTCTTTTCTTTTTTTTATTATACTTTAAGTTCTGGGGTACATGTGCAGAACGTGCAGGTTTGTTACATAGGTATACATGTGCCACCTTGGTTTGCTGCATCCATCAACCCATCATCTACATCAGGTATTTCTCCTAATGCTATCCCTCCTCCTGCCCCACACCCCTCGACCGGCCCTGGTGTGTGATGTTCCCCTCCCTGTGTCCATGTGTTATTGTTCAACTCCCCTTATGAGTAAAAACATGCAGTGTTTGGTTTTCTGTTCTTGTGTTAGTTCACTGAGAATGATACTTTCCAGCTTCATCCATGTCCCTGCAAAGAACATGAACTCATCCTTTTTTATGGCTACATAGTATTCCATGGTGTATATGTGCCACATTTTCTTTATCCTGTCCATCATTGTATCTATTTATTTTGAGATGGAGTCTCTCTCTGTCACCCAGGATGGTGTGCAGTGGCATGATCTCAGCTCACTGCAACCTCTGTCTCCTGGGTTCAAGCCATTTTTCTGCCTCAGCCTCCCAAGTAGCTGGGATTACAGGTGCCCGCCACCACACCTGGCTAATTTTTGTATTTTTAGTAGAGATTGGGTTTCCCTATGTTGACCAGCAAACTCCTGACCTCAAGTGATCCGCCTGCCTCATTCTCCCAAAGTGCTGGGATTACAGGCATGAGCCACCAACCTGGCCTTATTCTTTTTAAAGACTCCATTGTACCCCATTGTTTGCATGTATCATAATATTGCTGGGCTTTTGTTATCTCCACAGGCGGATGTTTTAGATTGATCCTGTTATAGTCTGTTAGATGATCATTTGAATGGTTATAAAAGAGACTTGGGGCTTGTGGTATAAAGCCTGATTAAATAGAAAGAAACCTGAACTAAGCATGGGAAGCTATGAATGCAAGTCCAAGCTGTGCTATGCTTGCTATATCATTATTTGTGGACTTCCTTTTTTATTTTCCTGTTCTGGCCTCATGACAGGGTTTCCATTTTCCTGGCATATCTTAGGCTGTTCATCAGGCCCAGAGTCATGTCTAGGTGATTCTTCAGTTGGAGACCTAAGTGACATCCTTCCCACAGCAACATCAGTGCCAGGCTACCTGTAACACTGCAGAGTCAAATTAAAACTTACAAGCTTTCCACATTCCCCATGAAGGAGGTACTAGCAAACTTTTAGGGAGCAGTACCTCTGGGCTCTGTGCACGCTCTCCGTGCTTAGGAGGAAAGCACATGAGCTTCCTTAAAACAAAAACAAAAAGCCATACATTCTAGTCATGTTTATTTTTGCAGATAGAGATGTTTAGCACTGGGTCATGATAGAGTGGATTTCACCTTTAATGGAAGATTAATTTGCCCATTTGATTAATATCTGAGGCGATCCCTGGAATATGCCAGGACTCTACCTGGCACTATAGGAGGAACAAATACCAGTGCAATATGGTTCCTGTCCCCTGGTGTTAAAGGCAATACAGCAGGAATGAAAAGAAAGGGGAGAACGCTATTATCTGGGGTCCCTCAAAGATCCCTCAGAGAGCTTTTTGGGCCGACATGTAAACAGGTAGGGAAGTGTTCAAGGGATGGAGGTGCTACAAGGGGACCTTGGTAAGGGATAAGTGTATGTGAGTGTGTGTGTTAGGAATATGTGTGAATGGAAGGTGAACAATAATTGCACTATAAGCAAAGGACCAGATAAAGGAAAATATAGGTGTTGTACAGGAAACATGAAGTAGCTCTGTTTAGCTTAAAGAAAGAATGTGGGGAGTAGGTGTAGATGACAGGAAATGTTGGTTGGAGTAAGACTGGCAGAGGGTCCTGAGTTCTACTTTGCTATTAGATATGAGGTAGATAAATGAGTTTTGAAACATTAAAAAATCACCATCAGCTTCTTCCTCTTTTGTTTTTGCTTTATTTGGGGGGTGGGAGCATTGTGCATGTTGGTTTTATAATTTCTACTTCTCATTCCAGTAATTTTTAAAAATCAGCTTAGCATTTATTAAAGTGATATACGCCCATAGTATTATAAGGCCTATAATCAAAAAGAGTACGCCCTTCCCCCACTTTGCCTATCACTCCCCTTCCTGCTTCTCAGGGGAAACTATTTTTTTTTTTTGCTTTTATTATGAAAGATGTTTATTTTCCAGAGTGTGTAACCTCCTATATAGGTAAGACTTTTGCTGCAACCAATTGTTCTTGGTTTGGTTAATCTATAGTCTTGTCCAGTGCAGGAAAACTAGCACTGTCCAGCAACTGTAACTAGGGAGGTTGAATTTCACCATGGGAGAGGAAACCACTTTTAACTATGCTATTTACATCCCTATACTTAAGTACTGTGTGTATACTGATATTTATTAACTTATCATTTTTAGAGATTATCTGCCTTACTACTATGCAAAATAAGGAAAATTTAGCATTGTGATACTATCACACGCTCCCAAGTTTTCTTTCCTGATCTTTCCAGTGGGTTAAATGGCAACTTGGGGTTAAACTGATATTCTAGTTTACCTTACTATGACCATGTAATATTGTTTACTACCGAGACAAGTAGTAAAAGAGTATGCGTTCGATGTTGTTCAACATCTTATTTTTCCTGGTGTTGTCTTTTATTTTGCTTACCTCTTTTGTGTATCTATCATTAACCATTCATGAACTACCCAAAAGAACCATAGAACTTATACTGAAACCATTTTTTTTTTTTACACAATTAGCCCACTGGTTAGTCTACTGGATCTCTTCTTCCCTGGAGGAGCCTCCCGTCCAGCCCCTCTGGTCTAGAGGTTTTCCAGGCCAGCTGCCCACCTGTTGTCCTGGGGCTTCTTTTCAACGCCATTTTGTGAAATCCCTATGCCTCTCTCCTATGTTGGAGCCCCATTTCCTGGATCCCATGGTTTCCTCTTTGTTGGTTTACATCCTTATTTTTGTAGAGCACATTCTCTAGTAGCTTCCTGAGAAAAGGTACACGGGAGGTGAATTTGTTGAGACCCTGTGTGTCTGAAAACGTCTTAATGCTACTCTCATACTTGTTTGTGAGTTAAACTTGTAACTGAATTTTAAGTAAAAGGTAATTTTCCCTCAAAATGTTTAGGCTGTACTTCATTGTCTTCTAGCTTCCAGTGTTGCAGTCTCAGGCCACTACTATTCCTTTTACCAGGTATGATCTTTTACATGTGACATGTGTTACTCCTCTGGAAGGTTTTGGAATCTTCTTTTTAATCCTGGTATTCTGAAGTCTTAGAGTAAAGAATCCTAATGAGCTAATGAGAATCTTTTCTTACCCATCATTTTGGGTACTTTATGGTCTCTGAAAATCTGGAAAATAGCATTGTTCCATTTTGACAATTCTTCTTCTATTATTCTTTAGCACTTGTCTCTGAACCATTTTTTTCTTGTTTTCTCCTTCTGGCATGCTTATGGTAAAATGTGGAACCTCGTGGATTAATCCACTATATTTCTCACCTCCACCTCACCCCATCTCCATCTGATATGGTTGGCTGTATTCCCATCCAAAACTCATCTTAAATTATAGCTCCCATAATACCCATGTGTTGTGGGAGGGACCCAGTGGGAGACACTTGAATCATGGGGGGTGGTTTCCTCCATACTGTTCTCATGGGAGTGAATAAGTCTCATGAGATCTGATGGTTTTATAAGGGGAAACTCTGTTTGCTTGCTTCTCATTCTCTCTTTGCCTGCCACCCTGTAAGATGTGACTTTGTTCTTTCCTTGCCTTCTGCCATGATTGTGAGGCCTCCCCAGCCATGTGTAACTGTGAGTCCATTAAACCTCTTTTTTTGAATAAATTACTCAATCTTGGATGTGTCTTTATCAGCAGTGTGAAAACGTTTGGACTATCTACTTTCTAGAAAGTTTGACTTCTATACCTCTGAATCATTTTGTATTCTTCTATAAGTTTAATTTCTAATACCTCCTTCTTATTTTCTAATTGTTCCTGTTCTATAGAATACTTTTCATTTTATAGATATAACAGTGTCTCTCATCTTTCTGAAGTTACTATAGGTTTTTAAAAGCTTTTCATTTGCTTCCTGAAATATCTGTAGCTTCTCTGAGCTCCTTTAGCCCCTTTCTCTGTTTTGATCTCTATATTTTATTCTATATTTTATGTCAGTGGATATCCTCAAATATCTGGTGGCCCTTCATTACTCATTTATATTTAAGAAACATATATGTTTATTTCATATATATGCATTATATACGAAACAATTCATTTATATTTAAAAACAGTGGGTCTAGTTTCCAAGGGAAACCCTGAGTGTAGACAGGGTGTGCTTTTTCCTTGACTGGCATCCCTCTGAGGTAACAGAGTGGCGAATCTAACCATTTCAACAGGGACTCTGCCAATCAGTCATTTTTTGGATTCAGTTTCTGCAGATAAGAATCTCCAAACCCCTGCCTAAGGAGCCAGTCCCTAGCTGTAGGTTCCCTGGGAGCTATGTCAGGGAATAGTCCAGGAGGGTTTCACCTGTTCTCTCTGTGGAGTTTCATCCTCTCTCCTGGGCCCAATCCCTGAGTCCAGAGTATCTCTGATTCAATGTAGCCTAAGACTATCCCTGATGCCTCACATAGGGATGGGGAATTGGTAGTGGCAGTGTGAGCTAGGGATGGCAGGGCCTAACTACTCCATATACTCCGCTGGTCTGAAGCTCCTGGCAATCGATTCTCCTTTTTCCAGTCTCATGACTCCTAAGCCTCCGCAGCATCCCGTGCATGAATCTGAAGGCTTCGCTCAGTGCACCTCAGCTATTCCTCCTCCATCACTCTGCTGTCTTCCACAAATTGCCTGATATCTCATGTTCAGTAGCCTCTCCTCTGTTTGTTCTCTCTCATTTGCTTTGTGTCCCTGCTTTGTGATTTTTAAAATTCTTTACTAATTTCAGTGAGATTTATTTTTTATTCTTTACTAATTTTAATGAGATTTATTTTTTATTCTTTACTAATTTTAGTGACAGTAATTTTAGTGAGATTTCTGGAACAGGAAGATATGAAAGCATGTGTTCAATCTAATAAAACCAGAAGTTTCTAGTGTTATACCTTTTACTTTGTAGTTATATGTACTTATGTATTTTGTTTCGGTCTAGTTTGTTTGTCCAGAGAACTTTATGAGTTACCTGAAATCAACTACTAACCACCTTACAACTACTTTTAAGGAGGGTATTGACAAAATCATTTTACTTCTTTGTTATTTTTTAGGGATTATCAGGCAAGGTCAAGATGACTTTCCATAAATGTTATCTTTATCCAGATAACAGCATTTTGTTATCTTGGCTCCAGAAGTTTGGACAAATAATCAATTTGAGGTAGGCGCATATCAATAAGAAGGAAGGAAGACTATAAGAAGGAGGGAAGAAAGAAAGCAGAAAGGGAGGGAGGGGGGAAGGAGAAAAAGGAAACAGACATAAAAGATTTTAAAATAGAACAGCAGGAAGACTGGCCCAACTAAATAACTATACAAAGAAAAACTATGTACGTTCACTAAATAAGAAGAGAAATTTCAGAAAATCATCTGGCTTTAAGATAATTCCAAACAATGATCACTGACTTGGAAGGCAGTTAAGCAATTTATGTCACTGAATGTTAATGGTCAAACTACATTTTATCATTCAACAAAATGTACCCAAAATGCATATGAAAAGCAGTATAGTCTGCAACAAAACCTATCACATAATAAATTTTCACAATTACATGTCCAGATCAACTTTTAACTATATACTGACTCTTATCACTCTGAAATATATCTATTTTTTGGCTCAAGAATATGTGCGTATATGTATGTACCAAGGTATATATGTGTGTATTCCTCCGCTCATCTCCCAAAGAAATTTATGTCAGCTTGCAGGTAATCCTTTTACTTGAATATATGTTTATTGTCCTGCTTATATTTCTTATAAATTTGTCTACCTCAAATTATGTAGTCCTCTATCCTCTGTCATACTCAATTATGGACCAATAACTTTTTTTAAAAAGTTAACTATGTTGTCAACAACATCACTTCCAATGTAGCCATCATCATATCTTTGAGCTTAACAAAAAGCTTGACTTTACAGTCAGATTGACCTTATTTTAAATCCCCTGTCTTCCATTTACTAAATAAACTCCCTGATAGGAAAATGGACATATTCTCTATTTTGCAGGATTTTATGAGAATTAAATCATACCATGCATATTAAGAACCTGGCATACTGTAGGTACCCAATTTAAAAAAAGCTATTCAAATCAGAATATGAGCTGATATTGAAACCTTAAGCTGTCTAAAAGTACATCTTTTCCAAGTGACTAATTTTTCATTTCCATTTTTATGCATCACATCACTGGTAAGCTGGTCACCTGGAAGCAACACATCAGTTAGCCACTGAAAAGGGGTGTGCAGAGCTCTTACAGAAAATTAAGAAAATCATTAGAATGATATATTGATTATATTAAGAAAATCATTATATTGATATATTGATTATATTAAGAAAATCATTATATTGATATCTACTTTTATATAAGTAGGGGAAAGAGAGGACTGGACAAAAACAATAAAGTATTTGGCCCAGCATCAGTTTCTTGGCCCCTTTAGAATTCTATTTGTTTAACTACAAAATTAGGAGGTTAGATGAAGTCCCTCCAAGTGTTCATGACAAAGAGTTCTGCGGTTAGATGATTTTGAAACACACCTCGATTGTCTCATGCCTCCCCCTCCCCATTCTTGAAGCTTTGAAACACATATGAGTATATTCAAGGTGTCTGTTCCATTTTGTTTTACCTTCCATTATACAAACTTACTTGACTACAGACTCTCCCCCTTTTTTCTTTTCTTTCAGGTAATATTTATTGACATACTTTGGAAAAGACTGGATGAGTTATCTGCAACTTCCCACTCTAACATATGTTGCTCTGAGTTTCTCCAACTTCGGCTAAATGTTTTAAGGAAGAAAAGAACAACAGAATATGTTATAATTTTGATTGATTGATGCTCCCTCCTATAGCAGCATACAAATTTTAGAGTGGGAGAAAATCTATTATGATTTCAATGAAATGAGCTATTTTATCTTGTCCCTATGTGGTACATCAACATTTTAGACAGATGAACACCAAACCACTGACTGAATTGCTGCATAGTGGATTTGATTTGATTATAAAGACAGTTAAACGACCAGGGTACCTCTGGCAATTTTGGCAATCAATAAGTAACATGAATCAACTATGTAGTGGTCAGACTGGCTACCCAGTGATCAATCAAAACAGAAAATAGCTGAGATAAGTTAAACCTTAGGTTGCAGGACTATACCATGATATCAGCATAAAACTCAAACGGACATTCATGATGAAAAAATGTTAATGCTATCATCATACAATAAACTGCTAAAAGTATTTTTGTTAGTAAAACACTTTCATTTTTCTATCAATCTAACAACACTTATTTTTATCTGAAAGGAGGGTACTATGCTAAATGTCACTGGGACCAAAAGGATGTGTAGTAGGAAAAGGGCCAAAGATCCTACCAGAAAATGATCTAGGAGCCATATGTTAGTTCTGTCAGTAATTTTCCACGTAGCTGTCAATAATCGTTTGTTTTCTCTTTGTAAAAATAACTATCCTCTGCTGGGTGTGGTGGCTCCCACCTGTAATCCCAGCACTTTGGGAGGCCGAGATGGGCGGATCACGAGGTCAGGAGTCTGAGGCCAGCCTGACCAACATCGTGAAACCCCGTCTCTACTAAGACTACAAAAAAATTATCTGGGTGTGGTAGCATGCACCTGTAGTCCCAGCTACTCAGGAGGCTGAGGCAGGAGAATCTCTTGAATCCGGGAGGCGGAGGTTGCAGTGAGCAGAGATCGCACCATCACACTCCAGCCTGGGTGACAAAGTGAGACTCTGTCTCAAAAAACAAAAAACAAACAACAACAACAACAACAAAAAACCAAAACCGAAAAATAACAACAAGAAAAATCTATCCTCAAGGGGCTTATTGTTTAGTTAATTACACTTACAAGTTTGGGATTTTTGCTCCATGCCTTCTTATGTTACAAAATTATCCTTAATTTACCTACATAACAGAGACAAAAGTGAGTGAATATTTTGATGTTCTTTAATTAATTACATGCCATAATCCCCCTCCTTCATCGTAACTGCAGAAGTTCTCTGAGAACCTATTGCAATGTTTTCCCTTTTTCTCTTGATATGTCTCTTTACCCTCAAGGCTGCTAAGGTTTTAAATTGTTCTGTTTCTATTTTTTTCATTAAAAATTCTATCAGAAACCCCACTTCCTCTCAAGAGGAAATTTATCCAAAACCACCTCTGTGGTATCCAAGTCATAAGTGTGTTGGTAGTAGGATGACCAACTGTCCTGGTTTGCCCAGTAATAAGGAGTTTCCTACTACGTGGAACTTTCTGTGTTAAAAAATGGGATAGCGGCCGGGCTCAGTGGCTCATGCCTGTAATCCTAGCACTTTGGGAAGCTGAGGGATCACGAGGTCAGAAGATCGAGACCATCTCGGCTAACATGGTAAAACCCTGTCTCTACTAAAAATACAAAAAATTAGCTGGGTGTGGTGGCGGGTGCCTGTAGTCCCACTACTCGGGAGGCTGAGGCAGGAGAATAGCGTGAACCCGAGAAGCGGAGCTTGCAGTGGGCGGAGATAGCACCACTGCACTCTAGCCTGGGCGACAAAGCAAGACTCCATCTCAAAAAAAAAAAAAAAAAAAGGGATAGCTCTGTACAAACCAAGAGAGTAGGTCACCTTGGGTGTTAGCTTGAGAGAAGGATTGGATTTGGCACGGAAACCTGCACCAGAGAGCTGCAATTTTAATCCTATTAGAAACACTCTTCTTTCATTGCTAAACAGCTGTATACAACAATCAAACACCAGATGGATATATGAATTTAATGACCTTTAAGTTTCCTTTACACCAGTGGTTCTCAATTCTGGTTTCTTACTAAATTCATTTGGCTAGCTTTTTAAAAAGTGCTCCCTGATTTAACTGATTTGAAGGTGAGTCCTTATCACGGGCATACACGTTTGAAGTTCCCCAGCCAATTCTCATGTAAGTAAGGGTTAAGAAACACTACTTTACACACATTCTGAGATTCAAACTATAGGCCTAGCAAGAGCTGTTTAAAGCAAGGAGAAATCCACTTTGTGATCTCTGACTTGTTAATTATTACACACAAGTTTCTACTTCAACTTTAAAACAAATGAGAATCTGCAAACTGACTTTATGTATTCACCTACATTTATTTATTCACCTAGGGTTCACGATCTATAAGCATCTCCCTTGTCATGTTTGTATTCTGAACATCAATCACCACCATCTATTGATATATATTTTTTTCTTACAAGAAACTGTATTAGGCATTGTGGGGTATAACGATTTAAATTGCAAGGTCTCTGTCCTCATAGAGTCTATAAGTAGAATATATGAAAGGTGACTCTACATGATCAAGGCAAATCACCCCACTGCCAACCAATGAGGACGTGGTCATGGCCTGGGATGGTTAGGAAATCTTCATAGAGCAGGTACGATTTTTAAGGGGCTTTGAGGACTGGGTGGAATTTTAATTAGAGTGCCAAAAAAAGAACTACAAAAAGGGAGAAAAGCAGTTTGGGAATGGGTAGAGAGGAATGAGTTTACCAAAATTAAGTATGTATACAAATATTACAGTTCACACTCTAAGTCATGCAAACTGTGTCTAAGGATGCATAGAACCTTGTATGAGGCCAAATGCTGAGCAAGGGAATGTAATTAGCCCAATCACTTTTTTGGTGCTAATTACTTAAGACATTGAAAAAGAGGATTAGACTGACCAATGAAACAATTGGTTCCGAATAAACATACAAAGCTTAGTCTGTAATGTGGAGAACAAGCCACTGAACAGCAATAGCCAAGCCCCTTCCCTCTGGTGCTGGGCCCACTCAAGAGACCTGATCACACAGACAGTGAGGCAGGTGCTGCATAGATCACTGCAAGAACCCCGAGGGTCCCACTCTATCTGATCCAGTGAGATGATTTAGGGTTGAAGAAATAAATTTAGAACACAAGTCATGTAAAAAGTACATGTTACTTTATATGTGATGTTATGTGATTATCAGTCATTGATTTTCAATTACTTTTATAATGCAAGAGCTTTTCTTCTGGATTTCAGAATTAAAGAATTTCTGTGCCATTTGTCTTTGCCTACTAAAATAGTTAATTCTCATATTTATTCCAATAGCTGGTCTTCATGTAAGATATTAACTAAATGCCCATTAATGGTCTGGGTATGCAACTCAGAAAGTCAGTTGGCAAAATTAACATTTAGAAGTGGGCACCACTGGTTATTTCACACATTATTAACTTATATTACAATTCAAATAAGCTTACAGCTGGCAAAAAAAATCTCTTCTGTAAAGTGATCTCAAACATAATAGGCTTAATCAGAGATAAATTAAATTAGGCAGCCATGCATACTACAGCATATTAATTCTGAGTAGTTATTAAATACATTTTCTGTTATCACTAGTGTGAACAACATTATATGCAAACAAATTCTTCAAGAGGGTAGCAAATAAAGTTTATGTTTGGGATGCCATGTGCCTGGCATTCTCCCATGTTTTCTTAAAATGTTAAATAATCTTTTCTGCTAATAATGGCACTAGGTTAAGTCCCCATAAATTAGTCAACCTCACTCCCAGGAAATTAAACAAATGAACATCAGACGAAACTGCTAAGTGTGGTTTTGGATTTTTCCAAAGGGAACTTCTCAACTTTCTTTGGCAATTAAAAAAAAATTCATGAATGAGTCATAGCTAGAGCAAAATTGTCCAAAATGTAAGGTAGTGAATAGTCGTTACGTTAAAAATCAGTGCCTCTCATTCTCTGTTTTGGGTGGCCTATGTTGCCTTAGAATACTCAAAGAAGAAAATTATTAAGGTAGAATGCTATTTTCTAAATAAGATCCTGCCATTATGTCTCTCTTTCTTTAAACGGTAGTAATCTAAGCCAGCAAACTAGCACTCAGATCCCACACGCTAGCAAAAGATGCTTCGCCAGCAAATGATGCTTTTGTAAAAGAAAATGAAAAGATGCATCTAACATTTATACACACACACACTCATGTTGCCTTTTTCGATGCACTTTTGTCAGGTTATTTTATTCTTTGTTAATGAACCAGGCCCCTTAATTTCTGTATCCAGAAGTAATTCAAGTTACTAGGCATGACAGCCACTACCGCCCCCAAGTCTGAGAAACATGTTTCACATTCTTTGCGCTTTGCACATTTAAAACTCAATGTAAGGTGACAAGAACATTAAGCTGCCCAGTGAGCAAAATGTGAAACTAATCACTATCTGTTCTACAGATAGTGGGTACAATAATTGGCAAATTAAAGTGCCTGGGAAGAGCTGGGCCACCTGCATCAAAAAGCATCACCTTGGAATGGCTAATGAAGATAAACGCATGCAGCTAGCTTTACTGACAACTACTTCAAACACCAGCAGACTGAAAAAGCAACACTACAGTATCTATTTCATTTACTGTAAAGTACGCACCATCTGAAATTTTTGTTATTTAAAGGAAAAAATACCCAACCACTCTCAATATGTTGTATATGTGCTGGCTGAATTGAGGCTAGTACTTACTCCTAAAAAGCCAATGCTTTTCTTTTAAACTGGCAAACTGGGATCAATTTGCTTATTAAAATGTTGAATTTGTATTTTCATGACAACTAGATTCAAATAAATTAAAAGGCTACAAAAAAAGTCTAATTTCAATAAAACTGCTACTCTTATTCATCCATTCATTCATTTATTTGGCAGTTACTGAATACCTACTATGTGCAGGTACTGTGCTTGACATTTGGCAGAGAGAGACGAATGACATCTCCTTAAGGAGCTTGTGGGCTATTTGCAGGCAAGAGGCATGCTTACAGGCACACACACAGGCAACTAGAACTATGTGCTATTGTAGAAACAATTCAGAAAGGTGTCCCTTTCCCTTAGAGCCTTTCAAGAGAAGGCTCACTCTTAAGCTGAATTCTGAGATGATTTCTGAAGAGTTTTTGAGGGTGAGTAAGCTTGAGAATGGTCTTCCAAGCTGAAAAAAATAGCATGTTCAAAATTAACAAGAAGGTCAGGATCTGCTTGAGGAAAAGAAAGTGCCTTCAAAATATATGAAGGAAATAAATACAGAAATAAATATAGGAGGCAAGAGGTCAACAGACGATGAAGACGAAAGCTAGACAAGAGTGAGAATATGAAGGGTCCCAGAAGACATGTTGAGGAGCTTGCATTTAATTCTGCAGAGCAGTACTTTTCAGAATATGTGACAGAGAACCCTGGGGACCTGGGGAAGAAGGGAGTGAGGAGTGAGAAGAGGCTGAACAGTCAGGACTCAGGCCTTGTACCTCTACTCATACCACAAGAGCTTTGCCAATATCTGTTTCACCTTTTGGGCCTTCTTATTATTAGTGTTTTTGACAATTTTTTATACTGGAATAATCTTAAATTTGCAGAAAAAATTGCAAAGATAATACAAAGAGTTCCTACATGCTCCTCCCCCAGTTTCCCCCAATGTTAACATCTCACATTACCATGGCCCGGTACGTTTGTGACAACTAAGAAGCCAACATTGGTGCATTACTACTAACTCAACTCCAGACTTCATTTGGATTTTGCCAGTTTTTCTACTAATGTCCTTTCTCTGTTCCAGGATCCAGTCCAGTCTAGGGTATCACATTGCATTGAGTCATCATGTCTCTTCAGTCTTTTTTGGTCTGTGACAGTTTCTCAGTTTTTTCTTGCTTCCCATGACATTGACAGTCTTGATGTGTATTAGCCAAGTATTTTTAAAGCATGCCCTCACTTTTGGCTGATTAGGGTTATTGGGAAGAATATCACCGAGGCAAGGTAAACTTCTCATCACATCACATCAGGGGGCAGGCAAATGACATCAGCCTGACTTATCATGGTGATGTTAACCTTGATCACCTGGTTAAGATAATGTTTACCAGGCTTTTTCACTGTAAAGTTACTATTTCCCCTCTTTGGAAGCCAGTCACAAATCCAGCCCACATTTAAGGGGGAGGGTAAGCGTCACTATCTGAAGGGGGATATATTTACCTGTACTATTTGGGATTCTTTTAGAAGAAAGACTCTTTTTATTTATTTGTTCGATCATTTATTTATATTAGGATGAACTCAGACATATTTATTTTATACTTTGGGTTATAATCAAATACCATGTTATTTATTTTGTGGCTCAAATTGTTCCAGCTTTGGTCTCTGGGAGCTCTATTAAATTGGCTCCTGTATGCCTTTCACATGCCTACATCTTTTTGTTTTTTGAGCACTTATTTTTTTAGGGCATACCATGTGCTCCAAGATCTTGTATTTTTACTGTCCCAGCCACAAACTCAGTCATTTCTCTGAGGATCCCTAGTTCCTATTATTGGAGGATAATATTTAGAAACCACGGTCTGGGCACTGCATGTGTTTGATGCTACTGAGGTATCACTGCTCCCAGGCCCCCTCAGCAGAAAGAGCCAAGAAGTATAAATACATATTTAAACCCAGTTATATGCACATACCTATAATTGTTTCTGTGTCTGTCCATATGTATATTTATCAAATTAAATAGTAGTTAAGCTAACATGAAGTTAGCTGATATGTCCAACTCTAATCCAGCATTACAGCATTACAGGGTTTGTTGCAGCCCCCTCTCCTAGCTTATGGCAATTGCCCTGACAATGAGAAACCTGGCTTGCACCACCTACCATCCATTCATTTATTTGTTCAGCCTCAGTATTTGGGTCTTCTTTTGAAGAGATTTCTGTTACTTTAAAATAATAATATATAAAAGGGCTTTATTTTTATTCATTACCATCACTCTAATTGCTCTGTTTTCATCAAATCATTTCATGTTTCTCCTAGGCACCCAGGAAGACTATAATTCTCATGGTCCCTCGTATTTAGGCCTAGTTCCAGTTAAAGGGATGTGGGTAGAAGTGATACTAACCACTTGTAACCCTAGGCTCTATAATCTGTGGTGGGATTCTCTACTTATATTGTCTATTTTTTTGATATCACGTATAAGACACAGTGGAAAATTCCAATAATAAAAGAGAAAAACTATATGACAATTCAATGGAAACAGAAAAAAATCTTGAAAAAAGTAAAAATCCACTAAGGATTTAAAAACAAACACTCATCAACTAGAAATGAAAGAAAACTTCCCTAATACAATAAAATGCATCTCTGAAAATTCTACAGTGAAAATTATACTTGATTGTTAATATAATAAAAAATTCCTCATAAAATCAGGATCAAGACAAAGATGTCCACTCTCACCACTTGTACTCAGCATTTACTCCTCAAACAGGAAGTCTGAGTCATTATAATAAAGAAAAAGAACAACTACAAAAATGAGAAAGGAACAAAACTTTCTGAATGGTATATTTTGTGTAAAAAATCCCATTAAACCTACCAAACAACTATCAGAACTAGTAAGTAGATTTACGAAAATTATAGAGTACAACTTTATTTTTTATTGGAGATATAATTTATATAATGTATAGTTCACTTTTTTAAGGTGTACAGTTCATGCTTTCTAGTACATTCACAAAGTTGTGCGACCATTCTTCTTATCTAATTCCAGAACCTTTCATCACGCAAAATGAAGTCTTGTACCCATTAACAGTCACTCCCCATTCCCCCCAGCCCAGTCCCTTATAACCACTACTCAACTTTCTGTCCCTATGAAGTTGCCTATTCTGGACTTTTCATATAAATGGAATCAGACAATATGAAGTCTGTGTGTCTGGCTTAATGTGCTCAAGGTTTATCCATTTTGCAGCATGTAAATTATTCCATTCTGATTTTAGGTTGAATAATATTCTGCTGCATGCATATATCACATTTTGTTCATCCATTCATCAGCTGATGGCTATTTGGGTTGTCTATTATTTTGGTTATTAGAAATAAAATTGCTATGAACACCCATGTACAATTTTTGTGTGAATGTATGTTTTCAGTTCTCTTAGGTCTATACCTAGGAGCGAGATAACTCTATGATTAACTTTTTGAGAAAATGTCAAGGTGTTTTATCAAAGTGGTTACAGCACTTTACAATCCCAGCAAAATGCATGAAGGTTCCAAATTTACCACATCCCTGTCAACACTGTTATTGTCTGTCAATTTTAGACAATTACTACATTACTATGTACTATATTACTATATTTACTGTCTAAAAATGATAGACTATAGTAATTCGACAGACAGTTAAAATAGTAACCCAAGTGGGTATGAAGTGGTACCACGTTGTGGTTTTGATTTACATGTCCTAAGGGCTAATAATGTTGGGCATTTTTTCATGTGCTTATTGGCCATTTATAATATCTTCTTTGGACAAATGTCTGTTCATATCTTTTCCCCATTTCTAAATTGGGTTATTTGTCTTTTTAAGTGAATTTTAAAATTTCTTCATATATCTGGTATACTCTTTATCAAATATAAAATTTGCAAATATTTTCTTCCATCTTTGAGTTCTCTTTTCACTTTCTTGATAGTGTCCTTCGAAGCACAAAAGTTTAAAATTTTGATAAAGTCTGATTTATCTATATTTTTCTTTTGCTGTACATGCTTTTGGTGTTTCACTCAAGAAATTACTGCCTAATCCAAGGTTATAAAGATTTATACCTATGTTTCCTTATAAGAATTTCATAGTTTTAGCTTTTACATTTAAATCTTGGATCATTTTTAATTTTTGTATATGGTGTGACACAAGCATCCAAATTCATTATTTTGTATTATTAATACATGTGGAAATCCAGTTGTCCCAGAACCATTTGTTGAAAAGACTATTCTTTCTTCCATTGAATTGCTCTGGAACCCTTTTGAAAATCAACTGGCCACAGATATACAGGTTTATTCATGGATTCTCTATTCCATTCCATTTATCTATCTGTCTATCCTGCCAGTACCAAAGACTCTTGATTACTCTAGCTTTGTAATAAGTTTTGAAATTGGGAGCTGTGAGTCCTCTAACATTGTTCTTTTTCAAGATTGTTTTGGCTATTTTGGGTCTTTATATTTCCATATGAAGTTCAGGATCATAAATTTCTTTTTTTTTCTTTTTTTTTGAGACAGAGTTTCACTCTGTCACCAGTTGGAGTGCAGTGGTGTGATCTCAGCTCACTGCAACCTCTGCCTCCTGGGTTCAAGCAATTCTCCTGCCTCAGTCTCCCAAGTAGCTGGGACTACAGGTGCATGCCACCACACCTGGCTAATTTTTTTGTATTTTTAGTAGAGACGGGGTTTCACCATGTTGGCCAGGATGGTCTCGATCTCTTGACCTCGTGATCTACCTGCCTCGGCCTCCCAAAGGGCTGGGATTACAGGCGTGGGTCACCATGGCTGGCCTATAAATTTCTTTTAAAAAGCCAGCCAAAGCAGGTGCGGTGGCTCACACCTGTAATCCTAGCTCTTAGGGAGGCAGAATCAGGAGGATAGCTTGAGCCCAAGAGTTCAAGATCTGCCTGGGCAATATAGTGAGACCCCATTCTCCACAAAAAAGAAAAAAAAAGACAAAAGCCAGATAAGATTTTCATAGGGATGGCACTGAATCTGTAGATATATCTGGGGAGTACTAACATTTTGCTAACTTAAGCTTTCTATGATTATGGTGTGTTTCACCATTATTTAGGTCATGATTAATCTCTTTCAATGATGCTTTGCAGTTTTCAGTGTGCATGTCTTACACTGCTTTTGTTAAGTTTATTCCTAAGTATTTTTTATTGATGCTATTATAAATAAAATTGTTTTCTTAATTTCATTTTAAATTGCTCCTTGCTAGTGTATACAAGTATAACTGGTCTTTGTATATTGATTTTATATGTTGCAACCTCACAGAACTCATTTATTAGCTCATAGTCAATAGTATATTATTGACTAGAAGTGGGTAGAGTAGAAATGTTTGTCTTGTTCCCAATCTTAGGTGGAAAACTTTCAGTCTTTCACTAGTAACTGTAATGTTAGTTGTGAGTTTTCCATAGATGTTCTTTAGCCGGTTAAAAAGTTTCCTTATATTCCTAGTTTGTTGAGCATATTTATCATGAAATGGATTTTGTCAAATATTATTTCTAAGTTTACTGAGATGATTGTATGTTTTTCTTTTATTCTATTAATATGGAGTTTACACTGATTAATTTTCAAATGTTTAAGTAACCTTTTATTAGTAGGATAAATTATATTTGGTTCTGGTGTATAATCTTTTTTATATGTTGCTGTATTCAATTTGCTAGTATCTTGCTGAGAATTTTTCTATCTGTATTCATAAAGAATAGTGGTCTACAGTTTCCTTTCTTCTTATGTATTTGTCAGGTTTTGCTGTCAGGGTAATACTATAATTGTAGCTTCACCTATTAACAGAAAACTTTGAAAAATAAAAATTTTAAATTCTATCTGAAATATTTAAAAATAAAATTCTGAGTAATAAATATAATAGTAGGTATTTAAGATGTTTATATAAAATATTACTGAGCGGTTTTAAAGAAGACCTATATAAACGCAGAGATAGTGTATGTTCATGGATTGGAAGGCTTGATATTGGTGAGAAGTCAATTCTTCCCAAACTGATCCCTAGAATAAATATATTCCCAATCATAATCCCATTTGGCTAATTTCTTAGAAACCAGCAACATAATTCTAAAATAAATCTAAAATTTTACAGGAACTAGGATATAAAAACCAATTTTGTAAAAAACAAAAAAAGAACAAAGGTGGAAGGCTTATACCATCTGACTTGAAGACTTACTATAAAGTTACAGAAATCAGTGTATTCTGGTACACTGGTATATAAAGAGCTACAAAACCAATGGAACAGAGCAGAGAGCTCAGAAATAGATGCACATTTATGTGGTCATTTGATCCTTAAGAATAACATTAAGAAATTCCAATGGGGGAAAGGAACGTCTTCAAATAGTGCTGGAAGAATTAAATATCCATACAGAAAATAAAAAACTCTCCACTGACCTCACACAACAAATAAAAATTAATTTAATATGGATAATAAATCTAAACATAAAAGCTACAACTGTACTATAAAGTTTTCAAACTATATATAAGTGCGTGTGTGTGTATACATATATATAACAGAGATAACCTTGTTTTAGACAGGATACAGAAAATAATTAACCATGAAAGAAAAAGAAAGCCCTGATAAATTAGACCTCAAAATTTAAACTTCTGCTCATCAAAAGATATCACTGAGAATAAATTAGCAAGGCACAGATTGGAAAGAAATTCTTGCAAAATATACCTAATAAAATACTTGTTTATATATTTACATACATATATATTTTTATATATGGCTCATACATATAAAGAACTTCTATACCTCAATAATAAAAACACAAATAATCCAATTTAAAAATGGGAAAATAACTGCAATGAACACTTTACAGAGAAAATTATATAAATGACTAGTAAGCATATGAAAATGATTTCAACATATTAGTCATCAAGGAAAAGGCATATTAGATTATGATTAAACATCACCACAAACCCACCAAAATAGCTAAACCTAAAAAGTCAGACTGCACCAAATATGGGTGAGGACGTAGAACAACTAAAACTCTCACATTTTGTTGGTAGGAATATAAACAATTACTTTGGAAAAGATCTGGCAATTTCTTAAAAAATCAAAAGTACACCTATCTATGACCAGAATCCTACTTTTAGATGTTGACCTACTATAAATGAAGACCTATGCCCTCAAAAACATCTGTACAAGAATGTTTATAGAAGCTCATTCATACTAGTCGAAACGTGGAAGAATGGATAAACAAACTGGTAAAATGGAATACAACTCAGCAATAGAGAACTACCAATGAACTCAAGAACAGACTGGTCTCAAAAACATTACGCTATATGAAAGGAGCCTGAGACGAAAGAGTATGTAGAGTATGGTTCCATTTATATAAAGCCCTGAAAGAAGTGATTTACTCTCGGTGGGGTAGGGATACTGGGAGGGGCCAGCAGGAACTTTCTGGGGTAATATAGATTTGGGTGAACAGGCAGATACATTTGTCAGAACTTATGGAAATTCACTCATAAAAGTTGTGTGTTTTATCATATGTAAATTTTACCTCAAAAGAAAAAACAAAGAATCATAAAATTTAAATTCTGGTAATAATGCACATATTCAAGTATTTAGGAGGATATGTACTAATGTCTATAACTTGCTTTGAAATGTGTCCAAGCCGGGCGCAGTGGCTCACGCCTGTAATCCCAGCACTTTGGGAGGTCAAGGTGGGAAGATCACGGGGTCAGGAGATTGAGACCATTCTGGCTAACATGGTGAAACCCTATCTCTATTAAAAATACAAAAAATTAGCCTGGCGTGGTGGCAGGCGCCTGTAGTCCCAGCTACTCAGGAAGCTGAGGCAGGATAATGGCGTGAGCCTAGGAGGCGGAGATTGCAGTGAGCAGAGATTGTGCTACTGTGCTCCAGCCTGGGTGACAGAGCGAGACCCCGTCTCAAAAAAAAAAAAAAAAAAAAAAAAAAGAAATCTGTCCAAAAATAAGATTCATGAATGATGAACGGATAGAGGGATAGAATGATGCACAGTGGTGGGTATACGAATATTTACTGTAAACTTCTTTAAACTATTTGAAATAGTTAAACATTTCCATAATAAAATGTTTAAATAAAAAAAATCCTTTAAAACTAAGACTTTCACAAAAAAATAAATAAAAAGAAAAATTAAAAGAAAAAAAGAGAAAGCAATCCCAGCTTTGTAAGTTACTAGCCATGCTTCATAAATAGTCTAAGCATAATTTCCTCGTTTATAAAATATAAAAAATAATATCTACTATACGGGACTGTTAAAGGACTATACTTGCCAATATATTTAAAAAAGAGTTCCTGGTATAAATAAGCACTGAATAAATGTTTTAGCTACTCCTTTTAGTAAGCATAGAACACCTGTAGCCATAAACCCACAAAAATAAAACTTCTTGAAAAAGAAGACAATGTTTGCACACTTTGTTAAAACAATTGTTATGTTTGTTGCATAGAAAAAATCAGATTCACTGTGATTTTTTTCTACATGTGAATACCATTTATTAGGCTCCCTAAGTGAATGAGCTAGTAGAAAGGAAATATTATATTTTAAAAACCCCATAAGGCTTATTTTTAGAAACGGTATTTCCTTGACTTTCATTCCAGGAAAATTCTAACACACGGCACGGAGCATGTGGAGCCCAGAAAAGAAAGCCTGCCAGATGCCACAGCAATAAATAGAGTAGGGCCTTGGAGACCAAGCATAAAAGGAAAATGTGGAGCATCATATCTGCAGCACCCTTCTCCATCTGGTATTTAGCCCACTGAAGTTACGGGATTTTTGGAAATTCACCTTTGTAGGTTACCTTTAATTATTTTTCTTGTTTATTTGTCCAGTAAACATTTAAATTGCTGCCTAATATGAGCCAAGTTCTATGCAGGTCTTCCAGGACCTTTGGAAAATGAAGCTGGGTACGGAAATTTCAGGAAAAAAAAGTTCTAAGTACAGTGTAATGAAAGGTTAATACTATTTACATCTTGTCATCTCTTTTTACGATATTAATTTCACAAATACAATTTTAGCATTTCCAACCAATAAATTAAGCAACAGCATATTTTCTCAAATGGCAGGAATTCTCAGACAGGAATAAAAGGGAGTAGAATTTCTTAAGTGGGTTATGCCTCACTTTGCTAAGAAGGGCAGAAGTGAAAATAGGTTTTCATAAATTATATTTTCTATGGGTCTTGTATTATCATTTTTATAAACAGATATTTTCCATGCAAGTGGAATTTCTTCACATGATCTCTCAATTTAGTAATCTTTCTGATGAGCAAACTGAGCTGTAGAATGTTGAACATTGTTTCATCCTACTATGACTGCCATCCTTTGGCTTGTTGAATATATATTCTTGTGATAATTCTAAGAAACTATGACTAATGGATTTTTATCCAGAATTTTAAAACAACAAAAAGTTCTCTTAAATTAAATGAAAAATACATTCTATTCCCTTAACTTTTCTTTTTTGGGGGGATTACACATTCTCTGCTAAAATTTAGGATGGAATTTCTAACAGTGATGGCATTGTTCGGTAACAGTCTTTTGTGTGTGTGAAAAATTCTAAATGAGTGGAAATGATCTCAGAAATTTTATCTTGAAAATGTTTGCCTATAGTATTTATTCAAGTGTTGTCCACATTTTAGGAAAGAATTTCAAAAAATGTCATTTTCATAAAAATATGCAGTTCTCTTGTGTCTATTTAAAAGGGAAGTCCCTCTCCTACCTCCAGCATACACACTCATCTCTGGGCTATCAATAGAAGCTAAAGAAAAAATCAAAGAAACACTGGCTGCATGCCAAATTTTGGGTTAATAGGGAAGAGAAAGCTGGTTGGCAATCTCGCTTTCTATTCCTTATGTTTTCCTCCCCTTATCTCTCCTGTGCTAGGGGCGCTGGGATGTCTGTACTCTGTAACTTCTTTCTCTGAATGGAGACAGAAGCAGGAAGTCAGGTGCCCTGCACTTTAATGTCTTATTATTCTTCCCCTTCAGTAAAACCTAACTGTTAATGGGAAATAAAATGCTATATGTAAATGAACATCGTCACTTGGAAATCATCATTCTGGGCTACAGCACCAACACGCCTGTAATCTTAAAACATCCTTTTAATAGTAATGAATTTGTCAAAAAGGTATATTAGGACACCTATATTCAAATTAAGTTTACCACTGGCTTAGGTTTTTAAAATTAATACAAGTTGCTTAAGATGGTGAAAGGCCAAACTTTTGTGATTCCCTCCACTATGTATCATCCTGGAGCAAAACTCATAGGGGAAAATTAGAGATTCGTGAAGCAAGATAGCGAGGGTTTTTGCTGTTGTTGAGGTTCCCATCAAGAACAAGCTTATATTATTGGATTTACTTGAGAGTGTACAACTGCCCTTGAAATGAAACATCACCTACTTCCAACAAGTGTGCTCTCTCCCTAGTTCACCCTAATTAAGGAGGCTTCCCTATATTAATTTTGTCTCTTATACAAGCATCCTTGAGACTCTTTGTGCTTAATTATTTATGTCTATGTCTCAAGTATTAAGAGCACACTTGAAATTTAAGATTTTCTAAGTTCCTAACATTTACTAGCTTTGTTTTTTGCTTAGACCTGTTAATCTAATTTTGTCTTCTCAACACTTTTGGGAATAATGCATTGCTTATCCTTAAATTTTGCTTTGCAGTTTCTGTATGAAAGATTCCAAATTCAGGTTTCAATGTATTCGAAATGAAGTTGCTGATTCCTCTCACTGGAATTAAGACCTACACTTACTTTTCTCACTCTTCTTTATTCTATTTCAAAGTTTGATGAATATTTTCTCAAACTGTATTTGAAAACTTTAGAATCCAATACCACGACCAATCTTCCTCCTGCTAAGCCATTGGTGGTCTAATTATTACTTTTTAAGAAAAATTAATATGGACTCTGATATAAAAAGAAAAGAAAAACAAATATAGAGTGATTTCAGCAGGTCTATTATTAGACATGTTTTCTCATGTTCCTCGGTAGCTTGACCCTCATCTGGTATTCCTGAGAGAATGGGCCTACCCACAGAGAAAGGGAGAAGGAGGTAAAGAAGTTGCAGGTTTGCTGGTGATTTGAGCTGAGTCCTCATGCAACAACTTGAAGGCAGACAGATTGGAAGAGCAGTGAGTTGATTTTCTAAAGTAAAATCCACCAGGAAGAGTTTACAAGGTGAGGGAATTCTACCACATTTATAAATCAATGTGCCAGATGAGAACCTAAGGCCATCAGCAGATCTATCATTATGATGGCTATTGATAAATACCAAAATTTGACCATTGAGAAAACAGCACTACTAATCTCATACTGGGGATATCAGTACCATCACAGAAAAATTCTACTTAAAAACATATGTGAGCTAAAAGTGAAAAGCATTTCCCTGCTGATTCCACATGTCCACGACAGCCTAAGCAGTGTGGAGATGGCTAGTGGGGCAGCGATAGGGAATGTGTGCCAACATTTCTGACAGGAACTCTATTTTCTGAGGATTTAGGCTCAATTATGAAAGTCTGCTGAAAATGAAACTTGGCATAAATATTGTAGCCTAGTAGAATTCCATCAAATACAACAAAAATGAAGATTAAGGAGAGGGAAACCCTATAAACTCAACTTTCAGAAAAGACAAGAGCATTGCTAAGGAAAACCAAAGGAAGTTCTCAATACTTATTAATTAATCTTTTCATAAACCAAATTATATTTGGGAAGTGGTGAGATCATTTACAGTCTAATAATTTCCATATATGGAAGGGAATAAATAATTTAAAGGGGTAATGATTGAACCTAGGAAAGGCTGTGTCAATTCTAGAAACAGTGGCTTTTACTCTTGAATTTTTAAAAGTTCCATTTTCTTAGTGGTGGCATTGGCCCAGGCCACAATCATATACAAAAACATAATGACCAAAAAAAAAAAAAAAAAAGGTTTTAATCTCTTAGAATAGCAAAATAGAATTTGAGAAGAGCCTAAACTCTAAGATACACAGCTCTTAAAATTTTATCATAAAGGACACTTTTTTGGAGCCCTAAATAACGTGGGAACCCTAAACACAGACCTTAATTTTAATAACTCTTGGGAATGGATGGTCTCAGTTAACTCTAATCTTACATTTGTTTATAGACCTTAGTTTTCAATTGCAAGAGGTCTAAGCATTGAAGTGTTGGAGTGTTTCAATAGATCAAAGATGATTAATAGAAATTTTAACATCTCTCCAAGTCAAATGACCATGTAACCTCTACAAATATTACTGTAATCGCTACAAATATTTGTTACTTTGTTTATTCATTCAGTAATTCAAAAAAAGATTTATTGAGCACATGCTAGGTATAACACTCCATAAAACAAGCCTAAAATCTACCAAAAATACAAATATCTATTCACTTGAGAATTTCTGACAGCTCTCATTTAGTGAAGGTACCAGACACTAAACAACATTTAACTTGAGATACATCTGGAACATTTAACAACATACTAAACGTTAAAAAAAATGCATATTTTTCTAATGTGGTTCTGAAACAAAGAGACAAAAAGAAATTTTTTATTTGTCTAATGGAAGAGAAAAGGCCTCAAAAACTAGCTGACCTCCCAGATAACGAAGTGTAAAAGAATGTGCGAATGTACTTCAAAAAGTACTCTCCTGGACACCAACTGAACCCTTAGAAGCTAAAGGGGGGAAATAATCCCTTTTTCCTTCTTTTACTCTCTCTAGTTTGTCTTTGTTCTGTTTCCCTTGTCATTTCCCACTCTTCAGACACAATTATAGTTGATTGAGCTATAACGAGTAAAGCTACATTAGAAACTACTCATGGAAAAATCAATAGAAAAGGATAGAGGCAAATTCAACAGAAACAACAAAACAGAAACACTGTTAGGAAGAAGGAAGCGAGAGCTTTTTGTAGCAGAATGTACAGAACAGATATTTCCTAATTGCCTCTTCTATGATAGGTGGGACATAGCAGCATCATACAGTCACCTCATATATCCACCATAAAAGAGGAGATGGGTGGGTGCAGGCAGGTGACTGTCCAGAAAAAGCAACAGACTGGTTATATTATGAGAAAGTAAATATACTTCACTTGTGGAAAACTATACAACAATTAACCACTATGAATGAAACAGATCCCATATATTAACAGAGAGAATTATAAAAAATAAAAATTGAGAAAAAACAAGTTTCCAAGGTATATATTCAGTATGATCTCATCTATGTAAACTTAAAAAATATTGCACATATATACGTGTGTGTATACATATATATATATATACACACATACATATACATATATATGTATACACACATATATAGAGATTAATTACAACTATATACGTGATAAATGGTATAATATACAACAACCTTATTATCGTGATAGTACCTCTGGGAAAGGAGAAGTAGATATCTGAAGAACATTTAAAAATTTTTAAATATGGGGGTGAATACATATACTTTGCTCTTTTCTGTAGGTTTAAGCTACTTGACAATAAAAATTAACATTTTTCTGAAATTGGTTGTCTAAAAAAAGAAAGCTGCAGAAATTGAGACAATTAGAAGGAGCTGCTCTAGTAAGTCTAACTTTCTTACTTCTGAGCTGAGCTGAGAATATATAAGGCTGATTATTTTCCATCTTCAGAAAGAGAAACAATGGAGACTTACTGTTGAAGAGAAGTCTTGCAATGAGAAGTCAGTGGCACTTTTGGCAAATAAATGGTCATTTTCAGGTGGAAGTGAATTATCTGAATGTAGTTATATTGAGTCCTCCAGCTTTAAAAGAATGTTTCAACTCATACACTATTTATTTGAGTTACTCTTTTTTTTCCTTATGAGGTGTGAATATGAGGTTTAAGGGACACAGTTAATAGATGCCAAGTTTTCATTGTTTCTACAAGTGTTTATAGAGTCTGGATTTTGGAATAACAATTTGCACACTTACAAGTGTTGATTAGCTGGGCAAGATTGCAATTAATATTACTTTTTTAAGCTCCTTACAAAGACTTCCTTTTCTTTCAAAATTGCCAATAAACATTTTCTAATATAATCCCCAAGGAGCTCATTCACTGGGTGCTGGGGGACTCCAGCAGGAAGGAAACCTACTAACATTTTATTGATTTTGGATCATGTGTAATTCTTAGAATTAATGGCAAGGAGCCAGAGAGGTTTTTTTTTTTTTTTCATTTTTTAAATCACAGTGGAAAATAAGCCTGAAACATTTCACTAGTAAGGCAAGAGTCACTTAAGATATATTATTAAATATGAGGGGTAGAAATAAATCACAGACACAAGTGGTATTATACAGTGTGCATTTTTCTGAAAAAGCAGACTCCATGCATGAGGATTAGATATACACCCACAATAAGAGGGCATATTGATCTATAATTTTCAATATTACATCCTTGTATTTTTATTATATGCTATTTTTCAACTAGTAGAGGAACGTGTTCTCATAAAGCTAATATTTATTCTTCCATGTTTATACAGCTAGTAGTGCATTTCAGGAAATGAGAAATTCTGAGAAGCCAAATATAACTTGATGTCCTATGCAAAAAAGAAGACAAGACAGGAAAATCCCCATATTTTAAAAACCTGACTCAGGAACTCACTCATAAAGCTTTAAATAATTAAATAACACAACATAATGAAAGTCTTTTGATATTATTTTTTCTATCCCCATAAATGTAGCCTTTTCATAGATGATACATCTTATCATGTAGTATTCCTCATTTTACTAGAAATCAAAGAAAAGGACCCTTTAGTACAGTTCTCATTTTCAACACTGTACTCACTGTGTGTGTTTTGTGGAAGCTGAGGCAGATATTAACTGTAATCCCACTATAAAAATTGAGATACCCCTACTGGAAACTGTATTGTTAATTCATGAATTCTTCTCATTTTATTATTAAGTAACGTGTACTGGGGAATTCAATGATTTCTTAAACCCAAAGAAAATAGTAGTGAATGATAATTTGGTTTTTCATGGAGAGGCTGTATTCATATTCTATTATGGTAAAAGCCACAAGAGGTCAGAGCCATTTCAGGGAGAAATTCCCCAAAGGTCAATTGTTTCTATGTCCTCTCCTTTTAGTTTATAACTTTACTTGAGCCCTTGGAGAAATCAGGAGAAACAGAAGTTGTCAAGTCATTTCCCCATACTCCGCATGCGTAAAGATGGAACTGGGTGTTGGCAACGTAAGTGAGTGAGGCAGAAGGCAGAAGTGTTGAGGGGGACAGCAGGGGGTGAGGCCAAGGATGTTGGGACTAAAGGGAGAGAGCGGTTAGGCTGTAATCAAGGGCTCTTTGAGTTCCCCACAAACTGATCTTTGACTTTCTGAGGAAGCTTGTGGCCTAGAGCAGACAGCTGAAACTATGGTGCTTGGTGAAAAGTAAGTGAAAAAAAAAAATACTACTTTATTACTTACCTTTTCCCAGTCATCTTGCAGATTTCAGATTTTCTTTTTTTTTTTTTTTTTTTTGAGACGGAGTCTTTCTCTGTCCCCCAGGCTGGAGTGCAGTGGCGCGATCTCGGCTCACTGCAAGCTCCGCCTCCTGGGTTCACACCATTCTCCTGCCTCAGCCTCCCCAGTAGCTGGGACTACAGGCGCCTGCCACCACGCCCGGCTAATTTTTTGTATTTTTAGTAGAGACGGGGTTTCACCGTGTTAGCCAGGATGGTCTCGATCTCCTGACCTTGTGATCCACCCGCCTTGGCCTCCCAAAGTGCTGGGATTACAGGCTTGGGCGCGGTGGCTCAAGATTTCAGATTTTCTACCCTTTCTGTTCTCAGTAACTGACCGGCCACCTTTGTGGCATCAGCCCCACCACTTCTCCTGAGGTCCAAGCCCATCTCCATCTCCATATCCAAGAGCTGTCCTCTCTCTGCCATTTTCCTGTACTGAGTTCTAATATTATCTTTCTCTCATCCATGTTCCTATATCAAGAAAAAAAAGATCTCCTTTAAACACCAAACCAGAATTTCTCGTTCTTCAAAAGAGTCTATCCATCCATTTATGTATGTTAGTGTATTTCTAGGCAGCTAAAAAAATAAATGTAAGCTCAGAGTAGAAGTGCAATAGAGTGGAAAGAGAATGGTACCCGGAGCTAGAAAAAGGGGGCTACACCCAGCTCCATCTTTCTGCCCATTTGGGCACTGTCAGCTCTAAATGAAGTTTCTGTAGTCTGGGCAGTTGCAGACCTCCACTGCTGAACAATGGAAAGAAGGTTTGAATCTGGTTATTACAATAACTGGGGTTGGGGTAGGTGTTGGCCTTTGGTTCCTGAGAACAGTGGTTACTAAACATTCTTTTATTTTATTTTATTTTATTTTATTTTTATTTTTTTGAGACAGAGCTGTTCTCTTGTCACCTAGGCTGGAGTGCAATGGCGTGATCTCGGCTCACTGCAACCTCCAACCTCCTGGGTTCAAGCGATTTTCCTGCCATAGCCTCCTGAAGTAGCTGGGATTACAGGCGCCCATGACCATGCCTAGCTAATTTGTTTGTATTTTTAGTTGAGACAGGATTTCACCATGTTGGCCAGGCTGGCCTTGAACTCCTGACCTCAGGTGATCCACCTGCCTCGGCCTCCCAAAATGCTGCAATTACAGGCGTGAGCCACTGCACCTGGCCGGTTACTAAACATTCTAAACATGCATGGGACAATCTTGCATCACAAAGAACTGTCCCACTTAAAATGCCAATACTGCCTTGATGAAGAAACATCAATAGATGATTTTTAATGTTCCTTCAACCTATTTGGCCTCTAAAACTTAAGTGAAATGTAGGGAACTTAAGAGACTCAGGAAAGAACTGTGAGGATAATTAAAATTTTGGATTATGCAGATTTATAGGAAAAGTTTTAAAAATGGGCTTATCTCTCCCAAAGAGAAAAAGGATGATTTAAGAACTGAGACTAGGATGATACAGGGGAAGTCTGACCAATAAATTTTCTTTTTCAATGGAAGCAGAAATAAATGAACATGATATGAGCTCAGAAATTACACTGGCTTTCTTGAGAAAGACTTGAAATCATAAATGAAAGAGGGGACATTACAACTGATATCACAGAAATAAAAAGGATTATGAGAGACTACAAGGAACAATGATATGCCAACCAATTAGATAACCTAGATGAAACAGATACATTTATGGAAACATACAACCTACCAAGACTAAATAAAGAAAAAATAGAAAGCCTAAACAGACCCATAACTAGTAAGGAGATTGAGTCAGTAGTCAGAAATCTTCCAACAAAGAAAAGTCCTATATCAGATAGCTTTACCAGATAATTCTACCAAACATTTAAAGAATTAATGCTAATCCTTCTCAAACTCTTCTAAAAAATTGAAAAGGATGGAACATTTCCTAACTCATTTTATGATGCCAGCATAAGCCTGATACCAAAGTCAACCATGCCACAAGAAAACTACAGGCCAATATCCTTGATGAATGTAAGTGCAAAAATTCTCAACAAAATACTAGCAACTTTTTTGCTAGCAAAAAATACTAGCAAACCAAATTCAACAGCAGTATGCAGTATGCAGTATGCTGTTGAATTTGGAAGCCTCATACTTCCTGATGTCGAAATGTAACAACAAACTCTCTATATATTATATATAGAGTTTCAGTCATGCAAGATGAAAAAATTGTAATATATAAAGCTACAGTAGTCAGAATGCCATGGTACTGACACAAAGGCAGATACATGGACTAATGGAACAGGATAGAGAGTCCAGAAATAAACCCATATATATGGGATCAAATTATATTCAACAAGGGTTCCAAGACTCCACAAAAGTGTAAGAACTTATTCTTCAATAAATTGTGTTGGGAAAACTGTATATCCACATGCCACAGAACAAAACTGGATCCTTATTTTATACCATACACCAAAACCAACACAAAATGAATTAAACAATTAAATATAAGATTTGAAACTACACAACTACTAGAAGAAAATCCAGGGAAAAAGCTCCATAATATTTGGTCTTGGCTGTGATTTCTTAGATATCACAAGAAAAGAACAGGTAACAAAACAAACATAGACAAGTAGAATTATATCAAATTAAAAGGCTTCCATGCAGCAAAGGAAGCAATCAACAGAGTGAAAAGGCAACTTACGGAATGGGAAAAAATTTGCAAACCACATATCTGATAAGGGGTTAATATATTAAATATATAATAAACTTCTACAACTCAACTGCAAAATATCCAAATAATATAATTTAAAAATGGGCAAAGGACTTGAATAGACATTTCTCCCAAGAAGACATATAAATGGTCAACAGATACATGAAATGATACTCAATATCACTAATTATCCGGGAAATACAAATCAAAACCACAATGAAATATCACCTCAAGATGGTTATTATTTAAAAAAATAGACAAGGGTTAGTAAAGATGTGGAGAAATTGGAACCCTTGTACACTGAGGGTGAGAATACAAAATGGTAGTTCTGCTATGCAGTATGAAGATTCCTCCACAAACTAAAAATAGAACTACCATATGATCCAGCAATTTCACTTCTGGGTACATATCAAAAAAACTGAAAACAGGATCTTGTAGAGATATTTACACACTCATGTTCACTGCAGCATTATTCGCAATAGCTAAGATATGGAAACAACCTAAATGCCCACTGACAAATGAATGAGTAAACATGGTCTATATGTAGAACAGAAGATTATTAAGCCTAACAAGGAAAATCCTGTCATACATGACAACATGAATAAGGTCATTATGCTAAGTGAAACAAGCCAGTCACCGAACGACAAGTACTGCATGATTTCATTCATATGAAGTACCTAAAGTAGTCAAACTCATAGAATAAGGCAAAATTGTAGTTGCCAGAGCTGAAGGGAGGAGAAACAGGGAGTTGCTTTACAACAGGTATAGCACTTTAGTTATGCAAGATGAAAAAATTGTAAGGATTTGCTGTACAACATGCAGAGAGTTAACAACACTAAAGTATGCACTTAAAAATTTGTTAAAGGTTAGATTTCATGTTTTGTGTGTGTCTGTGTGTGTGTGTGTGTGTGTGTTTTAACCACAATAAATGAAAAAAAAAAAAAATAAGAAAAAAAGGAAATTGGATCCCTGGGTATGAAGGTTTAAAAACAAATGGATTTTTACTGGTTTCAGACAGTTCACGCAGAATCTTGCTTGTAGACTAGGGAGGAGCATTTAGGTAACTTCTCACGTCCTTCCCAGCACTTCTGTTTCTATGGATACAGTTATTAGGTTCCAACACACTGTGATATCCTACTGAATTGACAGGCTAGAGAGCTGAGGATGGAGGCACAACTTCCCATCTACCCCACACCCTAGTAAATACCCCCTGCCTCACTGTTCAATGGGGGTTAACAACTTCCCATCTACCCCACACCCTAGTAAATACCCCCTGCCTCACTGTTCAATGGGGGTTAATCATGAGGCCCAACAGCGAAGGGTACAGTGGGAAAACTGGAGTCTAGCCCAGTACTACAGTAAAATCTACTTTGATTCTTAGTAGAAATAAAAGAAACAAAAAAAGTAGAACCACAGTAAAGGGCTACTAAGAGAGAAAGCATTTGTCACCGTGGACAGAATAAAAGTACCATCAAATGAAATAAACGCCTACAGGAAAAGATGTGTCATGCTAGAAAGTACTGTGTTCCTTCTCCTTTGCTCTTCATTTAGTTTTCATCCACTCAATGTACCAAGCCTTACCCTATATCCTGTTTCTTTTTGCAGCTTTGAAAGATGCATGGACTGAATTTAGCCTTTGGTTAGGTCTTTGTCAGAAAGTACCTTCAAAATAAAGGTGTTTTACTTGGTACTATCTCAACAGCAAACATGTATTTCCAAAATGAAATGCTTGCTCTACTAGCAAGCTTTTTCTCTGAGTAAGCAACAATATTGTTAGTGATTTTTCAAACTGTTAATACACATACACACACACACACAAAACCCCAAACAAGTCCTATTCTATCATTTGTAAATCATAGGGTGAATAGCCTCTGGTAGAACTAAGTGAAAACAGGGCACTGAGTTTTTATAATTTGAAAAATGATAATACTAGTTGATATTGACAAATTCAGTTTTGATTTTCAATGTTTCAAAATATAATTTATCCACAAGGTTTTAAACAATTGAAAGTACTAAACTAAATCTGATATATGTAGATGCTTGGCATAAATTTATTGACTCTATTCAGTTAGAATTTATAAACACAAAAATAAAATTTGTTTTAAGCCAATGTGGGGTATATTTTATTTCTAATATCCTTGTTACATTCCACAGGGTATACATAAATAAGTATGACAAAATATTTATTTTCATTTAAATCTAACTTTCAATGAAATTAAGAAATGAAAATCTGTTTAAAATCTACTCCCAGAGTTCTAATTGAAATAGAGTACAAATATTTTCCATTAAAAAATACCCCTCAAACTTAATATCTTCAGTAAGAAAAATGAAAAAATTAACACAAACCTCAAAACTGCCAGCAGCTCAGAAGACAAATGTGTTCTTTGGGGGACTTGATTGAAACCATGTATTCATAAAAGTCTTTTAAATGGATGCTCTTCACAAAGGAAGTCCCATGCAAGACAGCGTGGTTCTGACATACCAGAGGCTTCTGGAAGCAAAGAAAAGCACACCGTTAGGATATGTCTGAAGTACCATTACTGCCTGTAATGGTATTATTATCACTTGTATGTATTATCAGCATGATGTTATTAATTTCTATCAATTTTGTACCCCAAATCATCTTATTCATCAATGGCAGAATGGGACAGTAACCTTTCAGTATCATATTTAGAAATTTCTAAAGGTCAGGAGTATTTATAACTAAGCAAACCTCTGCTTTTCCTCTTATTTAGGCTGGGATTGAATAACTGTGGGCAGGGTATGAGCACAAGATCGGTAACAGTATTTACTGAGTGCCTACCAGATATAAGGCACTGTGCAAGTGGCTTTTAAATCTGGGATCTTTAATACAAACAACACTGCAGTTGAAAAGTATTGGCTCCATTTTACAGATGAGAAAAAAATGCACAGATTGCTGACCTCAGGCTTAGAACCTGTAACCATCAAAGTTCAAAGGCCTCAGAGCAGGTACTTTCCCTCATCTCACTCTGTAGCCTTGGTGATTTAGAAAAATATTTCCCAAACAGAACTGACAAGAGAACAGATAATGCTGCAACACACCAAATTAATTCAAATATTACTAATTAATTAAGAACTTGTCTTGCCTAATTTACTTTAGTTTTATATTAAATATTGTCTTATTCAGTCAGGCCCACATAAATACAAATGCCCAGCTTTAAGCAGTATATTTTTTTCTACCAACTTTTCTTCCTTAGGCAGAGAGAACTTGCTGGAAACTGAGAAGCTCCTTTGTGTTTGGTGTGGGATTACACGCAGCACTACATCAAGGCTGGCACTGCAAACTTCTCATCTTCCTCTGGCCCATCCATGTGACCCACAGTTCCTCCGCTGTCCTGATGAATGAGAACACTTAGTCTTCCTGATTGCATCGGGAACTGAGCCCACATCCTCTGTGGCTATTACTGAGTGATATTACTGTATCTCTTTGGGGCTACATTCACCTTAATGGCTGAGGGTGACAAAGCGAGGGCTCTAGTTGGATTTCCATTCTCGTTTTTAGTCAGCTATCTCTATGTTTGTTTCTGATGGTTCCAGTGCAACACAGAGACCCCCCGCAACTTACCCACCACCAGCTGTCCCAGTACCCACTCTCACACTGTGTTGCAGGGCTACTGCTCACCAAATAAATGCTTCAACACATCCCTTGAAATGATAGCTTTGGATGCCATAGACTTTTGTCCTGAACCTTTTAGCTCATGGCCCCACCACAGGACCAAAAGTCCCTTAAAGAGACTAGAAAATGATGGAGCCAGGAAGGTCATGCATAACTTCTGAAATTCTTAGTTTATTGGATTTTTGGCCACAAAAGCTTCAGTCATGAATAAAGAAACAAGGGAAAATGATCGATGGTATTTTCAAGTTCTACAGAACCAGAGCCTAGGATTATCACACAAGGAAAAAAGAAAAAGAACAGAGGAAAACAGAGCTAGTTTATCTTGGCATGAAAGAAGAAAGGTGAGCTTGACAAAGAATGAAGAAAAAAGACTTGAACCAGTGGATCTAAACTAAGTGAGAGGAATGTGAAATGAATAGCAACTCTTCTTAAAACCTCATACACTAGCATTCTGTTTACTTCACACCACTCAGAAACAAATTTTCAGGCCAGGCACGGTGGCCCACGCCTGTAATCCCAGCACTTTGAGAGGCCAAGGCGGGCAGATCACTTCAGTACAGAAGTTTGAGACCAGCCTGGCCAAAGTGGTGAAACCCTGTCTCTACAAAAAATAAAAAATTGGCCAGGTGCGGTGGTTCATGCCTGTAATCCCAGCACTTTGGGAGGCCAAGGTCGGTGGATCATGAGGTCAGGAGATGGAGACCATCCTGGCTAACACTGTGAAAGCCCGTCTCTACTAAAAACACAAAAAATTAGCCGAGCATGGTGGCAGGTGCCTGTAGTCCCAGCTACTTGGGAGGCTGAGGCAGGAGAATGGTGTGAACCCAGGAGGCAGAGCTTGCAGTGATCCAAGATTGCACCACTGCACTCCAGCCCTGGGTGACAGAGTGAGACTTCGTCTCAAAAACAAAGACAAAAAACAAAAATTAGCCAGGTGTGGTGGTGCATACCTATTAATCCTGTCTACTCAGGAGGCTGAGGCATGAGAATCACTTGAACCCAGGAGGTGGAGGCTGCAGTGAGCCAAGATGGCACCACTGCACTCGGGCCTGGGCAAGTAAGTGAGACTCTCTCAAAAAAATAAAAATAAATAAAAACAAAAAAAACACAAAAAAACCAACAACCAAATTTTCAGATTAAATGCCTAAACTAGTAGGCCATTTTTTATAAAATCCTAATGGCAATTTTTAAACATTCATTCAGCCACTATTCATTATATACTTATGAGCCAAACAATAAGTTGGAAAATTCCAGGAACACTGCAGTAATCAAGATGGTCTTTTAGTCAAGCATCTTAACTGTCTTGTAGAGAGATACAACTAGGATGACAAAAACCATAAAAAGGTGGTACCAGTAGGTGTTTGTAATAATGGGATCTGAAACCAAACTTGCTGGGGGTGTTCCTGCTTCATTACTTCCTGGCTGTATGATCTTCGGCAAGGTACTAAAACTGTATAACTTAGCCTCCTTATCTGCAGGATGTATTTCCCACAAAGGCTGTTCGAGGATTAAGTAAAAGAAGCCACATAAAGTGCTTTGTGCACTGAGTAACATACAATAAGAACTCATCAAAAGTTAGGAAATGTTGGTGGGATGCAGTGGCTCACGCCTGTAATCCTAGCACTTTGGGAGGCCAAGGCAGGCAGATCACTTGAGGTCAGGAGTTCGAGACCAGCCTGGCCAACATGATGAAACCCCATCTCTACTAAATACAAAAATTAGCCAGGTATGGTGGGGCATGCCTGTAATCTCAGCTACTCAGGAGGCTGAGGCAGGGAGAATTGCTTGAACCTGGGAAGTGGAAGTTGCAGTGGGCTGAGATCGTGCCACTACACTCCAGCCTGGGTGACAAAGTGAGACTCTGTCTCAAAAAAAAAAAAAAAAGTTAGGAAATATTAGTAGTAGTGTTGTATAACAGATCATGGGTGGTATCAGTGATGGAAAATGTGCTATGAAGCTCAGAGGAATTGGAGATCCTCTCTGTTGGGGATGAATGGAATCAAGAAGGCTTCAGTGAAGAAAGTAGCATTTAAGATCAACTATAAGTAAACAGACAGACATGATTAGGCATTTACAGAAATTCTATTATAATTGAAAAGCCAGAATATTATATACTTTAGAAAAACATAGGTTCATGAAATTAGACATTATTTTCCAGGATTTGGTGTGAAAGTAGATACCTAACCTAACAACACAGCCAGGTAATAGTACAAAGAAAATCAATGTACCACTACCAAGAGAGGTACACAATCCCATGGGGTCCTGTTCTATTTAACTGTAATCCAAAAATGACACCATGGCTTTTAATGGAGGTTGGCAAGCTCTAGACATGCCAATTTTAAACTTAGCCTTAAATTTAAATCATAGGGCTTGAGACTCAAATCTCCAATGTGACCTTTCCTGGGTATTGTTCAAGAAAACATGTCTGTAACTGTGGACAGAAACCATAAGCCCTTTTACTCTGGAAAGTATAATGAAAAGATGTACTGTATTTTACGAGCACAGAGCCACAAAATGATGGTGGCTATAATTCCCTAGAAGCAATAAAAGCAAAGACTGTTTGATTTGTAACATTCATTTAGAAATGTCTTATTGCATTAATGAATATTCTTATTTCCCCCATATTCGGGACTTTAATTTAAAAAAAAGCTTGGCAGGAATCTCATCATTTATAGATTTAACATATAGTTCCTCTGGATACATTCATTTTGCAAGGGCTCACTGAGCCACACTACTTTGTCCTTGCCAGACCCATACAATATTGACTGAACAGAGGAGCTAAAAGCCCACAGTGGCTTGAATTCTCCTATACCCTCCCTGTTTCCTAGCCCTGGAAGGTCTAATCAAGGAGAGTTCTATGGTTGAAATGTGTTCAGGTGTTGCCAATGTGATAGTGTGAAGAGGTACAGCCTTTAAGAGATGATTAGGCCATGAGGACTCCTCCCTCATGAATGTGATCAAGGCCCTTATGAAAGAGGCTTCACACAGCATTCAGGTAGCTGGCCCTTCTGCCTTCCACCACGTGCAAACACAGCAATATTCCCCTCCAGAGAAACCATCTTGGAAGTGGAGAGCAGCTGGCACCACAGACAAAGGAATCTTCTGGTGTCTTAATCTTGAACTTTCTAGCCTCCAGGACTGTGAGAAAATAAATTTCTATTCTTTATAAATTACCTAATCAATGGTATTTGTTATAGGAACAACAAACAAAGGCAGAAATTGGTACCAGAAGAATGAGATGATGCTGTAATAAATACCTAAAAATGTAGAACCAGCTTTGGAATTGGGTAATGTGTAGAAGCTGGAATGGTAATGGGTAAATGCTGGAAAAAGCCTGTACCATCATGAACAGAACATTAAGGGCAATTGTGGTGAGGGCTAAGAAGAAGCAGAAGACCAGAGAAAGCCTGACTTTCTTATGGATTACTTAAGTGGTTGTGAACAGAATGTTGGTATAAACATGAACAGTAAAGATTATTCTGTTGAGATCTCAGATGGGCATAAGGAACAGGGTACTGGAAGCTGGAGGAAGGGCCGTCTTTGTTATAAAATGGCAAAGAATTATGCTGAATTCTGTCCTGTCCTAGGATTCTGTGAAATGCAGAACTTAAGAGCAATTAACTAGAATATTTGGTGGAGTAAATTCTGAATTTTCCATTATTTCAAATTGTGGGCATTTGGGAAATTTTCAGCTTGGACATGTGGAGAAAGAAAAGTAAGTGCGTTTAGAAGAGAAAACCAAGTGCATGACCAAGTGATTGTTTGGTAAGGAGGTTAGTATGGATAGAAGAAAGCCAGGTGCTTTAGAAGAAAGCCAGGAGCCACTGACAATGGACCAATGGCTCTAAACACATTTTGAAGATCTTTGAGGCTGCCCCTCCCATCACGGGCCCAGAGTGCTAGGGCTTTGAGGGCAGAATGGTTTTGAGGAAGGGGCCCAGGGTGCCTGGGGGATCTGGGGACTCACTGCTCAGGGCAATCTCAAGTCTCTGCTCCCCTCATTTTGGTACAGCATTCCTCAGCCTCCCCAGCTGTGGCTGAGTGGACCCAGCTGCAGCTGTAAACCTCGGCAGCCTCCATATGGTAGTAATTCTGAGGCTTACAGAGTGCAAGAGCTGTGAGGCACGGCTGCTTCCGCCTAGATTTCAAAGGATGTCTCAGGCAGCCTTGGGACCTAGGCATGAACTTGCTTGCCACAGAGGTGGGGCCATGGCAGAGACCCTTCACTAGTGAAATGACTAGTGGAACTGTGGGGTCAGAGCCACTGCAGAGAGGCCCCAGTAGGGCAATCCTTAGTGCAGCCATGGGGGTAGCTTCACTCATAAAATCCCATTATTGTAGAGCCACAGCATGCAACTCCAGCTTGAGAGAGCTACAAGGGCTGAACTCCAACCCGCGAGAGCTGCTTCATGGGCTATGCTCAACAATGTTGTCATAGAAGGGTCTCCTGGAGCCCTGGAGACCCAACCCACCTGAGTATGTCTTGAAGGGAAGATACGAAGTAAAAGATTACTTTCAAGTCTTAAGATTTAATGTTTGCCTTGTTGGGTTTTAGACTTACTTGGGACCTGTTACCCCTTTCTTCTTTGCTATTTCTCCCTTTTGGAATGGAAATGTCTAACCTATGTCTGTCCCATCATTGTATTTTACTTTATTTTTGAGACAGAATCTCGCTCTGTCACCCAGGCTGGAATGCAGTGGCATGATGTCGGCTCACTGCAACCTCCACCTCCTGGGTTCAAGCGATTCTCCTGCCTCAGCCTCCTGAGTAGCTGAGATTACAGGTGCCTGCCCCCACGCCCAGTTAAATTTTTTTGTATTTTTGGTAGAGACAGGATTTCATCTTGTTGGCCAGGCTGGTCTCGAACTCCTGGCCTCAAGTGATCCACCTGCCTCGGCCTCCCAAAGTGCTGGGATTACAAGCATAAGCCATTGCGCCCAGTCTCATCATTGTATTAATATTCTAGAAGCGCATAACTTGTTTAACTTCACAGGTTCATAGCAGGAGAGCAATTTGCCTTGACATGAATTGTGCCTTGAGTCTCACCCATATGGGATTTAGATGAGACTCTGGATTTTAGACTTTGAGTTGATGCTAGAACAAGTTTAGACTGGGCTACTGGGATGGAATCAATGTATTTTGCATGTGAGAGGACATAAATTTGGGAGAGGGGCCAGGGTGGAATACTATGGTTAAAATGTGTCCCCTTCAAAATTCAGGTGTTGCCAATGTGATAGTACTAAGAAATTGGGCTTTTAAGAGGTGATTAGGCCATAGGGACTCCTCCCAGGTAAATGAGATTAAGGCCCTTATTAAAAAATGTTTCACACAGCATTTGGATAATTGCTCTTCTGCCTTCTGCCATGTGAGGGCAAAGGGTTCCTCCCTTCCAGAATAACCATCTTGGAAGAAAGCTTCCCTTTCCAGAAAACTGAACCTGCCAGTGCATTCATCTTGAACTTTTCAGCCTCCAGAACTGTGAACAAACAAATTTTTATGCTTTATAAATTACCCCATCTGTTGTATTTTGGTACAGCAGCACAAATAGACTAAGAGAGTGAGCCTGCAATAGAGTATCCTTCTTTATCCCTTTCACTGAAAACCTGTCAACACTATTTTCCATTCATTCCAACTCATAACATCACAATTTATGCACTACCATTGTGTCAATTCATTCTTAGATTGCTATAAAGAAATATCTGAGGCTGGGTAATTCACAAGGAAAAATTTATTTTGGCTTATGGTTCTGCAGCCTATACAGGAAGCATGGTGCTGGTGTCTGCTTCTGGTGCATCCTCAAGAAGCTTACTATCATGGTTGAAGGCAAATTGGAGCAGGTCCATCACATGATGAGAGCAGGGGCAAGAGAGAAAAGGGAGAGGTCCCAGAGTCTTTTAAACAACCAGATCTTGCATGGACTTAGTGAGAACTCACCTATCACAAAGGGCATGGTGCTAAACCATTCATGAGGGATCCACCCCCATGATCCCATCACCTCCTACCAGGCCCCACCTTCAGCATTGGAAATCACATTTCAACATGAGATTTGGAGGGGACAAACATCCAAATCATATCAACCATAACTTCTAGCTAGTATTTATTCTTGTAGTTCATCCTGAAAAAAGCCCAAAATGGGTCATCCTCAGGCTATAATGGTGATAAACATTTGAACTAAAGTGAATAAGGCAGGGCACTGTGGCTCACGCCAGTAATCCAGCACTCTGGGAGGCTGAGGCAGGCAGATCATTTGAGATCAGGAGTTTGAGACCAGCCTGGCCAACATGGTGAAACCCTGTCTCTACTAAAAGTACAAAAATAGCCAGGTATGGTGATGTGTGCCTGTAGTCCCAGTTACTTGAGAGACGGAGGTAGGAGAATGGCTTGAACCCAGGAGGTGGAGACTGCAGTGAGCTAACACCACTGCACTCCAGCCAAGGCAACAGAGTGAGACTCCATCTCAAAAATAAATAAGTGAGTAAATGCATAGATAAGATAATTCTTAAAATGTAACTCTAATTATGTATATCCACTACTGAAGAACTTACAAGGGCTCCCTATTTTCCAAAGATCAGACCTAAGTTATTCACCAGAAATATCTGTTCCCACCATCCTCTGTAATCTCAAAACAGATTATTTCTGACCAAAACCCTTGGATCAAGTAGAAATGGTCTGCTCATTATATTATATAGTGAATCTCAACTAGAGGTGCATCACAGGTGCATGGGGTGTCACCTATGACAAAAGTGATAAATGACATCTCTCTTGCCCTCTTTCTCTGATCAGCTGCTACTTTGTGAACCACCCTATGGAGAGGCCCATTTGGAAAGAAACTGAGGGATGTTTCCAAGACAACAGCCAGTAAGAAACTTGGGCCCTTTATCTATTAGCCTATGAGAAACTAAATCCTACCAACAACCAATGAGCTTGGAAATACATTCTGCCCCAGTTAGGCAGAGATGCTGTAGATGCTGCTCTAGTTGAGATGACTACAGGCCTGGCCATTGCTTTGACTGAAGCCTTGTGAGAGACCCAGAGCTGGAGGACCCAGCTAAGGCATGCTCAGATTCCTGACTGTTGTTTAAGCAAAATTAAAATAGGGGGTCAGGCCTGAAAAATTCCCGAGCAAATACAACCAGAGGCCTTAAAAATAGCCTTAATCTTGCTTAAATTGCCAACATAAGCAAAACTTAACTTGGGTCACTTCTGATAAATGCTTACATTAGAACTAAAACTTAACCCCAGTGCATTGTAAGCAGCTAATGAACATAATTATGTGACTAGGGACTTTCCAAGAAAGTACCAAAGAAAAGGCCATTTTGTAATTGCAAACCAGTCAAATAATTTTATTTTACCTTAGCATTTTCCCAATAAATACTTGCCTCATTCTGTCATTGAGACACTAAACCTCTTGCAATCTGGTGTTCTCCATCCATAAATTATTTCTTACTCAAACTCTTTAAAATTTTATGCCTTAAATTTTAATGCAGTGATAATTTTATGTTGTTAACTTGGCTAGGCCATGGTACCTGGATATTTGCAAACACAAGTCTAGATGTTACTGTGAAGATGTTAAAATTAACATTTAGTTAGTAGACACTGAGTAAAGCAGATTACTTTCCATAATGTGGGTGGGCCTTATCTAATCAGTTGAAGGACATAAGGCAAAACAGACTGAGGTCCCCCAAGAAAGGGAATTCTGCCTCCAGACTGTCTTTGGATTTGAGCTTCTTCCCTAGATCTCCAGCCTGCTGGCCTACTCTGCAGATTTTGGACTTGCCAGTGTCTATAACTACATGAGCTAATTCCTTAAAATATCTTAAGATACTCTCTCTCTCTCCCCCCCCCCCCCCCGTTGGTTCTGTTTCTCTGGAGAACCTTGACTGACATAGAACTGATAGGATCTATACAGAGATAGATGTATAATAAGGGATTTATTAGGGGAATTGGCTCACTTGATTATGGAGGCTGAGAAGTTCCATGATAGGCCAGCCATCTGGAAGCTGGAGAACAAGAGAAGCTGATAGCAAGGCTCCATTCAAGTCTGAAGGCCTTAGAACCAAGAAAGTAGTATCTCACACCAAGCCCAAAGGCCCAGGAGCCTAGGGGCATTGCTGGTGTAAATCCTGGAGTCCAACGACAACAGAGTCTGGACTTCTGACATCCAACGGCAGAAGGAAAACGGCGTCCTGGCTCCCAGAAAGAGCAAGAATTCACCATTCCTTTGCCTTCTTTTTCCTTCTGGGACCCCAGTTGATTGGATAGTACCCACCCACATTGAAGGCAGATCTTCCCCATTCAGTCCACTGACTCAAATGCTAATCTCTCCTGGAAACACCTTCACAGATTCCCCTGGGGGCAGCCCTATCATTCTAATCAAATGCCAAAACAGTCCATCTGGGTTTCCCTTTCATCAGGAGAAGGACAAGCTCAGTGCCTACTGAAGCACTGAGAATAATTAATGCTTTATCAGCTCTCTGGGTATCCCTTTGTTTTAGTCTATTCTCATGCTGCTATAAAGAACTGCTTGAGGCTGGGTAATTTAGAAAGGAAACAGGTTTAATTGACTCACAGTTCTGCATGGCTGGGGAGGCATCAGGAAACTTACAGTCATGGCAGAAGGTGAAGGGGAAGCAAGGCATCTTCTTTACAAGGTGCAGGAGGGAAAATAAACAGAGGAACTACCAAATACTTATAAAACCATCAGATCTCATGAGAACTCACTATCATGAAACTGCCCTTATGATTCAATTTCCTCCATCTGGTCTCTCCCTTGACACGTGGGGATTATGGGGATTACAATTCAAGATGAGATTTTGAGTGGGGACACAACCAAACCATATCACTCTTAGACCAGTCACATTGACACCCAATCAACCATTACAATAATCACAATTAACTAATATGAAGATCTACAGATACTGTGAGACTAATATGACAGCCCTCCCATCACATTTATCACATTGAATTATAATTTTTGGATTCTTCTCTAATATGGTAAGCTTCACATTCTGTCAAGGCAGAGACCACGTACCTCATGTTTGCAAACAAATCTTGTACTGTGTCCAGCATAGTGCACTACATTCTTATTAAACAAATGAGTCAAAAATAAACCTTCACCAGCAGTGTCTTCATATAACCCAAGAAAATGATGGAACAGTCCCCCAACTAACTGTTTATGATTTATTTGTATCTTTACTGAAGGTACCTTTAACAAATATTGTAAGAAGGCACGTATATTCACTCTTTCACAATAATAAACGAAATAGTAGAGATGAGACAAATCATGACACATGGGAGTGACACACAGAGTGAAGTTTTATGGAGTTGGAGAATAAGATGATTGTGAAATTGAGAATAACAAATTTGAAATTTTGTAGGCTGGTTTAGAGCTATCAGAAGTATCAGATTTCTATCAGATTTCAATTAAAAGTGTTTTTGAAGATGAACATGGCATCAAAGTTTAGAGTAGGAAAAAAGGCTATTGCTATTTGAATAGATCAATTAGATAGCAGTGGAAATATAAAGGTAGGGTTGGATGGAAGAAAATGCAGAGAAAAAATTCCATCACTTAGATGAAATGGATAATGAGAAAAAAAGATGTAGTCAAAGATTATAGGAATATTTTGAGCCTAGGTGTGGGGGAGACTGTAAGAACACTGACAGAATGTGGAGATTCAAGAGGGGAGCTGGTATATGTCTGCATGCTTAGGGAGTATAAAATGATAGTGACTTTACTTTGAGATATGCCAAGTTTGAGAAATGCCACATTCCTTCCTATGTTTTATGAATACAGAAAATCTAAGTTTGATAAATCTTTCACCAAAGATCAATACAGACTATCAAAGACTATCTTTAATTTATTGTTTAGCAAGTATAATATATGGTAAAATGCACTGATCTTAGGTGTACAGTTCACTAGGCTTTGATAAATGTACCTTCCCAAATAACCTACACACAAGTCAAGATACAAAACATTTCCATCACCCAAGAAAATTTCCTTCTAGTCAAGCCCCACTCAAATGTGAAATTCCAATGTCTCTCACCATAAATGGCTTTGCCTATACTTGAACTTCATACATAATCATACAGTATACCAGATAGTATATGTTCTTTTATGCCTGGTTCCTTTTGTTCCATGTAATGATTATAATTCTTGTTAAATCTTCCAGTAGTTAATTCATAAGTATTCCATTGTATAAATGACTAGTAACCTACTTCATGTAATATTACATTATATGAATTTACCATAACTTATCCATTCTCCTGTCTATGGTCATTTGGCTTGATCCAGTATTTGGCTATTAATAAACAAGGCTATTACGAACATTCTTATCAGGGCTTTATGTTCTTATACAAAGCCATATATCCTTTCATTCTTAAGTAAATAGGTGTGAGGTTGCCAGGACATAGTTAAGATACATGTTTAAGTTTATAAGGAAACACGAGTTTTCAAAAAAATCCTGTAATATGTTATACCCTCAGGAGCACGGTACAAGAATTTCAGTATTACCACATTCTCAACAGTGTTTGGTGAGCTCAGTCCTTCTAGTGGATGTGAAGTGGTACTTAAATTTGCATTTCCTTCATGGCTAATGATGTCATTATTATGCCTTCAAATGTTTATTAAACATTCTTATCTTCTTTTGTGAAGGTTCTGTTTAAGTAATTTGCCAAATGGAAGAAAAATATTTTCTTTGTATTTTTTGAGTTGTAAAGGTTTGTTATATATTCTTTTTTTTTTTTTTTTTATTATACTTTAGGTTTTAGGGTACATGTGCACAATGTGCAGGTTTCTCACATATGTATCCATGTGCCATGTTGATTTCCTGCACCCATTAACTCGTCACTTAGCATTAGGTATATCTCCTAATGCTGTCCCTCCCCCCTCCCCCAACCCCACAACACCCGGAGTGTGATGTTCCCCTTCCTGTGTCCATGAGTTCTCATTGTTCAATTCCCACCTATGAGTGAGAACATGCAGTGTTTGGTTTTTTGTCCTTGTGATAGTTTACTGAGAATGATGTTTTCCAGTTTCATCCATGTCCCTACAAAGGACATGAACTCATCAATTTACAAGAAAAAAACAAACAACCCCATCAAAAAGTGGGCAAAGGACATGAACAGACACTTCTCAAAAGAAGACATTTATGCAGCCAAAAAACACATGAAGAAATGCTCATCATCACTGGCCATCAGAGAAATGCAAATCAAAACCACAGTGAGATACCATCTCACACCAGTTAGAATGGCCATCATTAAAAAATCAGGAAACAACAGGTGCTGGAGAGGATGTGGAGAAATAGGAACACTTTTACACTGTTGGTGGGACTGTAAACTAGTTCAACCATTGTGGAAGTCAGTGTGGCAATTCCTCAGGGATCTAGAACTAGAAATACCATTTGACCCAGCCATCCCATTACTGGGTATATACCCAAAGGACTATAAATCATGCTGCTATAAAGACACATGCACACGTATGTTTACTGCGGCACTATTCACAATAGCAAAGAGTTGGAACCAACCCAAATGTCCAACAACGATAGACTGGATTAAGAAAATGTGGCACATATACACCATGGAATACTATGCAGCCATAAAAAAGGTTTGTTATATATTCTAGATTCAATTCCTTTTTCATACATATGTATTGCAAACTATTAATATTTTCCCTTTCTGTGGCTTACCTATTAAAAATGTTTTTTTATATGGAGTCTTTAATGTTTGTGGAGTGTAGTTTACTGATTTTTTTCTATAATGTCAGTGGCTTTTAGTAACCTAAGAAATAGTTATCATCTTTTGGCTTTTTCTAGAAATCTTATAAATTTTACTTTCATGTAAAGATCTAATTCAAAGTATATACTTTGAATCAATTTTTGTGTATGGTCTGAAGAAGGTGTTAAGGTTCATTTTGTTTCTATAATTGCTCTAGCAATTGGCTCTTTTTCTTTCTTTTTTTTTTTTTTTTTTAAGAGACTGGGTCTTACTCTGGTTGCCCAGGCTAGAGTGCAGTGGAACAATCATAGTTCACTGTAACCGAGTACCCCTGGGCTCAAGCAATCCTGCCTCAGCCTCCCAAGTAGCTGGAACTACTGACGTGCACCACCATGCTCAGCTCCACCACACCCAGCCTCCATTTCTTAATGAGACTTTCTCCTATATGTAGCAAAATTGATTTGTTATTAAATCAATTTACTGTATAAGTCTGTGTCTATTTCATGACAACATATTCTGTTCCATTGATCTATTTGTCTATCCTTGTCTAATATATTTTCTTAACGCTTTTACAGAAGTCTTGAAATCAGAAAGCTAGTCCCCCAACACTGTCATTCTTTTTCTAAAATAATTTGACACTAATAAGTCCTTATAATTCTGTATAAATTTTAGAAGCAATTTATCAATTTCCACCAAAAAAAAAAAAAAAACAAACTTTTGGGACTGTGTTAAATATACACATATTTTGAAATAAAAATCTTAATATAGTCTTCCATTTGCAATTTCATTTACCAAATGTTCTTACTGTATAGAAATAGCATTGATACTTTACATTTATCTTGTATCCTGAAACCTTGTAAATTCAAGAGATTTTTGCTAAGTTCAAATAGATCTTTTTTAGATTCCTTAGGATTTTCTATACAATTTTTTAAGTAAATTTTTGAATTGCTATCTCCAAATATTTTTATTATTCTTTTCCAATCTATATACTTTTTATTTCTTTTACTGGCCCGACTGCATTGGTTAGGACCTCCAGTACAATGTTGAACTGGTGAGAGTGAACACCCACGTCTCTTTTCCTGATTTGGAAGGAAAGTATTCATTGTTAACATCATTAGTTGAAGGTTTTTCATAGATTCCCTTTAACAGATTAAGAAAGATCCCTTTTATTCCTAGTTTGAGTTTTTACCATGATTAGAGGTTGAATTTTATCAAATGCTGTCTAACTAGTAAGATAATCTTTTTTTCTATTAATGTGGATTGATTTTGAATATTAAAGAATGCATACATACTTGAAATTCATCTTTGTCAGGATGTATTATTGTATGTTAATACATAATAACACATCACTGCAGTGATTATGTGTTATTTCCTTTGTATGTTAAACATTTTTGTGTCTATGATTATAAGGCATATCAATGTGTGATTTTTTAATAATGTCCTTATCAGGACTTGCTATTAGAATTACGAAGCTCTCAAACAATGACTAGAAGTGTTCTCCCCACCTCTATTTCCTGTCTTTGTTTAAGACTGGTATTTCTTCTTAAATGTTTGAAGGAATTCATTAGTGAAAGCATCTGGATCTGGAGTGTTCTTTGTGGGAAGGCTCTGAATTATAAATTCAATTTAGTTAACAAATACAGAGCTATTCCCACTTTCTGTTTCTTCTAATATAAGATTTAGTACATTTTATCTTATTAAAAAAACTTGTCCATTTCATCTAAGATGAGTTTGTTTCTTATGGCTTCTCATACCCTATAATAATAATTCCTTCACTTGACTAAACCATATATGTTTCACTGGACCTCCTTTCTTGGTATATTAAACTCGGTGGTACTTTTTTCTCTTCTGAGAGCTTCTCCAGCCCTTACTGACATAATTTTGAACTGCCATGTGTTTTCAGTCATCTTTATTAGTTTGTTTTATCTTTGAAAAACAGATTATAGTGTCTTCAGAGGCGGAAATATCTTAAACTTTCATTGTTCTCCATGGAATTCAGCATAGTCTGTTAACATTTAATATGCGTTTCTGAGATTACGGATTTGTTCACTGTTGGTTAGCTTGATATCTATTACAGATGTGCTTGAAGCATCTTATAGTAACAGGAAGCATGAAAATATTAGAAAATAATGATAATAATAACTAAGACTGGACACATCAAAGTAACAGAAGCCAAGCTTAAAGTGCTCCCGATGGCCAAAACTGCAACAATTTGAGAAACAATAAATAATAATACTGGACTATATACCTCAAAGAATAAAATAATGATCCATGAGTTCATAATATTGTCAATAGTCAACTGAATGACTGAATCAATAAATGGGTGAGAAAAGTATCTAAATTCTAAATTTAGAATTTAGAGTTCTAAATTAAAAAAAAAAGATGGAATGAGAGAAACAATAATTAGAACATCTAGTTAGAACTGCTACAGGCAAAACTCAATGATGAATACAGAAAATGAGTGGCCAAAAGCCACTCATTTAACAAGGAGCAGGACAGTTAAAATGACTCAAAGTAGTATCCCTAACATATTAATTACTATGGTGGCTTTTAACATATGTCTACAATTCTTTCATATCCTTCCATCAGGAGATGGAACTTAATTTTTTTCCCCTTGACTGGATGATAGAATTAGTGACTTGCTTGAAACTAATATGGAAGAGGAAAGTAGTAATTGTGGAGAAACCTGGCAAGCACCACCTTAATCAAGTAATCCAGGTTCACACATCACCATTTAAAGTCATGTTGATATCATGTACCTTTGATATTATGATAAATGTACTTTACCACTGTGGTATTTTTCCCTAATATCTCTAACGCTCTTCTAACTGTGATAACATATTAGGAAACTAATGAATATTCTATGAAATATCAGACCTTTACTCTTAAATATTGTCAAGGTCATGAAAATCAAGGAAAACCTAAAACTGTCACAGATTGGTGGAAACTAAAGAAATATGATCTCTGTGGTATCCTAGACTGGATCCTGGAACAAAAAAGGGACACAGTTGAAAAACTAGTTTAAAAAAGAGTAAAGTATAGACTATAGTTAATTGTATTGTGTAAATGTTAATTTCTTACTTTGATAAATATACTATATTTAGGGGCAAGGAAGAGTAATTCAGAAACATCTTTGGTAACAGCTATAACCACTACTTCCAAAAAAGACACAGGTTGCCAATAGAAAAATAAATAATAAAGGTCAATATCCACAATACAAAGACCCTGGACACAAATCCACTTACCCACAGACCCTGATACCTGGCTCACCCATGGACCTCATCAACAGGGCCACCTGCAGACCCTGTCAAATGTCCTGCCCAGAATCTCTTTCCAGGATGACTTGTGAAGGGCTTTCCCTGCCAAAACCAGTCTATAAAGATGGAGAGAGGTGACTGCTTCTTCAAGTGCACAGACACCAACACAAAGATACAAGGATCACAAAGAATCAGGAAAATGACACCACCAAAAAGACAAAATAAAGCTCCAGTAACCAACCCTAAAGAAATGGAGATCTATAACTGCCAGAAAAGGAATTCAAACAATTATCTTAAAGAAGCTCAGTGAGCTACAAGAGAACAAATCAGGAAAATAAATGAACAAAATTAGAAGTTCAGTGAAGAGATAGAAACCATAAAAAAGAACCAAACAGAAATTCTGGAGCTGCAGTTATTATAACTGAACTAAAAAATTAAACAGTTTCAACAGCAGATTCAATCAAGCAGAAGAAAGAATAAACCCAAGGACATATCATTTCTAATTATTAGAGAAGAAAAGAAAAGTGTGAGGAAATCCCACTAGACTTAACAGCAAGCAGACTAATAGGCAAGTAAACTAATATATGGATTAGCAAACAACATCAGCAAGCAAACTAATATAGGCATTATGGGACATTCAGAAGAAGAGAAAAAGGAACAGAAAGCTTATTTAAAGAAATAATGGCTGAACTTTTTAAAACCTGAAGATGGAAATGGACATTCAAATTCCTGAGAGAACTCAAATAGGTGGAACCTAAAGAGTTCTAGGAGAAATTACTATTAAATTGTCAAAAGTCAAAGGCAAATTTGAAAGCAAGAGAAAGAGGACTCATCACATATATAAATCTCCATACAACTATTAGCAGATTTTTCAGCAGAAATGTTGCAGGCAAGATGAGAGTGGGATGTTATATTCAAAGTGCTGAAAGAGAAAAAAAGCTGCCATCCAGAAATACTATATCTGGTAAAAATGTCCTTTAAAAATGAATGAGAGACAAAGATGTTCCAAGACAAATGAAAACTAAGGAAGTATGTCAACACTGGGTCCTCCTTATAAGAAGTGTGAAAGGGAGTTCTTCAAGTTGTAACAAAAGGATACTAAACAGCAACATGAAAGTATATGAAAATATAAATCTTGGCTGGTAAAGGTAAATACACAGACTAATACATAACAATGTATATTGTAATGAAGATGTATAAATTACTTATAATCCTAATATAAAGTAAAAAGATTAAAGTTTTAAGAATAACTATAACCAAAAATGTTAATAATGCACAATATAAAAAGTAAACTATCACATCAATAACTGTGCGTAATAAACATAGTTTTTGTATGTTATTGAAGACATCTTAAAATAGACTGTTATAAGAAGTTTTATGTACACCTCATGGTAATTACAAAAGTATAGTAGATACAAAAGATAGAATAAAAGCTTATTACTACAAAAGCTCACATAATAAAACAGCAAAAAGGAAGAGGAACAAAACAACTATGAAACAAGACAACTAACAATATAACAAAAGTATTTTAGTTATCAATAATTTAAGTGGATCAAACTCACCAAATAAATACAAAAATAAGATTCAACTATGTGTTGTCTACAAGAGAAGCACTTTAAATTTAAGGACACATAGGCTGAAAGTAAAAGAATGAAAAAAATACTCAAAGCAAATAGTAAGCAAAATAAAGCAGGGGTAGCTATTTTTGAAATATACAAAATGTTTTTAAGTCAACTGTCACAAAACAAAGATCATTATATAGGGAAAAAAAGAGTCAGTTCAACAGGAAGATAACAATAGTAGTAGACTTCAATAACTCATCTTCAATATGGATTGATCATACAGAAAGTTATTGAGGAAAGCAGCAGTCTTGAATAACACTATATACCAAATGGACCTAACAGAAATGTATAGAACATTCTACACAGCAGTAGAACAAACATTGTTCTCAAGTGCATATAGAACATTCTCTATGGTAGATCACATGCTTGGTCACAAAACAAATCTTTATTTTAAAAAGATTAAAATCATACTAAGTATCTTTCTGACCGCAATGAAATCAAACATGATATCAATAACAAAAAAAGACAAAATTCACAAATACATGGAAATTTTAAAACACACTCCTAAACAACTATTGGCTCACAAAAAGAAATGAAAAGGAAATTTACAAAGTATGTTGAGAAAAATAAAAACAAAAAATATACTAAAACTTATTGGATGCATCAAAAGAAATAATAACAGGGAAGTTTATAGTATGAACACCTACCTTAACAAAAAAAAAACTAAAATGAATGACCTAATTGTATGCTTTAAAGAACTAGAAAAAGAACAATCCAGGCCAAAAGCTAACAGAAGAAAGAAAATATTAAACGTTAGAACAGAAATAAATGAACTAGAAAACAGAAAAACATTAGAAAATAATAAAACAAAGAGTTGGTTTTTTAAAAAGATAAAATACACAAGTTCTTGCCCAGACTAAGAAAAAAAGAGTCAAATAAGTCAAATAAAAGAGCGGCCATTACAACTGATGACACAGAAACAAAAAATATCATAATAAACTATTATATATGACAATATATATGAACACATTAGATAACCTAGGAGAAATGAATACATTCTTAGAAACACAGGACCTACAACACTGAATCATGAAGAAATAGAAAGCCTAATCGGATCAATGACAAATAAGAAGACCTAATCAGTAATCAAAAACCACCTACTACGTAAAAGCCCAGTATCAGATGGTTCCACAGGTGAATTCTATCAAACATTTAAAGAATTAATGCCAATATTCTTAAATTCTCAAAAACTAGAAGAGGAAACACTTTCAAACTCATTTTATGAGTCCAGGCACCCCAATTCAAACCAAGACCAAGATTCCTTTAGAAAAGAAAATAGGCCAATATCCCTGTTGAACATTAACGTAAAAATCTTCAACAAAATAACAGCAAACCAAATTCAATAGCGCATTAAAAGGGTCATACACCAAGACCAAATGGGATTTATTCCTGCGATGCAAGGATGGCTCAACATACGAAAATCAATTAATGTGATACATCATATTAATAGAATAAAGGATAAAAATCACATGATAATATTAATAGATGCAGAAAAGCACTTTATAAAATTAAACATGCTTTCATAATAAAAACTTAACAAATTAGGTAAAGAAGGAACTTACCTTAACAAAATAAAGGCCTTACATGAAAAGCCCATATGTATCATCACACTCAGTGGTGAAAAACTGAAAATCTTACTGAATCAGGAACAAGTAAGGATAGCCACTCTTACCATTTCTATCCAAACGAGTACTGAAATTCTAGCCAGAGCAACCAGGCAATAAAAAGAAATAGATACATATTTTTTACTTTGTAAAGGAAATAATTGGAAAGAAAAAATAATTTATTTGCTGATGACATGATTTTATATACAGAAAACTCTAAGAAGTCCATACACACAAAAAGTGTTATACATAATAAATTTAGTAAAGCTACAGGTTGTAAAAATCAACATATAAAAATTAGTTCTGTTTCTTTTTTTTAAAATTTTGGCTTTATTATTATTATTATTATTATTATTATACTTCAAGTTTTAGGGTACATGTGCACAATGTCCAGGTTTGTTACATATGTATCCATGTGCCATGTTGGTGTGCTGCACCCATTAACTCGTCATTTAGTATTGGGTATATCTCCTAATACTGTCCCTCCCCCCTCTCCCCCACCCCACAACAGTCCCCGGAGTGTGATGTTCCCCTTCCTGTGTCCATGTGTTCTCATTGTTCAATTCCCACCTATGAGTGAGAACATGCGGTGTTTGGTTTTTTGTCCTTGCGATAGTTTACTGAGAACGATGGTTTCCAGTTTCATCCATGTCCCTACAAAGGACATGAACTCATCTTTTTTATGGCTGCATAGTATTCCAGGGTGTATATGTGCCACATTTTCTTAATCCAGTCTATCGTTGTTGGACATTTGGGTTGGTTCCAACTCTTTGCTATTGTGAATAGTGCCACAATAAACATACGTGTGCATGTGTCTTTATAGCAGCATGATTTATAGTACTTTGGGTATATACCCAGTAATGGGATGGCTGGGTCAAATGGTATTTCTAGTTCTAGATCCCTGAGGAATCGCCACACTGACTTCCACAATGGTTGAACTAGTTTACAGTCCCACCAACAGTGTAAAAGTGTTCCTATTTCTCCACATCCTCTCCAGCACCTGTTGTTTCCTGACTTTTTAATGATGGCCATTCTAACTGGTGTGAGATGGTATCTCACTGTGGATTTGACTTGCATTTCTCTGATGGCCAGTGATGATGAGCATTTCTTCATGTGTTTTTTGGCTGCATAAATGTCTTCTTTTGAGAAGTGTCTGCTCATGTCCTTTGCCCACTTTTTGATGGGGTTGTTTTTTTCTTGTAAATTTGTTTGAGTTCATTGTAGATTCTGGATATTAGCCCTTTGTCAGATGAGTAGGTTGCAAAAATTTTCTCCCATTCTGTAGGTTGCCTGTTCACTCTGATGGTAGTTTCTTTTGCTGTGCAGAAGCTCTTTAGTTTAATGAGATCCCATTTGTCAATTTTGGCTTTTGTTGCCATTGCTTTTGGTGTTTTAGACATGAAATTCTTGCCCACACCTATGTCCTGAATGGTATTGTCTAGGTTTTCTTGTAGGATTTTAATGGTTTTAGGTCTAACATTTAAGTCTTTAATCCATCTTGAATTAATTTTTGTATAAGGTGTAAGGAAGGGATCCAGTTTCAGCTTTCTACATATGGCTAGCCAGTTTTCCCAGCACCATTTATTAAATAGGGAATCCTTTCCCCATTTCTTGTTTTTGTCAGGTTTGTCAAAGATCAGATAGTTGTAGATATGCGGCATCATTTCTGAGGGCTCTGTTCTGTTCCATTGATCTATGTCTCTGTTGTGGTACCAGTACCATGCTGTTTTGGTTACTGTAGCCTTGTAGTATAGTTTGAAGTCAGGTAGCGTGATGCCTCCAGCTTTGTTCTTTTGGCTTAGGATTGACTTGGCGATGCGGGCTCTTTTTTGGTTCCATATGAACTTTAAAGTAGTTTTTTCCAATTCTGTGAAGAAAGTCATTGGTAGCTTGATGGGCATGGCATTGAATCTAAAAATTACCTTGGGCAGTATGGCCATTTTCACGATATTGATTCTTCCAACCCACGAGCATGGAATGTTCTTCCATTTGTTTGTATCCTCTTTTTTCATTGAGCAGTGGTTTGTAGTTCTCCTTGAAGAGGTCCTTCACATCCCTTGTAAGTTGGATTCCTAGGTATTTTATTCTCTTTGAAGCAATTGTGAATGGGAGTTCACTCATGATTTGGCTCTCTGTTTGTCTGTGATTGGTGTACAAGAATGCTTGTGATTTTTGTACATTGATTTTGTATCCTGAGACTTTGCTGAAGTTGGTAATCAGCTTAAGGAGATTTTTGGCTGAGACAATGGGGTTTTCTAGATATACAATCATGTCATCTGCAAACAGGGACAATTTGACTTCCTCTTTTCCTAATTGAATACCTTTTATTTCCTTCTCCTGCCTGATTGCTCTGGCCAGAACTTCCAGTACTATGTTGAATAGGAGCGGTGAGAGAGGGCATCCTGGGCTTGTGCCAGTTTTCCAAGGGAATGCTTCCAGTTTTTGCCCATTCAGTATGATATTGGCTGTGGGTTTGTCTTAGATAGCTCTTATTATTTTGAGATATGTCCCATCAATACCTAATTTATTGAGAGTTTTTAGCATGAAGGTTGTTGAATTTTGTCAAAGGACTTTTATGCATCTATTGAGATAATCATGTGGTTTTTGTCTTTGGTTCTGTTTATATGCTGGATTACATATATTGATTTGCGTATGTTGAACCAGCCTTGCGTCCCAGGGATGAAGCCCACTTGATCATGGTGGATAAGCTTTTTGATGTGCTGCTGGATTTGGTTTGCCAGTATTTTATTGAGGATTTTTGCATCAATGTTCATCAAGGATATTGGTCTGAAATTCTCTTTATTGGTTATGTCTCTGCCAGGCTTTGGTATCAGGACAATGCTGGCTTCATAAAATGTGTTAGGGAGGATTTCCTCTTTTTCTATCGATTGGAATAGTTTCAGAAGGAATGGTACCAGTTCCTCCTTGTACCTCTCTGGTATAATTCGGCTGTGAATCCATCAGGTCCTGGACTCCTTTTGGTTGGTAAGCTATTGATTATTGCCACAATTTCAGAACCTGTTATTGGTCTCTTCAGAGATTCAACTTCTTCCTGGTTTAGTCTTGGGAGGGTGTATTTGTCGAGGAATTCATCCATTTCTTCTAGATTTTCTAGTTTATTTGCATAGAGGTGTTTGTAGTATTCTCTGATGGTAGATTGTATTTCTGTGGGATCGGTGGTGATATCCCCTTTTTCATTTTTTATTGCATCTATTTGATTCTTCTCTCTTTTCTTCTTTATTAGTCTTGCTAGCGGTCCATCAATTTTGTTGATCTTTTCAAGAAACCAGCTCCTGGATTCATTAATTTTTTGAAGGGTTTTTTGTGTCTCTATTTCCTTCAGTTCTGCTCTGATTTTAGTTATTTCTAGCCTTCTGCTAGCTTTTGAATGTGTTTGCTCTTGCTTTTCTAGTTCTTTTAATTGTGATGTTAGGGTGTCCATTTTGGATCTTTCCTGCTTTCTCTTGTGGGCATTTAGTGCTAGAAATTTCCCTCTACACACTGCTTTGAATGTGTCCCAGAGATTCTGGTATGTTGTGTCTTTGTTCTCGTTGGTTTCAAAGAACATCTTTATTTCTGCCTTCATTTCATTATGTACCCAATAGTCATTCAGGAGCAGGTTGTTCAGTTTCCATGTAGTTGAGCAGTTTTGAGTGAGTTTTTTAATCCTGAGTTCTAGTTTGATTGCACTGTGGTCTGAGAGACAGTTTGTTATAATTTCTGTTCTTTTACATTTGCTGAGGAGAGCTTTATTTCCAACTATGTGGTCAATTTTGGAATAGGTGTGGTGTGGTGCTGAAAAAAATGTATATTCTGTTGATTTGGGGTGGAGAGTTCTGTAGATGTCTATTAGGTCCACTTTGTTTAGGGCTGAGTTCAATTCCTGGATATCCTTGTTAACTTTCTGTCTTGTTGATCTGTCTAATGTTGACAGTGGGGTGTTAAAATCTCTCATTATTGTTGTGTGGGTGTTTAAGTCCCTTTGTAGGTCACTCAGGGTGCTCTGTGTTGGGTGCATATATATTTAGGATAGTTAGCTCTTCTTGTTGAATTGATCCCTTTACCATTATGTAATGGCCTTCTTTGTCTCTTTTGATCTTTGTTGGTTTAAAGTCTATTTTATCAGAGACTAGGATTGCAACCCCTGCCTTTTTTTGTTTTCCATTTGCTTGATAGATCTTCCTCCATCCCTTTGAGTCTATGTGTGTCTCTGCACGTGAGATGGGTTTCCTGAATACAGCACACTGATGGGTCTTATGGAGTCATCCTTACCCAATTTGTCAGTCTGTGTCTTTTAATTGGAGCATTTAGCCCATTTACATTTAAAGTTAATATTGTTATGTGTGAATTTGATCCTGTCATTATGATGTTAGCTGGTTATTTTGCTCGTTAGTTGATGCAGTTTCTTCCTAGCCTCGATGGTCTTTATAATTTGGCATGTTTTTGCAGTGACTGGTACCGGTTGTTCCTTTCCATGTTTAGTGCTTCCTTCAGGAGCTCTTTTAGGGCAGGCCTGGTGGTGACAAAATCACTCAGCGTTTGCTTGTCTGTAAAGTATTTTATTTCTCCTTTACTTATGAAGCTTAGTTTGGCTGGACATGAAATTCTGGGTTGAAAATTCTTTTCTTTAAGAATGTTGAATATCAGCCCCCACTCTCTTCTGGCTTGTAGAGTTTCTGCTGAGAGATCAGCTGTTAGTCTGATGGGCTTCCCTTTGTGGGTAACCCGACCTTTCTCTCTGGCTGCCCTTAACATTTTTTCCTTCATTTCAACTTTGGTGAATCTGACAATTATGTGTCTTGGAGTTCCTCTTCTCGAGGAGTATCTTTGTGGCGTTGTCTGTATTTCCTGAATCTGAATGTTGGCCTGCCTTGCTAGATTGGGGAAGTTCTCCTGGATAATATCTTGCAGAGTGTTTTCCAACTTGGTTCCATTCTCCCTGTCACTTTCAGGTACACCAATCAGCCGTAGGTTTGGTCTTTTCACATAGTTCCATATTTCTTGGAGCTTTGTTCATTTCTTTTTATTCTTTTTTCTCTAAATTTCCCTTCTCGCTTCATTTCATTTTCCTTCACTGATACCCTTTCTTCCAGTTGATTGCATCGGCTACTGAGGCTTCTGCAATCTTCACGTAGTTCTCGAAACTTGGCTTTCAGCTCCATTAGCTCCTTTAAGCACTTCTCTGCACTGGTTATTTTAGTTAAACATTCGTCTAATTTTTTTTCAAAGTTTTTAACTTCTTTGCCATTGGTTTGAATTTCCTCCTGTAGCTTGGAGTAGTTTGACCGTCTGAAGCCTTCTTCTCTCAGCTCGTCAAAGTCATTCTCTGTCCAGCTTTGTTCCATTGCTGTAAGGAACTGTGTTCCTTTGGAGGAGGAGAGGCGCTCTGCTTTTTAGAATTTCCAGTTTTTCTGCTCTGTTTTCTCCCCATCTTTGTAGTTTTTTTCTTTTGGTCTTTGATGATGGTGATGTACAGATGGGATTTGGTGTGGGTGTCCTTTCTGTTTGTTAGTTTTCCTTCTAACAGACAGGACCCTCAGCTGCAGGTCTGTTGGAGTTTGCTAGAGGTCCACTCCAGATCCTGTTTGCCTGGGTGTCAGCAGCGGTGGCTGCAGAACAGCGGACTTTTGTGAACCGCAAATTCAGCTGTCTGATCGTTGCTCTGGAAGTTTTGTCTTAGAGGAGTACCTGTCCGAGTGAGGTGTCAATCTGTCCCTACTTGGGGGTGCCTCCCAGTTAGGCTGCTTGGGGGTCAGGGTCCCACTTTAGGAGGCAGCCTGCCCATTCTCAGATCTTCAGCTGCATGCTGGGAGAACCACTACTCTCTTCAAAGCTGTCAGACAGGGACATTTAAGTCTGCAGAGGTTACTGCTGACTTTTTGTTTGTCTGTGCCCTGCCCCCAGAAGTGGAGCCTACAGAGGCAGGCAGGCCTCCTTGAGCTGTCGTGGGCTCCACCCAGTTCGAGCTTCCTGGCTGCTTTGTTTACCTAAGCAAACCTGGGCAATGGCAGGCACCCCTCCCCCAGCCTCGCTGCCGCCTTGCAGTTTGATCTCAGACTGCTGTGCTAGCAATCAGCGACACTCCATGGGCGGACGACCCTCCGAGCTAGGTGCGGGACACAATCTCCTGGTGTGCCATTTTCCAAGCCCATTGGAAAAGCGTAGTATTAGGGTGGGACTGACCTGATTTTCCAGGTGCTGTCTGTCACCCCTTTCTTTGACTAGGAAAGGGAACTCCCTGACCCCTTGTGCTTCCTGAGTGAGGCAATGCCTTGCCCTGCTTTGGCTTGCGCACAGTGCGCTGTACCGACTGTCCTGCACCCACTGTTTGGCACTCCCTTGTGAGATGAACCCGGTACCTCAGATGGAAATGCAGAAATCACCCGTCTTCTGCGTCGCTCACGCTGGGAGCTGTAGACTGGAGCTGTTCCTATTCGGCCATCTTGCCTCCACCCCTCTGTTTCTATACATAAACAATTAACTATCTGAAAAGGAAATTAAAACAATCCCATGTACAATTGCATCAAAAAGAACAAAGTACTCAGGAATAATCTTTACCAAGGAGGTGAAAGACTTGTACACAAAAACTGTAAATCACTGATGAAAGAAATTAAATCACACACAAATAAATAAATAAAAGTCCCATGTTCATGGAAAAACTTGGGATATCAAAAATATTTTGATCTGAAGAATATCAAAATGTTCACACTATCCAAAGCAATCTACAGATTCAATGAAACCTCTATCAAAATCCCAGTGGCATTTTTTTACAGAAAAAATAATACAATCCTAAAACGTATATGAAACCATAAAAGACCCTGAATAGCCAAAGCAATTTTGATCAAAGGAAAATCTGGAAGTATCACATTTCCTGACTTCAAAATACGTTACAAAGCTATAGTAATCAAAAGAGGATAACCTGGCATAAAAACAGGCATATTCGAACAATGGAGCAAAATAGAGAATCCAGAATAAACCCAGGCATGTAAGATCAAATGATCCGCAACAAGGGTGCCAAGACTAAACAAATGATCATGGAAAAAGTGGACATCCATATACAACAGAATGAAATTTTACCCTTACTGTTACACTGTACACACACAAAAAAACTCAAAAGGGAATAAAGACTTTAATAGAAGACCTGAAACCATAAATTTTCTAGAAGAAAAGCTCCATAATGTTGACTTCAGCAATGATTTATTGGATATGATACCAAAGGACAGGCAACAAGAGCAAGCAATAGATACGTGGGATCACATCAATCTAGAAAACTACACCACAAAGGAAATAATCAACAAAATGAAAAGGTAACTTACAAAATTGGAGAAAATCTTTGCAAAATGAGGGAAAATAATTTATCTAATAAAGGGTTAATGTCAAAAATATATCAGGAATTCCTACAACTCAATAGCAAAAAAATCCAATAAAAATGGGCAAAGAAACTGAGTAGACATTTCTCTGAAAAACACATACAGGTATATGAAAACATACTTAGCAGTACCAATCATCAGAGAAATTCAAATCAAAACTGAGATATCACCTCACATCTGTTAGGCTACTATAAAAATAAAAAGATAACAAATGTTGGTGAGGACACAGAGAAAAAGGAACCTTTATAAGCTGTTGGTGGGAATGTAAATTGGTGCAACCACTGTGGAAAACTGTATGGGGATTCCTTAAAGAATCAGAACTACCACTGGATAGTAGAAATCCCACTTCTGAGTATATATCCAAAGGAATCAAAGTCTGGGCCACAAAGAGATTTCTGCACTCTCATGCTCACTGAAGCATTATTCACAATAGGCAAGATATAGAAACAACCTAAATACCTGTTGACAGATGGACAAATAAAGAAAATGTGGTATATACATACAATGGGATGTTATTCAGCCTTGAAAAAGAAAATCCTGTCATTTGCAACAACATGGATGAATCTGTAAGACATTATGCTCAGTAAACTAAGCCAGGGACAGAAGGAAAAATGCTACATAATACTACTAGTATGAGGAAACTAAAACAATCAAACTCATAAAAGCAGATAGAATGGTGGTTGCCAAGGGCTAGAGGAAGGGCAAAGTGTGGAGGTATTAGTCAAAGGGTAAAAATGTTTTCAGTTATCAAAGACAAGTCCTAGGGCTCTACTGTACAGTAGAGTGCCTATAGTTAATATTTCATAATACTTAAAATTTGCAGTGACATTATTTGCTAGATCTTATGTTAAATGTTCTTACTGCAAAATAATATGAAACTTTTTGAGGTGATTAATATGTTTATGCCATAGACTATGGTGATGGTTTAATGGTTATAAACTTATCTCTAACTCACCAAGTTACATACATTAAATATGTAAAAATTTTACATTATTCTTACCTCAAAGTGATTTCTCTTTAAAAAGATAAATATCCAAAACCACTCTGACTTCAAAAGTCAGGTAGACAGTACTGACTCTTTTAGGAAATAAAAGAAACAGCTATCTTTTGGTGAGGTAATATCAAATTATTTTACATTTTAACTTTCAAGCAACTGTAAAGAGACACAAGATTTATACTTGTTCTAGATGCTTCCAGTTCAACATGGTAATCGGATCACATCAACTTATTGCATGCCTTCTCAGGTTCCAAATAGCCATAAATCTACAAAGCCAAAGAAAATTGCAGTGAATGAGGAAATGCTAGAAAAATTCTAGATGATAGAATTGAACAGGACTGAGAAAGCTACAGCCTAAGTACACGTGAGAAGTAAGGATGATCAAAAGAAGGCAGAAATTTGAGAGAATTCTGTAGGGAAACAACCAGATTTCTAGACTATACCCTAAAAAGCAAGATATCAGGCTATAATATCTGATACAAAGTTTGCAGTCAAATTTTCATTCTTAAATATAATTGTATAACACTTACTGACAGACATTTGAAGAAAGTTGGAAAGACAAAGAAGTCTGCAATCAACAAACAAAAATAACCCTTGAGGAAATTTGAGTTAATTGAGAGAATAGAACTTTTAAAACTCTAAAAACATAAAGATTTTATTAAAGAAATAATCAGACAATTATCAATTTTACAAAAATAAATATAAAGAAAATTGTGTTTAATAATTCTTCCAAAAAGCTTTTAAAAACTGAAAGAGAAATGAAAAACAGAAGACAAAAGACAAAGGATATAGAGAATCCAACCAGAAGACCCAACTACTAAGAATGCCAAGGAGAATTCCCAGTGAGGAAAGCAAAGGAGAGGAATTGAAAAGAAATTTCCATAACTGAAGGTCAGGTGTTTTCAGAATTAAAGGGCTCATCAAGAGGTAGACATAATCAATGAAGAAAAGAATCATAACCAGATATGTTTTTGTAAGAGCTCCTACAGATAAGTTTCTAAAAACTGAGGAGGAAAAAATTAGTAACTTACAAAGGGACAGGAATCGAATTTCTTGTCAACAATACTGGATACTATAAAATAGAGCAATGCCTCCAATTTCCAAGGGAAAATTGTTTTTAACTTATATATCTTAATCTAGCCAAATCTAGTCAAAATATTAAGTCACTTTCAGATATACAAAGATTCAGAGTATTTACTTCCCACAAGTCCTTTTTGGAAAAATTCTTGAGGATGTGCTTCAGCAGTAAATAAAATTAAAGTAAGAAAAGGCATGAATCCAAGCAAGAGCAAGGCAAGATGCCTGGGTACCAGTTACCCCAATCTGGGACAGAGGGAGGTATCTAGGAAAAAGGGAATTTCTAAATATTTTATTCTATTTCCTGAAGTGAAAGTACTTAAGAATGCAATAAAGGCAGATTACATAAAGAAAAGTAAAAGCAATTAGAAACTCTAGAAAAAACAAAATGTTAAACAAAATAAAGCAATATAATCATAGTATACAACTTAGATCAGTAGTTATAACTACATATTCATACCTATATATTGATTTTTAACCATCAGAATCAACCTAACAATATTACAACTAGAGTTGTAATATATTTGAAAAACATTATATCAACCTTAATAATTTAAAATTAAAAGCACATAAGAGAGAAACTGGAAGGTATTAAAGGGAGGAGTTATAGAAAGAATGATTGTTATGGTCTGAATTTGTCCAAAATTTGAAACTCAATCCTCATTGTGCTGTTATTAAGAGGTGGATGGAAGCTTTGGAGAAGTGACAAAGTCACGAGAGCTCCATCCTCGTGAATGGATCACTGCCTTATAAATGGGCTGGAGGGAACTAGCGTAGGTCCTTTTAGCTCTTCTGCTATGGGAGGATATGGCATCTTCTCCTTTTGCCCTTCCTCCTCTTCTACGTGAGGATGCTTCCATGAAAACACACTATGGATAGAACAGGCCTTCACTAGACACAGAACCTGCCAGCACCATGATCTTGTGCTTTCCAACCTCTAAACTTAGAAGAAACAAATTTCTGTTCTTTATATATCACCTAGTGTCAGGTATTTTTGTTACAGCAACACAGACTAAGTCTCATCTTAAAAAGGAATCATTTGATACTGTATATGATTGAGATAGAAATGAAAGAATAAGTATATTATTCAAAGGTATACAGGTAATGAGAACCTCTGGAGTTTACTCTCTAAAATATTTAGAGGTTTTACTCTCTAAAATAGGAGGGTATTTTAGCAATGGGGAGCTGGCAGTACAAATGAGCTAGATCATTATGTATCACACTGATTAAGTCAACAGATAATATTGAAATTTTATAAATCAAGAAATTGTGATCACATACACATGCATATACTTGATTCAGCCAATATTATATAGTTAGAACTAAAAAGGAACTAACAAAAATATAAACATAGAAACAGCTAAAAAAATTATTAGTTTTTCTTTGGGCAGTAAGTCTGGAGGTGGGATCCAGGACTATAGTTTTTCATTATAAGCCCTCCTATACTCTTTAATTTTTAAAAGCATATATATGCATTGATTGATCAAATAAATGTGAAACATTTATTAATGTTTAAAAATCCATCTGGAAATCATCCAGCTAGACTAATGCTTCATCATAATGCAGCTCTCAGCATTTAAGTAAGGTCTTGTTGGTAATTCAGATATTACTACATTGTAAAGCTCAAACAGCAATGTCTTCTACACATTCTACTCTGTGGTAGAAAATATCACAGCAATATTTTAGAACAGATGACAAAATAGCCTATATCAGGGATATTAGGTGTTAAAGAAATAAAACTGTGGTTAAAATATTTGTTAAAAATATGAGGTGAATAAATGCCTGTCCTAATGAGTCTCCCCACTAGTATCTAATATATGTTAAGAGAAAGAGGAACATTGGTCTCTCTGCTCACTGGTACAACAAAGGACGACTGCTTAAATTGCAGCCATCCTGAAATACCCTGAGTCTGTCATTTATTCCCTCTGATTTCCCATGAGAAAGATTACAAATTGCCCACTAGAATCAGGGTCTGTGAGCCACATCCTCAACTTTCATTTCTAGGACATAATAACTCTGCCGTCAATCATGGCACAGCTCAAATTTTTTGAAGCATAGTGGGATACAACAGAATTGTCACTTAAAATTGGGAATACATCTGATGTAGCATGAACTGGACTTTCTAAGTGTGTTAACTACTCTGCAATATAGATTTGGAAAATGTGAAAATGAAGTGGAAAACCTTAAAAAGACAAATGTCCAAATAAGAAAGATTAAAGAGTCTGTGGATGGTATTCTCATTCATCTTCAAATTTCCTTTGCTTTGTGTTTAAACCAAATGAAGAGGTTTTCCAATGTCATTTGATACAGGCAAACATCTGAAATTCAACAGCGAAGTCCCTTCTTGCAGAAGCCTTAAAAATGAAAGCTGGTTTGCTTTTCCTAAAGAAAGAAAAAAAATGTCTCCCCAACCCCCAACACCCACCCTTTCCTGAATGAGAATTTTCCAGCAGCTGGAAGTTTCCAGACCTATGTTCTCAGTGTTAGACAGCCTTGTATTTACTCATTTTTAGCAAAATTGGGGCTCAGAAAGTTTCATGAGTAGTGTTACACGTCAGATGTCTGTTGGAAGTCATTGTGGAAAGTGTTTCTCTGTACATATGTATAGATCTAAGTAGGAGATGGAAGTCACCAAAATAATTTTCCAACAGAACAGCAACAACAAAAAGAATAATCTATAAATATTATAGGACTGTCTTGGCATGGATAAAATCAGAGCTCAAAGAGCCTCCAGATCAATCCATGTGAGATTTTACAGGCCTTCTAGAATTGGTAACAGGCAAGGTTTTGCTTTCCTGCCAGCCGGCACTCCTATTTCTGATGCATTCATACAGAGTGATGGTTGTTACTAACATTGTAATTACTTATACAATCCTTTTAAGAATGTAAGTTCCATGACAGCAAGAATGTTATATCATCCACTACTGTATTCAATCATTTAGAAGAGTGTCTGACATATAATAGGTATTCTGTAAAATTTTTAAACGAATAAACACCTTGTAAATTTACTGTAAAGAGCAAAGGAATAAGTACAGGAGAAAGTGCTTTGCAAATTAAATTCTAAAAGGTGAGCAGTTGTTATTCTGTATAATCCAATTCCTGTTGGGGCCCACTCCTAAAGGCTCTGACAAAGCCATTGCCTGCATTTTGATTCCTTCTACTGGGCCATAATTAGACTCATCTACATGGGAGAGGCAGGATAATGCAGTTGTTCAAAGTGTAAACCCTGAAACTGGACTTCCTGAGTTCACATCCCACCTCTATGACTGACTGACTAGCTATATGATCTTGAGAAAGTTATTTAACCTCTCTATGCTTAATTTCCTTATATGTAAATTGGGAGATGATAATGATGCCTAACTTATACAGTTGTGAGAATTAAATAGATTACTATCTGTAACTCATTGAAAACAGGGGCTGGTACAAAGTAAGCATTAAATACTGCTGCTAGTGTTGTTGCTACCACTCCTATTACTATAGGGATGCAGAAAAAATATAAGGAAATTCAGCAATGTCCATACTGTGAATTTTTTCTACTAATGCCACATGCAAATTTAAGGCTATATTTTACATTGCTGAATTCCTCTGAAGTTTCAACTTCATGAACTATTCTTCTACATATTTAGTTCCTTAAAGAGCTCAATGGAGCTACAGCTCAGTAAGTTATGTGCTTTGGATAAAACAAGGATATGAGCTGAGGCATTTAATCATAGAAGCAGCCTCAGGCTCTCTATCCATTCTTGGCTTGTTTTTCAAAGCACATTGCTAAATGTGTTTTCTCTTTCATAAAGTTTTTTAAAAGTTACTTGGACATGACAAGCTTCTTTAAATATAAAACAATTTTAACTTTTATTGAGATTTGCTTCAGGAACATTCTTAGTGTTGGTAATATTTTTAGACAATAATTTTATTCAGAAGACCTTATTTTATAGATTAACTGCACAATAGAGTTCATGCAGTTATATTTACGTGGACTTTGTGCTCCAGAGTACTGAAATCCAAATATCAGTTTACTTCAGTATAAGCATATCAGATCGACCTGAAATGCTCTAGAACTTACAAAAGGCAAACGCCAAAATGAAACAACACACCACCTCTGAAGCATGTATTCTGTGCTATGAGCAAGACCTTTCAGTTAGAACTTAACTAAATTAGGTCAAGAGGTTCTCCTGGGATAAAGGAGTTTGCCAAAGTAATTCTAAAATTCCCAAAATAAGGCATACAGCACTATAACATTTCACTGATTCTTATTCGTTCTTTTATAGTGCTTGGGGAAATGTTAGACCACTGGTCTGCATCATTTCACCTCCTTGTAGGGGAAAAACTGTCACCAGCAACTGCTGCTTCAAACTGTAATAATCTTCCAGGTTCGTTCTAGGGAATCCAAAAGGCGAGCACCAGATATTTCCTTTCCTTTCCACAGGCGATCATGCAAATTCCCTAGCTTAAGGCTAAGAAGTGCGTATGTGTGTATACTTATGTATATTATGTATATACAGCCTATTGATATTATATATATATACACTATGGACAGTATATATAGTATCTATGGATATTATACATATGCCATCCGTGGATATTATATATGCGTAATGTATGAATACCGTATGTAGATGCATATCTAATATACATACATATACATGTATTCATTATTTTATAGAATCAGGTCAAGCTTTTCAATTACTGGCAGATCTACAAAGGCTGTTGAGATTTAAACTATTACAAACAGTTACATGAGAGTTGTCCCAGAGTCACAGAGCCCAGAAAGCTAATTCTAACCTGCTTTCCTTCTTATGTACTATATACTTCTAATTATCCAACATGGTTAGGTTCTCATACCATTTTGCATATTTTCATCCAAAAATTCAAACCTACTCCATCCTGAGAACAAAAGCTGGCAAGAAGCACTCAAGTGATGGATGAACAAAATGTATTAAAAAAAGCAACATTCTGACATGGAAATGTCATGTGAGCTGCCGAATGGCACACAGCTCCAAAGTCTACCATAATATTTTGAAACACTTTGCCAATGAGCATATAATTGGCTGAAAAACTTGCCAGCACTAGAGATGTTTAAATACTACATAATAAAACAATTTACAAAAAAGAATTAAATGTTAGAAGTACATTTTTAGAAAGCTTCCAAAACCAATGTGTGTGGGTTTTTTTTTTTTTTTTTTTTCCATTTTGGAGCCAAAGAAATAACTCTGATATTCTCAGTTCTCACACTTTGCCTTCCATATTTGACCTGCTGCCTATCACTTGCATTTTTGCATAACAGTCACATCAGTCAGTAATAAACCTGTATTTATTGAGAACTTCAGAAGTACAGATATCTTGGCTCAAATTGCTATAAGATCCTGCCTCATGAGGTCAGCATCTGTGCTTTTTTATGAGCATTTTTCCATCCACCCATCTTTCTAACAAGTATTTATTAAGCACCTAAGATATGTCAAGTGTTGGGTTAGATGCCAGAGAGATAATGATGGGCAACATAATGTGACTGCCACCATGGAGTTTATAGCCTATCTGGGAAGGGTCACAGTTAAAGGAATAATAATCATAATTTGTGGCTGGGCACAGTGGCTCACACCTGCAATCTCAGCACTTTGGGAGGCCGAGGCACGCAGATCACATAAGGCCAGGAGTTCAAGAGCAGCGTGGCCAACATGGCAAAAGCCTGTCTCTACTAAAAATACAAAAATTAGCCGGGCGTGCTGGTGCAAGTTTCTAATCCCAGCTACTAGGGAGGCTGAGGCAGTAGAATGGCTTGAACCCAGAGGGTGGAGGTTGTAGTGAGCTGAGATCACGCCACTGCACTCCAGCCTGGGTGATAGAGCAAGGGAAGAAAGGGTGTAAAACATTAAAAAAAAATTTTCAGAAAAACAATGGCTGGTATGTAGAGAGAAAAAGGGGCAAAGTGGTAAGAAAAAAGACCGGAGAGGTGAGCACAGGCTGGGACTATTACTGTTTTTCTAAGATCCATTCTTTCCCCTTGGTCACTCTTCTATGACCATTTATAGTTTTAATAAATACTGGACTGGGTAACTAACAACACATCCTGAAGTAATAATACACAATAAAACTATTATTCCATTATTCTTAACACAGACTTCTTGTAACCCAGTGAATCATCTGTAACAAAACCCAAAGCAACTATATATCTATTCCACCAGGAAATTTTGAGTTTTTTATTAATAGATGATAGGTCAGGCTTTATGACCATATCTGCATTTGTGACTGACATTTGCTGTATGAGATTTATTATAATGAGGACAAATAACACAAAAGCAATACATTTAAAATCAATAAAAAAGGAGAAAAATCACAAGTACTCCTTCACCTTTAAGGAAAAGTTAACCATTAGCTGTTAATTACATAGTTTAAAAAACAATATAGGTTTCAAAGAAATATAAGGATCTCAAAACTATGATTCTGCATTAATTTATTATATAAATGTTTTCATAGAAAACATCAATATTTAACAGTGAAATGTATATATTAATGCAATGTTTGTTTACGTTCAGGTACATTTATATACGCATTTGCATGTGCATTTATTTCTGTCAACAGGCAGTTACAGGAGCAGTAATAATTAGCTTTTATTCTTGTGGGTTAAGTAGAATAATATCTACCTCATGTTCACTTCTTGAGACAGAGGCGATTTTGCATTTCAGCTCTTTTTGTTGTTGGATTCTATTAAAGTTGAGGTAGAATAAAATACAATTCAAACCAGTTTTACATATCTTTAATGTGCAATTGAGAGTTTTTTGTTTTTAGTCCTAAATATTTTGGCTCCATCACAGTAAGTCCCTATGGGTAGCTGCTAAATTCTTAAACCAGAAGCAATTATATTTCGGGAGTCATTTAAATGTTTGTATCTAGCACCAAATGTATTTTTGTCTTAATAAATTATAAAATGTCTTTCCTCTCCCTAATTTTTTCTAAGTCCACCCTTTCTTCTCTCTTGACTTTGGCATATGAACTTGTACTTGTAGCCAAACACATCAGTTGAGCTGGGAGTATTATCTTAAACAGCTGGAAGGGAATGATGAAGATGCTTGGCCAGCCCATCACCTAGCCAGCCTTCCTCTGTTTCCTCCCCACCCAAGTTCTAGATTTTGGCTTCACCCATTCCAACCAGCCTCTTCTAATTAACTCTTCCATACTCAGTTGTCTAAAGCAATATGGCAAAACTTACTGCCAGTCCTATTTTGGATTAGTTTGCAGAATATTTGTGTCTTTACAAGTCATACCTTTATAACAGCTCTTGTTATATGAATATTCTACAAATTAACTCCCATCACCTATGTCTGCTGAGCATTGGAATATTAGTTGGACTGTCAAGATGCCATAGAGGAGACAGGCAGTTTCTATGGAGAAAAGCAGCTGCCAGAGGTCCAGCTCCAACTGTAGCCCCCTCTTCCTGAAATAACCTTGTCACCAGGATTGAGGCTTTCTATATGCCAGATTGTAGGTTGAGGCACCCACAGTTTCAACAAGACTACTTAGCCATGGTAGCTTCATCAGTAACTTTCAGATACACATTTTGTTTCATTTTCATGGGAATGCAACAATATTAACCCCACAGAAAGAAATGGATGCTCAGAGCATTAACTGATTTGTCCAAGGTCACGCAACCAGTACACGGCAGAGGTGGGACCAAAACGCAGGACTTCTGAGTGCCTGTGCGTCACGTACTCCAAAACAGCAAAGTCTTTGGCAATGTCTCTCAAAAATTCTCAGACTGTATCTGCATGAAATCGCTGTGGGTGATTTTTAAAATGCACGTTCCTGAATCCAGCCAAGACCTAAGAATTACATTCTCTGAGAGTGGTGCCAAGAATCTGCATTTTAATGAGGTCCCCAGGTAATTTTCATTCATAGTAGAGTTACAGAAAGGCTAAATCTTTTCTTCTATTCCTAAACTTTGGAGTATCAGTTAGTTTTTCATCAGAAACGCTTCTGGGATCTTTAAATTCATTGTCTGGGTTATCTTAGGAACAAGCTAAATACTTATATAATATTTTCTACATTCTAGGTCTTGTTAATTGATTAAAGTCTCACAACAACCTTACACGGTAGATAATAGTATTATAATACTCATGTGATAGATAAGGAGACTTAGGCACAGAAAAGCTAAAGGGACTTCCCTCAAATTACACACAAGATGTGATCCTGGGACATCTGGCTGCAGAGTCTATTTGTCAACCACTACACTGTGCTAGTGCTACAGCTTCAAACAAAGAATCACAGTCACTGAAAGGTGCTGGAGAGCAACTGCTCATGGAAATCTTTGATCTGAGCTGCATGGAACAGATCAGAGTTCCTCCAGGATGTCCTGCTCCATACTCCAATGCCTTCACAGCTCTTCTCCCTGCTAACACGCCATGTATGCCCTCCTAATCTGACAAAACCTGGACATTTCCTGGATGTCCAGAGTGAGCCCGATGTCCCTCATTGTTGTTCCCAGGGCCTAGTGCACACAAGCCTCATGGCACTAATTATACTAACCTATCCTGCAAATCTAAGCCTATCTTCCACAGGAAACTAGAACTTCCTAAGGGTAGATATTGAGCCTTATTTATTTTCTGCCCTAGGTATCTAGCAGTCAGCGAGAACTCCATAGATGTTTGTGGAATAAGTGAATGGTGGAATATACAGTAAAGAATGGTTATTCCATTTATAACAGAATTTACCAAAAGTTTCTGAATCCCTGTGTTCATTGACATATCATTAATGTCTTGACAGAAAGCCTAAAGGATAGAGAGTTAAAGCCACTGCCAACTGGAGATCAATCCATTATCAGATAAAACATCTTTGAAGTCATAATGTAAGTCAGTGGGAAAGCTTCTATGGGATCTAAAAATGTGAATTAGACACAGCTTTTCAAGGATACTCCTGTTGCACAAAAGGGAGTGTACACGTTAGAGAAGGTTTGCCTCAGTGCTATCAACATGTAAGCAGATGGGGACATGAAACTTAGCTTGTGGATTCAGTCCTTTTCTCTCCAGCTGGCAGAAGCAAGGATTTTGAGAACTCTGCTCTCCTGTCTACTGAAGGATCATGTTTCCCTGCTCTGCAATGACCATCAAAGCCATCTGGGAAAAACAAAATTCTTTTGCACAAGAACATAGGGAGCAACAGGGAAGAACAAAGCTGCAGTACTTTGGTTCTTTGGCTCCCGCTTCTGGAAAACTCTAGCTGGTATTTTATCTAGCTTGTTCTCTCAGTAGTGTAGTAAATCAAACAGGATAGTTGCAAAATGTTCTACAGTGTTGGGGAAGAAGAATTTCTTACATGCCTAGAAAGCCACCAGGGTTGTAATTAAATTCCTCAAACAAAGCAGCCCCAAACACACAGAATATTAGCTTCCCAATTTTGTGTAGTTTACTAAGCTCTTGAGATTGTGTACATGTTAAACACATTCACTGCCACTTTCTTCCTTGAAAGAGATTTTGAGTTTTCGGTCACATCAAAGAATGTATATCAAAGAAATACAAAATGGAATTTGTGATTAGTAGAAACAGAGCATATTAATTTTTCCTTCCAAACAATAGCCTAAGATGAAAACAGGCTAAAGCCATTATGCTAATCCAGTGATGGAGGGCTCAGATTACCACACAAATAAACAATGTGTGTTACAGAATACAGACTATAGTGTGCCTCACAATTATATTTTATGGTGGAATATATGTTTACAGAGCTTTTGGCCTGGTCATTTAAGAAAAATGTCCTTAGGCTGGGTGTGGTGGCTCACGCCTGTAATCCCAGTACTTTGGGAGGCTGAGGCGGGTGGATCACCTTGAGCTCAGGAGTTCAAGACCAGCCTGGCCAACGTGGTGAAACCCCGTCTCTACTAAATATACAAAAATTAGCTGGGCGTGGTGGTGGTGGGTGCCTGTAACCCCAGCTATTTGGGAAGCTGAGGCAGGAGAATCACTTGAACCTAGCAGTTGGAGGTTGCAATGAGCCCAGATCGTGCCATTGCACTCCAACCTGGGCAACAAGAGCGAAACCCCGTCTCATAAAAAATGCCCTTAAGTTTGTAGGTCTCTACAAGTTTCATGTGAAATATGGAGTTCTGTGAGAGCTGTATCTCATCGAATAAATCCCAATCAATGTCTTTGACCAGAAGTTCAGGAGTGAGTGCCCTCTGCCTATGGTCACAGGTTTAATCAACTCCAGTATGGGCCAATTATCTCTGCTACTATGGTCTGAATGTGTGTATCTCTCCAAAATTCATATGTTGAAATCCTAACCTCCAAGGTGACATTATTCAGTGGTGGGGGCCTTTGGGAGGTGACTACATCATGAGAATGGGATTAGTGTTCTTATAAAAGAAGCCCAAAAGAGAACCCTCATTCCTTCCACCATGCAAGGACACAACTAGAAGCTGCCAACTATGAACAACAAAGTTGGCCCTATCTAGACATTAAATCTGCTGGCACCTTGATCTTGAACTGTGGAAAATTCGGTTGTTCATAAGCCACATGGTTTATGGTATTTTGTTATAGCAGCCCGAACAGACTAAGATATCTGCTCTGCCCAACAGTCAAAGAATGTACTATTATCTCCTTTCAACATGGATCCTATGAGACAATTAGGCAGGAAACAGAGATGCTTGTTCAAAGAAACAGCATCCCCAAAACAAAACCAATCTAAGAAGTGCATTCCTCACAAAGAAGAATTTATCAACCATATTAACGTATTGTCCTCTCTTTTAAACTCCTATTTTTTGCTTCTTTTTATTCAGTTCATTCTCAGGAAGTGTGTTGTGAGAACAGATCTAAGCCAATGTAATCATCAATATTATCAATAGTAGGTTCCTTCTGGTAGGTGAGATATGTAGATCTCCTCTCCCATACCTTACTACCAAATTCGTCACCCGTGCAAATGTCTATTAGCAAGCAGACACAGCACAGGTAATCAGTTCCATGATAAGTCACTGCCTCTGTTCTTTTCAGTGCCCCCCAGCAGTTTGCATCAAGAGCTCAGTGAAGGCAGATACATTGATGTTCTAGTGCAATGCTCGGCATTATTTTAGTTACTATAGAACAATCCTGCTTGCAGAATGGTCTAGGCTATAAACCTACAGTGATATTAGAAAGGTGACCAGGTTTCTAGACTTGTATCACTAGATTCCCAAATTTTGTTCATTCAATAGTACAGAATCCACAAACCTTAAACTCCATTTAATCATTGTAAAAAAATACATTTCTAAGTCTTCTTTGTTGATCAGATATGTTGATAATTGAAATGTTTATGGTAACCACCTTATGCATCTTTGAAATATTAAACACTGAATTGAATATTCTCAATTAGGTGCTTCAGATACTGGTTTACCATCTCTGAGAGACAGAATAATTCACATGTAATACACACACTCCACAGTGTCCACATGGAAGAATTTAAAAGTAAATTATAGAAAGTAAAAACAAGTGGAACCTCTATTTTTAACATTCTTTCATTAAATTCAGCATCAAAATGAGTGATTCCAGGCAGTACATGACAAAACTCTCCCCACCCATGTCAAGAGTCCTTAGCAAATCTTGTTTCCTTTCTACAGTATGTGAAAGCCTGGGGATCCAGAGAGCATGGATAGAGAACAACAACAACAACCCTGAGTGTTAGTTCCAGGTATGCAAATAACCATACAAGTCCATTTAGTTTGGAATTTTTGTGCTAAAGTTTCCCTAAGAGGTATTGTCAGGCCAGCTGAGATACATATTAGTTCTTCCTCAGACAAGTGCAACAGGTTCAATTCAGTTGAGTTAAATAACATTATGGAATACATGCTTGTGTTTCTCCCAATCTCACCATCAACCTTATATGCCAGCTTTGATCTATTGGCTTACAGGACTGCATTAATCACATGCCTGCTTAAAAAAGTATTTACCTACTAATAAGAAAAAAATTCTTTAGCCTAAAAACAAAACTTCAACCTACCTCTATAGCCTGGTTGGCAACTACTTTGACCATTTCTTCCCATTCCATTGAGAATGTCAGTGTGAGCTAGTCTCAATAACCAAAATGACTTTTCACACCTCTCCAAGGATCCACCCTTAGCTGGCTCTGAGGATGTGGTAAATTATCTGTCTCACCACAGCACCTGGCAGAAAGCTTATACTGAATGTTGGTCTGGCAGCCAGACAAACTGGGCCACCCAAAGACCAGGAGACCCCAGACCCCAGGAGTAGGCCTGAGGTAGACAAAGTAGCTAGTCAGCAAGAGAAGGCAGCACCAAGCAAAGAAAGTCCAAGGAACTCTGAATCCCCTGTGATCCTCTCTGACTTACCCCCTGAAGCCTGAAATGTCTTGTGCCATAAGCAACCTTCTTGGCAGTCCCAGACTCATATTCAAAGCCCTTGTCAAGTTTCCTCTGCTCTCTATGCCCTTGATTTAGACTGCAGAATTGGTCTGGACTTGCAGTGGGTTTAGTGTCCCTCCCAGGCCCCCAGTGATATGTATTACATCTCCCTCCTTGAATGCTTTACCTTGCTTTTTAAGTATCTACTAATGTAACTGACTCCCCACTGGGCTATACATTTCCTAAATGAGCCTAGGCCCCATTCATCTTAGTGTTCCCAGAACCCAGCAAAGTGCTTAGCTCATAGTAAATGCTTTTAAAAATGTTCACCAAATAAATGAATAAATAAGTGCACTCCAGTTTAGAAATGTAATAGCACTTCCTCATTGCTGCATGGCTTGTTGATCTAGATTCTCACTATCATGACCCTGAATAGTACCCATTCTCAAACTCTTCCATAGTGGATCAGAAGCAAGCCCTTGAGCCACTTCCCCAACAAACTTTACTGGAATGTACTTCATTATCCCTGGTTTTCATTATCCTTGGTAAGTACAACAGTCAACCTGCACACACACAAGGTGTCTTGATGTTTTAATTATCTTACTAATAAGTTCCCTGAAGTAAAAGGCATGTTTGTTTTTCAATTTTATGACAATGTTTTATTTAAATTCTTAAAAACTCTCCAGTATCACTAACAAATACCATATGCAAGAAACTAGGCTAGCTGGGTGGGGCCCAAAAATGATATGATATCATCTTTCTTTTCACAGAGCTTTTTATCTACATGGGGAACAGGATATAGACCCATGAACTGAACCATCACATGAACCATGCAGACGGAGGATTAGGGAGGCTTTGCCGGAGGGGGCGCTACTGGTCAGGTAGAGATGGCATGTGAGGATTTGAGAAGAAAGTGGTACTGAGACAGAAGACATAATTTAAGCACTTAAGGTCAGGAAAGTGGCAGCAAGCAAGTCTAGGCTCTAAAATGCTTTGTAGCAACCCCAGCAGTGAGCAAGAAGAGGCCGGGATCAGGCCCATTGGAAAGGCTGGGTTGAAACAGGCTCTATTTAAGATCAATGGTGGTCACCCACCGTATCCAAACAATATGATTCTTCCAACTTAGCTAAGGGAAGGGAGTAAGGGAAGCAGGGAGGTAATGAGGGAAGCGCTTAGTGTAATTACTTGTAGAAATTTGGTAATATATGTACACTATGCCGGAAACAATGGTTTTTCCTTAATATAGCGATGCATGAGGACGTATCACTATTTTTCAAACAAAACCCAGAACAGCATACTCTGCCCTACTCTCTTATTTGGAGCTGTGTGAAAAAGTAAACTTAACTTTTGTCCAGACCTTCTGAATAAGGTAAACTGACTCATGTCTAGAAACAGGTTTTTTTCTATAGTAAGAGAATAATTAAATTTTATATTTTATGAATATATTATTAAAAACAACACCAATCAATAAACTCCAAAGGATGAGTTCAAGTTTAGACCAATGAGATAGCCACCATAAGATGTATCTGGGTACAACCTGATGTGATGACACATATTGTGCAGGGTACTATAGGCCCCTAGAGAGCAGCAACCAGTATTATCCAAAGACTGATGTCAGAGGCTCATGTCAGGCTGCTTAACAACCACTGAGCTGGGCTGGGTATTCCCGCTCTCATCAAGGGGGACTATGCCCAAATCCCACATAAGGAGGGCTGCAAAGTCTCCCCTATACCTTAGACAGACTGCACACAAGTCAAGTCCTTTGATGCCAAAGTAATTTTGTTACTGAGCCCTATAAGACCACTCTCATGTCCTTCCCCCTAAAAAGTAAGAGATATAAAATATACTTTGCCCCAGAAGGTCCTTGCTTGGAGTGAATGTAAATAGCAGGCTTTGAGTGCAAAGACTTACTGAAAATATAAATGTCCTAATAATGATTTATTTGTAAGCCTAACTCTTCTACTGAACTGGGAGCTCCCTGAGGTCAGGTCTAAATGGTGTCTCCAAGGCTTCATTCAGTGCTCAGTGGATGGTGTAAGCTCACTACATGCTTTTTTGAGTATACAAAGAAATAAGTGCTACAAGGCAGGAGAGTGGCCCTAAATGAAAATTTGAGTTTTAAAGTTGCTATGGCATATAAGTACTTGAAAGACACCACAGAAACTGTATAGAATCATGTATAGAATCATGAATAGAATCAATCCTACGTGTATAACAATTTATTTGTAGACAAGATCATAGGAGCAGCATTGTGGATATCAAGGTGGGCTCACTTTCTAATGTCAGAGGCTGGTGCTCATTGGAGTGTGCCTCTCAGTCACATCTAGTTCTTGAAATCTGAGGAAAAACTCTATTTAAAAGTAGGGAGACTGAAAAAAATGAGTCTTGGATTAACTAGATTCAGATAATTCAATATTTTTACTACTAAACCACAGAGATCTAGATTACTAGGGAACAGAAATTGCCTTGAATTAAATACCACTCTGGGCAAGCCAGTATTGGCTTAATGAACTTTTTGTGTACTGGGCTTAATAAAAAATTGTATTAGTCATTTTACACAAATATAGTAGAGCTGATGAATTACTCATAACAAAGAAAAATAATCCCTAATCCATTTTAATAATTCCCATATTTCAAAATACAGAAATTTGTCCTTAAGCACACAGAATCCTAGATGATAATACAGGCCCAGAGAAATGAAGTGAGTTGCTAAAGTCACATAACTAATTAATGAAGGAGATAAGATTAGAACCAAGGTCTCGCAATGCCTTGTGTGGCACACTTCTACCACATCGGTGATTTCCAAACAGTGCCCTGTAGAAGCCCTTCGAGGATCCTGGGACAGCAGGTGAGGAGGCCTGGCAGGCACAGCTCCCCTCTTTGCTTCATGCTGTCTTTTCATGCAGACCTTTGTGCTTTAGTGCACTGGTACCCAGATTTGTGGATTTCATGCTACTGTAAAAAAATAAAGAATGACTACATACAATTACTATCATGTCATAAAAGAAGGGATATTTTAAAACTCAAAACATTTGGAGGAGAGAATCTTGGAATAAATAGAAATTATTTATAAAACACAGCATGGTTCCACATTTTTCTCATTTCACTAAGAATAACAGGAAAAAATCCTCAATGTGGAAAGTCACTGTTCTGTAGACCTTCATTTGGGAAGCAGCGGTTTTGTGGCAAGAACAAAGAATTTGGATTTCAACCACATCACAGTAGCAGTACATCTTGAATGACTCATTTTGATTTCTAAGTTTTGTTTCTTATGTATAAAGTTCAATAGTAATTCCTGACACACACCACAACCTCACTCCCATCCTCTGCAAGAGTTGCTCCTTTCAAAGATACCTACTTCTGTTATTCTCAAAAGGTGGGCTCAGGACTACCTGCATCAGAATAATCTGAGGTGCATATTAAAAACCCAAGTTCCTTGAACCTAACCCAGATGAGGTTTCCAAGAAATGGGGTTGGTTTTAAGTGGTTTAGTTTAGAAGGCACAAAGCTTGAGTTGTTATTTTTTAATGATAGTTTACAACATCTGCTCTATTACCAGAGGCTGATGGTAAGATCATGCAGATAAAATTCCTTTGGAAAACTGCAACAACTATAAAAGTAGAAAAGAGGAGAATAAGGAAAAGGAAGACAGGAATAAGGACTAAAGAGAAGATGCGAGGAGGGCAAACCATTTATTCTTTTCTTTTTTTTTTTTTTTTTTTTTATCACTAATACTATTTTAATGAGCTGAATAGTGATACCCAAAAAAGATATGTCCAACTCCTAAGCCCTGGAAGCTCTGAATGTGACCTTATTTTTTTTTCTTTTTTTTTTTTTATTATACTTTAGGGTTTTAGGGTACATGTGCACAATGTGCAGGTTTGTTACATATGTATCCATGTGCCATGTTGATTTCCTGCACCCATTAACTCGTCATTTAGCATTAGGTGTATCTCCTAATGCTGTCCCTCCCCCCTCCCCCCACCCCACAACAGTCCCCGGAGTGTCATGTTCCCCTTCCTGTGTCCATGAGTTCTCATTAAGTTAGTTTTCTTACCTGACGAACAAGGATTGTGAACGGGATCAGTGACTTTTTAACCTCCCCATTAGCAGCTAAACTATTTTCAAAGAAAATCTTTTAAGAAAATAAATCTTTTAAGAAAGCAATGTCTTCTGACAAAGGCAGAATTGCTCTAGTAGAAGTGGCCCGGAGTTCTGTCCTGTCAATGCCCTATCTCATTCCCTCCATCCTCCTGGTAGCCTCTGAGGCCCCCTATGCTAGAAGATAATAGAATGACCTGCTTGCTCTCTGAGGTATGTTCTGATTCCAGAGAAGGTAGGTCTAACCATTAACTAATGCCATGTATTTTAATATAATCAGCACAGAAAATGTAGCCACCCAATCACCAGATTCTCCCTGAAAAGTGATTCACGCGCAGGACATCTTAAGCAGCGTGGCACACCACAAACATGATCAATAAGAAGGTACCACACTTAATGTTTTAGTCCATTACTGTTCTTCACCTAACACAGAGGTTCTTACCAAGTAATCTGCTCCCTTTCTTTCCTCACTGGACCCATGGAATCTGTTGCTTGCTTTCCATCCTCCATGGCTACAGCCATCGTACAAGTTTCAGGAAGGCCACCCAACTGCCTTCTTCACATCGTCCTAGCCTTCAGACCCCTTTAGTCCATCTCATATCTTCTTGCCAACTCCTTGTCTTGGTAGTGATATCTGAAAACAAGTTCTCACCCCATGGTCTTCATAGAGACAATTCCAACTCATTAACCCCAGACACTCACATTTCTTAGCTCCTCTCATAAGCACACTGGTCTAGGGGTCTTTCTGAGTCATCAGGGTCCAAGCTCCTGCTCCACACCTCACACACGTGTTCCTCTCTAGGCTCCTATCTCAGGAGATGACAGATTCCACCACTCACCAAGGTGTTGATATCAAATCCTTATAGTCACTCTTGACATGTTTACTTCTCTCAAATCCCCATCCCACCCACATGTATGAAACATGGCCCCTCCTCATGCCCTCCACCCTGGCCACCATCATGCCTTCCTGGCTTGCTCTCTGCTCCCATCTTCTTCTACTTTTCTTCTTGCTCAGCTCACTCTGCTCCAGCTCCCTGGCCTTCTTGCTGTCCTCAAATACACCAAGCACATTCCAGTTTCTGGGCCTTTGTACATGCCTGTTCCTCTGCCTGGAATGCTCTTCCCCAAGATGTCTGCATGGATATAGCCCTCTTTTCATTGAGGTTTCTGCTTCAATATCACTGCTTCAGAGAGGTCTTCCCTAAGCACCTTATTTCAAAGAGTGCTTCTACGACTCTATCTTTACCCTGCTTAATTTTTCTTCATAACATCACCACCTGAAATTCAATTATATATGCATTAGTTGACACATTTATTATCTGATTCCACTCTCATTTGTTGTGGAGCAGCATGAAGTCTGAGTGGTAACTTTGTTTCTGACCCAGTGTCCCTGATGTCTAGAATGATATAGGGCACTCTGAAGGTTTTCAATAAGTCAATCACTCAATCAAACAAAAATCTAACTAATCTTTAAATCCCTCATTTTATCAACTACTCCTTCACATTTAATATTAAATAAATAATGTATATTTTTAAATTTTTTAAATTGTGGTAAAACACACTTAACAAAATTTACCATCTTAACCATTTTTAAAGTACAGTGCAGTAGCAGTAATTGCATTCACATTGTGCAAGCATCATCACCATCCATCCACAGAACTCTCTTCATCTTGCAAAATGGAAACTCCACATCCATGAAACGATAACTCCCCATTGTTCCTTCTCCAGCCCCTGGCAACCACCATTCTACTTTCTGTCTCTATGAATGTGACTACTCTGGGTACTTCATATAAATGGAACCCTATAAACTACAAATCATTATTTGCAAAACTTGAATAATTCTCTTTAAAGCTTGCATCAACTCAATTCAATTTTTGACTGGCTTATTTCACTTAACATAATGTTCTCAAGGTTCATCCATGTTGGTTCTTTGGCCTATATTCCCAAAAGTAGAACTGCTGGATCATATGGCAATTCTATTTTTGTTTTTTTGAGGAACTGTCCTACCATTTTCTGCAGCAGCTGCATCATTTTGCATTCCTATTAACAATGCACAAGGATTCCAATTTCTGTACATCCTAACCAACACTTATTTTGGTTTTTTTGATAGTAGTCATCCTAACAGGTGTGAAATGATATCTCCATGTGGTTTTGATTTGCATTTCCCTAGTCATTAGTGATGCTGAGTATCTTTCCTTGTGCTTATTGGCCATTTGTGTATCTTCTTTAGAGAAATGTCTTTTCCAGTCCTTTGCTCATTTTTTAATCAGGCTGCTTGGGTTTTTGTTGTTGTTGGGTTGTAGAGGTTTTTAGCTATTCTGGGTATTAACCCCTTATGAAATATATGATTTGCAAATATTTTCTCCCATCCAGTGGGGTTACTAAATAATTTATATTCTTCATTTCTTAAGTTGGTTGGTTCTCTTAACCTATCCATAATGGTTTCTACTTTGGACAGTGTACTCATAGAGACCAGAGATGGTGCCTGTTGATTTGATCCATGCAATGCTTAACAAACAATGCTCTATGCAGGCTGGATGGTTAAAGTTTTTGAAGATTATACAACAATGTAGTGTACTATTTGATATCACTTTTCTTTCAATAGTGGCCACAAATGGAAGTACAACTGTTAATTTAAAGCACATAATGTTGCCTGATTATGAGTAAAATGTCCCAGCTCACTAGAGCATTAATTCCTACAGCATTAGTGGAGAATTAACTAGCTTTATTAAAGATTTGGAGGACTAGTCACTTTTTCATCACCCTTTAATTAAAACCTCCACATCTTCCACTTAAAAGCCTTTGTTTCACACCCATTATTTTCATTCTTTATTCTGGCCTTGAAAAACCAGGACAAAAAACAGTAAAAGCAAAAAAGTTTCTAAATGAGCTTTTCATGCTGTAATAATAAAAAGGCATAGCTTTCTAAAATACTGAAAAAAAATAAAATTTTAATGTTCTTTGAACTAGAAGGCCAGGAAAAGAAATAGAGAAAAGCAGTGTTTAGCAGAACATTTTGGAGTTAAATGTTCTTTTATGTTCTAAAATGAATTAATGCTACTACATAATTTCTCTCTACCTTCCCACTCACACTAACTGAAAGATACCACAGTTCAGGGGTACCAGTTCAACGTCCTAAAGTGGAAAGCTGTTGTTATACTCTAGCCTACTTTACTTTTTCCTTAACTTGGAATCATTATTTATTTTGAAGTAAATGGCATGGTGCAGTGGTTTGAATGTGCCCCCTCCAAAATTCAGGTATTGAAACTTAATGGCCAGTGTGACAGGATTAAGAGGTGACATGGTCATACAGGCTTGTTCCTCATGAATGGGATTAAGGCCCATATGAAACAGGCATTCGGCCCTCTTGCCCTTCTGCTGTGTGAAGACACAGCATTCCTCCCCTCTGGAGGATGCAGAAACGATGCACTATATTGGAAGCACAGTGCAGCCCTATAGACACCAAACTTGCCAGAGCCTTGTTCTTGAAATTACCAACCTCCAGAACTGTGAGAAATGAATTTATGTTCTTCATAAGTTACCCAGTTTCAGGTATTTTGTTATAGCAACACTAATGAACTGAGACACATGGCAAGACATAACCTCCCTCAACCTCGGCTCCCTCCTCCCGAAGATCTACGCATAAGGGTACCCAGCACAGACCCTCACAAATATCAGACACTTAATAATAAATTAATAATTTAAAAAACATTAGCTAGAATTTGGTGGATGTTCTGGACCAAACCTCATACTGTGTGCTTCACATTCACAATGTCACAACAATTACAGAGGCAGCTGTGGTCACTTGATGACCACTATACAATGTTACACTTAACTGCATATTTCTCCCCATAACTCCCCCAACCCAACTTACAGACTTTCTCTCCCCTAAAAATACTAGAATATGCTACCTAAGGAAAGGAGAACTTGATTTTTTTTAAAATATATTGATTTTGGAGCACACATTTCTAAATCTTTGTATGTAGTTTATAGAGTCCATTACATAGCTAATTTCAGCCCAGCTGAGAAGAAATCTAAAAATAATATGCTTTTTGGTTTCATCATTGAAACATTTATTCTTTCATTGAATTTAGCCTGATGCATCTTACAAGAAGGAAAATCTGATATAATGTGTGTGAAAAAGAATTTGACTGATGGAAAGGAATAAAAGTGAGCCAGTGCAATGTCTATACCAGGATTATTATTTGTATGATTAAAACATAAAGACACCTGAATTTATCTTTTCTGCTTCTGCTGTTTCAGTCTCATTAAGACTATGTTTCTGCTTTCTTCTAAATATTGTCTTCCATATTTCAAACATCTAATTAAGTAAACACAATACAAAGTGAGATGATATACTGTTTGGAAACCATAAAATTATAGAGTAGATAGACTTCCATTATAATCCAATTTTCATTCTGTCATAATTTTCCAAGAGAGTTTCCTTTGGGGTTAAAATTTTCTAAGCTTGATTTCAGTTCAAAACTGAATGTTTTCATTCACTTGTATGTAGAAAAGACTCAATTCAGTCCTTTCTCTGTTGATCATATGAGTGTGTTTTCTTTAAAAGTAGACCAGGCTTAATTTTGTTGATGAAACCTATGACAGACTTCTAGACCCACCTTATTTTCGAATTCTTGGGCACTTAAAATAATTACTTAAGTAATATAAAGGGTACAGAAGCCAACAGAGAATATGTTTGTTTGCCTTATTCCTCCAGTCCTACCCTATGTACAACGTGCCTCTAGCATATACCCTTTGTATACATAGGACTATTGTCTTACCATAGAAACTAAGAACTAGAATTGTTGGATCAAATGGAATGCACTTTTTAAATAGTAATATATGCTGCCCAACTATCTTCCAAAAAGAATTCACTACATTATTATAATCTCACCAAAGGCACATAGATGAGAATACCTATTGCCTATATTTATGAACACTGAATGTTATTGATCTATTGAAAAAAAGTTATCTTAATATAAAATTTCAAAATTATGAGTATTTTATTGTCCATTTAAAAAACTGTATCTCTTATCTTGCCTTTGAATATTTATTTTTCATTTTGCTGCAGTAGAGCTGTAAGTTATTCTTTTATAGAAGGTTTTGTACCTCTAAAAGTATTTTGCCTTTATGTTTGAGAATTCTAGGTTCAAAAAGTTTTCCATGAGAATTTTAAAGTCTTGTGCTTTACTATATTACAGAATCCAGGGTGGCCAAAAAGAAGTCCACTAACAGAATCCTCTTTCTTTCTTACGTAGATTTTTTAATATATAGGTTATTTTTCTTTCATCATGCTGGGAAAGTGATTGACCCACTTAATCTGAAGGCACAAATCTATCTTCGATTTAGAGAAATTATCTTATTTGTTTGATAATTGTTTTGTATTTTGAGAGGAGTGCTTCAATTTCTCAAGTAATAATAATGATAACAGAAGCTAATATATGTTAAACATTTCTGCTTGTTTTAAATATTTTACATGTATTAGGTCATTTAATCCTCATAGAAACCGTGTTACAGTAGTCCCTCCATCCTTAGTTTCACTTTTTTGAGCTTTAGTTACCCACAGTCAACCACAGTCTGAAAATATTATTGCGTGCTGTTCTGAGTAGCATGATGAAATCTTGCACCGTTCCACCCAATATGTGAATCCTCCTTTTGTCCAGAGGATCCTTGCTGTAGGCACTCGTTCCCAGTTAGTCACTTAGTAGCCCTCTCAGTTGCTAAATCAACTATCCTTGTATCTCAGTGTTGCCGTTAAAGTAACCCTTATTTGACTTACTAATGGGCCCAAAGCACAAAGTAGTGATGCTGGCAATTTGAAGATGCCAAAGAGAAACTAGAAAGTGCTTCCTTTAAGTGAAAAAGTGAAAGTTCTTAATATGGAAAGAAAAAATCATATGCTGAGGTTGCTAAGATCTATGCTAAGAATCTATCTGTCAAATTATAAAGAAGGAAAAAGAAATTCATGCTAGTTTTGCTGTCACATCTCTTCAAACTGCAAAAGTTATGGCCTCAGTGTGTGATAAGTGCTTACTTAAGATAGAAAAGGCATTAAATTTGTGGGTGGATGACATGTACAGAAATGAGTTCCAATTGGCAGCAATTGGGTTTGGTACTGTCCGTGGCTTTAGGCATCCACTGGGAGTCTTAGAACACATCACCTTGGTTAAGGGGGGACTACTGTATTCCCATTTTACAGATGAAGACATTGATGGAAGCTAAGTAACTTTCCTAAATGATACTATTAGAAGCAGAAGTGCCAAATTTACTCCTAGGCCAACTGTCTCTAGGCCCCAATCAATATAAAAAGCCAATAACTAAAAATTGTTTGCACAGCTATTAAAACAACAAACTATGAATGCAGCTGTCACACTAACCTGTCCAATCCAGATAGTCTGAGTTTAAATGCCAAGAATGCCTCTGACTCAGGATCCTTCTGAATCAGTGACTAAAGTCAGATGACTCTCCTGTGTACATATGCTGTTTCAATATTCACCTAATATTTTATGTTGCATGTGAGTGAAGGTTCCCTTGGAGAGAAGGGGAAGCAACTAAACAAAGCATCCAATGTTCATAGTATTTCAAACAATACCTATCAACTTTCATAAATGGTCTGATTCAATGGAGATAGCAAGCTTGACATTGATATTGTTAGGAACTAAAGTATATGAGCAGAGTAGACAATGTACTTACAGGATTTATTTCCTGATAGACAGAGTAGAATTTTTCCAAAAGAATCAGCGATGTACAAAGGAAAGGTGCTTCCATCCAATTATTTCCTACTTATCATCTCTGATAGGAACCCACCTGGGGGTGATCTGCAGAGTCTACCAATGTTAAATTTCTTCACATAGAGCTAGCTCATCATGCAAGTGGTACTAAGAAATTAAAATTATATGGCTTAGAAAATGGTTTAGCAGAATGCCAACAAGCAGAACTATCTCATGTGCAGATATTATGCAACCCCAGGATTTGAAAATAGTTACCTTTACCCACTAGTCCCATGCTGTGTGTAGAATAAACCAGGTTGAGAATGATCAAAAGTTAAAAGATTATAGCAACAATATAGTTACAGCAACAATCGTATAAAACAAAACTGTGTCTAAACTGAAAGTACCTCTGGCTACTTTTAAATCTTCAAGAACAGGAGTTTCCTAAATCATTAAAATCAAATTAGCATAATTAAGGATCTAAAATTGTTAGAGTATTAACATGATTACATTTATTTAAACTCAGTTAATGAAAAATTACTGTTAAACCCCTTTAAGAAACAAATTACATTAACTTATATCATTGGGTACCATTTAGATTAGCCAGTTAATCTCAATATAACCAAAATCTGTATCAGTAATAAGACTGCTAGTAATTTGTATATAATTAGAATGAAAGCTTTTTGGCCATAAACAATCTGGGGAAGTCCTTATAAAATAATAAGTGGGAAAACAAATTGTCCTACTCTATAAAAAACATTATGCAAAATAGAACACAAAAAAACTAAAATAAAATAATACTTTTTTTACAAAAAGTAAATAATACTTTTTTTTTACAAGAAGTAAAAATAGTATTATTAGGATAACAGTACTGTAGGAAGTTTTATATTTTCCTTAAATTTTTAATTTAAAAAGTTTTAATCTACAATGAACTCAAACAAATTTACAAGAAAAAAACAAACAACTCCATCAAAAAGTGGGCGAAGGATATGAACAGACACTTCTCAAAGGAAGACATTTAGGCAGCCAAAAAACACATGAAAAAATGCTCATCATCACTGGCCATCAGAGAAACGCAAATCAAAACCACAGTGAGATACCATCTCACACCAGTTAGAATGGCCATCATTAAAAAGTCAGGAAACAACAGGTGCTGGAGAGGATGTGGAGAAATAGGAACACTTTTACACTGTTGGTGGGACTGTAAACTAGTTCAACCATTGTGGAAGTCAGTGTGGCGATTCCTCAGGGATCTAGAACTAGAAATACCATTTGACCCAGCCATCCCATTACTGGGTATGGACTATACATGGACTATAAATCATGCTGCTATAAAGACACACGCACACGTATGTTTATTGCAGCACTATTCACAATAGCAAAGACTTGGAACCAACCCAAATGTCCAAGATAGACTGGATTAAGAAAATGTGGCACATATACACCATGGAATACTATGCAGCTATAAAAAATGATGAGTTCATGTCCTTTGTAGGGACATGGATGAAGCTGGAAACCATCATTCTCAGCAAACTGTCGCAAGGAGAAAAAACCAAACACCATATGTTCTCACTCACAGGTGGGAATTGAACAATGAGAACACATGGACATAGGAAGGGGAACATCACACACAGGGGACTGTTGTGGGGTGGGGGGAGGGGGGAGGGACAGCATTAGGAGATATACCTAATGCTCAATGACGAGTTAATGGGTGCAGCAAAACAACATGGCACATGGATACATATGTAACAAACCTGCACATTGTGCACATGTACCCTAAAACCTAAAGTTTTAAATTTTTGGCTTTATTATTATTATTATACTTTAAGTCCCTTTGTCACTTAACAATACACTGTGGACTTTTTTTACATTTTAAAATGTTCTTCTACGACAGTGGTTCTCAAAGTATGGTCCACAGAACCCTAGATGTCCCTGATAGATCCTTTCTTATGGTCTGGGAGGCTAAGTCTATTTTTCATAATACTAAAGTGTTTTTTGCCTTTCTTACTGTGTTGACATTTGCACTGATGGGGCAAAAGCAATGGTTGGTAAAACTGCTATATGATTCAAAAGAAACAAGGCAGATTTTGATTGTTGATGTAGTATCAAAGAACAATATCCAAAGTTATCTGAAAAGATTATTAAAACACTCCTCTATTTACAACTACTTATATTTCTGAGGCTGGATTTTCTCCATTTTCCCTAACTGAAGCATCGTAACAGGTTGAATAGTAACACAGCTATGAAGATCCAAATGTCTTCCATCAAGCTAGAGTAAGACATCAAAAAGATCTGCAAAAATGTAAAAGGATACTAACCTTCTTGTTAACATGTTTTGTTTTCAAAAATATGTTTTTAAAGAGTATCTTACGTTAAACAATGTGTTTTATTTTTAAATGTGTAAATATATATACAAATATATTAAATATAAATATATTAAAATTTTCTATTTTAATTTTTAATACAGTATTGATGGATATAACCACATGAACAAAAGCTTTTTGAAGCCCCAAATAATTTTTATGAGTATTAAGAAGTACTGAGAAAAAGTTTGAGAAGTGCAGTTTATAACAGCACTTTTACAGAAAGCACAGGGATCTTTTCTCATGGACATGCCTTAATTTATTTAGCCCTAGAATATACATACATTTCTTGAAAATGAGGACTACTGCATAAATCCTAAAGGGCCTGGTGAAAAATGTGCACCCAGTGAGTAACGACCTGATTTTGGAGCCACAGTTCACGGTCATCATATCTTCCTCCAGGAGGAGGGCTGATTGAAGAAGAGGATCTAGGACTAGATAAAGCCCCCTCAGCTATGGGGGGCTACATTCATTCTCCTGCTGAGTTTTTTTCTCCCTTCTCAATATTTTGTGTCATTTTTCTAGGATTTCCACAGAAATACATTGAAAGAAGTTGGAATACAAATTTATTTCAGTAAATTGAGTATTTTCCTTTAGCTCTCATGAAGTCTCTGATATATTTTTTCCATTTCTGATTGGCATTCTATCAGGCTGAGTCCTGTGTACATGAGTTTTGTCACCCAACTACCTTCCTGTCCTCACTACCTCTGAGTCCATCACTGGTGACGCACATGGCCCTTAATGACATAGCCCAGTTTATATGTTTTTTAACTCTAGACTTCTTAAATCAGATTACTTACACTAATTAATTTTTAAAATTAATTTAGAAATTTAAAAAAAGTCTGCCCAGAGTTTGAAAGCATACAAATTCTATAAAATGCCATTCTCTCATGCCTTATATTACTTCTCAACAAATTAAATATATACAGAGTTAGCCTCATTAAACTCGAATGGTCTCTGGGAGACCTACCTAAGTAACTCTGAAGCAGACTATATTCCCTAAAATGTATTCTGAAGTACTGAGGAATTTTCATTGTTATGGAGACATTTGAGCACCCATTTTTTAGTAGGCCAGGATATCCATGCCAGAATGCTAAACAGAGTAGAACTAAATGACAGTACAGCCATGTAAGGTTCTCGAACTGTGAACACTGATGCTGTTTATTCCATAATTTAGTGTAAAGTGAGTGTGGGAATCTTTATTAGTGATTTTCAAGTGCAAAAGTTGAAATCGTCCTCCAAAAGTTTGCACTGGCTTTCACTGTTGTAAACCAAGCCACAACCTCCTTAATCCAACATACCCTTTCCATTGTATGAGTCCAACCACAAACATACTTTAGATCCTCAAGAAATAATTTCTCAAGACAACATAGTGGAGTAAGTAGCAACCCGCTTGGGTCCTTAACCAGGTTCCTCTGGGCCTAGGATAACTGCATCTGGGCTACAGGCTTGTGTTCTAAAGAACAGGCTCAGTGTTGCTGGCAACCACTGAGTTAAAATTTCCAACCACCACACTCCTCGTCCACAGCCCTGATGCCTACCCCTTTCCTCTCCCAGAATAGGTCAGTGATTTCCACACCAGGTACAGAGTCTGATCAATTTCCAGGGATAATATTTTACCTTCTCTTACTCCTATGAAAAAATGAAAAAAAACTGTTCGCTACCCCATCCCTTAACTCCTAGAGGGTAAAGACAATAATGTTATCACAGACTGAAGATGGTAGGTGTACCTAGGCTAGGTCTTCTAGGGATTGTGGAAAATGATGCTTTTAGTCTCTTTGCAGATTACAGTATTCCAAGATGACCACAGTAGGAATGGGTGCTCCTAAACCGCAGATTCCTAAGGTGGTCTTTTCAGTCCAGTATTTGTCAACTGGCAACAATTTTGCTCTCCAGGAGACGTGGGAATTTCTGGAGACATTTTTGGTTATCACAATGGGGTTGGGGGGTGTTGCCACTAGCAACTAGTAAGCAGAAGTTAGGGATGCTGCTAAATAGCTACAATGCTCAGGACAGATCACAAAACAAGGCATTATTTAGCCCAAAATGACAACAGGTTAAGAAATTCTGTCCCAGTCTGATGTAAAATGCATGCTTCTGGATCCATGAATTTAAATGAAAATATTGCTTACATTACTTGATAGTTCATTCAATTATTTGCATTCATGTATAGTTTTCATTATCAGAGACCTGAGCCTGGCTCTAACATCTACTAGTTGTGTGACCTTGAGCAAGGAGCTTAAACACTCCACACCTGATCTATGAATAGGAAAAATAACTCCTCCACACAATTGTCACAGAGATTACACTACGGAGTACATATAAAGTGCTTAGTGAATAAAGGTTAGCTGCTGCTGCTATCATTATCATCATCATTATCATGAAAGACTTAATAACTACTAGATGCCTGACAAACACATTTTCTTGTATTCTGAAAATACGAGAAAGAATAAAGACTTAGAACCTATCACTAAAAAACTCACAGAAACACCTAGCTGAGCAAAAACATATGAGAAGACCTATCTGACTATGTAGCAAGATCCATCTTTTCATTTGCCTCTAGCATCCCAGGAAGCAATGCTTGGCCCTCTTGGGTCTTCTTACACCCTGCCTGCCACTACTTCTCCCTCCGTCGTTAACTCCATACACTGTAGTACCTCAGGCACTTTGTAGCAAAGAGTTACTCTCACAAAAAGAAATAGCAAGCTAGTGAATGACTTCCCGTGGACCTCAGAAAGGACCTCAGAAATCCTCACCATGTTCACAATTCAAGTGTTAAAAGTTTCAGCCCATGAGCAGCAGACGGTCAGCACATATCATCAGGCTACTTGCTCCACATGGTATTTTTGGGATTTGTCAGGTAGAAACTCTTAATTTAGAGGAACTAAGCATCTTTCAAGGAAAAAAAAAATTCCCCGCCAAAATACTATTCATAATTTATTTTCCTTACTGTATCAAGTGACTTTTACTTATCCTTCTTATATCACCTGATACAGTTCTGCTCCTTGTTCTGTGCAGGAAAGTTATAATTTGCACATACACATTATAATTTGTAACTGTAAGAATGACTGCAGCGTCACATTCACTAGAATAATGGCCTGTAGCATAAATAAATAGGGGTTATAAGGGAAGTATATGCCTTAGGAGAATATCCTTTAAGCTGTGCAGTTCAGAAATGAGGTTCTGTCTTGCACCATTCTACACATTCAGCGGCAGGAAAAATTATTTGGAAGGTAAAAGCTCTATTTAGATGCTGTATATTTTTTTGTTGATTTGGATTAAACCCAAACGATTATTTTTAAGTTATTGTAAAAACACTGTGGAAAAATGAATCATGTTTTAATTGCTATAATGCTGCATCATTTACTTAAACTAGAAATGATTGGTGAATCTGGTTTGGTGGTATGTCCCAAACAAGCCAATTAGTACAGAGATTAACCTCTATAATCACTCTCTAGCCAATTGCTCTCCATAATTTTTTCATAAAATTTGTTTGCATTCATGTTTTTTAATGAAGCAGGTAACTAGCCTTGCATTTTAGAATTTTAGTCCTCTTTCATAGAAAAGTTTACAATATTTGCTTTGGAGAAATTTATTGCTGATTTACTTGCATGTAATACAAAAGTCCCATACTTTGCTGAGAGGCTTCAAACCATAAGAGGATACAAGATAATTACTTTTTGGACTATTTAGGAAGCAGGGAGTTTCATTTAAAAAAAAACTCCATGGTTTCTCAACTCTATAAATGCTTCTTCAAGAAAAATATACATTCCAAACCAGAATGATAAAGGAGGCACAGAAGTGTCTGCATGACAGCCTTCTTCCTTCAAAATACATCACCCCCTTCCATAACATCTGCTCTATCATTTTGGTCACTCACAACCTTATATGCTCAGAAAGAAATATTTGTAAGATCTAACTAAAAAGTGCCCAGCTGTTCACCCTTATGCTGGGGCAGTCCTAGTGGTATATTTGTCCTGTATCTGAGTGGATGCTCTATTTGTATCTGTCTCTATCAAATGTATCAGATACATATGGAGGATGTAAGATGGATTATCTTTGGACCAATTTACATAAAAAACCAAGGAGCTTCCTCAGATGGAATGGAAGAAAATGGAGTGCCAAGGAAACAATCTGCTTCTAGGACAAGACACAATGATGTCAGAAAAATGAAGTAATGGTGAAAAAATCACACATACGTAGTCTTTGAATATTGAGAGACTGGTTCAGTGGGCACTCATGAGTCCTGGGCAGAGAAACTGCAATAAATGCAGAGCTAAAAATTAAGAATGGTTTATCTGAAATCTCAGTGGGGCACTAGAAAGGCATGACGTTGGCACTCGTCCACTGATGGGAGAGAATACTCATTACTGAGCTACACATAACTGCCACTAGATACGGGGCTCTGTCACCTTGGACGGGTATCAGTAGAAGTCACAACTCCCAGCTACCAATGACAAGTGAAGGCAAAGCAACTGGAAACCTTCCCAGGGTGGAAGGGAAATAACTTGCTGGTGATTAGTGGTAAATAAGAGGCCTCATTCACAGAATGTATGTGAGACACTCACTGGAGACTCCAGAGCTATTTGGGAGGAATCTGAGCGAGCCAGCTAGAGCCAAAGAAATGCTGTTTTGTAACTGTTACTGTGATTTGTTTTTATCCCCAGGATGAAGTGGCTTGGGAAATGTAGGAAACTTTCAGAAGTAATGATGATGACTGCAATAATAGCTACTTTATTTTCTATGTAGTTCTCTGCATTGTTTCTGTGAAGTAAGGCAACTATATCAAAATATTTCACTGAAAATTAATAAGCTCTCAAGTGAAATTATAAAAGATCTTGTGATGTGAGACACACTATCCAAATGTACTGAACCAGGTGGAGGAAACTGCTGAAAATCAATGTCTCCTCTATTTTCTCACAATATATCACAGGCAGAGAACATTACCTAGCTTATTACTGATTGGAACTAAGGAGTAGAAAAAGCACTATCTCATTTCCCTGGAGTCTCACGGTTGTATGGGGCACCCCCTGCATCTCAGCCTTTTACCCAGGAGTAACACTCCTCAAACATACCTGGAGGCAGAAGACATCCTACAGGGTACTTAGCCTCTGTCCTCCAACCACACAATAGTCCTGCCTCTCAGTGAACTGGCCTTTCCTGGGCTAAGGACCCAGCCTCTCCGGACCTAAGACTGTCACAGTGCTCTTAGTGCTAGCTGATCTCCCTCAGCCTGTCCCAGGATTCAACCCATCTGATCAGGCTGCCTCTGAGCCTGGCCCTCCTGCCAGGTGTGTGTACATTGATACAGCCACTCTGTCAGGTAATGCCTAACTTAACATCATGATATATTTAATCCTCCCATAAAATATTTCCTTCATTTCTCTTTTATTTCATCATTTTTAAAAAACCATAGAGAAAATGAGAAACTAAATGTGGAATGGTATGTCACAGGTCTGAATAAGGCTAGAATGACCCCAATGTGATACATTTTAGATTGTAGACTTGGGGTGCACATACATAAACTATTATAGACTTTGGGGTGGGCTAAATAATATTCAGATTAGGAAAACTTCCTTTCATTGCTTTTATACGAAAAATTACTATATGAATTAATGTTGAATTTTAATAAATACTTTATCATCATATAATGAGGTAATCATGTGCTTTTTCTTCTTTATAAAATTAGTATGAAAAATTACATTGAGTCAATCTTGTGTCCCTAGTTTAATTCCAATTTGCTCATGTATTAACTATTTAATATATTACTTGCTAATAGTTTCATCAGGATTTTATACTTATGTGACATAAAGTTGTTAATATCCTCTTATTATATTTTTAATGTCTGCAAGGAACTATAATGATGTCCTCCTCTTTTTTCATTCTTACCACCTGGCTATAGTTTTTGTCGTTTCTTTTTCCTTGTTTGAGCTTGAAAATTTTAATAGACTAATAGACTTCTCAAGAAAACATTTGCCTTCCCCCCCACCCCTTTTTGGAGATGGGGTCTCACTGTCATTCACACTGGAGTACAGTGGTGTGATCACAGCTCACTGCAGCCTCAAACTCCTAGGCTCAAGCAATCCTCTCACATCAGACTCTCAAGCAGCTGGGACTATAGGGGTATGTCATCATGCCCAGCTAATTTTTTCATTTTTCAAGGATGGTGGTATCACTGTGATGCCCAAGGTGGTCTTGAACTCCTGGCCTCAAATGATCTTCCTGGCTCGGCCTCCACAGTCACTGGGATTACAGGCGTGAACCACAACACCTGGCTCTTGGCTTTGATGATGATTTCTGCTGTACATTTATTTCTTGTTTTAGTTTCTAACTTTTCATTATTTTCTGCTCTCCTCTTTACTTTCCTTCTTCCTACTTTGCTTTAGTTTATTTTCCCTTTTCCTAAGTTTTTGAGATGAATGTTGTTTAATTTTTAGTCTTCCTTTGAACATATGCACTTAAGGCTATACTTTGTCCTCAAAGATGGCATTAGTTGCATTTTATATATTTTGATATGTTGACATTTTGGTAACATTCAGGTCAAAATATTTTCTAATTTCCATTGTGATTTCTCCTTTAACCCATTATTTATACAGAACTGTTTCCTAATTTTTAAATATAGAAATATTCAAGATTTTGCTGTTGTTTTCAGGATTGTTACTGTCTTGTAGCTTAAATAAATTATGATCAACTTTTGATTATGTATAAGTTTTCAATCCTTTGAAACATTTTTAGATTTGCTTTTAGGCTCACAAGTTTTTTATATGTTCTATGTATACTAGAAAAAAATGATTTTCTGCACTTGTGTATTCAATATCTTTATGTGTCCACAAAGTTTATCATATTATTTAAACTTTCTAAATGCTTACTAATGTTTTGTGTGCACTCTCAATTCCTGAAAGAGATATATCGCGATGTCTTACTCTCTGAATTTTCCTGTCTCTCCTCTTAGTTCTGTCAATCTTTGATTTAAATAGTTTATATTATTAAGTAACTAAAACTTTGAGATTATTTTAACTTCCAGGTGTATTAAAGCTTTCAAGGATGGTAAAATATCCTCTTTGTATCTAGTAATGTTTTTTGATTTAAAGTCTTATTAGTGTTAGTGTAGCTACCATCACTCTTTGCTAGGTGGAGAGCATTAGTATTTACATCTTATCCATTCTTATATCTTTTGACTTTCAACATTTCTACACACTCATATTTTAGATATATCTCTTGAATGTAGCATTAAGTTGGACCTTATCCAGTCTTACAGTCTTGTCCTTTAATTGAAACATTACATCTATTGACAATGAATACAATTACAAACATATTTGGGTTTAAGTCTACCATCTTAGCATCTACTCAGCTATTCCGAACCAAGTATCAGATCTTGTTCAGAAAAACATAATTTGTTTTTTTCCCTAACACTATTCAGCATCAACTTCAAAAGTGTATTATGAGGATTAAACACATTTATATGAGATTTGTACAAGCGCTTTGAAAATCACAATGTCCTAAAGCAAACTTTGTGTTACTAAATATGCTTCTATTAAAGATTTTCCAAAGATCTCTGATGTGGGCTCTCGAATGCAGTTTCAGACAAGTTGAAAAAAAAAAAAAAACTAAAAACAAGTATTGGCAGCATGATAAGACTCCCAAGATGACCCTTTTAAAAGAAAGAAGGCTCATGACCTTTGGCATAGAAAAGTATGTTGGAAGGCTCTCAGGAGGCAAGGGCTTGGTGAGTTTAAGGAATAGTAAAGATGCCAGTGTGGTGAGAAGTGGTGAGACTGGTGAGATGGCTATGAGCTAGGTCCTGCAGAGCTTTGTGGGGTTGTTGACTTTGTTAGAAATGTATTTCCCAGTATGTAGCGCAATATCATGATCAGGTTTACGTTTTTAATTGTTTATTCAGTCAGCTGTGGCAAAAACGAATTAGAGGAGGCAAGAATGGAGGAGAGTGGACAAGGTAACCATTCAGTCTTCTAAAGGACCCCCCCTCAAAAAAGGTGGTGCCTTTAACTTGAGAAACAGAAGCAGGTAGCTTTGAAATGCCTCTGAGGGTAGAATCAATAGCACATAAGAATCTCATGTGAGGAATAAGAGACAGGGTGATATCAAGGATGATGTCGATAATTCTAAATCAGTCAACAGGCTGATGAGAGGTGTTTGCAGTAAATTTATATCTACAGTAAATAAAGTCTAATACTTATAGACCATTTATCAAATCTACTGCATATCATTGTCTTATTTCTGTTCTTTAATATTTACAAATATCGCAAGCTTATGAAAACCTCTCATAGTTCCACACTCTCCAATCTTACACTTTTCCTCTGTGGTTTTTTTTTGCTAAAAATGATTTCAGGGACCAGATGCTATGGCTCACACCTGTAATCCTAGCATTTTGGGAGGCCAAGGCAGGAGGACTGGTTGAGGCCAGGAGTTTGAGGCCAGCCTGGGCAAGATAGTGAGACCCCGTCTCTACAAAAACAATTTAAAAACTAGCCAGGCATGGTAACACGTGCCTGTAGTCCCAGCTACTCAGAAGACTAAGGTGAGAAGATCACTTAGGGCCAGCAATTTGAGGCTGCAGTGAGCTATGACTGCACCACTGTACTCCAGCCTGGGAAAAAGTGCGAGAGCTGTTTCTAAAAAATAAGAAATAACAACAATTTCCAATAAAAGTGAACAGTGCACCACATACTATACTATTCTTTTCACAAAAGGCACACTGAACCTCAGAGGTTCAGACCAGGTGGACACTGTTTCTAAAAAAGTTAAAACATGAAAGTTTCATCGTATTGCATTTTCACAAGAAAATAAATTGAAATAGGCAGTCCTTGCAAAACACAATTTCTTTTTTCCCTAACACAATACTCCAGTACTGCTGCTTTCAAAAGAAGCATTTCTATTATACAACCATCATGTTTGTAATTGAAATAATAATGTCAAATCATTATTGGGCCTGCATTCCATTTAGGTTTTCAAGTTCTGAGCTCTGTCCAAAATAAAAAGATAAACTTTCTAATGGAATCATAAGACTGTTGAGTAACTGAACATTTTTCTTTTTTTTCTAGTTATAAAAATTATGTCAAAAAGAATCCCTCCCAAAAAAAGAGAACGGTTTCTGAACACTAGAAAAGCTTCACTCACTGTGGGGGGTTCCAGAAAATCCCCTCAGCAATCAATCTGCGGAACATCAATAACAAATGATACACTTCCCTCAGCTGCAAAAACAAACAGCAGAGATGACAGAGGTCCCTGGAATTTAAAGCATAAGTGTCTTTTTTTTTTTCTTCTTTTTTTCCAAGATGGAGTCTTGCTCTGTCGTTCTGGCTGGAGTGCAGTGGCGTGATCTCAGCTCACTGCAACCTCTGCCTCTCAGGTTCAAGCTATTCTCAGGCCTCAGCCTCCCAAGAAGCTGGGACTACAGGCACATGCCACCACACCCGGCTAATTTTTTGTAGAGACGGCGTTTCACCGTGTTAGCCAGGATGTTCTCCATCTCCTGACCTTGTGATCCACCCACCTCGGACTCCCAAAGTGCTGGGATTATAGGCTTAAGCCACTGTGCCCTGCTGTTTTTTTTATTATACTTTAGGTTTTAGGGTACATGTGCACAATGTGCAGGTTTGTTACATATGTATCCATGTGCCATGTTGTTTTGCTGCACCCATTAACTCGTCATTTAGCATTAGGCATATCTCCTAATGCTGTCCCTCCCCCCTCCCCCCACCCCACAACAGTGCCCGGTGTGTGATGTTCCCCTTCCTGTGTCCATGAGTTCTCATTGTTCAATTCCCACCTATGAGTGAGAACACACGGTGTTTGGTTTTTTGTCCTTGCGATAGTTTACTGAGAATGATGTTTTCCGGTTTCATCCATGTCCCTACAAAGGACATGAACTCATCACTTTTTATGAGTGCATAGTATTTCATGGTGTATATGTGCCACATTTTCTTAATCCAGTCTATCGTTGTGGGACATTTGGGTTGGTTCCAACTCTTTGCTATTGTGAATAGTGCCACAATAAACATACGTGTGCATGTGTCTTTATAGCAGCATGATTTATAGTCTTCGGGTATATACCCAGTAATGGTATGGCTGGGTCAAATGGTATTTCTAGTTCTAGATCCGTGAGGAATCGCCACACTGACTTCCACAATGGTTGAACTAGTTTACAGTCCCACCAACAGTGTAAAAGTGTTCCTATTTCTCCACATCCTCTCCAGCACCTGTTGTTTCCTGACTTTTTAATGATGGCCATTCTAACTGGTGTGAGATGGTATCTCACTGTGGTTTTGATTTGCATTTCTCTGATGGCCAGTGATGATGAGCATTTCTTCATGTGGTTTTTGGCTGCATAAATGTCTTCTTTTGAGAAGTGTCTGTTCATGTCCTTCGCCCACTTTTTGATGGGGTTGTTTGTTTTTTTCTTGTAAATTTGTTTGAGTTCATTGTAGATTCTAGATATTAGCCCTTTGTCAGATGAGTAGGTTGCAAAAATTTTCTCCCATTCTGTAGGTTGCCTGTTCACTCTGATGGTAGTTTCTTTTGCTGTGCAGAAGCTCTTTAGTTTAATTAGATCCCATTTGTCAATTTTGGCTTTTGTTGTCATTGCTTTTGGTGTTTTAGACATGAAGTCCTTGCCCACGCCTATGTCCTGGAATGGTATTGCCTAGGTTTTCTTGTAGGATTTTAATGGTTTTAGGTCTAACATTTAAGTCTTTAATCCATCTTGAATTAACTTTTGTATAAGGTGTAAGGAAGGGATCCAGTTTCAGCTTTCTACATATGGCTAGCCAGTTTTCCCAGCACCATTTATTAAATAGGGAATCCTTTCCCCATTTCTTGTTTTTGTCAGGTTTGTCAAAGATCAGATAGTTGTAGATATGCGGCATCATTTCTGAGGGCTCTGTTCTGTTCCATTGATCTATGTCTCTGTTGTGGTACCAGTACCATGCTGTTTTGGTTACTGTAGCCTTGTAGTGTAGTTTAAAGTCAGGTAGCGTGATGCCTCCAGCTTTGTTCTTTTGGCTTAGGATTGACTTGGCGATGTGGGCTCTTTTTTGGTTCCATATGAACTTTAAAGTAGTTTTTTCCAATTCTGTGAAGAAAGTCATTGGTAGCTTGATGGGGATGGCATTGAATCTATAAATTACCTTGGGCAGTATGGCCATTTTCACGATATTGATTCTTCCAACCCATGAACATGGAATGTTCTTCCATTTGTTTGTATCCTCTTTTATTTCATTGAGCAGTGGTTTGTAGTTCTCCTTGAAGAGGTCCTTCACATCCCTTGTAAGTTGGATTGCTAGGTATTTTATTCTCTTTGAAGCAATTGTGAATGGGAGTTCACTCATGATTTGGCTCTCTGTTTGTCTGTTATTGGTGTACAAGAATGCTTGTGATTTTTGTACATTGATTTTGTATCCTGAGACTTTGCTGAAGTTGCTAATCAGCTTAAGGAGATTTTGGGCTGAGACGATGGGGTTTTCTAGATATACAATCATGTCATCTGCAAACAGGGACAATTTGACTTCCTCTTTTCCTAATTGAATACCCTTTATTTCCTTCTCCTGCCTGATTGCTCTGGCCAGAACTTCCAGCACTATGTTGAATAGGAGCAGTGAGAGAGGGCATTCTTGTCTTGTGCCAGTTTTCAAAGGGAATGCTTCCAGTTTTTGCCCATTTAGTATGATATTGGCTGTGGGTTTGTCTTAGATAGCTCTTATTATTTTAAGATACATCCCATCAATACCTAATTTATTTAGAGTTTTTAGCATGAAGCGTTGTCGAATTTTGTCAAAGGCCTTTTCTGCATCTATTGAGATAATCATGTGGTTTTTGTCTTTGGTTCTGTTTATATGCTGGATTACATTTATTGATTTGTGTATGTTGAACCAGTCTTGCGTCCCAGGGATGAAGCCCACTTGATCATGGTGGATAAGCTTTTTGATGTGCTGCTGGATTCGGTTTGCCAGTAATTTATTGAGGATTTTTGCATCAATGTTCATCAAGGATATTGGTCTGAAATTCTCTTTTTTGGTTATGTCTCTGCCAGGCTTTGGTATCAGGACGATGCTGGCTTCATAAAATGTGTTAGGGAGGATTCCCTCTTTTTCTATCGATTGGAATACTTTCAGAAGGAATGGTACCAGTTCCTCCTTGTACCTCTCTGGTATAATTCGGCTGTGAATCCATGAGGTCCTGGACTCTTTTTGGTTGGTAAGGTATTGATTATTGCCACAATTTCAGAACCTGTTATTGGTCTATTCAGAGATTCAGCTTCTTCCTGGTTTAGTCTTGGGAGGGTGTATTTGTCGAGGAATTTATCCATTTCTTCTAGATTTTCTAGTTTATTTGCATAGAGGTGTTTGTAGTGTTCTGTGATGGTAGATTGTATTTCTGTGGGATCGGTGGTGATATCCCCTTTTTCATTTTTTATTGCATCTATTTGATTCTTCTCTCTTTTCTTCTTTATTAGTCTTGCCAGTGGTCTATCAATTTTGTTGATCTTTTCAAAAAACCAGCTCCTGGATTCATTAATTTTTTGAAGGGTTTTTTGTGTCTCTATTTCCTTCAGTTCTGCTCTGATTTTAGTGATTTCTAGCCTTCTGCTAGCTTTTGAATGTGTTTGCTCTTGCTTTTCTAGTTCTTTTAATTGTGATGTTAGGGTGTCAATTTTGGATCCTTCCTGCTTTCTCTTGTGGGCATTTAGTGCTATAAATTTCCCTCTACACACTCCTTTGAATGTGTCCCAGAGATTCTGGTATGTTGTGTCTTTGTTCTTGTTGGTTTCAAAGAACATCTTTATTTCTGCCTTCATTTCATTATGTACCCAATAGTCATTCAGGAGCAGGTTGTTCAGTTTCCATGTAGTTGAGCGGTTTTGAGTGAGTTTCTTAATCCTGAGTTCTAGTTTGATTGCACTGTGATCTGAGAGACAGTTTGTTATAATTTCTGTTCTTTTACATTTGCTGAGGAGAGCTTTATTTCCAACTATGTGGTCAATTTTGGAATAGGTGTGGTGTGGTGCTGAAAAAAATGTATATTCTGTTGATTTGGGGTGGAGAGTTCTGTAGATGTCTATTAGGTCCACTTTGTGCAGAGCTGAGTTCAATTCCTGGATATCCTTGTTAACTTTCTGTCTCGTTGATCTGTCTAATGTTGACAGTGGGGTATTAAAATCTCCCATTATTATTGTGTGGGAGTTTAAGTCCCTTTGTAGGTCACTCAGGACTTGCTTTATGAATCTGGGTGCTCCTGTGTTGGGTGCATATATATTTAGGATAGTTAGCTCTTCTTGTTGAATTGATCCCTTTACCATTATGTAATGGCCTTCTTTGTCTCTTTTGATCTTTGTTGGTTTAAAGTCTATTTTATCAGAGACTAGGATTGCAACCCCTGCCTTTTTTTGTTTTCCATTTGCTTGATAGATCTTCCTCCATCCCTTTATTTGGAGTCTATGTGTGTCTCTGCAGGTGAGATGGGTTTCCTGAATACAGCACACTGATGGGTCCTGTCTCCTTATCCAGTTTGCCAGTCTGTGTCTTTTAATTGGAGCATTTAGCCCATTTACATTTAACGTTAATATTGTTATGCGTGAATCTGATCCTGTCATTATGATGTTAGTTGGTTATTTTGCTCGTTAGTTGATGCAGTTTCATCCTAGTCTCGATGGTCTTTACAATTTGGCATGTTTTTGCAGTGACTGGTACCGGTTGTTCCTTTCCATGTTTAGTGCTTCCTTGAGGAGCTCTTTTAGGGCAGGCCTGGTGGTGACAAAATCACTTAGCGTTTGCTTGTCTGTAAAGTATTTTATTTCTCCTTCACTTATGAAGCTTAGTTTGGCTGGACATGAAATTCTGGGTTGAAAATTCTTTTCTTTAAGAATGTTGAATATTGGCCCCCACTCTCTTCTGGCTTGTAGAGTTTCTGCCGAGAGATCAGCTGTTAGTCTGATGGGCTTCCCTTTGTGGGTAACCCGACCTTTCTCTCTGGCTGCCCTTAACATTTTTTCCTTCATTTCAACTTTGGTGAATCTGACAATTATGTGTCTTGGAGTTGCCCTTCTCGAGGAGTATCTTTGTGGCGTTGTCTGTATTTCCTGAATCTGAATGTTGGCCTGCCTTGCTAGATTGGGGAAGTTCTCCTGGATATCTTGCAGAGTGTTTTCCAACTTGGTTCCATTCTCCCCATCATTTTCAGGTATACCAATCAGACGTAGGTTTGGTCTTTTCACATAGTCCCAAATTTCTTGGAGGCTTTGTTCATTTCTTTTTATTCTTTTTTCTCTAAACTTCCCTTCTTGCTTCATTTCATTCACTTCCTCTTCCATCAGTGATACCCTTTCTTCCAGTTGATCGCATCTGCTACCGAGGCTTCTGCAATCTTCACGTAGTTCTCGATACTTGGCTTTCAGCTCCATCAGCTCCTTTAAGCCCTTCTCTCTATTGGTTATTCTAGTTATTCATTCATCTAATTTTTTTCCAAAGTTTTTAACTTCTTTGCTATTGTTTTGAATTTCCTCCCGTAGCTCGGAGTAGTTTGATCGTCTGAAGCCTTCTTCTCTCAACTCGTCAAAGTCATCCTCCGTTCAGATTTGTTCCGTTGCTGGTGAGGAACTGTGTTCCTTTGGAAGAGGAGAGGTGCTCTGCTTTTTAGAGTTTGCAGTTTTTCTGCTCTGTTTTTTCCCCATCTTTGTGGTTTTATCTACTTTTGGGCTTTGATGATGGTGATGTACAGATGGGTTTTTGGTGTGGATGTCCTTTCTGTTTGTTAGTTTTCCTTCTACCAGACAGGACCCTTAGCTGCAGGTCTGTTGGAGTTTACTAGAGGTCCACTCTAGACCCTGTTTGGCTGGGTGTCAGCAGCGGTGGCTGCAGAACAGCGGATTTTCATGAGACCACAAATTCAGCTGTCTGATAGTTCCTCTGGAAGTTTTGTCTCAGAGGAGTACCCGGCCAAGTGAGGTGTCAGTCTGTCCCTACTGGGGGGTGCCTCCCAGTTAGGCTGCTCGGGGGTGAGGGACCCACTTTAGGAGGCAGTCTGTCTGTTCTCAGATCTCCAGCTGTGTGCTGGGAGAACCACTGCTCTCTTCAAAGCTGTCAGTCAGACAGGGACATTTAGGTCTGCAGATGTTCCTGCTGAATTTTTGTTTGTGCCCTGCCCCCAGAGGTGGAGCCTACAGAGGCAGGCAGGCCTCCTTGAGCTGTGGTGGGCTCCACCCAGTTCGAGCTTCCTGGCTGCTTTGTTTACCTAAGCAAGGCTGGGCAATGGCAGGCGCCCCTCCCCCAGCCTCGCTGCCACCTTGCAGTTTGATCTCAGACTGCTGTGCTAGCAATCAGCGAGACTCCGTGGGCATAGGACCCTCCGATCCAGGTGCAGGACACAATCTCCTAGTGTGCCGTTTTCCAGGCCCGTTGGAAAAGCACAGTATTAGGATGGGACTGACCCGATTTTCCAGGTGCCGTCTGTTTCCCCTTTCTTTGACTAGGAAAGGGAACTCCCTGACCCCTTGCTCTTCCCGAGTGAGGCAGTGCCTCGCCCTGCTTTGGCTCCGCACAGTGCGCTTCACCGACTGTCCTGCACCCACTATTTCGCACTCCCTAGTGAGATGAAACCAGTACCTCAAACAGAAATGCAGAAATCACCAGTCTTCTGTGTCGCTCAGGCTGGGAGCTGGAGACCGGAGCTGTTCCTATTCGGCCATCTTGGCTCCACCCCCTTTTTTTTTTTTTTTTTTTTAATGAGACAGAGTCTTACTCTGTCGCCCAGGCTGGAGTGCAGTGTCACGATCTTGGCTCACTGCAACCTCTGCCTCCCAGGCTCAAGCAATTCTCAGGCCTCAGCCTCCCAAGTAGCTGGGATTACAGGCACCTGCCACCACACCTACCTAATTTTTTGTATTTTAGTAGAGGTGGGGTTTCACCATGTTACCCCGGGTGGTCTCAAACTATTGAGCTCAGGCAATCTGCCTGCCTCGGCCTCCCAAAGTGATGGGATTACAGGCATGAGCCACAGTGCCCAGCCATAAGTGTCATCATTCATCCAGACTGCTGTAATACAATACTGTACACTGTGTAGCTTATAAAGAACAGAAATCAACTTCTCACAGTTCCAGAGGCTGGGAAGTCCAAGACTCAGTTCGTAGTGAGGGCTCGCTTCCTGGTTCATAGATGGCTGTCTCCTTGCTGAGTTCTCACATGGTAGAAGGGAGCTCTCTAGGGCCTCTTTGATAAAGGTACTTGTCTCCTTGATGAGGGCTCCGGCTACATGACCCAATCACCTCCCAAAGGCCCTACCACCTAATACCATCATCTTAGGGGTGAAGATATCAACTTATGAATTTGCAGGGGACAAACTTTCAGTCTGTAAGAATGAGTATGCATGAGGGCTGAGAGGAGGGGAGTATGTATGTTACACATGGGGACATGGAATGGGGAAGGGTGTGAAGGAAGGTGAAGGTTGTTCTTTCTTCTACTGTTTGTTATAGTGATGTTTCTCCTGGGGTTGAGCAGTAAAGAGAGGAAGGAATAAAGAGAGGAGGAGAAAAAATTGGGGGATCAGATAGAGCTCTGTTTTCCAAACATCATGTTTTGAGCTATTAGTGAATGGATCAGAAACATAAATTGTTTTGGTAAGCTAGAACAGAAGCTATCAGAGTATACTGTATGTAACAGAGGTAACATTTCATGAAATATTTTGTTTCACATATAGATGAGTGTTATTGTGTGGGTATATGTAAATTTTTGTGTGTTGATTTGTCATATAAACTGCTTTTCATATTATGGTTTGTAGTAAAAAATGAGTCATTGAACTAGAGTATTTAAGGTTCCCTGCCCCTGCTTCCCACAGTACAGGACTGTTATGTTAAAGACCTGATGTTCATTTTTTACTTGTGTTTTATGCCTTTAGAACAAAACAGTAAGTTTTTTCTTTATTTCTGTTACCCATAGTAATGCAAAGGAAAAAAAAAAACCCTTGCTTCTGACTTTTCAGAAATCCTGTCTTATTGTTCTCATTTCATGTCATACATTGATTTCCTGTTAAATAGTTTTCAAATCTCAAGTCATACTAGATCACTGAGCTTTTAAAGATTATGAAAATCATCTCTCTCCTTTATCTCTTTTGTAGATGGTTTTTAAAACTGGCATGCAATGTGGCTTTATTTAAAAATACATTCCCATCTACGTTATTGTCTTTTTTTTTTTTTGGATATGTGGTCTCACTCTGTCTCCCAGGCTGGAGTGCAGTGGCACAATCTTGGCTCATGGCAACCTCCGCCTCCAGGGTTCAAGCAATTCTCCTGCCTCAGCCTCCTAAGTAGCTGGGATTACAGGCATGAGTCATCACACCTGGCTAATGTTGGCCAGGCTAGTCTCAAACTCCTGACCTCAAGTGATCTGCCTGTGTTGGCCTCCTAAAGTGTTGGGATTACAGGCGTGAGCCATCGTGCCCAGCCTAAGTTACTGTCTACCGGAAAAAAAAGTACACAGTGAATCAGAATCACTTTCTTGCTGTATAAACTTGGAAAGTTATTCATTCTGAGTGCCAGTTTCTTGGGCTGTAAATTAAAGCTAATATTATCTCCTTATGTAGATTGTTGTAAGAAGTGGAGATGATTCATGTTAAGTGCCTGACCAAAGTTAGGCACTCACTAAATGATATTTTGAATTATAATAAAATGAGAACCCAAGCACACAACTCCTTCTTAGTAACCTCATATATAAGCAGGCCTCTTGTTGTCTACTGCCTTGAAGAGCCCATTTAATCTCCTCTCACCCCACCATGGGCCAAAACATGGCCCGACACACAGTTGATGCTTGATAAAAGTTGACAGAATTGAATTAAGGGGGGGTGCTGTTGTGTTTTCCTGATAGAGTACACTTATTGCCAAAATAATTATAGAAATCAAGTTTTATGCCCAAATTAGCTCATTAATTTTAGGCTAGGAGCATAATCACAATAGAACCACCTATCTTCCAAATGAACTACAAAGAGAACAAAAGTCAAGCTTCATCCAGTAAGCGTCACCTTACCTGGCAGAGGTTTAGCGTGTCTCTCTGCTCTGGAAAGAAGCCAATAATTGAAAGCATCTGCTGGTCAAGACAAGCAGAACATTTAGGCTGAAAAGGGAGTGATATTTCTGCTTATCTTTAAAAGGAAAGAATGAGTTGATAAGAGAGAACAGTGGTTTTGCTCTGAAACCAGCCTGACAAACTATATTGAACAGAGGTCAGTACTTATTTTCTTTCAAAAACTTCCTTTCTTCTGCTCCCATTTATACATAAACAACACACATCCCTAAACTCCATCCATTGCTTTATCCTCGAAATTCTTAGCCCCAATTGGCCTCACTGGCAGCACATGCTCTCCTGACCACACAGCTGCATCCAAGGGAGGTAGGGACACAACCTTCAATGGTATCTTTGCTATCTCAAAGAAATTCCAGGTATCATTGAAAACAATACATCTGCGCCTCTAAATAAAACAGGCCAGGCATGTTTCAGTAAACTGACAGTCTTCTCTAAAGGACCCTGAGGTGTACGAAGCTACTGAGTTTTCCCATCCTACCATCTTCAAAGTGATAAAGAAAATGCAATTCTTATGTAACTAGCCTTTCCAGCTGACCCTAGGGTGGCATTTGCTGTCTACTCTTCTACTAAACTACCTCACAAAAATCATCTTTTTGTAAAGATTCTTTGTTTCCTCTCTCATACACGCATAAGAGGCCCCAGGGGTGGAGGCAGTGTTAGGATGGGGAGGGATGGACCGGGCTCCTGGGAATGGCCTCCATCAGAGGCCTGGTCTGTAGGCCCCAGTCACCATGAGGGGTCGGTGGGGAGTGTGGAGCTTCCCAGGATCCTGCCTCTCTCCCTGTTTTCTGCCAAGCAGCAGGAACACACAATTCATTAAAGCAAAGCCAAAGGTCATGGACTGAGAAATAGCAAGAAACTTCCAGGGACTTGTTGATTTTGGAAACTTAATGTCCACGCTGTGTAACAGTGTACATGTTCCCCAGGGGGAAGGAGATTGCTATTTATGTCAGAAAGATGCTTCAGAAGAAGATGTCTCCTCCAAGCAAATAGTATATGTCTAGTTGTTGGCATCTACTATCATCTTTCCTCTTTTATTCAATAAAGTGATCCACCTTATCTGAGCTACAGAGACCTCTGATAGGTGCAGGGGAGGATGTTGGAGGGGTGCCATTTCGATAGGTTGGCATTTTCTCTGTAATGGCAGGAGGCAGTAGAACTATTTGTTTATGTTTCAAACATAAAATAATGAATCGGCACTCGAACAAGTCTTGAAAGATAAAATGTTCAGTGTTAATTGAATCTCTATATTGTGCCAGATAATATTTAAGTGCTAGGAATACAGTGCTGAATAAGGTCCTTGACCTCATAGACAGGTGTTCTAGTAGGAAGAGACAAAACAGACAAGCTAAAACAACTTTTCAAAGAGTGATAAGTGCTATGAAGACGGTTAAACATGGATAGAGACTGAATGGCTATGGAAGGGCAGATTTCAGCAGATTTAGGGAAGACCTCTCAGATGAGTTGGCATTTAAACCAAAAGGTAAAGGAAGAGAAAGAGCTGCCAAGCCCCATCAAGAGCGTCCCAGGCAGCAGGTGCAAATGCCATGCAGTGATGTGGAGGACAGCTCAGCCGTGTGCCTGGAGCCTGGTCAACTACAGGCACGTGCATGAGAAGAGGTCACAGGGCAGGGTGGTAGGGCCAGACCCCACAGGAGCCTGGGGATGGTAGGAGGAGTTCCTATGTCACTCTAACTGTAAAGGGAAACACTGAGACTGCAATCAAATAAATCTCCTTTGCCACCTCACTGTCGGAGCCCTGCTTACCACATCTGAAGGATCCATATCTTCCAGAGCTCTGCAGATTTTGACAGCAGAGACATGCTCCTCATACCCCCAACTTCTGCTTTTTCATTATTTGTGACTATCAAAACAGAATTTTGATGACAAATTATAAATAAACCAATCATTAAAATATGTAAGATCTCTCACCTATCACCATACTTCTCACTTAACCATTCTCATGCATCCCAATGACTTGAACAAAAAGAAACAGAACCAGAAAATAGTCAAAACAGTACAATTTAATCTAAATTATCCTTCTCACATCACTGAGGTTGACTTGCCAAGTCCTGTTCGTTGTCAGATTGGATTCTCTGGAAGTGAGTGCCTTCTGCAAAGTATCTCAGACATGGATAACGCAGGCAGGACTAAACTGCTTTTCTTCCCATTTGAGTTGCCAACACCTCCCTCTGGGCCAATCGAGGATTATTGTTTCAACAATACATGCAAGCTAATGGTTTGTTAAGCCGGCCCAGCCAACCATAAAATCACAGGAGAGTCAGGCCTGGCCCATCCTCTTGCCTCTGAACTGGATCGCAGTTAATATCTCTGAGAGTTCCACCCCAGGTTCACAAACCAACTGGGGAAGATGGCTCTTGAGCAAAGTCTGAATTTTGTTTCCATGAAGAAAGGTTTCTCCAACATAATCAACTACAATCACAAACAATCACAAACAATCACAATTTTTGACGCATTCACATACTTAAGTCTGTATCTGCTTTGGTTTCCTTAAATAAAAACAAGCCAGAGATAAAAGTATGGAAATAAAATAGTTTCAAACAGAGAGCCCTGTGGAAGGATGCACTAACTTAATATGTACTTCCAGATAAATGACAAGATATGTGTGTAAGAGAAGCAAACTTCTACAAACATTCATTAACGATGTGTGAAGATAAAAGTTATCTTTGACGGAAAAAGGTAACTGATAAAGACATCAAAGAGAAAGATCTGAAAGTGAACTTTCTACATACTCACCAGATAACACATATAAAGGGGCAATTTTGGTTTGTTTTATTGTTGTAGGTCTAAAGGAATACTTTCATTTTCAGTAGTTTGTCAGCAAACAGCTCAGGAAACTTTACTATTTGTAATGAGTAGTTTGAGTTAACAATAGTGACCAGATATTATAAAACCGTGTTCTGCCTAAATATATCCACAAATCTTCAGATGGCCTACAAACCCAATACTGAGGCTAAAAAAGACATGACCTCTTGAGAGGCTCTTCTAGAAAGTCGGACTCTCTGGTACTAGGAATATAGCACTGCGAACCCCAAAAGAGAGAGAGCTCTGACCGCCAGTGTGATCAGGAAAGACAGATGCAAGCCCTAACTTAGTTTGTAGGCTTGATGTCCCCACTGCTAGGGGCATTCCTGTCCAGAAACCCAAGTCCTCCCCAAGACAGTGGCTAGAGAGTATATACAAACACAATAAATCTTTCGCAGAAAAACAATGTCTTTCTATGACTAGAATTTGGCCAAAGGCTCTTCTTTTGAGTGTTAGTGATATAAAATTCTGCTCTAAAATAATAGTTTTAGAACTAAGCTTAAATTCCTGATTATTTGAACACATTAGAAAAAGAAAAGGAGTTTCTAGTTCAGAAGGCATAGTTATTTGGAAACTGCCACAGTTTCTTTTTAAGTCAAAAATAACAAAATTTCATAAAAGCAAAACAACTAACATCCCTCTCCCTGACCCTCCACAGAAACCTTTCTTAGAACTATTCTGGTTCCGGATCGGGCGCGGTGGCTCACGCTTGTAATCCCAGCACTTTGGGAGGCTGAGGTGGGCAGATCATGAGGTCAGGAGATCGAGACCACGGTGAAACCCCGTCTCTACTAAAAATACAAAAAATTAACCAGGCGTGGTGGCGGGCGCCTGTAGTCCCAGCTACTCGGGAGGCTGAGGCAGGAGAATGGTGTGAACCCGGGAGGCGGAACTTGCAGTGAGATGAGATTGCGCCACTGCACTCCAGCCTGGGCGACAGAGTGAGACTCCGTCTCAAAAAAAAAAAAAAAAAAAAAAAAAAAAAAGAACTATTCTGGTTCCACATAATAGAAACCAAATTCAAGTAAGAACAGGGATGTACTGGCACACTTAATGGAAAGTTCAAGGGATAAAGGGTTCGGGTATGGGTAGAACTAGGTGCTTAAACTATGAGGACCTTTCTCCATCTCTTAATTCTGCTGCCCTCTGCATTGGCTTCATTTTTAAGTAGGTTATCTTTAACTGGAGGCAAAATGACTATCAGGACTTCCAGATTTACGTTACGTTATGCAGCAACCTCAGTTTTATAAAAGACAACAAAACTTCTTCTGGGAGTTCAACAAATGTCTCAGGATTGGTTCTCCTTAATCTGGCTGGGTCCACATGCCATCCCTGTAGTCTGCTATTCCTGTGGTCTGAATGGCCAGCCTTGGTGGCCTATTCCTGCAGATGTACCACTTGGATTCCATAAGCTAAGAAGGGACAACCCAAGGTGTGGCTGGCAGGAAAGGAATACAAGCTGACAGACAGCACTAATGGAATTTCCATGTCTCTCCCTCCATTTACCTGTTTCCTCCTCTTTCAATCAAAAGCCTATCAAAACTGGGTTCAGATATTACCTTCTGCAAAAGCGCTTCCCAAATTCCATGGAATTGTTTACTTGAAAATGGTTAATTTAAAAAAAAACAACCAAAAAAAACCCTCTTCCTAGAGTCTCTCCTTTCGGTGTAGAAGCCCTTTCTGATCCTCCCACAAACTCTGTTTCCCTCTAACACTGAATTTATTACACTTTTTGAAACTTTTCTGTCCATATGTTTGTCTTAAGCATAATACATTCCCAAAAGGCATTTTATCCTTGCCATGTACGAAAGTCTTTGGCATAAAATAGTAAAAATTTATGGAATTAGACTGTTGTTGTTGACAGAGACAGTTCTTCTCTCTCAGAGTGTATCAATCAGTCCACTGTAATATCAGTCACATTGAATTTATTCTGAAATAACAATGAAACAGTCTCTAGCAAAACTCCCATCTTTAATGTCTCTATCTTATAAACAGAAATCTGAAAACTCAGCAACTGAGAAATGCATTTTTACCTAGTCAATAGAATTCAAACTCAGACAAGAATAGCAAAATAACAACTGCTAAAAGTACTTTAAAATGACTCATTAGGAAGTGCAAGTCCCTCTATTCAACAAAAAACCGAGTAAAATAACTAACTCATCTCTAACTTCATTTATATTTTCAGTTCATCTTCTGACTTCACAAGAATGGAAGTTTTGTATTCTACTATGATCAATACCTCATGTAAAAATAGTTACGGCACAGCAATGCATGACTTTTCAGATGATGTTATTTTTAACACTGCTGAAATTTACCATTACTTAAAATATACTAACTGCATTAGTAGATTCTAGACAATACTCCTCTGTATCTTGCAAATGTATATATGCTCTGAGCCTAATGCTCATATGGCTCCTCCTCAGTCCCCAATGAAAATGAGGTAGATCCTACAAGAACCCAGTTCCAACATATCTGGTTTCAGAATTATCCACTTCAAGTTGAACTCCTGTGATTAAGGCCTTAAAAGCTGTACTGAATTCCACATTCAGGTCCCACTGGTTCAGGAGACACTAGTATCAAGGCTCTAAGACAGAGGTCCCCGACCTTTTTGGCACCAGGGACCAGTTTTGTGGATGACAATTTTTCCACAGATGGCAGCGGGGGGATGGTTTTGGGATGAAACTGTTCTACCTCAGATCATAAGGCATCAGAATCTCATAAAGAGTGTGCAGCCTAGATCCCTCACAAGTGCACTTCACGATAGGGCTCTCGCTTCTATGAGAATCTAATGCCTTCGGTGATCTGATAGGAGGTGGAGCTCAGGCGGTAATGCTCACTGGCCTGCCTCTCACCTCCTGCTGTGCAGCCTTGTTCCTAACAGGCCACAAACTGGAATTGGTTTATGACCTGGGTGTTGGGGACCCCTGCTCTAGGGTGCAGGAGAAGGTGAACTAATATTAATAAAGGGAAGGTAAACTACTATGAGCCATGTGAGGCATGGTGCTGGGTATCCTACACACAGTTGGAGCCCCACAATATGCTATTGCTCATTCAACACGGTGTCTTCCTCCAGTGTCCATCAGCAGTTGGGTGTCATACTGGAGGGACAATGGGCTGTGAGGACTTCCCAAGAGATGGTACAAGTAGGGAGAGAACCATATTTGCTGTTCTTTATGAGAAATTAGGCACATTTCAAGAATAGTTCTGCCTACACATCTTTCTCATCTTCTACTTGACTGCAGATAAGGTACATCCAATCCTTGCTTGAGATAAGATGTGACTGCACTGCTCAGTGCCTCAATCAGCTATCACAAAAACTCTGAGAGGGTTAATTATTACTGGCCCAATTTATAGGTGAGAAAACAGTGCCTCAAAGGGGTTAAGTAATTTTCCCATGATAATGTGCTCAAAAACTACAAAAACTCTCCTCTTTATAAAGTTTCTAAGACTTATGTTCAGGGTACGTGGGCATAGCAAAGACGTGGTACTTTGTATTGTGTTAAAGAATCAATCATCTCTAGCCAATGAGCCTTTTGTGACATTACAATAGCAATTTAGATCAGTAGTTTATGTTATTAAGGAAAGGAGTTCGTATTACAAAACATGCTGCCTCTTAACTGTTTAAGAGTTTAGACCATAAGTAACCCATATTTAGAGAGCAAAACCCTGGTGTCATTGTGCTTTTTCCCAGTAACATCCTTCAAATATTATCATACCCAAGAGACAAGTTTTTTTTAAAGAAATTTTGCATAACTCTTAAAAAGATACACAATCCTAAACTTAATTTCACTGGGATTTTTAAAATAAAACAAAAATTACAGATGCTATTTCAAGATATGCTTTCTCAAATACTTTTCCAAGTATAGCATACCTAACACAGAACATAGTTTACATTTGTCCATGGTGAGGCTTCAAAATGGAGCAATTAGATCAAGTTCAGGGGATAATTTATTTTCTAAAAATTACATGGCCTTTCTTTTTAATTCTATTTATATGATGTATCACATCTATTGACTTATATATATTAAATGATCCCTGCATCCCTGGGATGAAACCAATTTGATCATGATGTATTATCTTTTTGAGGCGCTGTTGACTCAAAAGTTGTTGGAATAAAAAATAATAATAAAGAGAGAAAAAATAAAAATTATGCAGAGTATTTCTGCTTCAGGAAACTACTGACCCATTTTTTACTTTTTAAGATAAAAACATTTTTGTACACCAAAAACTTTTATCTTAAAAGGTACATTATAATTTAGTCAAATGTGATAGTCATGGGTTTCATAAGCTGCAAAAATTGATTATTACAATGATTATTAATATGATAATATGATGATTGAAAAGCAAAACAACATTTGGTATCTTAATGTCAATTTAAATTTCACCCGATCATGATGGCAAAATTGCCCACAAAGCTGTTGTAGCTGTTCCTTACACCTTTCCTCTTCTACAGCACACTCAGCCAGTGCAGGAGAGGATGGGGCCAGCACAATTGTGTCCACACACCAACTCAGACAAGATGAGGTATATGACTTAAAGGGTATGTGGTAAGCTTAATGAAATGATTTAAATAATCTTTACAGAGGCCTTAATTTTTTTCCATTTGCTTCTTTAGTTTAGAAAACACTGGTTTTATAAGGAGCTGGGTTTTGTTCTTAGCTTCTCTGTATTTTAATGTCCCACTGGCCTGACCTGGTCTCTACCTGATACCCTGATGTCTGAGTCATCTCCAACCTCTGCAGGAAGAAGCAGGGACCTTTAGCCCTGTCACTCTGAGAGGTTTCTGATCTCTTACCAACCCTCTTTGAGAGCCTTGACTTAAGAAAAAAAACGCCTAAAAATAAAACACCGAAGTATTCATTGACAGCTTCAACTTCATTGTGGGAGACATTCTCTGATGTCATGAAAGGAGCATGCCAAGGAGGCCACCCACCAATCGAGTTTTGAAATTCCTAGAAGCCATAGAAAAGGGCTCACCTCTGCTCTAGGAGATAAACAGTACTTCATAAGATATTTATTAACCTAGAGGCTCTTAACTAAAAAAAAAAAAATGCAGCCTTTTAGTATATTCTTAGAACCCTCCTCATTCCCCTTTCATTCCTTAGCTTATTTCTTCTCTTCTTCTTTCTTATTTACACAGAATCTCAGGGTCAGAAGAAACCTTGCTGGTTAAATAATTCAGCTCTTTGGCTATACATTCTCCTCCCTTCTTATTTCTCTGCATCTCCATGCCCCAGCTTGCTTCTCCTCTCATCTCTGAAACTGTTCTTCCCCCTCTCATTTGTTCTGAAATTGCTGCTGCCTCATGGTAGGCACTCCTGGGTATACACAGTAGGACCAAAATAAGCCTGACATGAATGGTTTTGCCTGGGTCATTAACTGAGGTCCAGGACTGACTACCCAAAAAGAACTACCTAACCATGTAGTCCTCTGCCTGTCTTAATACATGAAGGTAAGACTAGGCAATCAGTTATTTGTTGAGCTAATGAATGAACAAATGATTGCTTATCCAAGCAAATAGCATATCATATCATTTTCTGTTAAAGTGAAAATACAGCCCTAGGAGAATTAGGAAGGAGCTTCGCCGGTCACAGATATCTTATTACCAATTAATTTAAGGATACGGCTCCTTCCTAATGGAACTAGTCATGATAAAAAATGGGAGTTTGTAATAATATTGAAGAGGAAGAGGAGGTAATTTTGGAACCTGGGATATTCTGTATGGGGAAATATGGGGAGTGGAGATGGGGGTTGGGAAATCTGAACAGTCAGAGGCAACCTAGAGACACCACCGGTACCTAAAGACAGGTGTTAGGAGGCACCAGAAGTTGGGAATGGCACACAAAAATGAAATACAGCAACAAAATTGAACATGAATACTATTATTTAATATAGGTTTAGGTAGCTATTGTCATAACACCAATTCATATGTGCTGAATTGGGAAATCTTGGATTGAGCAGTCAATAAATAATAACTAAAGACAATAGTGAATGTAGGACCATCACCATTTCACTATTTTACTTCTCAAAACAAAACAAACAGGAAAAAAATGCTATCCCATAAGACAGACTGGGCTTGACACTTGGTTGCTCTGACAACGAAGGCCCAAAGAAAAAGTTCCTGTTTTACAGGTGTCAAAGTACTCACTGCTTCTTTAAAACTGGCTCACTTAAATATATCTGCCATATCCCTTTTGGATGTCATTTGTACAATTCACTTTTCCTTTGGTTTCTGGTTTTGCAAATTGTTAGTTCCTGCAGATAATGACAAGTAGAGGGATTAAAGGAAGTGCAGGATAATGAACAAAAAGCATCACATAAATCAGGCACACAGTGATGTTTACTTAAGGCAGATAGGTTGGAGCATTGACTGTTGCTGTTTTCCATTCTAGTCCTAGAGCATTGTGAGAATAAAGTGTCTTTCTTTCTTTCTTTTTTTTTTTTTTAAAGAGGGAGTTTCACTTTTGTTGCCCAGGCTGGAGTGCAGCTGTGCGATCTCCGCTTACTGCAGCCACCGTCTCCCAGGTTCAAGCGATTCTCCTGCTTCAGCCTCCTGAGGAGCTGGGGTTACAGGCGTGCTGTCACCACGCCCGGCTAATTTTTGTATTTTTAGTAGAGACAGGATTTTGCCATGTTAGTCAGGCTGGTCTCGAACACCTGAGTTCAAGTGATCCACACACCTTGGTCTCCCAAAGTGCTGAGATTACAGGCATGAGCCACTGCGCCTGGCTGAGAAATCACAAAGTATCTTTCTAAGTGCACTAATGCTACTTGGGGAAAACATAAATAATTACAGGTGGATCCTAGATAAGGAGACATTCCTTGTTACTTTCAAAAAAATTCCATAATCTTTGGAGATTCCAAAGAGATTTTCCATCCCTCCCGAATCATATGGAATGCAAAAGGCAGGTATACATGAGAATCCGTGTACACACTGAATCAGAAGGAAAGACTATGGCAAAAATAGTGAGCCACATTAGGGACTTAACAGAACTCTGGGCTAAAATCCTATTTCTGCCTACAGTTACCTTGAAAGGAATCCTTTGCTGCCCTTTATGTAAATGCAAGTGATTTAAAAACATAGTTAGATCTGTATAGTGCTATAGAATTTACAAAGTACTTGGGCATTCATTATCTCCTTGGATTTTTGTAATTTTTTTGTATCTCCAGTTCCAAAATGAGAAAAGTGGTGACCAGAGGACTTGTGTAGCCAGTACAAAAACATATGGTAACTGGTTTCAAAGCTAGGACTCCAACAAGGTTTTGTTTTTATTTTTGAGACAGGGTCTCACTCTGTCACCCAGGCTAGAGTGCAGTGGCACCATCTTGGCTCACTGCAGCCTTGACCTACTGGGCACAAGTGATCCTCCCACCTCAGCCTTCTGAGTAGCTGGGACCACAGGTGCACACCACCACACTCAGCTAAATTTTGTATTTTTTGTAGAGATGGAGTTTCACCATGTTGCTCAGGAGTCTGGTCTCAAACTCCTGGGCTCAAGCAATCCATCTGCTTCAGCCTCTCAAAGTGCTGGGATTACAAGTGTGAGCCACAGTGCCTGGCCCTAACCAGCCCAATATACTCTTAAACCAGCAATGTTTTCTTATTTTCAAAACTGAACTAATTATATCCTGGACAAGAATTAATACTTTAAAGACATTCTAAAAATACAAATAGCTTTAAAAATAACAAAGTGATTCTTGCATTCTTATCCTATCTTTCTATCTAAGAGCTCAAGTGTCAAATGATATCTTCCTCTCTATTGGTATCCCAAAATAGTAAACTATGAAAAAAACTGGGAACAAATTGCAAACCCGCTAATATCTCAAAGCTTTCATGAGTAAAAAGATGTTAGGATTAAGGAGAGAAGCTACAGAGAAAAAGTGCTATCATAAAACATCACCTTAGCTGTGTCTTAATAATCACACAAAGACAACTAGCATCAGCCGTATATGTGTCCTCAAACATCTGTGTTCTCAACCCTTGCTTTCTTGCCTTGTAGCAAACTTTGCTAATTTCACAGTACTGTACAATACTTCTTGGTATTATGTGAAGTACTCTATTTAGACATGTTGACTTCACTAATTAGTCTATAAATACTTGACTTTTAGCCACTGCTTTGGTAAGTGAGATAATTGCTGAGGAAAGGCCAAAGCATTTATGGTCAATCAGATGAGAAAAAGGGGAATATGGTCTTTGAGCTGAGTAAAATGTAAAACATTATGTGGCAAGGCAGAAGCTATTAGCAGGATCAATATCTCTCCTAGTACCTTAATAAATCATTACATCAAAGCCCTGACAGAGGATGGAGAAAACCTCAGTCTACCTACATGGAAGCTTCCAAATTGGAAAATAAAATTCCATTTAAATTACAAAGACCCAATTCATGTACAATGGAAACGACAAGCTACAAAACTAGTCTCCAAATCCTGGATGTGCTAAGAGTTTTGAATCATTAGTGAAGGGAGAAAAGCAGAAAGACAAAGAACACTGCTACTCTCTGGGTTGCACATTCATAATTCACGAGTGGTAAATATGTACGAATCTGCTCCACTGCAGCTAGGGATAACATACTGCTTTTTAGAGATAGCACAGAGCAGAGAAATCAAAGTAGAGGAAAGTTTGGCCGTTATAACTTACCTCCTCCCACATTTAACAGTTCTCAATCTTCTCAAATCTCCCCTTACTTAAATTGCTCTCCTTTGGGGATGGCTTCCTAAAATGAAAAGAACTTTGATACCAATGAATGTTCAATGTATAGCAAAAAGCATCCCATGGTGAGCTCTCACTGTAACATGGGGCGTAAATAATTGTATTTTTTCTAAATCTTTAATCGCTCCCATTCTCTTTGATGCTTCCAGGAAAACAAGCAAGCAATTAAAAGAAGTTACTAGGCTAACTTGCCCAGTTTTTTTTTTTTTTAACTCTAGAACTAATTATTTCTCTTTTCTAATATGTAGTAAAAGACAAAAGAAACATTTTGCAGAGATTAATATTATAGAACATTAGGCTTTCCCTTAAGGATACTGTATTTCCTCACTTATAGAGATGATAGTGAATATAGACACTATTTTGACTCCACCACAGCTTTTGCTTTGTAGTCATACTGTTTAATTAAAAATGTTTTTTTTTTCTTACAAGCTCAAATTACTCCACTGTAGATCTCTCAAACCTCATAGTAAGTTGAAGCTGAGAACTAAGAGGTCACATCAGGAAATGTATTTAGATAGGTCATAACTGGCAAATCAGCAACAAAAGAAAGCAGGGCTTCCCAACATCTTGAAACATTCATTCATGATTAATTATTTCTTTCATTCCACAATTATCTATTAGACACTTGAGTATCATGCTTGGGCTTGATGATAATTATATCAGAGAAAGTTCCCAGAAGGTTCTATTCTCAAAAAAAAAAAAAAAAAAAAAAAAAGTCTGACCATCTAAGTGGGTACATAAGTCACCCAATATTAAAATGTTAGATAACATTAGAAGATGTAAATTATATAAAAGTTGATTGTCACAAGTGCCATATATGGTTATATGCCAAAGAAGGGCTACAGTAAACTTTTATAAAGAAACCTCTATTGGCAGGGGTTACCAGGGAAGGGACTAGGGGAGAGGGTAAAAGACCTGAGCTATATAGAATTTGAATAAGTGAAAAAGAAAAGGACACATACCTCAATCAGTAGAAAAAGCCTGGGCAAGCCAGTGCAAGCACACAGTGCAGTGTGAAGCAGGAGACAGTTCACAGTGCAGATCAGTGGTAGGTCAGGATATTAAAGTCCAACCCCAACACCCAGGAAAGACAGTGGCTGGACTGCATATCTTAAGGTAGGAAAGTTTTTACTTCAGATGGGAGAAAAATAGAGAGGAGAATTCTGATACCATGTCCAAGTCCAAGACCATTTGGGGAGTCAAAATTGTATAGAAAGAAATATCTTCTCTAGAAGAAGCAGATTTCATGTATGGCCAGAAGGTGGTAGGGATTTCCATAAAGCGGTCTGAGGCTATCAGGAAGCCTGTTTCTTATAGAAAAGGGGTTTCAGAAGACCCAGGGACAAAACACAATTTCAGGAAAGGGGCACTGGGAGGATGGTTCTTTTAGCAGAAACTTCCTGACAGGAACAGGGATGAGTGCCTAAGGGAGGAGCTCCTGCCTGGGAGAGGCAAGAAAGCCAGAAATGAGAAGCAGGGTGGCTCTGACTGATCTTCCTGTTCTAAAGGGAACCTAGTGTCTTGCTGGCTCAGGAGCCTCATTCTGGGCTAGAAATAGCACCCCACTCTCACCTCACCAGCCAGCTTCCGACTGGATAAGAAGTTGAGCTGAAAACAGGAGATTCATTTTGTGTGGTGCATACCCATAGTTCCAGCTACTCAGGAGGCTGAGGCAGGAGGATCATTTGAGCCCAGGCATTCGAGGTTGCAGTGAGCTATGATCATGCCACTGCACTTCAGACTGGGTGACACAGTGAGATCTTGTCTCTAACAGAAGTTTTAAATTTTAAAAAAATTCATTTTGTGGTTATAAGTACAAAAAACCCCCAATAACGATGAGAAAAAAGATACAGGAAGATTTGTTGGTTAGGAGATCACAGCTGATAGGGTGTGTACTACTTACTACAACTGCTATTCTCCCACACTCACACTATGAACTGTCTTAAGAAGTTTAAGCAAATCTAGGCCCAGTTTCCCACTGAGGGAAATCACAAGAAGACTTAGAGGGGTCCCATCCATGAGAGCTGTACCATGAGTACATGCTACTTGGAAGGCTGCTTCTGTGGTCATTCTGAGAGCTGGGAAACCAACCTGGTGCTGAGCTGTCAAGAAGGCAGCATCTGCTGATTCTGGTACCACTGGGAAGAACAGGACACATCTTTACTAGGGAACCGGCTGCTAGTCAATAGCTGCCCCTTCTGCTCCCCAGTAAGCACCTTTCTGATTACCGTCAGTTTTTCAGCAGAAAGCCATCAGCTGTTGTGTTGATGATGGGGCTTCACTGGTTGGAAGAATTTTGCAATTCTTCCAAAATAGTTCAGTCTCCAGTCTGAACTATTCCTCTGGGTGTCCTTATTCAAGCAGCATTTAATTTGAAAACAATTAGCTGGTTGTTCACTTCCTTAAGGCAAAGCAAGACTGGATGGGCTATGGGGTTGGACTAAGATTCCAGCAAAACACTCTGAAGGAGCCAGGATGTTTCTAGGATAGGTCTGGTTTGTGTTGGCTTCAGGAAAAGTCTAGCATTTCTAACCCTGATCACTGTGAATTAGTCACTATTTCCCTTAGTTGCTCTGGCAGGCTTTCATTTATTTTTGCCTGGGTGACAAGGAGACACTTCTACATTTCAACATTAAACAGACTGGAAGATTCATTTGTTTTCTTCTTTTTTTCACTCTTCCAGGTAAAGGGAAAATTGATCCTTATGGTAAATTATAGATGAGAAATCAATGAAAGTTACAGAGACTAAAGAGAAGTAGAGTTTTATAAAAAGCAACTGGATTTGTTTTATAAAGTAGCAGATTTCCTTTTACAGGCTGGCCAACATGATCTTTGGGATTGAAATATCTTTCTGATAAGAGTATGTCTTTTCTGTCACTGAATCCTCTACTTATATCCCCTGCCACACTTCGCCCTGTTAATGAGGACAAAACAGCATGAGGAAAGTTTTCTGTTTTCCTCAGTCTCCCAATTCCTCACCTCTCTTCTCTGCAAACCACTCGGCTTCCACAACAAAAAGGATGACACAAACAGAGTAAAAATATGTTACTAGAGACTTTCTCAGTTCATGGCAGTATTCAATCAGCTAAATCTGGCAAACTCACACACATCTGGCCTGCTGGCAAGTCTGACTAGAATTCAGCTGTGCCTGTACAAGGAAGCAGGGGAACAGCATTTAGAGTGAGACAGCCCTATGGCCTGCTGAATCCTCAAATATGCAAGGGGCTTATTCACAAAATGCTTCACAAAAAATGGCTCCTCCGAACACATGCATACTTATTTGATGTTTTTATACTTTTTTTCTTTTCAGTGCTAAGCCATCTTCTTTAGTTAGAACTATTTTTATCTTTTGTCACTTTATAAACTGCACTGGAATTCAGTATTCCATGTACAACCTTACTTTTCTGTATGACATGGAAAACAATATGGGAATCAGAGGGACTTAAAACTAAGTCCATGGACCCGAATTCCCAAATTGCAGATTTAGGCCTTACTGTCTCTCAGGCAGATTAGACGACTTCTGAAAAGAAGTACTTATTTAAATATGCTTATTTTATTGTTATTGAGGTATGCATAAATTATCCCAAGTTATAGCTATTCAAAACTGTGAACAACAGAACAAGACCCAAAACTGCAGAGAATATATCAACTCAGTTGCAAAAGATAAGACAGTAGGAAATGTGACATACAGAACAATATTGGGAGTTGGCATCATGAAGAAGGTTAGCAAGATGTGTTTATAATACAACTTTCATTCCAACAGAAATTATAACATGCTAAGAGCATGGACCTCAAGGAAAAAATATCTATTTTGGGGGGCTAAGTAACTTTTGGAAAAGACTAAAACACAAACTCCTTTAGTAAAACGCAATATACTCTAGGGCTTTTCTTTAAAAGTAAGGTATGATTAAACTAAAACTTTCAAGTAGTTCAGTAAACTAAGCAAGAGCTGTTGGCTTCCCTCCAACCATAGTCCCACTTGCTAGAGATAATAACCATAAAAGTTTCATGTGCAGCTCACACATATACAAGCATATAAATCTGCATATTTACACGTGTGTATTTGCTGGTACAGGCCTAAAATATGGAAACATTTGCTATTTTATTAAAAAGTGCTCATACCATATATAATATTCATGCAACATTGATCTGTATCATTGACATAGATGGGTTTGTTCTTTTTAATGGCTATTTTATGTACTATTGAACAGGTATGCTATAATACCTATATTCCTATTGGTATGCTTTTAGGTTACTTCTGAGTTTTAACAATTAAAAAATATGCAATATGCCTTCTTACAATTATAACTTTCTAACTTGTATAGATAGAACTAAAACTTCTCCAAAAATTATTATTCCAAGCTACTCTCCTTCCAAAAGAGTAACAATTTCTCACCACCACTAGATAGTATCAACTGTTTAAATTGTGTCCAATGGACAATTGAAAAATACTCTCTTATTTTAATTTTTGCCATCATTAGTGAGGCCATCTTTGTTTGGCTGTTATATTTTTCTTTGAATAGCCCATTCATATTCTCTATTTGTTTTCTTCTACTGAGTTGTTACTTTTTACTAATTGAGTCCCTTGTTTCACAGAGAAATTAGCCCATCATCTGTCATATGTATTGCAAATACAATTCCTAATTTTTCATTTGTCTATTGGCTTTGGTTTTGTTTTGGAATGAGGAAACAGTCTTCTAGAAAATAAGACATATTAAATAATATATCGGTAATTGTAAAGCACAGATTTTATGGTTCCAGCCGTCACGTGCTTTGTTCAGGTATTATGCTTATCTTAGGTAACAAGGTCACCAGGATTAATTAGTGAAAATCCTGCTGAGTTTCAGATCGTCTCAGTGGCCCTCTATAAAGTGTTCCCACTCATCTGGCAGCCTCCTTTCTTAATCTCAGTTGGAAACTCAACCACAAAGTGGTTGCTCCTTGTATCTAGAAGTCATTTAAAAGACAGTAATCAAAATTTCTGTTCTCTTTTATTTGTTCCTTTGCTTCCCTATCAATAATTCTGGGAGGAGTGGGAGAGAGAACAGCGCATAATCAAAAGGCATACCTAGCAAATTATTATTTTATTGATAAAATAATTCAGCAAATTCTCAATATTCCTGCTTCACAGTGATTACCCTAGATTTTATATTTTAGGGTTTTGCACCTACCTCTTATCATTACCACTAACTAGAGTGTAGTCTGCGTAGGGCACCGATTAGACTCAGCCCTGGTATGGCAGGCAAAGAATGCCAAGGCAAAAGCACAGCCGACAAAGCTCCCTGTACTTGTGCAGATAGAGAGGCAGAGTATACCCCGGAGCTGAGCTGCAAGGTACAAATCCTGACCCTCCTACTTGGTAACTGTATTACTAAGAGTCAGTTAATCTCTCAGGGCCTCAGACTCCTAATACATATGATGCATATAGGAACAGTGCCATCAGAATAAGAAGAGCAGCTACATCACAGGACTGCTATAGGGTGAATGGAGTTATGATGTAAAGTAGTGCCTGGCATACACATAACATATTTTAAGTAAATGTGGCATATCAATATAGTAATTATATATAGCGCAATAGAAAAGTTAGAGTGTGATGAAATCCAATAGGCTTTACAAAAATCAAGTAAGTATTAGTACTATGTAACCACAGAAAAGGGAGGCCCAAAGGAACAGTCAAGAAATGCAGTGAGGGCCAGGCACAGTGGCTCATGCCTGTAATTCCAGCACTTTGAGAGGCCGAGGCGTGTGGGCCCAGGAGTTCAAGACCAGCTTGGGCTACATGGTGAAATCCCGTCTCTATAAAAATACAAAAATTAGCCAGGCGTGATGGTGTGCATCTATAGTACCAGGTACTTGGGACATTGAAGTGAAAGGATCACTAGCTGAGGCTGCAGTAAGCCATAATAACACCGCTGCACTCCATCCTGGACAACAGAATGAGACCCTGTCAAAAAAAAAGGAAGGAAGGAAGGAAGAGAGAGAGGGAGGGAAGGAAGGATGGAAGGAGGGAAATGCAGCAAGGAGAAGAGATGGGGAGCAACATGGCCAGATGGAAGCCTCCACCACTCATCTTTCTCATAGGAACACTATATCTTGAGTAGAAAGATGAAAAAATGAACCAATGCAAAATGATAGCTATAACAACTTTTCAAGATATAGACAGTACAATAAGATATAAATAGAAACAATAAAAAGTTAAAAAGTTGGGGAATGAAGTTTAAAGTGTAGAGTTTTTTAATACTCTTCTCTTTATTAGTTTGCTTATGCAATTAGTGTAAGTTGTCATCAATTTAAAATAATGGGTTATATTTGCAAGCCACATGGTAACCTCAAATCAAAAAAATACGATACATAAAAATTAAAAAGCAAGAAATCAAAACATACCACCAGAAAAAATCACCTTCATTAAAAGGAAGACAGGAAAGAAGGAAGAGAAGACCACAGAACAACCAGAAAACAAATAACAAAATGGCAGCAGTAAGTCCTTACTTACCAATAATAACACTGAATGTAAATGAACTAACCTCTACAATTAAAAGGCACAGAGTGGCTGAACAGATAAAACAAAACTAAACTAAACAAAAAACAAGCCCCAATGATCCGCTGCCTACAAGAAACATGCTCCAACTATAAAGACACACATGGATTGAAAATAAAGAACTGGAAAAGATAATCCATGCCCATGGAATCCACAAAAAGAACAGGAGTGGCTATGCTGGTATCAGACAAAACAGATTTCAAGACAAAAACTATAAATGGAGACAAAGAACTTCATTATATAATAATCTATGGGTCAATTCAGCAAGAGGATATAACAAGTTTAAATATAACAGTGGAGCACGCAGATATAGAAAGCAAATGTTACTAGAGCTAAAGAGAGAGACAGACCACAATACAATAATCACTGGAGACTTCAACACCCCACTTTCAGCATTAGACAGATCATCCAGACAGAAAATCAACAAAGAAACATCAGATTTAATCTGCACTATAGACTAAATGGACGTCATAGATAATTTCAGAACGTTTTGTCCAATGGCTGCAAAAGATACTCTCTTCTCCTCAGCACATGGATCATTCTCAAAGACAGACCATATGGTAAGCCACAAAACAAGTCTGGAAATTTAAAAAAAATAAAATAAAATCACATCAAGTATCTTATCTGACCACAGTGGAACAAAACTAGAAACCAACAACAAGAGGAATTTTGAAAGTATACAAACACATGGAAATTAAATGATATGCTTCTGAATAACTAGTGGGTCAATGAAAAGACTAAGAAGGAAATTGAAAAATTTCTTGAAACAAATGATAATAGAAACACAACATTCCAAAACCTATGGGGTACAGAGAAAGCAGTTAGAAAAGGGAAGTTTATAGCTACATTATAAAAGAAGAAAAACTTCAAAGAAACAACCTAGCAATGCATCTTAGTTAACTAGAAAAGGAAGAGCAAACCTAACACAAAATTAGTAGAAGAGAATAAATAATAGAGACCAGAGCAGAAGTAAATGAAATTAAAATGAAGACAATACAAATGACTGATGAAATGAAAAGTTGGTTTTTTGAAAAGTTAAACAAAATTGACAAACCTTTACCTAGATTAATTGAGAAAAACAGGTAAAGACACAGATAAATAAAATCAGATGAAAAAGGAGGCAAAGGACTGTTAGAGGCTACTATGAGCCACTATATGCCAATAAATTGGGAAACTTAAAAGAAATGGATAAAGACATATACAGTCTACCAATATTGAACCATGAAGAAATCCAAAACCTTAAAAGACAAACAACAAGTAATGAGATTGGAGCCATAATAAAAGGTCTGGCAGTAAAGAAAAGCCCAGGACCTGAGGGCTTCACCGCTGAATTCTCCCAAACATTTAAAGAAGAATACCACTTCTATTTAAATTATTCTGGAAAAAAAAAGGAGGAAGGAATACTTCCAAACTCATTCTACAATGCCAGTATTACCCTGATACCAAAACCAGACAAAGACTCATTAAAAAATAAAATAAAAAACTACAGACCAATATCGCTGATGAATATTGATGCAAAAACCCTTAACAAAATGCCAGCAAAATGAATTCAGAAGTGAAGATCTCTACAATGAAAACTATAAAACATTAATGAAAGAAATTGAAGAGTTCTCAAAAAATGAAAAGATATTCCATGTTCATGGATTAGAAGAATTAATACTGTTAAAATATCCATACTACGCAAAGCATTCTACAGAGTCAATACAATTCCTTTCAAAATGCCAATTAATTCTTCACAGAAATAGAAAAAAAAATCCTAAAATTTGTATGTATCAAAATATCTCATGTATATACACTATGTACATACAAAAATTCAAAATAAAAACATTATAATAAACAGAAAAGAAAAAAGAAATGCAACGAGGAATAGACGGAATTTGAGGAGGAGCCCTAAAATAAACAAAATCAAGTATTGTGTGTATTCTAAAAGAGGAGAAGAGCCTTACAAAAACACTGTTACCTCAGGGACAATGGATAAACTAGTGGGAGTGCAGTGAAAGGCTGTGACTGGATAGTAGGAGGGGATTACTTTAAAAATGCAGATTGCCAACATCTCAAACTCTGTTTATTTAAATGAAAATGTTTACTTACTCTTTGCTCTCAATTAATAAACTGAATCAGCTATTATCAGAGTAGTATTTCAAATGTTAATCTTTAGAGCAAATAATTTTAAAAAAGAAACACCTTTCCCACAGAAATACTGATGTCCAGGATGGAGGACTTTCCAGGCTGGTCCGTGCAGCCCCTGACTACAAATGCAAAGGCAGAGTAATGATATTATACTATCATCAGTCCCATTCATTCCTTCACTCAATAAGCATCTGCTGAATGCCTACCACCAGTCCATCACTCTCTTAAAAAAGAAGTGGTAGTGGTGAACAAAGAGAAACAAGGTCTCTACTCTCGTGAGGCTTCTATTTTAGAGTGGGGAAGGGGAGAAGCAATGGATACAGAGCATAAAAATAAACAGATGAGTAAGATTAAGATTACTTGAGACAGTGGAAAGTGCAATAAAGCAAATCAAAGCAGGTGCTGTCATGGGGTGGAAGGCCCCTCTGAGGAAGTGACATCTGAGTTGACAGCTGAGTGATGAAACAGAAGATAAGTGCCAGGAAGTCCCTGGCAGAGGGAACAGCAAGAACAAAGACATTATGGCTGGAAAGAGCTTGATGTGTTCACAGAACAAAAGCAAGGGCAGTGAGGCTGGAGTCAAGTGCCAGGGTCCTAAGCAAAAAGTAATTGTGAATTCCAACTTTGAACGTCAAGCATACATCTCTCCCTTCGTTCTGCTGACTGCCAGAGCTTTAGCAGCTCCTCAGCTCTGGACACAAAATGCATGGTGTTGAGCTCCTCAGAAGCTCCCATGGCCTGGGGCTCTCTCTCATGGATCCAGGAGGAAGCCTTGGGATCAAGAGCCTGATGTGAGGAAAGGGAAAGGACTAGGGGAGGAAAGGATGACCAGGGTGGTCACAGCTCCAGCACCCACAAAGACGCTCTTTAGAAAGTAGGGGATTTCAATCCATTTGGCAGAATTTCAGTTAAGTTTAGTTAATTTTTTAGATGAGGGAAGATTCTTGCCTTTTGTTTCCTTAGTTTGTCTGTGAGCTTCCAAATTAGCAGTTGGGACAAAATCAGGAACAGCAGGAAATCCAAGGGTGAGCTATGTATAAATCAAGACTAGCAACTAGGACAGTTGCTAGTGCATCACTAGCCTTTTAAGATTTATGTTAAAAAACAAGCAAGCAAAACCCCACCATGCCATCCTAGTAAACATCCCTTAGGATCATTCTGAAAAACAAAACAGATCCACTGATGGATAGAAAATGAATCTCACTGATTATGGCAGTTTTTAACAAGATTTTTCTATTTGTTTGGCCTAATTTTTAAATTCTTGATCCTCGTAATCACCATGTGGGTTGCCGTAGCAAAATAACTTGTGACTGATGATAATTAAGAAAAGGAAATTTAAGAAATGCATGTTTTCCTGAGCCAAGTTTCAACTAACTGTTTTTGCTACTAAAATTATGCTTTCTTATACAAATGTTGAATATAAGTAAGTTGCTCTGGGGATGTTAGTGTTTACATTTTTTCCCATTTGTTATTTATTAGCATGAATTAATATGCCAGTTTGTATCTGACACAAGATTTTTTTTTATTCTTGCAGTAATAAGACTACATTTCTCTATGTGGTCATATTGCTTTCTTGAAAAGGATGATTATCTCACAGTCAATGAACTTGGTGACAAATTATAGGTATTTTGATATTGCAGGTATAGTAATTTTAATGCAACTCATCAATGCATAGATCAATGAATTTTATATTTATTATATGATATATATTCTACTGTACTAGTATTTCTAAGGAAGATGAACACCCAGGGCAAATAAATATATTTTATTTCTGAGTTTGGAATATACAAATTGTTATTTTCAGTGGCAATAGCATATCTATCTTCTGTTGGAATGTTATTTTAAAAAATACTTCTATCTGCAGCAATACAGAAGGAACGCTGGTTATTTGGGAGATAATAATTTCTGAAAAAAATAGAGCAAAGACTAAAAGCTAAGAACTTTGAGTTATTTGTACTAAATGTTATCTAGTATCATTTGAGAGATGAATAATTGTAAGATATTGTCTCCACTCTCAGAGGAGAAAGTATGGATTTTTGAAAAATTTAATAATTTACTGAATTATATTCTAAATAAGTTTAAATGTTCACACATGTGAAAATGCTTTGTGAATTAAAAGCTACCACAAAATTTAAGGGCATGCCATTATTATTTTTGGAGTTAGTTTATCATGGCAATTCTTATAGCTAAAGCCCCATCAATTCTTCTTTTTTCAGTGACCAGGTCCAGATCATCAAAATAAGAATGAGCAGAACAATGAGCCCTCCCAGAGGAAGAGACAGCCAACAGAAAATGTTATTCCATCCAAGAAATCAATTTGTTTATTCATAATTTGAACAAAGTATTTCCATGCCAATTCCTGATTGGTCTCTCCAAGGTCTTTTTGTTTTTTAACTCACCATAACTGATGGAGGAAAATATATATACAACTAAAACCTGATAGCATAATTAGTGGGCTGGAAGTTGAGGTAAAAACCACATAACTAAATCCTTAACAGGAAGGTCAATATCAAGACATATTCATTATACTTTGAATGGTTATCAAAATACATGTGTTAGTGCAAATCAGTACCATGTGCCTTTTCCCTGTCAGTATTTGTTTTTTATCTAATTTATCTATATTATTATTTTTAAAATGTGATCTTCAGCCCAGTGAGTTCTATCACTCTCCCCTTTATCTAGTCCTCTTACAATAATTTTCAATGTTTAATATGCTTTAAAATGGGACAAATCATATCCAGGAAATAAACTGCTTACCAAGAGGCACTTTGTTAAAAAAAAAAAAAATTAACTGCCTGAAATGATTAACTTAACTGTAAAAGTTCATTTCATCCCTGTCTACATGTGGCTTGATAATTAATTAATTAATTAATCTTATATTTATGAAAAATAGGGGAAAGAGAATCATAAATGTTCATAATTTAGAGGAAAGGAACCGAGACACAGAGAGATGAGTACCTTGTAGATGAGGGATCAGTGCTTAATCTACATGTCTACTCTGTTCCCACAGTCTGCAAGGAAGAGAAACAGAATTTATAAAGTAGATTTGTAAATCCTGATAACATGAGTCAGGATATGATTGTATAACTTCAAATATCTTTGCATTTAACAAGCTAGAAACCCAGAGCTTGATATTTATTGAATTGCATACATGCCTTTTCCTGGTTTCTTGCTTACAGTAAATTTTGTGGCAGGATATTTAGATTTGTGCATTCTAGCCAGACTGCTCTCTAATGAGACTACAGCTTGTTTGGGTTTTAAAGCTTTATGACATTTATAGATGTTTACTTTGCATCTTTAAAAAACACAGAAATGCTCCCATACTATAAAAATACTGATCTCTAAACTTTCAAAGCATAATGCAAAAAATCCCTAGGTGACAAATCTTTCTTTGTGATAGAGTAATACTTTTTTCAATTCTTTGACAAGTGGCACTATTATTTATAAACTTGAGTTACATAGGATAGTATATAACTACAGCAACAATATTTTGATAAAAGGTGTCAGATAAATGCTTTGCCTGAAAAGGCTAATCCAGAAAACTTTTTTCCCCTTCGTCTTGCATGAAACCTCTTGAGCAGTCGACAGGCACAAGACACATTGCCCACAGAGAGTGGCACACACTGAGAACACACAGTATCTGACTTAAAATTCCAGCTTTTGCCAAAGAGGAGTTGTCTTCAGCGGCCATGTCAGGGTGCCCTGGGAAAAAAGACAGAGACTCCTCTGGTCTTTTCTGTCATTAAGTGTGAGAAAATAATACTTTAACCAACTAGTGTGGAGGTGATTACCTCCTCCAAGAAACATTTTGATAAACTGGCCCACTCCACTTGAGCTGCTAGGGGTGAGGCCAGATCACAAGCTGAGAGGAGGGAGAGTAATGCAAATAAGAAATAACCCAAAATGAGGCATCCCTAGCACAGTTACCAATTCCAGCTTCAGCCATTCTTTTATCTAGAGCGGGTCCTACAACTCCAGAGTTTTTTTTTTTTCTGGGTCTGCCAAAATTCAAGTTCCTACACTAATTTGTTGATTCGGGTCTATTAGTATAATTATTATTTTCATCCCCACATTTGAAACTCATTCTATGAGACTAAACAGAAGAAGGCAAATGGATTTCATTTCAAAAGCCAATTTTTATCTATTACTAGTGGCTGTCTTAGGGGTCTGATTTGAGCAGAATTCTGAGGCTGAGCATGGTGAGAAAGTACAGCCTAATGATTTCATGATGTCTGCTAGCTACGGGGATAGGGTCAGGTCCCCAGGGCTTGCAGCATGTGTAGGTAATCAAAAAAATGTTTGTTGAAACTTTGGTTTTATGCAAAATGGCTGAGGTCTCTTTGGAAAAGAAGCTTTAAAAACAAAGGTAATAGACAATCAATGGCTGTATACCCTTAGATAGAAATGCAGCCATCCACTCACTCACCTTTTATCTGAAATACTTCAATAGCCCTTCCTCACCTCTTTCCAAGCTACACTGATATAAAAATGATCTTTCTAAATTGGATCATGGTTGCTTTTTCCATCCCTGGTTCCTTATTCTCATAAGGCTCTCTTTGGAAGCATACCACACAAGCATATAAAAATCACCTAGGGCGGACAGACAGATAGGTAAATTAGACAGAGAGGTGAATGGATGGTTGGTAGGTAGGTAAGTAGAGATAGATAGATAGAACTAGGGCACTTTCATTAATCAATTTGCTGGTTATTCTCTGCATTCTGTTCCCTTGCATCAATATCTCAGACTCTTTGCTATGGCTCAGAGACCTGGGTTCTCTTCTTGAAACCTTTGACTTCATTGTAGCTCACAGATTAAGATAAAAGAGGCTCCCAGTGACACTCTCAGAAGAGGAAGGGACCCCTGGCATTACTGCATGAAGAGGCAGATTGAGACGACAACTCATCCTTTATTAAAATCTTCTCCTTAGAATATAAAGGGCAAGCTCCCTAGTGGTTTTAAAAAAAAAAAACTATCTTTCTCCATCTGGTCCCTGCTGTTTTGCTCAGCTTCATACAACCAATCATCATTCTCCAACGATGAGCCTTTTAAAGCTCCCTAACTACACCACGATGTTTCTAAAGTTCTACTTCTCTTCACGTGGTGTTTTTGCTTTTTTGTCTGCTTGACAAACTCTGATTTGGTTTTGAAAACCCAGTTCATAATCATCCCACATCACACCCTGAAAAAAGTTAATCATTCCCTTCTCTGGGTTAGCTCTGCACTGTTCCCATAAATATTTCTATAGTTGCACGAATCATGTGCTTTGTTAGTTTAAATTAATATCTATGAACTGGTTGAGAGCAGGAACTTTGTCTTAATTTTCTGTTTTCTTAGCACCCAGCACAGTTTAGGACACATTGAATATAACTGAGGATACCTTTGAGATTTTCCATTTGGGAGAAAAAGGGAATAGTGATAATATTATCCAAGAAAGGAAAATGAAAAACAGGAGCAGATTGCATTGTGAGATGCCATTTGTTTCATTTGGAGATAGTCACGTTTCAAAGTCCCAGTTAGATGTGCCACAGAAGAAATTAGAGGGTTTGGGAAATCTGGGCTTAGAGTTGGGAAAGGGGGTTGGAGCTGAAGATGGTCATCTGAGAGTCAGCAACACACAGGCAATAGTGGAAGCCGTAGATGCATATAGAAATGAAAAACTAGAAAAAGTGGCAAGAACCCTGTAGTTCACTAAAAGTTTGACCCCAAATTTAGGAGCCAATGAAGAACATGTGGATAGATGAAGACTGGAAAGAATGGTAAGGAAGAACCTAGAGGACCTCAGAGGCCAAGGACATTAAAATTTAAAATAAGAAGGGGTATCGATCATGTTATCATCTCATAATGGTTAAGTGGGATGAAAACTAAACAGATGAGATGAATTTTCTAATATGAAGAAAGGGGTGTGCAGGGCAAAGCATGACATCGAGAGCAATTTCAGTGGAGGCAAAAGCCCAGGATAGAACAAACTGCAGTCAGTCGGAGTGAATGAGTGCCTTTCAACCAGACTCATTACAGAAACTATGGCTTAAGCAGGAAGCCCTCAGTGGCCATCTGGGTGGGAAGTGGAGGGGAAGAGGGATGGAAAGGTGTGGTGAGAGGGAATTAGCTAATGGGCAAAGCAGGAAGGATTCTACTGTTTGCATGACAACATTTTACATATTGTATATTTTAGGCAAGATGTCCCTAGGCAAATGGTTCCATAATCCCTTTTGTTGATAAATGCCTATTCCCTCATTTCTCATGTTTCTATAAAGGGGAAAGAACATCAACTCCACCAGAAGATACAGTCTCTGGCTTCTCATTCACTTCTTCTTGGGAAGGAATAATTTATCTGATTTTTGAGTTTGGGAGAAGAAATTCAACTTGTCTAGCTCATTATCTTCCTCCCTTAAATTCATAAGAGGCACAGAATCTCCTATTCTGTTATGCTTTAAGCAGCCTGCCACAACAGAGGAGGATGACGGCTGTCTACCAATGCCTGTAACTGGGGGCTCAGTTTACATCGAAGGGAGTTGTATTAAGTCCATGTAGTCACAGATGCAAGTCACATTCTCCAATTCGGTCATGCTGATAATAAAGCTCATGGTATACACTCCATCTGTCTCACTCTCATGTTTGCTTCTCAACTAGATGTGAACTCAAGGTGGGAATCGGTGCTTAATTATTATTGCCTTAAAACCTTAAAATTAGGCTGGGTGCGGTGGCTCACGCCTGTAATCCCAGCACTTTGGGAGGCCGAGGTGGGCGGATCACCTGAGGTTGGGAGTTTGAGACCAGCCTGACCAACATGGAGAAACCCCACCTTTACTAAAAAAAAAAAAAAAAAATACAAAATTAGCCAGGCGTGCTAGCGCATGCCTGTAATCCCAGCTACTTGGGAGGCTGAGGCAGGAGAATCCCTTGAACCCTGGAGGCAGAGGTTGAAGTCAGTTGAGATCGTGCCAGTGCACTCCAGCCTGGGCAACAAGAATGAACTCTGTCTCAAAAAACAAACAAAAATCAAACCTTAAAATTACACTTCAAGGAGATTGTTTAAAAATAGAGAAATATAAGACCTCCAATTCCTCATCTGTGAGATGAAGGGGCTGAAGTGGATAATCTTTAAGTCCCTCCCAGCAGTCTCTACACGTTTGTTTGCTATTGTGTGCATGTATGTATCAGACAAGCGGGGGGTGGGGGGGGTGGGCAAGGAGTCAGACAAGCTTAGGTAAAAGGAAGGGAGGATTCAAAGCGAGAGCGGGCAGTCACCAGGGTAGTGAGCAGAAAGGTCTCCTAGGCTGAAGAAAAATTAAAAGATTAGAGGGCAACTTACTTATCAAGAACATTTTCTGAGACAAAAATGAAGGTTGCTATATATAAACAAAAAAATATATATATATACACACACGTATACATTATAATACATAGAGATAAACAAAAAGCAAAATACTGAATCAGGCTGGAAAAAAATTCTCCCCAATTCACCAGCCCTTCCATGCTCACATAAGCCCCTTCCCTCATTAGATTATAAGATTTTGTACCTTTGCACCTAAATTTTCCAAGATAAAAAATGAATAGGCCACAACATGCCTAAAAGCAAATGCTAGGAATTGTTTGGCTCAAATAACAAAACAGAGACCCTTAACTAAGCTGAGGACAGTGGAATATTATTTTGCTTTCTTGCCTGTTGGAAGCAGTAAGAAGATATTTCCAATTCCAACATTCCATAGACCAAGAAGCTTAGGTGAAGAGGGTTTCCACGCTCACAGCTCAATGAAAACAATGATGATCCAGGGGAGTCATGGCACGCATGTCTTCAACACTAATGGATTTCAGCTGATTCATCAGTGAACGTTTCTCAGACCAAAGTGGAGAAAGCAATTTTTGTCTTCTGTTAAACAGAAATCTCAGTCAGTCTTGCACTGAATTCTTTCACAGAAAATCTCTGCCCTTCTGCCTTTTGAGACACACAAGGTCTCCAGCGGGTGCTCCCCAGAGATGGAAGGAAGGTGTGTTCTGTGCAGTGCATCAATTGCTATGTGTTCCGTTGTGGCAACTGTGATTCGCAAGGGCATAGCTGAGCCACCACAGTTTTCAGCTGTAATCCTCCTGGAATCTATCCCTGCTGTTAGAGGGATAATTATCTGGTTATCCCTGAGGCCAGTTCTTGCCATTTTCACATAAAAATCACCTCTCGCATAAGAGATGGAATTTAAAATCATCTCCTCATACATATCATTGAGTCACTTCATTACCTCTGGGACATATATAAATTATGCATTCTTTGATTCTCTTTAAATTTTTAGAGGCTCATAGGGACAGTGAAGGATCTCATTGGTACTAAAAATATAAGGCATTCCAGAAAGAAACAATAACTTGTGTGATATTAACTGCTACTAGTGTTCCAAAGGCTCCCTGCTTGGTCAAGGAAATCACATAAAACATGGAAAACTAATAGCAGGCTTGCATGCTAATGACTGCCGGTGACAAGGACTCACTGAATGTCACTGCCTCACATCCTCATGCTATTCATTTTTCTTATCTCAGTGGCTTCTCCTTTCCCAGGACTGACTTACTTCTCTAAATTGGCACCCTTCTGAGTGTCTGCAACCAAGAAGGCACTCAAAAGTTAGAACCCACACGCCCTTATTCCCATTTATTTCTCCAATCCCATGCCTCAATCTTAAGAGAGTTATTTATCTGTACCGTGGAAATAGAGTTTTATGAATTCTCTGGAGCTTGTTTGATTTTACCTTTAGATGTGTCCAAGACTCACTATCATACATGCATTCATGTTAAAGAGAGGGCATGACATTAGCATGAATAAAATGCAATGGCTGTCACTGCAAGAATGAAGAAATGTGTGTGTTCTCATGCCCTGACATTAAGATTAATTCACAGATGTAAGCTGGTAACACAGCACAGTATAACACAACACTGGCAACACAGACATCCATGGAGGGCTACACGTTTCATTCCATAGTTCCCATTCAATATAAATATGGCTAACATTCCTTAAAGATTCAAATCCATAGTATATTGTTCACCTCCAAACTGGAAAAAAACCTAGTCCTGTCACAGAAGTGAATTCAGTTGCTTGATTTTTACAGCTGCTGATAAAAGTTTGAGGAGTTCCCAGACTTACAGGAAAAGTGAGATAAACTTCGGTATCCAGCATTAAAGGCTTCCCGAGGCAAAATACATTGTGCAATATTAATTTTTCAAGTTAAAAATTGGAGGTATTTGAAAACCACTGCTTCCCCAAACAGGAAGGAAAGCCACTGTTTGGGTAGTAAAATGTGCCAATTCTGTATAAAATGCCTTTAAGCCCTTGACCTAATGAGGTTAGTGACAGGGATATGGATGACTAGAACAGAAAATGAAACTCAGAAAGAATTTTGTTCATGAACTGCCATATTTCTCCTGTCATTTAACCAATTTTCCCTCTCAAAATTACAACATGGACTGCAAATCTTCAAGGCTAATGCTGCATATGACAGAGTAAGTGCTATTTAAAATGTAATAATATATCTGTCAATCTGATAGGAAAAAACAAAAGGCCACACGAAGGACTTTTCAGGTAGACATGGGTCCTAAAAGGTTATAAAGATGGCAATCAGGAAAGCAAGCCACCACACAGCTTTTCCCATCCGATTAGTAAAAGTGCAGTATTGTCAGCGAGTTCTGCAAATGAAAGAATCCTTTCAGCCTGAGCACTCAATGGCGTACACCCACTCTATTAAGTGACCTTCATTGTACAATACATTAATTTCTACTAAAATTAATGTTTTGGGTTAAAATCAATGCTTAGAGGACATTAATGGAAATGATTTAATATGTGTGTCATGTATACTGTTTCAAAAATTTTTAATCTTTGTAATTTGCTACAAACCAAAATTATATGAGAGGTGGAAGAACACTCAGAATTCTAAAACTCCCACGGCTGACTAAAACATACCACTTTTGTTTTCCACTTTCATCTCAGTCAGGGCATCTGTGCTATTTTAATCTGCCATGCCTGAATTATCAGTAAAGAGAAACCACTGGTTTCCTACAAACATTCTTTATCTTAGTAGGAGACTTTCCCTCTAGACTCGCTGTGTGGATATTTTCAAGGATTCACGGCAGAGACATTGGGTGTGTACGATTGAGGTTATTTAAGATTTTCCCACAATGACTGGCATCCATGTGGAGAGACACCAAATTTTATGCCTCTTTTTAACCAGTTCTGAGGCGGGGAAGGCGGAGAAGGAAAAGCAGTGTGCCTGGGGAGACGGCATGACAAGAGAGAACGCCACATTCTGCTTAGGAGCTTATTGCTTTAAAAGTTCACCTAAGATTGAATTTAAAATTTGTTTTAAGCACCTATAATGAAAGAACATTTTAGATCTTGGGAGAAAAGGTACAAGTGTCCAGCATGGAGTGAATCACTTGGCCCTTTAATATTTAACTTCACTGAAAAAGAAACCTCGTGAAGTCCTCTTAAAAGAACGCAGGGGACTGCACAGGACTTTCTCAATTGATGGTATAATGAAAACCATTAGGAAGTTTGACTCCATTTGACATCTTAAATCTCTGAGTCCTCCTTGCAAAAGGAAGCAAACAGTACCTGCCTCCCAAGTGAGAGTTGAGTGGAAAGTCGGCCAAAATGAGACAGTTTTCAGAAAACAAATTTCAGTTAAGTCTCAGGAAGCTACACCATTACTGCTTTCTCTATTCTCCGTGCCCTGCTCCTGACAGATGGGAAATACATCAACTACACTCTGGGCAGAGGTAAGTGACAGAAGATTTCAGTAGGTAGTGTTCAGGTCACACCTTCCTGAACAACTTGTTTTATTAAACGGTTCCTAAGAAGAACCTCTGCCTTCCTGTTGACCTTAAAATCTTCTCAAGAGGATTATAACACAAGATGCTTTTACATTGTGGTTATTAACAGCTACCATTTATCCCAGAGGCTCAAAACAATAGGATGAGGATTGTTACCAGAAGAATAAGACATAGATTCCTCGGTAATTTAGCAAATTTCCAGCTGTATTACTCCTTGCCCAATAAAATGCTTGGCTAGCCCTTTGGTATTTTACTCCAGGTTCCTCTTCTGTAAAGTCAACCAACACGAGTGGCCTGACAGTCATGATGCTGACAAGGGATGATGTTCACTTTGATTGTATTTTGGAGGTAAATGCCTGGGCAAAGAATATAAGAAACCACATCCTAGCAGTATGTTGTAATACATAAGTTTCTAAAAACTAAAAAACAACTAAAAGAATGCACATTCCATTGAAATGTACTGGCCCTTGTAGTCTAATGAGAAACGTAATAGAAGACAATGAAACAAAAAATATTTTCTTCAATTAATAACACAACTCAGGAAGAAACGTTAAGCATTAAGGAAAATGACTCATAAAAAGCAACCAGAGTTAATGGTTTAAGAAGTGCATATCTAACCCCATCACTTCCCTACTTAGATTGGCACCAAATCCTTAACACAGACTGTTGTAATAGGACAACAGAAGCTATTAAAGGGTTTCAAACTGGGAGGGGAGGGAAGCATGCAATCTGTCTTCCTACTTCTAAGACTCAATCCACTTGCCGCTATTTTCTGCTTTCTCTAGGAAAGCTTCCCATAGCTGACAAGGAAGTTAGATTCCCTATAGTATAATCCTGTAGGACTGTATACCTTTTCTTGACACTTATCACACTTAGAATTACTTTTTCAATGTCTTTCTCCTCAGACCTGTGATGAGCAATATGGCAGCCACATGTAGCTATTGAGCATTTAAAATGTGCCTAGTTCACATTAAGATGTGCTCTAGTGTAAAACACATGCCAGATTTGACAAACTTAGTACATACTGCTACAGAAAAAAAAAAATGTGGCCCTGCAGAACCTTGATTTTAGCCCATGAGACCAATTTTAGTCTTCTTAGCTTTAGTAACATAAGAGAATAAATTTAGGTTGTCTTAAGACACTAGTCTATCATAATTGTAACAGTAGCAATAGAAAAGTAATACATGTGGCTTCCAGAAAGATTAAATTACATATATAGATCACATAGTATTTCTATGGAACAGCACTAGGTTAGATTATAAACTCCATGAGGGCAGGAAAATGTCTGTTTTCTCCGCTGCTCCATGTTCTGCACCCAGCATGCTTCCTGACACATATAGTCAGTCCAAAATAGTGTGGATTAAACAAAGAAATTTAAAGAAGGTTTTACCCCCTTTATAATTCATAATTCAATCACTATTCCAATAAAAAATTATTAAGTGTTTACTATGAACCACACGTTGTGTAAGCCACTGAAGATACAAGTATAATAAGAAGTGGTTGCCAGAGAATGGGAGAGAAGGGAATAAGGATCAACTGCTTAATGGGTATGGATGTTCCTTTTAGAGTGATAAAAATATTTTTTTCTTTTTTTTTTTGAGACAGAGTCTCGCTCAGTCGCCCAGGCTGGAGTGCGATGGTGCGATGTCGGCTCACTGCAACCTCTGCCTCCTGGGTTCAAGTGATTCTCCTGCCTCAGTCTCCTGAGTAGCTGGGATTACAGGCATGCTCCACCACACCCGACTAATTTTTGTATTTTTAGGAGAGATGGAGTTTCGCCATGTTGGCCAGGCTGATCTTGAACTCCTGACCTCAGGTGATCCGCCCGCCTTAGTCTCCCAAAGTGCTAGGATTACAGGCATGAGCCACCATGCCCGGCCTCAATATTTTCAAACTAGATAGCAGGACCAGTGTCTGGAGAGGGCTGTCTCCACTTCCAAGATGGCACCTTATGGCTGTATTCCCCTAAGGGGAGGAACACTGTGTCCTCATGTGGCAGAAAAGACAAAAGGGCAAAAGAAAGAAAAGAGAAATTCCCTCCATCAAGCCATTCTATAACAGCACTAACCCATTCATGAGAATGAAGCCCTCACAACCCAAAATCCTCCCAAAGGGCCCCACTTCACAATACTGCTGCTCTGGGGACTCGGTTTCCAACACATGAATTTTGGAGGAGTCCTCCAGACCATAGCATTAACCATGCAAACTGTAGAAGGAGGAGTATTGCAGACAGAAAGCTCGTTTATAGCATCCCTAGATGGCTCTTCAAACTCTTGGCCTTCTCTATTAACTGACAACTTTCTGCTTCCTTGCCCCTATCCTGAATCTTTGAGTCATAGTCACCATAGTCTTCAGAGTAAAGCCTGAATCTTTGAAGTCATAGTCACCATAATTACCCAGAGTCACAGAGCCCAAGGAACAAAAAGCTGTTCAGAATGGGAAACTATATTAAAAAAAGGAGAATGGGATCCACTTTTCTGCTTACATTTGCCTCCTCTCTCTAGAATGTAAGCTCTGTTAGAGCATAGCTGGTATGGTCTTATTCACTGCTTTGTCTGCAACCACCCTTAGTAGAGTGCCAACCCTTAGTAGGTACCTTTGTAGAATGAATTAATGAACACAAAATCAAAATATTATTGCTTGACATAATTCCGCCTTTGATCTCCTCCCCCAATGATATATAAAACTTTATAACTGGAAAATCTGTTAATTTTGTTTCTACTCTAGAAGTCTTACTAGATTTAATAGGTATTACAGAGTTAATTAAGCACATGGGACCAGAAATCATATTCCTATATAGGAATTCTTGTTCCTTCATTTTGTTTTCCTTCTACTTGTGTGGCCTTGGGTAAACTACTTAACCTTCTTATGACTTAGTCTCATTATTAAAATCAAGTGATTAATATTAATATTAGCTATGTCATAGGGTTGCTTGAAGACTCAAAGTGTAAAGAATAGTGTCTGGGACCTACTAAGCACACATTAAATGTAAATTCCATAATGAGTTGAAGTCGTAAATAAGGAAGAATGATGGCTTAACAAAATGTAGGATTTTCTATCCTCTCAAAGAAACAGATGGTTTTAGGAGTAAGTTATCTGTACCCAGAGGTGTTCAAACAGAGATAATTATCCACTCGATAGAGATATTAGAAAGAAGATTTATGTATCAGAAATCCAATTACATTAGATAATTTTTAACATCTCCCTTTCTATGCTTGCAACGCTAAGCTCCCATTGTAAACTGAAGCTGAGAAGTACACAGTACACTTCCCAGATGCAAAGACAATAAGCATTTCAGTCTCCAATATCCAGCAGATGTATTCCTACTATTTTCACAAGGGATTCAGTGTCTTCTCTGTACTTGCAGAACTTGCTGTTTATCTTTCACTATCCATGTCTATGTTCTTGATCTCCCCATGAGACCACAAGGAATCGGGGTGGAGGAACCTGGGAAATGGAGCACAGGCATTCTGGGAGACAGAACACTGAGAGCTATGCTTGCTCAGAAGGCTCATGGTAAAGAAAATTGAGGGGAGGAATTGCAAAGACTTTGAGATCTTCAAATAAGTCAAAAACATAACAACAAAAACACTACAATTCTTAATTAGAAAGGAAAAATTTAAGTTTATCCAAATTCAAAGCAGCCCGTATTCTACTGTAAGTAGAGGAATATGACACTGGAAACCAACTGACATCTCCCAAAGTGGTCCTAGAGTAGGAAAGAATTCAAGGTGTTCTTCCAGATGCCCACCAATATAGCCAGCAAGGAGGGCAGGGGTAGGGTGATGAGGGCTGTGAAAAGGGGTACACCCACACGCAAGCAGCTAGTAATCACTCCTTTTTAAAAAAGAAGAGAGACCTGAAAAATCTAAATCCAGGTGCAGACTTGAGAATGAGAATGAGTCAGTGGGCTTCTATATGTACATCATCAGAACATTATCTGGGATATTCATGTCCTGAGCTCTACAAAAAATTCCAAAACACCTGCTATACCAGAAAAGATCAGTTAAATGACATTCTACATTAATATTTATGTTAACTGGGTTTTATCATATTCACATTGTCTAAAAATTAGCAATTTATGTGTGCAAAGTTAGTTGACCCTCAGCCATTTGGGTTTTTTTGGTAAACATTAGTGGACACTTTTGTTGCCAACAAGTAATGTTACATAGCATTCACAGACATAGTATGACTTAATTCTCACCAATTGTAAATTTGGAGCAGCTTCTCTCTGAGGTATTTTCAAGTGCCGACCAGAATAGCTGCACTAAGAACAGTTCTTGTATGCTCAGGTGAATACCTAAAATTACATACTTATTCTTCTTTCTACAGCAGTGAAAGCCATTTTCACCTCCCCTACAAAAGACTTTGATGTCAGTGCGTGTCAGCCTCAGTTAAGCTGTTGCAAATCCTATGTACACATTTGGGGCAGTTCTTTCAAATTCTGATGAGCTGGCCAAAAAATTGCTTCAAAATTGTTACAGTCTTTCCTCACTGTTTGCACGCAATTTTTGGTAAGCTCATTTTGAGTTCAAAGAACTTCAAAGTTTATTTTTATAGGTAAAGTTCCACCCTCTCTTAATAGAATTCTCATTTTGTACTGTATGTACAGAAATTTGCTTGAGTCTTTAGAAGTTTATTTTAGAACCTTGAGCAGTTTTAAATTTACACATGTTATTTAGTAAGTCATATTTAAATTCAAGAACTTGCCAATTTAATATAGCTTGTCCTTTAGGAGATTAATTGAAGCAGGTGGTAATAAGTTAGGACCTTGTGTTGAAATACGATAGAATAATTTATTTTAAGGCTATTGGAAGAGCTAGTTTATTTGCTATACCTTGTATTCTCTTATACTTAAACATAGAGCAAAATGGAGAGATACTCAGGTATCTCACCTAAGTTATTTTAGCACTACCTGATTCTTAATGGCTTCCTCTGGCATCAACATTTCATCAGTTTTATTCCATCCCCAGGGAGGAAAAGTCCATTTCTTACATACACAATTAAAAATCATTTTCTAAAAATCTTAAGTCTTAGCACAAGACACAGAATTATCATACAAGCCAGACAAAAAAGTTTTAAAAACATTTTCCAAACATCAGTCGTTATTGATTACGAATGATACTTTCCCTGCTCTCCTAGTGGGTATTTTTGATTGTCAAAATGAGCTGGAAGACACTGTTGGCCTTTACTGTGCAGAGGAGCCAGGGATGCAAAACCTCCTGTAATGCACGTAGCAGCCATGCACAATAAAGGACTGTGCCAACCAAAATGTCAACATGGGGATACAAGAGAAAAATACAGAAACCAATTAATAGCAGGAAATTATTTACCTCTTTCCATTTGTGATCAACCAAGTGGATAAAAAAAAGAAATTATACATAGTATCCAAATAAGCTAACTAAAATGGTAAATCATATATAGTATGATCTACATGCACGTATACATCATATCTGCACCCTGGAAACACAGAACACACCTTCTTTTCCAATATCTACAAAACAGGCACAAAATTTCACAATCTATTATGCCACAAATAAAACATCAATAAATTCCCCAAAAAAGAAAAGTATAGAAAACACTCTTGTATCATGATACAATAAAACTATCAATATCTAACAAAATTAGAAAAAATATGTCTTATCTTCTGAAAATTTTAAACTTCCCTCATAATTTGGAGGTCAAGGAAGGAAAAAATTAATAACATGCAGAAAATAACTTTTTAAAAAATTCCACAGGATAGCTAAAGTCATGCTGAAAGGAAAATTCATAGATTTAAACAGTTGATTAATAAACATGAAATAATAAAAACTAAATTAAACATTCCATTTAGGGAGTTAAAGGAAACAAAACTACAGAAAGCAGAAAAAGTAATAAATATACAGAAATATAAAGTGTCTTATTTATTTTCAATAAATAAATTGAGAAGCTGGTACCTAATTAGTTCACCAAATCAAGGGGGATAAGGAAGGAGGCTAAAACAATTACACAAAATAAAAATAATAAGAGCCAGATAATACCAACATAGAAGACATTTTCTTTCTTTTTCTTTTTTTTTGGAGACAGGGTCTCACTCTGTCACCCAGGCTGGAGTGCAGTGGCGCCATCATGGCTCACTGCACACTCAACCTCCCAGGCTCATGGGTTGCTCCCACCTCAGCCTCCTAAGTAGCTGGAACTATAGGCGCACACCACCACACTCAGCTAATTTTTAAATTTTCTTGGAAGAGATGGGGTCTTGCTATGTTGCCTAGGCTAAAGACATTTTTGAAAATTATAATTGATTCCTTTGCTCAACTCTGTGCAAATAATTTCAAAACATGGATGAAGGAGATAATTTTCTAGAAATTATTGTATGTCAACCTACTTCCAGAGGAGAGAGAAATATTACACTAATTATCACACAAATAAAGAAGATTGTTAGAGTTATCCCCCAAACTGGACACACATGCACAGACACACACACACACACACATACACACAGCCTAGACAGTATCATAGCACAACTTGCCAAACCTTTCAAATAACAAAAAATTCCAATGCCATTTAAACTCCTTCAAAGCATAAGGGAAAAAAAGACTAGGACAGTTTCCAAGTTCTTTTTACAAAGCAATAGTAACATTGATACCAAAACTTGACAGATTGCACCAAAAAGAAAATTATGGAGCAAACTCATCTTGGAATAGCAATGCTAAAATTCTAAATTAAATATTGACAAATAGAATTCAACAGCAATTAAAATAATACACCATGACTGAGTGAAATTTATTTTATTCAGGAATGTAAAATAAATTTTTTAAAAAGACCAAAAACTTAGAAATAAATCTATCAACACCAAATTACTCATTATGGCATTCAAAGCCTTTTATAGATGACACAGTTTTCTCTTCCACATTAATCCCACTATTTCAATGACAGTCAAACAATATTACTCACTTTTTCTTGTACTTATGCTATTTCCTATCTCTTAACCTCCTCTAATTTTGTATCTATGTTTGGAATGCCATCTGTCTAAACTTCCTCCCAGTTCTAAATATCCTATCTACCCATAAAACCCAATCTAAACATTAACTCAAAAAAGCTTCTTTGATTCTCCCTACAGACACCTTTCTTCTGCTGAACAACCAAAATGCTATCTTTCTTGCAGCACTCATTATATATTTTTAAAAAACATCAGGTCTTCTATTGTCATCAAGTAAACACTTGTTATTGTTAGCCATGTATGACAGATATTTGTGTAAAGGCTCCACATCTCCTATTAGATATAAACTTTTCTTTTTTTTTTTTTAGGGTAAGGGCCATGTCTTATGTACCTTTGTATTCTAATCACTCCAAGCACAAATCTTTCCATACTTAAACATTTTGATGCACGAGCACAAAAAAACCCAGATTGTAAAAGCAAACTGAAGACTTGCAAAGAATAGTTTCCCCTTAAAATGTAACTGCATGTGCACAGGATGAAGAGTTAGAATCTGAAAATCAGCTGGGCACTAGTCATGCCTGCCCTGCTATCTTCCCATAGCCAGAATCACAGCAGCATGAACTGCATTCAACCTCCAGACCAAGAAACTCTAATTACCTTCGGTGAGCAAGTAAACTGACAGTAACAGCTATTGCAGGAGGCAAAAGCAGCTACAACCTTCAATTCCAGGCACGGAGGTGGCAATAAGGAAAGAAGTCGGGATGGAACTGTTGGTTTCATTAGGTTGTTGGTTTGGAAGCAAGTATTTCACATACACACCCATCCCCCCACTATACACACCCATCCGCTTCATATTTTCATTTTTCATAATGCCAAAATATTAACTTGTGTTCTAATATTTCAGGGAAGATGTATAAGCTAGTGAGAGTCATAATGTCGAGTTTCAAAATGCATGTATAATTTGTTATGCGTGGCAGGGTGAACAGTCCTATCAGAAATGCACCCGAAGGTTTGCTAGGAACAGAATATTAAACAGAGCAGAGACTATGGGATCTAACATGATAAACTGACATTAGGTTAGAATAGTACAAAAATGCCAGATTCCAACCATTGTTGATACACTTCCGGAGAACTGGACTTTCAATATAAAGCTGTTATTCTGGGTGCAATTTTAACAGCAATGAAATACAATGAAATGACAAATCTCTGGTTCATTCTGAATACAAGAGTTCCTGTTTATTTTGAGACCACGTGAATCAAAGAAGTCGACATCACCAGCACTTTGCTTGTAGGCTAATCTAGTAGTGACTGTTGATTTCCTGCTCCCCCTGTTGATCCATCCATCCACAGCTTTAAGACCAGCCTGACTACAGTCATTCTTAATGTCACCAAAATCTCCATCCGCAGGCAAGAAGGAGATACCCAGCTGTCCCAGTTTGTTACCCGGATCACAAGCACAAACTGGGATCACTCTCTCCATCCCAACTGTGGTAGGCTGAATACAGGCCTCACAAAGATGTGAACATCCTAATCCCCATAATCTTTGAATATGCTATCTCATAAGGCAAAAAGGATTATGCAGATGTGATTAGGTTACAGATCTTGAGATGGGGAGATTATCCTGGATGATCCTATGGACTCTATGTAATTGCAAGGGTCCTATAAAGAGGGAGGCAGAAAAATCAGTGTTACAGTGGCTTAATGTGAGAAAGACTTGACAGGCAATTGCAAGTTTTGAAGATGGAAGGGGGCCATGAAGCAAAGAATGTGAACAGCCTTTAGGAGCCAGAAGAGGAAAGGAAAAGTTCTCTCCTAGAAGCTCAGGAGGCAGGGCAGCCCTGCTGACACCTTAATTCAGCCCATTGAAACCGGTTTCAGACTTCTGACTTCCAGAATTGTAAGATAACATATTTGTATTGCTTTAAGGCACTAAATTGGTGGCAATTTGTTACAGCAGTAATAGGAAATGTATAGACAGACAATTCTGTTCTTGGTCTATAGCACCACCTCAAAGCATCCTTATTCACTGATCGCTCACAGTTAACCACACTGCCACTTGACTTGCCAAGATCTATTGATTTTGCCTCCTAAATTCTTTTGTTTTTGTTTTTGTTTTTGTTTTTTGAGACGGAGTCTCACACTGTGGCCTGGGCTGGAGTGCAATGGCGTGATCTCAGCTCACTGCAACCTCCGTCTCCTGGGTTCAAGTGATTCTCCTGCCTCAGCCTCCCAAGTAGCTGGGATTACAGGCTCCTGCCACCACGCCCCATTAATTTTTTGTATTTTTAGTAGAGACAGGGTTTCGCTATGTTGGCCAGGCTGGTCTCGAACTCCTGACCTCATGATCCGCCCACGTCAGCCTCCCAAAGTGCTGGGATTACAGGCGTCAGCCACTGCACCTGGCCAAGTTTTGTTTTATTTTTATTAACAAACTAATAACAATTGTTTATATTTATGGGTTACAATGTGATGTTTTGATACATGTATACATTGTGAAATGATCAAAACAGGCTAATTAGAATATGTATCATCTGAAATATTTATCATTTCTTTGCGGTGAGAACATGTGAAAGCCTATCTTTTCCTGAAGCGTTTATGTTCCATCCATCTTTCCTTGTCTCCACAGCTACTCTCTGAGAGAAACCTTTAGCCTATGGCTCCTTACAGTTCTCCCTACACATCTGCTCAGGCCACTCCCTTCTCCAACCCCAAGCTGGGCAGGCCATTCACCAAAGTGCCCCAGAGGGTCTTTCTAAGACATAAATCTGAAATATCTCAAGACAAATGGCTTGCCATTGACAGCAGAATGACAATCACCTTTCTTTACCTGATAAAATGTCTTTCACAGTTTGACAACTACCTAAGCATCCAACTGTAATGTCTGCTTCCTGGTCAAACTTGCTGATCCACCAGTATGACATTCATACCTGGTGCAGACAAAGGCACAGAGTCGCTGTTTGTCTGCTGTTCTCTCACTGCTCTTCTAACTGACAAACCCCTAAATATCTTTCAGTACTAAACCAACTGTGTTGGCGGGCTCTTGACAGTGAGCTCCTTGAGGGCTGGGACTTCTCTTCATCTCTTTGTCTGCAGTGGCTAGCTGAGGCCTCCCTCTGAATAAATAGGAGGCGGCAAGACTTCCTTTCTCATAACCGCTAGCCTACCTTCTTTCCTGCCACATTAGCTTACTTTTACTTTCAGCTCATATTTGGCTTTGGAATTACTTTCAGAATTAGCAGCTGATACCTGCCAGGTCAGACACCATGTCCTCACACTCCTGTGTTTTCAGTGAGCAGGTGCAAGATTTAAGAAACAGTAAAAGAGGGGGTGGCTCACGCCTGTAATCCCAGCACTTTGGGAGGCTGAGGCAGGCGCATCACGAGATCAGGAGATCGAGACCCTCCTGGACAACATGGTGAAACTTTGTCTCTACTAAAAATAAAAAAAATAAAAAAAATAAAAATTAGCTGGGCGTGGTGGCACGTGCCTGTAATTCCACCTACTCAGGAGACTGAGGCAGGAGAATCACTTGAACCAGGCAGTTGGAGGTTGCAGCAAGCCAAGATTGTGCCACTGCACTCCAGTCTGGCGATAGAGCGAGACTGTCTCAGAAAAAAAAAAAAAAAGAAATAGTAAAAGAACAATCAGCTCTGATATCCTGGCCACTTCATCTAATGCTAAGACCTTCACCTTAAAAGATTTAGGGTAAGAAGCACTTGTCAGTCTCAATTTGCTCCAGATGAGGATCCACGCAAAACTACTTCTATGCTTTCCTTTCTTGGTTATAAAGAATTCCACTTTCTTTCAATTTTCAGCATAGATATGTTTTTTACTTTCAAATCATCCATTACTTTTCTCTGGCCCATCTCCAATTTGCTAATATTGTGTTTAAAATATGGAGCTCAAAATTAGGCTCTAATATAGACCTTATCAATGTTGAACACAGTGAGTAAATTTCATGTTTCTTGTGTACTACATACATTCTGGTTAATGCAATCCCAGATCATGTTCACCTTCTTGATAACAGCCCTATATTGCTGACACATATCCCTGACAGGTGAGAATGGCTTTTTACCTGTAGAGTACTTACATGTCAATTCCAATCTTTATGACAGCTAGGATAGTCTATCAGTATTTTTTTTTGGAATAATAAAAACATCACCTATTGCAAAGAGCTGTCTAATGCACTGACAGTATAGCTCATCTTGACTTGATATTCCACTCCATAATTGGAACCATTAGACTGAAAATTCTCTAAGAATTTTATTTTTAAACATGTTATATATTTATGTGGGTACATAACAATGTCATTCAAAGTAAAAATAAACACACTTATTCTTCAACTATTAGTTGGTACAACTTCACTTTAGAAGCCATAAATATCAGAAACAATAATTTAGATAACCCATGTGGAAATAGTTTTAGGAGGTATCCTCCAATTCCATTTATGGAATTCTCTTTGTATTTTCCAAAAAAAAAAAAAAAATCTATAACAGGAAAGACAGCTGAAGGCAGAGAGTGCATTTTAAGTTATCTGCCTTTCTAACAAAGCAATGGAAAGGGAGACCCAAATTATGCTTCTGAAGTGAAACGGGATAAGCTTAGCAAAAAATTTCATCTCTAATTAACTCCTTAAAAAATTTCAGTCCAGATTAAGTATATTTCTGTTAATTAACATACATAGTTAATTTCACTTTCTCATATTGACCTAGTAAAATTAAAGCATACAAATACATCTAAAATTTTTTGACATACTTTAATGGCAGATTGAACATTATCTTATTAAAACAAAGTGTATAAATAAGTGCTCTGGAGTGAAAACATCTGGATCATAGCACATTCAATCACTGTAAGACCAAAAAAGTCACATTACTCTTTAAGATCTCCATTTCTTTTACATGATAATGACAATCAGTAATCGTCATAATGCTTACAACAATCTACTTCTTCCCTCTGATGTGAGTGTGGCTGAGAAATCCATATAACCCTTAAAAAAATAAGGAATAAGATTAAAATACAAGCCTATAAAGTGGACCAGTATGATTTCTAAAATACGATCTGACACTTCAATATAGGGAAGTTGAGGTTGAAATTTGAAGTTTGAAAGTCCTACTGGAGCCTCATTCCCCATATCTCCTAGACATATGGCCTCTGAGCCGTCGTTTCCTCATTACTGTGTCAGACAGACTACAATAGTTTCAAGATTTTGTTCTTAGAGGTGAAATTCTGCTCAGATCCTCAATAAACAAATGATGAAAACAGGGCTGCTCTGGTGATGCCAATGTGGCAGATGTGGGGCACTTCGCATCCTAACCCTCCGTTCTATGGCCCCAGCAGCAGTTGCATGGAACAAAATTTTAAAACAAATGGATGAGATTTAGATATGATTGTTTTCAATTATCAAGTCTTACTGTCCCTTAACCATATGCACTTGCCAGAGGTGGAGTGAGGGAGAAGTGGTATTTTAATGGCAAAGAGCACTGGTACAGATTTGGACTTCTAATCCTTGGTAGGCTAAATATTCAGGAAAGCTCTCCTTTCACAAAACATTTGCATGATGGATAAACAACTAACTTATAGATAAACACATTGCTGAGCTCTCCAGAAAACAAGGGAAGCTAACAAAAGATGAAACCTACAAAGTAAAACAAGAATGCTAAGCGAACCCAGAAGTTGGGCCTTCCATGCAGGAAAAAATGACCAAACCAGGTACCCAGAGCTTTGGACATTAATGGAAAAAGAAAAAAAAAAAAAAAGCAAAGGGTCTGCAGAAAGTAGTGCTGTTAAGTCTGAGACCCTAAATTCAACTGGTATTAGAAATAACCTCACCCTCAGTGAAAGAGAGCACCAAAAGCCAATAGCAGAGGAAACAGATAGAAAGCCTATCTGTCCCTGCCTACTCTCAGGATAAATATAACAAGAAAATAATTGTCTCTCCTCAGAATCTACAACAGAAGACCAGAACTCGGATGGTGTGAAGTTTATATTACTTGAGGTGTCAGGAAAACTCTAGGCCAAATAATAACTATTATCATTATTAAGATAGGGTATCACTCTGTCACCCAGGCTAAATTGCAATGGCACGATCATAGCTCACTCAGCCTTGAAACCCTGGGCTCAAGCAATTCTCTCACCTCAACCTCCAAGTAGCCAGGACTATAGGCGAAGGCCACTACGCCCAGCTAATTTTTTATTTTTCATTTTTTTGGAGAGATGCAGTCTTACTATGTTGCCCAGTTTAGTCTTGAACTCCAGGCCTCAAGCAATCATCCCATCTTGTCCCCAACACACTGGGATCACAGGCATGAGCCACCATGCCTGGCCCAGGCCAAATAATTAAATAAAAGCTGCCCTAAGTTGGCTGCTTACTGAAGCCCTGATACCCCAATGAAGCATAGGCAAGTCTATTCTGCAAAAAAAAAATATCCTTAATATACATCCCTCATAATTCCCACAGATTAAGTTCAGCCAAGTATGAGCTCACAACCAAACATTAATATATGTAGGTGAGGAACCAAGCCAACAGCAAGCTACGAATTTGCTTGATGGCCTCAGGTATTAGCATTAATTGACATAGAACAGAAAATTGTTATGCCCTGAGTGGCTGAATAAATGAAAGAGGAAAAATTTTTTAATGATCAAAAAATATCCAATCAGACAAAAAAATAACAAAACATGATTTTATAAATAAAAAAGAAAACTTTTGAAATAAAAAACTTAATGATGGGTTACACCACAAATTAGAACTCACTTGAAAAAAAGATTCAGTGAACTAGAACAAAGACTTGAAGGAGCAACCCAGATTGCAGCATAGAGTGACAAAGAAAACAGAAAATGTAAATTAGAGGCTATGAGGCATGAATGATCGAAAATGAGAAGAAACACATTACAATTAAAATTGTCTTTATCCAAAGACACCATAAAGAAAATGAAGAGTTAATCCACAAACATGGTGAACATAAAACCCAAAAGGATGTTACATAGAATGCACTGAAAAATGGGCCGGGTATGGTGGCTCACGCCTGTAATTCCAGCACTTTGGGAGGCCAAGGTGGGCAGATCATGAGGTCAGGAGATAGAGACCATTGTGGCTAACATGGTGAAACCTTGTTTCTACTAAAAATACAAAAAAAATTAGCTGGGCATGGTGGCACGCACCTGTAGTCCCAACTACTCGGGAGGCTGAGGCAGGAGAATCACTTGAACTTGGGAGGTGGAGGTTGCAGTGAGCCAGGATCACACCACTATGCTCTAGTCTGGGTGGCAGAGTGAAACTCCATCTCAAAAAAAAAAAAAAAAAAAAAAAAAACCTTGAAAATGCCTATGTATCAAAAGATAAAGACAACCCAACAGAGAAATGGGCAAATGTCAGAAATAGGTATTTCAAAGAAAAAGAAACATAAGTGGTCAAAAAACGTATGAGAAAATGCTCCAATAGTAACCAGGAAAACATAAATTTAAACCAGGAGGTATCATTTGATACTCAAGATTAGGGGAAATTAGAAAAGTTGTGGTTTCCAAATGTTGACAAGAGCACAGAGTATTGAATACAGGTGGGAACTTAAACTTAACAACCACTTTACACAGTAATTTAGCACTGTATTTGAAGATACACATACCCATTGGCTAATTATTTCAATGACTAGATGTATTCCCCAGAGAACCATCTGCACCTATGTCTTAAAGATATATAAGGTCTTAGCAGCATGATTTGTAGTAGTAAAATAAAAATAAAAAACCCAACTATGAACAATTCAAATGAATCAAGAGATCATTAAAAACTTCTGAATAGTCATATAATGGAATATTTCACAGCAGTGAAAATTAATTAAGTGTAGCTACACAAATTAATACAGATAAATCTCAGGGAAAAAATGCTGAATAAAAGAAAAGCCAAACAGAGTATGAGTCCCTCTATATAAATTCAAAAACACACAAAACAGTATATTGTCTACAGATCACACATGTAGAATAAAACCATAAGACAACATAAAAGGCACAGAAAGGAGGTTTGGTGGGAGAGAGATGAGCTGCAGCAACCTGGAGAAAAGTACGTAGGAGGCACTCCATTTATTGGCAATGGTCTTTAGCTGGGCAGTGCACACACAGGTGTTCGTCTTTCTAGTCTTATAATGTAAGTACCTGTTACATGCTTTCTTTTATATGTATGTAATGTTTTGTTAAAAGTATTAAAATTCTAAAAAGAGCATTGGAGCTGGGAATGAGCAGCAAACCCCGGGGAAAACTGGAGCTTTGGCCAGATTTGTCTCAGACCCCTCCCACCTGCATTTTGTCTCAGCCGATTACAGCTCCCATCCACGAATACTGCCAAAGGAGTATGTGATAATCCTGATGTTGGCAAATAGAAGTTGGAGGTAACTTTTCCCATGGAACCTTTGAAGGCAAAAGACCAGCCCAGCTTTGACACCCTCCCCAAAACACCCCTGTGACAGGGGACACCTTCTTACAGCAGCCCACACACGACTCAGCTCCACAATGGGGGTGACTGGAGGGCCAGCCTGTGGACCCCTTACAAGAGTATCCCAGAGCCCCTCGAGAGGGCCAGTTACCCCTAATGATCACAATGCCTGCTCTATATTTTTCACCGTGTGTGGTCAACAAGCTCCTAGTCATTCACTTTAGTTGAAAAGACAAATAATTTGACCAACTTTTTGACTAGATATAAAACGTGAAAGGAGTCCAACAATGCATACAAGTCACACTTGTTATATTACTATTTAAATGTTGGTAACTTCTGAATTTAAGAATTGTGTTACCATTTGCCAGCTAATCAATATGTTTACTGAAACACTCCGTCCTTATAAGCATAACCTAGTGCATACTGCAATAATTTAAACTCTCGAGCCTCTGGGACAGGTAAAATATGTGATTAAGTAATTTATGGGAACATTCATGCAGCTTTATTTATAGATAATTTAAAATACCACCATTGCATTTTTTTAAGTAAAAACAAGTACACAAAGAAAAGAACAAAGAGAACAGCTTGATTTATTCTTGTCAGTAATAGAATATCAATATCTATTAGAATGTGATTAAAGTTAATTCCGCAAAATTAGTTTGGTTGGATTTTCAATGTTTTTACATCAGAATGCAAAACTTATTGGTATAGACTTTTCTATGCTGTAAATGCTATCTTAATGAAATATAGAAGGAAGGGAGGGAAGGAAGAAGAAATTAAGATTTTTCTAAAGACAGGCTATATGATTCAACTAAGCCAATTTAACTTAACTGCATTGATATTTGCCAGATTGCTATCCTCCTCTGCAGAGAAAGGCCCTGAAAACACTAATGTTCATCACAAATTCTCCTAAAGTCACATTAGGATCTGATAAAATCAATAATTCTTTGGCACATTAAAAATTGATCTCAAGGAGATATTGCCTTATAATTATTCCTTTGCCAGATACCCATACAAAAACACTTTCATAAATTGTTAAGGTTTTACTTAATATTCTGCATCCTTGAAGTTCTCGAAAATATCAGTAACTATCACATTAGTTATTCAGCAGCAATGTTTTGATAGTATTTCATATAGTTACAGAATACATGCCAACTAATTCCAAGAACTGCTTGTATAACTGGATTAAAAATTTCACTAATAATTATTGTAGAGAAGACCAGCAGCCAGGAGTCTCACAAAGATTGTTGTCTGGAGTGACTTCTTATCTGTTTACCTTCCTATAGGCTTTGGAGACCATTTTCCTGGCAATGAAGGAATTCTACTGATTTTGCCCAAAGTGCATCCTCAGGCCTACATCCTTTCAGGGAAAAGGAACAAAACCAATAAATGATCCCATAGCCTTATCTACATCAGAGATCAGAAATAAAATGGTTTGGAATTGAGGGTGAGTGGGGAGAGAGTGAGCTTGAGGGGCCACTGTAGGAGGGCCTTTCTAGGTCTCTGAGGCAACCACAGCTCCTCCAGCTTTGTTTTCTTGATTATTCTGTCTGCAGCGAAACCCTTAAAACAAAACAAAACAAAACAAAGAAGCCCTTCAAAGCTTACCTGAGAGGTGAATAGAATTAAGGAGAGGTTATGGAGAGTGTTCATACTCAGCAGGAATTCAAAACCATGGAGGTAGCCAACAAGGGCGCCCTCACCCCTGAGGGTCCATTTGGATTTGCAATTCTATTCCCCCATCCCCACCCTGCCTGTACACACACACACACACACACACACACACACACACACACACATACAGGCACCCCCTTTGAAGCAATTTATCAGGCTTTCTTCTGGGGAAAGTCTTGGAGTGAATATTAGTTTTCTTAACTTCTCCTTCTTCTATTGACAATGACCTGTTTTGTACCAAAGAAGCTATTGAGTAATGGAGTTATGAAGCATGCTAAAACTAGGAGTTCATGCAGGTAAAGCTATCTGGGATTTTGTGCCAGAGTCTAATCCTCTTGTCCTCTAGGTCTGGAGGCATCTCTACAAGGTCAGGGAGATGTGCTCCTACCTAAGTGATTGTCTCTTACTGTGCCCAACAACGCCAGGCCCCATTGTGCTCAGAGGAGTGAAGGGATTACAAGGAAAGAGGGCAAAATAAACTCTTCCAAGATGCACAGATCTTCCCTTCTAATATCTCTGCACCATCCAGAGATACTAGAAAGGGAGGAGAAGTTCCCTTTACAATTTGGAATGCAGTATCCAGGAATGTGGTATAATTCTTTGATTTGGGTGATAGGTATAAATGGCAGTGGTAAAAACAGCAAGTTACTTCGGTCTACAAACTGAGGTCAAGTCATCCCTTCTTAAAAACTGTTAGCTGGACTGTTCCTGTCTGGTGTAATAGTGTGAATAAAGATTAGTCTGTACACATACATACAATTCCTCAAAATAGTATCTTCATATAAGGAGAGTTATATTTGTATAAAAGAACGTGTTTGAAAATTACAGGCAATGTAGCAACAATTTCTGAATTATTCTTTTGTTTACTTAGCACTTCAGTTCAAAAGGCTAATTAGTATTTTGTTTACGCTGAGGAAGAGGGGCTGAGGCAGACATGGAACCCACAGTAACTATCTTCGGCTTACGTAGTAGGTGGTTAGGCTATATCAGGCGCTGTGTAGCCCTCCCTTTATTATCTCACTGAATTTTCACAACAACCCTGGGAAGGAGGTATTATTATCTCCATTTTGTAAGAAACAAAGAGGGAGAGAACTTACTTAATGTCTCATGGGCTCATAGCTAACTATTAGCAAAGCCAACATTCAAACCCAGGCCTAACTCCAAACCTCACGACCAAAGTTGAACCAATACTTATTGGGAGATGGTGCATGAGGCAGCAGGGAGATTCCTGGCTCACATTTTCCTTCAAGAGACTCTGCTGCAAGGAGCATGGGTGATGAACAGCCTCCAGTTGCCATACCTTTGCATCACCACAGCTTTCACTCCAAGACCAAGATTTTCCAGGGCTTCTCTCGGCCCATGTCTGAGCATGCACTAAGAAGGCTGTCAGAGGTGAAAGGCTCAGGTGGTTTATCAGAGAGGCGGGTAGAGATCTGGAAGGACAGTGCTGTGGATCTCAGATGCCTCAGAGACACCAGGGCTCCCTGGGGGTGAACCCACAGCTAGGGAAAGAGATGGTGCCTCAGGGAGGGAAAGTGGCATACCTAGATCAGAAGGAGCTTAATGTACCAGATTTTAAGAGGCTGTTAAGTGAGAAGGGAAACCAGGACCCAAATGAGGTATAGACGTTGGATGAATAGAAGTTTGTGGAGCAATAGCAGGTAGAAGGAATTATTTACATTTTCTTTTTCTTTGGTGTCTCCTGTTTTCTTCTTCCTCCTTGATTATCTAACTCTAATCTCCTTATAAAAAACTTACTCTTGTCCTTTTTCTTTCATCCTCCAGTCAGCAGAAAAACATAACTCCAATGAACATTTTATTTCTCTCTCTCTTTTTTTTATTGTACTTTAAGTTCTAGGGTACATGTGCACAACGTGCAGGTCTCTTATGTATTAGACTTATGTTCACTGTTCTCCATACAGATTAACTGAACATTAAAATTTTTCTTTCTCAAGAAGAGTTAATTGCTCTTTTAATGTGTATCATGGCCCTCAATTAACATTCTTTCATAGGGTCATAGGGTCAATGGTAAGAAGAGGGTACACTTTTCACTTTCATCAGGGGTATTTTCATAGGAAAATACTGGCTAACAAGCTTTATCCTATAAAATTAAAACACTAGTGAAAATCGAATTCACTTAGAAAATATCTATATACAATTTCACTTACTAAAAGAGCTATAATAAAGGCAAAGGTTTTTCTTAAAGCAATCAACTTCAGGAGCTACTTGCAAATTAGTGTCTGTTCTTTTCTTTACCAGTCATTAGCCTGAATTGGTACCCAAGTCATGTTACGAGAAAATAAAGACTTATACAGACCATTTAAAATTCTGTAGTCTCAATTACCATATATGCTCTTATTAATTGTTTCTAAGAATTCCTCTTCAAAATGTGTGGAAGTAATGCATCATATGGAAAGGCAACTGAGTTTTCATATATGGCTTAAAAATACAAACTTCAGAAACACAGATGTTATACCAAATTCTCACTTACTTACTCCCAGCTAAACTCAATCTCTGAGCTTTAAAAAGATTTTCTAAACCGCTAAAGATTAAAAAAAATGGCATTATACATTCACATCTGGCTCTGTCACCATTTAGGGCATGTTAACATAGATTTTAAACATCTGGGGACAGGGGGAAAGATCTATTGGGAGCTTTTCGCTACCATGACAACTGAAGTGTACTGTTGCTCAAACAGTTCAGTCTCTGCTCATCTACATTTAACACCACCACAGGCCTTCCATTTTTCACCACTTAAAAACAACAATTATCATAGGAAATAACACTCATATGTAGAAAGTTCCTAGGGAGGGTGTTTCTTTCGTTTCCATCTTGCTTTAATCCTGTTGGTAGGACAGATCCTTCCTCTTTGCAGCAATGCTGTTAAACCAGTTTATATTTTCTAGCTTTTAGACATGGAAGTCCTTCCTATATTTTCAAATCACTCAAGAGATGGCTCTTAATGACAAAGTCTTAATGGAAATGGTGAAAATAACCTAGCATTATTTTTTCTACAGAGCAGCATCCTTTCTGTGTGTTCAAAATTTAACCAATATTCTAAAGAGCATAGAATATGGGCAACAAAAATTATAGGTTTCATGTGTTAATGTTTTCTGAATGGCAGATGTACAACCTACTTTAGATGTACTATTTTTTCATTTATTCTTCGAAACTACCTGTAGTTAGTATTATTACTTCAGAAAATTAAACTATAGAGAGAGGTACAACATTCACACAACCATGTATTAAGTGCCTATGCTCGGGCAAGTGCTGTGCTAGGCAACAGGAACGTAATGGTAAAAATTACAGCATGCCCCATCCTCATGGAGTGTATCAGTCTGTTCTCACACGGCTCTAAAGAACTACCTGAGACTGAGTATTTTATGAAGAAAAGAGGTTTAATTGCCTCACAGTTCCACACGCTTAACAGGAAGCATGGTTTGGAGACCTCGGGAAACTTACAATCACGTCAGAAGGTGAAGGGGAAGAAAGCATGTCTTACCGTGGCAGAACAGGAGACAGAGAGAGAGAGTGGGGGAAGAGCCATACACTTATCAGATAACCAGATCTCGTGAGAACTCACTCACTATTATTAGAAGAGCAAAGGGGAAATCTGCCCCCACGAGCCAATCACATCCCACCAGGGCCCTTCTCCGACACGTGGGGATTACAATTCAACATGGGATTTAGGTGGGGACACAGAGCCAAATGATATCATGGAGCTTACCATCCATGGGCAAGAAAGGGAAACAAAGGGCCACTGACAAGTGGGAATGGAATCTAAATCTGACTTCAAAGCAAAAACCAAAACATCAGGTCTGACTAACTTCTAAACCAAAAGCCTTGAAGTCACCTTTGACTTACCTCTTCCTGTCACACACAATACATCCAATCCATCAGCAAATCAGGCTAGCTCTGGCAGAAAATCAATCCAGATTACAACCACATCTAACCACCCAGGTCAAAATCACAACCATCTCTCACCTGGATTATTACCTCCATTCCTAACTAATCTCTCCATCTCTAGCCCTTTCTCTATTTATTATGTTCTCAAGAGACAGACATCAGGGTCTTGCTAAAATGTTTTGTCACACATGTCACTCTTCTGTTCAAAACCCTGCAAAGTCTCCCATCTCATTCAGAGAAAAAGCTGAGTCCTTACATCAGCCTGCAGGGCCCTATACAATGTAGGTCTGGGTCACTGTATCTCCCACTGCTCACTTTCTTGCTCACTCTTTTCTGGCCCACAGGCTTCTCTATTGTTCCTCAAACACATCTGGCCTCTTCTCATATCAGGAGTCTGTACTTGCTGTTCCCTCTGCCTAGAACTCTCATCCCTTCCAAATGGTAGCAGCTTAGCAAGGCCTATCCTGCCCACATTTATGACAGCAAGCCTCCTCCAGCATGCCCTATTTTCCCTTCCCTGCCTCATCACCCTCTGCAGTACAAATCACTATCTGACATACACTTTACATGTTGAAATTGTTCAGTGGCTGCCTCTTATGTCTCCCAGCTCCACAGAGCTGACTGTGCTCATCTCTTTCCAGCTCCCATCCATTGATACCACATTGCTAGCCTGAAATCAGCTGTGATCAGCAAACACTACAAAGTAGGCCTTTAAAGAAAAAAAAAAGAAGAAGACAGCCAAATTAGTGTACAGTACTCTCCTCCTAAGAACACATAGCCCCCTTCAACAAGAAAATATGCTGCATGAAGCAGAGTTTTTGTCTATTTTGCTCCATGCTTTCTCCACAGAACCTTAGTGCTTGGCACATCATAGGAACAAGATAAATGTTTGTTAAATGGGTGAACATTTCTCCTATCCTCAAGCAGATTGAAAGTACTAGTATCAGAGCTCCAAACCTTCATTTTCAGAACTGCTCTAAGCACATTCTGTGGTTTAGAAAGCGTGGCCATTTTCCTGAACCTACTCCATCTGTTCCTAACGGGGGCTCCTCTCCACTTGCATGGTCTATGGGCAGAAGACACAAGGATTGCCAGTGCCCTCCAGTCTCTGCACATGCCTCTAACTCACAGGCGGCAAAGCAGTAAATTGGGAAAAGCTTGACAAAACTGGTTTTTCATTTTTATTGTAACTTGTTAAAACAAATATTAAACTACAGATGATACAATGTGCTATGTTAAAAACTGTAGAAAAATGTTTGTTAAAACTGTGGGTCATGTTTAAGAAGACCCCTTTAAAAACACATTGTTTAGAAAGCAAATTTTTTTTTTTTTTAAGATCCAAGGAGCAGTTTAACAGAGGCTCTAAAGGAAAGAGCAAACTGATAAGGATCTGCAGAGGAAACATGTTATTCTGTCACATACATGGAGGATAACTCTTTGGTAAGTAAAAGAGAAAGAATGTCACTGACCCACTTAAATGTGTTAACAGGGCCTTAATTCAATTTAAGTGGGAATTCTAGAACATTCGTGAGCTTGGTGAACATGATGGAGGGAAGAGGTCTGAACTCTGTGGTGCAGCTGGGAGAGTTTGTGATTAAGATAACAATCAAAGTATTGAACTAGGAGAAAAGAGGAAAGAGGTTTAATAGAAGCCTCCACCAATCATGCTTCCTTCAGGAACACAAAATTGGACAACTATTCACACACAAAAAAGCACCTTTAAAAGAACCAAAAATCACAGTACCTGGCTTTAAATTTATATCACTGAAAGAGGCACTGAAGAGGATATAAAAGACAATATTGAATTCCTGATGCTACCCCTTCCTTATCTCATGGCAGTACATCCCACCATCACTGCACTCTCCCTCCCCTAAACACACTTGGGAAAGGGAGAGTGCAGTGATAGTGGGACTTCGCATTGAAACTCAGTGCTGCCCTGTCACAGAGGAAAGCAACACTAGGCAGAACTCAACTGGCACCTACAGAGGGAGCATTTAGACCAGCCCTAACCAGAGAAAAATCATTCACCCCAGTGGTCAGAACTTGAGTTCCAGCAAGCCTCATCACTGCAGGCTAAAGTGCTCTACAGATCTCAATAAACTTGAAGGCAGTCTAGGCTAAAAGGACTGCAATTCCTGGGCAAGTTCTGGTGCTTTGTTGGGCCCAAAGTCAGTGGACTTGAGGTGCATATGACCTAGTAAGACACCAGCCAGGGCAGCCAAAGGAGTGCGAGTACTGCCCCTCCACCAACCCCAGGCAGCATAGCTCACAGCTCTGGGAAAGACTCCTTACTTCTGCTTGAGATGAGAATAAGGAAGAGTAAAGACTTTGCAAGTCCAAGTTGAGTACCTGCAACTTGGATACCAGCTCAGCCACAGTAGACAAGGGCACCAGGCAAAGTCCTGAGGCCCCCATTCCAGGCCCTAGCACCTGAATGACATTTCTAGACACATTCCGGGCCAGAAGAAAAGGACCCAATCTTGGGTAATTCATCACATGCTGACTAAAGAGCACTTTGACCCTGAATAATCAGCAGTAGGACCCAGGCACTACTCACTGTGAGCTTTGGGTAAGACTCAGAGACATGCTGCCTTCAGGTGTGTGACCCAGCATATTGCCAGCTGAAGTGGCTATGGGGAAGGACCCCTTATGCTTGAGAAAAGGAAAGGGAAGAGTAAAGGAGACTTTGTCTTACACTTTAGGAACCAGCTCTATCACAGTGGCACAGTGGGGTAGAGCATCAAGCAGGCTCTTGTGGTCCTCAATTCCAGGTGTTGACTCTTGCACAGCATTTCTGGACCAGCACTGGCCAGAGAGAAGTTCACTGCCCTGAAGGGAGAGTTCTAGGCTGGCAGCATCCAACACAAGTTGAACGAAGAGCCCTTGGGTCTTCAAGGAACAGTGGTGGTAGCCAGGCAGTACTCACTGCAGACTTGGGGCAGTGGTAACCATGAGGAGAGACTCCTCTGCTGGTGGAAAGGAGACGGAAGATTCAGGAGGACTTTCCCTTGTGGCTTGGGTGCCAGCTTAGCTACAGTAGAATAGAGAATCAGGTAGATTACTAAGGTTTCCAACTCTAGGTCTTGGCTCCAGGATAGCATCTCTAACCTGGGGGGGATCTTTCTGCCCTAACAGAAAGAACATAAACTTGGCTGGCTTTACCACCTGCTGATTGTAGAGCCCTAAGGCCTTGAGTGAACACAAGTGGTAGTATCCAGGCATTGGTTACCGCAGGCCTTTGGCAAGAACCAGTGCTGTGCTGGCTTCAGGTCTCACACAGCACAATCCCAATAATGGTGGCCACAGGGATGCTTATGTCACCCCTCTTCCAGCTCCAGGCAGCTCAGCATTGAGAGAGAGAGAGAGAGACTCTGTTTGTCTGGGAGAAAGTAAGGGAAGAGAACAAGAGTCTCTGCCTGGTAATCCAGAGAATTCTTCCAGATCTTATCCAAGACCAACAAGGTGATAGCTCTCTGAGTCTGCAAGTGTCACAGCATTACTGGGCTTGGGGTACCCTCTAATGCAGATATGGCTGCAAGGACCAAAAACTTGTAACACTAACATCTTTTCAAATACCTGGAAAACCTTCCCAAGAAGGACGGGTACAAACAAGCCCAGACTATGAGGACTACAATAAACACCCAACTCTTCAATGACCAGACTGGACGAATATCCACAAGCATTAAGACCATCCAGAAAAACATGACCTCACCAAATGAACTAAATAAGGCACCAGGGTTATATCCAGGGGAGAGAGAGCTATGTGACTATTCAGACAAAGAATTCAAAACATCTGATTTGAGGAAACTCAATGAAATTCAAGATAGCACAGAGAAGGAATTTAGAATACTGTCTAATTAATTTAACAAAGAGACTGAAATAATTAAAAAGAATCAGGAAGAAATTCTGGAGCTGAAAAATGCAGTTGACACACTGAAGAATGCATTATAGTCTCTTAAAAGCAGCATTGGTCAAGCAGAAGAAAGAATTAGTGACCTTGGAGACAGACTTACTGGAAAATACACAAAGGAGACAAAAGAAAAAAGAATTAAAAAGAATGAAGCATGCCTACAAGGTCTGGAAAATACCCTCAAAAGCCAAAAGCACAAACCTAAGCGTCAGTCATTGGCCTTAAAGAAGAGGTAGAGAGAAAGAGAGATAGGAGTAGCAAGTTTATCCAAAGGGATAATAACACAGAACTTTCCAAACCTAAAGAAAGATATCAATATTTAAGTACAAGAAGATTAGAGAGCACCAAGCAGATGTAACCAAAATAAGGTGACCAAGACATTTACTAATCAAACTCCCAAATGTCAGGGATAAGGAAAGGATTCTAAAAGCATCAAGAGGAAAGAAATAACATATAATGGAGCTCCAATACGTCTGCTGGCAAACTTCTCAGTGGAAACTTTATAGGCCAGAAGAGTGTGAAATGACATATTTAAAGTGCTTACAGAAAAAAACTTCTTATCCTAGAATAGTATATCCAGTGAAAATATCCTTCGAATAGGAAGGAGAAATAAAGGAGCAATAAACTATACAAATACATGGAAATCAGACAATAAGCTCCTAAATGACTAGTGGGCCAATGAAGAATTATGAAGGAAATTTAAAAATTTATTGACACAAATAATAAAAGAAAAACAATACACCAAAACCTCTTGGATACAGCAAAAGCAGTACTAAAAAAGTTTTTCCCCATTCAGTGCAATACTAGCTGTCGGTTGGCTATGACTTTTATTGTATTGAGGTATATTCCTTAATACCTAGATTTTTGAGGGTTTTTAACATGAAGGGATGTTGAACTTTATCAAATGCTTATTCAGCATCAATTGAAATGATCATATAGTTTTTATCCTTCATTCTGTTCATATAATGTGTCACATTGATTCATTTGCCTATGTTGAACTATCTTTACATCCTGGGGATAAATCCCACTTGGTCATGATGAATGATCAAGTTTGTAAGATCTGGAACATGACATCAATGCCCACTTTCACCACTGTTATTCAACACAACTGGAAGTCCTAGCCAGAGCAATCAGACAAGAGAAAGAAAGGGAATCCAAATTAGAAAGGAATAAGTCAAATTTTTTGGTTGCAGATGATCTGATATTTGGAAAAACCTCAAGACTTTACCAAAAAACTATTAGAAATGATAAATTTCAGTAAAGTTGCAGAATACAAAATTAACATTCAATGATCAGTAGTGTTTCTATATGCCAACAGCAAACAATCTGAAAAAGAAATCTAGAAAGTAATCCCATTTACAACAGCTACAGATAAAATGAAATCCACAGAAACTGTGTATTTCACAAAAATGTGAAAGATATCTACAATGAAATAAAATACATAAAAAATATGTATTTTACAAAAATATCTACAATGAAAAAATACTGAAGGAAAAATTGAAGAGAACACAAAAAAATGGAAAGACATTCCATGTTCATGGGCTGGAAGAATCAATATGGTTAAAATGTCCATACTACACAAAGCAATCTACAGATTCAATGTAATCCCTGTCAAAATACCAATGACATTCTTCACAAAAATAGGAAAAACAATCCTAAAATTTATATGGAACCACAAAAGATCCAGAATAGCCAAAGCTATACCAAGCAAAAAGAACAAAAGTAAAAGAATCACATCATCTGACTTCAAATTATACTGCAGATTTATAATAACCAAACAGCATGGTACTGGTATAAAAACAGACACATAGACCAACGGAACAGAATAGAGAACCCAGAAACAAATCCATACATCTACAGTAAACTTATTTTTGACAAAGATGTCAAGAACATACATTAGGGGAAAGTACAATCTCTTCAATAAACGGTGCTGAAACAACTGGATATCCATATACACAAGAATGAAACTAGACCCCTATCGCTCACCATATACAAAAATCAAATCACAATGGATTAAAGACTAAAATCTAAGAGCTCAAACTGTAAAACTACTACAAGAAAACACTGGGGAAGTTCTTCAGGACATTGGACTGGGCAAAGATTTCTTGAGTAATACCCTATAAGCACAGGCAACCAAAGCAAAAATGAAGAAATAGGATCACATCAAGTTAAAAAGCTTCTGCACAGCAAAGGAAACAATCAACAAAGTGACGAGATAACACAAAGAATGGGAGAAAATATTTGCAAACTATCTATCTGACAAGGGATTAATAACCAGAATACAGAAGGAGCTCAAACAACTCTCTAGGAAGAAATCTAATAATCCAATTAAAAAATGGGCAAAAGATCTGAATAGACACTTCTCAAAAGAAGACATGCCGATGGCAAACATGTATATGAAAAGATTCTCAGTATCACTGACCATCAGACAAATGCAAATCAAAAGTACTATGAGATATCATGTCACCCCAGTTAAAATGTCTTTTAACCAAAAGTCAGGCAATAGTAGATGTTTGCAAGGATGTGAAAAAAAGGCAACACTTGCACACTGTTGTTAGGAATGTAAATTAGTATAACCACTAGGGAGAACCATTTGGGGGCTACTCAAAAAACTAAAAATAGAACTACCATATGATTTAGCAATGCCACTGTGAGTTATATACCCAAAAGAAAGGAAATCAATATTTCAAAGAGATATCTGCACTCTCATGTTTATTGCAGCACTATTCACAATAGCCATGGTTTGGAAGCCCTCAACAGACAAATGGATAAAGAAAATGGGGTACATCTACACAAGGGGGTACTGTTCAGCCATAAGAAAGAATGAGAGCCTGTCATCTGCAACAAAAATGGATGCAAAGGAGGTCATTATATTAGGTGAAATAAGCCAGGATTGGAAAGACAAACTTCTCATGTTCTTACTTATTTGTGGGAGCTAAAAATTAAAACAATTGTACTAATTGATATACAGAGTAGAACAATGATTACCAGAGACTGGGAAGAACAGTAGGAGCAGGGGGAAGGGGAGTAGTTAATGGGTACAAAAATATAATTAGATAGAATGAATAAGATCTAGTATTTGATGGCAGGGCATGGTGGCTCAGGCCTGTAGTCCCAGAACTTTGGGAGGCTGAAGTGGGTGAATCATTGAGCCCAGGAGTTTGAGACCAGCCTGGGCCACATGGGAAAACCCCATCTCTACTAAAAAATAGAAAAATTAGCTGGGTATGGTGGCATGTGCCTGTAGTCCCAGCTACTTAGGGGGAGTACCGCTTGAGCCCAGGAGGCAGAGGTTGCAGTGAGCTGAGATAGTGCCACTGTGCTCCAGCGTGGGTGACAGAGCGAGACCCTGTCTCAAAATATATATATATATATCTCCAGTATTTGACAGCACAACAGAGTGACTACAGTCAACAATAATTTATTGTACGTTAAAAAATAAGAGTATAATTGGATTGTTTGTAACAAAGAAATGATAAATGCTTGAAGAGATGGATACCCCATTTACCCTGATGTGATTATTATGCATTGTATGCATGTATCAAAATATTCCATGTACTCCTTTAAATGTGTACACCTGCTATGTAACCACAAAAATTAAAAATTAAAAAAAAATCACAGAGTATTGGATTAGGCCAAAAGTGTACATACAGAGTTTGTGCTTATTGTGCAGAGAGTTTCCTTCTTTATTAATGAAGCTTTCTGTTTTTCCTTTCTTTAGAGTTATCAACAGACCCTAAGTAATTTATTTGTAACCGCATAGTTTGTTGGTAAAAAGTTCCCTACAATTTTCCTTATTTTCAAATATTACCAATGGCAGTAAGTTAACACATTCATGGGAGCAATGCTACAAAAATGTTAGTCTGGCCATACAGAAAACCCTGGCTTGATGTGTGTTTAGTGCTTACAAATCCCCAAATATATGAGATACATTATTTCATATCATCTGACCAATAATTTTGTAGAGCAAATATTGCAGATCTTGAATATTATAATACTCATTTTATGCATGTAGATAAGTATAAAAACTGAAGCTCACAGAGGTTACTGCTCACCAATTAGGGCAAGTACAGTTGCTGAAGTCCCAGTCTGCAGACTCAAGATCCTACTGCTCTTTCTAATGCGTGATGCTGATTCTCTTGAAGGGAAGTTTGCAATCTTCAGAGGTGTGTGTTAGGCATGGGTAGATATAAGGATTCTCTGATAAAGCCTCTGGTAGAGACATCCTGTGAAATGTCTGTGGTCTTTGTCTCTGGGTATTATCTGTCTAATCCTCTCTTGAGCTCAGGGAGTTGCAATGGTTTAAGGCTGGAAGCACCAAGTCACTGAGCTGAGAAACATCCAGGAACAGGCGTGCATGTATGATGCAGAATGGCTGGGAATCATTCCATCACGTGACACCACTTTACAATATCTTCCTTTGTTATGTGTTCCTGAAAAATGCTTTAAAAACGTATCCTCTTCACTAAAGACATTTCAGTAATTGACTCCTTAATTCAATAAATGAAAGCATCATTATTTTGAGGTCTGAGAATGGGTACGAGCATGGGGAGGGCAAAGTGTCATTTCTGGTTGAATTTCCTGAGAATAAGAACACTGGACTTTAAACAATATGATATGATTTTTTCCCCGAAACTTAAGTTATTTCTATTCTATTTAATGTCACTTATATTTTAACTATTATGTAAAAAACATTGTGTTAGATGTCAAAGGATATAAAGATGAATGAGATCATTTCTTCCCTCAAGGAATCACCAATCCAATGAAAAGATAAAACTCATCTTTCTAGAATACATTTTCCCTGTGTTTATCTTCTTTAAAAGAGTACACTGAATATTATACAACTTCTCCTTGATGACTGAGGGTCATCATTCCAAGCCAGCTGATGTGCTGGGCCACAACAATAAGCACAGCTGCAGCTAGAAATGAGTGTGACAGGAGCTCAGGGCTATTGGTCATAGGAGTTAACCAAGAACTGCCTTCTGCCATCTCAAATTGGGTGGATGAGGGGCTGGATAGATAACAGATATAAATACCCCTGATGTCATGATTGCTTTTTGGTCTTTTCCCTTTTTCCTCCCATCCTATATACGAATCAAAGACCTGCTTCATGACTAATGTGCTTTGAACCAGCACAAAACCGCCATTAGCCATCACTGAGGTATACAGGTAGCAACAGCTGAAGACCTTTCCTGTCGAGCACCCTGTAGAGTGTCCAGGTCTGACCTAAATGTTACTCCTTATTGCTGGGCCTCCTCTAACGTCAGTGTCAGCTACCCACCTCCTTTCATCACTTGAGTTTCTAAACCAACTGGCATCATCCCTTCTAAGCTCTGCCAGTTATTCTGCTATTCAGAACTCTCTCTGTTCTCAAATTACAATGTGTATAAAATGTCCAGCACAGTGCCTGACACAGAGCAGGCACTCAGTAAGTGCTAGAGCCCCTTTCCTTGTATTTTATAGTCCAATCTTTGATCTGACATTTTTCCTGTCTCTGTGTCTTTTTACGATCAGGTGGATATACATAGGTACTTCTTTATGGTTAGCAAACCAAAAAATCACAATCCATTCCTTTCTATTTGTACATATCTGTGAATGAAGCTTTTTTTCCTTTTACCCCTGCATAAGATACTTATTAGCTTATCTACACCTTAATAACTTATTTGCAACTCTATAGATAGCTTAAAGGTTCTTTTTTATTTTCATAAATTTTCTCCACCCAGTGGTTATAATTTAATAAAGTAGTCACTGTGGCTGTATTTATATTTTGTAAGTAGTTTATGTTTTGGTATAATGAATAATTCTGGATCTGAGTTATGTGACTGTGAATATATAGTCTGAGCTTTCTAGAATCTCTTCACTACCATTCTGATGCTGCCTCCTCTCATCTAATGACAACAACCTCATAGAAGAGATAAAAGTCTAAGATTCAAATCTAAAAGGCAAAGCAATTATAAAGTACAGCACATGTAGCATCTAATTATTTTTCCACATATAATGTCACAAATGCAATTGGAAAAATGTTCTTTTGTTATTTGTAACATAAACCATGTCATTTTATTTTATTTTCACTTCCTTGCAGACTTTCATTAAAGCTTGCAAGCATTATTATTGCATCGAAAAGTAATAACTTCATTATTATGGCATAACAATTAATGTAAGGTATATCAACACATATATTTAAAATGATCATTACAAATGTAAGAAAAACATTAATCTACTGCTAGGGACCTACTTCATTCATGTAAGAAATTTTTCCATCTTCTGTTCATCTGGAAAAGTGCAAGATAAATTAATCTTTGGTTCCAAACATTTTTAGAGTTGTTTTATCAGGAAATAACTTCCTATTTTCCCAAGTTTTGATATTTTGCACCTTCTCATAAGTATAAAAGAATCTCAGCATTTCACTTTGACCCATTTCAAATTTATATGGCAGATTTCCAAATGCTGGGAATTGCAAAGTGCCTGTTCTTAGCACATGATATCTACCATCTGCCCTGGCCATCAGGATAGGGTCCAGATAGTTCTCCAACGTAATATTATAAAGTCAAAGTGCTCTTGGCATTTACGTAATATTGTTGCAACATTTTGCAGGTGATAAATAAATTGTAACTTTTTCAAACTGGGACTCATCTAATTACACGCATGGGAGCACTTTTCTTGTGCTGTGTATTCAACTGTGTATGCTTGTACCTGCTCATTCATCCTCCACACCCACCCCACACAATCTGTCTGACTGAGATTTGATCATGTGAGTGCTTAGAAAGGCTAAAGGTTTGGTACCCATTCAAAATGATATTTTTAAAGTACTTATTCAACATTTATTAGATGGAGTTGGGGAAAACTTAGTTTCCATTAAGAAAAGTGTGTCTCTCTTTATGCTTAGTTAACAAACAGGGTTAGTTCACGCACTAAATGAACATATCACTTTCACTTGCGTCAGTCTTTCATTTCACAATTTTGTGGTTTCTCATTAAGGGACAGCATTAGTTATTCATATTCAGGAGGGCAGAGGTAACTCTCACAGATATGGTTACAAAGTTGCAAAACAGAAGTTCTTTTATTTACTTTCATGTTGTTAAAACATTTCCCACTTTTCCATAGTTTTTTTTTTTTTTTCCGTTCAGTTTTATGACTTACCGATCCAGGAAGATGCTTGGAAAGCACAGTAACAACTTTTAAACTTAATATTAAAAACAAATCAAATCACCCATTGCCAATAAACACACCTCTGTAAAATACTACTCAGTGTAAGAATTTCAACTGACAGTGACCTGTCAAATTCTGGCAATTCTAAAATAGGATGGTGGTGGTGCTTGCTGTTACACTGTGCAAAATATTCAATAGAGAGAGTTCAGGAATGCCAATGATTTTTTGTTATTGTTATAAAAACATTCAATAAAGATAGCTCAATAACGGCAGCAACTCTTAGTGTTATCTCCCTCCTATCCTACCTTGGGGCCCTTGTAATAAATTTTGTTGCAAATTGCCCAAATGTTATATGTGGAAAGCTAAGTTAACAGGTGTCATGTTTCCCATTTATACCACTGATGTTCCAGTGCAAGGTGCCCAGGGAAACTGCCATCCCTTAATCCAGATCTGCTCACCCAGACATACACATGCACCCATCAATCCATCTGTTAGGCATTAAGAATTACAATAGTATAAAGGACAATCCTTTGGTGTACATGTTTAAATGTTAAATATATACTGAAGGGTTTGAAGCAAGGATCTGGGAAACATGACTCCATCACACATCTGGTTCAGCCCTGTCTGGATGTCAGAATGCATCAGTCATTTTGGATTTATGTATAATGACAGAAATCAAGTCACAACCCATGTAGTCTCAAAAGGCTACTTATATGATGTTGAAGATCCACAATACTCCCTGAAGTACTGCTGATTCTTCAACTCTATTAAGAATATACATTTCTGACATTTTAAATATCTTAAGTCAGTGATTTTGGCCACTTGGGAAAAACAATGTTGCAGCATGTAATTTAGGTAATTTCAACAGAGCCAGTTCAATCTTAAATCATTATTTCTAATGCATTCTGGCAATACTTTTTTTGTAAAGTGAAATTACACAACACTTCCAGAAACCACAGAATGTGACTTAACCAATTACTTGTACAGTTTGCAAAACAAGTAAACCTCTCAGCAGTTGGGAGCTTGGCTGAGAGACCTAGGCTTGCCCCTGGCATGGTACCTTGCTCTTTTCCATGAGTTCACATTGCTTTCTAGCCTGCTAATGCACTGGCCTTATGAAAACAGATTCCCTAAATGCTCTCCAAGAGTCTGATATCACATTCAGGGTTAACATATTTTTTCCCTGGTTGCAATTCTGCAGTTTTTTACAGTCATTTATATCCAACCAATTGCTGTCAACAGGCGTCTTCACATACGAATGTTAATAGCATATTATTAAAGAGTTCCTGGTAATTTGTTTTGTGGGTAGAGTTGATAAGGGGTGACTATAGGAAGGGAAGCCAAAGGAAAAACATTTCAACTACTCTGGAAGCTGACCTCTGGAAAGCAGTCAGAGAGAACAGATGAAGGAGCCAGGCAAGCTCTTTTTGAATAAGATGGTGTGTATTACAGCTAGGAAGAGCCAACAGAGTAGATCTTACAGTGACCAGCCCAGCTAACAGCAGCTGAAATTGTTAGTCATGAAAATACAGATGCCCCCTGTACAGATTACCCTCATATTTTCTCAGTCACTAGTTTGAGAGTATCATATTTGAGAGACAGAGTTTTTCTTGATAATTGAGAAAGATCAAAAAGGGAAATTAATTTTCATTGGCAAAAAGACTACATAAATAGAAGCAACATCTTTGTTGGTGCCTACTTGTCATCAGCTAGAAAGGTCAGATTTTTTTTGCAAAAACCTTAGGAACAGGATTCAGGGTACTTTCCAAAAGAGTAACGGAAAAGCAGACTTCATGGCTCCTAGAAAGTTTACATCCAAGAATTCCCTATAATGTAAAGTTGAAAATTAATGCTTTTTCCTCCACAAGAATTTGTTTCAAAAAGTTAGTCTGGTAATTCATTCTCATAAATTGTTCTTAGTATTTTTCTCTCAGATTTTCATGATATGGTTCCCAAAATAAATCAGTAGCAAGCATCATGATCTGTGCCTTCCACTTCAGCATAGTACTTTGCTCCATAAACATAATATAATGAACATTTATGTATCACTACCTTTCTTACCTTTCTTTACTCACTTCATCATATCATCAACAAAATGTATTTGATACACAGTTGCAAATAAATATTAAGCTGTACATTTTGTAATAAATATTTCTGAGTAATAAAAATGTTCAACTGATCAAAAAATTTGATATTTGATGATGGCATTTGAAGAGATGCATGTTTATTAGCTCAATTTAGCCATTTCACATTGTGTACATTTTTTAAAACATGTTGTACCTGAGAAACACATACAATTTTTATCAATTATAAAAAATTTTGAGTGTTATATTTGAGTGATAACAAATTTAGACGAGTGTTAACAGAATACACACCTCCTTAATAAATTTTATTGTTTACTAGTCCATCTTCAAAAGTTCATCATATTAACTACAGTCAGAAATTGGTTCCTAAAGTTCATTATATTTATTACAGTCAAAAACAGGTTCTAGGAAGTCTATTGTATTTATACAATTAAAAATGACTCAACCTGTTATTGGGTACAAGGTTTCTTTTAGGATAGTGAAAATGTTCTAAAATGATGGTTGTACAACCTGAACGTAAATGAAAAAGTTATGTACTGATGAATTGTACACTTTAAATGAGTGAATTTTATGGTATGTAAATTATATCCCAATAAAGCTATTTTTAAAATAGGTCAATCAAGGACACTAAGAGTTGTTTATTTGAAAAGTTCAAAAAAATTGACAAACCATTAGCTAGATCAAGAAAAAACTCAAATAAATCAAATTAGAAATGAAAGAGGAGTGATTATAACTGATGCCACAGAAATTAAAAGGATAAGAGACCACTATGAAAAATTATATGCCAACAAAGTAGATAATCCAAAAGAAATGGATTAATTCCTAGAAACATACAACCTACCAAGACTGAACCATAAATAGAAAGTCTTAACAGATCTATAAGTAATAAGAAGATTAAATCTACTAAAATACCAAAAATTAGCCAGGCATGGTGGTGGGTGCCTGTAGTCCCAGCTACTCGGGAGGCTGAGGTGCAATAATTGCTTGAGCCCGGAAGGCAGAGGTTGCAGTGAGCCGAGATCATGCCACTGCATTCCAGCTTGGGCTACAGAGTAAGACTCTGTCAAAAAAAAAAAAAAAAAAAAAAAAGAAGGTATATTTCATTTTACCCATTTCAATCCACAATAATGAAAAATAAAAGTGTCAGCTGTCCTAGGAATGCAGAATATAAAAGGTGGGGCAACAGGGTGCTTTCCTTAGTTTACTTTGACAATAAAAACTCCTATCTCTGTTGTTGCTGGAATAGTATTTATTGGAAATCAACCTCTCAACAGTCCTCACTCATCAGGAACAGGAATCTGTGATTAGCTTGACAGCATACAGAGCACCATATCAGGGTTACTATGGGAAGACTCTACTGTGGCATCAGAAACACAAAAAACACTGGATACAGTTAGTTTATGTTGATGGTTCCGGAAGAAAATCCCACAGATTGGACAGGCTGCCTGCTGAAAGGGTTGTCACTACACACAGCATGCCGTGAACCCTGGAATGAAGGTACCCCTATCTGTGTGACCAGGACTGAACAACTCTGAGGCTGTTTATCTAAGCTCTTAGAGATTCCTGCAAGAACCTCACACTTACTTCCTCACCTGGCTTTGGACCTCAAGCTAAAAGTGCAAACAGTCTGCCTACTTTCCTCATAAACATTTCCCCAAAATAAAGGGCTTTCTTTTTTTTTTCTTTTTTTTTTAGCACTTGCTTACTTGTGTTCTCGCTTTCTCTGTCTTCCTCTCCCTCCCTCCTTCTCTCCCTGCTCACTGTCATCAGCTGGGTCCCAATCCAGTTTCTACACCTACATTCATGACTAATGACCCACCAGCAGCCCCTAAGAGCCACTAGGCTGTAATGAACATTTTCCTGCCAGTTACATGTGGTGGGTCTGGGAGGAGCCCCCCATTTCCAAAGAGGGTATGTTAAATACAGTTAGAATGATGTGGGATGTGGACTCTGGGGCCTTGCTACATACAAAATGTGGTCTGAGGACCAGCAACAAGGCATCATGTGAGAACTTGCCAAGTATGCAGAACCTTAGACCCCACCCCAGAACTACTGAATCAGAATGTGCATTTTAACAAGATCTCTTGATCTAAATGTACATTAAACTTTGAGGAGCCTTGGTATAAAATTTGAATATATTTTGAGAGAAGACTGTGGAATTTGGTGGGGGATGGGGAAGTGGTAGGATTCTTATGTACAGGGCTGTTTACAGAGTAAATAAATAACATTCATTAAATACTGAATAATTTACTTTCTTTAAAATAAGAGGAATAAATAAATCCAATTACTATATGTATAGGGCCTTGAGACATCAGTGAGCTTAATGAAACTTCAGCAGTAAGGCTTAACTACAGATTCTTATTCTTTGTATTTTAATAAATCTGCTTGCATAAGAGCTTTAAATTGTATCAGTGACAAGTAGGTATGTTTTCATAATGGAATAATAGTGAGCAATAATACCCCCCAAAGAGGCGGAGCAAGGCATAAGTAAACAAAATGTGTGTGTGTAGCATACATTTTAACAGGTGAATCCAGCATAGCATGATGGAAACTTAAGTTCCGGGGCCCACACAGGCCCCTTCCAAGGACCAGGAACTAACTTTGCATTCAAAATTTTGTTCTCTCTTCTGACAGCCTCAAAAATTATATAATCTTAAAACTTCACAAAACCTGGAACCATGCCTGATCTAATTAATCATGAAAACTCTTCTTAAGTTTATTATTATTATTATTATTATACTTTAAGTTCTGGGATACATGTGCAGAATGTGCAGTTTTGTTACATAGGTATACACGTGCCATGGTGGTTTGCTGCACCCATCAATCCATCATCTGCATCAGGCATTTCTCCTAATGCTATCCCTCCCCTAGCCCCCCATCCCCTGACAGGCCCTGGTGTGTGATGTTCCCCTCCCTGTGTCCATGGGTTCTCTTTGTTCAACTCCCACTTATGAGTGAGGACATGCGGTATTCGGTTTTCTGTTCCTGTATTAGTTTGCTAAGAATGATGGTTTCCAGCTACATCCACGTCCCTGCAAAGTACACAAACTCATCCTCTTTTTGTGGCTGCATAGTATTCCAGGGTGTATATGTGCCACATTTTCTGTATCCAGTCTATCATTGATGGGCATTTGGGTTGGTGCCAAGTCTTTGCTATTGTGAACAGTGCTGCAATAAACATATGTATACATGTGTCTTTAAGTTTGACATGATATATATATATATACGTATTATATATATATTTATATATATAAGGCTCCATCTTAAAATATATATTTTTTTATTTATATATAATATAAATATATATATTATATATATATTTTAAGATGGAGTCTTACTCTGTTGCCCAGGCTGGAGTGCAGGGGTGTGATCTTGGCTCACTGCAACCTCTACCTCCTGGGTTCAAGCAATCCTCCCACCTTAGCCTCCCAAGTAGCTGGGAGTACAGGTGCCGCCACCACACCTGGCTAATTTTTGTATTTTTAGTAGAGATGGGGTTTCGCCATGTTGGCCAGGCTGGTCTAAAACTCCTGATCTCAGGTGATCCTCCCACCTCAGCCTCCCACAGTGCTGGGATTACAGGCATGAGCCTCCACACTCAGCCGACATATAATATTTTTAAATCCTTTCAATATACACTAGGAAACATTTAGAATTATATCACTATCATTCAAGCTACAAATGAAATTAACAATTTAATTGACATATGACCTAGGAATAATTCTGCTCATGTGTAAGAAAAACTGTTTGTAATGATATGGTTCATATCTTACTCTTCTTTCCATGTTATCATTTAACATGATTAAATTTAACAAATATATCATTTGTTGGCATTTCTCTCTTCTCTTCTTCTTTTCCTCCTATTTTAACTTAAAAACCTAACTACTGCAGAGGTGGGGAGGTACTAGAGGAAACATCCAAAAATGTTCCTCAGGAATTTTTGTTTAATTTTGTTTTATTATTTTCCTCAGGTTTGAAACTCATATCTACTTAACTACTTGTATTTTTTAAAGAATGCAAAAGGTAAAACAACACACACACACACACACACACACACATACATACACATATTAAAAAGATACATTCTGGTGACATTTTAGTGACTAGTATTTCAAACTATTTAGGTAAGATATTAACAGTGTGGTTTTGAGAGTTACATGTGAGTGTATGTATGAATATATATAACTGTATGAGAGATCTAGAAATTGCTGTTCTGATCACCAAACCACTGATACACCTTTTCATAGAGATGAAGTAGCTCTGCCTCAGCATGAGCTAGAATGTATTCCGTATGTATGGTTATCAATATAAACAATCTGCCAATGCTGGGCATTCCGTGTGTTTCTGATTTTCATTTTATAAATGAAGCTGCTATGGATATCCTTATGTACACTCCCTCTTGCACTTTCCTTATTTTGTCCTGAGGATAAATCCCTGTTATGAAAATTGCTAGATAAAATTCTGGAACACAATAACAGTGTGCCTTCTGAAGAGTTTCACCAATTTACAGTACAATCAAAAGACAATTTCACTTTTAAAACATCATTTGCTAACCTGAGGGACCAAAAAAAATCTGTTTTTGTTTATATGGTTATTTTTTAAACTTTTAAAGTAAAATATACATACAGAATAGCACACAGCTTGATGAGTTATTAAAAAGCAAACAAACACCTCTCTGTTCTACCTGTAGCACTCTGTACTAGGTCAAGATACAGAATATTCACAGCTCCATGGAGACTCTCTCACATCCCTGCCAGTCACTACTCCCTCCTTCCTCTTGAAAACTAACCCCCAACCTGACATTTAACACCATAGACTGGTTTTGTAAATAACTTCTTTGGCTCAACATTCTATGCATGAGATTTACCCATGCTGTTCCTTGTATCTGTAGTTTATTCACTGTTGTTGTTGTGGAGTAATCAATTATATGAATATACCACAGTTATTTTGCCATTTTCTTGTTGATGGACATTATATTACTAAGTGCAGTTTATATATTTGGGTGATGCTGCTTTGGTCATACAAAACCTTAAACTTTTATATGATTAAATTCATCAATCATTTCCCTCTATGATTATATTACTGGTGTCCCATTTTTAAAAGACTTTTCCCACTCCAAAATTATGAAATATTTACCTATACTTTCTACCACTATGTTTGTTTCCATTTGTTACATTTATAGTTTTACTTCATTTGGAATGTATTAGGACATATGGAGTAAGTATGCATATATATGTGTACATGCATACATATCTAAATGTGTATTTACATGTGTGTATATATATACATACATACATATATACATACATGTGCATAGGTACACTTGAGTCTGTTTCTGGAAATTCCATCCCTTTTTTAAAAACATACTAATATATACTTCAACTGATAATACAAGCACAAGGTGCAAAATTCAAGTGGAATAACAGGGTATATAAAGATAGTAAGTAAGGCTTTTCCCACATCTCCCATCAGACACGCAGCTGCTCTCCCCAGGCTCAATCATGGTTTCTAGTCACATATCTATCACCCCAAAAGTACTCTATGCATATAAAAATGTACACATAAGGCTCTTATTTTTAACATTAACGTGCCTTTATATAACATTCCATAACAGTTCTAGATGTGCATTTTCATAGAAATCAATACATTTGTATTATCTCACTCTTTGTAATATCTGCACAGAATTTCACTGTATGAATTCAGTAAAAACCTGTACCCCCGATGAGCTAAAACATTATTGGTAATCTTTTGCTACTACAGCTAATATTGAAATGAATATGCATCGAATGAATAATTGTGTACATGTGAGAGTACAAAATATTTGTAGAATAAATTCTTAGAAATTCAATTCAAGATCAAAGTGTATGGTTTTTTGTTGTTGTTTTGTTTTGTTTTGTTTTTTGAGATAGAGTGTCGCCCAGGCTGGAGTGCAGTGGTGTGATCTCGGCTCAGTGCAACCTCCACCTCCCTTCCAGGTTCAAGCGATTCTCCTGCCACAACCTCCTGAGTAGCCAGGACTATAGGCGCTCACCACCATGTCTGGCTAATTTTTTTGAATTTTTAGTAGAGACAGGGTTTCACCATGTTGGCCAGGCTGCTCTCAAACTCCTAACCTCAGGTGATCCACCCACCTTGGCCTCCCAAAGTGCTGGGATTACAGGCATGAGCCACAGTGCCCGGCCAAAGTGTATGCGTATTTTTAAATTAAACTTTTTATTTTGAAATAATCCTATCTTCACATGCAGTTGCAAGAAACAATACAGAGACATACAGAGTAACCTTTGCCCAGTTTTCCTCAATAGTAGCATCTTGCAAAACTATAGCACAGTATCACAACCATGATATTTACAATGATACAGCTAAGATAGAGAATATTTCTATCACCTCAAGAATCTCTCATTTTGCCCTTTCACAGCCATATCCACTTAACTCTTTCCCCATGCTCTTCTTAGCTTCTGGCAACCACTCATCTGTTCTCCATTTCTATAATTTTGTCATTTCAAGAATGTTACATAAGTCGAATCATACGGCATGGAATTTTTGGGGATTGGTGTTTTTCACTCAGCATAATATTCTGGAGAGTCATCTAGGTAGTTGTGTATATCAATAATTCTTTCCTTTTTTTATTTTTCCATAAGTTATTGGGGGTACAGGTGGTATTTAGTTATATGAGTAAGTTCTTTAGTGGTGATTTTGTGAGATTCTGGTGCATCCATCCCCTGAGCAGTGTACACTGCACCATATTTGTAGTCTCTTATCCCTCGCCCCCCTCCCACTCTTCTCCCAAGTCCCCAAAGTCCACTGTATCATTCTTATGCCTTTGCATCATCATAGCTTAGTTCCCACGTATCGGTGAGAACATGTGATGTTTGGTTTTCCATTCCTGAGTTACTTCACTTAGAATAATAGTCTCCAATCTCATCCAGGTCACTGCAAATGCTGTTAATTTATTCCTTTTTATGTTTGCATAGTATTCCGTTGTTTACATATACCACGGTTTCTTTATCCACTCGTTGACTGATGGGTATTTGGGCTGGTTCCACAATTTTGCAATTGTGAATTGTGCCGCTATAAACATGCATGTACAAGCGTCTTTTTTGAATAATGACTTCTTTTCCTCTGGGTAGATATCCAGTAGTGGGACTGCTGGATCAAATGGTAGTTCTAATTTTAGTTCTTTAAGGAATCTCCACACTGTTTTCCATAGCAGCTATGCTAGTTTACATTCCCACGAGCAGTGTAGAAGTGTTCCCTGTTCACTGCACCCACACCAAACATCTACTGGTTTTTTATTTTTTTGATTATGGCCATTCTTGCAGGAGTGAGCTGGTATCACATTGTGGTTTTGATTTGCATTTCCCTGCTCATTAGTGATGTTAAGCATTTTTTCATGTTTGTTGGCCATTTGTATATCTTCTTTTGAGAACTGTCTATTTATGTACTTAGCCCACTTTTTGATGGGATTGATTTTTTCTTATTGAGTTCGTTGTAGATTCTGGATATTAGTCCTTTATCAGATGTATAGATTGTGAAGATTTTCTCCCACTCTGTGGTTTCTGTGTTTATTTTGCTAACTTCCTTTTGTCATGCAAAAGCTCTTTAGTTTAATTAGGTCCCAGCTATTTATCCTTGTTTTTATTGCATTTGCTTTTGAGTTTTGTTCATGAAATCCTTGCCTAAGCCAATGTCTAGAAGGGTTTTTCCAATGTTATCTTGTATAATTTTTACAGTTTCAGGTATTAGGTTTAAGTCCTTAGTCCATCTTGAGTTTTGTATAAGGTGAGAGATGAGGAACCAGTTTCATTCTCCTACATGTGGCTAGCCAATTATCCCAGCACCATTTGTTGAAAAGGGTGTCCTTTGCCCACTTTGTTTGCCTTGTCGAAGATCAGTTGGCTGTTAAGCATTTGGATTTATTTCTGGGTTCTCTATTCTGTTTCATTGGTCTATGTGCCTATTTTTGTAGCAGCACAATCCTGTTTTGGTGACTATGGCCTTATAGTATAGTTTGAAATCAGGTAGTGTGATGCCTCCAGATTTGTTCTTTTTGTTTAGTCTTGATTTGGCTATGAGGCCTCTTTTTTTGGTTCCATATGAATTTTAGAATTGTTTTTTCTAATTCTGTGAAGAATGATGGTGGTATTTTGATGCGAATTGCACTGAATTTGTTGATTGCTTTTGGCAGTATGGTCATTATTCACAATATTGATTCTACTCATCCATGAGCAAGGGATGTGTTTCCATTTGTTCGTGTCATCTAGTATTTCTTTCAGCCATGTTTTGTAGTTTTCCTTGTAGAAGTCTTTCAACTCCTTGGTTAGGTATATTCCTAAATTTTTTTTTTTTTTTTTTTTTTGCAGCTATTGTAAAAGTGGTTGAGTTCTTGATTTGATTCTCTGGCCACTGTTGGTGTATAGAAGAGCTACTGATTTGTGTACATTAATCTTGTATCTGGAAACTTCACTGGATTCTTTTATCAGTTCTAGAACCTTTCTGGAGGAGTCCTTAGGGTTTTCAAGGTAAACAATCATACATATCATCAGCAAACAGTGACAGTTTTACTTCTTCTTTACTGATTTGGATGGCCTTTATTTCTTTCTCTTGTCTGATTGCTCTGGCTAGCACTTCCAGTACTACATTGAACAGTAGCGGTGAGAGTGGGCATCCTTGTCTTGTTCTCATCAGAGGGAATACTTTCAAGTTTTCCCCATTCAGTGTTATGTTGGCTGTGGGTTTGTCTTAGACGGCTTTTATTACATTAAGGTATGTCCCTTGTGTGCTGATTTTGCTGAGAATTCTAATCATAAAGGGGTGCTGGATTTTTTTTCAAATGCTTTTTTTGCATCTATTTAAATGATCATGTAATTTTTGTCTTAAATTCTGTTTATGTGGTGCATCACATTTATTGACTCATGTATGTTAAACCATCCCTGCATCCCTGGTATGACACCCACTTGATGATAGTGGATTATCTTTTCGACATGTTGTTGGATTCAGTTAGCTAGTATTTTGTTAAGGATTTTGGCATCTATGTTCATCAAGGATATCAGTCTGTAGTTTTCTTTTTTGGTTATATTGTTTCTTGGTTTTGATATTAGGGTGATGCTGGCTTCACAGAATGAATTAGGGAGGGTTCCTTCTTTACCTTGTGAAATAGTGTCAAAAGGATTGGTATCAATCCTTCTTTGAATGTCTGGTAGAATTCGGCTGTGAATCTGTCTTGTCTTGCACCTTTTTGTTGTTGGTAATTTTTTAATTACCATCTGAATCTCACTGCTTGCTACTGGTCTGTTCAGGGTATCTAATTCTTCCTGATTTAAGCTAGGAGGGTTGTATTTTTCCAGGAATTTATCCATCTCTTCTAGATTTTCTAGTTTATGTGTGTAAAGGTGTTCATGGTAGCCTTGAATGATCTTTTGTATTTCTGTGGTGTCAGTTGTAATATCTCCTGTTTCCTTTCTTAGTGAGGTTATTTGGATTTTCTCTTTTCTTGATTAATCTTGCCAATCAACTTTATCTTTTCAATGAACCAGCTTTTTTTTCCTTTATCTTTTGCAATTTTTTTGTTTCAATTTCATTTAGTTCTGCTCTGATCTTGGTTATTTCCTTTCTTCTGCTGGGTTTCAGCTGGTTTGTTCTTGTTTCTCTAGTTCCTTAAAGTATGACCTTAGAATGTCAGTTTGTGCTCTTTCAGTCTTTTTGATGTAGGGGTTTAGGGTTATGAACTTTGCTTTTAGCACTGCCTTTGCTGTATCCTAAAGGTTTTGATAGGTTGTGTCATTACTGTCGTCCAGTTTGAAGAATTTTTAAATTTCCATCTTGATTTTGTTTTTGACCCAATGCTCATTCAGGAGCTGGTTATTTAATTTCCATGTATTTGCATAGTTTTGAAGGTTCCTTTTGGAGTTGATTTCCAGTTTTATTCCACTGTGGTCTGAGAGAGTGCTTGATATAATTTCAATTTTCTTAAATTTATTAAGGCTCATTTTATGGCCTATCATATAGTTTACCTTGAAGAAAGTTCCATGCACTGTTGAATAGAATGTGTATTCTGTGGTTGTTGGATGAACTTTTCTCTATATGTATATCTGTTAAGTCCATTTATTCCAAGGTATAGTTTAAATCCATTGTTTCTTTGTTGACTTCTGTCTTGACGACCTGTCTAGTGCTGTCAGTGGAGTATTGAAGTCCCACACTATTATTGTATTGCTGTCTATCTCATTTCTTAGGTCTATTAGTAATAGTTTTATAAACTTGGGAGCTCCAGTGTTAGGTGCATATATGTTCAGGATTGTGATATTTTCCTGTTGAATAAGGACTTTTACCATTATATAATGTCCCTCTTTGTCTCTTTTAACTGTTGTTGCTTTAAAGTTTGTTTTGTCTTATGTAAGAATTGGTACCCTGCTCGCTTTTGGTGTCCATTTGCATGAAATGTCTTTTTCCACTCCTTTACTTAAGTTTATATGAGTCCTTATGTGTGAGGTGAGTCTCCTGTAGGCAGCAGATAGTTGGTTGATGAGTTCTTATCCACTCTGTGGTTCTGTATCTTTTAAGTGGAGCATTTAGGCCATTTATATTCAATGTTAGTATTGACATGTGAGGTACCATTGCATTCATCATGCTATTTGTTGTCTGTGTACTTTGTTTTGTTTTGTTTTGTTTTGTCTTTTTAACTTGTATTTTTGTTTTATAGGTCCTGTGTGATTTATGCTTTAAAGAGGTCCTGTTTTGATGTGTTTCCAGAATTTGTTTCAAGATTTAGAGTTCCTTTCAGCAGTTCCTGTAGTGATGGTTTGGTAATGGCAAATTATTTCAGCGTTTGTCTGAAAAAGACTATATCTTTCCTTCATATATAATGCTTAGTTTTGCTGGATACAAAATTCTTGGCTGATAACTGTTTTGTTTGAGAAGGTTGAAGATAGGGCCCCAATCCCTTCTAGCTTGTAAAGTTTCTGCTGAGAAATCTGCTGTTAATCTGATAGGTTTTCCTTTATAGGTTACCTGGTGCTCCTGTCTCACAGTTCTTAAGATTCTTTCCTTCATCTTAACTTTGGATAACCTGATGACAACGTGCCTAGATGAATACCTTTTTGCAATAAATTTCCTGGGCGTTCTTTGTGCTTCTTGTTTTTGGATGTGTAGGTCTCTAGCAAGGCCAGGGAAGTTTTCCTCAATTATTCCCCCAAATATGTTTTCCAAGATCTTAGAATTCTCTTCTTCCTCAGGAAGACCGATTATTCTCAGGTTTGGTCATTTAACATAATCCCAGACTTCTTGGAGGCTCTGTTCATATTTTCTTACTCTTTTTTGTCTTTGTGGGATTGGGTTAATTTGAAGACCCTGTCTTCGAGCTCTGAATTTCTTTCTTCTACTTGTTCAATTCTATTGCTGAGACTTTCCAGAGCAAAAATGTGTCCAAAGCTTCCTGAATTTTTTATTTTTTTTTCTTTAAGCTATCTATTTCCTTGAATATTTCTCCCTTCACTTCTTGTATCATGTTTTGGATTTCCTTGCATTGAGCTTCACCTTTCTCTGGTCCCTCTCTAATTAGCTTAATAACTAACCTCCCGAATTCTTTTTCAGGTAAATCAGGGATTTCTTTTTGGTTTGGATCCATTGCTGGTGAACTGGTGTGATATTTTTGGGGGATGTTGAAGAGCCTTGTTTTGTCATATTACCAGGGTTGTTTTTCTGGTTCTTTCTCATTTGGGTAGGCTCTGTCAGAGGGAAGGTCTAGGGCTGAAGGCTATTGTTCAGATTCTTTTGTCTCATGTGGTGTTCCCTTGATGTAGTACTCTCCCCCTTTTCCTATGGATGTGGCTTCCTGTGAGCCCAACTGCAGTAACTGTTGTCTCTCTTCTGGGTCTAGCCACCCAGCAAGTCTACCTGGCTCAAGGCTGGTACTGGGGGTTGTCTGCACAGAGTCCTGTGATGTGAACCATCTGTGGGTCTCTCAGCTGTGGATACCAGTGCCTGTTCTGGTGGAGGTGGCAGGTATGGGGGTCAGGGATGCAATGGACTCCATGAGCATCCTTAGCTTTGGTGGTTTAATGGTCTATTTTTGTGCTGGTTAGCCTCCTGCCAGGAGGTGCACTTTCCAGAAAGCGTCAGCTGTGGTAGTATGGGAAGGAATGGGTGGTGGGGCGGGGTCCTAGAATTCCTAAGATTATATGCCCTTTATCTTCCACTACCAGGGTGGGTAGGGAAGGACCATTAGGTCGGGGTGGGGCTAGGCATGTTTGAGCTCAGACTTTCCTTGGGAGGGTCTTGCTGAGGCTGCTTTCAGGGATGGGGGTGAGACTCCCAGGTCACTGGAGTTGTCTACCTAGGAGGATTATGGCTGCCTCTGCTGAGTCATTACAGGTTGTCAGGGAAGTGGGGAAAGTCAGTAGTCACAGGCCTTACCCAGCTCCCACACAAACCGAAGGGCCAGTCTCACTCCCGCAATGCCCCCCTCAACAGCCCCATGTCTGTTTCCAGGCAGAGAGCAATACGAGTCTGAAAACCTGCCCCAGGATACCTGCCTCCAACTACGAAAGAAAAGGGCTTGGTTCTTCACCTGCCTGTGGAGTCTGCACACCGGATTTGTGCCCTCCTTTGAATTCTGGCCAGAAGGCTTCTCACCCCATTCAAACTGTTACAGAGTTCAGCTAGAGATGTCCTTCTCCCTGTGTGGCTTTACCCCCTGCTCCTCTCCTGCTGGATCCCTGTGGTGCCAGGCAGGAATGGCCTGCTAGGGGACCCAGTGAGCTCCCAGGGCCCTTCTCACTGTTTCCTCTACTCCTGTATTTTACTTGGCTCTCCAAATTGACTCAGCTCCAGGTAAAGTTGGAAACTTCTTCCACAAACAGACCTTCAGCTCTCCAGTGGGAGTGTGTGTTCAGGAGAGGATGGTCTCCTTTTCCCACTTTCACGGTTGGAGCACTAACAGTTTTGGGGGGCGGTATTCCAGGTCCACTTCCTTCAGAGGGTGTGTGGGTCCTCTTGGGATGGCTGGTTTGTTCTTGCAGTCGATCTGGAGCTAAAATTCACAATGTGAGTCCCCGCACACTTCTCTGTCCAGAGATGCAATCTAGTCCTGCCTCCCATCTGCCATGATGATCCCACTCCCCCTTTTCATTGTTGAATACTATTCTATGATATGTGTATATCACAATTTGTTTAACCATTTGCCCACTGAAAGACATCAGGCTTTTTTCCAATTTTTGAATATTGTAAATAAAGCTGCAATGAATATTTCTGTACAAATTTTTGTGTAAACCTAAGTATTCATTTCTCCAAGATAAATGCCCAGGAATACCATGGTCTGTATGATAGTTGCATGCTTAGTTCTTTATGAAACTGTGAAATCATTTTTCAGGGTGGCTGTACCATTTTACATTCCGACCAGCAACATACAAATGATCTAGTTTCTCTGCATCTTGCTAGCACATTTGATGTTGTCAGTAGTTTTTATTCTACTCATTCTGATTCATGTATAGTGATACTCACTGTGATTTTAACTTGCATTCCCATAATGACTAATGATGTTCAGCATCTCTTAATATGCTTATTGGCCATCTCTATATATTCTTCAGTAAAATATTTGTGTCTTTTTCTTATTTTTTAACTGAATTGTTTTTTACTGTTGACTTTTGAGAGTTCTTTATATATTCTAGGGTACTAGTCCTTTCTCAGATATCTGCTTTGTAAATATTTTCTCCCAATCTATAGCTTATATTTTCATCTACTCACCAAGGTCTTTTGCAGAGCAAAATTTTTAATTTTAATGAAGTGAAATTTTTCTGTGCTTTGATATCAAGTCTAAGAACTCTTTTTCTATTTTTAGATACCAAAGATTTTTTCCCATTTTTCCAATAGTTTCATAGTTTTGTGATTCGCATTAAGTCCATAATCCATTTCGAATTTTTACATAAGGTGTGATACTGAGAATGAGGTTCATTTTTTTGCCCATGGATATCAAGTTGCTCCAGAACCATTTATTTAAAGAGTATCTTGTCTCTAGTGAATTGAATTTGCACCTCTGTCAAAAATCATATGCACTTTTGTTCATAGTTGTGTGGGTCTTTACCTGTGTTATCTATTTTCTCACAGTGATATATCTCTATGCATCACCAACCACAGTCTTGATTACTGTATCTATATAATCTCATAAAATTGCCTAGACTGAGTCCTTCCACTTTATTTTTTTAAATTGTTCAAAATATTCTAGTTCCTTTGCCAATCCATAAAGAACTTAGAATAATTTTGTTGACATCCTCAAAAAATATTCTTGGGATTTTGATAGGAATTGCTACCAATATCTACATATCAGCTTGGGGAGAATTGACATCTTCCACTCCATAAACATAGTATGTCTCTTCATTTATTTAAATCTTTTTTATTTCTTTCATCAGTATTGTATAGTTTTCAGCATGCATTTCTTATACATGTTTTGTTACATTTACGCCTAAGGAACTCTTTTTAGAGCAATTGTAAATGGTATGGTATTGTATTTTTCAATTTCTGTGCCGATGTGTTCATTGCCAGTATATCAAAATACAACTGACTTTTGTATGTTCAGCTTGTATCTTGCAACCTTGCTGAACTAACTCCAGAATTTTTTATAGATTCTTTGACATATTTTATATACACAATCATGCCATCTGCAGATAAAAACAACTTTTTTTCTTCTTTCTCAGTCTATTGCTTTTTGCTCCTTTTCTTGCCTTTTGGCACTCTGTCCAATAAGAGTAGTAAGATTGAATATCCTTGCTTTGTTCTCAATCTTGAAGAGAAAGCATACAGCCTTTCACCTTTAACTAAAATGTCATTTCCAGGATTTTTTTTTTGTAGACTGTCATATACCGAGTTGAAGAAATCCCACTATTCCTTCTTTTTTTCCAAGAATTTTCATCATAAATAGATGCTGAATTTAATCAAATGATTTTTCTGCATCAATCGATATGATCATATGGCTTCTTTTCTCTAACCTGTTAATATGGTGGATTGCATAGATTGATTTTCAAATATTGAACCAGCATTGCATCTACAAAATAAATACCACTAAGTCATGGTAAACAATTCTTTTATATACTGCTGAATTCTATTTGCTAATATTTTGCTAAGTATTCTTACTTCTCTATTTATGAATGATATTGGTAGATAGTTTTCTTTTTTGTACTGTTTTTGTCTAGTTCTAGTATCAGGGAAATACTAGCTTAATAAAATAAATTGAGAAGTGTTGCTTCCTTTCCTATTTTCTGGAAGAGACTCTGTAGAATTAGTATTGATTATTCTTCAAACATGTGGTAGAATTCTCCAGTAAAACAAATAGGGCCTGGATATTTCTTTGGAGGGAGTTTTAAAATTATAAATCATATTTCCTTAGTAATTACAGTACTTATCAATTTACAAACATAATATTGGGTGAGTTGTGGTAGCCTGTGTTTTTCAAGGAATTGGCCCATTTCTTCTAAGTTGTCAAATTCATGTCAGTGAAGTTGCTCACAGTATTATCTTAATTTCCTTTTGATATCTGCAGGGTCTTCAGTGACATCTACAATATCTTTGTTAATATTAGTAATTTATGTATCCTCCCTTTTTTGTCAGTCTTGCTAGAAGCTAATTTAATTGATCTTTCAAACAACTAGCACTTTGTTCCACTGATTTTCTCTACTATTTTTCTGTTTTCAACTTCTTTGACTTCTGCTCATATCTTTATCTCCCTTTTTCTGCTTCAAGTTTAACTTGTTTTGTTTCAGTTTTTTGGGGTGATAAATTATTAATTCAAGATTATTTCCTCATTTTTAATGTATGAATTTAGTCCTATAAATTTCCCTCTCATCACTGCTTTATCTACAAATTTTATGTTGCATTTTCATTTTCATTTAGTTCAATATATTTTTATGTCCCCGAAACTCTGACCCATGCATTGACTAAAAGCATATTATTTAGTTTCAAAGTGTTAGAAATTGTCCTCTTATATTTCTGTTATCTCTAGCTTGATTTATTTGGATCAGAGAACATACTCTATATGGTTTCAATGACCTTATATTGAGGGTTTTTAAAATCACTCAAGCTATTATCTTTTTGGGGATATAGTCCACAGGCATTTTAAAATATATAGATATTCTGCTGTTATTGGGTGGACTGTTTAATAAATGTAAATTTGACCCTATTAGTTGATGGTTTTGTGAGATATTCTATATCCTTACTGATTTTCTGTATAACTGTCCTATCAACTTTTGAGAAAGGGGTGTTGAACTCTCCACATAGAATTGTAGATTTGCCTGTTTCTCCTTTCTGTTCTGTCAGTTTTCACTTCACATACTTTGTAGCTCTGTTGGCTCGTGCATTAACATTTAGAATTGCAATATCTTCCTGGCAGATTGACCTTTGCATCGTTATATTATGTCCAGCTCTGTCTCTGACAATTTTCTTTGCTCTAAAGTCTACTTTATCTGATATTAACATAGCCACTTTTGAATTCCATTGATTGTTTGTATATCTTTTCTGCCCTTTTATTTTCAATGTGCGTATGTTATTATATCTGATGTTTCTTGTAGACAGCATACAGTTGGTTCATGTTTTTAATCACCCTGACAGCCTCTGTCTTGATGGTTTTAGACTATCTGCATTTAATGTAATTATTAATATGTTAGGGCTTCAGTCTGTTATCTTACTTTTTGTTTTGTTTGTTCTGCTTTTCATCTCTGTTTTTTTCTTGTGTTTCAAGTAGGTTAATCATTTTAGAATTCCATTTTGATTCACCGATAGTGTTTTAAATGTATTTCTTATATTTCAGTGGCTGCTCTGGGTATCACATATATATATGTATAATTCAGACAGTCTATTAGTATCATTTTATCAGTTTAAGTGAAGTATAGAAACCCTATCTACTTTGATGTCTCTTTGCCTTCCCCGCTTAATATTTCCTCTGCATTTATTTACAACCTACATCAGAGTGTTAGAATTTTCACTTCAACTACCAAATATATTTATTAAATTCAAAAGGAGAAGGAAAGCTTAATGTTTACCCATGTTTACACATGCTTTTGTTTACTGTGTTCTTTCTCCCTTCCTGATTTCCCAGAGTCCCTTCTTTTATTGTTTCCTTTCTATTTGGAGAACTTTTTCAAACCACATTTCTAGGTCAGGTTTACGGTGACTAAATCCCTTTGTCTTCCTTATCCTGAGATGGTCTTTATTTCTCCTTCATTCCTGAAGGATAATTCCACTGAGTTTAGGATTATGAGTTGATAATTTTTCTTTCAGTACTTGAAAAATATTGTGCCACTTTATTCTGGGTTTGTTTCTCAGGAGAAATATGCCGTCCTTCTAATTGATTTTTCCTGCCTTTTTTTCTCACTTTCAAGAATTTTTCTTGAATATAGTTTTCAGAAGTTTAATTATAATGTGTCTTAGTGAAAACATTTTTGTGTTTATTCTGTTTGGGGTTTCCTCAGCTTCTTGAATCTGTCAGTTTATATCTGTTCCAAATTTGAGAAATTTTCAGCCGTTATATCTTCAGGTACTTTTCCAGCACTGCTCTCTTTCTCCTTCCTTCTGGGACGTCAATGCCATGAATGTTAGATGTTTTGTTATAATCCCACAGGTCTGTGAGGTGCTGTTCATTGTTTGCTTATCATTATTCTCTTTTCTCTCATCGAGATTGGAATTTCTACTGTTACGTCTTCCAGTTATTGATGCCCTCCTTTCTCCCCTTCACTATGCTGTTGAGTCTATCTGCTGAGCATCTTATTTCAGTTTCTGTATTCTCAGTTCTAAAATGTTCATTTAGTTCCTCTTCATATTTCCTTGCTGAGACTTTCTATTTCTTTGCTGAGCTTTCTATTTTTGCATTTATCTCAAGTGTAATTGCTTAAGCATTTTTATCATAGCTGCTTTCAAATCCTTTTCAGATAATTCTGACAGTCATCCCAATGTTGGCAGCTATTGACTGTCTCTTTTCATACAATTTGAGTTCTTCCTGGTTCTTTGTATGAAGAGAGATATTCAATTGAAAGCTGAACATTTTTATATTGTGCTCTGAGACCTTGAACCTTATTTAAACCTTCTGTTTTCACTGGCTTTTCCTGACCTTGCTCCTGTAGGGGAAGGGAGAATGCCATCTCATATTGCCAGGTATAAACGTCCAGGTTCCCCACTTGGCCTTCACTGACACCCAAGTGGGAGTTTCTTTTAACTGTTGGATATGGTTGGGGTTTCTAGATCTGTCTGTGGCCTCCTCAGACATTGATGTGAGGGTAGCCCCATGACCACTAGGCAATGGTAAAAGTCCCGAGTCTCCATTAGGTCTCCAATATCACAGCCCCAGCAAGAAGGGGCAGGGGTACATAATTTTTGTTAGGTAGAAGTGGAAATCTACACTCCCGATTGATACTGCAGCATGAATGAGGAGAGGGGACAAGTCGTTACCAGCCAGCAGGGATGAAAGTCCTCGCTCCCTACTTTGTCTCTGATATTACCCCACAGGAGAATAGTTATAGCCTCCGGAAAGTGAAAGAAAGTCTAGCTTCTGCACTCAGGCTTCCCTGGCACGTGTGAGAGTGAGGCCACAATTTTTTCTGTTGTTTGGTAAAGAGATTAGTGTCTAAAAGTGTTCTGTCTTGCTGCAATGTCCCTTTTTCTACATTTCTGGCTAGAGAGAGTAAGCTTCACTGGGAACTTTTTGTCTGTGCCCATTGGTATTCCCAGCTTGCTAGCTTCTTCAGTATCAAGTCTTGGATATGTAAGATAAGAAGACAACATAGGGAACTTACCAGCAGGTTATTCCTCTGGGTCTCATGTCCTTAACCAGTCTACTTCCTCCTCTCTGCCTTTCAGAATCTTGTGTTTGTTCTATACGGAATGTCCAGGAGTTTTCACTGTATTTAGTGGGAGGAATAGGAAAATCACATCCACTCCAATTACTTGAAAGTGGAATTCTGTATTTTTAATTCACATAGCTGTTACCTAATTGCCTTCCATAGATGTATCAATTTACATTTACATTTCAGTTGAACCAATTACATTTCTGCAGAGTTGACATTGGTTTACACCACTGGTTTTCATTCCAGAAATTGCTCTTGGCCATCTGTTTTTGCCCTCACATCTGCCATTTTAGAGTCAACTTAAGAACTTTTTTTATAGAAAATTCTTCTTATAGGGTAGAAAAGGAGTAATGGTATTCACGAGTGAGCTTCTAGTAGATGCCTTCCTTTCACTTGCCTGCCTCCCACCTAGCCCTAGTTCATTTAATTTGAAGGTGATTAGTGGAGCTTTTCTAAGCCTCCTCCACTTAACAATAGTGAACACTATGCAGAGTCCTGAGAAGGGAATTTTTATTCCAGTTCCTGGTGTCTTCCATTTTATTCTAAATCAGATTATATTAAACAAAACTTCCCTAAAGTTAGAGGTATTTTATTGGGACTATTCCCTAATCCCACCATTCTTACCATGTATGCTTATTTTTGTTTGTTTTAGTCAGTATTTTGGGAGAATGGGGTGGACTGCTATCATTCAAAGAAGCATTAAGTGGACACCCTTTATAGGCAGCTTCTTTTCAGGGGCGGAAATAAGCCATTACATGTGTAAAAACTAAGGTTGAGCAACAGCAATTTTGCCAGATGAGTATCCACTTTCACTGTTTAATCCCTTACACTTAATTACACCACATCTTTATTTTCTGGGCTTGTTTGTATGGTAGTCCTTAAACCCTACTTTCAACACTGGTGTGAAAAGAGTATTCCAAGAACAAGACAGCAGTAACTAGGAATCCCTATCATTTAAGATAGGAATACAATTAAAACACTCTCCCCTCAATTAAAGCTTATTGCCATTAATACACAGTCCCCAGAAGGGTTTTTGTTGGTTTTACTTCAAAAGCTGAAGCTCCTGCCCTTTACTACAAAGAAACATATACACATGAAGTAAAAGGATTACCTTGTGAGCCTCAATGTAGAATAGAGGGTATGTGTATAGCTATACTGCAACTTCTCAAACTAAAAAAAGATATGTAAATACTTCTGATAAAATATTTACTTATACTAGAATATTTCGTACAAAAACACATAAAAATGGAACTACACATAACACTATCTAGCTATAAATTATTGTAAAATGTTTCTTGGAATATTTTGTTCTAGTCTCTTCCTAGGCATTTATATATACATACAACCACACACACACACACACACACATATATATATATATACACACATACATACGTGTGTGTATATATATATAGGTAATACACATAATTAGATGGGCTCATATCGTAAATACCACTTTGAACTCTGCTTTATTCACTTAACATAATAATGTATTTTCCCATTTGGTTAAGTGGTCTTTAAAAACATGAGTCTTTAATGGCTGCAATAATAATATTCTGCCTTGTGAAGGTGCCGTAACTTAAACATTCTTCTATTTGTGGGTATTTAAGTTTTTACATTTTTGCCACTTTTAATAACACTGCAGTGCAAATCCTTTTCCATAAATCTTTGAGTTTATTTTCCTCAGGGTAGACGCCTAGAATTGGGATTACTGAATTGCAGCTACTAGCTGCACTAGGCTCCCTCCCATAGCAGGAAACCCTGTTCTGGGTTAGGGCCAAGTTCACTCTTGGCCTCAGCACTGAAAAGAGATTGCAGATTCTGCACCCCTCTGGCAAGACACTGTTGAGGTTCTCTTTAGAATACTTATTTCCTGTCAGTGGTGCGGCCAGGTAAGCCTGGGGCTCTTTCAGCTTGCACAAAATGTATTTGCTGCTTCTGCTCCCTAGAAGAACTGCTAGGAATCAGGGAAACTGAGTCAGATTTGTATGTTTCCTCTGGTTTGTACTCTGCCAGTGTGAGTCAGTAGAAAGGTACAAAATTTTTTTTGCAAGAACCCCTGTCTGCTAATTTATTTTAGAACAAATATAATAGTTTCCATACCACAAGGAAACAGTATCTTTAAAACAAAATCGGAAACACAATATCTACACGCAAGTAGGCTTTTATTATTTTTTCTTTTTTTTTCTTTGTTTAAAATTTAGGCACTATATTGTTTTACCACATTATCTGATTGTGATGCTTCATCTCTGATCACACGTTGCTGTCATTAAGGCATTTCTGAGGCTTTTTTTTTTCTTAATCTGGAAAGTTATTAAATTGTAAAAATGTGGCTTGTTGTATACTACCTTCTAAAATTATTAAAGAACACTCTTCTTTAAAACAAGAGTGTTCTCCATTACCGTCAAGACAAACAGCAGTAACTTTACACAAAAGAAGCGTTCATCTGTCACCCTACTTTAAAACACCCAATATTCATCAGCTGTTTGCCCTTCTTGGAGCAGCCTGAGCAGGAAAGGGTTAATGTTTTATCCACTCATGCCCTTTGATCAATTTTCTATTGAGATGTTAGGTTTTTTTCTTCTGAATTTGAGAAAGCCCTTTAGGTACTGATTATATTAACCCTATGTCTATGTCTGTCATATTTGTTTTAAAATAATTTTTCCCACTTTTCATTGCCATCTGATCTCATAGATGATTTTTTTTACCATTCAGAAATATTTAAATTTAGTACATTATATAATGTTGTCTACTTTAGCATTTGTTTTTATTTTCAAAATTAGGACATCATCTCAACCTGAAAATCATATATATTCATTAATTATATTTTCTTTTTCTAATGTATTTCTTTTTCTAGTGTATTATATATATAGCCTTATAAGATTACAACAATGCATTTCTATTATAATCTTAATTTTTTTTTGAGATGGAGTTTTGCTCTTGTCACCCAGGCTGGAGTGCAGTGGCGAGATCTCAGCTCACTGCAACCTCCGCCTCCCATGTTCAAGTGATTCTCCTGCCTCAGCCTCCTGAGTAGCTGGGATTACAGGCGCCTGCCACCATGCCCAGCTAATTTTTTGTATTTTTAGTAGAGATGGAGTTTCACCATGTTGGGCAGGTTGGTCTCGAACTCTTGACCTCAGGTGATCCGCCCGCCTCAGCTTCCCAAAGTGCTGGGATTACAGGTGTGAGCCACAGCGCCCAGCCTGATTTTTATAATTTTAATTGTTTTATTATAATTTTAAACAGTAATAAAATATCATTTTTGAGAGATTTGAGTTTTCATTGGTTTTGATACAACTCTTATCATATACTATATTATTTCATACATTAGGTTTTTATACCCTGCTAGCTGTACCACTGTGATGTCTGTTGCTTCTTAGACTGTTCACTGGAGGTGTATCATATATTTAACATCTTGTAAAACAAGTATTTTCGTCTGCTATCATTTCCTTTTTCTTTTCCTCAAAATTTTAAGTAGCTCACCCTATTTGTTCTTCTAAATGACTTTCGATTTGACAATTCAAGTTTCAAAATTTCCAAATGAACTTCAGAGTGAACAGTTCGAGTTACATTTCAATTTCATGACAGATATAATGTTTATAGCAGTAAAGATGTAAAAAGGCATTCAAACTCACTACTAACCATGGAATTATATATTATTTGCCATCAAATAAGTAAAACATTTTAAAGGTTGATAATGTTTAATGTTGATATAAATATGGGTAAAATAGGCATTTTCATAGACCATTGATAATAAATTGGTAGAGTTATTTTAGAGGAAATTTGCCAGTATCTGTCATAATGCAAAATATGAGTATCATTTGATCCAACAATTCCCCATCTACGAAACTGTCTCATAGACATTCTTACACATGTACACAAAGATACAAGGTAGTTCACCACAGCACTGTTTGTAAAAATCCCACATTGGGATCCACAAAAAAGTCCATGTGTAGGGGAATGATAAAAGTAAATTATGAAGCGTCCATACCAAGGAATGTTGTAGAGCTATTAAAAATAATGAAGTAGATATATGTATAATAATATGGGGAAATCTTTTAAGATATAGTATTACATAGAAAAGAAATTTCAGAGTAATGTGACCAACATAATGCTATTTACATTTTAAAATGTGTGTGTGTGTGTGTGTGTGTGTGTCTGTGTGTGTGGATAGGTGGATTGGTAGTGTATATATATATATATGTATACATATATTTAGAAGGATAAGAACAAAAAGGATAGTAGTATTTACTTTTGGGGAGGTGAGGTTAGAGAGTAAAAAGAGCTTATAACTTTTAAATCTGGCCGGGCGCGGTGGCTCACGCTTGTAATCCCAGCACTTTGGGAGGCCGAGGCGGGCGGATCACGAGGTCAGGAGATCGATCGAGACCACGGTGAAACCCCGTCTCAACTAAAAATACAAAAAAAAATTAGCCGGGCGTGGTGGCGGGCGCCTGTAGTCCCAGCTACTCGGAGAGGCCGAGGCAGGGGAATAGCGTGAACCCGGGAGGCGGAGCTTGCAGTGAGCCGAGATTGCACCACTGCACTCCAGCCTGGGTGACAGAGCGAGACTCTGTCTCAAAAAAAAAAAAAAAAAAAAAAGAGACAGAGAGATAAAGGAGAGGGAGAGGGAGAGAGACAGAAAGAGTGAGAGAGAGAGCGAGCACACACATGCACTGAAATGGGCAAAACATAATGCTCACTCTGACCTCAATCCAGGGGCAAAAGAACAGCTAGTTTCAGGAACTAGGGCAAGATGCAGAAAGGGGGCCAGCAGTTCTCATAAGCCCTCTCGCACCAGTCAGCACACAACTATCAATCAATGGGGAAGAAGTAGGGCCCTATCATGGGACTGACCTTCTGGCAAAACGCAGCCCCAGCACAGCCAGAATTGCTGCCAACACAGCTAGGTAGGGCTTCATTCCTAGAGTGGGGACCAAATAACTAAGAGAGCTCTGACCTACACCACCTCAGGCTGCCTGAGGTTGGAGAACTCAGGCACAGAAGTTTTGCTGTAACTAAGAGACAAGTGGGCAGAGCTGATGATGGGTCAAGAGCACTGGGTCCCATGCTCATGGTTATGCAAATAATGGTGACATACAGCAAATACTATCAAAGGGCCTCCTGTTACTGGTAGTAGTAGGACATCACATCCATTTCAAATGACAATATCTTCTTGAAGGTGAAGTTTTTGCACTTAAAGTCTGTGGTTAATAACTGTTTCACTGAACCACGGGAAGATAACTCTGGAAGAGCCAGCAGATTATCTAGTGTCTGCCCAGGTTCCAGTGTAACTTGCTGTTTGTCTTTGAGCATTATCATTAAACCTTACAGGGCCTTGATGTTCTCATCCCAATAGTCTCCCTGGCCTCCCTGAAAAACTCTCGTGGCCCATGAATTTTTGTCATGAAGCTCTTCTTACAAATATTCTCTTAGCAAAAATTATCCTATATTTGACACTTTCAATTATTCAACAAATCTAGAGGAAATAATCATACTATAAAATAGATGTCCAGAACATTCCAGCTTGCTTCACAGAAATCCTTTGGAAAGAGACATGGCAACAGCATAACCAATGGCACGGGTGGCAGAGATCCAGGAAGACGAGTCAGGAAGGAACAGTGCTAAGGAGAGGAAGAGATCAGCCACGGGAGAAATTCTGGGACACAGCAATCAATCACTAGCAAAGAAGGCGCAGCTTTGAGAATACACTAAGGAAAAGGGAGGGAGGGAGGAAGAGAGGGTAGGCGGGCAAGCACATATTCTATGTTCCATAGTGCACGGGGGGGAAAACAGGACCATGAATGAAAGGTTTGGACCATAAGTCCTGTCATAGCTCACCTTGAGATTTTGATCAAGTTACAACTCTTTGAGCTTTGGGTTCTTTTCTGTAAAATGAGAAATCAGGATTGGTGAGATGACAGTTAAGGATAAGTGGACTTCGTACACAATGAGACAAATGGAGTAGAACCACATTCTATATGTACCTAATTTTATGGAGAAAACTGTACCTTTCAAATGGTTCTGATTGGGAGTGCTGCTATGCAAAGCCCAGTGTGTTCAGCCCAGAGCTCCCTACCTTTTATGGAATTCCAACTCTCACACAACACTCATAGCTTAGAATTAGTCAGAATTAACTTACCAAGGCTCAAAATGTTCCACAGAAGCTTTTGTTTTCATTAATTTAGTAAGACTTTACAAAATTTCCTTCTCTTTGGTTAGAAATGAAAAAAGCAGGTTAATCTCATGTCTTGTTTCAACTGGTAAGCCATGACTTAACGGGGAGCAGGCTATCTGCCACAGACGATACCAAAAATTAAGGATACTCAAAAACACTGGTCCCAAATCAATTGCATTTCCACAGCCTTTGTTCCCTGAAGATCTGCAGCTCATAAACATCCAGGAGAGGCAGGTCTCTGTCCTTCCTAGCTGCAGATACTGATATAGCAGAAGGCAAATTCAGAACATGTATGGATTGTTCTGATCTCAGTGGGCAGTTGCCACATAGAATTCAAGACTTAAAGAATAGCACTCTAACAAATTCTGATTATCTCTGCTTTATCCACTGAGATTTACAAACTACCTTTTCATCGCCCATGCCTCCCCCACTATTAAAAACAGCTGTCCCCAAATTTTACAGTATAAGTCTCTAATTATTCCCTAACAAATAATTTGAAAATGACAGACACATTTCACCTTCATCCTGCCAGGATTTCACAAAGTTGAGAATATGGGTTTAATTAGAAATCCATCATTACAAAACCATCCTCATCTGGCAATAGGAAAGACTCCCATTATAATTTTCTGCTGGGATTCATTAGAAAAAGCCAAAGCAATAGAAGGGAAAAGGGTCTGAGAGCACCTCTAACTTAAAAAAGTACAACCCACTTTGTTCAACAAATAAAGGCAGAGCCTGCTTTGTTCAACTCGTCCTCTAAGAGGATATGGACTAGAAAATCTTTATTGCTGCAGCCTCATTCTATAAAATAGAACTATATTTACCTATCTTTCTTGGCCGGGCACAGTGGCTCATGCCTGTAATCCAGCAGTTTGCAGGGCCGAGGCTGGCCGATCACTTGAGGCCAGGAGTTCGAGATTATCCTGGCCAACATGGCAAAACGCTGTCTCTACTAAAACTATGAAAATTAGCCAGGCATGGTGGTGTGTGCCTGCAGTCCCAACTCCTCAGAAGGCTGAGGCATGACAATCACTTGAACCCAGGAGGCAGACGTTGCAATGAACTGAGATCGCGTCACTGCACTCAGCCTGGGCAACAGAACAAGACTCTGTCTCAAAACTAAAAATAAAAATATTTACCTATTGTTCTTCTTGATATTATTATATAAGAAATACATATTCTGGCCAACTTACAAAATTAATCTTATGATATTTTCCCTAAATTATTATGGTAAAAGTAGATTATATACTCCCTAACAAGGGCATCTGTTTTTAATCTTTGAGTAGTTGAAACCATGTAATAAGTTTATGCCTATTAAAAAATGTAATCTTTCTAAGGAAAAAATTAAATTTCAGGGTGCTCATTATCATCTCTAATTCCACTGCTCCTCAATTCCAGGATGCATGCTTTTTTCACATTTGAACATTTTTGAAAATAAGATACATCTTAAAATAGTATCTACATTAAATGTGGCTCTGTTCTTTTTTATCTTCTAAAACGCTGTTATTGCATCCAGCAATCCATGGTGTATCAGACATGAGAAAATATGCTATTTTCTGCATGCCTACAACTCACCAGGTTCTTCTAGATGCTCGGTACACAGAAACCTATAAAGAGCAGGCTCACAACAATAGGCCAATGTATTTTACAGCGCTAAAGTAGTTACTTGAGTAATATGCACCAATCAACTCAAATTTTGTTATATAATCCTTTATAACTCTCATTCTCAATAGGAAAAGAGTCTGTCCCCTCCACCTCCACCCACCTACACAAAGAATACCTACCCAGCATCACCTGTCTATCTCTGTATAACTCACTAATACTGTGTATTAAAACTGTAAAATCAAATAAGCATGGCTGGTGCTCATTGACTGAAGAAAGTGAGATATTTTAATTGTTGAGATTTAAATTATTTAATACGCCTCCCAATTACTTGTTTTAGAACATGCACATGCACGTGCACACACACACACACACGCACACACACACGTAACCTACAGCAAAATCGACCTTAAGTAAAACATAGAACAATCTTTCACTATTTTTCCTCCAGAACATTGATCCTGCCTTGGAAAGAGAAAGCAAATGATTTAATGCATCTATTACTATACTACATTTTTATTAACTAAAAATTATTTCCCCCATGCCTCCATTAAATAAATATAGATCAAATATTTAAGTAATATAGATTTGGAGGGGTATCAAGGTATATCTGATCAGGAAACCCCACATAACTTGGAACAGCCCTCAGCAAAGCTGGAACCCAAACATCAGGCCTTTTGGTTTCCAAACCTGGCTTTAGGACCTCAAAATCCTCGGTTCAGAGAGATGATCCAAGAAAGCCCAAAGCAGGTAAGAAACAAGAACTAAATCCAGGCCTCTCAATTCCATGCCCCAGAGTTTTGTCCACATTTGTTAAGAACCTAATCTGAGATATATACAAGAGTAAGATATGATCCTTCCCCCAAGGCCCTTGAGTCTCTATAAGGAATTGTGTGATTTAAATCAATACAACTGAAATCAGAGACACAAAAGTAACAGAGTAATAATAATTTTTAATTTTTTTTTTTTTTTTTTTGAGACGGAGTCTTGCTCTGTCACCCAGGCTAGAGTGCAGTGGCGCCATCTTGGCTCACTGCAAGCTCTACCTCCTGGGTTGACACCATCCTCCTTCAGCCTCACGAGTAGCTGGGACTACAGGTGCCCGCCACCATGCCCGGCTAATTTTTTGTGTTTTTTAGTAGAGATGGGGTTTCACCGTGTTAGCCAGGATGGTCTGCATCTCCTGACCTCGTGATCCAACTGCCTTGGCCTCCCAAAGTGCTGGGATTACAGATGTGAGCCACCAAGCTGGGCCATTTTTTAAATTTTTTTAAAAGAAGTCTCATGTGTCTACCAAGGTATTTCAAAATAAAAGGAAGTTTTCAGTTTGACAAAGCTATAAAATACAAATAATCAAGATAGAAACAACATGATGATAATAGTCATGTTAACATTTATTGACTACTTACTACCTAACACTTTGTAAGGTGCTTTTCATCATTTAATCTACAACAAGATCATTAGATATTATTATCATCCTAATTTTACTGAAGAGAAAACAAAAACACTGAGAGTTGCTTAGTAACTTACCCAAATTTACATATGCTAATAATCAATTCAGCCTCCAATTTCAAAGATCCTGCCACCATCCTATAAGTAGTTCTTTAAAAAGGGATAATAACCCTCCAACACACAATCACACACACACACACACATACGAACACCCAGGTCCAGTTTTATCTCTCTTTATGGTCTGCTTGCTCTGAATATCTCAAAATTCAACCACATCAAGAAAGAAAGCTGGGAGCTGGAAGCTGAGAAAAACACTACCCACACTGAGTTGGTCATTGGTAATAAATAAATTAATCAATAAGGTGAAGAATAGGAAGAGTTTAAACAAGAAAGTTTCCAACATGTTATGCTTTAATTAATCGTGAATTGAAGTAATTATTGGGAAAAAAGGACAGTATTTTTAGAAAAGCAATTAAATTTAGCTGATAGGTGTCACTGACACTAAGGTCATTTCAACAAAAAGGATTTTCAAAGTAACAGAAGCAGAACGTAGGGCAGAAGCACCCAAGAGATGGCTTCAACAGAATCAAAGACCAATTTGTCCCAATGTTCAAGGAGAGGAAAGTATAGACTTCATTTCCCTCAAGATCCCACTGGGATTGGATTCCTTTACTTAATTAACTACTCATCCATGACACTATCTAAAAAATGTTGACCCTACAGCTTTGTGCAGACAACGTGCTATAGCCTCAACTACTCTATTTATTGGAATATCAATGTTCCTGCCTAATAGAGCTCAGAATTTGAACTTCCTTCACTTAGGCTGATATTCTCCTTCCTCATTTATACTACAGCTATGTTTGTACTGAAAGGCATGAAATATTAATATTTGTGTCCATGATCATACAGTCTAATGTAAGGAAAACTACAAGTAGAAAACTAAGAGGAAGAAACACTCATTTCACTGTCTTTCAAAGTAAAACAATTACAATTATGTAGGAAAAAGTATTACTTGTAAAAATTAACTCAAAACATTTTTTATTTATAAAGAAAAATTGTTATCGATTTACATGTTTACAACTGTCCTGTCTCACATATGTGCAAGCTCCCCTACCGTATTATAAGGTTCTTGAGGGCAGGGGTTAGATTCGGAAACTTCACCTCTTACACTGGATGCCAAGGACCGAGGGTAGGTACATAGTGTTTGTGTTCTCCCACCGTCTTCCTCCTGGCAGTGAATGAACTAAGAAGACAGGCTAATGATCGTGATCAGTTTAGTCATGATAGATCCAGCACAGCACCCTGGCCATTCATGACAGATGCCTATTTAGTATGAGCTGTACAACACGGAAGTAACATCAGTGTTATCCAGTTATCTCTATGAACCACCAATTGAAACTAGATTTGATATATCTTCCCAATTGTTTAGTTTGATTTCTTCCTTTGGAATAGCTACTATTTTAAAAGTTTAGGCATATGGTAATACTTAGCAAGAAGTAAATATTTAACCCAATCTCCACTAAGTAAAGCCCTTAACATTTTATATATAATCTGAAGACATCCTGGATGTATGTGTGTATATGTATGTATATATATACACACACACATATATATACATGCACATACATATAAATATCCATATATACATAAATATATATCAATATAAGCTGGTACTGTGATATAGTGCTATTTTCTACATTATTTTCTACATCGTAGCAGCAAATCAAGATTACATACCAAGAGAAGGCATTTATCTTCCATCATTCCATCTGCTGAAACACATTAACTTTCCTCTCCTCATCTCCCTACCTCTTCAGTCATGTCTACCTTTATATGCAAAATACAGTAGCTGCTTGTTTTAAGGAGTACATAATTTCACTAACTATTCTTCTGCTCATTGTGCTTTCTCATTCCATTCCTATTGCAAAGCTTTTAAGTTGTTTGTCAAGTCTAAAATCTCTCACCTACTTTTCACTGGAGAGATTAATTTGGTAAAAATAGAATCCCAAACTGCCATTGCTCTTTTAGTCATCTTAATTAATTGTAATTAGTTTTAAAATATTCAGTTCTCGATTTCCCATAAAACTGAGGGCATCACACACACATGTGAGTTATCATTATTTCTTAATACCAGCACTTGTGATAGAAAGGTAACCATCCATTCTTTCCTGTGGTCTTTCATACTTTCAACCGTGATTAGTATGTGAGTGGCTGGTAAATAACTAATTTTATAGTGAGTGACATATTTTGAAATCTGCAAAGTATTTTATTCTGGGAATTTAAGCCAACCCTTGCATTTCCCTAGACAGCTCTGTGTATGCCTACAATTATAAGTTGAAGCAGATTCTTGACTTTCCCATTAGCATCTAACAATTTGTGAGCTTTTGATATCCATGGGATGATTTTTAAATGATGACTTTAATTCCCCAATGCACCTAGATAACTAGAAAAATAATAGACAATAAGTGAATGCTTTAGCGAAGGAATTTCACTAAGAATTTAAAGCTTCACCCAAGCTGAAAGTAATCAAATAAACTTTATAATGGTCCTGCACTGACTTCAATATTCTCTTTACATTTTTAAAGGAAGGTAGCAGCTTCAAATAACTTATTTCATGTGGACTGCATAACTATCCTATTATGTAGTAATCATTATATACAATTTACAGATGAAAAAACTGATGCTCATATATTTTAGTTAAATTGCAGAATTAGGAATTGGCAGAGTTGGAGTTCAATCCAGATCTAGCTGCCTTTAAAGCCATATTCACAGTACTACACCACCCCAGGCAGAACGTGGATCCTTGCTCTTCCAACATTTACAGTACCTTTCGGGTCCTATACCAAGTTTAAGCCTAAAAAACATATTCGGGGTTTGGTTATCTCATAGATTATACAAGTTATTTGGGTTCAATTTGTCACTGACCACACACTGGGTAGGCAGTGATAGGTCTGTAATATTAACCATAACTAAAGATAACATATTTTGGAAATTTAAAAATCAAATATAAAGAAACATGTATCAAATAATAGTTTTCCCATTAAGAATTTGGCTAAAAAATCATGATGGAAATCAAAGAAAAGTGTGTGTTTTTCTTAGCCAAAATATTTATTTATTTATTTATTTATTTATTTATTTATTTATTTATATCTTTAGAGAAGGGTTTCACTCTGTGCCCAGGCTAGAGCACAGTGGCGTAATCATCGCTCATGGCAGTCTGTAATACCTGAGGTTCAAGTGATCCTCCCACCTCAGCCTCCTTCTGAGTAGCGAGAACTACAGGTGCATGCCACAATGTCCAGTTAATTTTTTTTTTTTTTAAGAGAGGTAAGGTCTCACTATGTTGCCCAGCACAGCCTAGAATTCTTGGCCTCAAGTGATCCTCCCACCAGAGCCTACCAAAGCGCTGGGATTACAGGCATGAGCCACTGCGCTTGGCCACAGAAGTCTTTAATAAGGTTCAATTGGCATCATCCATTGTCAAAGCACAAAATGTATACTTTCATTTACTACTGTAACCAAAGATGATTAAAGAGACAATCAATCATATGCCCTTTGCACATTCTATGTAAACAATCTTTCATTACAATACCAATTAATTACCAATTCATTGGAAGTTCTGAACTCCATAGAAATTGAGTATTTAAGTAACAAGTTTGGTTGAATCCCTATTCCAAATTATTTAGTAGAACTCAGTAAGTGAAAAGAATTAGAAAATAATTCTCCTTCTCAGAATTCAGATTATATAAATTCACTTGTAAAATTTTACATAATTAAAAAATACCTTTTATGGTCATTATTTTAGCTAATTACGCACTAGTTTCTATTGGGAGACAATTCTCTACCCTGTGGTACCTTTTGTCTCAGACTACTATTCAAGGATGTCTGTAAAGCAAACAGCCTGGGAGGATAAAGATTATGTCTTCCTCCTCCAGGAAAGAGGATAATTTTGTTTCCTGGCAAGAGTCATAAAGATAATGCCTTCCTCCAGGGCAAAGGTTGGGCAAGTGTGCCAGAAACAGTTTATAAGACTGGTTATTTCCTAAACTCTGTGTTCCTCAGTTGTGACACAGACCCAATACGTATGAAGTAATCACCTGGGCCCCCTCTGCATTGCCCTCAAGGGAGGTTCCCCTCAAGCTCTACAAGATGAGAGCTTGTAGCCCATGCTGCCTGCTGTGCATTAAGCAGTAACATCCTTTATGTCTGATCCAGGAGTTTCGTGTCTTTTGCCAGCATGTATGAATCAGACAGGCTAACTTGTTACCTCACAGGCAGGGTAAAATCTCAGACCCCTCACTGCTTTTGACAGTTCTGTATGATTGATTAAATAAGTGATTGCAGAGGTTGGCTAGCTCCAAGGTAAATCTTTACTCCTCCCTCTGAAGCCCGGAACTCACAGCTGTCACTTGTGCTCATGCAATTAGGGCAAGACTAAGGAATACCATCTTCGTACATGAAATTCTTGGGACCGCCTGACGACTCTGCAGCTACTGAAATGAAGGAAGTGAAGACAAGCACAGGAGGCTTTTCCTTCTGGTGGCCACTGTTGGGTTATTAGAATCCTCATCTGTACACCAAAGACAAGCTATCCTTCTCATGCCCTGATTGATTACATGCTGTCACAGGCCGACCTGTATATCCCTGTCATCAATCACCCTCTCTCACAGAGGATATGGGAAGATTTCATGTCTCAATCACGCTCTCCAGTTTACCCCAGGGTGACAAAAGCCAGATAAGAGTCTTGGGGCACTGAGGTGATCATACTCACTTTCCTTTCTCGCCTCATCATTTAGACATGTGGATAGTAACGGCAATGTTTATAAAGCACGTGTCAATAATCGTTTTATCCTTCTCCCACACTAGAGATGCAGACAAGCAGAATTTCTATTTCCTCTTCACAGAGGCTCAGTGAATTGAAGTGGCTTGATCCAGGCCCAGATCTGGTAACCAAAGAAGCAGAAGCTTCTTACCATTCCATGTTCTCTCTACTTCACAAAACCAAGGAGGCCAATAGATGGTCTCAGCACCCATTCTGGCCCTCTCAGAGGCTTCTTTGGCCACTCTCTAACGGGCCTCGTAAGGGGCAGGGAAGTGCAGTGGTTAGGGAACACAGTCAAGAGCTAGAGTGCCTGAGATTTTAAATCCTGTCTCATTCGCTCATTAGCCAGTCACTCCTGGCTCAGTCACTTAAGCAATTTTTTTAACCTTTGTGTGCCTTAGTTTCATCATCTGTAAAACGGGGATAATAATAGTGTTTCTATTATAGGATTATTATAAAGATTGAATAAAATAAATAAATTACTCCAAAATAAAATAAATTACTGTATCTGACGCCACCATTGGTACCACTACAACTGCTTTGAGTCCCTTTTAGACACACTGATCCCTTTCTGGTTAGAAGCCCAATTTCTGATTGTCAGGCTTGGTTAGGAATTCAGGTGAACTTCCCCAGGGTCTCCATATCCAACCCTGCAAAACAGCAATCTAGGCTCACTCTGCCATCAGGAACCAAATTATCAAAAGAACGTGACAAGTTCCACAAATATTTCTTGTGGAATGAATAAACGACTTGGGAAGACTCTCTGTTTTGCAATATACATTCTGGAAGAGAAATTAGGCTTTGGGCTTGACTATCCCTATACCCCCTTTGTGAATAAATCCACATGACAGGCAGAATGATGACTACCACCAAACCCCCAAAGATGTCCAGGGCCTATTTCCTGGAACCCGTGAATATGTTACCTTATATGGCAAAATAGATTTTGCAGATGTGATTATGATTAATGGCCTGGAGATGGGAGATTATCCTGTATTTTCCAAGTAAACTCAATCTAATCACATCAGTCCTTAAAAACGAAGAACCTTTTTCAGCTGTAGAGAACCAGAGAGATGGCAGCATGAGAAGGTCTCGACCCACCATTGCTAGCTTTGAAGATCACAGCCAAGGAATGTGTGTGACCTGTAGAAAATGGAAGAGGCAATAACATGGATCTCCCCCAAAGTCTCCAGCCATGCTGACACTTTGATTTGAGCCCAGTGAGAACTGTGTTAGACTTCTGACCTGCAGAACTGTTAAAACTATAAATCTGTGTTGTTAAGCCACTGGGTTTGTGGTAACTTGTTAGGGCAACAATAGAATCTCTGGATTCTTCCACTAGGGAAAGATCATAACCCAGTACTGGGACTATTCTGTAGGGTTAAGCAACAGGAAAGCATGTATTTACTCACCAATTCATTCATTGATTCATCTTTTTGATTCATATTGAGCACCTACCACAGCCCAGACACTGTTCTTTGGGCTACAGAAAACAACAGTGAACCAGAGAGCCATGATCAGCTTCTGCAACCACGCAGCTTACAACCCAAAGCTGAGAGATTGAGATTAAGCAAGCCAATTAATAGATTAGATAACTGCAAACAGTAGAAAGTGCTGTGAAGAAAATAAAATAAGATGATAACACAGAGGGCAGAGCTGGGGAAACAGAAACCCCAGATTTGGGTGCATGGAAGGCTAAGAAATGACATTTGCCAGCCAAGCAAAGGTCCAAGTGAGTTCATAAGCCACTAACTTGTGGCTGACCTAGCCTTCTTATGGATGCTCTAAGAGGTGAAATACCTGTTTTTGAGAAATTGATATGACTTCTCACTCCAAGGAAAAGTGTGCTGTGTGAATTGCTACTCTAATTTTCCTGTCTCCACTCTTCACAAGCGTGACTTTTAAGGCTTTATTTTTACCATATTTTATGAACAGTGTAAAGGCAGCATTATCCCAGAGTCCCCGCGTATCATTTTCAGTGAGAGTACTCAGTGTTCTCCTTATCTGAATACGGATGTGGTTAGACTCCCTGTGATGGCTACATTGCTGTTACTGTCATGGATTTCCCTGTGCTGGCTGCAACCTGTATCAGCAACACTGGCTCCAAAACCAAATGCATTGCTCAGGGTTAGACCCAGACACAGTGCTAGAACCTACGCAGACCACAGCTGGCTCCACTGCACATTTAGTTATGACAAAAATGTCAAAGTGAGAAGGTGGCAAATAAAGTGTCATATCATGTAGGAATGATGGTCTCTGATATCCAAATCATACACACACAAAACAGGCCACTCAATTCATTTATTGTAATGTCTTGCTCTAATATCTATGGGAAAATAGTACAAACAACTTCAATTTTTATTCAGGTTGTCATAGTGTCAATAATTACTTCTCATAATTACCCCTTTCATAGGTTGTCTATGAAAGTAAAATTAGAACATCCAAGTAATCTGTCTCAACCGAGAGTTGCCAGGCACACACAAACAATGCAAGGCAACACAAATTACCTTCACACTCTGGTTAGTTTGTTCTATAGGTGCCTTACTGTGTGAGAAGGGGCTAAGCTGAGGAATAAAATGAATCCAATTCTGAAGCTACTCTAACCATTTCTAGTGTTGTATACGTTAATATAATGAACTTACAAATAAACAATATCTAGTAAGATGGCTTTTGTGTTGGGGGTGAGAGGTGCAGAGTTCACACTTCGATAATTCACTGATTCCAAGAATGGTGCTCAGGTTTTAGAGCCAGAGTATCTAGATTTGATTTCCAACTTCATCATATAATAACTCTATGACCTTCAAGAAGACATTTCCCTGACATAGCATCAATCCTTTTTTTCTCTATGAATTGAGGTCAAAAGTAACACACACACTGCCTGCTTCAGAGGGTTCTCACAAAATGAGAAAGACTTTGTAAACTACAGAACACAAGTGCAAACCAAAAGTCCCCTGGCCTCCCAGTGCTACAGATATGTTGTATTTAAGGCAACAGCCTAAGTCCCAATCATCTGAGCTCCATGCATGGACTAATAAGTCTGAGCTTTTCCTGGGATCCCCTCCTCAGTTACTCCCTCCAGGATTCCCTGACAGTCAGACTTACAGCCTGCTGCCTGACAACCCTCCTCTCCTACTCTCTTGAACTTTTCCTCTGCTCCACATGCCTTCATCACTCTGACATCCATCAGTCATCATCAACACCTCTGACAACGTTCTCATGGAAGACAACTTCTACAGCACAAAGAATGGGGTGAAGAGGGAAGGGAAGGAACCTCAAGGCCTCACCATCAGGGAAGCCATTTCCACTCTTGAGCCTTGCTTTTTCAAAACACGGCTGCCAAAGTGACATCGTTAGGTATCACTGACCAGTTCTTGGCAGGGGTTGGCAAATTTTACCAATAAAGAGCCAGATAGTAAATATTTTAGCTTTTGAAGACCACATCTGTCTCTGTGGCATATTCTTTGTTTTTTTTCTTTTTACCACCCTTTAAAAATGTATAAACAATCCAGCAGGCCACAGGCTGGATTTTCCTCAAGGGCCGTAGTTCACTGACCCCTGCTTTATGACACAGCCATCATCCATGCCATAGTATACTTGTTTTTTGTGTGAGCAGGAGTCTGTTGTCAGTAGGGGGAATTGAGGGGAGGCTCATTAGGTCAAGGGAGGTACCTAGAACCACTGCCCCTTGGACTTTCAAACCCAGGAGCTCAGCCAGGCATGGTGGCCTCACTCCTGTAATCCCAGCACTTTGGAAGGCCAAGGTGGGTGGATCACCTGAGGTCAAGAGTTCGAGACCATCCTGGGCAACATGATGAAACCCCGTCTCTACTAAAAATACAATAATCAGCCAGGCACAGTGGTGGGCACCTGTAATTCCAGCTAATTGGGAGGCTGAGGCAGGAGAATTGCTTGAACGTGGGAGGCAGAGGTTGCAGTGAGCTGAGATCGCCCCATTGTACTCCAGCCTGGGCGACAAGTGCAAGACTCCGTCTCAAAAGCAAAACAAAACCAAACTCCTGTAGGTCGGTCTGGTCCACGTTAACAAACTTCTTCACTCATGGCTTTTGTTCAGGGACCTCATCACAGCCCTCGATCCAACCTTTTCTGGGGAATCCTAAGCCATGAGAGAGATCAGTGCATGTCTGAATGCCAAAAATGAGTCAAGCTCCAGTTCTTACACTCAGAGCCCCTAAGCTCTATGTAAATCTAGCATGTGGCTTCCGTGTTTCTATGACAGTTAGAAGGCTGCTCCACCCACAGCACATGGTACCTCTGTGGTTAGAGTTTCCAATGACACCATCAAGCCTAGGAAAAATGCATCTGAGCCAGTCAGAATATTTTATACATTTATTAGCTACTATGATTATTATCTAAAAAGGAAGAAGAGGAGGAAGAAGAGGAAGAAAAAGGAAGAGGGGAAGGAGGAGAAGAGGAGCAGGGATGAAGAGGGAAGGGAAGGAGAAGAAACTACTGCAGAAAATTTTGCCAGGATGCAATAATGATAACAAAATTAAATTATCCTTACCTAGTACTTTCTCCTCGTAATAAAAGACTTCACTTTGAGGCCGGGCATGTTGGCTCTTGCCTATAATCCCAGCACTTTGGGAGGCCAAGGCGGGCAGATCACTTGAGGTCAGGAGTTCAAGATCAGCCTGGCCGACATGGCAAAACCCTGTCTCTACTGAAAAATACAAAAATTAGCTGAGTGTGGTGGCAGGAACCTGTAATCCCAGCTACTCAGGAGGCTATGACAGGAGAATCGCTTGGACCTAGGATGTGGAGGTTGCAGTGAGCTAAAAGCACACCACGACACTCCAGCCTGGGTGACATGGTGAGACTCTGTCAAAAAAAAAAAAAAAAAAAAAAAAATCACACCTATAATCCCAGCACTTTGGGAGGCCAAGGTGGGCAGATCTCTTGAGAGGTCAGGAGATCGAGATCAGCCTGCCCAACATGGCGAAACCCCATCTCTATTAAAAAATACAAAAATTAGCCGGGGGTAGTGGCGCATGCCTGTAATCCCAGTTACCTGAGAGGCTGAGGCAGGAGAATCACTTGAACCCGGGAGTCGGAGGTTGCGGTGAGCTGAGATCGTGCCATTGCAGCCTGGGCAATAAGAGTGAAACTTCGTCTCAAAAAAAAAAACAAAACAAAAAAAAAACAACTTCACTTTGAATCTTTTTGATTGTTGTATCTATTCTGTAAGTGCAGGCCTCTATAAGCCTATAAAGTACCCAGCTGCAAATTAGTAAATAATGCGTACTTGGCCCAAAAGTGAATCAGAAAATGGTGCCACTTCAGGTCTATGCCCTAGCACCATTTGACTATCTACAGGTCACTTTTTTGGAGGGAACAGGAGTCAGGGGTGGATGAGTGGAAGTCACCTGTTAATCCTGGTAGATCCAGCCATGTCCAAGGACATAAATGAAGAGCAGAACCAAGATGGATTCTCATCCCGACTTGAGCCCTTGACCAGGCTTCACAATAACACAGAGGCCCTAACAAGTTTTGAGTCAATGTCCACAGGCCCATTTTCTGTAGCTACTTGCAGTATGCTAACATGCTGGCACAGAAGTTAGTGATAATATTTGCTGCCATGGTGGTGGTGATGGTGCCACCAATAAAACTTGTCAGCTGAGGGCCCTTGCTCTGGACCACTTAAAGAGGGCTGATTTTGCGCAAGATGAAATACCTTAGAAACATAGAGGATAAAGTGGTCCATAGGGTTAGTAAGGTGGAGGAGGGTGACTAAGTCATGAAAGATGTATAGCGCAGACAAAAGAGTTTTTAAAATGATTCCAAATAGTGTGTGAGAGCAGACTACTGAAGTTGAGGATGAATGTTTGCACCCTGCAGAGAATGCTACACTCTAGAGTTTCACAGTGCAAGATGACCTGACTTTCATAGTGGGCAGGAAGGTCTGGGAGGCCTTGCTTTAGACTTAGGAAGAAGTAAGCAAGCCGAGTAGCTGGGATGCTGGTGATGAGCATTCATTGGTCCAAAGGAGAAAGACAAAACCAGGAGGTGGCCTGGAGATTTCCAAGGGAGAGAAAATTCAAAGCTGCCTGGGAGATGCATGGCAGAACCCTAAACAGATTGTAAAGGGGAGGAGAAAAGGTCATGACAAAGTCAAGGATGACTGGAACTCCCTGCCTGGGGAAAGGATGGATGGCTGTGTTTTAGTTGCCAAGACAACAAGCCTCAATGGCAGGCAGAGAGGCTACAGAGTCCCTCTTTGGGAGTCTCCTGCCCTCAGTTGTGCAGCACAGGCAGGTCTTCTTCCACCTGGAAGTACAATATGCTGCTCTGCTACTGGAAGCGTGTTTATCACTGAAAAGACTCACCCCAAGTATACTGGACTGCAGTAGGCTGCAATCATGCTACAGAAACATGTATTTCTCAGCATTGTTAATGGAAACAAACATCTGCAACACCTAATTGAAACCCATACACAGGAAAGATAAATAAAAACATTCTAACCTTTAGCATTATGCACAACTTTTTAAATCCAAAGAATGTTAAAGGAGAGATCTACCTTCCTGGTTGAGAGTGTACTATATATTTTCCTTTGGAAACTAAAGATACTACAAACAAATTTGAAAACGTATATTTCTTCAAAGTATTAATTTTTAAAGCGGCCAAAATTGCTAACAACCAGGGAAAGTCCCAATTTATAATTTATGTTCTTGGCATATAGTATATATTGTGAATTTACATGCATATTAAATGCAAATAACCAGAAGAGCATAACATTAAGGCTTCAAATTTATATGTGCAAAAGACAGTAAATTCTAACATTAAAATTCTTCCCAGAAAATATTAACTCCCCACATTCCCTGTGACTGTCACATAGTCAGCTGAGCAACCTCACTACAGAACTTGAGTAGTCAATAACCTTGTTCAATTAAAATTTGCATTTCCCATACCTACTCTTCTTAGCAGGCAAAGAAGATAAGACCATTTGGCACCATGTGGGACAGGGGTAAGGTGCTAACATGGCCCAGCTTTTCAAACAAATTATCTAACAATTTGACAGAAAAAAAAAGTGCCAGTAAAAATGCCACCATTGAACCACTAACATTCTCTTACTCCCTTATAAAGATTACAACACTGGGGAAATGAGGCAAAATGCAGCCGACTCTGCTCTTTCCACTACAGTAAAAATATGAGATTTGTGATGGCAAAATCATCTCAGTCAACCTGGCTGGGCTAGAGTGCTCAGTTCTTAAGTCCAACACTAGTTTAGATGTTACTGTAAAAGTATTTGATAGATGGGATTAACATCTATAATCAGTTGACTTGAGCTACAGGTTACTCTTGATCATGTGGATGGGCTTCATCTAATCAGTTGAAGGCCTTAAGAGCAAAAACTGAGTTTCCAAGAGAAGGAGTTCTCCTTTAAGACTGTAACATAGACATTCTGCCTAAGTTTCCAGCCTGCTAACTTGCCCTATGCATTTCATACTCAAGGCTATAACATCAACTCTTGCCTGAGTTTTCAGACTGCTGGCCTGCCCTGTGATTTTTAGACTTAACAGCACCCACATTTGCAAGAGCCAATTCCTTAAAATAAATCTCCTAATACATATATATGTATCTAATATATAGATAGACAGATTCTGTCTAGTGAACACTGATATAGGATTCAAAGGGATTTTCAGTGTAGAACTAAAAAAGTGCTCAGTATTATAATGCATTCTGGTGGATGGGTAAGTGCTGGTTGATCTTGATTGCAATGTAAAAATTAATGTATTCTTTGTTTAAATAATGCTACTGCTGTGCAGTACAGAATTTACTGGAAGATTTCCTTCTTGATATCCATTTAAAGAATTTCTATAGTCAACCCTAAGACAAATAAGGGTGAATTTTATTTGTAAAAGAAAAGGGGCTCATGATAATCTTTCTGGTGGCTGAGCCCAAAAGGTTTTGGGGCTCAGCTTGCTGCATTTATATTCTGAATTCTCTGTGGGTCCTAAATCTTGAGAGATGGAACTATCCCTTCATTTATGTATAGTCTGAAAACACTAATCAGACTGTTTACTCAAATGAAGCAAGTATCCACTTAAATTTAGATCAAATAATTCCATGAGTTTAATGCCACTCCAACCACTCTGTTTCTTTTTGTTCCTTGGCCTTTTCACAAGGCATCTCACAGTATTTGCTGCCACACCTCTGCTCCTCCCTTTCTTCACTCTGTGACACAGAATGCTCATCCATACACTCAGACCCCACTGCTGTGTTCACTGATGATCCCTAGACCTAAGCTTCCTTCCCTGACCTCTAATTCCTACCATGCTCCTTATTTATTGCTGTCTGGATGATCTTCTGGGAATGGGTGGGGCAAGGGCTACAGTCATAGCACATCCAAAAGAGAAATGATCGGTTTAGCAAAGTTCTATGTTTCGCAAACTGTTCCATGTCCACCGTTCCGTGATTTTTAAGCTGGGAAGAGAACCGACCTGTTCCACAAGGCATTTGGACATTCGCTGGATAATCTTCTGGTCACTTTGCTTTTTGTTTTTTTGGACTGTTAAATATGGGAGTTGTTCTCCAAGGCAGCAATCCAGCATTGACTTACACTGTCTATAACTTACCTTTATCTTCTGTCTTCTCTATCAGTCCTGTCATCAAGTCAAATTCTTTCTCCTTCTCACTCTTCTGCAGTCATTCTTAGCATGCACCAACTGTCTTCCTCCTCTCTGAGCTATTTTATAACACAGCAACAATCATCTAGATCATGTCACTTGTTGCCAAATGTTCCAAATGTTTCTTCTTGAATTAAATTTCAACTCCAGTTCTACAAGTCCACAGCTGGACTCCCTTGATTCTCCTCTTCCTGGCTGTGGTCTGTAACCTGCCCCACCGCTCCCCACACTCCCTTGCTCTCCAAGGCTCACTGTACCGTCTCTGTTCTACAGATAGCAGGACAAACTCTTTGCTCTCATTACCTCTCCCCTTAATATGCTCCCGTTCTGGAAAAGTTCAAGAACTGGTGGGTTTCCTTGATTCCACCTTCCAAATAACTAGTTCACCATGGTTTTCCACCATTCCTCATTCGGGGATCATAACGTTTGGGCTCATATCCAGAATATCCTGGGGCAAAACGATAGTAACAATGTGAGTAATCACTGTCTTGACCTCATCCAAAAGACCCCTATTTTTGCCTTTTCTCATAGTGATGTCTCAAGTAAGAAAGCTCTCAAAAATTTAAATTTCTTCTTGGCAAATCAGACATATAAACATATCCAGCAAGTATTATTATGCTTGTGTATCAGAATACATTTCCCATTGCGATTTATGCCCATGTTACATATAGTTATGGATATATTTTTAGAAAATTGTTTTTTAAATATTTAATAGCCATTAAAAGGGTAAAATAATACTCTGCTCCTTATGGAACAGTGAGATGCCATTCTAGTACTTTTGCAAGTATTTGCAATTGTAATCAGTAATGCGGGCAGAAAGAATGCCAGTGTTTTTCAATCATCACTGGCAAAAATGTAAATTTTTTTAAATTAAGACTTTAAAGATCACCTGCATTAATCTTCTGCTAATGCAAGCTGGGACTATTTCCTAGGATTCTGAGTGGTTTAACATCATCAAGACATGTCACAGGCTTCATCTAAATTATTCAATTCCTACCATACCTTATGCTGATCCTCTCAGAAGATGAATCGGGAAGAGGCAACCTAAGTGTTTAGAGAACAAAAGGAAAAATGAAGCATAGAGACCTCAGGCTAAAAGTATAAACCCTTAAGAGGATTTTAAGAACATACTATAGGACTAAAAAATGAGAACAAATCAGCAGGCCCATTAGCTGTGCAGCAAATTAAAGCACCATTGTTTCCAGTTTCAGCCTTGAATCTGGAGGGCACCAAATAGACCACGCTGTCAGTACTCTCTGTGAAAGAAGTGTGCTCTCTGCTATGTATTCTCAAGTGTTTTTCTATTTTTTTCCAGCTAATTTCTCAGTTTCCCACCTCTTCTAAATCATTATTACAAACTTCCCCAGGAACATGTTAAAGGGACAACAGGAAAATAATCAAAGTTTCAAAACACAATCTATATTTATCATGAATTTCAACTTATCTTTTTCCTTGTATTAAAAAATGAAGCTTGCTATCTTCAGATTAATATTCCTTTTATCTTAACCCTTGGGGTAAAATATGGCATGTGGATAATCCACAAACTAAATAGTCTCTGCATTTAAGAAGTAGACCATAGTCCACAGTTGTATAGTCCACATCTTGTCATCTCATCTCATAACAACAAAGTTGGAAGCAGCTCTGTCCAATGTTTTGAGAGGGCAAAAGGTCTGGAAGATCCAGTAAGACTACACAAGAGATTTTTAAACATTAGTATGTATTTAAACCAATTTATTCATAATATAGTTTCAACTGTTACATGGGACTAGGCCCAGAGATAACTGCTTTCAATTCTTTAAGTAATTATTTTGGAATTTGTTTCCACATGTGGAAATCAGTAGGTGTTGGCACGCTATTGTGCAAAGAATTGATTCCAGGTATGCAATGAGGTATGGATGTCTCTCAGCCTCAGGGAATCAGGTGGGGTTCTGAGGTAGCAGGTGCCTCTGGGCAGATCACACCTGGCCATCAGCTTCCTCAAGGTATAAAGGCATGGTCCTCATGGCTCTGCTGAGAGGCACTACAAACATCTATGGACACCCACGTCAACAGGCTGCTGCAGAGAGCACCCCTTCACTTTGTGCAGAAGCAGTCCATGTAGCTGCTGGAGGAGGTTTCATTCCAGGTATAGAAGGCACAGCTGGTTGAAAGTGGAGCTCTAGAAAGGTGTGGGCAGAAGGGCCTGGTAGGCAAAGCTATAAGGGACAGCCCCACAAATTCTGTCTATACATACCAGATATTTCTTTCCAGTTGAGTCAAATATCGTCTTTTACTGGCATCTAGGCTACCTATGGAGTGACTGCTCTAACAATAAACCACACTTTATAAATTCGGGCCTCATTATTATTTTTAATTACTTCATAGGAAAAAATTTAGTTGAATTTGAAATCTGTTGGAATTATCAGAGGATTGCATTTGTCCAGCAAAGAAGAAAGCTAAAACTATTAATGTTTTTAAAGATAACTTTAACTTTTATAGAATATGAAATGGTGGTGAAATGACTTGTTTTTTTTAAAAAATCACTACTTGTGTAGTATCTCACTGACAATGACTAAAAAGAATTTGAAGACAGAATCATTAAAATATTGATCAAGAATTGTGTTCAGCCATCTCAGGCATACAGGAAACATAAAAAGTTATGTTTATGAAAGCAAGCTCAGGTTTTTCACTGAAAAAATCTGAAAACATTTTATTTGAAGTTTTATATCTACTTAATATTCTGCAAATGAATGTCTCCAGCTTCCTACATTATTTAGTATCAGTTTCTATGCATGCCATACTAAAGACAAAAATTTATATGCACTGATTTAAATAACATGTTTCTCTTACTACTTCTTAGTTTTTCAATTTCAGGTACTATTGATTGACCTCCCAATGAGGAAGATGAGGGCTAGGTTCTTTATCACACACGCGCATGCCTCATGTTCCCATCCTCTCAGAATAATTCTGGTTGTGTTAAATATCCATATTTACATCCTTAGAAAGAATCATATAGTGTTCTCTGATTATATCTCATTTTCTGCCTTTTTGTCTGCCTTGGAATTAATCATTGTTATATTTAATTTGCGTTAGTTTCCTATGTACTTATCATGATGCTATCCCCAAAGCCTCCCCAAGATCTGTAAATCTCCTTTCAGCACAAACACATTAGATGTTTAATCAATTTTACCATCTTGAAGAACTCTCTCCTGAACCCCTCTACCTACTGCAATTTAGATCAGTTGATCACCAGTCCAGTGCACAGCTGTTGAGATCTCTTTTACCATCACCTGTGAATTCTTTTCACCTTGCTCTTGTGTTGGTCCTATCTCTGGGATACCAGGTCTTTCTTTTTATCAGTTTACCACGTCATTTATTGGACCACATTCTAGTGTTGTAAAGTTTCATGATCATCTATTGTTATTCCCTTTTAATCAGGAAACTTCTGTTTTTGAGAAATTTTGTTGAATTTTTCCTTTGATGGTTTTCTGTCCTCCATTTTTTATGTTCTCTGAATCTGGTATACTATTTTTGGATGTAAGAACCAATCCTCTAAGCTTCTTATTTTTTCTATGTTATTTTCTGTTCTTTCTCTTTTTACTACACTTTCTGGAAAATGTCCTTAATTTCACCTCCTAACCCTTATAAATTCTGTTGTGTTTCATGGTTATAATATCATGCCTTATCTGTCTGGAGATACTGATGATTTCTTTTTTCAGATTTATTCTTCTGGCCAGGCACTGTGGCTCACACCTGTAATCCCAGCATTTTGGGGGGCAGAGGCAGGTGGATCATTTGAGGCCAGGAGTTCAAGACCAGCCTGGCCAGCATGGTGAAACCCCATCTCTACTAAAAATATAAAAATTAGCCAGGTGGTAGTGGCACGTGCCTGTAATCCCAGCTACTAGGGAGGCTGAGGTGGGAGAATCGCTTGAGCCTGGGAGGCAGAGGTTGTGGTGAGCCGAGATCACGCCACTGTACTCCAGCCTGGACGACAGAGTGAACCCCTGTCTAAAAAAAAAATTATTCTTCCTATTAAGGTTGTTTCCTCCAAGTTGCGTTTTTTGTTTGCATACTTTAGTTTTTTTCTCTCATGATATCAGACATTTCCTTAAATGTCTCACGATCCTTGGCTGTCTGCGATATTTAAGGGCTGAGCACTAGAAGGTCCACAGAAAGGTTGGGAGTGTGGTTGTTGATATAGGATTTATTTTAGAATTGTTCTGGCTAGGCCCTTCCTTGAGGGAATCCCTGGTATCAGTATCCTTGAGTTCTATTTTTAAGTTAGGTTCTATTTTTAGGTGCCAGGGATGTTTCCTGGAGTTTCCTGTAGGAAAGGTATCCTTAGCTGCCTGTAGGCTAAGGAGCAGAGAACAGAAGGTATTGTCATTCTTGGGATTTGGTAAATCAGTATAATCCACAATCTACCAGATTTCAGGACCATATTATACCACTTTTAACCTTTCAATCCAGAAACCTTCTGTTTTACCAACTCTATAGAAAACATAATCTTCACCCCTCTGTTGGAGTGGAGGAGCAGTTTCCTCCTTGTATAAAGTTAGGAAGCAGATCTGAACTTTCAACCAATACTTCTCAACTGTATCTTCGCTCTCCCTTCCAGGGGTTCTTGTTCCTGAGTTTTTGCAGGGTTCAGCAGTATAATTTGGGTTACCTTTTTCCTTTCTCCTCTGCTAGATTAAAACTTCACTTTCTCAGGTCTGCTAAGTAAGTTAGCACTCATCCATCTATATCCCAAGTCCCAAAGTGCTGTAACTGTTGCCCTATTTCTTTGCTCTCATCAGTGTGTGCCTTTTAAAATAAAAATCCCTTAAACATCATTTTAGTGAAGTTTCAAGAAGGGTCAGGAACTAACACATGTATTTATCCTTAATCTGAAAACAATCAGTCAGTCTTTATCCTTTTGCATTGACATTGAAATGGGGATTACTCTTTTTTGTTCCCCCAAAAACATTAAGCCAAGGCCCAACGTTCAGGAGGAACAGGAAATAGAGAAAATAGCAATTTTTGGATTTAGATGAAACTAAATTTAATAATCGCATGATCTTATAAACTAGTATATCATTGCCCTAACAATGTATTGGACATTGTGGGAAATAAAAATATGTCTCTATTTCAAAACAGTCTCTAAAAATTCTGAAAAAGATGAACAATTAAAGAGGTCCTTATATTGATAATTAACCTAAAAGAGAGTATTCAGAGAGAAAAATCACCAGGCAAGGAAGAATGGTAAAAGGCAAACTCAGTGGAGGAAAAAGGATCTTAAACTCCATTTTGAAAAATAAGTGTTACAGACATTTCTTCTGCAGAGTTTGCATAATGTGTATTAGGTATAAAGTGATCAATTGATTGGGGAATACAATTTATTTTATGCAGACTAGGGCTCCTGGCATAAGGAAAAAAAAAAGCTCTTCTGCTTACAACACAGCTGCTTTAAGGTCTTTATTCTCCATTTCTCACAATAGTGGATCATTAAGATGTTGAAACAATTTTTTAAAATACCAGCTTAGTTCACTACCATCTTATAAAAAGAGATATAATAAAATGCATTTTTCGTGACATTCAGGTTTTAAAGTTATACTTTTACAGAGATAGAAAATACCATTATTATTTAAATAACTTCAGGTAAAACGACTTTGTTTATTGTGCCCCTGCAACTCTCAAGTCTCCAACACTATTTATGCCACTGAAATAATTGTCTTTATAGCACAGCTTTTGATAATGTGCAGTTTTAAGGACTATATTGCCTGGAGCAGAACTGACTTTAATTGGATGGATATAGATATGAGAGGAAGAACTTGATGCAGAATACTGTGCGCATTGCAAAATGGGATGACAGAATGAAGAGACAAATCTGTCTTCCCCATGGGGTCTGGGTAGGAGGCTGGTGGAAGTTAAGTATGGACGGGTGTCTGGACAAGTCTGAACACAGATGCTTTCAAAGCCAAGTAGTGGGGAATTAACTCTAAAGTACAATGAGCCCACAATTTTGTAGACAACAAAGAGACATTGATGTTTTCTGAATAGAGAGTAATGTTGTTAAAATGATATTTCAAAAAATGTAATCTGCCAATACTGTATAGGGCAGGAAGTCTGGTCACAGAAAACAGTTAAGACACTAAATAATACAGAGATCCAAAGTCATGTGAAGCTGGCCTGGACTCCTTGGCAGTAAAAATGTGAGAGAACGCACTTCAGAGCAAGAATCAATAAAAATGAGGAATCTACATTTACAGTACTATACATATAGGCAGCCCAGTAAAAGAAACGGGACTGAATTAGGACTGATAAAAGGACTTACACTGAAGTAGTTTTTAAACTAAATCCATGATATCATTTGGTTTTCAATTCAAGAAACATTTACCAAGTATCTACTATATGCAAGGCATACAGTCTTTTCTCATCATTTGTCTCATTATCTTAGAAGCCAAATGTAAAAAATTCCAGTTAATTAATTTCACAGACTGACTGATGTTCTTCCGTAAGAACAACAGATTGATTTTTTTTTATAGACAGCAATACTAATTCTTCCATCATGTCCTTCTCTTTCTGTGCACATAGTCCTATTGACTCTGGGGCCAACTCAATACAAAAGCAGAAGAAAGGCATTAAGAGAACAAGGTCCATTAGGCCCAATATTGCCTCAATTACTTTAATTCCATTATTCCTGTTCATATTACTTCTTTAATCAATAACTCTTTTCAGTTTTTCATGTTTACCCTTTTCAAAATCACAAGTAATAGGATTACAGTTTTTTGAGCTCAGTGGCAACAGAGTTTCATAAATATATTTCTGAATTTATGACTGTCTCCAGATCTGCAACTGAGAAGTCTTAAATTGAATCAAGTTTTCCAGAGGCCATTTTATTTAATAAGGCAGAGCATCTTCATGCAATATAGGTGCTTTTCCCTGTTATTCCATATGTCACTCACTGTCAAAGACAATCACACATGCTGAATGGCTTCCTAAGTATCTTCTTCCCATGTCTAAATCTTTGGGCAGTTTAACTGATTTTCAAACTGCATCTCTTTTCTGTACATATTTCTGCCTTTTGTTTAATGTAATCCTTCTACCTTCACTGACAATTATTCTTCCCCCTAAGAGTTTCATCTGGACATTATGTTAACTACTACCCCTTCCAGATGACAATTAATCAATCCCTCAGTTCTACCTCTGTAGCAGCCTTTCAAATTAAAGGAACTCTGTTTTCCTCTACTGTTTTAACAAACATTCATGCAATGTCTACTATTAACACATGCAAGAAGCTGCACTTCCAGCATAAATAGGATACAAGATAGGTATACGGCCCTTTCCTTCAACATGTGGATAGTCTAAGAATGTTATAAAAATAACTTGTGACATATAAGAAGCATGCAAAAATTGCAATATGCAGCGTCTATTCAAAGTTCTGGAATTCACAAGGGGTAAAATCATTCATGAGTAGAGAAGTTTTCATAAAGGATATGAATTTCAGTGAGGTCTTACAGGAGGGAAGGATTTTGAAAATGGAATCTAAGAGAGCAAAGTAACCAATTCTGTGTGAAAAGCAAAGCAGGCAAATCTAGTGGAGTAAATGACTCAATGCAGTAAATTAAAGAGAGCTTGACTTCCCTTTGGAAGCAGTGAGACCAGGACAAGGGTCATAAAGAAAGAGTTTGGCAGGATATAAGCACTCTTTCACACAGCCTTTCTCCCTGCAAGGAGCAGGATGAACTGAAGACATACAAAAGAAGGCTCAACAATGTGTCAAAGGATCTTCAAGATTTGATTTCTGCCATCCTATAGAGTCTCATCTAGCCCTATAGCCCTCTTCACACTTTATGCTCCAGCAATACCTAAACAGCATAGAATACACAAACATGCCCTGCCCCCTCATACCTCTCTGCTAATCTCCCCTCTTTCATTTAGAATATTCTCTCTCTACCACTCATCTCCTACCAATTTCCATTCAAATACAATCTTCTCTATAAAGTACTTCCTAATTGTCCTAAGCCAATTTAGTTGCTCTGTTTCCTATATAAAAGGTATACTTAGTTTTATAGCTCCATCATAGTCATGCAAAAATCATTGCTATCTCCCACATAAATTACAATATACTTGATACTATGCCCAGAACAATTTTTGGCATACATCAAAAGGGTACTACATGAATGAATGAATGAACGAATGAACAAACAAAACAGAGTGGTCATATGAACAAGCAAGAAAAAGGTAAGAAATGCTTGGAAAGGACAATCGTAGATTTTAAAAAAGGAAAGTAAAAATATGAAAGAATTACAGAAATTTGACAGAGCTTAGTGGTAACTAAATGTAGATGAAAGAGAATTCCAAGCTTCTGAGCTCCCTACCAAAAGCCACTGCTCTTCTTGATCATTTTTATATTACCAGCTCATAAGCACTTAACATAAACTCATGATTTAAATGAAACAAAGAAGGAACCATCAGAGGGAGAGGCAGAAGATCCTAGAGAAAGCAAACATTAAGATTCCTATTTTAACTGATTTGTGTACAAAAATTTTCTGAAAAATGTTGATAGACTCTTGAAGTATAATTTGTTTAATTAATATACTTTCCATAATATAATAATTACATTCTAATGTCAGATATCTAAGAAAAACTTACCATATTAATTATTAACTAAAAAGACATAAGAATCATTTTTCTCATTTGCCCCTTTTTAAAATCAGAGTTTAACAAGTTAGCAAATTATTATCAAGTCCATGAGAATCTTATAGCTGAGTTTTCAGAAATGTAAAATTAGTGAAATTAGAGAATGCAAAATGGAGTAAAGACAAAGCAACAACAATAAAACTCGTTTTCCACGTTCAAGGCACCTGAGGTTTTATTTCTGGGTTATTTTCTCTTTAATAATAGAGAAGTATTAGGTACACATAAGATAAGCTAATTATTAAAATAAGACTTATTGGGATGTTATAATTGTTGTAGCACACATTGTAGAGTACTTCACTGGCTATTTTGGGACAGCTGAATTACTAGAATATAATTGCTCACCAGGCCCTATCTGCAGCCAGCAAGGGCTGGCCCACCATCACTCTGTTTGATCATTGTATAACCAAAACAAATTAACTGTTTCAATTTTAATGAAACCCTATAGACATGCTCACAAGCCACACCAGGAGAGTTCACATGAAAAGTTACGGGAGACCTCTAATCAAGGGTAGTAAGCTCTCGCATAAAACGGAAAAGAAAAGTAAGCAATGGAGACACAGGATGAAGTTATACATCTGTACCTGGCATTTGGTGGAACTGTGCCTGCATGCATCACACATGCCATAAATATTTGCTGTTTGATTTACCAATTTTCTTAGGACTAATGTCAGAAAAATGCTAAAATGAATTTTTACTTTCATTTTCATTTTCTACTGCCTGTCATCGTCTTATAAATCCACTGCTGTCTAAGCCAATGCTATCAGTTGGCCATGAGACAGCCTGCAGCCCCACCCCCAGGAACACAAAAGCTCCTGTGGGGCTGGAAAAGCTTGAAAGTAAATGATTCCACCTTCCTGGAGGCCTGGGCCTGATCCACACAGTCAGTCTCTAGACACTGGCCTGCCTGCTTACAGCAGCTCCACACAGCACTAATCCAGGGGCTTAAGTGAATTTGCAGGGCTCCTAAAGATGCCTATCTCACTCCTAGGAGGAGATCTGCCCCTGGACTTTCACTCATCTCAGCAGGAGGCTCCCTTTTGCTATTAAAAAGGTAATCCTTTCCTGGAAGTAACAGTAGACATGGCTAGAAAGCTCTACCCCAAGAGGAAATAAAGAGTTTCCCAAATAAGCATCTCCAAAGAACAGACCATTTAAGTGCTACCTTGAGACCAGTATCCTAATAATTTATCAACACCCAAATCTGAACACTCAAAAGATAACTTGTAATAATGTTGAGCTAAGGAAGCATAAAGAAGGAAGAAGACGTGATTAGGGCAGATCTATTTCAGGATAGCATTTAGAGATTAAAGCCAGAGAAGAGAACGTTAAATTTAATAAGTGCGAAGCGATGCAGCTGGAAAGAAAGAATAGCCTGGCTAAGTATGATTTAAATGGTATTGAATTAGCTGGAAAGATATCTTGATATGCTGATAGAGGCAGCATGTAAATTGGCAGTTCAACCTGCGATGCCAACAGAGACAGCAGTACCGGCTCACACAAAGGGCTATATTTTATAAAAACCCCATCTGCTACTACTTTTAAAGGAAAACTCTTATCTCATTTATGAGGTTGTTTAGCTTGGACTATAACTGAAGGCAAGAGCTCCCTGAGGACAAATGCCAGCATAATACCTGCCCACCTCTGGTCACTGCACTTTGCTTTGTCAAATTAAATTTGGCCACGGCCTCTATGGTCCTTGCCATTCACTAATTCAACAAATATTAAGCAGCAGGCACCATGCTAGATGCTTTAGGGGTATCTAGAGGAATTCACTTCAGGCATGCCTTGAATATATTACAGGATTGTTTCCAGACCATTACAATAAAGCAAGTCACACAAACTTTTTGGTTTGCCAGTGCATATAAAGTTATGTTTACACTATACTATACTAATTGTGCAACAGCATTATATCTAAAAAATGAACATACCTTAATTTAGAAATCCTTTATTGCTAAAACAATGTTGATACGGGCACAGAGTGTGAGCATGTGCTGTTGGAAAAATGGTGCTGATAGACTTGCTTGATGTAGGGTTGCCACAAACCTTCAATTTGTAAAAAAAAACATAGTATCTGCAAAGCTCAATAAAACCAAGTAAATAAAATGAGGTACACCTGTACCCCTATAGTGCTAACGGCTCAATTGTTTACCCCAAAAAGATGCTGTAATCTAAATCTCTCATACATATGAATGTGACATTTTTAGAAATAGAGTCCTTGCAGAAGATCGAGTTAAGCTAAGGTCATTAGGGTGAGCCCTAATCCAATATGACTGGTGTCCTTACAAAAAGGAAACCTGGACATAGACACAGACACACATGTAGGGAAGACAGTGTAAAGACACAGGGAGAATGCCATCTATAAGTCAAGGAATACCTGAGGCTGCCAGAAGGTAGAAGAAAGGCCTGGGACAGATTCTCCCTCACGGCCTAGAAGGAACCAACCCTGCTGACACCCGAACTTTGGACTTCTAGAATCCAAAACTGTGAACGAATAAATTTCTATTGTGTAGGCCAGCCAGTTTGTGGTGCTGTGTTAAGGCAGTCAGATGAGACTAATACAGACTGGGTCACAAAAGAAGCAAGTGCAATAACAAAATTGCCATGGTCATCAGAACTCCTAATGTGGGTCTATCTATGGAAGCTTTGGCTCAGTTAATGGGTCCAGGTTTGGTCACTGGACAATAGATCACCATCATCCACATCAGTTCTATAAAGGGCATCAAACAAAAAGATGGGTCATATCCTAAGGAGAGACTAACCCAATGCGGACTGTTTAATCCTCTAAAATGATGAGTAGAAAGAAACAGAAGCAATAAAGGTTAATGGAAAATGAATCTCAGTGACCTGTTTGGGCAAATCAAAGTTGTGAGACATGCACTTATTTCTAAAGAAAATGCAAAGGAAATTTATAAGGATAACTTTAGATAAGGGGACAGAGATAAGACTTTAATTAGAAGTCTTCAATATTCATGTATTTACATAAGTGTTGAAAAGATAAAGGCTTCATGCTAAGGTGATGAAGATGAAAAATGGTAGTACCTTTATGTAAACTCTGTAGAAGTTGGAAAGAGATTTCAAGGGACCAGTCCTATTTCCTTGCTGGCTGTTTACAGAGGCCCTGTTGTAGGTACTTTGTAAATGCTCCCCAAATGCATGTTTGTTCACTGCGATCTTCTGCCACAGGCCCTCTGAACCCCGGATATAATTAAGACACACATTAGAGAATGATGCCAGAGGTATAATTAAACTACATCCCTTCCCATATGATGACAACCAACCTGCTTGTTATTTGTGGTGCACATACCATCCCTTTACCTGAGCATGGTGAGCTCTCTCTCCTCCACATATTATAAATATGACATCATGCTGGCAGCAAAGGACCTGTAAAATAAAGGCCATCTTGTTAGAAAAAACTTCAGACATCAATTTCAGAGCGCTGACTGAACATATATATGTAAGCAGATGCAAGGTTTCGCCTGCGAAGTTCGAGCTGAACATTGCCCTTTCCATTTCTGGCCACTGCAATTGAATGCCCTTGGAGAAGGTCTCCGCATGGTGCTAACTTGATAACAATCAATAAATGTGAAGGTCTCATCATAAACAAAGCCTCCGAACTGTCAATCTTTCAAAGAGTATCTCTGCTTTAAAAGTAGTCTTTGTTGCTAAAGTAGCTACACTAAAGCCAGTGCTAGGGCCAGGGCCTCCCAAATCTAAGAAAGCCTAAATAAATAAAGCAATGTGTTAATTAACGGCAGTACAATCTAAAATGTCATTCAAAAGCAGTTTTAGGGGTTGACTGTTATCACACGTACTGTTTTTAAGTATGAGAAATTCTTGCAAGTTTCCAAATTGAAATAAGAGTTACATACTTATAAGCTTTCTCTCAGGAAATGTTGTTCTGCAAACTATAAAGTGCACCTAGATATTTTCATAGGATAAATCCCAACTTTATTTTCTAGAAAGTATTTTAAAGCCTTGTTACTCAGAGTGTGGTCCATGGGCAGCAAAATCAGCCTCACCAGTGAGCTTGAAGTGCTGAGTCTGAGAACCCACCCGAGACCTACTACAACAGAATCTGCATTTTAACAAGATCCTCAGATAATCCCTATGCACATTAAAGTCTGAGAAGCATGGTTTTAAAGTGCCTTATGCATCAGGCCTGTGAGTCCTAGAATCATAAGAAATAGGTTGCCCCAAACTTCAAGACTGTCCTCTGGTATCTAAAACTTAATGGAGTCACAATTCCTCTATTATAGTTGCATGAATCTGGAAACAAATATTCTACTAAACTCTCCAGAAACACCTCACATCTGGCTAAATCTCTTTTCTTTCCAGAACATGTAGACTAATTGTAAACAGATATCTAAAAGCATAGCCAAATTTAGAAGTATTTAACGCTCTAAAGACCAGCATCTGTAGACATCAAAGATAGACATTATTTGTTCCATAACTACGTGCTCAGTAATAACTAATATTGTGTGAAGAGCCCCAAAGTGGAAGGATAAAAATTACCACATGGCATGACAGATCTAACAGGGAAAGGTCAGCACAAGAAGCCAGGGGCAGGGGAAGGTACTGGTACACACTTAGAAAGTACCTGACCCAGGTGGGAAATACTGGGAAGGTTTCCTGAGCTGAGTCTTGAAAAAGGATGAGAAAAGATCTTTCAAGAAGCAGTCCACCTACAGGTATAGTGAGTGTGGCCTTAGGTCAGGGCAGGTCACTAGACCAGCAAGGAGTCAACTACCTTATTTCAAAAAAATAACAAAATGTGATTTTATCGAGTTTTTTCAGCTTCTTTAATATTTGTATGCATGAGCTACAAATGTGACATCCCTTAGGAACATGTCTCTTCCCTTTCAACTCTCCTACAAGACAAGGAGGAATGGCAAACATCAAATACAAGATGCACTACTCAGAAGTCGGCTGCAAACTGCAAGGGGGCAGGAATAGCAGAACTGTACCTCACATTTGCTATTTGATCACACAGAGTGTCAATGAAACTGCAACCAGCAATACGGGGACCATAAAGAGAATCACATTAAAGTTAATACAAAAGTCAGGAAAATGTCTTCCGCAAGGGACACTGGCTATTTGGCAGATGCCATGCTGGGAGTAATTGAAGGCTCTCAGTGTGACCAAAGTATGCACTCCCCTCTCTGAGCCCCTCTCTTCTTCCTGAATTTAAACAGTTCTTATCCCATCTCCTTCCCCCTCACTTATTCTTGCGATTTCTCTGACTCATTTTCCTTCTCCCTCACTACCTCCAAGTGCCCTCCTATCTCTAATTCAACTCCCTTCTTTTCCCTTTCAATCTACCCATTTTTTTCACCCCTTCCTTTTGTGAGAAGAGCGAGCTAAGGGAGAGAAGGAAGGACAACCAAACATCTTTTATCCCTTTTTTCTTTGCTCCTTTCCCTTTTCTTCACTAACATCCCCACATTTTTATTTCCCTCTTCTATCCTCTCTTTTCTTTCCTGAAATCAAACCCCTGTTATCAGTATATAACCTGTCTTCCCAAGCATAGAGCTTAGAAATGATAGGAAAATTCTCGACTCCTAGACTGTTCCATTATAATTCTTGGGAGTTCTCGGATTCTCCTAACCCAATGCCAGGTCAATGATTGAGAGAAAAAAGAAAAACTTTCAAAACCTAGCATTTTCTTAGCATTTCCTAAAATGTAGAACAATTCTGGAGTATTCAGCTGCTGTACTGAAAGGGGATAAAGATGTAAAACATACTAGACAAAAGGTTTCATTCTACCCCTGGTTCTCCCTAAGTGTATTTCCTCCAATCCACCATGAAACCAACCCTTTTGTTATGCTTATTCCTCTTTGTGCATACCCGCAAAACCCTCCTGGAATGACTGAAACATGCTTCATTACCAGTAAGAGCCAGATAAATGACAAGGCAGGAATTAACAGAGTGCTTCTTTACAATGACACAGAGTAGCACACAAAGAGCCTCATTTAATGCCCCATCAAGAAGCCTTACAAGTTACAGCTTAATAAATATATGAAGATTATCGTAATATAGAAAACATCTGGTACCACTTCCCACATGAAATGCACTTATGGAGAACTCTACAGAGTAGGCTGTAATATGGCAATCTTGCATATAGTCTTTGAACTGCAGAAAAGCAATTTGGCTTCCTTTAGGTATTTCACTCTTTACTTTCAACATATGAACTATCAACGAAACTTTGTAGGCAAATCTGATTTCCCAATCTTTTTATCCCAGCCCCTAGATACCATATATGCCCCTGAAATATAGTACATATTCCCAAAATATTTGCTGAATGAATGAGTTAACTAGTCAAACAATCACTGGCCAATCAACATAAGCCTTAAGACACAACTGAATTAAGTATTTGGAGGAAAATAGGGCTGGGAGCGGTGGCTCATGCCTGTAATCCCAGCACTTTGGGAGGCTGAGGCAGGTGGATCACTCGAGGTCAGGAGTTCGAGATCAACCTAGCCAACATGGTGAAACCCCACTTCCACTAAAAATACAAAAATTAAGTGGCATGCATGTAATCCCAGCTACTCGGGAGGCTGAGGCAGGAGAATCGCTTGAGCCCAGGAAGTGGAGGTTGCAGTGAGCCAATATCGTGACACTGCACTCCAGCCTGGGCAACAGAGTGAGAGTCCATCTCAAACAACAAAACAACAACAACAACAAAACACCAGTATTTGAAGGAAAATATCACACAATAATGCGTTTTGAAAATTTCCCCTAGATTTTTGGCATTGATATCTGATATGATCTGGCTCTGTGTCCCCACCCAAATCTCATCTCATATTGTAATCCCCACATGTTGAGGGAGGGAAGTGACTGGATTAAGGGGGTGGTTTCCCCCATACTGTTCTCATGATAGTAAGATTTTATGAGATCTGATGGTTTTACAAGGCAGTTTTCCCTGCTCTTGCATGCTCTCTCTCTCGCCTGCTGCCAGGTAAGATATGTCTGCTTCCCCTTCCACCAGGATTCTAAGTTTCCTAAGGCTTCCCCAGCCATGCAGAACTGTCAGTCAATTAAACCTCCTTTGTTTATAAATTAGCCAGTCTCAGTTAGTATCTTTATAGCAGTGTGAGAACGGACTAACACATCATCTAATCGTAAGGTCAATATACGGTCTTGGATGTAACTCAACTCTCAGAACTAGAATGAAAAGAGGTGCTGCTTTGGGCAGAGACACTGAGCAGTCAGATGTGTCAACATTCTAACAGCAAATGAATAAATGGAAAACTCTAGAAAGCAAACAAAAGTTATCAAAAACTACAGCAGCCTAGAATAGATTAGTCAATCCCTCTATTTGTTCCCATGATACTCTCTATAAACACCCCATTATTACTGAAGGTCTCATTACACCATTACATTTCTTCAAAGGTTTCTGAGTCACCCTTGGAAGTGAGGACCTGATCACAGCCCACTACGATTTCCTAGGCAAGCCAAAAAGAAACCTCCAGAATAGATCTGCTCTACAGATCAGGAAAGGGACTGGAATCCTATTTTGAGGAAGGGGAAGAGGAGACATGACAAGTTGAGCTGTGTCTGGATAGAGCTCAAGGATCCCTATCTCTCTGGATTCACCTCTGAATTCAGGGACTAGGCTAGCAGTTCTCTAAGAGAGAGATGGCAAGTCACTCCATTTCAATCAAACAAGAGTTTAGTGGAAAAGCCCAGTAGTGGAAATTTGTTATATCTTGCTCTAAATCTCTTAATTTAAAAAACACGTGTTATTAAATATCATCAATAGTGTTTCAGATATTGGAATCTACTTTGTATTCAAAAACTATGAGAGGTGCTTTTTACCATTCATACCATTGACATCATTGGACTGAGATCATCACCCCTTCAGAAAAGAACTCTTTAGAAACCTACCCAATCTATCATAGAGAGAGCAAGCTTCCTGTTAACCTTCAACTCCATTGCCCCCTCAGACTTGAGCCAGTTTTAACAAACGCCCTGCACTTACATCTGAAAAGGATTTGACCCTTTGAAGAAAAAAAATGTAGACATTTCTAGGATATATGTATTTTAGTGTAACTCTAACCCAAAGTAAAGTATTTTGTAAAAACTTTAGTAAGTATTTACTAAAGTAAATTTACTAAAGTAAAGCAAAGCCTTGGTAAATTTATCCTACTTTATTACCACTAGATAATATTCCCTTTAACCAATCCTATTTCTCCACAACTATCCACTTTTTCATCACCTAGCATAAAAATAAACAAGTTTAACCATTTCTTCAGGTCTTTATGTCCATACAAAGGCTTCTTTGTCATGTACAATTTATATGAAATAAATTTGTATGCTTTTCTCTTGTTAATGTTTTTTTTAAGAGGGGCATCAGCCACGAACTTAGGATGAATGAGGAAAAGATATTTTCTCCTTCTACACCATTTTAAAACAATCCCTAGATACCGCTCATATTATATCTGCATATCGTGAGACCGAGATTTGTTACCATTCAACAAACAGGGGTTCTAATAATAAGGAATTAGAGAAAAGGTAAAATATTCTAACCTTTTCCTCTTAAGTTTCACTTTGAGATTTCCAATATAAATTTCCTAGTTATATAAAAACCACCGCTCTATGATTTCAGTGCTGTAAGTCTGATTTCATCCTTATTTCATTTCCAGAAAGAAAAAAATAGTTGCATTTGCCATCTGAATTCACTACCTACAGTTCTACAGCTATGTTTTTGTACTGGGGCATTGAAGGACAGCAAAAAGTAGGGACAAAAAAGTCTCTTACTTCCCAAAGCCATCTGAGTGCCTTCTCAGCCTGCAAATCACATGCCATTCCTTTTCTAGATCAATTCTTTGTTAGTTTCACCAGTACATCAGCATCTTCAATTTCTTCTATTTTCATCTCAATAAGCAATGGCTTACAGAAAAGATAAACCTATTTTTTTAAAAAAGCAGTTTTTAAAAACCTGCTTCCTTCCATATTTGTTTGCATTTGTGTATATACATACATATACATGTTCGATTCTCATATGATTTCCAAATTAGAACTCAAGTTCAAATGATCAAATCATGCTTACAAAACAAGATCTATAAAATTAAAACAGATTGAGGACCCCTTACCACCACTTCTACCACATCTCTGACACATACGACCCACCCAGAGGATCCACTTTTCAGTCCCTAGGTGCAGCCAAGCCCTCCACTAAACAAAGCTCTTCCTGACAGGGACTGGGTGAATGCCTCTATAAGAGATCACTGCATATTTTCATAGTTTACAAGAATAAAGCAATTACAGCTTCAGTCGTTCATGAATAAAGCCTCTTTAACATTTTAATGAGAACATTAACTCAGCTTCACTTGGTTTGGCTCTCTAGAAAGTCTGTTAGCCTAAGAGAAAGTTTCTTTAAAAACCAGTAATGAAATTGAGGCCTCTCTGTGCCCCACAGGGCATAACTGGGCTACAAACACTGGCTGGACTATTTCTCTCCTGAAGTAGCCTATATTCTTTGATAAGACTACAGTTTGGTAAATGAAAGAAGGCATCTGAAGAAATACCTTTCTCTCTGCAGTATTTGTGTGCTTGTGTGTGCTCACTCATTTTATATCTGACTTGTCTCCTAATTTGCTTTTTATGTTATACACAGCTTTGAGTACAATGTGTGACTCAATAAATGTTAAATCATACTTTTCTGCAATTTTCCCTTAATCATTTTCTACTGCCTCTCTTCTCTCTTGCAGCGTGACTGATTCCCACCAAGGCTACCAAACTGCCATTCGCCTGGAGACCCATTAAATTCAGCAGAAAACCAGCAGAGCTTCAGAAGCCAAAGGTGAACAAGAAATAATTCCCAGACTCAGTGACTTAACCTGAATTTCTGCCTCTTCTCTGGACCAAACCAGGAGCAGAGTGAATGAAAGAGTTTGTCACCTTAAGAGTAAAGCTAAAACGAACGAATGTCCAAGACACACATGCATTTGACTCTTCAAACGTCTGCTGAGTATGCATTATGCAGCAGGAATTGTTCCAGGTACTGGGAGTACAAGCCAGGAACAAGACAAGACTCTCACTCCCACAGAGCTAAAGTTCTAATGGGAAAGACAGGTGATAAACCAAAAAGAGAATGTCAGAGTACAATAGGCCAGCGCTATGAAGAAAATACAACAGGGTGATGAGAGGCTAGATAAATAAGGTGAAAATTTAAAGCCAAACAGAGCAAAAGGCTACAGCAAAATTCTCAAGGTCATAAAAAGACATGGAATAACCTTAAAAGCATATTACTAAGTGAAAGAAGTCAGTCTGAAAAGGCTGCATACTATACCATTCCAACTACATGACATTGAGGGAAAACTCAAACTACAGAGACAACGAAAATATCCGCGGCTGCCAGGGGTCATGGGGGAGGGAGGGGAGGGAGGAATAGGCAGAGGGCAGAAGATTTTAAGGCCAGTGAAACTATTCTGTATGATACTACGAGTGGATACATGTCATTATATGTTTATCCAAACCCATAGAATGTACAACACCAGGAACAAACCCTAATGCAAATGATGAACTTTGGATGACAATGATGTGTCATCACAGGTTCACGGATTGTAACTGCAGCACTCTGGTGGGGGATGCTGCTAATACAGGAAGCTATGCATGTGGGTTGTGGGGAGCTATATGGGAAATCTCTGTACATTCCACTAAATTTTACTGCCAACCTAAAACTGCCCCTCAAAATAAAGTCTTTAAAATCCTTAAAGTATAAAAGAATGTGGTGAGCTGAAGAACTGAAAAGCCCAGCTTGGCTAAAGCACAGTGAACAAGATAACCAGCAGAGTGGCTAGAGTAAGCCTGGCAGGTCATGGTTAGAAGCTTGAATTTCATTCTAAAAGCACCATGAAGCCACTGAATAGCTTCAAGCAGGGCTTGTCATTATGTGTTCTACATTTTTGAAAGGTCACTCTGATTGCTGTATGGAAAATGGATCACAGAGAGGCAATCAACAGAGGCTGATGATGGTAGTCTAGTCTACAGTAGTAGCGACAGAGCAGTAGAAGTAGATGGATTTGAAAGAGGAGCTGACAGGATTGGTGACGGACAGATTGGATGTAGGTGATAAAGGAGAAAGAGGAATCAAAGATGATTTCTGAATGATAGGAGAGACCATGCACTGAGATGGGGAAAACCCTAGCTACAAAGACCACACAAGGTGCCATGTGTCATCGTACAGATCTCTGGAAGCAGTGGGAATGTTCGGTCCTCCAAGGGAAATCAAGTTCAGCTTGCTTGATCTCTGCCTCAGCATGAATAGCAAATGTGTGTGGGTACACATATATACACACATATATGCATATATACATGGATATATGTAAACATATATGTTTTAATACTGTTTTGGAAATTCAAAGCAAGTTTTTTTTTTTTTTTTTGAGACGGAGTCTCGCTCTGTTGCCCAGGCTGGAGTGCAGTAGCGCAATCTCGGCTCACTGCAAGCTCCGCCTCACGGGTTCACGCCATTCTCCTGCCTCAGCCTCTCCGAGTAGCTGGGACTACAGGCGCCCGCCACTACGCCCGGCTAATTTTTTTGTATTTTTAGTAGAGATGGGGTTTCACCGTGGTCTCGATCTCCTGACCTCGTGATCCGCCCGCCTCGGCCTCCCAAAGTGCTGGGATTACAAGCGTGAGCCACCGCGCCCGGCCGCAAGTTTTAAATCATGTCAGCAATCTTTCGAAGAACAGACAGGCAGGGTTGTTATTGTTGTCCCAATTAACATGCAAGGAAGCTGATGGCAAATGAGGTGAAAGGTCTTCTGAATGTCGCACAGCAAGCAGTCAGCAGCGCTGAAAGGAGCGGCCCGGCTTCCTTTCAGGAGTCCCTGCCATACGTCACACCCTCTGCCTATCATCTGGAGCATGTGGGGCACCCTGCAAGCACTGTGAGAGAACATTCTCGGATGAAGTAAGGGTGGGGGTGCTGCTCCCTCGCCCGTGCCATTTTCTTTTTGCTCATCCCATTACAGGTGCTATTTTAATAATCCATAAAATGTGGCTGATAAAACCAAAAGATTGTTAACACCAAAGCAAACTTTACAGAGAGCAAATCAAATATTAAGGTATATCGTGGCATAGATTTTTAGACAGACATTTAAATTATGAACCACAAGGCGTCTACTGCACAAGCTCTCCAAATCCTTCTGAGGGCTGCACAGGTGAAGATTCCTCATGAATGGAAGAAACACTCATGCCCAGGAATCACAGGCCTATCAGTAGCCTCATCTGGAATTCTTCATCTAGTCTTTAGGTTTCTCAAAGAACATCAAAAGCACTGCACACATTTTAGGAAAAGAGACAAAAACACTAGAACCAAAGAGTTCACAGGTCTGGTCTTTGTAACATTATTTAAAGGAATACAATTTATCTAGATAAAATTACCACTAAAATAAGTCAGATCATATTTAAAGACACATGCTGGGGCAGGACTGGGAAGCCTGGACACATTGTTTAGTCTGTATACTACCTGTACAAGTTTTAAAAAAACACTTTCGTTTTTCATCTACCAGGCTTTCCCTCAGAGCTGTGAGGACTCCCACCTCAAATTTAGAAGTCTGAAAGAGAAACAGTGAAGGGGTATCCGCCTCTATGTTTGTCCCTGTGAGTCATACATTTTCTGTTCCTACTAAACGTGGGTTGGTTGTTTTCTATTTGATTTGCAGACTTCCTCTCTGCTGCTTTTCTCTAATGATATTTTTCCAAAGGACCCCTACCTTGCAAGCAGTCCCACTAAGGAACAACAGGCAATTATGCACGATCGCAGTGATCACAGTTACTGGGGCCTGAAATAACTGGACTGAGAACACCCACAGAAAGGGGTTCAGGGAAAAGAAGTTTGAGATAGCTGGTCCGGTGCACCCTGACCTCCAGTCTACAGATTTAGAAAATCACTTGTCAGGGCTAAAATCATGGTGGTCATATGTATTGCCTTCTTATGAAGATGGAGTCATTTCCATCTATTACTGGTTGTCTTGCCAACACTTTCACAAAGGTACAGGGTAATATGCTTTCAGCACACGCAAAGTAGAGTTGAAACTTGCCCTGCTGTTAAACACTCAGGTGGGTCACCCTCTGAAACTGCCCACCAAGTCTCCCACCAAGACCCTCCATCAAGGCCTTATCTCCCTGTCCAATCTGCCCTAAAGAAGCCTTTTTACTTCTGGACACATCACTTTCCCATTTTCTCATATCATTAAAATTTTCTTTCCTTTCTGGGAGTGTAGTCAGTGAGATTGGCAGAGAATACAGGAAAGGCAGATGGCAAGCATGAAGGCAAACTGGGAGTAATTTGGAGGGGCCTGGGTTCAGAGAGCCTGCTCCCAGGAAAATCCCGAGTCAGTCAGCCATGGAGATAGACTGCCGGTGGGAGGCGGGGAGAGCAAAGAGCACATGAGTGGGAGTGGCCAAAAGGAAGCAATGGGTCAGGAACAAGCAAAGATTCAAGATGAGGGCTTTTGGTGCCACTATGAGACATCATACAGGTGGCTCTGAGGCTGGAAGCAGAAGGCTGTAGGGTGCCAATGCCATCTAAACTGGAAAGGGCAAGAAACTGAGCCCTCAAAAATAAGACAAATACTGACAATCTTCTCCCTTCATACTCAAAACAACCTCTCTCTAGAGTGCTCTTTCTCTTCTTTCCTTCAAATCTTGAGCCCAATGTTTCGCACTTGATACCTTGAGGTGCCAATTATCATAGTGATGATTCTATAAAGTGCAAAATTTCACACTATAACTTTCTTTGCAAAGCAGTTCTTTACATCTATGGTATCTTTTAGTTCTCACAATGTTGTGACATAAGCATTATTAAATGCACACATCCAGACTCAAAAGAGATTTAGAATCACGCACAATGCTACACACGTGAAAGAATCTGTATCCAAATCCAGGTCTTCTGACTTGCGACCCTGTGCTTTCTAGAATATACTATTAGTCTATTTCTTTTTTGTTATTTTTATTTATTTTTAGGTTTCACATTATTTTAAATTGACAAACAATAATTGCATATTTTATGTTAGTCTGTCTCTTTCTCTAATTCTCTATTCTCTACATTTCACTAATTTAGACTTCACTAATTCAGAATTGGTGAGGCAATAAAACATCAATCATTTGATACCCTATTTATTTGGAAATCTGGGAGGTGCTATACAAATGTCCATACAATATATCCAGGAGGCTGAATGGGGAAGCTACCATCCTGAAAGTGGAGAAAAAAAAAAAACCTTGCCTTCTTTTAGTCACCAGGGCCAACATCAGCAACTTAACATGAGTATGAAATTTTTAAAATGTATTTGCTAACTACAAATGACTTAATTTTGAATTCATGTCTAGTTAATATTCTATAAAACTCAAAAAAAATCCCCCAAATATAAAAAATATGATCTTAAAGTAATGGTACTTAGTCTATAGGCTAATTTTTAAAAACTATCACATTCTTAAGATTTCTGTCACATGTCTTTATCATGTAACACAGTATCCTGTAGTTCAATTTTTCTGTGAATTCAGATCTGCCTGTCCTTGTAGAGTCTTGCATAAAGTTGGTTTTCAAATATTTGTTGACTAGATGATGGATGCATACATGAATGAATGCATGTGTCTGTAAAGTTACACTCCATGTCAGCTGGAGAGTTAAATGCCACTTCCATCAGGCACAACAGACCAGTCCTGGACTTCAGAATTCCATAGATACAGATTCCAATCTAGCTGTTTGTCAGCTACGTCATCTTAAGCAAGTTACCTCACGTCTGGATTCCAAGTTTCCTCATCAGCAAAATGGTAACAACACTGAGTAGCACACAGGACTGCTGTGAGAATAAAGTGAAGTCACACACTCGATACACTGCCTAGGTTGCAGCCATTAATATAGCTTATTTATCCTCTCTCCTCTCTCTGTCTCACATTTAGCATGACCCCTTTCCTAAGACCAACCTTGATAATGGTGTTTCAGTATATAAAACCCTGTTGTAAAGTTAATGGCCAAACATCAAGTTTATTTACAATGACTCAATTTCCCCTCTACTAACATTAAACCTATTTATTCATGGTCTAGAGATAGGTTGTTATGCATAGCAGGTGTTCAATAAATTTTGATAACTTTAGAAAAAAAAATTTCCAGGGAATTGAAGCTCACCCTTTTAGGCACTAATACTCTCTTCATTTGAAAGCTTTCAAAAATATCCTATACCCTCATCCACTATGCGAAGCAGCAGGCTGAAAGAACTCTAACCTCTTCTTGACTCAGTTATCAACATGAACTTAGACTTCACACCATAATGAAAAATAATAATTCCTTGAGGGTTTTAAGTCAGTAGATCTGCTCGTACCAAATGTCCCCAGATTTCTATGCCGTGATCATTTCTTCCATTTCTTCCTGTGATCAGCAGCATTAGGCACTGGGGAATGAACAAGATCAAGTCCCTGTCATCTTTGAAGGGTTTACCAGGAACAATTCCCAGCTATTTCTTATCTGTGGCCTCAAGACACACACATACATTTTGGTAAAAGCTTCAAGGAGGGACCCTAGTCAAAGGAGGACTGCTCCATTCCTCATGTTTTGCACATAATACCTACTCAACAAATATCTACGAAGTGAACTGAGTAAACAGTATGTAACTTTTGTAATTACTATTTGGAGATAAGTTTCTGTTTGGAGATGTTTTTCTAACCCATGGCTAGGGCCTTTACTCATTTGTGGCTATATTTCTTCATCTTTAAGATAAGACAATTGGGTTAAATTATCCCTAAGATCCTTTCAACACTTACATTCTATGATCTAATACTCCAAAGCTCCAGATGATAGAACTGCTGGAAATATGACCACTGGATAAGTGAGGTATTAGAGGACATAATGAATAAACAATGCATCCTTTGCCTTCAAATGCAAAATCCCATCAAAAAGATATTATCTGCATATCATGGAAACAAATGCCCAAAAGATTAGCTTTCTTACTTCTTTCTCTCACCTGAATACCATATACAAGAGTAGACATATTGACCTTGGAGTGTAAACATACTGACCTTTTTATTTTTCTTGTGTCAAATGTTCATAATAAAAGAAAAACCTAGTATATCTCAAAAGAAGTCAACTGCATTCAGGCAAATACAACCCTAAAGGGGTTTTCCTCATAACTAAATGCAGTAATGCAATGCTTCACTACCTTTTGTTCATTGTTATTTCCTCAAATGCCACTTGGTTCATATACTAATTTATTCACATATTTGTTTAGTGTTCCAGTTTTACTCTTTATACAGAAATGAAACCCAACTTTCTTAAAGTATGGTTTAACTGTATTAAAACTAAAACTTCTAAATTAAAAGAAGTTTCATAAGTGTACACAGAAAAGAAGTAGATGCTTTCAAATAACAAGTCAAATATTTTTCAACAAGTACCTTGAGAAGGCATTCTGAGAACAGCTTTGCCCCTAGAGGCCCAGGGCAAGAGAAGCCATGGACAACTCTCTATTCCAGATAGGATGGTGTTCCGTCAGTTCAATTCAAAGTATACCTTCCTCAAGCACTATACCAATTCTAAAGGGGATAAAAAATGAAAAAACACATCATCTCTGTCTTGGAGAAGATGCAGCAAGACTGAGTGCCTAGAGTAATGACACTGGAAAATGATGTCCCAGGATCAAATCCCAACTTCACGATAATTAACTGTAAAACTTCGGCAAATTATTTAACCTCTCTGATTCAGTGTCCTTATCTGCATAATGGTGATGATAACAGTACCTACCTCACTGAGTTGTTATGAGGATTAAATACAGAATTACTCCTAAAGCATTAAGAACAATTCCCAGCACACAGCAAGTACTCAAGGTTAGTATCATCACTGTGAACATACAACCCATGAACTTTTTTTTTCTAAGTAAAACTGAAGCTATAACAGATGTCAGGAAATGAAAAGACAAAAACAATCTGGAAAATTATTTTTCCAACCTTCATCATTATTCTTGTGTCTTCCTGATGAATCCTAACTACATCTATTCCTCAGAGAGATATACAGATAGCAGAGAATGGAGGTGTGAAGAAAGAAAAAACAGAGAAACATGAAAGGAGAGAAAGAGAGAGAGAGAAAGAGAGATCAAACAGGAGGTGCATTTCTGTATTATCCAAAGCCATTAGAAAGGCAGACATTGAACTAAAGTTGGAGAGAAGGCCACACTTGCTGCAGCCCTGCCCTGCCCCTTTCCCTTCTCCTCCCAGAAACTCCTTCCTCAAGCATTGAGCTACCATACTTTCGTCCTAACCATTTCTGTGCTTTTCTTTCCCATTTATACTTTTGTTTTATAGAATATGAGGAGAGACTTTATATGTTTTATAGAATGGAAAAGGCTTCAGAAGTCACCACCTAACACAATCCTCTCAATTTATACATGAGAAAAACTAAGGGCCTGTAAGACAAAGACATTTGTCCTGGGTTGTATAGCTCTATAATGGCACAAACAAAATCAAAACTGGACTCCCTAAGTCCATGCCATTTCCCTTAGTACAACAAAATGTATACATTTACCCAAATGCAATATGGCTAGCCCTTATCCCATATGGCAGATATTTAAATTTTTCTCTTGGGAAGAAAATCTTGAGAATTTTTTTTAAGTGAGTTAACAAGAATCTTACTGTTTTTAATTTAATAAATGTGTTTTATTACTGACTTTATTGCTTGCTAAGCCTGAAATTAGATTTCTCTATGTTTGGGCAGGTCTTGTCTAACCAATAACAGGACAACCAGACTGCAATTAAACAGATATTCCCACTTGGGCCGTAATGCATAAACACACACACACACACACACACACACAATCAAGAGGCACTTAAAGTTTCAGCACATTCTTGTTGTCACTTTTCTGGCCTGTGTTTAGGAGAAGGAGATATTAAACATTATAAGGCTCTTCTAATATACAGATTTCAAATCATTTATCTTCCAAAGGAGGAAGAAGTTTCTTGTCATTTCTCCATATGCTATTTCTAACCCCACTGCCTGCCCACTGTACTCAGTAAGTTTTCATATCTGGGCTCAGAATGTCCTCAGTATGCTTTGCCCAGATCAGTTCTACAGCCTCCTAAATGTTCACTGCTCCTTACTCCCAGCCTTCAACTCCATAATGAACGACTGAGGCTCTGAAACCAGAGCCTTATAATAACATATTTTTTAAATGGAGCCAATAAGTATACTTTTCTGTTGTTGTTATATCTCAGATCTTTAAGTATAAGGATCTGGATAAAGCAAACATTTTAAAACAAACAAAGCCTCTTGGTTTGCTTATACTCTCCCCATTTCTCTAGTATTCAAGGTAGCTATCTTCTCTTCCATTCACTATGTGGGGCTTCATAAAAGGTATGAACTCACTGTGACTAAAGGAAAGGTTTTGGCAGTCTTCTCACACTTGTTTAGATAATAGGAACATCTGAATCTGGGCCACTAAAACCAACTCAGTTCCACGGTCTAAATAGGTGTTTACTTTTAGTAGGCTAGACCTGCAGAAAGCCACTTTACTAGAACCATGCTTGGTAAGTATTATCTACATGGATCTATACTACTACTATGTGTTTTGTTTTCCTTTTTCTGTTAATTTTTCTTTCACAGCAAATGCAGGCTGGCCACCATGGGTGGTGGCGGTTGTAGTTGCTTCTCATTCACATGAAATTCAATAACAGAAAAAGTAGAATTCAACATTACAAAAACAATTGCAAAAATTAAACACTCAAAGCTCAGAAAGAGTTGAGCCAAGATTTGAAAGTTTCTAAGGAAGGGGAAAAAAACACATTGCTGCATCCTCCTACCCTGCATGCCAGCTAGCAGTGGCAGTTCAGTCTCTTCAGATGCCTCTCAGAAAAAGAAATGCCACAAATATAACAGGAGTTGAGATCCTGGGGGAGCCAATTAGATTTAAGCTGCTTTCAAAATTCTGTAAAAGAAAAAAAGGCATTAGAAAAAACCTGGCACTTGAAATGACATTTTATGTGTTCCGCTTAGGGCCTTTGGAATACTACTCATATAAGGGCTGGTTGCCATGCTTATAAAATAAACTTTGGGTTTTTAATATAACAGAACAAAATCATTAGCTAGTAAAACAAACTTAGCTTCAGAGGGAGAATGTGGCACGTCAAATCTAAGGTATCTCATCCTTTATCTTTGGAATTGTCAGCGAAAATAAGACAAATCAGGCCAAGATCAATGGTAGACACTCTACTGAGAAACTCTCCTCCTATGACTGGCTGTTGTGTAGTACTTTGAGGTTCTGGCACTTGTCAAGCAATTATTTGGGGGTGAGCTGCAAGGCAACAGAAATTTTCAGGCCCCTCACCCAACACCATACCAGTTCGTCAATTGCCTTTCGATATCCCATGGCAAGAGAGGCAGGGGTTGGGAAGGAAATGGGGAGCTCAGAAGGGACTGCAGTGTCTGCACAGTTACAGAAGCAGGTCTGGGGTCCAGCTGGTGATGGGGAGAGATGCACTACACTAATGTAATGGCTATTTGTCAGTCCATTATCATCTTTCCCAATGAGATGCAGGGAAGATGCATCAAAGACAAGAGAACCAGACAAAAGACAGTGAGATTTAAAAATACACCAACTTCAGTTGGGTTTTTGGGATGATTTCTTTTCATCCCAAGATGAAACAGCCACAGATCCACCTCCAAACTGGAGGCTCAACCAGGCTGTCCCCTCAGAGCCCCACTCACTCCTTCACCTTCCCTTTAATATGATATGAAAGCAGTCAGGTCCAAGAAGCCAGCACAGGGGTACGCGCCCTCCTGAAAAACATTCCAGGGCTACAGGACAAGGACAACTTTTTGTTCTACCGCGTAGTTGAATGTCTTGGTGACACCACCTTGACCTCCTCCTCCTGGTAGAGAGGTGGTTATTTCACTGCCTCTGGCTGGAATTCAAGTCTATAAATATGTATTTAGACATGGTTCTGTGTCAGCCACTGAACCATGTGTCGCAAAGGACACTATGGGAAGAGAACTCATATTCTGCCTCCATAGATTACCCTCTAAGCTAATGAAGATGTACATGTCTGTAAAGGAAGCAACTTTACTTGCTGAAACCCTATTATTTTCAAGGCCTACCTTAAAACGTAACCTACTCCATAAGGTTGTCCTAACCAGAAACAACATCCCCCTCACTTGAGCTCCTATGTCCTTGTCTATCTTCTATTTTAGCCATTTATGAAATTGTCTTATTGCCCCTTTAAATTCTTTAAGCAGTCATATTTTAATAAATGGTAACAGCAATATGTCAGAAAATGTCAAGTTCTTGACTGTGTGGTAGACATAGGTATCTCAATTATTGAGGAAACAAAGTGGTCAGAAAGGATTTCACTCAGCTATATGTGATGAGACACTAAAATTGAGTTGTCTAGAGGAAGGTGTTAAATTAAGTAAGAAGATGAGCAGAAGTCAGATGTCCCAGGATGTCTCCTAGCACAGATATTTAAAATGTAGGAAGTTCTGACAACCTTCTGAGTGGCCATGAAGGGTGATCAAAAGTCCTTTTATAGCAGATTCATCAGTCCCATGATAGCACCTCTAATCCACACTAGTGACAGTAACAACTGGGGAATAATAATATATTTGTTTTTGAGGCCCTGGAACATCTCTGAGGACTATCACCCTACAGAGAACAGGTGATCTTCGGAAGCACTTGAATTCCCATGTTTACATTTACCACAGCGACTGATATGACCTCTTTGGAGGGAAGGAACGAGTAAGAGCTAAACTAAGCCAATGCTTCTTTCTGCATAGTAGCCATAGTCAATCACAGACAGCGAAAGTTGTGTCTCTTTACAGATTTTTTGGAGCAATATTTTTCCCTAATTACAAAATAGGAATGCATATGTTATACTCAGTCAAACCAAAAAAAAATGATCATAGCTAAATAATACCAATATAAATATTTGAACTTTGTAATGGTTTTCAAAGAAGTAGTATTTAGAATGTCTCTTTAGAGCTGCTAGTTTTTAGAAATTACTGTCCCTTAAGCATTTACTTTCTTTTTGGCCTTACTGTGTAAATCATGCTGCTCTTCCTCAATTTCCCAGGATCCCCAAGGCCATTCTCTACAGTGCTTGCTTTAAACAAAACTTGGTGCCAAAAAGTCTGCCGCAGCTTTCAAGTTCACCCGGATGACACTTTCCCACAATGGGTCTCTTCATACTTCACTACATCCGGATCTAGTTGATCCCCATTTTCTGCACAAAGTCTCACTTCCCAGCAATTGCAATCTGCATCTTGCATAGTTTCCTTCTATTCCCCTGGGTAGGTTGCTGCCAGGAAGGCAGAGGAGAAGAGGAGTTTTTTGATGTCAACAAGGCCTCTGTGTAGGACTCACAGCTAATGGTAAGGAGTTGAGTATGGCATTTCTCAGGGGAGCCCAGGTGAGTGAAAGTGTAAGGGCACAGCTGACAGCCATGTGCGTACCTCGCTGCTGGCCTAAAGTAGGTCCTCCAACCTCTGAGCAGTAACCTGCTCATGGCTTACATCATGAAGAAATGAGTCAGTGTACTTGGCAACTCATGCCCTAAAATATATAAGGCTTGAACTCAAAAGGAAATTCTGAAAGAAAGGCATTATATGGTGACAGGTTTTTTTCTTTAAGGTGCTGGTGGTAGGATAAAGGCTAATGAATTATGAACATCTGTATTATTCTGCTGTCTTCCTCCTTCTGGACTTTTAGATGACTGTGAGCTCAACTTTGAGCTCAGCTAGTATTGTCTCCTGGGCATTCTGAGAAATGAGAACACCTTTGCCTGCTGGGAGGCATACCCATTACTTATCAAATTAGCCCTCCTCGGGAATCTAACAGACTTGTCACTGCCTTTAGAAAACACAGAAGGAAACACAAACACACACACACACACACACACACACACACACACACACACACTCTACATGGTTGAAACACTCAGAAATCTCTTAATATATGTGAAGTCTTGGCCAACATACAGCAACGAAGGAGTCAAAAGTCATGTATGAGTCCTTAGGATAATCTTTCAGCAGGCTCTTGCCACTGTCATGATTGGAATAGCAAAGGAAAAGCACCTGACCTTCTAAACAAAGAAGAAACAATCAGTAAAGCTTAGATATTGGGACTTAATAACAAAAGATAACCTTAAGCAGCTCTCGGGATATACCAGGACTTTATTTGTGTTATCTCATTTAATCCTCATGATAATATCTTGAGGTAGACTGGTAGTATTAATATTCTCATTTTTTAAGATGAGAAAATCAAAGCGTAGGAAGCTTTAGTAACTCATTCAAGTCTCCCCAGTTAATCAGTGGCAGAGATGGGATGTGAATGCATGCTATCAATTACTTCTGCTTATCAGTGGTCAATGATATTTTCTATCAGGATTAGCTTACATCCCATAAATTTTGAAAGATGAAGGAAAAGATGAGCAGAAAAAAAAATACAGGAGTTTCTTATTTTTTAACAAAGTGAAGATAATAAAGGGAAAGAACACATTGTCAGTCCATTTCTGTGTTATCTGGCTTACTGAGGCAAAAGGAGGTTCTGAAGTTGAACCATATGAATGTTGACCCACAAAGACCAGGGTTTGTTCTTAGCTAAGTGAGTCTTTGGTTAAAGATTCTCACATAGACTCTGAGACCTTACACACATGGTATCACACTGATTCAAATGCAATTTGCCCCATTTGGCTATTTCAAGTAGTCAACATACAGAAACTGAGTTTTCCTCCTGTGTCTCCTTGGGGAGGTTAGGGAGGGGTGGTGACATCATGGGAACAGTGTCTGTGTTCTCTCCTATGACTCACCCGAGTATGTCAAAGAAATGCTGCTAATGCTAGTCCTACAGCATGAATTATCCGATCTGCCAAGCAAATTCGTGTGGAAAACAGCATACTCTCTCCATCACAGCCCCAAAGAAAGGTGGGAAGGCAGCAATGAAAAACTACTCATGCAAAACCAAAGCACAAGAGAGGTGAACTTTACTCACTTCCTCCGCTCCTCACAAAAAGTATATATATGCATTTCCATTTTCATGTTGCCAGAAATAGGTAACGATGGAATTTGGTTCCTCTCTGTGCTCTCATACTACTTTGTACAAATTGCTAAATTACAGTGCTTACCATATTGTCCTATAATTAGATTTTAGGTGTCTGCCTTCTCACTAGTGTAATAACTCCTTTTTTTCCCTTACCATTTGTATTCCAAGCATCTGGTATCACATTTAACAAATATTTGCTAAACAAACAAATGAAAGGTTGAATAAATGGCATTTGCTCAAGGGCTCTCTCTAACTAGGACAAAAAGTAATGTTCTTTTTCCTCTATTCTTTGTGACTGAAGATGGCTGACACAGTCATATTGGATGGGGAAATGGATCATGTCAATCTGGAGTACTGGGTGTCTCAGATGTTCTGGCAATTACTGAATGAGTGTCGTATGTGTGGTTACACATGTATCTCACAGTTTCCTCTGCTTTTGTATTCTATAGAGTTTGTCTCTTCCCCACTCACACCCACCAAGCCAGCCTATTTCATGATTGGCTCCCTTAATCACTTATTTTCTTTGAACTTAATTAGGTCAATTAAAATCCTTACTCTAAGAAGGCACTCTTCTTATTTTAAGTTCCAGGAGAGAGAGGAGGGCGGGAAACATGACTTGACATTACCCCACAGTGCATGCTATGTTCCAAGCATGATGGAGGCTGGATATTCAGAAGACTCAGTACATCCACGGCCCTTCCTCTTGCAGAATTTACAGTCAGTGGGAGAAAGAGAGATAAATCATAAGGCCAATCAAATGTAGTAACTATAATGACAGACGAAGCACAGGGTGCTACGGGCCACACAGGAAGGAAACTAAAGCTAATCTGGAGATCAGGAAGAGCCTCTAGACAACATACCTTTTACATTTTGACCTGAGAGATAAGTGAGACTTATCCAGGTGAAAGGAGAATGTAGGAAGGGGGAGGAGGAGACCCCAAAACTAGAGAGAACACAATATAAACAAAATACTCAAAGCTACTGAGGAGGGCTGGTGTTTAAGTGAGAAGGCAAACTCAGGCTCCAGCTATTTTCCCATTGCCCTTATCCTAAGGGCAATGGGAAGCCTTTGGAGGATTTTAACCAAGGTAGTGACATTTGGATCTGAGTTTCGGGAGACAGACCTGGGTTGTAGGTAAACTCACATAGATTTGGGAGTGGTATCATTATGGGAGGTTAACTGCAGCAACAAGTAGACCTCCAACATTTACTTTTAGCAAGATTACTGTGGCTGCCATATGGAGAATGGATTATAAAACTGTGAGATTAGATGTGTAGAAACCACTTAGGATGCTATTTCAGTAGTCCAGATGAAGATGGTAATGGTAACATTTGAAATGGAAAGAAGTGGATGGGTTCAAAAGAATACTAGACAAAATTAGCAGGCCTTGGCAATTGACTAGATGAGAGGTTGGCAAAATTTATCTGCAAAGGACCAGATAAGAAATGCTTAGCCTTTGCCAGCCATATGGTTCCTGTCACCACTACTCAACTCTGCTGTTCTAGTGAGAAAGTGGACATAGACAATATATAAATGAATGAGCATGCCTGTGTCCCCATAAAAACCTATTTACAAAAAAACAGGCCATAGGCCAAATTTGACCCAAGGCTAGGGCATGCCAACTCCTGGATTAAATGAGGAGTGTGGCAATCAGAATAGTAAAATTGGCTCCCAAGTATGTGGACTCGGCATCTGGCTGTCCGGGGCTACTATTTGCAGAGAAAGGGGCACAGGAGAAGGAGCAGGTCAGAGGGAAGGAGGCAGTGACCAGTTTTAGACAAGCTGAGTTTAATATACCTGAAATATATCACCCAAGATGTGTCTAATAAGCAGTTAGATAGTTGGATCTCAGTTTCAGGAAAAAAGATCTGGGCTCTAGGTAGGTTGTTTTAGTTAGGGTCATCTAAAATATACTAACAGGCCACAAAAATCAGTGGCTTCAGTAATAAGTATTTCTTTCTCATATGATGATAGAACTCAGGCCAGGGCTGGGGGAGGACAGTCGTTCCAGGAGCCCATCTGATGGCAGCATCCATCCTACTCAGGCAAAAGGAGGAAAGTTCAGAGACAAGCATTTGCAGGAGGTTTCTATGGAGGGATCTGAACTGCCAGAGAGGTGAGAAATGCAGTTTAGCTGTGTTTGTTTCTAGGATCAGGAGTAGACTGAATTTTGGTGAACAGCTACCAGGATCTACCACCAGAGTCAAAAATACATAGAGAGGTCAAGAAGGCATGAAAATGAATAAAAGTGATTCAGGCAACTATAAAGCATGAGACCAAGGTCAGAGCTCCGAAGAACACCAATGTTAGGAGATACACTGAAGAGATAAAAGGAAGATCCAGCAAAGTAGAAGGACAAAACAAAAATAAAATGAGGAGACTGTGTTAGATACTTAATCAATGTATGTAGAAATGTGAGTACAAATTTCATCATTAAGCACTGAGCACATCTCTGACAAACTGACATTATTTGGTGCCTCTGATATTTAGATGAAAAATAAGCCAAATTGGATTTAAGAGAAAATGGCAAAATCAGCTTCTCGAAAAAGCCAGATTTTCATTACCATGCAGATGGACTGCTTTAGGGCTATGTGTCATAATATTCATCTTTTCCATTTACTTTTGTGTCCATAAATCAAGCTCTCTCTATAGGTGAAATGTGTATTCTGCATCAAACATTTTATGTGATCTTATACACATATGAAATTAATATAAATATGAATATACATACATCTGTCGTTGTATACATACACTCAACACTCACAGGATTCATTACCAAATGCATTTCTTTTTCACTTCCATTTTTTGCAATTATCCATGCTCTCTGCTTTGCCTAAGGCTTCTTCTCCACCACCCAAAGCATCCCACTTTGCATGTCTGTTCTTGGCTCTCAGTGGAAAGACCAAGGAAAAGAAGCTAGACTTCACCCTGATAACATTTTAAGTCCTTCTCCATTATTACAGAATACAACAGAGTCTGTAGCCTGAATGAAAAATCCAGGCCAGAACATCCATGCCCCATTCCTTGGCTCTTCCTTCAAGAGATCTCAGCTAGGAAAAGGGAGATCTGAAATCTTGCTGGCATGTTACCAACTAGCAGAGTGGTATCCATCAATCTAGCCTCTTCTCTCTCTTTAGAATGTAAGGTATCAGGGCAACCATGGGAGTTCTGAGATTTTTGTATTTAGAACACTCTTTTTGGCAAAACAACAGCCAGCCTTGCTTATAAATAAGTTAAAAAAAAAAAAAAAAAGAGAGAAGCAGATTAAAAAAAACTGCCCAGGAGGCACTCATATAGAAAACAAAATTAGAAACCTCTTCTATTGGCACAGCATAAATTATTAGTGTACTCAGCCTGACCAAGTGACTATTTATAAGTCTGAACACCATGGTGTTCAATAAATATAATTGAGGATGGTGACAATGCTACCCATATTTCCTTACTTAATGACACCCAGTTGGCAGTCCAGTAGCACAAATCATATGCATTTTACTCTTCCTTTACTCGTCTTCACACTGTAACTCACATCAGGAATGAATTTAACCATTGGAAATAGCCTTCCAATTAGCAAACTTAATTTTTCCTTTGATTTGAAAGAGACCAGCCAGTGGATATAAGCAAGGAAAAACTCTGCAAGCAGCATTTCTGGCTTCTGTGAGGAGACTTTCTGTCGGCTCCAACAAGTCTTTCTTATTGCTTCTTTTATAGGGTCATCATTATTCAAAGTCTGCTAGCTTCAAATATCATCCGCAAAGCACATCTAGAAATTTAGCTGCTGATGCAGATAATGTATGAAACTGAGAAACCACAACTTGTTTCCCACTAGCTAAGTTAAATATGTAGTTTAGAAGATTTTAGAACCTCTCAGCTAGTCTGAGGTGGGAGAAGGGCAAGAGTTCGCCAACACCATGTGTACATAGCCTGTGAAACTTCTTAGGCATTTGTTCAAAAGAATATCTGAATGCAAAATTCACAATTTGGACATTTTATCTAGCCTTCAATTGGCAGCTAGGCTGGAACTCCACCAACTTTGTTTAGTCAGATCCTTCTCTCATCTCTGCCATTCTTCTAAAGCCACAAAGTCAACCCTGCCATCTCCTTCTCTTCACAAGACAATCTTGTCTCCTCCATGTCTAGAAAATCAAAACCATTTACCAATACTGTGAAACTTAGGACCACCTTTCACTCTCCCATTGGCGTCATTCTTCATAAGTACCAAAACAAGTCTTTCACCTGCCTCTGTTCTCTCCCTCCACCACCCCTATCTTAGTCCGGGTGCCCGTCACTCCTTACTTAGACTAGTACAGAAACCTCTCATCATCTTCTTGCCTACTGCCTAATTTCTCTGGAATCCATCCTACTCATCTTCCATGAAAAGAAAAAAAAAAACTATCTAAAACACCAATCAGATAGTATCATGCCTCTGTATAAACCCTCACAACAATTACACCATCTGAGAATAAATCTACATTTATCCCATGGTTACAACCCCATTTCTCATGACTTCTGTCACACATTTCACACCATACACACACAGCTGCTAGTCCTCACCTAAGAGACTTTCACACTCAAGTCTCTGCCTAGTATGCACCTCCTCATTAATCACCCCACTCTCCCTTGGCTCATTATGGACTTTTTTTTTTTTCTGAGATGGAGTCTCTTTCTGTCACCCAGGCTGGAGGGCAGTGGCGCGATCTTGGCTCACTACAATCTCCGCCTCCCAGGTTCAAGCGATTCTCCTGCCACAGCCTCCTGAATAGCTGGGACTACAGGTGCGTGCCACCATGCCTGGCTAATTTTTTTGTATTTTTAGTAGAGATGGGGTTTCATCGTGTTAGCCAGGATGGTCTCAAATCTCCTGACCTCATGATCCACCCACCTCAGCCTCCCAAAGTGCTGGGATTACAGGCATGAGCCACCATGCCGGGCCACCTGGACTCATTCTTAATCCTCTCCAAATACTCTCTACCTAACTCTGTGAGTGAGCTCTAATACTTCTATATGTGAATCTACTATTGTATCTCTGAATTAGTGGATGGTAATTGACATATGGAACAGAATAGAGGAAAGAGAACTAGACCTAAAGATCCAGGGGAACTCAGTGTATGATGACTGGGAAAGCCACGGATTCTGAAATAATGGTGTTGGGATAACAAGTTAACATACAGACAAAATAATTTTGGACTCTTACCAAGTATCTTCCCCCAAAATTAATTCCACAAACATTAAATCTTTAACTGTTTTTTAAAATCAGAGAATTAGAAGAAAATTTAATGGACAATTTCTATAATCCAAGGGGAGAAAAGTTTTTCCAAGTATAATTGTAGAAGCCAGAAACTATAAGAATTGATACATTTGATTACACAAAGAAGTAGCTTTTCAATTGGGAAAAAAATGCTATAAATCTAAGTAAGAAGTCAATCAACAAATAGAGAAAACTGCATATTTAGCACATTGCCTGACATCTAATTTACTTTGTATAAACTGATTTATATGTAGAGGGATAATCTCCCTAATATATAAAGAACTCTTTGGAACAAACACAAAAAAGAGAAACCTCCTATTAGAAAAAGCAAAACGGGGGGGTGGAGCCAAGATGGCCAAATAGGAACAGCTCCAGTCTAAAGCTCCCAGCATGAGACATGCAGAAGACCAGTGATTTCTGCATTTCCATTTGAGGTACCAGGTTCATATCACTAGGGAGTGCCAAACAGTGGGTGCAGGACAGTCGGTTTAGGGCACCCTGTGCGAGCCGAGCCAAAGCAGGACAAGGCATTGCCTCACTTGGGAAGTGCAAGGGGTCAGGGAGTTCCCTTTCCTAGTCAAAGAAAGGGGTGACAGATGGCACCTGGAAAATCGGGTCACTCTCACCCTAATACTGTGCTTTTCCAATGGGCTTGGAAAACGGCACACCAGGAGATTGTGTCCCACACCTGGCTCGGAGGGTCCTACGCCAATGGAGTCTTGCCCATTCCTAGCACAGCAGTCTCAGATCAAACTGCAAGGCAGCAGCGAGGCTGGAGGAGGGGCGCCCACCATTACCCAGGCTTGCTTAGGTAAACAAAGCAGCCAAGAAGCTCGAACTGGGTGGAGCCCACCACAGCTCAAGGAGGCCTGCCTGCCTCTGTAGGCTCCACCTCTGGGGGCAGGGCACAGACAAACAAAAAGTCAGCAGTAACCTCTGCAGACTTAAATGTCCCTGTCTGACAGCTTTGAAGAGAGTAGTGGTTCTCCCAGCACACAGCTGGAGATCTGAGAACAGACAGACTGCCTCCTAAAGTGGGACCCTGACCTCCGAGCAGCCTAAGTGGGAGGCACCCCCAGTAGGGACAGACTGACACCTCAATCGGGCGGGTACTCCTCTGAGATAAAACTTCCAGAGGAACGATCAGACAGCTGAATTTGCAGTTCATGAAAATCTGCTGTTGTGCAGCCACCCCTGCTGACACCCAGGCAAAAAGGGTCTGGAGTGGACCTCTAGCAAACTCCAACAGACCTGCAGCTGAGGGTCCTGTCTGTTAGAAGGAAAACTAACAAACAGAAAGGACACCCACAGCAAAAACCCATCTGTACATCACCATCGTCAAAGACCAAAGGTAGAAAAAACTACAAAGATGGGGAAAAAACAGAGCAGAAAAACTGGAAATTCTACAAAGCAGAGCGCCTGTCCTCCTCCAAAGGAACACAGTTCCTCATCAGCAATGGAACAAAGCTGGACGGAGAATGACTTTGACGAGTTGAGAGAAGGCTTCAGAAGATCAAACTACTCCAAGCTACAGGAGGAAATTCAAACCAATAGCAAAGAAGTTAAAAACTTTGAAAAAAAATTAGATGAATGTATAACTAAAATGACCAATGCAGAGAAGTGCTTAAAGGAGCTGATGGAGCTGAAAGCCAAGTTTCGAGAACTACGTGAAGAATACAGAAGCCTCAGTAGCCGATGCGATCAACTGGAAGAAAGGGTATCAGTGATGGAAAATGAAATGAATGAAATGAAGAAAGAAGGGAAGTTTAGAGAAAAAAGAATAAAAAGAAACGAACAAAGCCTCCAAGAAATATGGGACTACGTGAAAAGACCAAACCTACGTCTGATTGCTGTACCTGAAAGTGACGGGGAGAATGGAACCAAGTTGGAAAACAATCTGTAAGGTATTATCCAAGAGAACTTCCCCAATCTAGCAAGGCAGGCCAACATTCAGATTCAGGAAATACAGAGAACGCCACAAAGATACTCCTCGAGAAGAGCAACCCCAAGACACATAATTGTCAGATTCAAAGTTGAAATGAAGGAAAAAATGTTAAGTGCGGACAGACAGAAAGGTCGGGTTACCCACAAAGGGAAGCCCATCAGACTAACAGCTGATCTCTCAGCAGAAACTCTACAAGCCAGAAGAGAGTGGGGGCTAATATTCAACATTCTCAAAGAAAAGAATTTTCAACCCAGAATTTCATATCCAGCCAAACTAAGCTTCGTAAGTGAAGGAGAAATAAAATACTTTACAGAAAAGCAAATGCTGAGAGATTTTGGCACCACCAGGCCTGCCCTAAAAGAGCTGCTGAAGGAAGCACTAAACATGGAAAGGAACAACCGGTACCAGTCACTGCAAAAACATGCCAAATTGTAAAGACCATCGAGGCTAGGAAGAAACTGCATCAACTAACAAGCAAAATAACCAGCTAACATCATAAGGACAGGATCAAATTTACACATAACAATATTAACTTTAAATGTAAATGGGCTAAATGCTCCAATTAAAAGACACAGACTGACAAATTGGATAAGGAGTCAAGACCCATCAGTGTGCTGTATTCAGGAAACCCATCTCACCTACAGAGACACACACAGTCTCAAAATAAAGGGATGGAGGAAGATCTACCAAGCAAATGGAAAACAAAAAAAGGCAGGGGTTGCAATCCTAGTCTCTGATAAAATAGACCTTAAACCAACAAAGATCAAAAGAGACAAAGAAGGCCATTACATAATGGTAAAGGGATCAATTCAACAAGAAGAGCTAACTATCCTAAATATATATGCACCCAACACAGGAGCACCCAGATTCATAAAGCAAGTCCTGACTGACCTACAAAGGGACTTAAACTCCCATACAATAATAATGGGAGATTTTAACACCCCACTGTCAACATTAGACAGATCAACGAGACAGAAAGTTAACAAGGATATCCAGGAATTGAACTCAGCTCTGCACAAAGTGGACCTAATGGACATCTACAGAACTCTCCACCCCAAATCAACAGCATATACATTTTCTTCAGCACCACACCACACCTATTCCAAAATTGACCACATAGTTGGAAGTAAAGCTCTCCTCAGCAAATGTAAAAAAACAGAAATTATAACAAACTGTCTCTCAGACCACAGTGCAATCAAACTAGAACTCAGGATTAAGAAACTCACTCAAAACTGCTCAACTACATGGAAACTGAACAACCTGCTCCTGAATGACTACTGGCTACATAACGAAATGAAGGCAGAAATAAAGATGTTCTTTGAAACCAATGAGAAAAAAGACATAACATACCAGAATCTCTGGGACACATTCAAAGCAGTGTGTAGAGGGAAATTTATAGCACTAAATGCCCACAAGAGAAAGCAGGAAAGATCCAAAACTGACACCCTAACATCACAATTAAAAGAACTAGAAAAGCAAGAGCAAACACATTCAAAAGCTAGCAGAAGGCAAGAAATAACTAAAATCAGAGCAGAACTGAAGGAAATAGAGACACAAAAAACCCTTTAAAAAATTAATGAATCCAGGAGCTGGTTTTTTGAAAAGATCAACAAAATTGATATACCGCTAGCAAGACTAATAAAGAAGAAAAGAGAGAAGAATCAAATAGTCGCAATAAAAAATGATAAAGGGGATATCACCACTGATCCCACAGAAATACAATCTACCATCAGAGAATACTACAAACAACTATACACAAATAAACTAGAAAATCTAGAAGAAATGGATAAATTTCTTGATAAATACACCCTCCCAAGACTAAACCAGGAAGAAGTTGAATCTCTGAATAGACCAATAACAGCCTCTGAAATTGTGGCAATAATCAATAGCTTACCAACCAAAAAGAGTCCAGGACCTGATGGATTCACAGCCGAATTCTACCAGAGGTACAAGGAGGAACTGGTACCATTCCTTCTGAAACTATTCCATTCAACAGAAAAAGAGGGAATCCTCCCTATCACATTTTATGAGGCCAGCATCGTCCTGATACCAAAGCCTGGCAGAGACACAACCAAAAAAGAGAATTTCAGACCAATATCCTTGATGAACATTGATGCAAAAATCCTCAATAAAATACTGGCAAACCGAATCCAGCAGCACATCAAAAAGCTTATCCACCATGATCAAGTGGGCTTCATCCCTGGGATGCAAGGCTGGTTCAACATACACAAATCAATAAATGTAATCCAGCATATAAACAGAACCAAAGACAAAAACCACATGATTATCTCAATAGATGCAGAAAAGGCCTTTGACAAAATTCAACAATGATTCATGCTAAAAACTCTCAATAAATTAGGTATTGATGGGATGTATCTCAAAATAATAAGAGCTATCTATGACAAACCCACAGCCAATATCATACTGAATGGGCAAAAACTGGAAGCATTCCCTTTGAAAACTGGCACAAGACAGGGATGCCCTCTCTCACCACTCCTATTCAACATAGTGCTGGAAGTTCTGGCCAGGGCAATCAGGCAGGAGAAGGAAATAAAGGGTATTCAATTAGGAAAAGAGGAAGTCAAATTGTCCCTGTTTGCAGATGACATGATTGTATATCTAGAAAACCCCATCGTCTCAGCCCAAAATCTCCTTAAGCTGATTAGCAACTTCAGCAAAGTCTCAGGATACAAAATCAATGTACAAAAATCACAAGCATTCTTGTACACCAATCACAGACAGAGAGCCAAATCATGAGTGAACTCCCATTCACAATGCTTCAAAGAGAATAAAATACCTAGCAATACAACTTACAAGGGACGTGAAGGACCTCTTCAAGGAGAACTACAAACCACTGCTCAATGAAATAAAAGAGGATACAAACAAATGGACGAACATTCCATGCTCATGGGTTGGAAGAATCAATATCGTGAAAATGGCCATATTGCCCAAGGTAATTTATAGATTCAATGCCATCCTCATCAAGCTACCAATGACTTTCTTCACAGAATTGGAAAAAACTACTTTAAAGTCCATATGGAACCAAAAAAGAGCCCGCATCGCCAAGTCAATCCTAAGCCAAAAGAACAAAGCTGGAGGCATCACGCTACCTGACTTCAAACTATACCACAAGGCTACAGTAACCAAAACAGCATGGTATTGGTACCAAAACAGAGACATAGATCAATGGAACAGAACAGAGCCCTCAGAAATAATGCCACATATCTACAACTATCTGATCTTTGACAAACCTGACAAAAACAAGCAATGCGATAAGGATTCCCTATTTAATAAATGGTGCTGGGAAAACTGGCTAGCCATATGTAGAAAGCTGAAACTGGATCCGTTCCTTACACCTTATACAAAAATTAATTCAAGATGGATTAAAGACTTACACGTTAGACCTAAAACCATAAAAACCCTAGAAGAAAACCTAGGCAATACCATTCAGGACATAGGCACGGGCAAGGACTTCACGTCTAAAACATCAAAAGCAATGGCAACAAAAGCCAAAATTGACAAATGGGATCTAATTAAACTAAAGAGCTTCTGCACAGCAAAAGAAACTACCATCAGAGTGAACAGGCAACCTACAGAGTGGGAAAAATTTTTGCAACATACTCATCTGACAAAGGGCTAATATCCAGAATCTACAATGAACTCAATCAAATTTACAAGAAAAAAACAACCCCATCAAAAAGTGGGCAAAGGACATGAACAGACACTTCTCAAAAGAAGACATTTATGCAGCCAAAAAACACATGAAAAAATGCTCATCATCACTGGCCATCACAGAAATGCAAATCAAAACCACAGTGAGATACCATCTCACACCAGTTAGAATGGCCATCATTAAAAAGTCAGGAAACAACAGGTGCTGGAGAGGATGTGGAGAAATAGGAACACTTTTACACTGTTGGTGGGACTGTAAACTAGTTCAACCATTGTGGAAGTCAGTGTGGCGATTCCTCAGGGATCTAGATCTAGAAATACCATTTGACCCAGCCATCCCATTACTGGGTATATACCCAAAGGATTATAAATCATGCTGCTATAAAGACACATGCACATGTATGTTTATTGCAGCACTATTCACAATAGCAAAGACTTGGAACCAACCCAAATGTCCAACAACGATAGACTGGATTAAGAAAATGTGGCACATATACAGCATGGAATACTATGCAGCCATAAAAAATGATCAGTTCATGTTCTTTGTGGGGATATGGATGAAACTGGAAACCATCATTCTCAGCAAACTATCGCAAGGACAAAAAACCAACCACCGCATGTTCTCACTCATAGGTGGGAACTGAACAATGAGAACACATGGACACAGGAAGGGGAACATCACACACCGGAGACTGTTGTGGGGTTGGGGGAGGGGGGAGGGTCAGCATTAGGAGATATATATAATGCTAAATGACAAGTTAATGGGTGCAGCACACCAACATGGCACATGGATACATATGTAACAAAGCTGCACATTGTGCACATGTACCCTAAAACTTAAAGTATAATAATAATAATAGAAGAAAAAAAACAGAAAAAGCAAAACAAATGACATGAACAGGCATACAAATTGCCTCTAAATTTCTGTAAAATTTTCAAACTCCCAAAGAAGTTCAAATTTTACATGTTCTGTATAACAGAATAACAAAGATTTTAAAAAATACTCTGAGTTGTTGAAGACATGGGAAAATGGGCACTGTTAAATACTGCTGAGAGTAAACTGATAAAAATTTGCGGGAAGTAGTTTAAGAGTACATATTAAAAATTATGACCCAGAATTTTCACCAGAATTTATCCTAAATAACAACCTAAACATCTATCAATGAGGTGTTCTTAAATTCTAGTAGCTCTTTATATTACAGTATCATGTACCATCAAAATCAATAAAATGCATATTTACAAAAAAGCTACACCCGTTATAAATTTATTTTTAAATTTATATTTGAAAACAATTTATAACACAGTTGTGTTTTTAAATAGGTGTGTTTACATGTACAAGAAGAAGAAAACTTAGAAGGATATTTCTCAAAATGTAAATCGTCATCATCTCTAAGAGGTGGAACTATGAATTCCTTCTTTATACCTTCTTTCCTATATATAGATTTTTGAATTATCTGAATTTTTTTTACAAAGAGCATGTATACTTTTATAATTAAAATAATTATGAACAATATAATTATTTCTACTGTTTAATAAGAATGAAGAAAGACAAAAACCAATGTTTGTGTGAATGGATAGGGAAGAGTCACATGTCTAAAAAAACTGCCATTTTAACTAAATTATACCAGCCACAACCAAGGAACACTCATAAAGTCCAGCTTGTACAAAGTTTGCCAAATCCAATTAACAAAATACCATAGACTGCCTGGACAATTAACACTATAGTTTTCCTTTTCTGAATCTTTCTCATACCCAAAACAGTCAGCTGATATTCTAATTCCAGTGGCCATGAAACAAGAATGAACTGTTTCGTATCCATTCAACTCTGATCATTCTTATAATAGAAAAGGTGCAGCTAATTTCCTCTCTCCCTCTCTCTCTGAAAGTTTGCGCATCTTTTGTCACAAAAAATGTTGGATGACATTTCAGCTCTAAGGATAAATGCATGCATAGGTTACCAGGACATGTTGCAAGTCTATACGCATGTTCTCATATGAACAATAATCATGTCTATGATTAGCCAATAATTCTCATAAAACAGAAGGGTATCAGAACATGGGCAGAAAAATCCAACAAACAAAAACGTCAACTAAGCTTTAAATTCGTTTTATTACCCAATATTATAAATTTTATTACCCAATATTAGTTTAAGTCCATCATTTTAAAATAGGGTTTATCAACCATAGGGAGTATGGGGAAGCTAGGACTTAGTAACTGGTCTTTCTGAGAACAAAAGAAGTAAAAGTTATTTATAGTGACCTTTTAATGTTTACCTTAGAGCTGCTAATCAGATGTAAACTGTCACCCCATGGATATGCATAATCAACTTTAATCCCTTTGCTAATTGAGAAATAGAGCTGTTAATGTCAAGAAACATTTGAAAAATGCACCAAGCCTGCTCAATGGAGGAAGTTCATTTTAAAAGTCAGAGTTTCCATATGGTAAAATCATGGAAATTAAGCTTAGGAAAAAAAAAAAAAAAACAGAGAGAGAGACTAATTTGTTATTGAGCTAGTCTGTGCTAGAACAAAATCAGTCTTAACAACCCCAAACCTGGAAATTTTGACCACTTCTTATGTTCAAAAATAACTCCCTCAGCTCTTATGAAAAATAATTCCATCACATCCCTCCAAAGTTCCTCTCCTGCTGAGTTTATGCTTTCCCACCTGCAGTGGGTCTGGCTTAGCAGTCACTTTGCCAGGACACTCATACAATGCAGTTCACACAAGTCAGTCCTTCTCTTTCTTTTACTCTCTGGTAGGTCGTCTTTTGAGTTTCCTTTAAAACTGATCACTGAGAAGTAAATGAGTGAGTCGTGTGCCAATTGTGTAAAAAAGGGATGATAATATATTCCCTTGAGTGATACTTGAAGATTGCTGTCACCTTTATAATGCCACATATGGTAGAAGTAGGCAAAATTTTAATTTATCGTTAATCTTAGAAGAGATGTGGTTAAAGCAGTCGCTGGCTGCAAGGGACAACTTTGCCCTCTCCTATTCCAAGACAAGACTCACTTCTACCCTTCCTCAGTGATTTCCTTGTTTTATAAAACCCAAGTTTTCTCCCATTTTGAGACAATCCTCATTAGTGAACATTCTCCCCCTTGAAATAGCTTCATTAAAATCTTCTCCTTAATTGTCTGCTGCATTTTGTCTAAGAAATTAAAGCCAGCCCTAAGCATGTGCCCCATCTCACAGGCAAGGCCAGCAACCATTCCGTTTCTAGTGACGACAGAAAACACAAGTCACAGTGAGAAAAGCACAAGCACTAACCGCACACATCTATGGCACCCTTCAAGATCCTGCAAGGCAAACTCAGTCCTGAGTGAGTGGGGCTTAGTCCTGAGCACATCTAGACTTCAATCTCCTGCAGTCACCAGGCCCCGCAGAGTGATATGTTCACAAAGACACACCTGATGTGAACTGCATGCTCTTCTGAGAAGGTAACCCATGATTAGCAGAATAAGCTCATATTTTTTTAAAAAAATGGTTCTTTACTCCATTCCCACCACACACTGCAGGAGTCTAAGTAGGGGTTACCTAACCTCTCTGAGCCTTGATCTCCTCATCCATCAAAGTGCTTTAACTGACCTAATCACAGCCAGGGGGCTCACCTTGGTTCAACAAAACATTTTCAGACCCATTCTCCTTTTACTTTAAAAAAATCTAACTTTTTTTTTTTTTTTTTTTTTTTTGAGACAGAGTCTGTTCTGTCACCCAGGCTGAAGTGCAGTGGCGTGATCTCGGCTTATTGCAACCTCTGCCTCCCGAGTTCAAGCCATTCTCCAGCCTCAGCCTCCTGAGTAGCTGGGACTACAGGCACGCACCACCGTGCCCAGCTAATTTTTGTATTTTTAGTAGAGACGGGGTTTCACCATGTTGGCCAGGCTAGTCTCGAACTCCTGACCTCAGGTGATTGGCCCGCCTCGGCCTCCCAAAGTGCTGGGATTACAGGTGTGAGCCACCGCACCCGGCCTCATTTTTTTCTTCACTTTTTACAAAATAACAGTTTTACTGAAATATGATCCTCGTATCCTAAATATTCCCCCTTTTTAAGTGTACAGTTCAGTGATTTTTAATATATTCACAGAGTTGGGCAATTATCACCATTATATAATTCCAGAACATTTTAATCATCCTCAAAAGAAACCCCATATCCATCAATAGTCACTCCCCATCCCCCCACTACATCCCATGATAACTACTACTCTACTTTCTGTTTCAATGAATTTGCCTATTCTAGACATTTCATATGAATGAAATTATATAATATGTAGCCTTTTGTGACTAGCTTCTTTCACTCAGCATAATGTCTTCAAAGTTCATCTATGTTGCAACATGTGTTGGTATTTCATCCCTTTTGATGCCAGAATAATATTTCATGGTATAGATATATTAATACCAGATTTTGTTTATCTATTCATCAGTTGATGGACATGTGGGTTCTTCCCACTGTTTAGCTATTATGACTGATGTTGTTATGAACATTCATGTACAGGTACTTGTATGGAAATATGTTTTCAGTTCTCCTGGATACACAGCTAAGAGATATGCTGGGCCATGTGGTAACTCTATGTTTAACCTTTTCAGGAACTGCCAAATTGTTTTCCAAAGTGGTTGTGCCATTTTGCTATTTGTTATATTTTGGTTCCTTCAGTGTCTGCTTTCTGGTTTTGGGGGGTTCAGCTGGGAAAGTAATTGGGATACTTCAAAAAGACATTTTATACATAGTGGACAATTTTTAGCCATTATAGGTAGACACAAACACACAGTGGCTGATATGAGCTCGGGAGCCACAGAATGTGGTGCTATAGGGCACACAGAAAGGATATCCATACTAGTTAGCAATGATACCTGGAGTTCAGGGACCAATTTAGGAAGATCTGGGTGGGTTTTGATATGATATAGCAATAAACGACACATAGATACACGCACTTAGACCTTTATCTCAGGTGCTTACACTATAACCAGGACAATTCAAGACGTACGTAAATAATGACAGGACACATTTTTGAGATTCCTTTGCTTTTTTTTTTTAAGAATATATAAGAATATTTCCAGCTGGCCATATCAGAGAAGATGGTTTTGGAACAGAAACCATCTTCACTGGCTTTTGAAGGATAAAAATGTTTTAAACAAGCAGAAATGAGGAGTTGCATCTCAGGCAGAGGCAACTGTATAAAGAAAGGCACGGAGTGAAACACACAAATGAGGAGTTGGAAAAAGATACAAAAGAAATGAAACAATCAACATTGAATATGAACAGTGATTTAGAAGGTGGAATACAAGATGACTCTACATTTTTGGCATGGAAGACAGGATAGACCATTGTGCCATTGACAGGAAGGATGGTCAAGTCTGAGGGAAGAACTAGTAGGAGCGGGAAGGAAATGAGTTCAATTTCAGACATAGATTGTGTTTAAGCTATCAGGGGAACGTATGTAGGTAGGGTCCATTAAGCAAATAAAAATATAGAATCAGAGCTTAAGAAATAATATTTCCTAATAGAGGTCATTGCTGAAGCCTTCAGTGGGAACACAGGGAGAAGCAAAGTGGCCTGTTATAACTTACCCACAAACAGGAAACTCAGTCCACTGAAGAACAAAGAAGACCAGGACAAGACCATGTAAGGGCTTGGGAAACTGACCAAATTTTAGGGCTCAACCTTGAGGAAGGGAGCTGGCTGTTCAACTACAATGTTCTGAAGGACAGTGCAAACACAGGCTTAATCAGGCCAGAGCTGATAACTAGGAAGTTTAATCTAGAAAGTCAGGCACAGCAGGAGGAATTTCCAATCACAGGCTAGCCATATCAGGACAGAGCTCCTGCCACTGGATCAGGAGATGAAGGGCAGAACCCAGCCTCTCCAGAACTAGCAGGACCTGGGCAAAATAGACAAGTTCCATCCAAAGGGATGGGATTCCAGAAAGACTCTAGTTCACACAAATCGGACAGATCTGATAGGCTTTGCGGGAGGGATACAGGATGGTCTGAATACAAGTAACCAGAAGTAACTCTACCTCCCCTCTGTCAACACCTGGCTTACAGGAGCAAGACTGGTTTGGGTCCCCATATGCTACTTACTGTAGATGAAGCTTCTATTGTTCCTTCTTCCCTGTTCAGGAAAGGCTCACAAACTGACTGAAGCTAAGCTTCCAGATGCTCCATCACACCAGAATCAGCATTGAGGAAGGAAACGATAGGGCCTTGCAGTACATCCACATTTGGCAGGACAAAGAAGGAAGAGAGAAAAAGAAGATACGGTGGAGAATACATTCAAACACTCTGTATTTCAGCAGAGAGTAATGATGAAGCAGGAGAGAAGGAGATCAGAGAAAATGAAGGAGTGGGCTAAAAAAAAATGGGTGAGTCACCAGGGAATCCCTTTGTGTCACTGGTTTTCACCTAAAATTTTACTTTACCATATCCAACAGTGATGCTCTATTACAAATAATGCTTTGCTTCTCATCCCACCTTCAAAAGCCCCTTTGGTTTTCAGCAACCAATATGTAAGAATCACAACTCCTACATAAGTACCTTTTGGTAAACACATTCAATCTTGACCTGGAAGCTACAGTAAAAACAAAGAAAAGACCAATTATATAAAGGTGGAAATACAGACCTCCAAAGGCCCTAATTGTCAGAGTAGCCGGCAAATATCAGAAATTTCACAGAATGCCAAATCACAGCATAAACAATAAAATGTAAAACTCAGTGGTTATAAAATAGACTGTGAGCTAAAGTTTAAACAATTAAACCATATTATAGAAAGGCATCTTTTGAAAATTTAAAATACTACAATTTTAACACATATAAAAATTCACAAAAATGAAGTTGTTTTTTTACCTCATATTTTATTGAGGCAAGAAGTAAAACAAAACAATGATCTTAACACCATGATCAAAAATAGAAACTTTCAATCAACACTGCACTTTTCACAAAATTATAAGAGGCTGAAAACTGCAAATAGCACATGTCAAGTCTCTGCATACTTCACTAGAGATATATTTATTCAAAACTAAATGTCTCCCAACGATCTTACTCTAGAAAGAACATGAGTCATATACGCTGAGAAACTCTTCTTACAGTTTTAACCTTTTGGGGAAAAAAGGCATAGCTTCCAGCCTATACACTAGTAAAGAGCCTGTGAAAAACAATTTCACAGTTTAAAAAGCAAGACTCTCTTTGGCACTGATATCCAACATTTCAGATAGAGAAGCAAAGAGCTCATCCCAGCTGATGACTGCCTCATAACTTGGGAAGCAACTGCATAATGACTAATTCTGGAGCTTGTGCAGATACTGGGACAAACACTGCAAACCTTGTAAAGGACAAAAAATCCCAGTGGGTGATAAATCAGCATGGTTGCTCAGGCCCTGCAAGTAGTATCATGGAAAAGTGCAGTGGCCCCTCATATCACACTGAGGCATCAGCTAAGAAACGACTTGAGGGAAGAATGTCTCCTGTGGAATCATCAACAAGTCAAACAGATCACTTCGTTTTTATACACTTCTGGTTCAGGAGTCTGATTTGGTGCTCTACAGAGGAACACACAACCCATGCTAGCAAAAAGAAGTAGAAAGAATTCTTTTCTCCTTCTAGAATGGTACCCCAGCACAACTGGAATTGCTAGAGGGCAGATATGCAACAGAGCATTCTTAAAGTTACTCCTTTTCTGAATACTAAAGAACTTTTCTCAGGCTTTTTGAATGAGCTGAAAACCAGTTTCGAAAGATAAGATATTAAACCATTTCTATAGGGAATAAGAACACTGGAGATTATTTACTTTGCTGTAATTACTCTGGCACATAGGGAGATTAGCTTTCAAATGCTACTAGGTTTGCATACAGAGATTTCAATAATGAAGAAAAATTAGTTCATGTTTTGAATATTTAGGGCTTGAAGTATATATTACTGCTAAAGAGTGAAAACTGGTTAATACTTGTGCAGAGAAGAATAGTTACCAAAACCATTAATTGTTTTAAAGTCTGCACTTCTTTCCCTATGAACAATCACTTATTTGGCTTATTTTCTTTCTTTTTTTAAATCAATACATAATAGTTGTACATATTTTTGGGGAACATGTGATATTTTGAAACATACGTACAATGTGTATGCATGTATAACACACATCAGGAAAACGGAGATATCCATCACCTCAAACATTTATCTTTGCTTTATGTTGGCAACATTCCAATTCTTCCATTTTGAACTACATATTAATTGTTCATTATAGTCACCCGACTGTACTACCAAATCCTTGATATTATTCCTTCTCTCCAAATGTATTTTTGTACCTGTTAACAATCGTTTGTTTTTAAAAATCATCTTGACTTTTATTAGAGCCACTACTAAATGAAAACTCACTTGTACATTCATAAACGAGTTTGAGTTTCATTAAGTCTTGGGTTTTTAAACCAAGAAGCAAGACAGCCAATAATTCCATCTAGTAAGGGGGAAAATAAAACTTCTTTTGAGTTAAATGGACAAACTTCAAGAAGAGATAAATGGAATTTTAGAAATTCATTATTTAGTGGGATATTTTCTTGGGTTTTTGAGATTGTTTACGTCATGACTTTAAGCTGGGACCAAATTTATTTCTGAAAAGAGTCTGCTAGCATGTCTCCCTTCATACATTATAGCTCATCCCCCTGCTTGCTATCTGTTAGGTGAGGAGTGGTTGAGATTAAGTGACAATGTTTGCACAGTTATTTTTGACTTTTTATTCTGAAACAATTATCAATTTACAGGAAGTTGCAAATGTTCCGTGTTCTTTTAGCCAGCTTCCCCAGATGGTAACATCTCAACATAATTATCAAATCCAGGAAACTTGGTGTGGATCATAATCCTGAAAGATACAATCCCAAATGTTGAAATCCTGAAGGATCAAAATCCCTAAATATCAAACGCCCTTTGAATCAAAATCTTAAAGTCCAAAATTCTGAAAATTAGTCACATGATAGTTGCATCATGGTTAGATGAAACTGTTACCTTCTTACTGTCTTTATTTGGAAATTGAATATGATTTAAGGAGAGCTGTGTCTTGAAAGAAAAACCTCAGCTATTCATCATGATACAAGACTTTAAGATATAATGACTGTGAAAGTCACCCAACTCTTATAAACTATCTCCAGGCAACTGTCCAAAATCTATTCTTGCAATACATTTTTTCATACATGGAATTTTAAAAGATTTTTTCTTATTATTTTAGTTTTTCACTATTTAAAATTATCAGCATTATTTTCTACAATTCACTTGCTGTGTATTTCATCTTCATATCATTTCAATACTAGAGGTACAAAATCTGTAGAGACCTTTACAGAGTTCCAATTAGTTTTACACATTTTTTTGCAAAAGAGACTCCATGAAAGTGCATTATCACAATGTTAATTGTTGTTTTTAAGCATTTGTGCATGTACATAAAAACACTGAAATTTCCTCAATAAAGAGATGTACTTTTTGTACATGTGCATTTGTAAAAAATAACATTTCTCAAGATCTCAGCAATTTGTGTGACTGTGTATGTTGTGGTGACCCATCTTGGTTTTTAAACTTATCTCCTCAAAAGACTTAAGTTGTTCATCACAGTATTTCAGATGACCACAGGTACAAAGCTGGGTGCACACAGTTACAAACCATAATGATATGCACTCATTATTTCCCTTTTTGCCTATTTCTTTATGAATACGGTTTATCTGCTCATAACTACTATACCCATGCAATTATTGTGTGCATACCTTAGTGCTTACACAAAATATCTATGTTAGTATTGTGTATTTTATTGTGTAAGGTAACCTATGAAGTGTTCTGTCGTGTTTTTATTTGTTTCATAAATAAATCCCCTTTTAAAATGCAAATATATATCTTTTAAATAATTTTTAAATTATTTTTTCCACAACTATATTTTTGGGATTTTTATCTTTCAGGATTGTGATTACGGGGATTTTAGACTGAAGGAATTTTATCTTTTGGGATTATGGCATTTGGAATTGTGTCTTTTGGAATTATAATAATCTTCCCAAGAAACTACAATAGTATGATACCCTTATACAGACTACAGACCTTATTCAGATTTTGCGAGTTTTGCATGCACTCATTTGTACATGTGTATGTGTGTATGTATGTATGTATATAGTTCTACATAGGTTTAGTCCCTGTATAGATTCTGATAACCGTCACTGTAATCAGGAAACAGCATTCTTCTATCCCCACCAGGGAACATCCTTATGCTACTCCCTCCATCCTATCCCTATCCCCTGGCCACCACTAATGTGTTCTCCATCTCTATAATTCTGTCCTTTCAAGAATGTTATATAAATGGAATTATACACTATGAAATTTTTGAAACTAGCTTTTTTCACTCAGAATGCCCTTTAGACCCAGCCAAGTTGCTGCACGTATCAATAGTTCATTTGTACCCTTTTTAGTGCTCTGAAATATTACTCTCATTTTGATCATCATACAAATTGACTGAATGCAGAAATATCTTGTTGAGGTTTAAACAGATAAATAAATAGCACTTCTCACAAGTTCCAAAACAAATTAAAAGGCAAATGAAGCAGGCAGATAGGGGATAAAAAGATATCAATGCTTTACTGTTCAGTCTGATTGAAGAATATAGCTTTATATCTGATGCCAGAGGGGTTGGCTAATACTACTGCAGGATTAAACTTATCCATTGGCATAGATGGAAAACTACTGGCAGGCAGATCTGGAAGCACGGGACATGCTGAATTCCTACTCTGTAACTCACCTTTCAGGTAATGCTATGGTCAAAATGTGTCCCCCCAAAACTCGTATGTAGAAACTTGTTATTAATAGATGGGGCCTCTAGGAAGTGGTTAAGTTATGAGGACAGAGCTCTCATAAATGGGATTAGAGTTCTTATAGAAGAAGTCTAGGCTGGGCGCGGTGGTTCACGCCTGTAATCCCAACACTTTGGGAGGCCAAGGTGGGTGGATCACTTGAGGTCAGGAGTTGGAGGCCAGCCTGGCCAACACGGTGAAACCCCGTCTCTACTAAAATACAAAAAAATTAGTTGAGCATGGTGGCACGTGCCCGTAATCCCAGCTACTCGGGAAGCTGAGGCAGGAGAATGGCTTGAACCCAGGAGGCAGAGGCTGCAGTGAGCTGAGTTTGCACCATTGCACTCCAGCCTGGGCAATAAGAGTGAGACTCTGTCGCAAAAAAAAAAAAAAAGTTTGATGAAGCCCTTTTGCCCCTTCTGTCGTAAGAGGACACACAGAAGGCACCATCTATGAAAAACAGGCCTTTACCAGACAGCAGATCTGCTGGCATCTTGATCTTGGACTTCCTAGGCTCCAAAACAGAAAGCAATAAACTTCTACTGTTTATAAATTACCTATTCTATGGTATTTTGTTATAGTACCAGGCACAGACTAAGATAGGTAACCTCAAATCCAGGAGAGGAATGACTTGGGAGGCATAGAAAAATGGGTAGTGTTCTTTCCATATTTTTCCTTCCCCAGGTGCAGTGTGTACATTCTGTCCTCTGTAGAAACATAAGGAGTATGGAATAGACATTGTAGCCAACAATCTAGATTTTCTCCCCCTTATCCCTTTTACTGTCTTTTAGTTTTTCCCTTCATTTATGGGTAACCAGAAATGTTGCTATTCCCCTGAGTGAAGACTGCTTTTCAGGGCCATAAATCCAGGCAGCTTTAGATAGTATTCTTAGATACTTCTCTGAAACGTCTCTGGGAATGTTAAACGCTTATCTTCCTTTCTACTTCAGAAGTCCTATTCATAGTCCTATTCCTTAGTTCTATAGAATATCTCGGTAACATTTCTTGAGAGTAGATTTTATTCAGTAGATGACAAATTTAAAGCAAAATATGTAATAAACAGGCAATATGCTAGGAGTTAAGAGAATTTACCTTAATTTCCAAATGAAGACTCTACCTGTTTTCATTCCCCTAATGTTTGCCCAAAAAGGAATAACTGACTACTAAAAATACCCTATGCTTACCAGTTCTATAGTAACCTTCCTTTAGAAGCTGTTTATTAGCTTTTCCTATTTTAAAAAATGACCCTGTACCTAATGGAATATATATGTGTATATATATATATTTAAAAAACAGCTTTTTGCAGTTTATAGCAAAATGGTAAAGCAGAACAGGCTATTGTATCCCTTCCTCATGCTCAAACCTGAAAAAAATTACCTTAGTAGCAAAAAACTAAAAATAACAGGGATGGTGAAAGACACCAAGAATAGGTATGCCATTGTATTCTTCTTGATAGAATTATGGATAACAAATTAAGATACTGATAGAGAAAAATAAAAAAGAAGAGTGCATCTTAATAAGTTAGGGAGAATCACATGATGTTGAACTAGTATCTTTTAAACAAAAGAAAATGTGATGTATACAAAGGAAATCAGAAAAGAAGAAGAAAAAGTAAAACAAAAAGAAAAAATAATAAACAGAAAATATATATGACTAAGATAACAGGAGTTAGTCCTGATGTAACAGTATTTAAAGTCATTATAAATGGTATAAGCCCACCAATCAAGACCCTCAGAGAAGTTCTGACTTCCAGTAATGGTGGAGTAGCTTATAACAGACTAACACTTTGCTGAAAACAGGTACAAACTCCACACAAAACATAAAAACAACTTTTTGAAGGCACTGAAGGGAAACCAAATGAAGAAGGAAACTGACCTTTGAAAGAAAAAAAACACACACACACTGGGTAAGATCTACTTTTATACATCTTTTCCCTTAGGACAGGATGGGTGGAATTCAAGCAGAAATCCAGTCTGGTTAGTATGAAGAGTCAGAGGACAGAGTCTGAGGCTGCCAGAGCACTGCAAAAAGCAACAAGGGGTGGGGCTGGTGATCCAAAACGAAGAAATGCATAGAAATAAGACCTGAATCCCGTATTTAAATCCTTGGCTGATCACTTAAATCGTGCGTACATGCATGCACAGGGCAAGACTCCAAAAAGCACAGGATAAAACCAACCAATGGAAGGCGGAAGGAACCAAACAGAGATTTCAGCATAATTATTATCTTGAATTTGCAATTTAAGTCCTGCCAGCTAGTGGGGGCTTGGCAAATAACTTGGGCTTTCTAGTGACATCACAGAAGGGCCATGAGTTAAGAATAAATACTTATTTGAAGAACTATTTTCCTTACAACTAAAGGCAAAACAAAAACAGTTCTACCCTAACAAACCCTAATATTGACCAGTGACATAATTGGATATTGGATATTATCCAATAATATGAAAGATATAGGTAAAAGACTATAGAGGATATAAAACATAATACTAAAAATAATTAACCTAAAAAATTCAGGAAAGGAGGAACAGAGAAACAAAATAGAGGAGACAAATGGAAACCAAATAGCAAAATTGCACACTTAAAAACAAATATCAAATATTACATTAAATATATGTAACACTCCTGCAGTGAGCCAAGATTGCACCACTGCACTCCAGCCTGAGTGACAGACTGGGACTCCATCTCAAAAAACAAACAACAACTATATATATTACAAATATATATATATATAAAACAAATATATATATTACAAATATTTGTTATATTTGTTATATGTATGTTATATATATATTTGTAATATATATATTTGTTATATATATAACACTCCAATTACAAGGCAAAGATTTTTAAACTAGATAAGAAAGCAAACAAATACATGCTCTATTAAAAAAGATGCACTTTAAATGTAAAGATATATGCAAGTTTAAAAAAAAGAATGAAAAAATACATCAAATATTTCACATATAAGAAAGCCTGCATGGCTATATAAATATCAAACAAAGTAGACTTCAAGCCAATGTATATTACCAGAGAAAATGAGGGTAATTTCATAATGACAAGGGGGTGTTACTTATAGAGGGCTGTTTCATTAATAAAGCTCAAGAATTTTAACATATATGAAACAAAGACTTAGTAGAAATAAGGGGAAAAAATAGAAACCATTCACATAGTTGGAGATTTTTAACACCCCTCTCCTAGGAAATTATAAAACAACAGACCAAGAGGATAGTATGAATGCAGAAGATTTGAACATTATCAGTGAACTTCAACTTAAAATATATTTGAATAGTAAACTCAACAAAGCAAAATTCATATAATACACATTCTTGTCCAGTATATTGAAAAATATTTAATGAGACAGACTATATATTGGAATAAAAAACAACTCTCAATAAGTTTTTAAAAATCAGACAGAATATGTTTCCTGTCTACAAAGTATTTAATAAGATATCAATATTAAGAGGTCTAGAAATTACCAGGCCTCTCAGAATATTCCTTCTAAACAATCCATGGGTACAAAGAAATCGTAAGTGAAATTAGAAAATATTTAGAACTAAATAATAATAACATATAAAAATGTGTGAGATTTACTAAGGCAATGCTTAGAAAAAAAATCTGTAGCTTTAAAAAGCTTATATTTAAAAAACTAAGAAAGGTTTAAAGTGAATGATCTATGCTGCCAAGTTAAGAAGCTACAAATAGAATAAATTAATACAAAGTAATTAGAAAGGAGGAAGCAATAAAATAAAGCAGAAAACAATGAAATAGAAAAGAGACAGTAATGAATATCAGCAGGGCCAATTTGGGTTCTTGGAAAAAAAAGAAAGAGGCAGAAGGAGCATACCACAACACAATTTACAATTATCACCCTAATAACAAAACATGATAGCAATATTACAAAAAAGAAAAATCACAAACCAATATCACTCATAAAGATGTAAAATCCATAACAAAATATTAGCAAATCAAGCCCAGCAATACCTAAACAGATAACACAGCTTGACCATATGGTATTTTTCCAAAAAATACAAGATCAGTTCAACATTCAAAACTGTATCTGATTAACAAAAATATTAACAATATATGGGTAAAAATAAAAACTATGATCATGGTAAGAGATATAGAAAGGACATTTTACAAAATTGAACACATGATCAAGAAAGAAAAAAAGAAACAAGTCCTAGTAATAGAAGGGAACCTGATAAATCTAAAAAAAACTCACTCTAATATCACAATTAATGTTGAAATATTGAATGCTTTTCCTCTAAAGTCAGGAGAATATCCACTCCTACCACTTCTACTCAACATTGAACTAGCAGTCTTGGATAGTGCAGTAAGGCAAGAAAGATATACATAAGGCATAAACATTGAAACAGAAGAAGTAAAACTGTTTTTTGCCCCCACCCTCATTCCCGACCCAGACAATACGGTTGCTTACAGTGAAAATTTTAAGGAATGTACATACACATAAAATTACTGGAACTGAAAAATTCCTTTAGTAAGGCCCAATGACAGAAAGTGAATATATGAAAATCAACTCTATTTCTATATACCGGCAATGAATAACTGAAAATGAAACTTAAAACAATACTATTTACAATTGCATAATAAAACGTTAGAGAAAAAACATAATAACAAATACACAAGACCTCTATATGGAAAACCAAAAAATATTGAAGAAAAAGAATAAAGACCTATGTAAATGAATAGATGTTTCATGTTTCAGTTAAGTCTCAACATTAAACCGTGACCTGCCCCAAAGTTGATTTGTAGATTCAATGCCATCCCAATGAAAATCACAGCAGGATTTTTGTAGAAATTGACAGGTGAGTCTAAAACTTGCATGGAAATGTAAAGAACCTATAGTTATTAAAACAAGAAGAACAGGGCGGGGCGCAGTGGCTCACGCCTGTAATCCCAGCACTTTGGGAGGCCGAGGTGGGCGGATCACGAGGTCAAGAGATCAAGACCATTCTGGCCAACATGGTGAAACCTTGTCTCTACTAAAAGTACAAAAATTAGCTGGGCATGGTGGCGCTCGCCTGTAGTCCCAGCTACTCGGGAGGCTGAGGCAGGAGAATGGTGTGAACCCAGGAGGCGGAGGTTACAGTGAGCCGAGATCCCGCCACTGCACTCCAGCCTGGTGACAGGGGAGAAAGATTTACAGGACCTGATTCCAAAATTTACAAAAATGCTATCAGAAAATGTGGTTCTGATATAAGGACAGAAAAAGAGATCAATTAAATGGAACAAAGAATTAAGAAATGTATGTGGACATATATTGTTAGACTAGGTAGTTAGGCAGACATGAGCAGAGTAGGAGAGGGGGCCCCCTTATGCCAGGAATGTCAGGCCACCATCAGGTGATGGCTAGGCAGTTGTTAAACTGTCTCTCTAAAATAATTGGTTGTAGCTGGTGCCAGGAAAGGCAGTTTCCCAATAGATAGAGAACACCTGAAGCTGATGATCAGCGGCTTCCCAGTAAGATCTCAGGAGTTGGGTGAGTGGGCTCAAGCATGCGCACTAAGAGGCAAACTGGCACGTTTAACTGGTATATGACCTTGCTCTAGGAACACTCGTCTGACGAGGGAAGAATGCCTCAAGTGAGCATGCGTACAACTTCAATAAGCACATTGGGCATGCAGCCCCTTCCAAGTACGGACAGGCCACTGTGCATGTGGACAGCCCACCCTAAGGGAAGAATCAAGGTAGAAGTAACACAGACCCTGGAATCATGCCAATGTATGAAGCCCCAAGTCAGAGGTCAAACAGTGCACTTGAATCTCTCAAGTCACCTGCTTGGCCCTCTTCCAGTGTACTTTACTTCCTTTTGTTCCTGCTCTAAAACTTTTTAATAAACTTTGACTCCTATTCTAAAACTTGCCTTAGTCTCTTGCATTGCCTTATGCCCCCTCAGTCAAATTCTTTCTTCTGAGGAGGCAAGAATTAAGGTTGTTGCAGACCCATATGGATTTGCTGCAGCTAACAACAGGACAAATTAATTTTCAACAAAAGCACCAAGGTAATTCAATACAGACAGAAAGTGTGATCTTTTCAACAAATGATGCTGAAACAAATGTAAATCGGTAATGAATAAATAGGCCTCACAATATATAGGTAAAGTAACCCAAGACAATTCATAGAGCTACATATAAAAACTAAAAATATAAAGCTGATAGAAGAAAAAACCTTTATGACATTAGGATGGTAAAGATCTTTCCATACACAAAACCCACTAAGGGTTAGGCAAAACAAAACAGAAAAAACTTCTGCTCTTCAAAGGACATCATTAAGAAAATGAAACGGCAAGCCATAGATTCCCAGAGCAGCTTTAAAAAAAAATAGCTTGTCTATGAGAATTATAGTTTTTTAAATAAGGATATAAAATTACTGGGGTAAAAAGGAAGAAAATATTTAAAATACACATATCTGACAAATGATGTATATACAAAATATATTTTTAAATTCTACAATTTAATAAAGAGACAACACAATAAGTAATGGACAAAAGAAATAGAACCTTGAGAAATGAAGATGCAAAAGGCCAATTAGTATAAGAAATGGCTTCAACTTGACATCATTAGTTACCTGAGAAATGCAATTAAAACCACAAATATTGATGAGGTAATAGGCCCCAATATTGAAAAACATAATACATTTCAAAGGATCAACATCATATAGAAAATTTTTATGACCATAATATGTAGTAAAATCAGAAGTTAATAACAAAGGAACAAAAAAAGTAAAAAAAAGTTTGCAAAATAAATATTAAATAACCATTACAGAAGAAATCTTATGAGAAATTATAATTTTAAGTACATTTTTAAGGAAACAAAAAAGACTGAAAACAAGCAAGTTAAACAGTCAACACAAGAATCTGCAAAGAACAAGTAACAAATTGAAACACAAAAAAAGGAAAGAATGATGAGGGCAGGGATCAATGTGAAAAACATTCATAAAGAAAGGAGGAGGAAAAGAAGGAAGAAGAGGAAGAGGAGGAGAGAAGGAGTGAGAAGGAAGATTAACAAGCTAGTTCTTGGAAAAGATTCCTAAACTATACATAGTTCAAGAAAATCTGAAAAAGATAAAAAGGTAGAAGTTGCAAGTTAAATTAAAAAACAGAAATAACTACAAACTGATTTTTAAATGAGAAAATATCAAAAATTCTTGAAAATATTAAGAATCGAAATTGTTTGAGATAAAATAGAAATCTTGGATAAAACAATAATCATAAAAAACAGAACTGGAAATAATAATTTTTAAATCTCTTCCACAAAAGGAAAATATTAAGCCCAGATCATTTTGCCAGTGAGTTTTACTTTCAACAAACAGATCATTCCTATTTTATATAAGTTATTAAAGCATACAGAACAAGAGGATAAGCTGCCCAACATATGTGATAAGAACACTGGTATCTTAACTCCAAAATCTAATAAGGACAATGAAAGAAAATCTCACTTATCAACATAGATGAAAATATGTTAATATAAACATAGTCAATCACATCCAACAGAGTATTAAAATAGGAAGGGAGAGGAAAAAGCAGGCAGGAGGAGGGAAGGACAGTGGCAGGGCAAGGAGACTGTGGCAAAGATAACAAAGACATCATGATCAGATAAAGTTTATCCCGATGTTCAGATATATCCTATGTCTGGAAAACATATTTCCTAATAATTCAATGATGGTTTGACGTTAGAAAACATACGAAAGTAATCCATCATATTAATAGATTAAATGAAAAAAATCACTTGGTTATCTCAATAAATGTAGAAATAACATTTGAAAGGTATAAAATGATTCATGTTAAAAATTATCAGAGTACTAAGAACAAGAGTAACTTCCTTAATAAGGTAAAGGTTATATACCAAAATGTACAGCAAGCATTCAATTAATTGAAAAACTTTAGACACATAATACTACCTGCTATCACTACTTCAGGCCAATACTATGAGAAAACAAAAAGAAATCAGAAGGATAATTGAAGGAGGAGGGAAAAAAGTGATGAACATAAAATGTGTCTATCAACATAGAAAAATTAACACAATCAATAAAGAGAAATGTGACCAACATAAAAAAGTAAGCTGAACCAATAGATAAGAATTAACAGAATCAATACATAAGTAGAAAAATAATAACAAATTTGAACAAGGTGATCGAATTCAAGATCAACTTATCAACATCTACAAAATTGCTCTACAGAAACAATAATCAAGTAGAAAAATATAAAAGAAAATAAGATAGCATCCACAATAAAAGAAGTATCTTGAAATTAACTTGAAAGTAAGAATGCTCAAGGAAGTCCTGGCCAGAGCATTCAGGCAAGAGAAAGATTTAATAAAAGGTATCCAAATAGGAAAAGAAGAAGTCAAATGATCTCTCTTTGCTGACAATATAATTCTACACATAGAAAATCCTAAAGACTCCACCAAAGGCTCCTGGAACTGATAAACTAATTCAGTTAAATTTCAGGATATAAAGTCAATGTACAAAAATCAGTAGTATTCCTATACAGCAATAACGTTCTAGCTGAGAACCAAATCAAGAGCACAATCCCATTTATAATACCCACGAAAAAAAAAAAATGAACTACCTAGGAATTCATCTAACCAAATAGGTCAAGGATCTCTGCAGAGAGAACTACAAAACACTGCTGAAAGAAATCAGAGCTGAAACAAATAAATGGAAAAACATATTAAGACCATGCTCATGGATTGGAAGAATCAATATTGTTAAAATGACCATACTGCTCAAAGCAACATACAGATTCAGTGCTATCCCTATCAAAATACTAACATCGTTTTTCACAGAATTAGAAAAATCTATTCTAAAATTCATGTGGAACCAAAAAAAAGCCTGAATAGCCAAAGCAATCCTAAGCAAAAAGAACAAAGCCAGAGGCATCACATTACCTGACTTCAAACCATACTTTAAGGCTACAGTTACCCAAACAGCATGGTACTGGTACAAAAAAAAGATACACAGACCAATAGAACAGCATACAGAACCCAGAAATAAACCTGCATATCTACAACCATCTGATCTTCAACAAAATCAACAAAAATACGCAATGGGGAAAGGACTTCCTATTCAATAAATGTTGCTGGGATAACTGGCTAGCCATATGCAGAAGAATGAAACTGGACCCCTACCTCTCAGCATAGGCAAAAATTAACCCAACGTGGATTAAAGATTTAAATTTAAGACCTCAAATTATAAAATTTCTAGAAGAAAACCTAGGAAATCCCTTCTGAACACTGGCTTTGGCAAAGAATTTATGGCTAAGTTCCTAAAAGCAATTGCAACAAAAACAAAAATTGACGTATGGGACCTAATTAAAACTAAAGAGCTTCTGCAGAGCAAAAGAAACTATCAACAGGGTAAACAGACAGCCTACAGAATGGGAGAAAATATTCACAAACTATGCATCTGACCAAGGTCTAATACCCAGAATCTACAAGCAAAAACAAATCAACAAGCAAAAAATAAATAATGCAATTTAAAAATGGGCAAAGGACAGGAACAGACACTTCTCAAAAGAAGATGTACAAGTGGCCAACAAACATGAAAAAAAGCTCATCACTAATCATCAGAGAAATGCAAATCAAAACTACAGTGAGATACCATCCCATACCAGTCAGAACGGCGATTATTAACAAGTCAAAAAATATGATGCTGGTGAGGCTGCAGAGAAAAGGAATCACATATACACACTGGTGGGAATACAAACTAGTTCAGTCACTGTGGAAAGATGTCTGGAGATTTCTCGAAAAAGTTAAAATAGAACTTCCATTTGACCTGGCAACTCACTACTGGGTATATACCCAAAAGAAAATAATCCATTCTATCAAAAAGACACATGTACTTATAAGTTCATTGCAACACTATTCACAATAGCAGAGATGTGGACTCAATTTAGTTGCCCTTTGACAGTAGTTTGGATAAAGACAAGGTAGTACATATGCACTGTGGAATACACTGCAGCCATACAAAAGTGAAATAATGTCCTTTGTAGCAATATAGATTGAGCTGAAGATCATTATCCTAAGCGAATTAATGCAACAGAAAACCAAATACAATATGATCTCACTTATAAATGGGAGCTAAACATTGAATACACATAGACATAAATATGGGAACAACAGACACTGGGAAATACCAGACGGGGGAGGGAGGGAGGGAAGAGGGGATGGGTTGAAAAAGCCACCTACTGTGTACTATGCTCACTACCTGGAGGACAATATCACTTGTCCCCCAAACCTCAGCTTCACATAATATACCTATGTAACAAACCTGCACATGTACCCTTTCATCTATAATAAAAATTGAAATTATTTAAAAATTGGAATCATCTTGGGAGGCTGAGGCAGGAGAATGGCGTGAACCCAGGAGGCGGAGCTTGCAGTGAGCCAAGATAGTGCCACTGCACTCCAGCCTGGGAGACAGAGCAAGATTCCGTCTCAAAAAAAAAAATAAAAAATAAAAAATAAAAAATTAGAATAATAACAAAGCTGTTAAAATAGCTTAGGAATAACGATATAATGTTGCCGCTGGACCCTTCAAACAAGAGTTTGTTATATATTCCCCCTTGTGCAGGTATTCTACTGTGTCCTTTAGTAGTATTTTAAAATTTTCTTCATAAAGGTTTTACACATTCATAGTTTTAAAAAAGAATGCACAAGATCTCTATGGAGAAACTTTAAAAACTACATTAAGATCAGATACAATGGACAAGATGAATTAACCAAGAAATATTCCATACATAGGAAAAAATTATCATCATCCTGTAATTTATTTTTCTTACCACTATTCTTCTCCAGCTTTCAAGGAGACAACTGATTTATCCCCTGAAGGCTCAGGGCCTGATTCCAAGCTGATCTAGATGTAAGACAATCAGCATTTTAATTCCCACTGGCAACCATTCCCTGAAGGTCTGGAGCTAGTTACTCTTCCAAGTATTTGTTTCCATAAAGATTCTTAAGCCTCTTATATTACTGCCTATTAGAAGTCAGGTGTTCTTCAGCAGTGTTAACTGTGTTTTTACACCTACCACTGAGTTGTAGTACTCCATATATATTCATTCAAATACACACACACACCAGCATTCGCACGTTCAAGGTTAGGTGTGGGCTTTGGTTTCTGTGACTCTGTCTTGCTCTAGACTGCCCTTCTGCCTGGTTGCTGGAGCTGCTCAATGCAGCGCCTGGGCATTCACGCTCCCCCTGAATCATCTATGTCCCAGTGGTAATAATCAATGCTGTGGCTGGAAAGATGAGAGATAAGAAGATCACACGTGAAATTCTAGAAACCAGAAATGCACCAAGTCCTATGGCACTCATAGACAAAACACCTGATTAATCTCTCATTTCAACACAAGAAATCCAAAGGAACTAACCACCAGAGAACCCTAATGTAGCACACCAAGTGTGGACAGTCTCAGAACATGCAATGGAGCACCAGAACCCTAAAAAGACTGGCCAAAATCCTGAAAAACCTTGCCACACCTTTTGGCTATGGAGCTTTTTGCCTAAGAGGCCATGCCTGCACCCAACCTGTAGCCTGTCCAAATGAATGAGTCTCTTGCCCAATTCTGACCTTCTGTCTAAGACTTCTAGAGAAGGTATCAGACCTCATATCCTATTTCTGAGACACGATAAGAGCAACATTTGTAAATTTGCTGGAATTTTCACATGTAAAGAAAATATAGCAAGTTTACCTAATCCTCTCTTCAAGCAGATATATTTGAAAAAATTCAAGATGTATATCTTTAACTGTAATCATTCTAAAACAAGACAGAGAACAGTGTTTCATTTTGAAGGGAAATTATCTAAAATTAATATAAATTACATGTTATTATTGAAAAGTCACATATGTTAAGTCTGATGTTTCTCTCAGGACTACGCTTGCAGACTTATAGATCCTATGCAATATAAATAAGAAAGCAATGATCGTATTCAATAATCTTGTGCCACACAAGTAAATGTTCTATAAACACACTACGTTCTCTTTGATAAGGCAGCCCTGGACTAAGGCTGCTCCCTGAACCTACCAGTTTCTGTACTTCCATCTCTCAGTGACTTAGCACAAGTTTTCCTTCATACAGAAGCCTATTCAATGCCTCTCTCTATCATTTCCTTCCTCAATGGCTACTCAAAATCACCTCCTTGAAAGTTTGCCCACTCTTCCCAGGTGCCCAAGCCCTTTGAGCTGTCTCAGTTATAGCTCAGCTTCCATTTGCTTTGAATTGGACTTACCTTTTTCTCTACTACTCAGTGCTGGTGTTATGGGCATGTGACTTGTGCAGCCACAAAGAGCTTCACTCTTAGAAACTCCATCTGAGTTTAATGCTCTGCTGTCATCATCTTGACATTTTTAAGAACTTTATTTTTGAACTTGTGTTTTGTAAGTGAAGCCTGATGGGACACTGGAGCATGGGCACGAGCAGAGGGGTATGCACATGTGTGTCCCCATTCCTTTCTACCTTATTTGCTTATTTGTATACAGCTTTTTTGATGCTCCATGAAGACAGAATTCCAGTGGATCCACAACGGGTGGGAGGAAGTCTAACAAGACTCAAAGCCAAGTACAAGGTAAGCATATTACATTTATGACTAAGTAGTGAGGAAACAGGGACACTGACAACCCTGAGAGGGCATGCTCTCTACTTGAACCAGAACTTGATTCACAGGCAGAAAGAAGGCAATGTTGATCTAAATAGTAGTCAACCACTTGCTAGAAATAATGTCATAGAAGAAAAGGGAAACACAGGGCAACCCATTATTTATTTTCTTTTCAGTCCTTCCTTATTTACCAGTAGTCCAAAAGGAGAGAGTGGTGGGTAGAATGTGCACATATCAAGAAGTGAAATAAAAACAACTGAGTGAGTTTTGCGCAGTGTTTCCACTGGTTTGGTAAGGACAGAGTTGTGTAATTCCAATGATTCCACATACAAATTTAGTACCCTTATACCTACACTTAAAACCAGTATTGCACAATATACAGATGAATGGTAAAATTCATGCTAATAATTTAAATTTTTAATTATTATTTTCTTAGGATATTAAATAGCAAATTTAAAACACCATAAATCCAGAGACTACATAAATAAGAAAAAGCTTTTATATATTTTATATCTTTACTGGCACTTTTTCCCCTGCTTTTTGCACAAGGGGCCCCACATTTTCATTTTGCACTGGACCCTACAAATTAGATAGCCTGCCACTGAGACATCAGTCCCTGGAGCATAGGGACTCTGCTTCATGCATGGCTGTCTAACTGCAGCACCTAGGCTATTGCTTTATGTTCATTCAGTGCTCAGTAAACACTTGTTAAACATAGAATGTGGTGTATAAGGACAAAAGATCTTAGGGTCCCAAGCTAGGAAGACAATAACCCTGCTCTCGACTCTATTAAACAGACCACACCTGGGGTATAATGTCCAGTTCTCGGGGCCACCTTTGAACAGGAATGTAGAGAAGAACGCATCAAAAGGTACTGGGTTCAAATTATTTCATCAGCTTTTTAGCTATATAACCAAACAGAAATTGATTAGCCTTTGTGAGCCTCAGTGTTCTTTTTTGCAAAATAGGGATAAAAGGGTATTTAAAAAGACAATGTAAGTGAAAGCATTTTGCAAATTCCAATGCTTTATACAGATGTTATTTATTATGATCCTAACTAGAAGGTGTCTGTAGGAAATTAACTGGAATGATGAGACGGCATAACAACAGGGCCTTAGGCAGCAGAGAGGATCTAAGAGGAATACAGCCACTGACTTCTAACAGTTAAATGTTCACAGAGGGATGTAGGTTTAAGAGTGACCAGTGAGAGCACAGTAAAAACCTCTGGGAAGAAATTTATAATAAAGCAGGAAAGGAGCATGAGGAAAAATTTCCAAAGAAGTAAACATGGGCCTGCCTGAGGACACAGTAAGTTCCCTGTCCCTTGAGAGTACAGGACTACCTAAGGTTTTAAGAAACATGTAACAACAGATAACAACTGGACATAAAATAATAATCATAATGATGGTGGTAGATATTGTTTATTGGTGCATCCTAAATACCAGACATGATGACAGGGACTTTACATACATTATCTTTTAAAATCATAACAAATCCATGAAGTGGGTAAAATTACTCTTATCACTGTTATTATTACTCTAAAGGTAAAAAAAAAAATAGGTTAAGTAATTTATCCAAGATCACAAAGCCAACCAACTTCCACTGAATTCAAAGTCAATATTGAACATTTATCTGGCTGCTAAAAGAAATAATAATGATTACAAACCCCAGGTCTATTTGTTAAAGACTCCAAAATCCTCAATTTCACACAAACATGACAATAATCATCTGAATCATGAGGAAATCTAAAAGACATACCAAGAAAATTACATCATCATAAAACAGAACTTTAAAAATATCAAGGAGACAAAAGGTTTTCTTCCTAGGGCATCAACACAGTTTGTGAGTTTCTAGCCCTTCCCAAGCTGTCCCCACACCTTAAGAAACACTCGGGGCTCTAGAGCTCTCTCTCTACACAAAGGATTCCTGAACACAGATCTTAGGCCCCGCCTTGGCAGAGCAAGTGGGAGCCTGGGCTTGCCAGACAGCACTTTTGTCCCATTTGAAGATACACTATATAGTTTTTTATATTTAAGCATCTTGAAAATCACTCTAGGAAAGCCATATTTGGGCACTTAGAAGTATAGCAGGTATGAAATTACCTCTTGGTGGGACACTGTTCACTTCCCTACCACTTAAGCCCAGAACATGATTGAAACCAATATCTGTAAAAGCAAAGCTGTGACATACATTTAACATTTCCCTTGTCAAAAAAATTACTCAGGAGCCTTGTAAGTACTCTGTATTCTACCTGTTAGGATTGTTTTGAAATGACATCACCACAAATTTCAACTGAAAATTAAGAATTGGAAGACAGCCGACTCTATCTGCTATTCCTAAAAGCACTTCAAACTCTTAATCTTCTTATGTTCATTTCAAGTAGGTAACAAAGCACTCCATGAGCACAAATGCATTTTAACAGACTGTTGCCAGTGTCAAGACAATGTGAGAGTCACTGAAGATACTCAAAATTTAAAAGTGGGTTGATATCACACTATAAATGGGACCCAAGACACTTTCTGTCCAGGTGTTGCTTCAAATTGGTGGTGGCATTTTAACCATCTATACAAATGCCTGAATCTACACACACAAAAACACATACACATGACAGGAAGAATTGGACCAAACCTTTAAGCTGTAGAAAAAAAAGAAAATGAGACTCCAGAATATTTCATTAGGATAAAAATGTTAGGATAAAAATGTCCAAATACAAGCTTTGCTACTGAAAACAGTTATTCTGGGATATCTGATCAGCCGTACAACACCTTATCTTTTCACATCACTAGGGTAGTTTTTATATTTGAAACCACATCATAAATTATACTGTAATACCTATCTGCCTCAAACACAGTAGAAAAACACCTACGCAGCATAAATCATACATGACATCACATTAGGTCTTTTAAATAATGTTGTGAACACCAGGAAAATATTCCAGAAATCCATTTTTCATGCTCTTTCTTTTCACTACTACCCAAATAGAAGTGTCTACTTTGCCTCTCCACCAGTCCCTTCCAATTAAATAAATCAAATATATACAAAGGACTTCTCATGCATGAAAGGTAGCACATGTTTCTCCACAAATAGGAGTGGCATATCTATCCTCCCTAGGACCCAAAATGCTGAGTTCAAGCAGGCCTGGTCTGTCCTCTATGTGCTGTACCTCTTAGAGGTCTGACACTGCTTCTCTTTGTGTCTATATTTTGTTTCAACAGTACCTCCAACACGTGGAATGAAAGGACAGGGGAGGGAATTCTCCTAGCATCTATGCATCCCTCACTCCTTGGCAACACTATCTTACCACATTGATAAAATAATCTATTTGCCTGTACCTATGCACAAGGACCATTTTACTCATTTGCATATCTTCCCTGACTAGCAGGATAGTAGAAACAATTAACACCAAATCCATAAGTGTAGATTAAACAAAATCCAGTCAAGTTTGCCTTTGTATTGTAACTCTGGTAATAAGTTTTAGAGGAAATTCAACTAAAAAGGAAAATGAACTTAGAGTCTGGATTTTTTTCCTAATCCATAATTATCTAATTCACCCTTTCTCAAAAGAAGGCTCTCTCTTTCTTCCTTTGTTGGCTCTTGCCTGTCTTTTCCTTTCTCCAGTTCTCTCTCACACACAGCTTGTATCTAAAGCTATGTAAGAAATGCATTTTACACTAGTGATTTAGTCAGTGTTACTCTGCTTCATCTTGCTATGAATGCAGCATATATGAGATAAGTACAAAAGAAAGAGTATCTAACTCTCTTATTCTCATCATGACCCACTGGGACAAGGGGAGAGAGAGGGCACAGCTGCCTCCATGGAATACCCTGTTGTTGGGCATGACAAAGCCAAGGTAAAGTTCTCTGGCATACCTGGAATTCAGACATGATTACATGGATATATGTCTCACCTTCCATGATTATTAAGTTGTAATTCTAGAGTATTTGACCAGCAGGAAAGGATAAGCTTTTTCTGATGGGTATTTAGAAAGAAGGGTAGAATCATTTTATTTTTAAATCCTGCTTTTAAGAGGAAACCAAATAGGGTCTCCCTTCCCACTGGTTGAACAACTATCAGCCAATCACTGTGAGCCAAACGCAATGACTACAAAAGACCTTGGTTCCCTGAAATGCTTGAAGGTTAAGGGATTACGATATGACTAACTGGACCTTTATAATCATAGCCAAGCTGAAGAATACAGGCCTCAGAGCTCACCAAGTAGTAGTATTATTCTTTTGTTGTAAAGGGACTCAAACAGAGGGACCTGAAGAGTTTACACAGTATCAGCCAAAGTCTGCTCCTCTCCCTGAGACAAGGACAAGAGCTGGATGCAAGAATTTTATAAATAAGAGCATATCTTCGACTCCTGTGTCAAATTTAACTTCCACAAGTATGAAATTTCTGCAAGAAAAGTGACTGCTGCTCTTTGCTGTTTTCATTTCTACAGCCACTTTCTTCCCTGACCAGCTAGAAGCCACTTAGATAGTTTTCGCCGGGCACGGTGACTCATGCCTGTAATCCTAGCACTTTGGGAGGCAGAGGCCAGCAGATCACTTGAGCTCAGGAGTTCGAGACCAACCTGGGCAACATGGCAAAACCTCGTCTCTACAAAAAAAAAAAAAAAAAAAAAAAAAAAAAAGCTAGGCATGGTGGTACACACCTGTGGTCCCAGCTACTCAGGAGGCTGAGACAGGAGGGTTGCTTGAGCCCAGGAGGTGGAGGCTGAAGTGAGCCGAGATTATGCCACAACAGAATAAGACTCTGTCTCCAAAAACAAAAAAAGATGATTATCTTACCTTCCTTGGTAACCAGATACAGTCCCAGGAGCATAAGATAACAATACTGTTTTTGTTTTGTTTCATTTTGTTTTCTTAACAAGCCATATACTTATACAACAAAGGAACAAAAAATAAAGTCCGATCATAAAATTAAAACATAAACCCACAATAAAGAACACACCAAAAAAACAAAACTTTAAAGTTTTAAACTCTGACTTTTGTTATGAAATTTTTCATCTTTTTTTTTTTTGAGATGGAGTTTTGCTCTGTTGCCCAAGCTTGAGTGTGCAGTGGTGTGATCTTGGCTCACTGCAACCTCCGCCTCCCAGATTCAAGTGATTCTCCTGTCTCAGCCTCCAAGTAGCTGGTATTATAGGCGTGCACCACTACACCTAGCTAATTTTTGTATTTTTAGTAGAGATGGGGTTTCACCATGTTGACTAGGCTGGTCTCAAACTCCTGACCTCAAGTGATCTGCCTGCCTAGTCCTCCCAAAGTGCTGGGATTATAGGCATAAGCCACTGCACCCAGCCTCATGTTTCAACTTTAATCATTCATTGACCACTCTATCATCTGCATGAGCTTTAAAAAATGAACTGTTGGAGAACACCTAACTCACTCAACAAATACACACATGCCTGAAGGAGAAGAATTGGCCTCGATGGGCAACGTAGAAATTCTCCTAGGATTAGAGTTCAGCTCTAAAGAAGGAAACTGAAGAAACGCATTGACTTTTGTGTGTGTGTGTGTGTGTGTGTGTGTGTGTGTCTGTGTGACAGGGTCTCACTGTGTCACCCAGGCTGGAGTGCAGTGGTGCGATCTCAGCTCACTGCAACCTCTGCCTCCCAGGTTCAAGCAATTCTCGTGACTCAGCTTCCCGAGGAGCTGGGATTACAGGCACACATCCCCACGCCTGGCTAATTTTTGTATTTTTAATGGAGATAGGGTTTCACCATGTTGGTCAGGCTGGTCTCGAATTCCTGACCTCAAGTGATCCACCCACCTTGGCCTCCCAAAGTGCTGGGATTACAGGCGTATGCATGGACTTTTGTCTCAAAGCCAAAGTGATGCACCGAAGAACACCCTGCACTTCTTAGCATTTGTTCTCGCCTTCGTGGGTGCTGGTACTGAATTTCCAGCTCTTTCACGGGGCACTTCTCATCATCTCAGACTCCAGAGCAAAGGCAGATGTCCCCCAAATGAGGTTAACAGACTCCAGTTACATTCTTTTTTAAAACCATCCTGCAGCTAATTCCTTAACACATGTTAAACCAGGTGGGAATAAGAGACCAACATCTTCCTCAGACTCAGCAATAATGGGTCCCCTCCACCCCCAGTTGAAGTTCTGCTTTGCAAGGATACCCCAAGTTGTACTGTTCATCACTCTTAGCAGAGAACTTAGACATAGATAAAAATGAACGGAATCCATGTTCTTCTCTATTTGGCTGGCAGAAAACAGAACTAGGCCATCCTTACAATGTTGTTCCAGAAAGTTTGTTTAGGCATGGAGTTCCTGCTGTCAGTTGGCTTTCTATGAGGAAAACTGGGATGGATAAAGATGGCGCTGAAGTCCATTTATGGTTGCTGTTGGGGCCGCGGGTAGAGAGAAAGGGCCAGGCAGGATGGAGAGGGAGCTTATATATTAGATCTTACATTAAATGGCTAAGTAAAAGAGAGAATTAGGCAACCCCTCTCTATTCTCCCCTCTACCCCACTTTTCCCTACTGTCCCTACCTCTAAGTAAATGTATAGAACCATTTGAAAAATATTAATAACTTTGAGAGGTTTTTAAAATAACTTTGGCTACTAGTATTATTGCCATTAACATTATGCATTTGCTTATTGATATTTTCATTTTAAAGAAGTCAAAGTTTTAAAAAGGCTAATTTTAGATCCAAAACAACCATATTAACACATCTGGTATAAACAATACTGCCAATTCATAACAAGAAATTATTTTAAGTTAACAAAAGCTCCCCCAACACTATTTTCTACTATAGAAAATATACAATAGTTTAATGTACTAAAGGCCATGGCAGCAGCTGCCAGAATTTAATACTCCTTGGGCTTTTATAAATCCAATTTCCCTTCCTCTTATTTTCCTTTGCTCTTTTTCTTTTTATCTTTCTTTTCCTTCTTCTCTGGAGAGAGGTGAAAAAACAGAAATGAGGTGGGGTTAGGGCAAGTGACCTGTGAATCGAACCAGGTCACATTCCCACAAGTCAGAGAACCTTCTTTTTCTTGAACTGTCCTTGGAGTAAAAGAAAAAAGTGCAAACCTCAAAATCCTAAGTCTTAGCTCCATTCTCTTGCCTAATGTGAGATCAAAGTCAATCTAAACAAAATAGCAGCACTTGTCAGTTAAAGATTTTGAGGGGAGAAAAAAAACATTTATTTCTTTCCATATCATATCCATTTTCCAGGCCCTTTTATACTGCAAGAATTCATAGGGTGTTAATGCACATATAAGTCCACCACAGTACTACTCACCTCTCTGGCATTTAATACCCTATCCCCTCAGCGAACATCTGGAGAGCTTGGGCAAATAGATCATTGTTTCCCAAAATGTGCACTGAGACCGAGGGCTCTCTGGGACGGTAATAGATTCTGAAGAAAATAAGCATCTCATAAATTCACTTGGGAACTGCTGTGTCTAAAAAAAACAAAACCATATTTGTTTACAGCAGAACTTCTTGGAGACTGGGAGATGCATTGGGAATTTCTAAGAGGGGGATATGGTAAGTAGTATTTCCCAAGACTTAGCTGACAACTAACTCCTTTGGGGTGAGCTGTCACTAACCTTTGTTCTATAAAACACAAGCTGGAGAAAAAATTGACCACATATCTACAGTCCAATCATGCATATTTGTGAAATATTTTCTCTGAATTACGTGAAATGGCAAATCAAAGTATGGGAAGTATCATTAAGAATCTGACTGACTGGGAAAGAAAGACTGGGAGAAAATTTCTGCCCTTTCTTTGGCTAGCTAAGCTTCTGATGTGTTCTTTCTCAGCTGTATTCATTGGATCAATAATAATAACCACTACAAAAACCACTTAGTTCCATACCTTTGTTTTGCACATGAGAAAACTGAGGCCCAAAAAAGTTATCTGCTTTGCCTGAGGTCATTCAGTGAGAAAGTGGCAGAATATGGAACAGAAAATTCAATGTTCCACAATCCAACATTCCCTGAAATTATGTTTACCCAATATGTACTCTGGATGTAATTATATATGCCAAGATAATGTATAAGATCTAAATAAGTATCTATTTAACTCAGATTACACCACTCTTCTGATTAAGTTATAGTAAAGCCTATTAATTTCTACTCTGCAAAATTGGCATTTGTGATAATTCAGCTAGGTCTAGGTAAACATTTCTCTTGTATTATTTATGAAGAAGGAATATGTCTAACATAAACACAAGTAGCACAGGGAACACTTAATTCATATATGACAGACAAAAAAATGATTTGGAAACATCTTAACAGTAACCCACCAAGAACTGAGTTTTTAATCTACTTTTCATCTATTTATTAAAACATTTTTGTAACGTTTTGTTGTGGTACTTAAATATTGAAAAATAAATTGGCACTAGAAATAGTAACAGCAGCCTTAGGTTAACATGTGCATTCTCTGCCATGTCTCCCCGTCAACCCCTAGAAGTCAATGTTTTATTCCAACTGGAATTAAGTTTTAAAAGTTAATATATTAAAGGAAACTACAAAAGGAAGCAGATGACAAAACAATAGGCTGAAAACAATAATGCCTCTCTGATGGAGGAGTATACCTTTGTCTTTACTGACAGAAAGTCAACTTTGTAAGCTAAATCTGGGTGTGTAAACGGCCTTCTCCCCTGCACTGGATCTCTGTACCATTCCAATTTTACTATATGTGCTGCCAAAGCGAGCACTGCACTGGATCTCTTCTTGAGTTACCACCCACTCTGTGGGGGACATCTCCTCTGCTCCTACTCTGGGAGACCTTCCCATTCATTTCTGGGAGAGATCCCTCCCCTCTCTCCAGAGGATCCCCACTCTATCTACGGAAGATCTCCTCTACCCTGTGGGGGATCCTCGTCACTCTCAGGGGCACTCCCTCTCACCCATGGGAGAAAGGAGCAATCTCTACTACTCTCACAATTTCTACCATCCATATGTTAATGACTCCTAAATCCTTTGCTGTAGTTGGCTACCTTAAATACTTCTGTAGGGGAGCAGCAAAGAAAATAAAGGAGAGGAGGAAAGGTGGTATCTCTAGGGCTGGCCTCACACCAGAGTACTATGTATACCCTACAAGCATATATAACTAACCTCCTTCTCATCTTTGTCCATAAACCTGATTCTCCACTTTTATTCTCAATCTGTTCTTAGCACCAGCCATCCACCAGATAGCCAAACAAGGACTCTGGGCTTCATTCTATATTTCTCAATTGCCCTGAGAACCTACATCCGATCACTCTCCAAAGTCTGCTTCTTTTACCAACAAGATGTTAACAATTCTTCCATTTTGCCTGGAGAAATCAATAAGTCTCCTACCTGGTCTGCAGGGCTCTGGCTTTGTTCCACCCTCAAAACCATGCTCAAATCAAGAAATCCCCAGAAGTCCCTGTAAAACATCATACTGGCTCCATCACATTCTTGCCTAACACCCTTCAGTAGTACCATGTCACATACAGGACAAAGCCCAAACTCCCTAGCACAGGTTCCCATCTAGCGACTGCCCACAGCCCAGCCTCACCATCATGACCCTCACTCTGTGTGATCCAGGAACTACTTGCAGCTCCCTGCAATGTCTGTGCAACTTCTGACCTGTGTGTTTTTGCTCCAGCTGTTCCTTCATCCTCACCCTCATTCCACAGGACTCAGCTCAGGCCTCAGCTCCTCCAGGAAGCATTTCCTGTCATCTGGGATAGTCTAGCTATTCATTCTCAGCACTCCTATGATACCCTGCAGCAGCTGCTGCTCTTTAACATTGCTCCCCAACTCTTTCTTCATGATGTGTCTCATCCTTGGGGGCAGAGGCAGTGTCTTATTCATCTGCGTATACCCAATTCCTATTACATAATGTATGCCAAATAAATATCTACTGAATGAATAAAACGAGTAACCAGTAATGACAAGCATAGACCCACTAAGCCCACCTTCTCTCTGAGTTCCTCCTCAGTCCCAAGAACCCCTGCCAAATTCTGGGTAATGACCCCGGGTAATTACATCAATTTGCCATACACTAAAAATTACTCTAATTTAAACTTCACTAATTTGGCTGGCCTTTCCAAGTCAGTTTTAATTAACGATGTGCTCTCTGTTGAGATATTTCACATAGACTGTTTTCTGGACTGAATTATTCTGTGTGCCTCAGTCCTCTGCCACTTTCCATGGGTAGAGCTTTGTACAGTAAATGACAAAGTTTATAATATTTTTTAAAGTTCCTGTTGAAGATATTACTCAGCAGAATAGTATAGCCACCTGTTTTCACTCAATCATAACTCCTTTCCTCAGCCAAGCTTTTTAAAGCCTAGTCCCAGTCCTGTTTTTTTTTTCTTTAGGAAGAATTTGAGAAAAAAGTCAAATTGCCATTCTGGAGTAAGAGAAGGTTGAAAATTATTAAAACATACTGGACATTGAAGGTGTAACTGCTTTTGGCTCAGAATAACCAACATATTTCAAAAATGTATTCAAAATACATTTAATTTAGTATCTAGCTTAGTCTTCCTCATGAAGTCACTGTCTAACTGGCTTAAAGCAAAATAAAATATTTTCAAGCGAAAAAGAGCTAAAGCTATCACTTATGAGTAAATGCAATCAGCACAATATTTTAGCAAAACATCACAATTTATAATACATAATGATAATAAACATTTTTGCCATTGAGGTCCTTAGCACTGCAGAGAAAAGAAAGGAGCTTGCCCCCTGGGCTTGTAATCTAAATTAAACAAGCAATATGAGTCACACAAGTTTCACAGGTGAGAGTTAATTAACATTTTATCCCAAGCAGCAAAGGAAAGGGGAAAGAAAATTAAAATCAATATTAACAGCATCAGAATTTACTTCAACCTTATAGGAGTCATCTGAAACATGAATATAATTTAAGAAGCTTGTAACACTACCAAGCCTGCCTGATAGCCCCTTGCTCCTCCTCCTACTTGGCCATCACTTAAACAACATATTTATGGGGTTGATTCTTGTGCAGCTTCACACAGCCAATGGGCAGAACTGCCTAAAGATACAGGATGGATAAGATGAACTCCAAGGACCTGTTCCTGTTTTATGACACAAAAATTTTCTCTCAGCTTTTTGTCTTCCTCTCTCCTTATGACAAAGCATGCAATGACAGAAAATACACTGAACCTGTATTCATTTCACACTGTGTTTGTTCATGAGAATATACCCTCAAATCCTCATTACCAAAGACTATTTGAAATTGATTTATAAATAATGTGAGCCCCTAGAATGTATTTCCATTCTCATACAATTAACTTCATTTTCTACCAAGTCATTGAAAAATATGTACCAAGTAATGGTGAGTGCCCAATCAGCCCCCTACAATTTTTAAAAAATTTAAAAAGTGAACTAGCTTCCCACTGCTAAACACTGAAGAACCAATACCAAAAACAGTACCCTAAAGAAAAAGACAATGCACAATTACGTCAAAGAATAGTAAGATATGTTGCCTCTTATTTTTTTCTTTTTTTTTTTTTTTTAATTATACTTTAGGTTTTAGGGTACATATGCACAATGTGCAGGTTTGTTACATATGTATCCATGTGCCATGTTGATTTCCTGCACCCATTAACTCGTCATTTAGCATTAGGTATATCTCCTAATGCTGTCCCTCCCCCCTCCCCCCAACCCACAACAGTCCCCAGAGTGTGATGTTCCCCTTCCTGTGTCCATGAGTTCTCATTGTTCAATTCCCACCTATGAGTGAGAACATGCGGTGTTTGGTTTTTTGTCCTTGCAATAGTTTACTGAGAATGATGTTTTCCAGTTTCATCCATGTCCCTACAAAGGACACGAACTCATCATTTTTTATGGCTGCATAGTATTCCATGGTGTATATGTGCCACATTTTCTTAATCCAGTCTATCGTTGTTGGACATTTGGGTTGGTTCCAACTCTTTGCTATTGTGAATAGTGCCACAATAAACATACGTGTGCATGTGTCTTTATAGCAGCATGATTTATAGACCTTTGGGTATATACCCAGTAATGGGATGGCTGGGTCAAATGGTATTTCTAGTTCTAGATCCCTGAGGAATCGCCACACTGACTTCCACAATGGTTGAACTAGTTTACAGTCCCACCAACAGTGTAAAAGTGTTCCTATTTCTCCACATCCTCTCCAGCACCTGTTGTTTCCTGATTTTTTAATGATGGCCATTCTAACTGGTGTGAGATGGTATCTCACTGTGGTTTTGATTTGCATTTCTCTGATGGCCAGTGATGATGAGCATTTCTTCATGTGGTTTTTGGCTGCATAAATGTCTTCTTTTGAGAAGTGTCTGTTCATGTCCTTTGCCCACTTTTTGATGGGGTTGTTTGTTTTTTTCTTGTAAATTTGTTTGAGTTCATTGTAGATTCTGGATATTAGCCCTTTGTCAGATGAGTAGGTTGCAAAAATTTTCTCCCATTCTGTAGGTTGCCTGTTCACTCTGATGGTAGTTTCTTTTGCTGTGCAGAAGCTCTTTAGTTTAATGAGATCCCATTTGTCAATTTTGGCTTTTGTTGCCATTGCTTTTGGTGTTTTAGACATGAAGTCCTTGCCCACGCCTATGTCCTGAATGGTATTGCCTAGGTTTTCTTGTAGGATTTTAATGGTTTTAGGTCTAACATTTAAGTCTTTAATCCATCTTCAATTAATTTTTGTATAAGGTGTAAGGAAGGGATCCAGTTTCAGCTTTCTACATATGGCTAGCCAGTTTTCCCAGCACCATTTATTAAATAGGGAATCCTTTCCCCATTTCTTGTTTTTGTCAGGTTTGTCAAAGATCAGATAGTTGTACATATGCGGCATCATTTCTGAGGGCTCTGTTCTGTTCCATTGATCTATATCTCTGTTGTGGTACCAGTACCATGCTGTTTTGGTTACTGTAGCCTTGTAGTATAGTTTGAAGTCAGGTAGCGTGATGCCTCCAGCTTTGTTCTTTTGGCTTAGGATTGACTTGGCGATGCGGGCTCTTTTTTGGTTCCATATGAACTTTAAAGTAGTTTTTTCCAATTCTGTGAAGAAAGTCATTGGTAGCTTGATGGGGATGGCATTGAATCTATAAATTACTTTGGGCAGTATGGCCATTTTCACGATATTGATTCTTCCAACCCATGAGCATGGAATGTTCTTCCATTTGTTTGTATCCTCTTTTATTTCATTGAGCAGTGGTTTGTAGTTCTCCTTGAAGAGGTCCTTCACATCCCTTGTAAGTTGGATTCCCAGGTATTTTATTCTCTTTGAAGCAATTGTGAATGGGAGTTCACTCATGATTTGGCTCTCTGTTTGTCTGTGATTGGTGTACAAGAATGCTTGTGATTTTTGTACATTGATTTTGTATCCTGAGACTTTGCTGAAGTTGCTAATCAGCTTAAGGAGATTTTGGGCTGAGACAAAGGGATTTTCTAGATATACAATCATGTCATCTGCAAACAGGGACAGTTTGACTTCCTCTTTTCCTAATTGAATACCCTTTATTTCCTTCTCTTGCCTGATTGCTCTGGCTAGAACTTCCAGCACTATGTTGAATAGGAGTGGTGAGAGAGGGCATCCCTGTCTTGTGCCAGTTTTCAGAGGGAATGCTTCCAGTTTTTGCCCATTCAGTATGATATTGGCTGTGGGTTTGTCATAGATAGCTCTTATTATTTTGAGATACGTCCCATCAATACCTAATTTATTGAGAGTTTTTAGCATGAAGGGTTGTTGAATTTTGTCAAAGGCCTTTTCTGCATCTATTGAGATAATCATGTGGTTTTTGTCTTTGGTTCTGTTTATATGCTGGATTACATTTATTGATTTGCGTATGTTGAACCAGCCTTGCATCCCAGGGATGAAGCCCACTTGATCATGGTGGATAAGCTTTTTGATGTGCTGCTGGATTCGGTTTGCCAGTATTTTATTGAGGATTTTTGCATCAATGTTCATCAAGGATATTGGTCTAAAATTCTCTTTTTTGGTTGTGTCTCTGCCTGGCTTTGGTATCAGGACGATGCTGGCTTCATAAAATGTGTTAGGGAGGATTCCCTCTTTTTCTATCGATTGGAATAGTTTCAGAAGGAATGGTACCAGTTCCTTCTTGTACCTCTGGTAGAATTCAGCTGTGAATCCATCAGGTCCTGGAATCTTTTTGGTTGGTAAGCTATTGATTATTGCCACAATTTCAGAACCTGTTATTGGTCTATTCAGAGATTCGACTTCTTCCTGATTTAGTCTTGGGAGGGTGTATTTGTCGAGGAATTTATCCATTTCTTCTAGATTTTCTAGTTTATTTGCATAGAGGTGTTTGTAGTATTCTCTGATGGTAGATTGTATTTCTGTGGGATCGGTGGTGATATCCCCTTTTTCATTTTTTATTGCATCTATTTGATTCTTCTCCCTTTTCTTCTTTATTAGTCTTGCTATCAGTCTATCAATTTTTTTGATCTTCTCAAAAAACCAGCTCCTGGATTCATTAATTTTTTGAAGGGTTTTTTGTGTCTCTATTTCCTTCAGTTCTGCTCTGATTTTAGTGATTTCTAGCCTTCTGCTAGCTTTTGAATGTGTTTGCTCTTGCTTTTCTAGTTCTTTTAATTGTGATGTTAGGGTGTCGATTTTGGATCTTTCCTGCTTTCTCTTGTGGGCATTTAGTGCTATAAATTTCCCTCTACACACTGCTTTGAATGTGTCCCAGAGATTCTGGTATGTTGTGTCTTTGTTCTCATTGGTTTCAAAGAACATCTTTATTTCTGCCTTCATTTCGTTATGTACCCAATAGTCATTCAGGAGCAGGTTGTTCAGTTTCCATGTAGTTGAGCAGTTTTGAGTGAGTTTTTTAATCCTGAGTTCTAGTTTGATTGCACTGTGGTCTGAGAGACAGTTTGTTATGATTTCTGTTCTTTTACATTTGCTGAGGAGAGCTTTACTTCCAACTATGTGGTCAATTTTGGAATAGGTGTGGTGTGGTGCTGAAAAAAATGTATAATCTGTTGATTTGGGGTGGAGAGTTCTGTAGATGTCTATTAGGTCCACTTTGTGTAGAGCTGAGTTCAATTCCTGGATATCCTTGTTAACTTTCTGTCTCGATGATCTGTCTAATGTTGACAGTGGGGTGTTAAAATCTCCCATTATTATTGTGTGGGAGTTTAAGTCCCTTTGTAGGTCACTCAGGACGTGCTTTATGAATCTGGGTGCTCCTGTGTTGGGTGCATATATATTTAAGATAGTTAGCTCTTCTTGTTGAATTGATCCCTTTACCATTATGTAATGGCCTTCTTTGTCTCTTTTGATCTTTGTTGGTTTAAAGTCTATTTTATCAGAGACTAGGATTGCAACCCCTGCCTTTTTTTGTTTTCCATTTGCTTGATAGATCTTCCTCCATCCCTTTATTTGGAGTCTATGTGTGTCTCTGCACGTGAGATGGGTTTCCTGAATACAGCACACTGATGGGTCCTGACTCCTTATCCAGTTTGCCAGTCTGTGTCTTTTGATTGGAGCATTTAGCTCATTTACATTTAACGTTAATATTGTTATGTGTGAATCTGATCCTGTCATTATGATGTTAGTTGGTTATTTTGCTCGTTAGTTGCTGCAGTTTCTTCCTAGCCTCGATGGTCTTTACAATTTGGCGTGTTTTTGCAGTGACTGGTACCGGTTGTTCCTTTCCATGTTTAGTGCTTCCTTCAGGAGCTCTTTTAGGGCAGGCCTGGTGGTGACAAAATCACTCAGCGTTTGCTTGTCTGTAAAGTATTTTATTTCTCCTTCACTTATGAAGCTTAGTTTGGCTGGATAGGAAATTCTGGGTTGAAAATTCTTTTCTTTAAGAATGTTGAATATCGGCCCCCACTCTCTTCTGGCTTGTAGAGTTTCTGCTGAGAGATCAGCTGTTAGTCTGATGGGCTTCCCTTTGTGGGTAACCCGACCTTTCTCTCTGGCTGCCCTTAACATTTTTTCCTTCATTTCAACTTTGGTGAATCTGACAATTATGTGTCTTGGAGTTGCTCTTCTCGAGGAGTATCTTTGTGGCGTTCTCTGTATTTCCTGAATCTGAATGTTGGCCTGCCTTGCTAGATTGGGGAAGTTCTCCTGGATAATATCTTGCAGAGTGTTTTCCAACTTGGTTCCATTCTCCCCGTCATTTTCAGTTACACCAATCAGACGTAGGTTTGGTCGTTTCACGTAGTCCCAAATTTCTTGGAGGCTTTGTTCATTTCTTTTTATTCTTTTTTCTCTAGACTTCCCTTCTCGCTTCATTTCATTCATTTCATCTTCCATCAGGGATACCCTTTCTTCCAGTTGATCGCATCTGCTACTGAGGCTTCTGCAATCTTCACGTAGTTCTCGAAACTTGGCTTTCAGCTCCATCATCTCCTTTAAGCCCTTCTCTCCATTGGTTATTCTAGTTATCCATTCTTCTAATTTTTTTTCAAAGTTTTTAACTTCTTTGCTATTGTTTTGAATTTCCTCCCGTAGCTCAGAGTAGTTTGATCATCTGAAGCCTTCTTCTCTCAACTCGTCAAAGTCATCCTCCATCCAGCTTTGTTCCATTGCTGGTGAGGAACTGCGTTCCTTTGGAGGAGGAGAGGTGCTCTGCTTTTTAGAGTTTGCAGTTTTTCTGCTCTGTTTTTTCCCCATCTTTGTGGTTTTATCTACTTTTGGGCTTTGATGATGGTGATGTACAGATGGGTTTTTGGTGTGGATGTCCTTTCTGTTTGTTAGTTTTCCTTCTACCAGACAGGACCCTTAGCTGCAGGTCTGTTGGAGTTTACTAGAGGTCCACTCCAGACCCTGTTTGGCTGGGTGTCAGCAGTGGTGGCTGCAGAACAGCGGATTTTTGTGAGACCACAAATTCAGCTGTCTGATAGTTCCTCTGAAAGTTTTGTCTCAGAGGAGTACCCGGCCCAGTGAGGTGTCAGTCTTTCCCTACTGGGGGGTGCCTCCCAGTTAGGCTGCTCAGGGGTGAGGGACCCACTTTAGGAGGCAGTCTGTCCGTTCTCAGATCTCCAGCTGCGTGCTGGGAGAACCACTACTCTCTTCGAAGCTGTCAGTCAGACAGGGATGTTTAAGTCTCTGGAGATTCCTGCTGACTGTTTGTTTGTCTGTGCCCTGCCCCCAGAGGTGGAGCCTACAGAGGCAGACAGGCCTCCTTGAGCTGTGGTGGGCTCCACCCAGTTTGAGCTTCCTGGCTGCTTTATTTACCTAAGCAAGCCTGGGCAATGGCGGGCGCCCCTCCCCCAGCCTCGCTGCCGCCTTGCAGCGTGATCTCAGACTGCTGTGCTAGCAATCAGTGAGACTCCGTGGGCATAGGACCCTCCGAGCCAGGTGCGGGATACAATCTCCTAGTGTGCCGTTTTCCAGGCCCGTTGGGAAAGCGCAGTATGAGGGTGGGACTGACCCGATTTTCCAGGTGCCGTCTGTTACCCCTTTCTTTGACTAGGAAAGGGAACTCCCTGACCCCTTGCGCTTTCCGAGTGAGGCAATGCCTCGCCCTGCTTCGGCTCGCGCACAGTGCGCTTCACCGACTGTCCTGCACCCACTGTTTGGCACTCCCTAGTGAGATGAAACAGGTACCTCAAGCAGAAATGCAGAAATCACCCGTCTTCTGTGTCGCTCGGGCTGGGAGCTGGAGACCGGAGCTGTTCCTATTCGGCCATCTTGGCTCCACCCCCTGACATGCAATTTTTTTCTATGTTGCCTCTTAAATCTTGCTCCAAGATTTTCTTAAATGAGAATCCAAACAAGAATTAGTTGGTAGATTTAAAAAAGTTCAGAGGGCAGAGCACGGGTTCAACAATGCTGCCTATTGATATTTTTGGTTTACTGGCCCTCAACACTCACAGCATGTTCTCTGGCCTTTCATTCAGCCCCAGTAATGCAAGACAAAGCAAGTTCTCCACTTGCCCATTAGACTGCTCTGAATATGGCAATGTCAGTGCCCATGATGCAGACAGTGACAGTTCACATCACTGACACAAATTACATCTAATTGCACAGAGGCACACATGCAGAGTAAAAGACAGCCCACACGTAACTGGCTGGGTCAGTTGCAAGACAGATCTCGCTATTATCTAGTCCCTTCCTGGAAACCTCCCTCCATACCTGGTGAAGAATTAAACTCCCTTCATACATGAAGAATATACCTTCATACCTGGATAACCAGACCCATCTCCCACAACACTGTGAGCATCATGAGGCTGGAGTACAAAAATATAAGGATTTCATGCATTCTAAATAATTTTATACCATCCACATTAGGGAACAGTAATAACAAGAACAACCCCTGCCCTACCACCTCCCAAATACAACAAATGGTAGGTAAAATACCTTCTGTGCAACAGAAGAGCAAAGACCAGATAGCAATTGCTATATGGAAGGCACAGTAACTGTGCTATTGAAAAACACCATCAGTTCAGTTATTTTCCACACAAAGAACTGAAAGATAATAACCTCTATGCACAAATGAATCTTGGGCTTTACAAACATGTCAGATGCATCAAAAGGCATTAGAGTAAGCCATATCCTATGTGGCGATTTATCCTCGACTTTGTCTGACTGCTCCATAGAAAAAGAGAGACCTAGTTTTTCAATACACCAAAAGCACTGCCCTTTAAAAAGCCTTCTCATCTTGCCTTGTACCAGACACCTGTTTTCCAAATATACCCTGTTCAGATTGCTGATCTTCAGGTTCAACCCTTCACTAAAAGACTTTCTGCATCACCGACACGGAAAAAAGCTTGAGTTATTAAAGGTTGAATTGTGTCCCCCTAAAAGGAATATTAAAGTCCCAACATCCAGTACCTGTGAATCTGACTTTATTTAGGAATAGGGTCTTTCAAGATCTAATCAAGTTAAGATGAGGTCCTTAGGGTCAGCCCTAATCTAATATGACTGGTAAACCTATAAGAAAGAGAACAGAGCTCAGGAGTTCAAGGTTACAGTGAGCTATGATTGTGCCACTGCAATACAGCCTGGGTGCCAGAGTGAGACCCTGCTCCTGCCCCCCAACCAAAAAAAGAAAAGAAAAGAAAGAAGAAGAGATACAGGCAGAACACCTCGTGACAGTGGAAGCAAAGATTGAAGTGCTGCTGTGTAAGCCAGGGAAAGCCTCAAGGACTTCGGACAAACCACCAGAAATAAGAAAAGATTCTCTCCTACAGGTGTCAAAGGAGCATGGCCCTCTCAACACCTTGATTTTAGACTTCTAGCCTCCGGAACTAAGAGACAATTTTGTTGTTGTTGTTGTTATTGTTTTAATCCACCTAGTTTCCACTTAATGGCAACCCTAGAGAACTAATACAAGGGTTGTGTCTTCCATTCTTTTACCTGCAAGCAGGGCTGCATAAAATTAATCTTGATAGGCAGACTGTGTTAGACGCTATAGAACCTTCTGTAATCTATCCTAATGGAGAAGACCTCCCAAATTAGAAATTCTTATCTGTAACCAAAACAGAAACAAAAAAGTCTTACTCCAATTCACTACTTTTCCACCAGAAAGTATCTTTGAAAACTGCTGAGGTTATCCTGCCTTCCTTTCCTAAGGAAATCCTCCTGGAGGAGGCAACAAGGCAAATCCAAAAGGACCAGCAAGCAACTTTTCACTCTCATCATGTGTTTTTCAGAATACCCAGCTCTCAAAAACTTGATGCTTCGACATCCATGGGTATGAGCGCATAGGCAATGACAACTCTCTATCATTTAATGAAATCACAGCACGCAACACTAGCAGCTGGGAAAACAGAGCATTCCTATTGAAGGCGCTATAATAAAATGTGCTCTAAAGTTTCTGGTTTGCTCTGTTTGGAACAAAGACATACAAGATATAGTCACAAAAATAGAGGACAGCTCTGGAAGACAGAATCAGAGAACTTGTTGTTACCTAGTTATGTTTTTAGAGATCCCATACCATAGTTTTACAGATGAGAAAAGTCATGCTCAAGATACATCTTTGAGGCACCATTGAGGGCTCTGGCTTAGGCAGGCTTTCTACCAGACTGTGATCCCAATGCTTCCCACCTCCAAAGGCAGGATGATAGTATTTATTATGTGCTTCAGATATCCCAACTAAAACTTGTTTTGTTCGAAAGAAAAACCAGTTTTGTAAGAAAGAAAAAAGAAAAGAAAGTCTATCATTTTAAAGTGGAAAATGAGGAACATATTACCATGTTATAAAATCCCCAAATACTCAATGTTTAAATGTATCAGAAAGCATGACATTTAGGACAACATGCTAGTAACTGGGCCTTTAAAGACCACAATTACAACCTGGCTTTTCTAAACAGATATAAAAAATTCCTTTCTGCTGTATTTAACAAAACATATAATAAAACATATTACAGTATTTACCAAACTGAGACAAACAATACAATTTATTACCACCCATTTTAAATAATACAACTACTTGTGGAATCAAGGAGGGTAAAAGGAAAAAGGCAAATGTGGGCCAGGTGTGGTGGCTCACGCCTGTAATCTCAGCATTTTGGGAGGCCGAGGCAGGTGGATTGCCTGAGCTCAGGAGTTCGAGACCAGCCTGGGTAACACGGCGAAACCCTGTCTCTACTAAAAATACAAAAAATTAGCTGGGCCTGGCAGCGTGCGCCTGTAGTCCCAGCTACTTGGGAGGCTGAGGCAGGAGAACTGCTTGAATCCAGGAGGTGGAGATTGCAGTGAGCTAAGATCACGCCACTGCACTCCAGCCTAGGCGACAGAGCAAGACTCAGTCTCCAAAAAAAAAAAAAGGCAAATGTGGAGCAAAAATAAAATGTGAGAGATAAAAGACTAGGGATAAAAATAATTCAAAATCTCTACAGTAGTAGGACAGTTGAAACACATATATATAATCACACCAGAAGATCACTCAAGGTTAATGCTTAAAACAACATCTATCCTTCCATTTATCGGTGACCATAGCACAGACAATGACAGGAAGAATCCTTGCTTCTGGAAACTTCCCGTAAAAGTGCAACATTACAGAAGGTAAAGTGAGCAATAGACAATGATGATCAAAACCCATTTTCAGGACGAACTCCTTCCATTTCCCTGCTTTTATTGATTTTTTTTAAACCCACTTTGCACTCTCTCAGTCAGCTTGGTTGCAGGGAACATCATTTAATGTACCTTATTGATTCAATCATACACATTTATACTTGTGTAGAAACTTCTGCTACAGTGCATTTATTGATCTTTTAATTATTAATGTAAGCCACAAAACCTGAAGAGCTTTATTGTAAATATTTTTTATTTTCTCAAGTTGTGACGAGAAAATTATCAAAAATTGTCAGCAAATGAAACATGGTAGTTTGCTTATTCCCTCTGAAAAGGCTAATCAACCGGTTATGTATCAAATGTACTGTCAATGAGAATTTTTTTCTAAAGTCAGAATTATATAAGCCTGAACAGTTCTCTGATGAAAACTTTAATTTCTAGAATTATTATTACTGTGATGCCTTTAATTTGGCTCTGGAGATGGCAAGCAAGTGTTCCATTCCAGTGTGGCCATTTTCAAATTGCACAGAGCCATCAGGTGAGCAAGCTGTCTGTCAAAATGGTCACAAGATAGGATCCTGTGCTAACAGTTGTGGACAAACTGTGAAGTGGCATGCATTGTCTGGTAAATTACTTTATCCCACTTGTCTCTGCAGTATGGCCCTCTAGACCTAGAGTAAGATGCATTCTCACCCAGATACTCTGTACTAGATTCAAAATGAGAATTAAGGGGACTGTCTAGGTGGGAAGCTATGCAGAACCAGCCACCAGGCTGTAGCAAAAGGCAGGTTCTGCAGGCTTTAGATGAAGTGGAAGGAGTGGGGCTGAGTTCTTACTGAAGAAAAGGGAGGCAGAAAATACATTTAGGTTCAAGGTGGAAAGAGATGAAACTTTGATGGTCATCCTTTCCCACACAAACTTCTCCCCCATCTCTCCCTCTAAATACTACTTCAGTTAGCCTTAAATAGTCAATGTAAACTTGGATGAACCAACTGAACTGGAAGATACTGTCTTAACACAGGCTTAATTCTACCCTGCCATAGATGATTTCTAGTGGAAGCCAGCTTCACGCTTAAATTTCTTTTAGAATACTGACCAGCAAATATGTTTGCCATTGCACCTTATACTTTCCAACACCAAGGCAATGATGTGTGTAATAAAATCAAGCATAACCTCTAAAAAACACCCCAGAATTTGAAATAATAATTTAAATTTGTGTTGCTACCTTCCAGAGTCCGTTAGGTTTTTCCATTTCTAGACAATAACAAGAAGACCTGCCACTTCTGGACTGGATGGTCCTGAATATGAATAGAGGGGTCACATATCTAACATGGAGCACTAACAGTAAATACCAGAAAGCCTGGGCACTTGACTAGTGACAGAAGCAGATATCCTCAAGCAAATGTTGCTCTGGATCTCTGGAGAATCTCTGCATTGCTCAGCAGTGGCAACAAATGCTTGAATAATCTGTCAGGTTCAACTCTCTTCCAAGCTTCACTGTTCCTGAGGCCACAGAATGCTGCTTCTGTTTGGTTCAGACCTTCAGTGAACTATACCAAATAGATGAGAACCCTTCCTCAGAACTGATCTCACTAGCCAAGGACACCACCCATTTACATGAGTTATATACATTATCCAAATGCATATTCAACATATTTATAGACCATGAGTGAAAAGCTGAATAACATATTCACAACTAGGAAGGAGACCAGGATTGACCTTCTAAAAGGGACCACATGGTTAAAGATCTGGTATCCACAAATACACGTCATCAAACAAGTCATAATTTGTGACCATCATGCATTTACCTTGACTTTTATTATTTAAAATACACATACAGCTAATTTGCCAATTACGCAGAACACACAATGGGCCCTTACACAGCAAACATACCTACTAATGTGGTGTCTAAGTCTTACTTTGTTCTATATCCCCCACAGCAGATCAGAAAATCAGCCTCACTGAAATAATTTCTAATAGGAAAATTTGAGCTATGTTTTTAAATCATTTTTGTGTCCTTCTGAAGACTTCCTACTTTAATTTAGACCCAAATCACCATAATCAGTTTTCTTGAAAAATCATACATAAGTAAAATGTGTATGAAAATGTTATTAATTAAATGGTATTTTCCAAATATCTTGAAGTATTAGAAATGCCAAATCCTTTATTTTAGAGTATGAATACCTTCACAAAAGCCCTTTTACTCAAGCTTAAAGAGCACATAGTACATGATACCACCTAGAGGAAAATAATTTTATAAATTAGGCCACAGTATTTTAAACATAAGTCTTTAAACAGTTTTTCAACATAACAATATGTGGCTATAAAACCAAGTATATAGTCAAACCATGCAGTAATTTAAAGTTCTCTGACATTAAATGAATAAAGAAAACAACATATTATATTGAAAACATCTAGTCTATGGCTAACTATCATTCTCTCAGGCCATGTATAGAATTACAAAGGAACTAGTTCTTAAATTACCCATTTTAAAAATTGGTCAATATTAACAGTCTCTATTTAAATAATCCACCACTCACCCACATTTAAATAGAAACAATGTTTTCATTTACTACTTTTCAAAGAGAGGTGTCTTCCAAACAATAATTCTTTAGTTGCATATCATTAGAAAGGTTTTGAAAAAATATATAAAGCAAGTAAATGTCTCACAAGCATACCAAGATGGCAACTCATTCTTCCTGGGTAATGTTTGCTCAGTTATTTACAATGATATCTGATTACAGTAATATATATAGATTTTTTTTGTTCCCAAAAACTCTGAAACCATTTTGCCTATTCATGCTAGTTTTGCCAATCACTAACTCAATTCTTAAGGAGGTCCAGCACTCATCCCAATTAAAACTGCAAAGCAAGAGGTATTGCCTTTTACCTGGCCCATTTCTGCTTTCATAGTCCTTCCAGTCCATTTCCTTTCTGAACTTTTTTTCTCAATTAGCACCCAGGACCCTTACCCTCCATACTCATGGCTTAGTGGGGTTGCCCCTTTATGGACAGTGCCCACCCTTTCAAAAATGGACAAATCTGCAAGGCCACACTAAAAAAAAAAAAAAAAGCTATCCTATCTCCCATTTCCTCTATCACCAACTGTTTCCTAGGTTCCAACTAGCTAATCAGATTAATTGATACCATTTGTTCACTAACAATCTTACACTAATTCATTTCTTCAACAAATATCTAGTATGTGCCAGCATTTTTCTAAGTACTGCAGATATACTGAACAATACCAGGCCAAAATTCTTTCCTTCATCGAAGGTTAACACAATGTTATCAATTAATAATAAATATATTGGTGAGTGTGGTGGCTCACACCTGTAATCCCAGCAATTTGGGAAGCCAAGTCAGGGAGATTGCTTGAGTCCAGGAGTTCAAGACCAGCCTCGGCAATATGGCAAAACCCCATCTCTACTAAAAACACAAAAAACTAGCCGGGCACGGTGGCATGTGCTTGTAGTCCCAGCTACTTGGGAGGCTGAGGTGGGAAAAATCACCTGAGCTCAGGAGGTGGAGGCTGCAGTGAGCTGAGATAGCACCACTGCACTCCAGCCTGGGCAACCAGAGTGAGAGCCTGTCTCTAATAATAATAATAATTATTATATAATAAATGTATTTATTTAAATGTATACAAACTTGTGTGGGGGCTAGACGATTCTAAGACCAAGAGAGAAAAATAACATAAGAAAAGAGTTGTTGTGATGAGGTTGTATTTTATTAATAAATAAGATCGTTAAATAAAGTGATGGATAAAGTCTAAAGAAGGTGAGGGAGGAGGCTGTGTGATATACAGTTAACCCTTAATAGCATGGGTCTGAACTGCACGGGTCCACTTAAACTCAAATTTTCTTCTGCCTCTGCCACCTGAAACAGCAAGACCAACCCCTTCTCTTCCTCAACCTCTCCTCAGCCTACTCGACTTGAACACAACAAGGATGAAGACCTTATAATGATGCACTTCCACTTAATGAACAGTAAAAATATATTTGCTCTTCCTTACGCTTTTCTTAGTAACGTTTTCTTTTCTCAACTTTATTGTAAATTTTCGGGGAGTCAAAAGTTATGTGCAGCTTTCAACTGTGCGAGTGGTCAGTGCCCCTAACTCCCACATTGTTGGAGGGTCAACTGAATACGGGGAATGCGTTCCCAGCAGAGGGAACAACAGATTCGTAAGTTGTGAGTTAGAAGAGCGACATTTCTGAGGCACAGAAATGAGGCCATGTGCCTGTAGTGGGGTAAATGAAACAAAAGGTAGTAGGTGTTCAAGTTAGGGAAACACCAGGAACCACTGGAAGGACTTTGCATTTACTCTGAAAGAGAAGGGAAACCATTGGAGGGTTTTTAGCAAAGAAGTGACCTCAACTAATTTACCTGTTTTTTTTTTAACAGCTTTACTGAGATATAATTGGCATATCATATCCATTTTAGATGTACAGTTGAGTTTTAGTATATTCACAGAGTTGTACAATAACGATCACAGACAATTTTAAAACTTTTTTTTTAACTTTTTAAGTTCAGGGGTACAAGTGCAGGTTTGTTACACAGGTAAACATGTCTCGTGGGGATTTTTGTACAGATTATGCCATTACCCAGGTATTAAGCCTAGTACCAATTAGTTATTTTTTCCTGATCCTCTCCCTCCTCTACCCTCCATCCTTGTTACTCCAAAAAGAAACCTCATATCCATCAGCAGTCACTTCAACCCCCACCCCAAACTCTTGGTCCCAGGCATTTCTTATAAATGGAGTCATACAATATGTGGTCTTTTATGTCTGGATTCTTACATTTCACATGTTTTTAAGGTTCATCCTTGTTGTAGCATGTGTCAGTACTTCATTTCTTTTTATTGATGAATAATATTCCATTGTCTAGCTATATCACATTTTTTTATTCAACAGTTGAAGGACATTGCCGTTGTTCCCTCTTTTTAGCTATTATGAATAGTGCTGCTATAAACATTTGTGTACTAGTTTTGTGCAGACACATTTTCAGTTCTCTCGGGTAAAATATCTAGGAGAAGAATTGCTAGGTCATATGGTAACTCTGTGTTGAACCTTTTGAAAAAGTGCCAAACTATTCTCCAAAATGGCTGAACTTTTTTTTTTTTTTTTTTTTTTTTGAGACAGAGTTTCACTCTGTGATCCAGGCTGGAGTGCAGTGGCATGATCTTGGCTCACTGCAACCTCTGCCTCCCAGGTTCAAGAGATTCTTCTGCCTCAGCCTCCCAAGTAGCTGGGATCACAGGCACACGCCACCACGCCTGGCTAAATTTTATATTTTCAGTAGAGACGAGGTTTCACCATGTTGGCCAGGCTGGTCTAGAACTCCTAACCTTGTCATCTGCCCACCTCGGCCTCCCAAAGTGCTGTGATTACAGGCGTGAGCCATCACGCCCGCCTGAACCTTTTTATATTCTACCAGCAGTGTATGAGGGCTTCAAATTCTCCATAGCCTCAACAACACCTGTTATTATTGGTCTTTTTGAATATAGCCATCTAAGCTGGTGTGGTATCTCATAGTGGTTTTGATTTACATTTCAGAGACTGAGTATCTTTTCATGTGCTTTTTGATCTCTTCAGATCTTTGCTCATTTTTTAATTGTGTTATGTACCTTTTTTATTAAGTTGCATGAGTTCTTTACATATCCAAGGTACAAGTCCCTTATCAGACATATGATTTGCAACTTTTTCTCCCATTTTGTAGACTGCTTTTTCACTTTTTTATGGTGTGATTTAAAACACAGAATTATAAAATGTTGATGAAGTCTAATTCATCTATTTTTTGTTGCCATTGCTTGTGCTTTTAGTGTCATATTTAAGAAACTGTTGCCTAATCCAAGATCATGAAGATTTACATCTGTTTTCTTCTAATAGTTTTATAGCTTTAGGTCTTATTTTAGGCCTTCAAAATATGTTTGAATTAATTTTTGCATATGGTATAACAGAAAGGGTCTAAGTTCATTCTTTTGCATGTAGAGATTCAGTTGTCCTGGCACCATTTGTTGAAAAGATTATTCTTTCTCACATTGAATTACCTTGCACTCTTATAAAACTAAATTACATTTTAACAGAATTTCTATAGTCATATTAAGAATAGACAAAATGGGCAAGGGTAGAAGCAGGGAAGCCAGTTAGAAAGCTATTATCATAAATCATGTATATTAGGGCTTGCCAGAGAAAAGGAACTAATAGATATATAGGAACACATAGAAAGAAATTATGAAGAATTGGCACACATATTATTGAGGCTGAGAAGTCCCATGATCGACATGCTGGTCAAGAAAACCAGTGACATAGTAACAATCCAAATCTGAAGGGCTGAGGAGCCCATAGTGTTAGTCCTGGTCCAAGTCCAAAGGCCTAAGAACTAGAAGTATCAATGTCCAGTCAAAGACAGGAGAAAATGGATGCTCAAGCAAAGAGAGAGAGAGAGAGAGACAGAGAGAGAGAGAGACAGTGTGTGTGTGTGAATGTGAGAGTGTGTTAATTCACCCTTCCTCCATCTTATTTTTCTATTTGGGCCCTTGACAGATTAGATGATGCCCACTTACATTGGTGAGAGCCATCTTCTTTACTCAGTCTACCAATTCAAATGTTAATCTCTTTCAGAAACACTCTCACAAACATACCCAGAAACAATGTTTTACCAGTTATCTGGGCATTCCTTGGCCTTGTCAAGTTGACACATAAAATTAACCACACACCAAAAAGGAGATAATGGTGGCTCAACCAAGAAGGTAGCACTGGAAGTGTGGAGAAGTGGTTGAATTCTGGATGTTTTGGAAGTTGAGCTGATAGGATCTGCTAAGATATTGGATGTGGGTGTGAGATAAAGAAAGGACTCAAAGTTAACTCTAATATTTTTTATTTTACAGTTAGACAAACTGCAATTTTGGGGAAGAGGGACATGATCACTCAAACTACCATGTGTAAAATAGACTGGGAACAGGGAATTGGGGGATAGGATGAAAGCCCTCTATCCTAGCAACAATTTCTATTTCAGTGAAAATCTACTGAGTCCATAGGGCACAGAGATGTCACTAGTTAATATTCCTTTACAGTGAAAGGGGCTGTTCATTCACTGAAAAGAGAATGCCTTGAGGGTTTTATTAGGGTCTTGAACTGAACTCTTTCTGTCTGTTTGTATAACAGGTTCTCAGAACCAGTTCAGGGTTGCCCAGAAGTTGTTTTCAGAGAAGCCCTGAAGCCTCATACTTTCACAGAAGGAGACCTTGATAATCTCTCATCAGGAATTTATTTGAAATGTCATTAGAACTTCTTAGAGACATCATGACTAACCTGAAACAAATAATTAACTGTGAGAACTACAAGTTTTACCGCAAGACAGTGGAGAAAACATTACGGGATAGATAGTATTTTAGGAACCCTTCAAATCACACTCCTCCAGAACATTTTCACTGGAAGACAAAGGAGCCTCATTTCCTATTAACTCAGAAACTCTTTCAAGCATCTGTCATGGTAGATTTTCTAATAGGTCCAGCCCAGGGGATTCTCAGGTATAAATCCTCAAGTTCTATTAAAGCCTCTTGAGAAGATGGTCAAGGCACAACTTGAATAGCTCATACCACTGAAATGGAAAAAAGCTCCTAAAGCTCTAGTGTCCTTTGAAGAGACTTAATTTTCCTCCCCTGGCCTTAAAAGAGGCACGTAAAGCAGGATAAGTACTGCAACACACAGGGAAGAAATGAAAGCACTGAAGATCTCTCTTTCTGCATAAAAATGGATGAATTTCTTCCAGATTTAGCAGCTGTCTTAGTCTGTTTTGTACTGCTATAACAGAATACTTAAGATTGGGTAATTTATGAATACAGAGATTTATTTCTTATAGTTCTGGAGGCTACAAAGTCTAAGATTGAGGGGCCAACATCTGTTTAGGGACTTCTTCCTCCATCAAAACATGGTAGAAGCCATCTCATGGTGAGAGAGAGCCAGAGAGAGGGGAGCAAACTTGCTTTTATAACAAACCCACTCTCACAATAGCAAACTCACTCTCATGACAATGACATTAATCCATCCATGAGGGCAAAGCCCTCATGATCTAGTCACCTCTTAAAGATCCCATCTCTCAAAACTGTTGCATTGGGGATGGGGTTTCCAACACATGAACTTTGGGAGGACACATTTAAAACCACAGCAGCAGCTTTTCACTCTATCCTAGAAACAACTTCCATTTCAGTGAAAATCTACTGAGTCCACAGGGAACAGGAATGGCACTAGTTAATGTTCCTTTACAGTGAAAGTATGAGGCTTTCTCATACTTTCAGGGCTTCTCTGAAAACAAGTTCTGGGCAACCCTAAAGTGGTTCTGAGAACCTGTTATAAAAACAGACAGAAAGAGTTCAGTTCAAGACCCTAATAAACCCCTCAGGTCATTCTTTTTTCAGTGTACCAACAGCTAATGAGGAAGCTGTGCCTCTTAGCGAGGAAAGGAGGCTAGGATACTATGTCAAGGATCTCCAAGACACACAAAGGAAGATGTAAATCTTTCCTCAGACCTGGTGACAAGACAAAGACCAAACGGAATCCCAAAATGGGCTCTTTGGCAGTTACATCTAGAGGAATGGAAGACATGATGAACTACTCTAGGAACTGGTATTAAAACAAGCAACCCAAATATAAATAAAAGACTATTTGCTTCAATTAAGTCTTAGCTACAGGAGTGTGAACTTTAATATTTCCTCAGTGTACATCTCCTCTAGTGCTTTCACCATTATCAAAGTATGTTTATACAGGGTTTGGCTTTCCAGCTATTATGGAAAAATTACTTCTTGCCAACAGTACTATAGGGGCCTAAACACAGTAAATCCTCCACTGACCTTGAACCCAAGCTAAAGCAAATAGTCACTCTCCTTGGTGCTGAACTGCCTAAATAATGCACTGCATAAATGGCTGTGAATCTAAATTACACCTACAATGCATCTTAGCATTATGGATTACCAACAATTTTTCCAGAAGGCAGTGTTTGTAGAGGCATTGCAATGTGAAGGAAATTCTTAGGGAGATAACTGGAAAAACATTCACTTGCAAATGATGATCATTTATTTATTGAACACTAGGAGTATGCTGGGCCTTGAGCTCCACAGAGGAGATAGCAGGGTGATGACAGCCTCTGGCCAGAAGGCTTCACAAGAGTGGAGGAAGAAGATGATGGTTAACAGACAATATGCGAGAAGAAAAGTAACTGCAATAGAAAGCTTGAAGTGGTGAAGCATCATGAGATGGAACAGAAAACAAAAGAGGGAGAAGACAACAAAAACGCCAACTGAAATATCTACTTAATATAAAATTACACTTCCATTTGAACCAAAATAAAATTTATCCACATGTAAAAGTGCTCATAAAATAACATTAAATGAAGAAAGCAAAATATAAAATGATTAAAACATAAAATCATACATATATATAAAAGGCAGAAAGCTGGAAGGGAATACAGAGAAATCAAAACCACTTAACAAAAATGTTACAATTGTGGACATATCAGTTTTCTTTTGAAACTTCCTTTAATCATATGGTAAGAACACATACACTATATTTTTAAAAGGCAATTAGACTATATGTGAATATTCACTACAGCTCTGTTTGTGATGGTAAAAGAAATAGAAACAACTAAAATATCCATCTATAAATAACATATTAAATGAATTCTGGTATATACATAAAATAAGCTGCTATACCACTGATATGGTTTGGCTATGTCCCTACCCCAATCTTACATTGAATTGTGGTTCCCATAATCCCCAAATGTCATGGGAGGGACCCAGTGGGGAGTGTTTTAATCATGGGGGCAGTTACCCTCATGCCATTCTTGTGATAGTGAGTTCTCATGAGATCCTATGGTTTTATAAGGGGCTTTTCTCCCTTTTGCTCAGCACTTCTCCTTGCTGCTGCCATGTGAAGAAGGACATGTTTGCTTTCCCTTCCGCCATGATTGTAAGTTTCCTGAGGCCTCCCAAGTCACACTGAACTGTGAGTCTTTCCTTTATAAATTACTCAGCCTTGGGTATGTCTTTATTAGCAGTGTGAGAACGGACTAATATAACCACTTTAAAAATTGAGGTATATCTATTTGAATTGACTTGAAGATATGTCTATGATACATGGCTAAGCAAAAGTTTGAAAAGGCAAGTTGAGAAAAATACATATGGTATAATCATATTTATATGAATATAAACAACTATATTAATATATGTCAGTGTGTACACCAGAAAGAAAAAGTTTAAAGCAATATACACACAAAATAGAAATTATGGAATGGGAGATTTTTATTTTTTATATTAATGTATGTCTGTAGGTTTGAATTTTGTAACCTTGGATTACATACGTCATTAGAAAAAAAACTTTAAAGAATAAAACTGAATTAAAATTTTAAAAAATAACTGCCATGTTAGGAAAAATTCTGTGGAAATTTATTTTATGGTAATGAGGGTTAAAATTTAAGAGGAGCTTTGAAGGGCAGAGGGAGGTTAGGGCAGGAGACAGGCAGTGTAATTAAGGAAATTAAAATAAGTGGTCGATAAGCTGGACTCTTACTTGGCCAGCAGTAAACCAATCAACACTAAGTTGAGAGGTAATAGGAATGAGAAAATCACCTGAACATAAACATAAGAGAAGGTATTTCATAGAGTACAAGAGATCACTGTTCATCCATATAATTCTGAGAAAAAGTAAGGGGGAATTTTTGAAAGAGAGAAAAAAGAAAGTAGAAAAGGAAAAAAAAAGTGAGGTTGAAAACTAGTGAGTAACGGTGAATAAAACAGCACAAAGAAAAACTGGAGGAAAGTACACAGAATTTATGAGGGGACTCATAACATATGGCCGATCTACCAAAAGCTAGTCAAGCTCAAAGTCATCTGACTCCAAATCCATTACCTGAAATCCACTTTCTTGTTTTGAAATGCAATCTGAACTTCAAACTGCAGTTTGTCTCCTCTTAACCAGTTCAGCAAACTTCACTTGAAAATCTCCATTGTTCACGTTAGTCTGCATCACCCTGCCTCAGATACTTGCAGGAAGTGGGGCAGCCAAAAGTGTTTCAGCTATTGGGACCTCACCTCCAGTTTGGCAAGCTGGGAAGTGTAAGTGGCATGCCTCAGTATAAAAAGTAAAATGATTGGCTCTACCATTTACAATCACATCGCAACCCCTACCGCTTCAGATTCCTAGTCTGAAAAATGGGTATAATCTCAAAGAATTGTCAGATTCAAGTAACAAACAAATGATAGCTCCATGCCTGGGACATAGTAGACTCTCAATAAATATTTCTGAATGAACAAATGAACCACTGTGTTATGATACTATACGGTATTATTATTGTGCACAAAAAGAAGGTATAGAAAAAGGTAATATTCTAGTGAATTCTATCACTGTAGTAAGGTCAAGTAACTTCCTTTTACCATCAAAGTCTTCCATGTACTGCTTCCACTGCCATAACTGCCCTTCATAAACAAGTTTCCCAGGCATCTGTAATCCCACCTCCAACTTTGCAAGTTTATGTCTGGACCTTTTGCCTTCTCTCTTTAGAACTATACATTCTGCAATGGTGAGGGTTGTGTCTTCACACTTCATGGACAGGCTTATAACCAACAAACCATGCAGAGAAGAAAACATGTCTGAGCCTTCCTCAGGCCCAGGCAGAATCCTCTGGTGCCAACACCTATGTGGTGCCAATGAAGGCGATTCCAGATTCTTTGGTAATGTTGAGGCAAAAACATTTTGAGGACCTAGCTATGAACAGGCCCTCAAATTGGATACCTTTTTTACTTGAAGGATCTAAGATTCAGCAATACCCTCTGGACTACAGTTTGTTAATTCAGGTCCTCAAATCCCAAAGCGATCCATGGATAGAATTCATGAAGTTCTTGAATTCAGATGGAAAACAATTAGATCTTTACTGTCACCAGTATCTAACTGAAATTTAGCGTTTGCTCCAATTAGGAATTTAGACAACAAATCATGGTAGCATTAGTAGTACTTATGTGTCACCAACAGAAATCACAGATATTTTCATATCTCATCGCAATTCTTGTTATCTCAAAATATTATCTGTTTACCACCACTTTAAAATTAGTGGTCATTATGTGCTCTGCTAGATCCAATACAATGTGATAATGAAGAAGCGTGTATAATACCATAATACAAATTTGTTTTAATAACTTGATAACTATTTCAATATAATTGGCTCCTTGTCATTCTATGTTTTATTTCATTTATATATTTTACTCTGAGAAACAGTCCATAGCCTTCAACAGACTACCAAAGATGTCCATAGCACTGAAAAGGTTAAGAAGCCCTGCTCCAAACTATAATGCCCAATTAAAAGCATTAGGCAGGTACAAATCCCATTGCTTGAAGCACTTTTAACTATAAAGATGAAAACATTATTTGAGAATCTGCAATCATTCTGATATGTAGGAGTTATTTACATTGACTAAAAAGTTCTAAACTAATGGCCTCATCTACATAACAGAGCAGCCTATGTATGAAACAGTCCGATTTGAGTTCTTGTTATTACATTTTAGCACAGAGTTAAAAACATAAGTATTTCTATCAAGGACTTGGTTTTGAAGTTTGTCTTGAATTTACTATCTGACCTTGGGCAAGTCGGTAAACCCAGCTAAGCCTCAGTTTTCTTATCTACAAAATGTTGAAAAATAATACCTCCTTCACAGCATTATTAAGAGAATTAAATAATACACCCAATATACTAAATAATGGATACAAAGTACTTAGCACAGTACCAGATAAGAAGTATTAAATAACTTACAGCAATATTATTGCCCTATTTTACTTATTAATATCATTTAAGTAAAACTTTATATTGAGTCTTTAAGATGATTTCTTTAAAGTATTCTATAATTAAAAGATAAGAGAGCATGTTGCTTCAGAATAGACTCTAATTACAGACTGCCTGGGTTTAAATTTTTTTGTACCACTTAAAAGCTGTGTGCCTCTGGATAAGTTACTTAATTTCTCTGAGGTTTAGTTTTAGATCTGTAAAATAGAGAAAATAATACCTACACCATAGGGTTGTTATGAAGGTCAAATTAGTAACCACATGTGAAGCACATTAAAACATGCCTGGAACATGGTACTTTGTAATTACTAGCTATTATTATCACGAGTAATTATGTAATAGTTTCACATCAAGTTACATAGGAATCTTCCTCTTTAATCTGAATTCTAGTGAAAATTTGTTATAAATGAAGTGGAGTCAGCCACATTAATCATACTATTTACATGAATGTATTTGACATCAATAAGAACAAGGCAGGGAATAAATTCATCTACAATTATTTACAAGGAGGAATTAGGAAGACCCCACTTCCTTTGGCTTTGTAACCAAGTTAAAGCCCATACAAGAAAGATTCTCTATAGTTCGAAATGCTTCTTTTATGGCAACAGATCTATGAATTATAGGAATAAACATAATTTTGCTTTTTTACCTTTAAACAGGTACAGAGAGGCACCTCTGTGCCCCAGGCTGGAGCTCACCTTGGAGAAGGGAGCCATGGAAATGCTGGGCTTGGTGACAACAGCAACGACAACATCAGCATCACGTAGCAGAGATGCACCTGTTTCCCAGCAGGGAACCAGCTTTGCTCCTCACAGGCAATTAGCAAGGTTTGACTTAATTTAAAACCTACACAAACCACTGATCTCTGAGAATACGACTGATGTTATTTTCTCTACTGAGAGTAACAGTAAAACAATAATAATGACAATAACAAGCACTTCACTCCTCTCCATCTTTTAAGGTAGTTGAGTAATTAGTAACTCAACAATTAGTCATCACAGCAAAACTATGAAGCGTGTGAAAGTATTCTCACCATCATCTTATTTCAGTTTTTTATTTACGAGCTCTAAGAATTCAGGATCCTTTGCTAAATATATTAATCCTCCCAACATGTAAGACAATGAATATTAAAGTCAAATTATGATACATACCCCAATAATTCGACTATACTCTAAAATTAATACTCATCACCATCTCCAGGACTTACCAAAAATGCAAATGCTAGCTGGATCTCATTTTTTAAAATTATAACAATTAAAAGGTTACTAAATCACTGTGTTAAAAAGTCAGCAGCAATAAACTTTTAGGTTTTCACAAGATGCACACAGAGGTCTCCCTTGGAGATTTAGTTGTCCAACGCATAAGCCTGAAGGTCCACTCCCAGGAGGAAGAAAAAATAGGAAGCTTCTCCCCAGAGTAGGAAAATAAAATTTGGCCTACTCTGGGTTTTAGTGACCAAAGATTATCAGGAAGTGGAAACATCTACAGTAGAATCAGTGCAGATGTGATCATTAGAGGGCTCCGTGCTTTGTGCCAGTATTATTTCCAGCATCCCTTAATAATGTCAAAAGCATAACATTCCAGCTGAGGGATTAATAGCTGCCCTAACAACAGAGCACACAGCTGGCTCTCAACACAGCAGGGGGCTTATCAAAACACCCCAGGGTAGATAGGCCTGGTCTTTAGTGCTTGCACCACGGCTCAACTACACTGAGATACCTTCCAAGTCTCCAGGTTATGAAGCTTGGTTCTCAACTCCACTCTGATGTGATTCTGCAGTGGAGCACCTTTACAATTCAGATTAAGGCAAGACCTCTGATCTGGAACCTTTTGTCAAAGGAGTCTTGGAACAAGACTGACAGATGTCCCCTCTACATCAACAGGTAGGGTAAGGGAAAGACAGGAGAGAAACCCAGAAATGGATATACATGTGTATGCAGCTACACAGTTGACACGTGGTGCATAATGTTCCATGTGATCAAATTTCTTTCAGGCCCATTCAAAACAAAACAGTTGCATGGAAAGTAATAATAGAGAACCTTTACTGGTTGGAAATTCTCCTCTTATTTAACTAAAATCCTACACATCCTTAATCACTGTAGTTTAGCATTCATTCTAGTGAGAATAATCTTCCTGGAACACAAACGTGGCCTGTTACTCCTCAGATTAAACACCTTCAGTGGCTCCCCTGGGCCTACAGGCTAAAATCCTAATACTTTGGGATGACAGACAAGACCTCTGGTTTGGCCCCTACCTACCTCTCTAGCTTCATTTACCTCTCTGGCTGCCAGGACCCCACATTCCTTGTAAGTCCCCAAATTATCTGTCATGCTCCTTCACATCTCTCAACCCTTACTGGCAATATCTCTGCACCTAGAATGTTATGTCTTTGTAGCAGTTTCAATAAATGCTTATTCATCTTTCCTAGCTCAGCTAAGGTCAGCTAACCTTGTAAAGCCTTTACCAACTTTCCTTTCCCAGGAGAGACCCACTGCTTTCCTGGGACTAACAGAATCCCCTGCATCACTGCTCTTCTGGCTGCCAAAGCACTTTACTGCACTGGGTATTTTAAAATAGGTTTATGGAATAATAGTTTAAACACAATAAACTCCACACTTTAAAGTGTACAATTTCGTAAGTTTGAACATATACCCATACCTGTGAAACCATCACCACAATCAAGGTAATGAACACATTCACTATTTCTAAGAGTTTTCCATGCCCTTTTGTCAACTCTGTCACTCCTCCCTGTCCCTCCTCATCCCCAGGGAACCACCAATCTCCTTTCTAAAGAGTCATTAGCATTTTCTGGAGTTTGAAATATATGGAATCATGCAATATGTAGTCTTTTTATTTTTGCCTTGCTTCTTTCACACAACATAATTATACTCAGATTCATCCACATTGCATGAATCAATAGTTCATTACATTTTACTGCTGAGTAGCTTCAGCATGGATAAGGCTATACTACAATGAGTTTGTCTTTTCACCTGTTGATGGACATATGGGTTATTTCAAGTTTTTGTTCATTACAAAGAACACTGCTATGAACATTCACATAGAAGTCTTTGTACAGACACGTTCTTTCCTCTTGGGGAAAAACCGAGGAGTGGAAATAAATGAGTCATGTGGTAGGTGTATGTTTGATTTTTTAAGAAACTGCCAAACTATTTTCCAACAGGCTGTGCCATTTTACATTCCCACTAACAGTGTGTGAAAATTCCATTTCCTCCATATCTTCATGAACATTTGATATGGTTTGTTGCTTTAATTACAACCATTCTACTATGTCTATTGTATTATCTCACTGGGGTTTTAATTTGCATTTCCCTAATGATTAATCATGTTGAGCATCTTCTCATGTGCTTATTTACCACCCATATTTCTTATCCAGCAGAATATCTGTTCAATTCATTTCCCCATTTTTTAGCAGGTTGTTTTCTTATTACATTTTGACAGTAATTTATATATTTTGAGTATTTTATATATGATTTGTCATATATATTTGAAATATTTTCTCCCAATCTGTGGCTTATCTTTGCATTCTCTTAGTACTATCTTTTGGTGAGCAGAAATTTTTGATTTTGATGATGTCTAATTTATCAATTTGTTCTTCTATGAATTGCACTTTCAGTGTCATATCTAAGAAATCTTTGTCCAACCCAACGTCACAAAGATTATTTCTTAGGTTTTCTTCCACAAGATTTGTAGTTTTAGGTGTTACATATATGTCCATGTGGTGTTCATTTTTGTATATATTTTAAAATATGGTTTGATGTTCATTTTTTGCTTATGGATATCTTGTTTTGGCACTATTTGTTGAAAAATTAATCCTTTCTCCACTGAATTGCCCTCATGCCTTGGTCTAAAATCCCCGGTCTATACACATGTGGATCTATTTCTGCCTCTTTCTTCTGTTCCAGGGTTCTATTTTTCTGTTGGGACACCAGTCCCACACTCTTTCGATTACTATAGTGTTACAAGTCTTGATATCAGTCAAATTTAGTCCTCCAACCTTCTTCTTTTTTAAAATTGTTTTGGCTATTCCAGCTTCATTGCATTTCTTTTTTTTTTTTTCTTCCTTTTCAGACAGAGTCTCACTCACTCACCCAGACTGGAGTGCAGTGGCGCTATGTCAACTCACTGCAACCTCTGCCTCCCAGGCTCAAGCGATTCTCCTGCCTCAGCCTTCTGAGTAGCTGGGATTACAGGCGCACGCCACTACATCCAGCTAATTTTTGTACTTTTAGTAGAGACAGGGTTTCACCATGTTGGCCAGGCTGGTCTCGAACTCCTGACCTCAAATGATCCACTCACCTGAGCCTCTCAAACTGCTGGGATTACAGGCATGAGCCACCACGCCCGGCCTCATTGCATTTCTATATAACTTTTAAGATTCATCTTTTCAATTTTAAAAACTGCTGGCATTTTGATTGGGTTTTTGTTGAATCTACAGATCAATTTGGGAAAAAAAATGACATCATAACAATATTGAGACTTTTTATCATATACAAGCTTTAACTCTCTAACAATTTAGGTCTTTTAAAATTTCTCCCAACAATATTGGGAGAAATATTGTATGGCTTCTGCACATTCTTCTCAGATGTATTCCTAAGTATTTTGTATTTTTGATACTATTGTAAGTGGCATTTTTGTTTCAGTTCCTGACTGTTCATTGCTGGTATATAGTAACACAATTGATTTTTATTTATGGATATTCCACCCCAGAACCTTGCCAGAGGACACTGGAATTAAGGCACATATACACCATGGAATACTATGCAGCCATAAAAAATGATGAGTTCATGTCCTTTGTAGGGACATGGATGAAACCGGAAAACATCATTCTCAGTAAACTGTCGCAAGGACAAAAAACCAAACACTGCATGTTCTCACTCATAGGTGGGAATTGAACAATGAGAACTCATGGACACAGGAAGTGGAACATCACACTCCGGGGACTGTTGTGGGGTGGGGGGAGGGGGGAGGGACAGCATTAGGAGATATACCTAATGCTAAATGACGAGTTAATGGGTGCAGCAAACCAACAAGGCACATAGATACATATGTAACAAACCTGCACATTGTGCACATGTACCCTAAAACCTAAAGTATAATAATAAAAAGAAAAAAAAGAATTAAGATAAACATTTTGATGCCTAAGGGGACGAAAGAAGTTGATCACAACTACCCATAGGAAAAGACACGCTATGGAAATACATTTGCTCAGGAGAGAAGAGAAATAGAGCTATATCCTCAGCATTTATATTTCTACGCCTTTGGCCTAGATAGTTTGAGCCTTTAAGCCCATCAGCCAAGTGATATGGGAAAAATTCAAATATGTAACATCAATGGTTTTTCCTAAAACAGTTTCTGAAATGTGAAACAGTATAATCACTTAACACACAAGAGAAACTCAGGAGCCTATTAACAGTAACACCTCACCTTTCTTTTGGTCTTGATTCTTTTAGGTTGGTTTCTTTTTTCCTTATCCAATTATGACCAGATTTCCTTAATAGGAATCTAGTCCTGACATTTCAGAGACATAAGCTGATGTATTTCTTCTATGTACATAGGCTGATGTATTTCTTCTACGTATCTACGTGTGTGTGTGTATATATACATATGTATACACATATATATACATATATACACATATACACGTACACATATATACACATATACACATACACATATATACATATACACGTATATATACACATATATACATATACACGTATATATACACATATATACATATATATGTATATACACATATATACATATATACGTATATATACACATATATACATATATATGTATATACACGTATATACATATATACGTATATATACACATATACACATATATACACGTATATATACACATATATACGTATATATACACATATACACACACATATATACACATATATATACATATATACACACATATACATACACATATATGCGTGTATATATATATACTTTTTTTTTTTTTTTTTACTCTGTCACCCAGGCTGGAGTGCGGTGATGTGATCTCGGCTCACTGCAACCCCCACCTCCTGGGTTCAAGCAATTCTCCTGCCACAGCTTCCCAAGTAGCTGGGATTACAGGTGTATGCCACTACGTCTGGCTAGTTTTTGTATTTTTAGCAGAGATGGGGTTTCACCATGTTGACTAGGTTGGTCTCGAACTCCTCTACTTGTATCTTTTAATTTTAGCTTTTTTTTTTTTTTTTTTTTTTTTTTTAGAGACAGGTTCTTCCTCTGCCAGCCAGGCTACAGTGTATAGTGGCACAATCATAGCCCACTGCAGCCTCAAACTCCTGGGCTCAATAGATTTTCTTGCCTCAGTCTCCAGAGTAACTGGGGTGACAGGTGCATGCCACCACATCCAGCTAATTTTTTAATTTTTTGTCACTATGTTGCTGAGTCTAGTTTCAAATTCCTGGTCTCAAGTGACCCTTCCACCATGGTCTTCCAAAGTGCTGGGATTCTATTCATATTGTGAGTGACTGGTCTTAGACTCCTGACTCTAAAATCTGCATATTAATGTATGCCTGTATAACTAAATCCGCTTCTGTTCTTATTGACCCTGCATCTGTAAATAAAATGCTGGCTCAACAATGCAGCATTTCTTGCTTGCTGCATTGATTCTCCACAATAGAAAACTCAGAGGTCACATGTTTCTCCATCCTTTAATTCACCAGAATTCTATCTGCTCAGGAGATAACAACAACAAAAAAGATACCATTGTTATAAACTCCAGAACACAAAACACTTCTCCATTCCACATAGAAAAAAATCAATGCATGTTCCTAATTTCCTAATTGAAAGGATTTTTGGTTAAACATGAGCTTTTACAGCTTCTTCCACAACTCCATATGACCATCACTGTCAGAACCATCATCTTTGAGTATGAATGACATGCTATATGAAGGGCAGAGAGAAATAGACACCAGGAGAAAAACATACAGAAATAACATCAAAGAGTGAAATCTGGTCAAAATTCCCCAACCCGCTTCTTGTCTCTCCAGGTTGTGTTACCGTCATTCAGGCCTTGGGCACTGCTTTATTCAGAGGCTCATGCACCTGTGACGCTCTAACACCTCTTACTCCTGCATGCTCTCTCTCTCTCTCTCTAAATAACCACATGTGGGCCTTACATTTCTTTCCTACAAAAAATCTTTAATGTTTTTACAATTATAATACATGTTGACAGTATAAAATTAGAAAACCCAATTAAGCCTAGATAAGCAAACTAAAATCATCATTAAACCTAGTACTCAGAGACTACCACTCCTAACATCTGGTACATATCCTCCCACACTTTTCTCCTCTGTTATAACATTTTCAACAAAAATAAAATTATAAAATCATCCACAATTGTTTTCTAAGTTCTAAATAAGTAAAATAGCAAGAATACATGTTGATTACTTTCTGGTGTGATCTTAGCAAAATAAGTAAAGCATTAAAGGTAACTGGACCTTAAACCAAAGCCATAAAATAATTATGATGTGAGACCTGAACTATCTCCAGCCAGCCCATGGTTTATTACCAAGATGAGCAGAATTAACTAGCAAATAAAGAAATCCCTTACTAACTAAAAATCAGAACACCATCCCTCAGCCACGTCATATGAGAGAGTCTAATCCACAGACAGAGCTTTAAGCAGACTATAAATATACGTGGTTGACACATTCGGGGTGACAGTGGAAAAGAGTTGAGGCTGAATTTTTCCTGGTGAGAAAAACAAAAACTTAAGTGCCAGAGGTCCAAAGAAAAAGGGCTGGGCATGGTGGCTCATGCCTGTAATCCAAGAACTTGGGAGGCCAAGGCGGGCGGATCGCTTGAGCCCAGTTGTTTGAGACCAGCCTGGACAACATGGCAAAACCCCATCTCTACATGATATACAGAAATTAGCCAGCTGTGGTGGCTCATGCTTGTAGTTCCAGCTACTCCTCAGGAGGCTGAGGTGGGAGAATCACCTGAGTCTTGCGGGGGGTCAAGGCCACAGTGAGCTGGGATCGCACCACTGCACTCTGGTCTGGGCAACAGAGCGAGACCCTGTCAAAAGGAGAGGAGAGGGGTTGCGGGGGGAAGGGGAGGGGAGAAGGGGAGGGGAGGGGTGGGGAAGGGAAGGGAAGGGAGGCAGAGAGAGAGATGTACGTGAAGCAAAGATGCAACACATCACTGGCCATTTTTATGTGCATCCGTGTGTCTCACTGGACTGGGAGCTCTCAGCAGGTATCTTACTCCTCTCTTTTATCCCCAGTGCCTGGTACTTAGTACGGATTTGCTCATTAGGGGCTATCCCAGAAGCAGTTGAGCTGAAATTGGACAGGCAGGAACAAGTCTGCATTATGCATGTTACAAAAAAGATGAAAATGATCTTCTCTAGTTATAACCGTCCCACTGTGATTTAGGCAAAAGCCATCCTGGATATGTCACGGGTAAATGTTTGTAAATAAGCAGGATATACTTGGGAGGCTGAGGTGAGAGGATCCTTTAAGCCCAGGGTTCCAGCCCTGGGCAACATAGTGAGACCGTGTCTCAAAAAAAAAAAAAAGCTGGATAATTTTAGGGCTATAAGCATCCTTAATCCAATTTCTTAACATAGACACATAATATTGATTTTCAAACTCCCAGCTGAATATTTTTCCCCTCAAACATACTGTTTCCAAGGTTAATGTGTGTTATGAAAGATAAAAATGTATGGGAGATAATTATATGAGAGACCTGATGTGGTAGATTAATTGCAAAATGGCCCTCAATTCTCTGCTCCTCTTTGTATCCATTCCCTCTGATATCTGACGTTGCAACTTCTCCCATCAAGAGGTAGGGTCAATTTCCCCATCCCTTGAACCTGGATTGGCTTTGTGACTTGCTTTGAAAACAGGATACAGGGGAAGTTAAAGTGTGCCAGTTCTGAGACTAGGTCTCCAAAGGTCTTGTGAGCTTCTCCTCTCTCAGAACTCTGCCTACCACCAAGCTGGCCAGCTGGATGATGAGACACATGTGGTTGTGTGGCTTGGCTACTTCATCACTCCAGCTGACAGTCAGCCAACCACCAGACATGAGTGAGGACACCCTCAACCAGCCGGCTCTGAGCCACTCTGTCATGTTAGCACAGATGCATGGCATTTCAGCAAAGAATTAGGGAAATGCAAATTAAAGCCATAGAGAGGTATCAATACGCACCTATCAGAGTGGCTAAAATAAAAAATGACAACACCAAATGTTGGTCAGGATGCAGAGAAACAAAGCCATTTTACACTACAAGTGAGAATGTAAAATGGTACGACAACTGTGGAAAGCATTTTAAAAGTTTCTTATAACACTAAACACGCAGTTACCTACTAGTACACTCTTGGTCATTTATCCCAAAAATGTATGACTTTTTTTTCATCTAGCCAAATAAAAACCTATGTTCAAACAAAAACCTATACAGGAATGTCCATCACAACTTTATTCACAGTAGTCAAAAACTGGAAACAACACAGAAGTCTCTCAACAGATTGGCCGGGTGCGGTGGGTCATGCCTGTAATCCCAGCACTTTGGGCGACCAAGGCAGGCAGATCACTTGAGGTCAGGAGTTCGAGACCAGCCTGGCCAACATGGTTGAAACCCCATCTCTACTAAAAATACAAAAATTAGCCAGGTGTGGTGGTGCGTGCCTGTAATCCCAGCTACTCAAGAGGCTGAGGCAGAAGAATTGCTTGAAGCTAGGAGGCAGAGATTGCAGTGAGCCAAGATCACACCACTGCACTCCAGCCTGGGTGACAGAGTGAGACTCTATCTCAAAAAAAACAAAACAAAACAAAAACAGATAAATGTTTAAAAACCTGGATTACTCCTCAGCAATAAAATGGAACAAATTATTAATACACACGATAACTTAGATAAATCTCCAGGTAGTTATTACACTGAGTGGAAAAAAAAAGACAACCTCGAAAGGCTGAACACTGTGTTTATATAACATTCTTGACATGACAAAATTATAGAAATGGTGAACAGATCTGTTGCCAGTTCACAGACAGAGGAGGGACAAGAAGAGAGGGAGGTGGATGTGCATAGAAGGGCAGCATGGGGATCCTTTTGGGATGGAAATGTCTTGTATCTATGTCAGTATTCTGACTGTGATATTGCACTACAGTTTTGTAAGATATGACTATTTGGAGAAATTAAGTACAAGGAATCTCTCTGCATTATTTCTTATAGCTGTGTAGGAATCTATATCTCAAAATAAGTTTAATTTAAACTAATTACCTGAATGGCTTTGGAGAGGTTACTAATACTCTCTAAGCCCTGGTTTCCTTATCTGTAAAATGGGAGAAAATAGGACTTAATAAGGCTTAAATTAGACGGTTAAATGATGTTTATAGTATTCTTAGTGCATGATTAGTATTCAATAAATGTTACTGTTGATAATATTTGTAGTAATAGTAGCAATAGTCAATAAACATAGTCATAAATTCAAAATTTTATTTGTTAAAGTTCTACCAGATTTGGCAGGGGTGGCAGCAAGGCAGACAGCAGTCTGAGCAAAGAAAAGGATGCTCTGTTTTCTCAAGGTCTAGAAAACCGAGAAAAACAGCTCTACCTTACAAACAGCTAGAGAATGAAACAGTTAAGTAAGTGAAAACCTGGCCACTGAAACTGATAAGTTTCTTTCTTTCTTTCTTTTTTTTTTTTTTTTTTTTTTTTGAGACTGAGTCTCTCTGTGTCACCCAGGCTAGAGTGCAGTGGTGCCATCTCGGCTCACTGCAACCTCTGCCTCCTGGGTTCAAGCTGTTCTCCTGCCTGAGCCTCCCAAATAGCTGGGATTACAGGCACCTGCCACCACGCCCAGCTAATTTTTTGTATTTTCAATAGAGACACGGTTTCACTGTGTTGGCCATGCTGATCTCAAACTCCTGACCTCAAGTGATCCACCTGCCTCAGCCTCCCAAAGTTCTGGGATTACAGACGTGAGCCACTGCTCCCAGCTGCTTGAACTAATCAGTTTCTATAAAGCTATATAAGTAAACACATATCCAAAGAGTCATAGAACCTTGGAGTTAAATTAGAACTTAACCTCACTGAACTTTTCAACCCCTCATGCTATACTGAAACAGTCTCTACAATATCTGATAAAGTTGTTTTCTTAACTTCTAGTGATGAAGCCACTATCTTGCAGAGTAAAATATAATTGTTTAACTCTAAATCAGAGGATGACACTCTAAACTGCACATCAGAATCATTTGATAAACATTTTAAAAATAAGAGTTAAATGATTTTCAAAGGTATAACTTTTTTTCATCACCTTGGAAGATGTCTCTTCAGTGTGTAGATATAGGCAACACTTAAAGATACTGTATTTAATTCTTGGATGATGTCTTAATCCAGCCAGACTACAGCATAATTAAGCTGCACCATATTAGGGCATACCCACCCACCCATCTATTCATTGAACAAATAATTACCGAGCATCTTCTATGTGTTAAGACACCATGTTAGATGCTGGAGCTACAACTGGAAGCAAGAGTGGCATAGTCTCTGCCTCCATAAAATGTCTATCAAGAGAGGAAAATAACTGCTTAATTATCACAAAATTATACACAATGGTGGAGATTAAAGAGGGGCTTTGGGAATACCTCACAGGATGCAGAAGCATCTACTTGTCTGAAAGGTTATCAACAGTAAGATTCTCTTACCTATAGGAATACACTGAGAAAATACAGATCAACTCTTTTTTCATTAGATAATGAAAAGAAACTCCTCATTTGTCTGCCATCATGAAAGAATATCCTGGTCTAAGTGCACTTTGTAAAAGGCTAGAATGTATCACCTTGTACTAAAGGTTTATTTAACATTTCTGAAACCAAGTCCTTCTAAAATGCAACATTAGGCACTGCCCTGAATCACTAAAATAGACAAATGATCGTAATTTACACTATTTTCAGTGACTCCTGGTAATCCTCATGAATGTTAGTACTGTGTATTTACACCAGGAAGACACGGAACTCTCTGAGGGTTGTAGAGGAACAGAACTCTTGCTGCATGCTGTCCCCTGCCATCTGTCTGTGCCCTCCCCCAAATGCCTGGAACCCAAGGTGTGCATGTTTGCTCCCACACTAAACATCCCTGGATCAGTGATGCATTCTGTTTTCTTTAGGGCCCATTGACTCCACTAGCACTTGTCCACACTGCCCGCCTCTGCCATCATTCCTCCCTTCTATCCTACTCTCTTCAGCTAAATTGTTCTTCTCCTTGCATTTTATAAGCTGGAACATAAATAAAAATTTCCAAGGGAATCCAAACAACTGTCATCATATATAAAGTAAAAATACTCTTTGCCCAAAACAAAGTTCACATGCACAGAATTTGTGGAAAATATTTTCAGTGGGACAAGAGGCACTGCACTTTCCTGACTTTACTTCCAGGATCACAAATATTCCAAAAGCATTAAAGTGAAAAAAAAAAACCACAAAAAAACAAGCAAACAAGCAAGCAGATACCACCTGCCTGGCAGTGAGCATTATGTCAATTATGATTATGATTATACAGAATTTTCCCTAGAAGAAGCTCAAACATTTGTACTATTATCTCCCTTGTTTTCTCCAAATTCCTGGGATATGAAAAAGGCAAGTACAATTATCATTATTTTGAGAGGGAAGTTGAGACCACCAAGATTCTAAGTGAGCTGCCCAAAGTCACAGAAAGACGCCCGAGAGTCTTCCTGCCTTCCTGTCCTCATTCTCATTCCAGGAAACAATGCTCCCAGAGCAGAGATGCCCACAAGATACCTAACTGTCCCCTCAGGTATAGAAAAATTAGGCAAGAGAATGCAAATTCCTCAGCACTAAAACCAGTGAAAATTTTTAATAGACATTTTCAATCTGTAGGAAACCCCCTTTATTTCATACAAAAACCCATGGAACTACCTCAGACAATAAAGAAAATACCCTCATGTTTCTAAATCGCCACACAGACTCATCACCTTTCCAAACACCTTGAAATTACTTCAGATAAATGCAGTAACTCTCAGAGCACTTTTTATAGAGAGAAAAAACACACTGTTCTGTGAGAGTATAAAAAACTACCTACACACTTCCACAGAAATGACTCTGCATTAGCATGTTACAAATATCAACTCCCTGCCCACTATCTCTGGATGTCTGCTCACTTTTCAGCATGAGACTAGATTGTTTTCAGAAGAATTTCATTCTGTTGGGAGGGGCCTTTCCTTGCTCTTCAACTTGAGGGACTGTAGGTCCTCTTTCTTCGCCTCTGCATCTGCTGAATTTACTCAGGATTCTTGGAATATAGCATTTTAAAGTGCTCACCATGTTCTTGCTGCTTTAAGCCAAATCTGTGTCTCCTTCCAGCTCCAATTAGTAAAATATTACAAACCTTTACAGGAAAGGAATTGGAAACATCATTCCAAGTAGTCAGCAGTAGAACAGGAAGAGAAAGAGCAACAAAAAACAATAAAATAAAAGTGTCTCTCTGCTCTTCTCTAGGGTCATGCTGCCTCTTCCTACAAATATAATTAATGCATATTCTCCTTGTCTGCTTTTTCTAAACCATATGTCCTATAAAACTGGACTAACTGGTACAAGGAAAAGGGTGATGTTTATTGTGCATGGGTGTATCTGAGATGGATAGGGCTGCTGAGATATGTCTTGAGGGATAGCTCAGTGTTGGCAAAAGTCTGAAGAATTCATCTGGCAACATCTCGATTAAGTGGGAAACTCATAAATTAAAGCAGCTCAGGGGCAATTTAAACTTCATTACCCAGGTCAGTCTGGAGCTCTAGGACGAATGTAAACTACAGATGTAGCCACTTCCATTTCCTCTAAGCAAACGTCTCCCTCCAGTTTTCCCATTGCTCCCTGTGCTGTCAACAGCCTACTGTTGAGAAGAGGGAAAGGTGTGCAGGTTGGGAGCTATTATTCGTTCCACAGGACAGCCATGTCTCAGTTTTCTCAGATAATTAGGGATAGGTAAATTAAGCTTCACAATCAGATTTGAGTTTCTTACCAATTTTCTCACATATATAGTTAACTATGAGATAAAATTTGAATTTAACTCCCTATGATTGTCTCTCTATGTCTTTTAAGTGGTAGTACTAGTAAGCATTGCAATAATCAAAACACAATATAGAAAGAAATGGAGAGGTACAACCTAAGTCTCTAGCCTCCAGTAAATGTAAGCCAGTGGCATCCATTTTCACCAGATGAAAGTTAATAATCTGGGACAAGCACTCACTCGGAATCCCAGAGTACTCAAAATGCACTCGTGGTAGCCAACTGTGGGAATTAGGCAAGATATTTACTTCTTACTATTGACAATGCAAAACAATGCTTAGTCTACCTAAAGTCAGAATACACTTTTTAAAAAGAAAGTGTCACATATGAAGCCTCTGAAGCATTACAAGAAATACTTACGGGAAATTTCTATATTTGTTAATGTAATTAAAAAGGTGTCTAAGTGATTCAATCCGTTCTCCATTAGCCCTACTAATGGGAGTTAATCAATACAATGGATAGCTGAAAAAGGCAAACTATGTAGTTTAAATATGGCTAATAAATTTACTCTCTTTATTAATGGTATAAGATGCATTGAATCTTCTTCATATTTAACTGAATTCATCATTTTTGGAGAAGTTGAAAATCTTAGAAAATAATTTCATTCAACCTTCTTACTTTTCATCCAAGGGAAGTTAGGCTTAAAATGTTTCAGGCAATAACAGTTTGCTAAGTGGAAGAGTTAGGCTTTGTCTTTGTCTGGGCTGCAATAACAGGATATCATAGATTAGGTGGCTTATAAACAATAGAAATCTATTTCTCACAGTTCTGGAGGCTGGGAAGCCCAAGATCAAGGTGCCAGCAGATCTGGTGTCTGGTGAGGGCCCACACCCTGGCTCATAGATAGCTGTGTTCGTACTGCATTTTCAGAGTGTAAACGGGGCAAGGGAGTGCCCCTGGCTCCTTTACAAGGCACTAAGCCTATTCATGAGACCCCTGCCTTCATGATCTAATCACCTGTGGATTAGGATTTAAACACATAAATTTATGGAGGACACAAACATTCAGTCTACAACAGGTCTTAATCTAAACATCCAAAATGACGTCATGAAGTGGAGCTATGAGGACTCTATTCAAAACAAGTCTGAAAATCAACTAGTTGCTTCAGTGTCTTCCCACTCCAACCCCAACCTTAGTTCGACCCTCAAGCCTCATTCACTTCCCAAAATACCAGAAACGAATACCTCTGAGAACTTCCTAGGTACAATGTCAGATTGATTTAATACTCCAACTTGAATAGAACTTCATGTCCTATTATCTTTCCCTAGCAGTTGACTGACATCTTCCCTGAGAAAGTAAGCAATTAGCAATTTTGAGCTAAAGAAAACATTGCTGAAAATGTTGCTAGCCTAGAATAAGCAAAAAAATTTTAGATCAATAATGCGTGTGGAACAACATAAAATGTGAACACTATCTAGAAAAAGAGTTACATGTATTATCACAGATATATAAGATTCATAGAGAATTTGTATCCTAGATCCATGAGAATGTATCTGATTCCTGAAGAATCCCAAAGGAGATTCCACAGCTTTTCACAACATTCCGAGGTAGCACAGTTTAATGTTTACCTCTCTTACCACCGACATAAAACACCTATTTAAAACCTGCCTACTGCAGCTTAATAGGCATCATGTTTATTCTAATTTTGCCAAAACTAAGTCAGTAAAGATTTAAACAGGGGATACAGTGCCTCAAGTGTCACCCAGTATAGCTGAGTGACACTTCAGAGGCAAAGTCTACTTTGTCTTAATTGCAGTCACAACCCTGAAACAGCTACAAAAACATATTCTAACAAAAAATTAAAATGATTGGAGAGTTAGATAAATCCTTAAGATGTTTGTGAAAGAAAACTCTGCTTGAACAGAGGGCCTTATATTCCACAATGAAACATCCTCACAAAGGCAGCTAAGAAATGAGCCCACTTGTAACAGCACAACCAGGAGCCAGGATAATTACGATGGAAACACTGTATTTCAAATCATGAAAAGACTTACACTTGATCTTCTTGTTAGCAGGGGCTGTGCAGACAGCAACATTTACTGTGAAATGTAAGGGCAGATAACAGCTGATTTGAAAGGGGATTGTGTAAATCTAGTTAAAGAGCAACTTTAGAAGATTATTTTCAATTACTAAGATAACATCATGGCTCTCAGAAAAAAAATGGAAAGGTTTGTTCTTTACACCACATACAGTGTACAAAATCTAACAAAAACGCCTGCTTTCAAGCAATAATATCAGCTAACAGCTAGTATGCCTTACCTTCACTTTATCCTCCTTCTTTAAGTTGTTTTCAATTATTTCTAAAATTTCCTCATGTCTGTGAACAAAAAAGTTACTTTTCAATCGGAAGAAACAGCTTAAAAAACACCATCTCCTTCAAAATAATTACTAAACCTTTTATATTTGCAAGTGCCAAATATAAATAATCTGTGAGCCCTCTAAACTAGGGCTAAGGTCATGAGGTAAGAGCGTTTGCAACTTGGGGTTGATTAAAATGGCATTTGCTTCACTGGCAGAACACTTAAATGAGAATATCTGGGCCTTAGCCCCCACTCACGTCACCTTAAGTGATCCATAGGAACACGCACCAATTTGTACATGGACTAAATGCAAGCTACACCTCTAGCTTAAATGGATAACCTTGTCAAATGAAACTCCTAGTTGTCATATTCTTCAACATGGCATGTATAGAGGGTGCTAATGATGTATTTAGGGGGAAAAAAACTAAATAACAAAGAACCTAGTCTAAAGGAAAAACATCAAACTGGGAAGCAGAAAACCCTGTACCTTCCCAACTCTGTCATTTACAACCAATGTGACCTTTCCAAGCCTCATCTTCCTGTACTCTCCACATGTTCTCAACATCCCACCCATTTAATACTATGCTCCCTGGACATACTGTGTTCTTCTGTGTCTCTGTGTCTCTGCTTTGAATGACCTTCTCCACCTGGACAGCCCCTTGGAGGCTAGCTTAATTCCCTTGTCTATGAACGGCACCCCAACTCCCTTGTCAGAATTAATCTGACACCCTACTGTGCACCCCTCTAATGCTTGGTAATTATTTGCTTCCTAATGCTGATCACACACTGTTAGTTATCTATAGCTATCCATTCCTCGAGTAGCTTAAGTGCTCCTCCAGGGCAGGGACATGTCATCTTTGTATATTCAGAGCTGTAGTAACATTAGGAAGCACTCAGTAAACACTTATGAAATAAACAATGAATCAGTGAAGGAATGAATGACAAATTGACTTCACCAACTTCCAATTTCATCACCTTTATAACTCGGAAAATAATCATTACCCAGTTCGTTCAGAAATCATAGTGATCAAAAGATACAATGATGCTTTTCACATCGTTAGGTAATGATTATAATAAAGATAGTAATGTTAAAAAGTCATAACATACAAATAGAGTATGATGTCTTCACATACAGTCTGCCTATACTCAATTTCAATATCTTTCTTCTCATAAAAAGAAATTTAAATTTTAGCAAAAGGGGAGATTTCATTGTCCAAAAAGTGTTCTTACGACACTAAAACTAAACCTCTAAAAGACAAAAGAATCATTAGCCATTTTATATGTGTTTCTCCTTCCATTGATTAGCTGCATTTTTCTACTTGGACATGTGGCTAGATACCGATTCTACTTTGTGATATGCACTGGACACTGCATACTCCACTCCCATGTTGCCACCTCAAAACATTCTAAAAGCAAAATTGCATTTCTCTGGAAAAACAGGTCCCTGATGCACTAAAGGACTGAGGCAACCCTTTGAAGAAAAAAAAAGGTAACTGAGGGATCCTGAAGGTGCACAGGAGCAGTGATAATGATCTCATATTTCAACTGTAGGTAACTGCGGACTGTATGTTAAACATTTTCCTCCACAGATCTACGTTCTTCCTAACCAAAACACTTTCTTGTCACAGAGAGAAAGAATCATCTTATTTGATTAAGCCTACTGCTCTAACAATAAATCCTAACACAGTTCATTCACTCGAGGAAGCATAGTATCCTAGCCATGCACTCAAGCCAAAGCACCACAATCGTCCCAGCCCCCGGGACAATGGGGTAGTGCACTGCTGTAGCTCAACCGTAGAAAGGTAAACTTTGGAGCACTGAAGTCTAAAAACACATACAGGGAACGGTTATGAGCTTGGATTTCATGATTATTTTAAGGTGACAAATAATTAAAATTATATTCAAGTCCCAATGTTCCCACTGCTCAGAAGAGTAAAACAGACTTCATTTCTAAATTTGTAGACACAGACAAGGTCAAGCTACGGACAGTCAAAAACCATCCAAAAAAATTAAACTAATTTCATCATGAACAGAAGAATGGGAATTGAAAATTCTCACTAAAAGGATGAAAAGGATATCCCAGCTGCAAGTTATCATAAGCTAGTTGGCCCATCATCTGCCCGGCTGCAGCTGCATCCAACTCTCAGCTCACCCAAAGAGATTCACGCTCTCATGGTGCCAAAATGAATGTCTCTCTTAAAAAAAAAATTGCCCAATTGAAAATAACTCTCTAATCTGCATCGTTTCAATAGAAGTGAAGTGCACTTCACCAACACAGAGCACAGGCATCTCGAATTAGCAGAGAACTATTTTTAACACATGAAGGATAAGATATGAAATTAGTTTCACGGGGAATGAGAACCTTGGAGATTATTTACTTTGCCTTAATTACTCTGACTCACCATTAATTTAGCTTTCCTAGGGCACTAAATATTTCACGCTAAGATTTCCAGTCTAAAGAGACAGGAGCAAAAATTTGGAGCATTGGAAGTTTGCAGTGGCATCTTCAACACTGAAACACAGATGTCCCCATTGGGCACTGAAGGCCATTCAAGTATGCACTGCTCAATGACATTTTTAGTTACTGTTTCTGTGTTGTTTTTAATCTTGGGATCAGAACTTGTGCCCTGAAGTATGCAGGGAGCCAAACTTTATGCAGCTTCTGTTTTACTCCTCAGCCAACAATATCACCAGTGTTCACAGCTACTCCCAGCAACTGCCAAATAGGGCAGGCAGCAATTGCCTCACGCCAAGGAGGGAAAAGTTTAGACTGTGCTTTAAAAGAAAGTTTCTAACAATCAGTGCAATTGGGCAATGAAGTCAATTCCCAATAAAGGTGACTAAGGAGACAGTACAGCAGATATTCTGTAATGGGTTCTTTAGAGCGTCAGTGGGAAATAATGCACTCAGCTCCCACCAAAGCACTTACGGTGAGCAGGGTCTGTCATACACAGCTGGGCACTTGCCAAAGCCCTCTACTCTCCCCCATGGCTCTTAATCAGTTGTCCACTGGCAGACACCACAAACATGGGCAGTGCATAGCAGCCGGCAGGAGCCTGAGGAGAGCAATACACTGGATGCCAGATGCAATACCAGACTCACTAGGACCACTCAATCTGTCAGTGCCCTCCAGCTCCACCTGGCACTCAGCAATTAGAGATGAGGAGAAGGGAGAGAGACTAACAGAGTCGAGTTGGGGGGGCTTTAGTGGCTGCCCACAAAGAACTGTTCCATATTCTAAATGTCAAATGAACTGGTTCTGTATTACATAACTCCATTCCAGTGAGCTTAAGCCATATTTCTCTCCACTAAGTACTCTACAACCTAACATTTTCCTTCTTATATACATATATTTTCACTCTGATAAAGTTGTGCTTTCATTTATGTTGTGCTTTTCTTCCTTTTTGATTACTGTTTAATTGTTCTATATCCTTCTAGCATTCTGAACCCAAATAAACATAGCAGACAAGTTCAGACATCTCCAAATCTCCACCAATCAAATTTTCTGTAATGAACATATGCTTCCCTAATAAACATTTCTAGGCTGAGCGTGTTGGCTCATGTCTATAATCCCAGCATGCTGAGAGGCTGAGTCAGGAGGATCACTCGAGGCCAGGAGTTTAAGACCAGCCTGGGCAACATAGTGAGATCGTCTCTGCAAAAAAAAAAAAAAATTTAAAAACTACCCAGGCATGGTGGCACATGCCTTGCAGTCTTAGCTACTTGGGTAGCTGAGATGGAGATCACTTGAGCCCAGGAGTTCGAGGTTACAGTGAGCTATGATTGTGCCACTGCACTCCAGACTGGGCAACAAAGCAAGATACTGTCTCTTAAAATATAAATATTTAATTTGACAATAATAAGTACTAACATTTCTTTAGCATATTTATAGCTTTAAAACATACATACACCATATTACTTTATCTCATCTATTTTTACCACTTGGCCTCTTTCCACGTTTCTCATGTTCATGAATACTCCCAACTAGCAGTCATTTTTCACAAGTAAGCCTGTTCACTTCGTCACAGTCAATCCAATTTCCTTGTTGTCTGCCTAGGTCACAAACCTTACTTGGGCCATTTACACTTTCAGTCACTTATCATTTACAATTATTAGGTGAATCTCTCCAATGCCATATCTCAATTTCAATACTTAACACTGTATTGCTTATTTTCTAGTATCAGTGAAAATAAAATAAACAAATTGCTATTAGTTAATTTCTTTTTGGGGAGACAAGAAGCAACATGGTGAACAATGTGGTGAAGGAAGGTGTTCAGAACTCTTGCTTCTTCTATTTACCAGCTATCACAGTGGGCAAGTTACTTAATCTATGTTTTGGCTTCCTCTTATTGTCATTAAAAAGGTTGCCATGAGGATTGAATAGGATGACATATGCAACTGTGCCTGAAAATACTCAAAAGACATTACCCATAACACTGAATCTTCTGCTAGGTTTCTAAATGCCCTTCTCCTTCACATTAATAAAGGCTACTATAGCAAATAGCACCCCTCTGCCACTGGGTCCCTGCAAGTGTGCCACCCTAATGAGCTTCCCCATTCACTTCCTCAAAAGGATGATCAAGGCACACTAAGTGTTGCCACCCCAGAAATCACTGATTTCTAAGTTAATTTTTTTTTTTACTAAACTCAACTGCAAGAATTTCAGAAAAACTACAGTAGAGAGCAGAGAGTAAGTGCATAGATAGATGGCCATTAGCTCCAAGCACTTTCAATTACGCTTCACTGGTCTTTACATCCTATATTGGAATGGGGAAGTAGATAGTAACAGACTGACTGCAGAGCAAGCATGTGTTGACAGCAAGATACAGGTTGCCACTCAGGGGCTCCCAAATAGTCTATCTCTAGGCCATCACGCACCAAGCACTAGGCTTACTTACGGCTAGTAGAACACATTCCTCTCCATCACTTTCTCTTTGCCTTCCTCGTGAAACACTTAAAAACCACAGGAGCTTTGATTAACCTCAAATGATGTCACTTCCAATTTGTCATGCTCAGAGAAATTTTGACACCTGAAATTCTGCTTTAATTCTGAAGCCTCCACTTAAAGGTTCAGAGACTAAAAAAAAAAGCTCACAACGGGCAGCTGAGGGATACCAACGCCTAAGTGGCAATAGTGTAGTTTCGTGGCTTAGATAGCTTATGTAAAATGCAAAAGGGGCATATCTTTTGATCCATCAATTTCTCTAATAAGAATTTACCCAAATGACATAATTGCCCAAGTGTAAAATGGTATACATACAAGTATGCTTAGAGCAGCAATGAATTTTAGAATGAAAAATTGGAAACAAATGTCTATCAGTAAATCTAAAGTAAACTCTAACAAACACCATTAGCTGCCTAGTCAGCGAGGCATTTCCGCTTCTTCTCTAACAAAACTCTTAGTTTCCAATTCATGAAGTTTGGATGAAGTTAGCATACACTTCTACCCAGATCTGAGACAATGAGAAAATGGCATTCCCCCGGTCACATGACCTACAATTATGTGTAAGTAGAAGGAATAAAAGAAGAGAAGCTCTTTTTCTCTGGAAAGTTAATGTGCTCCTAGAGATGCAGAAATTTTGCTACCATTAGGAGCATGAAAAAGAGTAAGAAATAGACAATTATAAAGAAAGAAATCCTATATCCTGATTAAATCATGCCTGAATCTCCTATCCACTGGATTTTTCGGTATGTTCTATTTATGCTAGTTTGCCCTGGGAAATGTATTACAATGAAAGGCATCCAATAAAAGTATTCGAGTCATTAAAAAATTTATTTATTGACATGGAGGCCCATTACATGTTATGAAAAAATGGATTATATAATAGTACATACAACAAAAGTCTCATTTATTTACTTTACATATAGTATACGTACGTGTACACACACACGCACACACACACGCACACACACACACACAGACTCAAGAGATATGCCTGGATATGTCAACAATGGTTATCTCTAGTAGGAATTCTGAGTAATTTTACTTGCTTTTTGTATTCTTCTACAGTGTTTACCCGGGTGCAACAACATGCATTTTTGTGGGAGAAAAATAAGCTTCTAAAAACTGGCTATTTACTGATTCTGTCTGTCTCTAGTGTGAAATAAATGGATGGCTTTGCTTCATATCCCTCTCCAAACTTAAGTGTTCCAGGAGAAAAAAAAAAAAATCAAGAAAACTAGCCAGGCACTCAAATTATTATTTCATTATAAAATTCCATGATGAAGCAATGAAAACCCTTTTAGATCTGAATTTATACATGCTGAAAAAGAAACACAGCCAGCGGTACCTAAGTGTCTTTCTAGAAGAGTGGAAATAACATTAATCAAAATGAAACATCCTACAGAAGCTAAACACTTCTTATCCCAAAAAGGGAGAATCCAAGGCGGGAGAGCAGAGGCGTAGGCAGAGCAATGACACAGCTGCCTCCAGAAAGAGCAAGAACCTTTGAGGCCACGTAAAAGCTGCAAAGGGGTTCTGAGCACTATCATATTAGACAGATGGTACCTCCCTGACTGTCGCTAGGTATCTACACCTTTTATTTGTGTGGGATAAACCCCCGAGGACCTAACCCACCCCTCAGTAAAGGAGCCTTATTCTAGTCACTCCAGGCTCTCCAAAGGTAATAATTTCAAGGAAATTACAAGACTAGATGTTCTCTGTGACCTCTTTCAGTTCTATAATTATAACTTAATTAAGTACATTACATACATTTTGTAAAGAGAGATTCTTTGAAAGACTTTTGAAAAACATGGGTTACAGACATCTGAGTGCTGCAGATTCAGGCTGGAAGTGACAGGTCTAAGAGGTAATGCTGGGTTTAGAAATATCTACCAAAGGCAAACAGAAGTCAAAGATAAAAATCTCTATTTGTTTACTGGTGATTTTTTACCAGAGTTTGTAGAATCTTCCCAAAAAGGTTTCAAAAATTGTGGCTTCTAAAATCAGATGACATCTCTTTTTTTCTTTGAGACAGAGTCTCGCTCTGTCGCCCAGGCTGGAGTGCAGTGGCGCCATCTTGGCTTACTGCAAGCTCCGCCTTCCGGGTTCACGCCATTCTCCTGCCTCAGCCTCCCGAATAGCTGGAAATACAGGCGCCTGCCACCATGCCCAGCTAATTTTTTTTTTTTTTTTTTGTATTTTTAGTAGAGATGGGGTTTCACTGTGTTAACCAGGATGGTCTCGATCTCCTGACCTCATGATCTGCCCACCTTGGCCTCCTAAAACTAAAAGGAATCTTATAGATATAAAGTAACTGCAAAGATAGTAGGATAATTTCCATCAGTTCCAAAGTTAATTTCTAGCAGTTATTTGTTGCTTTTACAATAAATTACTACACTACTTACGTTGTATTTCATGATACTGGCATTATTCACAGTCAGACGCTATTTTGTTCTGAGAAAGTCACGGTACTCAAAGAAAATAATGTAAAATAAACACCAAGTATCAAATTGTCTATACTACATGTTGGCTTTGGGATCAAGTTAAAGATGGATCCCCAAAAAGCATTCCTCCCACTCAAAATTACAAGCATGCACTAGGTTATCCATTTGTCTATTCTGTGTCTGATTCTAATTCCCTCCCACCGAGATGGACTGTTGGCAGCCTTCAATCCTACAGGGCATAAAAATGGGAAAGAAGATCCCAGCACTTTGGGAGGCCGAGGCAGGTGGATCACCTGAGGTAAGGAGTTTGAGACCAGCCTGGCCAACATGGTGAAACCCCGTCTCTACTAAAATACAAAGAATTAGCTTGGCATGGTGGTGCACGCCTGTAATCCCAGCTACTCAGGAGGCTGAGGCAGGAGAATCACATGAACCTGGAACGTGGAGGTTGCAGTGAGCTGAGACTGTGCCACTGCACTCCAGCCTGGGCGACAGAGCAAGACCCTGTCTAAAAAAAAGAAAAAAAAAAAAAGAGAAGGAAAGAAGACAATACCGAGTGGTTCTCAAACTTCAGTTCCAACAAGAATCCTTTATGGACTATCTTCAGCATTCTGCATCAGTAGCTTGAGATGGGCTGCTAGCTGTAATTTTAAAAACAACCTAGATAGATCTGAATAGTGCACCAATTGCCCTTTGGGAAACAATGATGTAGATCATTACAAGGGGATTTTGTCACTTATAGATAATCCAACCTGATTCTATAACTCTATCCTGGATCATTCTATTCTTCTCTACGTTTACGGTTACTATTCTTGTCCCTTGTCCAGGAACCCACCACCATCTATTCCTGCACTTGAAAATAATTTCCAAATTAGTTCTCTTGTTTCCAGTCTTGCCCTTTCCAATCTCTCCTCCAGAAACTTGCCAGAAGGGTTTTATGTATTACAAATCAGACCACATCACTTCCCTTAAAACCCTTCAATGACTGCTTAAGGAGTATAGGATTTCCTTTTGGTGGCTGCACAATATTGTGAATATACTAAATGCCACTGAATTGTTCACTTTAAAATGGTTCATTTTGTGTCATGTGAATTTCACCTCATTTTTTTTAAATGGCAGACAAAAGCAAAAGCAAAAACACTTCAGTGGCTCTCCATTGCACATAGGAGAAAATCCAAAGTCCCCAGCATGGTTTACTAGGTCTGGCATAATTGGGTCCTAACCTCCACCTCAGCAGCCTTGTTCCCACCACTGTTCACCCTTTCTCTCTATACTCTCCAGCCACACTGGCCTCCTTCTGGTTTCTAAAAGCCAAGCTTTCACACATCTAGACTTCATACTTGGGACTCTCACCTGGATAAACCCAACCACCCTTCAGGTATGAATTTATAAATTACTCTTCCATATAAGCCTCCTCTGACCACTTCACCCTCATTATGCCCTTTCAGAGAAACCCAGTTTTTTCAAAGTACTTATCATAAGATCCAATTACATAATTACTGTTCTGTTTATCTGTTTGATGTATTTTCCAGTAAACTGTAGACTCCCAAGACAGGAACGCTGCTGATTTTGTTCACCACTATGTTCCCAGCATCTCATGTGAACTTGGCACAACAAATACCTATTCATTAGGCACGCACAATGAATATCTAGCATGCTTTTCTCCAAAAACATTAAATCTCTACAAAATGATTAAAGGCTTATAATCGCAATATCATATGAAAATTAAAATGTTAGTTATTCTAAAATCATAATAACTAGATGAGGAAACTCAGAAACTTCTTAGAATCAACTCAATATAGAGTACATCCACCAAGCACAGAAAACAGCTTCTCTAACTTCTACAGCACCTGCTTTGTGATGCTTGATAGAATCAAGTCTCTAATGCCCAAGAAAATTCCACTTAAAAACTCTCTCTCCATGCCACAGCACATTACTAAGTAATAAGGAAAGAAACATAGTGTACATCTCTGCAGAAAGATACAATTGAAATGGATAAAAGACTAGAATTCAGAAGGATGTCAGGAGAAACTGTTAGCTACTTTCACTAGGCATGACTTTCTTGAAAAAGGGTTAATGAGTACTACCAGAAAATAAGGGCCCTGGACTTAGTCGGTTCTGAGAGATAAAAGAAAAAGGAAAATGGAGGAGAAACTCACATAAAGGCAGGCATAATTGGTGTTTTGTTACTAAACAAACTGCTCTTCAGTGATTATAGGTGTGCACGTGATTTTTTCCAATCTTGCACTTGTATTAACTAGAACCCTAATTTGTCCATGAGGCTGAAGTGTGTCTTAATTACTTGCCTTCAAAGCTTATGCCCATTTAAAATAAGCTTATTTCTTTTCCGTTGTCAGTTCACTCAGAGCCGCCTAATCCACAATCCTCCTGCCCAGCACTCACCACTTCTGATCATTATGGAGAGCAGAGGCAAGGGATGGCTTTACAGACAGGTTCCAAAAAGATCCATCTATTCATAACTGTGTGCACCAGCCCACAACACATCCCCCAGCCCTGCTCTCACTGCAAGGGCAACAGAACATCAAAACCTGAACACATTTACCATCCATGCCACAAGACACAAGTGATCTTTCTTTTCTTTTTTTTTTTTTGAGACGGAGTTTCGCTCTTGTCACCCAGGCTGGAGTGCAATGGTGTGATCTCAGCTCCCTGCAACCTCTGCTCCACAGGTTCAAGCAATTCTCCTGTTCAGCCTCCAAAGTACCTGGGACTACAGGTGCCTGCCATCATGCCCAGCTAATTTTTGTATTTTTAGTAGAGACGGGGTTTCACTATGTTGGCCAGGCTGGTCTTAAACTCCTAACCTCAAGTGATCCGCCAACATCAGCCTCCCAAAGTGCTAGGATTACAGGCCTGAGCCACCGTGCCCAGCCTCTTTTCTTTTTTTAGAGACAAAGTCTCCCATGCTCTTTCACCCAGGCTGGAGTACAATGGCATGATCATAGCTCACTATAATCTCAAACTCCTCTGCGTTCAAGCAATCCTCCCAACTCAGCCTTCTGAGTAGCTTGTGACTACAGGTGTGCATCCCTAATATTTTTATTTTTTGTAGAGACAGGGTCTCACTTTGTTGCCCAAGCTGGTCTCGAACTCTTGGTCTCAAGTGATCCTCCCACCTTGGTCTCACCAAGTGCTGGAATTACAGGTGTGAGTCACCTCACCTAGCCCACAGGTGATTTTTCAATACTTAAGTTTTCTTCGGCCAAAGCTTTGAGTTTTCCCAGGCCTCAGGTCAGTAGACCTGGTGGTGATCTGCATGGCTACTAATTTTAAGACTATTCCCATGTGTGCTACAATGCCTAAACTGCTCCTGGCATCTGAGGATGGAGTGCCCACGATTGGGTGGTTGATGTTCCCTTTTGAACATCTTAGTTAGAGATAGCACTGAAGCTTGTTCTTAATTGAGGCTCCAGCTTCCTGCTCTCTCTGCTTGGCTTGGGGCCCCTGAAGAAAGAATGAAGCTGCTAGGGGGCCTACATGGTTGCAACCAATAAAACCTCTTTCCAACAACAGAGACAGGGAGCCTGAAGAGTCACCACAATGCCCCACTGCCACCCCTAAGGAATCCAAGTTGCTCTTTTGTGCCTCCTTCCTTAAGGCAGTGTGTGTGACCACTATGGTGGCCCCCAGCTTTGCTCCATTGACAGACCTTCTTAATTTGCCTTGTTTGAAGATGCTACTTGAGGCCTGTTTTTTCTTAACCAAGCATTCTTATTAATGTTCTCGACATTGTTTTTATGATATAACCACATACACTTCCAGAAGCAATAAGGTGGAGGAGGCTGATAATACTATAAAAAGTATTTTCATGCAGTAAAGTGCCAGCCAAACCAAACCCTATGGAGCAGAGGTATGAACTGAAAGCCAACGTACATTTAGGAGTGAATCATAAGACCAGTATGTTAGTATGTTAAGGGTATAATACATAAGAGATGAGGTCAGTAAGAACTGCTGGTAGGAAATAAGATAGGGAGTGTTAGCAAATGAGGGTTTGAAGGACAGAATAACAGAGACATTGGAGGGAGACTGCCAAGTTCACAAACATGTATGAAAAAGAGGTGCTTGGAAACCACAGAAGAAGAGGGAATGAAGAATCAGCAAAGGGACAGAGATGCCTGGTGGCAGGGGTGAAGTTATAAATGCAGGTAACGTCTACCCCACCTGGAACTAGTAAGATTCTTTGGAGTGGAAGAAGCTACAATGTCAGAAGACAAAAAATCTCACCAGATTTATAACATTCCCATGCTTTGAGGAACTGGGGAATGTCTAATTAGGAAAATAGAAATATCTTCAAGATTTTCCACTGAGGAAATTAAATGCAGAGAATTGACTACTCAGGTGATGGAGGTGCAGACAGCCTACCACCAGATAGTGAGGTAATCTAGAGATTAGCATGAACAGGAAGCACCACCTCCCCTGGACTATAGCAGGAAGTAGTATTGCTGGAATCTGTGGGGCAAAGTCACTAGTAAGCAGCTAGAACCAGAGAATGTCTGTTGAGCACAAGCTGTGCTACAGACGTGAATTCCCATTGCCAGGGATGCTACCCACAGCTAGGAAAAAAAAAAAAAAATCCTGCATCGCCCTTTTCCCTGCAGTCTCCCACCAGTGCCTCCCAAGGGTAAAACACAGCAAGCCAGCTGACTCAGAAATCTGAGAAAGCAGCCTGCAGGGGTGAGCCCCCTCATATACAGAGAGGAGGAAGGAAGAGCAAGGAATGCTGTACCCAACACCAGAGGATAGAAATGCTGGTGAAAGGAAGAGGAGTTCCAGTGAGCTTGAATAAGAAGCTCCTTTTACAATAGGCATATTTTGCCGGGCGCCGTGGCTCACGCTTGTAATCCCAGCACTTTGGGAGGCCGAGGCAGGCGGATCACGAGGTCAGGAGATCGATCGAGACCACGGTGAAACCCCGTCTCAACTAAAAATACAAAAAAAAATTAGCCGGGCGTGGTGGCGGGCGCCTGTAGTCCCAGCTACTCGGAGAGGCCGAGGCAGGAGAATGGCGTGAACCCGGGAGGCGGAGCTTGCAGTGAGCCGAGATTGCGCTACTGCACTCCAGCCTGGGCGACAGAGCGAGACTCCGTCTCAAAAAAAAAAAAAAAAAAAAAATAGGCATACTTTAAAAAGGTTTGCTTATTGCCATACAATAGTCACAAAGGAATAAACAAACTAGAAGTTCTACCTTCTGGAATAGCTGACTGACCTTCCTGCCACATTCAAGCGGCCCCGATGCTGCTATGCAGAATCCACATTGGAAGGGGGTTGGGGAATTTATTCTCTGTTACACTCTCTTCAATTACAATTAAGTCAGGACTAGTCCAAACAGGTGAAAAAAATTCTTAAGAAAAATTCTACACTAAAAAAGGCTGACTTTTAAAATGAAAAATATCATAAATAGTCCATAAAAGTAAATACATATGTGTGCACACACATACACACACATAGTAAAACTGAGGAAATCTGAATAAGATTGATGGATTGTATCAATGTCAATATCTTCCTAATAAAACTGTACACTATAGTTTTATAAGATGTTATCTTTGTGGGAACTGGGCAAAGGGTACACAGGATCTCTCTGTATTATTTCTTTTTTTCTTTTTTTTTTTTGAGACAGAGTCTCACTCTGTTGCCCAGGCTGGAATGCAATGGCATGATCTCGGCTCACTGCAACCTCCGCCTCCCGGGTTCAAGCGATTCTCTTGCCTCAGCCTCCCAAGTAGCTGGGATTACAGGTGCCCACCACTATGCCTGGCTAATTTTTTTTTTTTTTTTTTTTTGTATTTTTAGTAGAGATGGGGTTTCACCATTTTGGTCAGGCTGGTCTCAAACTTCTGACCTCAAGTGATCCACCCCCTTGGCCTCCCAAAGTCTGTATTATTTCTCAAAATTGCATGTGAATCTACAATTATCCCAAAATAAAATGTTTAATAAAAAATAGTATAAGTATGTACATAATAGCCACAATTAACAAGGCTTCTTCTTTTCTACTGTGTGTCTGGGGCCCCTTACACTCACATGCTCAGTATTTCTACTGTCAGCACTCTTTTGTTCTCGCTGTTAAGCAAAGCCCAGTAAGCTCTTTGCTGACCCACTCCACCACTTCTTATAATTTGGTCTTTTCTTTGTCATTGTCTCAATACTACTTTTGCAAAAATATGGGGATGATGTCAGGTTGCTATTGTTTGATTATTCGGCCTTTGCATTTCTAACTATAGAGAGAGCCAAAATATTAGTATTCCTACATGGGACAATTAGAAGCCTGCCTTATCTTATTTCATATCTTCTAACAAGCTTCAACCTCTTCATTTCATAATTAAGCATTTAATTCAAAACAGCTCTCTTTACAGATTTATGTTTTCTTTCTCTCACTCTCTTTACCCCTTTTTCTCCTTTGGGAGCTAGTGGCCTAAGAACTGGCAGGAAAAATTGCAGTCAAAAGCTTGGCATTATATCAGAACAAGAGGAAAAAAAACAACCCCACCTCCAGCTACCACTCATTCACTTAGCTAAAATATAGGCTATCAAGCAGCAGGGAAAACAACAGATACAAATGCACAAAGAGTCATGCTAGGTCTTCCAGAAACTGATGATAGATGAAAATCACCTCTTCGCCAAGAGAAAGGGGGGAAAAATCACTATTCATCACAAAATGATGCACCACAGATCTCTCTTCAGCTCTCCTTCTCTACAACTCCACAAATCCTTCCCGTAAAATATAACTTTCTTCCTTTAATGATCTGATAGTGAATTATTCATATTCTTCAATTTATCTTTCCTTCTTTTATTTATGCTCAGACATGTACTACCTGACTATAGAAAGCCTAAGATTATAGGCAAGACAGAGGATTCCCAGCCCTTTCAGGGGTGCCAAGTCTAATGGGCAGGGCAGGGCAGGGCAGGGCAACAGGACGAGGTGGAGGGCTAACACTCATCTGGGGAATGGCAGCTAAGTGACCACATGGCGCAGGCCTCTATGTCATGCTGACTGTTTTAGAGAATCCATCTCAAATCCTTTCCGTATCTCCATCCCCACAGTTACTACCTTAGCTTAGTTACTCATGATTGAGCAGTGCCACTTCCTAGCTGGTCTCCATGTCCCCAACTCCTCCTCCATCAATCCATTTCCCACACATCTGCCAGGATCATCTTTCTAAGCTGCAAATCTAAGAAGCAATGCCCTCATCAGTAGGTCTCTATCACCTGAGGCCAGGTCTCCCAAACTTGCTTCGTTATTTAAAAAAAAAAAAAAAAAAAGGCAGATTCTTCTATATCTTATGTTGAAGAAGCCAACCTTGTGACAGAATTTAAGTACAAGTTATTTATTTGGGGAGGGGATCCTAGGAAGTACTGGTAGAGGAATGGAGAAGGGAGACAGCCATTTTTAAAGCACAGGTTGTCTAGCTGGCTATGACTGTGGGTAACTGAGGATGCCAGCATATTACCCAACTCTCTCGTGTCACTGGCTGAGGTCTATTCCTGAGGCCATTAACTGTGCTGCACTACTAAGCTTCCCCACACACGGGAGAGAAACCCCAGGTGGGGAACAGGAGGTACTTGCAGAACTGCATCCTGAAGCAGGGAGTGTCAAAGCATGAGTAGCAAACTATGTCTGCTGCACCAGGCCACGTCCCTGAAGATATCCATTCAGTGGGTCTTGGGTGGGATCTGGAAATCAGTATCGTGACAAACACATCGTGGGATTCCTATGAACAGACAGATTTGAAAAACACTGACAACACTATTAAGCTCAAAATCTTTGGTGGACTCTACCAGGTCCTCCATGGTCTGTGTCTTCTGCCCTGCCTCTCCATACCAACCTCCATGCACAGTCCACTTGTCAGAACACATTGAATCTGTGCACTTCCCTGCAAGCAGCATGTTCTCTTCCATGAGTGGCAACTGTGCCTTAAGAATCTGCATGAGGCCGGGCGCGGTGGCTCACGCCTGTAATCCCAGCATTTTAGGAGGCTGAGGCGGGCAGATCACGAGGTCAGGAGATCGAGACCATCCTGGCCAACACGGTGAAACCCCATCTCCACTAAAAAGAAAATACAAAAAATTAGCAGGGTATGGTGGCGAGCGCCTGTAGTCCCAGCTACTTGGGAGGCTGAGGCAGGAGAATGGCATGAACCCGGGAGGCAGAGCTTGCAGTGAGCCGAGGTGGCGCCACTGCACTCCAGCCTGGGCGACAGAGCGAGACTCAGTCTCAAAAAAAAAAAAAAAAAAAAAAATCTGTATGATCCCCAAAGCAAATACAGTACCATTTATACAGTAAATGCCCAACAAATGTTTATTAAAGAAATAATCCCCAAAGAAATACATAGTATGATATTATGTAAGTGGTATTGAAAGGTTCCTTAGATAAAAAAAAAAATCTTCCCTATGTATTAAAATAGGAGGTACAATTCCACTATTAAAACTAAGCAAGTACATATTGAGCACCTAATATATGCAAGACACCCAGGAATCCCTCCAGAAAAGTACTTTAACCTTTTATCAGCTTTTACACTTTAACAAAGATGTGCTGATACACAGATGTGAATAAAACCCTACAAAGGAGATAAACACCTGGGCAGTGGTAGAAAGGTAAAGGGCACTCACTGTAAAAGGAACTGGAGGTATGAAAGACTACCTATCCTATGATTCTGTCAGGGTTGTCTTCAGGGACACTACCTCCTCCCTCACAAAGATTCAACAGGATAAAGAAGAAAGTTTTATTTCAATGGCACAAACACCTGGAATTATGACTTCTTCCAGTGACTAGAAATGTGGTACTTGGGATCCAGATGGTAACTCTGGGCTCTATCCCTTACATCCACAATGGCTTCTGGGGCTTTCAAGATGCTCAAGGCGCTCTCTTGCAAATGAGACCAGAGCAAAGGCTTTGCCCACTGAAGTCATTACAGACCTCACCTGTGGCTTTTCTCCCACTGTTAGAGATGTTAACACAGCACCTTGGTCACATTCCAGTCTGGATAATTTACATTGGGGCTAGCAAACTTTACCCTCAAGCACCAACTAAACAAAGTATTCCTTTGGACTTGCTGCCATAACCTTTGTTATGCTGCTGTGGGCTATTAAAGGGCTATTCTATACTTAGGATGGCTGTATTTGTGGAAAATAAATAGCCCTGGCATTACTTTCTATACTGACAAGAAACATATTCCAAAATGTCCTGGCTAAGTTGGCTATTTTGGCTTAAAATATGCAGTGCCAGAAACAATTAGAAATTACAGTAATTTCTTCTCCATTCTCTAAACTTTTACTATCCACACAAATGAAGCTTGAAATATTTGCAGCATTACACAAAGAGGGAGAGATGATGCATTAATTCCACAAAATATATACTTAGTGTCTGCCATATGCCAGGCTATATGCTGTAGGTACCGGACACTGTTCTCAGTGCTGGGGGTTATGTTGACAGTGTAAACATGAAAATTTTCCAGAGGGAGTAATTCAAATGAATTCTTCCTATGCTGCTACATTTCTAAATATCTGAATACATTAATTTTACTTGAAAAACTACCATACACAGTTCTCCCAATCAAATACTAATTTGGCCACTTTTTTTTTTTTTTTTTAGATGGAGTTTCACCCTTGTTGCCCAGGCTGGAGTGCAATGGTGCAATCTCGGCTCACTGCAACCTCTGCCTCCCAGGTTCAAGCAATTCTCCTGCCTCAGCCTCCTGAGTAGCTGGGATTACAGGCATGCGCCACCATCCCGACTAATTTTGTATTTTTAGTAGAGAAGGGGTTTCTCCATGTTGGTCAGGCTGGTCTTGAACTCCTGACATCAGGTGATCCGCTCACCTCGACCTCTCAAAGTGCTGGGATTACAGGCGTGAGCCACCGCACCCGGCTTTGTCCACTATTTAAATAAGAGTCTGTAGGACCTTAAACTCTATGTGTTTGTGGAAGTATATGTGTACCTAAGAGTGAGAAAATATGCCTTCCTGGCTATCCTGGGGGGTAGCAAACAGAATGCTGCTTATATATTTATTTGTTTGCTTATTTTTAGCAATCATCCCATTTGGGTGGGTAAGAGTTTACAGGTTATAACAGCAGAAGCTGACATAAGAAAATTGAAAACATAAATATCTCTTGTTTAAAGCTCTTTACTGTATGAAAGAAACACAAATCAGGCCCTCTGATATTCTATCATAGAAATGAAAAGTGACAAAAAGAAAAAAATATAAGTATTGTGTGTTTGCACATACACACAAATTATCTTGCACATGAAAATAGGAGAAGGAAGTTAATTAAATCTCAAGATTCCAGCAGGTTAAATTAAATGTATGAACTAAAGAATATTTAACATCACACTATGCAAGTGGATGCAGAAATAGCTCAGAAATTTTTTAAGAAACATAACCTTGATATTCAGATTAATCCTAGTGGATCTGAAACAAGTACTTCTCCTAGACAAATTATATCCAGACGGTGGAAAATAGATTTTTTTAAAGTGAAGTTCACTTGAAATTTGCCAAATTATTATTCTTTTGGAAAATCCTTCTAGCTAGAACAAGTTAATAGCAGGCTTCTAAAACTAGGTTTAACATGCTGTAAATCCATTTATTCCCCTCTACAAATCTACTAAAATACATCTTTTCTGGTGAAAAGGACTCTTTAATGGTACTTAATACTGTCACTACATTGTTTCTCCAATCAGTCAATGTCAAGGTTTTCTACTTAAGGAATTATGTTAAAGTTAAATGCTTACTTTGGTCATAAATAACAATGGAATACAGATTATTTAAAATAGCACACGGAACCTCAAAATGTATTACACACAATATATATTTCCTAGGTTTAGAAGAAATGACTAATAATGCATATATGATCCAAGTTTTCCAACCTATAATCCATTCATTATCATTTTAGCATAAAGAAACAATCCGCACTATCACCTCTCTCAGAGATAGATGACTCATCTTCCACTAACAGGCATTAGGTAACACCTTTGGCAAGATGGCTTTGATAAAAGACTGAAACAAATATTATGCAGGGACACAGGCACCCCACGAACTTTAAAGAGCCCAGATCACTACACCAACAGTATGTCCCTTGCTTTGTAGGATAGGAGATTGTAATGAGTGATTGATTGATTAGCTATAATGTACAGGTATACAAACTGACCAATACAATCTTGAGTCTCATCCCTGTTGAAAATTCACACAGAATAAGAGATTATTAAAGACTGCCCAAAGCTATAGACAACTACCAAAGCAAGGGACTGGGCTTCCCAGTTTAGGGAAAGAGGCAGGAATCATAGGACTTTTAGAGATTGAAGGCACAATATATTATACACAATGCATCTAAGACCACAATCTAGCCTAGCATGTCAATGTTGATTTTTTACTCTCAAATGTTATTGTATTTTCTAAGTACAATATTAGAAATTACAATATTAGGTTTTCATTAAGATAAAAATCTTGGTTGCAAATGTTATGTAAACAAAAAACAAAGAAAGAATAATCAAGGAGAGAAAGAAATGGTCAAGTGTGACCCAGGGGAAGACATCCTGAGACTGGGTCTGTCACCAGGGTTGTGTCACATAATCTCACTATGCCTCAGTGTTCCTTAATATTAAAGAGTCAGGCTAGAGCCTCAGTCTCTACTTCATTCCTAGCAGTAAAATCCTGCCATCTATTTAGGTATCATAGAAAACTCAGGTTTTTGTAATATCCTAAGAGCACCTGGCAGCAGCAGAAGATTTGCTTACGATGTTTAATGACTAAAAAGGGAAGAATGAGAAGGGTCTAAACAATCCTCCCAATCTTGCATTTTTCAGTTTATACTAGGCTTAAGAGGGCAATTGAAGTTAGATGCTTCATTTCATCCCACAATAATTCTTATTATAATAAAACATTTAATATTCCTTAAAAAACATCCAAAAAAAAGAAACAGCTTCACCTTACTCAAATGAAACTTAGTGGATCTGTCTCATTTGGAGGGTTGCAATGCCTGAGCTACAGAGTGAGTATCAGGATGTGGAAGCAGCTGTCACTGCTTTGTTTTTCATTCACAGTAGGTGGTTGCCAGGCAACAAAATACTATTGTCTGTTTCCATGATCTACTGGCCAATTCTACTGGTGATAATGCTTTCTACAGTTTAAAACAGGGCCACCTTTTGGACAAAAAGAAATGAGAAAAAATTCTAAGGATGACAATAACATACATATGAATAAATACACTGAATGTACCCTAAAATTATGTGTATAAATATACAACTGTGTGCTGATATACATACAAATATTTTGCATGTATGCATATGTGATTATATACATTCTCCTACATACAAACCCATCTAAATTTAATAGGCCCACAACTTGAAACTAAATCCCTTAGGGAAATCAAGGTATGAACTAGAGAAATAAAAACACAGAATTATTTTCTTAACAATAGCAATAATTTCCAATTTGTCACATATATCAAATCCTGTTTCTTGAATAGGAGGTCCTCCAGTCAGAAAAGCAATTCTGTCTACTTATATAAAAATAATAATGGAAAGCCTTTACCATCTACTTTAGAATCATGTAATACATTTAATATGTTGTTTTACTATCATATGCTACCAATGTGTACAAAGATAATTCAAAAAGTGTTGCTGTTTACAACCAAGAATCTTAAATTTTATTCATCTCAAAAATAATTGAATTGTTCTCCCTGGAATAACCTCATGTGATTCCCCACTTTGTTTTGATATGGGTCCATGGGAACAACAGTCATGCTATGTTACTCTTGCATATATCACTAGCTTACAAATAAAATAACACACAGTGTACTCAAAATAAAGTTGTCAACATTAACTTGCATCAGTTGCTGTTTGTTTTGCATTGACAAGTCTTCTAAAGATAAGAATTACAATATTCTTAGATGTACAGACACAACATCAAAACAGCCTGAAGGAATTAAAGCTGGAAAATGCTAGAGGCAATCACGCTTTGAAATGAAGAGAAATCAGTATCATTTATACGTACACGTATATTTCTTCAAAGGCTCTAAATAATGCCAGAACAATCTGCATTTTATGCAATGCTCATCCGTCTTCCCTCACAATATTCCGAAAGCACTTTAACTATTTAATGCATCTCCTCCAAGAGGGCTTTCACTTTTTCAAACTCATTATCACTTTCAAATCTGTATATTACAAGAAACTGGAATAAGCAATATCCATTACATGAATAGACATTATTAATATAAAGTCTCTATCAAAGTGGCAACACTAGTAAAACAAAAGCAGAGTGTGTTAACCATAAGCTAAGTACCAGGCAATATTACCACTTTGCTTGACAGAGCCGTCTCCAACAGCACGCACCCACCTCTCGAGAAGGCCCACCATCTCAGCTTTCCAAGCTCGCTCACCTGTGTCTCTCCTCCAGGAATCAATTTCCTTCCCACTTTCTCCACCCTCTTCAGATCCCTTAAGCACCCTTCATTACTTTCTCTAAACTACCAGACTCATATCTGCAGCCCAATTGGCCAGGAACCTCTCCATACGCACGTATTTCCTGCATTCTCCTGTGTCTGCTTTTAAAAATTGCTACCACCAGACAAATGCAATCTTAACAAAATTAGGATTACAAAGCCAGTTTCTTTTTTCATGTAATGTTACAGCAGTGAAAGATTGAGGGAGAGAAAAGGAGAGAAGAGGAGTGTATCTGGGTGAAGAAGCGTGGCTCAGTGGCTATACAGGGAGACGCAGAGATTCCACAGAGCTGGGCTTGCCCACCTGTCGACCCCACTTTCCCCATGTGCTCGCCGCGGGATGACAACCACAACACTCCAGAACCACCCCCCTCCGAAAGAGGGCGGGGTTACGCCTTCAGCCAATCAGGAACCGCGAGCCCCGGGTGTCCAACCTATGGGGTGGCTGTGGCCGTGCAGGGGGAGGACGTGGGGTGGTCTGGGAGGGGCCGCGTCCGTGGGAGGCTCGCACGTGTCGGATCCGGAGAGGCGGGGAGGCGGCCGGCGTCCAGCGGCCGAGGCGCGGGCTCTGCACCCTGGCAGCGGCCGAGTTCGGCTGCCCCAGTGCCTCCTTTACCTCGCGCTGGGCCAGGCAGGGCGCGCTCCCGCCGACGAAGACCTGTCCAAGGTGTCGGAGATCCCCGCGAGAGGGGACAGTCACAAATAACAATAGTACCCAACGCAGACTAGGCGGGGAGGAAAGTTTCCGGCCCGCAGCAGAGCGGAGTCCGCCAAGGCTGGAGAAGGGATGCAGAGCGGGAGGGTGAAAACCTGAAAGAAGAGGGCAGCGGGAGCACTGTGTGGGCAGGACCGGGTCCCGGGGGCGACGCCCGCCGGGGGAGACGGGTGCGGGGTGCGCTGTCCAAGGTGCAGGGGAGGTGACTGGCGCGTGGCGGGCGCGGAGCCCGGAGCCCGGAGCCGACACTGGCTGGCGGGCGGAGGGGAGAGCGGGGAACAGCTGTCTGGGGCGCTGGGCACCCCCGGGCTCGTAAAAGTGAGGGAGCTTGAGACGGGGCACGGCGGGGAAGGGCGTGGGGGCTGCACCGAAGCTCCCACGCGTCCACGAACCCCTCCTTACCGGCCTCACCTCTAGCTCCACTCCCCTCCCCCCTCGCCCACTCCCCTTTCAGTCTAGATCCAGGTGCCGTGGCGGGGGCGAGACCAGAGGACCCCGGCTCGGAGCCCGGACGCCCCAGGGATGCTGCGGGCCACGGAGCTGCTTACCTGGGGCCGCCGTATGGGGAGCGGAGGCAACCCGCTGCGCGGACTGGGGCGCCGGGCGCGGCGCGGCTCCTCCTAGCCTCGGCGTCCTCCTCCTTCTTTGCTTCTCCCGGACTCTGTCCCGAGCACGGAGCTGGGAGACGCGGCCGGGCTGCAGTCGCCGTTCCCTCTGCCTCCGCCGCCGCCGCCGCTGCAGCAGACAGAGGACGCCCCGTGGCGGCTGGAAGCCTGTGTGAGTAGCGGCGCCCAGGAGAGCGGGGATCTGCTGAGGGGCGCTGGAGACTCCGCGGCTGGAGGCGCGCGGGCGTGCGCACGCGCGCCTGCGAGTGTGAGTGTATGGGTGCGCGCGCGCCCACGGGGTGGGGGAGTCGCGAGGGGAGGGGGAGAGAGGCCGAGAGATGCTCGTAGGGACCGAGGCAAAATTCTACGCCCCCGGAAATCCGTAAACGCGGGGAAGGAGGATCGAACGCGCGTCTCGCTTGGAGAAGCTGCCCACGGGGCGGCAGCAGAGGAGGAGTGAAAGTCAGCGAGGCGCGCTAGGGCTCCGGATCCCAGCCCGGCAGAGCCGAGCGGAGCGCGCAGCCACCGATGCAGCAGAGGCGGCGCCCGCAGCCCACGGTCGCGCTGCCCCCTCTCGGGAGGGGCCGAGGCTGCTCGCTCCCGCCACCACCGCCGCGGTCCGGACTGCTCTACTGGGAGCGGGGGAACCGAGAGAGGGACCGCACGGTTGCTACGGCGACCTTGGAGGCGCCGGGCCCGCTGAAGGGCCAAGAGGAGAACCCGGGCGCACGTGGCCGACTCCAGGCTGGAGCGGGCGTGTTCCAGGGTTGTGGGCTTGGGGTATACGGTGGAATTGGGCCACGTGGCCTGGGCAGATGATGCGGGGTGTGCGGCCCAGAGTGGCTCGGCCGGGGTGCGGTCAGCATTCAGGTTGGTAAGGGTGAGGGGATCCCAACCCCAGGTGACATGTTGCCTTTTTTTCCTCCTTGGAGGCTACTTTTTCTCAAAGTTATGCACTTCCCAGATAAGAGTGCCGGCCTCCTCTTTGTTAGGATTCAACTTAGCTGTGCAGGCATCTAAGCAGTGCCTCCTTAAAGTCAGGCTCGTCCAAGAACCGCTCCCACCACCGCCCCCCACACACCCACATCCCCCGCTCCTCCATCCCAACTACATTGTAATACTTTAGAAATAAATGTTTAAAGCACATTTACATTCTCTGCCTCTTAAAAGATATATTGTCCTAGTAGTATACTTTTCCTTGCTTATTTTAAATTCTGAGTGGGATTTTATTCACACAAGCATTTCTTCAAGGGTCGTAAGATCTGGGTAATACTTGAAATACCCTTTCTGGCAGGAATCCTCAGGGCAGGGATTGTGTTTTGCTCACTTTTGCATGCCCTCCAGTGCTTAGCGTAGTACTCTGTACTTTGTGAGTTCCCTGTAAATGTTGAATGAATGACATTGTTTTCTAGCTTCACGTAACCTGAAGGCAAAGACTTGGATGCTGGGAAAGTCAATACCACCCCACAAGGCTTGCTTGATTTTAACTTATGCCATTTCCCTGTGTGTGGCTATTTTCCCCCCTGGCGGTCAGAACCCCAGTACAAAGAGAGAAAATAATACTTATCCATTGTGCACCCTTAACAAAGGATGCATGTAGAAGCACTCTGCAGGGACCCCAGTGGGATCCCCTGGGTGTGAGGGGGCCAAAGCTCAGAACCTAACCTCTCAAAATGTGAAAGTCAGTGTTCATGAGCAGTTTATACTGTCCCTTCTAGAGCAGAAGGATGAGGAAAAGAGTTTTAAGAGAAATACACTTTTGTTTTGTTTTGTTTTTTGAGACGGAACCTCGCTCTGTCACCCAGGCTGGAGTGCAGTGGTGTGATCTTGGGTCACTGCAACCTCTGCCTCCCGGGTTCAAGCGAATTCTCCTGCCTCAGCCTCCTAGTAGCTGGGATTACAGGCGCCGGCCACCAAGCCCGGCTAATTTTTTTTTCTTTTTTTTTTTTTTTTTGAGTTTTTAGTAGAGACAGAGTTTCACCATGTTTTCCAGACTGGTCTCCAACTCCTGACCTCAAGTGATCCGCCTGCCTCGGCCTCCCAAAGTGCTGGGATTACAGGCATGAGCCATCGCGCCAGGCCAGAAATACACATTTCTAATAGTTTATCAGGTACGCATTTTTCTCCTGTAAAGAGTAGTGTTCATGGACACTGACCCATACATGCAGGGTCACCCCAGACTGCTAATTCTGCTGTCTGGTGTAGCACCAAGTCCACATCCTTCAACCTCGGTATTTCTACAATCATCGTCTTAGAGGCAGAAGTCTTCAGTTTTGCATTCCATGCTAAATTTCAATTCCTTTGAACTCAGGCTCGCCTATGAGCTGCTTCTCTCTCCACTCATGATACCACAGCTGTGAAATATAACTGAAATAAAGTGAAAACTAAAATGGATTTATTTGGGTGCCATGTGTTCTCTAGTGGAGGTCCCTTTAACGGATTTATCTATCTTCACTCAATTGACAATCTTCTTAGAAGACATTTGTTGTGATATTGGAGCTTTTTTATTAGGTTGAAACCTTAGATACTTAAATTTTTCACTTGAAAGGAAGCTCTAAAACTTGCAAAAGAAGCAGAAAAACTCTGATACAGAAAATAGACCTTTGACAGCCAACCTATAGAATGGGTATGAGTCAGAATTTTCCAAAACAATTTTAAAGCTTCATTTTCCTTAGAAAGTTGCTTTTAGGGTTTTGTTGGGCTCAGAAACTGATACTGGAAAATATGGCACTTTGACATGCTGGACTGAAGAAGCAGCCTCAAAGTCTCTCTGACCCTCTGTCTGCCTCCTGTCTCTCAGTCTTCTGTCTCACCCAAAGCACAGGATGAAATTGTTCTCTGAAGGTCTTTCATCTGCCTAGAAAACAGATCTGCCGAAGAAGAACGCACTTGCCTTCCCTGAGTTTTTATTAATCTAACTCACATCACAGGAAGAAAGATTGAAGCCTGTCAACACAACTGGACATACTTTTGTCCCACTGCTCTGAGGACCCAACAGACTTTATCCCAGGCCATTGTATGTTCACCAAGCTCATTGAATTCCACTAAAATTTTTTTACTATCCCCCTTAAAATCATCCACATTTCACTTTCTATTCTTCCCCTATGAAGAAGGGTATATGAGCATCTGTGTACCCCACTGGGTTATTGGGCAATCATTCTCCTGCAATTCCCTTGGATTATGCACATGAATATAAGTTTTGTATGTCTTCTCTCCTATTAATCTGCTTTTTGCGAGGTGATTTTCAGTGAACCTTTAGAAGGTTGAAATCCCTACAATTTCAACAGCTTCCCAAGTGCTTGTCTTACTTGGTAGGTGGAAAAATGTTAATAAAGCTGTAATTTCTCTGATGACCACCAAAGGGGACAGTCTTGTCTTTCTAAAAATAAATATAAGAAGCTAGCATTTAAAAATAAGAATATAGGCATATCGCAATCTTAATGTATGTTAACTTAATGTATGTTAAATACGTTAATGTATGTTAAAAGGTAATAGAAAGAAAGAATAACATAGATATATAGTGTTTCTGACCAACTTAAACATAAAAGTTTGGAGGAGCAACTAGGGTTATATGCTATCAACCCCATAGCTCCTTCTGCTACTTAAGTACTAGGTAATAATAAAATGTACAGCTGAGAGATTCATTTTTATATGTTATTATCAGCCGGATTTAAAATCAGTAGCATATTTGTAAAAGTTCTATTTTTCTTCCTAAAGGCAATGTTCCTTAACATAACTGCTTTTTTCAGTTTGCAGCACTGCAGTAAACTAGTCAATCATTAATTTAAAAACACAGGATGGTGAAGGTGTGGGGCCTGTGGAGAAACACTCTAAACTTATTTGGTCACAACTGTTTTGTCAGTCTAAAAAAAAAAAAAAAAAGCTTTCTACCTTTAAAGACTGATACATTTAGACTGTGAGATATACCATGAATTTCAAAGTCAACTCCTCATGCTAGGAGCCCATTGCCCCAAATCCTTTGAAGTGAGAAGGCAGAGACCGTTAGCTGAAATGCTGTTGATTTTAGTGGCTATGAGCACGCATAAGGATACAGGTAATTTCCCTCATAATTAGGTCCCAGATCACTTAGTCCATTAGAGTTTTAAATAATAAAAAAACACCTTGACCTGCACCTGGAAAGAAAGTACGAACTCAGTCCAGAGTATAGTACAGGAACAAGAAGCAGCCTCAAGTCATCCTGTGTGTATCCATGTCTTTAAACATTGCCTTATTCCACATACTATTTAGGAAAACTCAATTCTGACTGGAGATCAGACATCTTTAGGAAGGTAAAAAAATCAGAGAAAAAAATGTTATAGTTTATACTAAGCAAAAGACGACCAGTTTTCTTTCTTAGTCATCATTCCTGACATTTGGGGTGCAGGTAGATATATTTGGTATCAGTGGTTCTAACAGTTTATGGAGCTATATATTTCCAAGAAACCGAAGAAAGCTATGGATCCTTTCTTCAGGAAAATGAACATATTAATGTATAAAAAATGTTTAAATAAAATTTCAGGGAGTTAAGAGAACTTCCTCTGAAGCTCACATTAAAAACTACTGCCTAATTTAGATTCATTGCACCATGACATTTTATGGCTAAAGGGAAAAGAATTGGTAGATTTACTAATCTCACTTCTATTTTTAATCTAATAATTTATTTGATTGTCAACACCAAGAAGATGCATAAGCAAATCAGTAAATCGAACAAGTATTTATTGAGTACCTACCTCATAATCAGTTGTTTCTTCAAGCTGTGTTTGTTACCAATAAAGTATAAAATACGATCTATCTATTCCTTTAAGGAGCCTACAGTGTAATAATTATTATTCTTGAGGACAAAAAAGTGAACATAAGCATAATTTATCACTTGACCAGGTGCAACAAACTTCAATTTGAATTACCAGTAGGACTTAATAAAGCTATTTGTTAAATAAACCACTTGGGTAGTAATTGATTATCAGTGGCCAACGTATATATGCATATTTTCATATTCATATTCCCTAGTAGCAATCATTTAGATGATCACACCATGTATAATGTAAAAAGCTAGTCTATTGCTGTAGCGTGAATTTTAGATTGAAGATATGAAGAAGCTGACAAGGACAGATAGACCATGTGGGCAATGGCAGCTGTGGATTACCTTTCCCTGGGATCACTGGGCAGACTGGAATAAGTTAGAATATGCTAGAGCTTATATTTAACCCATCCAAGAATTTATAGGGCAACCCATGAACAGTATTTTGAAATTTCTACGTCTACAAAAACCCAGAAGTCTCTTCTTGCATAATTTTAACATTTTATTATTACTCTCCTTACAATTTTTAAAATTTTCACTTTCTCAATTTCTTTCCACTTATTAACACAGAATTATTTTTAATTAATATAATTTTTAAAAACGCAACTTCTTCACTCAATTCCTGACAAAATTATGAAGAGTTAAAAAGCTCTTATAAAGTGAATTGACATAAAGCCATTTACTTAATTAGAGCTGTTTGAAGCCCAACCATCCATGTATTGAATGCTTTATATAACCTGCCTCCCGATGGGCCCCAGAGGCTTCATATGGGGAAGCTAGGACTGTTAGTGCTATCTTTTGACTTTTCAAGAGGTGGTCTTAGCACAGCATTAAAATAACACAGGATACTGAATCATAAGATCTGAGTTCAAATCCCAGCTCAGGCAACAACTTGCTGTGTGAGATTGGGCACCACAATTTCTGAGCTTCACTTGACCCCATCTGGGAAATGTGGATAATAACACCTACCTCATCAGTTTCTTAAGAAGCTTACATTAAGTTTAAGTTACATTAAGTAACATGAGAAAGAGTCCCCTTGTTGTGTTGTAGGAATTCAGTAAATCTTTGTAAACCTTGGATCTAAATAAAAAGTGTGTGGCAGAAAATTGGAACACAGTCATGAATAGGAAGCTCCTGTAGAAATTCTTTAAATCTTTATTATAATGTTGAACTGAGCTGATTTCCTGGGAGTCCCTTCCAAGGATATTTTAAGAAAACCACAGACAACCAAAAGTTGGCAGAAACTGACACATGCAGGAAATTGTGGATTCCGTGATTCTAGAGGTGCTGTAATTCTATAAATTCTGCTGCTGTTACAAAACCCAAGCTTTGTGTTCATTTGTTTTTAATTAGTCTCTGTTTTGTTTCTGTCACACATATTCTGCCTCCCCAATGGTGCTTTGCCCTGCTAATTTAACTATGCGAACACTCATTTTACAGATTAATACCAACTGTGAAAATGTCTTTCTTTTAAATAAAAATAGTTCACTGTCCTCTCTTCCCCACCACATCCCAATTGTAAAAGTAGTGTGTGTGCTTATGGAGAAAAAATAGGCAATACAAAAATGTATAAAGAAAAAGATTGGCCAGGTGCGGTGGCTCATGCCTATAATCCTAGCACTTTGGGAGGCCAAAGAGAGTGGATTGCCTGAGCTCAGGAGTTCGAGACCAGCATGGGCAATATGGGAAAACCCTGTCTCTACTAAAAACATAAAAAATTAGCCAGGTGTGATGGTGGGCGCCTGCAATCTCAGCTACTTGGGAGGCTGGGGCAGAAGAATCGCTTGAACCTGGGAGGCGGAGGTTGCAGTGAGCTGAGATCATGCTGCTGCACTGCAGCCTAAGCAACACAGCGAAACTCTGTTTCCAAAAAAAAAAAAAAAAAAAAATGCAGTAGTATTACCTCTCAGGGACCAACTACGATTACTATTTTGGTGTATACCCTTCCGGACATTTTCTTTGCATGTATTTATCCTTCTTAAAAGTCATTCAGGTTGGCCAGGCATGGTGGCTCACGCCTGTAATCCCAGCACTTTGGGAGGCCGAGGCAGGCGGATCACTTGAGGTCAGGAGTTCGAGAACAGCCTGGCCAACATGGTGAAACCCCTGTCTCTACGAAAAATACAAAAAATTAGCTGGGCATGGTGGCATGTGCCTGTAATCCCATCTACTGGGGAGGCTGAGGCAGGAGAATCGCTTGAACCCGAGAAGCAGAGGTTGCAGTGAGCCAAGATCAAGCCATTGCACTTTAGCCTGGGGGACAGCAAGACTCTATCTCAAAAAAAAAAAAAAATCAAGTCAAGATTCAGCCATTTTTTTAATGTTACCATTTTAGAAACAAACGGTTAAACACTTTCACAAAAAGGCTCAAATGTGTTTCTTTTCCTTTCCTACACCTTCTTTCCAAGATAGGCTCTTTGCTCAGCAATCCTTTAAAACGGGATTTTCACTGGTCATCGTTGAAACTTCTTTTTATATTTCCCCACTTTTAACACTTCTAATAATTAATACTTTTCACAGCCCTTTAAAAACTTAATCTCGCCTTGTGCTGATGCTGACGTGTTCTGGAGTCACAAGCCCTGCCCTTGGCCTCTGGCCATTCTGTGGGCACTTTGCATTACTTAACCTCTACCCGCAAAACGAGGTCCAGTGCTAACCTTGGATTTGGTACTGCATTCCCTGATAGAGCAGAAAAGATTCTTGATTTCAATAAGTAACCAGAGTGTTCATTGGAGTGACCATCTACATACTGCCTCTGCAGAAGCTTGGCCCAGAGGTGGTGAATTATTTGAATTCATGTTTTATGTCCATTGCTACAGGCAAATTTTGGAAAGTTTGTTTTATTTTGCTTTGAAGAATCTATAAACAATCCTTAACAATTAATGCAAATGATAGCTAAAATTCCAATAGAATTTCCTACTTCTGCAGTTCAGTATGTGCACTAGTTTACCCAGGAAGGTATCATTATTAATAAAAAGTATAACAGTGTTTATAATTTTGCCAATTTCCTAGTTGTGTAGAGGGATATGGGTTCCCAAAGTAAAAGAGCTTCAATCCCAGCCCATCCCATTCTGCAAATCTGAGACAGAATTCTAGTGCCACTCTTAAAATGAAAGCTAGAGAACTGATGGAAGAAAGGAAGGAAGGGGAGGGAGAGAACACGAGGTGGGATTAATTATCTATAGGAGTTCTTTGTACAATATACACACTATATTGTAAATTATGAAAGTTCTAAGTACAATTCATGTGCAAGTCTTTTCTAAGAAAACAATGAGATAATAAAATGGGACACATAAGACAAGCTGTATCTTGGAAACTCTATACATGGTATAACAATATGCCCTGAAAAGTTTTGGTAAGTGCTAAATTGCAAAAGAAGAATCAAAGAATGGGTATATTGTCTCTAGCATTAATCAATGAAGAGAGAGTCATGTTTAACAAATTAGAGAATTTTAGCACTGGAAAGGTGAACTAATTGCACAGGAGCACTTACCTTGATTCTTTTGTGTGCTAAGTGCTGTAGATGTATTTGCATAGGACCACCTTGGGCTGAAAAGTGACCTTGGGCAGGAGGAGGTACTGAAGTCTTTATTCAGAGATGCCAAGTTTATAGCATTAAATCTGAAAAATGAGGTGAGAGCAGAAACAGAAACTCTGGAACTGAGAGGATGAGGCCAGGGGTCCAGAACCAAGTTTGTGAGAGTTGAGTGGACACAGAATGTGCCTCATATGTGATACCTGGCTTAGATAAAGTCCAAAGAGATGGAGGCTCTCCACTTTTATTTCCTTTGACTGCATCATCAGAAACCAGTCTTGAATATTATACAACCGTATTTGACCAGAATGATTAAAAATGAAAATAAGTATCAAAACATTTTTAAATGTAACTACTTTGGTGGCAGTTCTACTAAAATAAAGTATGCTGTTCCTCTAACTTAATATTCACAAATCAGAATCATCAGAATAAATATTAATATTTAATGGAAAGATAGGCAAGCACGGAAAAGTAAAAGTATTATGAGATTTACCATCAGATTGAGCTGGATTTGAATCATGGGTCTATCACAAGTGAACTTGGGTAAACTTTGTAACCTTGATATCCTCATCTGAAAATAGGGATTATTTAATACCTATCTCTTAGGACTTTCTATGAAGATGAAATGAGACAATGTGAAGCATCCCCTTCTTCCCTAACATTGACATATCCCTCATTAACTGATTTTGGATATAACCACTTTCACTGATCCTCAAGGGATACCAGGGGTGTGTAGAGTTTACCTTCCTCCTCTACCAAATAGACCATGGAGGTCACCTGTGTGGTTCCTCTGTGCTTCTTCAAGATGTCAGCTGGCTCTTCTTGTTTCTCTCAGTGTGACTGACTGTAGATTCTTATCTGCTCAAAAGAGAACTCCATCACATAGACTCGGGAACATCTATGTTTCATTATGAATTCTCTCTTTACTAACTTCCCGTATCTAGGCTGCATTCTAAATAAATAAAGTACTACTGGAACTCTGTTTTTCAGACACATTGATATCAGCCCAGCAGAAAATATGTACATCTGCCCTTACTCCTTCCAGCTCAACTCCCCAGCCCACATGTCACACCACATTCTCATGCTTGTAAATCGGTTTCCTATGATGTTAGTTAAAATGATTCCGTTGCTCAGGGCTAGACCACTCCTCAACTTTTATTTTTATTTTATTTTATTTATTTTTTATTTATTTATTTGAGACGGAGTCTCACCCTATCGCCCAGGCTAGAGTGCAGTGGCACAATTTCAGCTCACTGCAACCTCCACTGCCTGGGTTCAAGCGATTCTCCTGCCTCAGCCTCCCGAGTAGCTGGGATTACAGGCGCCTGCCACCATGCCCGGCTAATTTTTGTATTTTTAGTAGAGACAGGGTTTCACCATGTTGGCCAGGCTGGTCTCGAACTCCTGACCTCAGGTGATCCTCCCACCTCAGCCTCCCAAAGTGCTGGGATTACAGGTGTGAGCCACTGTGCCTGGCCCACTCCTCAACTTTTAAAACTGCAATACTGTGGACCGAGCCCCAGACCATAAAGGTCCTCTCATTAAGGAGATGCCTCTTTCGTATGACCCAGCCAGAAACATTTGGTGAGTTTCTTTCATATTATAAAAATCACAAGTTTTTGAAATAAATGAATTCAAGTTCTTCCCATATCTAAAACATTCTATGAGTCAAATTTTCACATTTAGAGATTCAGTCTGTATATTTATATTTCTTAATCTATGGCATGAGGGATTTAATCAAAGTATAAAGAGTTTCCTGGCAATGAAACTGATTGTACCCACCATCAGTTAATAAGAAAGAAGATGGAATTGTCTTCTCTGAAGATCTTTATAGTTTTTTTTCAAAGTATTTATGCGCAGTCCTTCCTAAAGCCAGACACTCAAGATCAATCAGGTACTCTTCTCGTCAAAAGATTCTCTGGTGCTATAGAAACTCTAGATTGTGGTTTTATTCTGACAAAATTTTGGTAGTTTTGTTCTGTGACAATTATAGGAGAAAAAAATGAAAGGGTAAAGAAATGAAAATTGGCTTTTAGCAGCTGTTTTAGTGAGACAATCTATGTTTTAGATTCCAGAATGGAGATACTAGTCCATCAGAGGAGAAGCAAGATTTTGTTCTTATTGCAGTAAAAGATCTTGTGTTAATGTTAAAGATATTGTGCTTATTGTGGAGAAAGATATATATATATCTTTTACCCTGACTTTGGTGAAGGGGTCATGAAGTAATCTGTTCTTGGACCAGAAGACTGTTGGAGTTCAAGGAAATCATTAAAGTTTTGCTAACAACCATGCTTAATTATTTGAATGTGTATGTGTTTTGTTTGTCTAGTCTTGTCATTAATACAATTAACTAGAATCCTGTTTGATTCTTGAAATTGAAATGTCAATTGTGACTTTGTCTTACTTTTCTCTAAAACCATTTTCACTCTCTTTATGGATATCATTTTTGCACATGCTTACCTATTACTATATAAAAATAAAATAACTGCTTTAAACATTTTAGTGAATATCCTATCAAGGCTCTCTTTTGAGCATCGTAACAAATATGAAAGAAATACGTGCTATGCATACACAGAACCACACTCCACAATTAAACCCTCACAGTGACATTCCTTAAGGAGGCAGTGTTAGCCTGGAAGAACCATTTTATAAAATCCTTCTAATGACTGCATCACTTTCAAAGCCAATGAAATTGATTTGTAAACTCTAGAACTAGATTAAGATGAGGAGTATAAGGGAAAATGTTTCCAAATTCAACTCTTGCTTTGAATTTTCTTTTAAATTTATTTTCCAGAGTTTCCTTTTTCCCTAGCCATAATAAAGCAGTCTTTATTCCATAAGAAAGCACTATTATGATACTGCTTTATTTTAGACCATTGATTTACTTTTGCGAAATGAAGATAAATAATGCACATATCTTCACGTCAGAAAACAAGTTCACGCCATGGGTCTCCTTCTTACTGTCGTACTTTGAGTAAATTATTTTGCCAACTTCTGTCCCAACTTTTTCATCTCCAAATTAGAGATAATGATTATGCTTATCCCACAAAGTTATTATGAGAATTAAATTAAAATGTTTGAATAAAAATTTTGAAAAATCTGAGGCATTGTGCAAATGCTAACATATTTGGGGGTATTACTATAGTTGTTACTATTTTAAATATTAATATTTTCAAAGCTAAATAATGGTATCATAGTGGAACTACTTGGCATAGTTTACTGAGCACAGCAAACAGTCCACTTGCAAATTGAGTTGTTCTTCATCTCAGGCCTATATCAATGTTTCCCCCATCTAGGACTCAGTGTAATTTAAAGCATGTAATAAGATGTTCAATACATTTTTTGGTCTCATCTGCCCCATGCCTCTTTCTTCTTTCCAATTTCATTTTTTTCAATCCTCTTGTATCTTTCTTTTCTTCTTGTTTTAAATCATGTAAGTTATCATTTTTCACAATAAGCAAATATCTTAAGAACTATGAAAAATGCCCATAGCACTTTCCATCTAAAAAATGCATAAGCCTTTTATAAACACATTAGTGATCATCACAAAATATTGTCTACCTTGAATGTTTTCTCATCTTTTTATCATGCATGTCTGCCTAGTTTAAAATCACAGGGCAGGAACTCTGTCTAATTCTATTTGTAAATCAGAGAGAGAGTGTTGTTGTTCAATAAATGCCAAGAAGCAACAGCATCCATATGAGGTGAATAGGTGGAAATTATTATTTCTGTCTATAGCAAGGTGAAAATAAAATGAGTGCTTTACAATTTTCAAAGCATTCTCATATCGATTATCTCATTTGTACATCACACCGACACTGGGAGAAAGCCAGATGGGGCAGTTTTATTATTATCCTCTTTCTGTCTTGTATGATAGTGGAAAGTGAGACTAAGAAGTTAAGTGACTTGTCCACGTCATCAGGGAAATCCCAGCCTACAGGATCTCTACCCTGCTCTTCTGGTTTTAAGTTGGTACAAATATTTGTGCATTCTTATGGAGTGCATGTGATATTTTGTTACATGTAATGATTAAGTCAGGGTATTCCGGGTATCCATTACCTTGAGTATTTGTCATTTCTGTGTGTTGGGGACAGTTCAAGTCCTCTTTTCTAGCTATTTTGAAATATATAATATATTGTCGTTAACTATAGTCACCCCATTCTGCTTTTGAATATTAAAACTTAGCTCTTCTACCTAACTATATGTTCATATGCATTAACGAGCCTCTTGTTATCCCTCTCCCACCCACACAGCCTTCCCAGGTTCTGCTGTCATTCTACTCTCTACGTCCTTATAATTAACTTTTTTAGTTCCTGCATATGAGTGAGAACATGCAGCATCTGTCTTTCCGTGCCTGTTCTTATTTCACTTACCATAATGACCTCTAGTTCCATCCATGTAGCTGCATATGACAGGATTTCATTCTCACAATTTCGTTATCCATTCGTCTGCTGATGGACACTTAGGTTGATTCCATACCTTTGCTATTGTAAGTAGTACTGCAATAAACATGGGAGTGCAGATATCGAACTTTTTATCCTCTGAGTAAATACCCAAGAGTGGGATTGCTGAATCATATGGTAATTTCCCTGCTTTTCTCAACTAATGCTGCAGGAACTTCATAGTGATATGGGTCTTGATAGGTCTTAAACATGTCAAGAAGTATATCTATTTTGTTACCTTTGTGAGAAAGCATTTAACTCTGACCCTGGCCCACAGCTAGTGCTTAGCAAATAGTTGTTTAATTAAAATAAGTAAATAACTAAATAATGTTATAGACATCAAGTCAGCAGAACTCATGAACTAATTATTGAATCCATGGCAAGGCCTGACATCCTCGCCATCTTGGCTGCTGCTCAACCCACAAAAACCATTACATATTGTTAGTTTTCTGTTTCATTTAGTGAAACTTGTAATGCCAATTTTCAATACTACTTTCCAGTCATATCATTCTCCCAACTGCTGCTACTTCTATTCAGTAGCTCAGGTACATAGGCACTTCTTTAATAAACTTAATTATATCATGCAAAATGCAATCAATGGAAGAGCTTTAAAAAGTTTAAGCTTAACCTTTCATTTCATTAAGAAAATGTGTGATTTATTTAAACCTTGTGAGTTGTCAAGAAAGCCCCAGAAGCCAGACATTGATATCAGGACACATGTGACTTACAATTGAGAGTCTGCTATTCATGTCCTCTGTTTGTGCGAATGGCATATAAGAGTTCCAAGACATTTGTGTGTTATGTTGAGCTTTGAAGAATGTTGAGCACACAAGCTGGATTTTATAATAAGAGAGTTGAAGAATCATAGAAAATAAAAGAAAGGTAAGAGAATGGCTGTGCATTTCTTAGTGGCTATTTTCTTTAAATGTGGCTGGAGACAGTCAGTAACATTAGCCATGCTAGATTTCGGCTGAAGGAAATGCTCAGATGTTAGTTGCTAGGAATGCCCTACAACCCTTGATTGTGCCAAAATCAAATAACAACGCACATATATGATATATGCACTAGCTTAGAGACCATATTAGCCTTCTTAACATCCTTTCTATATATACTGTAAGTTTGCAGATGCATTTTGGTCTTTCGTTAGCATTTTAGCCAAGTAACTTTTCAAAATGGTTCATCAAGGAAGCTGGTGGTTGAACTTAGTATATCTTATTTCTCAGAATCATAATCAACTCAAGAGACCACCAATCCTTTTTCACCCACACAGTCTTTCTTAAACACACATATTGTCCTATTACAGCTAACGTCATATCTTTAGTTCAGTCGTTCATTTTTCAGAAAAACTGACAAAACATCAATTAAATTATTTTCTCTTAGAAGAAAAGCTTAAAGTGAAGATCTTATGATAATATATTCTCATAACATTTTGAATAATTATAGAATATACAATCCTGGATTCATTAGTGCATTCAGTGTCAACATGTGGTCATTCAGTTTTATTATCCCTTTAATAAAGCCATCTAAGATTTGTAAGTACTTTGCCAACTTCTCATATTAAGTCAAAGGCATGAGGGACATGCAGAGAAAGTTCACAGGAGAAAGTGAGTCCCAGCTCTTTTTACACACATATTGACGCTAGGTAAATTTAAAAACGAAATTACCTAAATATCTAAATAATATGTTTTACTTGTTTAAAGTACAACAGAATTTGAGAGGCCAAGGCGGGCAAACCACTTGACGTCAGGAGTTCGAGATTAGCCTGGCCAACATGGCGAAACCCCATCTCTACTAGAAATACAAACATTAGCCGGGCATGGTAGTGCACGCCTGTAATCCCAGCTACTAGGGAGTCTGAGGCAGGAGAATTGCTTGAACCCAGGGGGCAGAGGTTTCAGTGAACCAAGATCACACCACTGCACCTCTGCCTGGGTGACAGAGCAAGACTCCATCTCAAAAAAGTTTTTTTAAGTAAATAAATAAATAAAATACTTATTGGGTGTTATTCAAGTGTGTGTATGTGGTGGTAGTGGGGGGTCATTTTATTAATAGGAGTGAGAAAATGAATGGCTTAGAAATAATACAATGTCTTGTCCTTTGGTGTTCTGTTAATTCTACCAGTATATTTCACCATAGTTAATATTCTGCACCATGTTGTTTTTGTTAAATTTTAAATGTGCTGATAGATGCTTATTAAAGTAATTCTGTTGTTATTTCTCTTAAAATAATCTCTTAAAATAATTATCCACAACTACTTTTTTGTTGTTGCAAGTCTAGATTTTCATATATGAAGTCACTTAAGGACTCACCTATGCTCTGCGTTAATTTTTAATCAAGTATCGAACATCTCCCACATTTCAGGCATTGTGATAAAATACACCAATCACTTCCTGTAGGGCATGGATTATTATTCTCATTTTTTATAGATGAGAAAACTCTGCTTCAAAAAGGTTAAATAAGTTCCTAAGGTAGGAAAACTAATAAATGCTAGAACCTGTCTAGGAATCCAAATCTGTCTTTCTCCAAGGCCTATGCTCTTTTCAGTATAGCATGTGGCCTCTCAAAATTTAAAACTATCAAGGTTTATACAAATATATGTACTTTCACACACATATACACCCAGGCAGAGTAGGATTCTTTTCTTTTGAAAAATAGCCTTGACAACCAAAACATAATTGCATTGGAAAGACATGAGTTTTGATGGTGAACTTATGACATTTTGGTATATACCTGCCTTGGTTTTAACCTTTACAAAATCTCAATTAGCATTGGGCCAACCTTGATGAATCATCCTTGCTCTTAGTAAAGTAAATATGATTTGTGAAAGAGACAGTTTCCCATTTTCTGCACCTCTAAAGAGTTGTGTCATCAGGTATAAAAGCTAACAATAGATTTAATAAGCTGTTTATTTTTATAATGAGAGAAACCCTTATTATTCACTAGGAATAGACCGAATTGGGGGATACTATAATAGATGTCAGAAATAACAATTGAAATTCTGAATGCATTAGAACCACAGCATGTTGCAGACCAATTAAAATTGACAACCAAGTGAAGCAAATACACATGGATAAATATAGAAAATTCAAGTTGCTGTTAGGGTGGTTTTTTTCCGCTTTTCTCTTTACCACTTGATATTTTTCTTTCTTCTTGATATTTCAGTTTATTTTGTTAATCTTTTCCTGCTTGGCTTCTGAATTTTAATTAAATTGAAAGCTGACAGATAATCAAACTTTAATGCATTGTAGAATACCTTAGCACTTTGATGTATTTGGTGCCCTGATGTTGGTAAACTATCACTAACTAGAAATACCAGCATTTGTAGACAATATATAATTTTCATAATCTTAAAGATGGCAAAAACAGATACTGTGCTAAACATTTCAGCCATGTGTTCACTTTTCTGTATTAAATTTAGTATTGGCAGCTGAGTAGGAGATTATAGGGTACAGCTGCTTTAACCTTCAACAGTAAATGATGCTTCTTGAATTGTCTCCATGTGCCTCTAAAATCCAGGAAGCTTAAAAATATAGGCTTGATGCTAATAATGAGAAAACACAGTAAATTAACATCACTTAGGTTGGAGGAGAGTTGGGACTAAATATATTGCTAATGAAGATTATGGAATTAATTTTTCTGAAGTTCTTGAAGAATGTTTTGTATAGGGCATGCAAAAAAATGATTAAATTTGATACAACAACATAAAAAATAAATACCTGGCAGGGTGGTACAGGGCATGGTGGTGCACGCTTGTAATCCCAGCACTTTGGAAGGCTGAGGTGGGCAGATTGCTTGAGCAGCCTGGGCAACATGGCAAAACCCCACCTCTACAAAAAAATACAAAACATTATCTGAGTGTGGTGGCATGCACCTGTAGTCCCAGCTACCTGGGAGGCTAAAGTTGGAGAATCCCCTGAGCTGGGAAGTCAAGTTGTGATTGCACCACTGCACTCCAACCCAGGTGACAGAGTGAAAGCCTGTCTCAAAACAAAACAAACAAACAAAACCCAAACCAGATACCATTTATTGAGTAGCACTTACTATATATCATGCGTTGTACTGGATGCTATACATTATCTAATTTTATTTTTGTAATACCCTATGGAGTAGGCATTATTATCACAAGTATACACATGATAAAACTGATGCTCAGAAAAGTTAATTACCATACCCAGGGTTACATGATTAGAGCTGAGACTGGAACGCCAAAGCCCATACCTGTGTCCCTTCTAATTTCAGTGACCTACCAACATCTACTGTATATTAGTTCTCATGTCAAAAGACACAATAAAGTATTTGTTCATAAATGTATTATAATGTTTAAAAAATAATATTAGCGAACAGCTAGGTGTAATCCCAATATAATTTCATTTAAACACAAATGCATTTCTGGCCTGAAGTTGATTTTTAACTTCCATCTTTTTTGAGGAAATGGCATCTGCAATGTGTATGGGGGTTAGTGGGGGAGGAGAAAAACAGCAGTTCCAGGAACACTGAAAGAAAAGGATCAAGTTAAATGCTTTCTACTCTCAGACAAGATTAATAACTCTTAAAATACTTTTCTTATTTAATAAATTGCGACAGAATCACTCAATGTGGGCTCAGAAAAGGACAAAATGATTGGGCTCCTTACAAGTAATGCTTTTTAAAAATTGAAATAAGATTTATACTAATCTGAAAACACATATATTTCGGGGTAAGGGGAATCATTCCTCACTGAATTAATTTGTAAAAAGTAGCAAACACTGCCATCTACTGGGCTTTAATTTTCTCTTTGTTACAGATTTTGCAGATGATCATAGCTATTATGTATATTGAATACGTAAATAAGAAAAGACATCCGTTACTTGTTATGAATATTTCAAGCTACCTAAAAATAATTGAGTGGCTATGTTTATTTCTTTATGAATACATTCTAAGTCATTTTATTATTGGTGTTAACAGAAATATTCAGGAAAAACAAAATAATTATCTCAATATTTTGCAAAACCTTTTGAGGAAGAATATTGCAAATGTTATCTCAATATTTTGCAAAACCTTTTGAGGAAGAAAGTTAAACTCCCCTGCAGAGACGCATCACCAAGTAAAACTTGAGAGAAATGATGCACTTTCTCTGCTCAGCTGACAACTCTTCTTCCCAAGCTGTCTGATCCATCCCAGAAGCTAACATATTTCCCTCTTTACACAAAAGAGGAGGAAAAGAGAACCACCTTTCCTAGTGAGGAGGCTGTGCCCTATGTAGTGTGTACAAATGATCATTCTATCCTTCCAGCATGGTGGAAAAGAGGGGGCTGGGTGTGCTGTACCCAATCCTCTCTGAAGGAGAACTCTGTCCTGGCTCATCTGACTCAGTCTTTGTCAATTCACTCAGGAAGATGGTTTGTGATTCACCCTCTGGTAATGCCTCAGCACAGTGTTTGTGTTCCTTGGAAGATCTGCATCAGTTTCACCTGGGGAGCTTGTTGAAGATGCATGTTCCTGGCCTGAACCCAAGACATGCTGAATCATAAACCTCTGGTCTGGCACCCAGGAATCTGCATCGAACAGGCTATTCTTTTTTATTATTATTACTTTAAGTTCTGGGATACGTGTGCAGAATGTGCAGGTTTGTTACATAGGTATACATGTGCCATGGTGGTTTGCTTCATCCATCAACCCATCATCTAGGTTTTAAGCCCTGCAGGCATTAGATATTTGTCCTAATGCTCTCCCTCCCTTTGCCCCCCACCCCCCAACAGGCCCTGGAATGTGATGTTCCCCTCCCTGTGTCTATGTATTCTCATTCAAACAGGCTATTCTTATGCATTTTGGAGGCTGATAACCACTGATCAGAATCTTGGGATTCTTACTCTTGTAGCCTCTGTGGTACCTAAGATCAAACTGCCAGTGGGAGGGCTTACCATGCTTCATCCCAGGCCTTTCCTGCAAGGACTGTTCTAGAGCCATGTAGCCCTGCACATCAGCACCAGCTGCGGCACTTTGAAAAGTTCTGCTTCCTGGGTCCCATCTCAGTGATTCTGATTCACTGAGTACCTCCTCAGGCTGCACCAATATACATCCAGGCTTGGTAAGCCGCAGCTCTAGGGAAACTCCAGGATTACCCCTGCAAAGACAGTCCCCAGAAGACTGTGAAGCAGGCAGAACATGTTTGCTGTCTCCCACTGTCTTCTGCATATACCCTCCCCTTCCTCTTGATACTCCACCTCCTGCTGTGGGCACCTCCTCTCTCTTTCACTACCAATTCTCTGATTCCTTTCATTTATCCCATTTTTGATAAGGGTGGTTGATGGTAGCTAACCTCTCTCAAAACATTAGCTTTTAATGAACTTAGGTGCCGACAGGGTGGTCTATAAAATCTGGAAATATGAAATGTTGTTTGTCATATATTGTAATGTAGCATCCAAACCAACTATGTCTTCAGACTTAGTGCTTCTTCTTTATTTATTTTTTATTTTTTTTGAGATGGAGTCTTGCTTTGTCACCCAGGCTGGAGTGCAGTGGTGCAATCTCAGCTCACTGCAACCTCCGCTCCCCAGGTTCAAGCAATTCTCCTACCTCAGCCTCCCAAGTAGCTGGGACTACAAACATGCACCACCATGCCCAGCTATTTTTTTTTTTTTTTTTTTTTTTTTGTATTTTTAGTAGAGATGGGGTTTCCCCATGTTGGCCAGGCTGGTCCCAAATTCCTGACCTCAAGTGATCTGCCCGCCTTGGCCTCCCAAAGTGCTGGGATTACAGGCATGGGCCACCACGCCTGGCCAACTGCTCCTTCTTTAGATAGAATGTCATTGTGTTAGCCTGGTAAAGGCTGCCAGGTTGTCATGAGGGGGAGTGTGTGTGGTTTGACCAGAATGTACTGTGAACAGAGCCTTGCTTCTGGAGAACTTTGTGGAAGTTGACTCATGTTAGGTATCACCTATTTTGGAGATGGTGGACACCACAAAGACAGTAAGATGTCAGCAAACCAGAGCTGTCTCTGACTTCCCAACCTGACAACAGTGACACCAAGTAAAGACATTCATCTCCAGGACCAAGAACACCCTTCTGTCACTTATCTCTAGCCAATCTGGCCATCAAACCCAGCTCACATCTAAGCCCACTGTGGAGCCCTCCTAGGCCAGGCCTGTTCATAGTGATCTCTTCTTTTCCAAAACCACAGCAGGGATACTTTGATCCACCAAATGACAACTAGTTACAGACTGTTTCAAAATATTCTTTAAGTTATGTTAAAGAAGAAGGTGTAAAGAAGGATGGTTTGAAAGACAAAATTTGGGATGACATGTAACGTAAGTATTATTCACTTTACCATTATCCTTCCAACTCATTGGAAAGATGCTCCTTGGAGGCAGGGACTATGTCTTGTCTTTTTTACATCTTGGATGGTATCTCACACAGAGCAAGTGCTCGATAATATTAGTTCATTTGATACAGCTTTTTCTCTCGCATCTCTCCTCAGGAACGAGGCATGAATAGCAATTTACTGGAGTGCTCAAAAGTGCTTTTAATGTAGGACTTGTTGAATATTCTCCGGATTGACAACTACAAAGCCGCCAAGTAGGAAATGTCTCAGGTAAAAGACCCTCTGGAGTCTCAGATTCAGACCCTTCCCAGATGAAGCCCTTCTTTGGTTGGTGATCTTAGATGCCTACCTCTTTTGTTTAGTTCTGTCAAACTCTTATTGGTTCACTATGCCTTTTTCCTGTATATAGATCTTCCCCTTAGGCAATTCTGTTATTCTCTAAGAATAATGTTTGTCCTGTTCCCCAGTCTCCCACAGCCATAGACATATCCTCTTCTAACTTACTGATGGTTTCTCTGTTCCGGTTACATTAGAAATATAACTTTGTAAAATGCTGCTGTGCAAGCTTCTAAGCAAGTTTGATTTAATTGGTTTAGAGAGGGGGCCAAGAATTTGATGTTTTTAAAATTCTCTTGGGTAATTCTAACATGCAGTCAGAATTGAGAACACTCCATTTTCTGTTTTTTTTTTTTCTGTTTTATATTGTGCTCAGCTAAGAAGTTCCTATTTTGTCTTCCTCCTCAAATTTAGGCCAGAACCCTAGCTTACAGTTTAACTGTTAAAAATTAATATTTGCAAGTATAGATATTTACCTAAAAAGCCGACAGTGATATAGACTATGTAAAATAAAACCAAATAAAATTATATAAACATAATGTATGATAGAAGAGTGTTATACTCTGCTCTACTTCTGTTACCTTGTGGAGATAACTAGAATCCTCAATTATTTTAAAGGTTTTAAGGCTAGAGATTCCCCAAATGGGTTTAAGAACTGCTTAGTTAATATATGAATTATAAATTGGTATGAAACTGAAAGATCTGGTGAAACAAGATCTTGAGAATCTCTACCAGTGTTCACTCTCCCCAGGCATTTCTGCCAATTTCAAATGCTGGAGAAATCAAGGAGTCAAGAATGTGATTTTCTTCAAGGAAAGGATTGCCTTGAATAGAATTTAGCACACATGATTCCCACTCAAATGTGCTGCCCAATAGAAGATGCTGCCAATGATTAAATCAAACTGGGTTTGCTGCCCACTCTGTAGCATTTCCAGGATTTTTGATGTTAATTACTATTGAGTACAATGGCATGGGATATTTCTCAGCCCATCACTATGTTTTGTATAGCACATAAAGTGTCTGGGGTATATGTGAATGGCTAATAAATATATGTGTGTAATAGGTTTAGCTAAAATAAAATGATTCACATTAGGACAGAATGCCCTCCTCCATCCATTTGAAATTGTTTTATTTAATTGTATTCTACACTATTGAATCCCTAATATTTCTGTCAGCAATCAATGGAAATGATGATGGCATAAAATCTACACGCCTAACATCTAATTTATCAGGAAAAATTAGTGGGTTTAAATACATAATTAGTTTATAAAATGTGGTTTTGAACACATTTACAGAATGAGAGTTTTTATCTGCCAGTTCACTGAAAAGGCCTTTATAAGTGTTTAGGGAACTTTGAGGACAATTGTAAAAGAACTTGTAACCAATTGGAGGATGAGCCTTGGAAGAGGAGCATAAACTGTTGGCCCAAAATTGTTATGAAACCATTTCATCTTCCCAAAAACATATTTTGTGTGAGTTCCGAACAGCCATTTCTCTATTTCTATTCCTCCTCCCTTGTTTTTTTTTCTCATTGCAGAATGTTAACAGAGTTTGCTAGGTCTAGGTCTTGTTACTTTTGTAAAGATACATAGATGAGTAATTGAAAAATCAAAAAGATTTGACAAATCAGAAAGCCAGAGTGAGAGACAGAATACACAAATGTGTGATTCTTGAGAGACCCCCAACCATGCTGCCTTCTCTTTAATTTGCAGACCTGTTATGTAGGTGCATTTTCTTTGTTCTCTTTTACCCTGTCAACTAAGCAGGTTAAAGTTGACCTAGCAGCATTTAATAGCTCTTTAGAGATGAAGAAGAATACAGTGACACAGCAGAATCGCTACTTTTAAGCATGAAGTTTTGTTCTTTTAGAACAGTTATTAAGATTGGGTAAATGCCTGGGTAAGATTTTTTTCCCAGAACAGAATAAAGGACTTTCTTTCCTATCTTGAAAATTAATGGAGAATATCAACAAAATAGAAAATTGTCAAAACATGGTGGTCGCCTGCTGCCACAGCAAGGACAAGGTAAAATTAGAAAGTAGATGGCAAACAGAAGCCTGCTTTGTAACAGTGAGCGACTAGCAGTGACTCAAGGGTTTTGAACAACTGATCAATTGACAAGAAAAGAAACGGGACACTGCAAGGGGTGGGAGGGAAATACATCTGTCTCTATTTTGCTCTACTAAAGAAAATTCTGTTTTTTAACCCTTGAATAAAAACCAGAAGATACTTTTTGTTGTTTGTTTTTTGTTTTTGTTTTTGTTTTTTTTTTTTTGAGATGGAGTCTCACGCTGTCACCCAGGCTGGAGTATAGTGGCACGATCTCGGTTCACTGCAACCTCTGCCTCCTGGGTTCAATCGATCCTCCCACCTCAGCCTCCCCAGTAGCTGGGATTAAAGGTGCCCACCACCACCCCCGGCTGATTTTTGTATTTTTAGTAGAGATGGGGTTTCACCATGTTGGTCAGGCTGGTCTCCAACTCCTGACCCCAAGTGATCCACCCGCCTCAGCCTCTCAAAGTACTGGGATTATAGACGTGAGCCACCACACACAGCCTAGATAATCTTTATTGAATATCATAATTTATAAGGTTACAAGCTGGTTAGAAATCATGCCATCATCCCCTTGTAGGATAATGGCAATTGACTTCTTTTCCTCTGCAACTATTTCAAAGAAGTCCAGGGAAATGTATTGCAATGGACAAAACCTTATTGGCCTATATTAATAGATGATTAGGGCCATGTGTTATATGATTCCAGGGGACAACATTCATGCAGGTGACTTACTATTTTTGCATAGCAGGTAGGACTCTCAAACCATGAACATAACTGTGCAAGACATACCCATTTGTTTTCTATAACCGAACTTAATTTCTGACTCTAGGATTCCCATCATCCATTTTTGGAGGAAAATTTATCCTCTGCCTTTCTTGGAAGCCTCCTCCAGCCCCAAATGTGCCGTTGTTCTGGGATTTTGCACATCACCAAGTGGATACTGGGAGGAGCCAGGTTTGAGCCATCTCCAGAGGCTGCCTGTTAAAGTGAATGACCCCCAGCAAGCAGAAAGGGACTGTGGGTCATCACGAGAGGACAGAAGCTGACGAGGCTGAAAAGAGGTCATTTGGAAAGTGTCTGATAGAGAATGGTGCAGATTAGAATTCCTTGGTGGGGAGGCATTTAAATAATCTGCAAATACAACCCAACAGAGACTACATTTTAATGACCATTGAGACAGAACCACAAACAGCAAAAGCTAAGTAAAGAGGCCTTTTCTCTTGCTTTTAGCCCTCCTCGTCCCCACTGGAGGGGAGGAGGGGATGTGGTATTGGGAGCTGGAGTTTAGAAGAAGACAGCAGTAGAAACAGCCTGCACTTCCTACTCCTGGTACCCAAACAAAGGCAGAAGTCAGGCTTCAGTTAAGAGGAGAGAAGCTTTAGTTTAAATTAAAAAAATGAAGTAGGACTTATGTGTACCTAAAGATAAGACTGTAGCTGTGGTTGAAAATTACCAGAAATGCTATGGAATCTCTCTGAGATGTTGCCAAGTGGTAGGGAGGATACACCTAGCAGGGCATGGGTGAAGACAGTGGTTTGCTAATTGTATCCTAAAGAGAATGTGCTTACGTGCTTTGTCCTTTCCAGTCTGGCTGTCCTCTGACGCCTCCCTGTCCTCCTTCCTCCCCAGTCACAACCATTACCTGAAGCCATTCTGCACTAGGCTCCTGCTGCCTCCCTGGAGGCTGCATTTGACTCCTCCCTACTCCCAGGCCTCCCTTTCTGGGGAAACCTCTCTCTCCCTCCTACTTTTTTCAAATTCCACTTGTTCCTGCAAATATTTTCTCCCTTATATATCCTCTGTAAACAGTGTAAGTTCTTCTATGGGCTTACATTTTATTTTTAGAAACAAAAGCCAGAAGGGGCAAAGGCTACTTTGCTTTCTACACCTGAAGTAGTGGCTATTGGCATGAATATGGAAAGGGCAAAGGACAAATTAAAATGGTGAGAAAAAGTATAAATTATATGTCAAAGCCATATGCAGTTCTACTTTGATTTCTAATGGAACTTAGTCATTCTTGAGCTGATTGGGTTTTGCTGTTGGACACAGAAGATGAATGTAACTTAAATGAATCACAGCATATTTTATACAGCATATGCTTGCCTTCTTCCTTGTGCTTTATGTGGGCTGTGTAAGAGGGGAAGCAGAGAACTTACCATATTTATAGTTAAATAATTAACCTAATAGCTCTTACACATCTGCCTTCCATGCTCAACTGGAAGCTCCATGACTGCCGAAACTATGTCTCTCTTTTCACTGTGGATCCGAATTTCTTCTCCATAGGTATATTCTTGTTATATGAATGAGTGAATCTGTCAAAGTGTCAGATATGCCGGGAGGTGGCAGCCAGGACCAGGCTACTATTCAGCCTCTTTGTGTGAAGAGCAGGGGATTTGGGAGGGGTGAGTAGACCTGGACTAAGTCCTCTCCTGAGATCCCTTACAACCCACCCAACTGTCTGGGGGCTTTCTGATTCAGGGTCAGTCTGGTCTTACATATGACCTGCCATAGCTTTGAGGGGTATAAGATATATTATGATAGGTTTTGTTCAAGCACTTGTCAAAACAAAAAATTACCAGGCTATTTCTTTTTACTTTGAAGAGGCATGATAAAATGTCATCAACCCATTAGTAGCATTTATACCTATAAACAATAAAACATCTCAACTTAGTGTTTGGCTTTAAGAGAAAAATTTTAAAAATTAAATTGCCACTTCTTCATATTTATTTAGCACATTCACAGACTAAAAAAGAAATAATTGCAGGTCTCTTAAAGGCCTTATGGCTTACTCCAAAGTCAGTAGTTTCCAACTTAACTTGGACTAATGGGTTGGTCAGCTGAGGATTGCTTTGGAGAGGGACTTACTTTAATGATTACAGAGAACACTGATTCTTAAAGACTTCATGTTCTGAAAAGCATTATAATGATGGAATGATTATAAACAATAATATTCATAGGACACTTTATAAAGAAGCCTGCCATAGTTATGATTTCATGTCTAAACCAACCCAGGGAGTAGCACATGAACCAATGGTGTGGATCCTCAGAGACATGTTTCCCTGCTTCCCCACTCCCACCCAGTCTCTGAGTCTCCATACAGCTCGGACTCAAAGATTCTCTTTTATTCCTTCTCCATGATAGTTAGACCCCCGTGCTCAGTTCCATGGTTGTTCCAGCATGCAATGGCTATGGTTTGAAATATCCCTGCCTTTCCTTTCTATTTCTTCCATATCTTGCCCATTGTCCCAAAGATAGCTCATCTTGTTCACTCCTTGAAAATTTGTGAAACATATTTGGTATTTCATTATATTCACTCTTTCAGTGTTGCTGAACTTTTTCATCTGCTTCAGGTATTAGTGGCACAACTGGGTGTGAGATGAAGGAAGGAGGGGACCATTCCTTGCACATTATGTTGCAGAGATTCCCTTAGTAGATGTATACTTGTTGAATAAATGGTCCAGAATCATACCAATTGGAATACTTTCTTAAATCAAGTTACATGTTTGTATGGTGCCCTAGAAAATGTCTAGCACTTCTTAGGTGTTCAATAAATATTAATACTGCACTTGTAACCTGAGATGTTGAATTTGGTTTTAAAATAAGCCAACAAAGTAAGAAAGCTACTTCCCAGGTATGTTACCTTTTATAACTTCTATGTTTACAACTCTACTACCATATTGAGAGAATAACTGTTTAACACGATGACCCTGTGGTAAAAATCCATACTCATTAAAAAAGAAAAGTTTGAGTTTCAAGTCAGTTACAAGTAAAATCAAATAAAGGAACAAAGGAAGGAAAGCAGGAGGGAGGGAAGGAGAGAGGGAGGGAGAAAAGAAGAAAAAAAGAAAGAAATTAAAATGCATTTGACATGTTGAATGTATTAATTCAATTGCCAACCAATCTTTTGCAGTGCCTCCTAATCCTGGACAACAGAACGTTGCTGGACAACCATGGCAAAGCTGAGCTCAGTGGACTCACCACGGATTTACTCTGATCTGCATTACTTAGATCATTAATGTCAATCCCTTTTTTCACAGTAGCTTTATGTCTGTTCACATCATTTCATTCTCAATTGCACTAGCTCTATGCTGTTATCCTCAGCTGTTATCCTTACCCTCTATCGAAACAAGAGCTCCTTTTATTTCCTTCCTTCTCACTTTAAAATTTTCTTTTTCCTTTTATCATTCTCTTATTTTTCTCATCCTGTCTCAGGAATGCTCTTTCTTCCCAAGGCTATGCCTTTCTCTCTGCATGGATCCTGTCCCTTCCTGGCTTTCCAGGACATCTGCGTGAATTACCTTCTATTCCCTTGCATCTTCAGTGTCACCCTTTTCATGAGCTCTGCAACGGTCCTATTGCTCAAGCTCTAGAAAATCCCTTTCTTTTAAATTATTGTATTTCCAGCCTTTCATTTACTATCTCATTTCTCAAAAGTGCAATAAACATGTTATTTCCCTTTTTCTACTCTTTTAAATTGAGGCATATCATCCTTCTAGTTCTCACACCTAAGGTCTCAAATTCCACCTGTAAGGGGGTGACCTTGCACTTAGGTTCTAGGCTAAATCTAGCCACAGGAAAGCAACTAGTGCAGTTAGATTCACAGTTTAGAGTGTCTGTGGAAATGCTCCACCTTGGGATGAGATTCTGCCTGCATTACTGTTACTTGAGCATACCAATGCCACCTGGATATTCACCTGCTTCAGCTTCTGCCTGTTGACCTCTTGCACGGTCCCTTCTCCCCTTCTCATATTTGGAAGAATTAACCTCAAAATGTTAACTTCATTATTGATAAAGCCAATTAGGGAACATGTCTTTAGATGTTTGGTCAAAAGCCTTGCTGAGTTGAATTTTCTCCTACAACAGCAGCCCAGAATGCACTCTCTCTGCCCTTGGTTTGCAGGCTGGCTTATGGAGAGTCAGGGGTTAAGTGTTCTTCCAACTTTGCAAAAGATAAATCAGTCATCTACTAGGAAAAGAGGAAAATCAGAGATAAGCTGAAAGCATTCCTCTCATAATTTTCCATTCCTGGGGGGTAGATTCTACATTTTCTTCCCTTAATGGAAACATGAGTCATGAGGAATAAATGCTCCCTGCTATCAGTCCTCTCTCTCCCTTCTAGGGCTTCTCCTGGTTCCTGTTCTGCCCCCAGAAAGTTTGTCTAATCTTGGCTACCCTGATCCAGCCTCCACCGGCTCCGATGTTGCTGGTACACACTTGCTCCTTAACCACACATACTGTGGTTTCTGCTTTAACAATCAACCATAGGATTTTAATTACCCAATCTAGCCACACATTCTCAGTCGTTTTCTTCTCCAACTTCTCAGCTCTAAAATTTTGAATACATCCTATTTGATTGTGGACAAAGAGGCAACGATCATGGGGTAGTGCACTATGTTTTTGTACACTGTTTCTTTTGTAAATACCGTTGTTTCTGGCAGGCGTGGCTCAACCTATAATCCTAGCACTTTGGAAGGCTGAGGCAGGCGGATTGCCTGAGGTCAGGAGTTCGAGATCAGCCTGACCAACATGGTGAAACCTCATCTCTACTAAAAATACAAAAATTAGCCGGGTGTGGTGGCACATGCCTGTAATCCCAGCTACTGAGGAGTCTAAGGAAGGAGAATCTCTTGAACACAGCAGGAGGAGGTTGCAGTGAGCCAAGATTGTGCCACTGCACTCCAGCCTGGGTGAGAGAGCAAGACTCTGTCTCAGAAAAATTAAATAAATAAATAAATAAATAAATGCCATTGTTTCTAATTTTTTTTTTTAAAAAAAGCAGTTTCCTTAACATTCAAGTATGCTCTATTCTAAGGCTTTTCTATCAGCATTCATGTAAAAAATACTTTCTACTGATGTAGAAGAGGGGTAAGAACTTTGGAGTGAAAACAGATTAAATCTTGGGTTTGAATTCCAGTTCTGACACTTACTAGTTAAATGACTTTATTTAATTTCTCATCACTTTAGTAATTTCATTTCTAAACTGGTGATTAACAGTGGCTAATGTGTATTAAATACATAATGCTAATCACTGAGGGCTTTATATGCATTATCTTATTTAATCTTACAACTCCATGAAGTAATCCTATTATTATTTCCATTTTACAGATTTTAAAAATGAGATTTAATGAACAAAAGAAACTTGCCCAAAGTCACACAACCAGTAAGTGAAAGAGTTTGGAATAAAATCTAATAAAACACATATTTGAACTCAAGTTTATGTAACTCCGAAGTTAAAGCTCTTTAAAGCTGTGCTTTTCTTTTTCTATACTTAGTGTATGCAAAGATCTCCTACAGTGCCTTGTGCTGATTATGAAGTCACTAGACAATAGCGGTCATTATCATCACTGTCATCATTATTATAAACAAAAGATTACGTTTGAGCTTGGCCATCAGTCTTTTTGCAGTGTTTTTCAATTTGGTTTCTTATTATGGATTCACTAAAAGGAGTCAATTTCTCTTTTTATATGGACACTTTGAAGTAGAATTGAAGAGAACAATTATTAGATAAATTGACATGGTTTCATTCATGTATTAGAAGGAAACATTGACATATTTCTTATTAAGCTAAGTATGAGAAAAACTTTCCTAACTATGACACAAAATACAAAAACAATAAAACAACTGATCAGTTCAACTACATAAAAATAAAACAACTTTTGCATGGCAAAAGTAATATAAAAAAAGTAAAAAGATAAATGACAAGCTGGGGAAAGTAATTGCTACTTCTGTCACAAACGAAAGATTATTCTGGCATGAAGACAGCCACATTGACCTACAGGATAGAATAGAATGCCAAGAAACAAGCTCTCACATAGATGGTCAAAAGATTTTTGACAAGGGGACCAAGACCATACAATGAGGAAGAAACAGCCTTCCACAGATGGTGCTGGGAAAACTGGGTATCTACTTGCAAAAGAATGAAGTTGGCCCCTGCTTTTATACCACATACAAAAATCAACTCAAAATGTATCAAAGATTGGGTTGGGCATGGTGACTCACACCTGTAACTCTAGTATTTTGGGAGGCCAAGGTGGGTGGATCACCTGAAGTCAGGAGTTCTAGATCAGCCTGGCCAACATGGTGAAACCCTGTCTCCACTAAAAATATAAAAATTAGCCAGGCGTGGTGGCACATGCCTGTAATCTCAGTTACTTGCGAGGCTGAGGCAGGAGAATCGTTTGAACCCAGGAGGCAGAGGTTGCAGTGAGCCGAGATTGTGCCACTGCACTCCAGCCTGGGTGATAGAGCCGGACTCTGTCTCAAAAAAAAAAAAAAAAAAAAAAGGATCAAAAATATAAACATAAGAGCTAAAACAATAAAATTACTAGAAGAAAAAACATAGTGGAAAGCTTCATGACATTGGATTTAGCAAAGATTTCTTAGATATGATGTAAAATCACAGGCAACGAAAAATAGATAAATTGTTGGACTACATCAAAATGTCAAAATTCTGTGCACCAAAGGACATAGCAAACAATGTAAAAAGGCAGCTAACCTTTTTCCTTCATTTCACCTTTGGTGAATGTGACAATTATGTGTCTTGGAGTTGCCCTTCTCGAGGAGTATCTTTGTGGCATTCTCTGTATTTCCTGAATTTGAATGTTGGCCTGCCTTGCTTGATTGTGGAAGTTCTCCTGGATAACATCCTGCAGAGTGTTTTCCAGCTTGGTTCCATTCTTCCCGCCACTTTCAGGTACACCAGTCAGATGTAGATTTGGTCTTTTCACATAGTCCCATATTTCTTGGAGGCTTTGTTTGTTTCTTTTTATTCTTTTTTCTCTAAACTTCTCTTCTCACTTCATTTCATTCATTTGATCTTCCATCACTGATACCCCTTCTTCCAGTTGATTGAATCGGCTACTGAGGCTTGTGCATTCATCACATAGTTCTCGTGCCGTGGTTTTCAGCTCCATGAGGTCTTTTAAGGACTTCCCTGCATTGGTTATTTTAGTTAGCCATTCATCTAATTGTGATTGGTGCGCTACACCCACTGTCCTGCACCCACTGTCCGACACTCTCCAGTGAGATGAACAGGTGCTGGAGAGGATGTGGAGAAATAGGAACACTTCTACACTGTTGGTGGGATTGTAAACTAGTTCAACCATTGTGGAAGTCAGTGTGGTGATTCCTCAGGGATCTAGAACTAGAAATACCATTTGACCCAGCCATCCCATTACTGGGTATATACCCAAAGGATTATAAAACATGCTGCTATAAAGACACATGCACACGTATGTTTATTGCGGCACTATTCACAATAGCAAAGACTTGGAACCAACCAAAATGTCCAACAATGATAGACTGGATTAAGAAAATGTGGCACATATACACCATGGAATACTATGCAGCCATAAAAAATGATGAGTTCATGTCCTTTGTAGGGACATGGAGGAAGCTGGAAACCATCATTCTCAGCAAACTATCGCAAGGACAAAAAACCAAACACCACATGTTCTCACTCATAGGTGGGAATTGAACAACGAGAACACGTGGACACAGAAAGGGGAACATCACACACCGGGGACTGTTGTGGGGTGGGGGGAGGGGGGAGGGATAGCATTAGGAGAAATACCTAATGTAAATGACAAGTTAATGGGTGCAGCACACCAACATGGCACATGTATACATGTGTAACAAACCTGCACATTGTGCACGTGTACCCTAAAACTTAAAGTGTAATAAAAAAAATACTTAGCAGAAAAAGAAATGCTCATGGCCTTTAAACATATGAAAGATGTTGAGCCTCACTTATTAGAGAAATGCATATTAAAATATATTTGTATAATAGTTCTCTGACCTGTTATATAGGAAAAATCCAAAAGCTTGATAATGTACAGTGATGGTAAGGCTTTCAAGAAGCAAATAGTCTCATACATTGTTGGTGTGAATATAAAAATGGTAGGTATAACACCAGGGTATGGAATTCAGTAATATCTAGCAAAATTATGTGTTTTGCTTTATGTATGTTTTCAGCCAGCAATTCCACTTCTAGAAGTCTATTCCAAAGATATACTGGCTAAAATAGAAAATGATGTTTTCATGAGGGAGCATAGATTGAAGTACTATTTGTAACAACAAAAGATTACAAACAACCCAAATATTCATTAAAAGTTGAATAATCTATGGACATCCATTAGAATGAAAAGTGCTGTAATTATGAAAAAGAAATTAGGAAGACCTCTATGTATCACTGTGGAGATATGTCCAGTATATTTAGTAAAAAGAAGCAACAAAGCCAAAAAAGTTTAAAGAGCCTATACTACACTACTTTTTGTCTCAAAAGGGATAAATACAGTACTTTTTATATTTAAAAAGAAACAATGAAATGATGAATCAAAAAAATAAAAATTGTTTGCCATAGAGGGATAAGGAAAATAAGAAGAGAGCAGAAATGGAATCCAGACCTCCCTAAAGTTACTTTATTTTATAATTTTAATTTGGAAACATGTAAATATCTCACATAATTAAAAAATAAGATGAAATAAAGATTTTAAAATGTGATTTCTACAAATATAAAAAAGAGAAACAAAATACATATTTTGTCTGTTCATTGCTAGTAGAATATCATAAGGACAAAACGAACCAAAAAAACCTGAAGTTTTTTTATTGTCAATAAAATTGTTATTGTTATTTTGAAACAAAAAATATTTGTATTAATGTGATTAGGAACTAAAATTTTCAGCACGGGAGAAAAAACTGCATCTATAAAATCAAAGGTGTTAAGGAAAACTCTATGTAATCTTTGACTTGAAAAACATAGTATAAACTGATGGGTTTTTAAAAATCAGCCCAAACTATTGTCAAAAATACAGTAGAAACTGATGATTTCCTTATAAGTCCAAAAATATTGATATTTTCTACCTCTACCCACAGAAAAGTCTGAGGAATAGTGACAACCTAGTTTTGATGAACACCCTTAATGCTGAGCTTGTGGTCTCTAAATACTATTTCCTAATTTAAAAAAACACAGAAGCTCCATGGTAAAGTAGCAGGTTTCAGGTCTAAGGCAGGGAATATAGATGGTAAGTATGTGACAATTTGACACTCCTTAAGCAAGTAAGTTACAAAAAACTTTGGGTTTTGTCAAAACAACATTAAAGGTAACTTGAGAAGCTCTCACTGGTCAGATAGGGCTATTTGAACATCAATAATAATACTGTCACTGATTACAACATCAAATATATAAAAATCTACAAGTTAATTATAATGCTTTGAAAAGGGAATCTGGCTGATTACCTTTGAATGTGGCTAGAACACTGGCTTCTTATTCTAAAAATTGAAAATTAAAATGAAAGAACCGAGTATCAATCCTGCCTCTCTTCTATGAAACATGTTTCCAGTTAATCAAAGAGCTGATGAAGCAGAATTTTTCTTCATGTAAGAATCACAGCAAATAAATCAGTTTCTCATCTCTAAAATGAGAATATTTGTGATCTACTTCATAGTGTTGCTGTGGCTCACAGTAAAGGTCCAGTACAAATTAGCTTTTATAATTACACATTTTGAAGGGTATGCTTTCTTTTAAAAAATGCTATAGAGAAAACACACAAGCTATTGAGAATATTCTTGAAAAGTATTTTTCTATTTAGAACAATGTTTGATTTCAACTTATAATAGTGCTATCCTAAACGAAATTTTATTCTCAAATGTGTTATTCCATATGCTACTCCATAAGGTCCAGGATAAGCCAGTAAGAAAAATGTGTTTTAGGATTTTTTTCTTTATCCTTGAACTTTGGGAGTTTGGGAGTTTGATTATGAAATTCCTTGAGGTAGTCTTCTTTGGGTTAAATCTGCTCGCTGCTCAATATCCTTCTTGGACTTGAGTATTGATATCTTTCTGTAGAGGTTTTTTTTTAATTTTTATTTTCTGAGACAGAGTTTTGTTCTTGTTGTCCAGGCTGGAGTGCAGTGGTGCAATCTTGGCTCACTGCAACCTCCACCTCCCAAGTTTAAGCGGTTCTCCTGCCTCAGCCTCCCGAGTAGCTGGGATTACAGGCATCTGCCACAATGTCTAGGTAATTTTTGTATTTTTAGTAGAGATGGGGTTTCAACATGTTGGCCAGGCTGGTCTTGAACTCCTGACCTCAAGTGATCCGCCTGGCTCAGCCTTCCAAAGTGCTGGAATTATAGGCGTAAGCCACCACGTCTGGCCCTTTCTCTAGATTTGATAAGTTCTCTGGTCTTATCCCTTTGAATAAACTTTCTACCTCATCTCTTAATCTTCTTTTTAAGGCCAGTAACTCTTAGATTTGCCCTTTTGAGGCTATTTTCTAGATCTTTTAAGTGTTCTTCATTCTTTCTTATTCTTTTTTCTTTTGTCTCCTCTGACTGTATTTTCAAATAGCTCATCTTCAAGCTCACGAATTCTTTCTTCTGCCTAAATTCTGATATTAAGAGGCTCTGATGCATTCTTCAGTGTGTCACTTGCATTTTTCAACTCTAGAATTTCTTCTTGATTCTTTTAAATGATTTCAATCTCCTTGTTAAATTCATCTGATAGAATTCTGAAGTCCGTCTCTGTGTTATCTTGAATATCTCATAAATTTCCTCAACACAGCTATTTTGAATTTTCTGTCTAAAAGGACACATATCTCTGTTTCTCCAGGATTGGTCCCTGGTGCCTTATTTAGTTTCTTTGGTGAGCTCATGTTTTCCTGGATGGTCTTGATGCTCGTAGATGTTCGTCAGTGTCTGGTCACTGAAGAGTTAGGCATTTATTGTTGTCTTTGCAGTCTGGGCTGGTTTGTGCCCCTTCTTCTTGGGAAGGCTTTCCAGGTGCTGGAAGGAACTTGAGCCCCAAGCCCAATAATGCTGTGGTTCTTGCAGACTCATAGAGATACTGCCTTGGCAGTCTTGCATAAGATCTGGAAGAATTCTCTGGATTACCAAGCAGAGACTCTTTTCTTTTCCCTCACTTTCCCGCAAATGGAGTCTCTCTCTGTCTGCTGAGTCCCCTGAAACTGGGGGTGAGGAACACAGGCTACCACCACTGACATTGCACCGATTCAGACTTGAAAACAGCACAGCACTGGGTTTCACCCAAGGCCCCCTGTAATCACTACCTGGCTACCGCCTATGATCACTCAAGGCCCTAGGGCTCTATGATTAGTAGGCGGCAAAGCCAGCCAAGTTTGTGTCCCTTCTTTAAGGGTGGCAAGTTCCCCTAGGCCCCAGTTGGGTCCAAAGATGCTGTCTGGGAGCCAGGGATTAGAGTCAAAAACCTTAGAAATTTACCTGATGTTCTATTCTACTGTGGCTAAGCTGACACTCAAACCACAATGCAAAGCCTTTCCCACTCTTGTCTCTCCTTTTCACAGAGAGAGGAGCCTCTCCCTGTGGCTGCCACCACCACCAGCCCATGGTGGAGTTCTGCCAGGGTACTGCTGATGTTCACTTAGAGCCTAAGGGCTCTTCAGTCAGCTTGTGATGAATGCTTCCAGGCCTGGGACTCACCCTTCAGGGTGACGGGCTCCCCTTCTTTTACAAGGCAGGTCCAGAAATGGCCATCCAAGAGCCTAGGCCTGGAATCGGGGACCCCAAGAGTCTGCTGGTGCTCTACTCCCCAGTGGCCAAGCCGGTGCCTAAGGTGCAAGACAAAGTCCCCTTTTCTTCTCTCTCTGCTTTTCTCAAACAGAAGGAGTCTTTTGCTGTAGTCACCACAGCTGAGAATGTGCTAAATCACACCTAAAGCCAACACATCTCAGAGCCCAAGGCTCATTGTGTACTACCTGGATATTGCTGTTTGTTATCCAGGGCCTAAGGACTCCTTAGTCAGCAGGTGATGAATCCTGCCAGGACTGGGTCCTTCCCTTCAAGGCAGCAGGTTTCATTCTAGCCCAGGGTGTGTCTAGAAATGTAATCCACTAGCTAGGGCCTGCAAAGAGGGGCCTCATGACTCTGCCTGATGCCCTGTCTCACTGTGGCTGGGCTGGTATCCAAGACGCAAGACAAAGTCATCTTTACTCTTTGTTCTCCTTTCCTCAAGCAGAAGGAAGGACTCACTTTCATCTCTGTGAGCTGCACTGCCTGGGGTTGAGGCAGGAGTGGTGCAAGTACTCCCTTGGCCTCGCTGTCTGGTATTGCTCTAGGCCATTTACCCCACAAGTTCCCAGGATCTAAGCCCAGCCCAGCACTAGGAGTTGCCTAGGAATTGCAATCCTTGTGCCCTAGATTTCTTTTCAAGTTTACCTAGGACATCAGAGCACTTATGGCCCACAGTGGCAAGGCCTTCAGAGAAACTCAAGTTTCCATCACTGGGATGGGTGATTCCCCTCTGGCTAGGTCTGCTCTGAAAGCCTCTTCCATGCGTGGGCGCTAGCTGAGCCCAGCACAGCTTTGCTCTCTACTCCCAAGGCAGCACTGAGTTCAGTGTAAAGTCCCCCAGTTTTCCCTCCCCCAAGTGCACAGATTCTCTCTCTGAGCCCCCAGTCACTGCTGGGGTATGGAGGAGTGGTAGTTTTGGCTCTTCGAGACTGTCTCTTTTAGCCTGTTTCAGAAATATGGAGTTGAAACTAGGTACTGTGATTGCTCACCTGATTTGGGTTCTTGTGATGATGGTGCTCTTGTGTGTGGTTAGAATTTGATGTTCCTGCTTGGGGAATGAGTGGTGCAGGCTTCTATTGGGTCATCTTGCTTTGCCCTCCAAAAAATGTATTAAATGACAATAAATAATGATTTCATGTTTTAGCAAGGAGTTTTAACCCTTTCTCATGGCAACAGAATCTCTCAGATTGGAGGACTGAGTTCAATATGAACTAACGATATGCTATGACTACCATGAAAAGCACATGTAAACTGAGGTTGCATTAGTAGAAACCTGAGTCCCAAATATGGGATGAAATAGACCTCTTCTATAAGCAACTAATAAGACTATATCTTCAGTACCTTTTTGTCTTCTTCAACTTTCATAGGACAATGTGAAGGAAGAGTATATCCAAAGGGATGTGACTAGCATGGTGAAAAGACTCGCACTTATGCCACCTAAGTTGTGATAGAAACGGAAGCCCTACCTTTCACTACATATAGAAATTAACTCAAGATGGATTAAAAACTTAAATGTAAGACCTCAAACTATAAAATCCTAGAACAAAACCTAAAAAATACTTTTGTGGACATCAGCCTAGGCAAAGAGTTTATGACTAAGTCCTCAAAAGCAATTGTAACAAAAACAAAAATTGATAATTTGGACTTAATTAAACTAAAGACCTTCTGCACAGCAAAAGAACTATCAACAGAGTAAACAAACAATCTACAGAATGGGAGAAAATATTTGCAAACTATGCAGCTGACAAAGGTCTAATATTCAGAATCTATAAGGAACTTAAACAAATCAACAAGAAAAAATCAAATAACCCCATTAAAAAGTGGGCAAAGGACATGAACAGATGCTTCTTGAAAGAAGATATACAAGTGGCCAACAAACATATGAAAAAATGGTCAGCATTACTAATCATCAGAGAAATGCAAATCAAAACCACAATGAGATACCATCTCATACCAGTCAGAATGGCTATTGTTAAAAAGTCAAAAACAACAGATGCTGGTGAGGCTGCAGAGAAAAGAGAATGCTTATACATTGTTGGTGGGTATGTAAATTAGTTCAGCCACCGTGGAAAGCAATTTGAAGGTTTCTCAAAAAACTAAAAATAGAATTACCATTCAACCCAGCAGTCCCATTACTGGTTATATACTCAAAGGAAAATAAATTGTTCTACCAAAAAGACACTTGCATGGGTATGTACTTTAATTAAAGCACTATTCACAATAGCAAAGACATGCAATCAACCTATGTGCCTATAAATGGTGGAATGGATAAATAAAATATGGTACATATACACCATGGAATACTATGCATCCATAAGAAAGAATGAAATCATGTCCTTTCCAGCAACATGGATGCATCTGGAGGCCACCATTCTAAGTGAATTAATGCAGAAAAAGAAAACCAAAATTTGCATGTTGTCACTTATAACTGGGAACTAAATGCTGGGTACACACAGACATAAAGATAGTACTGGGGACTCTAAAAGGAGGGGGAAGGGCAAGGGCTGAAAAATGGGGAGCTAAATGCTGGGTACACACAGACATAAAGATAGACACTGGGGACTCTAAAAGGAGGGTGTAGGCCAGGGATGGCGGCTCACACCTATAATCCCAGTATTTTGGGAGGCCAACTTGGGTGGATCACCTGAGGTCAGGAGTTCGAGACCAGCCTGGCCAACATGGCAAAACCCTGTCTCTACTAAAAATATAAATATTAGCTGGGTGTGGTGGTGTGCACTTGTAGTCCCAGCTACCTGGGAGGCTGAGGCAGGAGAATCGCTTGAACTCGGGAGGCGGAGGTTGCAGTGAGCTGAGATCACACCATTGCACTCCAGCCTGGGCGACAGAGTGAGACTCCGTCTCAAAAAAAAAAAAAAAAAAAAAAAAAAAAAAAAAAAAAAAAAGAGAGGGGTAGGGCAAGGGCCAAAAAACTTCCTGTTGGGTATATCTTCACTATCTGGGTCATGGGATCAGTAGAAGTGGAACCTCAGCATCATGCAATATACCCTGTAACAAACATGCACATGTAGCCCCTGAATCTAAAATGAAAATAAACATTTTTAGAAAAGAAGAACTGGAAGTATTTAGCCCAGAGAAAACAGTACTTGGTCTGGACATGGGCTAAATATTCCCAGCAATTTGAAACACAACTTATAGTCACTCTTTAAAAAACACAAGTAGAATATATTGTCTGTAATGCTTTGTAATCTACTTTTTGTCTTAACCCTTGCAATGAATTTATACTCTTGGAAATATGCACATTATTAAGTTCTTTTTTCCCCCATTATTTAGTAAAGTATATTTAGCCATTCATTTTTTCTTCATTCTACTCTAGTGCTCACCATATTAAATAGTGCTATATTGTTAATTCAGACTCAAAGAATGCATACAATTTCAGGGACACTGTATTTTTGAACTTATTTACCTAAATTGTGATGTATTCACAATTACAATAGTTAATATCATAAAACACACACTATCTCTTTGATATATGGGATATTAAATCATGTTACTGTGGTCGTTTATTTATTAGCTACCCAGTGCTTTTCCATTTTGCTATGTACATTATTTCTCAAATATCCCTGGTTAAAGCAGCCATAATTGTGCTAAACTGTATTTGATAATTAAAGCATCTGAGAAACATCCTAATGAAAGCGCAAAACTCCCTTTGTACTAGAAAATTAGCACTCTCTAAGGCCTAATAAGCATGGTTAAGAATACCTGTGATGCCAAAACTCTGAAAAGTACTCAAAACCCCTGTGCCATCAACTAATAGGATATTGTAACTTTAGAGAAAAAAAGTAAAGACTACTTGAAAGTGATCAAAATAGAGGTTATTTTCAGCAGTGCAAAAAATAATTTAATAGACACAGAAAGCTGGTTTTCTGAAAATGACTTTGCTGTAGGTGTAATTAGGAAAGATATAAAGCATATCATTGGAAAAAACTATACTAGAATTATAGTTAAATTTCATAATCATGCATAATCATATAGAAACAATAAAACAAAGTTAAATTGCCCAAAATCATCTTAAATATTTATTACATTTATGACTAATTTATAAAACTGTATTCAGAGAACTGTTATGATTTCCATTTTTAATAAGAATTTTCCTTTCTATTCCCAGACAGTCCCACTGGGTTAGCAATATTTTCATGAAGCTTATTACAGTGTTTTCTTTTAAAGATGGAACATTTTACATAATTTTTCAATATATCAAACTCTTTTAAAGCATGGTTCAAAGTATTCATAATGAAATGACACAAAAGCATATTTCTTGTGGTTTATTAAGCACATTTACTTTCATTAGAGCTACCTAAAAGTATCATTACATTTTCCAGAAAAGCATTTTTAAAAAAAGCTTTGGTATTTATAAATGTTCATACATTCTGGTGTAAAATTATAAAAGTAGATTTTGGAAATAGTCGAGGAAAAACTAATTTTCATGTTCTTTTATAAATCATAAATGAATTATCTTTTATTTGGTACCATCTTATGTCAATCAAATGCTAGACTGTCTATAATGAAGCCCAAGATTCAAAAGCTTAAAATGATTTTAACCTATTCTAAACAAAAGGCTTACATAAGTTCTCCAAGTTGTAAGCCTCTGTCTCTACAAATTTGATTCAGAAATCGTGATACAGATTTTTCGGTACAGTTGATCCTTGAATAACACAGGTTTGGACTGCGTGGGTTGTGTGGGTCCACTTATATGGGATTCTTTTTCATCCAAATGCAGATGAAAAATACAGTATTCTAGGGATGCAAACCCATGTATATGGACGGCTGACTTTTGCTATACGGAAGTTCTGCAGGGCCGACTGTGGGCTTCAGCGTGCTCAGATTTTGTTACAGTTGTTTATATTGAGGGATGGCTGTACTTCTAAACTGTGGCATTGCAGAGAAATTGAGACATGTTTAATGAAGTTCAGCTTTATTGTAGCTGTAACCATTGAAATTTGTCCTAAAGGTGGAGTTGGAGTTGACTCCTGGATGCAGGAGAGAGAACTCCCAGGCAGAGGGAATAGTATGTTAAAGCGCATGCTTAGAGAAGAGTTAGAATTTTGTTTTGGCTGAATTGCAGATTTTATCTCTTAGGTAGAATGGGAAAAAATGAGGTTGGATAAGCAGAATGGGGACAGATTTTAAAGTGTTTACTGTTTACTCATGGCAAGGATTTTGTGCCCATGGAGTGGCTTTTTTTTCTTCTTACTTTTTAGAAGAGGCATTACATGCTCAATTTTTACTCAAAGAAGGTAACTCAAGCAATGGTACTGACAGTGAAGATTAGAGGTAGGAAAGACTGAAGATAGGATATTGGGAGATTTTGATGAGACTGATTATCTTATTCATTAATTTATTCAACATACATCAGAACACGCATTATGTGTCAGGTGTCTGCTAGCTGGTGGAGATTACAACGGAGAATAAAATAGGAATGTTTCGAGTCTAATGAATGAGAATGTCCATGAGAACTTATACTTGCTTTGCAGCCACATCAAATGCCAAGTCTTCCTTTAAGCAACATCCTTCCCCAGTTGGGATTAATTTCTCCTTATTTTGTGTTTCCAAAATAAAATAAGGGCTTGGTTTATGCTTCTGTTACAGGATGTTTTACATCATATTTGAGCCTATTTTATAGTCAGATACATACACATACACACACACACGTGTCTTTCTTGTCAACTAAATTGATCTCCTGGGTAAAAAGAATTACATCATATTTATTCTTGCAGTTACCTAACACAGGGAAGGTATAACATGAAAATTGGTTAGAATTCTTTGCTGTCAGTTTCCTGTTTTGGGCTCTCACACTGGTCAGTGTGAGATAAATTTAATTTAAAGAACTAAATAAATAAATTTAGTTCTTTAAAAGTTGATATTCAAGTTTTGTTCCTATTACTATGCCCCACTTCCATAAGTGTATGACATTTTACAGCAGTTTTAAATTATTTGTATATAAGCTACAAATTTTGAGGACTAGCATCATTAATTTACAAGTTTACAAGTGTTTTGAGGTCCAAGGCAAAAAAGGTTATATTGACTTTAGCCTAAGCTAAAATCATTTTTACAACACTAACAATTACTTTTGATAAATTGTTACTAATCTTATATTTTAAGTTTTGATATAGTAAAAATATTACAAATATATCATGTTATTGTTGACAATAAATACTGTTCAAGTTACTATAAATTTTCTCTAACTATGATGACAAATGCTGTGGCTGATATTTTGCAATGTCACATCCTATAGATCCATACTCCTTTCTAATTTTCGGAGTTAATTGCTCTTTGTCTGCATCACACTATTATGCTAGTGTTTTTTGAGCTGTAGATGTGATAATGAATGGCTAAAAGGGAGAATTGCTCATTTTATTTTTATTTTTATTTTTTTGAGATGGAGTCTTGCTCTGTCACCCAGGCTGGAGTACAGTGGTGCGATCTCGGCTCACAGCAACCTCCGCCTCCCGGGCTCATGTGATTCTCCTGCCTCAGCCTCCTGAGTAGCTGAGACTACAGGCGTGTGCCACCTCGCCCGGCTAATTTTTGTATTTTTAGTAGAGATGGGGTTTCAACATGTTGACCAGGCTCTTCTCGAACTTCTAACCTCAAGTGATCTGCCTGCCTTGACCTCCCAAAGTGCTGGGACTACAGGTGTGAGCCAACATGCCCAGCCAGCTTATTTTAAAAGATGAGAAAGAATGGTTTGAGAGAACCAAGACGATTATAGAAGGACATAGGATCTGTACAGACATAAGTTGCTCCTGTCCGTGTCCCTGACTTTGTCATCCAGTCAGAATGAGAACAACCAAAATATTTTCCCCAAATATCACTCATTTGGTCTGGTTGCATGAGACTTCTAATAAATCTGTCTAAAAAATTGTGTGACCTCAACATAGTTGAAAAATGTTCTAAACTTTTAAATTGGGGTTTCAGAATCTAGATTTATTTATTAATTTTTTTTAAGACAGAGTCTCACTCTGTTGCCCAGGCTGGAGTGCAGTGGCATGATCTCAGCTCACTGCAGCCTCCGCCTCCTGGCTGCAAGTGATTCTTCTGCCTCAGCCTCCCCAGTAGCTGGGATTACAGGGACGTGTCACCATGCCCAGCTAATTTTTGTATTTTTAGTAGAGACAGGGTTTCACCATGTTGGCCAGGCTGGTCTTGAACTCCTAACCTCAGGTGATCCATCTGCCTCAGCCTCCCAAAGTGCTGGGATTACAGGAGTGAGCCACCGCGCCCAGCCTGGCTTGCTTTTCTATTTAAAGCAAATAAATCATGTCAAAATTACATTGAATGGGACAGTGATTAGATTTCTTTCCTTTGGCCACTGCTGGGAGTGGAACTGATCTTGGGTAAGGGAGGAGGGAGGAACAGGGAGTAGAACAATAGTCATCTCTTGAAAATAGAGATTTCAATGTGCGATTAATCTTGTAAGGCGACTTAGTTTGGGATTCCCAGAAGCAGATTCTGAGATGAAGATTCTTGAGTGAGTGATTTATTACTGAAGACTTCCCCAGAGAAATTGGTAAGGGAAGTAAGACTGGTAAGGAGAAAAGAAGCCGAGCAAGGCTGCAATATCAAGGAAAGTCCCTTTAAGAGTAGCAAACATCCCGGAGAAAGTCTTAGGTAAGAGTTTTTGGAGGCAAAAGCATGACTCAATTGGGAGAGGGCTGCTCAAAAAGGATTTTTTAAAAATCTGAGAGGATTTGGGCAAAGCAGTGACTGTGTCTGTTACACAATGTTTCAGAAAGTTTTTCTTTTCGAGGCATGTCAAAGTAAAGAGATGATAGATTCTTGCATAAGCCGGTTCTAAATGAAGAGATTATTTTCAATGACTGAGATCTAAGTTGAGGCCACTGGACTAAGCTTTGGAGTTACCACAAAAAATGAGAATTGGAGCTTGAAGATGATGCAACTTATGGCTGTGTAGGGACTGAAAAAGCTAAGGTCTGAATGAGGAAGCTGCATTTTTTATTAAAAGAGGTGAAAGAAACATGAGAGAATTACACTGATTATTAGGAAACTGTGCATGAGTAAATTACAGTGACAGATTAATTGAGACTGAAAGGCTTAGAAGATAAATAATCTAAATTAGTGGAAGGTTAGAATAAGGATGGATCTTTTTCTGAATTGAATGTTTTATATGTTTTATTCGTATGAACCACAAATTAAAATTAAAATACTATCAACATTATTTAACTGCCCAGCAAAGTCAATATTATATCTAAGTGAAGAAAATATTCTCAGAGAGGTTTCATTTTAAAGAATGACATTTGAGAGTGGCTAGACAGTCTCTGTGGAAAAGGTGGAAGAGAAAATCATATGCTGTTTTTTGCCAAGTAGGTGTGTAGGTCATGCACAGGGATCCAGACATCTGGCTGAGATCCCTGTGCATGAGTTAGTTAATACTAGGTCACTGAAGACAAAACAACTAATGCAAATTGTAGGCTTGCTATATTTTTTTCAGTGTCATATACACAAAGAAGCACTATGGATTCTGGGAGAAACAGTCTCAAAAGCATCTCAAGGAAGCCTCTCCAATACAAGCATCAGGATTACATATGTCTATTTCATGTAAAATTATGTTAGGGAGATAGCAATAGCAGATGAAGTAGACAATGTGTCTTGACTTATTTATTTTGGACAAAAAATATTTAAAAATTCATCTTAGACTGGCAGTATATTGTCAATGCCTCTAAACTACTTTGTGCTATGTGAGTGAGTAATGCTGGCAAATATCTGTAATTTAAGTGTTTTATTCCCATTTTGACATGATTTTTACACCAGAGAGCTTTGTGGGTAAGAAGCCTTTTAAAACTATTTCCCACATGACCTCTAATTTTCTTTTGGAATACATCATCTCATTAATTAAGAGGTTGAAGTCTCATTACTTCATGTCTGTCTTCACTGGATTATGTAAACAGCAACCCTGTCATTACCAAATCATATGCTATTTTTATTTTTCTAAAGATCTAGAGCTCATAGTCATTATTTAAATAGAACATTACAGAAAAGAAAAAGCAATTTGGAGAGGCCTATTCTTAGCTATGTATTGAATAGATCTATTTTTCTATTAGTATCTGTTTCAATTTATTTTTCTTGGTTTTGGTCATAGTTCAGTAATATTCAAGAGAAAGTATTATGTGGTAGCTAATGTGATATAGAAGACCCATTCCTTACATTGCCATATTTATCAGCCAAAAAAAAAAACTGCTTCCCTTAGAAATATATTATAAATTAAAATAACAGATAACATGGGCTGTTTTTGACAGGCATATATTTTAGCTTCTGATCATTAGCTTTAGTAATCATTAGCCTAGTTAGTGAAAAATAAAATATTAAAAATATGAGAAGCTAAACTATGAGCAACTAACAAATCAAAACCATGTTCTTCTGAATTCCTGACTCCCCCCCAAATAGTTCCAAATCACTATAGTATTCACATAGCCCTATTATAACATTTATGGATAAACAGTGAATTCCATGTTCAATGTCAAATAACATAGAAATTTAGAGTTTTAATTGCAATGTCCTATGTAAACTTTAAAAGGTTCCAAAGCAATTTTCATAAATGGGATTCCATTTTCCACAGCCAAAATACTATACTGACACTGACCCTCATGTACTGTTACCTATGCATTTGGGTGCCATTTATTTTTAATTACAAAATTTCTTCCCTTGATTAAATTTATTGTATGCTTTGCAATATATCAAAATGATAGATTAAATGTATAAATAAATTATTATTTATAATACAATTGAAGCTTGCCCTTGGAATCATTTTCTTATAGTTCCATGTAGCTAAAATAGGGCTTTGATTTCAACCTTGCCCCTGATGAGCTGTGTGATGAAATCTTAGGCAAGTTACTAAGCCTCAGTTTCCCCATCTGCAAATCAGGGTAAATAATATATGCATTAGACTATTATTTTGAGAGTTAAATGAAATCATGTATACAAATTGTCAAATAGGGCACAGCATACCTGATCAGTACCTTATCATTGTTTAGTGTTGTTATTTCGTATCTACAGTGTTTTTGGAAAATAGCATGATTAATCAATTGACTGGAAGAGACACAGTCTAAGAGACAATACATAGACCATTTATATTGGCCATGAAAGTGTCCATAATGGCTGACTTAACTGGCTTTAATGTGTAAAATCTGGTGACTTCCATGGTTTTTAAGATATGGCTTAAAGTAGATATCAATTTCTTTACACTGGTCAACTATAATTTGTCCATAGATTGCACATGTAGTAAGTAATATTTGAGATATTAACTGTGGGTTTTTTTTCCCTCCCTCTGCTTCCTTGCATTTGTTACCTTTTACTGATCATTTAGGTAACAGTGTCTCGCAGGCCCGGATCAGGACAGATACTACTGAGAATTCAGAAGTAATTTGTTTGCTTTGAGTTTCATATGAGGCTTTTTAAAAAGTCCACAGTAGAAACAGTATTCTTGAAATCATAGCTTTCCTTTGCAGAAGACTCAGTATTTTGAGAGTTGACATTTTGCTGAGCCATTAAAAGCACTGAGAACCTTGAAGGAATCCATTTATACTGAAATCAAGGAGTGGGGAAGAATGCATGGATAACAGGTCCCAAAGAGATAAAATTTGACCAGCATACAGACAGAAAAAGAAATAGGCCTAGGAGAGGTCTTGTGATTGGACAATGAAGCTGACCGCATTGACTAAACAATTGCAGGTACAGCACAGACTCACAATGATCCTAAACACCAGGAAGAATGGATTAGATCTCTGCAGAGGCCAGTGAGATCAGAAAATGACATTTGGTGCAGAGCAGTGTCCCTGATGACACAACAAGTCCACCAGGAACTTAGAACACTTCCATGGAGAAAAAAAATGAACAAGAGGAGGATTTTGAACTGAATATTTACCTCAAAGAGACTGAGCTTTAAAACAGAAGCATGTGTGTGAAATGCCACTAAGCACAAGAGCTCATATTCTAAGCTAGGTTCAATTATACAGAACTAAAATTAAAAATAACTTCAATTTTCTAATTTTAGAGTTTATGATTGTGTTGAAATATCATATCCACTAAATCATCAGGCTTCGGATACCTCAAATTTTAGTTCTTAATTAATCTGAAAGTCTCTATTACCTGAAATTGTTTCAAAGATAAGAAAGAACAGAGATATAGACCAATGGAACAGAACAGAGCCCTCAGAAATAATGCCGCATGTCTACAACTATCTGATCTTTGACAAACCTGACAAAAACAAGAAATGGGGAAAGGATTCCCTATTTAATAAATGGTGCTGGGAAAACTGGGTAGCCATATGTAGAAAGCTGAAACTGGATCCTTTCCTTACGCCTTGTACAAAAATTAATTCAAGATGGATTAAAGACTTAAATGTTAGACCTAAAACCATAAAAACCCTAGAAGAAAACCTAGGCAATACCATGCAGGACACAGGCATGGGCAAAGACTTCATGTCTAAAACACCAAAAGCAATGGCAACAAAAGCCAAAATTCACAAATGGGATCTAATTAAACTAAACAGCTTCTGCACAGCAAAAGAAACTACCATCAGAGTGAACAGGCAACCTACAGAATGGGAGGAAATTTTTGCAATCTACTCATGTGACAAAGGGCTAATATCCAGAATCTACAATGAACTCCAACAAATTTATAAGAAGAAAACAAACAACCCCATCAAAAAGTGGGCGAAGGATATGAACAGACACTTCTCAAAAGAAGACATTTATGCAGCCAAAAGACACATGAATAAATGCTCATCATCACTGGCCATCAGAGAAACACAAATCAAAACCACAATGAGATACCATCTCACACCAGTTAGAATGGTGATCATTAAAAAGTCAGGAAACAACAGGTGCTGGAGAGGATGTTGAGAAATAGGAACACTTCTACACTGTTGGTAGGACTGTAAACTAGTTCAACCATTGTGGAAGTCAGTGAAGTCAGTGTGGTGATTCCTCAGGGATCTAAAACTAGAAATAACATTTGACCCAGCCATGCCATTACTGGGTATACACCCAAAGGATTATAAAACATGCTGCTATAAAGACACATGCACACGTATGTTTATTGCAGCACTATTCACAATAGCAAAGACTTGGAACCAACCCAAATGTCCAACAATGACAGACTGGATTAAGAAAATGTGGCACATATGCACCATGGAATACTATGCAGCCATAAAAAATGATGAGTTCATGTCCTTTGTAGGGACATGGATGAAGCTGGAAACCATCATTCTCAGCAAACTAATGCAAGGACAAAAAACCAAACACCGCATGTTCTCACTCATAGGTGGGAATTGAACAATGAGAACACATGGACACAGGAAGGGGAACATCACACACTGGGGCCTGTTGTGGAGTGGGGGGACTGGGGAGGGATAACATTAGGAGATATACCTAATACTAAATGATGAGTTAATGGGTGCAGCACACCAACATGGCACATGTATACATATGTAACAAACCTGCACGTTGTGCACATGTACCCTAAAAATTTAAAGTATAATAAAAAAAAGAACAAGGAAAAAAGTTTCTTTTTCAAATAATTTTTGACTGTCATAAAATGTAAAATAGGTATGTCTATTATTAAGGATATTTTAGAAAACTACGTTAAAACTTACTTTTACAAATAGAGCACATTATCTTAAGCAGATTACACCTATTTTCTTCATATCTGAATTCAAAAACAAACTTTTGAATCTATAACTCAAGATGTTATCATTTACAAATATTTTGAATCCTGATATAAACTTTAAAACAGTTTAGAAAACTAGAATTTTTTATAAGTGATAACTAAACTTAGAAAGTATAATAACTTTTTAATATGCAAGTTACATTAAAATATATTTATATAATCAGCATTTGGTTCTGGCTTGTCTTCAGCTGAGTATAATGTGTACTCCCCACAATCTGTAGGTTTCACCATTTTCACTGTAGCTGTGTTTCTGAGTCATGGACCAAAGCTGATTGTGTTACAGGATAAGCTGTTTGAAGTGTTAGCCACAGTAAGCCATGCTAAGCCATAATAAAACTATTACTGTTAGACATAATAAGATTACTAATATCAGGTTTTATATCAGCTCCACTTACTGAATTTTAGGCACATAGAAAGGTAAGGAGAAAATGGATTTTAAATAATTTTTGATGCTGTTTGAAATTATTTAATCCTACAAATGAATATTTTAAAACCATATCTTCCTATTTGTTTTTGTTTCTAAGTATTTGACTCAATGGAACCATGAAAAAGGGGGAGCACTTTTATCTTGAAAGGGACAAGTTAACATTTGATTTATTGACATTTTGCCTTTCAATGAGAAAAAATATGTTAGTCTATAGCGAGTAACACTCTTAAGAGTTACATGATGTTATAACTTTAATTTAGTCACAGAATATGAATAATTTATAGAAAGAAAAGTGAACAAAGTATTTTATTCATTGTATCACTCTAAAATATCTTATTTTATAACAAAGAAAAATGATTGTTAACTTCTGGATAAAAGATAAAATGGAGTAAAATATTTGAAGCATTGAACATACAAAAACATTATTATAAATATCAATATTTATGGGCTACTGTGAAGGCAGTTGCAAAAAACAAGTTCCAATAAAAAGTTTGAAACAGACAAACATTTTAAAACAACAACAATTAAAATCATTGAAAATTCAAGTGTTTTTTCCCTTCTAAATTTTTACTTCATAGGGTAGTGAATGCAACATAAACAGGTATTCATGAGTATAATACATTTTACACACTCCAAATAGTCACAGAGACTCTTGCATTATTTTCCCGTAGACACTCCTATTGTCAGTCTACGGCTATCAAGTGTAGGGTTAGAAGGCATTTTAACAAATGGATGACTGATTTAAAAAAAAAAATCGAAGACATCTGTCATTAAGACAGGCCTCTAATAGTGGATGCTTGTTATTAAGAATCCAAAAGATTTTCTTAATGTTCTGTCCTGTAATTTTTGTTGTCATGGTCTGTGTTCCACATTGCCCTATGGCAATGTTACTCTTGCATTCCAATGCATTTTCTTAATTCGGCTGCAGTTTTTTCCAGTTGTTGAATGTTCCATTGCCATTGTCGTCTATTTGACTGAAGCTTGTTCACCTGACAATGCAAACGCTTAAGAATTGCATCATATCTCTTATGTTGTACCTATCAAAAGAAGAGCACACATCAACAGAGCTTGTGAAGTATAAATAGTAAACAGCCATAAATAATATTTTGACCACTCTAAAGAGGAAAGCACTTAATTAGAAACTATCCACTATAAATAATTATGATAAAAATAAACAGTAATTGTATAACTGTTTATTCAACACTTATTACATGTTAGATACTGTGCTGAGAGCTTTCTGCATATAATTAAATTCTTATAACACCTTATGATATGGGTATTATTATCCTCATTTTTGTGTGAAGAAACCAAAGATAAAAGAGTTCAAGTAATTTGACCAAAGTTTCATAGCTAGCAAGTGATGGAGTTTGGGAGTTGAGCAGAAGTGAAATATCCATAATGGAATACCTTCTTGTGAAGAGAGTTACCAGTGTTAAACTAAATTTGCCCTGGGGGACTCTACTTTGAGTCCCTATGTAAGGAACTACAATCTAACAGTATTTAAACTAACTGAAAGCCTAACTAGGAGTATATTTTTGTAACAACAGCTGAGACTCAGTCGACCACAGCAGCCAGCTTTGGTCAATCACAGGTGGTCCGCTGACTACACCATATTCAAATAAAGCAGACATTGAGCTGTAACCAGTTAAGCTCTTTCTGCACCTCATTTCCATTTTCTGTCCATAAATGTTGCCTGCCCACTTTGTGAAGTGGAGCTCTCTGAACCTCTGCTGGTTCTGAGGGCTGCTGCTTCTCTCATCATTCTTCTATTAAGCTCTGTTAAAATTAATTTTATTAAATTTAAATTTGTCTAAAGTTTTAAATTTATCAAATTTAATTTGTCTAAAGTTTTTCTTTTAACATCAGTTAAGAAAAATGGTTCCATTTCCCATTTCCTGTATCCAGTGATTCACTGAAACACAGATCATTCGGTCTAAAAGATCCAGGAGATCATGTAGTCCATTTCCCCGTTATTAAATAAACCATCTTTTATGCTGAGTCAGACGAGGATACACTGGAAGGCAATGCAGCACAGTGGAAAGTGCTTCATTGGTCTTTGTGTCGGGCCACAAGAACACCCAATCTTTTTAAAAAATAGCTTTATGGAAATATAATTCACATACCATATAATCCATCCTTTAAAGTGTACAACTCAATGGCTTTTAGCATATTCACAGAGTTGTACAACTGTTACCAACCACAGGTTCTTAGGCTCTCATTTAATAGAAATTGACACGAGGCTGAGCAAGTTTCCCAAACAAGGCTTTTACTGGGGGCTTATGTTTGAACACAATGGAGACAGTGCAGGAGCAAGAGTTAGCTGGCTGGCTTTCCGAGGGCAGGTCTTTGTGGTGTTTTTAGGAAAGGTGACAGGAATGTGCATGAGGTATGGGAGTGTCATTACATGCGCCGGGTGTAGGGCAGGGTGTGCAGGCACAATGAGAAATCATGCTAGTGCATACGTTGCATGATCAAAATATGATGGATAAGTTCTTCCCTGGGTGAGAATTTCAATATTATAATGAGGCATAGTGTAAAGATCAGCCATTCTTCTGGTCTTGTGCACATGCCTGCAATAAGGTTAACTCCCTTGAGTAAGATTTAAATTCCATTCCTACTCTGTTTCACAACTATCACCACAATCAATTTTAACACATTTTCATCACCTGGTACCCATTAGCAGTCATTCCCCATTCCCCTGTCCCCACACTTAACCCTCAGCAACCATGAATCTAGTTGCTCCTTACATACATTTGCCTATTCTGGGCCTTTTATATAAATGGAATTGTACAATAGGTGGTGTTTTGTGACTGGCTTCTTTCACTTAGCATAATGTTTTTAAAGGATCTATGGCATAGCACGTAACAGAACTTAGTTACTTTGTATTGCCAAATAGCACATTATATGATACACTACGTTTTATTTATCCAGTTCATGAGTTGATGAACATTTGAGTTGGTTCCACTTTCTGACTATTATAAATAATACTGCCATGAACATTTGTGTGCAAGATTTTGTGTGAATATGTGTTTTCACTTCTCAGGTATACAGTGAGGAGTAGAATTACCGGGTCATATGGTAACTCCATGTTTAACCGATTCAGGAACTGCTAAGCTGTTTTTCAAAATAACTGTAAAATTTTACATTCCAGTGTAATTTTACACACCAGTAATGTGTGAGGGTTCCAATTTCTTCACATCCTTGAAAATACTTATCATCTATGTTTTTGGTCATGGCCATTGTTAAAAGAAAAACTTCAGCCAAATTAAATTTAAGAGTTTAATTGAGCAATGAATGATTCGCAAATTGGGCAGCCCCCAGAATCAGAGCAGATTCAGAGACTCCAGGGGTGCCTCGCGGTCAGAAGAAATTTATAGACAAAAAAAGTAAATTTTGAGGTATAGGAATTGGAAGTGAGGTCAGAAACAACAGGACTGGTTACATCTCTGTGTGTGCCTTATTTGAACACAGTTTGAACACTCAGCAGTCTATGAGTGGTTGAAGTATGGCCGCTGGGATTGTCCAACACTCAGCTGTTGTTACAGACACATACTCCTAAGTTAGGTTTTCCACCTTGTCTACCTATTAAGTTAGGTTGCAGTTCATCCACTAGGACTCAAATATAGATGTACAGAGTTCTTCCCAGGCCACTTTTTGTTCGCTTTAACACTATGCTTGTGGAAGTGAAGTGGTCTCTCATTACAGTAAAACACCTACTTTTAAATGGACTGATAAAACGATAGAAAAATAGGGCTGGACAAGTTATCTATTCACAGGTAGTATGTGTAGTATTCCATTATATAAATATACCACAATTTATTTTTATTTTTATTTTTTATTACACTTTAAGTTTTAGAGTACATGTGCACAACGTGCAGGTCTGTTACACGTGTATCCATGTGCCATGTTGGTTTGCTGCACCCATTAACTCTTCATTTAACATTAGGTATATCTCCTAATGTTATCCCTCCCCACTACCCCCACCCCACAACAGGCCCCGGTGTGTGATGTTCCCCCTCCTGTGTCCATGTGTTCTCATTGTTCAATTCCCACCTATGAGTGAGAACATGGCAGTGTTTGGTTTTTTGTCCCTGCAATAGTTTGCTGAGAATGATGGTTTCCAGCTTCATCCATGTCCCTACAAAGGACATGAACTCATCATTTTTTATGGCTGCATAGTATTCCATGGTGTATATATGCCACATTTTCTTAATCCAGTCTGTCATTGTTGGACATTTGGGTTGGTTCCAAGTCTTTGCTATTGTGAATAGTGCCGCAATAAACATACGTGTGCATGTGTCTTTATAGCAGCATGTTTTATAATCCTTTGGGTATATACCCAGTAATGGCATGGCTCGATCAAATGGTATTTCTAGTTCTAGATCCCTGAGGAATCGCCACACTGACTTCCACAATGGTCAAACTAGTTTACAGTCCCACCAACAGTGTAAAAGTGTTCCTATTTCTCCACATCCTCTCTAGCACCTGTTCATCTCACTGGAGAGTGTTGGACAGTGGGTGCAGGACAGTGGGTGCAGTGCACCAATCACAATTTATTTTTCCATTATCCTTTCTAGGGATATTTGTGATGTTTCTATTTAGGGGCTTTTGTCAATAAAGCTACTATAAGAATTCATATACAAGTTTTACAAGTTTTTTAAGGCATTTTTTTTTTCATTTTTCTTGAGTAAACACCTAGGTGGAGAATTGTTTGGACATACAGCAGGTATATGCTAACTTTTTAGGAAACTCTCAAACTGTTTTTCCAAAGCAGTTGCACTATTTTATAATCTCCCCAGCAGTGCATGATCTTGACAGTTGTTTCATATCCTAAGCAACATTTGGTATTAATATTCATTGAAACTTTAATCAGTCTAGGGGTAAAAAGGTGTGAATAGTATCTCATCTCATTGTGGGTTTGATTTACGTTTCCTTGGTGTTAAGGGTGTTATACATCTTTTCACGTGTTTATTGGTCATACTATGTCTTCTTTTAAGTTCTGTTCAAATCTTTAGCCCATTTTTAAAAAAATGACTGTATGACTTTATCATTGGCTGATAGGAATTCTTTCTTTATACATCCTGGATACAAGTCCTTTGTGCATATACATGTGTTGCAAATATTTTCACTTTTGTGATTTTGTCTTTTCATTTTCTTTTGTTGTTGTTGTTGAAGCGGGGAGGTCTCACTTTGTTGCCCAGGCTGTACTGCAGTGGCATGATCACAGATCACTACAGCCTTGACCTCCTGGACTCAAGTGATCCTCCCACCTCAGCCTCCTGAGTAGCTGAGACCACAGGTGTGTGCCATCACACCTGACTAATTTTTTTAGTTGTACAGACAAGATCTTACTGTATTATCCAGGCTGGTCTTCAACTCCTGGGCTCAAGACATGCTCCTGCCTTGGCCTCCCAAAGTGCTGGGATTATGGGCATGAGCCACTGTGCCTAGCCCTTTTCATTTTCTTAATGGTGTCTTTCAAAGAGTAGAAGTTTCAAAGTTTGAGGTCTAACATATCAATATTTTTCACTTACGGTTAGCGAAGTTTGTGTACCAAGAAATCTTTGCTAACCCAAAATAATGAAGCTATCCTCCTATAGTTTCTTCTGGAAACTTTAGAGTTTTAACTTTCACATTTAGATCTATGATCCATTTCAGAGGAATTTTTGTGTTTATTGTGAGGTGGAGATACAGGTTCATTGTTTCCTCACCGATAGCCAGTTGTTTCAGCACCATTTGTTGATAAGACTTTCCTTTCTTCATTGAATTGCCTTGAAAACTTTGTCAAATTGACAAAATATGATTAATTTCTGAACTCTATTCTGTTCCATTGGTCTATTTATTCTTTTACCAATACTACAGTTACTTGATAAGTATAGCTTTATAATAAATCTTAATATCAGGTAGATTAGGTCCTACAAATTTATTCTTCTTTTATAAGGTTGTTTTGGCTACTAGATCCTTTGCATTTTCACGTAAATTTTAAAATTAGCTTGTCAATTCCTGGAAAAAAATACTTAGTGGGATTTTTATAGAACAATGTTGAACCCATACATCATTTGAGGGGAAAGTTGACACTAATAATATTGTGTTTTCTAAACTATGAACATAGGATATCATTCCATTTATTTAGTATCTTTAATTTCTCAGGAACTTTTATTGTAGTTTTGCACATTTTTTCACAAAATTCATTAGCAAGTATTTAATGTCATTTAGTGTTAATGAATAAAGTTTTGTTTTATTCATTTTACTTCCTCATTGTTTATTGCTACTACATAGAAACTACATAAACATGTAACTGATTTTTGTATTTTGACCTTTCATCCTATGAGCTTTCTAAATTCGCTTACTGGTTCTATTAGTCTTTTCTATTTCTTAAGATTTTCTACATAAACAATTATGCTATCTGTGAATAATGACAGTTTTACTTTTTTCTTTCCAATCTTTATGCCTTATATTTATTTTTTTCTTATAACATTGATTAGGACCTCCAGAATAATGATGCATAAAGGAGGTGATATCAGACATCTTTGCCTTGTTCCTAATCTTAGGGGAGAAAGCATTCAACATTTCACCAGTAAGTATGATACGTTGTTAGCTATAAGGTTGTTTTTTTATGATAAATTCCCTTTATCAAGTTGATGAAGTTTCCTTCTATTCTTAATTTGCTGAGAGATGTTACCCTCAGAAAATTTGCTACTCTCAGAAAATTTGTTGAGAGTGTTGAATTTTGTCTAATGCTGTTTCTGAAACTATTAAGTTGGTTATATCTTTTTTACTTCTGTCATTTTGTCACTATAGTAAATTACATCATTTGATTTTTGAAAGTTGAATCAGCCTTGTATTCTTAGGATAATCCAGCTTGGTTATAATGTATTAGACTTTTGGTATATTGCTAAGTTTAATTTGCAAGTATTTTGTTAGAGACTTGCATCTATACTCATGAGGGACATTGGTCTGTAATTTCTTTTCTGATAGGATTCCTATCAATTTTTTTTTCTTTTTGTATCAGGGTTATGTTCACCTCCTAAAATGAGTTGGGAGGAGTTTCATCTTCTTTTTTCTGAAATAGTCTGTTTAGATTGGGCATTGTTTTTTCCTTAAATATACGATTAGAATTCACTAATGAAAATGTGTCAGTTGGAGCCTTATTTATGGGAAGAGTTTTTAAATATGAATTCAATTTCATTGATTCCTACCTCACACCATTCATAAAGCTTAATTTGAAATGGATCATAAGGCTAAACATGAATGCAATTTCTTCTTGTGTTATAGTATGTTTTTTTTTTCAAGAAATTTGTCTGTTTGTCAAATTGGCAAAAAGTTGTTCATAATAGGCCTTCATCACCCTTTTAAGTCTACAGAACCTGGAGTAATGTCCTTACTAATCTCTCTCTTTTCTTGATCAGTATTGCTATGGGTTTCTCAATTTTATTACTCTTTTCAACTTTTGACTTTGTTGATTTTTTTATTGTTTTTCTATTTTCTATTTCATTGATTTCTGTTATTTACCATTTAATTCCTTCTATTTACTCTTTGCTGAATTTATTTTTCTAGTCTGTGATGGTGGAAGCTTAGATAGTTGATTTCAAATCTTTTTCTCTTTTCTATTACAGGCATTAAAAACTTAATTTTCCTGTAAACACTGCTTTAGCTTCACCCCATAATTTTCCATATGTTGTGTTTTCATTATCCTTCAATTTCAAATGTATTCTATTTTTTCTCGTGATTTCTTCTTTGACTCATGGGTTATTTAGAAGTATGGTCAATTTCCAAAAGCTTATATATTTTCTAGCTATCTCAGTGTTACTGATTTCTAATGGAATTCTGCTGTGATAATAGAATTTCAACTTTGAAATATGTAATCTAGTATATTGTGTGTCTTGGTGAATGTTTCATGTACACTTAAAGTGTAATCAGTAGTTGTTATGTGGAGTGCTTTATAAATATTAATTAGGTTACGTTGATGGATAAGTTCTTCAAATCTTTTATATGTTTCCTGATATTCTGTATTGTTCTATCAATTACTCAAAAAAGTTAAGATATCTGATATGACTATAGATCTGTCTCTTTTTTTCTTTGGTTCTGTTTGTTTTTGCTCATGTATTTTGAAGCTCCGTTATTATGTAAATGTACATATAGAATTGTTATTCCTTCTTGGTGAATTGACTGACCCTGTTTAACTTGGTTAGCCGTTCTTATCTTGAAATCTACTTGATATTAACACAGCTACACCAGCTTTTTAAAGATTGGTGTATTCATCGGTTATCTTTTTCCTTTTTTTAACTTTCAAACTATGTGTGGCTTTATATTAAAAGTGCATCTCTTCTGAAGAGGTTATGCTTGCCACTTGATTTATTTTATTCAGTCTAATAATTTTTTCCCTTTTAATTGGAATGCTTAGTTCATTTACATTTAATGTAACTAATGATATTTTGGGGTTAAAGTCTACCATCATAATGTTTGTCTTCTATTAGTCCCTTTTGTCCTTTTACTTTCTTCTTCATTTTCTGTCTTCTTTTGGATTAATTGAGTATTTTTTGTTGTTCCACTTTATTTCTTCCTTTGTCTTTCTAGCTATGCCTATACCTTTATGTATTTTTTTAAGTTGCTCTAGGAATTTTAATATATTCTCTTATCACAATCTGTCTTCAATTAACATATCAGTACATGTAAAAATATAAGAATCTTACAACAAAAAGCTATTCTTGATATATATCTTACTCTACATGTTATAAAACCCAAAATCCATTATTGTTTCGATTTTAAAGTGTCAAATGACTTTTGAATCACTCAAAAAAAGATTCATCTCTTTATCTACATATTTTCCATTTCTAGTCCTTCCCAGTATCATTTCCTTTCAGCTTTAAAAACTTCCTTTAGGCTGGGCATAGTGACTCATGCCTGTAATCCCAGCACTTGGGGAGGCTGAGGCGGGTAGACCACCTGAAGTCAGGAGTGCGAGACCAGACTGGCCAGCATGGCAAAACCCCATCTCTACTAAAAATACAAAAAATTAGCAGGGCATGGTAGTGCATGCCTATAGTCCCAGATACTGGAGAGGCTGAGGCAGGAGAATCGCTGGAGCCCGGGAGGCAAAGGCTGCAGTGAGCTAGACTGTGCCACTGCACTCCAGTCTGGGCAAGAGCAAGACTCCATCTCTAAAAACAAAACAAAACAAAACTTTCTTTAGCATTTTTTGTAGTGCAAGTCTACTGGAAACAAAGTCCACCAACTGTTGTTTATCAATACATTTTAAAAATTCAACTTATTTTTTCAATTCTCAGATTTCCATTTGGTTGTTTTATGTGATTAAAATCCTCTCTCTTTACCCACAATATCAATCATTATATGCTTCTTTTAATTATAAAATGAAAAGGATGTTTGTATATCCACTATAAACATCCTGTAGAATGTTTAACATACTTATTATAGTTTTCTAGTCCTTGTCTAACAACTTCTGAGTCAACTGTTGCTATTTTTATTGGTTGATTCTACTCTTAGCTATGGATAATATCTGTCTTTTTTCTTTTTTTTTTTTGAGACGGAGTTTCACTATTGTCGCCCAGGCTGGAGTGCAATGGCACGATCTCAGCTCACTGCAACCTCTGCCTCCCAGGTTCAAGCAATTCTCCAGCCTCAGCCTCCTGAGTAGCTGGGATTACAGGCGCCCGCCACCACGCCCGGCTAATTTTTGTATTTTTAGTAAGACGGGGTTCCAACACGTTGGCCAGGCTGGTCTCAAACTCCTGACCTCCAGTGATCCACCCTCCTTGGACTCCCAAAGTGCTGGGATTACAGGCATGAGCCACGGTGCCCGGCCAATATTTTTCTTTTTCCTCACATTGAGTAATGTTTCATTACTAACCATTGTGCACATGCTGAAAATTCTGAATTTTATTACTTTCCTCTGAATAGTGTTTTCTTCTAATAGTCAGTTAAATTACTGGTGGATCATCTTGAACTTGTGAGACTTTGTTTTATACTTTAAGTTAGAGTACATCTATTTCAATTTTGTCCTTAGATCTAGGTCTTGCCCTTAGTCCAGCTTTGTTTTAGTTCTTAGTTACAGATGTGGTCTTCACTCCTAAAGTTTGGCAGTTGTGGGAATTGGGCAGTTGCTATAGTGGGCAGATGCTGAAATCTCTACTCAGCTTATAAGCATTCTAATTGTTTCCCAGCTGTGCTCCTTGGAATTTTATCCCTCGTGTGTGCAGTTTAAGTTACAGCCAAGTTTTTGAGGGGAGCTAATATGCAAATTTGGGGCTTCCAATAAGGAAAAATTCAACATTTACTCAACCAACCTCATGAAGGAGTAAGAATCCATAAAACAGTATAAAATTATTTCAGCTACAAGATATTATTACTATTAATTGTGTTCACAGTTATTGAGAGAAAGTATTACGTAACAGAAAGAGCACAGATTTTATCTCATGACCCAGTAATTCTACTTCTTGGTGCAAAGGGTTTGTTTATTATGTTTGCTACAACATTACTTTTAATAATGAAAAAACTGGAAACCACTTAAATGTTCACCAGTTGTAGCATGGCTAAATAAATTAAGGTATGGCCAAACTGTGGGATATTTTGCAGCAGTTAAAAATAATTAGGTAGGCCAATTTGCACCAATATGAAAAATCTATGAGACAGATTGTTGAATAAGTAAATCAGTTGCAAAATGATACATATACTACATTTACATAATATTCTTCCATCCACAGGGGTTTGTGTTTGTGTGTACCATTAATAAGAGGTTTGTGTGTACCATTAATAAGAGGTGAGAGTAATGAGAGAGAACAACATGCTAGAAGGTGGTATAAAAGGAACTACAGCCTTTCTTCTAACATGTTAATCTTTTTTAAGGAGAATGTATTCCTAAAAACAAAAACCATATTTAAAAAAGAAGTGGGAAAATAGAGTCCAACAGGTTTGGATTCATATCCTACTCAGTCATTTATCATTAGCTATATAGCATTGTGCAAGTTATTTAAATTTTCTAAAATTTTGTAAGACATGTTATTATGGGGAATTTAAATAGGATAGCCTATATAAAATGCTCCAAAAATACCAGGCATTCAATAAATAATAATAGATTTAATAACATTGGACATTTCTTCTTATACTTTCTATAAAAGAGAATAATTAGTTACTATATTATCTTTGCATCTACCTGAATAATTCTTACTTTGCCTTCAGATCAGCTTTTTTCCCTTTGCTTCTTTTCCCTTTGTTGAGACAGGGTCTTGCTCTGTTGCCTAGGCTGGAGTGTAGTGACACGATCTCCGCTCATTGCAACCTCTTCCTCCCAGTCTCAAGCAATCCTCCCACCTCAGCCTCCTGAGTAGCTGGAAATACAGGCACACACCACCATGCCCAGCTAATTTTTGTAGTTTTAGTAGAGACAGTGTTTTGCCATGTTGTCCAGGCTGGTCTCAAACTCTTGGGCTCAAGTGATCCACCCACCTTGGCCTCCCAAAGTGCTGGGATTACAGGTATGAGCCACCATGCCCAGGCTCTGGGTTTTTCTCATAGGACTGGCTTTCTAGTTGTGTAATCATTGCTGTTGCTGACCTCAATAAATGAATGCATCTGTTAATTATATAGCTGTGTATTACATCATACTAAATTAAATATGCTTTGTTCATCACCCTTAGCAGCTCTTAAAGTGTACACAATTTTCCCCTATTCTTTTAAATTTTAAACTCATGCTGTACAAAATTTAGGCAAGAGTAAGCCATCAGTGCTTTACACAATGTCTGTTATCCCAAAGCATTGCTTGCAGCATTCATCATTTGCTAAAAACTTCTCAACTGCTCCAGTATCCTTTGTCTGAAAACTCTTGGATTTGGAAATAACACTTTTTTTTTTTTTTACCTTGAACTAGAAACCACTGATTGTTGCTTAATGTGTTATATTTGAAGCTTTGTGTTTGCATGCCTTGTATTTTGCTTCCCCAATTTTTTGTCAATGACTCATAGCTTATCTTTTTTCTCCACACTATCTTTAGTTCCTTTCTTCCAAAATATATGAAGACAGACAATAGATATTGGGGGGGTAGGACATTTTGGGAATAAATATTTGAAAAGGCTTTTTTCATTCAGATATGGCCTAAAAATACTGAAAGCATTTATTTGACAAGAAAACATTGATATTCAAAAAACCACTTTTTATTTTTATGAACCAAAAAATGTAAAAGCGAGATTAATATGAGAACTAAAATATGTAAAGCACAATATTTAAAAGAATTAGAACAAAATAATGCTGTAGTCCAGGCAAAAGATGATTATTGAACTGTAACAAGGCCATGGCTAAAGATATTCAGAAGGGATAGAAAAGAGACTCCAAAAAAGAAGTAATAAAAATCTTTTGGTATTTGAATTCATCTTCTTTAAAAACTGATTGTTTTGAGAAGAAGGTTACTCATATTAATGATCAATTCTCATCATGGAATAAATAAAATTATTGACAAAAACGTAACATTTTAAGACAATGGTCTGACTATATTGGTCCTTCAGCTTCATAATTTGTTGTGGAGAATCTTTAAGTTCTTAACTTTTCATTTTTTTAACTGAATTGAGGACAACTTTTAAATGAATTAGAAGTAATAGAATTAAAATGAAAAAGTTCAAAAGAATCTTAACAGAGGAGTCCCTATTATGAAAACTTAAAAAGTTTATTAAATTTCATGACAAGAAGTTTTATGATGGAAACATCAAAAAATGGAAGTCTTAACCTCAGTAACATTTCCACTAAATCTAACATTAGTGACAACTTACATCATCCTTTACCAATTTATACTACTGCTGGCAAGATGAAGTAGATATACTTCAGTTACCTATTCTTCCTGATAAGTAGAACTAAAAGCTCTGGACATTTTATATAAAACAAACATCAGAAGCTCATGAAAGTTAGAAGAAGGCAAACTGTCTAGGGAACCTCAAGACCCAAGTACTGTCATGGTTTTTCTTCTTTCCTCATATATCCCAGAGAGGATTCTGGAGAAGATAGCAATCTGGAAATGCCAACAAGTACAGACAAAAAGCCCTAAGTAAAATTTGTTATATCTGGCCAAAAGATAAGGAAAATAGCAGCTTAGTGAGACAGAAAACTTGTAAGCAGTAACTGTTTTATTGAAATCAAACACCACAGAAAAAACTATAGCCCCTCCAACACTCATGCCAGCAAGGGCTGGGTGGAAAGCCTAAACTTCTACCATTGCAAGGCTGTAATGAAGTGCCTAATCCCTCTGCTGATGCACTCTCAGGGAAAGCTAACTAAGGAGCCAGGAGTTTTAACTGTGGAGCCAGGAGTTTCAATCTTCTCTAAGCAGCAAGAAACCATACACTGTGGTGTTGCTGGAGCCCATATGAGGATCCTGGACTTCTCCGCCCATCAAGGTGTAATATTCCTCTCCTCCCTGATGTAACATCAAAGGAGGTCTGGTAGAGAGTCAGGACTTTCACCAGTACTCAGTAGTAACCAGGCCATGTCCTCACAGTATCACTGGAGGCCATGTTAGGAGTAGTAGCAAGGATTCCTTTTCCCTCCAACCCAGAATGATATCAGCAGAGGCCTACAGACTAGCCTTTACCCCTTCCATGGGAAACAATGGAGTCAGTGGAGACTGGTAGGAGAATCTAGAACCCAACGGCCACCTGGAAACAGTGAAGATCTAGAATCTTAAAGCATAATACCCAACATGTCCACATTTCAATAACAAATGTCTCATAACACCAAAAAATAAGATCTCAAACTGAGCAAGAAATCACAATCAACATGCACCACACGAACATAACACAGAAGTTAAAATTATCTGAGAAGCATTTTAAAGCCTCTGTCATAAAAATGCTTCAATAAACAATTACAAACATGCATGTAAAAAATGTAAAAAATAGAAAGTCTGAGCAAAGGAATATAAGATATAAGAAAGACTCAAATGGAAATTTAAGAACTAAAAGGTACAATAACCAAAGTGAAGAGTTCAGTGGAATTCAAGAGTGGGTGGGAGAACAGATAAACTAATCAGTTAACTGAAAAATAGAAAGCTAAAGTTACTCAATCTGAACAAAAGGGAGAAAATAGATTGCAAATAGAAATAAATAGAACTTCAGGGGCTTATGAGACTATAACAAAAGATGTCATATCTTTTGTTACGGAAGGAGAGGAGAAAGAAGGCACAGATTTAAAAAAAAAGTATTCAAGTAACTGATGGCTGAAAAATCCTAAATTTGACAAAAGATATAAAACTACAGAATTGAGAAGCTGAGAGAACCCAAAAAGGATATATGCAACAAAATCCACGCAAAAGCATGTCATAGTAAAACTTCTGAAAACAGAAAAATGTTTTTTCCCCAATCCCACTCACTCTGCAGATAGAAAATCTTGAAGATACCAAGAAAGAAATACCTTACATATATAGGAAAACCAATTTGAATTACAGCAGATTTCACACTAGAAATCACAGAAGCCAAAATGAAGTGACATAACATTTTTCAACTGTGGAAAGAACTGTCAACCCAGAATTCTATATCCAGCAAAAATAGCCTTTAGGAATGAAGGAGAAATCAAGACATTCTCAAATGAAAAAAATAAAAGAATGTGTTACCACCAGACCTACCCTAAAAGAATGATTTTAGGAGTTGTACATAAAAAAGGAAATGATATAAGAAGAAATCATAGAATGTCAGGAAGAAAGAACATAATAAAGCAAAACTATGAGTAAATACAATAGACAGATAAAGGTCATAGCTAAAAAGTACAAAATTCTTTGTGAGGTGATGAAAATTTCTAAATTTAACTTTGGTGAAGGTTGCACATATCTGACTATATAAGAAGTCTCTGAATTATATGCTTTAAATGGTAAATTGGACACAGATCTGTGCCTGCCAGCACTCTGCTCCTGAGCCAACACCACCACCAGTGAGACCAGACACACAGCCATCAGCAGGGACCCCCTGTCTCCCCTAGCTACACTGTCTCTGCCACTATAGTGAATGCCTGCAGGGAGGCAAGCACCCCAGGACTCATGAGCACTCTGCCGCGGCTGATGAGTGTGCACCCCACTGCACTGCCACTACTGCTGCTGCTGGCACGCACAAACAAGAATGGATCCTGCTTTCACTGCACTACTGAACACTTTGGCTGACACAACCCATCTGAATATAGTGACCAGCAGTCTAGGAGCACCTTGGCACCCCCAGCACAGTGGATTCCTAACCTCGAGGGGCCAGAGAACAAAACTGGGGCCTGATACAAGTCCCCTAGAGTTAGAGCACACAGTCCAGGAGTTGGGAACAGAGCATTGGCCCTTAAAATCTTCTAGAAATGAAGCTAGTCAGATGAATCCACCTAATATAACAATCAAACCCTCAAGATCATCAAATAGGATAAAAGAAAAAAAAATCCAAAGGTCAGCAGCTCAAAGATTGAGGGAGTGTAAGCCCATAAAGATGAGGAAGAACCAGCACAAAAACCCTGATAAACCCCAAAAGCCAAAGTGCCTTCTTTCTTCCAAATGACCACATTACCTCTCCAGCAATGATTCTGAACTGGGCTGAAATGGCTTAAATGACAGAAATAGAATTCAGAATATGGGAAGGCAGGTCATTAAGCTACAGAAGTATGTTAAAACCCAGTCCAAGGAAGCCAAGAATCATGATAAAACAATGCAGGAGCTGACAGACAAAATAGCCAGTATAGAAAAGAACCTAAGTGACCTGATAGAGCTGAAAAACACACTACAAGAATTTCATAATGCTATCACAAATATTAATAGCAGAATAGACCAAGCAGAGGAAAGAATCTCAGAAATTGAAGACTGGCTTTCTAAAATAAGACAGTCAGACAAGAATAAAGAAAAAAAGAATGAAAAGGAATGAACAAAACCTCTGAGAAATATTGAATTATGTAAAGAGATCAAGTCTATGACTCATTGGAGTCCTTAAAAGAGATGGGGAGAATGGAAACTTGGAAAACATATTTCAGGATATTATCTATGAAAACTTCCTAACCTAGCTAGAGAGGCCAATATTCAAATTCAGGAAGTGCAGAGAACCCCAGTAAGACGCTTCACAAGAATATCATCCCCAAGATGCATGATTTTCAGATTCTCCAAGGTTGAAATGAAAGGAAAAAATGTTAAAGGCAGCTAGAGAGAAAGGTCAGATCACCTACAAAGGGATACCCATCAGACTAACAGTGGACCTCTCAGCAGAAACCCTACAAGCAAAAGAGACTGGGGACCAATATTCAAAATTTTTACAGAAAAGAAATTCCAACCCAGAATTGCATATCCAGCCAAACTAAGCTTTATAAGTGAAGAAGAAATAAGATCCTTTTCAGATAAGCAAATGCTGAGGGAGTTCATTACCACAAGACCTGCCTTATAAGAACTCCTGAAGAAAGTACTAAATATGGAAAGGAAACACCAGAGTCAGCCACCACAAAAACACACTGAAGTACACAGACTAGTTATACTATAAGGCAACCACATAAACAAGTCTGCAAAATAACCAGTTACCATCATGATGACAGGATCAAATCTACACATATCAATACTAACCTTGAATGTAAATGGGCTAAATTCCCCAGTTAAAAGGGACAGAGTGGCATTTCTAGTTCTAGATCCCTGAGGAATCGCCACACTGACTTCCACAATGGTTGAACTAGTTTACAGTCCCACCAACAGTGTAAAAGTGTTCCTATTTCTCCACATCCTCTCCAGCACCTGTTGTTTCCTGATTTTTTAATGATGGCCATTCTAACTGGTGTGAGATGTTATCTCACTGTGGTTTTGATTTGCATTTCTCTGATGGCCAGTGATGATGAGCATTTCTTCATGTGTTTTTTGGCTGCATAAATGTCTTCTTTTGAGAAGTGTCTGTTCATGTCCTTTGCCCACTTTTTGATGGGGTTGTTTGTTTTTTTCTTGTAAATATGTTTGAGTTCATTGTAGATTCTGGATATTAGCCCTTTGTCAGATGAGTAGGATGCAAAAATTTTCTCCCATTCTGTAGGTTGCCTGTTCACTCTGATGGTAGTTTATTTTGCTGTGCAGAAGCTCTTTAGTTTAATTAGATCCCATTTGTCAATTTTGGCTTTTGTTGCCATTGCTTTTGGTGTTTTAGACATGAAGTCCTTGCCCACGCCTATGTCCTGAATGGTATTGCCTAGGTTTTCTTGTAGGATTTTAATGGTTTTAGGTCTAACATTTAAGTCTTTAATCCATCTTGAATTAATTTTTATATAAGGTGTAAGGAAGGGATCCAGTTTTAGCTTTCTACATATGGATAGCCAGTTTTCCCAGCACCATTTATTAAATAGGGAATCCTCTCCCCATTTCTTGTTTTTGTCAGGTTTGTCAAAGATCAGATAGTTGTAGATATGCGGCATCATTTCTGAGGGCTCTGTTCTGTTCCATTGATCTACGTCTCTGTTGTGGTACCAGTACCATGCTGTTTTGGTTACTGTAGCCTTGTAGTATAGTTTGAAGTCAGGTAGGGTGATGCCTCCAGCTTTGTTCTTTTGGCTTAGGATTGACTTGGCGATGCAGGCTCTTTTTTGGTTCCATATGAACTTTAAAGTAGTTTTTTCCAATTCTGTGAAGAAAGCCATTGGTAGCTCGATGGGGATGGCATTGAATCTATAAATTACCTTGGGCAGTATGGCCATTTTCACGATATTGATTCTTCCAACCCATGAGCATGGAATGTTCTTCCATTTGTTTGTATCCTCTTTTATTTCATTGAGCAGTGGTTTGTAGTTCTCCTTGAAGAGGTCCTTTACATCCCTTGTAAGTTGGATTCCTAGGTATTTTATTCTCTTTGAAGCAATTGTGAATGGGAGTTCACTCATGATTTGGCTCTCTGTTTGTCTGTTATTGGTGTACAGGAATGCTTGTGATTTTTGTACATTGATTTTGTATCCTGAGACTTTGCTGAAGTTGCTAATCAGCTTAAGGAGATTTTGGGCTGACACAATGGGGTTTTCTAGATATACAATCATGTCATCTGCAAACAGGGACAATTTGACTTCCTCTTTTCCTAATTGAATACCCTTTATTTCCTTCTCCTGCCTGATTGCTCTGGCTAGAACTTCCAGCACTATGTTGAATAGGAGCGGTGAGAGAGGGCATCCCTGTCTTGTGCCAGTTTTCAGAGGGAATGCTTCCAGTTTTTGCCCATTCAGTATGATATTGGCTGTGGGTTTGTCGTAGATAGCTCTTATTATTTTGAGATACGTCCCATCAATACCTAATTTATTGAGAGTTTTTAGCATGAAGGGTTGTTGAATTTTGTCAAAGGCCTTTTCTGCATCTATTGAGATAATCATGTGGTTTTTGTCTTTGGTTCTGTTTAGATGCTGGGTTACATTTATTGATTTGCGTATGTTGAACCAGCCTTGCATCCCAGGGATGAAGCCCACTTGATCATGGTGGATAAGCTTTTTGATGTGCTGCTGGATTCGGTTTGCCAGTATTTTATTGAGGATTTTTGCATCAATGTTCATCAAGGATATTGGTCCGAAATTCTCTTTTTTGGTTATGTCTCTGCCAGGCTTTGGTATCAGGACAATGCTGGCTTCATAAAATGTGTTAGGGAGGATTCCCTCTTTTTCTATCGATTGGAATAGTTTCAGAAGGAATGGTACCAGTTCCTCCTTGTACCTCTGGTAGAATTCGGCTGTGAATCCATCAGGTCCTGGACTCTTTTTGGTTGGTAAGCTATTGATTATTGCCACAATTTCAGAACCTGTTATTGGTCTATTCAGAGATTCAACTTCTTCCTGATTTAGTCTTGGGAGGCTGTATTTGTCGAGGAATTTATCCATTTCTTCTAGATTTTCTAGTTTATTTGCATAGAGGTGTTTGTAGTATTCTCTGATGGTAGATTGTATTTCTGTGGGATCGGTGGTGATATCCCCTTTTTCATTTTTTATTGCATCTGTTTGATTCTTCTCTCTTTTATTCTTTATTAGTCTTGCTAGCGGTCTATCAGTTTTGTTGATCTTTTCAAAAAACGAGCTCCTGGATTCATTAATTTTTTGAAGGGTTTTTTGTGTCTCTATTTCCTTCAGTTCTGCTCTGATTTTAGTTATTTCTAGCCTTCTGCTAGCTTTTGAATGTGTTTGCTCTTGCTTTTCTAGTTCTTTTAATTGTGATGTTAGGGTGTCAATTTTGGATCTTTCCTGCTTTCTCTTGTGGGCATTTAGTGCTATAAATTTCCCTCTACACACTGCTTTGAACGTGTCCCACAGATTCTGGTATGTTGTGTCTTTGTTCTCGTTGGTTTCAAAGAACATCTTTATTTCTGCCTTCATTTCATTATGTACCCAATAGTCATTCAGGAGCAGGACCCAGCCATCCCATTACTGGGTATATACCCAAAGGACTATAAATCATGCTGCTATAAAGACACATGCACACGTATGTTTATTGCGGCACTATTCACAATAGCAAAGAGTTGGAACCAACCCAAATGTCCAACAACGATAGCCTGGATTAAGAAAATGTGGCACATATACACCATGGAATACTATGCAGCCATAAAAAACGATGAGTTCATATCCTTTGTAGGGACATGGATGAAACTGGAAAACATCATTCTCAGTAAACTATCACAAGGACAAAAAACCAAACACCGCATGTTCTCACTCATAGGTGGGAATTGAACAATGAGAACTCATGGACACAGGAAGGGGAACATCACACTCTGGGGACTGTTGTGGGGTTGGGGGAGGGGGGAGGGACAGCATTAGGAGATATACCTAATGGTAAATGACGAGTTAATGGGTGAAGGAAATCAACGTGGCACATGGATACATATGTAACAAACCTGCACATTGTGCACATGTACCCTAAAACCTAAAGTATAATAAAAAAAAAAAAAAGAAAAAAAAAAAAGAAAATGTGGCACATATACACCATGGAATACTATGCAGCCATAAAAAATGATGAGTTCACGTCCTTTGTAGGGACATCGATGAAGCTGGAAACCATCATTCTGAGCAAACCATCGCAAGGACAAAAGACCAAACACCGCATGTTCTTGCTCACAGGTGGGAATTGAACAATGAGAACACTTGGACACAGGAAGGGGAACATCACACACCGGGGCCTGTTGTGGGGTGGGGGAGGGGGGACGGATAGCATTAGGAGATATATATATATATATATACACCTAATGTAAATGATGAGTTAATGGGTGCAGTACACCAACATGGCATATGTATACATATGTAACAAACCTGCACGTTGTGTACATGTACCCTATAACTTAAAGTATAATAAAAATATTTTTAAAAAACTAAAAAAAAAAAAAAAGGGACAGAGTGGCAAGCTGGATAAAGAACTAAGACCCATTGGTATGCTATCTTCAAGAGACCCATCTCACATGCAATGACACACATAGGCTCAAAATAAAGGGATAGAGGAAAATCCACCAAGCAAATGGAAAAACAGAAAAAAAATCAGGAGTTGCAATCCTAGTTTCACACAAAACAGACTTTAAACCAGCAAAGATTTAAAAAGAAAAAGAAGGGCATTACATAATGGTAAAAGATTCAATTCAACAATAAGACCTAACTATCCTAAATATATATGCACCCAACACAGGAGCACCCAGATTCATAATGTAAGTTCTTAGAAACCTTCAAAGAGACTTAGACTCCCACACAATAATGGTGGGAGATTCTAACACCCCACTGACAATATTAGACAGATCATCAAGAGAGAAAATTAATAAAGATATTCAGGACCTGAACTCAACACTGGATCAAAAGAATCTGACAGACATCTACAGAACTCTCCATTCCAAAACAGCAGAATATACATTATTCTCATCGCCACATGGCACATATTCTAAAACCAATCACATAATCAGAAACAAAACACTCCTCAGCAAATGCGAAATAACTGAACTCATAACAATCCCTTGGACCACAGCACAATAAAATTAGAAATCAAGACTAAGAAATTCACCCAAAACCATACAATTACATGGAAACTGAAAATTGAATAACCTGCTCCTGAACGATTTTTGAGTAAATTATGAAATTAAGGCAGAAATCAAGAAGTTATTTGAAACTAATGAGAAAAAAGATACTAGAATCTCTGGGACACAGCTAAGGGCAGTGTTAAGAGGGAAATTTATAGCACTAAATGCCCACATCAAATAGTTAGAAAGATCTCAATTTAACAACCTAACATCATGACTAAAAGAACTAGACAACCAAAAGCAAACCAAGCCCAAAGCTAGTAGAAGACAATAACCAAAATCAGAGTTGAAGGAGACTGAGACCAAAAAAATCCTTCAAAAAGATCAGTGAATCTAGGAGCTGGTTTTTTGAAAAAATTAATAAAACAGATAAACTGCTAGCTAGACTAATAAAGAAGAAAATAGAGAAGATCAAAACAAATCTAATCAGAAATGAGAAGGGGGATATTACCACTGACCCCACAGAAATACAAATAACCATCAGAGAATATTATGAACACCTCTACACACATAAGCTAGGAAATCTAGAAGAAATGGATAAATTCCTGGACACATACACCCTCCCAAGACTGAACCAGGAAGAAATGGAATCCCTGAACAGACCAGTAACAAGCTCTGGAATTAATTCAGTAATAAACAGCCTACCAACTGAAAAAAGCCCAGTACCAGATGGGTTCACAGCTGAATTCTACCAGATGTACAAAGAAGAGCTGGTACCATTCCTGCCAAAACTATTCCCAAAATTTGAGGAGGAGGGCCTCCTCTCTAACTCATTCTATGAGGCCAGAATCATCCTGATACCAAAACATGAAAGAGACATAACAAAAAGGAAACTTCAGGCCAATATCCTCGATGAACATCAATACAAAACCCTCAACAAAATACTGTTAAACTGAATCCAGAAGCACATCAAAAAGCTTATCCATCACCATCAAGTAAGCTTTATACCTGGGAAGCAAGTTTGGTTCAACATATGCAAATCAATAAATATGATTCATAATATGAACAGAACTGAAGACAAACACAACATGAATTATCTCAATAGATGCAGAAAAGACTGTCGATACAATTTAACAACGATTCATGTTAAAAACTCTCAATAAACTAGGTACTGAAGGAACATACCTGAAAATAATAAGAGCCATCTATGACAAACCCACAGCCAACATCATACTCAATGGGCAAAACCCAGAGGCATTCCTCTTGAAAACCAGCAAAAGACAAGGATCCCCTCTCTCACTACTCTTACTTGACATAGTATTGGAAGTCCTGGCCAGAGCAATCAGGCAAGAGAAAGAAATAAAACATATACAAATAAGAAGAGAGGAAGTCAAACTAGCCCTGTTTGCAGATGACATGATGCTATATCTAGAAAACCCAACAGTCCTGGCTCAAAAGCTTCTTAAGCTGATAAACAACTTCAGCAAAGTCTTAGGATACAAAATCAATATGCAAAAATCACTAGCACTCCTATATAACACCAATCGAGCTGAGAGCCAAATCCCATTCACAGTTGCCACACACACACACACACACACCCCTAGGAATACAGCTAACCAGGGAGGTAAAAGATCTCTACAAGTAGAACTATAAAATATGGCTCAAATAAATCAGAGATGACATAAACAAATGGAAAAACATTCCATGCTCATGGATAGGAAGAATCAATATCATTAAAATGGCCAAACTATCCAAAGCAATGTATAGATTTGATGCTATTCCTATTAAATTACTAATGACATTCTTCACATAGCTAGAAAAAACTATTTTTAAATTCCTATGGAACCAAAAGGGAGTCCAAATAGCCAAGGCAATTCTAAGCCAAAAGAACAAAGCTGGAGGCATCATGCTACCCAACTTCAAACTATAATACAGGACTACAGTAACCAAAACAGCATGGTACTGGTACAAAAACAGACACATAGACCAATGGAACAGAATAGATAACCCAGAAATAAGACCATGCATCTACAACTATCTGATCTTTGACAAAGCTGACAAAAACAAGCACTGAAGAAGACTCCCTGTTCAACAAATGGTGCTGGGATTACTGGCTAGCCATGTGCAGAAGATTGAAACTGTACCCCTCCCTTACACCATATATAAAAATTAATTCAAGATGGGCTAAAGACTTAAATATGAAACCCAAACTATAAAAAACCCTGGAAGACAACCTAGGCAATACCATTCTGGACATAGGAATGGGCAAATATTTCATGATGAAGATGCCAAAAGCAATTGCAACAAAAGCAAAAGTTGACAAATAGGATCTAATTAAACTAAAGAAATTCTGCATGCCAAAACAATTAACAGAGTAAACAGAAAACCTACACAATGAGAGAAAATTTTTGCAAACTATGCATCTGACAAAGGTCTAATATCCAGCAATTATAAGAAGCTTAAAGAAATTTACAAGAAAAAAACAACCCCATTAAAAAGTGGGCAAAGGAAATAGACACTTTTCAAAAGAAGATATACATTTGGCCAACAATTATATTAAAAAAGTTCAGCATCATGAATCATTAGGGAAATGTAAATCAAAACCACAATGAGATACCATCATCATTATTATTAAAAAAAAACAAAAAACAAAAAACAAAACAAAACAAAACAAAACACATACTGACAAGGTTGCAGAGAAAAAGAACACTTATACACTGTTGGTGGGAGTGTAAATTAGTTCAACCATTGTGGAAGACAGTGTGGCAGTTCCTCAGACTTAAAAACAGAATCCCATTTGACCCAGCAATCCCCTTACTGATTATATACCCAAAGGAATATAAATCATTCCATCATAAAGACACATACACGTGTAAGTGCATTGCAGCAATATTCACAATAGCAAAGACATGGAATCAACCTAAATGCCCATCAATGGTAGTCTGGATAAAGAAAATGTGGTACATACACACCATGAAATACCATGCAGTCATAAAGAGGAATGAGATTATGTCCTTTGCAGGAACATGAATGGAGCTGGAGGCCACTATCCTAAGTGAATTAATGCAGGAACAGAAAACCAAATACTGGATGTTCTCACTTATAAGTGGGAGCTAAATGATGAGAACACATGGACACATAGAGGGAAACAACACACACTGGAGCCTATCAGAAACAACACACACTGTAGGGTGAGAGGAGGGAAAGGATCAGGAAAAATAACTAATGGGCACTAGGCTTAATACCTGGGTATTGAAATAATCTGTACAACAAACTATGACAGAAATTTACCTATATAACAAACCTGCACACGTACCCCCGAACTTAAAAGTTAAATTAAGGCCGGGCACGGTGGCTCACGCCTGTAATCCCAACACTTTGAGAGGCCCAGGCGGGCGGATCATGAGGTCAGGTGATGGAGACCATCCTGGCTAACATGGTGAAACCCCGTCTCTACTAAAAATGCAAAAAATCAGCAGGGCGTGGTGGCGGGCGCCTGTAGTCCCAGCTACTCCGGAGGCTGAGGCAGGAGAACGGCGTGAACCCAGGAGGCGGAGCTTGCAGTCAGCCGAGATCGCGCCACTGCACTCCAGCCTGGGCGATGGGGCGAGACTCCAGCTCAAAAATAAATAAATAAATAAATAAAGTTAAATTAAAAAAAAAAAGAAAAATCTCTGAATAATTTGTTTTCATTTATAAAACTGTGTTGCAGGATATCTGCCAAAAATTGGTGAACTGTATGGTATGTGAATTTTATCTTAGTAAAGCTGTTTATAAAAATCAGAATAGTGGCTATTTGATAAAAAGAGTAGAAGAGAACTTTCTGGACATGCTGGGAAAGTTCTATATCTTGATCTAGGTAATACCAACATAAATATATGTACATATTAGTCTAAATAAATCAAGCTATCCATTTATAATTTGTGTACTTACTCTTATGACAATGATACCTCAATAAAATGTTACTGTAAAAAAATTACAAGGTAATTTCACATTTCTTTCCAAAGTGCTTTTAGCAATTTACACTCACAAGAATACTGTATTAAAATTCCCATGCTCAGCATCTTACCAACTGTAATATTGGTATCAGACGGGCTAAACATGGAACTTTGCTGTGGTTTTAATTATCAGTCTCTTATTGTTAATTAGGATGGTCATATTTTTATTTCTGATATTCACGGTTCAGAAAAATGGTCTTTTTATACCATTTGCCCAATGTTTCACTGATTCGACATTTTCTTATCTCTTTCTTATCACATATATGTGTTATAATCTAGAATGGGGTCTTGTTCTTTCTCTTGTTATGGTGTATAATCTGGAAATTTATGGCATAGTCAAAACTAAAGATATTTAACCACAGAACTTAAGAGTGTTTTTCTCTTTTAAAATAAATGCTTTTCTGACACAAATTGTTAAGTTTTTCTCCTATGTTGTATTCAATACTCAGAAGTGTGTGTGTGTGTGTGTGTGTGTGTGTGTGTGTGTGTATGCATGCGCATGTGTGTTATTATGAGGTAGGAATCCAGTTTTATTTCAACATTTTTCTTTATTTTTCCATAGAGGTAATCTATTTTGTTTTTACCATTCATGGATGCATAATTTCTGGATTTTTTTCATTAATAACTTTTTTCTGGCCAGGCATGGTGGCTCACGCCTGTAATCCCAGCAGTTTGGGAGGCGAGACAGGTGGATCACCTGAGATCAGGAGTTTGAGACCAGCCTGGCCAGCGTGGTGAAACCCCATCTCTATTAAAAATACAAAAATTAGCCGGGCATGGTGGTACATGCCTGTAGTCCCTGTTATCTGGGAGGCTGAGACAGGAGAATTGCTGGAACCTGGGAGGCCAAGGTGGCAGTGAGCTGAGATCGCACCACTGTACTTCAGTCTGGGCGACAGAGCAAGACCCCATCTCAAAAATAAAGAAAAAAAATATTTTTTTTCTACTTTTATACCGCGAATAAACTGTCTATTTATTGTTTTATAATGAACCTTAATGTCTACAAGGGCAAAAAAAATCATTATTTATTTAGATTCCTAGTAAACTAAAAGGTAAAATTGTGATATTTTTTAATAGCGAATATGTAAAGACAAGGGTTTTTATCTTTAATTTCCTCAGATGCTTTGTATTGTGTCAAATTAGTCAAAAACAAGTTGAAACATGCATATTTTTATTTTCCAAATTAATGTATTCAGGTGAAAATTATTTGCCCTTAATGGCATATTATTTTACATTTCTGTTCACCATTCATCTAAACAATAATGACAATAGAAGTCCACAGGCGGCACCACAACACATTAAGAATTTACTCTGACTTTCAATTTTGCATATTTTCAGTTTGTTTTTTTAACTTGACTCTTGATAATTGCGAATATGAAGTCAGAGAGGTTTGGAAAGACAATGCTTTCCATTGTGTTTTATTCTATTTTGAGGAGTCTTTGGTATCTAAGATTGGGCATCCTCTTTGACTACATAGCTGCTTTCTAGCCATTAATTGGGTATCATGTTCTTAGTGGAATGAGAAAAACCTGGAAGAACCCTCGCCCAGATTTAAATAGGAGTGAATGCTTGCATTGTTTGAACACATTCACATATTTGAACATCTTTGAATGAGGGGGTTATCTCTAGTTATCTATTAATGAGTTGTATTTACTAAATTTTTTTTTTTTTTTCTTTTTCTTTTTTTTTTTTTTTGAGACGGAGTCTCACTCTGTCGCCCAGGCTGGAGTGCAGTGGCGCAATCTCGGCTCACTGCAAGCTCCGCCTCCCGGGTTCACGCCATTCTCCTGCCTCAGCCTCTCCGAGTAGCTGGGACTATAGGCGCCCGCCACCACGCCCGGCTAATTTTTTGTATTTTTAGTAGAGACGGGGTTTCACCGTGGTCTCGATCTCCTGACCTCGTGATCCGCCCGTCTCGGCCTCCCAAAGTGCTGGGATTACAAGCGTGAGCCACTGCGCCCGGCCGTATTTACTAAATTTTATAGTTCTTTCTTGTTCTTCAACTGTTTTGAGTATTGAGAGTAAACTAGGGAAATATGAATATAGTGTAAGTTTTAAAAATGGCCCCATAAAACGTTGAAATCTAGATAATTAAGACTTACCTCTATTTCTTTTCTTAATTTTTCATGTGTCTTTTTTTCTTCCTCAAGAAAACAAGTTTTTTCAATGATAGATTCTTTTACAGTTATAATTTTATCCTTTAACTTTGTAATGTCTTCCTGTATGTACACAACATTTGAAATATAGAAGTCAAAAAAGGATGATCAATATAAATCCAATATTTCAGTGTTTCTATAATTTAAGAAAACTAGCCAAATCAAAATTTAGTTTTGATAAATAGCATTAGAATATTACTTCTATAGGTATACAAAAATAAAGAACTGTTACTCAAAGAAACCTTACATTTGAAACAGAACTAAAAACCAAATGAAAATAAGACAAAAAGGAAAGTGGTAGTTATGGTGGCAATTGCCCAACAACAGTGTAAAAGACACTTTTTAATTCTCTAGCAAGAAATGATCAATATTTTAAGTTTGTGTCTTCTATCGTCTTCAAAGAACAGTAAGAGAAATAGTAAAATGCTTAAGGTTCAATTATTAATTTATATTGCTTGCATAACAGCATTAAGTGTATTAAATTGATTTGAATTCGTCTGGATCCACTGGCATAGAAGCTAAGGCTTCAACATTTTTGTGAATTACATTTTCTACAACAAATGGATTAATTGTTCACTGTGATTTTATTTGACCATATATTTTTATAAATCTACAGATTTGTGGATGTTTCCTTTATGCATTTGAGCATCTAGGGTTTTTGTTATATAACACGTGTACTTATTCCAAGTTTTTTTCAATTATGAAAATAGTTTCTGAATGTAATAGAACAGCTATGGGCATTTTATTAACTTCACAATAAATTTATCATTTAATGTATGTACTTGCAAAAAAGGAGTAATAGAAAAAACAGTTTTACTAAGTAATTTTGCACACCTGTACTTGTGTTATTCGGTTCCCTCCTGGATTTTGAAGATCTTGCGTAAGTTCTTCTTTCATTGTCTTTAATTTTTTAACAAAATCTCGTTTTTCATGGAGTTCAGTCATAAATGACCATTTGCTTTCTACTTCCCCCAAACTATTTTTATGTGCTTTTATTTTTGCATAATATGCATTATATTTTATCATGTGTTCCTGAAAATCCTCTTGGGCTGTTTCTATGTCAAATTTAAGCTTTACATTTTCTGAATGTAAGGATTTGATTTGAGTTTCCAGGCTATCACAATGAAGTTTGGTATTCTCTATGGCACCATCTTGTTGATAAATTTGTCTTTCTGTTTCTTTAGTTTCTGCAGAGATGGCTGCTATTTGTTTTTCAAGCTCATGAAGTTCATTCTGTAATATATTTTAACATTATCATCATTAATTCAAAATATTAAACATGAGAGGAAAATCAATGTTTTAATCCATAATGAATATAGGAAAAATCACTTATAAGAATATATTTATCAGATATTTAAAAATTAATGAATACAAGGAAACATGCAATAAACACAATTATTTTATAATTTCAGAAGGGATCTCAGTTATATATTTTTTAATGTTCATCTAATTCTAAATATTAAAATCTCATTGTTTTATCTTGACTTTTATATATGTAAGATACTTCATAATAATTTTACTAATTTATTTATAGGCATCAGAAGTATACACTCAGGACAGACAACACGATAAAAAATGATAAAGCCCTGAGTTAAGAATCAAAAGATCTAGGTTCCAGCACCCTTATTGCTGTTTACTAGTTTGTATGATCATGCATAACAAACTTAATTACCCCATTCAAACTACACTTTCTCCATTTGTAAAATGAGTATAAAGATATTTACTTTGCCTCCCTGGGGCATTTTGCATTGCTAACTGCTGCCTTCTTTTTAAAGCCTAGTTTTCACACCACCAGTCTTTTCCGGTTTTCCTTAGAAATTTCTGAGAATTCCTTCTCAATCTCAACATTTCCTTCAAATATAGGTCTTCTGCAGTGTTCAGTCACATAATTTCCTCTTCTCACTCTCTATATATGCTCCTTGGGTAATTTCATCCAAATTTACATCTTCAGCTACATATCTGCTGATGATTCACAGAATATAAGTGGCTGCTGAGTTCTACACCCAGCTGCCAATGGCCACCTCAAATTCACTGTATACAAAAATTGAATGAATCCTTTCTACAACCTCAGCCTATTACTCCTTGTATCAATTATCTGTTGCCAGAACCACAAAACCTCAGTAGCATACAACAATACATAAGTATATATTGATGACATGACTAGGAGCAGCTGAGGTTGGCTAGGTAGTTCATAAGCCTGGGAGAAGCAAGGGTTGGCTAGGTGGTTCTGCTGATCTTGGTTGAATCTGCCCAAGTGTCTGGGGATTGGCTGATTGTAAGATCATTTAAATTGGCTTTAACTGGGCTGACAGAGGTGTCTTTGCTTTGCTTTATGTGTATCTTCTCCTCCAATGGGCCAACCCAGCCATGTCTTATGATAATAGTAGATGCAGAAGAGTTAAATTCAGTTATGGAAGAGTTTTTTAAAGCTTTTGTTTGAGTCACGTCTGATAACACCCCAGCTAGTCACATAATCAAACCCAGAATCAAGGGGTGGAAGTGTGTCCATCCATCATGGGAAAGCATTGTAACGTATGGCAAAGGGTATGGATAGACTAAGGGATGAAAAATTGGGACCAAAAATGCAAATTGTCACACTCCTATGTTCCCCAACTTAGTTAATGTTACCACCTTAGCTCTTCCCTTCTTTTAAATATCTGTCTAACTGTTCCTCAAGTTCTGTAGATCTTCCCACCAAAATAACTCTGTAGGCCATCCTCCATAGTCCTCTTCTTATCTACTATGGTCATTCTTTTTAAGTAAATTTGTAATGTTAGAGGGAATTGTTTTAAAAAATGCGAACTTTCTTGTATCCTTTTCCTGGCAGAGAAAAAGGAGATAAGTTCACTGAAAAATACAATATGGCAATGAACCTCAATTTTTATCATCAGCTCTGATGTTTCAAATGCTCACTTGACATTTCTATATGTATGTTTACCAGACATCTCAACTATACATATTCAGAAAAAAAGTTTAATTTACACACCAAACATATTCCTCCCCCAGACTTTCTGATTTCAATAAACTGTACCACTTTCCACCTGGATACTGAAAAGCCTAGAAATCATTCTTGATTCCTCCCTTTCCTTTACCCCCACAACCTATTTCTCATCAAATCCTGATGGCTGGGCCTCCAAAATAAAATTCCCAATGCACTTCTGACCAGTCTTTGTAGTGTGACCTAACGTCTAACTCATCTCCCTATTTCCATTCCTCCCCACTCCCCCAACTAGTCTGTGTACATCAGGCAGAAGAATCTTTTCAAAACATAAATCATATCATGTTATTTCCCTGCTCATCATCCTCCAGTGGTTTCCTGTTGCATTAATAAAAAATTTCAAATTCCTGAAAGTGTTTTATAAGCCATATATGCCCTAGTGCCTATCTACTTTGCTATGCTTCTTATCTACTACTCTCCCTTTTTCCAGTCTCCTTTGTGTTGATTAAATATGTATAGTTCCTTCTGACCTAAGGGCATTTTTAATTGTTGTTTGATCTACTTTAAAATTCTGTACCCCTGGCTATTATCTGTTGGGTCTTTGTCTTTCACAATTCAGTATTATTATTATGTCTCAGAACAGTCTTCCCTAAATCAAAATAGAAATGAACCAACCACTATTCCACTCCTCCTCTAGTTACTCTGTACACATTACCCCATTGTATTTCCTTTGTAATACATCAATCTCTGAATTATCTTTATTTTGTTAATTTATTGCTTGCTTCCCCTGACTAGAAAGTAAGCTCTGTGGCTACAGGAACCATGTCTGTCTTCATTACCACCATCTTCCCACTGCTTCAAACAGTAACTGGCACAAAGTAGGAGCTCAATAAATAAATAAATTCATTCAATAAATGAGTGAATGACTGATGCACAACCAATGGTCAGGAAAGGGACATATGCCCTGCTGGTTACATCAGGCTATCTATCAACTCTATTGATCAATATAGGAAGTATATTGACCCTTACAATTTGGTTATCATCTCTTCTCTTTCTTGGACTAATGTAATTGACTGTTAGTTTTTCTTATTGGCTTTAGTTTCTTTTGCCTTTAATCCATTTCTGCCCTTACATGAGAATTACATTATCTTTTTCTTCTCCCCCTCTTCTTTAATCTCCTCTGCCTCTTTTCCTCCCTCTTCCTCTTCATCCTTTTCCCCTTCTTCTCTCTCCTTTTTAAACTTCCAGCTTTATTGAGGCAAAATTAATATAAATACATATTCAAACTTTACAAATTGATGAATTTTGACCTTCTTGTGCTCATAAGACCATCACCACAACTAAGATAATAAACATAGCCATTATTCAAAAAAGTTTCCTCCTGATACTCTGTAAATTCATTCTTCCCTTTCCATCTCTCCATTCCTAGGAAACCACTGATCTGCCTTCCTTCTCTAAAGATTAGTTTGCTTTTCACTAATTTTATATAAATAGAATCATTTAATACATAATTTTAAGTCTTCTTTCAATAAGCATAATTATTTCAAGATTCATCCATGTTGTTGTATATATCAATAATTCTTCATTTTTATTGCTGAGTAGTATTCCGTTGTATGGATATACCATATTAGTTTATTAGTTCATCTAACTGATGGGCATTTGGGTTGTTTCCAGTTTTCCAGTGGGCATACACATTTGTTTCCCTTGGGTAAATACCTAAAAGTTAAATGGCTAGATTATACAGTAGGGATAGGTTTAACTTTTCAAGAAAGTACAAACTGCTTTCCTAAGCAGTTGTGTCATTTTACAGTCCATCTAACAGGTCTGAGAGTTCTAGGCCTTCCATATCTGCATCAACATTTGTTATGGTTAGTCTTTTTAAACTTAGCCATTCTAGTGGGCTGTGTGTGTGTGTGTGTGTGTGTGTGTGTGCCTGTGTGTGTGTATATTATAGTGGAAATTTAAGTATACTGTTAGATGTGTTTTCAAATATTCTCTCCTAGTCTGTGACAACCTAAATGGCCAAAGGACCCTAGCAATAATACCTTAGTTTCTTTTCATAATAGTGTATATTGAAGAGCAAGTTTAAAAATTTTTTGTGGATGAAATACATCAAAATTTTTATGTCATATTAAAGAAATCATTGCCAAGCCCAACATCACTAACTTTTTCTATGTTTTCTTCTAGATATTTTGTTGTTTTAACTCTTAACATTCAGGCCTTTGATTCATTTTGAATTAATTAATTCATTAATTAATTCATTTTGTGTTAATTTTTGTATATGGTTTGAGGTGAAATTTGAGGTTCAGAATTTTTTTTGCATGAAAATATCCAATTGTTCTTCTACTATTTCATGAAAAGATTATCCTTCTCTACTGAATTGCTTTGGTACATCTTCAAAAATCAATTGATATGTGTGGGGCTATTTCTGGGCACTTTAGTTTGTTCCATGGATCTATATGTCTAGCTATATCATATTAACCTGATTACTATGCCCTATAATAAATATTAAAATCAGGTAGTGTGGTAACATGGAAAGATATTTTGTCTTTGTTCCCAGTTATTGGTACAGAGCTCCTAAAAGTCTTGTGTATTAGTCCATTCTGTGTTGCTAAAAGAAATTCCTAAGTCTGGGTAATTTATTCAAAAAAGGTTTATTTGGCCCATGATTCTGATGGCTGGAAAGTTCAAGACTGGGCATCTACATCTAGTGAGGGCCTCAGGCTGCTTCTACTCATGGTAGAAGGTGAAGAGGAGCTGGCATTTGCAGCAGTCACATGGTAGGAAAGAAAGCAAGAGAGGGAGCCAGGAGGTGCCAGGCTCTTTTTAACAATCAGCTCTCAGGGGAACTAATAGAATGAGAACTCCCTTGCTCCCAAAGGAGGGCATTAATCTATTCATGATGGGATCTGCCTCCATGATCCAAACACCTCCCACTGGGCCCCATCTCCAACACTAGGGATTATCTTCCAACATGAGGGTTGGAGGGGACAAACATCCAAACCATAGGACCTTGGGATTTCCTAAGTGACAAGGGTGATAGGAGGATCTTTTGTTTGAATGAATTAATTCTTGGTGGGTCCCTACATAGCTTTAGGATGGGAGCTGGCTGTCAAAAAGACCAAGGCTTGATTAGAAGACTGAAACTTTTAGCCCCATTTCCCCAGTCCTCTGGGAGGAAAGAGGGGCTGGAGATTGAGTTAATAATGTGATGAAACCTCCACAGGAAACCTTAAACTATGCGGGGTTGAGAGAGCTTCTGCGTTGGTATAAACATATTGAGGTGCTGGAAGAGTGATGTGCCCAGAGAGGGCATAGAAGCTCCTTGCAGGTCCCCTCCCACATACCTATCCCCATGCATCATCTCTTCCATTTGGCTATTCCTGAGTTGCGTCCGTTATAATAAATGGGTAATAGGTGCTTTCCTGAGTTCTGTGAGTCATTCTAAAAATGCTCAAACCTGCTGAGGGGTGTGGGGAAAGTATGGGAGCAGGTTGTGAGAACCTCTGATTTTAAAGCCAGTTGGTCAGAAGTATGGGTGGCCTGGGACTTGTGACTGGCACATGAAGCAGGGGCAGTCTTATGAGACTGAGCCCTTTAACTTGTGCTAATTCCAGGTAGATACAGTAGTCCCTCCTTATCCAAGGGGAATATGTTTCATGACCTCCGTGGACGCCTGAAACCATGGACAGTACTGAACTCTATATACACTATGTTTTTTTTCCTATATATATATACATATGATAAAGTTTAATATATAAATTAGGCACAATAAGAGAATAACAATAACTAACAACAAAATAATTATAATGATATACTATAATAAAAGTTATGTGAATGTGGTCTCTCTCTCCTATCTTATTGTACTGTACTCAACATGCCCGGCTGTTTTGTATTTTTAGTAGAGACAGGATTTCACCATGTTGGCCAGGCTGGTCTCAAACTCCCGACCTCAAGTTATCCATCTGTCTCGGCCTTCCAAAGTGCTGGGATTACAGACGTGAGCCACCTTGCCCAGCCAGGAATTTATTTTTCCTTCTTTACAACTTCACAGATGGACGATTTGTCCTTACCATAGATCTTAGCAACTTCAGTGTATGATTTTTTTCTTTCCTGTAAGTTGAGAACTTTCACCTTCTCACTTAAAGTAAGTACTTTGCAGCTTCTCTTTGGCATATGTGAATTGCCAGCATCACTACACTGATACTTTGGGGCCATTAAGTAAAATAAGGTTTAGTTGAACATAAGCACTGTGATACTGCCACAATCAATCTGATAACTGAGACGACTACTAAGTGACTAATGAATGGGTAGCTCATATGGCATAGATGTGCTGGACAAAAGGACGGCTCACGTCCCAGGCAGGATGGAGCAGGACAGTGCGAGATTTCATCATGCTACTCAGAATGACTTGCAATTTTAAATTTACAAATTGTTTATTTCTGTAATCTTCCATTTAATACTTTCAGAACGCAGCTCACTGTGGGTAACTGAAGCTGCAAAAAGCAAAACTGCAAATAAGGGAAAACTGTTGTAGTGTCAGAACTGAATCAAATCATTGCACACCAAGTTGGCATCCAGAGATTCAGAAAATTGGTTGTTAGTGTTAGAAAATGTCCCAAGTAGTATAAGATTTCCAACACTTTTCTTCTTCAAAATTGTTTTGGATATTCTAGGTCCTTTGCATTTCCATAGGACTTTTAGAATTAGCCTATGTATTTCTCTCCCAAAAGCCTGCTGAAATTTTGACTGGGACTGCGTTTCATGTATAAATAAAATTGAGAGAACTAACATATTAGCAATACCGAGTCTTCTGTTTTATAAAAATGATATACCTCTATATTTAAGTCTTCTTTAATTTTTCTCACCAATGTTTTACAGTGTTCAGCATACTGTTCTTGTTGTTCTTGTAAACCTTTTGTCAGATTTGCCCCTAAGTATTGAATAGTTTTGATGGCATTGTAAGTAGAATTGCTTTTGAAGTTTTAATTTCTGATTTTCTCTTGCCAATGTGCAGAAATATAACATATTTTTGTATATTAAGCTTGTGCTCTGCAATCTTCCTAAACTCACTTATTAGTTCTAATAGCTTTTTATAGCTTCCTTGGGATTTTCTTTAAAAAAAAATAATGACAGATTTACTTCTTTCTTTCTAATCTGGATGATTTTTATTTCTTTTTCTTGCATAGCTGTACTGGCCTGAACTACCAGTACCATCTTGAATAGAAGTAAGAGGAGACACCTTTTTCTTGTTCCTGATCTTAGGAGAAAAACATTCATTATTTCACCATTAAGTATGTGGCTGGTTCTAGAATTTATGTAGATGTTCTTCCTTAGACTAAGGAAGTTCCCTTTTATTTCCAATTAATTAGCTGAGAGTTTTTTTTATCATGAATGGATATTGGATTATAATAAGTGCTTTTTATGTATCTAGAATTCTTTCTAAAATATAAATTTAATATTTGCTTCTTGCTTAAAATCTGTCAAATGCTTCTCATCAACTTTAGAATAAAGTTGAAGTTTCTTATGGTGGTATATATCTTCCATGATTTTTCAAAACATACTGTAATTTACATTACCATCAAACTATTTATGGTTCTAGGAATGTACCAATGCTATTTCAGGCCTCTGCAAATGTCCTCTGTGAATATCCTCAGGTTATTTTTATTTTGAATATTATCTTCCTTACTCCCTAACCTTTAAACCTGTCCTAGACATCTAATCATTCAGATAACTCCAGCTGCCATTTAAAACTCAACTGAAACATCATTTCTTTTGTGATCACTCTTTCTCTAGTGTTAAATCTGTGTTGTGTTCATGCCTCTATCATTGACACTACTACTCCACATGTAATTATTTGTTTACTTCTTTCTTTTCCCAATAGATGGTAAGTAGCATAGGAGTGAGGACAATGTTCAGCAAAATGCTTAACACAAAGTAGGCTCTCAACATAAATGGAATAAAGTCTATGAAACTCTTTGAAGACTGAAAAGTTTTACAAAAAATTTCTTTACAAAAATATGACATTATTTTTTGAATTATATTCTACTGTACAGATGTATTCTTTTCTAGAAGTGACTAACATAATACAAATATTTATAAGAAATCCATATCACCATGATAATACAATTATTGTCATCATATATCTACTGATGCACTTAAAGCCAATGATACTTAAAGCCAATGTCAAATAGGGCCCTAACAGTACCATGTCCATCTGGTCCCCACCAAACACGTTAACTCATTAACTCATTTAATCCTCATGAAAAGCTTATGGGCACATCTTATTGTTATCTCTGTTTTACCACTAAGGAAACAGGAGCACAACAAATTCAATCACGGAACACGAAGTAGTAAATTTGGCCTTTTGAACTAGGCAGTTCAGCTCCTGAGCCTACTCTTCTCATTTCTATGATATATTTAATAACAATTGTTACAGAGCACAAGCTACTGTTTTCATTTTCATTTCTTTAGTCATATTCACACAGTATAGTTATATCTAATTATGTTGCATGTGAAGACCAAGTATGGCTCCCATATTCCCTGCAGTAGGATTATAAATATATTTAAAAAGAAAAGGAACACAGAGGGAGGCTACTTGAAATGTTCACTGACAACAAGTAACTCACAATCCATAGCTTTACAAACACTGGCTTAAAACTTAACATTCCTTCAATTCAGCATTTTAGGAAACACTATCAAATAAGGGAATGTAAAATAATTCTATCTAACATGTTAGGTTTTATATGCTTATCCTACAGTTGCAATGACATTGTTGAATCTTTATATGTTGAGAGTGTAAAATTTTCCATCAAACTGGAACAGCCATGTAAACCTTACTTAGGGAGAACAGAATAATTGACAAGAATAACTTTAAAAGTGACTTTCAATAATAAATATTTTTAATAACCTCCTGGTCATTTACTTTTGAAGAAAGTAAAGACATTTAAAAGACTATATAAAGAAATTACCTTCAAATTGAACAGAACCCTTTTGTTTTTTTCTATCTCTGATGCTTGTGATTGTTGTTGCTTTGCAACTTTCTCTACAGCATCAGCTAATGAACTTGTGTCTTCATTATCTACAATTAGACAAAAGAATAAAGTATATAATAAAAATTAAAATACAGCCATTTTAAGAAAGTTATGTTTCTTTACTCAAAATCATGAACTATTTGATGCTTTTTCCTCCTAAACTAAATTTAGAATTAGTAATTTTCCCTTGCTGATATAAACAAAACCAAAAGTAAAGGCAACAATACTAGGCAATTCAAAGTTGCCTACTGCAATGTTATACCTGTTCCTTTATGGAACAGTATAAATATTTTGATTGTCCTAATTTTTTTTTTATCCAGATCACTTGCACATATACTATAATTATAGTGCTACCATAACAACTCTATAGCAGTTAGAGTTGATGCATTTTCATTATAGGTCTGTATTTTCGGGTTGGTATGCCTTTTCTAAACACTGTATATGTTTGTCCCGGCTAAATGTAACTGCTTCCATCCATTCTAATTTGCTACCAATTTTAACATAATTATCCTGCCAGACAACGTTTTTTGTTGTTGCTGATCTTTTAATTATTTATTTCTTAAGATTGTTTCATTACCTTCTTTAGGAAATCCTTGACTCTTCCTTTCTTTGTTGTCTGACATTTTCTGTGTCTGTAATCTCCTCTTTTCCCCTTTTTGATTTACCTTCTTTACTCCTACTCAATAATCTATATTGATAATCTTTCACTTTTGTTTTTTCCTGTTGTATATTGGTGATCCTGAAAGGTAAATTAATTGTCAAACATGTCACAGGGATGTCAATGACATTTTATCATTAGTGCCAAGAATTAGAATACAATGGTTAAGTGATTTTGGAATGAAAGTAGAACTGTATTTGAATTTTGCTTCTCCTGCTTTTCCGCTGTTGTGACCTTGAGTAAGTTTCTTAACTTCTTTGATCCTCAGCCCCTCATCTTTAAAACTTCATAAGGCTGTTCTAATAATTAAAGTAATATATGTAGCATGCTTAGAACAGTACCCGATATACACTGCATAATTATTTCGGGTTAGTATTAATAGTATGTAACTCCAGTACTATGATGAAATAGATTCTGAAACTATAACCAGCATCTGTGAGAAACGATATCAATAATGATTAACAATTTCTGCTATGGGTGTGGAATCCAGGAAATATAGCACTCCTGTCCAGTGCTATTCTGGACAAGGTAAGCCCTAAGCAAATTTTGATCTACTCTTTATTTAGGGGTAACGATAGGAGGAATAAGTATTTTTCTCCTTAAATCACTAAATATCTTTTCTGAAGATCAATTAACTACAAAGCATTCATGTACTAGTTACATATGTTTAAAAAAATTTAAAGGATTGAAACCTGATATATATGCAACAAAAAAGAAAAGCAAAGTTAAATCATTTCCTGTGTAGAGATCAAATCTATCTAGAAATATACAACTAAGCTAAAGAAATCCTGAGAGCTTACCTAGCAGATTATCATAACCATTTCTTGAAATTTATAATTCTTTCCTGTCTCTTCATGTCACTTCATTCAAATCTCACTTCCAACTTACTCCTTCATGAAGTCTTCCCTGATGCTGAGCCACTCACTCTGTTCATGTTTCATCCTTTCTGCTCAATACACAGAACTGTCCCAGATTAGTGCTAATGAATCCAAATCTGATTTTCTCTCTAGCTCTTTCATTTGGGTTTCACGGTCACAGACTTCATCCTTAAATATATCTACCTTGAAAAATGCATGCCCTCTGCATTTATACTTTCAGTATATACTGTCAGTTCTCTCAATTAATTACAATGGTAAATACTTATACTTACTTTGTGCTAGTCACTGTTGTTCCAAGTGCTTTAGATTAAAAAAATTATATAGTGTTTATTCTGTGCCAGATGGTATTCTAAGAACTTTAGAAATAGTAACTCATTTAATCCTATAAGGTAGATATTATTACAATTTTCATTTTACAAAAAAAAGTACAGGGAGGTACACAAATGGATATAAGAATTTACCCAAAGAGAGCCATTCAATGTAAGATATGTGATTTGAATTCAAGTATTTTGGCTCCAAAGTTCATGCTCTTAATGCTAGACTATGATAGACTACCAAGATTATGATTTTTTATGGGAAGAATTATGTCTTCCATATATCACTCCAGAATCAAACTAGAGTCATCCCACAGTATATGCAGGGGATTAGTTCCAAGTCACCCCCTTCCCTACTTCATATCAAAATCTGTGCATATTCAAGTCCCAAAGTCAGTGCTTCGGAGCTCACTTACACGAAAACGTCGCCCTCCTTACATGTGGGTTTCAAGTCCCACGTATACTGTATATTTGATACTAGTTTGGTTGAAAATGCCCACGGATAAGTGGACCTGCATAGTTCAAACCCGTGTTGTTCAAGGGTCCACTATATTTTGTATTCCTATGATGCTAAAATGTCACTTTAATCAACTTACTCTTTCTATTCCCACTACTATCATCTACATTTCTTCTTTGAGAAACTATTCTGGTAAGGGGCATTTATAGAGCTGCTGCACTCCAACAGACCTCCAGTGGCCTAATGACACAATCTGCATGCCTGAAGAGGTAATCCAATGAGTTCTTCATGCTCTTACCTAGCAGTAAATTCCTTTCTTTCCTGGTGAGTAACTTACTTTCCTGGTGAGTCCCCATTTCTCTCTCCTCCAAATTACAGTGCAATTTCCATAAGCTGCCTAAAATATTGTGGGCATAATTCCCATTAAATTCTACATCCCTATTAACTTCAGTCTTCAGAAGAAACCAGGTCATTCTTCATCATGAGAACCCATCCTTATTCATCTTGGTAAGTCCCTTAGTGTGATGCTGCATTACCCACTCCCCAACCCTTTTCTATCCTTCCACTTTGACTTCTGAAATTCATGTGCCATCTTCAGCAAAGTCCTTTCTATTGTCAACCTTTTCAGTGAACTTCCCTTTTACCTTTTGGCTTGAACTGAAGTCCAAAGATACAGCTTCCTCATCCTCAAGCCACTAAGTCTGGAGATGAAACATTTTTTTCTGTTCTCCATTCCACTGCCACCATATTTCCCTTTCTTCTCTCTAAAACCCTCTCCGGTGTCTTTGAAATTCAATAGACTATATAGGCTTTATCTTTCCTTGTTGTTATCAGCTGTCTTCCAGGTCTTGGAAGGCTCATTCCTAGATTATAGCATCTGACTTACTGTTCCTCTATCACTACTCTCTCGTATTTCTTTGGAAACTTCAATATCCACAAAAATAGTATATTTAAATCCCTGAACGCTCAGTTGTTTGACGTCTTCTTTCATCTATTCTCCCCAGCAATCCATAGAGTATAACTCTACCTTATCCATAATCTCAGATGTAAACTACTGTTTATTTTTCTAGCTCATCCCATCTAGTATTTTGACAGTATGTGCTGTTTAACTCTGCAAGACTTCCAGTCCATCGACTCTTGTATCTTTACACATTCCCTCAGCCCTTCATGTATTCTTCCTTTGGTACTTAGCTTAGATTCCTTTGCATTTACCCTCATTTCCCCTACAGCTCACTCCCTGTCCTAATTCCCTGGAAGAATCTCAACCAGCTGCTTTGCTTGTACTCAAGTAGCTGAATATGCTTAAAGAAAGACATACAACTATGCTGTTGACTTACTTTAAATTCAAGACCATTTATGTCAAGTGGGCCCTCGATCCTAGGCTCTTAAGATGCACCAAGTTATGTAGATGATTGTTTCACTCTTTAACCTCTGTCTTCAAACCTCCCACACCTCTTTTCCATTCCTTTGAGTTGACAATTTACCTTCTAATTTAACTGAGATAGAAGAAAAAAATCAGAGAAGATGGTAAATTACCCATCTACCAGATTTTGTACCTGCACCTGTATACCAGCATACTGTTTTCTTGCAATAAATAAAGTGTTCTTGCTCCTATCCAAGGCCAGTCCTCTACTTTTGTACTCCTTTCTCACAGACATTACTTCTTTGAATGGTCCCTCAACAGAATTTCCCCACTTACTTTGTCAAACATAGTATTCTGAACAGCCCATCATAAATCAACAACCACTACCACCACCAACCTTGCTTGACACCATAACCTCCTTCAGTATTGACCCATTTCTTTGCTCCCCTTTAAAGCCAAGATCCTTGCTCTCCACTTCCTCTCCTCTTTCTTCTTGAACCCACTAGAACCAGTCATTTATCATTGTACTTTTAAAACTTTTATCACAGTATCTATGAGCTCCACATTGCCACATTCAATGAACAAGTTCCGTCTTCATTTTACTTGACCTATTGGCATCATTTAACATATTTGATAATTACTGCCTTCTTGAAATACCATACTTCTTGGTTTCCTTTGTTGGTCCCTTCTCATCTTTTTCACTTATGTTACACCTCCTAGTGCTCGGTCCTCAGGCTTCCTTCTTTTCTCATACTTATTCTACATGTGATGCCATCTAGTTCTATGGCTTTAAAATCCACCTATAGGCTGACAATTCCCAAATTATATCTCTAACCTGAACATCCCTTTTGAGCTGTAGACTCATACTCATTGCCTACCTGATATCTCCATTTGGATTTTTAATAGGCATTTCAACTCAATATATCACAAACTGAACTTTTGATTCCTCTGTCCACTCTATTACCACCATTAAACCTGCACCTTCATAGTCTTCTCTATCTCAGTAAATTATAAGTCCATTTTTCTTGTTGTTCAGGCCAAAACCCTGAATTCATTAGCAGGGAGGTCTCTACAAGGTTATATAGCCCAAGGCAATTCAACTAGACTTGCCCAAGGCAATAATAAAGGAGATCTTATTGTTGATGTTTCATAGGCCCTTTGAGAAATCCTTAACACTCCAAGGCTGCTGCCCCGATTGACCTACCCAAAGGATGAGCCAGAACCTTCATTCTTTTTCCATTACAAGCTGCATGCAGTTCTTTTGGCAAACCCCATTGGCTCTACCTTTACATTATACTGGAATCCAATCACTCCTTACCAATTCCAAATACTATCTTAGTAGAGAAGCCTTCCCTGATAACTCTCTTTCACCCTTGCCCTGCCTCATTTTTCTTGACAGCATCTATCACCACTGACATCTCATACACTTCTTTTCCATATCCTTCTACTAATGTAGGCTCCATGATGGCAGACGTCTAGAAGTGCCTGGCATATGAAACGTGTCTAATTATAGTCTATCTCCACTCCAGTTTGCCCTTTTCTAACAGAATAATGCTCCAAAAGCACTATTCTGATCATGTCAACATCACAGCCAATCTTTCAATTCCATTTAGATGGCATGTTCTTTAGGAGGTCTTTCTTGATCTTTCTGGGAAGATATGGTCTTTCTCTTTTTAGAAGAATTGTTTCAGTATTTCTATTATACCATTTTAGATAAAGGTATAGGTCTAGAGTAAGACAGAGCTAGTTTTAAATCTAGATTGCACTACTTATTAGCTTATTAGGAAAATTATTTCCAACCTGGGCCACAGATTCCTTACTCATAAAATGGGAACAATATTAGTGCCTGCTTCATTAGGGTTATTGTGAAGACTAAATGAAATAATGCATGTAAAGCATTTAGCAAATTCCTGTCACACAATGAATACTCAACAGATTTATATTTTTATTATTTTCATTATTTTATAGTATCTTTCCCCATTAGATTGTAAGCACCAGGAAGGCAAATACAGTGTTTTATTCATTTTTGTATTCTTTAAAGTATTTGATAAAGTAACCTAAAGAATAAAGAAAATTGGATTTATACAATAAAAATAAAGTAACTAGTACTTCTTGATCTCTATTTCTATAGCAACATAAATTGAAGAACTCTTGGATAATATTTACTTAAACCAACTATTCATAAAATTCATGCTGTAAAATTGGAAAAGTTTAGTTTTTTTTTCCCCAGACTTCTGCTGTGCAATGAAAAGAAAAATGAAAACAAACTACTGCCATCTACCGATAATTCATTAGAATTGCATAAATTAAGGAAACAGGCTTTAGAGACAACTCTTTTCAAACACGTTTTTAAGAGAAGTTAGAACATCATCAGAGTCATCCAAAAAGAATTAATTGAATAATTAAGAATAAACTATATGCCTATTATATACCAGTACTGCTGAATCTGCTGACACTAGGGATTACTTCCTTTTCTGGCCAGGCAATGAGATTAGAGTTTCAGGGCACTAAAAAAGAAAGAAACCAGAGGGTTTGTACTGTTCCTTACCTCCATGTCCAAGATAATATAGACAATATTCATACATTATCCACACTGCTTCTAGGTTTCTACCAAAGGAGGGGCTTTGCTGAATGTATAGACACTACTGGACTACCAAAACATCTCTTGTTTTGAAGTGTAGACATTAAGGGGTTGGTCTGCAGCTCAAATCCAAGCTTTAAAGAATGTCCAGGCAACTGTTTTGAAAAGATTTCTACCTCTGGGACAGAAGTTATATAGACCATTTGTAAAATCCAGTTATAACCTACCTGCTTGTCTCATTCAGAGAGGCAAGGGGCAAGGTCTTTTTTTTCTCCCCCTCTAAACAAGTAAACATGATTTCCAAACCAAGAGGATCTTTATAGTGGGTTAAATGGTGCCCTCCCGCACATCCAAAGATATATCCATGTCCTAACTCCCAGAACCTGTAAATGTGACCTTATTTTGAAAAACGAGTTTTGCAGATTTAACTGGGTTAAAGATCTTGAGATGAGATCATCCTGGATTTAGGGTAGGTGACTGAATATGCAAATGGACAATGACCAGACCATATGTAAAAACAGAACTCTGACCCACAACCGGCAGCAAGCAACCCAGGAGACTAACCCATTATCTACAGTAACCAGTCCAGGAAGTCTATAAATTAGACTTGTAGAAAGTCATATCATTATCTGTAATAACAATCCTAGGAGACAAACTATAACAATTGTCCCAAATGGCCAGTACTGGATTAATAACTGGCATCTTCCCTAACTTTTGTCCCCATTTCCAAGTTGAGACTAATAAGAAGAAGCCATAGAATGCTCCACTTCTAGTTAGCCTGCCTGCAGCTTCCTCCTGCTGAGAGCCTCTAATCAGGGCATGCCCACTCCTCTGCCTGCCTTCGACTCTGCTAAAATGCAGGAGATCGTGGCTCCCTCCCTTACAAGGCCTGAATAAATAGCCTTTGCTTGTTCTCATTTGATTGATCTTCATTTATTTCTACACAAGAATCCTTATAAGAGAAAGGTAGAGGGCTACTTGAGACTCAGACCCACATGGAATAAGACCATTTGATGACGGAGGCATGGAGCTCCAAGTCACTTGGCCCCTAGGCAAAGAACACCTGAAGTCACCAGACAACAGAAGAGGTAGGTGAACCACCAAAAGGTGCAAGGTGCTGCCAACACCTCAGTTTCATAATCTGGCCTCCATAACTGTGAAAGAACAAGTTTTTGTTGTTTTTAGTCATCCAGTCAGTGCCAATTTGTTATGGTAGCCCTAGGAAACTAACAGAAGCTTTTAGCAAGGAAATTTGCATCTGCTACATGGCCTTTTCTGGAAAGATCCATAAACCTTAGTGTAAAAGGCTTAAAAACAACTGTTTTGTTTTTTAAAATTATACTTGTTCTCATGAGAAGATTTACATAGCATTATAAAAATGTCTGGTGAGTTCTTCAGTAGTTTCCCTTAATAGCCAGGCACTACCTCTGTCCTCAAAACACTCTAGGCAGAAAGACACACAGTCAATTAAAATGGAGAGGCACATTAGCTTATGTCTTAGCCTATCTACACATAACCTCCAACCAGTTAACTCACTCTATTACCTTTGTAAGTCGTAAGTGACTAATTCCCATATCATGCTAGGAAACTGTTACCTAGTAAATCTGCCTATTTCTGCTCCTATCAATTGACTAGTTCAATCTTATGACTTACTTGTGTTTGTTTGCAAACCTGTTTTTGCCAGTTGTGCTTGATATTGTGCTTTCGTAATTTAATATTGTATAAACCAATGAAATAGTGTGGAAATTGTTATTTCTTTAAAAATCTATGTTTAATATTTTGGAAAGACCCAACAAAAGTATATGAGATTAACTGTAAAAGATTATAAAGTATAGCGGTGGCTCATGCCTGTAATCCCAGCACTTTGGGAGGCTGAGGCACGCAGATCATGAGGTCAGGAGTTTGAGACCATCCTGGCCAACATGGTGAAACCCCGTCTCTACTAAAAATACAAAAATTAGCCGGGCGTGTTGGTGCACGCCTGTAATCCTAGCTACTTGGGAGGCTAAGGCAGGAGGATTGCTTGAACCCTGTGGAGGTTGCAGTGAGCCGAGATCGCACCACTGTACTACAGCCTGGCTACAGAGCGAGACTCCATCTCAAAAAAGAAAAAAATTATAAAGTATAAATCTGCCCTCAGATTGCTTCACAGGTGCCTTTAAGTTATTTTCCCCTTAAAAGTACAAAATCTTGGGAAATCTTAGCTGATGGTTTATGGGTACGGTTTATGCAAGAGATAGTATGCAGAATTCCAATCAGTAGACCACATGCAAAGAAAAGGTCTTGTACCTTCTCAATAGATTGGCAAATGAACACACAGTTGTTTTAGGTTAGAATACAGTTTAAGATATTTGTTATACTTTTTCATGATTCTGTGGTTTAACTGACCTTTTTTCTTTTAAAAAAGCCTTTTTTAAATATAATTTACATACCACAAAGTTCATCCTTATAAAGTATACAATTCAATATTTAACCATTTTTTCCACTTATTGCTTGGCTAGGGGCCCAAACTACATCTATGAGAGGGCTTCTTATATATGAGCAAAATGTAAAGAAGCTATTAATTTTGCTTGATGAGGGATGGGGATTCAGGGAAGATGATGTTTGAACCTGAAGAGCCTTGAACAAAAAGTAGCAGTTAGGCATATAAAAAGGAGGGTATTTTGCTAAGTAGAGGAATTGCAAATGTAAAGAATGAAATCATGTGGCCTCCAAAGAACAGCTTTTAGTTGAGTGGCTTGGGAATAGGGTGTTTTTATTTTTTCAAACTCAATTATGCATCTGAATCATACACAGAGATTAAAACAAAACAAAAAAGCAAAGCAAAACATGCTTAGGCCTAACTCCTAGAGATTCTGATTCAATGTATATCTGGGGTGGAGTCTCTACGTTAATTACTTTTTTTTAAGTTGTACTTGCAGTTCTGATTTGCAGCCAAGAGTGAGAACCACTGGAGTAGGATAGAGTGAAAATGGGATGAGGAAGTGTTAGGACATGACGCTAGGACCAGATGGTGAAAGGAAATGGTATGCAAATACAATATAACAAACTCTCTCTTCCCTGATAACTTCATTCTTTTGAAATATTTTCTTTTTCATTTTTTTTACTGCCACTACTGTTGCATAAAAGAATACGAATCCCACCATTGTAAAAACAGAGATGAATGTTTAAAACCTTTGTAACTAAAAGACCTCTATTTTGCTTGAGGCATTAAGCTGGTGCAAAAGTAATTGTGGTCTTTGTCAATGGAAAAACCTCAATTACCTTTGCACCAATCTAATGATACATAAACAAACTCAGGGCAAAGTGCACCTTCTGATTGGGTGTACCATCTACCGCTCGGAGCTCTTTAACAAATAACCAAAGAAAATAAAAATTTTGACAAAACTGGTGCTAGGGCTATTGAAGGGTGGGTTTCTGTTCTGGGTTAGTGCTCCCAGTCTCTAGTCAAGCACAAGAACATGCCTACCCCAGAGGGCTCTTCCAAATTCCCAGCTATTTGAGACTATGAGACAAAGGTTCTTTAGCGCCTACCAAATGAGCAACAATAAAGATAAAAGGGACCTCTCCTTCCATCATAACCAGTTCCCCACGAAGCACCATTTCTCTTACTCTTGGAAGGTAGGATATTTTTTCCCTCTACCATACACTGGCCTTCCATGTCCTAACTGCTATTTTCAAATAAATGAACGTTATATTCTTGGAGGACAGATAAGGGATGCTAAACTGCACCTTTATCATGATTTTAGGGATAAGCGCCTTTTACTTAAGTCCTGCTAGTGGCACATATTTTAAAAGGCCATAGAGGACATCCATGTTGTCAACACAAGTGAAGGCGCTCGGAAGAGTGTTGGTCCGCAAGAATCAGCACAAAGGCATTGGAGGAGAGACAAACAGCTTGTTTCTGGAAACAAACGAACAACAAAAAAACACTAAAAACATCTCGAGGGGGCCCCTGACTTGAGCCCTGCATGGGAAAAGCTGCCGAGAGCTAGCATGAGAAGGGACTGGCCCTGGGCTGTGGTGAGGAAACCCAGCGTCCTGACCACACTGCTGGGTCAGCGAGGCGTCCCTCAGAGACCGGAAGCGCGGACTTCGGCTCTCTCGGGAAACGGCTTCCGTTAGGAGAAGGGAGACTGCGGTTTAGTCCCGAGGTCGCTCCAGCAGCCCGGCCTCACGCGACCCACCATTCCTGCCGCCCCCTCACGGTACCCGCCATTCCCGCCGCCGGGCTCTCTAACCGGGCCCCTAGTTCCCCGCCCCGTGCCCTCTGAAGACCTGCAGCTCCTGCTGCCCTGCGCCCGCTCCCAGGGCCCGTCGTTCCGTCGCCCTATCCCCCCTCACGGGGCCCCTAGCTGCCTCCTCGCCACCCTTTCCCGACTTGGCCTGCCCACTCCCGCCCGCTAACCCGCCTGGCTCCGGGCCGAGGGCTCTCGCGCGGCTCTGGTTCCTGTTCCTCTAACGCCGGCGGGGCTGCGGAATATCGACTCCGCAGGCCGCCCAGACCCGGAACTGCTGAGGCAGCAGCGGGCTCGCGGCGCTTGGCTCATCCCGGGATTCCCCAGCGCTGGCGCTGGGCCCGCCGCGTTCGCACCAAGCACGCCAGGCGGCCCTGCCCGAGCTCCCTCCCGCCTCCCGGCAGCTGGCACCCGGGGCCCCGGCCGTCAGGTTTCCCCTGGGATCCCGGGACGGTATCAGGCGGGGTATCTGTGCGGCCGCGGCGAGGTGGGTGAGGTGAGGCGGGGCGAGGTGGGTGAGGTGGGCGAGGTGAGGCGGGGCGGGTGTTGTCGCGCTGGGCCGAGCTTACGACTCCAGCTGACCCGCTCGCGGCTGCCCAATTTCGTTGAGGCTCAGGACGACGGTCGGGGCGGCAAATCGTCACAGAGGTCGCCGTAGACCGGGGTGCAACCGAAGGTGAAGAGCGGGAAGGCGAGGACCGAATCGCCTCTGGTGTGCGTTGTCCGACAGGAAGTCCCGAATGGGCTGTGAGCGGCCGATGGAGGTGCCCGGGCAGGTGCAGAGCCACAGCCTGCGCCCCGTGAGTCGAGGCGGGTAGGAGGAACAGGGACCCGACGGCGACACATGTTGGGCGGAAATTCACAATGAACAGGAAAGGGGGACGGTCACCCACTCAAAACTGGCTAAATGAATCTCAGAGGGAGCTCCGAGCGATGGGGAGCGAAGGTTAGGGGAAGCGGCAGGAGAAAACCTTCTTGGGGCAAAGGGCGTCACCAAAGGGGGTCAACCGGAGACCCTCAGGATGGGGTGGGAGGGCTGGGCTGGAGGTGAGCAAAGCTGCACGGGGACAATGAATTAAGAAAGTTGCGAGGAAGCCTGTCTCATCCAAATCACTATAGCTTTTGCGGTCATTGCTAAGTGTGGAGCACTGCGCAAATCCTGAAGGGAACTCTATTAGCCATCTCAGCTTTTATCATCTTAAAACGCGAATTTCGCGTGCAGCTCCATTTAGCTTCGTGAACTTAAGCCCCCGCGTATGAAAGGATGAGACCTAATATGACAATCATGTCAGCACTAATGATATATCACACAGGTTGACACCCTACAATTTAAAAACAGGACTTTTCTAAACTCAACAAGTAATTCCTTAACTTAAAAGTTCTGGGTAAACAAAACAGAGGAACTGTTGTGCTGCTGGAAAGATGTACCAGCATTTTCACAAAACGAATTAAAAGATGGCTTTGCTTTCACTGTCATGGTTCTCTTGTGACAAAGTAGACTGGCTTTTCTGGGAGGGGCCTAGATTTACTATTTTAGTTACATTTTAAAATCAATGTAATTACTTCTTTTTTAATCTACCACAAATTTCTGTTGTAACTATAAGAGGATTTATATAATCTTATATTCTTACACTAATTTTTATTTGCAGGTGATTTATTTGGCATAAAAGTATTCCTCCGAGGATGGCAGAAGCCGTTTTGATTGATCTTTTCGGTTTGAAATTGAACTCTCAAAAAAACTGCCATCACACATTACTGAAGACTTTGAATGCTGTCCAATACCACCATGCTGCCAAGGCCAAGTTTCTTTGTATAATGTGTTGCAGTAACATCAGCTATGAAGGGGATGGAGAACAAGATAATTGTGAATTAGAAACAAGCAATGGATTATCAGCTCTCTTGGAAGAATTTGAGATTGTTAGCTGTCCCAGCATGGCTGCCTCTTTGTATACCATTAAACAGAAAATTGATGAAAGAAATCTGAGCAGGATTAAGGTAATTGTACCCAGGCACAGGAAGACATTAATGAAAGCTTTTATTGATCAACTCTTCACTGATGTTTACAATTTTGAATTTGAAGATTTGCAAGTGACTTTGAGGGGAGGCCTTTTTAAACAGTCTATTGAAATAAACATAATCACAGCTCAAGAACTAAGAGAAATTCAGAATGAAATACAAACATTTTTGAGAAGTCTGCCAGCACTGAGAGGAGAATTAACTATTATCACTTCTCCTTTGATCCCAGGTATATTAACCACTAACTGTTGTTTTTACTTTGTACATGAAAAGCCAGTCTTTCTTCAGAGGTAGTTCACCTCTTTTTTCCTCCTTTCTTTTGTTGACTGTTGTGGGCTTATTACTCATTAGCATCAGTGGCAACACAGAGGTGTCATGTTTGGCCCTGTAGTATCAGGGGTGTCAAGGGATAACGCCTTCAAAGCCACCCCAAATAAATAAATTTGCTCAATGAAAATTTGATGTTAAGACAAATAATCTAACCCTCCTTTGCAATGAGATTTATGATACTGAAAATCTTCTATTTAGAAATCCTGAAATTTCAAATCATTGGTACCTTCATAGAAGAGTAAAATTTAAAACAATCAGTCTTCTTGGTTAACCAGTATTTTCTGTGAGCTATATGCTGTTAGCTATATGTTGTTAGATATAACAAAGCCAGATGAGACACCAGATACCTTTTGAAGAGCAACAATCTCATAGGGAGTGTAAAACAAACACAAAGCAGAATGCCATAAGAACATATGGAGGTACAAAATGCTGTAGAAATTAGAAGCCAAATAACAAGGGCAGGTAGCAGGGATCAGGGAAGGTCTAATTGAGAGACTGGTATTTTGAATAGCATCTTTTAAATCTTCACTGCTTATCTTCAACAGATATTTTCATACATGGATTTACTACAAGAACAGGTGGGATATCTTATATACCAACTCTTAGCTCATTCAATCTCTTCAGTAGTTCCAAACGGAGAGATCCCAAGGTAGTGGTTCAAGAAAATCTGCGTAGGTTGGCGAATGCTGCAGGATTTAATGTGGAGAAATTTTACCGAATAAAGGTAAAATTTTGCTTTATATTTTGGAAGATCTAAAGTATATTTTTTACTTTGCTAGCAACTACATGGACTTTAAGCTATTTAACTTTTGTATCTGCTTTTTTATCTAAAGTTTTAGAATAATGCTGTGGTTGTTTTTCTTAGATTTATACACCATAGCCTAAAGATCAGTTCTATTTTATACACACACACACACACACGTGCACGCGCGCATGCAGATATATATATATATATATATGCACACACAGAGAGATATATACACATATGTATATGTACATATGTATATATGTACACATATGTACATATACATATGTATGTATAAGTGCATATATACATATGTACATATACGTGCATATATACATATATGTATGTGTATGTGCATATATACGTATATGTACATGTACATATACGTATATGTACATATATACGTATATGTACATGTATATATATGCACACACACAAAGTAAGTCATCCTTTAATGTTGATAGGTTCTTGGAAATTGTGACTTTAAGTGAAATGACATAATAAAACCAATTTTACCATATGCTAATTGATATAAATAAGAGTAAGGTTTCTAAGGCATATTGTCACAAAAACATCACCAAATTTCTAAATAAAGACCAACACATTCCTAGTATTAAACATTGAAATAAATGTGAGCTAGACATATATTTACAGAAGAGTAAGAAAAACAAATAAGATAACTACCAAATTATTTCGGTTCAGGGCTTTGGGTAGCTGGAGTCTATCCTGGCAGATCAGGATGCAAGGCCACAACCCACCCTCGACAGGACGCCATTCCATTGCAGGGTGCCCTTACACACACACACACACACACATACTCATACTGGGACCATGTAGACACCCCAATTCATCTAACATGCACTTCTTTGGGATGTGGGAGGAAACTGGAGTACCCAGAGAAAACCCACGCAGATGTGAGGAGAAGGTGCAAACCTCACACAGTCAGTCACCGGGTGGGTAATCCATTTTTTTCATTAACATTATAATGAAATGATGTGGAATAAAATGACATTATTCAAGAGCCTACTGTATATTTCATCTGGAGTCCTCAGTTCTAAAAGTACAGTTAATTCTCAGAGAGTATACTATCACTGCCCTTTTTGATTTAGAAGAAACGGAACTGAATGGTGGTAGAGAAAGGCCATTATTTTATAAATCTACTCCAGGAGGAACTAGGGTCATAGTTGATGAGATAATGTCTTGTTCCTTACAGAATTCTAGCTTTACTTGAGTCTGGGAAAAGTAAAAATATCATTGATTTGTTAATTAACTTTCTTTTACAAGAAAAATTTTCATTTTGTAGAAAGTGCTATAAGAAATGATATACCTATCTTTATGGAAAGATGTTCATTTTCACTATATTAAATTTTATAATGTTAAACTCTGCTTTTCTTTGTATAAGCTATCAGAGATTATAATACCAAAAGCTTACATAGTTAAATTATAAGTAAATTTTGTGTTTTCCCGTATATAAAAGTGATATATTTAATGAATGCTAGTAATTTTAAACTGGTTATATAATTTTATACTACAATGAGTACCTTCAGGAAAGCTTATGGTATAAGAAATCCCACTTCCAAAACATTTTTGTTGCACATTTTTGGTATTAGACTCATCATTCCAATGACATCTGGATTATGGGAAGAAAGGAGCCTGACTCTTATGATGGAATAACCACAAATCAGAGAGGAGTCACAATAGCAGCTCTTGGTGCAGACTGTATACCGATAGTTTTTGCAGATCCAGTCAAAAAAGCATGTGGGGTTGCTCACGCTGGTAAGTATACTTAATTAAACATTTAGAATTTTACTCATTTTGTTGTGCAGGAAAAGTTGTAATTTCTTTCTGATGGACATGGCAAACAGTTAATTACATTACACTGTGGTAAGTGTAATGATGGGAGGGGCGGCATAGTTTTATTATAGGGACAGCTAAGAGGAGTATCCACATCAAATTATATGAATTATAGTAGAATTCCCAAAGGAGGTGGCACCTAGGTTGATTCCTGAGGAATTTGTTGGTTTTGGCTGGGTAACAGTGTTCCTTAGCAAGGGTGCTATTAACATTTTGGGCAAGATAATCCTACATTGCAGATTAAGTGTCTTTAGCCCCTGAAATTCTTAATGACAGTAGCACCTCTAGTTACTGTAATAACCAGAACCAACCAACCAGCCAATCAAACAACAACGAAACCCTCCAAGCTTTTCAAAACACTCCTTAGGGGAGTGGTACTGCCTCTGGTTGAGAATCCTTGAAATCCAGGCCATAGGAAATAGGAATGTTAGGCATGTTGTAGAAAAGTGTTCACCCAGATGGAGCTGCATGTGTAAAGCTAGGGAGGTAGGAAAAAGCAAGATGTTTTGAAAACTGTTTTTAGTTTACATCACTTAATGTATTTAACTGTAACTATTCTCTGAGAGCAAAGAAGTATTTTTAGAAAGTATATTGTGTTAAGGATATGGAGTTTTGTTTTCTGAAGGTATTTAAAAATAGTATTTTAGATTACCCCGTAGCTGTGATTTTGTGTGAAATGAGGGATGATCTTTAAAATTTCCTTCTACTTGTAAATCTATGGCTACTTTGCTTTTTAGCTCATAAGTAAAAAAGAAAGTAGCATATTTTTATTTTGACCTAGCTGAAATAATGGGATAGAATGAGTAGAAGTCAGGTTTACTACATGACATTGTCAAAAAGTTATTTAAAATTTGAGTCTTGGCTCCTGGATATAAAAAGAGGATATTATTTTTTTACTTCTTAGGTTTGAAAACATTTAGTTTAAAAATATCTAAGATCAAGCAGTCAAAATGTAGTTATAAATGTGAATTTCAAGTCATTAATAAGTTACTTTTGAAAGAATAAAATACCTAGGAATAAAGCTACCTTAACCAAGGAGGTTAAAGGTCTCTACAATGAGAATTACAAAACACTGCTGAAAGAAGGCAGAGATAACATAAACAAATGGAGAAACATTCCATGCTCATGGATAGGAAGAATCAATATTGTTAAAATGGCCACACTGCCCAAAGCAATTTATAGATTCAGTGCTACTCCTATCAAACTACCAGTGTCATTTTTCACAGATTTAGAAAAAACTATTTTAAAAATCACATGGAATCCAAAAAGAGCCCAAATAGCCAAAGCTATCCTAAACAAAAAGAATAAAGCTGGAGGAGTCATGTTGCCTCCCTTCAAGCTGTATTACAAGGCTACAATTACCAAAACAGCATGGTACTGGTACCAAAACTGACATATAGGCCAATAAAACAGGATAGAGAACCTAGAAATAAAGCCACACACCTACAACCATCTGATCTTTGACAAAGTCGACAATAACAAGCAATGAGGAAAGGATTCCCTATTTGATAAATGGTGCTGGGATAACTGGCTAGCCATATGTAGGAAACTGATACTAGATCCCTTCCTTTCATCATATACAAAAACCAACTGAACATGGATTAAACACTTAAACATATAGCCTAAAACTATTAAAACCATAGGAGAAAAACCTAGGAAGGGCCATTCTGGACATAGGCATAGGCCTTGGCAAAGATTTCGTGGTGAAGACTTCAAGAGCAAACAAAAACAAAAATAGACAATTAAACTAAGGAGCTTCTGCACAGCAAAAGAAACTATCAACAAACAGAAAACCTACAGAATTGGAGAAAATATTTGCGAACTATGCAGCTGAAAAGGTCTAATACAGAGACTCTATAAGGAACTTAAATCAACAAGCAAATAACAAACAATCCCATTAAAAAATGGGCAAAGGACATGAACAAACACTTCTCATAAGAAGACATACACGTGGTCAATAAGCATATGAAAAAACTCTTGATATTACTAGTCATTAGAGAAATGCAAATCAAAAGTACAATGAGAAACCATTTCATACCAGTCGGAATGGCTGTTATAAAAAAAGTCAAAAAAACAACAGATGTTGGTGAGATTGTGGAGAAAAGGAAATGCTTACACACTGCTAATGGGAATGTAAATTAGTTCAGCCACTGTGGAAAGCAGTTTGGATATTTCCCAAAGAATTTAGAATTAGAACTACCATTCAACCCAGCAATCCCATTACTGGGTATATACCCAAAGGAATATAAATTATTCTGCCATAAAGACACATGCACATGTATGTTCATCACAGCACTTTTCACAATAACAAAGACATAGAATCAACTTAGATGCCCATCAGTGGTGGACTGGATAAAGAAAATATGGTACATATACATAATGGAATACTATAAAGCCATAAAAAAAGAATGAAATCATATCCTTACAGCAGCGTAGATGCAGCTGGAAGCCATCCTAAGTGAATTAATGCAGGAACAGAAAATCAGATACCATATGTATCTTTTAAGCGGGAGCTACACATTGAGTACACATGGACACAAAAAAAGGAACAATGGACATGGGGGCTTACTTAAGGGTGGTGGGTGGGAGGAGGGTGACGACTGAAGAACTGTCTGTTGGGTACTATGTCCACTACTTGGGTGATGAAATCGTTTGTACATGAAACCCCAGTGACATGCAATTTACCCATGTAACAAACCTGCATATATGTACCCCCGAACCTAAAAAGTTGGAAAAATAAATATATATTAACTTTAAAATATAATATAATTAGATACATTGTATACTTATTTTATCAGATATCAAAAAGAATAAAATTCTTCTATGGGACTAATTTAATAAAGATCTTTTAACCAGATATATATAGATAGATACACATGTGCTGTAGGAGAAAAATAGGAGGTGGATGAACTACAAGTGAGAGGATAACTAAGGAGGCTCACTGAAGAAGAGAGCTACTCTCATCTGTGGAAAAGCCCTGACAATTTCTCTCTTGAACTCAAAATGCCTATATCTAGTTGCTTCCCTTTGAACATCACTGTCTGCATCTTCCTAGGTGCCTCAAAATCATTATGTCAAAAACTCAACACTTTTTTCCCTAAAGTCTTCTCTTCCAGTTAGGTTTCCTGTTTTGATTATTGATATCCTACCCACTTACAGATAGAAACTTGATGTCTTCATTCTGTACTTCCCATAACCACATATTCAGTGGGTTACCTGTAGAGGCTGAACCTATCACCTAAGTCCTTCTTGCTTTCATCATCTCCTTTTATCTGTAAAAATTGATCCCTTCACCTGAGTGCCTACCTTTTGAAGGGTGTGAGTATGGAGTGCTTAAGGAAGGTGTAAGGGAACTCATTACTGGCCAACCATATCAGCTGAATCAAACCCAGATATAGGGAATAAAGGAAAAATGCAATATTCTTAGCTTTCTGTCTTTGGCAACAAGAAGGTAGCAGAAGTAAAGAAGATGGTTTTATCTTAGAACACTGTAAGATGCAAGGCAGATAAGACAAAGATGGCAAGGGAACTATTGTCTGGGCAAGTGGGAAGGGAGTAAAAAGAGACTGTTAATTGAAATATAATAGATATATTTTTGTAAAAAGTGAGGGAGAGATGAAACTGTAAAACATTGCTGAAGGACATTAAAGAAGACACAAATAAATGGAGAGAAATTCTGTGTTCATGGATTAGAAGTTAGAGAAATTGAAATCAAAACCACAATGAAATATCACCCGACATCCATTAGGATGGCTAATATTTTAAAACCTCAGAAAATAAGTGTTGTTGAGGATATGGAGGAGTTGAAATCCTGGTGCACTGGTGGTGGGAATGTGAAATTGTGTAACCACTATGGAAAACAGTATGGCAATTTCTCAAAAAATTATAAATAGATTACCATATAATCCAGAAATTCCTCTTCTGGAAGTATATCCAAAATAACTGAAATCAGGAACTCAAAGAGATATTTGCACACCAATGTTGATAACATAATTATTCGCAATAGCCAAAAGGTGAAAGCAATCTAAGGTACCTTGGTAGATGAATGGATAAGCAAAATGTGGTGTGTGCATACAATGGAATATTATTTAGCTTTAAAAAGACAGGATATTCTGACACATACTACAATATAGATGGGCCTTAAGGACATTATGCAAAGTGAAATCAGTCAGTCACAAAAAGATAAATACTGTATTGATTTCACTTATGTGATATACCCACAGTAATCAAATGTACAGGAACTGGAAGAAGAATGGTGATTGCCAGGGGCTGGTAAAAGGAAGAAACAAGGAGTTATTGTTAATAGTTGTAGAGTTTCCATTTTATCAAATGAAAAAATTCTGGAGATTTGTTATACAACAATGTGAATTCAACACTACTGAACTGTATACTTAGAATAGTATTTTTTTGTGGTTATAATAGTAAATTTTGTGGTTTTTTTAACCACAGTCTTTTAAAATGTGAAAAATAGAAGACTAAGAAGCTATTATCTCAGTGGAAACTGAAAGTGTAGAGCATTTTTAAATGGAAGATGAAGAAAACTCCCATTACATGTCTCTTCTGTGTCAGGTGCTTTGTGTAGTATAGCTCATTTAAAAACCACATGATAATGTAATTTATTATTTCTGGACTTTGAAAAATATACAAACTAAATCTGCTCACTTTTAACTTAGACATAAATTCAGGTGAAATTTTGCTACGTTTTGACTTTCCTTATCTCTTTTTATTCCTATTTACCAGGTTGGAAAGGTACTTTGTTGGGTGTTGCTATGGCTACAGTGAATGCTATGATAGCAGAATATGGCTGCAGTTTGGAAGACATTGTTGTTGTACTTGGACCTTCAGTAGGACCTTGCTGTTTTACTCTTCCAAGAGAATCAGCAGAGGCATTTCATAATCTTCATCCTGCATGTGTACAACTATTTGATTCACCAAATCCCTATATTGACATCCGTAAAGCCACAAGGTGTGTCCGATTTCATTCAACTGGAAGTTTGATTATTTCTGATTGCTCTAAAATGAAATTTATTTTAGAGAACAATTAGTAACTCTAAGAAGAATTTAGGTGGCGGTTATTTAAGCAGCTGACATGCACATGTACACACTCATTTTAAATATGAAATCTGTTTTCATTTGAGTTTGAATAACAGAAATTTTCCTGTCTGGTATCTTTCATTGATTTAAAAGTGAAGGAAGAAACATTTGGCATTTAATTTTAAGAGATCTGCTTAAACTTCATATAGAAAAGTTGGCATGTACTTTACTTCACAGCCATTCGTCAGCTAAATTCTGCTAAATGTAATGAACTATCAGGAAGCTGATATTTTAAAATTATTCTTATTATCTAATTAACTAGAGGAATATGTTTTTTAGAAAATATATTGGATAATATAAATACACAGTTTTTTACTTTCAAGTTTTTTATAGTTCTTTGCATTTTTTAATTTATGAAGTTTTGTTATTAATAACTGGTGAAAATTATTTGCCATTACTACAAAGGCAAATTAATGTGTGTTTTAAATCATGTTTCTATTCCAGTCACCAAAACCTTACCCAGAGTCTGCCTCATTTAGTACAGATGTGGAAAAGTTTGAAATTGATTCTTAAATGTGACTTTTTAAATCAAGTATCACTAATTTGTAGTCATATTTCATATCATAAAGTGTTCATGGAGAAGCAAGTTTTCTGATAAAAATCTGGCTAATAGAAGGAAAGAAGATGAAGGGCCAGATGACTAAAAAGCATACTCTGGCTGAGCCAGATGAATTTTGTCTGATATCCTGGTAACTTTTATAGACATTTCTTCTTAAATATGCACTTGATTTTGATTATAAAATTCTGTACCTAGATTATGTCTATAGGACAATATCGAAGGTTGTACTGTGCATATATGAACTTAGGTGATAAATGCTGATAAAGTGTAGCATTTTTTTTCCTGACTAGTCCATGTTCTGTAAGTGAATAACAATATACATTGTTCTAGGTACATCTTTCCTGGAACTTTTTCATGCCAACGTCCATACTTTTTTCCATATTGCTTTGGCTATTGGGAAAATAAACTCTTGCTCTCTTTTGAAAAATATTTTTCCTAAGGATTCTTCTAGAACGGGGAGGAATTCTTCCACAGAATATTCAGGACCAGAACCAAGATCTCAACCTCTGTACATCTTGCCATCCTGACAAGTTTTTCTCCCATGTCCGAGATGGCCTTAATTTTGGTACACAGATTGGCTTCATATCAATTAGAGAATGAGGTACAGTAGGTTTTCTCTCCTCTCTCCATTTTTCCGCTCTTTCATCCCTCTCTCCACCTCTCCCTCCCTTTCTCTTTCTTCCTCTTTTAGCCTTTTCCTCCCCTCACTTTAAAAAAACAGTTAATTATGTTAAACTTTACTCCTTTATTCCTACAGGAAGAATGATGTTTCTACTTTTTTAGTGATGTGATAGTGGTAGCAAAGTTCATTTTCAGTAACACTGTATTATGAAGAGTAGCCACTCCTTTTCCTAGTTAATGAAGAAGAATTAGGCAGGCTTATGTTAAAAGTATAAAAATAAAACAATTTAATCTTTAAAAAGGTATGTAAGTATTTCCTTTCGCTCTACTATGTACTTGATATCTGTACATTCCCTATCCTCACATCCTTATAACTTTCATGTTCTTTTTGAAAATAAATCTTTGCATAAAGATTCTAAATTCTAGAATAATAAGAAATTCTCACATACAAACTAGCTTGATTTTCAACTAGATTTCCAAATGATTATTTGCAGTTGGAGTTGGCCAAATTTTTATTTTAAAATGACAGTAAATAGTTTAGACTTTGTGGGACATACAGTATGTGTCTCAGCTACTCAGCTTCGCCATTGTAGAGGTAGAGCAACAAGAGATACTGATAACATAGAAATGAATGAATATGTCTGTGTTCCAATAAAACTTTGTTTATAAAAATCAGGTGAGGGAGCCAGGCACAGTGGCCCTGCTCCTGTAGCCCAGCTCCTCGGGAGGCTGAGGTGGGAGGACTGCTTTAGGCCGGGAGTTTGAGTACGGCATGGATAACATAAACCCTGTCTCTAAACAATGAAATAAACAGGTAAGGGGCCAGATTTGGCCTATAGGCTATAGTACGCTGACACATGATCTAAAGTCATACTGCAAGAATGAGTGTAATTTTCCTAAAATAGTATTTATTAGAGATGGTTTTGTTGGAATTACACAAAAATATTTCATGGCACTGATTTAGCACTGCCCCTATAGGATATGTGTAATTTTCCCTAAGGTTACTTCTAGCTGAATTAATATTATTTTTTACTCTTTACAATGTTTTCAGCTCTTTAACTTATAGAAAAACTTTAATAGACTTAATGATTCTTACCTTGATATTCTAATAACACCAGTAAGGGTCTCATATTTGATTTCTGTGTATTTTACAGATACTTGACTGGATTTTTGTATAACTGCTTCCTGCCTCCTTCCAAACTGACTGCAAGAGAGAAATTTGGCTGTTTGACTTACTTAAAACCAAATGGATTACAATGGATAATTCAGCTTTAGGGTATATTTTTACTATTATTCAAAGCCAAATGATTTTCATTTAATTATAGTAATAACTGACAAAAATCAGTATGTTGTAGCTAATATGTGCTATGCATGAGAATTGTTCTTAAAGTTTGTTCTCCCTGTTTATTACACAGATCAGGAATAGATTTGTTCAGTTCAGTATTTATTGGATACCCTCTATTGATCAGGCATTGTGTTAAGCATAGGTGAATCAAAATGAACACAACTTTTTCCTTTGAGTCTAATACAGTGAAGGAGATAAACACTTCTACAACTTAAATTTAATTTTAATAGCAGTAGAAGAGAACATAAGGAATAGAGGTTAATTTTACCCAGAAGGCGGGATAGAGAAAATATTACAGAGAAAATCACATTATCACATGGGCTTGAAAGATGTAGAGGTTTTTGACAAATGAAGAACAACCATAACAGGTAGAGGGAACACCATGAACTATGGCATGAAACTGAAAGTGCATAACATATTCTAGAGAGAGAAGGGTGTGGGCAAGAGTTAGGGCTGGAAAAACAGGTTGGAAACAGATAAGTAAAGGTCTCAAACACAATGTCAAAGAGCTTGCAGTTTATTTTCCAGGCAATGCGTAGGCAGCCAAAAAAAAAAAGTAAGGATGTATTTTTTTTCCCATGGCATCATATTTAAGAGCATGGATTTAAATTGTGTGAGACAAAGCATAGAGACTAGATAAGAGGCGGTCAAAATATTTCAAAAAGAAATAATGAAGATCCAATGAAGGAAGTAGAAATTAAAATAGGGAAGAGAGTAGATGGATTAGGGAGACATTTAAGGATGGAATCAATAGATCCTGTTACTAGATAATGGAAGTAAGAGGTGAGGAAGAGTGGAAGAGTCATTAATGACTCTAAGATTTCTGCTTGGCTGCTTATCAAGATTGGCAACAAAGGGAGGGAGAAGGTTTGGGAAAAGAGAGAAGGATAATGAGTTTGACTTTACATAGAATGAAGGGCATCCAGATAGAAATCTTTGGTTAATAATTAGAAATATAGACCTAGAAATTAGGAGGAAACCTGAGACCAAGACAAATATTTCAAAGCTTACAATACAGAGATGATACCTGATTCTGTTGGAGCAGGTTTGATCATCTAGGCAGAAATTAGGATGAGAAAAAAGGAGATCCAAGAATACAACCTTATAGTCACAGAAGTAAGAAAAAAAAGGGTAGTTGTTTGAAGAAGCCAGGATAGGTGTGGAAAGTACTCAAAAAGAAATCTTCAGGGATAAAATAAAGTGATAATTAAAAAGAAATCAGTGGATTAAACATTGAAACTTCTATAGGTAGTGGTCATTGAGTCAGCTTTCAGTGCATTAGGAAGAAGATGCATAGGTGTCAACTCTTTTTTGACAGCATTTACTAGAGAAGAGAAAAAGCTGGGGACTGCATCTTGAAGGAAGGGACTTTTTTTGGATGAGCAGTTTTGGGTATGTTTGTCAGTTAAAGAGAGGAATTAAGTTAGTTTTCATTTGGGAAAAATTGTATATATATTTAATGTAAGTTATCACATTGCATCTTAAAAGTTTTCTTATTTAATACATATATTTCCTACATGTATATGTGGTAGCATGAGAGCAAATAACATTTGTTTGGTATTTACAAAGGACTTGCACATACATTACCTCATTTTACCGTTATAGCTACTCTGAAATACACAGGCATTATCCCTTTTATTCAGCTGAGAAAACTGAGCTTCATTGAGGTGGAGGTCAAAAATCACATAATTTGTGATGAAGTAAGATTTGAACATACGTTTTGTGACTCCAGTTTTCCTTTCAGATTTTAAAATTAATGAAAGGGATCTTAATTATACTTTTATTTTTAACTTTTTGTTAACATAATTTATTCATACATTCAGTGAAAATTTTGTTGAGGTACTGGGACAGGTTAAAAAATACAGTTGTAGCCCTCAGGATATTTAATATCCAGTGAAAAGTGACAGTCAGTAAACCAACAATTTCAATACTTTGATATATGTTGTGAGGTTGTGATAACTGATTCTTGCTTAGTTTAATTCTATATCTCCCTTAGGCCAGTGTTAAATTTAAATAAAATACCTCATTTTTTCCAATTCTGGGAAGGCACTAAACGTAATGCATAGGATAGAAATGTTGAACTCATCCAAAATATTATTTTGTTTAATGAAAATGATAAAGATTAAGGAATATTTCCATGTATTGAGAAAGGTTGATAATTTTCTAATTCTTCACTGTGCATTATTTTGTTTGAAGTTGGTAAATTTGGAGTATCCTGCAGACACATTTTGCTTTATGTACTACAACACTCTACAACCAACTAAAAATTATTTTGATTATCTGATTTTGGATTATCTCTGCCAAAGTGTGTAATGAAAAGTTGTCTCCTTGCTGTTTTACTGAATGAAAAGTGTTGATTTAGTAACTCAAAACTATCAGGTTATTAAATAATCATCTTATTGTGTCTACAAGATAGCTGTCACTCTCCCATATTTGTATGTAGGTTTCTAGGACTTTTGGGGTACAACAACAAAGATTTCTAGTAAGTTTTGTTTTTGTTTTTAATTTTATTTTAAATTTATAAATAACAATGGTACCTATTCATGGGATACATAATAATGTTTCCATTCATATAATGTACAGTGATCTGATCAAGGTAATTAGCATATCTATCATTTCAAACATTTTTCTTTGTGTTACGAACATTTAATATGTTCTTCCAGCTATTTCAAACTGTATAATATACTATTGTTAACTATAATTATCCTACAATGGTATAGAACACTAGAACTTATTCCTCCTAAAGTTTTGTTTTTAATCTAAGCACTACTACTAACTGCACATAGGAAATATTGATTGCTATTTTATTAATAAGGGGAATTAAGTTTGTAAGTCAAATAAACATTAATTAAATACCTTTTTGAAAATACTATCAAACTAAAACTTACCAGGCCATTTATCCAACTGTAATTTTAAATTGTGAAGAGTAGCACAGTGGCCAAATATGCTATACTCCAGTGCTTTATAAAACAAATCAGATGACCTTACCACTAGGAGGTGGTATTTCAACAAGTAGCTCTACTCTTATTTCTTGGTATAAAGTTGAACTAATCTTAAACTCTTTATTTTCTTGTGGAATAAAAAGGGAGGGGAGGGTGCATTTAAAGTTAGTGAATGTATTGCTCTTACTTTAGGCATAACATGGTAGTTCAAGTAGATAAAAGCATTTAGGAACCCTCACCCACTTCTGTCTCACTCCTACAGAATCTCTAGTAATTGCTTTTCTGTGAGTAGATTTTTGGGAGAAACTCAGAGAAGCTTATTCTGTGTAACATGACAAAACAGAAATAATACCCATATATTCAGCAGCTGGAAGGAAAGATAACAGTGACATATGCGTTATATGCTTTTATATCTCAAAGTGGGATTTGATGTTTATTTTTACTTGATTGTCCTAGAGTTATACTTCCAATGTATCCATCTTACTTTTTGTGTGAACTCTTAGAGAATGCTACCAATCTATGAAAGTTCAGCACTTTAAAGAAAGCATTACCCAGTTATCGTGTTATTGTGTTGGTATGCATGAGTCCTTGTGTATGTGCTAAATGGCAAACAAGAAATATGTGTGTGTTAAATATGACACATAGACTATTTGCCCTAGCTAATATAAATTAACACACACATAACACATTGGATGCAGTGGAATAATAGATTTCTCCCTATAGATTTTTTAATAAATTATGCAGTAAAGAATGGAAAGCATGGTCCATATGCTTACTGGATGTGTTTGTGTGAACCCTGATCTAGGGCACGTGCATTTCCATTGTAGGCAGTGTTTTTAAAGTTTACTTGTCATTTCAAAGATTGTCATAAGCAATGCATTGTTCTGTGCTAGGTCATTGCTTAATGAAGAAAAAAGAAATCTGACAGTACTGCTTTTTCCAGATTAACACGTTTGGTTTGAAGTCACAGTGATTACATGTCAACTGTGTTGAGACAAACTGTTCATACTCTCCTTAGATGCATTTTTGTAGAGAAAGAAATGCTTACGTCACATTCCCCATGTCCTTTTGCTGAGCTATGTCTCTGCTGTATTTGGAGCAGACTTTTTGTTTTATTTAATTCTCAGAAGGTTGAGGTGTCCAGTTACTAAATTTTGTTAAACAAAATTTCCAGCAGACACTGTAGCTCAAAATACCACATTCCTTTCTAACCAAAACCAAAACAAAAGACAAAAAAAGGGGAGTAAAGGGAGTACTCTCGTTTCATGAGAAACATTTGTAGAAAAGAGATTTGTTCATGGTAACAATTGGGTTTTTAATATCCTTCATTTTCTGAATTCTGGATCACACACTGCTTCAGTTTACATCTCACCATGCTTTCCTGTTCCTTACATTTTTAAAGCTCATGTTTTAAGATTGTATTTTCATTCTTTTTTTTTTTTCTGTTTTTTTGGTTTTTTTGGTTTTTTTTTTTTTTTTTTTTTTTTTTTTTGAGACGGAGTCTCGCTCTGTCACCCAGGCTGGAGTGTGGTGGTGCAGGCTCTCGGCTCACTGCAAGCTCCGCCTCCCGGGGTTCAAGCTCTGCCTCCTGGGGTTCAAGCCATTCTCCTGCCTCAGCCTCCCAAGTAGCTGGGATTACAGGCGCCCGCTACCATGCCCGGCTAATTTTTTGTATTTTTAGTAGAGATGGGATTTCACCATGTTAGCCAGGATGGTCTCGATCTCCTGACCTCATGATCCACCCGCCTCAGCCTCCCAAAGTACTGGGATTACAGGCATGAGCCACCGCGCCCAGCCAAGGTTGTATTTTCTTATCCCTCCCATCAGCCTTGTTTTCATACTTGATATTTCATATTTACAAGATACCTTCATTCCTTTGGTTTTCTACTTTTCAATACATATCCAGATTTGGCTATAGAGTTATCTGTTTGACATATCCTGTGTCCCCTCAAATACATCCTCCAAACTTAACTCATCATCTTCTCTCCAAAAGCTGCTCCCATCCTGTCTTCTATCTCAGAGAATGAAATCATTATTCATGCAGTTGCCCAGCCAGAAACCCTGGAGTGTTTCTGAATGCCTCCCTTTCCTTCTCCCCTTCCCTTCCCACACTACTGACTGTATATCTACCATCTGTTCCCATGTCTGTTTCTCAACTTTCACAGACATTCAGGTCATCATCTCTCACCTATATCATTAGAATGGTGGCTCATGCCTGTAATCCCAGCAATTTGGGAGGCTGAGGCAGGCGGATCACAAGGTCAAGAGATCAAGACCATCCTGGCCAACATGGTGAAACCCTGTCTCTACTAAAAATACAAAAATTAGCTGGGCATGGTGGTGTGCACCTGTAGTCCCAGCTACTTGGGAGGCTGAGGCAGGAGAATCGCTTGAACCCGGGAGGCGGAGGTTGCAGTGAGCTGAGATGGTGCCACTGCACTCCAGCCTGGGCAGCAGAGCAAGACTCCATCTCAAAAAAAAAAAAAAAAAAAAAAAAAAAAAAAAAAAAGAACTACCTGAGCAATTTATGAATTACTGGGTAATTTATGAAGAAAAGAAGTTCAATTGACTCACAGTTCCATAGGCTTAACGAAGCATGACTGGGAGGTCTCAGGAAACTTACAATCATGGTGGAAGGTGAAGGGGAAGCAAGCACCTTTTTTCATATGGCAGCAGAAAAGAGAGAATGGGAAGGGGGAAGTGCCCACACTTTTAAACCATCAGATCGCATGAGAACTCACAATCACCAGAACAGCAAGGGGAAAATCCACCCCCATGATCTAATCACCTCCCAACAAGCCCCTTCTCTGACATGTGGGGATTACAGTTCGATATGAGATTTGGATGGGGACACAGCCAAACCGTATCAGAGGGGAAAGAATCATTAAATAATCTAATACAAAGTCTGGAAGGATAAATATAATAAATCACATTTTGGAGTGTTTGTGTTTTATTGATTTTCACAAGGTTCATTTATATTTCCAGTGTTTAGTTGAATTTATTTAAATAATAATGATGTATCAAAATCCCTAAGGAAAGAATGCATATAATAGAAATCTGTTTTAAGACATTTGGCCATATTTCCTTATCCATCATTAGAATTTCCTGTTTCCAACTTGTATAGCAACATAAACTTTAAAATACTGCTTTAGGACAAAAAATGCTGGTGAGGATGTGGAGAAAGGGGCACTGTTATACACTGGTGGTGGGAATGTAAATTAATACAGCCATTATGGAAAACAGTATTGAAGTTCCTCAAAAACCTAAAATAGAACTACCATATGATCCAGCAATCCTACTATTGGGTATATATTTAAAGGAAAGGAAATAAATATGTTGAAAGGCACTCCCACGTTTTTTGCAACGCTATTCACAATAGGCAAGATATAGAATCAACCTAAGTGTCCATCAACAGATGAATGGATAAGGAAAATGTGGCATATATACATAATAGAATACTATTCAGCTGCAAAAAAGAATTAAATCCTGTCATTTATGGCAACATGGATGAGCTTAGAGGACATTATGTTAGGTAAAATAAGCCAGGCACAGAAAGATAAATACTGCACATTCTCACTCATGTGTGAAAGCTAAAAAAAAAAAAAAAAAAAAAAAAAAAAAAAAAAAAGATCTCATACAAGTAGAGAGTAGAGTGGAGGTTATTAAAGGCAGGGAAGGGTAGAAGGTTTGGAGGGATAGTAAGAGGTTGGATAACATAAAATTGCAGCTAGATAGGAGGTATATGAGCTAGTTTTCTACAGCGCTGTAGGGTGACTCTAACAATTTATTGTGTGTTTTCAAATAGCTTGAGAAGCAGATTTTAAACGTTTCCAACACAAAGACCTTATAACATGTTTGAGGTATTGAATATGCTAATTACCCTGATTTGATCATTACACATTGTATACATGTATCAAAATATCATACTGTGCCTCATACAAAAGTATTATGTGTCAATTAAAAATAATAAAAGCAAAAAAATTTTAAAAAGAAAAAAATACTGCTTTAGGATACATGTCTCCTGTGGGAATCATGTATGTTAAAACCTAATATTTATTACTAATTATTTCCACTCCTGTAATAATATATTTTTAGTATTTATCTTATACCATACCCTGTCTATGCCTTTAGTGAAACAAATACAAACTATTTAATCAATACTCTATGACAGTTACCCAGACAGTGAAGACCAAAATGTAGATCTTTTCCACAAAAATTCCAGCTTTTCGATAGTTTTGTTGATATTTGATAGTGAAGTAGTCAAATAGTTTTTTTTTTCTCTCTCTCTCTTTCAGTAGTCTCTATTTTTAGAGCAGTTTTCAACCTTGGCTACATAATAGAATCACCTGTTAAGCTTTAAGAACCATGATGTCTAAGCCACATGCCAGACCAATTAAATCAGAATCTGGGGTAGCACAACATCAAGGCTTTTAAAGCTTCCTGAAGGATTCTAATGTATAACCAATTTGAGGACCCCTTCTCACTAGGTACTTTTATATCTTCAATGTTTAGTTGAATTTATTAAAATAATATATATTTAAAGTACTGCAGGCTGGGTGCAGTGACTCACACCTGTAATCCCAGCACTTTGGGAGACCGAGGTGGACGGATCACCTGAGGTCTAGAGTTCAACACCAGTCTGGCCAACATGGCGATACCCCATCTCTACTAAAAATACAAAAATTAGCCCGGTATGGTCGCGCACCTGTAGCCCCAGTTATTCGGGAGGCTGAGGCACGAGAATCTCTTGAACCCAGGAGGCAGAGGTTGCTGTGAGCCGAGATCGCGCCACTGCACTCCAGCCTGGACGACAGAGTGAGACTCTGTCTCCAAATAAAATAATAATAATAATAAAAGTACTACAGATAAAGAATGCTTGCAGTGGAGATCTGTTTTAAAGCATTCAGCCATGTTTCTTTACGCATCTTTAGACATTTCTGTTTCACTTGTGGTAAACTTTAGAATAGTATTAAGTCTAACCTGATTTAAATTTAGAGCTTTTCACCTCCCCAGCTTAGACCAGACAAGCACTGGGGCATAAAGCATGATCTGTTCTCTGTTTTCCCAACTGTGATCATTTTTCACCTATTAATGCCAGGGTGTTGATAGCGAGGGAGGATGAGAAATAGGTTGGGTTAGTGGGCCACCTCTGCAACTCGCCTCCCCGCCACCACCACACACCCATTCAGACAAGGTACTCTCCAGCTGACCATTTACCGCACCCATCCAGCTTTGATGGTACACTCTACACAGCCTCTTCCTATTTTACAAAGACCATTGTAGCCTAGCTATGCTCCCTTAAACCCACAGGAAACTTGACATTTTTGCCCCATCAAATTCTAGATGTGCAAATGATTCCCAATATAGCCTTGTCTCTTTGCTATCCAGGCAGCTCCAGCCACTAACTAGCCTCCTTTTTTTCAGACTGAAGCAGAGGAGAGTGAGGCAAAGGTCACAGTGTATTCAACTCCCAAACTTAGGGGACCACAGGTCGAATTTAACTTAAACGAACTGCTTTGGTTCCCTGCAGCGCCTGGCTCCAATGGAGGGAGATGGCCTTTTTTTTTTGAAGAGTAAAGGGAAATGCAAAAGACTATGATAATGCTCTTTAAAAAATTCTCAGCCGGTACGATGGCTCAAGCCTGTAATCCCAGCACTTTGGGAGGCCAAGGCAGGTGGATTGCCTGAGCTCAGGAGTTCGAGACCAGCCTGAGCAACATGGTGAAACCCTGTCTCTACTAAAATACAAACTAGCCGGGCGTGGTGACAGGCACCTGTAGTCCCAGCTACTCTGGAGGCTGGGGCAGGAGAATCACTTGAACCTGGGAGGCAGAGGTTGCAGTGAGCCGAGATCACGCCACTGCACTCCAGCCTGGGCGACAGAGCGAGACTTGTCTCCAAAAAAAAAAAAAAAAAAAAATAGCTTGATCAGTTTCCCTTCTGAAGCTTTAGTCTCTGCAAGAATATGGGGCTACCGCTCTTAGCTTTGGCCTCTTTTTAATTTAACTTTATTTTTATTTCTTATTATTTATTTATTTATTTGAGACGGAGTCTCACTCTGTCACCCAGGCTGGAGTGCAGTGGCGCGATCTCCACACACTGCAAGCTCTGCCTCCTGGGTTCGCGCCATTCTCCTGCCTCAGCCTCCCAAGTAGCTGGGACCACAGGTGCCCGCCACCATGCCCGGCTAATTTTTTGTATTTTTAGTAGAGACAGGGTTTCACCGTGTTAGCCAGGATGGTCTCGATCTCCTGACCTCGTGATCCGCCCGCCTCGGTCTATCAAAGTGCTGGGATTACAGGCGTGAGCCACCACTCCCGGCCAGCTTTGGCCTCTAACAAAGACTGCACAACAGGAAAAATCTCATGTTACAGCTTTATGGGAAATCACATTTCTAGGAAGGAAGGAAAACTCAATAAAATGAGAGTCAATGAATAATTCCTTGACATGATTTCATCAGTGTAGCAACCATTGTTGCTTCTCAATCTGCTGGAATAGGAAGTACACAGAAACACTTAGAAATATTCCCTCCACAAATGTTGAGTCTGAATCTAATCAAGCTCTAGAGCTAACCACAAGTTTATAAAAAATTTGGAGAAGGAAGGAGTAAGTTAAAGGATACCACAATTCAAAGTGTGGGACAATTGATCTAATTTTTGCAAATGGTCAATGGTAAGAATTGAAAGAAAGAATGAGAAGGGGACTATTAGATTAAAAGAGATTTATGAGACATGGTAATCACAAGCAATGAGTGGACCTAGTTTGGAGTTTCATTAGAATAAGCCAACTCTAAAGACAGGTGTTTTTAGATAATTGTGGAAATTTAAATGCAGGATAGGTATTAAATGATACTAAAGAATTATTGTTAATCTTTTTAGATGTTAATGACATTGAAGTTATGTTAGAAATATCCATGTCAATACATATTGAACTATGTAGGGATAAACTAATGTGTTATCTGAGAGAGGCCACTAAATGCTTTATTAATAATAAAGAAAAAAGGCATGGATGACACAAATGTGGTGAAAGTCTTTAATTGTTGAATCTGAGTGATGAGCATCTGGAGCTTCATTACACTATTTTCCATACTTTTCTGTATGTTTGTAACTTAGTCATAATTTTTAAAAAAATTAAACATAATAATATCTAAAGTAATATCTCTGTTTTTGAAAAAGTAAATATACATGTCAGTTTTCTTTGTTAAAGCAGAAGACAAACATTGTCAATCTGCTACTCTTCTATATGCATGAGTTGGAGGAGAAAACAAAAGCCTGTGACTGTTGGATTCTTATTTGAACAAAGAATATGAAGCCTAGGCAATATAGCGAGACCCCATCTCTACCACAAAAAAAAAAAAAAAAAAAAAAAAAAAAGCCTAGCGTGGTGGCACATGCCTGTAGTCCCAGCTACTTGAGAGGTTGAACTAGGAGGATTGCTTCAGTTCAGGAGGTCGAGGCTGTAGTGAGCCATGACTGCACCATGGCACTCCAGCCTGGGCAGCAGAGTGAGATGCTGCAGCCCTCCCCTGCCCCCCAAAAAGGAGTATGGGAGTCATATGCCATATATATTAACATGGAAAACAAACAGTTCATATACAGGAGGTCCATAATTTGCAAAATATGGACAGTAATGACTTAACACTTTTCTACTAGAACTGCTAAACAACAACTATTTAAAAAAAGGTGTTTACTCTTAGACTTTCTGTTATATTAAATGGAATCTGGTTGGCATGATGATTCCTTTAATGAAAAACTACATAGTTTCCATCCACTGGCATAAGAGTGGAATAGAAATGTGTAGCTAAATAACGGTTTATGGTCCATACTTGGAATATCATAGACCATTTCGGGAAGTAACACCTGAACAAGTTCAGAGGAAAGCAATACTAATGGTGAGGGAGCCCAAAGCCATATATGATCGTGGAGGAATGGTCTTAAAGGGATTAGAAATGATTAGCATGGAGAAAATAAATCTTAGTGGCATAAGATAGCACAGTGCAGGTGTCTGACATACAAAATACCAAAGAGATTGAAAAACACAGAACCAATTAGTGGAAATTATAGGAAGGATGATTTTGGCTTTGTATGAATGTTAGGAAAGACAATTGCCAATAGGCCTTAAACCTCCCAGAGCATTTTTTCCTGGGCATACCAAGAATGCAAAGGTTTGACTTTTTTTTAATGAAACCATTTTTCAAGATTGTGTTTGCAGAAAGCAACCTTAAGGGATAAGTTTATGTCCCACTTTGGGGAAAAGAGCCACCTTACTTTCTGCTTATAATAAAAGCAGTGGATTCTCCAAGCTCAGTATTCCTAACCTAGGACACAAATCCACTATATGCGTGAGATATACCTGGACCCCTCTCTGGTGCCTCATGGGACTTAGGGGGCAAGGAGAACTTACTCAAATATGATGTTCGTGCTGCTTGCTAAGCATGAATAATGAAGTCTTTTATCCCATGTCTTCCGCCAACATTTAAGAAACAGTGATAGGCTAATTTATTAACTTGTAAGTATGGTGAGATCAAGAAATCTCATACCCAACAATGGAGAACACATTAATTAGTAGATTTCCTATACAGAAGTGTTCACATGTGGATGTGTAAACTTCTTGGAGAAGATGATGTATAAACATAGCAAAAAACAAAGTTTCAGACAAGTAGTTTTTCTTAGACTTTCAATGTCATTTCAATTCCATAAATTGTATTATTCCTTTTTAGGAAACACAAATATAATTGGACTTATCTACAGAATACCAGGACTCCCTAGGAAGTCTCTACATAAATATGGTCTCAATATTCATTTAAATAACCCAAATTCCATCCATTGTCTCTATGTATTTCCACTCTGATAAACCTTTAGTAGCTTTCAGATAAAGGGAAATCCAAGATTATTATGCCAAAAATGTAATTCTCTTAGACTTCATGCCAGAGTTCTTGGCATCCAAGGCAGTCAAGATTACCATATCCAAGGTATATACTACCAATATGGCTTAGTATTGTTGATCATATGACTGAGGCAGTGTTTGCCAAATTTTTCCACTGTCTAGTCTCTGCCATGATATCCCTTTTCCTTTCTTACTAGAAGTTGAGTATCTCTGACTCATCTTATTGGAAATTCACTGACATTAGTTTTATTAATATTAATAAGAAGTATCTACAGTGTTGGTAAGCACACATAATATTTTTCTCCCATTGCCAAAAGCCTCTGGTAATATTTATCAGAATACTTTGAAAATGTGTATTAAAATCTAGTCTAGAATTTTGAATGAGTGGTGTAATTCAGTTTGGGATTACATACGAACTACGGCCTTCACTGAATGCAAGCAAAGCTTTAACACTAGCATCATGGTCAAAACCTCTTTGTCCTCTTCGTTCGCAAATGCTTTGTGCATCACACAGATACATCCACTGGGTGGCAGTATGTACTCAAGAATATTTACTGTTTCTCGTTGCCTCAATCTAACGGAATTTAAAGATGTCAAACTTTTTTTTTTATCTGGAAAATAGCCATTGTAGTGAATCTTAAGAAACAGTATTGTCTGAATGCAATCTCCTCCCTAGAGATGATTATGGAGATTATAATAATGTTAATATTATATACTTCCTACCATTTACTTTCAATCATATTCTTTCTTCTGCCAACAATACTCTTAGTATGAGAATTGGTAATTACCTATTATCCTACCTCTTATTTCTGTAACCTATCTCTTAGTTCTGAGGAACTTGCCTGGCAGTAGACTTTTCCCTTTCTCCATTTTGTTTCTTAAATATCATACCCTCTCTACAGTGAAATCAAGAGACAGACCTTTAAGCTTCTGTATATACCACATGTACCCCTTTAGTTCTGCACTACCTCCTAGACAAATAGAGCAGATTCTTGATATTCACATAGTCTTGCGAAGTCATATGGTTCTCTTTCATTTAAATTAATTCTGTCTGAAATGCAGAATGACACCAATTAACTTGCTCTACATAAGATTTGTCTTCAATGAAGAGAGGGAAAACCTTCCAAGAAATTAAATTGTGTAATCAGGTAGGACTACAACTATGAGAAAAACTCACAAAAATAAACATATTTTAAAAATTGAAAATAAAATACTAACTTAGTTGTGTTAGATGGTGGAATTATGAAAGCTTTTGTTTCCTTTTTCTGCATTTGTGTAGTTTTTCCTATATTTTCTTTAATGAACTATACTTTTTCAAATAAAAAATATATAACTGCTCTTTAAGCCATCTTTTATCTTTCTCCCACCTCAAAGGAAATATTCTTGTTTTTAAAATATCCTATCTAGTTTTCTGCTATCTAATTTTCCAAAAGATATTTAGTAATAGTTTGACATTTCCTTGCATCTCCAAACATGGCACTGGTTTCTGATGAGTGTGATGGGAGATTTGACTCATTTTTTAAAATAAACATTTTACAGAGAGTTGCACAGATAGTGCAGAGTTCCCATACACCCAACACTCAGTTTCATTTATTAGAAACATCTTATATTAGTTTGGTACATTTGTTGCGATTAATGACCCAATATTGATACATTATTATTAACTAAATTCCGTACTTTATTCAGATTTCCTTTGTTTTCACCTAATGTTCTTTTTCTGTTCTAGGATCCCATCCAGGATAACTTATTACAATTTATTTGTCGTATCTCCTTAGATTCTTCTTGGCTATCACAGTTTCTCAGACTTTATTTTTCATGACCTTGGCAGCTTTGAGGAGCACTGGCCAGGTATTTTGTATTAACAGAATGTCCCTCAATTGGGATTTGTCTGATGTTTCTCTCATGATTAGAGTGAGGATATGGATTTGGGGGAGGAAGACCACAGAGGTAACATGCTATTCTCATTACCTCACATGGAGGGTATGTGCTACCAACCTGACTTAGCATTTGTTGATAGTTTGACTGAGGCATTGTTTGCCAGGTTTTTCTATCACAAGGTTACTCTTTCATTGGCCTTCCCATACTACACTCTGTAGCAATGTGTGCATAGCCCACACTTCAAGAGTGGAGGGTTATGTTTCACACTGTGACGGTGGAGTATCTACATCAATTATTACAAATTCTTCTATACCTGAGATTAGTCTACTCTCTCCCATTATTCAATCATTTATTTAAGTCAGTATGAACTCATGGATATTTATTATATACTTTAGATTATAATCTAATATTATTTTATTTGTTTTTCTTAAATTGGTCATTGGTGCTTTTTCAGTTGGGTTCCTGTGTCCCTTTGACATACTCCCACTATTGTGGGGTGTGATTTTAGCACGCTGTTACTTTCTGGCACTACTAGTACTTCCGAATCATCTTATATAGTCCCTCCTTGGTCCCTAAATTGGATAATGCTTTTTAACTCTCATCATAAAGATCAATATTGAAAAGGACACACTGAGTGTCCATTGGATAAAGACCTTGTGTTAGGAATACGACTTTTTAAAAAGCCTCTTTTTGGATAGATCTTTTGCTTTAGCTGAGAAAATTAGACAAATACATATAATAGCATAATCCCATTTATTAAACATAACATTAGCCTGAAAAGAAAAAAATTCACATAGTAGTGTGTACTCACCCTTCAATCCCACCTGTGAGTATGCCCTGGATACTCATAGGAAGGAGTCAAATGTGCAGTGTAGGAGGGAATTCTGAGGCTGGACAAAATAGGAGGAAAGTCATCTAGAAAGCTATCATTAGAAACATCTGGCTAAGGAGAAACAATGATGACATAATCAGAATAGAACTTAGAACCAGCAAGTTTCCTCCAGCTGTAAGTTCAAATTCAACTGCCAGAAGTGTACATATCACTCCTGACAGCCCCTCTGATGTTGTGACTCTTCAAGGGCTTTTGAGCTCAGCTAATAATTTTTCAAATAAAAATCCCAGTATACATATACAACAAAAAAGATATGTAAAAATGTCTTACAGTTATATTATTTGAGTTTTTGTTGAGTTTGTGATATATATAACATATTGTTATATATATATAATTTATATATAAAAAACAAAAACTCAAATAATATAACTGTAAGAAATTTTTACATATCTTTTTTTTAGATAAATAAACTGAAACCCCAATATGAAGTCAAGAATGCTAGAGTTGGACATGACCTGAGCGAGGTCTGTGACCTCCTGGGAATCACTCCACAGTTAGTGTGAAACTAGATGCCAACTGTCTTGACCTTCGGATCAGAGCTTCTTTCACCACAGAGCTTTGCTTCATTGAATGATTTATTTACACATTCCACTCATCCATTTATTCTACAAAAAAAAATTTAATAACTCCTTCATGCCTGACACTGTGCTCAAGTTTGTAAGTACAAATTTTGAGAGTTTGCACTACTGTAAAGAATTGAATAACAAAATTAGATAAACTGCCACCAGGTGGCATAAATCCTCATACTGGCAAGGATGTTTGTAGGTAATTTGTAGTAACTATTCAGTTTTTCCTCTTAGATTTTTTTTTTTCCTTTTTCAAATTCAGATGGTGAGAACTGGTCTGAATGTACAATTCAGTCTTACCGTTTTCCATCAAGGTGTCACCAATCTTCCAGTCTCCCAGGCAGAAGTCTTTGAGTTATGTTTTGGTTTCATCTTCTACTTATTGAGTCACAGCTTATTCAGACTGCTTTCCTCATCTTTAGCTCCTTTATGAAAACCTTCAATTTAGCAGTGTCAGGGAAAAAAAAACTGCCTTGCGTTGGTCTGATCCTACTGCAAGTTCACTGCTGCCTCTGCTCCTGCTGTTCCATTTCCCTGAAATTCCTTCTTCTAAACTCTTTCATCATTGACTCACCAATGTTCAACAAATATTTGAGTGGTTGTTATGGTGATGGTGATATATGAAATGCCAAACTGTATACTTTCCTCCCATGCCAGGATCTGCTATGTCCCTCCCTGCCCTTCTGACAGTAGAGAAGTTCTAGTAGGTTAAATGGGTATATGATCAAATAATTGCTATATTAGGGGCATTTACCAGCCATCGTGGTGACAAAAGTATCAGCTTTGCAGAGGTGATCAAGAAATAAATTGGTCCTTGGTTTAGGTATAAAGGTAAGTCAACTAGTTTAAATGGATACAGGGTCAGATATTGTCCTACACAGTGAGATAAAATGCCTTGGCACTTCAAGTCTGACAATTTTAGACTGAAATTTTAGATGGGAAGAAGGTATGATGCATATAGGCAAGTGGCCAAAGTTGATTTTATAAAGAAAGGCTGAAACCAGATTAAAAGGGCCCTTGAACAACATGCAAAGAAGTTAGGACTTTATCTTTTAGGCATTAGAAACCATTACAAGATTTAGAAAGGGGATAATGTGAACAGAGTTGCATTTTAGATCCTCTCTGGCTGGATGTGGCATGGATTGGAGAGAGGTTAGACCAGATATGTGCAACCAGTTGGGAAATAACCCTAGAGTCTGGGTAGGTGGGGATGTTAAGGCTTGAACCAAGTAAAATCTGTGCTGAAGGAGAGGCAGGGATGGATCTGAGACAGTCAACAGAATTTGGTGAGGAATCAGATACGGGAATAAGGAGAAAGTACTTTGTGACTGCCAGGTTCCTGGCTTACGTCACTGAGTGAGGAGTGATGCCTTTAATTAGGCATAAAAGGATACAGGAGGCTGAGCAGCTTTTAGGGGGTTGTGGTGGTAGTGGTGGTGGTGGTGAATGTTTTGAGTTTACTTTGAGACGACTGTATGATTATTTGCACTAATCAATTTCATACATTAATATGTAGGTTAGAATGAAAGGTCTCAGTAAAGAAAACTTTCTTACTACCATTCATTCATCAATCGATTTGTCAGCCAAAAGTGCCTCCTTTATGTCTTATAAGGAGTTAGGTGCAATGGGTATTATGAACCCTACATCCCAAATTTTCCAAAGTAGTTTTATTTTTCTACAGTTTTTTCTTTTTGACAAATGCAATTCATTCAATATTTACTTAATATGACTAAATTTTTATATCTTGTAAGACTTTTCTTATAAGTTAATGAATCACTAAAAGGTTTAAAGTATGAATCCTGCAAGTAAGGTATTTGTAGCCTAATCCAGAAGAACTCCATACTCATTAGAGAACCATTTAGTGGCAAAGTGCAATGTTGTAAGGTTTCCGGGGCATCCAGAAAGTGGCTCTCATTTTGTGTAGCAGGAATTAGGAAGGGCTGCACTGAGAAGCTAGAACTGCAGCAAAGATCTGAAGATAGAACAATAGCTGCAAAGTCAGACCGTGGGTGAAGAAAGCAGCATCAGGAAAAACATCTGGTTGGAATGACTTCAGTGTGTTCAAGGGAGATTGAGGACCTTGGCCTCTCTTGATCAGCCTTTTGGCTCAGTCACAGAGGGTGACTAAATTCGTCTGATGGGTTATATAATTCCTGTTACTGCTTTCTTATATCTATCTTCAATTTGGGATCAACTTTGTGATAATTTGTCTCAGGTATAATGAAAATTTTTAGTTGTGTGGTTTTCAGATTCTGTTTTTTCATTCCCTTCCTGGCATTTTTCAATTTGCATCTCATTCTGATTTTCAGCTTTTCTGACCTTAGTCATAAAAGCTTTTGATGAATTTTAGTATTCCATAATCATCCTTGTTTCTCCTTTTAGTAACATCCCCATTTGCCTGTGAGGTCCACATGTAGCCTTTTGAGGTAATACAATTGAAACTTTTATTAAAATTAACTGTGAATAATAAGATATCTTAAAATATATCCTCAAGAGCTGTAAATGAAATGAACACTTGGTACTGAAAATCTGTAATGTAATAAGGATATATAATAGTGCCTCCTGCACATTTGATAAATGTAGTAGGCATTCAAGAAACATTTTGAATGGATGAATTTTACACAATAACTTAAAGAAGACTGCATCTTCTTTGTTAAAAAAGTTTGTTCTGCCAGAGCAAGAAATACAGCAGGAGGCTCAGAGCATAATCTGCCAGGCCCGGTGCTTCTGCAAATGATTTCCTCTGGTTTTGTCCTCAGTCAAGGCAAGCTCTGGCTTCCTGGTGCTCTGAGGTGAGATGAGGGTCAGGGACCTGATGTGTCAACTCCCTTCTCTCCAAGCGGCCCTAGTTCAGGGATCTGTATGAAATGCATGAAAACATCAGTCCAAGTGGCTGACATCCACTTCAGCTATTTGTTTGCAAATAGGAGTCCTAAATGCTTTGAAAACAGTTTGTTCTTTAAAGTTGGTAAGCATTCCTTTTATAATTTGTCTACACTCTTTTTGAACAAGCTACTAATATTACTGATAAAATAAAATGAAAATTCAACTAGCCTTACTTTGATGGTTGGTCATAAGTTCAAAATAAGCAAAGTCCAAATTAATGAGATTTTATTATCTATGTATACAAGTTTACCTATATAGGCTTACATGTATGTGAATTAAGAATCATATCAATTTAGCACTGGAAGGAAACATAAAAAAAGGATTCTTTCTAAACCCTACATTTTGCAAATGAAGAGATATGTAACTAGTAAATTGTTCTTTTTCTTGCACCCAAGAGACTAGTTCTATATTTAAACACAATCCATAAATAGCCTCCTTTACGGATATAATTTGCTGTGATTTCACAGCTCTGCTGAGCACATTACATGTTATGTAATGCTTTTACTTCTATTAGCTGTGTCTTAGCGTCTCCTATAAATCTGCAGCCTCTTTGAAGGTAGAGATTATATTTATTTTTGCATTCCCCAGAGAACCTGCCCCAGCCCTATCCCCACAGCTGATACTGGATTGAGCATCCAGCATCTGCAGGCGGCCATGAGCCTATGCTGAAATCAAGGAACCAGGCTCTGGGTTCCTGTGGGTCGCCTGTGGGCTAGGCAAATTTTCTTCTGCTTCAGAACATCTGATAGTTTCTCTGGATTGCCTTGTTTATATTTGGAGTCCTGTTGTCTCTATTCTTTACCTGATAGTTATGAAGCTGTGCCCCTATGCTGAGGCCCACCCATCCCATTGTTTTCCCCATCCCAACCTCAACTGCCTTAAACTAGACTGGATTTGCCATTCCCTTATTTGGACACAAATTAGAATTGCTGCCACTTCTCCACCCTCTCACCATTGTGCCATTCACCTCTGCGTGCTGTGTGGTAAATAACCCAGGCAGCCTGCAGTGATCCCACTCGTAGAGCTAAAGCTATTGCTTGCCTTGCACTGTTACATAACATAAATGGGTGCTCAATGATTTGAAAGAATAAATTTGGACATTAATGATTCACTCAACAAATACTTATTGAATACCTAATATATACCATACCACCATCACCCTATTCTCTGTGCTGGGATATAGCAGGGAATAAAACCAAGTCCCCGCCCTCATGGGATTACATTCTAGTCAGGGAGGTACACAATAAGCAAATAAACAAATAGACATATAATATAAAGTCACTGCTAAAAATGTAAGTGCTGTCACAAAATGTAAAGTAAGGAAAGGGAATAGAAAATGACAGGAGGGAGTGCTATTTTAGATAGGATAATCAGGAAAGGCCTGGACATAGAGACATGTTGGAATCATCTGCACATAGATGGTATTTAAAGCCATAGAGTAAGTTAGATCATCTGAAGAATAATGTGGTTAGTGAAGAGATGTGTGAGGACTCAGCCTGGGGCACTCAACAGTTAGAGGTAGGGAAGATAGGAGGGGTTCAGGAAGGAAGGAAGGTTAAGGAGGAACAGCCAGAGAGGGAGAAGGGCAAGCAGGAAATAGAGTAGTGCTTTGGAAGCTGAATTGAAAAAGTATTTCAAAAAGGAGGACAATTGGCTACAACCGAGATTGACATTTGGATTGGCAATGTGGAAGTTAATGGAGGTAAAGGCAATAGTAGCTTCACTGAAATGGAGGGGATTCTGACAGGAATCTTCAAGACAGAACAGGAGAAGAAGAAATGGAGAGATGAATGTGCACTGTGCCTTTGAGGTACACTGCTACAAAAGGGAGAAAAAAAGAGGCAGACTCTACAAAGAGCTGTGAGACCAAAAGAGGCTTTCGTTGTTATTAATTAATTTATTTTTTTAAGATGGGAGAAATCACAGTATTTTTATGTGCAAAAACAAAGATGCAGGAAATAGGGAAAACTGGTGATACAAAACAGAGAGGGGATATTGTACAGGAAAGAGGCAGTGAGATTCAAAGATAGGACATTTCAAAAGAAGGCAAACTAATAGTCAATGGTAAATTAACCATTTTGACAAGCATACATTTCATTTTTGGTCTATTTTGCTTTCTCATCAAGTTGTAGTTAATGACATACATGAAATTTTTATAATAAGAAGAATATGGTTGTGCAGAATTTTAGACAGTGGCTCTTCAGTGAAGTCACTGGTATTTTAATCAAAATGATTTGCAGGTTCTAATCCCAAAACAACTTGAAATTTCCAGCCCTCAGTGTATGGTAAATTATCTATCACATTACCATAATTAGACCCATATAATTAAAACAATAGCAGCTTCTTTTATGTCTCTGTGGCACTTCTGCTAATGGGGCTTTAGTTCTCTCCAGTAAAGCCTTAGAGAAACCCAAATGGGGAAAGTATGAACCTATAAACAGAAAAGACAGCCTTTACTATTTGGGTTTTTCTCTTTATAGTACCTCAATTCTGGTTTCCCAGGCATAAATATAGGTAGAAACTGACCTAAAGTCCAATCTACTTTTTAGAAAAATACGTATTCCACAGGATGCAAAATTTAGATAAGATAAATAAGAAACAAGATTTTCAGAACATCAGAGCTATAAAGAAAGATCACCCTCAGTGAGTATAAAACCTTAATTAAGACAGCTATGATAGATTCCTTTCAATGTAAAAACAGTGATTTTTAAAGACATTCAAGATTACCTATTTCAACCACTTTATTTTATAGATGAATAAACTCAGTGCCCAAATGGTTAAATAATTAATACAAAGATGCTTAGGTGATTAGTGGCTATGTTGGATGGGTTTTAAAATTAATTTAAAAAAACTGAAATAGTAATATTTATTGAGTTCCATATACCAGGCACTGTGCTGATCACATTACAGTCATACCCTCATTTAAAATTTATAGCAACTGTATGAGGTGGATAATAGGAGATCTCTATGCCAGCTGCCGCTGAATTGACTTACTAACTTCACTTGTCTCCACTTTCTTCTTCATTAAACACACTGACTGATGCTGGTACTATGTTAAATGCTTGAGGCAGGTAAATTTATTTGAAAATTTATTTTCACTTATCCAATCTTCAGTCTGTAGTCATAATCTACGTTGGCATCAGTATCACCTGGGTACTTGTTAAAAATGCAGATTCTCAAACCCCAACCAGACTTACTGGATCAAAAACTGGGGGTGGGGTTTAACAATTTATGTTCTCCATTCAAGCGATTCTGATACATGCCAAAATAGAACACTACTTTAAAGGCTAATACAGGGGCCAAGCAGAAGCTCCTGGAGCTCCTTCCTCATGCTCCCAAAAGAGTAAACCAAAAGTAATACTGCATCCTTGAAGCACCATAGAGATCATTGCCACCACTGAAAACTTAGAAGCTATGTGCCTAGAAGCTATGTTTGTTTGGAGAAGTGATTCCTTTCATATTCAGATTTAACATACAAATTTGACTGGATTTTCATGAATGGCAATGGATTATTAGAACTCAACCAGTGGTTACTTCAGTTAAGCTGCTGTTTCAGCTGTGGCCTTTTTTATTGAAACAAACTGACACCTCTCTTAGCATCTAACATGTAGTCATTAAATTAGCCCATTTTCCCACTATTCCAAAGAACAATCTTGTCTAAGGCTTATGTCAGCTCTTTGGCTCTGTGCCAAAATTAGGCCCACAAGGACCTTAACTGTCCTAACACCTCATGGAGCATCACATTAGTACACTACATTTGTGACACTTTACTGTTAAGATCTGCATAGCAGGGAGTAAGTAACAGATACACTAGAAACCTTTAAGGCACATGCATGGCAGTAGCTGGAGGAGAAAATCCATGAACATTTAGGTGCCTACCATCTCAGTGAAGTTTCTGGAGTCAGGTTGTCTGCATCATATTGGATTATTCTGTCCAGAGGCAAACATTGTGCCCCTTTGTGCCCCTACCACTGAGAAAGAGGCACAATGTTTAGTAGGTGTCTTTGGATTTTTGAGGCAACATATACTACATTTGGTTGTTCTGCTCTGACTCATTTAGTCACTGACCAAAAATATTTCCAGCCTTGAATGGAGTCCAGAGCAAAAAGAAATCCATGGTTGGACAGACTTTAGTTATAAGAGGCTCTGGCTTTGCAATTTCAGCTTTTCTAAACCAGTGGATCATAGGTTCTTTTTTTTTTTTTTTTTGAGACAGATTCTCACTCTGTCGCCCAGGCTGGAGTGCAGTGGCGCGATCTCGGCTCACTGCAAGCTCCGCCTCCCGGGTTCATGCCATTCTCCTGCCTCAGCCTCCTGAGTAACCACCACGCCCGGCTAATTTTTTGTATTTTTACTAGAGACGGGGTTTCACCGTGTTAGCCAGGAGGGTCTCCATCTCCTGACCTCATGATCCGCCCGCCTCGGCCTCCCAAAGTGCTGGGATTACAGGCGTGAGCCACTGCGCCCAGATGGATCCTAGGTTCTTTAAGTGTCTGTGGCAGATAAGGGATCTAAATGGAGCCTGCTCCTGCACCAAGTTCAACTAAGAGAATCACGGTGTGAGCCTGTAGGATTTTGGAGCAAGTCTATGACCTCTTTATCAAGTCACTGTTTTCCTTCTGAAAACAGTTTGTGCCTTGCTGCCAGGTCCTAATAGGAGTGAATACCTGACCATAGGTCTACAAATGACCGAAGCTTTCCAATATCAATTGATTGTTTGGATCTAGCCGATCATAAATTTAAATGTGTCTAGAGATGCACCATCAGCAAATAAAAGTGCTGTATATGACATTGGGCCTGAGCAAAACCCAAAGGCAGTGTTAAGACATTAATAGGACTTGTTTCCACTCCCTTGAGTAGAAGGCTGCTCATCACCTTTTCTCCCTCAATTTGCACACATGGCCCCACGAGAGTTCCCTATATCATACTGCCTGCACAAAAAAAAAATTTGGTTCTGCCCAAAATGGCACCAGACATTCATGGGTGACATGAGAGGCAGTGGGGAAGGAAAATCTTCCCACTAGATTAAACTTAAAATGAACTTAAACTTCTCATGGTGAACTTCACCTAGAAAAAAATACTTTGCTTGAGGAAATTGCTCTCAGATTATCAATTTTAGCCACTATACCATTGGAATCATAAGACATAAATAATAACACATTTATATTAGTAGGTAATCTACTGAGTTCAATGGAAAAATTGACCCAGCTTGAAAGTATAGTCCACTCTGAGAACTTATAGCATAGCAAACGGTGTACATTCTTTAATCAAACACCATCTGTTTTAATAAGCTACACCACAATTATGTTGTCTAGCAAACCACCCAAAACAGTGGTGTAGAGTAATAAGTATTTCTGGCTGATGCATCTAAAAGTCAATTGAGGTTTGGCTTACCCAGCCTGGCTTTGGGAGGGCTTGGCACCAAATGTCTCTCATCCTCCTTGGACTACTTGCTGCACAAGACATGCTCTTCTCGTGGTGAAAGGCAGCAGTTCAAAAGAGCAAGCCCAGTTATGCAAGCTCAGTTCAAGCCTCTGCTCAGGTCATGGTCACTAGCATCCTATTAGCCAAAGCAAGGCATATGGGCAAGACTAAATTCCAGGGGTTAGGGAATATACTTTTCTCATCAAAGAATATACTTTTCTCATCACAGAGGTGAATATTTGCAGAACAATTCTAATCTACCATACTACCTGAATTTAAAACTGGAATTTTTGTTTTTACAAAATATTATTCAGTATGTTGTCAAAGGGCTGCACTGGTACAAATAGTTGATTCAACACAATTTCACAAATATTCATTGAATGTTTTTGTTTGTTGGGCACTATGTTAATTATCCAAAATTTAGGGATGGATAAGACATAGTCCCTGCCTTCAAGAATCTCAGAGAAGGAACTGTAAACAAAATTTGATGTGATGAATGCAACAAAAGCCTTTACAATTCTCTGAGATTGGTATTGTTACCATTTTACACAGAAGAAACTGATACTCAGAAAGATTAAATGATTTGTCCAATATTATACAACAGATAAAACTGAAATTCAAATTTCAGTTCAAATTTGGGAGTGGGAACTAAAACCTAAAACTCTTCCTATCATTCCACATAACCTTCCCCTGAAAGTGAGCACAGAGGTGAGCCAGTCTAATACCTCACTTGATACTGGGCTCTTGGTATCTGTAAGGTGATATAACGCCAACATCTTGGTGAATTGACCCCAGGATAACAGATGTAGAATGAATTACATAGGCTTTCCCCTGCTCCATAATTCTACTCTTCTTACTTTGGTTAGATTTACTTAGAATGCCCATCAAACTAATCTTGATAATAATATTAAGCAGTAAGTCAGATTTGCATACCTCTTTTGGGCTAAGAGAGATCTTACATGCTGGAGGATGCTTTAGTCAGGCTGCATATTTTTAAAATATGTGAGTCACAGGCAATAACTCTTTAGTGGATAGAACTTTTGTTAATATAACCGATTTTGATGACAAAGGTATAAATTTAACAGACCATTGTGTCCTTCATTTCTGACAAGTAAAATGTCTGTGGTCAGTAATCAGGTATCCTGAGGGCTAGTGTGTAAGTGTAATTATGACTTTCAGCTCTGTTAGCCACTGTGAAGCTATTACTGTAATGTTTTATTTTAATATTTTCTTAATGTGTATCATAACAGTTTCAATATAAAATGGCTCTTCATATTTGTGCAGAAGAATTTTCATGAGTTTGAAGAATATTTGCCATAACCCTATTGAGACAAATTATAGGTACCATATTATTGTTTCCATGTTAAGAAAGAGAAACTGGAGAGAGAAAGAAAATATGTGCTTAACTTGGGTAAAGTACCAAGTCACTGGAAAAGTCAAAGATAGGACTGGAGTCTAGTTATTACTAGCCTGGATAGTAAACTTTTGGTTCTTGAAACAAAACTTTTAGGGAATTATTAAGGGCACAAAGACTCAACCTCTAAGGCTTAATTTTGTGTGGCTTGTCAGAAAAAGATTGAATCATCACATTTAATGCTGGGGCAAGAAACCAGGATAATTATGAATATTAGAAAGGGTTCAGAAGCTTGGTGAATCACAATATTTCTGTGCCATCATTTTATACTGAAGGATATTTATGTTCCATTTATTTTTTGCAGTGAGTTTCACGTTGGTTGTTTGGGGTTGATTTCAGTATGCTCCAGTTATGGTTAGGGTAATACTAATTGACAGTGTTTTGTTACTTGAGTTCTCCGCTTTCTTTCACAACTCCCAAGCTTGTCAGTACTTGAAGGTTGCTTCCATGGACGCTCAGTATTGAAAGTGTGTCTCAGTATTGAGAGTTTCTTTCTCAAACAATCCCAGTCAAAGCTGTGTACCTTGCTTCCCTTTCATGAGTCCTGAGCACTGGAACTGGGCTGGACTGGGCCCATTCTTCAGGTAGCTTGCAATATTAAATGTGTTAGAAAATACTTTCAATAGACCTCTACAGAATCGGGAAAATAATGACAAGAAAAATACATACATCATTCCTAATTTTAGGTCTAGATACTCAGAGAATAACTGCCTTATTTAGTGGGCAAATACCCTGAGAGAGCTTTAGGGGCTGTTCCCACCTGTGTGCTTCTGAGGCAGAAACAGATTCTCAGGTGTTTATCTTCTGAAAGGAAATTTGTTTACACAAAAGGGAAGTGAGGAGATGGCATGATATTTTAGAATGACTTGTCTATGGCCTGGGTGACAGAGCGAAACTCCGTCTCAAAAAAAAAAAAAGAATGACTTGTCTATGAACCTATATGAGTAGACCACTGGCATAAGAAACTAGATCTATTGGAAATTGATATTCTTTCTTTTTAATTTTTTTGTCTTATTTCTAAAGAGACAAGTGGATGGAAAAACCTTTGGGCCCTCTTCCTTAGGATTAGAAGGTAAACATCTTCTCATCATGGGATGGATTATTTGGAAACAAGTCCATTAAAGAGAGCAATTTGAGATGGGAATACTCAACCTATTTTCATGCCAATAATGGATCCTTCCTCATGGCTGTGTTTAAAAATTTCCTCAGCCTGCTTGGAAGGGCTAGAATTTATCAATTTAAGCATTTCCATGACATCAGTTTTGTATTTCTCCATCTGAATTTCACAAAAGCTAGAAGGTATTTTTTCTGAATATTTAAAAAAGGTCAAAATAGCAAAAGTTTACAAGATCATTTTCTGTTTTTTTTTTTCCTTTTGGTAAAATGAAACTGCTTCAATAGTCAATTGCCAAATGATCTATTCTAATTAAATAATTGTTTCCTTAATTATTTCCATGGCTTGCAGGGTTATGGTTTTTAAAAAAATTAAGTCCTATAGAAAACTCATGTAACTTGCACTGAAATTTTTTGCAAATACATTCCTTTCTCCTTTAAAAATCCTTTCATGTTTCTCTCCTGTAGAGATTGAATTACTTGTATATCCTTTTTGGTTTTTTTTGTTTTAAGGCAGACTGTTCAATTTCTTTCAGTTTGTTGATTCAGTCATCACTTCTATTATAATTCAACTAAAATTATTATGGGTTTTTTTTTACTCTTTCTTTATTTTGGGGAATTGAATCGATATGCTAATGAATTTCTTTTCTGTGAGGGAGCCTTATTGTTCCTATAATGAAGGTTCCTAATTTATTTGGACATCTCTAGATACAATTTAATTGTTTTTTTGGTGGTTGAACTTTTTTCCTTTGGATAAACACCTATTCTGGGCCTTTCCCTTTCTGTACTTTTCTTTATTCATGGTTCAGATGGTATTGCTCAACTGTCTTAAGGAGAATTCAAACATTGCTCAGGTGAGATTCAGGTTTTTTGGTCCCATAATAGGGAAAGCAAAAATGATTATTAGATGAAATGTATGCCAATGAAAACCAGAAGTTGAGATGGATGGAGCTGATTTTATTTCTAAGTGACTTCAGAATGCCAGTATCAGGCCTAGAACCCAACTGTATTCCCTCTGATTACAGATCTTAGATTTGTTTATTGGCTCTATTGTCCCACTGGTCCATTGGCCAGGTTTGTTTTCTTCTGAGGGAGAACAGTAGCTGGAAACAAATAGAAACTAGTTTACATCTTCCAGGAAAGATTTTGCCCTGCTAACTTTAGCTCCTTCCCCAAAGTTGTTAAAAGTCTATTGGCATGCTGAAGGAAAGGCATTCAAGTTTTTCGTCATTAATGAATTAATTAATCAACACACATTACTACCCACTATGCCAGATACTGTGGGCATACAAAGATAAATACAAATAACACCTGTTTATTGAGCAAACCCATTTCTAGGAACTTTTTTCATATCTTCTTTCTAATTTTCATAACCATCTTTCAAGGGAAGTATTGTTATCCTCATCCCCATTTTACAATGAGTAAACTGGTATTCAGAGAGATGAAGTGACTTGCTCAAAGTCACATAACTAGTAAATAGCTGAATTGAGATTTTTAACTCAGGTCTGATTCCGAACTCATTTTCATAGATGCTGCTCATTTACTTTTCCATTTATGAATAGAACTTGATCTCTGCCCTTAGAAGATTACATGTACACAAAAAAATCACATATTGGATGATTCCATTTATATGAAATGCCCAGAATATGCAACTCTATAAAGACAGAAAGTAGTGTAAGAGTTGCCTATGGCTGGGAGTAGGGGAGTAAGGAGTGATTGCCAATGGGTATAGGATTTCCTTTTGAGGTAGAAAAAATGTTCTAAAATTGTTTGTAATGATGGTTTTACAGTTTTGTGAATATACTAAAAATCATTCAATTGTGTAGTTTTAATGAGTGAATTCTATGGGATTATAGCTCAATAAAGCTGTGCATGTATTTTTTTCCCCCAAGGTTAACAGTGTAATGAGGAAGATAGATCTATGAACAGCTACCATTTCCAGGCAACATAAAAACAAATATGAGCAATGCACTCTGGAAACTCAGGGGAAGGTGTAGTTAAGACCAGGAAACTGGGAGGTGGCTTTATGGAGCAGATGGCTTTGGAGCTGAATCTAAGAGCAAAATTAGAATGTTGGTAGGCAGAGAAGAGTGGAGGCTGAGAAGTCAGCATGGGCACAGTCACAGGTCCAGGAGAGGACTGGGTTTTTCTGTAAGAATGGCAAGTCATCCAGCTGGAAGGCAATGAAAGGTGAGTGAGGAACACAGAGGGAAATGAGGTTGGAAAGCATCTGACTGGAGTGTCTTGAGTGCCATGCTAAGGAGCTAAACTTCATTCTATGTAATATGGGGAATCTTTTTCACAGGTGGGAGATACTGTGTTTTTAAATTTTTATTTATTTATTTATTTATTTATTTTTAATTGAGACTTGGCCTTGCTCTGTCACCCAGGCTGGAGTGCAGTGGTGTGATCATAGCTCACTGTAGCCTTGAACTTCTGGGCTCAAAGGATTCTCCCATTTCAGCCTCCCAACTACCTGGGACTACAGGGACATGCCACCCAGCCCAGCTAATTTTTTTATTTTTTGTAGAGACAGGATCTCACTTTGTTGCCCAGGCTGGTCTCAAACTCCTAAGCACAAGTGATCCTCCTGTCTCAGCCTCTCAAATTGCAGGAATACAGGACTGAGCCACTGCCACTGGCTGAGAAAGTGTATATTTTAAAACCGGATCCGAGTTTCTGTTTTTCTGCATTAGAGATCAGAGATCTGTTTTCAGCAAACCAACACCACCCATTAAATGAATGTTGCAAATTTGAGTTTTCCTAATTTTGTTTTAATGTGTTTATAGTATATATTTGTAAATTTCTTTGGGTTTCATAATTGTGTGTTTAAAAGGTAAGGAGTTTTATATATAGCTTATTCTTTTACCAAAGTAAAATAGTATGAATATAGGTTTTTTTTTTTTAAACCTTTAAAGTTAGTTCAAAATTTGCTTAAATGAGAAATATTTGTCTAGGAGATAGGATATTAATCAAAGTCTCTTCCAAACTTGACTTGGTGAGCCCCATTCTATAGTGGGGGCACTCTAGGTATCTTATTCTGCAGATCTGAGAATTTGCACCAAAAAATCTCAGCACCAATGTACATAACAGTAGAGGTTTTATATAACAATTAAATAAGAATTTTATAGTTTGTTAATATAGACATAGAAGTAGGAAAATACGACCTATTAAGAAATGAAAGTTTAAATAGTTGAACCTTGTGAAGCAATCACTGGGCATGATCTTCATGTTCATGTAGGATAGAATCTTTGCTGTGGGTTTCATTTGATAAATTAAAACGTTTTTTACGTTACATAATGTTGCTCTGGTTACTGCTGTAGGTAGTATAGGGAATAATGGCCACAACAACCAGCAGCTTTTCTTCCATGTGCACTCACTTAACTTTTTTTTTTTTTTTTTTAGACGGAGTCTTGCTTTGTCGCCCAGGCTGGAGTGCAGTGGTGTGATCTTGGCGCACTGCCACCTCCGTCTCTCGGGTTCAAGCGATTTTCCTGTTTCGGTATCCTGAGTAGCTGGGACTACAGGCACATGCCACCATACTCGGCTAGTTTTTGTGTTTTTAGTAGAGGCGGGGTTTCACCATATTGGTCAGACTGGTCTGAACTCCTGACCTCAGGTGATCCACCAGCCTCAGCCTCCCGAAGGGCTGGGATTATAGGTGTGAGCCACCGCACCCAGCTGATTTAACATTTTAACAGACTTATTTGACAGAAACAAACTGGAGCTGTTGGCTGACCGTTTAACCCTCTGCTCTCCCCCCTGCAAAAAAAACACAAGAGCCTCATTATATTTTAGCTAACAGGTATTGGGCAGTAGTACTTTTTTTTTTTCATTCCTTTGTTTCAAAGGGATAACAGTTGACATATGCTTGAATACAAGCTCAGAGTTCATTTTCTGGTGAAAAAGGAATTTTGAAAAAGAAAATTAAAAAAAGCTCATACAAGTTATTTTTTTTCAATTTCCTTCTATATTTTAACTCTACAAACTGTAGTATCACAACAAGGGTGCAAAAAGCAGAGTTGGCATATTTGGTCAAACGAGACTTCATTTGAATTTTTAATATCTAGAAAACGATATTTTTAAAATTTCTTAAAATTTAAATTAAAATATTTTTTAAATTTCAAGTGTTATATGTCCCCTATTATTGACATTTAAATTAAAAGATTGTTACAAATTCAATAAAGAAGGAGGCAAAAAAAAGTGAGGGAGAGACATTTTATAATTAGTTGTTTTTTTAAAAAATTAAGTTTGTACTCGTTCCAATTGTTTTGATATATTTGACTTTCTTTTTGTTATTCTTCACCTCCCTCATTATCTTTCCCCCTTTCTCTCCTTTATTTCTCTTCTCTATTTACCATTTTCTTTTTTATTGCCTACTCTCCACTCCCTTTTCTCCCTTCTTCTCTAACTGGACCATACCTGGGACTAAAGAACAATTTATAGAATTAATGTTTATTGAGGTTAATTTAATGTAATTCATTATTCATTTAAATTGTGAGCAATTAAACTTTTAACATTTTTTTCTTTTTATGAGGATGATGGAGCTCAGTATGAGGGATGGTAGATTCAGGTGTGAATAGTATATGCATGCACTTACTCTAATCTGCTTTATCTAAGAAAATAAAGTTTTAAGTTATTAATACTGTACCTGTACCTGCATCTTTCCTTTTTTTTTTTTTTTTTTTTTTTTTTTTGTCGCCTCCTTCCCTACTTTGGTCCTGGCATGTAGTGCTGATCTGTAGTTGAGATTATATGAACTTAGTATAAATTCTATTTGAATATTTATACTGATCAATGTCTCTAACTCCAATTTTAAAAGCAAAATTAGCATGCATGATTTGGCCTAAATCCTCCTGCCATTGGTGAAATAATCAGGAATTGAGAGAAATGTGTGTGAGCACTCCTTCCTAAGATTTCAGCAATACTGTAGAGAAGCAGAAGCTCTTCAATCTCTTAGAATGATAATAACCTTCTCTCTTAGTCCATTTTGCATTGCTATAAAGGAGTACTTCAGGTTGGGTAATATATAAAGAAAAGAGGTTTATTCGGCTCACAGTTCTGCAGGCTGTATAAGAAGGTTGCCACCAGCATCTGCTTCTGGCAAGGAACCTCAAGAAGTTCCACTTAAGGCAGAAAGTGAAGGGGAACAGGTATCACATGGCAAGAGGAGGGAAGCAAGAGAAAAGAAGAGGTGCTAGGCTCTTTTTAACAATCAATTCTTGCACGAACTAACAGAGTGAGAATTCACTCATTACCAAGAGGCTGTCACCAAGTCATTCATAAGGGATCTGCCCCTAGGACCCAAATGCCTCCTACCAGGCACCACCTCCACCACTGGAGATCAAATTTTGACATGAGATTTGGAGGGAACAAATATTCAGGGTATATCACCTTCCTTTTCCTTCTAGTACTCACAGTTTGACTCTTCCTCTCTTTTTGATCGTTTGAAACCTCAAATTGTTTTACCTGCACATTCATATTAATACTCTTGCCCATAAGGAAGTGGAATTATTATTTCTGCTTGTTGAGACTAAAGAACAGGTAGTGAAACCATTCTTGTGGTCACTGAGCAAATCAAGCCAGGAATGGCCCTAAGCTGCACTCTAGGACTTTTGACCACTAACTGTTCAAAGGAGGAAAAAGGAGTATGTGTGATTTGTCTTCTAGTGAATTCTCTGAGTGAAACATTCTAATGCTTTTGCCCATGCTCGTGACATACTTACAAGTACGAGGCTATATTTGAGACCTGTCGAGGGCATTTATTCTGGAAGAGGGAGCTAGATTTTGTTATAAAAATATAATGAAGGCCGGGTGCAATGGCTCACGCCTGTAATCACAACACTTTGGGAGGCCGAGGCAGGCGGATGACCTGAGGTCAGGAGTTTGAGACCAGCCTGACCAACATGGAGAAACCCTGTCTCTACCAAAAATACAAAATTAGCTGGGCATGGTGGTGCGTGCCTGTAGTCCCAGCTACTCGGGAGGCTGAGTCAGGAGAGTCACTTGAACCCAGGAGATAAAGGTTGCAGTGAGCCGAGATCGTGCCACTGCACTTCAGCCTGGGCAACAAGAGCAAGATGCCATCTCCAAAAATATATATATACGTATATATATAATGAAAAGCATTATAGAGAACTGATTCAAAATAATCATTTTACTAATGGGTGAGTTAAAGTGATTAAAGACATTGTGAGATTGTGTATACGTTTGGAGGAATGTTCTTGAAATCTGTGAAGCTAGAAATTTTTTGTTAAGAAATTTATTTTGGAAAAGCTTATTTATGACCGTGGAAAAGTCAGAGTTCAGATAATCAGACAGCATTATTGATAGCTTTGCTTTATAAAAGTGAATGGAAGAAAGGATGTCAAGATAGTCATAGACTATCTATAGACTTCTATATGTCAAGATAGAAGAAAGAATGTCAAGGTAGCAGTCTCCCATTGAGCCATCCTCCACTTTCTGCTACAACATTGATAGAACATAATTGATTTAAAAAAAATACCAGCCACTAATAAGACAGTTTGCTAATGACATCTTGTGAGAAATTCCTCTAAAAACAAGATCAGGCCAGGCGCAGTGGCTCATGCCTGTAATCCCAGCACTTTGGGAGGCTGAGACAAGCAGATCACTTGAGGTCAGGAGTTTGAAATCAGCCTGGCCAACATGGTGAAACCCCATCTCTACTAAAATACAAAAATTAGCCCAGCGTAGTGGTGTGCACTTGGAGTCCCAGCTACTTGGGAGGCTGAGGCAGGAGAATTGCTGGAACCTGGGAGGTGAAGGTTGCAGTGAGCCGAGATCACACCACTGCACTCCAGCATGGGCGACAAAGCGAGACTCCATCTCAAAAAAAAAAACAAAAACAAAAACAAAAAACCAAGATCTATGGCATCAAATATAGAACTCTGGTAATTGACACAACTGTGCCACATAAAATATGGTGTATTAGTCAGGGTTTCCTAGAGGGGCAGAACTAATAGAATAGAGCTGGGTGTGGTGGCTGATGCCTGTAATCCCAGCACTTTGGGAGGCCGAGGCGGGTGGATGACCTGAGGTCAGGAGTTTGAGACCAGCCAGGCCAACATGGTGCCTGTCTCTAATAAATATACAAAAATTAGCTGAGTGTGGTGGTGCACACCTATAATCCCAGCTACTTGGGAGGCTGAGGCAGGAGAATAGCTTGAATTCAGGAGGTGGAGGTTGCCATGAGCCAAGATAGTGCCACTGCACTCCAGCCTGGGCAACTGAGTGAGACTCTGTAACAAAAACAAAACAAAACAAAACAAAACAAAAAACAACTAATAGGATATATATATATATAGTAGTTTATTAAGCATGAATGCACATGATCACAAGATCTCATGATAGGCTGTCTGCAAGCTTGAGGAACAAGGAGAGCCAGTCCAAGTCTCAAAACTGAAGAACTTGGAGTCTGATGTCTGGGGGCAGGAAGCACTCAGCATGGAAGAAAGATGTAGGCTGGGAGGCTAGGCCAGTCTCACCTTTCCATGTTTTTCTTCCTGCTTTATGTTCACTGGCAGCTGATTAGATTGTGCCCACCAGATTAAGGGTGGGTCTGTCTTCCCCAGCCTGCTGATCTCCTTTGGCAACACCCTCACAGACACACCCAGGACCAATACTTTGCATCCTTCAATCTAATCAAGTTGACCCTCAGTATTAACCATCACAAATGGTGAACTTACTATTGTAAAAGAAAGTAAAAATTTATCTCCCATGATCAGACTCAAAGATTCAGGGCCTATGACTAGAAAATTAAACTAGACTAGATTCAGGGCCTATGACTAGAAAATTAAAATGCTCTGATTTTCTGGTTCAACCAGAATATCCCCACACCAACTATCTTACTTAAGTAAACTGGGTGGTTTTTTGGGGATTAAAATCCGGTGGAATCTAATTTTTTAGGAAGAGTTTGTCAGTTCTAAGGACAATACTAATTATGAGTTTCTGATCCTCATCCTACTGCCCCTCCTTCAAAAGGCCTTGGTTACATTTTTTTTCTCTTCCTACCTTCTGTAAACTGACTTACTCTCATGTATGCTCAGCCTAAAACTCTAAAAAAGAGAACTCAGTTTGAGCTAGGTGCCCACCTTTGTTTCGTTTAATTAAGAGAGAAGAGGTACTGTGATGGTTAATACTGTCAACTTGACTGGATTGAAGGTGCAAAATATTGTTCCTGGGTGTGTCTGTGAGGGTATTGCCAAAAGAGATTAACATTTGAGTCAGTGAACTAGGAGAGGTAGACCCACCCTCAATCTGGGTGGGCACCATCTAATCAGCTGCCAGCGAGGCTAGGATAAAAGCAGCAGAGGAACGTGGAAAGACTAGATTGGTTTAGTCTTCTGGCCTACATCTTTCTCCTGTGCTGGATGCTGCCTGCCCTCAAACATCAGATTCCAAGTTCTTCAGCTTTGAAAATCTTGGGCCTTCCACCACAGACTGAAGGCTATGCTGTTGGCTTCCCTGTTTTTGAGATTTGGGGACTCAGACTAGCTTCCTTGCTCCTCAGCTTGCAAACGGCCTATTGTGGGACTTCACCTTGTGATCATGTGCATCAATACTCCTTAATAAACTCATATATATATGATATATATAATATATATATCCTATTAGTTCTGTCTCTCTAGAGAACCCTGACTAATACAGGTACTATGATACAATAGAGCCACAGGGGTTGAGAGTGAGAGATCAAATACAAAGAAGGGGTATGGACACTGCAGATACTCCAAAATGTGTGTACTTCAGGATGGCATTTTTTCAATATTCTACTAATTAAAGTTAGAGACAGGGTACTGGTCGTTTATAAAAAGAATCTATCTAAATTTAGAAGAGTTATAATAATTTAGGGCCTATAGGAACTGGAATTCGTGCTAGGTAAGAGCTGTGTGCTCAAGTATGTTCTGCAGCTGCAGACACAAAAGGGAACCTTAAACTGCTGATGTAAAGAGTGAATAGTCCTACTTCTGACTGTATGACTGAAAAATTTCCAGAATCGATGAAAGCCATGAATCCTCAGATTGAGGAAACACGATGGATCACATGCTGAAAAATATACCAGACAACATTATAGCAAGACTACAGAACACGAAAGATAAAGATTTTTTAAAAGCAACTAGAGAAAAAAGTTAAAATATATAAATAAACATTAAAAAATAACTTAAAGATGTATGTGTTTGGAAATTTAACTGTGAATTCAATTTTTTAAAAAGATATGGGGAGTTTGAGACAAGCCTAGGGAACATGGTGAAACCCTGTCTTTACAAAAAATGCAAAAATTAGCTGGATGTGGTGGTATGTGCCTGTAGTCCCAGCTATTCCGGAGGCTGAGGCAGGAGGATGTCTTGAGCCCTGGAGGTTGAGGATGCAGTGAGCTGAGATCGTACTGTCTCAAAAAAAAAAAAAAAAAAAAAGAAAGAATAAAAAGATATGGGGCAATCTAGGTTAGCTAATTCTTCTTAGGTGAGCTTTAGTTATTTTTGTCCTCTAAAGAATTTGTTCATCTTATCTAAGTTGAAGAATTTATTGGCATAAAGTTGCTCCTAATTTTCCTTTTAATGACTATAGAATCTGTAGTGATATTTCCTCTCTCATTCCTGATATTGGCAATTTATTTGTTTTCCCTTCTTTAGCTGAGTAGCTAGAGTTCATTAATTTTATTGACTTTTTTCCCCAAAGAACTGGGGTTTTTATTTTGTTTGTTTTTTCTTTACTGCTTTTTTGTGTTCTGTTTCATTGATTTCTATTTTCATTTTAATTGTTTTTTATGCTTATTTTGGGCTTTTCTCTTCTTTCTCTATTAATAGTTTCTTAAGGTGCAAACTTAAATCATTCATTTCCTTCTGCTTTCCAAATACAAGCATCTTATTCTATTAGCTCTTAAACCTCTGATGTCCCTAAAACTCCTTAGCTGGATCCAACAGATTTTAATATATTGTGTTGTTAAATCAAGTTTAGCCTAAAGCTGACTCCTTACATATTTTAAGTTCATTCTAAAGGTTTCTCTGTTCACTGCGTACTGTAACAAGTGGAGGTGTAAACAGACCGTAGCCTACACTTATGAGAATTACTGAGTTTTAGCCAATCAAACATAGCCAACTGTTTGAATCATGTTCAATAAGGCAAACACCACGCTGTAGCCCATCAGAAGTGTTTATTTTCATTCAGCTCAATTTCTAATTTCACTCATGGTTTGTTCTTTGACCTATGGGATATTTAGAAGTGTTGTCTAGTTTCCAAATATTTGGAGATTTTCTAAATGCATTTTTGTTATTGATTTTTAAATTTAATTTCACTGTGGTCAGAGAATATGTGTTATTTCAATCCTTTTAAATGTATGGTCTTGCAGGTTAAATTGTGTTCCCTCAAAATATATGTTTAAGTCCTAACCCCTCATACCTGTCAATGTGACGTTACTTGGAAATAAGGTCTTTGCGGATGCAGATGTAGTCAAGTTAAGATCAGGTCATACTGGATTAGGGTGGACCCTAATCCAATGACTGTTGTTCTTATGAGAAGAGAGAAATTTGGACACAGACACATACAGCAAGAATGCCATGTGATGGCAGAGGAAGAGATTGTAGTGACACACCTACAAAGCAAGGAACACTAAGGATTGCTGGTAACCACCAAAAGCTAGGAGAGAGGGCATGAAGCAGATTTTCCCTCAGGGCCTCCAGAAGAAACCAACCTTGCCAGTACCTTGATTTTAGACTTCTAGCCTTTAGAACTAGAAGATAACAAATTTATGTTGTTTTAAAGTCACCTAGTTTATGGTATTTTGTTATGGTGGCCCTCAGGAAATGAATATACCTGGTAAATGTTCCATGTGCATTTGTTAAAAAAAAAATGTGTGCAGATGTTCCTCCTTAACTTATGATGGCTTTACGTCCCAATAGACCTATTGTAAGTTAAAAATATATTAAGTTGAAAATGCATTTAATTCACCTAACCTGTCTTAAATGCTCTCAAGACACTTACATATGACCACAGTTGGGAAAATCATCTGGCAACAGAGTATGCTGTAGAGTATTGATTGTTTATTCTTGTGATCTTGTGACTGACTGGGAGCTTTGGCTTGCTGCTGCTGCCCAGTATTGAGAGAGTATAGTACCACATATCACTAGCCTGAGAAAACATAAAAATTCAAAATTCGAAGTAGAGTTTCTACTGAATGTATATGGCTTTTGCATCATCTTAAAGTTGAAAAACTGTAACTCATACCATTGTTAAGTCAGGGACCACCTGTATTCTGTGAATGTTGGATGGAGTCTTCTAAAAGATTAGTTAGGTCAGGTTTGTTGATAGTGCTGTTTGAGTCTTCTATGTATTTCATGATTTTTCATCCACTTTCAATTATTGACAGAAGGGTGTTGAAATCTTCAATTTTCACAGTGCATTTATTTATTTCTTTTTCCAGTATTATCAGTTTTTGCTTCATGTATTTTGAAGCTCTCTGATAATAGGTGCAAAAACATTTAGAATTGTCATGTCTTCTTAATGAATTGCTTCCTTTATCATTAAAAATGACCCTTTTTATTCCAGCTTATTCTTTCCTTTGAAATGCACTTTATCTGATATTAATAAAACTATTCTAGATTTCTTTTAATGAGTGTTAGCATGGAATATCTTTTTTCAGTCTTTCACTTTTAACCCATCTGCTTTTTAAATTTAAAGTGGGTTTCTTATAGATAGCATGTAGTTATTTTTTGATGTTATCCAATCTGACAAATCTCTGCTTTTTATTTGGTGTGTTTAGATCAATTACATTTAATATAATTAGTGATTGTTGAGTTTAAATCTATGCTTTTTACCAGGTGCAGTGGCTCATGCCTATAATCTCAGCACTTTGGGAGGCTGAGGCGGGGGATAACTTGAGGCCAGGAGTTTGAGACCAGCCTGGGCAACATAGCAAGACACCTTCTCTACAAAAATAATACAATAAATAAATAAATACCTCTATGCTTTTTCTATTTATTTTTTATTAATGATCATACTAAATTACACATTTTGGAAACTTGACAATCACTACAAGAAATTTGGAAAAAGACATGTCTTTAAGTTAATTTCTTTTTTCTTTTTTTTCTTTGTTTTTTGAGACAGGGTCTCACTCTGTCACCCAGACTGGAGTACAGTGGTGTGATCTCGGCTCACTGCAACCTCTGCCTCCCAGGCTCAAGCGATTCTCCTGCCTCAGCCTTCTGAGTAGCTGGGATTACAGGTACGCACCACTACTGCCTGGCTAATTTTTGTATTTTTAGTAGCGACAGGATTTCACCATGTTGTCCAGGCTTTTGAACTCCTGACTTCAAATGATCCATCTGCCTCGGCCTCCCAAAGTGCTGGGATTACAGGTGTGAGCCACTGTGCTCAACCTTAAATTAATTTCTTTAATATAATTTTGACGTGTATTCTTTTACCCTTTGATTCTTCAAAGGATAAACTGTTTCGCAACTCATTATAGGAATAGTTAGATACATTTTTAGGATTTTTGTCAAATTTGGGAAAACCTTGATCAAATTAGTTTCATATATGATTTGTAAGATTTGGAAGAATTTTCTAAAGGACTAACCTCTAGTTCCAAACATTTCATATTGTTTTTCTTTGCTACTTGTGTATTTCCAGTGCCAAGTGCAATGTTCATATCACTATATGTCCTCTGGCCATGCATTATTTTGTCACAATTCTGAATGAATTGGTGTGGTGAGCATTTTATGAATATTTCTCCTATACCAGTGCAGCTAGCAATAACTTAACTATACATGGAAGTGACTATGAACTACATAAAATACCCCACTAAACCCAAACTAAATGAGTCCCCAACTCAACATTCTCTTAGAAGAACTCAAAAACCTGTTATACAAAATATTTCTAGGAAAGTGTGATGGAGAGAAGTTGGAATAGTCTTAATGGTTGCATTTAAAGCATTTTACTTTTTCAAACTTTATAAAAACACATGACTTGTAAATATATTATTGAGATACTAGAAACAGCCTGTGCAAGTGAGAGACCCTAAAGGTTAAGTTTCATTAGCTTCATGGTAAATCTACTCAAGGGATGATTATTGTAAGGGCAAGTCTGAAATTCTTAGTAAGTCCTAGAAGGAACATTTAGCACAGATTATTGATACTTATGTTTAGAATGTTAGGCACTTAGAACCAGTAGTTGTCAGCTACAGGCTTAAGTACCAATTCTGGGTCAACAGGAGAAGTCACCGACTTCCTCTGTTCTTTAGTGTTTTACTCTAGACCACGATCCCTTCTTCCCCTGCACATTCTCCCAGGAAGCTCATCTGCTCTCATCTATTTAATTGCCACATTTATGCTAATAATTCCCAAGTCTAGCCCAATCTCTCTCCAGAACTTTAGACATGTATGTTCCACTGTTCACTGATATTCCTGCATCAACTAGAACCTCTTATCTTTCTCTTCAACCTGCCCTCGCCACCCGTATTGACCAAAGAAAAATCCTAAGAATTATCCATGGCTTCTTACTCTCTGACCTCACCCTACCAACTGCTGAGCACAGTGCAAGGCACATAGTAGATGTGTACTAGACTTGAGGTATTATGTTATAATGTTATAATCATATCAATAACTAAGTCCTGTTGGAGTTCATTCTAAGTATTTCTAATCCACCACTCTCCAGTCCTACTATTCTCATCCAGGCTACCATGTTGTCTCATGTGGATGGATTATTGCAATACTCTTATCTCTACCTCCTATCTTACCCCCTCCCCTAAAATTCATTGTTCACATTGAAACCTGAATGTTTTTTGAAAATGGAACTCTTACTTAGGACACTCTTCTGATGATTATTCTTCAAAGCCTTCGTATTGTCCTGGGTATGAAGTTCTAACTTCTTTACCGCTCTTTCAAGGGCCTATACCAGGCCCAATCATACCTCTACTCTCATTTCTTACCACTTCTCTGAAATGAACTCTGTTCTGGCCACACTGAGTCTTTCAGTTCCTCAAATTGCCATGCACTCAGTTCCCAGACCCTTTCACTTCTAAATTTCAATTGAGCACCAATCATAATGACTCTATCACCTATTTTTTCCATGCCTCTCTCCCACTCCCGCATTGCTGCCAGTCTGTTTTTCATCACTTCTTTCTCTGCAATAACCTCCCAGTTGATCTCTTCTTGATCCTAGCTTGCGCCTTTCAATTCCTTCTTCACTCTGCCAGCAGAATGACCTTTCAGAAACAAACATTTTATCTTATCCCTCCTTTCCTTAAACACATTAATGGTATGTATCCCTACAACTTTTAGGAGAAAAATAAAACGTCTTAATACATAGAGTCCTTTGTGATTTGGTTTCTGCCCATCTAGATCACTAGTTTCATCTTTTACCCCTCTCTCATACAGATCATTTCCCAAATTGAGATCCTCCAGTTTTCTAAACATCATGCACTTTCCTACCTCTGGGCTATGCCACGTACAGTTTCCTTTGTGCTTTTATAGTATCTTTATCACACATTTATCTTTCCAACTAGATCACACACTTGTAGGGTTGTTTCTTTATATTTTTATATGTTTTCTACAATAGCCATTTATTATTTTTACATTCTAACAAAATAAAATAATTGTGGGGGGGGGCTGTCCATTGAGGAAATTGGATATCCATTGAGGGAATTTAGCTGTAGAAGAGAAAAATGTGGTGAGATGAGACAGGCAACAAGATGGGTGGTGGGTCACAACACCTGTTTTCAAACATCCAAGGGCTTTCTTGGAAGGGTTTAGATGTCCATCTGGTATAGATTTCAGGGGAACAGATTTCCTCTTAGTGTAATAAAGTTGAACAGAGTTGTCTGAAGAGGGAATGGACTGCTGAGTCAATAGGAGGTGAATGAATCACTTCTGGGTTTGTTTAGTGGAAGGGCTCTCCCTGATACAGGGAGATTTCTGTTGAAAGAGGGAATTCAGCCTCTTCTGGAAGGTTGGCTCAAGTGGTCTGTGAGGTCTCTTCTATCCTTTGAATTTCACCATTACAAAAATAATGTAATAGCTTTCCACCCTTATACCCTGAAAACAGATTGATTTAACACTATTTAGAGGGTTCTGGTATAGCTAGAGGAGCACAGGCCCCTCTCAGAATTCAGTGTTAGTCATATCTTTGGTAAGAACTGTTTGATAGAGCCCTTTTCCTTCTTTGTGTTGTTCATCTTTTTTTCTCATAAGTATCCCATTCCTGATGGCCAACACATGACAGAATAGTAGTAAATGAATAACTTTCTATGTGTTAGGACACAACACCTTACTCTGTCCTATATTATGTTTCTCTTTGTGCTTGAATTATCTACCCAATTAGAATGTAAACTATGCCTTAAATTTGTATGCTCCCCCATGCAGCTTTAAATATGGAATTATGGAATTCTTACTAAAGATTATATTTATCTGTAGTAATAATTCCATATATAAATTAAACTGAATTGAATTTAGGCAACAGGAAAACAGACCCAACAACTCCACCCTGAAATATTTTAGTGATCTATCAATCAAAGGGATTAAAAGAGATTTTAAAAACCCCATGAACATGGAACCTCAGTATAATCTGGCATACACAAAAGTAGTTTCTGAAATGTGGCAAATCGCCAGTCCTGGCAAATTGGGAAGGTAGGTATGCCAGTTACAGACTGAGAAGTTGAACAGCACCATGGAGAATTTGGAGCAATAACACAGGTTGAATGCCTTTGTCCTGATTTAGCATCAGGTGGTCCTCACCAGAATCAGACAGGCAGATTCCCTGGGATTCAGGGAATATTATAATCCCAGGGAATTCAGTCCATTGTTAATGTTGGTCAGGAATCATACACAGTATGAGTTAAGAAATACCAGACTTCATAAAGCAAGAATGTTTCTATCTCTTTGTGGGCACCTGAAAATTGAATTGTCTGCCAACGGGAAGGAAAACAGCAACCAGATTCCTCAAGAGAAGGGGAGAGGCTTTGGTTTCTCTTTACTTGCACACTTTTCTGTAGGTAGTAAAACTATAAGCATCAGTCCCTTGGTCTTAACTGCAAAGTATCCCAGAGTATCGACCAGGGAGCTGTTGATCTGCAAATCCTCCATCTTCTCCCAGACTTACTGCATTTGAAGGCCCCCCGAGGGGCAGCATCTTGTTTGAAGCTTAAAATAATTGCTTATCTTTATAGAGGCAGAGAGTCTGAGGGAGAGAATAATGAAATAAAGACTAGTGGAAGCAGAAAAAGAAGGAAGTGTTTTGGATGGGGAAGGGAGAGAGAGCTTGAAGCTTAGGAACAAATTGAGCAGTTTGGAGAGTAACCTTTTTCTCAAAAATCCAATTGAAAGTGTTCACAAGTCTGTACATCTAACCATGTTGGCTGGTTTGCAGCAGCAGAGATGATGACAAGACTGTGTGACTCCTGGATGGAGGAAAGACATTCTTGTGGTGTGTCCCAAGAGACCTTCTGCCTTCCAGCTGACAAATCGTCTGTGTTTCAAAAAATTTCTGCTTCCAATCAAGACTGAAACTGAGAAATTTTCCTGACAAGAGTGGAAGTTGTAGCATGTACAGCCTGTTAGATTTGCTTCCTTTGTTTGGTGAGAAATAAAATCACACTCCACCAACAAATTGGAATGCCTAGGATATTCTTTCTCTCACTCCCTCACACATACACCTGCCTCCCCTTTGCCCCACGTGCATGCATGTATGTGCACACATCTACCTTACTACTTTAGAGCCAGGTCTAATAGTGATAGACATAATCTCTATCAGTCTGTCTATCTGTCTATTATCTATCTATCTATCTATCTATCTATCTATCTATCTATCTAATCTATCTATCTATCCATTCCTGTCACTGTCTCTGTCTCTGTCTCTTTCCAATAGTTCCTAGATTATGGCTAAATTTCCCCCCACATTTGGTAGGACAAAGACTTTTTACCATTAAGGATTTTTTTTTTAATGTGCCTGCTACCAGTCATAAAGGAAATATCAAAAGGTCATTCCAAACAATTTTTTGGACAGAGGTTTACTGCTTAAATAGATGAAATAACTGATAATTTATCACAATAGCTAATTTGAAGGGGATAACTGGCACCTGGAAGTACAGAGTTGCTGTGTTGATAAAAACAAAAGCAGCTGCCTTACTTTGTAATTACAGCTGATGTTAGAGGTTTTTTCTATTGTGAAGTTGTTGCCAAGGCAATAGCTTGGCAATCTTCTACACAAATGCTTTTCACATTAATCTACACAGGCTTCACAGATGTTAATTTTTGTAACACACCTATGCATTCCAGAAGAGCAAAATATGTTTTTTAAAATCTGTTTTATATGGTAGGAAAAGAACATTAGAAAACAAGTTTTTCTGGCCTCCTCTCTCGCTTCCAGGACACACTCACAGTGACCATCATGGATTTTGAAATGGCCTCCAGACCTTAGCCCAGGACTGCGGGGAAAAGAGGGCAGGAAACCCAAAGGGAATCCACACGACAAACCAGATCAAGGACACGGCTAACGGTCAGAGTTGGAAGTTCTGCTGCTGAGACAAGGCGGAAGCCAGGAGGCAGAAACCCAAGAGGAACTAAAGCCAGAAGTCACAGTTAGCAAAAATTAGGGCCAAAGCACAAGACAAGAATCAAAGGAGCGATCACTGTTGAGCAAAACAGTCCAGTGTCAGCATTCAGACACTGCCCTCAATGCAATTTCTGAACACTCTTGGTGCAGCAATGCTTCTTTAACCCCAACTTGAGGCAGCTCATGTAGAAAGCATGTATTGCTGGGCTTTGGGAGTGTGATTAATCTTGGAGGCAAGGTGCGTGGTTAAAATTTTCACCCATCTTACACTGTGAAGAGACAGAATAAAGTAGTAACATTGAGGCAGGGACTGGACCAGGGTGGGTGAGTGAGGTGCTTCAAGTACAAAACTTCAGGAGGCATTTACTCTTCAGGTCATATGAATGTGGAGCCACTGAGGCTCAGAGAGGGGAGGGGCCCTTCACACCCCAGGCAGGGCAGCTTTGGACCTGACATCTGGTGCTCTGTGTCTCGTTGATGTTAGGCTATGAGTTCATTTTGAATCAGAGTCTGTGGCGCTCATGGTGTTTCTTGAAAAAGAAAAACAACATTATTAATATTTAGCTACTCCCTGGCATTTACTAATGTAGGATGGATAAAAATAAACTCCCAAACTGGTGAAATAGAAAAATTTTGGTTAACACCAAAGTAAAGACATTTTTTTTTCATATTCTTTTGCCGGCCAGGAAGTTCTAAATACCTTCCCAAGTGTATTTGCTGCAAAAAGAACAGAGAGGAAATAAATTATTGTGTGACTCCAGCAAACACTTGCCAAATGAATAGACAATGAATTAGAATTGGCAAAAGGGAGAATGGAACTCACATGAACTCAGTCTCCTTTATTTTAGTTTCATTTAGTGGTTAAAGTCATACATTTGTTTATTTTATATACAATTTTTACACCTTTTTACAAAGGCTTTAAATGGTATCTATATTAATTCCCACAAACTTTTCCTCTGAAACATCATTTAAATCACTCTGGCTGACTCTGCTCTCAACCAGACAAGATGTTAAGGAAAGACAAGAACAACAACAACAAAATGGTGTGAAACTTTATCCAACCATGGCTTAAAAGGACTTATTGGTTAATTTGGATTTGGGTTGATTGTCAGGATGGCCTTGAAATTCATATTCTAAATTTAAATAGGAATTTCTTCAATTTTCCATTCAAGAAGTGATTCTCTTTCTTTTGTTCCACTAGGCTGTACAGATTGTATTCTCTGTTTCTGAGGCTGTCATCTGTTAGCAGGATTTATAGTTGCTGACAACTTGCTTTAATAATTCACAAGGAATAGAATCTATTTTGTGCTCTCCATTTTCTCAGTCAGTTCAGTGATGCAGACAGATTAAAAACATGCTTTTTGTCAGTGAAATAAATTGAGAGGACACAGAGAAACCTAGGAGGAGTAATACTGACTAAGATACCACTGCGAAATGTTTTCCCACCAGTACACAACTAGATAAAACCAGAAACAGGCCAGGCTCTGTCGTGAACCCTTGAATCTGGCAAGCCTGGTACTGAAGTTAAGCCTGCTCTCTGGGCATACCCCAAACTGTTGAGCTAATTTATATAGGCAGCTGAATGTACTGGCTTTCAAGTTTTAGGGAAGGGAAATCATTTTAAGGACAAAATGAAATTCGAAATTCACACACAATTTATAAGCTGTGGCATTTTCTTTTTGTGAATTATGGTAGTAAAATGTGTAACTAGCACCTATTATGTATTGTTTATATAGTTATCTGATAAAGAAGATGCCTTTATTTCTGAGTAGCATCAGACAGCAGGGCAGGAAAGAGAGGGCTGCCTGGCCATAAATTCTACGCCTCCCTGGGTCATGCTGTTGCTTCATGTTTCTTTAATATTAAATGTAACAAGTTCTGCATCAGGCTCAAATCCCATCTGGCCTCAGCCCAGAAGAGGCCCGGGGCCTGTCAGGCCTTACAGTGTCCTGACTTTGTTGATAGATTCTGCTCACTGAAATTCAGCAGTGGAGGAAGAAGGTGCCTCCTCCTTGCAGCCTGTTCCTCTCCCTAAGCAAACAAGACTGTGGCTCAACGGCAATGTAGACCATGGTGTCCACAGCCAATTTCAATACTTAGCTCCTTCCTGAAGCCAATCACCAGACCCACACCACAGGGTGGACACACCCTTCTGGGTAAAGAATGTATTTATTTAGGTTCATGCAGAAGCTAAAGAAGAATGAATAGGGCAGATGAGAAAATCCTATAATGGACCTTGCAAGTGAACTGAGAGCTGTTTGGTGAATCTGGCTGACCACTTCAGCTCACCAGTATGCACACATAACGCCCTTTCAGACTTTGGCATTCCTTGAATTTTCAGTTTGATTTTGGCACTAGCTGTTTTCATAGGTATTTTTTCTTATTCTTCACATATTTCATGCTATTATGAAAAGTAAGTGTGTTTTGGCTAGACATCCTAGCAAAAAAAAAAAAAAAAAGATGGTTTCGAAGGTATTATCTTCAAAAGAATATTACAAATCACTATCCGGAAGTCAGCTGGCATCTGATATATCTTTATTTGTCTACATATGTAAATGTACATAGATATATAGGTGAACAGTTATGAATATAAAATATTAACCAAATTTATATGTGGTTTTCTTTAGGTAACTGCAGATAAAAACTGCAGTTCCACTTGGCTTTTGTAACAAGTTGGCATCTAGTTTTTCATCTAATTGGTAAATGTACATAATTTAAAAATAGCTTAATTTTTTTTCTTAGTTTTCTTTAAAATGTGAATTGAAGTTGGAGTAAAATATCACTGGAGGCCCAGACGTTTCCTGAAGTTTAATAGAATAACCCTTTGGTGCTTGGAGCCATAACTTTACCATCTGAACTGCTCCAGAAATTCCAGTCACCAAACTCTGATATTTTTTTCACTCCTTCATCACATTTTAAACTTGTAGTGGACCTAAAAGTGTTTCCAGTTCACCCTTGCAACTTTGCCCCAAGCTGAAGAAAGAATTTACCCCAAAATGTGCTTTTATAACAACAGCATTTTTCCAGCCCTTGCCTCACAAAGGTGATGTCTCTTGAAACTATTATGGCTTCAATATGCAAGGGATGTGGTCTCGGCTTCACCATAGCAGCTCCTGGGAGCAACCAACTCTCCCAGGTTTATGCCACATAAACACACACCCAAATACTCCAGTTCAATTTATTTTTCCTCATGCCGTTACTCCTAAATATGAATTCTTCCAGGGCTGGGCAAACTAATTTCTAAGGCTGTTTTCTTTTATTTTCTTCTCTTTCTTTCTCTTTCTTTCTTTCTTTCTTTCTTTCTTTCTTTCTTTCTTTCTTTCTTTCTTTCTTTCTTTTTCTTTCTTTTTTTTTTCTTTCTTTCTTTTTCTTTCTTTCTTTTCTTTCTTTCCTGCCTGCCTGCATTTCTCTCTCTCTTTCTTTCTCTCTCTCCCCTCCCTCCCTCCCTCCCACTCTTCCTTCCTTCCTTCCTTCTTTCCTTCCTCCAAATATCTACAATTCTTTTGATGGCATCCAAAAAATGAATGATTTTGAGGTATCTGGTTATGACTTCTATAGACCTTTATATTCTGGCTTTGAACTAGAAAAAGACAAACAGGAGGGAAGGAAGAAAGAAGAGAGCAACAAAAAACACACAAAAATCCCTCCAATCTATCAGTGAAATTGTACCCTCAAATAACATTCTATAAATTATCTTTGGTTATTTTGATAGGAGTTATAATCAGTTTTAATTTACTCATTCAAAATTCAACAATATTTGTTGAGAATCTACCTACCACATGCCAAATAGATAAGTTATTAGCCCTCATGGTGTCTAGTTTTACTTAGCGTAGATATTTAATAAATGAGAGAAAAAATTAAGTAAAATAATTTCACATAATGACACATACTTGTAATGAGCTCTACCATAACCTTCCCAGACACCCCTTCAGGTATGATGTTCTTATTTTCCCGGTCACTAGGAATGCTATCTGTAGACAGCCTTCACCTCTCAGACCCTGTGATGGTTAACTTGATGGGTCAACTTGACTGGATTAAAGAATACCTAGACAGCTGGTAAAGCTTTATTTCCGGGTATGTCTGTAGAGCTGTTTCAGGAGGAGATTGGCATTTGAATCAATAGACTGAGTAGGAAGATCTTTCCTCACCCAGTGTGTGTGGCACCATCCAATCCACTGAAGGCCTGGATAGAACAAAAAGGCAGAGGAAAGCTGAATTTGCTCTTTCTTCTGGAGCAGGGAAACTTGTCTTCTCCTGCCCTTGGACATTAGAACTTCAGGTTCTCTGGTCTTTGAGAGAACCAGCTTCCCTGGTTCTCCAGCTTGCAAATGACCTATCATGAAACTTCTCAGCTTCAATAATCATGTGAGCCAATTTTCATAATAAATCCTCTATCTATCTATCTATCTATCTATCTATCTATCTATCTATCCATCCATCCTATTGACTCTGTTTCCTTGGAGAACCCTGGGTGACATACTTTTCTTTGGGAATTGCCTTACCTGAAGAGAGTTATCCTGCCAAAGGTCATGTTTCCTACCTATAGGATAGTCATTTCCAATAACTGGACCCCCTTAACCCAGCTCAGGACAACTCTGAAGGTCGATTCCATCTTTTGGTAGGATTAGCTCTGGTCCTTGTTGGGACCACATCACAACCCTACTTCTCCCTCTGCCTAATAATCCTGTTTCTATCCTTTCCATCAGTGAGGACCAAGAGGACTCCCTAACAAACTTTCTACTTATTAATCTTTACTTCAGTCTACTTCTTGGGAGTCCTGACCTGCAGCAGTTAGTACTAGCAGAATATCAAGGAAACAGACACTGATTTAGCATTTAGGGGCTGGATGACCTGCTGCCTAGCTAGGAGTAAAGACACCATCACTGGTGGTAGAGATTAGTACTATGCATGAGCCCAACAGAAATCAGCATGGCCAGCAGCAGGGACCAATGCCGAGTCTCCAGTACAGCACCAACCCTCCAGGATGCCAGCCAGTCACTTGGTGGCAAGTTAAACATATTAGACATTTTCCACCCTGGAAAGAGTAGTGGCTTATTTTGATAGAAATAGAAATATACTTGGGGAATATATGTAAAAGTTTGTCTTTCCTTTCTACAGAGCTTCAACCAGCACTACTACTTGAGGACCTATGCAGTGTTTGTCTGTGAGCATGGAATGACTGATACTGGCATCAGAGTTAGGAATCCACTTTCAAGGAAAAGGGATGCAGTAGTGGGCACATGACTAAGAAGTCCACCAATCCTCTCATATACTGCACCACCAGAAGCTGCTGGATTAGCAGAGCAAAGGTATGTTCAAAGAACAGCTGAAGCAGGAGCTTTGAGATTATACTTTGTGGGGATGGGTGTCATTACCTAGGGTGCGGTGCTTACTAGTAATCAATGAATTTAATGCAGTGCTACATCCCCACTAGATAGAATACATGGGTCCTGGAATTAAGGGGCAGAGGCATGAATGGTCCTTCATCTCTCCCAGTTACCTGCTTGCGGGATGTGTCTTCCTTTCCTGGCATCTCTGGGTTCTGTGGGTTTAGTGGTCCTGGTTCCCAGAGAGGAAATGCTTTCACCAGAGGACACAGCAGGAATCTTACGAAACTATAAGCTGAAGCTGACTCTTGGGCACTTTGAGATCTTTGTGCTAAGGGACTGACAGGCAGGAAGGGGATGCTTCCTGGCATCATTAGGACATTGGGCTACTATTATACAATGGAGACAGGGAAGAATACGTATGGCACCCACATTATCTATTTAGGTGCCTCTTGTTATTCCTTTGCCCAAGTTTGACAATAGTAGACAAGTGCAAAAGCCATAATCAGAGAAGGACATGGTGACTGAGAGCTCAGACCCCACAGGATAAGCGTCTGGTTCATGTTACCAGGCAAGACAAATAAACCCGTGGAGTTTCTAGGTGAGTTTAGGGAGCATATAGAATGGAGAGTAGAGGAGGGAGAATGTGATCCCAAGACTGACTGCAGTGGCCAGAGATGTATTTTATTCCACTGAACCTCAATAAGTTTCATTGAGAATCAGATGCCCCAGCATCCTAACTAAGCTGCCTCCAGAATTTATACAAAGAAGTGGATTCAAAGGGTGGACTCTGGTGAGATGCTGCCCATATTCCTATTCAGTACCAAAAATCTTACTCCTCAAGAGGTTGAGAGTGTTGCAAACAGACAGTTTTAGCTTTCAGGGGTCTTTGGAAATTGTCTCAACTTAAGAGCTGCTGTGCCTTCTTGGGGCAGCTAGCATTCAATGTTGGGAGTATAAAGACTTGTCTCCTCATTTTGAAACTTGGTATATTCTAAAAAGCCATTCTAGCTTCAGAACTCCCTGTGGGGCTGGCTGAGGTCTTTGTTGAGACTGCAGTTGTAGCCTAATTTCTCCCTTTTCCCAGCATTCTTATTTTCCTTCCCTTTTTCAGGTGTTGATCAAGAGCACCTCTAATAACTTCTTCCATGCAAAACCACTACTCACTCTCTGGTTCCCTGGGCATCCACCTGCAACAGTACTATAAAAATATATAAAATAACAAAATGAAATAGAAGATCAGATACAAGGCGAGGCTACTCTAGTTATGATGATCAGATAAGTCTCCTCTAAGGAGCTGAGATGTGAATGATGAGAAAGATCACAGAAAGATCTGGGGGAGTAGCATGTACCATTCCAGACAGAAATATGAAGGCCCTGAGGTGACAATGAGCTTAACATGTTCCAGAAAAAGAAAGGTCAGTGTAACTCAGGCATGACAAATGAGAATGAGGCTGATGGAAACAGTGGCCAGATCATGGAATTTGAACTTTATTCTAAATGCAATAAGGAGTTACTAGAAGTTATTAAATATACCACTTTGACTTACAGGAGTACTAAATGACTTACAGGAGTTTGAAGAGTAGAATCAGAGACAATCATTATAGTTATTATATATATTGTTATGAGACTATATAATAGTCCCACCCCAGGAAAGAGATGGGTTGTGATGGCGACAGGTGGTTGACTTTTGGTATTTATTTTGGAGGTGAATCCAAAAGGATTTGTGATGCATTACAATGTAGGACAATGAAAAGAGAATAATTAAAGATGACCCCTAGGTTAGGCCTGAGCAAGGAGCAGTACCACTAGTAGGGAAAGAAAAGAGGAGCATAGTTGGAAGCAGAGGATCTAAAGCTACCGAAGGACAGTGTACAAAGTTTCCAGAGAAAAAGAACAGATTAGAGAGCTAGATTACCTTTTTAATTAGGTAGTGAATTCAACTTTTTTAACCCCTTCAGTCTCTCTTTGTCTCAGTTTCTCTGCTTTCCATTCTTTCCTAGGCCACAATGAGATCTGATAGACCTCAATATCTGTAATTATAAGCTAGTTTACATTTCTCAGAGATTCTGCATTTTCAGCAGTCTCTCAGGTAACAATGAGGCTGTGGTCTGAGGACATTTTATGTAGCAAGGTTCCAGTGAAAATAACATCACTGGGTCAGATAGACCTGACTTTGAATTGCTTCCCAGCCAATTATTAGTTGAGTAATATTGGAGAAGTTTAAATCTTCTCTGAGTTTAATTTCTTGTAAAAGTAGGAATAATATACCTGCCTCATAAAGTTACCAGGAGAATTAAATGATGTCATGTCTCTAAAGCATAAAGCAAATAACCCAGCTTCTTACTCACAATGGGGCTAACTAATTTAGTCTCCCTCCCTCCCTCTCTCAAACAGACTATACGTTTACAGATTATATTAGAATCTTAAAAAATCATTGCAAGACCTTAGGCATCCAGAGAATTAACATGTACAGTTTTGACTATTACCAAGTAATTCCAGTGGTCCACATAATGTAACAGTTTGAATTTTGCCAAGGTGCACATTGAAATCCTACATACTGAGAAGAGGCTGGTTTGCAGGAGTGAGTAATTTATCAGGGGTATAGCCTATCCAGTGACAAGCATCCTCATCTCAGCCTGACTTTATGGTTCTTAGCTCATCTTTCCATCTGCATGCCTTTTGTGAAACAAGAAAACCTCTGTATCTTACGGAAAATGTCTCTGCTAAACAAAGGAACAAACACAAAAACAAAAACTAAACTAAAACCAATTAGCAAATTGTGTTGGCATAGAAGTGAAGAAAAAGTTAAAAAAAAACCAAAGAAACAGATGATATACAGAAAAACAGGAGTTTGGGATAAATTATGGAGTGGGAATGCCACATTGGCAGTGGCTTGGATCCATGCTATGAATCCTTTTACCACGTGCTCTATAAGGAAATAAAGAAAGCTAATTCACAAATGGTTTCAATAAGTTTTCCAGACAGAATTTGTATTATTAGCCTTATAAATGAGTCTAGCCCTCTATTTATAGAATTCTAAAGGTCTTAAGGGGTTAATTAAAAGCTTTTAGTAATACTTGACTGAACTTTATGGGAGAAATTCTGTGCTATAATGGTATCTGTGATTTGGGGAATTTGTACATGTCTCAGGGTGTATCTCTTAAGAATTTCAGGGTCTCTTGTAATTATTTTTAATACTACCACATTGTTCTTGTTGTATAGCAAATTGCAAAATGCAAATTATTAAACCATCATGGCAGTAATCACATTGTAAAGAAATAACTTGCATATTTAATTTCCAGTTTTACAATAAGGCTATAGCATTTGCCAGTAAATATTCAATACCATTGTACACAAGCACCATACTACAAAGTACTTGGACAAATAAGACTCACCTGAGGAATGGAAAATACTGGCTCCATGATGGAAATGTAACCTTGAGACTTGGGAGGGTAAATTATCTTGGGGCAATAGCAATGTTCCTATGACTGGCAGAAGGTCATAATACTGGTGCATTTAAACAGCGGTTAGTCCCCCAGTAGTCATCTAGAGAGACAAGAGAGAGAAATCACTTATTTTGATACTAAAAGCACAGAGCTAGCTCTAAAGTATCTGACATATCCTAGTCCTGATCAGCAAATCTCAGCACTTTTGCTTGGTGTGAAGTCATTTAATTTTGACTGGGTACTCCCTGTAGTAGGTAAGGCTAAGACATCCAACGATAAATGTATTTCCACAAAAAATGATTTTTATACTCTCATTCATGAAACACGCAGTCTCATTTTCCTAAGGCTCCAAGCACTGTCAACACCGTGTTCCTTTCATTTGAACTCTGAAGTCCTTGTAGGAATAATGATCTCACATTCCTTTGTTGTTTAAAGAGTATGAATTCCGTGGACAATCCTCAGACGAATTAGTTAGATGAAATCTGGTATTTTCTGGAGCAGGTTAAGGGGAGTGAACCACAGGATTGATAAAATTCAACCGGACGCCAGTTCCTTTGTATTATTTTCTGGCACCCTTATTTAAAATGCAAATACCCAGAGAGGGTAATACATTAAAGAGCATTAAGGAGTAAATACATGGGTGGTGAGGAAGAGAACCCAGTGTCTTCAACAAAATTCCATAGGAAGAGTCCCTATCTTTTACTTGGTTTAATGAGATTTGAAATGAGATAAGTTCGAATATGAGACCTGCTACTCTTTAGCTCCTTGCAGCAATTACTTAACCTCCCATAGTCTGTTTCCCATGAAAGTAAAACAGTGATAATTGTTACAGCATAGTAGCATTGAAGGGAGGAATTGATTAGATGACATATGCAAAAGACACAGAAGAGAGCTTGGCAGATGGGAAAAATTTAACAAAAGTTTATTTTTCTCTTTTGATTAAAAGTACTTGAATATCACATTACATTTTCCCTCCCCACTTCACTAGGGCAACACCAGTGGATAGGCACCCCCGCTCAGGAGACCAGGAAATCTCCCCTAATAGGACTTCCACGTGAATTATTGAACAGTGAAGTTATTTAAAAGTTATTGAATTATAGAAAAGATTTTCAAGAATCAGTGGTGTTCTGTGGAAGTTATTAGGTGTAAGATAGGGACTCTTCCTATGGAATTTTGTTGAAGACATTGGGTTCTCTTTCTCACCACCCATATATTACTATCATTATTGAGATGGAGACTTGCTCTGTAGTCACCCAGGCTGGAATGCAGTGGCACGATCTCAGTTCACTACAACCTCTGCCTCCTGGGTTCAAGCGATTCTCCAGCCTCAGCCTCCCAGGTAGCTGGAGTTTTGGGTGTGCACCACCATGCCTAGCTAATTTTTGTATATTTTTAGTAGAGATGGGGTTTCACCATGTTGGCTAGGCTGGTCTTGAACTCCTGACCTCAGGTGATCCACCCACCTTGGCCTCCCAAAGTGTTGGGATTACAGGCGTGAGCCACCTTGCCCATCCATATTATTTACTTCATTCAGATTTGTTATGCCAAGTAATTCAGAGTTTTCTTCAAGAGAAGAAATGTAGAGGATAAAATGTTAATACCTAAACAATTATCAGACTCATTATTGAGCAGGACTGGAGTAGCAACAGAAGGAAATCTATTTCTAATGTCCTATTCTGAAGAAGTATCTCATTTCTTTATATTTAGAATGCTTAAAAAGTTATTCTATCACAAAGGAAAACATAGTCCTACCATATGATTTACCAATTGTATTCCCAGGTATCTGCTAAAATGAATAGAAAACTTATTTTCACACAAAAACCTGCACACAAATGTTTATAGTAGCCAAAGGGGATCAGACTATGTCAGCCCAAAATATGCCACTTTGGCATAAGTATTATTTTGGGCTCAAGGCAATTATATGAGGAATTCTCTGACATCTCTCTTTCTGCCTAAAGCATGGCATAAATTTCCCTTTGTGAAGGCATCCTCCCTCTGCTCTCCCATGCCAGGAGGCGGTAAACAACTCTCATCACAAGAGACAGAAAGCTGGCATGAGATGTGTCTGCATAAGCAAACCTTACTAAAATAACACTTATCTTCCATTAGTTTCCCCCATATATTTACCTTTCTGTAATTGAATGTCCCTAGAAACTCAAATTGCTTTCCTTTGTTTTGTCACTTCTCCACACTTTATCACCCTTTGTTAAAGTGGTATATAAGTACTGGGTCTAACCACCTCTTTGGGTTTTCACGTATTTTGGGTGAAGCTCCTTTGTGCATGCAAAGTGAACCATATCTCCTATTAATCAGTCCTTCGTTCATTTAATTTGCAAGCCTTTTTCATTGAACCTAAGAAGGCAAAGAAAACTTTTTTCTCCTACTCTACATAGCTTTATTCATAATTACCCAAACTGAAGGCAACCAATGTGTTGTTCAATGGGGAAATGGATAAACAAACGATGGCATATTCATGTAATAAGCTATCATTCAATGATAAAAATAAATCAGCTATCAAGTCTCAAAAAGACATGAAGGAAACCTAGATCATATTGCAAGTAAAATAAACCAATCTAAAAGGATATATACTATATGATTCCAACTATACGACATTCTGGAAAAGACAAAATTATAGAGAGTAAAAAGATCAGAGGTTGTCATGGGTTTGATGGGGGATGGAGAAGGGGAGAGGAGGGATTTTTAGGGGATTTTTAGGGCAGGGACACTATTTTGTATAAAATTGTAATGGTAGATGATATCATGCATTTGTCAAAACTCAAAGAACTGTACAACACAAATAGTGAATCTTAAACTATAGACTTTAGTTGACAATAATGTATCAATATTGCTTCATTAATTGTACCACACAAATGCAAGATGTTAATAATCAGAAAACTGGGAATAAGGGAGGGTAGGTTGGAGAGAGGGTATATGGAAACTCTCTGTACTTTCTGCTTAATTTTTTTGTAAATCTAAACTGCTCTGAAAAAAATCTATTAATTAAAAAGTCATTTAAGGATATGTCATTCTTTATATGTCTTATTAAAATACAACAGATATAGGTAGAGAGAAAAGAAAGAATAAGAAAAGTGTAAAGCAAAGGGAGAGGCAGAAACATATAAGAATTATAAGATAAAGAAAATGAATTTGTGCCACCAGAAAAAAAAATTAGAAATTTAGAGAACCATCTTTTCTTTCTTTTTTTTCTCTTTTCTTCCTTTGCTCCTTTTTAGGGAATTGGAGTAGGAATGGGGATTTTAGCAAACTTAGAATGTGCAATAAGTTGATAGCATTGGAATTTTTAAAATAGTTTGTGCACTTTTCCTGAGAGCGTGCATTTTACTTATTGCTGATGGAAGGCTAGAGTGTCTGGCATGGTATATACTTATGAGATGATTAAGCAAAAGATGGTTTCTGGCAGGGGGTATGTGAAGAGGTATAATGTGACACTAGAAAAATCATGGGGCTGAACAATTGGGAACCTGCTCTCAGTTTGAAATCCAAGAAAAAACAGGCCTTACTAGGAGTACTGGAAATCAAAGGTAATGGTGATATGAGGCCTAGAGTAAGGCGAAGGGGCATAAAGTAGATGACGATATGTCCCCCAAATGAACTTTTCTTTTATATAGAGGTATAACATATATATAGGAGAGTGCATGAATCTTAATTGTACAGCTTGTTGAATTTTTATTTATGCATAGACCCGTGGATCCACAAACCAGTTCAAGATACAAAATATTTCCAGTACCTTAGAAGGCTTCCTTTTGCTCCTTCCCAGTCAATATCCCTGTCCTTAGAGGCAATCATTCTGATTTGTCACTAAATGTAAGTTTTGCCTGTAAATCTCATATAAATGGAATTGCACTATATGCACAACATTTGCGTCCAGCTTTTTTTACCCAACATATATCCGTGAGAGTCTATATTGTTTCATGTAATAACAGTGGGTTTTTAAAATTAGTATTCATATATTTTATTGTATGAAATACCATAGTTTATCCATTTTATTGCTGATAATCATTTGGGTTGTTTCCAGTATTTTTGCTTTAATGAATAAATTTGCTATGAACATTCTTTTATATGTCCTTTGGTGGTTATACACATCTATTTCTCTTGTGTCTTTACCAAGAAGTGGACATGCTGTGTCACAGGATAGGCACATAGATGTTGCCAAACATTTTTCCAAAGCAGTTTTACAATTTAAATTTTATAGCAACATATGAGGATTCCAGTTGCTCCATATCTTCAGCAACTTTTGCTAGTACTTGTCTTTTAAATTTAGTCATTACAGTGAGTGTAGAGTAGTAACCATTCTGGTTTTAGTTTGTATTTGCCCAATGGGTAATAAAATTGTGCATTTTTCCTGTATAATTATTGTTCATTTGGATATCCACTTTTGCAAAGTTCTTACTCAAGTCTTTTGCCAATTATTCAACTTGGATTTACTTCTTATTATTAATTTGTAGGAGTTCTTCATATATTCTAAATATAAGCCCTTTGTCAGATATTGCAACTATCTTTCTTTTCAGTCTGTGGCTTGCCTTTTCACCCTCTTATGTATCTTTTCATTAATAGAAGTTCTTAATTTTTATGAAATTTAATTTATTAATTTTTTGTTTTAAAAATAGTGCTTTTCTTACACTGCTTGGGTCTTATTCCAAGTTTTTAAACATATTACTCTCTTTTCTGTTTCTCAGCAACATTTATTGAAAATTCCAGTCTTTTCTCCCTAAATGAAGTGATGTTTTTGTTGTCTATCAGATGACTGTATATAACTGGGTCCTTTTCTCCATCCTACTTCATCTTATGCCATATTTATCTATCTTAATGCCAGTATCACACTGACTCAATTACAAAGCTTTATAAAAGCATTTGTAGCTTATTTTGGTGATTTTAGATAGTTTGCATTATCATATACATTTTACAATCAGTTCTAAGTAAACTCTTCTTTACAATTTTGTACCACTAAGTTGTAACTAGCACACTCTCTAATTTTTTATATATATTTTTTGGTCAAAGTTACATATGTACATAATTTAAATAATCAAATAGCACTATAAACCTTTAAATGAAAAAAGTAGTCCTTTACTCCTAAACCTCATTTCAAGAAGCAACCTTTTCAAGTCTTTTAGCATTCTTCTGGTATTTAATTTAATATTTCTCAATAATATAATTTTATTTCTTGATTTTCAGCTTTAGATGTTGTCTACTATGGAGCATAATTCAGTTCTCTTACATTTTCTCAACATAGATCACTTTTGTTAGGTCAATATTTGTTGGTTATATTATTATTATTATTTCCGTGTAAATATTCTTCCCAGCATTCTTCTTCTTCTTTTTTTTTTTTTTTTGAGATGGAGTTTTGCTTTTATTGCCCAAGCTGAAGTGCAATGGCTCGATCTCAGCTCACTGCAACCTCCACCTCCCGGGTACAAGCGATTCTCCTGGCTCAGCCTCCCAAGTAACTGGGATTACAGCTGTGTGCCACCATGCCCGGCTGATTTTGTATTTTTAGTAGAGATGGTGTTTCACCATATTGGTCAGGCTGGTCTCGAACTCCTGACCTCAAGTGATCCACCTACCTCGGCCTCCAAAAGTGCTGGGATTATAGGCATGAGCCACTGCACTCAGCCTTCACAGCATTCTTCTATACTTTTTTGTTTTCCCTAGAGATAATAATCACCTCCTTGCCCCCATTCATTTTGTTTTATATAATTTACTACCATTAATTCATTCTTGAGCTCTCCCAAAAATGTTTCCTTTGAATATATTAAATTACATCAGGAAACCTATCACATTTTTTTTTCTTGAAAATATCTCTCTCGTACCCCTCTATTCCCCCTCAAGTCTGGACTGACTGATCTGTAGGTCTACAGTGAGAGTTAGATTTTGCCAAAGAATCTGCCTTCATGTGTTAATTTATTTGTGCTGCTATAACAGAATACCACAGACTGGGTAATTTATAAGCAATAGAAATTTATTTCTCACAGTTATGGAAGCTAGGAAGTCCAAGATCAAGGCATCGGCAGGTTTTGTGTCTGGTGAGAGCTTCTCTCTGCTTCCAAGATGGTGCCTGTTGCTGCACTCTCTGGAGGGGAGGAATGTTGTGTCCTTACCTCATGGAAGGGCAAAAGAGGGAACTCACTCTCTTCAGCCCTTTCATACAGGCCCTAATCCCATCCAGGAAGGCTCTGCCCTCATGACATAATCACCTCGTAAAGGCCACACCTCTTAATACTATCACATTGGCAATTAAGTTTCAATACACAAATCTGGGGGGACATATTCAGACCATAGCATTTTATTACCATTTTTGGGATTCCCTTCTCCTCTTGTGTGGGACTCCTTAATTCCAGCGTCCCACATCTTCCTCTTTTTTGATTTCACCCTTTGTTTTGATGGAGCACATTTTGTAGTAGCTTCCTAGGAAAGAGTTCATAGGAGATAAGTGTTTTGAGAACTTGCTGCCTTTGTTTTAGTCTTGTAATTAATTGATCATTTGACTAGGTGGTGAAATGGAAAGTTATTTCTCTTTCTGGATTTTGAAGGCATTTCTCCATTATCTTCTAGCTCCTGATAATACACTTGTTATTTTGCAGTTATAATAACATAATGCAATCAATGTTAGTTTGATTCCTGATCCTTGTCTGTTTTTTACTCCCAAGAAGGTTTTAGAAATTCTTTGTCCTTCAGCTTCTAAAATGTCCTGTCTATAGGAACTAATATGGATCTTTGCTCATGCATTGTTCTGAGCATTTTGTGGATCCTTCAATGTTTTTTAGTCCTGATACATTTTCAAATTTTTTTTTAATAATTTCTATCTCCCTGGGTTTTTTTTTTAGCTCTCTGAGGATTCCATTAAAATGATGTTGAACCTCTAAATCAATTAAATTTTTAAATCTATTTTCTATCTCTTGAACTATCAGACTTTCTATTTGATTTACTAAACTTTATCTTCCATTCCTTCTATTAAAATGTTCATTTTTGCTTTTGTTCCCTTGATTTCCAAGAGTTTGTTTTTGTTCACAAAATATTGCTTTTCTTATAGTCTCCTGTTCTTTATGGATGCTAATTCTTTTTTATTTCCCTGAGAATTATGAGGATTAGTTATGTTTTGATTGATGCTTTCTTAGTGTTTTACTCAATGCCTTTTTCCTTAAATTTCTTTTTTTTTTCTTTTTTGTTTGTTTTGGTTTGCTTTATGTCTTCTATACCATAGGTCTTTCTCATATTGTTATTATTGGCTGTGTGCTTATTTATGGTTAAGGTACAAAAGCAGGCTGCTTATAACCTCTGAATGAATATGGATGGGACTTGTTGAGAAGTGAAGTTTCACTCTAACATAATATCTAGCTGAGGTATTTTCTTAGAGGAAACCCAGCTTTAATATCTGCAGACCTTTTTGCTGGGCCAGTTTCCCTGGATATGAATCCTCTTGTTTCATTCCTGAGGGTTATGACTTCCTGCCAGCACTTCTAGGGCTGAGTGGCAAAGGGGGCTGTGGTGGGGGTGGGGAGGGCTCACCTTTCAGAAGTTTCACATTTGGCATGTTCTCCCTGTTATCAGTATAGTTCTTCTGTACTACGTGTAGTGAGATGAAGCTAGAGTTTCTCTGGTTCAGTCTTTCCAGGAAATGAATATAACTTTTGTTTTTTTTCAAGCGGGGAAAATAGGTAGTTCTTTGCCTGAGCAGGCTGCGGAAAGAGATCTTTGGGGATAATTGTTTCTTATACGAATTTTCAACGAAATTTCTGGCTTCTAGCCTCACTTGAGACCCTCGCTTTCAGAGGTAGTTGATCCCCCAAATACTAAGGCTTTTTGTGGCTTTGTAATATGCATCTACTTATTTCTGGACTTACCTTGGAGGTTTCCCCACTCCATAGCTCTTCCAGGATTTTTCTAGTTTCCCAAGTTAGCAATCTCTCACGCATCTGATTTCTGATTTTCAACTTTTTATAGTCATTTATATTCCTCTTTTCTTTGTACTTGTGGATTTATATATTTTAATATCTTTACTGCTTTCCCTATGAGATTTCTGGAGAAAAAATAGTAAATACTTGTGTTCAATCTGCATTTTAACTGGAAGCTAGTTTTTCAATATTTAAGAATTTAAAATCAGCTCTTGCCCGAAAATAGAGTGACCAGCTCTTGATAAAATGTCTTTGAAACAGAAATAAGAATTGCCACTTTTTCTGTTGTTGTTCTAATGGCTGATTGACAAGAAAAGTGCCCCTTGTTTGCATGTTCTTTTCAGGAATGTAATAGAACAAAATGGGAGCCAAGAAATGAATCATGGCCAAGGAGACATTTTGGGATTGGCTTTCTGGTCATATTTAGAATCAAAGCTGGGCACAGTGGCTCGTGCCTGTAGTCCCAGCTACTTGGGAGGCTGAGGCAGAAGGATGCAGAAGGATTGTGTGAACCTGGGAGTTTGAGGCTGCAGAGAGCTATGATCATGCCACTGCACTCCAATCTGGATGACAGAATGAGCTCCTGTCTAAAAAAATTAATTTTTTAAAGAAATAGAATAAAATCCCCATGAAGAGATGGCAATATTATAATATGAAACTGCTATTCTGGATTTGTTGGCTTGATTATTACAGGACAAGTACAAAAGAAATAATAAGATATAATCATTATTGAATACATGCTTTTTATTTAGAAATTATTTTATTCATTTGATGCAAATATTAGAGATCTAATTTGGGATATCAATGGTACATTCAGATTTTATTTACCAGATATCTTTTAAATATATGAGCATATTTAAATATTCTCTACTTGCACTTTTAGTCTTCATAGAATCATTTCCATATTTTACCAAAAATGTTGTTTGTGTTATAACCAGTCATAAAAAGGGGTAACTCTGGATATTCAAAATAATACACATTTGTTAAGAAACCTCATATCAGTTTGTTTTAATGATTTCTTTTTCCATGTTGCTTTGTGGAGCTAGAAAACTAGACTGTATTGTTGTTTTTTTAAGGATAAAATAAATCCTGGATGGGAGTAATTTAGTGATACACTGCTCACATGCCATTCTTAGTGAATTGTACAGCCTTATTTGACATAACTACTTCATTAACCTCCATTATTATGAATAAAGATGTATTTAGCATCGATAGTGGATAGTCTGCTAAAGCTAGATGTAGATGCTGTTATAATCAATATTACATAGCCAGAAAAAGTGCCAGATAGGAAGAAAATGTGGGAAAGTATGTTTCAGAGTAGCAAATGAATAAGGGAAGATATAAAATTCTCTAAGGAGACTTCAGAAATTTTGAGATTTTTTCAGAGTATCCAAATACATGGAGCATTTAAAGGTGAAGAATGTGGACAGTAGCTGAATGAAAAATATTTCAGACATGTGAGGCTGTATGCAGGAGTTTTGAGGGAGAATAGAGAATAAAGAATTTATGCTTAATTGGAAGCAATTTTGGAGACATATGAAGAGTGTTGAGTGAGATGGGGAAGACTACACACCCAGAAATGTCTTGAGTGTTGTATATATAGTGAGCTTTTCAGTGAATGGCAGCTGAAGTTGTGGCAGAAAAACTGAAAAGGTGTTATAGAATTTAGAGTTTGGAACTGATGTGATGCTTATAAAGCCATGACCCATGTGGTCCAGTCCCAAAGTAGTGTCACATTTACAAAAACACAGCACAAATAATCAACTCAAGCTTTAACATGGTTCCCAAAAATGTTTGAGGAGGTTTAAGTATGTGACCCATTGCATTTGTTACTTAAGTCATTTTCCTTTCTAATCTACAGCACCCAGCTCCCAGATTGTTATATGTCCACATCTATAGATTAGTCTTTATGAAGCAAGTTGTCTAATAAATGAGAATAGAACCTGTTTTCGGGGATATTATTAGTAGCTTTCGTGAGAGACGCATTGGTATACGTATGTTCAAGTAGCTTCTAGATTATAGAAGACTTTCTGCTAGATACCATTTTCTTTGCATTAACCAATTATAAGGGAAAGGTAAGTCACTTATACCTTTTGTCCATCATGTAAATACTGGAGAATTCTATCAGTTGCCATGGTGTATCTTTTGTCTTTGTGATAGAAGCTTTACTGGCATGACTAGAGATGTTACAGAAAAAGCTATGATTTTTGAATTATTATCTTCCTGGAGAGGAGACTAGCTAGAGGCTTAAAGAAGAAAAGGGCTTTTTTTTTTTTTTTTTTTTTTTTTTTTTTTTGAGACGGAGTCTTGCTCTGTCACTCAGGCTGGAGGTGCAGTGGCACAATCTTGGCTTACTGCAAGCTCCACCTCCCGGGTTCACGCCATTCTCCTGCCTCAGCCTCCCGAGTAGCTGAGACTACAGGTGCCAGCCACCATGCACAGCTAATTTTTTGTATTTTTAGTAGAGACAGGTTTCACTGTGCTAGCCTGGATAGTCTCGATCTCCTCACCCTGTGATCTGCCCGCCTCGGATTAGCACTCCCAAAGTGCTGGGATTAGAGGCGTGAGAAAAAGTGCTTTTTAAAGGAGCAACAGGTCCTTGTTGTGTATGCCCATGTGAACACCAATCCTACGGGAAAAAATTAGCATGTTGTACTTTTTAGCAATAAGGTGCCTACTATTGCTAATGAAATGATCAAGAGCTGTACTAAAAGCGTATGATTGGAAAAAGCCTGCAAAAAATAGTATATTTGAAACAAACCAATTAATTGAATTTAGTCTAAGCTAATTTTATCATTAATGAATGACAACTGTGAGAAATATTCAAATTTGTTCATCACAACAGACTAAAGGACAGATTCATTTCTTTTTTTTTTAAATTTTTTATACTTTAAGTTCTGGGATATATATGCAGAACATGCAGGTTTGTTACATAGGTATACACAAGCCCTGGTGGGTTTGCTGCACCCATCAACCCCTCATCTACATTAGGTATTTCTCCTAATGCTATCCCTACCCTAGCCCCCCACCCCCTGACAGGTTTCAGTGTGTGATGTTCGCTCGCTATGTCCACGTGTTCTCATTGTTCAACTCCCACTTATGAGTGAGAACATGTGGTGTTTGGTTTTCTGTTCCTGTGTTAGTTTGCTGAGAATAATGGTTTCTAGCTTCATCCACGTCCCTGCAAAGGACATGAACTCATCTTTTTTATGGTTGCATAGTATTCCACGGTGTATATGTGCCACATTTTCTTTATCCAGTCTATCACTGATGGACATTTGCGTTGGTTCCAAGTCTTTGCTATTGTAAATAGTGCCACAATAAACATATGTGTGCATGTGTCTTTATAGCAGCATGATTTATAATCCTTTGGGTATATACCCAGTAATGGGATTGCTGGGTCAAATGGTATTTCTTGTTCTAGATCCTTGAGAAATCGCCACACTGTCTTCCACAACAGATGCTGGAGAGGATGTGGAGAAATAGGAATGCTTGTACACTGCTGGTGGGAGTGTAAATTAGTTCATTTCATTTTATATTAAAAATATTTTCTCAGGCCAGGCGGGGTGGCTCACGCCTGTAATCCCAGCACTTTGGGAGGCCAAGGTGGGTGGATCACGAGGTCAGGAGATCAAGACCATCCTGGCTAACACGGTGAAACCCCCTCTCTACTAAAAATACAAAAACTTAGCCAGGCATGGTGGCACACACCTGTAGTCCCAGCTACTCAGGAGGCTGAGGCAGGAGAATCGCTGGAACCTGGGAGGCAGAAGTCGCAGTGAGCCAAGATTGCGCCACTGCACTCCAGCCTGGGTGACAGAGCTAGACTCCATCTCAAAAAAAAAACAAAACCTCAAACCCAATTCCATAAAGTCATTCATGATTAAAACATAACATTTTGCTGAAAAATTCACATCAAAAATTATCCTTTGTTTTAATTTCTTACCCTTGAAAAATCCCAGAGTTGGTTTATGATGCTTTATCAAATCAGAAGAATGAATATTCATTAAGCACATATGATGTGCCAGGTTTTGCCTTAAGTCCTACAGAGTGAACAAAGAAGATTCTCGGTTTCTTAAAATCTAGCAGACAAAAAATTTTAAGAACTGAAAGTTAAAATAATATCCTGAGATAAAAGTAATACCTTAAGAAAACAGTGGAAAAGGACATACAAGTCCAATTTTTAATACAAGTCAGACATTTAAATTCCTTTGGGAATCAGTAGATCAGCTATTTGGCTAAAGAACAAGGTATGAGAAAATGGTAGGGGGGAAAGTCTGGAAAGATAAATTGAGTTAAAATTATGGGCTTCAGATGCCAGGCTTTAGAACTTGATTTTGTAGGGAACACTTTGACATTTTTAATTTTAAACTTAAGTGAAGAAGTAGCAAAATCAGAGCAGCACATTGTGGAAATGACACTTTCAGCTGTGTGCAGACCGGACAGAGAAACTACCGAGATGGGTGAAAAGGCTACTTTCATTTTTCAGATGGCTTAGGTCACTTTATGGACGCCGGATAGACTCCCCCTCCTCCAAAAAATTTAGTTCCTATGTCTAGACTGATGATGTCACACACACATACACACACACACACACACACACGCACTACTCTCATGGTTAGGCTTTCTAGGGAAATCACAGCGAACTCCCAAGAAGTTCCAAAAATGGATTGAGAGAGCAGGGAGAGGTCACTGGCTTGGAGTTTTATGACAATTAGGGCACAGGGCTGGGGTGAGGGGTTCCCTCACATGTGCTGATTTGAACTTCCCATGGGTGCCAAGGGAGGGAGCACCCAGGCTTTTTTATCAGCTTACTAATATGTGGGACAAAAGGAGAAGGGGAATGATGTATATTGAAAGCTATCAGCAATCAAACATCAAAAGGGGAGCCAGGTGCTTTATTACACAAATGCAGGTAGTAAGAGTGCTTTCATGCTAACTCAGGGTGCTACATTAATATTATCAATAAGTTATAAGCCTCTACCTGATAGAACCTGCTCTGTGGGAGGAAGCCTTCTAGAGGAAGGGATTTTCATGAACATGGGGACATATAACATTTAATTTACAGGCCCATTGAGGACCTTTGAAATGTCAAAGAGGTAGTCTCTAAGGCTTTGAAATAAACATCCCAGCAACTCTTGACCTTTTGTTCACTGCATTTCCTTTCATAAAAATTCTAATATATTACTTATGTTTGGAAGAAAGCATTTTTTAAAAGATGCAAAGCTAGATGGAGATTGTTTGCATCTGAGACCAGAGTTGTAATTTTCTTTTTTTTGCTCAATCAACCCATCAGTTTTGTTTTGAGACTCAGCTACATATTCTCAATTTATATGTGTAGAGAGAATCATCTAGAGGATTTGTTTAAAATGTCTATCCTTGTCCTTAACCCCAGGGACTCTGGCTAAGAATTCTTAGGCAGTGCTCAGGAATGTGCATTATGACAGGTGTTTCTGATGCAGGAGATTATATGCTTCACTTGAGTAACCTTGCCTCACCATGTACTCAGCACTGCACCAGGTATTGTAAAGGATGTAGGCAAAGTCTAGCACAATCGCAACCAACAAGAAGTTGACTGCTTTGCTGTCTCTTTCCTACTTAACCAATCTTTTAGCTTCTGTACCTATAAAGAGTATGAAAGCAAATATAAAAGCCAAGACTACAGTTCTGTTTAGTTACCACTCAGAATTTAGCAGTGCCTAAATGCTTGGTTCAAGAAAGGGCTTTATATACTTTTTTCTAATTTAAATTTCACAAAGTCAAATTATTAACACATTATAAAGTGCAGAAAATTGAGGCTTGGAAAAATTAAGTGACTTGCTTAAGGAATACAGCCACGAAATGGGAAAGTCAGGTTTCAAACCCAGTTTCGTCTACATCAAACTTCTGTTTTTGTTGTTGTTGTTGTTGTTTTGGTTTTTTTTTTTTTTTTTTTTGAGACTGAGTCTCACTCTGTCGCCCAAGCTGGAGTGCGGTGGTGAGATATTGGCTCACTGCAAGCTCCGCCTCCTGGGTTCACGCCATTCTCCTGCCTCAGCCTCCCGAGTAGCTGGGACTGCAGGCGCCTGCCACCACGCCTGGCTAATTTTTTTGTATGTTTAGTAGAGACGGGGTTTCTCCATATTAGTGAGGATGGTCTCGATCTCCTGACTTCGTGATTCACCTGCCTCAGCCTCCCAGAGTGCTGGGATTACAGGCGTGAGCCATCGCACCTGGCCTAACTTCTGTTATTAACCATGACACTCTGTTTACTGCCAGGAGCCTGGTGTTAGTTTTCTAGTCTCACTCAAGTGATGATTGAGATCCCATGGCACTCAGAACAGGTGGAAAATTAGGCAGTTGGTCACTCAGTTTTGTCATATATTGACAGTTGAATAACAGGTATGCATCTGCTGCCATAAAAGTCTCTGTCTCCCAGGATAGAACTTTCCTTATTGACTGGCATTGCCGTCTTTTCCACAGCCTTCGCTAAGACCTGAGTTTTGTCAGATGCTTCCCTGTAAGCACAATTTGTCTAGTTTAGAATAATAACTTTTGGACCAGGTGCTTTCCAGAGGCTGAGAGAAACTAGGGTGGCTGGAAGAGACTAAGTGAGGAAAAGGGTGACATCCTTTGGGATTAGGGACATATACAAGCTCAGATCATACTGGGCTCTGGGAATCATGGTCAGAAATTTGGTTTTGATTCTAAATATGATGGGAAACAAATGCAATATTTTACACAAGGGACTTAGTGTGCTGATTTTATATCTTAAAAATAGCCTTTTGGTTGCTTTGTGAAGAACAGGTGAAGGGAACATGAGTTGAAGCGGGAAGTTGAGTAAGAAGGTTGTTTTACCCTCTGAATACCTTAAGTGTGTAAAAGTTCCTCTTGAAGGAAAAGCTAACAGAAGAAATTTTACGGACTGAATGTTCATGTTCCCCTAAAAGTCATATGTTGAAATCCCAACCTCCAGTGTGATAGTATTATTAGGTGAGGTGTTTGGGAGGTAAGTAGGTCATGAGGGTAGAAACTTCACGAATGGAATTAGTGACTTATAAAAGGGACCCCAGAGAGCTCTCTTTCCGTTCTCTGCCATGTGAAGATACAATAAAAAGATGACCCTCTGCAGACCAGGAAGTGAGCCCCCAACAAACACTGGATGTGCACCCTGATCTCGAACTTCCTAGTCTCCAGAACTGTGAGAAATAAATATTTGTCATTTAAGTCACCCAGTCTATGGTATATTTATTACAGCAGTCTAAACTGATTAAGACAGCAGGAAAACGGATATTTCTGTCTAGATAAAGTAGGAACTCAGAAAAAAAGTCTAATGTCCCTCCACCTCCTCCCCAAAGTAAATCTAGAGAGAAGGCAAGAAGTAGTGGGAGAGACTATCAACACTTGAGCATTTCCAGATTTCCCTTTTTCTTCCTTTTTATCCTTCTAAAATTCTTCCAAATATTTTAAGTATTTTAAATTGTTAAATATTTAAATATTTCAAAGTTAATTTCAGCAGTGTTGACTCTGAGAGCTTACATATCAGGCAGGTGTTTAAGATGATGAGACCTCTGTAGGAGATGATATATGGGAATGTCTTCCTAGGAGAGTTGAAGAAAACTCTTTTTTTTTTTTTTTTTTTTTTTTTTTTTTTTTTTTTTTTTTTTTTTTTTGAGACAGAGTCTCACTCTGTTGCCCAGGCTAGAGTGCGGTAGCACGATCTTGGCTCACTGCAACCTCTGCTTCTGCCTCCTGGGTTCAAGCGATTCTCCTGCCTCAGCCTCCTGAGTAGCTGGAACTACAGGTGCCTGCCACCACCACACTCGGCTAATTTTTTGTGTTTTTAGTAGAGAAGGGGTTTTGCCATGTTGGCCAAGCTGGTCTTGAACTCCTGACCTCAAGTGATTTGCCCGCCTCAGCAAATCTCGCATTCGGCAATCCCAAAATGCTGGGATTACAGGTGTGAGCCACTGCGCCCGGCCAAAAATCTTTTTCTTGGTGGTGGATAAGGAGCCAGCTTTGCATCCCTCCCCACCCCCACCATGGCCCCCTTTCCCACTCAGCCCCAGAATGCTGGCTTCTTATCCACCCATAACCCATAACCCTCTGGAGGACTCCATCACACAAAGCACCTGTGGAGTGGCTTGAAGATGGCACCCCCTTGGGCCGAGGGCAGGTTTCTACTTGTCTGAGATAACGTGACTCAAGCTGCTTTGAGACCAGGACAGAATGCTGGTTTCACAGATGCCGTTCTTTTCCACACATATTGCTTAGCACTCCTTTAATTGCAAATGACAGAAACCCAACTAGGATTACCATAATGAAGCAGGGTATTTATTGTGAGGATAGAAACGTGCCTCATGGAAACTAAGGTGAGAAAGATGGCTGGGCCTCCAGAACAATGGGAATTAGGTTCTTGAAAATCCAAACTCCCTGCATTCATTTTTGATCAGCTTTATCCCACGACAGGAAATGTGGCTGTTGAAATCTCTCAGAGCTTTAGCCACGTAGAAGGGGACAGATGATGTGATTCTCTTATTCCAAGTCCAGAACTGCAAGATAAGAAGTTTGTTGGTTTTGCTGGAGTTAGGATCTTCCTCCTGGGAGTCATTTGTGCTGAGGAGGTGGCACTGGGCTCATAGGGTGAACCCTACAGTACCATGGAAGTGGATAAGGGGGGGGTAGCTCTCTTAGGACAGTTGAAGAGAAAATTTTCTTCAGGGGTCTCCAATGACTGATAGAAGGGTACTAGATAAAAAGTCCCACAGGCGTCAACTACATGAGAGATTTTGTGAAAATTGATGAAAAGCAGGTTGATTAATTAATGCCCAACCTAAACAACCAAAAAATAAGAAAACATTTAATCCAAGGGGATATCTAAAAATCAAGAGAATCCAATGAATAATGAACAAAGCTTAGTATTATATTTTTCTGTTATTTGGGTACACAACTATTTCAGAAGGGATTGGTTCCTTTGCTTTATCTCATTAAATGGGATGCTAATGCCTGCAGACTGCATCTTCCCACAGTGAATAAAATACTTGTTTACATTCATGTAGCAAAGGTCCTCTAAGCCTCTTCCCCACCCTCTGCCCAATGCCTAATCTGCTGTGTGTGAAGTTTGAGGTAAGCCTGTTGAAGAGCTTTGGGGGCAATGGGGTACAAGTGCCACATGTTAATGAGGACACTCCTGGTTTACTCTGCACAAAGGGTGCATGAGTCAAAATTCTCCAGAGAAACAGCCAACAAGATGTGTGTATATACAGACAGACAGAGATTTATTTTAGGGAGTTATGTCACGTGATTGTGCAAGCCTGGTAAATCCAAAGTCTTCAGGATAGGCCAGCCGACTGGAAACTCAGGTAAGAGCTGCAGTTAGAGTCTGAAGGCCGTCTGCTGGCAGAATCCTACCTCCCTGAGGGATGTCCACCTTTGATCTATTAAGGCCTTCAACTATGAGGCCCACTCACATTATGGAGGGCATTCTGCTTTACTCAAAGTCTACTGACTTAAATGTTCATCTCATCCCAAACACCTTCTCAGGAATATTCAGAAGAACATTTGAGTATCTGGGCATTGTGGCCCAGCCATACTTACACATAAAAGTAACAACCATCACAAAGGGGAAGTGGCAGAATACCAGGCAAGGCATAGAATGGAACTGGAAAGTAGAAATTCATCAACAGTATCATGCCAGCCTGAGAAGCAAGGTGAGTGGTTCTTCAGACTTCTGGAGTCTGGAAATATTTATAGTTACACTGGAAGAAGGAAAGAAACTGAGAGGGAGACAGATGGGGAAGGAAGAACCTCCTAATGGCCATAGTAGGAACATTTCCCAACATGACGATGGGTTCCCATGGTGGGAAGAGTGACCATGTGGGTACCTGTGGAGAAACAACAAAAGCCTGAGAGGCAGGAGTGGCAGTGGTGGGGGAGGCGTCCTCTTCCTGCCTGTGGCACAGAGTGGTGTGCACCTCTTACAGCTCCTCCCTGTGGCCTGTTGCAGTCTGCATGTGAAATAGAAGCATGCAGGCTGACTGTGGCCTTTCTAGGCTGTGCAGCATTGGGCCAGGAAAACCTTTGCAATGATTCTCTGAGGCCATGTATCAACATAAACAATGTCAGATAACCTAGGAACGCTCTATTCTCTGGGCCAGATGGACACTTTTAGGGAGGCCAACAATTTAGTACTCTCTCAAACCAATATTTGAATGAGACTATTGTCCAATCTTTTTTGTTATTGTTGTTGGCATGGGAAGGAACTGAATTTCCATGAAAAATCATATAGCCTGGTTTATTATGTTTGCTGTCTTCTTCTCAAAAACAACCATTTGCATAAGGCCATTAGTAAACAATTTGGTGTTGGTTGAGGATTTTTGATGGGGAATAGAGGAGAGATTAAAAAAAGGTGATTTCACATGCGTACCTAGAAGACAGTTTCTTATTAAATCTTATGAATAAATGTGTTTCTTCCCTTATGTATCTCTTGGGAATCTTGGTTGCCTCTCTTTTTTTCTCTCTGGTGCTTGGTGTTTTTGCCTCCTGCCTGCTCTTTCCTGAATATTCACCTCCCTTCCTCCATGTCTGTCTTTCTGCCTTTCTGACAAAGAGCAGTTTCACGCCCATCCAGCTCTATCTCCATCCAAGTTACAACCAGGGGAATTGGTTTACTGAACGGGCTGGACTCTGGTGTATAATCCAGAAACAACTTTTTCTTTCCTCACCACTATCTTCAAATGTTGTGGAATCTCCCTTCCCTTCCCCTTTGGTGACATCACAGATTCCCAACAAAGAAGTAAGAAGACTATATTTCAACAGAATGGTGCAAATCTGTCACAACAATTGAAAAATTACATCGTGAACAGAGAAGCTGAGGGGAGTAATTTGCTAAAAGCCACTCAAAAGTGAGAGATAAGCGAGGTATGCAAAAGACAAAATTCCTTTTGCAAACTGTGCTGATCTGTAACTCACCAGATGAGATACCTGCAAAATTAGGCACTAGCTGCACAGCCCAGTTTCCACAGCTAGAATTCCAGAGGCATGGGCTTCATTGTTAATGAGGTTGACCTTTACCTGATAAATGAAGGTATTGATCTATGAATGATTTTTGATTTGGGAAAAATAGCTTTAATGATTCATTTGCTTAGATTTATGTTCCCTTCTCTTTATGTAACATCTTACTTCCCCACATCCATAGGTTTCAGGCCTCTTTCTTGGGATTAATGAATAAAGAGCTTGATGGTGAACACTGATGCCTGCAGCTCTCTGAGCAGAGCCCCCTCTCTCTCACTGACATAGATGTGGAAAGCAGACCAGGCCCTAATCATGACTGCAAGCTGACTGTCTGCATCAGTGGTTCAGGGTGAGAAGTTATAAGAGCCAGCTTTAAAAAGTAGCTAGTCGGCTGAGTGCAGAGGCTCCTGCCTATAATCTCAGCACTTTGGGAGGCTGAGGCAGGAGGATCGCTCGAGACCAGCCTGGGCAACATAGTGAGACCCCATCTCTACAAAAGCTTTAAAAAATTAGCTGGGTGTGGCAGTACGCACCTTGGTCTCAGCTACTTGGGAGGCTAAGGCAGGAGGATTGTTTGAGCCCAGGAGTTCAAGGCTGTAGTGAGCTGTGATCATGCCACCGCACTCTAGCCTAGGCAGCAGAGCAGGACGCTGTTTCAAAGAAACAGGGTCTAATTACATTCCCGCTGTTCCCACTCTTGTTTTGTTTGATTGCTTCTATACTCTCGTGACCCACATCAAAGAGAAAAGGCCTTTGCTGGCTCCTGTCTCATGATGCAGAGAGGTCTGGGCTGGGGCACAAATGGATTTTTGTGTAATAATAATACAAGACAAAGCAATGTGATTCTGAAGATTTAACGAAATAATCTTATTAACTGTAAAGTATTATATAAATGTCACTCGATTTAATTTTAATTTTCTGAGCTGCTGGCTTACAAGACTTAGGACTATTAATGTAATTGAGTACTTATAATTAGGTAATTGAGGGCATTTAATGACAACTTTAGGTCACTGCTTAGAACTTATTGAAATGTATACTTTAGAAAAAGTGATGATTTTATGTCTATGTGTCTGTGTCTTTCCTAAGTATGAGTTGCTTATATGCATGCGTTTATTTGTAGGCATACTGTAATTTCACTCCTGCCATTTGTGAAAACAAAAAGACTTGAAAAGCTTTGCAAATAAGAAGTTGTAATTGTGAAGTTTTTAAAAGATTGACTTCAAAATGGAAATATATCTTATTTTCCTTTGATTGGGACAATTTTTAAAAGCTCATAAAAATCTCTAGTAATTCAAGAAGTACAAGGAAAATGTTAATAATTACCTATAATTCTCTGGCCATTAGTTCTTTTAACATATAAATATATGGAATACTCTACATAATTAAATCATGGACATATTTCTATTTCAATAAACATAAACCTTATACATCATTTTTTTAATTCAGTTTGAAATAATTTCAAATTTAAAGAACACCATATCCCTTCCATGCAGATTTCTCTATATTAACATTTTACATTTACTTCTTCATCCTCTCCATTTCTCTCTCTCTCTCTCTCTCTGTGTGTGTGTGTGTGTACAATCTCCATCACCATTAGTATTTTTCTGAATCATTTTTGACAAAAAGGCGCAAACATAGTGCCCCATCATCTTTACATCCTCCTTTGTGTACTTCCCCCCAACCCCCACACAAGGACACTTCCTACATTTCTACCAGTCAACCTTCCCAATTGAGAAATTAACATTGATCTTACACTACCCTCCAATCTACAGACCCCATTTAAGTTTCCTCAGCAGTCTCAGTAATGTCTCTTTTCCCTTTCTGAACCCAGGCCACACTCCAGAATCAGGTACTGCATCTAGTTGTCATCTCTTCAGTTACTTTCTATCCAAAAGATCTCCTCATTCTTTCCCCGTCTTCCATGGCCTTGATGTGTTAACTTCTGTACTTTGTCTTTAATTCCGTATAATTTCCCTCTAGGCCTGGGTCTGTCCAGACCCCCATGCCCAGACCCAGGCCATGCATCCTCGGCCGCAATGCTGAAGACTCGATGCTCTGCTCTTCTCAAGGCATCACATCAGTGGACAGCATGATTCAGAGTCGTCCTACATCACCATCCTACCATCATGATGCAAAGCTCGATCACTTCATGTAGTGGACGATCTGGCTTCCAAAGACGTCCTGGCTTCCAAAGACGTCCTAGCCTTAAACCTAGCAATCTGCAAATATATTACCTTAAATTGCTAAAAGGGCTTTGCAGATGTATCTAAGACCTTGAGAGGAGGAAATGATCCTGGATTTTCCAGGTGGGTGTAATCTGGAATCTTTATAATTTGCATAAAGAGCAAAACCTTTATTAAAACTACAGAGAACTAGAGAGGCAGCAGGGTGAGAAGGACTCAGCCCATCAATGCTGGCTTTGAAGATAGAGGAAGGGGGCCATGAGCTGAGGAACAAGGGCAGCCTCTAGAAGCTGGAAAAGGCAGAGAAATGGATTCTCCCCCTCCAGTCTCCAGAAAAAAACAGTCCTGCCAACACCTTGATATTAGCCTGGTGAGACCTGTGTTGGATGTCCAACCTGCAGAACTGTGAAGATAAGTATTGTTTAAGCTGCCAAGCATGTGGCATAATTTGTTATGGCAGCAATTGAAAATTAATGCACATGGTCAAAATGACTGGAAGCCACTGAAATGGACTGGGTTTATCTGTCCATAAAAGGTTATTAGTGGAACATCATTCTTCTCATGTGTCTGATCATAGGCTTGAGAACAAGGGCTTGGCAATGATCAGAAACCAAGGGAGCTCTAAAATGCCAAGAAATTGGAACTAGAAAATATAATACAGTAACAGTTTCATTCTTGGACTTTACCCCACCAAACCTATGCACAATGGGGAATGGCAACTTTTCAAAAAGTTAGGGAGGAGGAGAAGAACCTAGAACAGCAAAACAACAAACAACCCCAAATAAACTGAAGCCAAACCAAACCAAAACCAGATATGCACCTCACCAAAGGAGTTTAGATTTTATCCTGAAGACCTCAGAGAGATTCTGGAGAGCCTTAAGCATTTTTAACTTCACTTTGTAAAAGTGACGTTTTCCATCCAGCTTCTCTCAAAATCTGTACACTAGCTTTCCATTTTAAAATATAGCTTCTGATTGTCTCTTGGATCCTAATTCCACACTCAAACTCCAGACCAGTAGCAACCCTGATTCCTTTTGTATCCTTTCCTTCCTTTTTTCCCTCCTTCCTCCTTCTCTACCTTCTTATTTCTCTTTCTTTCTCTTTTTCCCTCCCTCCCTCCCTCCCTTCCTTCCTCCCTCCCTCTGTCTCTCTTTCTCTCTCTATTCCTTCCTTCCTTTCTTTCTCTCTCTCTTTCTTTCTCTTTTCTTCCTTCCTCCCTCCCTTCCTCCCTCTCTTTCTCTCCCTTCCGTTCCTTCTTTCCTTCCTTCCTTCCTTCCTTCCTCCCTCCCCCTCCCTTCCCTCTCTCTCTTTCTTTCTTTCTTTCCTTCTCTCTCTTTCTCTTCTTCCCTTCCTTCCTCCCTCTGTCCCTCCCTCCCTCTCTCTTTCCCTCCCTTCCTTCCTTCCTTCTTCCCTCCCTCCTCCTCCCTTCCCTCCTTCCTTCCTTCATCCCTTTCTCCCTCCCTCCCCCTCTCTCTCTTTCCTTTCTTCCTTTCCTTCCTTCCTTCCTTCCTTCCTCCCTCTATCCCCCCTCCCCCTCCGTTCCCTCCCTCCTCCTCCTTCCCTCCCTGTCTCCCTCCCTCCCTCTTTTCTTTCTTTCTTTCTTTCTTTCTTTCTTTCTTTCTTTCTTCCTTCCTTCCTTCCTTCCTTCCTTCCTTCCTTCCTTCCTCCCTCCCTCTCTTCTTTCTCTTTCTTTCTCTCTCTCTCCTTGTCTCTTTCTCCCTCCCTCTCCCTCTCTTTCCTCCCTCCTTCCCTTCCTTTTTTTGTCTCTTCTCATTCATTATGAAAAATAGTACATGTTCCTAGAAAGTTCTCCAAGCATGTGTTTCTGATTTTCCTGACACGTCTTTGTGCTTACTGCCCTCTCTGCCTGAGTTGTCCCCACTCCACCACCACCATGCCCATGCCTGGCAAACTACCACTTATCCTTCACCACGAAGGTTCATTCTCTGACCTTTCTCTAAGTCCCTAGAGTGGATCACTTTCTTCTCTGAGACAGCACTGTATCTTTCCTGTTCCTCAACTATAACACTGTGTTGACATTGTTTCTCCCTCTCCTTCTCCATTTTCTTCTATCAGACCCTAAGCTCCCTTTCAAAATGTATGCTGAGTGGCTTAGCATTATGTCCGGCACATAATAGGTATTGATTGAGTGAATGAAAGAGACTGCCAAGGACCCTTTCTGGAATTTACTGAGGTTGGTATGTCCTACACATGCAGTTCATCCTATGAAATATAAGATGCAAGTCACCTTCCTAATGCACTGTGATGCTGCCAGCCTAGGGTGGGATTAGCCACCACCACGCCCTGGCCCAGGCACACTAGTTCTACTCAGACCTTTCCTGTGTCCAGGCTTTATCAGGGGCCAGAGGGCAGCAGCCATGTCTGGGAAGGGTCAGGAAGGGAAGGCTGGGCATGGCCTTAGGCACCAGGGAGTGGAAGAGTGGGCAGCTGAGAATCCTCCCCAGGGAAGTGGCAGGAGATAGGCCCTCCTGTGGCTCCAAGAAACCAGCATGTGCTCCATTGCCTAATTAGACTTCATTTCAAAAACACAAATTCAAAGATAAAATGGAGAATTTCAAAACGACAACCACAGAGCGTTACGGGGCCCTTGTGAGCATGAGGCCCTGTGAGACTGCACGGGTGGCGTGTTCATGAAGCTGGCCCTGCCTGGGAATGTTGTGTGAAAGGTTATCCAGCCCAGCCTTCATCTGTTGCTTGGGTCTGTTTCTTGTGCTGAGTTCTTTCTTGCTTCAGCCTTTGGTTTTTGATGCATTATACTTCATCTTAAAACATTGCTTTCTTTTCCGTGTCAGTAATTAATAATTCCCTATGTCTTAAATCTTCCATAGAAAAAGTAGAATAAATGTACTGCTAATTTTCAGGGATAGTGCATTGATATTCTTAATTTAAACAACAAAAAATATTGTTTCATTGACTTTAACTGGGTTGGATTAAATTTTGTCTCCACAGTTCCCCACCCTTTGTTTTTATCCTCGAAGGCATGATTTAATTCTCCAAGGGATCTCTTTTGACTTACTAGTTTTCACGGTTTATTTTGAGTGTAAAATTAGAATCTCATACTCGTTTGCAGGTCTGAGTCTGAGGAATGAGAATATTGTAGGTTGATGCCCTACTTGGAAAAACACATTTCAAACTCCCGAAGAGGTGGATATGAGTTTTTTTGCTGGTTGTTTGTATTTTTCAAGATTTGTGATAAACGGCGAAGCTCAAACCCAAATAATCCTGCTGAAAACATTTTGGGCTCATATGGACTAATTCCTGTAAAGTCTGTCTTCTAGAAACTTATGCTATATGATTTCTCAAAACAGGATCTTGAAATGATAACTTCTCATGGCATAGCTGGTACACTTTGTTCCTAGCTTCAGAGAAAAATATAATCTTAAGATGTGTCCAATACCTCTTAAAATACACTCTGACTCATCTCTCAGACTCCAGGCCACATATTCCACTGTAAATCTGATATCTAAATACACAGGTTGAAGTCTCAGGGGATGTGAACTTGGTTAGAGTCGAACTCTACTTACAAAATGCAATCGCCACTGGCTTTCCTTGTCTTTCTGAGAGATTTCTGGCTCATTCAACAAAACTGGGTTGGGAATATTGGAGAGGAACTCATCAGCTCAAGCCATGTAAAAGGGAAAAGAGGGGGGAAGGGACATCTTGAGGGCCAGTAAGATAGACATAAAGCATATGCCCCTGGAGAGGGCTGTTTTCCATAAGCTGAATCAGGTCTAGAAGTAATTCTCTACTGCTCCCAGTCTCCATTTGCCCAGACATCCCAAAGAACACCTTGTTTCACTTGCAGAGTGCATGGGAGGGGAAATGATGCAGTAGCTGAAATGATGTGGCACTGGAAGGTTATGGCGACAGAAGGAGAAAGACGATTTCCAAATGCTGACTGGCATGCCCTGATTCAATGGTGTGCTGGAGAAGGCTTGTATTGGCTTAAGAGAACTGATTCTTAACTATATTGATTACCTGAAATTGGCCATGAAAATTGTCTTGTCTGTACCCCCACCTCAAAGTTGACTGGCAGGTCACTGATACTAAGCTTACGTTGCTCTCTAGAAATGTTCTCTGGCTACCTCTGATTGCCTGTGGGACTTCCTTTTTGATGTTCTTGTGGCCCTTACCTCTATTTGTCATCATTATGTATATATCTGCCCCAATTCATGGCCATAGGGACCACAATGTCTAGCATTCAGCAGATGCTTGACAAATGTCCCCTGTATCAATGAGCACATAAAATGCATATTTTTCAGGTGCACATTAAAACTAAGAAAAGATCGATCTTTACTAACGGCATGTTTTTCTTTCCTTTTTTTGTTTATATAACATTTAATGAGCTCCTATACTGTAATTTTAATAGGCCCTGGGGATTTACCAAATAGCAAGTCATGCTTCTTTTATTAAAGAAGCATACAGTTTACCGAGGAAGACATAAATTGCTTTCTCTTTGTATTAATATGTCCTTCCATCTGTTTCTACGTGTTTTTTATATGTTTACATTAGTTGGTTTGCTAAGTTATGATGAAACTCCAATACATACAAGTTTATATACAGAAGAAGATCTGAAGGGCCACATACCAAAATATTAACAGTTTACCTCCAATGTGGAGATAGAATAGGGGAACATAATATTTTTTTCTTTGTACTGTTTATACTGTTCGAATTTTTGAGTACATATTATACTTAAAATATCTAAGAAGAAATTTAAAAAACTTTTACAGTTAATACAAATTCAAGGATGTATGAAGCAGGGTTGGGAGCATGAGGGAGTAGGGAGGATGCTTCAGGGTGAAACTGTTCCACCTCAGATCATCAGGCATTAGTTAGATTCCCATAAGGACCATGCAACCTAGATCCCTCACATGCGCAGTTTACAATAGGGCTCGTGCTCCTATGAGAATCTAATGCCGCCACTGCTCTCACAGGAGGGAAAACACAGGTGGTGATGCTCACCAGCCCGCCATTTACCTCCTGCTGTGAGGCCTGTTTCCTAACAGGCCAGGGACTGGTATGAGTCCACCATCTGGGGATTGGGGACCCCTGCTGTAGATAATGAGAATTACCTGGAGAATTTTAACCAAAGGGTGACGAGATTCAATCTATATTTTTGGATGATAACAGATAAGATTGAGAACTAGGTTACACTGGTGAGAGGCAGACTGAGCTTAATGATATATTATCATTTGGTCTTTATATAACAAGACTGCTTCTCTACCTAGTTTTGGGTGAAAATAACTTGCACTGGAAGTTCCTAGGGTGTGGTATACAAGTCCTTAAGTGGCTATAAAAACAGACAGTCCAGACACTCAGTCTCTCCTTCTTTCAGCTCTAATGTCATTGCTCTCTTGTATCCTGGCATCAATTAAGTGTTGGCAAGGGATAAATTCAGTCTTGCTTTGAGTCATGTGGGTGGACAGTGGTGGTGAAGGGAAAAAAGCTCCTAGCAGAGGTCAGGCTTGCTGGAAATACAGAGATGGAAGTTCTCTGTTCCAAGAATAGTTAATGGTGTCAGGATATAGGCTACAAATTGTCATTTGAGGGTGGCCTGGCTTATACCTGGTGGCACTGGCTTCAAACCAACTGAACTTTGAGTTATAAAGATGTCAATTCCTTCATGTGGTGACTTTCATAGGTGCTATCTCCTATAGGGTAGGTTCAGGTGAAAATGAATGGAAGGTAGGTGAGAGTCCATGGGGTACCACCCACTGGATGTGAAGCACCTCACATGGAGTAAGGTGACTTGTTAGATCCCTCCGGCAGAAGAGGCAGGCAGGGAGGTGAAGCATGATTTGTGTATTGATTTGACTCTGCCTGCTCTTGTTGCTAAACACTGCATGCTGTCCAGGAACATGGAAGTGGGGCTGGGTGAAACCTTCTACTTTGACAGAGTCTTTTCCTGACCAGAGCAATCGTTAAAGGGAAGGTCACTTCCTGTCCATTGCTCAGTTGAGATCACTTTAGACCATAATAAAATCTGAGGCCCTTGTTATCATCCATAGATATGGGTTTTGTTTTGTTTTTTCATTATATACCCAGCCAGTTGCTAGCACAGGCCTTCCCAGAAACAATGGGTCAGGACCAGTTCTTGTGTCTTCCACATTGTAGAAATTAAACAACCACCTCATTTTCTGTTTCTTTTTTTTTTTTATTGTACTTTAGGTTTTAGGGTACATGTGCACAATGTGCAGGTTTGTTACGTATGTATCCATGTGCCATGTTGTTTTGCTGCACCCATTAACTCATCATTTAGCATTAGGTATATCTCCTAATGCTGTCCCTCCCCCCTCCCCCCACCCCACAACAGTCCCTGGAGTGTGATGTTCCCCTTCCTGTGTCCATGAGTTCTCATTGTTCAATTCCCACTTATGAGTGAGAACATGCGGTGTTTGGTTTTTTGTCCTTGCGATAGTTTACTGAGAATGACGTTTTCCAGTTTCATCCATGTCCCTACAAAGGACATGAACTCATCATTTTTTATGGCTGCATAGTATTCCATGGTGTATATGTGCCACGTTTTCTTAATCCAGTCTATCATTGTTGGACATTTGGGTTGGTTCCAACTTTTTGCTATTGTGAATAGTGCCGCAATAAACATACATGTGCATGTGTCTTTATAGCAGCATGATTTATAGTCCTTTGGGTATATACCCAGTAATGGGATGGCTGGGTCAAATGGCATTTCTAGTTCTAGATCCCTGGGGAATCGCCACACTGATTTCCACAATGGTTGAACTAGTTTACAGTCCCACCAACAGTGTAAAAGTGTTCCTATTTCTCCACATCCTCTCCAGCACCTGTTGTTTCCTGACTTTTTAATGATGGCCATTCTAACTGGTGTGAGATGGTATCTCTCTGTGGTTTTGATTTGCATTTCTCTCATTTTCTGTTTCTAACTCAAATCTAGGGACTGTCTGCTGGCTTTAGGTCTTTCTACCTTGGTGATACCTGTAATTTGAACATTAATGCTCTCTGTCCCTGGAGCTTGATTGGTATTATTCTAAAAAGATCTTCTCAACTCATGCATTTATTTGTTCAACAGGTACTGGATTTTTTGAGTGCTAATGTGAGTCAGGCACTGTGTGAGGCATTAGGAATATAATAGTAAACAAAGAGAACCTTAGGCCTGCTGTAATGTTGCTTAAAGCCTAGGGTAGGATTGAAATACTAAATGAAGAATAACAATGTAAATGCAAAGCCAAAACTGTGATAAGGCAATGATGGAGTGCTACAAGGTAAAATTACATAAAAGGAGAATCATCTAGTGAGGGAGGTCTGAGGAGGCTTCCCTCAGGAGGTGATAACCCCACCAAGCTCTTCCTTCAGGAGTAGAAGGGCCTAGGTTTCTGGGCAGGTTGATCTACTTCCTACTAGAAAGCGAAGCAATATTTCCCAGGTCACACTAAAAAATGGGAGGCAAAGCGGTCCCATCAGATTATAGTTCTAGTTCAATGGGGCTTACTCGCCCTTATTCACATTGCTAAGGGATACTCAAGTGACTCTTTGAAGGACAAAAAGATAAGCTTCTCTAGAATAAAAAGAAAGCCAATAGATATACCCTGCTAAATGTATTAAAATGTCACTTAATATTTATAGAATATCACTGAAGTGTAGGGTCCCTTCCTGACACCTACATCTTGTGGGGCCAAATAGCCATTTTCCACTTACTTTGGGTACTTTCCCCACTCTGAAGGTTCTGTTCTATAGCCAGCCTGCTAAAGCCTGATTCCAATCACTTTTTCCAATTTTTCAGGGTCTTTTAGGATTTTTGAACAGCAGTTATTTTTTCTTTTCTCGTCACAAAGAGACATGCTATAAGTTGTCCATGACTAAAACTGATTCAGGTATTTAGTTATAATGCTGAAGAAATGTGGAGGTGTAAATACAGTAGTTAAGGGACAAATTCTGCTGTCTGAAACTCCCAGGATGGAATTTCCAGCCATAAGCAAGGGTGCCATTTGGCATTTCTGGGTGGGGAGTCTGACTGCCAAGCTCACTTCTCAGGGACAAAGAGCACTTGCCGCCTGGTAGTCGTTATTAACAGCTGTGTGACTGGGCCCCACGGTGATGTGTTGCAAATTTCTTTTCAGAATTTCCCCAGCTAAGAGGAGATTCATGAGTCAGAATGTTGGGAACTCCACAGGCAAGTACCTTGATTTTGAGGAAAATTTGTCTGGCTCATGAATCATAAAAATAAGTAAGTGCCATATATTTAGAAAGAGGTACCGGGATGTGTGGATGTGGAGAAATTGAAATGTAAACAAATATACATACACCAACTCCTTCTTCTCCAAAGAGACCCCCTCAAACTGATGGCTTCCAGAGCACATGAATAAAAATGATTGCAATGAGTTTAAAATACTTAACATTATTTTGTAAATCATTAAATGCTGTACAAATTATAACCCAGTGGACTCACAAATTAAACAGGGCTGATTGATAATAAAACAACAAATTAAGCAACACAGGGGAGTATTTGACTGTTGTTCGGAAATTAACCAACTCTAACATGTAGGAGTAATTAAAATAATTCCAAAATAATGGTGCTTATTAATGTTGGAAACTGGAAGAGACAGTCCAATCGTATTTATTTAAAATGCTTACACTTTGTACTTCAATTGTGTACTTTTTCATGTCTATTGTTTCTTGTGAGCATCATTACAACCTCTTTTTTTACATGTTGACATGAGTTTATTTCGTGGTTTTGATTACAAACAAAACATGTTCATTGTGAGTAACTCAAAGAGGTATAAGGAGAGATATAAAATTAAAAGCAAAGTTCACAGGGAAATCCCAACTGAGATAATTCTTGTTAAGAATTTTGTCAACATCCTTGCAGACACTTCTAGGCATATATGCAGTAGATATCACTTAAATAATTTTGCGCTTGCTACAAGGTTAAGACATTGTAGTACATGCATAGTCAATCTCTTTTTCTTCTACTCTCTGGAAAGGAAATTTTATCCACTTAGCATTTTCTTCTTTCTCCACCTTATTTTTTGGAGTGTGGTAATCAGTGAAGAAAAAAAAACAAAGGAAGAAGGAAGAGGGACAAAAGAGAAGTGGCTGATCTGTTTGGGTATCATTGTGATGTCTTTGGTTGAGAGTAGAAAAGCGTATTGGGGAGGAGGAGGCCTTCAGGAGCTATTACAATGTGAGAATTAGAGAACAAGATGAAAAAGGTGGGATACAAAGGCTATTTTAGGATATGGTGCTGTGGGTTAGGAATTGTAGGTTCTTTAATGTTTTCTGAAAATGGAGAGCCAAGGCTGAAATTACTCTGTAATGCCTTTTTGTTGCTGGGTTGTTTCTGTGAATGTGACACTGGGCTAAATTGAACCACAGTGAAATCTGGAATTTATTTGATTTGCACATAAATGGGATTATATCAACCATACTGCTTTGTAATTCCTTTTGTCTTGAAAATATGTGATGGAGCTTCTATTTGAGTCAATGAATATGAATTACATGATTCTTTTCAGTGGATGCATAGAGTCTCTTGTATGAATACCTCATATCTTTTTGAACTAGTCTCATGTTGGTGGACGTTTTGGTTGTCTCTAATTGTGATGAACATCTTGTGTATACTTGCATATTTATGTAACTACCTCATTGGGATAGATTCTTGGATATAAATTTTCTGCATGAAATTGTATGTACGTTTTAAATTTTATTACATAACACCAGCAAAAAGTCATGCTGATTTATGTTCCTCTCACTGTGTATTAAAGTCCCATATCCACAAAAATCTCATTCTTATCATTTCTTATTAGTTGGTGAAGATTAGCACAATTTTGACAGCATATCTACGGTATACATATGAAGAAGCTGAAACCCAGAGAGATTGAGGGATTCTTGCCTAAGGTGTTAGAACTGATAGTTCTAGTTCGTCGGCCTCTAGAGGTGTCATTGCCTGGAAGATCCAGATGATAATATGTCCATCAGGCCTTACAGAAATCACCCACAGGGAAATGGAAGATACTTAAAACTGGCAAATGAAACAATTTCCAGTTCAATCCATCTGTGTAACAAGGGCATACACACCACTGTGACGAGATGATGTGTATAAAAGTGCTTTGTAAATCACTGGAGATTGAGGCACTGTTTGGGAAAACAATTACCCCTTTCATCTGGATAATTAAGACTGTGTATTTTAGCTAATAGACAGGAATTATAAATGTTTGTGGTTTGACCTTGCATTTGAGTGTCATTTTTATCATCTGTAACTCGATAGCTAAATTCCTAATAAATGAAGCATTTATTATATAAAGTGCTGACACAGTACTAAATCTGGACCACTTTTCCTTGTGATAGCCTGATGATTAAAGGCCAGAATGTCCAATTCTGTGCTGTCTCATAGCAAATGTACTATAGGCAGTATTCTTCTGCTGTTAATCCATGTCCCCAGATTGCCTCTGACCTTGGCCCAGGAGGCCTGTTGACTCCATGCTCATTTATACTCATTTTGTCTCTAGAAACACTGATCTAGACAGCTCTTTCTGAGTTTATTTTACTTGCTGCGGTCCTGCTAGACTCTTAAGGATTTCAGGCACCAGAACAGCTGTGTTTAACCTTGTCCATTAAGTCCTTACCCAAGAAACCCGTCTGAATTGGTGATGTTTCTGAAAACACAAATGAGGCCAAATTACAAATGGAGGAAGCATCTGGGTTAAAATAAACTGTCACCAGACAAAAGCTATCTCCTTCCATTTTCTTTTTTGTAAGAAAAACAGGTTACTAGCTTTAATCTTATTCTTAGGTAAAATGTGCTGTTCTAGTCTTTTTAAAAGCACTTGCCTCAGAATTTCTACTCAGCAATAAGAAGAGGGGGCAGGCCCGGTTATCTGCTTGTAGTAATAAAGATCCACATTTATCTTCTGCAATTCTGCCTTTGGTATTCTTACTTTGAACTGGAATAGCACAGGAAAAGTGGATTGAGGACCGCACAATTGGAGCATGACTTGTGTTGCCTGGTTACTGAGATTCCCCAGAGATTAGATCGTCAGGGTATTTAGATGCACAGAAAAGCAAACAAACAAACCTCCTACCTTCCTGGTAATTCTTTTATGAGGACAGGGCAACTTCTAAAATTGGAAACCTAGATTAAGGGAGAAAATAGTTTCTATTAGCAGAAGATAATGAATAGTAATTATCTTCAACGCTGTCAGGGGGCCTCATCATTTGTGAGTCATGGTCAGTGGGAAGTGGCCATGCTCAGTATGAAGAGTTTCATGTTGCTTTAATTCTGGGGACCCTCAGATGATGCTGCACAGGCCTGCTGATCTTCAGAAGCTGGTCTGCGCATCTGCAATAAAAGAGAAGACCTTCTAAGTCACTCACTGGTTTTGAAAGAAGTAAAATAGAAGCAGGCTTTTAAGTATCCCTAAGGAGGGCACTATAGGATTTGTATTGGAAATGGATCTGAAGACTTAGGAGAGACTAAAAGATTAGAAATACAAAGAGGTCAATTTTCTTCCACCAGCTAGTTTAAAAGTAAGTGTTGGCCACATTATCTACTATTAGCTCCGTGTCTTCATTGCCCTTCTCGGTGTTCTTCTGCCCTAGGTCACAGAACATTTTCCTGAATCGGATTCTGGGTTAAAGCTGCCAATAGGAAGAATTCACATGAGATTTGAAAGGTGGAAGAGAAGGAGAAAGTGTTTTTTTCTTGCAACAGTTTGGCTGGGGAGCTGAGATCTTCACTGAGGGCTTCCTTTGTCTCCAGGTTCCCGTGGACAGGTAGCCGATGTCATCAGCGGTGGCTTCTCTGTGATCACTACACCACCAGGTCTCCTAAAGTGGCCTTCTTGACCTTTGCCTCCCCAGCTCTTTCAATGGTTATGTAAAACTCTAATTATGTATATTAAATATCTTTCAGGTCAAAATACATAGAGTCACTTCCCTCCCCACATATGGAGTAATTCTGAATGATGTAAAGGCTCGGGCACGAAGGCCCCAAACCTTGGTCACCTATGTTGATAGATCTGAATTTTGATTAGCGTCAAATTATAGACCAATATATGTCTTACAGATGTTAAAAAACGTATGGTATAATTTCATTTTTTTTTTTTTTTTTTTTTTTTTTTTTTTTTTTTTTTTGAGACGGAGTCTCGCTCTGTCGCCCAGGCTGGAGTGCAGTGGCGCCCTCTCGGCTCACTGCAAGCTCCGCCTCCCGGGTTCACGCCATTCTCCTGCCTCAGCCTCTCCGAGTAGCTGGGACTACAGGCGCCCGCCACTACGCCCGGCTAATTTTTTTGTATTTTTAGTAGAGACGGGGTTTCACCGTGGTCTCGATCTCCTGACCTCGTGATCCGCCCGCCTCGGCAAATAGTTCAAAAGCAAACTAATTTGTGATTTTAGAAGTAATGATAAGTGTTTATGTTTGGAAAAGGCTGAGCAGGGTGGGGACTCGATGGGCCATGAGAGAGGCTTGAGATGCTAGTAATGTTTGATTTCTTCATCAAGGTTGTGCTTAGATGGTTGAGTTCTTTTTGTGATAATTCATTAAGTAAGATAATCATAATATGCCATTTTTCTTTCTTTTCTTTTCTTTTTTTTTTTTTTTGAGATGGAGTTTCATTGTTGTTGCCCAGGCTGGAGTGCAATGGCACGATCTCGGTTCACTGCAACCTTCGCCTCCCAGGTTCAAGCAATTCTCCTGCCTCAGCCTCCCAAGTAGCTTGGATTGCAGGAATGTGCCACCACACTCAGCTAATTTTGTATTTTTAGTAGGATGGTGTTTCTCCCTGTTGGTCAGGCTGGTCTCAAACTCCCAACTTCAGGTGATCTGCCTGCCTCAGCCTCCCAAAGTGCTTGGATGACAGGTGTGAGCCACCGTGCCTGGCCAATATGCCACTTTTCTTTATATATATGTTAAAATTTAATAGAAAATTTATTTTAAAAAATTTAAGGCTGCTAGGAAATTTCATTTTCCTTGTGCCAATCCTAAAATGACAATTTAATTATTGAATCCAGTCTTACTCTTTGACAGATGATACAACTGAGACAGCAAGAGACTAAGTAACCTGCTCAATGTCAACCTTCAAGCCCAGTTTTCCATCCATTTATAACCTGGTTTAATGCGAGAATTTTAAAAATCAATTTTCCTAGTTATCTTTTTTCCCCATTTTTTTTTTCTATTTATAGTCAAATGGAAACAAACTTTGCATAAAAATAGATGGGAAGATTGACTCCAAGCTAATTTGTCATCTCAGGCATTACTTAAGAAATGTCAAAGTCTCTAGTGAAAAGATCTATGAGTAATATCGGTAAAGAATGTGCCAAACTTGCCAAGGTATTTAGCATTTAGGAGTAGGAAGCAGAAGAGCTGCTTCAGCAGTGATTTGGATGTGGCTGTAAATCAAGCAAAAAAGCCACATGTTGTAAAATGTCACCAAGAAAGGTAAGTTGGGTATTGCTTAAAAACACCAATTTTGTCCATTTGTCCATTTCCCACAGCTTCTGCTGCCATTGAGCCACCTAGGTGGTCATCCCTGAATCCCTCAGGTCTAAGAGGCCCATCAGCTCAGCATTACTTTGCCTGCTGTTCTTCCCCAGAGAATATGGGCTGACTGGTAAATGCCCCTCAAGTGAACCCTACGTTCCAGGGAGTTCCACCAAAGGAGGGCTACTTCCCCGGAGAGCTGAGGATTTTATAGTTAACAAAGGACAAGAAGATTCTTTCTGCAGAGTGCTTCTCTCGGCTCCCCCTGGCCCCACCACCAGGGCCCAAATCTTAATATATTTTGGGACATTCTAGGTCCATTACAACACATACACGGTGTTGTAGTCTTTTAACCCATTACTTTCTTCTTTTTCTTTTTGTTTTTGAGATGGAGTCTTGCTCTGTCGCCCAGGCTGGAGTGCAGTGGCGCGATCTCGGCTCACTGCAACTTCTGCCTCCTGGGCTCAAGTGAATCTCCTGTCTCAGCCTCCTGAGTAGTTGGGATTACAGGCACCCACCACCACGCCCAGCTAATTTTTTTGTATTTTAGTAGAGGTGGAGTTTCACCATATTGCCCAGGCTAGTCTCGAATTCCTGAGCTCAGGCAATCCACCCGCCTTGGCCTCCCAAAGTGCTAGGATTATAGATGTGAGCCACCCCGCCTGGCCAACCCATTACTTTCAAAAGTCAGCAATAGTGTGTGCTTTTGGCTTTTGCCTTTGCTTTCTCTGAACTTGCATCCAGCACAATTCAAAAAAGACAACTTTTCGCAATCTATTTTTTCCGTATACATGTGTTAAAATTTCACTATATACCTGTCAGTGGGCGAAGTGCTGAGGACATATAGTGAATAACAAACAGTCTCTGTCCCCAAGCAGTTCATGACTGGTTGCAGAACAGTCACACAAAATAATAGTTTAGCTTCAGGAATAAATTTTGGTGCTGCTAAAGCATATCACGTAGGTCCTAACTATGAATTTTAAAATTCTGTTTTTTTGATAGTCTTCGCTGGTGACCTTCCAATATGAGGCTTACTGCTATTTTGGATAAAATGATTTTTTTGAGAATTCCTCCTGCTTGACTTCATTTAACTGTACCAAATTTGGGCATCGTTTGGGAGCATCCCAAGTTCAGATGAAGAATAGAATATACATATAAGAAATAGGCTGAGACTTCTTATATGAAATTGATACTGACTAGAAGTCCTAGGAGTAGGGAATTTTATTGCAAGAAGCTAAAGAAATTCATAAAAACACTTCTATTTCTGAGCTGACCTCAAAATATATTTCATTGTGGGGTGTCCTAGAGTCCATCTCTGCTACCCAGCTCCATCCAGATCCTGCCCACAACCATCCTGGGACAGCCCAGGGTCTGGCAGAGGAAATCACATGGACTTCAACCCAAAAAGCCATAGCCAGAAGGGCTGGGAGCCTCTTTTATTGTGGGTAACACTGAGGAAATGGCCCAGATCACCCCTGAATTGTCACTGTGATGAAAGCAAGACTCTGTCGTGGACTTGTAGATACTACGAGGGCGGGGGCATGAATATGTTTTCCCTACTGGCATACAGTAAACTAGACTCCTTCCTTTGAGATACCTATGAACTCTCAGAGAACCTAGAAAGTGGGACAAAGAAATGGAGATTTGAAGTAGAATAGGCTGGATTTCTGAACATTTTGTGATGACTGGACTGTGAAATCCTGACCATTGCACTTGGGGGATTTGTACAGGGGGATAGCCTAGTTTTATCACAAACTTATAAAGTTAAAAATAGTTACTAAAATTAGAAGGATAGCATATGGTCTTCAAAACTAGAATCTTAAGTGGTGGCTCAGTAATACTCTCAAGTTCCACTGCCACCTAAGCTTCATGTAAATATAGCTGCCTTAAAGGTATACCATCCTGTATTTCTTTGCCTGACAGCTTTGCCATTTTTCCACGATAAAATTGATACAGCACAGAATTGTCCATACTGTTGGTCTAAAAGTCAAAAAACCTGGATCTAGCCCCAGTTTGACTTCTAGCCAGCAATGTGATACTAAGCAAGTTACTTAGCTTCACCTAAAGAGCTTGTTAAAAATTTAGGTGCCTGGGGCTCCAGATACACACTACTTGAATGGGAAATGTCATTGAAGAACATTGGCAATCTGTATATTTAACAAACACCTGGATGATTCTTACTATCAAAGGACCACTAGATTTAATACCTACATTCTGCTGGTACATATGTTCACCTTCCTAAAGAAAGGCACCTGAAATCTTTGTTAAATAACAGGACACCCAGGGGTCAAATAGTGGACTTTGCTTCCATTGGTTGACATCTGAGTAGAGCAAATGTCATTTTCTTGCATCAGCTTCTTTAATAAATGGCCAATGATTTTCTGACAATAAACAATGGGGATTAGTTTTTTTTTAACTTCACTTGGATTTGAAGTGAAAAAAACTTGAAGTCCTCCACAAATACATGTTTACCAAGTATCAATGTTTCAACAAACCATTGAGATTTAAGTTGCACCTTAATATTATTCTTCCATATTACAAACAGTTTAACCTGCAGATTTTTGTGGAAATGAGAATCTGAAACCCAGGAATAGGGAGTGGGTGGGAGGCAATTTCACAGGGTCTAGCAGATAAATACTGGCATGTTAACCCACCATTTGCAGTGTGAAAAAACATTATTCACTGAGCTTGAATTGAAAAACAGTATTATTTCCCCACACATTTCTCCTGATCACTTTTCTGGAATGGTCATTTGTGCATCTTGTGCTGAGAGTCTGAATCCAAAGAATAGACTTTCTCTGCGGGTGACTGAAAAAGGAAAGCATGGCAAGTGTCATAGGCACTTCCATCTAAGGAGACTGATAGCATTCTATTCTGCTAAAGAAATATGAAAAAAAACAAGAGAAATATGTAAAATTTATTGTTTTTGAGCTCACTTTGTCACGTGCACACCTGTGCATGCCTATGTATGTGTGCACCCATGTGTGCATGAATATGTTTGTGCACACCGCACATGTGAACTAAGCTGAGGTTGGCCTCCTCCAGATTACAACAGGAGGCCTTGAGCATTCCCCATTTACCCTGGCAAGTGAGTGCATGAGGATGCAGGGCAATGCCCGGCAAATTGCCGCGTGCTTTTTTCCCTGATATTAGCCTGGCTGGTGTGCCAGGCCCTGGGGAAGTGCTGTTACAGGCACTGAAGGCTACCCCTGTGAAGCCTCTCAGGCTGATGGATGGGAGTGAGTCTCAAAGATCTGTCAATCCCGCCTGTCAGGAGCCTGCCAAATGAAAGATATGCCAGGCTGACTCAACAAAAAGCTCAGCATCATCAAGCAGAAATGGCTGCTGAAGGAAGTGAAGAAAGATAGAATGGTGGGGGGTCGGGGGTGGGGAGAGGACACCAATAGCTCTGGTTTTACATAGGAGGAACCTGTTTGACTTGTTAGGTCTGATTTCTGTGAATCCGCAGTTTTTCTTGGTGTCATCTTAATTATCTTCTGTGCAAAGAAAAAAAGGCAGTGAGTGGCAATAATTAATTTGCATTGTCAATTGATTTTTTTTCTTTCTAGGAATTCTTCTCACTCAAAAGCCATGTTATATAACCATCTGTTTTTCCCTAAAGATGAATTCTGTTAGGTTTATTCATTTCTGTCTCTTCAGAAGACATATTAGCATTGCCAATATTGAGCATCTGTGTGTGTGAGAGCAGAGAGAGAGAGATTGAGAGAGAGATTTGGTGGTTTTTCCTTTTTTAAACAGTTTCGTGTCCCTTGACACCATTTCTCTTGCTTTCTGGTTTCCAAACTCCAGTGGCCATTCTCACTTAGGAACAGATGCTATGCAAAAATCAGAGCCCAAACGTATCTTACTCTGAGGCTTAGATGGGAAAGAGAACCTTTCTCAAGGTGAAGATGAGGAATTCATGCAAATCGAAATTTCAAAGAGGTCTGCGTTCTATTCTTGCTGGCACTATCCTTAGAAGGCACATCAGTTATCTGCTCAGTTTTTATTTCTTTTCTTAGAAAATGGAGAGAGTGGTGCATCCTCCCTTTTGGGGGGGAAAAAAGAGGCAAGAACAAAGGAACACAGTCATTTTCTGCTTTTCTACTTTTCTGATTTTGTCTTTTTGCTTATTTCATTCTCTGATAAAGGACCAGTATTCTCACCTCCTTTATCCCTTTATTCAACAGTTTCTGCTAATGTCTGAATAGGCAAAGAAAGTATTTGCATATATACAATCGAGGGCAGTGGGCATGCTTGGCAAGTACTTGGTCCATGGTGTTCTACTCCAAGACTGTCTTCTGGAGTAAGCTCTGTCCAAAGTTAGGAGGAGGGTGGCTGTTTGGAAAATGATATAAAAATTGGCTTACAAAAGCAATTGCAACAAAAGCAAAAATTGACAAGTGGGATCTAATTAAACTAAAGAGCTCCTGCACAGCAAAACAAACTATCAACAGAGTAAACAGACAATCTATAGAATGGGAGAAAGTTTTTGCAAACTGTGCATCCAACAAAGGATCTAATATCCAACATCTATAAGGAACTTAAACAAATTTACAAGAAAAAAAAAGCCAAACAACTCCATTAAAAAGTGGGCAAGGATATGAACACGCATTTTTCAAAAGAAGACATACATATGGTCAACAATCTTTTATTAAAAAGCTTAACATCACTAATCATTAGAGAAATGCAAATAAAAACCACAATGATATACTATCTCATACCAATCAGAATGGCTATTATTAAAAAGTAAAAAAATAGCATGCTGGTGAGGATGTGCAGAAAAAGGAACACTTATACACTGTTGGTGGAAGTGTAAACTAGTTTAACCATCGTGGAAGACAGTGTAGCGATTCCCCAAAGACCTAAAGACAGAAATGACATTCCACCTAGCAATCCCATTACTGGGTATATACCCAAAGGAATATAAATTGTTCTGTTATAAAGACTCATGCATATGCTCACTGCAGCACTATGCACAATAACAAAGACATGGAATCAACCTAAATGCCCATTAGTGATAGTCTGGACAAAGAAAATGAGGTGCATATACACCATGGAATACTATGCAGCCATAAAAAGAATGAGATCGTGTCCTTTGCAGAGACATGGATGGAACTGGAGGCCATTATCCGTAGCAAGCTAACACAGGAACAGAAAACCAAGTACAGCATGTTCTCACTTATAGGTTGTAGCTAAATAATGAGAACACATGAACACATAGAGAGGAAATGTGTTCACCCAGCAGAAACGGCTGGAAAACAATACACACTGGGGTCTATTGGAGGGTGGAGAGTGAGAGGAGGGAGAGGATCAGGAAAAATAATTAATGGTACTAGGCTTAACACCTGAATGATGAAATAATCTGTACAACAAACCCCCATGACACAAGTTTACCTGTGTAACAAACCTGCACATGTACCCCTGAATATCAAATTACTAAGGAAGAGAAGAAAGTATCTGAATAAAAGGAGCAATACAAAAAGTAAAATAAAAAGTGGCTTAAAACTGACTTCTCCAAGCCTCCCTCACAGTCCCTTCATCCTGTAGTGTTAGCCCCCAAAGACATTGGATCCTCCTACCTTCTTCACACTCTTGATCCAGTGAACTCCTAGAGCAGGGTGGGAGGCAAAGTTCTGTGGCAGCCACCACATGTCAGCCTCTGAGTGCCCTCCCAGCCACATTCCCAGAGATCCCTGTCTCCATGCCCCACCGTTCGTAAAACCTAACAGCATCCTGTGCAGAGTAAGACTAAAAAGTGTCTGTCAAGCTAATGAAAAAGTGAATTAATTAGTTAATGTTACTTTTCTAGGTAACATTTACTCTGGGTGAAAATGAGCCAGGAGAACACACTCTATAAGTAAATGAAAATCAGCAGGTTTTTTTTTGTTTTTTTTTGTTTTTTTATGCTCTAGAGAATGAGCGAAGTGATCTGAGAGGAAGCCCTCAGGGGAGCCCCTGAGTGCCTTGGGCCTCAGTAATGAGATGAGGTCTAGAGAAGTTCAATGGCCCAGACACTGAGAAAGGAGGCTTCTTGGGATTCTAAGGCTTTCTGCTCTGCTAGCTCGGAAATCCTTGAACAGCAGGATCAGTGGTGATTAGAAAAGCTGTCGAAGGAGAAAAAATTCTCAGTTTCACTCAGGATCTGGCTGCTCTCATCCTCACTGTTATGTCCAGAGCTTGTGGGTTAGAAGAGATTCCTTTAGCAAATGGTGAAGAAGGGTTGTAACTGTGCGTTTGACTGGAGAATTCTATAGGCTTACCGCGAGGAGTGGATTTGTGCTTTGGCTATGGAGATAGCAATGCCAGGGCTGAATGCAGGTGTCATCTCTAGAAACATGGGTTTAAGTTTCGTAACAGCATACAGTGTTCTTATCATGTCTAACCTTGGAATACTGGAGCTGGAATCTTCTCTGACCTGCTATGCTTATGTTTAAGGCATTACCTTTGGCATCATCTTTATGGTAGCTCCTTGCTTACAAACTTCTATGAAGTCCTTTTTTAGTGGCAGAATGCATCAGAGTCATGTGGCACCAAAGTATGTTACCAGCAGTGAATCTCTATGGATCTGCAGCAACCTTAATTCTTTCCTCCTCAGAAGAAAGAATTTATCAAGAGGCATAAGGCAGAGTGCTGAGGCAAGTTTTAGAGCAGGAGTGAAAGTTTATTAAAAAGCTTTAGAACAGGAATAAAAGGAAGTAAAGTACACTTGGAAGAGGGCCAAGCAGGTGACTTGAGAGATCACGTGTGCAGTCGGACCTTTGGACTTGGGGTTTTATATGTTGGCATGCTTCCAGGGTCTTGCGTCTCTTCTTCCCTGATTATTCCCTTGGGGTGGGCTGTCAGTATGCGCAGCGGCCTGCCAGCACTTGGGAGGGGATCATGCGCAGGGTGTTTACTAAAGTTGTATGCATGCTCACTTGAGGCATACTTGCCTTACCAAATGAATGTTCCTCGAAGGTCATATACCAGTTAAACTCCACCATTTTACCTCTTAATGCGCATGTGTGTGAGCCTGCTCTCCCAACTCCTGAGATCTTATCAGGAAGCTGCTGATCACCTGCTTCTGGTTTTTTCTATCTCCTGGGAGACTGCCTTTCCCTGGTGCCAACTGCAACCAATTATTATTTTAGAGAGATCGCTAACAACCACCTGACATCACCTGATGGTTGCCTGACATTCCTGGTTGGCAGGGGCCCTCTCCTGATCTGCTCATGTCTGACTAGCTACCTACTGTAACAGTTTCTGTGTTATCTTTAATATGTGAGCAAAATGACAATGAGCAACTCATTGTCCTTTAGAGATTAGCAATACGGAAATATTATCTATTGTTTTATCATTTGAGTCAGGAGAGGCATCTGAGGATCTGTAATATGCTACACTAAATGTAACAACAGAAAAGCAGCTTTTCTTTCAAGGGTATATTTGCTTATCAACTTTCTGGAGAGGCTTTGGGTAAGACATAGCTGTTTTGGACTTTAATCTCCTTCAGCCAAGCACACAGGTGCATGCTCATAGCTCCCCTCCTTGTGCTTATGATGTTCTGAAAATGTTTTCTAGCCCTTAGCATACTCTTTTCTCATGGAGCCAGTCTCTTGATTCCTTGAAATTTTAACATTTAAAACATATCCTAAAGCTTCTGGCCTCCTTGAAGCCTTTTCAGAAAACCCTTCTCTAGAGCTCTTCAGATTTGGTTGGCTCAGTTAGAGCTTATTTGAAGCCAAAGCAAGCTACATATGTGACTTCTGTGTCTTATTTGCACATTGTCAAGTCTTTTCATTTAACCTGGGCTTTGGATCTGTCCTACATGGGCAAGGAAGTCCTTTGATACTGCCATGATCTTGAGAAGCATGTTCTGCAGATGGTGGATGATGTTAATAGAGTCTAACTAGTCAACAGGTTTAACTTGGCCGAGAGGAAATGAGACATGAAGGCCCAAAGGGTGGCTGATAAAAAGGCACAGAGTTACCTGAATGGGCTGTGTTCCATTTTGAGGTTCCTGGTCCAAATGCATTTGAGAACTGTCGTGGCTCAAAGCCCTAATATCACAACTGATGGCTATTTGGCCATTTCCTGCTTTGGGCTCTTAGTTCAGTCATTAGAGGACATATGCCCTGCAGACTTCAAGTTACAAGTATAAAGAAATCATATCTTTAAAAAAATACAGTTTCCAAAAATATAACATAACTAAATAAAACCCAGTACTGAAGTCAGGAAGAAAGACCAGTCTCTAAATGCTTAGTTGAAGTAGCTGCTACAGCACATGGAACATTTTGTTTGTTTCTTTTATTGAAGACAGATTAGAGAAATGAGAAGCAGTTGAGTTTGGGAAGTTAATTATTGTATCATGTTGTCAAATCTTGTAATATTTTAAATGTAGGATTACATGGACATTGTCTGGGAACAGGCGGCTATAAGGCAGCAAGGGATTGATGAGGAAAAGCAAAACGTTCTCGTGTCAGTCATTAAATCAGTTTTCCTGAACAAAGGATAACCTTGTGTTATACGTATTTGGGGTTACAGAGTGAAAGATGTGCTCTGCATTCTCATGTACACCAGAGGCATAATCTGACCCAGGTGTAACCCAATCTATGAATAAAAAGGTGCTTTATAACAGGATTTAATTGTACTTGTCTGGAATTTTGCCCCTCATTCCAGTTGTGGGATTTAATTAATCCTTACCCAGAGGTCAGTCACTTCGAGACAAATGCCATAAAAGGGCAGAGAATTATCTCACTGTGAATTACAGTTAAGCACAGCCAGTATTCATTTTATTACTATTATCAATTGTTTAAAAAACTTTGCTGAATGATTTCATTGTACATGTGCCTTCAGGCTTTCTACAGCAATTTGGAAAATACATTATAGAATAAACCACAAGATTATTAAAATGACTTTAAACAGTATAAGGCCTATTTTCAAAGAAGGTTGTAATATCCATATTTACTCACATTTCATCTCCTTATATAATTATTCACACTCTGTATTTTGGGGATAGAACTTATAAAAGCGTGTGTTCCTACCTAATTATCTCACCACTTCCCCCTTAATTTTTTCTTTTCTTCTTTTCTGTTGAAGGAACTCTGACTTCTAGCAAGAGCTCTTAGGAGAATTTCAGAACTAGAGGCAGAGTGATCTGGATAAAAACACCAGAAACCCTTTTTAATGTTCTTTCCTTTCAACATATCTAATTCTTTTTCCTTCCAAAGAATACCTTTTGAACAAAACAGAGTGGGGTTGTCCTCACCACAGTTGACAAAGGCTTAGATTAAAGCTTTCCTCCTATTGCCCTTTTATTGCCAGTTTCTTACCTGTTTCTGCCCCCTTCTTTCCTGAGGTGACAGAGATTGGTCTGTGACTGCTGCTACTGCCACCGAGCAAAATTAAGAAGGGGAAATTAAGAAGGGGAGGACGTGAGTAATAGCTCCCTCCAGACATCTGCTTGTGCTTCGGACCCCCACAACCCTGGGGGAATGGAGAGCAGATCTGAGGTGATTTGCCTGAAGCCATTGCTTGGTAACCTGTTTTGAAGCAAGCACACTGAAGTATTAAATATAAAACTTGAAAGAAAAGGAAATTTAAAATAAAGCCCACTTTTAATCACTGCATATTTTTCCCTCCCCCTTTTCTAATTCATCTTCCCTTTTTATCTCTTCAAATAGGGGGTCAGAGGTATATTTCAATTAAGATCTTTACCACAATCCCTTCTTTACACCCAGATAAAGGGTTGGATGTGGGAGGATGGTTTGTCATAAAAATATAAAATAACTTGCCTGGGTAAGTTGCCGTAGTAGAAAGAGTGCTGCATTTACAGCCAGACTACCAGTGTTCAAGTTCTAGCTTAGCTATTAACTCTTGCAACTACTTAACCACACAGTGCTTCAGTTTATTAAGTTGCAACATGGGTGATATGATTTGGTTCTGTGTCCCCACCCAAATCTCATCTCCAATTGTAATCCCCATGTGTCGAGGGAGGGACCTGCAATCCCCACATGTAAGGAAAGGGAGGTGACTGTTTCATGGGACAGTATTTTCCCCATGCTGTTCTCATGACAGTGAGTGAGTTCTCACAAGATCTGATGGTTTTTATAAGTGTTTGGGAGTTCCTTCTTTGCCCATCCCTCTCCTGCCACCATGTGAAGAAGGTGCTTGCCTCCCCTTCCACCATGATTGTAAGTTTCCTGAGGCCTCCCTAGCCAGACAGAACACTAAGTCAATTAAACCTCCTTTGTTTATAAATTACCCAGTCTCTGGTAGTATCTTTTTTTTTGAAACAGAGTCTCGCCCTGTTGTCCAGGATGGAGTGCAGTGGCATGATCTTGGCTCACTGCAACCTCCGCCTCCTGGGTTTAAGCGATTCTTGTGCCTCAGCCTCCTGAGTAGCTGGAACTACAGGCACACACCACCACACCCAGCTAATTTTTGTATTTTTAGTAGAGATGGAGGTTTGCTGTGTTGGCCAAGCTGTTCGTGAGCTCCTGGCCTCAAGTGATCCACCTGCCTCAGCCTCCCAAAGTGCTGGGATTACAGGTGTGCACCACCACACTTGGCTCTGGTAGTATCTTTATAGCAGTGTGAGAACAGACGAATACAATGGGCCTAATATTATTCTTAAAATGTTTTTCTATTTCACAAGTATTTGGTAATTCAGAAATCATATAAATATTGTATAAAACTTAAAATGAAAAATACATACTATAGAAATGTATAGTGCATGTTAAAGGAACAATGTCATATTGATCTTAATTTTTTCTTTGCTTGTGTGTTTCTTCCATTATACCAAGCAAATAGGAATAACCTAATATTTATGTTTCAAGTACTGTGCTTAGTGGCTTGCATGTATTATTTTTTTATATATATATATATTATTTATATAACTATTGGGTACTAGTACCATATCTACTAGTACCATATCTAGCTACTTTACAGAAAGGTAAAGTAAGTGCCCAAGGTCACACAGCTGGTAGTAGGGCCTGGAGTGGGTTGAATTTTGCTGCACCCCCAACCCAACAAAAAGATATGTCCAAATCCTAATTCCTGGTACTTGTGAATATGGCCTTATTTGGGAAAGGATCTTTGTATGCGATTAAACTGAAGCTCTAGAAATGAGGTCATGCTAGATGAGAGTGGGCCCTAAATCCACTGTGAATGTCCTTCTAAGAGACTGACGGACACACAGACACACAAAGGGAAGATGGAGACAGAGATTGGAGTAACAGTGTCACAAGCCTAGAAATGTCTGGGGCCACCAGAAACTCAGAAGAAGCAAGAAAGGATTCTTCCCTAGAGCCTTCAAAGTGAACATGGCTCTGCCAACACCTTCCTTTAGAACTTCTAGCCTCCAGAACTACCAAAGAATAAACGTGTGTTATTGTAAGCCACCCAGTTTGTGGTAATTTGTTGTGCAGCTTTAGGAAATGAATACAGGGCCCCAGGATTGAAATTGAGGGACTCTGACTCCAGAACATGAACACTTGATCACTTTGTTTTACTTTCCCTTTTTATTTGAAATATAAGTAAATTTGGGAGAAAAGAAAATTACCCAAGTGAATGTGGTTATAATTGTTTTTGGTGAAGTGGAATGGTTAATTGGGGAAATGTTTTGTCACACAAGCTAAGTTGTTATGTAGGGGTGGGATTGTTGGAACTCTTAGTTGTTTAAATGTCCAGTCCAGAAGTTGCCTAGAATAAATTTTTAAAAATTACAGACATCTTTTTGAAGGATGAAATAGTGAATTAATACCCAGCAAAGACAAGTAAAGTTACTAACAAGTAAATACAATTAAAGCAAAATACAAAAAGATTCTACTTGATGAGGTGAGATTTGTATTACTATTATTAATTATTATGATTAGTCATTTAAAAATTAATAATGACAATACCAATTTTTGATTAATATTGTTTTATGTTCTAAGAGGGAAAAAAACTATTTGACAGTTTAATAGTTTTATACTGAGCTTTTTGGATTAGACTAAAACTTCTCTGAACAATCTAGCATTTCCTAGTCATATGTTAAGTATTTTCTTTATGTACAAATTTTTGTTTTGTAAAATATTTTCTCCATTTTTACTGATTTACAAATCTACTTTTAAAAACTTTAAAAAATGTACTTCTCTGGTGGTTGAGGAAAGCTCTAGTTGAAGCTTGCCTCTTCTCTTGGCCTCTTCTCCTGCCTTGCCTCTTTACTGAACCACTTCGCACAGTGCAGCCCAGCTAGAAGGCTCAGAAGCCACAGTTCCCATGCGCCCCACTCACCTTTCTCTGAGGAACAAGAAGGACCAAAAAGCCTCAGCAAATGAGCAAGTGGGCGCCAGCACCAGTGTCCCAGTCCACCTATGGAAGTATCCAGAGCAGCTACTAAGCTATGTCTTTTTATGCTCAGTAAAAACTTAAGTCTATGTGAGCTAATTCTCTATCTCCATCTTTGATTTTTCTCTTCATGTTGGATCCCATATTTGCAACTCTCTGTTGCAGTCCTCCCCTTGGTTTCCCCCCTAGTCCCTTGAATCAAATGCCATTGTTGGAGTCCTTCCTTCTTTTTCCCCTTCCAACCTGACCCTAACCTGGACCTTTTCTAAATTACTCATTTCTGTTAAAGGCACCACGTTCGCCCTGGAATGGAGGCTCACGGCTTTGCCAACATCTTTGATTCTGACCCCTCATTGCACGTGCTTCTAGTCAGTTACCAAGAGCTGTTAAGTATATGCCATAATGTCCTTCACATAGAGAGGTGAAGCCAGCTGGACTTCCTGGGTCGAGTGGGGACTTGGAGAACTTTTCTGTCTAGCTAAAGGATTGTAAATGCACCAATCAGCACTCTGTGTCTAGCTAGAGGATTGTAAATGCACCAATCAGCACTCTGTAAAAACACACCAGTCAGTGCTCTGTGTCTAGCTAAAGGATTGTAAATGCACCAATCAGCACTCTGTAAAAATGCACTAGTCAGCGTTCTGGGTCTAGCTAAAGGATTGTAAACATACCAATCAGCACTCTGTAAAAACGTGCCAATCAGAACTCTGTGTCTAGGTAAAGGATAGTAAATGCACCAATCAGCACTCTGTAAAATGGACCAATCAGCACTCTAAAATGGAACAATCAGCAGGATGTGGACAGAGCCAAATAAGGGAACAAAAAGTTGGCCACCCGAGCCAGCAGCGGCAATCTGCTCAGGTCCCCTTCCATGCTGTGGAAGCTTTGTTCTTTCGCTCTTCACAATAAATCTTGCTGCTGCTCACTCTTTGGGTCTGCACTACCTTTATGAGCTGTAACACTCATGGCGAGGGTCTGCAGCTTCATTCCTGAAGTTAGCAAGTCCACGAACCCACTGGAAGGAAGAAACTCCAGACACATCTGAACGTCTGAAGGAACAAACTCCGGACACACCACCTTTAAGAACTGTAACACTCATCATGAGGGTCTGTGGCTTCATTCTTGAAGTCAGAGAGACCAAGAACCTACTGGAAGGAATAAATTCTGGACACAATATCCAAACCATCCTCTCTATTCCCACTGTCATTACCTAGTTTGGCCTCTTAGTGCTTCCTGCCCAGGCTGTTGAAACAACACTCTGCCCACATGCTTAGACAATTTCCCACATCCATTTTGATTGGCCCAGACCTTGCCATTCTATTTATTAAATATTTTAAATATCCCTCCTTCCTGTTTTACTAACAACAGAATGAAAGTTTGGTATTAACAGAGATGGTAAGGGAAAACGTTAAACCCCACTTGAGCAGGACTCCACCCAATTCTTCCCAACTTGGGTTGGCCTTTCAGGATTGGTGCTCTTATCTGGAGTTGGTGCTCTGTGATCACAGAAAACTCACATTGATGTCATTTTCCCTTAAAGTGTATCTCATGCTGAACCACACTATTTCCCATTATTCTGCTGTTTAAAATGCTGCTGCAGTCCTTGTTTCTTAGACATTCAGGACCCTGCCTAGGCTTCAAATATTTGAATGAAAAATTAACAAAGGCAGTGAAGTAACTGGTTCCTACAGATTTATTCTATGATTTAATTATATATTTGGCAGGAAGTTACTTACCCAGAGATACTTCTTTTCTTCCAGAAAGGACAATTTCTTTCTGATAATATGTCTTGCTCGAGTTGTTGCCATTCTTCCTCAGTACCCCTCCACCATGCCTGAACTCTTGACATCCAAGTAAATCCAGAGATCTCTCTGGAATCACTGAAAGAGTTACTGTTTTCGTTGACAGTCTCACTATTGTCTGCTGAAATTTTACCAGTCAGTTCAAGTGACAGTTGGAGGACACAGTGGAGAAAATGTTTCCATAATCGGAGGTCTTACTGATGTGTAGTCATCAAGCTTCAGAGGGCTGGAAACTCAAATAGGTTGAGAGTTGGTGAGGTCAAATATGAACTCTCAGCACACCATCAACACCACGGGTCTTGCCAATTTCTTATACAAAATACTACTGTTTTTCTCTAAAGTGGTTTATATGCTCAGCAGTAAAGCTGAGGTATGCTCACAGTTTGTTTCTGTGCTGTATTTTGGGACAGGGGCTTGTCCTGTGCAATCCAGAGGCCTGGGCTGGGTGGGCACAGTCTTTTCACAGGCTAATGCTTTAGGTGATTGGCAGGTCCAACCAGTTCCCATGGCCCCTCAGCTGACTTTTGGGCTCCAGAGTCCAAGCTGCTTTGTTCATTATTTCCCACTGTCTTGTCCCCCTTCCTTGCTCCTCTCTGGAGTGAGACTGAGAGGCTAGTGCTGCTGTCCCCCAGCCCGTTGGTACCCTATCACTTCTCAGAGCATTTTCTGTTTAACCAAAATCAAATAAAACAATTGCAACACCAAAACTCAAAGAAACAGAGGATGAAAGGATGCATATTTGTAGCCAGAAAAGCAGTCCCTGGGTCTTAAGGGTGTTGTACAAATTGAGCTCCTACCCTATTTTCATCTTATGTTTGAACTTTTGTGTTCCCATTGGAATTAACCTTGTTCTGCTCTCTCCTGAGGTTGGAGCTTAAGTTCCCAGCTGTGGCTGGTAGCTGTTCCAAGATGTTTCTTTTATGTAACCTATATTTTTCAGTTCTGAATAGAGTGGTTCTGAAGTAAGTGCTTCACACCTGCGTGGGTGTCTGCTATTGTTTGAATGTGTCAACTAAAATATATATGTTGGAAATTTAATCTCCAATGCAGCAGTGTTGGGAAGCAGGGCCTTTTGGGAGGTGTTTAGGTCATGAAGGTTCTGCCCTGATGACTGGATGAATGCTGCTATAAAAAGGGCTTGTGGGAGTGGATTTGCTCTTTCTTTTCCTTCCTCCTTCCACTGTGTGAGGACCCAGCAAGCAGACTCTCACCAGATGCTGGCACCTTGATCATGAGTTTCCCAGACTCCAGAACTGTGAGGCAATACATTTCTGGTCTTTATAAATTACCCCGTCTCAGGTGTTCTGTTGTAGAAGCACAAGCAGACTAAGAGAGAATCTCTTTTCTTTTTTGACCTAAGGGTTATCCTGTATTTTCCATCTTGGCTAGTTGTTTCCATCTAGTGTGTGCCAAAACTAGAAACTTCAGAGTTATTCTCAATGATTCCCCCTTTCTTTAAGTCACCACATCCCATACGTGTTCAGCCTTGAAGATTTTGTTTTTCATTTATTTTTTATTTTTCTTATTTGAGACAGAGTCTTGCTCTGTCTCCCAGGCTGGAGTGTAGTGGCATGATCTCAACTCACTGCAACCTCTGCCTCTCAGCTTCAAGTGATTCTCCTGCCTCAGCCTCCTGAGGTAGCAGCTGGTAGTAGCTGGGATTACAGGGGTGCACCACCACGCCCGGCTAATTCTTGTATTTTTAATAGAGACAGGATTTTGCCATGTTGGCCAGGATGGTCTCAAATTCCTGGCCTCAAGTGATCCGCCCACCTCAGCCTCCCAAAGTGCTAGGATTACAGGTGTGAGCCACTGTGCCCAGCCCAGCCGGGTGATATCACCTCCTAACAATGTCGTTGCCACAAGTCTTACTGCCCCACTGTGCCCCTTTTGACTTACTATTCTGGCTGTGTTCATTTATCATGACTTTATGCCTTAGTGCCTGATGTTTTCTATGCCCTTGATGCACTTCCACTTGGAACATCCCAACTCAAAATTGCTTCAAATCCTTATTGGAACATAGTAAAACATGGTAAAATACAAAAACAAAATGAATCAAACAACGCAAACAATCCAACAACTAAAGTCTACTCATTCTTGGAATCAGGTTCATTCCAAGATTCCTGATCCCTGGTGGTAGGGCAGATGGCTTCTTCCTGGCGCCCCCACAGGACTGTGATCACACCCTGGCCACTTCCCATACAGGCTGAAAAGTTCGTTGACTGTGGGAGGACAGGGACCATATCCTATTCATCCTTCTGTCCCCCTTTCTAAACTGTCCATTATCCAGAGGGCCTGCTGTGTCCAGCTGATCTGCAGTTGACTACACATCCCCTGCACTGCTCTCCAGAGGCTGACCCTGATGACTCAGTGCCCGGAAGAGAAGGGCTTTTCCTGTACGAGCTACAGATTCTCTTTAAATTGCTTTCAGGTCATGCACATTTGTTGTCATCTTCTTTCTTTACTGTAAATTACCAGGATTCCTGGCTACTTTACTTTTATTTTCTCCAGGGTCTAGACTGCGTCTGATAGGATCATAGGTTCTTGCTCTCTGTGTGCTGTAGTAATTATAAATTTTCTTGGTTAGCAGATTAAACATGTAGATTCACATTCAACTCTGGGGTTTTCCCCCAAAGATTATAATTAATACCCTAGCAAACAGGGATATATGCATCCCTGTTCACATCTGGGGTAGAGAAAGGGCACCCCTTGCCTCAACAGGGAACACGAACCATCAGCTTTGCTCTGATTGGCCTCATCCACCCCACACCAATCTGGATGGCCAGGTTCAAGCGTGGAAATGTAGCCATCCAAGCTGTTGATTCACCTGCATGACTTAAAGGACTTGAAATCTTTAACCAAATTTGACATAATTTAATTTGGCTGTGTGTAAGCATGATGATGAAATAACACTTTGACCCCAAACGTTTAAGGAGAAAGACATATAATCAGGAAGAATTGTGGTCCAAGAAGAGTAACACCATATTTCCATAGTAGTTGCAAACACAGCCAGGAGCAGCCTGTCAGGCAGCAGGACTTAGAGGCCTGTGGGATCATATTTAACCTGGTGAAGCTCAGCTGGAACCTAGCGCAGTGTTTGTCAAATTGATCACAGGAGTCAACAGAAGTGCTTGTAAAAAGCGCAGATTCCCAGACTCTCCCTTAGAGATTTTAATTCAGTTACAGCTAGTTGGGACTGTATATAAAATATAAGAATCTGTATTTTTAATAAATTCTCCAGCTGAGTTTTTATGATCTGGCAAGCCTGGAGAATAGTGTTGCCAAAAAATAAATCAAATCGCTCTGTGATAGGAAGAATAAGAAAGCATCAAGGGCTAGGTAGGCATTTAGTACAGACACTGGTCAATGGGATACAAAATCCTCAGGAGGCTCCAGCTTACTGAGTGGTAACTCTCCCCACTTCCCATATACACACTAATTTCAGTCCAATTTGGTTCTATCATTTAAACTGTCTCCTTAGAGTTAAATCCATGCTTTGGGATAATTGCTTAGGCTTTTGGATGTCTCCCCTTTTCTTGGAACTCTGTGTAAGGTGATGTCTGGGTAATGGGAGTGCAGCTCATGTACCCGCAATGCATGGGGAGAAGGGGACCCTTGGCCTGGTGCTGGACTTTGAGTGGGCCCTGGCTGTCGCCTGCTTTGGAGAGTTGGGCTCATTTTGTTGTTGGTGTCTTATAGCTGATGGTCCCTTAATCTTTCTTTCTTGACTTGTACTGGTCGAGGGCCTCTCTCTGCCCACCCTCCTGTTCTTCGCTTTCCCTGACATGTAAATCTCCATGAGTCTCCCCACATCTGCCATGTGGGGTGCCCTTGGCCAAGGTTCTATCCTCCATAGCTTCTACAAGATTATCTGTCCTGCCTCCTTATCTATTCTAAATCTTTGGATTGCAAAAATACCTTGTGGCAAGTTGACTGTATCTGTTACATATTGCTTCACAATAATCTACCCTAAAATTTAAACACTTCAACAACAAGAAATAATTTATTTTGCTCATGAAAATACAATTTTTTTAGTGCTCAGCAAAGACAACTCATCTACTCAACATGGGGGTCCGCTTGGGCAGATTGACTTAAGGCTGGCAGATTCACTTTCATGATGGCTCACTCATATGCCTGGCAAATTGTTACTGTTATCTGGGAAGTCAGTGAAAGTGTGGGCTAGGGACATTACTTCTATTCCTGTGGGTCTCTTCAGATGCTGCTTGAGCTTCCTTCCAACATGGTGGTTGGATCTCAAGTATGAGCATCCCAAGGGTTAGATAATGAAAACCCAGTATCTTGAAACCTGGGTACGAAAACTAGCATAGTGTTTCTTTCACTGAATCCAGTTCCTCGAGCAGTCATAAAGGCCAGACTTATGAGAAGGGGACATAGATCTGTCTCTCAATAGAAGGACAGTCAAATAATTTAGGGGTCACCCTTTTAAAATGCCAATGATCTTAATCTTGAATCTTGCCTATCTAAATTAGGTTTCACTGATACATTATATTGAAATAATATCAATTTTGTGAGACTATCAGAGCTAGTTCAACTTTTTAGAATATTAGATATTTCTCTTTGATTCAAGTAATATGGCTCCAATTTATCAATAAAAATATTCTCAAGATGTATAAATTCCAGTTGGGACCTGTGTTGATGAGCCCTCATAGACCAAGATGGCCCTTACCACAGTACCTACCTGGAATTTGGCTCATGGAGATAATACCCTTCACTGCAGCTAAAGAAGTGAAAGCTGAGCTTGTTGGGAGACTTGTCAACCAAGTAATGCCTGCTTTTCTTGTGTAAGAAATAGCCCTAACTTGGAACACTTCTATTCTTGCCAGAAAACTGTCCAAAACAGTTCAGATGTGAACTCTTTACAGTAACTCTTTGCTTGAATTATCTGGGCTTGTGGCTGATTAAGCACAAAGTAGACACATAAGTATCTTCCTGAGAAAACAGTGAGGCTATTCAGTGCCTCCTCAGGAAACACAACTCTTTTTGTAAGGTTTGGTCTCCTCCTGGGACAAGACTTAAGAGATTATACAAACTGTGTCTCCCCTGCCAGGGAAATATGCCAAAGTCAGGAGTACCAAACAGACATAAGAATGGGGTTAGAGGTGGAAGAGAATGGGGGTGTCTTTCTTTGTAACAACCAGAAAAGTGTAACACATCTCCCTGGTATGAGTATATTTGTCTACGATGCAATCCTTTGCAATGGATTTAGGAAATCCTTTTGGGGGACCATTATCTAGGATAAACAAAAAGAAAAGCACCTTTCTGTTTTACTTTTCTTGCCATTTCATACTGCTAGAATTACTTTTGGGGGCTTCCTCATGAATTGACAGAAAGCAGTGATGGTCACTGTGTTTGGTTAACAACTGATATCCAGTCCCTGGAAATTCTGTAGTCCTAGCGAGGGGGTGAAAAGGCAGATGAAGAGCGGTGTGGATATTGTCACTGGCCTTTGTCTACCCCAAGATACCAAGATTTAGTGACCTGGGAGAGTAAAATCCTGAGGCTCCTGTTTTCTCAAGTGGAACCTTTCATTTGTCAAAGATGTATACATTTATTCTGACTTGGAGTAGGAAAAGTTTTCTAGTGTAAACACAGGGTCGCACTATCCATATGTGCAAAGCACCATCCTCCAAACGTAACCAAGACCAGATGATGCAGATTTTAATATCTTACCTTTCCTTTTCTCATGGTTTGACGCTCCCCTGGGATATTCTATTCTCTGAGCACAAAGTACACCAACACCAGTAGAAAAAAAAAAAACCTGTTTGCTTCCTGTGTGTTGGTGGCAGAATGTCAGAGCCTCTAAAAAATTTGAATGGAACTTGGTTATATTTCTCTTTCAAGAGACACCCATAGCCAATTTATCAAGGGAACTGGGGAGAAATCCAGGTTGGGACTATTGTTAATTGGTTTTGAATTTATGATTCTGAAAAACTTATAATTATGAGTAACTGTTTCTTGTAGTCATCCCAAATTTATTCCAAAACAAGAAGCAAATATTCTTAATGTATTTGAAATGCATTGTCCCTATATCTTCAGACTTGAATATACTTTGACTCCACCTCCAAGTAATTCTCATATGAATTAATGTATTAAGTGTTCCCTTTTTAACCTTTTACATTTCTTGTGCTAATGTATTTCTATTTTAATCTAATTATTATTCTTTTAAATATCAGATCTCAAAATGCAGCACATTAAAAAAATGAACTGCAAAGCTATTCTTTACAAGGTATGAAGGTAATCTTCCCACATTGTTGTCTTGGTGATTGGATTTTCTTCTTCACTGTTTTGCCATATGGACCCCAAAGGCCCAAAAGTTGTATCTTCAGTTTAGTTGGCCTTTCTTCACAGAAGAAGATAATGTTTCTCTTGCTATATACTTGTATATTTTCTTTGTTTTGTTTCTTTTTTTTTTTTTTTTTTTTTTTTTGAGACGGAGTCTTGCTCTGTCACCCAGGCTGGAGTGCAGTGGCGCGATCTCGGCTCACTGCAAGCTCCGCCTCCCGGGTTCACGCCATTCTCCTGCCTCAGCCTCTCCGAGTAGCTGGGACTACAGGCGCCCGCCACCACGCCCGGCTAATTTTTTTTGTATTTTTGGTAGAGACGGGGTTTCACCGTGGTCTCGATCTCCTGACCTCGTGATCCGCCCGCCTCGGCCTCCCAAAGTGCTGGGATTACAAGCGTGAGCCACCGTGCCCGGCCTCTTTGTTTTGTTTCTTGTTTCAAGTATCTGTCCTATGCTTCAAGGCTTTAGATTTATTTTTCAATTTTCTCTAGAAGACCATTCACAACTTGGTTTTCCAGATCTTCTTTTTATTTTATCTAGAATGTTGAATGAGAATTCTGCCTTCTTCATGGCTAGTTTTTCCCATGGCCTCTTCTTTTATTTATACTGACTATATTGTGTTTACTTTTATTCACTTCTCAATTGGGTTATCCAGGCCTTTTCCTTGATTCATAAATCCTGGGTTCATTTGTGTGTTCTCTCTCTCTCTCTCTTTCTCATAGAAAGCAGGTGCATAGTGGATAAGTGGACTGTAGACACAGGTTTGGGGATGTCAGTTTTATATTTATTTAGAAGTTGACTGACAGGATCAGAATATGGAGGATAAGCAGATTGAACCAGAGGAGCTATATTTCAGAAAAATGTGAATTATTTTTGGAAAATTTGCTTGTAATATCTATAGAGAGAGGGGATGCCAAGGTAAAGGATCTGATGATAAAGATGCCAGATGAGTACCTACAAAGGATAAAAGAACAGGACTGCATTTGCATGCTTATGAAAACCTAAATGTTAGGGAAAGACTAGTCATCAAAGAAATAAAGAACTTGAATGAGGGTGGAGGTCAAGGTTGCAGTGAGGTCATAGGGTTCTGATTATAAAACCCAGAGGAAGGCGCAAATTAAGTAGCCATGACTCCAGAATTAAGACTCAATGACTTAAGAAAGGAATCAATATTAGACTCAACCTAAGGCAAGTGTATCTGGAATCCCACGTAAAGAGTTTCCCCAGAAGACCAGCAAGAGGTAGATTGAAATTTGAAAAAGCTAGACTTTGGGTGTGTACTCTGCAGACTGAGAAACTGGCTGGATAGCTATAATTTAGCCCTCTGGGTAGAGTTTGTCACCTGAAATAGCAAGGCCTTAAGGCAAAACAAAGTCATAAAGCAAAGGAGTTGATGTTTGAAGATGAGATATTAGGCCCTGACTCTTCTCCTAACTGCTGGGCAGTCTCTGCAGATAATGGAATTTCAGGAGCCCACAGTTTCAAGGGGTGCTTGGCAGATATTTTCCATCATTGTTCTTTAATTTCTTTTTTACTTTGTTGCACACTATACTATGAGTCACCTATGATAGATGTTCCTACTTTTCTTCTTTATTCTGTCTCTAAATTATTAGAAGCTGGGGATATGGTAAAGATTAAATGAGACCCAGTAGGAGGAAGCACTATATGAGCAGAGGAGCATATAAACTGAAGGCAATTTCTCTGAATTGTGATTGGATTTTGAGGGTGTACTGATGCTGTTATTCTCTGATTTCATTAAGATCAAGTGAACTCTAAGTGTGACATCATAATATTTTAGATAAATATTTTTAATATTTAATATTTAAAATATTAATCTCAATATCATAATATTGAGATAAATATTTTTCAGCAAACATTTTTTGAGCATGCAGTGGGCATTTGGGCCTGGTCTAAGCAATGGAGCTACAAGGTGAAGAAGTGAGGCTGCTATGGGGTCTGTAAGGGAGGCCAGGGGCACTCAGTTTTGTGCAACCTCAAGTTAGTGTGATTTGCAGGACTCTCTTTAAGAAAAAAATTTTGAAATTACAGATATAAATTTAAGTATAAAAGGGAAATTTTTTTTAAAGTGAGAAAAGAAATGCCAACAAATTTCAAATTAAAAAAAAAAATCTAACAAATACCATAAGCATCACAAAATCCAAGGGGAAAAAACCCTACGTGGTATTTTTCTTAACAAATTGTCTAACAAACCTCTGTTAGATTTTTCCTCATATATATTGGCTGTACTCTTTGATAATGTCTTCATGTAACAGTGACTTTTAAATGTAATTTTCTATAGAGACACCAGAAACATAATTCGGTCTCTCCTCTTGCATGGTTCATTGAATTTTGTTTTTTTACTTATTGATTTTTTGACTAGATCTGATTGAAAGCCAAATCATTCTCTTACGATTTTGTATACTTAAAGATTGGAAAGAAGTTCAATAGATTTAAAACCTTGTTTCACCTAAGTACCTTCACAAAGTGCTGGCCACATCAGGCCATTCTCACTGTGATGTAGCCTCTGGCCTTGCCTGCCCCTAAGCGTCACAGCACAGGGTGAATCAGCCCCATGGGCAGTAGGAGGTATTTCTAGAAGCCAATGCTACACCAGACAGCTAGTATCACTTCACTAGACATTGAAGTGATTATAAACCACATAAATATAGCTTATTAAAGCCAAATAAGTGGTTCTCTAACTCAACTCTCCCTAAGCTGAATCCCCAAAGTGCTCTTAGCCATTCCAAGCTACCCAACTTGAGGAGACTTGTACAAAGGGAATTAGGGACTGATCAGAGTAGAAAGAAACTCTAGACTTAACCTGTCACAATTAAAATAGATTAGAGCTGCAAATTTTACAAAGTTCTTGGACCTCAGGAACATGTGAGGCCCAGGGTCTTTGAAAATAAAAGGCCCTGATGCTGAAGTTTAGTTAACCTGTACATCAGTCTGCCTCTGAGGAGGCCAGTAGGTAACCTGAGTGGGGGAACGAAGACTCCACAGTGGTATTAAACTTTGAGCTAAGTCTTGAAAGATAAGGAGATATTTTTTAGGAGGTCAGTGGAAATGGCCAGGCCTAGTAGGAGGTGCCAGCAAAGGAGAAAAAGAAGAAATGGTAAGAGAGAAAGAGAAGGGGAACCAGGTGAGAATGACCTCTTTGGAGAGTGTTAGAGAAAATTTCAACAAGAAATGGTTAAATGCTATTAAAAATGGAAGTGGGTCCAAGTAGTTGAGAACATGAAAGAGTCTATTGTCAATTAGGAAGCCATGTGGGGATCTTTGTCAATGCAATCTCAAAGATGTAGTGGAAGTCAAAGCCCAGTTTTAATGAGCTGAAAAGTGAATAGATTACAAGCAAGTTGACTTTGATAGTTCAAGAAGTGCACCTGGGAAGGGAAGAAGATGCATAGTGCTATGGTTATAAGAAAGCTTGGAGATGAAGGACTCTTCATTGGTATTAATTTTTAATTAAAGAGGAGTTTAACCAAACATGTCAAGAATGCCCCGTAAGTGGAGTGACTTCCTAGTCTGAGCAGAGGGAATGTGGTCTCCATTTGCTTATAATTTCACTTACTCTTGCTTCTCAGTACTCTAAAATTTTCAGGAATAGCTTACCAACACCAACCAACAGAGCAGTAGACAAGTCCTCTGGAGAGTGTATGTGCTCATCTTGACATTCCAAGGGATAGCCCACACCTTGCCCCTGCGCCGTGGTCCCATATATCAGAAGTACAGCTGTTCACATTCTATTCTTCTCTTTTCTCTCAGCTTCCAATCTCATTCCGCCCCACCCCCCTGCATCAACCCTTCAACCCCCTCTCTCTCTTTCCCTGTCTCCATCATTTTTTTATGTGTGATATGGAATATTCTCCATGCAATTAACTATTCTTCACAGATACAGGTTTTAAATGGCTGCATTGTGTTCTGTGACATGAATTAATCATTACTTGTCTTAAATCTCCTCTCGTTGGACATTTGGTCTGTTTCAAGATGATTGTTCAGTCATCTAAATTTTTGTGTACAATGGTGATTTCCTGAGGATATATTTCAAAAAATGTCAAGAAATGGAATCACTTGCACAAAAAAGTCATGTTTTTATGGCTTTTGACATATATTATGTTTTCCTGGTAACTCAAATGTTTGATGATAACGAAGCTCTGAGAGAATGTAAGCCTTTGCCTTTGGTTGAACACATTTACATAACATGGTAAAATGGAAAGCCAGAAGAAATCATCTGACACACTTAGGGAAAAACCAGATTTGATTGTTTTTGCCCATATTTTAAATTTACTAAGTTATACAGTGCTGGCCTCCACATTTTCCACTTGTGAAAATGTATTAAGATAAATTGCTTCAGACATGCAGTTGAATTTCTCTGGTTCCCAGACTCTGGTTATTCCCTTGACTAGTCAGTCTGGGGAGAAAAGCACTTCCTGGCAGTCAGCAGGTGTGTTGCGCTGGAATCTAGAAACATGAGAACCAACAAGAGGAAGGCTGTATCTACCAGATTAAACAAAAGGCATGGTGGATGCATAAGGGGTAGCAGTAAACATAACCTCAAGGAGAGGGGCTAAGGACCTACCTCCTGCCTAGTACCCCACAGAGTTCTCAGCCTGGTCCCTTCCGGATTGTAGTCTCTGATCCCCAGATTCTAGGATCTTGCTGAATGGCCTAAGGACAAAAGACATTTTCCAGAGGCTTCCCCTAAGAAGGGTTTGCCAAATTTCTGGGAATACGTACAAAGCTTGAGCCACAGAAAGCCTGAGTGATCCGTGAATATAAACACATCAGTAGTGAAGTCCAGCTTTACATTTTTGAAAAAAGCCCCTTTTAAAAATGTCTTGGTTTTCAAAATAGTACCTTTCCCAAATTACATTTATAGAGTAGCATCAAACAAGAAAGCTCTTTGATAAAACCCTGCCTATTTCTGGAAGGGTGGAGATGGGAAGATGTGGATGGGAGTAATGTTTGTTCACAGGCTCTCAGCTGCTGAGCTTTGATCATTCTGCAGAAAAGAGGTAAGACCATTATGCCATCAATCCGTACCCTCAAACTGAACCTTGTTAATAAGTCTTGTCTCATCCACTCCATTAATGATCACCAAATGACTAGAACTCTGGCCAAAAGGCTTAGACATCAGGATGAATGTCAAATAACAGCTGACACTGCCAACTAAAAATAGCACTTTGAATTTAAATGGGTGACTCAGACTTGATTTCCTACACTTGCCTGGGATAATACGGTACAGAGCAGGGTTGTTTTATGTTTTTCTTTTTTCCTTTCGTGTGAAAGGAGGATTTTATTGCAATCGTCTGGGCAGTGAGCTCAGAGTCAGCTCTGTGGAAGTTGAGTGCACCCAAACTTCTACCTCCAAGGCCCTGGGAGCACCTGGCACTGTCGGCTTCCTAAGCACATCTGTGCACTTGACCTTGCAGTCCAGGTCAGCAAAGAATAAGAGATGGTTTAGGAAGTTATGTCAAAATTTAACACTATTTCCAGAAACTTCTCCCTTTGTATTCTTCCCATCATTCTCCTTCACACAATGGGACCAATTAAAAGGCTAACCAGTTAACGACAAATGACACAAGCTACATAACCCAGGACACCGCTTGACAGAGATGGCAAACTGGAAAACCAAATGTATCTTTCCAGAATATGCCTATATATATAATGAATATTGAAATGTTGACCAAATTGACCAAATAAATATTTAAATAAAGTCTACAGCGGAACATTACATCTGTTGCTCATTTGAGTTAAATACATTTTCACTGAATTAGTTAATTAATATTTGCTAATCAGATTGGTCAATGAGGTTTTCCTAGTTTCAAACAGTGACAGAATATGTCAGGCCAACAAAAGATGTTTCAACTATGCATTCTCAAGGTTTTTGCTCCATCAAATTCATACCCCTGGCATCTAGATAAGTCTCTATTTACATACAAGCGTCTCCTCCCCTTGTACATTTTCCCACCCTACAGCCCATTGCCAGATCCCATTATACTCAGGGAATATCCTGTCTGCCTAGGCTCCCTTCCTGGCTATTAGAAGTCAAAGCTCTTCACGTGACAGCAAGAATGAAGCCTGAAAACAATTCTGCAATTCTGGTTTCTACAGGGATCACGGGCCAATAATACCTGTCCAGAACTCATTTACCAGTTCCAAGTGGGACAGCACAGCAAGAGGACATCAAATTGTGAAACCTACTAGTTAGGAGCTAGGCAGAACTGAAGTTATGAAGAGGTTCAGAGTTTAGACAATGAAGCTTTGAGGAAAATTCCCATAGCTGGGAGTTCATAGCAGCTTTACTGTGCTTCTTAAACCTCAGACTTAGGTGTGGGAGGAGCACCTGGAGTTGATACAAAGTAGATACAGCAGCCAGTGGCACTCAAATTCAGAGTCAGAGCTCCCAACACAATTCGATTAAGAAATCACAACCTAGTCAATTATCAGCCTGTAGGCTAAAATCAAGTGTGAGAAAATCGCAGCCCATAGACCCTAGCCCAAATAAACTGGACTCTTCCCACAACTATGCTGGCCTTTTGCAGTAAGCCTAAGTGCTTTAAGGATGTATCTGTTCTGGATCTCACTGTTAGGCTGTGGTCAGACAGGCTGGTGAGCTGGGAAAAGGCTTTGTGAGGCCCAGAAACTCTTTGGTGGCTGGGAGCTCCTTGGGAAGGGGGAAATCCCCTCTGGCCTTATCTGTCCAAGCCCTGCTTTCTTCTCTCTACTATCTCCCACCCCTTTCTTCTCTCCACGAGTGCCTCAGAACCATCAAACCCTCCAGTGCCTTAGCCCTGATGTTAGGACTCTGTGGAGCCTTGGGCATGGCTGCTGAGTGCCCAGTCTCTGGAAGTGAGTCGTCCATTTGTTGGGATGGACAGGGACCCTGCACAGGGACCCCGTGGCTGATACTGTCTTGTTCCAGTGCTGGTTTTGAATCTTGGCCAACAGAACACAGAGCTCATGTCACATGCAGTGAGCATAGCCCCTTCTTGGAGCCTGCCTACCTTTTCCCAAAGGAAGAAGAGTGGACAGTTTTGCAAACAGGAAAGGAGAATTTATGCGCTTCAGGAAGGGCAGTGCCCCAAGAGGGAGAAATAACACTTGTTAAGAGGGAGAAGCTGTATCTAACTGTATCTTTCTTGGTTTGCCTAAATGTAGGCCATTCAGTGGCTTCTCAGGAGAGAGATAGGAGCGAGGGAGGGAGAGAACGGGAGAGATATGCAAGGAAGGAGATTAACCTGGCATCTTGTTATTGCAAAAGAAGTGCCACAGGAAATAACAATGTCTGGAGAAAGAGTAAATAAAGTGCCCCTGTGGCACAAGAAGGAATGGGATGAAGGATGGACTTCCTATTGAAAACTGGACTTCGGCAGTGGAAGCTGGTTGTGAGTTACTCGGACTTGTAAGCCATGAAATCTTTCATTAGGTTGGAGGGTGGATGGATTACTTTCAATAAATTATTTCCAGGGATTTTGCTCGTTCCTCAAATTCCTTCCTGAATGGATCTGGGATAAACTGCTGAATCGAAGTGCCAGGCAGGAGCTGCAGCACGGCAACCCAAATGATGAACAAGGGTAAGGGAAGGCCCAGCAAATGGCAGGATCTGAAGTTTCTGGCACCAAAAGAAAAGCTTACAACCCAGGTCATACCTTGGAATTGCCCTTTATTATAAACTTTTGAATGATTCGAGCATAAAGCAAAGTTAGTTTCTGATTTGTTAGACTCATTATGAAAATATTATTGGTAATACAGAACTCAGGTAAGCAAATACAACAATATCATAAAGGTCTAAAAGTGACCTGGTGAGCTCTACTTAACGCTATTGGATATATGATCCCCATGTGAAGTTTCCTTTTTTGAAGATTGATTTAAGAGCCCTTCAACACTGATTAGATAAGGAGGAAAATGGCAACTACAAGATTTGAAACCCAAGTGGCCAAGGAAATAGAGTTGCCATTAATGGAAATAGAAAGGACCCCAGGAATGACTGGCCTGAGAGAAAGCTGATGTCACATGCTAAGTGTGAGATGTTAGAGAGATACTGAGTTAGAAACAGTACCTTGGAGGTAGGAGTGACTTGGAAAAAGTTCTAGGAATTAGTCATAGTAGAAGCCAAGGAAGCAGATATGATCAAAAAGTGAGAGATGGTGAGGGAGCACAGAAGGATGCAAAAAAGACACCTGGAAAACCCAACTGTGTGGGGATTGGCCAAGGACAGGAATCCCTGGAGATGGAAACGAGGAAATAAACTAAGGAGAGAACCAGCATAGAGCGTTTGTATGGAGGCCAAGGGAGAGTGTGATCAACAGTGGCCTACAAGGCCTTACTTAGATGGCCTGGGTTCTATAGCTCTCTGACCACTTCCTATGAGCTTTCCCTCAACTTTTTCCTCTCTAGTGCCCTGGCCTCCTTGCTGCTCCCTGAACACACAGACATGTTCTAAGTTAGGGCCTTAGCACTGGCTATAGCCTTTACCTGGAGCACCCTCTCTCCGAGGTCCACATGGCTCTCTCTCTCTCTCCTCCTGCAAGTCTCTGTTGTCACCTTCTCAGTGAAATGTACCCAACCGCCCTTGCAACACCAAGACTTCCTCCTACCTGCACCTCTGTGACTCCCTACCCTGCCCTATTTTTCTTTTTTTCTCTAGCTTTTGTTTATTAACACTAGATCATTTACTTACTAATTTGTCTATGTAGTTAATTCATAACCACTACTAATAATTTACATATTATGTATGTTATATAGTGTCTGCCTCCCTACACCAATAAAATATAACCTTTACGAAGGCAGAGATCTTTGTTTTATTAACCTATCCTAAGTGCCTAGAACAGTGCTTGATACAGAGAAACACTCGATGACTATTTGTTGAAGGAAGAATTAACAGTGTTGAATGCTGCTGAGAAGGAAAGGAGAATGGTACCGAGGCAAGGTCATTGGATGGATGTTTTAGGAAGTGCTTGGCAATGCTAAGGAGAGCAGTTGCAGGAGAGTAGTTGGAGAGTGGAGTGGATAAGTGGAGCAGGGTACGGGAAGTGAAAGCAGCAAAGATCACAGTGCCTAAATCACAGAGCAAATTAATGTTTGGGCATAATATTTAAAATTCTGGAACTGTAAGTAACTGCATCAGGTCTTTCTGAGTCTGGTACTGGAAGACAAAAGGCACATCACTGGTAGGCAATCACAACAGGCTGGCCTGCGAGGAGTTGCAATTTAGAAGTCAGGATGTGACTTGCAGTGTATCCAGATTCATGTAATAATGTGCTGTTCTGTAAGGGAGGTACACAGAGTGTTCAAGTACAACCTATTTTAAGACCGGCAATTTTTGCAAAATCGAAAGCTACAAATCACATGAGTCAAGGGTGATGGATTTAGATGAAGATAAGAGAGGAAGAGGAAGTGGGAAACTGAGAGAGCAGCTAGGGCTAAACAAAAAGCACAGGAAGAAAACAGCAGGGAGAAGACACCTCCCTGCTGAGGAAAGGCGACAGTCTGGGCCTGCCCCAGAGAAAACAGCCCCATCCCAGGGCCACAAGGGAGGAAAGGGCAAGCCGAGGAGGAGGCCATTCTTGGAAGTTAAGACGGCCACAGGAAAACAACAAGCGCAATTATAGAAAGGTCTGCAGAAAGGGGATCTGCTGGAGGAGGGAGAAATTGGAACTTGAGACAGTGAATAAGCCAGAAATCAAAGCCTCAAGGAGGAGAGAGAAAGAGAAAACCTTGAGGGCAGTCAAAGGAGGAATAAATCCACTTCAAGAACATGCTCCAAGAATAGGAGAGAACATGCAAGGGCACACAGAGAGCTAAAGGAGAAACTCGAGAAACAAAAACTAAGAAGAGGGAAATGAAAATCTGAATGCACCTTTTGTATGAGACACTGGGAAGTGTTCGAGTGTGGAATGTGTTTGATGATGGGTCATTAGTTCATTCTGCTGTAGCATGCACTTGCACACATAACATAAACACCTGGTGAGGGTGAGATGCAGAGAGCTGGGGCCCAGGAGGAGAAAGGGATGTTTAATTCAGACCCACATGATGTTCACCTAAGGCTTCAGTAGTATTTAACTCTAGAGAACCTGGAATGGGCTCACTAGGAGCCCATTAACTGGTGAAATGTGGAACCTCTTAGGAAAAATTTACAACACTTTTCTTATGTGGGATGCAAGGCTTCATCGACGAGCTAGACCCACCTACTGTTTGTCTTGGAGAACACAGTATCTCCTTTGGTGAGAGGTGACTTTCCTGTGTCTTAGGACTTCGTAGGGGGCTTTTCTTAACTAACAATAACCACACAAGAACAACAACAGTGAACATCGATTAGGGAGTTTCATGACCATGAACTGCGCTAAGCTCTTTATATATGATCGCTCCTTGCTATTCACAAATTCTGCATTCATCTACCTGCTAAAATTTATTTATGACCCCAAAATCAATACTTGCAATGCTTTCATGGTCATTCATGGACAAGCATAGAGCAGAGGATAATTTAAGTCCCCCAGTGAGCGTGCACCTTCCTCATGACGCTTTGCCTTTTAGTTTCAGCTCTCATACCATAAACTGGGGTCCTTGTGGTGGTCTATTCAGTGCCACATTTTTTTTGCATTTTTGTAGATATTTCACTGTTTCAAGTAACCTCCAAGCTAGTGCTGAAGTGCTGTCTGGCGTTCCTATGTGCAAGGAGGCTGTGGTCTGCCTTACAGAGAATACATGGTTAGATAAATCTCCACCCGGCATAAGTTATAGTTCTGTTGGCTGGAAGTTTAATGTTAAAGAATCAGTCAAATATATTGAATAAAGTGCCTTTAAACAGAAACACACATAAAACAAGGGAATGTATTGATTGGTTGACAAAAGTATTGTGACCAGTAACTCACAGGAACCTAAGTGTATTTCCGTGAGGAGTGTTGGTTCAGTATTTGCTAATTCGGTACTTGGAGTGACTTTATGGAATAGAACTGCTACAAACAATCAGAATCAACTGTACGTTATTTCATTTAATAGTTACAGGTTGATAAAGTAATTCTATAAAGGGCCAATTTTACAGAAATATAGGCCTAGAAGAATGTTAGGCCTTAAATGCTATGTTCGAGGTCATAATACTGGCAAGGGACTCGAGCCCAGCTCCGACTCCAGACCAGCACATGGTGTTTATGCTGCCCTAATGTGAGGGTGTAGAGGGGAAGGATGGATTCCACATAGTGGAGGGAGGATTTTATTCATGAACAAACATGAGCTGACTCCAGGAGACTCCTAGGAATTGTTTAATGAGAATGTAAAGTAAAACTGGAATTTTTGAAATCACAAGTAGAGAAGGAACCAGGAAAATAGTGTTTATTATTGTTGTGACCTTAGTTTATATTCCTGAATGCTGTGGCCTACAGAAACTTGGGGCTACGTGAGGTTGTGATCATGCTTTGAAAAGAATAAAACAGTATGCAAATATGTGATACGATAGAAAAACACTGAGCTGGGAGCAGAAAATTCTAGTTCTAGTCCCAATTCTGCCAGTAACTTGCCGTCGGCCTTTGAGAAAGTCCCCTTCACAGCCCACACCTTAACCGCCTGACCTGTAAATGAAAATGCTGGTAAATGATTTTCTCTGCTCGAAGTTTTTCTGATGTGGAAACTGTACAGCTCTGCCTGGATCCCACCTAGGTGACTGGAAGTCGTACGTTGCCTGGAGTAGGCTTGGTGTGTATGCCTTTTGTCTAAGCATCAATACTAACGGCATCTTCTTTCAGAATCAAAGGTGTGCCCATTTGGACAATAAATCATATGATTATCCTGTGCTTCACCAATATTTGTTCCTTGGGTCTTCTTGGCTGAGTCAGACTCAAGAAAAACCTTACCCTTGCCTCAGTAGTGGGGACCAGCTGGGGTGACCTCTTCCAGACACAGGGGGTTCTTGCTGTCTGGTTGCTGAGCTGCTTGGCTCTGACCTGCTGCCATGTTCCTGGCCCATCTCACCTGGTTCTTGCCTCACACCTTACACCTAGAACATGAAATGTCCTGCTGCTTAAACTGAGAAACAATTCTGCTTTGCCTTTTGGCTTCCCAAGAAGGAAATTATTTCAGCTGGACTGTGAAAAGAAGACAGTAATTAATGTAAAGAAAAAGTAGTTTGATATAGTACTGCTGATTCAAAGACATAATATGCTGTCATTCCTAGTCCTATTAGATTTGATGCTATTTTTCATCAAATTACCTACAATCATAATATAATTATATCAATACTGACTGAATATAATGAAAATTAATTTTAAAATATGGAGCTAGATCAAGAAGTGAGATGTTGAAATAAAATCTTATGCCACTCAATTTCGAGTCTCTCTAAAAATACTCTTTCCTTCTCTTGCTATCATGTAAAATGTTACATGAATCACTATGTGAAATAAAATTGTTTTCACTATAAAACAAAGCAATGATCTATAGAAATAAAACATAAAAAGAAAATAGTTATACCTTATTCTTTTTAGTAGGTTAAAATGGAATATATAATTTTATTATACCTTAATTTGCTTAGCAAGACGTTTGCTCCCAGATACTGAAAGAAAAACTTTAGCTCAGGCCAGATTTAATAATCCTAAACTTTCTGAATGTCATCTGAAAAATTAAACAATCGGTCAAATTCTCTAATCTGTGTTTCTAGTTCAAAATCTGTTTCCCTGTCTTTCTAGGTAACCTTCAGCTATTCAACCCAGAAAACGTAGTATGTTAATGATTGAACAAACATCACAAGACTGGCATCCTACTCAAAATACTGTTTCTGCACTCTCCTCATGGGTTTGAAACAAATAATTTCGCAGTAGTAATTGCTTGCTTTCCAGAAAGAGCTATGGTTCAAGAAGAAGGGTTGGGGGGAAACTTGTACTAGTTACAAACATGATTGGCTAACATCTATTTTAGAATCCTTTGGGACAATATTGAGGTGAGTTATATTGGCTAAAAGATCATATTTCTGGGAACTTGCCAACCAGAAACTCAAATGAAAGCTTGTGCCCTGGAAGCTCTGAAACAAAGATATCAAAGTAATACAGTATCCTTTCATAGTGCCTGCTCCGTGGTGAGGAAATGACCCTAGGTGACACTGGGAAGACCCAAGGTCTGGCAGGGCCTTGGCTGGTCTACACCCTAAAGAGGAAGAAACCACCAGCATCTTTTATTTGATTCAGTTCAGTTTAAAATATCATCCCCTGTCTCTGCCAAAAAGGGGCAATTTGATCTTATGAGCAAACAACAAAAGGAATTTTGCATTAGAGGAGTAAAAAAAAAAAAGAAAACTGTTAGTTTCTTACACTTCCTGCAAATATCTTGGTTTGAAATGCTAAATGTTTTTAGGACACCTTAACTTTGTTTTAGATGTGTATTAAGTACAAATCTTTTTTATGATATTGGGCATTTATGCCCAATCTCTTTTCTGTTAATAATTTTTCTTATTTGACTATTTTTAAAAAAGAAAACAAATGTCTCTTTGTCCAGTGTCTGGTTCCAGATATTTTACTTTTAAATGTTTACCTAAGGAAAAAAGAATGAGATTGCTATTTGCCAAGCCTGGAAGGGTGGAATTTGCTATTTGTTTATGGAAGTCATTGGTGCTACTGCCTTACCTGCTACCCACTGCCCTACCCAACCACTTTCTCATTCTTCAAAAGTTTCACTGACATGAACCTCACTTGTGGGTGCCAGGTTATGACCACATGCATAATTTCATCTTCATCTTATGCAACATTTGGGGTAAAGGGAAGGTTATGTGGTAACCAGTTTATGTCTTGAACCACAGGCAAAGATTGACCAGGCCAAGCCCTGAGACACACAGTGTTGAGAACGCAGACATAAAGTCGTGAAGATTCAGGTCCAGAGCCCAGCAGGGCACAGGCTGGAGGGGTGATGTGAGTGATCAGTAACACCATGAAGACTCTGCTCCTGGGTCAGGAATGCTTTTTTGTTCCTGTTTTGGATTTTCCACCATGAGCAGGTATGTTTGCTCACCTCAGCTGGAGCCCGAGTGGGAGTTGGGGGACTATGGATGTTCTCTGCCACTGACAGCAGGGGAGCACAGCCAAGAATCATGAGCACTTTTGCCTTCATGACTATATTTTCTCATGTTTAGAAACAAAACTAAACAATTTAAATAACTCTGCTTAATGGAAGCCAGGAAAGAGACAAGGAAGTGTTGTTGTTACAGACTGTGCATGGACCCTGAGGGTCGCCTAATGTGAGAGGAGGCTAGGTACTGAGAATGCCGTGTGCAAGGAAATAATAAAAGCAAGTCTTCCAAGACATTTCCCACAGACCCAGATATTTTCAAAGTAACAAAAATAAGAAGAGTGCCCTTTTTGAGTCACAAAATTGGCATGAAGTGAACTAGTTCTATGCTTGCTGTAATTGTTGTTCAAGGAGGAAGCGGGGAAGCCATTGAATGTGTTCAGTGAGCTAGAAAGGTAACTTTCCTAACTGGAAGGAAATGATCAAGGGTGAGAAGTCAGGAGGAAAGAGATGTTTTTGACCAGGTCTCATTCTTCTCCCTCTGTGTCTGGCCTTGAAAAGGACAGATTGCAGAATAGGAAAAAAAAAAAAAAAAAAAAAGTTTGAACCTTTCCAAGAGATGGGTAAACAGCTCTCCTTCAGAAGAGGATGAGCTGTCAAGGATACTGACTGTGTGACATTTCACAAAGGTAGGAACACTATTAGGCCATCACTGGGATTTTGGTTTACAGGACTCTATTTTCCTTCCCTCAAAACTTTGACAAGATGCAACTTCCTTCCTGAGCTAAACTGTTGTGTTGGTTGTAGCATCTTGTCTTATGCCTCATTACTCACTATCAGAGCTCAGTGATGAAATGATAGAAAACTTGAGTCAGTGATGGGGACTACTTGAGACTGAACGAGCAACAAAATGAAATCTTCAGGAGCCTTCTGGAAAGAGGGATAGGAGAGGGAGCAGTGGAGGAAATTTCATGCTGGGCTCCTGGAGGTGCCATAAACAGGATAAAGATCTGGGACTTGTCTGTAATCAAAAAGCACAGGGGATAACTCAAAAGTGCTCAAGGAGGGGAAAGAAAGCAGACATGGTCTTCTTGCAGTAGCACTGGCTGGTAATGGTTGAAATGTGAATGATCACATTCTAGTTAGGCACATTTCTTCAACTTTCATTCCATATTGTGTTGTACCCTATATATGTGAAAAATTTAATATGAAAATGAAATTGCTTTTTTTTTATTTTAAAGAGCATAATCAACTGTGTTCCTGCTTCCTCCAGTTTCTCCTAATTAAGGAAAGCTTGTCTGCAGACCTCTGTACTTGTAGCTGATACCTGTGTATACACAGTGGAGTATATTATAATTTCAGAGTTAGTGAACTTTCATAAATTATTTAACAAATAATCAGCCTCCATAAGATTGGCCTTGAATATCCATACCTGTTAAGTGATGGCAACTCTCAAACCCTAGGAATAACAAATACCCACTCAGTTCATCAAGAAATAATGTAAGTTTGGGAGCAGAGAGATGCATGGGCTCAAATCCCAGCTGCAGAGTAACCACTGTGTCAGCTGTAACCTCTGAGAGCTTAGTTTTCCCATTCATATTAACTATAATTTCTAAGAAGCTATACTGTTGTAGGAATTACATATGATGTATGCTAAGTGCTAGCACAGTGACATACAGAGCTTTGGAGCCTCAGTTAATGCTTATTACTGTCATTACAGCATACCATGAGACCATTCCTATTTCTAGAAATATAGGTACTAGATACATGGGGGATCTTAAACCTAGCTGTTTTAAAGTCCCATTGGTCATCTAAATATAAAGTCATAGCATTCTTGAAAGTGGTTTACAGAAATATCAAGAACTACAAGATTTCTACTTAAACTAGAAATAGTTTTGGTCTCACATAAGGTGACCAACTGGGGCTCCCAAGGTGAGGTCCCCGGGCCAGAAGCATTAGCTTTACCTAGAAGTTTAGGAATGCAAATCCGTGAGTCCCAGCCCGGACCTACTGAGTCAGAAACTCTGTGGCTGGAGCGTGAAGTATGTGTTTGAATAAATTCTCCAGGTGATTTTGATGCACGCAGCATGCTAACGTTTAAGAAATGCTGGTCTATAATGTTTCACTTATGCCAAACTAAGACATTTTACAGAGGGGAACAGAAAAAAAAAAAAAAGCAATAAGACTGTTTCAATTTCTTTAAGACACATGCGTGGGTACTTTTATAGCTGATAGTCTGTCCCCATCACCAAAATGACTCAAGTTTTCTATCATTTCATCACTGAGCTCTGACAGGGAGTAATAAGGCATAAGATAAAATACTACAACCAACACAACAGTTTAGCTCAGCAAGGAAGTTCTATCTTGTCAAAGTTTTGAGGAAAGGAGAATAGAGTCCTGTAAACCAAAATGCCTAATAGTGATGGCCTAATAGTGTTCCTACCTTTGTGAGATGGCACATAGTCAGTATCCCCAGTAGGGACTAGGGCAGGAAGTATATGGGTAGGGTCAGATAATATTTCTGGAAGGAAACACCCAGGAGTATCCCAAATTAATGACATTTTAGACCCTCCAACAACCACGCAAGTCAGCTCCTTGGAAAGACTCTGGTTACTTTTACAAAGCAAACCAGGAGAATTTTCATAATACCTGATAACTATGTAAGACTTGGAATATTTGAATTTGTAGGACATGGGTTGTATAGCCATTCATTTTATCCCATAATATTGAAATCTCCCTCAGATAAACCTCTCGGCACCTAATAGAGTTTTCTTAGTGCAGGGCTACCTTTCTGTGGGTAACGGGGAAGGGCAAAATAACAACCAAATAATATCATAATCACGAGTGTCAATGATTGCTGGAACAGGTGGGGGTTGGTCATTAAATTCTAGTTGTTTCCACTATTCCAGTGGGAGTTGTGTGAATGTTAGCGAAAGACCAGGGTGTTACGATCTGATTGTGTTTCATCAATTGCCTTGACTTTTGGATGAAATACAATGTAAGGACATATCATTATTAGATTTGCCACAGATTCTAATTTTTTTCTCTAATATGAGGCTAACCATGATGTCCTTTCCTAGGAAGAACAATCTCTCCTTGATCAGGGAAAAATCAGCAGGGGCTTCCTCAATTTTCTCCTTCATCCCCACTGCAGAGTCATAGAGGTCAAGTCCTTTTCTTGTTAAACCTAAAAAAATGCAAATTCCAAGGTTGCTGCTATGGTGTACTAATTTTGTCACAGTGACATGCCCTGTCACAGGGCGTATGTGTTCTGTTATACAATTTAAATATTAGATATACTATTGAAATGTTTTTGTACTATTGAAATCTCAAATAAACTTAATTCTAAAGGAAGCGTGACCTCAACAGCCTCACACCTACTTATATCTTATAGTTCTTTCTGTCTAATGTTGGCAACCTAAGCATGTTCCAGGCAAGCAACATTCAATAGCGTTTTACTGCTTCAATAAGTTGGTTCAATTAGCAATGTTAAAGGCAGTCACTAAATAGATAGTTTATAACCTTCATACAATCTCATATTATTTTCCACTAATTACTATAGAAAAATTGATGAAGTTTCTTTACAATGGAATAACTTCCATCACACTTCAAAAACTACATACGGAAGATAGCACAACTTGCTGCTCTCAAAAAAAAACAGAAATGGCATCTTTACTTTGTTTCAAATCCCCAACCCTGGTGGCAGTCCAAAGTTATGGCAGTTATAACCCCTTATGTCATTATAAGGAGGAAGGGTAAATATTAAGTCAGCATCCTTTAAAACTAAGAGTATGACTACAGTGGGGTGGAATTTGGGACTTCATGCCCACTCCCTGTTTCTGTTCTGTTTTACCTTTCCTGACCTCTAAGCCAACAGGAGAGGGGGAAGGGCCACACTTTTGTGACCCTTCTTAAAGAATTGTGTTGAGTTTGGGAAACAAAGATGGACTTCTGAGGGGATAGTTGAGCATGGGCTGAAGGCACAGAAGAAACCAGCTGGTGTGCCCTTCTCCCCACTAACAGACCCTTCTTCCTCATTGGTTCAGGGCAAACAATCCCCAAGAATTCAAGGAAACTAACTTAGAATTATTTTCTGTTATTTCTCTTTTCCTTGATCTGGAGCCAATGCAGAAAGAAATCTAAAGGTGAAGGAAAGGCAGCGTTCAGCGCTGAGCAAGTCCATATTGGAGAAAGGTAATATCACCATCGCCTATATCCAAGAGAAGGGACCAAGATGCCCTGGATGATGCTCAGCATCACCTGGGACTACGACTGTCCCTTGTCTCATTAGCATTGCTGAGCTCAAGCTTTGAGCTAGGAATTAAGCCAAAATCTCCATGGATCTGTCTAACTTAGTCTTTGCCTCATGACAGCTTGTTACATCCTGAGGTAGAAGCTTTGTAAACCCTGTGTTCAAAGGGCCCTGTTAAGGCACGTCTTCTGTCTTGGACCAGAAAATTGCTTAAGCACAGACCCTAAAGGCAGAGCTGCCATGATCTGCTCATGGGGATTGACTACTTATTGAAGCCAATGTCACACACCTGTTTGTCATTTTCACTTCCAAATGAAGAGTCATGCTGCACATCAGTGAGAAATGTTCAGCTCTCATCTTTCAGCTGTTTGTTTGTTTTTGCTCTCTTTCTATGTGAGAAGACATTTAATCATGGACCCATTGGGCAAGCAACATTGTATGGCCTCTGAAGGCTGAGCTTTTAGTTCTCTCATCAGAGCAAATGTAAAATAATTGAATAATGAAATCTGAAAGATTGTTGTTTCAAATCTAAAAATATTTTATCCCTTTCTTACCTTCTCTAAATAGTATTGCACATTGAAGGCAAAATAATAACTTCAGATTCTAAAAAGTTTAACATTGTTTACATGTTCAAATTTCTATTTTGTAGTTCCTTTAAAGGGCCTAATTACTACAACCAAATCATACAATTAAAAAGTTTGTATGCTGCTGAAATAATCACATCAGATGTATTGCTTCCAATAGGATAAATATTCTCAAAGATTTAAGCTATGAAGACCAAATCTACAGAAGATAGCAACTCAGTAAGACTTATTTATACAAGTTTAGTTTTATTGCCAATATCCATGAGATATCTTAAAATCAACTTAAATATTTGTAATAAAGGATTACAGACTAGGAAATATATTTCTTTAATAAAAATAACTCATGAAAGTTGAATTGTGACTAAGAGGAAGAGAAAAGAAGGAAATAAACTAACAATTGTTAAATACTTATTAGGTGCAGAGATTTATATACTTTACATCATTTAATTGTTAAAAGAGTCCTGTGAAGTGGGTATTATGACTATTGCTTTGAAGTTGAGGGAATTGAAGCTCAGAGAATTTAAGTAACTGAACCAAAGTCATATAGCTAGTAAGTGAAGAACTAGGATTCAAATCTAGATCTGTATGCTTCCAAAATTCACTCTCATTGTTTGTATGAGAGGCCAATTAAAAACCCCCTACGTCCCTCTGAATTTGAACTCAATTGAGAAATAAGACAGAGAGATGCAGATCAAAGCACTCATTTTCTCACTAATAAAAATGACTGGAAAATGTGGCTTTCAATGTGTGACTAATTTGCTTGCTGTAGTTCGCAGGGAACTGGAAATCCTTGTCCTCGTGGTTCCTGGCTCAGCAGGAACCCTGTGAGGCCTCTCCCTCTCCTGGGAAAGAGACTGCTCTAGAAGGTTTACTACACCAGTGAGGAGAAGATGAGCGCATGGGGGATTGGCTGGCTGAGGGCGAAATCAAGGCTGGAGCCAAGTGCGCTGAGCTCTCACATGAGGTCCTTTGCTCCTGTTCCCTGGAGGCATAAGTGGCTGGGGTAGAGAGAAACGGGGGTATTTCTTATGTCCTTTCTTGCTTAGGGAGTGGGGGTGGAAATCTCCCTGCATCTAAGGAAATTTGAAAAGACGACTATGGTTGCTTCTTCAAGCAAACCACCTCACCACACTATCCAAGGGATAAAACCCACTTGCTGCTGCCAAATTATGCCAAGAGAGAACATTCTGATCTTTCTCCTCAATTCTAGGCGTGGCAGTGTGACTTGGTGCTTAAAGGCATGGAGTTTTGAGTCGCAGACCTAGGTTTGAGTGCTGAATCTACTAGCTTCAGGGTGTTAAACACATTTCTTAACCTCTCCAAACCTTATTTTTCTCCAAGATTAAAAACTGGGTGTAGTTGTGAGGATAGTGAATGCACATAGTATGTGCATTTGGCACATTAATTCGCTATTATTCTGGACATAATTTCTCCTAAGAAAAAGGATGAACTAATTGCAAGGCCTAGCCTAAGCTCTGAGAAGTCATTTGTTATAGCATTTCAGTCCATAGTAAACAAGAAGAAATGAGGTAAAGAGTTTAAACCAGGGAAGGCATACCTGTGGTCACCAAACAACCTGTTAAAGGTGAGCTGTAGTCACCAAACCACCTATTATGGACTGAATTGTGTTCCCCAAATTCATATGTTGAAGTCCTAACCCCAAGTACTGAATGTGACTGTATTTGGGGATACAGTCCCTAAAGAAGTCACTCAGCAGGAGGGAGTCATATTGGATTAGGTGTTGGGAATTGGCTGGCCAAGGGAGAAATCAAGGCTGGAACCAAATGCTGAGCTCTCACATCAGGTCCTTTGCTCCTGATCCCTGTACCCTAATCCAGTATGACTGGCATCTTTATATGAAGAGAAAGAGGCACCAGGGGATACATACGCAGAGAAAAGGCCATATATGGACACAGTAAGATGATGGACATCCGTAAGCCAAGGAGGGAAACCTCAGAAGAAACCAATCTTTCCTGCACCTTGATCTTGGAGGTCCAGTCTCCAGAACTGTGAAAAAAATGAACTGGTGTTGTTTAAATCCCCCAGTCTGTGGTATTTTGTTGTGGTGGCCCTAGCAGACAAATATACAACCCAAAGGAATATTCTTTCTGCATTCTCCCTCTTCCACTTTATAGTTTTTTCTCCTTTGTTTCTTTCTTTTCCTCTTTTACTCTCCTTTTCTTCTCTTCTCTTTCCTCTTTCCTTTGGTTTTTAATTCTAATTTTAATTTTTGGCCTTCCTGTACCTCCATTTGCCTTTCCAGGAAGCTGAATTCCAGACAATTAACCATTTATCTCATCAGTTCAGCAAAGCAAATGCCCTCAATGGTTTCTTTCATGATTCGATTATTATAGGATCAGAATGTAACTTACTCCTCTGGGAAAAATGAAACATAAAAATTTCAGAAATAAGATTTTGGGCCAGCTTCATTGGTTTTAAGAGAAGGAAGGGAGGAGACTCAAGCAGGTTTGACGCCAAGTAGCACCATGTCGTTGGGCCTGGCAGGCACTCAAGGCTTTAGGTCTTGGTTTGAATCCAGACTAGAAAATCATTACTTTCTAAAAGCCTTGAGGGTTTGGGTCTAGGAAAGTCTATGTGAAGAGATAATAGTTTGGAAAAAGTTTTGCAGAACTAAAGAAAAGTTTCCACAGTTACCTTTTCTGTCCTAATGTAGAGCATCTTTGTTAACTAGGTCTTGGATCAATCCAAGCTGTGTCTGAGAATAACCATTTATAATTTCTCATCGGCCAGCACTAACACCTTTTAGAAAAGGAACTCAAAGCAGCACTAGCAGCCAGTCATGCGATCGTGGTGGGAGTACAGCTCCTCACCAAGGTCAGCTCCTCAGTGAAATCCATGCCTTCTGGAGGACTGCTTGTAAATAAATACTAAGCACAACCGTTAAAAAATAATTTGGCTTTGACCATCAAATAGTGGAAGAGTGTATCAATTTCATTATTATATAAGCATACATGACCAAATTCAGCTAGAGTGGAGTCTTGGCTCAAGTACTGAGCTTGGATTTCCCCAAGGAACACTTTCCCATAATTCATAACGAAAATCTTTCCATTTACTGTGGTTCAACTATTTGCAGAATTTTCAGGCTGGGCTCAGTGGCCCTAAATTTATGCATACTGGTATACTGAGAAGATCACCATGTTACGGAGGCTCTTCCCTCCCAATTTACTCCTGGAGTCTATTTAATTTACAGCTCTAACTCTGCATTCCCAGGATTGCATCAGTTGGACTTTCCTCACATCTCAGCAGCCGCACTTTGCTTGAAATGAGATACTCCCATCTCCGGTCACTGTGCTCTGGCCCCCCAGGACATTCCTCTCACCCGCTGCCCACAGCATAGCTGCTGAGAGTCCTCTGCCCAGGAATCCCGAGTGAGAGGACAGTCTTGACTGTGCCTGCCCCCCTTTAGTGACATCCTTCAGGGATTCATCAGTTCATTCATTTCCTAGGGCTGCTGAAACAAATTACCCCAAACTGCACAGCTTAAAACAATACAAATATTATGCTTTCAAAGTTTGAGAGTCAAGAAGTTGAAACTCATGGTGTTGCCAGGACCATGCTCCCTCTGAAGGAAGGAGAAGAGTCCTTCCTTGCCTCTTCCTAGATTCTGGTGGCTCCTGGCATTGTGGCTGTATCTCTCCAGTCTCTGCCTCTGTCATCACACGGCCATCTTTCTTCTTTTTTTTGAGACGGAGTCTTGCTCTGTCACCCAGGCTGGAGTGCAATGGTGCAATCTCAGCTCACTGCAACTTTCGCCTCCCGGGCTCAAGCGATTCTCCTGCCTCAGCCTCCTGAGTAGCTGGGATTACAGGCGCGTGCCACCGGGCCCGGCTAAATTTTTGTATTTTTAGTAGAGATGGGGTTTCACCATGTTGGTCAGGCTGGTCTCAAATACCTGACCTCGTGATCCGTCTGCCTCGGCCTCCCAAAGTGCTGGGATTACAGTCGTGAGCCACTGCGTCCAGCCGTCTTTCTTCTCATAAGAGCACACTATCTTTCTTATAAGAACACAAGTCACTGGGTTTAGGGTCCATCCTAATCCAGTATGATCTCATCCTAACCTAACTAATTATATCTACAAAGACCCTATTTTCAAATAAGGTAGGAATCTGAGGTTCCAGGTGGACAGGAATTGAGTGAGGAGGCGAGGGCACTATTTAACCCATTATACTCAAGGACCTTGCTGACCCTGCCTCTCTGCCCACACACACCATACAGGGTCACCTGGTGGTGACTGCTAAAAGTAACAAGCTACCATTTGTCCTTGATTCCAAACCATTTCAGAAGAACCCTGGGAGCCACATGACTATGAAGAACTATTTCTCATCATGGAAATTACAGCAGAACATTCACTGGGATTGTTGTTTGTTATGAAACAGGTACTAGACTTAACTGGCTTTGAAGGGTAGAACATATTTTAGAATATCTGTTATATGGTTCATTAGACTTTATTTTTATTTTTATTTATTTATTTATTGAGACAGAGTCTCACTTTGTCACCCAGGCTGGAGTGCAGTGGTGTGATCTCGGCTCACTGCAACCTTTCCTCACAGGTTCAAGCGATTCTCTTGCCTCAGCCTCCCAAGTAGCTGGGACTACAGGCGCCTGCCACACCTGGCTAATTTTTGTAATTTTAGAGAGACAGCGTTTGGCCATGTTAGCCAGGCTGGGTTTGAACTCCTGACCTCAGGTGATCCACCTACCTAGCTAGGCCTCCCGAAGTGCTGGGATTACAGGTGTGAGCCACTGTGCCTGGCCTCATTAGACTTTAAAGCAATGATTAAAAAAGAAAAAATACCCTGAAGATGTTGAAAATAAGCCATAAAGTTGGTGTGGCAGTCAAAGAACACATCAGCTTAAAAAATGATAGAAATAGCTTTTTGAAAATTGCCTTTACAGGCCAGGTGTGGTGGCTCACACCTGTAATCCCAGCACTTTGGGAGGCTGAGGCAGGCAGATCACCTGAGGCAAGGAGTTTGAGACCATCCTGACCAACATGGTGAAACCCCGTCTGTACTAAAAATACAAAAATTAGCCAGGCGCAGTGGTGGGCACCTGTAATCCCAACTACTGGGGAGGCTGAGGCAGGAGAATCGCTTGAACCCAGGAGGCAGAGGTTGCAGTGAGCCAAGATTGTGCCACTGCACTCCGGTCTGGGCAATAGAGCCAGACTCTGTCTCAAAAAAATAAATAAAAAAAATAATAAAATAAAAATTGCCTTTACAGAAAAAGATACTGAATTGTACATTGTGCCTACCAAAATCCAGCTCTAAGAGTCCATCGTGTACCTGATATTTTTTCCAAGTTGAAAATGAATCAGGGGGTTGAAGTCACTTGAAAGAAAAAATTTTTTGAAAAAAACTCTGTTATGTCTAAATTGTAGCAACTCCTACCCTCAAACACAATGCCAGCTGAGCTTCTGACAAGCTGCTCAATATAGATCTAAAGTCAGAATCGAGATTTTGTACTATGATATATGGCTGAGTTATAGTGAAGAGAGAGCAGGGAGACTTTGCTCATTATCCTGCATTAGTCAGACTAGATTTACAGCTCAAAACAACAGTCACGGTAACTGAAGTGCGGACCAGGAACTTGAATTGATGAAAATCACTTCTATTTAAATGAACCCTAAGAAGCTTGCTGCATATAATTGTTATAATAGCCTTAAAAAGATCACTTTGCCAAATGTTTCCATCCAAAAAGAAGTAAGCCAGACTAGAAACAATCTGGAAAACTCTACTTTTTCTGTATTTCCTTTTCCCATGAGGATGAGAGAGCTCAGAACGTGGAGAGGAGCTGACAGAACTCATCTGTGTCTGAATCTAGAGAAATGCAAAGAGGTGGAAGAGGCAGGTATTGCTAAACAGGCAGAGGGCATGAAAAATTTCAAGGCAATTTTTAAATTGTATGGGCTCTTGGATTATTTGAGCATGCCTAGCAGGTTAGGTTAATGCCTTAAACAATGTTCATCAGGAAGCACCATAGCAGATTAGTTACCAGCATGGACCTAAGAACCAGACAGACTTGTGAATGAGCCTCTCTTTTGGCTCCATGAGTAAAGAAGTTAATTTCCCTACATTTCATCATGTCTAAGTTGGTACTTATAAGAGTACCTATTACATAGACTTGTTAAAAGGCTTCAATCACATAACACATGCAAAATGAATGGCAAATAATAAGTGTTTAATAAAACTTAGCAATTAACTAGAAATCTTTTACTGATTTATTTGATTTTTGCCTTTGGAACATATAAAGACTACTTTCTAATGACTTGGCTAATGCAAAGACAATATAAAAATCTACCTCTTCAGAGATGCACTGTAAGAAGGACTTGACCTGTTGTTCCTGACATTGAAGATGGAGGGAGACACCAAGAACCAAGGAATGAGGATGGCTTCTGGAAGGTGGAAAAAGCAAGGAAACATTCTGCCCTAGACCCTCCAGAAAGGAACTCAGCCCTGCTGACATCTTTGTTTTTCTTTTCTCTTTTTAGTAGAGATGAGGTTTCCCTATGTTTTGCAGGCTGGTCTCGAACTCCTGGGCTCAAGTGATCGTCCTGCTTCAGCCTCCCAAAGTGCTGGGATTACAGGTGTGAGCCACTGCACCTGGCCTGCTACGGACATCTTAATTTTAGTCCAGTGAGATTCATATTTGAATTTCTGACCTACAGAACCATAAGACAATAACTTTGTGTTGTTTTAAGATACTAAATTTTTGGTTTTTTGTCATGGCAGCCCAAGAAAAGAAATATAGCATTGTATTATGTCAAAAAAAAAAAAGTCTACCTTTTCAGTGGAATTTGCACTGTACAATGTTTAGGCACAATACTTCGTGGTTTGTGTCCCTGGCTTTGAGGATGGAGGCAGATGGTGAAGTTTAAGGGAAAAGGGAAGAGGGTGAAAGAGGAAGAGAACCAAGTGGTCATAAGGGAGAGAGGTGAGGAAGACAAATGAGGACAAGAGAGGGAGAAGGAGGAAGAAGGAAGGAGAGTGGGGAGAAAGAAGGAAAAAGAGGGCAATATGAGAATCTTTTTCTGGCTGGCTGTGTAAGCAATGAGCAAAGCTGCATCCCTGTGACCTGAATAAGGGCCCAGGGTTGTGGTTGACAGTGGCTGACTGGCCTGTATGAGCAGCCCTATGAAGCCAGCATTGCTGTGTCTGTCCTTTCCAGGAATTAGGATTTGAAGATACCAAGTTTTTCTTAAGGGGTCGGTGTGGGATCAGACAGAAAACCAAACTGTTTGAAGTGTTCTTAGAAAAGGGATTAGAAAACAGAGGGGAGGAAATTACTATGTAAATAATGCAGGAAATTTTCCCTGAAGTGAAGGGCATGAGAATTCCGATAAAAGGGCCCTTCAAGTGTACAGCAACACAACAAAATGAAAAGACAACAAAGCTGCCAAGGTCCTGAAATTTTATCACATTCATGAATGATAAAACATAACACATTTCCAGAGAGGAAAAAATAGGCCACACACTATAGTTTAGGAATTAGAATGGCATCAGTCTTCTCAGGAATAACACTGAAAGCTTGCGGTCAATAGAACAATGTCTTTGAACAGAGAAAAACATACCTCACTTCATATTATTTCTCCAAGAAAATAATTTCTGACCTTTATTTTTATACCCAACTCAACTCTCAATTAAGAATGAGGCACTTTCAAATCTCAAAAATTTACCTTTCACACGTAATTTCTTAGGAAGCAACAAGATAATGTACTCTACCTAAAGTAAGAAAAAACAAACAAGAAAGAAATTTAGGAAATAGGGGTTCGAATCACAGGAGAAAAATGAAATCACCAGGTTGTTGGGGAGGATACATCCTTAGGAGTTCATAGAAACAGTAATGATTCCAGCCCAGGTGACATGGCGAAACCCTGTTTCTGCAAAAATTAGCCAGGCATGGTGGCATGCAACTGTAGTCCCAGCTACTCAGGAGGCTAGGGTGGGAGGATTGCTTGAGCCCAGAAGGTTGACTTGCAGTGAACCATGATCATGCCACTGCACTCCAGCCTTGGTGATAGAACAAGACTTCTCTCAAGGAAAGAAGGAAAGAAAGAGAAAAAGAAAGGAGGGAGAGAGGAAGGAAAGAAGAGTGGAAGGAAGGAAGAAAGAAAGAGTAATGATTACAGCAGCAGGGCAAAGGACTGCAAGAAGGTTATAGGAGAAAGAAATTGAACCTGATGCATTTCATCATGTTGAGAGGGTATTTGTAGCTCAGGGGGAGATTTGGAAGAGGAATTAATGAAAAGTAAACTAGAAAAGGCATATATACAAACACAAATAACATGAGAAAAAGTTGTCTAAGAAAAAAATGGCATCATAGTAGATTACATGGCTCAGCTCTAAACATTTTTATTGCCATAATAATGTAAGCCCTGAATACTTATTTAAACACAAATTGTGATAACTTTTTTGGCGAGGATGGGTGAGAGGAAAGTGTGTGTGTATTGAGGGTGGTGTAGAAGAAGCAATTTCACATCATCCAATTTACAAATTTAATATACCATATCTAAATGTGAGGAAACATCCAGAAATTATAAGTATATTATAAAAAAGGAGATAGGCTGGGCGTGGTGGCTCACTCCTGTAATCCCCTCACTCCTGTAGCACTTTGGGAGGCTGAGGTGGGTGAATCACGAGGTCAGGAGTTCGAGACCAGCCTGGCAAGATGGTGAAACCCTGTCTCTGCTAAAAATACAAAAATTAGCCGGGTATGGTGGAGTGTGCCTGTAGTCCAAGCTACCCGGGAGGCTGAGGCAGGAGAATCTCTTGAACCCAGGAGGCAGAGGTTGCAGTGAGCCGAGCTTGCATCACTGCACTCCAGCCTGGGCAACAAGAGCAAAACTCCATCTTAAAAAAAAAAAAAATTAAAAATGGAGATAAAAGACAAAATAAACAAAAGAATTGATTGAAAGTCATTGTCCCTGGAAAGCAGGAATTGGAAAGGAAACTTCTGGTTTTTAAAAATTGTTGTTGTTTTGGGTCTTGTGGTAATACTCACGTTTTTAAATTGTGTACATTGATACTACAAAGAATTAAAAAAGTAAATGTAAAGTACATTTGGAATGTTGAGAAAAACATACTTCCCTATAATGGCTGGTGTGACAACTCGGAAAAATCCCTAACAGATAAACATTCTGTCTTCACTTTATATGTGAGGAAATTAAAGCCTGCAGAGACTGTGCAGGTTGACACAGTCATTCAGTGACAGAGCCGGGCATCAAATCCAGTCTTTCTGCTTTCGTGTTTCAGGGATCCTCATAATACCTCCCAACTTTTCATTACCTAGCTTGTATTTGTCATGCTGCTTTAAATAATATCATCCACACAGAAACAACTTTAAAAAACTGAAAATAGAAAATGACATCCTTCATTAGGCATGGCCAAGCTAGATGAACAGATTCTGACGATATCTTAGATCTCTGTTGCACCCCTGTTTTGAAGACACTGAGGAATGGAGATGAACACTCAGGTAAGTAGAACATATAGCTTTGGAATCTAAAGCCTTTTCTAATGGATAAATGCTTCTCATTACATCATCCCAAGAAAAAGAATTGATCTCATCACTTAACAAATGTTTTCAATTTGATTCAGTGCACCTGGGAAATAACATTTCTATTTGCTGCCAAAATATGATTGTATTAAACCTTAATAATGTACCTGTCATGGGGGTTAGACAAGAATATTTTAATTGAGTGTCAACTACACCACTGGAATACTCTTATAGATTTACTTTTTCAAAAAGCTAGAAACATTGATGTTGTCTGCTATTAGTTTTACATAGCCACTGATTAGTATTGCCCCCTTCTTCAAGTACAAGGCATCACTAGACTTCTCCTTGGTAACCAGATATTTTTTGTGTCCTTCAGCACTAGTTCCTGGAAGTGTCATTACGATGTCTGCAATTTGCAGAATTCAATGGCAGCTCCAGTTAAATAAACAAAATCTAATTATGCCAAAACTGGGCTTTGCTCAAATTAGTATGATTGATTTTCTTTCTGTATAATCTGTGAACACCTGCAAAAATGGTAAATGTCAAGGTGTTTCTTAGAAAACTTTAAAACATTTTAAACGAATTGGTGAGGGAAATGTAGATTGAGTTGCTGTATAGTCTATACGTTTGATGTTTTTAATCTAGGTCCTTGCATTTTGGATGTATGAACCCCTACAATTTTATGCAAAATGACACATGAGTGTACGTTTTGCAAAAAGATTGTCTTTGTCTTTCATTAAATTTTAAAAGAGGTTTATAACCCACCAAAACACAAAGAACCATTGCTTTATAGAAAGAAATGGAGTCCCTGTAGAATCCTTTAATTAGGTTCTTCTTAGTGGAAATAAAAATATTTTTGTAATAGGTGCTAGTAAATATCTGAGAGATAGAAAGTATTAAATTTGCCTTCCACTATTACTATTCGATTCGTTTTCTATTTCTGGAACTATGAATATCAAAGTTCATCTAAGACAAATTTCATCTCCCCTCCCACTCTACCCCTAATTTTTTGTTCTAGCTTTTGAGGATTCATATGAGATTATCAACAGACAATACTTTTTGTCATGGCTTCCTAATTGAATTTTTTACTTCTCTTTCTGGATTACATACTGAAAATATTTATTAGAATAGTGAAAATCTCAAGCATTTATATTACTTAGTGATGACAGTGGAGTGACCCATTCACATTTGTCTTGGTTTCTTTCATTGATCAGAAGCAGACTTTGTGCCATCTTTGTGGAGCTCTCACAAGACATTTCCGTGAAGCAATTATAGAGCAAGTAGAGCCTCAACTCAATGATAGGTGTGTGGCCTGGCTTTATGGACTTTTTTAAAAAAAATTATACTTGCTTAGATTTATAGCCAAGAGATTTTATCGCTGTTAAATTTAATCTCTAGTAACCTAGACACATCCCACAAAACTTCTAGGAAGAAAATTTAATGGATTATAACAGTTAATTAACATTTTTCTTTCATATTTTAAAGTTCAACTATGCTATATTTTATATTAATAAGAAACACAACACATACTCTCAGAAGCTTAATAATCTACTGAGAAAAATCTACAGAGTTTAAAGAGAAATAATATATAGGGTCAAGTCAGGTTTTCAGCGTCAATAAAGAAGATGAGTCACCACATTGTGAAACTTTCTCAGTTTTCTACATCCAGAAATCAAATTTTGAAGTGCATTTAGCCTTATTTGTTTCTTAGATATCAACTCATGCTAACCAAATTAATGAAACACTAAGGAATAGATCAGATACAAATGTATGTGTTTCTAGAAGCTGAATATATTAATGTTGTTTATATTTTTGTCTTCTACTTTTAATACTTCCTGGAATCTAGATACTTGGAAACAAAAACAATTAACAGTTAGTTGATAGCTAACATAGAGTTGTAACAGAAAACTGGCTATGGGGAAATTCCTAATGAATGATCTCAACTTTACCATAGTACAGCTCTCCAGAGATGAAGATTTTATGACTGCATGGTGGCTTGGCCCAGATTGCCTACATGTGTGAATTGGCTCCGCCACTTTCTAGCAGTGAAACTTTGGATAGATATTTAGCTTTTCCAAGTCTCCTTTGCCTCAACTATCAGTAGGGGAAATAATAGTATCTACCTCATAGGTTGTTAATATGTTTGAAATAAGAGAATGAGTGTAACATACTTTGCGTTGTGTTGGTATGTAGTTAATGAATTGTATCCATCGACCACTCCATTTCCCCTTTACTTACATTTATTCTTTTTCTTTGTCTTTCTTCTCTTCATTCTTAATCAAGTACATCCATTTTTTCCTTGAAAAACAAGAAATAATCATGTATCTTGAGAAATACTTAGCCTTGTTTTATGTGTATGGCTTGAAAGTTTTACATAAAGGACATTGTGTTCTAGATCTCATTCTGTTTCATGCATTTTTCATGCTACTATATGAGAATTTAATTCCTTACCTCCAAATGCTACATAGTATTCTGCCATGTGTATAGCCATAATTTATGCATCTCTTCACTTGGTGGTGGACACATGTGGCTTCCAACTTTTTACTCTTCCCCAAACAACTCTGTGAAAAAGAAACATGTGCACAGTTCCTTGTGAATCTGTACTAGCTTTTCTCTGGGGTCTGCTTCCAGGGGCAAATTGCTGGATCATAATGCACACATTTACATATGGTGGACCTGGAAGGACAAGACATACTTTTACATACTTTCCCAGTAGAATAGAGAAAGGAATAGGATGAGAAATGGAAGATGAATAGAAAAGTGTTAAAACAAATCAAGTACTTTCCTCAGATTGATGCTAATAGCATGACTTCGACTAATGAGTGTGATCAACCTGTGTTATGTACTTAAAATCCTTAAAAGTGAAATTAAAAACAGCATCGCTTAATGCATTACCAACATAAATCCCATATCCACTACAATGGCTTAGTAGCCCCATCTGCGCTCCATAGCCAGTATGCCAGCCTCCTACTATCCTACCAAGATGCTGCAGAAAATCATTAGGTGGCATTTGTGAGGCCCTTAAAACTCCTGATACTCAGACATAGACAGTGAAAGCTATTATTCTGCTTTGCTAGTCTTTGAAATTTTAACTATAGATCTCTTTGTTAATCAGCCCTGGAGAGTGCTGTGACTTAAATGGTCTCCAGGCCTGACTATTGCTGACTTCCAATTAGCCTGTAAAGGTATCTTATAAGGGGACTGTTTTGACATCTTTGACCATTTCATCCAATCAAAGAATAAAAGGTGTCACACTGAGGAAATGTAATATCACTATGTTAATACACTGTGTGGTCACATATGTTAGCAAGAGATATGGAATCAGGAGTATTGAAGTCAGCAGTGCAAAAAGAAGTGTCAAGCCAGGAGTCAGTATTAGTTTAAGTTTCCTCTCATAAATAGATATGACTTTTCTTTTTTAAAGAAAGAAAAGAAAAATCATTCAAGTAACCGTTTTGCCTATGCAAAGTATTGAAATAACTAAACCTTTCACTGTCAACAACACTTTCTGGTTTTTTGTAGGCCCAACGCTAAATGACAAGGTAACGATTTCTTCAGGAACTGAGGAGAAACAGGCCTGGAAAAGTTGTAATGATTTTCTTCCTGACTATTGAGAAGAGAAATAATGTGAAAGAGGAATCTTTTCTGAGACATGTTCACAAGCAGGTCGGACCTTTCATTCAGAACAAGATTATTTTAATTTTTAATGGCTTAAGATATAATTGATTCATTCCTTAAATTAGTTCATCTTGCTCAAGCCATTATAATATTAATTCACTGTTATTTTTGGTAATACAGATCATTGTTGATTTTTTCTATTTAGAAGCCAGGAATATACCAGGGAAGGGCACATTCAGAAGTAACTAACACCACTACAAGTTTAGGACCTTTCCATTTTATTGAATTGGGTTTTATTTAAAATTTTGTATCTCTTTTTTTGTCATTATTGTGTCTAATATGTTTTCATTCCTTAAATCTGCTCTGTATATGTTCTGTTCACAATATTTAAACATACAAATTTTATCTTAAATTTTACACCAAACAGAAATTATCTCAATGTATTATAGAGGAAATTTAAAACATAGATTGCAAGGGATTAATTTTATGTGCAAATACCATTCCTATTCAGTTATCTTTATACAAGAAAAACAGTTCTTCATTTGTAAATGCTTTATCAGAGTTGACTGTAAACATATCAGAGCTGAAGGAGGGGGTTTAGGACAATAATTTAAGATTAAATGCCACCTTTTAATCCAGCTGTGGGGAGTTGCCTGTAAAACTGCCCCCTTTCACTCTAAAATTCACTCTAATCATTTGTATACTCACTGATTTACATAGCTGGAAGATTCGCTTCCTGAAATAGGAGACTTCTTTTTATTTTTTTTGAGATGGAGTCTCATTCTGTCGCCAGGCTGGAGTGCAGTGGTGTGATCTTGGCTCACTGCAACCTCCACTTCCCAGGTTCAAGTGATTCTCCTGCCTCAGCCTCCCTAGTAGCTGGGAAGATAGGCACACAACACCACACCCAGCTAATTTTTTTGTATTTTTAGTAGAGACGGGGTTTCACCATGTTGGCCAGTATGGTCTCGATCTCTTGACTTCGTGATCTGCCCGCCTTGGCCTTGGACTTCTTAAATTGCAATCATTTTAAAGGGATGTTTGGCACATCATGTAGCTGCAACCCTTTTAGCTAGAGGTAACTGCTGATATAAAACTATCAAAACTCTATGCACCTCTGTTCTGTGAGTGTTGACATACTGTACACTGTGTATCTATAGTATAGCCTCATTTTCCAAATCTAATCTAGCCTAAACCCTTTGGTGGGGCAAGAAAAGCAAGTTGTAAAATAATCTCTTTGTCATAACCCTCAAGTCATATCTTCTGGACTTGAAAGGTACACTGGATGTCCTATGTGTTGGTGCCTCACGCTGCTCAGCAGGAAATCTGAACTGTTCTCAGCTCTCTGGTCCTTCTGTCTCACCAGGAGATATACCCAAGAACATTCTCCACATTGTCTTAATTCCCCTGCCTTCTGCCTTGGGTCACTCAACCCAAATAGAAGAGACTGCACTGTTCATACTAGGGATGACTTAATTCTATAGTTCAAAGATTGAAATTTGAAACAAAAATCTACTTTTTCTAGCTCTAACAGTTCTGGTGAATATTAAGAGGAGGGAGTCTTTCGTTAAAAAAAAATAGCCTGCAATTCAGTAGCATCATCTTTATAAGCAGAGGATGCACAATCACCCACTTGCTGGCCACAGCTCTGCTTTAGGTAATCTGAAGTCGATTACTGCATCCTTGGAGGATGGTGTGAAATGCCAGTGAAATCGTGAACTAATTCAATGACATGCCCATTGTTCCACTCATTTAGGCAAACGCTTTTTCTGAACAGGGAAGCTTCTCGCGTATTTCTAACGTACTAAACTAACTCAAAAAACTTAAGAATGATACCTCACTGCTGCTTGTCTCTAGTTTTCAGCTTTCATGCTGGTGGGCAAGACCCCCAGCATCTTCTCAGTCATAAAGTACTTGTGAGCATTCAGAAAGGACTAAGTTAACTATCATCAGGTTACACAGGTTTGGAAGCTTGAGCACATTCTATGGCATTTGTGGTATGGCCTCTGTAGATTTGATATCCTTAATCATAGATAGCAGATGGAGCTGTGAGACAATGACCTTCCAGAGTCCCTTCCCCAAATAGACTTAATGCTACTACACTTCAAAAGCAATCACTGTCCATCTACTCCAGGTCAGCGTGCAGTGCTGGCCGGGGGCCTGGGCTACCAGAAAGACACTGGCTAGAGTTGAATGCTTAATCTCCCTGCTCCCAAGTACAGATAAGAGGAGAGAGAGAGGCTCATGGCTTTCTAGAGTTTTATGTGCTTAAGCGCTGATAGGAGCTACCTTTTGCTACATGTTGGTCACTCTGGAATGTAAAACACCTGGGACAGCAGCTGATGTGGCTAAGGAAGAGTCAGGCCAGATTTGGTGTTATTTATTTAGCACAACACAGAATCCAAGAATCCTCATGAATGTCAGTCAAAAGCATGACTCAGGCAAAGGGAACAGACAGTAAAAAGAATGACTTCACATTTCACAGCAAGAATTCTCTGGCCTCGGAGAACACTAGATACCTCTGGACCACACATCCCTTTGGCAAAATACTTTTCTCATCTACAGATCACTGTATGGCTTGGTTTACCTGAAGCCTCTTATGGTTTCTCCACCTAATAACCCTCATGAATTTTTTCTAGAAAAGCAGCATAGATGGAGATGGAATGTAACACCTGAAATAATAGGATTTTACAGGAAATAATGTAAATCAAGCCTTTTGCCCTTAATGACCCATAATAAAATGCTCTTGTTACCAAGCTCTGCAGGCAACCCAGTGCAGGTTGCCATGGAAACGCCCAGCTGCTCCTCTGCGCAGTTGCTTAATGATCAGTGTGATGTCAGGCTCTTGAGAGAAGCACAGGCTCAGACAACTCTTTACAGCCACAGGGACAGTCCACTCGGGACTACAGTTACGTCTGAGTGGGGGCCCCTGTGTCCAGGTATAATTAAAATGCACTCAGACCTATGACTGGAAATGCTTTCAGCAGAAAATTAGGTCATCTTTTTAATTTCTCCATTCATTTTCATTTCTCCACATGACTGCCCAGTCAGAAGCAAGCCAGAAACAGGGCGGCCATGGCATGTTGCTGCAGATGCCGCTTCACCAGCCTGTGACCCGGCTCCCGCTCTACACGGGTGGGATATGCAGGTGCTCTGCCTTGACCCATGCCATAAAAGGTCACCTTTTTGTCCCCTCTTCCCATGTTCCCTGCATCTACCTTTCACAGTGACTGGACCTGAAATTGTCACCATTACTCATTGCTTGGTTTAGATAACAAAGGCAAGAGCCTTTGCCCAGAATATTATTTTCAAAATGTATTTATTATCTAGGAAGAAAAGACAAGCTCTGGGGAATCTCTTCCTGTCCTTCCCTCCTTTTATTCTTTTCTCCCTTCCTCTTTTATTCTCTCTCAAAAGGGTTTATTAGGTGCCTATTATCTGCAGGTAATTACCAGGAACACAAGGATGAATGAAGCTTGATCGCTGTCCTCTAGGAGCTGACAGGTTATTAGACGGGGATAGGCATGTAAACGAATGCATAAGCTAAAGAGACAAAGGTGTGTACAGGGCACACGTGGATAAATCCTACCTGAGGGAGAGCTGGAAAGGCTTTTTGGGGGGTGGGGGATGGGAGGTGAGGGAGAGATGCTTCTTGGGCAAACTCTTGGAAAGAAATTAATGGGATTGTGGGACTAGTGAAAGGAAGGGAAGAGGGATACTGTGAGTAAAGACTGAAGACACAAAATAATCTTGTATGCTTGATAAATTGCAAGCAGTTGAGAATGGCTGGAGCTTTGGCCAGGAGAGCAGTCTAGGGAGAAATACATCAGAGGTAGGCAGGAGTGAGAATTGAATGAAGTTTGACTTTATTTTACAGGCCAGTAGGAGCCACTTAAGGGTTTTCAGGAGGGAAGACAGAGAATTAGAATTGCCATTTAGGAAGATCTTTTTTTTTGTTTTTTGGCAACAAAGAGCATATACTGAGGAAGTAGGAGACACGGAGTAATTAAGAAGTTAGTGAGAGAGTGTGACTGTACAGAATAGCTATTTTTTTTTTTTTTTGTCTAGTATCTGTTTCTTTGGAAGAGAATCACCTGTCTCTCATTGCCCAGCCCACTCACACAAGGGTGGACAAATGATCCAAACTCAGCCCATTATAGTACCCATCCCTGATTCAGGTGGGCACATAATCCAAGCAGTATTCATCAAGCTTCTCTACTGAAAATTCACATATGCATACCCAGACATAGAATTTCTTCTTCTTCTTCTTCTTCTTCTTCTTCTTCTTCTTCTTCTTCTTCTTCTTCTTCTTCTTCTTCTTCTTCCTCTTCCTCTTCCTCTTCCTCTTCTTCTTTCTTTTCTTCTTCCTCTTCCTCTTCCTCTTCCACTTCTTCTTCTTCTTCTGCTTCTTCTTCTTCTTCTTCTTCTTCTTCTTCTTCTTCTTCTTCTTCTTCTTCTTCTTCTTCTTCTTCTTCTTCTCCTTCCTCTTCCTCTCCTTCTCCTTCTTCTTCTTCCTCCTTCTTCTCCTTCTCCATCTCCGTCTCCTTCTTCTTCTTCTTCTTCTTCTTCGTCTTCATAAAAGGATGTAGGTTTGCAGCTTCCAGAGGCCATCTTTCCTGCTACATGGAGAACATCTGATCATTAAGCCAATACTTACAGGAAAATGAACAAGAAGAAGGGGAAACAGAGCTGTATTAACATTGGTTGAGCCTCTAACAGTCTAGTGCCTACATTCCCCTGTGTCTGAAACCAGTTTACCAATGGACTTTAGAGTTATACATGCCCATAAGTTTATTTTTGCTTGAGCAAGCTTGAGTTAGTTTTTAGTCACTTGGGACTGAATGATTCCTGATTATGAAACCAGGAAAAAATGATGACAGCCAAGGTTGTAGGGGATGGAGAGGATGGTTTAGGCAAAGTTAAGGAAACCACCCAGGAATTGGAGAGAGAGAGGCTATGGAGTGGAAGGAGAAAAAATCAACCAAAATTATGCCCAGATCCTTTGTTTCAGTGAATAACAATGCCACCTTATAAGATGTTGAAAATAAAAGAGAAACAATTATTTTGGGAAAGAGATACCCATTTTAATTTATTGGGTTTTATGTATTTGAGGGATGTCCAGTTGAAATTTTCAAGTAAACAATTAAGATTTTCTATAACCCACTCCCTGAAATACGTGCAACTTATAGAACCACATGATGGTAAGCATCTTAAAAGTCTTCCAATAATACTACTCATTTGATACTTTAATTCCTTCTGTTGAACATTTATTAAGTGCCTGCTGGAGTCACGTAGAGTACTAGGAGGAAAGTCACAATATGTTTTTGCAGCCTGTGTTCTCCTGAGGTTCGCAGTCTAGCTGGGGAGACAGACATGACATCTCCATGGGCTGAGTGAGAAGAGCTACTAGTGGCACCTACAAAGTACTGAGGGCACACAGAGGTTGAACCTTCCAGCTGTGGGCCTACAACTCCTGATCAAAAGGGTTGTGCAGTTTCTGGTTTGGTAAGTAGATTGGAGAATATATCTTCTTCTGGAGTAGCCTTGATTTCCTTTGTGTTAACTAGATTTATAGGCAGTTTTATTGTATGTTGAGTCAATTCTGTCTCCCACTGGCCATGGTTCTATTCATCAGGCCGTTACACAATATATTTAGTCTGTCTCCTATGTAAAATAATCTTCTTATATTTTAATAAGGTATTTGTGTGTACCTTTCATCTTTCCCCTTCCAGTCTAAACATCAGATCTCTAGTCCTTTTCAATGTGCTTCACATGACATGGCTTTTGGTGGTTTTTAAAATAGCTTTTGTCAGTATATAAAGTTATCTTATCAACTATGTATTTGTCTTTTGTTTAGCCATGAAGTAGTCATCCTCATGTGAACAGGGACCTTGTCTGTTGTAGCCATCATTTATCCCTAGCACCAAAATTAGTGACTGGAACAAAGTAGGAACTCAATAAACTTTTGCTGGTGAATAGCTTCTAGTGTCTAGCCCATCATCATCTCAGTAGATCTTTTGGGAAGGCATTAGTTTGTCTGTGACCCGACTAATGTGCAGTGTCCACTGGAGAATACAACACTCTGAGATCACTAGAAACATCATAAAATATAAAGGAGTGGTTGCCAATTTGCTCTGGTTTCATATATCTATATTATGCAGTCCAAGATTGCACTGGTCTTTTGGGGAGCTATGTCACATTGTCACCCTATATTGGTCATCTCAAACCATTACGTTTTTTTCCATGAAGCAGTTGCTAACGCCATAGCTTCCTATTCTGGAAGAGGATTCTTATTCTGTTGCTGGATTCTTACATTTTTTGATCTTGAATTTAGAATACCACATACATCTCTGAGAAATTTAGCCTAAAAAATGTCTGCCTGGCTTTTGCTTGTGATTCTGTTATCCAATCTTTAGTTCTTCCTGCTTTCTAGCATCAGCATAATTAAAGAGCCTGTAGCCTCCCAAAGGTCAGGCTTTCTGCATTGCCTGTGCTGCTCCCCTCAAATCCCAGCACATGGACTGTCATCAAGAGCATCGTTAGTTGAATGTTTATTGAGCAGTTTTCTAAAGGCATGCCTTTTATATTTCTTTCAAGTTATTAACTAAAATGTGAAAAAAGAACAGAATAGTTTAACTTTCTACTGGAAACGTCCCTCTTTTGGTATCTATCTATCTATCCCAAATCCAGCACATTTGAATTCAGTTCATTTTTTTTTTTGAGACGGAGTCTCGCTCTGTCGCCCAGGCTGGAGTGCAGTGGCGCGATCTTGGCTCACTGCAAGCTCCACCTCCCGGGTTCACGCCATTCTCCTGCCGCAGCCTCCCAAGTAGCTGGGACCACAGGCACCCGCCACCACGCCCAGCTAATTTTTTGTATTTTTAGCAGAGACGGGGTTTCACCGTGTTAGCCAGGATGGTCTCGATCTCCTGAACTCATGATCTACCAGCCTTGGCCTCCCAAAGTGCTGGGATTACAGGCGTGAGCCACCGCGCCCGGCCTTGATTCAGTTCATTTTTTTCTCCTTCATCTTTCAGGAAATGTTGCTGTCATCTAGATACACTGCATTTATATCACAGTACCAATTTCAATGAAAGAAATGAGTTTAGACTGACATAACCTAATATGAAGAAACCCATACTGGCTCCAGGTGATCACCAGTTACTCTTCCATGGCCTCCAAACCCACCACTTACAGGCAGATGTTACATGATCTCCCTGGTGAACACTCTGGTAGGGAAAGAATTTGTAGGAATCAATTGTGAAATTGCATTGACCTTTCTTTCGCATTGCCACAGCAGTCAAGAATGTGTGTGGGGAAGTTGAAATAAAGAAGCAGCTACAGAAAAAAAAGAAAGAAAACAAAAACCTTAGCGGATGTATTTTTAAAGGATGTAATTTATGTAGTCTATTTTGGGGGTACATAAATTCTCATTTTGTTTAGAAAAGCATCACATATCCAGTGCATATCCAAAATATGCACATTGATTATTTATAATGGGCAATGTTCAAGATGGAGCCTTCCTCCCCTCTTTAAGCCAAAGGGTTATTTGGGCCAAGAAAGTGCTGAGTGGAGGAAGCAGGAAGTAGGGGTGGGAGTTCACTATGCTCCATAACCCCTTTGAGAGCCCCATCGAGTTAAGAGAGCATTGGTTACATCAGCACTGCTTTTTTCTCTATTTATGTCACGGGTAGTGATTCTGGAACACTGTGAAGGGCCTTCCTTAGATTTCAATGCCCTTTTAAAACCAAAGAGCAGGTGGCAATGGACCAAGCCAATAGCCACTTTCAATACAAAACAGCATGGTCCTTTGGTCTTGAGTGCCTTCAGCCAGAATCCATCAGCATAAAGAGCCACATTTCCATGAAATGTACAGGATTTTTAATAGCAATCAATGTATTTCCTACATGATTTATGGCTGCCTCTTTTCTGTGGATTTTGGCAAGAAGATGGGAATTCAGATGTGGCTATGTATGGGGCAATTCAACAGGCTTGGAACATCGTTTTGTTGAAGTTAATTTGAGGAGGTTGTCACTTTCCTCAAATCTGTGGCAGTTAGGATGTTTGTTATTACATCTCCGCTCTCCATACCCTGTAAACTATAATAAATTTGATTAAGATGCAGATACCTCATGGAGATGTTATTTTTGCTCATAAAGAGTCTTTCAGACACTCTTAAATGGTTTTAAAAATGAGCCTAAAATGTCATTTGGGGGATTTGTAAGGCATTAGAGAGTTGCATCCATCTCTTTCTCCTTCCCTTCTTTCTTTCTCTTTAGAAGTGCTTAGAAAAGCATGAGCATCTTGGGGTAAGAATATCATTATAAAGCAAATTACTGCTAAAATTTGCTAAATGCTGACCTCATCGTCTTAAGGAGTCCTTTCCTTACACTGTATTGAACTGATTGCTTGAAAACAACTAAATCGTCCAGGAGCTTTCAATCATGTAATGTTTCATAGTTCTTCTGGGGACAGAGACTGAATGTGGTTACTTTGCAGAGCATGATGTTTAATGATGCCAAGTGTCTTGATGAGTACTGTTTGATGAATAATAATAATAAACAATAATAATACCTTACAAGCATTTGCTGCTGATGCATTTAAGGACTCTGAAGAAACTCCTGATGCATCAATTTCACTGCTTCTCTATTTCTCCACCAGATGGCAGAAGAAGGGCCAGGATATTGACCCTGAAATATTTTCTTGATTCTTAGATATTAAATATGAGATGGTATCAAAGGTTGAAAGTGAACATTTAAATATATTCCCATAAATTTATGTTTATTATAAAATCATAAAGCCATTTATGTTTATTATAAAATCATAAAGCCATTTATGATTTATCATTTATTATTTCATTAAAAATATATTTCCTACATAGAAATATCTTGAAATAAATAAAGGGTGTGGAAAACTTTGGTATTGTGTCAAGGGTTAAAAGTTAAGCCAGGAATTTTAGACCAGGGGATGCATTAATACTCTCCCTGATATCCTTAAGAAATGGGCAGTGGGACAGGGAACCACTTAGTGAAGGTTTTTTTACCCATCCTCCTTTTGCACCTGGAAATGTAAATAAGAAAGATGTATGGATATAAAATATCATGTTTTATCCAACTCTGCAATGGCTCTGGGCCTTATAAGAATTGCATTCTCTGCCAGGCTCAGTGGCTCACGCCTGTAATCCCAGCACTTTGGGAGTCCAAGGCAGGTGGATCACGAGGTCAGGAGTTCGAGATCAACTTGGCCAACATGGTGAAACCCCATCTCCACTAAAAATACAAAAATTAGATGGGCATGGTGGCCAGTGCCTGTAATCCCGGCTACCTGGGAAGCTGAGGCAGGAGAATCATTTGAACCCAGGAGGCGGAGGTTGCAATGAGCTGAGATCCCACCATTGCACTCCAGCCTAGGTGACAGGGAGAGCCTCCGTCTCAAAAAACAAAAACAAAAAAAACAGAATTGCATTCTGTACTCCTATCCAGTGTTATTTTGGGGAAAACTCTTAAAATTTATCTCACAGGGTAAAGTGTGTAAGAAAATTAAAAGGGGTAGTCAGGGACCTGAGGGCCATCAGCCAACACAAAGAAGAGTCTGAATTATTAGAGCTGGTGAATGTTTAACATCTTGGCATTGTTAAGGGTTGCCCGGGTTTATTTAGTAAGTTCTTAAATAAATGGAGAAGAATGTTTTATTACTCTCATATAAATGGATTTAAAAGAGAGATCTAAAAAAGACAGTTTGTTTCAGCCAGAAAACAACTTCATTCATATTCTCATTGGCATGTCTCTCATCCATATCTAAAAACCAAAGCACTTCTCATGGATTTACATAGTCTGTCTTTTGAGATAAATTGTCATTAGATGACAATTTAGAGAGAAAAGGAGTGAGGTGAAAGAGATTGTTTTGAGAATATCCTTTTTAGGCAATAACATGCATACTAGGAATGAAAAATTAATTTTAAGACAGTGGTTTTAAGATTTCTTAATCCATATTTGAGTAGTATATTTTTAGGAAGTATATACACACTTATGATATTTTACTGCACAGCCTCTGGGTTTTCTGAGGCCCTAGCTTAACCCTTTTCTAGTTGCCATGGCAACGAGGACACAAATACAACATCCATACCATGAGCTGGATCTATGAGGAAGAATTTCCAACTGTATACATAGTATGTGTATTTGACCCAAGCTTTTCTGAAAGAATTTAACACAATTTTAAATGTAGTAAATTGTCTGTGTGAGTCATACAATGGAAATAGTGTATGCAGCTAGGAAAATGTAGTCTCATAAATGAACCAAGGGAAAAATAACGTTGGAACCCCGTTCTCTCTAAAACCTCCATCTTGCCTTCCCTCATCTCTCTTCCTGATGTAAAGAATGTCATAGAAAACTTGAAGAAAATCATTCTAAGCTTTTATTTTTTTCTTTTTAAAGTTCAAGCCTAAAATAAATGATTTATTTTCAAGCAAATCATAAATCTGTAATCTGAGATACTGGTCTTGTAAAAACACTTCAATGCTTCCAATTACTGGCTGTAAACTGCTTTTCTAAAAACCCTCCTAAATGTTCGCTCTGCATTCTGAAAGAAGAAAACAGACTGAAATTTCATCGCCATTTGCTCTGATTCCTAACTAAGGTGCTCCTCACACAGAATCTCCAGGAAGCAGAGATGGATGCGTAGATTCTACAATGGAGAAAGGACCAGTCCATTCCCAAAGTTCCATCCTGGACATTGAATAACATCTTGGGAGGAACCAAAACAGGATCCCACTCTGGGTAAGACATGATAACACCAGCAGTGAGATTCCTGTGGATAGGGGAGTTTTCTTGGGCAGGGGTGAAGAGACACAGAAGAAACGCAGGGAAGTGTGAATGCTAGGGATACAAAGAGAAGCCCCGGCAGGGAGCCTCACACAGATGCTTAATAAGTGCTTTTTGATTTGACTGAATGATCAAAGTGTGGTGTTAGCGTCAAGCAGTCTTAGCACCATCGCATATGAATGCCTTTGGCAATCCACATGTCGGTTTATCTGGGGGCGGGGGTCAGGCTGTCGGAAGGGATGCTGTGCCCTTGCTTGATGTGAGTGGGCAGCCAGGGCCAGCCGTGGGAAGGGATTGAATCCTGGCGTCCTGTTCTTGCAACAGCCACATTCCTCATCAGAAGCTTATACTGAGTGTTTGTCCTGCAAGCAGGAGCAGTCTGGGTGCATTTTTGAGATTCTGTGGGAGTTGCTGCAACTCAGACCCTCGGTTTTCTGATGTCCAAAAGGAGGGCGATAGTAAACAAGTAATAAGTAATAGTATTTGTTTATGTACATAACTTAACTCATAAAATCGTGTGATGATAAAAAAAAAAAACTTTAAGCAGCAGTTGTAAAAAGATAAGATCCTTTTCATCAGTGTCCTGCTAGAATCTTTTCAGGAGGCAGGAGGCGGCATAGCTGAGTGGAAAGAATGTTGGCCTGATGCGCCAGAGAAACAAATTCATTTCCCAGTTGAGCATAAACAGTTGTGAGACCTTGAGCCTCTCAGCCTTTCTGGGTTCCAGCTTTCTCATCTGCAAATTTAAGGTGCTGGTCTAGAAGATCTTCTACTTCATGTTTTATTATCCTACAGAGAATTAAGAAAGGAATTGAGAGCCTAGTTTCCCTGGGGAGGTCAGTTTTACTTCTGAGGCCCTCAGATAGCCCTCTAGATGTCTAGCTAAAGGACAGAGGCATTTACATGCACATTTTCAGGTTGTATTTGGGAAATCGGAGTAAGGACCAATACATTTCACATGCCCAGAAGCACAACCCCAGGTTAGGAAGGAGAGGAAGGCACTGCCTTACAGCAAACATCCACCTTATCTCGACCCCTAACCTGCCCTGGCCACATACTCCTGTCTAGATGAGCCACTCAGGGTGGCCAGTGACCAAATAGCATGTGCTAAAGGAGTGGGGACTGGTTAGTGGGGAGGCGAAAGAGAGAAAAGACTTTTCTGGACCCGTGGTAAATATGATTTCCTTGGTATTTAATGGAAAAGAATAAGCATTGCTTTTGATTACTCAAGTCCAACTTTCAAGAGTTTCAACAATTTCAGTGGGAAAAAGTATGCATATGTGTGTATGTACGTAATGTATGTATATATGTGTGTATATGCATATACATGCACAGACATGTACACACAACACATAAATACATATATGTGCAAAGCATATATGTATACACATATACCTGTACGTTTATAAATTTATATTAAAAATCTTAGGAAGGGCCTCATCTTCTCACCAGTGGTCTCTTCTCTCTATTTCTATATCTTAGTCTCTCCTCATAAGGCATATATCCAGTGAAATTCAGACTGAAATGTACAGAACTCTCTTCTAGATATTCTTCTTGGTGCAAACACTCCCTCGGTCCATATCCCTGTCCTTGTGCCCCCACTATCATAAAAAAACAGGGACAGAACTTGAGAATTCTAACAGTTTGGGAAACTGTAAATGCCCACCCTTTTTGCATTTGCCACTGTTTCCATGACAAATTTTTTTCTCAGGAGAAAGGAACATTTCTAAAAGATCAAAATTAAATCACTTTGAAGACTCAGAAAAGGATGGTGGCTCTGGGAAAGTATTAACATGAAATAACACTATTTGTATCTAGAATCATTTATGCCATTTATAAAATTCTCCCAGCATTTCAAATTCGCTAAGTTTAAAGTTCAGTCTTCTTCTTGTGTTTTTCTTTCCATTGGCACAGAATACAAAAGGGAGAATAGCTTTTGAACTCTTTGGTGATGTAACAAAATCTGATTTCATCGATGAGGATCGTTGCTGAGTAAGGTATTTTGTGCTGAAAAAGTAATTGCTAGTTCGACATAGAGTAGAGAAGCCATATCTGTATCTACACAAATGCATATATAGAATGAGCAATATACAGATGTGTGTATTTATGTATATCTGTGTGGACAGATAGATTGACAGATGGATAGACTAATCCCCATTCAGACAAAAGTCCTCTTTGCCTTCCCTATGGTATTCTTCAGTTATGTACACAAGGATTTCACTATCATCAATCTACTTGCCAATTATTTCTATGTTTCATCATCAGTTTTGGTTTTCCTCCTAGAAACTGTTGTGAAATGATATGTGATGGATGCTATATAAGCAGCTGTTACTTATCCGCCTGGAGAGACAGGATTGGATATTTTGGGAGATCTCATTAAGAATACATAGGCCACCACCACCATCATCAAACACACACACACACACACACACACACACACATTATATACCACTTTAACAGCAACAACAAAAATAACTCCCCTTTCCCAAGTCCTCATTTTGTATTTCTCTTCCTGACCTTCCACCAAAACAATAAGATAACATTCTTATGGAATGGGATTCCCACTCGTGGCAATACCTTTACAGAGGGCATCAACAACTGTGAATGAGTTCATCACAGTTTCTGGGCTCTGACAGAGGGACCAATAACGTGCTACGGTCAACCAAAAAGTATCTGAGACAGGTCTAAATCAATTCAGAAGTCTACTTTGCCAAGGTTAAGGACAGGACCAGGAGAAAAGAACACGGAACCACAGAAACAGTCTGTGATCTGCGCCTTTTTCCAGAGATTATTTTGAGGGTTTCAATATTTAAAGGAGGAAAGTGGGCAGGAGTGGAAAGAGGAAGAGGATGGATGGTCACATTGCTGAATCCACATGTTGCAAGAGATAAAAAGCAGGTAGGAGAATAGTCAATTATATATTTGTTTCACATTCAGTAAATTGAGATAAGGTGAACATAGAGTAGCTACCCGTGGAGACGTTTAACCTTTTATCTGTAGCTGTCTGCTTAGGAACAAAAGGAAAGGCAGTTTCTTGCATGACTCAGCTTTCAGCTTAATTTTTTTCTTTTTGGCACAGCGAAAGTGTTTACTTTCCTTTCACACTATGAACCACTAAGTATCTGAAAGGAAAGGGGCAGGGATCCCAGCTACTCAAGAGGCTGAGGCACGAGAATCACTTGAACCTGGGAGGCGGAGATTGCAGTGACCTGCGATCGCACCATTGCACTCCAGCCTGGATGACAGAGTAAGACTTTGTCTCAAAAAGAAAAACAAAAAGAAAGGGGTGGGGATAGGTGAGGAGAAAAAAAATTGCTTGTGTGGGGAGAGCAGTGAAGTAAGAGAAGAGAAAGAGTTAAAGAAAAACTTCATATTATCTCATGGAGTCTAACAGAAATTGAATTCAAACCTTGGCTCTTCCTTTAGTGTTTGTTTTGTATACTTGAACCAGTTGCCTAATCTCTATGATCCTTAGGTATTTATCTGTAAAAATAAAAGTAAATTACAGGCTCATGCCTGTAATCCCAGCACTTTGGGAGGTCAAGGTGGGCGGATCACCTGAGGTCAGGAATTCAAGACCAGCCTGGTCAACATAGTGAAACCCTATCTTTACTGAAAATACAAAAATTAGCTGGGCATGGTGGCATGCGCCTGTCATCCCAGCTACTTATGAGGCTGAGGCAGGAGAATCGCTTGAACCCGGGAGGTGGAGGTTACAGTGAGCCAAGATTGTGCCACTGCACTCCAGCCTGGGTGACAGAGCGAGACCCTGTCTCAAAAAACAATTATAAAAATAATAAAAGTATCTATGTTACCAGATTGTTTTAAGGATTATGTTAAACTATGTAATAAATATAAAACATATAGTACAACTCCTTTCAAAATAATTATAACTTTCATCAATTTATAATTTCCCAAGGATAATCATTATGCCCATATAACTATGGAAAAATTTTTGAAACATTTCTGGTTTGAGGGATGATAATTAAGTGAATTTTATTCTAAGAAAATAATTAAACATCTGAAGGGAAACTATCTACAAAACAATGCTTAACATAAATAACCAATAATGAAGAAACAAAAAATAAATTACAGCAGATTTGTGTTACAATGGACACACTTCAGAGAGATACACTATGCAAACAGTAACTAGAAGAAAGCTGAAATTATTGCATTAATATCAGACAAAATAGATTTTCAGACAAAAAATATTACTAGAGACAAAGAGATATTTAATAACAATAAAGGGATCAATACATCAAGAAGATGAAACAATTATAAATGTATAATTTATCATACATAATTTGTACAAAGCCCCAAAGTACATGAAACAAAACCTGACAGAATTGGTAGTAGAAACAGTTGGAGTTATAGTTGGCATTATAGTTTGGAATTATAGTTGGAGATTTACATACTCCCCTCTCATTAACTGATAAAACAACTAGAAAGATTTAAACAACGGTATCAATCAACTTGATCTAATTGACATATACGAGGTGCTCCACCACCAACAGCAGAATGCATATTCTTTTCAAGTACACATGGAAAAATTTCCAATATAGATTTTATGCTAGGCCATAAAGCAAGTAATAATAAATTTAGGAGATCATTAAAATTTTAAAATTAAAAGATAATTAACTATGATTAAGTGGGATCATTCCAGAGATGCAAGAATAGTTTAATGTATGAGAAATCAATAAATGCAATGCATCACATTAACAGAAAGAAAGACAAAAACCGTACAATCATTTTCATGGAAACAGAAAAAATATTTGACAGAATTCAACATTCCTTCATGATAAAAACTCTCAACAAATTAAGTATAGAAGATATGTACCTCAACACCATAAAGACCTATTCAGGATGAGCCTGGAGTATCTTATAGTGCAAGAAAGTAAGGAAGTGTTCAAAATACAAAAGCAAACATAAAGCAAACAAAACCCCACAATGAGGAAGGTATTATAAAGGAATACAGGAGCTAACTGAAGGCTCCCAATGGCCAAAGCTGGAAAATTTTGAGAAAAAATTAAATAAAGTAGTATGGGATTATAATTCAACATATAAAATAAATGTTCATGAGTCCATAATGATATAAATAAAGAAATAAATGGGGTAAAAGGGACAAATCTCTCATGCAGAACAATTCCAGGTAATTCATATGGATACGCCACCTTCAAAGAGGTGAGATGGTGTGGTCTGCACACAGCCACTTCCTTCAGAAGAGCACAGTGTGAAAACAGGGAATAAAAGAATATCTTTCCATTGGAGAAACCTGCTGGACACCACCTCAGCCAGGTGATCAAAAACAACAACAGTGGTAAGTCATGTTCATCGAATGTATCCTTGACATGAGGAAAATGGTACTTTACCTCTGTGTTCTTCCTCTCCCAAACCTGTAACTCCAGATTAATCATGAGGAAAACAGCAGGCAATTCCCAATGAAGGGACATTCAAAAAAATGCCTCAAAATTGTCAAGGTCATCAGAAATGAAAGACGTGAGAAACTGTGGCAGCCTAAGAAGACACAACTACTAAATATCATATGGCATCCTGGATGAGATCCTGGAACAGAAAAAGGATGTTGGGTGAAATCTAAGGAAATCTGAATAAAGTATGAACTGAAATTAATAATAATGTGTCAACATTGGTGAATTAATTGCAGCAAATGTGCCATAATGTAAGATGCTAATAACAAAGGAGACAGAGGATGGAGCATAAGAACTGTCTTTGCAAGTTTTCTGTAAATCTAAGACTATTCTAAAAAATCAAGTTTATTTTTTAAAAAGTACTTCTCTTTCCTGTAATAATGTAAGACAGATTAGGGGAGAACCATATAACAAAGTCTAGAATCAATTGAAGTGGCATCATAAAGCTAAATTCCAGAAAAATGTGTACCATCTGGCTTCATGGAACTCAAATGTACTGGCTTAGTGCTAAAGTGGCAGCCAGGAAGGGTTTAAATGGTGTTATCATTAATACATATTTGGCAGCAGGAATTTCCATTATTAGCAGCTGAAAAAACATGCCACGGAACACTTGAACAGAACGGTACAGGAAAATACAAACTCTCCCACTTTGCTCTCTTTATGCAGCTGACATCTCCTGAGAAACAAAGAGCTGAGTTTTTCTTTTCAGAGCCTGCAAGATTTATTTCTTTTAGAAAAATCTACCTTTAATTACTGTAGAATGCTCCCTAATGCTGAAAGACTCCTGAGCTCATTGGATGCCTAAGGACTAAGAACTGGGCTTTGTTATTATTATTTAGAAAACAAACAGGTTCAGAGAGGGTCAGTGATTTGCTCTGAATCCACATCTGGTAAGTTGTGGCATTGGAACTTGAACCTAGGTCTTTCAAATAAAAACTGAATGTCCTTTATACAACTAAAAATGATTTGAGACATCTTTTGTCCTGTTGTTTGGGCACATGTTAGCAGACATCAGACATCCAAAACAAAAACGTCACCTTCTGATAAGTGAAGGCAGCAAGGTGGGCTTTGGCCTTCCCAATGGGTATCAACACTGGCCAGAAAATTCTTCTGAGCAACACTGAGCCTCAGTTCTATCATTTATCTTCTTCTTTCAGTTTGTCCCTCAAATGCTTTCACCATCTCTGTTTCTTGTATTAATCTGATCATTTTTGTCTTTGATTTCTGCACAGCTGGTGAAGTCACTCTTCACCTTATTTGGTTCTCCTTCCACGCTGCATTTCAGCTTTAATCACCTCTCTCATCTGCCTGACGCTGAGACCCTAGTCCCTGTTCCTGTTTGCCTTGGTCTTGACCACATGACAAAGAGTATTAGACTATCAGAAAAGACCCAAATGCTATTTTGATTCAAAAATCTGCACTATTTTCAAAGGTTCACTGGGAAACTGGAGTACTTGATAATTCAGAGTTATTAAGAATATCTAATTCTACCTAATCTCTCTTATGTGGGAGATAAGGTTTAATATGTATCACTTCTAATGAAAGGAGATGAGGAATTGGGTCATTCTTTTCAATTTCACAGTACTATTTCACTGACCTCTAAAAATACCTCCTATTAAAATGTATAGAAACCAATTCTTGGGCAGAACTCAGACTTGAATAGAAGCAGAGAATAATACTGCATATTAGAAGAAGAAATGTCTCTTCCGAATAGGACCTTAGGTTTTAACAATCCAACCAACTCAGAAACAATGGGACACTTTGAGATGTACTTAGATCTCTGTCAGTGAGTTTTCCAAAGGAAGTCAGGGCCACTCTTACTGGGGATGTTGTCAAAGAGATTCATATTTTACACGTTGGGGTGAAGGGCCTGGAGAAATATTGTTGAATAACTTCACGCAAATTCGTGAAGCGTTCCATATTAAAAAAAAAAAAAAAGAAATTACTTTTTTAAACCTACATAAAAAATGAGATTTTATATTGAGTCACTCTAGCCTATTAAAACTCATCTCAATTTTTGTTACCAGAGTGCTATTTTCATTGTGCAACGCTTTGCGAATTCTCATTGCCCTCTGCTAATAATTCTGAATTTGAATCTATATCCTCTTAGAGAGAGTGAGACCTTTGCACTTCTAAAGGTCGCAGAGCCAGTGGCTTTGTCTCCATGTGACTGTGCACTGAAGTGTAATGTTCTTATGCCTCAAGGGGCAGCCAGATAGCCTGGGGAAGAGCAATGGAATGGAGCATGCTGGGAGAGCCAAGGCCTGGAATTAGGGAGTAGGGAGAAATATTGGCTACAGGCCCTGAGAAGTATAGTCTAGCAGATAGAACGCTATATCCAAGGGCAGGGAAATAGATATGGGGGAAGGGGGTTGGAGGTGGAGAGAATGTGTTGGAAGCAAAGATCTCAAAGCAACGTAGTAGGAAAATTATGAAAGACAACCAGAGAAAAGCAATGAAGACTGAAGGATAGAATAATACTCAGTCATTTCATGAAAGGGCTGTATATGTAAAGCAACCCCCAAAATGCAGAAGGAACTTAATAACCAAAGAAGAAGGCACACCAGTCCTGCTTGCATTATAGAGAGATTTTATTGGGGAACTTACAGACAGAAACATGGTCTTGGGTAGACGCATGCCAGGTAAACCTCCTCACCATTGCCCCCAGACCCAGGGATTATATACCATAGAAAAAGGGTACACATACTTCAGAGGGAATGGGAAGGACTTTGATCTAAGGGTAGGATTTATGGGAAATATGAGTTTATGAAGGTTGATTTGATCTAAGAACAGGATTTATGGTAACTATGTGCTCTTAGACAAGAAGCAAAGATAAACTGGAAATCTCAGAGTCAATCCTGGAAAGGGGGCTAATCAGAAGTCAGTATGGCAGATTCGCTTCCAAGATGGAGTCACTTTAACCTTCACATCAGGAGTCTGGGAAGACAGAAAATAAGCACGTAGAAGAGTTTCACCGTCTATGTTGGGCTTAAAAAAATAAGACTCTGGTCCCAGATTAGTCCTGTGGCCAAAGAACAAAGAAGTGGGCAAGAATGAGGTAAGAGTCAGTACAAGAGACAATGCCAAGGCCAGGCACTGTGGCTCACGCCTGTAATCCCAGCACTTTGGAAGGCCGAGGCAGGCAGATCACCTGAAGTCAGGAGTTCGAGACCAGCCTGGCCAATGCAGTGAAACCCCTTCTCTACTAAAAATACAAAAATTAGCTGGGCATGGTGGCGCATGCCTGTAATCCCAACTACTCAGGAGCTGAGGCAAGAGAATTGCTTGAACCTGCGAGGCAGAGGTTGCAGTGAGCCAAGATAGTGCCACTGCATTCCTGCCTGGGCGACAGAGCAAGACTCTGTCAAAAAAAAAAGAGAGAGAGAGAGAGAGACAATGCCAATGACCAGAGAGCAAAACAGGGGTTATCAAGGACTAGGGGTAAGGAGTGGGGAAAATGACTTGTTTAATGGGTTCGGAGCTCAAGCATGGGATGATGAATAGCTTCTAGGGATGGATGGGAGTGATGATTGCACAGCAGTGTAAATGTACTTAGTGCCACTCTACTACACACTTAAAAATGGTCAAAATGGTAAATTTTAGCTTGTGTATATTTAATACAAAAAAATTTTAATGAATTTTTTTAAAAAGAGAGACAGTGGCAGCGTCAGATTTCCATCACAGAAACTCAGGTACTAGCAACAATGGAGAAGCCCAATTCTCAGAACTGGCATGTGAGGTGGAGACTAGATCTTGGGTGACAGAAGGGCCTGTGTGCAATGTGGAGTGCAAGGTCAGAACTGACCAGAGGTACATCTGACTGTGTGCAGTGATTTAGGGCGTGTGCTGGAACACTTGACTGCTGCTTAAACCCGGGAAATGGCTGAATCTGAAAGTGGGCTTAAGTAGCCTCAGCTATGGAAGTCAAGGAAGTCTAAAAAGGCTGGATATTGGGCAAGACTAATACATGTTGGTTCTTTGTAATCTCATTTTCCTCGCCCAGGACTCATGTTGAGGAGGACAACAAAAAAAATCAGCCCTGAGACAAACTAGCTCCCACTGAAGGAAATAATTTGACCATGAACAGAGTGGAAACAGGATATAAAGCACCCAATATTTTAGGCCATCTCACTAACTAGTAGACAATTCTTCCTTTTAAAGAATTCTATGCCTTTTCACTAATGAATTCATGTCCCTATGGAGCCACAAATGATGAGAATTTAGCCCAAATGTATACTTAAATTGGATCGCCTTGTAAGAATGCTTTAAAAAATAAAATGCAGCCACCTGTGACATATTAAGACTGTTAATGTACTCATTGACATAAATACCTGAAGGGTTTTTATAACAGCTGGAACACGGCTCAAAGATCTTTTGTTTTTGATTTTTAATGTACTTCCAAAGTGACTTCATAAAATTGCAACCACTACCACCAGTGGGGTTTTGTTTAACTCCTTGAGTCCTCATCTTCCACTGCTATTGATGCCAGTGATTACCATTACTGCTCATTCTAAATGTCTTGAAGATAAAAAACAAACTCCAAATACATTATCAATTGAGAGACAAGACTTAAAAGACAGGCAATCAAGACCTACATGTCCCTGGCCATAACAACTCTCAAAAAATGACATTTTCTTGGCTGCACCCTCACTTCCTCTGTAGAATCCATAGTCCCTTCAAATTCTTCCCATATGGGTCTTAGCAAGGCCTAAATTCCTCCTATATGGCACCACTCAAGCGTTCGGGCAATAAACCTCCTCAACTGTGACTGGACCCCAGACCATCCAGCCTACTGTGGGGCTGCATCCATCTCATCTCTGCCAGAGGTGACAGCTTGGCCTCTATTGCCCACTAGACAAGTTGTTAACTGTTGATGTCCACCCCAAAGCTGATGGTGACTGAGGCAGAAGGAACTGGTGTCTGAGCCACAACAGCCAGTTATGACAGACTCTGTACCACTTCTAGGGCCACCCTTCCATTTCATCTCCACCCCATCGTCCTTGAGTTTGGTTCAATCATCTGTCTGTTCGTTCAGTCAACAAATGTTTATTAAACATCTATTATGTGCTGAGCACTAAAATAGGCTGATGATGTAGAGGCTATGTGCAAAAGAAGCATGATGGAGCTTACATTCCAGTGTGCAGACCAACAGTAACAGGTGAACAAATTAATAAATGCATAACTACTTACGTGAAGTGCTAAGAAAGTAATAGTCAAGGTGTTGTGATCAGGAATAAGAGTTGATGGAGTGGTCAGGAGCAGGCCTCCTTCAGGAAATGACATTTAAATTGAGACCCAAAAGGTGAGAAGGAAACAACCATTTAAAGAGCGGGGGAAAGAGTTTCGCAGGCAAAGGGAGTATAAGGAAGAAAAACACATGGGCCATTCAAGGACCTAAAATAAATCTGCAGTGGGTGTAGCTAGAGTCAAGTGAGAGAGAGGCAGAATGGGAGGAGGCTGGGTTGAGCAGTAAGGTGGGGCAGGCTATGTTTGACTTCTGTAGGTTGAAACTGAGAAGCCATTAAATAGAAGGGGAATGGATAGTTTTCTTTACATTTTGTAAAAAAATGTAAAGCTCATCTTGACTGCTATGTGGAGAGTAGATTGGAAGATACCAAGAAGGGAAATAGGAAAGTTATTTGTAATCATTCAGATGAGAAATGATGATGGCTTAAAGTAGGACAGCAGCAGTGGACATGAACACAAGTAAATGGGAGATGCATTTTGAAATAGGAAGGATTTGCTGATAGATTCAATATAGGTGCAGTAAGGGTGAAGAATCAGATGACTACCAAGTTTCTGGCTTGAGCAATTGGATGGATGATGATGCATTTACTGAGATCAGGAAGATAAAAAACAGACCGTGGAAAGGAAATCAAAAATCTGCAACATACTAGGTTTGTTATGCTTATGAGACACTGCAGTGAAGCACTGAGTAGGCACTTGCATATACTCATTGAGTCTCTACTATGTGTAGGAACTGAGCCTAATTCTAGGGGTATAGCAGTAAACATAACAAAGATGATCTTTGACCTTAGGAAGTTTACAAACAAGCAGGTAGGACAAACATTGGACAAGTAACTAAGCATGATATAGGTACCAGTGCAGAAATTGGAGCTAGGGGGTGGGCAAGGGAGGAAGAACAAGGAGGCTGACAATCTGGGTGGCTAGCAGAGGTTTCCTAAGGAAGTTTCCTAAGACACTTAGCTCTGAAATACGAACAAAATTAGCTCAGTAAAGAGATGGAGGCAGAGTTTCAGGCAGAACATGTGCAGAGCATGTGTAGAGGCCTAGAGGCAGGAGAGATTAGGTTTTTCCAGGAACGAGTCTTATAGAACTAATTCTTTCCCAGAATGTTCTCAGTCCTCACAAAATGCCCGTTAGCAGACTAGTTCCACTCATCCTCCAGACATGCTGGAGTGGCCAGAGGGTCAACGCAGCTTGCACTCCAGCCAGGACTCCTGCTATACTGTGTCCAAAATATCTAAGTTCGTTCTTTCAATTAACAATTCCTTGAGCACCTGACTATGGATCATGGAGGTCTAGATCAGCAATCCCCAACCTTTTTGACAGCAGGGATCTGTTTCATGGAAGACAATTTTTCCATGGATTGGGAGGGGGAGGGAGAGATGGTTTGGGGATGAAACTGTACCACCTCAGATCATCAGTCATTAGATTCTCATAAGGAGCAGGCAACCTAGATCCCTCGCATGCACGGTTCACAACAGGGTTTATGCTCCTATGAGAATCTAAGGCCACTGCTGGTCTGACAGGAGGCAGAACTCTGGCAGTGATGCTCACTTGCCCACTGCTCACCTCCTGCTGTGCAGCCTTGTTCCTAACAGGCCACGGGCTGGTACCAGTCTGCAGGCCTGGGAGTTGGGGACCCCTGCTCTAGATAAACTTCTTGACTCTCAGAAAGAACTTGTCACTTAGTGGAGAATGAAGAGTGTTATACTAAAGGTATGTCTAAAGAACCAAGGGGAGATTGAAGAAGGAGTAACCAGCTCTCCCTGGAACCACAGAGGAGACATCACAGAAAAGGAGGGAGAAAGAAAGAAATGGCAACACTGACATTGGTTGAGCACTTGGGATCGATATGTGCATTTGGGAAATGGCAAGCCATTTGGGAGAATGAACCATTGTTAGAACTCAGTTTACCTAATAAATATAATTTCCTCTCTTGGATACATGATCTTCTCCCTTAGCACTGAGAAGGTTTTTCTGCATTTGGTAATAGCTATGATTTTGCAACTGGCAGGTTTTTTCAAGGAGAGACCCTAGTATGGAAGGCTTATGAAATAATCTAATGCTTTTGGTCCTATGAGTAAAGGAGGGAGAAACCCCCAGGAGTCAAGCTGAAGGCCACAAAGCTTTATTTCCACCTGCCAAGTTTCCATCACCTTTGCGGGTAGTCCTGAGATAACCCTCTCCTTACCAGTAAAGACAAGCCATCCACTTTGTGGTCCCTCTGTTCCATCTTCCAGAAAGACATGAGGCCTTTAGTAGCTCTCCATACTCCCTACTCAGCCACTCCCAAAACCAATATTGGAGCACTGCCATTTGGAAACTCTCAAGCACAGCCTTCCTTCAGGACTGGCTCAAAAAAATCATTTTGCTTTTGGCATTTTTAATTAAAGTGGCATTGCATAAAAACAGATGAAAACATCTCAATAACTCAAACTTATTAGAAAATGGAGATGAGAAGAGAGAGAAAAAAAGTAAGAGTGGGAAGAATCCTAGAAAGGAAATGAATCTATGTGAGAAACTATTTCCCAATGAGCTCCCATGCTAATCACAGCCTTCAGACGTCAGTAGCAGAGGCTACAGCTGAGTGATAATTAGAAACCAAGCAATCTTTCTGAAAGAAGTACAAGATGGAACATTATTAGGTAAAGTGGTTTTTTCTTTCTTTTTTTTTTTTTTTTTAAACCCAAGAAGTGTGCTGTTGTTCCTTAATAGCTTTGAAAAGCAAGGACATTAAACACAAAGGCAGTGTGTCAGGAGTAGCAGAAAACTCAAGGATGGACTTTTTCTTGTCTCTCCTGGGAAGAGTCAAGTCATTTAGTCATATGCAATTAAAACACCCCAGTGTTGCCAGGGGTCGGGGGCGAGGGGAGAGGGATGAACAGGGAAAGCACAGGGACTATTCAGGGCAGTGAAACTATCATGTATGAAACTGTAATGGTGGATGCATGACATTGTGCATTTGTCAAAATCCCCAGGATGTAAACTCAATATGTGAACCCTAATATAAGCTATGAACTTTATTTAATAATAATATTATTTAATAATATTAGTTCATCACTTAAAACAAATATACCAGATTACTGCAACATGTTAATAACAGGGGACACTAGGGGAAGGGGAGGGAGTATATGGGAATTCTCTGCGCTTTCTATTCAATTTTTCTGCAAATCTAAACCTGCTGTAAGAAATCAAGTCTATTAATTAAGAACAATTTAAAACACTTCAAAGTTAATTGCTCAACTTGATCTCTTCCTTCATTTTATATTAGACTTGATGAAATATGTAGATATCATTTAAAGCCATTGTCTGAATGAGATCATCAAGGGAGTGAATCTGGATAAAGAGGAATTTGAGGACTTGCCCCAGTGCACTCCCATATTCAGAAATCAGAAAAAAAGAGGATCCTCAGGGGAGACTGAGTAGAAGCAGCCTGTGAAATCTGAGACAACATGGGTAATTTTGTGTCCCTGTTGTCAACTAAAGGCTTGTCAGAGTGGGGAATCTGTATCAAATACTACTCAATGAGTTAAGGACGTAGAGTTGACTGCTGGATTTGATACCTTTGATATGAACAATTTTAGAAGAGTAGTGGGCACAGTATCCCAACTGGAGAAGATTTAAGAGAAATTATTGGAGACAGAGTAGGGAAAACAAGCCTAGAAATCTCAAGTTTCTTTATAAAGGGAAATGGAGGGATAGTGAGAAAGTTGGTGTTTCGCCAGCATTCATAATAGAAGAGGAAGGGGCAAGGAAGTTAAGAGGGAGACTGAGGCCGGGCGCGGTGGCTCACGCCTGTAATCTTGGCACTTTGGGAGGCCGAGGCGGGTAGATCACGAGGCCAGGAGATGGAGACCATCCTGACTAATATGGTGAAACCCTGTCTCTACTAAAAACACAAAAAATTAGCCAGGCATGGTGGTGGGCACCTGTAGTCCCAGCTACTCGGGAGGCTCAGGCAGGAGAATGGCGTGAACCCAGGAGGCGGAGCTTGCAGTGAGCCGAGATTGTGCCACTGCACTCCAGCCTGGGTGACAGAGCGAGACTCGTCTCAAAAAAAAAAAAAAAAAAAAAAAGAGAGAGACTGAATGATTTTAATTGCGGGCTGTGGATTCTAAACTAGTAAGGAGCTAAGTTGAGGACATGAAGAAGAGGATGAGGTAGGCTCAATAAAGTAAAGGCTCTTATTTCTGAATAACCATTAAAGTTGTGGTACAAGAAATAGCATGCTGATCAGTGTCAAGGTCATTGTGCCACAATTAATTTTTGTGCTTCTAAGCACTGATGACAAAGGACCAAGCCTACAATGACGTCTCATTGTATTCAAATGATAAATGGAATACAAATCATAATTACAAAAACTACCCACAGTTTGATTTCCTTCTTTCTCAACCTCATAGTTTTTCATTGTTTCACTTCCTCATGAGAAATTTCTAATAGCTCTTGGTATAATTATTATCAGTTATTTTAATGAAATCATTATCGCACTCTTTTCTGGTTTCACATGACTCTTCTAATATAAAAATTGAAAGTTCATTCTGAAAAAAATGATGCCAATTGTCCTCCATGTAAATTATTATACACCGATAAATAACCAAAAATATATTATTATTCTAGAGGTTTTGAGGAGGAAGTGACAGGAATACCAATTACTTATTAAGAATTTATTCATGCCTGTCATTTTGCTAGGAAATTGCTCATCTGTGCAACAGCTTCACAAGGTAGGTATTATTATTATTCTCATTTTACAAGTGAAGAAGGAAAGACTTAGGCCGTATGACTAAGAACACATAGCTAAGAAGTGACAAAATCTGGGAAATAGAACTCCAGACACAATGATGCCAAGATTCCTTCTCATTCCTTGACTGTCTCTTATGATTTCTTCCATGCACTTTCTGGTATCACCTGCTTTGTGAACTGCAGCACCACTCCCTGGTGGTTTTACATTTTTGCTGTGGGAGCACAAGTTAATAGTTTGCTGTAGGTTGACAACCCAATTAAGACCCCAGAGGTTGTGTTTGTTAATTTCTTCCATCATTCACTCACTTTACATAACTACCCTTAGTATAAATTGGGCACAGAATATCACTTTTCTATGAATGCTACCATGTGGTACTGACTCTCACCATGACTGATGCACTGCTGATTTTTCAATAGTTGAGGAAGAGGGGCTACTCAGTTCTGCCACTTTATTTTCAAAACCTCAGCAGACACAGAATGATTATTATCACCTGATTTTCAATCAACATCTCATTTTACAAAATTACACTGATCATAGTGCTACTTGATAAACAGTCATATTTTTAGAAAGAAAAAGATATTTTCTAAAAATAAATGAGTTGTTAATGGTTCTCTTTCTCCTACAGACACCCACGCCAACATTGAAGAGCTTTTTTTCAGTACCTTTCCCTTTGGTTTCAACTAACAACTTCCTGGTAATATGATCTCTTGGTTTGTTTCTTTCCTCCCACCACTTGGTTTCTAGAGTGACTACATTGTAGTCATCTATTAAAAATGTGGTTGCCAAGTAATAGGCATCCTAACTTGAGATTGTTATTTGACATGGAAGAAATATAAGACCTTTTGATGTTTAAATAAAATTTTAACAAAATTACATTTAGAATTAAAAGAAATTTAAAAGCACAGTTCATCCACATTTTTAAGAATCAGAGAGTAGCTTATATCAAATCAGCTCTTCCTTTACTAACATCAGTGAAACCTGGACAAATAGTAAAATGCAGCAGTTTGAAGGCATTAGACAACAATCAAGGGAGAAATGAGTTAGGAGATAAATATCCTGGAAAGAAAGGAAATGCAATGAAACAAATTAATGTTATCTGTTGCTTCTCCTTTTGAGACATTGTGCCATTGCTAAACTGTGCAGGGTTAGACGGCAAACAGAAAGATGCACAAAAAGATTTAAAAGCCTAGCAAATTTTTGTTCATATGATGGTGCTAGGAGATAAAAATTGGAGTTCAAAGCCCAACCAAAGATGAGAGGCAGTGGTAAACATTCTGCTATTGAATTGAGACCCATAAAGAACTGCACACTGAGAGTAAAGGCGGACTGGAAGTAGACAAGTCCTCACAAAACCAGAAACTCAGCCTTGATTTCTCCCAATTCCCCTTTGAACCAAGATTACATACTTCTACTCTAATTACTTCCAAGAAGAAAAATAACTTTTTTGTGCAAGAAGATATATCACCAGAGCCACTGTAGTTTTTCATAGGTAATAGGAATTATTCAATTGAAAATGACCGAGCATGCCTAGACATAGGACCAAATAATTGAATATCAAGAGATAAAGAGCAAATAGCAGAAACGGATCCACAGGTATCTCAGATATTGGAGTTATCAGAAAGAGACTTCAACTTTACTGTTATCAGTATTTTTGAGACAATTGATGACAAGAGTGTAAGGGTATATAAAATATAGTAATAAAGAGCCAACATTTGTGATTGGCCTTATAGAAGTAAAGGAGCAAGAAAATGGGACAGGAGCAATATTTGAAGAGATAACAACTGAGAATTTCCAAAATCCAATGAAACAGATCAGCCCACACATTCAAAAAGCTCCAAGAAACTCAACAAAGATTAAATACAAAGAAAACTACTCCAGTCACAAGGTATTCAAACTGCTGAAAGCTAAAAGAAAAGCAATTTATTTATTTATTTATTTATTATTATTATTATTATTTTTGAGACAGAGTTTTGCTCTTGTCACCCAGGCTGGAGTGCAATGGTGTGATCTCAGCTCACTGAAACCTCCAACTCCTGGGTTCAGGTAATTCTCCTGCCTCAGCCTCCTGAGTAGCTGAGATTGCAGGCACCCACCACCACGTCCAGCTAATTTTTGTATTTTTAGTAGAGATGGGATTTCACCATGTTGCCCAGGTTGGTCTCAAACTCCTGATGTCAGGAGATCCACCCACCTCAGCCGCCCAAAGTGCTGAGATTACAGGTGTGAGCCACCACACCCAGCCAAACAAAGCAATTTAAAAGCAGCTAAAAGAAAAAGACTTATTACTTTAAAAGTAGTAATGATAAATCGACTGATGCTCAACATTAATAATGGCAGTCAAAAGACAATGGGATAGGATCTGTAAACTACTGAAATAAAATAACTGCCAACAGAATTCTATATTGAGTGAAAATATTCTTCAAAAATCAAGGGGGAAAAATGTTTGCCTATTAACAAAAAATTAGCACAAATATACAATAATAAATATTTAAAATAATTATTCAGGAAGTTGAAGAATTATTTTAAATGGAATCACAGAAATGCACAAAGGTGGAAAGAGCACCAGAAAGGGTAAACATGTGAGTAAATATATTGACTGCATGAACAATAAGATAACAATATAAATATATTTATATTATTATAAATAAACATATTTATATGTTATAGGGTTTAAAATATATGGCAAAAATAGCACATAAGGCAGTAAGTAAAAAATTGAGTTAAAATATCCAAAGTCCTTTCATTGTCAGGGAGGTGTTAAAAATATTAATTTATTATGGAAAAATATTAATTTATTATGAGCCATAATAAGTCTAGTGTGTATATTATAATCTCTAAATTAATCACTAAAATTATAGTTAGTATGCTAATAAAAGAAATAAAATAATAAAAAATACTTTATTACTCCAAAAAAAGTAAGAAATGAGAAGAAAAGGAATGATGGTTAATAAAAACGGTATGATAATAGAAGAAGCAGAATAAACATTTTAAGAACACCACACAAAGTCATATCATAATTAAATTTCAGAACATCAATGATAAAAAGAAAATCTTAAAAATGGCAAGAGGAAAAAGATAAATATACAGAGTATCAAATATGAGTTATGAAAGACGTCTTTTAAGAAGCTATGCAAGCTGGTAGACAATGGAGTGAAGCACCGAAAGAAGGAAAAAAATCTAACTAGAATTCCATATCCAGAAAAAATATATTTGAAAAACTAAGTAAAAAATAAGAACTTTTTTAAAAGAAAAAAGTTGACAGAATTCACTGCCAACAGAACTGCAATGCAAGAAATAAAATCAGAAAGAGCATTATTTGAAAATTTGGGTCTACACTGAAGAATGAAGAGTATCAGCAATGGTTGATATGTGGGTAAATATAAAACTTTTGCCACTGGGTGCAGTGGCTTATGCCTGCAATCCCAGCACTTTGGGAGGCCGAGGCAGGTGGATCACCTTAGATCAGGAGCTCGAGACCAGCCTGACCAACATGGTGAAACCCCATCTCTACTAAAACTACAAAATGAGCCGGGCATGATGGCACGGGCCTGTAATCCCAGCTACTCAGGAGGCTGAGGCAGGAGAATTGATTGAACCCAGGAGATGGAGGTTGCAGTGAGCCGAGATCATGACACTGCACACCAGCCTGGGCAACAAGAGCAAAGCTCTATCTAAAAAAAAACAAAAAACAAAGAAAAAAACTTTTTTAATGTGTAGTCTGCTTACAAGATAATTAACTTTTTAAAACAAAAATAATATTAATGTATTGTGGCGTTTATAGCATGTAGAAGAAAAATCCATCACAGCAATAACACAAAAGACAGAATGGGGAAGCACACTGTCATGTCAGGTAGTATTTGATTATTTAAAGGTAGAAAGTGATAATTCAGAAATGAGTATTACAGCTTCTAGAAAAACTGCTAAAACAATTAAAAAGAGGTATAGTTAATAAGACCACAGTGGAGATGACATGGAATCATAAAAAGTATTCACACCAAAAGATGTCAGGAAAAGAATAAAAGAAAAAAAAAGTTTTAAAAATAGAACTTTTAGCTATCAAGATTAAAGTAGATTTCAACCAAATCATATAAAAATTATATTAAATTTAAGTTGTTTAAACACTCTAATTAAAAGGTAGATTAGATTGAACAAAAAAGCAAAGTCCAATTATATTAACATCAGAGAAAATATATTTGAAGAATATTACTATAATGATTAACAAATTGCTTGACAGGACATAATTATATATGTTTATGCCTCTATAATAGAGCTTCAAAATACATAAAGATAAAGCTGGTATAACTCGAAAGAGAAATACACATATCCACAATTAGAGTTGAAGATTTCAACACATTTCTATCACTAATTAATAGAAAAAAATAGAAAGCAGCAGGGGGGAAAAGATATATAGGTATATACACACACATATATACAGAGTAGCAAATACAAGAGTTACAGAAGACTTATTTTCAGAAGTTATGCAAGCCATTAGACAATGGATAGTTGGAGATCTTCCACCCAACAACAGCAGAATATACATTCTTTTCAAATGCACACAGAATAATCATTAAGACCACATTGAATGCCATAAAACCAATCTCAATTTTGTAAAACTGTTGAAATCATACAAAGTATTTTCTCTGCCCATAACAGGATTAAAGTAGAAATCAATAACAGAAAGGTATGTGGAAGTTCCCCTAAAAAACGGAAGATTATACTAATAATTGGTTGAAATCATGAATAAAGTCTTATAGCATTGGCCAGAGAATCTTTAATCTTTTCTTAAAAATGAATAAATCAAGTTAGAAAATATTGAAGCAACCTACCTGTGGACACATGTAAACTTCTGGTGTATATAGTATGTTTAAAAAATTGTGAAATTTGAGGCAGATGAGGAAAATATGAAAAGAGAACTTTATCTAAAGTGAGTGTTATCTCCCAGAGCTAAACACAGGCCTTCCACTGTTGGATAAAGAGCTTCTCTGGGCAAGAAGATGACAGTTCTGGAATATAAAGATGCTCTCTACTTTCAAGGTACCCACTGTCTTCTAATATTAACTACTAAGTATACACTGGTCTTCTTTTTAGGGTTAAACTCTAGCCACATTGGCCTCCTTGCTGTTACTCAAACAAGCTACACACATTCTTGCCTAAGGCCTTTGCACTGGCTGTTCTCTCTGTTGCCTTGTCTTCCCCCATAAATTGGCATGGCTCACTCCCTTGCTGTCTACAGGTACTTGCACAAACTTCACCTTCTCAATGAAGTCTTCCCTGACTATAATCTATCATCTCCCTGGATTAATTTTTCTCCATAAACACCTCCCTGCTAAGTTTTTCCACTTAGCTCTTATTATTTTTCCTACCCCATACACTTGGAACCTTAACACTTTGGGGGGTCAAAGTGGGAGGAGCTTGAGACCACCCTGGGCAGCATAGTGAGACCCTATTTCTAAAAAAAAAAAAACAAATCAGCCATGCATGGTGTTGAGTGCCTGTAGTGCTACTCAGAAGGTTGAGTCCAGGAGTTTGAGGCTCAGCGAGCTGTGATTGTGCCACTGCATTTCAGCCTGGATAACATAGGGATACCTGGTCTCAAAAAAAAAAGAAGAAGAAGAAGCAGGAGCAGCACACTCTATGAGGGTAAAAATTTTGACTAATTTGTTCACCCAATATCCCCACTACCTAGAATGGTGCCTGGCACATAGTAGTCCAATATACTATTTCATATAGTACTCCTGACACTGGAAGAGTCCTTCTCAGCATTCCAGTTTCAGGTTAAATGTCAACTCAGAGACGCCTTTCTTGACCACATTATTTAAAGTACCATCAGTTCATTCTAGTTACACTCTCTCCCAATACTCTTACACTTTCTTCACATGCTTATACACATCTGAAATTATTTTACCTTTTGTTCACTTCTTTACTGTCAACTTCTTGCTGTTGTAGAGGGCAGAGTCCTTCTCCAGCTTGTTCACAGCTGATCCCAGACCCTAGAACTGAACATTGCCAGATACATAGTAGGTGCTCCATAAAATATCTAATGAATGAATGAATGGATCTGAGTCCTTTGTGCTTTTCATTACTTTGCTGTAATGCTCATACAAACCTACCTCTAAATCTCACTTTATGCCTTTTTGCTCTGAGTATTCTGACTGTAGTTTCTATGTAAAATATAACTTTAGTTGTCTGGTGACCCACTGTCTTCCAATCTTATAAAACACTCCAGTCTTCACATAAACAACTATAATAACAACAAAATCCTAAGTAGAGGAATTTACTATCCTTGGGCTAATAAAAGTAAGTTCCTCCTGTTCAGTCTTCTCTTGTTTTATCCACAGCCATTCTACATCTATATCTTTTACTTTTCAGAGCTGAATTTACTGAGCAGCAAAAGTAAAATCCTTTAATCTTCCATTTTGGGGCCTATGTTTGAAAAGGATTAAAGAGTCAAACAAAATTAGTTTCCAAACCTTCAATTTTCCAGGCCCACAGGCACTCTCCCTCTCCTCAGAAATGAAGGTGGCTTTGAGCCATCTGTTACTTCCCATGAAACATTTCTCTCAGCTGTCACAGCTGATTGCTGTACTTCTTTTCATATATAAGAGAAAATGAAAGAAAGATAGAAAAGAGAGGACCAAAAAAAAAAAAATAAGGCTATTCTATCCACCTTCATGCACAGTTTGTTTACAGGTCCTCTAGTTTCCTTGGGAGACCCTGCCAAGAAGAGGTGTCATTTAGCTAACAACAGCCATTTCTCATTAAACTCCCAATTTAAACAAGACTCAGAGTGAAAAATTGCAAAACAAAAAGCTTGCAAATTGCATCAAAGCAGTGTTATTAGATACAGGAGTAAAGCACCCTGTATGATGCAGGCTCTTGGGATGAATCCTGTAAGATACATTTAGGGCTTTGTGCATAGGCTGCTGTGGGAATTGGCACCTCTTCCTTGGAGTTACATGTATCCTGGAGATACATGTGACTACTGGCAGTAACCCAAGTTCTTTTGAGAGATGGAAACATTGACTAAAAGTAGGGTGACCACATGCCCTGATTTGCCAGCAGGAACAGTCTCATATTATGCCTGTTGTCCCAGGACCATTATTAATAGTGCCTTCTTTCTCTCTCAAAAGTGTGCCAGTTTGGACAAAAAATTCTATGGTCATCCTAACTAAAGATCAGGATGGCTGTTTAAATAATAAAAAACATACATGTTCTCATCTGGTGTGGACTGCAAACCTGTTTGGATGGCAAAGATAAATCTTGCCAAGTTTCACCCATGTGCAACTAAGCTCATCCACTGATTGACTCTTGGCTAGCTAGAATCTTGGGCAACCCAACTCAGACTGTTTGCCACCAGACTTCTCAGCTTTGGTGTTGTAAAAACTGAAGGCAACTAATCCCAGAGAAGCATTTACAATTTGCCCAATGAGCCAAAAGAACTTAATTTGACTCTCTCATTTGGTTACTTTCCCCTCTTGCCTTATTATCAAGTCCTGTACTGCTCAATGCAGTGACCACTAGACATATGTGGCTACTGAGCACTTGAAATGTGGATAGTTTGAACTGAGATGTGCTCTAAGTACACTGGATTTTGAAGACTTTGTACAAAAAAAAAGTAAACTATCCCATTAATAATTTTTGTATTGATTACATATTAAAATGGTAATATTTTAAATGTACTGATTTAAATAAAATGTATTAAGATAATTAAAATTAATTTTATCTGTTTCATTTTTACTTTTTAAATGTAGTTATTAGAAATTAAGGATTATTGGCCAGGTGCGGTGGCTCATGCCTGTAATCCCAGCACTTTGGGAGGCCAAGGCAGGTGGATCATAAGGTCAGGAGTTCAAGACCAGCCTGACCAACATGGTGAAACCCCATCTCTACTAAAAATACAAAAATTAGCTAGGCATGGTGGCACACACCTGTACTCAGCTACTCAGGAGGCTTAGGCAGGAGAATCGCTTGAACCCAGGAGGCGGAGGTTGCAGTGGGCTGAGATTGCACCATTGCACTCCAGTCTGGGCGACAGAGCAAGACTCAGTCTCAAAAAAAAAGAAAAAACAACAAAAAATAATTATCTATCTGGTTTGCATTATTTGCTATTAAACAGCAGTAATCTAGCCCCCCCTCCCACTTTTTTTTTTTTTTTTTTTGAGAGGAAGTATCATTCCATTACCCAAGCTGGAGTGGAGTTGCACGATCTTGGCTCACTGCAACCTCTGCCTCCCGGGTTCAAGTGATTCTCCTGCCTCAGCTACCTGAGTAGCTGAGATTACAGGCGCCCACCACCATGCCCTAAGTTTTGTATTTTTAGTGACGGGGTTTCACCATGTTGGCCAGGCTGGTCTCGAACTCCTGGCCTCAGGTGATCCGCCCGCCTTGGCCGGCCTCCCGAAGTGATGAGATTATAGGTGTGAGCCACCGCGCCTGGCCTAATCCAGCCCTCTTAATTTTTATCCACGGAGACCCACTGAACTAGAACTAAGCAAAAGATTCCGCTTTATTTTAAACTGCTCTTTGGAAATCTTTGTTTGTTTTCCTCATGTCAGGTATCTGCTAACACTTCTAGACTTAGGTGAGATAACAAATATGAACTAGCTACCACTACAGATCGGAACTCAATCAATGTTAATGTAATTCTCCCCTAGAGCAATAGTTTTCATCTCTCTCAAATAAATACGGTTTTTGACACGAAAGCATACTCCTCTTATATAAATAAAGAAGGAAAAAACTGCTTAACATGAATTCATCTTGTCAATCATTCATACATATTGCCTTACCTCAGTGGATATTACTAGCAGCATTTTCAGATGATTTGTTTTGGTTGCACTATATTTCTGTGGGGAGAATGTGAAATACACACAGGTTCTATTAGTAAAAGTTGTTGAAATGATTAAGTTGAGTAAGTGGTGAGTGTGAAATACAATTCATAGTCAATAATTTTGGTGAAATTTAGTGAACTGAAAAGCATAAGTAGATTTAAAATTTTTCAAGAAGACAACAATAAATTTCAAGAGAAATGGGAAATGTCTTTAAATGTGTACCTGATAAATATACGACATAGATAGTAGGTCAGATCAAGCAAATTATTTTCAACCAGTTAAGGATTTTTGGATTTCTGTTTGTAACAGAAAGCCAACCTATTAAGAAGGGTCTGACTTATTTAAGAAGATCACTCTAGCTACTGTTGAGATTGAAAAAAACCATACAATAGTCAAAGTGGGGAGACTGGTTAGGGTGCTGTTGCAATGGCCTAGGCATGAGATGATGGCAGTTTGGAATATAAACTATATTAAAAAGAATTCAGGGTAAAAAATGTTGAAAAGAAGAAAATCCTTAATTGTAGCACCCACACACAACCATAGATAACATCAAGTTATATTTCTGTCAAGTAATTTTTCTGCACATAGTTTTGGCCTGCTTGCATTTATATTGTATATGTAATTTAAAATCGTGCTTTTAAAACTTAGTATGGTAGAACTTTATATGTTATAAAATACTTTATAAATACAGCCTTTAAGATCTGCATCACATTTTGTCAATAGCTGCCACTGGCTGCTTAACTATCTTCTACTGCTGGTCATTTTAGGTTACATAAAACAGTCTGCTATTTTAAATTACATCAAGTTTTTATTACTACATTCTCAGGGTTGAATGCCAGAAGTGTAATTACTGGGTTAGAGGTTATGAACATCTTAGTTTATAACCTCTAACATTTGAATGTTGCCAAATAGTGTTGGATTCAGGGGTTATTTTTTAAAGACAAGCATTTTTATTACTTTCAGATTTGGGCAGTATAAGACTAGGTCAACAAACTGTTTTCAAGTAAAATGCTCTTTGGGGACCTTCCTTATTAAATAAATATTTTTAATGTATGAATTATTTCATTCACTCAACTATAACCTATTAAACATCCACTCTGTACCAGGAGCACCCTAGATGTGAGAATACAAATAGAAATACATTCTCTCCTTGCCCCAGGTGGAGATTTAAATCAGTAATTTCAAAGGAGTACAAGATTTTTAAAAATGACACGTTTCCACAAATATGTTAACTATTTACTTGCATTCCTACTTACATTTTAAGTTAATAAATTATTTCTATATAATTATTAGGCAAATTTTAGCCCCTGGTGGAATTATCAAATATTACAAATTAGTAAAGTCAAAGTTAACAGATTTTATTTTTGCTGTAAGTAAAAGTGCATAAGTTTGCAGTCTAATCTAAGAAGGAGCCAGTGTCATTTAGTGTGCTACCTAGATGGAAAATTGAGCTTCTTTGGCCTGTGTGTATCTAAAATCTGAGTTAAGAGCCAGTAGGCAGCACTTGACGGATGTTTTAAGACATTGATTGACAACTATACTGGAGGCACTAGATTCAAATATGAGAAACTGAAATCTTAACACAAAGAGGGAGAAGTTTTCTTTCCTTACATTTTCTACCTTTTGCTTCTTTTCTTCACCTCTTTCACTTTGATTCTTCTAAAGAAAAAACACAGTTTTGGTAGAAATCATTAATAGAATCTAAACAAATCACATAACCAAAGTGTCTTTGCAGTTGTAATTTACACCTTGAATTCAGCCAAGATCTAATTTACAAAGGAAGTTTTCAAATATATTGTTTGGGTAGGGGGAAGGGGTATGCAATGAGACTCCTCACTCCCTAAATCCTTCCAGCTCCAAGAGAAGTCCAGTAGTGAGCCTTTGTCATGTAAACTGGAGTAGAGAAAGGATAAATGCTTTCCAATGTTTGCATCTTTTATGCAAGAGATAAGATTAAAATTATGCTAGTAGGCAGAAAATGAGTCTGAGGTACAGACCAGATAAGGGCTTTCAGGAGGAAATGAATCCTCTGAATGGACATTGTGCTAGGCACTATGCAACAAAGCCTTATCTGGCCCGAACCGTCAATAATGCCACAATCTTGGGATTGTAAGAGAGGTCAAGACCCTCTCCATTCTCCGTCCCATTTCCGACAAGACCAGAATTTAATCTTCACTCACTCACTCATTTAATAACTATCTATCAAATACCTACTATGTACCATGTGCCATTCTAGACACTGAATACATTGGGAAACAAAAACAAAGGCAAAAAATAGTAAATACATAAGACATTTTATTACATAACAAGTATATGTGTATTAGTAAATGCTATGAAAGAAAAGGAGAGCAGGTAAGGTGGTTGGGAAAGCTGTGGCAAGGAATGGGAAGTGTGTTGTTCATCAGGATGAGCAGAATAGGCCTCACCGAGAAGCTAACATTTGAGCAGAGACCCGAGGGAGGTGGCTATTTGGATGGCTGCCTGAGGCAAGGGTAGTCCAGGAAGAGGGAAGAACCAGGGCACAGGATCTAAGCAGCACACAGACTGTGTCAAGGAACCACGGGGAGTTCTGTGTGACTGAAGCAGAGCGAGGAAGGAGGGCACAGCTATAGCAGCTGAGGTATTGCAGAGGCAAACGTAAGGGCCAGATCATACAGGGCCTTATGGCCATTGTAAGAATGTTGGATTTGATTCTGAGTAAAAGGAGGAGGCTTTGCAGGCTTTTGAGCAGAGGAGTGGCATGATCTGATTCATGTTTAGGAAGGGTCAGTGCTAGCTTCTGGGCTGATGACAGATGGTAGGCAGCAAGGGTAGAAGCAGAGAGACTGATGGGCATTTAGGGCAGTGATCCAGGCAAGAGATAAAGCTGGCACTGACCAGCTTGGTAACAGTGGAGGTTGTGAGAAGTGGTCGGATCCCTTCCCCTGTCCTCATCCCACTCTTGAGGCCATAAACACTGAGAAATGCACTCACTTATCACACAGCAGAGCTAGAAGAACAGGAGAAAGGAGAAAAGTCTTGATATTCTTGTGCAAATGGAGGCTGTAAAATTGACAAGATAAGACTGGACTTTGGACTTGATGCTGAAACAAGTTAGGACATTGACGAACTATTAGGATGCAATGATTGTATTTTACAATGTGAGAAGAACATGAGATTTGGGGGGCCAGAGGTGAAATGGTATGTTTTGGATGTTTTTTTCCCCTCCAAATCTCATGTTGAAATGTGACCTGCAATGTTAGAAGTGGGGTCTGGTGGAAGGTGTTGGATCATGGAGGCAGATCCCTCATGAACAGCTTAGCACCATCCCCTTGACTAGTATGTGAGTTCTCACTCTGAGTTCATGCAAGATCTGGTTGTTTAAAAGAGTCTCTCTCTTTCTCACTCTCTCGCCACGTGATGTGTCTGCTCCTGCTTCACCTTCTGCCATGAGTAGAAGCTCCTTGAGGTCTCACCAGAAGTGGAGTAGATGCCAGTGCCATGCTTTCTGCACAGCCTGCAGAACTGTGTGCCAATGAAGCCTGTTTTTTAAAATAAATTGCTCAGTCTCTGCTATTCCTTTATGGCAACACAAAAACAGATTAATGCACCTAGTATACTTCCAGGCACACTGTGTCAAACAAATAGTAACTGATGGAAATATAGAGCTGTAAACACAGTGTACAATAAACTATATGGCTTGACACACTTTCATGAAGTCAAGATCTTAGTCCTTCTAATCCAAGGGTGTTCTCTTGACCCTTTTGAGATAGTGTAACATTTGGGCCTTTACTCAAAGACATGAAGTCACTTAATGTAGATGATTATATTGTCAGAGGATAGGTTGACATATATCTGCTACAGTTATGTCTCTTCAAATAGTTGTAATATTCCTGTACATTTTAATTGGAAATTTCTGTTAGGGGTATAAGTTTTATTACTCAATTCAATTAAATCAAGTACATGCAAGAAGTCATTGAGGAGTAGCAAGTATAGGTCTCACATGTTCAAACCCAGAAAATAGAACACAAACGTGTTTTAAAATAGAAACTTTTTCAACTAAACCAACCCCCTCCTGCTCAATAAAATTCATCTAAATCAAAATTGATGACAGTACTAACTGTAATAAACGGCTGCAAATAAGCAATTCAATTTGCAATGCCTGCAACATGAAATATAATTAACCTAGCATAACCTTCATTATAATATTTGTCACACCTTGAATCAAGGTTATCAAAATGGCCATTATTTACAAGGGACAGAAGCCATTCATTGCTGAATTTGTTATGCCTGCATTCTGAGGCAATAGTTTATCTATCTTCTATTTGGAAATTAAAATTTTAAAGTAATTACATAAAATAATATATTACAATTATTTGTTGCTATAATACAGGATATGAAAAGTATTATACACAGGGAAATCTAAATAGCATCGCAACCCAGGTTCCATTTGTGAAATTTACTATCCATTTATTGTGAGATTTTGATAAGTCCTTTATTACTAGAATGCTTCTGTATGTATTTTCATTAGTAAAATAAGAACAGGAGAAGTAGATGCCCCCTCATCTGAATGAAGCACATTAGGATTAAAATAGCAATATTCCAGTAGTCTTGCTTACAGCAAAATAAGCATTTTTGCTTGAAAAGATTAGATCAATTGAGAACTGATGTTGGAAGATGATGCTTCAAGTTTATTTAGAATCAACATTGGCTTTGCTTATGCAGAGATTGATTGTTTTTAATTCAACGTATTCCTGTATTTATAGTGATGTTAATTGAATATAAAATGGATATCATTTGAGTTGAGCATCTTGCCACCTTTTTTTTAAAATGGGAACTATTATTATAATTCTTTTTTATTATTATTATTATACTATAAGCTCTGGGTTACATGTGCAGAACGTGCAGTTTTGTTACATAGGTATACACATGCCCTGGTGGTTTGCTGCACCCATCAACCCGTCACCTACATTAGGTATTTAGGTATTTCTCCTAATGTTATCCCTCCCCTAGGCCCCCTCCCCCTGACAGGCCCGGGTGTGTGATGTTCGCCTCCCTATGTCCATGCGTTCTCATTGTTCAACTCCCACTTATGAGTGAGAACATGTGGTGTTTGGTTTTCTGATCTTGATAGTTTGCTGAGAATGATGGTTTCCAGCTTCACCCATGTCCCTGCAAAGGACATGAACTCATCCTTTTTTATGGCTCTTTAGTGTTCCATGGTGCATATGTGCCACATTTTCTTTATCCAGTCTATCATTGGTGGACATTTGGGTTGGTTCCAAGTCTTTGCTATTGTGAATAGTGCTGCAATAAATATACACGTGCATGTGTCTTTATCATAGAATGATTTATAATCCTTTGGGTATATGCCTAGTAACAGGATTGCTGGGTCAAATGGTATTTCCAGTTCTAGATCCTTGAGGAATCGCCACACTGTCTTCCACAATGGTTGAACTAATTTACACTCCCACCAACAGCGTAAAAGCATTCCTATTTTTCCACAACCTCTCCAGCATCTGTTGTTTCCTGACTTTTTAATGATTGCCATTCTAACTGGTGTGGGATGGTCTCTCATTGTGGTTTTGATTTGCATTTCTCTAATGACCAGTGATGATGAGCATTTTTTCATGTGTCTGTTGGCTGCATAAATGTCTTCTTTTGAGAAGTGTCTGTTCATATCTTTTGCCCATTTTTTTGATGGGGTTATTTGTTTTTTTCTTGTAAATTTGTTGAGTTCTTTGTAGATTCTGGTTATTAGCCCTTTTTCAGATGGATAGATTGCAAAAATTTTCTCCCATTCTGTAAGTTGCCTCCTCACTCTGATGATAGTTTCTTTTGCTGTGCAGAAGCTCTTTGGTTTAATTAGATCCCGTTTGTCAATTTTGGCTTTTGTTGACATTGCTTTTGGTGTTTTAGACATGAAGTCCTTGCCCATGCCTATGTCCTGAATGGTATTGCCCAGGTTTTCTTCTAGGATTTTTATGGTCCTAGGTCTTACATTTAAGTCTTTGATCCATCTTGAGTTGATTTTTGTAAAAGGTGTAAGGAAGGGGTCCAGTTTCGGTTTTCTGCATATGTTTTCCCAACACCATTTATTAAATAGGGAGTCTTTTCCCCATTGCTTGTGTGTGTCAGTCTTGTCAAAGATCAGATGGTTGTAGATGTGTGGTGTTATTTCTGAGGCCTCCATTCTGTTCCATTGGTCTATGTATCTGTTTTGGTATGAGTACCATGCTGTTTTGGTTACTGTAGCCTTGCAGTAGAGTTTGAAGTCAGGTAGCGTGATGCCTCCAGCTTTGTTCTTGTCCAGGATTGTCTTGGCTATGTGGGCTCTTTTTTTGTTCCATATGAAGTTTAAAGTACTTTTTTCCAATTCTGTGAAGAAAGTCAGTGGTAGCTTGATGGGGATAGCATTGAACGTATAAATTACTTTGGGCAGTATGGCCATTTTCACGACATTGATTCTTCCTATTGAAACTGAGTTTGAAAGAATTGCAGTTACATCAAGGACTCATACTAATTCTCACATCAGGTTAGAATCAGTAACAGGTTTACAACTATAAAAACAATGACAGCTCGAGGATATTTGTTTTTTAAAAATGAAAAATTAAGTAGACATTTGTAGATTTTACCTTTATTTGTTGGCTGAAGTTCTGTTTGGCATAAAATAATTACAGGCCACTCTGAATTATACTTACCTGTCCTATTATCTCATATTTAAGAAATAGCTGAACCACTGGAAAGATTAGGAGGGAGGAGGGGCACTCCTAGGACCTGAAGACTGCAAAGAATTTTCTGGGTCTCCAGAGTCCCCAGCATGGGATGTTCTTTCAAATATTTTGATTATTCACTTTTATCATCAAAAGTTATATGTATATTAATTTATTATTATATATTAAGAATGTATATAATGTGCATCTGTTATGTTCAAGTACAATAATTTTAAAAGATGAAATATAGGAGAAATAAACAATACTTTACTAAATACATATTTTCTTAATAAAATAGAACCCATGTGCTCTCACTACAAACATTACTATTGAATATACTTCTGTATCAGTTAGCCTTTACTATGTAACAAAATACCCAAAAACTTAGTGACTGAAAACAACTTTCATTCACTAGCTCACAATTCTGTGAGGTGGCAGCTTGGGCTTTGCTTCTCTGGATGGTTCATAGGCTGCTCACTTCCAGGCTCGTTCATGTGACTGCAGTCAGCTGGCATCTCAGCTGGAGTTGGATGGTCCAGGATGTTCTAAGTTGGAAATTGGCAGCCCAGGTGTCTTGGTTTTCCTCCATGTGGCCTCTCTAGTGGGATAACTTGGGCTTTTTCACATGGTCACAGGGCTCCCAGCAGCAAGAGAGGCAGGTCCAAATGTGTAAGTTTTTTTTTTTTTTTTAATTGTAGTCTCACTCTGTGGCCAGGCTGGAATACAGTGGTGCAAACTCAGCTCACTGCAATCTCCGCCTCCCAGGTTCAAGTAATTCCCCTGCCTCAGCCTCCCGAGTAGCTGGGATTATAGGCGCACACCACCACATCTGGCTAATTTTTTGTATTTTAGTAGAGACGGGGTTTCACCATGTTGGCCAGGATGGTCTCTATCTCCTGACCTTGTGATCTGCCTGCATTGGCCTATAGATTTTATTTTTAGAGCATTTTTAGGTTTACAGAAAAAATTTAGCAGAAAAGCAAACTTCCCAAAATACCCCTTCTCTACCCACTTGCATCCCCCCAGCAGTTTTCCCTATTAACATCTTGCACCAATACAGTACTTTTGCTACAGTTGGTGAACAAATATCAATACATTATTATTAACTAAAGTCCACAGTTTACATTAGTATTCACGCTGTGCTGTGCAGTTCTATAGGTTTTGCCAAATGCATGATGTCATGTATTCACCATTACAGTTTTATATACAATAGTTCCACTAAAATACCTTAAGTTCCACCTATCCATCCCTCTCTCTCTCCCCCCATACTCTTGGCAACCACTGATATATTTTTTTTTTAACTATCTCTGGAAACTTGCCTTTTCCAGTATGTCTTATATTTGGAATCTTACAGTATATAGCATTTTCAGACCAGTATTTTTCACTTAGCAAAATGTTATTAAGGTTCTTTCTTGTTTTTTCATGACTGATAAGGTTTTTTCTTTTTGTAGCTAAATAATATTCCATTGTATAATGTACCATACTTTGTTTATTCATTCACCCACTGAAGTAAAGTTGCTGTAAACATTCATGGGCAGATTTTTGTGTGAACCTAATTTATCAGTTAATGTGGGTAAGTAGCAAGAAGTATGATTGCTGGATCATTTGGTAAGGTTATGTTTAGTTTGCAAGAAACTGCCAAACTGTCTTCCAAAATGGCTGTACTGTTTTGCGTTTGCACCAGCAATGAATGAGAGTTCCTGTTGCTCTACACCCTCACTCAGCATTTTACATTGTCAGTGTTTTGGATTTTAGTTACTCTAATAGGTATGTAGTAAAATTCAAGCTTATTATTGCTTGAATTTATCTAAGTACGTTTTCAAGCCTGTTTGCATCATACTTGCTAGTGATCTCTTCACCAAAGCAAGTCATATAGACCAAGCCCCATGTCAGTGTGGGAAGAGAATACCCAAAAGGCATGGCTATCAAGAGAGAATTGTGAAGTCCTTTAATAAACAATCTACCAGGACTTTGTCATTGTTTTTTATCTTGGTTTTGTAGTTTGTGATATAGTGATTCCAAGTTCTGGGTTATAACCACAGTCGAGTTCATTACTTGGTTTTAATAACCATCAAGCTAAAAAGATATCTTACAAAGATCTCATTGAAAGTTGTTGACTGAGTTTACAATATAATATTCTGATTTTTTAGTCTCATTCATAATTATATAAAAAAACCTTTTTGTTAAAGTTTATTAATTTCCATCTTCTCTGGCATCAATTCATTTTTCTCACAACTTTGAAGGTGAGCATTTTTTTATTTTTTAAAACATTGATTTAAAAATTCAATGAAACTCTCTGAAAGATTTTTGACATAATAAAAAATTGTCTTGAATTTTATAATGGTACAGACAAGAAATTTCTAAATAGGTTGTGTATGTTGTTTTCAGCATCAAGATCACATAACCAAGGAGCATTTTCAAACATCTTTTTTCAAATTCTCTTTCTTTAGCACACATTTCTTTCAAAAGCAATTTCTTTCTTACTTATCATTAAAATTAATGTGTTAATATTTTAAAAATATCAACTAGCTTAACTATTAGCCACTTGTCATGGTAGAAATGGTAAGCAATTTTGAAACACTAGTATCTTTACAGAAGAAAGTAACTCATTTTAAAATTTAACAGCTCTTCTAAGTAACTTACTATGAGATAACTAAGGAAACTCTGTGTAGTATAAAAGTATTTTGTGGTCATGGTTACAGGCATATGTAAACTGCAAAATATTGGAGTATGCTGAAAATGAAAAAGTGCTGGAAGGTGCTGCCATTAACACCTCTGTCTTGTGAAACCCCTGCCAACTGTGGGTTACACAAACCTCTAACGCTTGGACCAAGTGAGGAAACCTGCATCAGTCCTTATGTTAATGGTGAATTTTACTCCTTTATTTATTATTTAAGATAAGTAAATAGAAGTCTGTTATGCTCAGCTCTGGGATGCCTGCACCCTACTTTGGAGACCCTTGTAACAAACAGCCATTGATTTCAAGGTACATGTGAAATGGGTCTTTGAAGGGAATTTGTGGCACGGTGTCAAGGAGGGTTTCTTCAGTGTCAAGTTGTATGGTACTTGTGTCATATTTGACTCAGAATACATTTTTCCATAGCATCCATGTTGTGATGCTTAGGGTCTTGAGTTATTTCTCAGATTTTAAAAAACCTATACCATAACTATTAATCTATAATCTAAACTAATTAAAATACTATTTTGGCCACATAATAAATTAAGTCAATTTTATGAGCCAGCTTTCAAAATTAACCAATATCAGGATAATTCTGAGTGTCAGGAAAGTGTAACCTCCACTTGTTTTACTTTAATTCTTTTGTACCACCATGAATATATCCACCAACTTAACCCCCTCGATGCTGAATGGAGCAGTGGGGCACAGAGAGAGGTTGTCAGGACAATCAAACATCTTCCAAATGGGTTGTACCAATACTGTGGAGGAGAGTCATGGGCCCTTTCTTTTCCGAAACCATTCACCTGCCTTTCCTTGCAATGATAATAAATATACTACATGCTGAGAATGACAAAATCAGCTCTTTACTCAAAGGTTCAATTGATTGGTGTAAAGCAGGACTTCTCAGCCACAACACTGCCGGCATCTTGGGCCACATAATTCTTCACCGTGAAGCTCCGTCCTGTCAGTGTAGGATGTTTAGTAATATCCCTGGCCTCTACTACTTCTAGATGCCAGCAGCACTCCTTTCCAGCAGTTAACAATGACCAAATGTCCCCTGAGGGGTAGAGCCATCCGTTAAGAACTATTGGTCAAAAGGTAAAAGGATCAAGGGAGGGGTTGGATGTCTTGCTACTTCTTTCTTCCTTTGCACTAAACAATGAAGGCTGTTTTCCAAGTGAATTTATTTTCTTTCCCTTCCTAGATCCCAATCCTCTCTTCCTGGAGTCTTGTTTTTGTTCCTTTCCTTTCTTGCTATCTTTACTTTCCCTATTTCCCTGGACATACCACTTAACCCTACAAAAATTATCAACCCTCAAATACACTCTTATCTTGTCAATTTTACAGCCTCCATTTGCACAAGAATGTCAAGACTTTTCTCCTTTATCCAGTTTCTGCTACCTCTGCTGAGTGGAGGAGTGAGTGCATCTCTCAGTGTGTATGGACTCGAGGGTGGGATGAGGACAGAGGAAGGGATCCAGCCATTTCTCACAACCTCCACTGTTACCGAGCAGGTCAGCACCAGCTTTATCTCTTGCCTGGATCACTGCCCTAAGTGCCTATCAGTCTCCCTGCTTCTACCCAGGCTGCCCACTATCTGTCATCAGCCCAGAAGCTAGCACTGACCCTTCCTAAACATGAATCAGATCATGCCATTCCTCTGCTCAAAAGCCTGCAAAGCCTCCTCCTTTTACTCAGAATCAAATCCAACATTCTTACAATGGCCATAAGGCCCTGTATGATCTGGCCCTTACGTTTGCCTCTGCAATACCTCAGCTGCTATAGCTGTGCCCTCCTTCCTCGCTCTGCTTCAGCCACACAGAACTCCCTGTGGTTCCCTGACACAGTCTGTGTGCTGCTTAGATCCTGTGCCCTGGTTCTTCCCTCTTCCTGGACTACCCTTGCCTCAGACAGCCATCCAAATAGCCACCTCCCTCACCTCCCTCGGGTCTCTGCTCATGGGGGCAGATCCCTCATGAATGTCTTGGTGCTGTTGTTGCATTAATGAGTGAGTTCTCACTCTTAGTTTACATGAGAGCTGGTTGTTTGAAAGAATGTGGCACCCCTTCCTCTCTCTCTTGCTTCCCTCTCTGGCCATGTGACATGTCTCTTCCCCCTTCTCCTTCTGCCATGAGTAAAACTTCCTGAGTCCTCACTGGAAGTTGACCAGATGCTGGTCCCATGCTTGCACAGCCTGCAGAACCATGAGCCAAATAAACATCTTTTATTTATAAATTACCCAGTCTTAGGTATTCCTTTACAGCAATGCAAAATGTACTAACATCCTGGGTATTGTGCAAAATTCACCAGAGAATGGAGGGGGCAAATTTCATCTGAGCATCAGTTTTAACTAATTAAGAAGGCTCATTTAAATGTCATCATAGAAATAGAAAACAGACTTGGGTCCTATGGAAAATTAGTCACAAAGACTGTTCTACTTCATATTTCTTTTTCAAAGAGACACTTTTTTTGTGGCATCAAAGTTCCTTCTTAATCTGGCTACTCTATTACTGCAGTCTCCTCTCTCATGACATTCTACCGCAAAACCTACGTTCCTGCTGTGGTGCTTTCTCAGGTCATGCCACAGGATAGAGACTGAATGTCATGTGTTGAAATCTATTGCCCGATGTGCTGGTATTTGGAGGCATCCTAATATGATGACTTTAGAAGGTTTTTAGGTCATAAGGGCTCCTCACAGGATTAGTAGCCTTAAACAAGAGATCCCAGAAATCCCTATTTCTTCTGCCATGTGAAGACACAATGAAAAAAGGACCATCTATGAAACAGGAAGTGGACCCTCACCACTGAAACTGTTGGTGGCTTGATCTGGGACTTCCCAGTTTCTAGAACTATGAGAAATAAATTTCTGTGGTTTATAAGCCACCCTGTCTGTGGCATTTTGTTATGGAAACCCAAATGGACTAAGAAACCATGCTTTCTCTCACTCCTGAATCTCTACTCATAACAGCCTTTTGGACTGAAATTTCCTATTGCCCTTTCTTCTCTAACTCTGCTTGGGGAATGTCTGCTCCTTCTGGAACCCAACCTTCAGATAATCCATGAGGGCTTTCCTAAAACATTTTCACTCTTCTTGCCTCAAGGAGAATTTACCACTCTCTCTGTATTAATTTGCTAGGGTTGCCATAACAAAGTACCACAAACCGGGTGGCTTATGTAACAGAAATGGATTGTCTCATAGTTATGGAGGCTTGAGCTCTAAAATCAACGTGTCAGCAAGGTTGGTTCTTTCTGAGGGCTGTAAAAGAATGATTTGATTCAAGATTCTCTCTTTGGTTTGCAAATGGCCTTCTTCCTATGTCTCTTCACATCACCTCTCTTTCTGTGTGTCTATGTCCAAATTTCTCCTGGTTATGAGGGCACCAGTCCTATTAGATTAGAGCCCACCCCAGTGACTTCATTTTAACTCTGTAAGATTATCTCTCTAAAGATCCTGTCTCCAAATAAGGTCACATTCTGTGGTACTGGGGATTAAGACTTCAACTCATGAATTTTGGGGGAAATAAGTCCACCCATAGCACCCTATTTTGTTTATTTTCCTCTATTTATGCTGTAATAATTTTTTGAACTAGAGTATTTGTTTCTGCCTGACATCCTCCACTAGTGGGAACCACATTAGATTTTTCTTTATTCCTGACCCAGTATAATTCCTAGCACAACAGGCTGATTGCTAAACTCAATTGGTCAGTTTTCTTTGTTTTGTTTTTTATTTTTGAGGCAGAGTCTGATTCTCTGTCACCCAGGCTGGAGTGCAGTGGTACCATCTCTACTCACTGCAGCCTCCATCTCCCCAGTTCAAGTGATTCCAGTGCCTCAGCCTCCTGAGTAGCTGGGCCTATAGGTGCACGCCATTATGTCCAGCTAATTTTTGTATTTTGAGTAGAGACGGGTTTTCACCATGTTGGCCAGGCTAGTCTCGAACTCCTGACCTCAAGTGATACCTACCTTAGCCTCCCAAAATGCTGGGATTACAGGCGTGAGCCACCACACCCTCAACTGGCTGGTTTTCTGATTGAATGATCAACCAACAAAAATCCAAAAAGATGGTAGTCAACCTTCCCCATTTAATGTTTAAGAAGGGCGATGGAAATACCTGTGTGGAATTCTACATTTACCTTTTCTTATAGGTCCATCTCCCCCATTAGACTATGATTTCTTTGAGGATAGAACCATGTTTTATTCTTGATATAATAGAAATCATTAATTAGTAGCTTATCTGCTGTCTACCATACTCTTCTTTTTTACAAACAAAAGCTACATTTTGTTGGGGAAGGCAACATGTCTCAGACTCCTCTGCAGATAAATGAGGCTATGGGACAGTGTTTTGGCCAATAAGAAGTAAATGGAAATGTGGATAGGACTTCCAGGAAAAGAGGAAAGGGCCCAGCTGGCATGTTTTCTTGCCCTTTGTCATTTCCCATTTTCCTATCTGGAATGCAGAGGCAGTGCTCAGAAGTGAAGCAACCATTCTGTAACTGGTAAATAGAACACAGTAAAAATGGCTAAGCAGAAGGATAGAAAATATCTTTACTTCAACCTCATTTTTGAAAGATGGTTTCCTAGTACAAGATTCTAAGTTGAAATTTATATCCTCTCAGCGTGAAGAAATTTTTGCTGTCATTATTGCTGTTGAGAAGTTAGCCACCACTCTAATTGCCTTTTCTTTGTAGGTGGATGTGTCTTCTACTTGCTGTTTTTAAAAATCATTTCCTTCCTCTCTTTTGGTGTTTTGCTTCACTGAAATATGTTTAAGTATGAATTTCTTTTGTTTATCAGACTTGTGACTCATTGGCCTTCTTGAACATGAGGATTGGAGTCTTTTGACAACTAAAAGCAATTATCAGTCATTCTCTCTCCAAATATTGTATTTTTCTCATTATCTGAATTATATCTCTGTAAAGCTTTCACTAATATATGTCAAATATTCCTACTCTATTCTCCATCTCTCTTTACTCTCTTTCATACTTTCTATCTTTTAATGTCTCTGGACTGTGTTCTGTATATTTTCTTTAGCTACATCTCCCAATTGACTAATTCGCTCTCTAGCTGCATCTGTCTTTTCTGCTGTTTACATTGCCTTATTAATTTCAAGTTGTACGTTTATTACTTCCAGAAGTTCTAAAACTTCTCTAGTGACTCTTTTACAAATATATTTGGTTCTTCTTAGAAAATTTCTTATTGTTGGTATTCTTCCTTTCCTTTATTTCTCAAAACATTAAATATATTTTATCTTTAGTATCTCATAATTCCAGTATATGAAGTCTTTGCAAGTTTGATTCTTCTGTTTATTTTTTCTGCTGCTTTTTACTTATGGCTTCTTTGTTCTTTAAGTGTTTTGTGAATTTTGACTGTAGACTGCTTATTTTTCTTATAACATTTTCAGTGGGAATTCTTTGAGGCCTGACTTGAAATTCCTCTAAGAGTATTTGGATTTGTTTGGCTTAATAATATGACGAAAGACACCACTAACATGGGGCCACTTTATATTCTTAATTTTTTTTGAAACACAGAGACATTGTGAATTAGACACCAAACCCACCATGAAGTCAGGTTTAATGGTTTGAATTCTCAGGAGAGATTCCCCTCATCCCCTACCCAGCACCCAGGTTGAGCCAGGCAAATTTCTTTGTTGTCCCTTCTAATGGTGGTTTTACTCCTTGTTTACTATTACACTGAAGGTGTGGCCCTTTGGATACCAGCTTTATGTTGGGTGTTCTCTATAGGCTTCATTTCCTTATATGGACTTTAAGTTTCACTTCCTGACTCCTCTGATTTCACTAGACTAGCTCAAATTTTCCAGAGTTCAGCAGAAAATCTCAGAAAGAAAGACAACTTTGGCAATCTCTTTCTCCATGGGGTCTCTGCTTTCACTTTGTTTTTGACCTCTGTGAATTCCTTCCTTATGCACCAGTCATTAGATTCTTTCTTCTCCAGCATTATGGTTGTTTCAGTTACCACATCCTTCAAGGCTATCTATAAGCCATACCACAAGAAACAGAAACAAAAATTGTTTGTTTACGTTGGTGAAAAATTTGCAAATAATCTGAATATTTACCCATAAAAAATTTATGGTACGTATACATGTATGAGATGTACATATAAAATGTCATGAAATCATGAAAAGGAATGTGGTCAATGTACAGGTACTGGCATAAAAATATGTTTAACATACACTTTTAAATGCAAAGATCTAGTTGCACAACAATATACATAACATGACTCTGTTTATGGTATATGTTTTGGAAAATGAGAAACATATGTTCTTTTGCAAAGACGCATTTTTATTTAAATGCACAGAAAAAGATCCAGATGCTTACAGACTAAATGTAAAGGAATTTTATTTATACCTTTTTTAACTTTTTAAAATGAAAATGTATTCCTGTACTACTTGAGTTTATTAAAAATAAACACAAGTTTAAGAGATTATAAGTTATAAGGCATATGAAGCACTCAGTACAGTGCCTGACACATCATAAGAACTCAACAAATTTTTCCTTGTATTGTTATTTTCATTTAAAAGAAAGAATTATTGATACATAGTGGAGTATAGTATGATATGATGATGGACTGTGCTGCTCTACTAATCAGTAGCAGACCTCAGATTGGAAGCTTCTTTTTTTTTTTTTTTTTTTGAGACGGAGTTTCACTCTTGTTGCCTAGGCTGGAGTGCAATGGTGCGATCTCGGCTCACTGCAACCTCCGCCTCCGAGGTTCAAGCAATTTTCCTGCCTCAGCCTCCCTAGTAGCTGGGACTACAGGCATGTGCCACTATGCCTGGTTGATTTTTGTATTTTTAGTACAGATGGGGTTTCTCCATGTTGGTCAGGCTGGTCTTGAACTCCCAACCTCAGATGATCTGCCCGCCTCGGCCTCCCAAAGTGCTGGGATTACAGGCATGAGCCACTGCGCCGGGCCTGGAAACTTCATCTTTTGATTAAAAATACCTATCTATTTCCAAATTGTAATTTATAGATCACTTATTTCACTTGCTGCTTTCAGATGTTAATAGGTATTATTCAAAAAAATCCAGGATCAAATGTATTTTTAAATGCCGGGTTACACAAGTATAATAATTTTTGTTTGTTTTGTTTTTTAACAGTCAAAGTTATAAAATTCTAATATACATTATGAGTCTCAAAGAGGGAGATCTTGTATAAAACACTCCTCAACTTACTGAAACCTAGAATCCTTTCTCTCAAGCATCCCCAGGGACTTCTCTTCCATGAAACAATGAAACACCCTTTTGGAAATACTTCACTAGACCATAATACATATAACAGATACCACAATATCCATTTACTGACTCTGAACAAATTGTGAGTTTTTATAGCCAAGTTGTCATGATGTTTAATGGATAGTGCGTTCTCTTTTGTCCTTTAATTTGTCTAGAACAGATTCCAAGTATAAACAATGACTTGCTTTGTAACTGAAGGCAAGAGACCTTCCCTGTCGAGACCTTCCCTGTCCATGTCTCAGTATACGAAACACTTCTTTGGATTAGCATTGATTAATGGATGGAAAATATGATGCATCTAGAGCTGTTTCTTGGCATCAGATAACCTAAAGCCAAACAACAGGGCAGGCATGAAAAATAAGAGGAGACAAAAACAAGACCCCTGATGTCCTTGTTCCTGCTGACTGTTACTACACAATTAAGATCCCTGCTGATTGGGAAAAAAAATACACTACCATCTGTAACTGGATGAAAAAATATTTTTTGCACATGCTTGGACTGTATAAAGGAAAACTCAATGAAGTCAGAAGATATCAAAACAAAATATGCAGTTCATTAGCTGTAAGCTATATAAATAAGCTATGTAAATAATGAATGAATGTATACATCTTGCTAAGTATCTCCTTCCTCCACCTTTTACATCTGCTAATTGTAACATGTTTGCAGAGAGCTGTTATCTTGGCATTCTTCATCCTTTTGAAAATACACCATTCAAATTTGTTAATTTGTTCTTACCGCATCAGTTAACCAAAGGGTAGCATGGAGAAGAAGAGATTGTTACTGGCGGCAGGTATATGAGTTACTGGTGGCAAATCCATATGGGTCTGCAACAACCTCAATTCTTGCCTCCTCAGAAGAAAGAATTTGACTGAGGGGCATAAAGCAGAAAAAGAGACCAAGGCAAGTTTCAGAGCAGGAGTGGAAGTTTATTAACAAGGCTTCAGGGCTGGGTGTGGTGGCTCACCTGTAATCTCAGCACGTGGGAGGCCACGGTGGGTGGATCACGAGGTCAGGGGTTCAAGACCAGCCTGGCCAACATGGTGAAACACCATCTCTGCTAAAAATACAAAAATTAGCCAGGAGTGGTGGCAGGCCTCTGTAATCCCAGCTACTCAGGAGGCTGAGGCAGGAGAATCACCTGAACCCGGGAGGCAGAGGTTGCAGTGAGCTGAGATTGAGTCACTGCACTCCGGCCTGGGCAAAAGAGTGAAACTTTTGTCAAAAAAAAAAAAAAAAAAAAAAAACCCTACAAAAAAGCAACAAACAAAAAACAAGGCTTTAGAAAAGGAAAGAAAGGAAAGAATACTTGGAAGAATGTGAAGCGGGTGATGTGAAGAACAAGACTTAGCTTATTCCAGATTGTGGGTGAAGAACAAGTGTGGTGTTTAACCATGATCCTAGGACTTTATAGGCTGCCATCTTGCATCCCTTGCCCGTGATTATTCTCTTGAGGTGAGCTGCCCACATGTGTAGTACCCTCCTTACCCTTGGGAAGTGAGCATACACAGGGTGTTTAGAAAAGGGAAGTCATGCCCATCTGAGGCTTTCTTCCCTTTTCCGGTGGTGTGCCCCCAGAAGGTCATATTCTACCATTTTGTCTCTTAATGCGTATGCCCAGGAAGTTGCTTCTCCCTGACACTGGCATTCAATTAACACTTTAATGTTAACAGCTGTGGATGAGCTGGAGCCTGTCTCTCCCTGGCTCTGGCCACATTTTTTAGAGAGGCAGTATGATAATTGTTGAACCATCACCTGACATTCCTAGTGGGTGGCAGAGAAAAGCCCTGTCTTGCCTCACTCATGTCTATGTCTAACTACCTGCAACAAGAAGATAAAACGAGACCCCCATTGTCTTTGTTTCTGCTGACTGTTAGCATCTTCAGACAGAACCATCCTTAGGCACATGCATTTTTACTATGAATGGTATATTAGGAATAGAGAGAGAATATAAGCTGACGATGTAGAATGGGGACTTGTGACTTCAATAGAAAAGAATTGCTTCCATTTTTTAACATTGGGGGTTAGGATAGTTTCGCTTCTGTAGTATGTGCAACTGGGCTTGACTTAGATTATTCCAGATTGTGGGGGAGAAGGAGGTCTTTACTTCCAAGAACTGTCTGAAAAACAGAGAACTCTCCCTGGGACATGATTTTTTAAAAGCCTTCTAGAAGGAAAAGACCTCTTTGGTGACATCAAAGGGCTTCCTCATTCTAATCCGTAAAGAAGTTCAGTTGAAGTGAATAGAAGTTCCTCCATGGCCTGAGACTGTAACATTACTTTTTTTCCTCAGCTATGTAGAAAGCAAAAAGTGATAATTTGGATTCGTTAATTTTTTAAGCACAAAAGTACCAAGTGCAGTGTTTCCTGACCCTTGCCTCTGAGTGGGTTAATGAGGTAAGGGCACTGGTGAGAAGGAGGTATATAGATTACTGTCTGTGACCAGGAAGTTCTCCATTCTGATAAGGCTGAATTTGATCATTCTATTAATAATAAGTGCTAAAGTCTGGAGTATGTCTTCTATTGTCCTATATTTGTTAAAATTGTTCATCTGTGCTCTCTTGCTACTCATGAAAATGACAGTGAAAAATAGCTGTCCATTAACACAAAAGCAAAATGTAATGCAGTAATGATGCTTGAAGCTTCCTGCAATGTTAGAGTTTTTAGAAATCATTAATAATAAATTACCAGCAATGCAATGGGCAGCTGATAACTCCTTTCTTTGGTAGGTAAAACTCTCCATTATAAAATAATAATACACTAAGTCATATGCCATAGCCTTCAGCAATTTTCTTAAAGTTATTTTACTTTAAGACCAGTGTTGTCAACATTGAATTCATTTTACAGATAAGAAAACTGAGGCTATTTTACCCAATGATAATATCGGAATGAGTCAGAATATTGTAATTGAAATCACGAGCTTAGTTCCAGATTTAAATTAAGGCCTCTTACATATTTGTAAATATGACAGGCACCAGTAGAGATCATTGGTTAATGAGTAGAGGTTGGAGTGGAGATAGGGTTCCATTAATCACAAACTCTAGGCCATATTTCTCAGTGTGTGGTTTGGGGCCATATGGGGAGTAAGAAAATGTACTCTTGGAGGAAAGGAAACAAACACAAAGCTTGCAAACAGGATGGCAAAACACTCTCGAGTCAAAGACCCTTGTTTATCAGCTCAAGGGCTCAATACTCAGTTATCAGTGTGTAGCAGGGTCCAAGGCATGCAGCAAGTCCAAACATGCTCTGAGATGCTTCTCTCCTCTCATTTCCCTTAGTTCCATTTAGCAATTATCCAAGAATCTGATAGCTTCCTCTTTATGACAGAGTCTGCAAGAATACAAAAAGGAAATAAAAATGGCCATCCAAGTCCCAGAGCCCACATCCAATTCCCAGAGCCCACAAAGAGGGACTTCATGAAGGATAGTTCTGTCTGGTGCTGTCATCCAAGACTTTATCTTTGTAATATGTGAAATCAGTCTGTTAGATAAAGATTAGCTCACACACTCAGTTTTTTTTTTCTGAAGAAGAACTTGTAGGAAGATGAATTCTAAAATACAAATTGTGTGACTTTTGGCAGGACACTTCCCTCTGTGCCTTTGCTTCCTTATAGATAATGGGAGGTGGAAGGATTAAAATAAGTCAGGATCCTAAATCACTGGCCCACCAGAGAGTGGTGGCTTAAGCACGATCGCTTAAGTTCCTCCCTGCTTCAAAATTTGATGATGATTTTATGTTAAGCAGCATTGATATTAAGCAGTCATGGTTCATTGTTCCACCCAGTTCTGGGCTAGATATATATAGCCTGATACTTTACAGACTTCTAAGGGATGATCCTCAAACACATCAGAAATATAGGAAACCATAGAAATAACAAGTTCCTGAACATCTACCACTGCTTATGAAATAGTTGTAAATCATTTGTCTCCAACTATATTCTTTGTATAGTTATAAAATTCAGGACTCTCTTCCAAGTGAGGAAGCAGATCTTCTCTTCAGTTCTGCAACTGTTGAAACTTTAGGTAGACTCAATAATAATGACTTAGGGCAAAACCTTAAAATTCAAGCTCTTTTAAGGAAGAACACATAATTTTAACCACATAAACAATCTTACAGCCCTCATTCAAATCAAATACCATAACACATTTCTTATCAGACCTTAATGAGTAGAAATGCAATTTCTTATAACTTAAATTCTAAAAGAATTACGTGACATGAGACAGAAGAAGGAAAAATGCATTGAACAAAAAGAGCCTGATACATCCTCATAAGGTTATTGGTCAATATTCCAAAAAATAGGGAAATAATCATGAATATATGTCTTTTTTTCTGGATATAAATAGACTTCACTTCAGGCTGTCATCTTCACTGTGTTCTTTCTTTTTTTTTCTTTTTTTTTTTTTGAGATGGAGTCTCGCTCTGTTGCCCAGGCTGGAGTGCAGTGATGTGATCTCAGCTCACTGCAAACTCCGCCTCCCGGATTCAAGCAATTATCCTGCCCCAGCCTCCCAAGTAGCTGGGATTACAGGCATGCACCACCATGCCTGGCTAATTTTTGTATTTTTAGTAGAGACAAGGATTCACCATGTTGGTCAGGCTGGTCTTGAACTTCTGACCTCATGATACACCTGCCTCAGCCTCCCAAAGTGCTGGGATTACAGGCGTGAGCCACTGTGCCCGGCCGACTGTGTTCTTTCTTATGGAAAGCATTTCAAAATGACCTGCCAACAGGGTCCCAACCAGCCTGGAACAAAAGAAATGGCATCACCCACCCTGGTGTTCTAACAAGAAATTGCTTTGGAAGAGCGGATTGGCCTCTCTTTTCATATGACACCTGATTCATATCCTTGACAAAATTAATTTTCAATGAAAGGAGAGCTCGTTACTAATTCATTGAAATGGCCCTGTGCATTGAGAGCCAATTCTCCTAAATTTGACTTGAACATCCTTGTGTGGCGTCTTCCAGGAAAACACTCTTGCCTCCTTGAATGGCCTTTAACACCTAGAGCCAGGAAAATTCCCTGACACATTTAGACTCTGACTGGGGTCAATGTTCAGCACCCCACAAGCACTCCTAGGGATAGTGACACATTTTCCATCTTCTCTCTTGTTTCCATTACTCCCTGGGAAGGTTCAAATTAGGCAAGCATCAATATTTTGATGCAGTGACATGATAAATATCCACGGTCAAGGCTTGCAACTGCATTTTTGAAATGTCAGACAGAAGGGAGTAAAACAAGCAAATAAAACCAACCAAAAACACCACAAAGAGAAAATATATTAAGTGCCTTGAGAGATGTCCTATAGAACAATCTCTTACAGAAAAAAAGAAAAACCTCAATCTCAACATGTCTGAAACTGAATTTATTATTTTCCCTCCAAAACCTGGTCTGTGTTTCTTAGAGAATGGCATCACTGTTAAACCCACTTGTACAACCAAAGAACTAAAAAGACATCCTTGATGACTCCCTTGCCCTCAGCCACCATGTAGAATTCTTCACCAACGCCTGTTGATTTTACCCCTTAAATATCTCTTGACTCTGACTCCTCTCCATCTGCACTGTCATCACCATCATCCTGCATATCTAGTTACTGGTTGCGTTAGGCCATTCTTGCACTGCTATAAAGAAGTATCTGAGACTGGGTAATTCACAAGAAAATAAGTTTAATTAGCTCACAGTTCTGCAGGCTGTACAGGAAACATAGCAGCATCTGCTTCTGGGGAGGCCTCAAGAACAATCCAATCATGGCAGAAGGCAAAAGGGGAGCAGGCACATCAAATGGTGAGAACAGGAGCAAGAGAGAAGTACAGGGGAGGTGACACACTTTTAAATGACCAGATCTCACAAAAACTCACTACTACAAAGACAGTAACAAGACATGGGGGTTCTGCCCACGTGATCCATCTGCCCCATTGATCTCCCACCAGGCCCCCACCTCCAGCACTGGGGATTACAATTCAACATGAGATTTGGGTGGGGACAAATAGCCAAACTATATCACTGGTAACAACTGCTGGATTGTCTAGCCTCTTCTATTAACTCTGACCTTCTACAATTTATTCTTATGCCACAGCTAGAATAATCTTTTTCAAACATAAATCCAATGGTAATATTGCTTTCTGGATAGAGTCCAAGATCTGTACATGACTGAAAAAATTCTGAATGTTCTGGCCTGACCCACCTCTTCAGCTTAACTTTGAGCTACTTCTCTTCATACACTGTGATACATTGTGCTTTAGTCACTTGGACCTCCTTCCAGTTCTTCAAACTCATATGTTTCCTTCCAACCACAGCATCTTTGAGGATGACATGATGCCCAATGTCTAATGCTCTTTGGTTCACACTTCTTCCTCCATTCACCTAATTAGCCATTATTCATCCTTCAGAGCTGAGATCAAGTGTCACTCTCTCAGAAAGGCCTTTCTTGATTCCCTCAGTCCAGCCATGTTCATTGTCATAAAACTGTCTTCCTTTACTTCAGAGCAAACAGCTAATGTGCAATTTTATATTCATTCATCCTTTAATCTATTGTAAGTTCAATATAGGTGGGGACAATGTCTGACTTTTTTTTATCATTGTTTGTTTATTCTACCAGTTTCAGTGAGAAATATGTTTAAAAGCTTCCACTGTGATTATGAATTTTCCTATTTCTGCTTTAATTCTATCTTTTTTTATACATTCTGAAGCTACATGATAAAACACACAAATTTAAGCCTATTTTATCATCCTAGTGGACTGACACTTTTACAGAGGGTACTTCTTGACTTGCAATTTACTTTGTTTAATACTAGTATAACTATGGCATTTTTCTTTTAGTTAGGGTTTGTATGGTGTATCTCTCTCCATTATTTCACTTTTTTTTTCTGTATCTTGTATTCAAGATGCTTCTCTTGTAAGCATTGCATTATTGGGTCTTGTTACGTTTTAATACAGTCTGACAATATAAATGTTAAGAATTATTTACACTTAATATAATTGCTGAAACCCTTGGGGTTTTTTATGTTATTTTTTCCAATTTGTTTCATCTGTTCTACATTTTTTTCTTTACTTTCTTTTGAGTTAATCAAATTTGTTTTGCTACTCCATTTTTTCACATCTTGGCAGTTACAACTAATCTTTTTACATTCTTTCAAAGGTTATGTTAGAGATTCATCATGCATCCTGCATTGGTTAAAGTATAATACAAATTTGTGCTTTTATCAATTTCTGTACAATTGAAGCATATTTGAACATTTTGACTTTATCTTCTTTCTGCCTTTTAGGCTATCATTGTCATGTATTTTAAATCTATGTATTAAAAATTTAAAACCTTTATAAGGACATTATTAGTATTGGCTTATATAGTCAATATTTATTTAGATTTACTTACATATTTATTTTTCTTTTACTATTCATTCTTTGCTACAATTTTTTGCTGTCATTTAGCATCACTTTTCTTCTGCCTGAAAAACTCCCTTGTGTATTTCCTTTAGAGCAGGCATTAGTGACAAATTCTTCTGGAAAATACAGTGTTCAAGGCTGTGGGTCCAGCTAAAATTTTGCTGGAAACACAGAGAAGAAAGAACTTGTTGAGCTATATTCTATGATTATGAGATTAATTAAATCCAGACTTCAGGAAATTCTATAGGTCAAACAGCCCTAGATTTTCAACAGATAAAGTCTGAGGAGAAGAAAGGAATAGAAGGAGGTGCAGTGGATGAAAAGAGGTGTACATATCAAACATTTTTAATGGGCAAGTCTAGACTATAGTGTCTAGGGATGCATATGTGGGTAATAAAGCTATAAACACAAGAAAGAGATTACAATAAAAGTGTAAAGGTTGCTTCTAGGGAAGGTGGTGCATTGTGATCAGGATAGCACACAAGGAACATTTCCAAGTGGCTGGAAAAGTTCTATTTCTTTATGGCAGTTACAAGAGTGTTTGCCTTAAAATAATTTATTAAGCTATACATTTGTTTTGAGTGGTTTCTTTGTGTTTTTTATTTTACAATAAAAATATACAAAGTAAAAAATGAATTAGAAATTAGTAAAATTTCAACTTCAGTATTTTTATTATCTTACTTTGGCAGGGATATTTTACACTTTAGGATGACCTACCATTGTCTTTTGCATCCATAATTTTGATAAAGAATTCAGCTGTCAGCCTTACTGTTCTTAAAGATAATGTGTCCTTTTTCCTCTAGCTATTAACATTTTATCTTTTTCTTTGGTTTTCAACAATTTTATTACTGTGCACCTTGCTGAAGTTTATTTGTATTTGTCTATCATTGGATTCAGAGTGTTTCTTGTAACTGTGACTTCAAATATTGCTTCTACCCATTCTTTCTTTTTTCCTCTTTCTGACATTACAATGTCCTAAATATCTCTTACTGTCTTTTTCTCTTGTTTGACTCTCTTTTCCTCTCTGTGGTTCAGTCTAGATATTTTCTACTGACCTATATTCTAGTTCATTATTTCTTTCTTCAGCTATGTTCAGTCTGCTCCTAATTAATTTCTTGAATTTAAATTTTCTTTATTGTGTTTCAGTTCTAGAATTTCCTTCTTAGTCTTTTTTATAGATTTTAGTTTTCTGTTGAAATTCTCCATCTCATCAACAACTTTCATTCATATATTTAATAAAGTATTTAAAGTCTGTGTCTGATAACTCCAGGATCGATATAGTATCTAGATCCCCTGTGGATCTCTTTCTATTATCTCCAAATGATTTTTGGTCACTTGGCTTATCTCCTTGTATTCTAGAATATTTTTAAAAAGAATGTTGGGCTTTATTCTTTGAAAAATTATAGAGATTATTTGAAGTTCTGGATGATGTTATCTTTCTTCCTAGAGGTTAATGCCAGGCAGTTAAGTGAACCAAGTCACCTTAGTCCAACTGGGCTGAGCTGCTTTTACTTTTCGTGAGAGCTGGTCTATACCTAGTTTGCCTTTATGCTTAGATTGCTGTCCTTGAGGGATCCCAGCTGAAAGCCTAAGGTGTTTCTCAGTGCCTCTCCTCCTTGAGCCATGACCTCCAATTTTGTTCGTGAGATTGTGAAAACTATCTTCAGCCACTTATGAGCAGGCTAATGCTTCAAGGACAAAGTAGAACTGCATTTTGATCTTAACTTCTTTGTATTTATCTTCTCTCTGGAATTTTGTCTACTGATGCCCTTGCTGCCTTGATAGCTCTGACAATCCTTCAAGTAGTTTTTAAAATATATTATCCATTTTTTTCCCAGTTGTTCTTTGTGAAGCATTTGTCTAATAGAAGCTAGTCTGTCATAGTTACAAAAAAAAGTCTGTTTAACTACTATTTATTGATCATTTACTCAGAGGTCCTGTAATTTCCTCACATCACTCTGAGTTTTTTCTTTATTGAACTCTCCACAGTTTATAATTATTTTTATGTTTCCTTATTTGACATCTGTTTCCCCCTTAGACTGAAAACTCAGTGGGCCATCAGGAATCATGTGTTTTGCTTGTCACTGAATCCTTGATATCTAGCCCAGAATAGGCACTCAATAAATATTTTTAAAAAATGAATATAGGCTCTTTGTCTAAGCATTTTATATACTTTATCTCATTTAATCCTTTCCATAACCAAATGAAGCAGGTATTGTTAGCTCTGTTTTAGTGAAGAGATAACAGAAAATTAGAGAGATAAGTAACTTCATGTGGTCATTATATGTAAAATGTTCTGTAAAACTCCTCTTCCTGGACGCCTCATCATTATGCTTCTGCAACCTGTTGCATGCAGCCAGCTTTTTTTTTTCAATATACAGGCTATAAAATGTGTTCCTGTTCCTTCTCTTCATTTTCTTCTTCCTCCTTTTGTTAATATTTCATGCCTTGTTTTTTTAGGCCTTCAGTGCTCATAAGCATTTCATTACCCAGTGAGCTGGAAAAATAAAAGACGATGAAGCTCACATAGCTGAGCAAGGAGTCTATGCTCCAAAACACCAAGAGGAGGGTGCGTCCTCCCCTCCCCTCAGGCCACAGTTGGTAGCTTTGGTAACTAGACTCATTCATTTAAAATTTTTAAACATTTAATTTAATTTTCTTTTAAAATACACTTTATTTTTTAGAGCAGTTTTAAGTTCACAGCAAAAATGAGCAGAAAGTACAGAGAGTTCCCACATACCCCCTCACACACATACAGAGTGGTGCATTTGTTACCATCGATGAACCCACATTGGCTCATTCATTTTTATGCTGTATAAAACCATCTGGGATCGTGTGTTTGCCCAGTTTCAGCTACCTTGTGTTAAGAGTCCTCTTTTGACCTGCAGTTAAAATTAAAAAGTCTCTGCTTCTTTGTCAGCATTCATTCTGTTCTTAACATGCTGCAGTAAAGTTCACTTACCCCTGAACTTTGACCGTTCTAGCACATTTCAGTGTTTGCATGCTCAAAACCAAGCAATTAACTTTAATATGCATTCTTAAAGGAAATCAGGTACAATCTGTGGAAGACGTAAAGGACTGCATTGTCACATTGAGTCTGAAATCTTTGTGATGCTGCTCACACTCATGGTGCTCTCTCCTTCTGCCCAACAGACCAAGGCCTGGCTCAGGTCCCACCACAGCTGTGAAGCCTGTTCTAACAAGCTCCATCCCACAACAATTTTTTTTTCATCTTTGGCATCATATCTGGTATCAAACGCTCCCAGAGAAAGTCATTAACTCTCTCTGAGCTTCAGTTCTCTTTTCTGAAAATGTGGATCAAAACACCTCCTGACAGGCTTGTAGATCAATTTACATGCGCCCAAATGTGTCCAGGAGAGGCACAGAGCAGACAGGCAGGAAACATCAGTACTCCCCGTTTCCTTGCCTGCTCAGGGAAGTTTTCCTGGAGGACAGGTGCACAATGTGGGAGATAAAACTGTAAAACTCTATGCAAATGCACTTGGACATAGATTACAGCACAGAAACAATACCTCTGTGCTATCAATTCCCTTCTGGATTTGTAAAGAAAGTGGACTAAGAAGTCGCCGGAGCGGAGCAGGGGAAAGATAGTACAGCTGCCAGTGAAAGTCAAAGAAAAAGTGGGGAACAGGGCACCATGTGGCCCAGGAATATCCATCCATTTGTGGGCAAAGGGAAATGGAGCATAAAATGGCTACTCATCAAGGCAGGTAGCCCTTTGCAGTCTCCATCTATGTGGAGACTGAGCTTCTAGTCACAGTACACAAAGGACATGGGTGAGATTTGGACAGACAAGGAAGAGGAAAATGGTTTCTGAAGGGGGAAAACAGAGAGATCCATAACTCTAGGGCACAAAGTAAAGGTATTTAAGCACTCTCACAGCACACCGAGACAAGGAGCAAACCCACCTGACAGGGGTCAAGTGCTTGGAAAGTCAGAAGGAAGCTGATAGTAAAGGATTTTGAATGTCTGGTTGAGGACAATGGGTTTTATCCTGCTATCAGTGGGGAGATATTGGGGAACTTTGAGCTGGCGTATCACGTGATGACTGAGATACTTGAGCAGCACACACTGCAGGGGAAAGAGGCCAGAGAGCAAGTGCAAGGTTCTTACAACAGTCTTGATAGGAGCTGAGAAGGCCTCACCTTAAATGATTACAATGCAAATGGAGCAGAAGGAATTTGTGTTCAAGCCTTGCCTTTTAAAATATTCCCATGGCCTCAATTTCTTCTGGATTCTTTCCCAATACCACTATATGGCAGACTCCAGGTGTTTAAATATGTTTTTTTTAAAGTTGGTGAGCATTTTATATATCTATAAAACCTTCTCCATAACCCAACATCAAAGAGAGATCCAGAATATAGTATAATATAACATGAAAACCGGTGCTATTCCGCTCAGGAAGCAAAGAGCATAACTATGACAACCATTGTGATTTTTCTTTTATAGTAGACAGGCTCAGCACAGGCAGAAAGAAACAAAACTTCTTAGCATTCATGAGTATATTGTTCCAAAATGCAGAAGGTGAAAGTCATGGTCATGGAGAAGTCAAGTGACCTGGGAAGAGAATTGGCCATGGCTCTCCAGGTGAGGAGGAGACAGAAATGAAGCTGGGAGACCTACGCCCTTCACCCTCGCTCATGGAACCAAGCTCAAGCCTCCCTCCCCTGCTCGCAGTATAAATTGAACAGAGAAGTATCAATGAGTATCCAACTGAAGGGCTTAAGGAGGAATATTCTGGAATGTTTCAAGATGCAGAAAAGGATCCAAACATCAGTTCCCAAATGAACGATGAAACACAGCTACCATTTGTTGAGACCCCTTCTGTGCCAAGCTCTAAATGCCCTTCTGCTGTCATGTCACCTAATTCTCACCATCGAAGTGGATTTGGGGATGGTCTTCATCCTATTTTATACATAAAACTATGAAGCTCAGAGACCTGCAGTAAGTAGCCCTAGACCTTAGTGTAGAGCCAGGATTAAAATCCAGCTATCCCTCCCTCCAAGGACCTATTTGCTTGCCTTGTTATGGCATTGAATATTATCACACATAAGGCTTATAAAGTGGGGAGAAGACACCTTTATGCAGTGCCTGTGTTTTGTTGGCCTCATTTGCATCTTATTTTCTAGTCCAAAACATCACAATCCTCCCACTGCACAGCTGCCTCTACCTGGCCTGTGCCTTCTTGCGAAAAGCTCTTTGGTGTGGCTGGCAAGGCTTCAGAACTGCATGTTTCTGTTGAAGAAAAAAAAGTCTGAGTTAGGAATTTAGTCTCACTCAGACTCAGCCCTTTGGCCTGAATGCAGAGAAAGAAGTCCAAGTCCCTGAAGTCCAGAGAAGGAAGAGTTTCTGGAGCTAAGCCAAGGTGACCTTTCAACAAGGAGCACCCTTTATTGAGGCAAAGAACAGAATCTTTGCTCCTTTGCTGAAGGTGCCCCCTCCACTTAGAAAACTGTTTCCCCCACTCTCCCCTTGGCCGACTCCTGCTAGGCATTCATAAGTCCCAAGTCAGGAATTGCCCCTCTAGGACACCCACCCTCCTACCTCCTGTGTTCCCACCACACCCATGCTTTCCTCTGACATCACACTTGCCCTTTAGGTGACTTCTCTCCTGCTAAACTGTGAGCTACTTAAGGTCCAGATCCGGTTTTACTCTGCTAAGAATCCCTAGTGCTATAAACTTCATAAATGTTGAGTGAATAAATGAACAAAAGTGGCCAATCCAAGCCTTTGTGGGGAGTATTAGAGTAAGGTTTAGATCTGGAGTACACAGAGGGCCAGACACCTCCTACCTGACTCCAGAAACTTCCCCTCTCCTCTGCCACCCCTCAGACTTTGATGCTCTCTCAGTCATTGGTAGCAGTGATACCAGAAATGCCTTAGGAGATTCACCTTTGTCTGTGAAGTCGGAGGTGTCAAAGGAGTTCTGCTCTTTGCTTTGGGTTCATGCTTCATTCTGGGAGGCTGAGAGCTGAGGCTCTGCCCTGGTGGGTTCCTAGCAGAGGAGAAGGAAGGTGCAGTTTCAGAATCCCACCTGATTATATTTACTTCAGGCAGTTATGGCTAAAGGTGCTCTAGTTCGGGGAAAGAAGAATCAGAGGATGCTTCCTTCCCATTCGACAGTATATATCAATCAACATGACTTTCTTGAGTTAACCCCAACATCTTCAAGTACGATTTAGAGGCAGTCCAGAGAACCTGGTGCAAGCCCTGAGCTGACACAGTGCAGGATGAGAAGGCAGACACTGGGGAAGGAAGTTCATCTCTCTGCAGATACTGTAGGTAACTGAGTGTGCATGGGGCTACCTGCCCTAGCCAGGCCATGCCCCATTCAACTTTCCACCAAATATCTCTCCTCTGCGCCAGCTTCTGAGGATTGGACAGAAGCCAGGTGCTGCTGCAACTGTGAAGACCTGTTATTTGCTCACTTGGGCTACTCTCCTTTTGGAACCCTCACCTGCAGGCGACCCCCATGCTGCACAGCTGGCTCAGGGTGGCAGTGGAGCCTCCTGTGCACGAAGCTCCTGTGGGGTGCTGCTGCCCTGGGCTCCCTTTTCCTCATCTGTGTGCTCTGTCTGCTTACTCTTTACCTAAGGATTCATGAAACACACGTGAAGCAAATTGGCAGCAGGTACTGGTGGCCAGACAAACCCAAGGTTGAAGTCCCTGATCTTGTACTTGCACAATTGTCTGTTGTCCCTGGGCCCTATTTTCTTTATCTATCCAATGAAGCTAAAAATCCCTACCTTGCAGGTTGTTGTGATGATGAAAGCTGTTTCTCAACCTTAGCTACACATTTGAATTCCCTGGGGAGCCTTAACGTGCCAATGCCCTGATCCAACCCAATCAGTCTTTGGAGAGTAGACCCAGGCACCAGTATTTTGAAGATTCCTGGGAGATTCCTAAGCGAACCCTAGGTTGTGACCCCTGGATTACAGGCAATGTGTATAACCTGAGTGACATACTGCTTTCGGAATAGACTATCCCATTAATAAATGTTCGGAATAGACTATCCCATTAATAAATGATACCAATATTACTATAATATTATTGCTGCTCCTAATCTTCCTTCTGCCAAGAAAGGAAGTAGGATTATGGGCCTAAAATATCCAAACTGTAAATAACAGAGCACATATAAGTGACATCACTAGCCTCCAAGCTGCTCAGTGAGATAATAACAAGGGCGACTTGAAATAGCCAGTCAGCTGTGAGGACCCCAGTTCTTTAAAATACATGCATGCCATCTCTCACATCCCTGCCTCATCCAGCTTGGGTCTGGGCCAGTAGAAACTTTTCCAGTTAAAGCCCAGTGCCTTTATTTCCAGTACTGATTGTCGCCTGGGAGACAGCTGTCAACTTGTGCATCCCAAGTTACCTTTGCTCTGCAGTAAATAGATGAGTCACAGTTGGTCCCAACAGGTCAAGGAACAAGCAGCCCTGGGCCATCATGTCTGGTGGCTGAGGCTGCTGAGACAATGCCCTTGGTGCCTATGAAGGAGTCATAAAGTTGGGCTTGACACTCTTTAAAGTTATCTTAGTTTGCTGATTGTTTGGCTAGAGGGACTGGTGTTGAGCCCTTCCTGGCTGTATTAGGGCTTTGCATGATAAGCGTAATTAGGGTGAGAGCAGGCTGAGTAGCCTTCAGTGTCTGAGGTGGCAATGGGTCAGGCAGAGCAGTGCAGATTATTGACCTAAGTAGAAAACCCCCAAGCTGCACTTTAGATACCAGGTCCCTTCTTTTTCCAAACTAAAAAGGTCCTGGGTGTTTGTAGCAGAAGGGCTGACTATAGGTTAATGTGGCTACTTATCCTGACTTGTGGGGCAGGGAGGGCTAGCTTTAGTTTTAAGCCAAATGTTTAAATGTTTCTCAAATCTATCTACCTCTTTACCTCCAAACCACCCAAGTCTGGGCCAGATCATTAAAAGATGGCGCACTTGTGCCGACTCGATGGCCACAGCCTCCCACCAGGATCCCCACATTCTCTCCTGCCTCACAGAGCAGCCAAGATGATCCAGCCTCACCTCAGGTCAGACCATTTCACTCCCAGTGTGAAACCCTCCCGTGATTCCTTGATACTTTTGGGATCAAGCCTGACCCTTTGACATGGTCTCCAAGCCTAGGTCAGCCTGACCATCATCCTCTTACCGCCTGACGTTGCTGCAGGTGGGTGGAAGGCCTCGGCTCCTCTCAACTCCAAGCTTCTTTTCCTTTTAGGTCTTGGAACCACATCTTCCACCCACCTGGGGCACTTTCTCAAGCATAACTCTCAGCCGCCTTCAGTTTTGAGCTTAAATTTTACTTCTTTTCTTCCTCCCACTAGAGTTCCTCACACATGAGCCCCTTGAACTCTGAGTTTGGGATCCTAACACTTCTTAGGCTTTATTGTTACCCCTTGCCTAACCAGAATCTAAGTTCCATGAAGGAGGGACCCCATCCATACTCCCCATGCCAGTGAATACATTTCGAGTAAACCCCAAAAGTATTTGCCAATGATAAGGTAAAAGCAGTGGGGTTCACAAAGGACAATACCATTTGCAGAAGAAGCACCACGTAGCAATAAAAACCCAAATGGTTATCCAGATTGTGTAAGGGCCACAATCATGGGCAAGGTCCCTATCATGTGTAAGGGACAATGTGAGTTATTTTATCTATATGAGATATGACTTTTTTTGGTAATTGTCATTTTTTCAAAGAACTTTTTGCTAGGCTATCTAAAAGGTGAACAACTCAGGAGAATAGGCATTATAGTTGACGATTATTTAGCAACTACAGTGTGCCGGGTCCAACAACCTTATGAAGTAGGTGCAATTATTACTGCCATTTGGTGAATAAGGAAACTGAGATGCATAGGAAATTAAGTAATTTGCCTAGTGCTATAGAGCTGATCGGTTGAAATCGTATCTGAAGCCAGGCACTGCCATTCCTGGGCAGGCACCCACTGTACTGTCTCCCTATGGAACTGAAGACCACCTTCCAATACAGAGGGTCTTCCACATTTGCCGGAAAATACCATGGGCTGAAGATGTGCAATAGGCTTTACCTCCCTCTCTCAAGAGGTGGAGCTGGTTCATGCCTCAGAACATAAAAGGGTGGGGTTTGATTTCTCATCTTTGTGAATTATTTCTGAAGAGTTTATTGTATAATCAGTGACTAAGTAATTGTGGCCACGAGGAGATACAAAGATGTTTCATTATGGATGGTGTAATCTTTAACTTCATGGAAAGGACCCGGGGCTCTGTGGCTTCCCATCAATCTTGTGACCTGGAATCATGCTGATCTGAAAGAGCCCTGTGACTCTGGGAAATTTGTTATCAAAGGATGTTAGCCACAAGTCCTGTTGGCAAATGGACCCCAGGTGGCCTGCAATGCCAAGCTGTTTCCCTGCCAGCCTCCCAGTCTGGCCCCGACTCTCCAATGTAAGTGAAGCGCACAACGGAAACGTTATTTTAGGTCTTTCCACTTTAATTGCATTTCCTACAAGGGCGTCTGCGGGTTTTTCTTCATTTTGCTGGTGCCTCCCATATGATGAGTGGAGATCCACTGTGCAAGGTCATTGACCTACTAATTGTTAAAGGCATGTAGAAGCTTGGAGGGCTTGGGTCTCAACAATATCCTAATTATTATGCATTGGTTAGATGTTCTCTTCCCCATACTGCATTATTGGGTTCATACTGGCTTCTAGTAGTAAAATCACTTTCTCTCTCTCTTAGCATGGTGACAATTCTGTTGTGATTAACTCTTTCCCAACTTCTTGAACCTGAGAAATATATTATTCTATTAGAAGGAGCTCAAAAATGGTATATATATTTTTCTCTTTTATAACACACTTCTATGAAGTGTCAGACATTTCATTTGCACTTTCTCATCTAACCTTTGCAACATCCTTATGCATACTTATTATTATTGTGTCCATTTTATAGAGGGGAATATTGAACAAAGTGTTTGTTTTGTTTTGTTTTATTTTGTTTTTAAGTGACTGACTTGTCAAATGTCGCACAATTAGTAATTAGCAGACTGGGTTATAAACTCAGGCAACTGGCTTCAAGCTTAACTACTTCATGCTTAACTACTGTACTGTGCTATCCTGCTTTACTTCCTTGTATTGTTTTTAACTTGAGTGATTTTTATCCACTATAGTTGAATCCATGACTCTTGTTTGCTTGTTTATAAAAAACATATGGTACTGAGTAATTAGGATGTATTTCCTAGCATCGTTCAGTTTCCATGACACATATTCTTCCAACCCCAATACACACACAACTGTGCACAACATACAGTTGAATTCAAACATATAAACGTTGGTGCATTTTCCTTTTCGTGATATAAAATTGTCCTCTTTCTTATACACAATCACCTGACCAATTTTTTCAAGATGATCTAGAACCTATTCTTTGTAAGCCACTTTGGAAATTAGGGGGACTTTTCTGAGACAGAAATGTCTCTGATAAATATGGAATTCCAGGAAAGGTACACATAGGGTCTTAACCTTGGATGGACAGTGCTTATCTCTTCAAATGGTTTGAAATAATCCTTCAAACCTTTTTGGAACTGATTTCACTTCACCTTAGAAATCAACTACATAACACATTGGGTTGGATCAATGCATCCTATGTATCTCTTGGAGCAGCAGCAGTGCAGAATTTTCCTTCTAAGATCAATGGTAGGCTGGGAAAATAACCAGACATTGGTACACAATGTGACAAGCAATAAGGAGTGGAGGTAAGAGATCCAGGCCAAGCCTTGGCCTCACCTGCGCTTGCTGGTCTTATGATCCTAGGCACATTACAGCTTCTTTGAGTCTTGCTTTTAATTTCTTCACAATGGGCCTGACAATACCTGCTCTCCTTCTAGACTTTTCAAAAGGTGAAATGAGATGACAGCAGAAGCTGCCAGGCATGGTGGTGAGTATACAGCAAGCCCTCACTAAATGTGGATTCCAAACCCCACACCTTAGCAAAGCTGGTTTAGGAACACTCCAGGGAATGTCTCAACATTTTTCCTGTAAGGTAATTTCTTAAAATGAGTACATTGCTAGATCTCAGATCTGCAAATTTCCAGAATATAATAGAAATGAAGTTTCAGTCACTTCACAATGAAACTGCAAAGAAACTAAATGGAAAGTAAGTGATTTGAAGACTGTCAGAGACACAAGGAAGTAGTCTCTTAAGAATCATTTTCTTTCTTCTAGATTTGGATTTGAGAGTAGATTATTTAGATTCTTTTTAAAAGTAATTTAGATAACTTTTGCACAGTCGAATTATTTAAGGTTAAAAAGAGTGAAGGTAGATAACGGTTAACAATAATTTGATAACAGGACAAAAAAGTATAAATCATAGTAACTGTAACAGAACAAAATCCATTTTCCCCACTTAGAAACAGTAACTATTAGGTGGACAGAGCCCAGAGAAAACACTTTAACAGTATTGTTTGCTGAAGAGAATTCCTGTAACTAAATCAAAAATATTATTTTCGTGGGCCCTCTACCAAGGCATAGAAATAATTTTGTTATTACAGGCTCAACTTTCTAGAGATGATTTTGTGAGAGGATTTCACAAATGGTTGTGCTTGTCTTTTAAAGATAAATGGTGATGAATACACTGAGAAATCAACTACAATCTTCAGGGTACGTGTGAGTCTCAGACTTAACACCTTCATGACCTGTTTCCTTTTCCTGTGAGAGTTAGGAATCCCTCCTACGTGTCTGTGCTATTGCGTAGAGATGAAAATTTACTTTCTGTCATGTTGGGTAGTGGAACTGGCAGAGGTAGATCTCATCCCTCTTGGTATTCCAGCCATTTGCCTTCTTCCTCTGTCTGCAGAAATGCATTAGTAGACCACTGCTTTCAATATTTGGGCTTCTCAAGAGGCTATTTTTGTTGTTTGTGACTTACAACTCATTGGAAGATAGTGAAAGATAATTCTGTACCTTTGTGGCTATTTAACTCCTTGAGAACTGTTTGCTTATGAAATCAAGCAAGACTGGAGAGGGTGCTCTGTGACAGTGGAAGAAGCCCAGGACAAATAATTTTAATTGGCAGAAGCAGTGCTGACTGAGACCCCAGACAGCCACCTGAGACCACTATAACTTTCCTCACTGTTGCATGTCTCTGTGCTGGTAGACGCTGGGTTGTGTGTTAGATGTTATTTTGCTTTTAGAAAAAAAGAAAAGAGAAAAGCACCTGAAATTATCTCTGCTTGCATTCATTCATTCATTCATGAAATACTGATTGAGCGCATATCGACAGGCAAAGATCTGTGCTAGTAGCCGTAGTGATCAGAGCCAGGCCCAGGGTAAGGCAAGTGGGGCACTCATCCCAGGGGCATCATTTAACGGGACAGACACAAAAAAGCAGGAATCAAGATAAATAATACCTTAATGCAATATTTCAAGAAGTCAAAAGTAATGCAAAAAAAAAATTTGTAATAAAGACAGAATCAGTAACAGTGCTAAGCCAGGCCATACTAGTGCCTGAGGCAAAAGGAGAAAATTGAAAGGAAAAGAGAAAGTAGAAGGAAAAATACTGATCCTGTCTTTATTCACAATGTTGACATATAGTTCATCACAGATTTTGCACTCATTTTTTAGTCCCATTAAAATATTATTTATTTTGACTTTGGGGGGCCCTTTTAAATTTTGTGTCTGAGGTAAACACCTCAGTGGCCTCACACTAGTCCCAGTCCTCATGGAGATGCAGAGCTCCTGCCCTTCAGGAGTTTATAGTAATAATGGGAGTGCTACATGCACTAAGCAAATTACTGTATTTTAAGGTAAAAAGTGATACATGCAAGGAGAGAGGATATGGATAAATAGCATAGGCACTAACAGGAAGGAGAGTGTATTTCTACCTAGGGGTCAGTGAAGGTTTTGGAAAAGATTGTGTTTAAATGGGACCTTACCCTGTTCTGGCTGGAGATTAAGAGAGAACGGACTCCAGAAACCACATCAAGTTTTCAAATGAAGAAAGAAGCATTACCAGGTCAGAATAGAGTAAGGGAGCTCACCGCCTATAAATGGAGAAGGTGTGCCAAGTGTGGATGAAAGGGTGTGTTTATAGGGTGCAGAGCATGTCTGGGAGTCCTTCCTGTGGCAAAGGAGAAGGTCTTGTAGGGGTGGATTCATTTTACAACCACCTTATATAAACAAGACCCTTCTTTCCAGTTCTCCAGATGGAGACAGAAGCCAGTGTGTGGAAACGAGTGAATAAATCATGCTTGTGAATGATGAGGGAGGAGCCTTGTACCTAAAAGTTATCTTCATTCGTCAAGTTAAATCTTGCCTCAAAGACTAATCTCTGACCCAGCAAGCAACATTCCGCAGCGGTCAAGATGCAGGCCAATGACAAAAATCTTAATGTACAATATCAAATTGTTGTAAGCCACAGTTACACAAAAGCAGAGGATAAAGCATGAATTCAGAATCTTCTACAAATTAATATCCAAGATTGAATCAGGGCTGAGCTACAGGGTTTGATTCTGAATCCTGTAATTCGTTCAGGGCCCACTCTCCTTTATTTACTACTAACCGCCTTAAGGTTCAGAAACAGAGATTCTGGGAGGTTGTTTTGACCTAGTTCTCTGTTTTGAATAAGAGGAATCATTTGTGAATCTCTACTAACCCAGCTGGAGGAGGAGCAGAGAGGAGGTTCCCACCATGCAGAGTGAAAGGGAGTGTTAGCAAGAGTCAGTAGAGATCACCTGACCCACAAGTCAAACCTAGACTGCTGGGCAAGCAGTGAATGGTCACCATTAGCAATTATTTGTTGGGTTAAGAAATGAACAGCACAAATCCTGCAGACTGTATTTTTCTAAAATTAGCTCACAGTCACATAATATTTAACAGGCAGGGGGAGAAACAAGCCACCTGAAGATAAAATTGATGGCATTCTATGCTCCCAAAAGACACTCACAATCTTCCAGGAGGAGTGAAGGTATTCACCGTCCACTGGGTGACTTTACACCCACATCGTTAAAGCCTTTACCTCACCTAGAGGCTTTACTTTCTCAGAAAACCAAATGATCAAGTTACCAGATTAGAAGAACAATCTGTTTTAAGAATGAAAAAGTTTTGGCCTAAAGTGCACTGATGTACTTACTTTTAACAGAGTGATAGGAAATAGTTTTTCACAGACTCAGAGGAGGTGAGCATTGAAAGGGGGCATGGATGTCACTAGCCCAGTGGCAGTACAGCTGTGGAATCCCTTCTCCAGGGGAGGTCCCTCAGCTATCCCAGTATGTAAAAGAAACCGAAGGGAGTTGCTCTGGCCAAAGTCAGAAAGGGCCTGGAAACCTCGAATCACAGCTTTTGCATAACCCTAAATAAGCCAGTGTAAAACCAAATAAAACAAAACAAAAAAGGAGATGAAGAAGAAAAATCCCCAAGGAAGCAGAAGCAGTGAAAGTTTGGATGATTTGCTCAAAGACACACAGGTGTAAGGGATGGGTTTGGGATACAGCTCCTGACTCCAGGTTCTGGCTTTTCCTGCTATGCCCACAGATAGGATGTCAGATCCAAATGATGCCATTTCCCCTGGCAGTGTGTGTGCTCACAGGACCCACATGGTGTATCTGTAAGGCACACTGGAGTAATGGACGGAGGCCATTGATCCTTGGGGACTGGGTGGTTACAAGCCTGGCCCAGCCACCCTGAGGGGTGAGAGACATTTTTCTCTCCATACACCTGTAACTCATCTCTGTGGGGAACACGAGCTGGGAAGCTCTAGGCTATGTAGTCTGGCTCCCTACTCTTCCAGAGAAAAACAAGAGAGGAAAAGATTTTGGCCTGATCATGTTCTAACTGTGCCTTCAGTGTGAATCATGTACTGTTTTCTACACTGGCTCAGCAGCAAGATAGATCTCCTGTGCACCTGGAACAGGGCTGTGTGCTAAACCACGTCAGCAGAAATTGGCTGTGGGGATTGGGAAAGAGGATGGATGCCAAATGTCTAGCATGGTGGTGACAACAGGAGGTAGTCAATGAACCCACCCCTAGAACTGTTACCAACAGCAGCCTGTAAACCACAAGGGGGACATCAAAGCTGACTTCCAGTAAACCAGGCTTGCTCAAAGTGGTTAAGAGAAAAAGAGGAACTTTTGCTTTAAACATAGCTTTAAGGAGAAAAGTTGTTTCTCTTTCAACTAATACAAATATATTTAATATTTGAGATGTTGGCTACATCCACCCTTAATATGGTTTTGAAAAGTTCAAGCAGTAACAGACCACAAATTGAGAGATATGCAGGCTCCCTCAGATGTGTCAGCTCGATTACACTACTTACTCTGTGGACTTTCTGCTCAGAGATTAACTGTAACCGTTTCATTTCATTTCACACTTTCCCATTTAAAATGGTATGTCGCTGAGCTAATGCACTTAGCATAGCCATTTCCTGTTTGGTTTTCCTTTTCTATTTAAATACTGTAAAAGATATTGCACTATTCCCTGTGTGGGCTTTAATCAGTAAGTCTAATTTTATTGTGTAAATTACATAATCAGTGACCTACAAAGGCATCTGCTTCTAGCTAGTTGTGTGACCTTAGGCAAGTTACTTATTTTCCTTGGTCTCAGGTCTTAGTTAAAAAACAACAACAACAACAACAACAACAACAACAAAAAAAAACAGGATTAATAATGCCCCCACTGTTAAGAAAATTAATTGTTGGGAGGATTGAGATAATGTGCTTACATTTCTTAGCATACAGGCCCCTTCCCAGATTCTTGTAGGAAGGTAAGAGAGTAATAATTCAGATTCTGAATGTGCTAGAACTATTCTAAGTGCTTTTTGCACATTTACTTAATCTTCTCAAGGACCTTGTGAGCTAGAAACTATGATTATTCTCATTTTACAGAAGAAGAAACTGGGACACAGAGAGGTTAAGGAACTTGACCCCACATACAAGTAAGTGGGGTCAAGTTCATGCAGTTGGTTCCAGAGGCTGAATTTATAGCTCTATGACCCTTGCCAAATGTAGGTTCCTAATATTAACATTTTTGGGTGATTCCATATGTCTGTGATTCATAAATTTTTGTGAAAGAAAGCCAACCTCTCTTTTAATATAGTCAAAGTGCTGGACAGAAGTTTAATAATTCTATTGGTATAGGCTCTTTTTCCAAGAATAATACTAGATTCAAACCAAGTCAGATAAATGGCTGCCCAGGCACCTTCCCCTTCTCTGCTAAATGTCCTCTTAATTTACCCAAAGTCTCAGAGAAAACCAAAATCTGTCCTTTGAGTTTCAAATGAATTGCCTCATATTCCCATCTGAGGGATGCTTGCACCCCTTTCTCCTCCTGGATTCTAGATGGAGAGGGAAGGTGTAGCTTTACATATTGCCGGTCAAGTTCCAATTCTTTCCACAGAAATATTAAATCTATGTATAAATATGTGTATCACCACGTTGTCCACTGTGGGCTTTCTCTAACGTGTGGATCTGGATGTCAAAAATCCAATCCCTTCCCTTAGCTTACACACACACACACACACACACACACACACACACACACGTCTTTATCTGTTCTGTTTTGTAATTTATATGTACTTTAGATCCTTTGCTGAAGACTTGGATAAATAAAGGGGTTTATATGATACCAATTCCAACAAATTAAAACAATTTAAAATTGATGTTATATAATTTTTTCCCATCAACTGGGGCCTGTACCACGTGGTTCAACAATCTCCCCACCCTTCTACCCAGATTTTCACTAGTAAAAAAATAGTACACTTTCCTTTTTTTATGCAGAGCAAGTCAACCCTGTCTTTGTCCTATCTTTTCCTTCCATAACTTTCCTTAGGCTTTTTTGCTCAACTCTTTGCATCAGGCTGGCTCATCAAGGTAGGAGAAATTCTGAAGCCAGCTGCTTAGATAGTCTGTTTTCTTAGATGGCATTAAGATTGTCCACAACTGGAATAAGTAATGCATCTCTGAGATTAACCAACCTTGACAGTTACATAGCAAGTTTCGATATCCCATTTTAATTCTCTCTCTTACAACTCAAGGCAACTGCCTCTTGTCCTTTGTTCAGAAACCCAGGGTGCAGGATTCATTAACCCTTAACTAATATTCCATTCTAGAGATTGTGGGCTTCTTGGTGTGCAAGCTGTTTTTAATTTTCTCCAACCCTTGAGGCCACTGACTGGAGGTGAGGAGACAGAAAGTGAGGCAAGAGAAGCAGTTACCTGGGAAGGCTCTCAGCACTATGGGGATGGGAAAGAAAGAGCACTGATCAAAGGACAAAGGGGCAGAGTTTAGGTGGCACCACTGGAGACGACTCAGAGAACGGACCATGGCAGAGACAGGCTCAAAGCTTGACTTGTCTGGGAGCCCTGCGAGAATAATTTTCAATTTTCAGTAACTGAAAATTAGGTCCAAGTCTGCCCTGTTTTACGTTTTGCTAATGTGCAGCAAGCTGCCTTTTCTCTTTCCTCTATTCCTTTGATCTCATGATCAGCATTTCCAATTAATATTTGTTTAACACCAGGCCTGGGGTAGATATTTGGAGAATAGACTGAGAAGAAAATGCCCGCACCCTGCCCTGGAAACTTTCGGAGGTGCCTGCTGATCGTTCTGGTGCTGCTGTGCTCATAACTTCAAAGCAAGTGCGACAGACATTCTGCCCAGATTCAGTCCCAATCAGCTTCCTACTGGGGGAAGAAAGAACACAATAGGAATTAGTGAAATTTCCAGTTTTGCCAAATGCATGGACTTTGGCACACAATAAAAATGTTTTTATAAAAGTTAAAAATGCTTTATGAAAGTGTGCACTTACAAAGTAGAAAGCTGGGCCGGGCGCGGTGGCTCACGCTTGTAATCCCAGCACTTTGGGAGGCTGAGGCGGGTGGATCACGAGGTCAGGAGATCGAGACCATAGTGAAACTCCGTCTCTACTAAAAATACAAAAAATTAGCCGGGCGTGGTGGCGGGCGCCTGTAGTCCCAGCTACTCGGAGAGGCTGAGGCAGGAGAATGGCGTGAACCCGGGAGGCGGAGCTTGCAGTGAGCCGAGATCGCGCCACTGCACTCCAGCCTGGGCGACAGAGCAAGACTCCGTCTCAAAAAAAAACAAACAAACAAAGTAGAAAGCTCTTCAGCCCTAGTCCTATCAGCCCTGGGAATGCGGACAGCCTAGTCCTGAAGGATGGTGCCCAGGGGCAGTGAGATCTTTCAGCAACACTTCAGAGTGGATGCCATCAGATGGCTTCTCCTCAGGGAAGCAATTTGCCGTCAAAGAAAAATATTTCCTTTCATTTAATTATGTGGATTTTTGCTAAATTAAATGCACTAAGAGGCTGGGATCCAACATTTACAAAGGAGAAATCTCAAGACTCCTCTGGTTTCTGCTGGCCTGTGCTTTCTTGAAAACAGACACCAGGCAATGGAAAATGTGGTAAAAGTTTTAATGCTCATGCTAAAAGGAAAAACACCTTTCCTTTCCTTTACATTGGCCAGCCACGCCTGGCAAGGCAAAGACCAGCTGAGTGAAAAGTCATTTGTGCAAAATCCAGCCAAGCTGTCAGTTGAGCTTAGCAAGTAGTGACTTGGAAACAAAAAAATTAAGGGAAAGAAACTCATCTTCAGATATATTTTATTTTTGGTGTTCTATGACAAGGAGTAGATTGAATTCACCTTCAAAGAAATGTTTTCAAGAAAATATCCCAAAACATACCATTTTAATTTATATTATATTAATGCTTGAAATGAAATGGGAGAAAATGAAAAGTAGTGAGAACCATTTTCCATAAAGTAGGACATATTTGCTCTAAAATTTCCAATGTGATGCTAGTCTTTTATGGAGCTGAGAAAAGAAGGAGGCAGAAAACAGGGACTCCTAACAATATCTATCAGTGCTTTCTCTCATTCAGCCACAGAGGGATTTACAGGTTGTTCTTTGCTTGATTCCAAAACATGTGTCCCCAGGTGGGAAAAGAAATCCGGTTGTAGGGAGAGGAGAAAATTCTACTCTTAGCTTTTCCACATGGCTTTATTAAAAAATCATTTTACTTTTTTGGGGAACAATTTTTATATATGAAAAATAGAAACATAGATGCTTCCTAGCAGATGCCGATGGTCCCATGCCTTGAGACTGTACTCAGAAAGGTGAGGAGATAGAGATGTTTCTCTCTGCTCTCTGGCAAGTGGGGCAGTGCCACACAGTCACTGCCTCAGCACCACCACCTCCCTGTCCTAGCGCCCAGGGCAACTTAGGATGCTTCTGAATCTGTACATAACGCTGAAGTCTGCAAAAGCCGTCTCTGACATTAAATTCCCTTGTCAGCTCTTAGGCCCCTTTAAACCGTGAACAAGACGACCCTTGTTCTGGAAAATCTATCTATCTTGCCAACACACACACATATACAAAAACACAACTGTTGGGCAAATAAGTCTTTCCAGAGAAAATAGATTCCTTTCCAATTCAGTCAACTGTACTGAGCTGGAAAGCGAGAAAGGTTATTTTTCCAGGACGAAGGAAAAACAAGATCTCTCCTTGTTTACCCTGTCTAGCCCATTTCAAAAGAAGGTCAGTTTAATGCCTTCATTAAAAAAAAAAAAAATTCTCAAGTGTTGTATATCAGAAGACACTTAGTTCCTTTCAGGCTGGGAATCGCACATTGAGGCTCTGTGTTTTTTTCCCTTTGACCTAAGATACACATGGCAGGGCTGAATTGCCTACTGCTCTGGAGATGTCAAAAGTATCAGGAGTGGGAAGGACGAAGTCTGGTGATGTGGAATTCTTTGCTATTGGCCAGCCTCCTGACTGCCATCCTGTGTCTCAACCCAGTCACTGAGCATGAAAGATGTGGCTTATGAATTGATCCCCACTTCATTCAAGGCCACACACATTCTCCATGCTTACTTCTCCATATTCCCCATAATTTGAGGGCCTGGATCATCCCCCTGGAGAGTGAGAAAACATGGAGTTATAATGTTCCTGGCTGAAGAGCATGGAATAGAATATAAATTAGACACAATGCTTGTCTATTCCCTGGGACGCTCTTTAGGACTTAAAGTTCTAAGTCTCAAGGAAGTCCTAACTATAGCGACAGTAACTGGAGTCTGAGGATTCCAGCTTCCTGGTTCCTTGACACAAATATAGGCTTCACATGTATAGCATGTAGCATATAGTTGTTGCCCAGTAAAAATTTCTGTTTCTATTTTTTCACCAAAAAATTTATATTTGCCATTAGATATGGCAGAAAAAAGGTAATAATTTCATATATTTTCATTTCTTCCAAGCATCATTAGTTCTTGTCTTACCCAATTTGTGGTTGCCATAAGGGTATGCAATTATACAAATTTCTTCTCTGCCTCATCCCAAACCTATTCCAAACAGAATAGTCTAATATATGACTGCTTGGTCACAGTGGCACATGAGCCAGAGCCAAATGGAAAAAACTGCAAAATATCTTATTAGTAACTATATTGATTACATGTTAACAAGATAATATTTTGTATATACTGGATTAAATTCAATATATTATTAAAATCAATTTGACCTATTTGTTTTTACTTTTTTAATATGGCTACTAGAAATTTAAAATTACATATGTGGCCTGCACTATATTCCTATGAGATAGTGCTGGTGTAGACTACTCTGTGAAATGTAGAACTAATAAGGTAATAATTGAAGGTAAGGGTCTATGGTAATAACTAGCGTTTATGGCACATTTACTATGTCTGGCATTTTATATGATTTTATTTCATTCTAATTACATTTATGAAAAGTAATTATTATTAGCCCATTTGTTGAAAGTATTCTGCCCAAAATTTTATAGCATGCTAACAGAGCTGGTATTTAAAATCTGGGTTTCTGGCAGTAGAAATATGAGCTTTACAGTCTGAAATGATATCTCTTAAGTATTCTTTAAAAAAAAAATTCCCAAGAATGTTGACATCAGGTGACCTGGAAAAAATAGGAGTATCTACTCCATTAGTTTCTAATTACAGCTTTAACATTTTGATAATCTGAAAATCAGTGTTATATATTTTTTATTATTGAGAAGGAATAATAATAGAAACATTGGTCTCTAACCTATGAATTTAAACTGGAGAAAATTACAAATTAAGCTTCTGTCTTTCCTAAACACAGAAGAAAAGGGAAACTTATTTGATGGGAAGGAAGTTAATATTCATTGAGCACCTACTATTTCCATTCGTGTCCCATAAATGCATTATTCTTAACAGGTCCAAAATGGAAAACATCATCTTTCTTTTTTTTTTTTTTTTTTTTTTACAGTTTTTGTTTGTTTGTTTGTTTGTTTGTTTTATTATACTTTAAGTTTTAGGGTACATGTGCACAACGTGCAGGTTTGTTACATATGTACACATGTGCCATGTTGGTATGCTGTACCCATTAACTCGTCATTTAACATTAGGTATATCTCCTAATGCTATCCCTCCCCGCTCCCCCACCCCACAACAGGCCCCAGTGTGTGATGCTCCACTTGCTGTGCCCATGTGTTCTCATTGCTCAATTACCACCTATGAGTGAGAACATGCGGTGTTTGGGAAAACATCATCTTTATCCCCAAACCAGCTCCTCCTCATCCTCCATTCTCTATCTTAGGTATAGTCACCTGAATCTACCTACTCACTTACGCCAGAAACCTCATTCTTTTCTCAGCTGCTCTCGTTTCTTTACCCTCCTTTCAATCTTGCCAGTTTATAGAACACAGGTATTCTTACTTTGCCTGAGCAGTACAGATTGTGCTTCCCCGTGGCTGTGCCAAGTTCTTATTCTTATCAGCAGAACATTTTCCCACATCCCCCAGCACATGGAATTATTCAGCTTGCTAATGCTCTCCAAATAGGCATAAAATTATATCTCATTATTATGTTAATTTACTGAGGTACTTATGATTTGTTCATTTTTGGGGGTTTATTGCTTTGTAAATTGCCTGTTCATATACTTTGCCCATTTCTCTAAATGAAGTTACTCTCTTTACCTTGTTTGATTTGACTTCTTCTTTGATCTGGTCTCTTCGTGTATATTCTAGATAGGTATCCCTTGTCTGTTTGAAGATTATAAGTCTCTGTTCCTATTTTTAAATGTCTTTCTAACTTTATACATGTCATGTGTCTTTCTGTATAATAAAAAAACTTAATTTTGATATATATCAAGAATCAATGTTATACCACATGGCTTTTTTGAAGTTTTTGCTTAAGTTTTGAAATGCTCTACTGAACCAACATTAAATACATTTTTAGAACAAATTTATGATGAATTTCAGACTAGAATTTTGATGGAATTACACTGTGCCTACTAGATATATGTAGAGAGGGTTAATATCTTTATGATATTAAATCTTCCCATGTAGCAATAAGAAATATTTCATTCAGGTTTTTTTCTGTGTTATTAGAATATTTAAGTTTTTTCAAGGGGGCTGTATGTATTCTTGTTTAATTACCAGATATTTTTAGTTGTTGTTGTTATTGAAAATGGTGTCTTGCTTTTAAAAAAAAATACATTTTATATTTGCTTGCTGTTGGAAATGCTCTTATAGTTTGATCAAATGTCCACCAAGTTTTTATTGTTTAGCTGTTGATCCTATTGTTTATTCTGAGTAGATGGATATAAAATCTGCAAACACTGACAGTTAATTTCTTCCTTTCAATCACCATTTTTATCTTTCTTTCCTTCAATGTGGGCTAGGATTACCAACAGTATAGTTGGTTGTGTTATATAGTGGCTTTTCACAGTGAGAATGCTTGTCTTAACAGGAATGCACTTAAATTTTCTCCATTAACTATAATGTTTGTGGAGGTTTTGGAATATAACCAAAATCCACTTAGGGGAATTAAAGAAATCCTTTTCCACTCTTTGCTAAGAGTTTTTATCATAAATAAGCAAAGAAATTATCAAGTACTTTTTCTGCATCAATTGAAATTATTGTGAGATTTTAAAAAATTTAATTTACCAATGTTCTTAATTTTTTGTCAGAATCCCTAATAAGGAATCATTCATTAATCAAGCTGTATTATTTTAAAACATACTATTGGGTTCAATTAGCTAATATTTTAAAAGATGTTTTTCATCTACTTGAGTATGAGAAATTGAGCTATAATTTTCTTTCTTTGTAAAACACCATCATTTGTAAAATGTCCATCTGATTGCACCAATATCATAAAATGAACTCAGTAGCTTTTGCTCTCTTTTGGAATAATTTAGAATACAGATTAGAATTTGTTGCTCCTCAAGAGTTTGATAGAATGCACCTGTAAAACCATTTGGGCTTACAATTTTTTGAGAGGAGAGGTCATTGATTGCATTTAATCTCTAAAATCTGTTGGTTTAGTCAAGTGTCCTTTATGTCAGTTTTGGCATTTAATATTTTTTCATTTTGAAAAACATTTTCGTTTTCAAAATGTTTATATTTTAATAAGTTCACATCCCTCTTCTAGTATTTCAGTGTTTTTTGAAAATGATACCTGTTGATAGAAAATTCAAACAATATAGAAAATATTAAAGAAAAACATAACAAAAATCCACCCCAAATCCTATGCTCCAGAAATAATCATAATATAAACATCTATAAATTTAGGTATTTTTATAGCAGTCATCTTTCTATGTACAGAATTATAACAATATTAATAATAACAGTAGACACACATATAGTACTTATTATTATTATATACATATACTGTATTAGTCTGTTCTCGCATTGCTGTAAAGAATTATCTGAGACTGGGTAATTTATAAAGAAAAGAGGTTTAATTGGCTCATGGTTCTTCAAGCTGTACAGGAAGCACAGCACTTCTGCTTTTGGAGAGGCCTCAGGAAACTTACAATCATGGAGGAAGGCAAAGAGGGAATGAGGCGTCTCACATGGTGGAAGCAGAAGCAAGAGAGAGAGAGGGGAGGTGATATACACTTTGAAACAACCAGCTCATGCAAGAACTCACTCACTCACTCACTCATTACCACAAAAACAGCACCAAGAGGATAGTACTAAATCATTCATGAGAAACCACCCCTACGATCCAATCACCTCTCACCAGGCCTCACCTCCAACACTGGGGATAACAACTGAACATGAGATTTGGGTGGGGACACAGATCTAAACCATGTGAGATACTGATAGAAGAATTATGTACATATAGAGATAGAAGAATGGATGCTTAGAAAGCTAAATGATGGATAGACAGATATATAGCCCTGCACGTATTTCTATTATAAGACCCACAAGAACTTTTTATTTGCCTTTAATGATCACAAATATATCCCCCACAGGATTCTGCACTCAGTGAGAGTGGGAACCCTGTTCTATGCGTCACTGCAGCCAGGCTGGTTTCTGGCATTGATTCCAACTTTATAGGATGTTTATTGAATGAGTGAGTAAATGAAGAACATGCAGTGCAATGTGCAAACATTGTTCAAGGAACAGCATACATTTTGCTTATGTAAGCCTTCCCAGCCCCTTGCAAAGAAGATGTATCATCCCCATTTTTCAGATGAGGAACTGAAATAGGAAGAAAGTAATTTGCCCAGGGCCTAAAGAGCAACCTGCTGGATTCTGGCATGGGCTCTGATTCTGATATCCCCCCTTTCCACTATACCACACTGATACTCAGAACAAATACCCCAAGAGGCCAAAAAAGGTATGAAGAATCTGCAGTTCCTTCATTGAAAGAATATTTATTAAGCTCCTCCTAAACACCATGCACTGGGATAGGAACCGAGTTTCAATGACTCCTAAACAGGGCTCCTGCATTGTATCCCAACAATGCAAAAAAACAACCTACGGTTATGCTGTGGCTGTGCTCTGGAGTGTGTTGTGTGAGCGAAGGGAGAAGTACAAGAAAGAAGGTGGTTCCCAGAGGCCTCCTATGTAAAAGCAGGAAAACAGAAGGCAGGCAATTGGAGGAGCCATGGACACTGCTCCAGGCCAACACGGGCCCAGCAGTGGAAGTGATGAAAAAAGGAGGACCCTGTAGGAGACACAAGCAGCCATGCTTAGCAAATGGCACCCACTTTGGGCCTACCAATTAGGGAAAAAAGGCCCTCTCTGCTGACCAATTAGAAGAAGGTTCCCTTTCATCTCGCTGACCCAGCCCCATGCTGCACACATCACAGGGGCCGAACAAGAGCAGGTCTCAGCCCCGACTGCCCTGGCTTAGCTGAGTGCCCTTGTCAGAGCAAAACCCACATCATCACCCAGCCCCCTGGGTGGGGCTCTCAGTAGGGCAGCCCTCATCATAGCTCCCTTTATTTAAGGCCACTTTAACAAGTCATTAGAACAGATTCTGGTTGGTTTTATGACATCTGCCCCCTAAGGTTAACAAATACGTCAATCAAGAGGATTATAATCCAAGGAGGGAAAGAAGGCAGGGTAGGTTATTTTCTGGTGACTTTCATATTACCAGAAATCCTAATTAAGAATTTCAGATTTTTTGTTTTTTTTTTTGAGACAGTCTTACTCTGTTGTCCAGGCTGGAGTGCAGTGGCACAATCTCAGCTCACTGCAACCTCTGCCTCCCAGGTTCAAGTGATTCTCCTCCTTCATCTTCCCTAGCAGTTGGGGTTACAGGCACCTGCCACCATGTCCAGCTAATTTTTGTAGAGAAGGGGTTTCACCATGTTGGCCAGGCTGATCTTGAACTCCTGACCTCAAGTGATCCGCCCGCCTCAGACTCCCAAAGTGCTGGGATTAGAGGCATGAGCCATTGCACTGGCCAAGAATTTCGGATTTCTTAACATTGTTTTCAAACATCACCAGTTCTCCAAGAAGCTATGTACACTGGAGAAGAGTGTTTGAAAACAATTTTTTGTAACCTGTTCTTTTCTCTTTGTTAAAAATTTTAAATCTTTGTTTTGAAGTTTAACATACACACAGAAAAGTAAGTGCACAAATTTTAAGTGTACAGCTCAATAAAGTTTTACAAAATGACTACATCCAAGTAACCAGCACCCAAGTCAAAAAACAGAATTATTACTAACATCCAGAAACCCTCTCGTATCTTCTTCCAGCCACTGCTCCCTCTCCACAAGTAACCTCCGCTTCTAACTGCTAACACCCCAGGCTCACTTTGCCTGTTTGTGAACTCTACATAAATGGAATAATTTAGTAGGTTCTCTTTACTGTCTGGCTTCTTTTCCTTAACCTTATGTTTGTGAGACTGATACATGGCCTTGCCAATAGCCAATAGTTCATTTATTCTCATTGCTGTATAGTATGCCTTTGTGGGGATGTATCATAAATTATTTCATTCATTCTACTGTTGATGGACATTTGGATCATCTTCGGTTTAGGGCTAATGTGAACACTTACCAGCCTGTTTTTAATGTTTGATTGTTATTAACATACCCCTGCCAAAAGCCGCACCAAATGTGAATGTGAAATTCAAGGGCTGATAAATTGCTGTGGCCATAGGAAGCAAAAATAACTGTAAAGGATCTTTTATCTTGATTAGAAAACTTAAAGATATGTTACCATATAAAGCAATTATATACTGTATAAGCAATTATATGCAGTTCATTGCATAATGCCAGTAGTCATTAGACAGTGAGAAGCAAACAAGATTGATGAATTTTCAGGTAAAGAATAGGCGTCTATGTGATTCTGGCAACAGCTGGTCAATTTTACCCTCTGCATTTAGCAGAGCTTGGTAACTTTTTTATGATATGACAATGTGATATTCCTAAGATTGCACGTATAAACTGTGGTGATTGACTTCAAACTCTGTGAGGTAGGTGGCAAGTAGCATCACTTTCATTTTCCAGAAAAGGGAGTTTAGACAAATTGCTTTCCCTCCCTCTCCCCACACGCAGGACGGCAAGTCAGTGTCATGGCTACAGAACACATAGGCTTCTGCCTGTGAGCTGAGCTTCTCCAACTGTCCTCCCCACATGTGCCCAATATGCAGCGGGAAGGCAGTGGGAGGAACTGCAGCCTTGAGGTGGGAGGAATTCTATTAATACCTTGGATATTTATAGTACTCTGGAGTACTTGGAGCATCTTTTCAGAAGAGCTGGCCAAAGTCTGTGACTCATATGCCAACACAAGGAGCAATGTCATTTTGGAGACAGGCTGTCACATGGTGCTTGCAACTTCCGAGACTCCTTATAGGGGCCGATTTCTCACCCCTGGTTATTATGTTCAAGAAATTGATGAATTAATCAAGGAACAATCCTTGAAGATGTTTTCTGGGCATCTCCACACAGGCTGGCTCCATCCCAGGGGTTCTTTGCCTTTTGTGCTGTGAATTTCCTTGGCCATCTGGTAAAGGCTTACAGACTCCTTTTCAGAATATTGTTTTAAAATGTGTAAAATAAAATACGTGGAATTACAAAGGAAACAAAGCATACTGAAATACAGTTATCTGAATTGTAGAAACAAAAACAAGTTTGTGATCTAATAATATGTGTGTTTCTTTGCTGACATGTTCCACAACCAGATCTAGAGGTGAGAAAAGAATTAACAAAATTTCAAAGTAATAAGTATTCACAATATTTGACAATACCTGCAATAATATGATGTGATATTAAAATACTTTTCTTTCTATTGGTGACAGTCACAGATACTGCAACTACTTCTGCAGTTTGCTGCCTATCATCATAGTTGAAAGAGATTTAAAATTTCCATTAGAGGTTAGTAAAAACTTCAATGGTATCTTTTTTTCCTATCTAAATTCACAGACACCTGAATTCCATCCCTCATCCCTGAAATCTGAAATCTATTCCTACCTTAATACCCCCAAAGATGGCTCCTAGGTTAGGTGCACACACACACACACCCCTCTAAACACCATTAGCTATCTGAAACCTGGCAGCCTCTCTCCAGAAAGCTGGACTCCAGGCCAGTCCTATGGCCAGGCCAGAGAGTAGGAAGCTAAGGGCTTGTGATTATGAATCTCAGATTCTGCTACTACTACCAAGTAAGAATTGGCCTTAGGTGTAATCAAGGTCAGTTCCCAGCATGGCTCCTTGTGACAGGGCTGAGTAACAGGCCTTCTTTTCAATGATGTTCTGGACAATTGACAAGTTCAGATGATACCCAGGAACTACTTTTAATATTAAGTTGATGTTCATTAAGTGGATGAAAGCATTATGGTTATTAAAGAAAATGTCCACATTTTTAAAAGATGCATGCTGAAGTATACAGGGATAAATAACATATCTGGGTTTTATAATTAGAGTTTTTTTTAAATGACTCTGGGTTAAAAAGCGGAAGAATGAAGCAAAAGTGGTGAAAAATTCAATTAAAATTTCTGGACTCTAGATGATGCTTATATAGGGGCTAGTTATACTGTTTCCTCTGCTTTAGCTTATGTTTAAAACTTTTTCCTATAAAAACCTTAAAAATAATTTTGGACCAAAAAATTAGGTGGAGAATAGTTTTTTATAGTGCCAATTTGCTTTTTATGATAATTATTACTCAATTTAGTTCAACTTACAACTCAATGGCTAAATTGTATCATTTCTCATATAGTAAGCATACGAGTTTTAAAAACTGGTTTTCTCCATACCTTTTGCCAGTTGTCATGCATGGTCTCACCCTCCAGGAGTTCATAGTTAAGCTGTGAAGACATAATGGATACACGTGAGACCAGAGTTGGGAAACAATGTCAGACAGGGTATGATGTAAATGCCAAGACAAGTGATAAAGATGGAAAATGTGATACGTGTTCAGGAAAACGGGAGATCAGGGAGGGCTGGAAGGCAAGGCTGGTGGCTTTGAGTTGCAAGTTGTTTGCTGCCTATTGGTCTCAGCTTTGGATTCATTGCCTCTTTCCATTTAGGTGTCTTTCTTTGCATTCATTTCTCCATGGTAGAATTCCCTCTGGATTCTTAAAGCTTGTAAGCGACAACCTTCTTACTTTCAGTATCTCCCTGTGCCCTTTCCTTCCGAGGCTGTATTTGACACATACTGAGTCTCCATGGATGTGCACCCTCCATCTGCTCATGGCTGCTCCATCTCACCGTTCTGTCCCAGATGGTGAACTGCAGCCCAGGTGCTACCACCACCAGCATTCTTGCCTGCTCAACCCAGTGTCCCCCTGGCCCTGTGTGGCAGTAATATCTGCCAGGCAGGCAGCCAGGGAGCTAACGTGCCCAGATATGACAGTGGCCTCAGAGGAGAGCCCCTTCCTGCCGTGTGCTGGGGAAGGGGACAATTGTCAGCCATAAAGGAAAGAGTGGACACCTAACCAAGATAGGGAACCCAGCTGATGCTGAAATCACAGCCCTTCAAATGGGCTAGAAGGATCTCTCAGAACAAGAGGAAAAAAAAAAAAAAAAAACCTAGAAACCATTAAAAGAAGACCCAAGTCCAAATTCTGGATGATCTAAGTTAAAAAAAAAAAAAAAAAAAAAAAAATCCTGACGTTGCCTAGGTCATTGACACAAAAGAAAGTTTTTCTTTGCTTTTTTTTCCCTTTGGCTTATTCTCATTCTGAATTATCTGAAGCACTGTGACCAGGTTACTTGGCCGTGCTGAGTTGGCAAACAGATGAAGCTATGTGGGCGAGGAGGTGGGATATACATAAGCATCTGCCATCCACACCACACTGGGAGACTGCCGTGTCACGGTAGCCATTGGATCCTTTCATGGCTTAGAACCACAAGTTTGAAGCAAAAAAGAAAACATCAAATCCATGTTACTTAAGAGTGGTAGGATTCAAGAAGACTGTCAGAACACATTCCCTGACTCACAGGCAAAACTTCAACCCAAGCAGTCATCCGTCTCTGGACCCTGCCTTCCCTGGGCTCTGTATCATTCCCCACACCTCCTTGGTTATGGGGCACTCCATAGGAGACTCTGGTCTACAGACTAATTTCATTCCACCTCTCATGTATACAAAAATGAAAACAAAATGCTTTAACATCATCAACAACAAAAGGACAGCTGCTGTTCTGCATCTAGGGGAGAAGCTTCTCAAAGGAAAAGATATCAAGGTGTGGCCATGATTTATGCACACGAGGTCTGAGTCTGACCCAGAGAGGCTGGGACACAGAATTATTGAACTTTTGCTGAATGAAGTAATGGGAATTTTGAGTTTTCTTCAGGGAAACAAAGAGACACCACAGGGACTGCATCACTGGGAACAAACAGTGGTGTCTTGTGAGAGACACGAGGGTCATGTGCATGTGGCAGGTGAGGGACTCAAGAAGAACCGTGAGATATTTATTGGGGTGAGGATAGCTATGGCATTTTAAAGAACAGTGGCATTTGATTTTTTATTCGAAATAGTTTTCCTTCTGCATCATCTTGTGACCCCTTCCATAACCTCAGCCCTCCCATAAGTCTTTACATATGGCAGCTTTGTGTGGGGGGATATTTGGGGAAGAACAGACGTGAGATGCTGTCTGGTGAGAGGAAGGAGGGATAGGACAGTAACCGCAGGAGCTGTGAGTGGTCACTAAGAAGAGGCAGTCATGGAGAAGAGGCTGGAGCACAGGCCACCTCACCTCAGGAGTGGATGTAAGATGACCCCCTTTCATTCAAAATACACTAGAAGAAGGTGGCCCTGATGGCAAGGTGGGAGGGGAAAGCTGGTTCTTACTGGGAAAGGGGCTGTACTGGCAGGAGACGCTGAGGTCCTTAAGAAACAAAAAATCACATTTCCCTGGTTTGAATGAGAACCCACACACATATACAGATACACATAATTAATCTTTGCTATTTTTTGGCTTACTTAAAGTTTTATTTATCTTTCATTACAGAATTTATCACATTATACTATATTATATTCATATGTTTTATAAACGAACATGTGAACTTTATATCTTTTGCACCAGCGAAATGCCTGGCATATGTTAAGAATTGTTTATTGAATGAATACTTGAATAAATGGCTGCTACATATATTTGTCAACAAGATGAAACTTTGAGTCACTCAGCAGAATCAGGTCTCATTTGCCATCATGGGGCTGATGTCAGTTTTGTTCCTACCTTTCTGCACCTCCCTGATCCATTTAGATGAACCCTGGCTTCAGGAAGCACTAGTTCTATGATGTCCTACACTGGAATCTACAGCACTCTTCTATGCACCACAGTTTCTGGCTGAGGAGGAGGTGTGAACAGGCTGGCGTGGGCATGTCACTCTCACTGGGCCTGGCAGAGCTGGCCAGCTGCACCGCCCAATACAGGGGTCAGCTTGTTGCCAAGAGCAGTAGTGGCCTTGTGAGTAAGCTGAGTGGGCAGGCATGGCCTGAGTCATTTGATAAGTGCCCGGAAGCTGACCATCCCACAGCCCCCGACATTGAACTTCCCATTTCCTGTTACGGTAGCCAAAACTCTACCACCCTTAGCTATTCATGCTTTTGGATCTTTCAGAGATCTAATTAGTGAGTATTTGTGTAGGCTTCCGGTATAGGGAGAGAAGGACAAGTGAGGAAGACAGTGAGAAGAAGAAATGAGAGGAAGATACAGATAGGCTTTGCACCCTTCCCTGTCCTTGTGCAGGACAATGCTTTCTTGAAAGAATAGCTTTAGCTCTTCCAAACTGCCCCAGACAACCGTGAGAAGCCCACAGGGTCAGGACTCTCCACACATCTTCTTACACACATACTTTCTCTGTCAGCCATATAACATCTGAAAACTCACACACATGAGAGAGATGGGAAAGAAGGAGAAGAAGATCAAAACAAAGTGTGCTGTACAGTAAAGGCACTGTAATCTTGACGTGATACCCCAGGCCCACATTTCCAGGCTCCCTTCCCCAACCAGGTAAGACCTAGGATCTGAAGAAGAATCCTTTTCTAGATGAAGGTTATGATTAAGAGGAAACACACAACTGTATTTTCCTGATCCCAAATTAGAATGTAGGATCAGACACATCTGTAAATATTTTTATCTATGAAGTCTTAAAAAAAGGAAAACAAATGAAATTGCTGCAGTTTACATGTAATAAATCTCCTTTATTGATTAATGGATTTAACTTTATCAACCTTGGTCTGGGAGAGACCTGTGAATCAGGTCCTCCACCTCATCAAGACCACTCTGGAGCTGCTGCTCTTAACCACCTACACCATGGACGTATGCACAGGCCAGCCCCTGGAATCTCCATTTCATTTGCCTTTCATGACCTTTTGCCTTTCAAATCATTGAACAAGTGATTTGTTATGCTCTCACTTCTCATTCTAAGTAAATGTTTACTTTTTTTGTTTGTCTTTAAGAGATGAGGTCTTGTTATGTTGCCCAGGCTGAACTTGAACTCCTGGGCTCAAGTAATCCTCCTGTTTCAGCCTCCTGACTAGCTGAGACTACAGCCCTGAGCCACTATGCCCAGCTAATATTCACTTTTCTACCTAATTTTGCTTTTGTGATTTTGTATTCCTTTTCATCAAGAGGGCCCCCATATTATATGAGTTTCAGTCCCTACTAAGTTGTATCTGCCCTTTCATATATCTACCCATGTAGTGCACGCTCTTAGTGTGCATAATTACACAGGAAATCTCAACTAATGGATATCTCATAACCATGATTTTTTTTTTCTTTTTTTTTGAGACAGAGTCTTGCTCTGTGGCCCAGGCTGGAGTGCATCTTGGCTCATTGCAACCTCTGCCTCCCAGGTTCAAGTGATTCTCCTGCCTCAGCCTCCTGAGTAGGTGAGATTATAGGTGCCCACCACCATGCCTGGCTAATTTTTGTGATTTTAGTAGAGATTGGGTTTCACCATATTGGCCAGGCTGGTCTCGAACTCCTGATCTCCTCGCCCACCTCAGTCTCCCAAAGTGCTGGGATTATAGGCACGGGCCACTGCTCCCAGCCACCATGATTCTTAGTTAAGCAGAATGTTGTCTGCATAATGCTCTTAGAAGCAATTAATGAAATTAAAAGAACGGAAGCAGATAGTGGAGATTTCTATTTCAAAAATGTAGCAAGTATTTAACCTGGTCCCCAGACTTTTGTCCACCTGTATGCACAGAAAAGTATGATAACAGCTAACACTCACATAGTGTTTACTGTGAACTAGGCCCCATTTAGTCCTCATAGCCACCCATTGAGATAGGTGCTAACTCATTTTACAGATAAAGAAACTGAGGCATAGAGAAATCAAGCATTTCCAAAGTTACACCTAATACAAGACACACCTGGTTTGTTGACCCAGGCCATCTAGGTCCAGAATCCAAGGTCTCCACCTCTATGCTATTATCACCTATGTAGGGTCATTGCTAATGTTTGAGATGATGATCCAGTAGCACAGAAACAAATCATTACTTTGTTTTCTACTGACAAATATTGTCTTTTACTCTTAGCATTCTGGTTAACTAAAATCATGGTTGCTTTCCCTTCAGTTTCCTCCCTTCCTCAACTAGGAATGACAGAAATCCCTGGACATGCCTGACACATAGTCTGACACATTGGCAAGGGTTGAAGTGGGCTGAGTGGTGCCCCCAAAGATATCAGGCCCTTGTCCTCAGAATCTGTGAATATTCTTTTATATGGTAAAGTTTTCACAGACACATCTAAATTAAGAATCTTGAGATGAGAAGATCATCTTGAATTATCTGGGTGGGCCCTAAATACCATCAAAAGTGTCCTTATGAAAGAATGGCAGAGGGGAGTTAAACACACAAAGGAGACAGCAATGTGAAGGCAGAAACAGACTGGAGTGATGCAGCCTCAGGCCAAAGAACAGGAAGGAACGCTTCCAGCAGAAGCTAGGAGAGGCAAGGGACTGATTCTTTCCCAGAGCCTCTGCAAGTAGTGTGGCTCTATTGACACTTTGATTTCACATTTCTGGCCTCCATAACTATGAGAGAATACATTTCTGTTGTTCCAAGGCATAAAGGTTGTGGCAATTTGTTACACCAGCAATAGGAAACTGACACAGGGGTCAATACATAGCAGCCAGAACAGTTTAAATGCAATAATAGTCATAACTGCCATGCCTTGCACCCTTGCAATGTACTGGGTATGTACTGTGTGACATACAGTCCTCCATTTCATTCTCATAAGGTGAATGAAGAAACTGAGGTCACACAGCTACTAAATAGCAGAGGAAGGATTCGAACCAAGGTGTGTCCAACTACAAAAACCACGAACAGAAAGATTACACTATAATGTAAATTCCAGCATCCTACATAGACATTCATTCCACTAAAATGATATCCAAATACTAACAGTTCTTAATGATCACTATGGGTAGATTTATTTCTTAAATTTTCCCTCTTTGTCCGTACACCCTCTCCCATTTTGTTATCTGTTGGTTGCTCTTAGTGCCACTTAAAAAAAATGATGTCCAAATTACTATTAGCCTGTTTTCCAAATGAAGAAACTGAGGCACAGAGAGGTTAACTCACTTGCTGGAATCCTGCAGAGCCTGGTCCTGGAAACTGTGCTCTCACTACTCTGATGCATGCCCCTACAGAATCTTGGTCTGGGTCGGTAAGAAATATCTGGCAACTTTCTACTTTTTTCTCATGTGGCTTTTAGTTTGTAGAGTAAGTGTACCAGCTCTCTGTGCACACTTAAAGGTTAATTAAACCACTACAAAATACAAAAGCAGCCAGGTCTTTGTTTCTGAGGTAATAAAATCACAAATGATTCCTGTTCAAAAACGAACGCTATAATATTCTGTTGCCAGTGGATTTTGTGCATTTTTCCTGTTTTAACAACGTGTACTTCTCTCTTTACCAGAAACATTAGGTCACAAAAGCCCATCTCATCTACATCTTTACAATGTTGTTTATCATCTTTTTGCATGCAGGAGATAGAACTGGTAATGAAACAGCCAAATTGGATTCCAGCGAGGATTTGTCCTGACTTAGAATACTTTCAGAATCCATTCAGAATGCCTCTGATTTATCATTAAGCCCCCTGAAGCCATTTATTTTAGACCAGCTTTTCAGGGATAGGACATCAGTTGTGTGCTAGTTATTGGGAATTATAACACAGCTGATGAAGTGTGACAACACAGAGTCTATTGGATTTGCAAAAGATTACAGAAGGGTGTTACAGAAGTCAACAGCTATTATGCTGAAAATGTCTCTGAGCAGAGAGAGACATAAGGAAATAGATTCTATCCTGCTCCCTGTCATCTCTCCTAGGGTCTTTGGGTTCAGCGTACATTAATTCCCCTCCCACAGTTCCTTTTCCTACCCCTGCAGTTTTTTTTAGCATCTACTCCCACCCACTCCCTCTCTCCCTCAAGCAGGTTATCATACAAAACTAGAAATAGGAAAGAAGGGTGGATTGATACTTATGGCTGTGCAATGGTAGGTGGTTAATTCAGCCACATCATGGATACAGTTATGTTAAGCAAAGGGCAGACAGCATGTTATTACGTGAGGTTTTAGCTGACCCATAAAATCCAAAACACTTCAGAAACCATGAATCATAGTCTTGTCATACTCACTGTAGCATCCACTTGAAGGTGTTCTAGGTCAGCCTTCCGCCTTCCCACGGTGTATGTGGCATGCCCAGGAGAAGCTGGAGGAGGGGCAGTGGTGAATTGTTTCAATCTCTCTGGCAATATTTTCTAAAATTACCAACGTGCACACCTAGTGACCTAATGATTACACTTTTTGGTGACTCCATCCTAAGGGAAAAGAAAAGCATGACCTAGTACACAGGAAAATATGTTCAAGCATGTTTATTACATGATACCCCATGGTTAAAAAAATCTGGTAGGAAACAATCTGCATTTCTAGCAATAAGAAATGTTTGAAGAAAGCATGGGAAATATCTATTACGGAATATCATGCAGCTATAAAAAAGAATGAGTTAGATCTATATGCATGAACCTAGAAAGATATCCACATAGATTATTAAATGGAAAAAAAAGTCAGTTACAGAGTAACACACACAATAGCATATTATCAAACTTTAAATTACTAGGGCTTTCCCCAGAGAGTGCCATCATGATAATATCATCTCTAAGTTTGAGGCAGCTCATCAGCATATCCATAATGCAAAAGGAAACTGGAATCACAAGTTGAGGTGGTTTCAATACAGCTCTTCTTAGACAGGCAGACAGATGGACTTCATAACATGTGCATGTCCTGCCCAAGCTTGGTAATCCTCATAAAGTAAGAATACCTCTTAGTCTCCAGAGAAATCTCTTCAATTTGGGATTCTGGTGGGATATTAGGTTTAGGGGTAAGATGAAAGAAAGCATTTCAGATTTGCCTTTTCCTTTTTTTTTTTTTTTTTTTTGAGACAGAGTCTCGCTTTGTCACCAGGCTGGAGTGCAATGTTGCGATCTTGGCTCACCGCAACCTCCGACTCCCGGGTTCCAGCGATTCTCCTATCTCAGCCTCCCGAGTAGCTGGGATTACAGGCACGTGCCACCACGCCCAGCTAATTTTTGTATTATTAGTAGAGACGGAGTTTCACCATGATGGCCAAGATGGTCTTGATCTCCTGACCATGTGATCCACCCACCCAGGCCTCCCAAAGTGCTAGGATTACAGGCGTGAGCCACCACACCCGGCCCATATTTGCCTTTTCTAAATACACATGTCCATGCCCCATCACAGACCTATCATCTTTTTTTTTTTTTAGAGTTGGGGTCTGATTCCATTGCCCAGGCTGGAGTGCAGAGGCACGCTCATGGCTCACTGCAATCTTTAACTCCTGGGTTCAAGCAATCCTCTACCTCTGCCTCTTGAATAGCTGGGATTGTAGGCATGTGTCACTACTCTTGGCTAACTTTAAAAAAAAAAATTTTTTAGAGATGGGTGTCTCTTTATGTTGCCTAAGCTAGTCTCAAACTCCTGTCTTCAAGTGATCCTCTCAGAGCCTCAGCCTCCCAAGTCGCTGGAATTACACATGTGAGCCACCAGGCGCAGCTCACAGACCTAAACAGTCTTAACTTCCAGGAGGGTAGAAATGGAAAATGAGGGAGGAAAGCCAGAATGTGTAAAAGCACCTCAGATGATCTGGCCAATCTTTCCCTCTTTTTAAAAACCTCGTTGAAAATAACTATCTTAAAAATATATGCTCTGTTTCAATTACCAAGAGGCAGCTGTAATGAAGATAGTGACAATACCATTAACAATGTGCTAGACACTGATCTAAGGGAATTCATATAAATGAATTCATTTAATTCTCACAACATCCAACAAGGGAGGTATTAATTATTATTATCCCCATTTTATGAGATGGGAATAGGCAAAGTTAAGGTTAAGAATCATTACAAAGCTAGTTTGTGGTAGAGCCAGTGTTCAAAACCTAGGAAGTCTAGCTTCAGTCTATAGGAACAGATGTGAATCAGAGCAAGCAAAAAAGGTGAGGAGTATGAGCTCACATCAACATTTTCATGCCCAAAGCTTCTCATTTATCTTGTCCCTTGGAGACCTAAAGAGTGGTTCTATTTTTTAGAGCTCGTTCACTGCTACACTTCTGATCACTGAATTGCCCTTGCCCTTTGAATTATTCAGTGTTTCTGGAGAAATAGTTCTGAAAAAATATGCTCTATTATTTCTCTCTTTCTTTCCTCCTTCAGTTCCTCCTCTGCCATGAAAACAGACTCTTGATACACAGAGAACTGTGCAGAAGTCTTCCACTAGAAGAGTGTGCAAAAGTGGGCTGAAATTTCATGAGGTCCAGTTCTTCTTGAGTATGTTCCTAACAGGTGCCACTTTCCATTTAGACTTGTCTGTAAAATTAGCCTGTGAATACTGGCTTGCCTCTGCAATCACATGCCTAGGTGGGGAGGTGGTGAAGAAGACAGGTGTGTATACATTCTTTTCTTTAAAGAAGGCTTGTTTTCAGTTGAAAATGTGGAAATTAAGACTTTCTTGCCCTCAAGAATTATGATGTTGTGGGAGGAAAAAAAAATCTTAACGGTTAAGGGACAGTTCTGCCACTTTGTTAAGTGTCTTCAACTAAGTCACTTAACTTTATGAACCTCAGTCTCCTCACTTGCAAAATGGCACCATAAATTTTTGCCCCACTTCCTTCACAAGGTTGTTGTGCTGATCCAAGAAAGAACTCAGATCTTCTGGTTTCGTGCCCATGGTGTCCATTTCATCCATCCATCAGTTTTTCATTTCTTTATTCATTCATGCAACATGTATTATATCTCCCAAGGCTTAGCTAAGTGAAAAATGTATGCATGTTGGGAGGTTGGGGGAAGAAAGGGAGAGAAGCACCCTAGATTGGGAAAGGGCACTGAAGGCAGAGAAAATGAGGTGTTTAAGACGGTGGTGTGAGCAAGGACCTACAGCAGCCCATGACTCCACATTCTAATATTTTTCATGGTATTCCAATTCCTCCGTGGCCATTAATTCTTAAAGTTTCAGGTCAAAACCATCTTTACCTCATCCAAGCTGGGTTCCTTAGCTAATATCTTCTTCTACATCTTCTCTCTAGGCCCCCATGGCTCCCCCTATTAAGTACAGGTGGTGAGCAGAAGTAGTCAAGGCTTATAAGCCAGGCTGCTCCTCAAATGCAGCCATAAGAAAAGAAATTTGTGGGGTGTTTTAAATGCATACCTGATATAAAGATAAACCTCAGGTATCATATATCAGGGGATCCCAACCTTCAGGCCACCTATTAGTACCAGTCCATGGCCTATTAGGAACTGAGCCGCACAGCAGGAGGTGAGCAGCTGGCAAGCAAGCGAAGCTTCATCTGTATTTACAGCCTCTCCCCATTGTTTGCATTGCCGCCTGAGCTCCGCCTCCCATCAGATCAGCAGCCACGTTACACGCTCATAGGAGTGCAAACCCTATTGTGAACTGCACCTACCAGGGATCTAGGTTGGACGCTCCTTAGGAGAATATAATGCCTGATGATCTCTCACTGCTTCCCATCACCGCCAGTTGGGACCGTGTAGCTGCAGGAAAACAAGCTCAGGGCTCCCACTGATTCTTCCTTATGGTGTGCTGTGTATTTCACTACATATTGCAATGTAATAATAATAAGTGCACAATAAATGTAATGTGCTTGAATCATCCCAAAAGCGTTCTCCCCACCACCACCCTGGTCTGTGGAAAAACTGTCTTCCACAAAACCAGTCCCTGGTGCCAAAAAGGTTGGGGACCACTGTCTTATATGATATATAAAGTGCAAGTTCTATGTGTCCCAGAAAAGGATTTTAAAGGTAATTCATGGTGTGTATCATGGCGCGTATCTTGTTATATATTAGTAATACTTTGAATGTGTAAACTGCTTCTCCTTGTTCTATTGGATTTATCTTTGAAGTAGCTCATAAAGGTAAAGATATGAGTATAGAAAACATTCCTTCATTGGCCCTATTTTATAAATTAAGGAACAGAGACTGGACGCAACATGTGGCAGATTATGCGAAAAATCTAGTAGCTGAGCAAACATAATAATTCAGGTTCCCTGGATTCCAGGACAGAGTTGACTTCCCCATCTGAAGTGATACATGAGCACAATAGGTTTTCATCGTCATTCAGATTATAATGGTTCCTTTTACTCTGATAATATTGCTGATATTTCTAGAAATAGCTTGTTCATCCATTTATTAATCTCATAAACCCCTGACTGGGGGAAAGGGAGTGGAAAGTGGTCAGAAATGGGGCTGGAACAGTAATCAGGAAGCCAGAACCTCCACTGCCTCAAGAGCTAAGTTCAGTGTCAGGCCTTTGTCTGGAGGGCAACGGGGAACTCTGTAAATGTATTTAAGTTGGGGAATGTAGTGATCAGCAGCATTTGGCAGCAATCACCCTGGGCTGGAGTGGGCCTGACAGGAATGGGCAAATCTTGGGGCAGGAAATCCAGTCAGAAAATTATGACGATGAAGCAGGTGAGAGATGGTGGTGTCCCAAGGGCAAAGGGGGATCCCATCAAGACATAAGAACCGCCACGTCGTTCTTTCCCCAATCCCACTGTTTCTAGATTTTTCCTTTTAGGAGGCCTGCAAATGTCTGTTTCCGGGAGGAAAATCCGTCCCTGCTATTTCTCCAGCCTTCCCTTGTTACCGGTCCGGCCCTGCCCCTTTAACATTCAGGAATGAGAGTGGAAGCAGAAGGCCCAGGTCCCCGGGGGTCCCGACGCCCGGATTCCACAGCCTGTGAGGGTCCCTTGCGCATAGAGGGGGACAAGGCCACTGGCACTACGTCGTGACTTCACCAACAGCCTGCAGTTCTCGTTAACGAGATTTCGCCAGGCCCCTTGGACTAACGCCAGGATTCTCGGTGCCGGCCGTCAGCGCTCTGGGATTAGACAACGCCCCACAGGTCGCGGCTCTCTGCTGACCCTCACCAGCGTTGAGAGCGGCGCTGACAAACCGGCAGCCGCTAGCTCTCCCACAAGGCCGAGCGCGGCCAAAGGGCAGCCCCGCCCCCGCCGCCTCCCGCAACTCTATTGGCTAGTGCGCCTGCCACTCAGCCAAGCGCCCGACCCCGGCTTCGGGCCTGGAGGAGGGATCCCAAGTCGCCTAGGCTCGGCTCGGCTCGCCTCGCCTCGCCTCGCTTGTCCTTGAGGTTTACTGTGTTTGGCATCGCAGTTCCAACGCCAGCAGCCGTTTCGCGACCAGCCGTTTCGCGCCACGACTTGCATAAACACTTTCTAGTTGGAATCTCACCCTGCGAGGTGGGCAGGATAGTGATATTCCTGTTTGACGCCGACAGAAATAAGAGAGATTGACTCTCAGAACCATGTGGCGGGATTTTAAAGGAGGATCTTAACAGTGGCTCCGGACAGACCCGTGTTTTCTGCTCCTAGCATTAACTACGTCGTTAAACCCTTCTGAATTTATTTCGTCTGTGAAATGGGGAAAAGATAGCCACCTTGCATAACTGGTGAAGAATTGGTAAACTGACAGAAGAATCTAGTAAGAAGACTGGCCCATGGTCGGCTCTTAATGGCGTGTGTGGGGCTATGGACATTCCCAGGTTTTCTGACCTCTAGTCTGGGACTCTTTCTGCTAAACTAGGGATTCTTAGAGGTCCAGAGACTTCGGGGAGATTCAGGGGCTTCTTCAAGGGGGTCGCTGAGTTCTAAACTGCAGAGGAACACTCTTAATGGAGATATTTCCACCACATCTGTTACGGATAATATATATTTTGTCATCTATTCGCCAGAGACTGTTGTAAGTGCTTGTATACATTAAGTCACAATCTTTACAGTGAACACTAAGGTACATCCTATTATAATTCCCATTTTACAGAGACGTTAAATACCTATCCAGCTAAAAAGTGTGGAAGCTGTTTTACATTTATGCAATCTCGCTGATAAAGCCACACACCTTAACGTTTGTACTATATATTATTGTGCAAGAGGTGTATTTGATAACGATTCTTGCAAGATGCCTCTGACTTTTATTAAACTCTCAAAGGGCAGGAAAAAAAAATACAGAGGAACCTAAACCCTAAATCAGAGACAGACTACATGCCGATATACAAATGGATGATTAGAAACCCAAGTTGTGGGTACCATGTTTGCAATTCCGTTTTAGCTGAGTGCTTTGGACTATCACGTCCCTCAGTGGCTCCCTGGAGGAAGAATGATTGAATGACAGGATTGGAATGGAATGTAGCCATCATCTTATCTGACCACACAGACACCTCCCAGCAGATGAATGCATCACCTCCTCATGATAATTTTGAAGACTTTCTGAGAAAGTGATAATATTAGCCTATTACCTCACAATCAAAAGGAACACTATAGTGACTACAAACCCTATGTGCCTCATTCAACAGGTGTCACAGAATAAAGAAAAAGAAAGACTGGGAGAGAGATGGGAGCTGATAGACCAGAGGAGACCAAAGACTGAAACTGAAGACTAAACCATGGAAATTGGGAACAAGGACTTACTCGCTTAGAGGGTGAAAAGAGTGAATTTGCCTACAGGACAAATGTGGACGCAGCTCTCCCTGGGAGCCAGGTTAGAATTCCTACTAAGGTGTCCTTGGCCACTGTAGTGGTGGTGGCCTTGAACTACACAGCACACTGGCACACTCAGCTTCTGAATGTCCAGAGCAGTCCTGAGTCTTGCCTGAGAAAAATACTCAGGTTCTTGGGCTCCATCTCTCCCTTCTGCCTTCTTTTCCTCCACCTTTCCAGGTCAGCCTGGGGAATATGAGGTGTGAGGAGCGGGGTGAGTGGAGGCTGAGTTTTGACCAATGTTATTTGACATTTGAACCTGACCCATGGCAAAAGGAAGATCCTTTGGGAGGCAGGCCTATGTTCTCATCCCTTTTCCTGCCCCTTTGGATCAATTAGCTCTCAATCATTGTCTCGGGCTGGTAAAGAACAGAGAGGGGCACTGGACAACATCAGCCAAGTAAAAGTAGTGCTGGAAGTTGGGTCCCAAGTGATCTGTCAACATCCTGAAATGATATTTTGAGTGACCAGAGAAAATGCAGTCTCCATGAAGGAGGGATGTCTAGGGTGATTCCTGTAGAGAAATATTGGTTGTGAGATTTAAGGGGTGAAAGTGAGATAGACAGGAAATGAGGCAAGAGGCTGAGAGTCAGTGGCACCACTTGCTTTGGAAATGGAGGAAAGTCTCCAGCAAAGGCTGTGAAGCTCACAAAAGCTTGGTCCTGGGGCGAGGTGTGGGGAGGGTTGGCCACATAGGACAAGAGCAGGGCTGCAGAGTTAAAGGCCCAAGGACAAGCAATGTGACTCTCTTTCCAGCAAGATTGGGACCTCACCAAACTACCATCTCCCAAGCCCCTCCATCCAACAACTGGATATTCTCTCTATGGCATGAATAATAGCTATTGTGCCACATGGTATGCAAAGACAGTCATTATAGATTTGCTTTGTACTGGGCTTTTGCTAATTGGCTATAAGTGCTAACCTTTCATAAGTGACTCTAAAAAGGATGATTTCTGCACAGCTCTCTAAGCATTTGTGGACCCAGTCAGGAAAACTGAAAGAAGCAGCAGGCTCAGCAGACCATTCTGAATAGCTTTGGAGACATAAGCCAGGGAGACCCAGAATGAAATAAAGAAACCAGTCTTCTCATTTGGAACCTAGAACATTTGAATATGGACACTTTGATGTTCACCTTGGCACCATTAGTATTGAGCAGATTTGTTAAGTATTAGTTTGAACTGTATGATGTGCTGATACTCAGCTGTTTTTGATGCACAAAACATAGCAATTTCCTGTGGCTGAATCTAATAAAATCCTGAGATAATAAGATATTCTAAGAGATGTTAACTTAGTTGACTGGGGGAGAAAACTGGGGAACTTTGGGGGTCTAGGTCTCTATGAGTGAATGTTCCCAATTATAAACAATTCATTAAAAAGAGGCTTGCAGGATCTCCAGCTAAAAATTCTAGTTTCATTTATTTATTCGTTCATTGTAACAATATCAAAAATCATTGAGCATCTCCCATGTGTCAGTCGCTGTGCTAGAAAGACAGAATAAAATGATGGTCACTGCCCTGAAGGAACACACAGAATAGTGGGAAAGGAGTGAGGATGGTGCAGTGGACAAGGCTATAGGGAGGGCCCTGGGGAAACAGAAGAGGAACAGACAGAATAATTCTGGGGAAGGAAAGGAGGAAGAGAAGGAGAGGTGTGGTCTTAGCCAGAGAAGGTTTTGATGTGGGAAAGACAAGTAATAATTAACCAAATAGTCAAGGCAGGAAGGAAAGTTCCAGACAAAACCAGGCAGAGATGACCATATGATTTAAAGAAACAAGTTATATTTAGAGTGAATATAGGTATATTAAGTCTACAGAAAGGCATTTATCAAAGGGCTTTAGGCGTCTCCAAGTCAGGAACCATGTCATATTTATGTTCATAGAGCCAGTGTTGTGTCCAGGACCATACCTAGCACATGGTAGGTGCTTGGTAGATGTTGAAATAAACTGGCCTGGGGAAAAAAGCCTGAAATTGAAATATACCACAAATTTAAAAGAACCTTTTTCTTTCCTGCTCCCATTAGTCTAAATTGATGAGGTTTCAATGTATTACTTGAAATGTTATGTACGAAAACATTCATTTGCAACCTATCTCTAGAAAGAGATGTGGTTATGTAACCTTTTAATCTGTGTGTCTAAGTAGATGTCAAAAGTATGTGTTGCCTTGAGGACTTTTCTAAGTCTGTTCAATGTTGCTATAATAGAATACCTAAGCCTAGGTAATTTATAAAGAAAAGAGGTTTATTTGGCTCACAGCTGTGCAATCTGGGAAGTATGAGAAGCATGGTGCCAACATCTGCTCAGCATCTGGTGAGAACCACGTGCTGGGTTAAAAAACATGGCAGAGAAGGTCACCAGGAAAGTGAACATTTGTGAAGAGTGGCAAAACCTAAGGGGCTCCTGGTTTTATACCAACCCACTCTTGTGGAAACTAATCCATTCCCACAAGAACTAGTCTAGCCTCCCCAGAGCAGGAACTCAGTCACTTGGTGAGAACTACGACAAGCCATTCATGAGGGATCTGCCCCCATGACCCAAACACCTCCCATTAGGCCCCACCTCCCAATACTACCACACTGGAGATCGAATTTCAACATGAGTTTGGTGGGAACAAATAAACCATATCCAAACCATAATAGAGACTTTTTCATTCCTTATTTTGAATATTTAGTGTGTACTCTCCATAGGCTTGTGACCACAGTGGTAAATAAGACAAATATAGACCCTGCCTTGAGAGAGTTTAATATTTAGTAGCTAAAACAGTTATTATCTCTTAATTTGCCTGGATGAATCAGGGAAGGCTTTCAAATGAAGCAGCCTCTGGAAGACGAGGGCATTCCAGGGAGGAAGGGTGGCATATGCGCCAGCATGGAGGCGGGAGGAGACGGCACGATGTACCTGAAGAAGAACAAAAAATGAGTGCTACATGGGGCTATTGGAAATGAGAAGGAAATGTGGAAGAAGAAGTTAAAAAGGTGGGCCAGGGTTAGCTCCTGAAGTGTCTTGAAAAGGAGTTTGTATTTTATTTTGCAGTTAATGAAGAGCCATTGGAGGATTTTAAATAACGGACCGAAAAATAGAGTCTGAAAATAGAGGCGCAGAGACCGGTAAGTTGGTGACTGCCAGTCAGTGGTCTAAGGAAAAGATAAATGAGCAGAGCCGTAATCAGGACCAGAGAGGAGGCAACAGAAGAGAGATGCTCAGGATACAATCGATGCGCGTTGAGAGTGACTGGAGGTGGGGCACTGGAGAATAAGTGACATGGAGAGATCTAGATTGATCTCTGGGCCTACAGCTCAGGAAAGTGGGTGGGAGGTGGCATTCAGAGAGACCAGGAGCACTCCTTATCTTTCAGAGCCCAACACATAATCGCCAACAGCTGACTTATGAATAAGATCTTGGGGTCCTTGAAACACCGAAACACTGGAATTTTTAGAATTTTACATTCTTACTGCCCAAGAAAACCCTTGCAAAGAAAAAAAAAAACTTAAGTAAAAGTATTTAAAAGGCTCCAACTTCTCCCAAACACCTCCTCTTTGCTGACTCTCCCAATTGTATAGTCAAAGCAATAATAGCAGCCACATATTAAGTCATTACCATCTATAGCCAAATAACTGCAAAACCACAAGAGGGCAATGAAAATGGCCATAAAGGCACAGAGTAGTAATTATTTTCTCATTAGCACCAGCTACACTAATATCAACATAGAACAATTAACATTCCTAACCTCATAATTAGGCTATAACCTCTGTATGTCTTGCCAGAGTAGATTAATGAATGGCACAGGAGGAATAAGCAACAATAAGGCAGCCGTGCAGTGAGATCACTGCATCCTCACCTTCTCTGCGGGTGATCCACGGTGCCGTTGGATAGAAAGGCAGTGGGAGAACTTGGTTGTGATTTCCACTGATCTAGCCAGTCCCCAGCTAAAAACCATCTAATTCAGCTGCACTTTCTTTGAGTCCCAGGAAGTGAGTGTTTGAGTGGGAGAAAAGCTACAGCAGTAACAACACAGAAGGCAGAGTCCTTTTGCATTTGTATCTCTTTATTCTGTCCATCACTAGGCAACCATTCTTTGTGCTTAAAACTACACATCTTTGTACATGTGACACCTTCTTTGAAGTAACCACTTTGGTTTGCAGTGTGCTAGGGGATATCTATTCTATTTATTTCTGTTTAGGTCAACCACAATGAAGAACAAGCCATTTTGACCTCCATCCTGGCTCATCTCCTCTGTGTTCTCATAGCATCATATTATAGAATGGATCAGAAACGCCTTTGCAGTTGCCTATTTATTTGTCCATTTCTCCCTCCAGACTGTGAGTTCCCAGAGGGCATGTCTTATCTATGTTAGTAGCTACATCCCCAGTATCTGGCTCTGTGGACAACACTCTGTAAACTGTTGGAGGAATGAATGAATGAGTGAGTGAGTGAATGTTTTCCCTGAAATTCAAACCTTGGTGGTTGAACTTGTGATTATTTGGTTTATGGAACAAGCTAGGCTGATTGAATTGACTTGGCCAGGCAGAATTAGGCAAAATGTAACACAAAGAAGGTGAGTACACCAGCCTCGCTGATTGAGGAGGTCAGCTGTGGATGAGCCAAGTGCCAGCTGCCAGCTGCCAGCTGCCAGCTGCAGTTGCAAGGCCATGTTCTTCTTCTAGCTAGGAACATTCTGTGGCAGAGACTCACCCAGGGGTCTGAATATCAGAATCACAACCAGAAAATGGCTCATTATTGCACAGACAAATAATTGGCGGCTCTCTCCAAGTAACAGTGTCTTAAGTTAGGTTCCCTAGAAGCAGATTATAAAACAAGGACTCTTAGTCAAGTGATTTACTGAGCTCATGCTCTCAGGAGAAAGGGAGTGAGAGGAGCATAATAGGTAGGGAGAAAAGCTAGAGGAGAGCTCAGCTGGCGACTGGCTGCAGCATGATAACCTTGAGCTATGGAGCTGGCCAACCCTTTGTCTCTCTGTGTAGATCAGTCATTGGCTGTGGGCTATCCCTGGGGGCAGGAACCATAACCTCCTGGTGAACACAGCTCTTATTTCAGTAGAGAGCAATTCTCTAGAAAAGTAAGCAGCTGTGAGCTATTGAAACTCAGTATCCAGAGCTGGGGGATGGGTGCACGGCTGGTAAAGGTGCTCTGGGCATGGCACCTCCAGCATCTACCAGAGTTGGATTGTGTGAAATATTGTTATAGTCACTTCTCAAAAGAATACATTTATGCAGCCAACAGACAGATGAAAAAATGCTCATCATCACTGGTATTAGAGAAATGCAAATCAAAACCACAGTGAGATGCCATCTCATGCCAGTTAGAATGGCGATCATCAAAAAGTCAGTAAACAACAGATGCTGGAGAGGATGTGGAGAAATAGGAATGCATTTACACTGTTGGTGGGAGTGTAAATTAGTTCAGCCATTGTGGAAGACAGTGTGGAGATTCCTCAGGGATCTAGAACTGGAAATACCATTTGACCCAGCAATCCCATTACTGGGCATATACCCAAGGGATTATAAATCATTCTACTATAAAGACACATGCACACGTATATTTATTGCGGCACTATTCACAATAGCAAAGACTTGGAACCAACCCAAATATCCATCAATAATAGACTGGATAAAGAAAATGTGGCACATATACACCATGGAATACTATGCAGCCATAAAAAAGGATGAGTTCATGTCCTTTGTGGGGACACAGATGAAACTGGAAACCATCATTCTCAGCAAACGATCACAAGAACAGAAAACGAAACACTGCATGTTCTCACTCATAAGTGGGAGTTGAACAATGAGAACACATGGACATAGGGAGGGGAACATTACACAATGGGGCCTGTTGTGGGGTGGGAGGCTAGGGGAGGAATAACATTAGGAGAAATACCTAATGTAGGTGATGGGTTGATGGGTGCAGCAAACAATCATGGCACATGTATATCTATGTAACAAAACTGCACGTTCTGCACATGTACCCCAGAACTTAAAGTATAATGAAAAAAAAGAGTTAAAAAGAAGAAATATTGTCATAGTAATCACTACCGATTATTGAGCACCTACTATATGCCAAGTGCTGTGCTAAATATATGTATTTGCTCAGATACTCCTTTGGATACACCTGTTAGAAAGGTAATGTACTAGCATTTCCATCCGACAAATGAAACTCAGATTCATGCTTAGAATATTTCCTTTCTGTGTCTACATTCCTATGATAGAATCACGATATTGCACCTCCAACTGGCCTGAATTCCATGCATTCATTCTACTCATGAATTCCACCAATGCTTTTGAGCACCTATTACGTACCAAGACTAGGCTAGGCCCTAGGGATATATCAGTGAAATGATAGTCTTGGATCCTATCCTCAAAGGATGGGACTAAGCCTCAGGCCTAGATCCAATGTGATCTAATTAAAAAATATTATTTGGACATCTGCTATGTACATTCTGATTCACCACACCCTAATCAAGAAAGAATCCAGACCCCGTGCCTCTGTAAAAGTCCACTTGAATCCCTCACATAAAACATGCTACTAGACTGGGAAAACCTGTTTTCAATACTTCATACAAACCAAGCACAGCAGGCACCTTCCCTGTGCATGGAGATTAAACTTGGTGATCTCTAAATTCCCTTCCAGCTATCATATCCTCAGATTCCCACCTCTGACCATCCACAGTGCTCATGGCTACACCTTTACAGGGTACCGTGACGGTCTGTTTTATGTCAGCTTGGCTAGGCTATAGCGAGTTACTCAATCAAACACTTATCTAGGTGTTGCTGTGGCAATATTTTGTAGATGTGATTAACATCTACAATCACTTGCCTTTAAGTAAAGGAGATTATTGTCACTAGTATGGGTGGACCTCATTTAATCAGTGAAAAGCCTTAGGAACAAAACTGAGGTTTCCCTGAGGAAGAAGAAATCCTGCCTCTGGAGTGTACCTTCACCTCTTCCTGAGTTTCCAGCCTGCCAGCCTGCACTACAAATTTTAAACTTTCAAGCCACCCCCACAATCACTTAAGTCAATTCCTTGAAATAAAACTCTCTCTCCCTCTTTCTCAACACACACACACAAACACACACACACACACACACCTCTCCTGTTGGTTCTGTTTCTCTGGAGAACCTGAATGACACAGGGACCCACCATGTACTTTTCTTCTTGTAATATCATCTGGTATATACAGTTTTACAGCTTCTGATGTGCATAGTTATGGCCCATCCGGGTTACTAGTAGGCAGGTGAAGCCCATGCTTAGAACACCAACAAAACAAGGGTACTAGAACGTGAGAAAAGCTCATCTTCAATTCAATTAACTTAACCAGAGTTTTGCGATAAGAACATGCAGAAATTTTGCTTACTCATAAATTCTGGGTTTTTTTTTAAATTATCTGTATATGGGTGGGAAGGACTATAATCATTTCAGGTTGGAGCCCCTAAATATATTAATCCAGCTCTGTACATCTCCAAGTAGAATATAAGGTCCATGAGGTCAGAGGCCAAGCCTTGGTTTTTTTATGAGCCTATAGTACCCAGTATGATGCTTTACAGATAATCACATACATAGGAGGTGCTGCATCAACCTATTATTTTCCTTTTGTTTTATTATCCAGAATATTTTAACTTTGGGAAATGGGAAAAACAGGCTCAGAGAAATGCAGATTTGCTTGTTTTTAGGGAAATTGATTTACCATCTCCAAAGGAAAGGCTGCTTCCTCTATATGGCTAGATTTATTATCTGGAAAGCAGTCCAGAGACCAGCCCTTCTCTTGTTTCTGTGTCCATTGGCAGCTGCTGGGAGTCCAACTGACTGACATGTGTCAGGCTTTGTGAGTGTTTTAAGAGAGATTCATTTTGCAACAGCACATAGGCAGGCTGTCCCAAACCAGCAGCAAGCATTGTTGGCAGTGGAAGGGATTAAAAGGACTTTAGCAGAGACTCAGAGTCTAGACTCTTTCTGGAACACAACCTGGAATAGCAGTGTGATGTGTAAACAGCAGATGTCCAATAAATTTGTGTTTATAGGCTAGCTGACCTTTGACCCCTAAATGATTAACACCCTGATGGACTACGTAGAAAGGGGTCCAGATTCTTAAGCAAATAATTTCCACTTCAGGTGAGAATCTATTAACTTGAAAAGAGTTGTTTCGGCCATAAAAAGGGACTTCAGGTTGAGTCCAGCCTGTGGTGGGAAACTTCCACTAATTTGAGTGTGCACCCTGGTCTCTCTTACCCAACCAAAAACAAAACTGGTCATGCAGCCTGACATTACAGAAATAGAGGATAGAACTCAGAGCCCAAGAGAAATATATGGAAAGGCTTCCAGAATAAGAAAATTAGGAGAATTATAAGACGACTGTGTGTAGGGGTACCCCAAAGGCATTGAAGAGAGAAAAGCAACACAAGAGCCGAATGAACTCCATCTCCCATGCATCTCTGAAAGGTTTTCCTGCAACTCCAGTAATGTTGCCCACTTTCCTGCAGGCCTTGCTGGCCCTGGCCTTCCCTCCTTTCATCCAGTCCCTTCCACACTGGCCAGAGTGAGGCTCTCTACGCCCTCTGTCTACCTAAAGCCGGTTATGTAAAGCCCACAGCCTTCACAGGATACTCAGAAGCTTCCAGAACTAGCTATTCTCAGCCTCTCTCCAGCTGCATCCCCTCACTACGCCTTGCCCCAGATGTTCTTTGGTCACACAGAACTATTTCACATTACTTTAACTACTCCATGCCCTTCCAGCTTCCAGGCCAAAAATGCCTTCAGCCAATCAAAAGTTCACCAACCCTTCCAGGCCCAGTTCAAAGCTAGTTCCCATCTCCTCTGGCTGAATCCATCAGCCTTTCTTTGATGCTTGCCTAATACAACCTACTCTCCATGAATATTGTATTCCAATTATTTATATAGTATATTCACACTTCAGTTCTCAGCAGAATGTGAGCTCTTCAAAATCTCTGGGCAATGGTTGATTATTTTTAAAATTCTTGGTGCCTTGTTCCATACTTCTCACTTAGTAGGTCCTCAATAAATAGAGTTAGATAAATGAAATAATCAACCAAGTGACCTATATTGTCAAGCCTGCCCTTCAGCTCACAGGCATTTCTCTTAAGCTCTTCCACCATTTTACCCCATCTGAAAATTGATGCTTGTTAGTGTGTCCAATACTACTGCCGCAGATTTCCATATATGCCCTGTGCCTTCCACACAGACTCTGTGCTCATGTTGCAGGAAATAAGCTTCTCAGGCTGTACTGCATCCAGTGCCAAGCAATGTGAATATGGGGTGTCCAGTAAACACTAATTACGTTAATGATTTGTGATATTTTTCTGCCATTCAGTTATGTGCTTTGAAGAAAGAGATAATGGCACAGAGTCAAAGGCCAATCTGAATTGCAGAGAAATCCACTTGTTGTTGGGGGGCATTGGGTGCATTCTCTGCCTTCCTGCAGTCATTCTCTATCAACTGCAGGTGGGTGGCCCTCAGACACAAAGGGATCCATCCCACTGCAGGGCCCTGTTTGTGGAGGGGCTGATGAGTAACCTCTCTCAAGTCAGGTGTAGCCCTTCGGCCAGGAGAGAAGCTAGAAACATGCTGTGGCACCCAGTTACAGGTCTCCAAAGACCTTGCCTCATTTGAGTGGGGGTTGCTCTTCAGATCGAACTGAGGTGTAATTCAGCTTAAATCAACATTGAGGACGAGCCATATAAACGACAGCTTTTCATTGCTGCTGTAGCTCCATAAGCAAGATTATCTTAGCAATTAGCGGGTAATTATTGTCTACAATCAGAAGGGGAGAAGTGTCAGAATGAGGCCAGCAGAAGCGGTGACATGATGGATAATTTATTAGATGGTGACTGGCTGTTTTTCTCTCTCCAGGCCTTTGTAAGAAAAACACCCAAATGCCACAAGTGCATTCCCAGGGAGCTGCAGGGTGGCAGGAGCTGAGGATGCAAAAACATAATTGCCTTCTATCTACTCTGATTTGAGCTTCATCAAATCCTTTGGCTCCCAAGGCATTCTGCAGCAGACGTGTGCACAATATTCCAGCACTAGGACTTGTGTCTGCGGGTACTGCTCGGGGCCCAAGAGTCTGAGGGTCTGCAAAGCCTCCAAGACCTTCCCCTTCCTCCCAGGCCTCAGGGCCTGTGCTGGCCACCCTCCTATACAGCAGCCCTTACTTGGCATTCTTGCTAAGTCCTGTGGGGGCTCCAACCTTGACTCTTTTCATTCCACGCTGATTTCTTCTGGGCTCTGCGCCTCAGGGAAGAACTTGCAATGCTAGTAATAAACAAAGAGTACTCATGATAAAAACTGAATTTTGCTGCCTTAGGAGAGAACAGCAGAGCTTAAGGGTTTTCGTAGGATTCTGAACAGCCACCTGTCTTTTCCAGCCATTGTCCACCCATACAACCATCCATTCTGTAAAACTCTTTTGTGCTCACTGTACTCAAAAAGCAGGAAGGTTTTGCCCCAGGGTGGTTCACAACAGAGTGAAATGCAGACTAGAAAACAGATAAGCACCATGAGGCCATTTGAAGATAAAAGATCATTTTCCTCTACCGTAAATCATGAGGCCTTAGGGAGACATGGGTATACTCACACCCTCCCCCATGACAAGGCAATAGCTTACACATGGGATTTCAGCTTCCCCGGAGGAGCTAAATAAGGGAAACCTACTAATGCCAGTGTTTGGTCACATAGAAGGCACTGAAAAACCCATGGTGACCAAAAAGGCCAGTGGTTGCCCCACCCTCCAACACTCACACCCACACACGAACGCGCGTGTGCGCGCGCACACACACACACTTCTCCAGTTTGACCCAGCCATACTATTGCACCTCTCTGACACAATAGGCTGTTTCATACCTTTGCTATCTTTACCTGGTCTGCTTGGTGAGACCTCAGCAGCTTTGGAAACTGCTTTTCTAGAGACCTCTCCAGAATCTCCTGGCCAGGTTCAACCTCCGCCATTACTATGCATTGTCCAAATCTTCCTTGCACTTACCACCCCGGCGCATGTGCGTGTGATCACAGGCCAGCCAGTGAGTGTGCACTTGGAAAGTTCACTCATCCTTAAATCCATGTGGCCCAGAACAAAAACAATCAGATGTTCTGAAAAGTATCAGTGTTAAATACTCAGGTATCTTCTTTTTAAAATATTCTTCTTGATCTGTCTCTCATATTCAATCATTCACTAACTCAATTTCAGACATTTATTGAGCACCTACTATGTGCCAGACATTATGCTCAGCCTACCTGTCATGGTCTCTTTTGAAAAGAATCTTCTAAACCTGCATCTTAAAATTACCTTTGGGGATTGTGCTGATAATGTGTATTCAAGTCTTGTGGTGAACAGGAGGAAAAATATATCATCTTATCATCTTACATTTGCACAGGTTATTTATTTGTTATAAAGCATCTTCAAACCCTTTGGTTAAGACCTCTCACAGTTGAGCAAGTAGAGTTGTGCTGAATTCTAATATAGGGAACCATGGGAGGCAACATGGTTTGAAAATCTGAGCTGTGTGTCTTCTCTGGAGAGAGCACATGCATCCACTAGCTCCTGACCCCACTTTGAAACAGGGATGGATAACAAATGGCATCAGTGCCACTCAAAGAGTTGTAAGTGGCAGCCAGCTACTCCTCTGCCTAATGATCACTTTGTGTATTCATTTTCCTCTTTTCTCATTTTGCTTTCTCCCATTTCCTATCTTCCCTTGCTTTCTGCTTTCTCTCTTTCTGATGACTTTATTCTCCCATACATTCATGCCCTTGAAGGGCACCCGCCACTAGGCACTCAAGAGGTTTGCTTCCCCTTTGCTTCTAGGCTGGATTAAACCCACGTTCCAGCATGTGATATGGGAGGCAGGGAGGGCCAGAACTGGCACAGCCTCTGTGTTCTCAGGCTGCTGATCATTCCATTCCACACCAGACCTTCTGAGGTGAACGAGCTAAACCAGCGGTACAGGTCTGAGCCATAAACAAGGCAGCACCCAGGAACAGGCCATTGTTGCTTTGTCTGGTTTGAGCACTCAGCTTTGTACAAGTCAGACAAGACGCCTGGACATGGAGCTTGGGCTTGTGACCAGGGTTTCATTATCACTGTCGCAAAGCCACAGATTGGGAGCGGAAAGGCAATGCTTGCTTTCAACCCCCGTGCACACAGAAAAGCCTCCTCAGCCCAGTATCAGCTTCCCTAAACACCACCCAGGGGGCAGTGAATGTTGACTGGTCCTGATTTATTGCAGCAGAAGAGGAAAAGAAATGACAAGCCCTAAATGTCAAGGCGAGGAGGTGTGTGGCCTGGCCGAAAAGAGAGCTGAGAGTGTGCACTGGGATGGGTCATGTGACTAGGATTCTCAGGCCAGGAGAGACCAGGAGCCAATTCAAGTGGGAGGTGTCAGAAATGCAAAGTCGGCTGTAAAAATGTCAAGAGCAAGGCAGGGAATAAGGCAAAGGGAAGACTGCCTTCTGTTTTGTGGGAGGCAGGTTACAAAATGTTAGGAGTGCACATTACTTTCACGTGTCTGCTTGGTTGCAAGTCGAATCTGCTGTCTGCTGGAACTCAGGAGAACTGATAGGAATGCAGCATCCAGGAACCTGATCCTACCCCAGGGAGTTCTGATGCTGCCTTCCTATGCTGCAGAGGATTCTCCTGCTGCAGCACTAAGAGAAATTTAGACAGTAAGTCAATCCAGACATGCCCTGTGAAAGTGAGCTCTTATAGGCATGGCTTGCCTGGTGAAAGGTAATGAGGAGTAGCTGAGGCTGCACCTGCTCAGGAGCCCATGTGCTCAACAAGAAAACTCCAAGCTTGCTTCAATTTGGCATTGCTTTTAATGAACATTCACTGTTTTAATTCCATTCACGGTTTCTTATTTATTTGAGATGGGGTCTCTGTCCAAGGTGGAGAGCAGTGGTGTCATCTTAGCTCGCTGCAGCCTCAAACTCCCTGGCTCAAGTGATCCTCCCACCTCAGCCTCCCCAGTTGAGACCACAAGCATGCACCCATCTTCATTCTTTGTTTCTTATCCTTGCTGGCCTACTGCAGGGGTCCTCCTGGAGATGAGATTCTTCCAACCTGAAAAACTCTATAATTATTTCTACCAGAGCCAAAATCTTCCTGGCCAATGGCTGAAAGGGGGCAATGCTCAACATGGAAATGCATACCTGCCATGCTTAGCAGGAATCTGGCGGGGCTGAAAACCCACCACATACAAGGCACTCCCAGGAGGCAGGAACTGGGCCACTGTCTTAGTTTCGATTCCTGAAACAGGAATCTAGATGCACATGTTTACTGGGGATATGATCCCCAGAAACACAGTGAGGGATTAGAGAAGCAAGATAGAGAGAGGTGGGTTAGCCAATAAAGGGGGTGTTCATGAGCAGGATGCTGCACAGAGCACTTGGGTTTTACTTCCTCTGGAGTCCCTCTCAAAGGCTCAGTGGAAAACACCTCGATTTTCCTGTTGGCAGGGGGTATAAAAAGACAGAGACTTTTTTTTTTAACCAGCTCCATCCTTCATTGGTTAAGGGTTGCCCCAGGCACCTTTAACTCTGATGCTCTTCTGGGCTTCCCCGTGCATGGGGCTTAACAAATTTCTGTGGCCAGAGACAGCCATCAGGCAGAGATGTGGAAGCTTTAGGTAAGAAGCCACAGTGTGTCCATGAAGCTGCAGATGACCTGCAAGGGAACATTGTCCATCCATCTGCAACAGCCATCATGACAGTAATGTCTTCTCATCTGTGTGCCCAAACATGTGCACATGTGTATGCACACACACACTCACACACACCCACACACACACAAATGCAAATTGTTGTACCTTTTTCTCATTTGCACTCCCCCTCACCATGACCATATAAAAATCGAGTCTACAAATAGTCTCAACCCTGCTGAGCCATATATCCTTGCCTTGCAATACGAGCAAGTAGAAGTAGTATCTGTAGCCTCCCAGGCCCCAGCTACTCCAATGTAAATCCATGCCAGTTTCTAACTTCAGCCCAGCTGGAAAGGCTAGAACTTGCGTTGGCTGTTTTGCTTAAGCCCTGCTGAAGGGCAACATGGGGTGATGGGAAAAACTGGAACAGATGTCAGGAATTTGAGGTTTCTTGTGTCCTGTCTGCCAGTAAGTTACGTAACTTCCTTAGTTGACTTCTAGAACTTAGTTTCTCCCTTGGTAGAACTAGAGTAATAATACCCAACCTATTTGCCTCCAAGAGTTATAGGAAGACTCAAAAGGAGCCAATTCACGTACCTGGGATCACCTTGATATGCCAGGGATGCTCCTTGCAAAGCCTTATCCTGCTCAATCTTCACCTAATTGAGTTGATTTTAGGCTTGAAGCAGTGGCCTTGCTGGCTGACCTCTCAAAGCCTCCCATTCCCTTGTTCCCATGTGTAGCATTCTGTTTTGGGAGCACAGAATATCCTCTGGTCTAGAGGAAGCTAAGTCACTGTTTGCAATCAGTCCAAGCAGATCAAGTTAAGGACCAGGCCATTTTGGAGGCACACAAGGAGGCCTCTTGGCAGATGGGCACGATAGGCTTGCTTGCAGCCTGAGTGGTGAACAGCCCCTTCCATCTCTTCATTTGCTCGTATCAAATAGCAAATTCCCGAATCACTATACAGAGTGGTGGATGAGGCAACACAACTTACCCAAAATATTAATAGGCACTCATGAGGGCACCAGCTGTTGTGCCTAGTCTGTGTCATTAAGGCCTGTGTGATGTCAACAGAGAAGCCATTGTTGGCTGGACCTGCCCCCACCAGCTCAACCACGGAGTGTTTGTCAGTCACTTAGGAAGAGCTGCCCTAAAGGGTGAGTGTGGTTCTCAAAGGTGGGAAAAACTAACAATTCTTGAAGAGGACTCAAGGTTTATTGGACCATCAAATACTGGAGTTGATGCTGAAGTCTATAACAGTGGTAACAATACCCAGCGTGTATCCATTGTGGACCCAGCCAAGATCTCTGGGGAGTAATGGGGGGAGGGGTGTTGAGTCCTTCTACACAGGCTCAGAAAGAAAGGTTCTTATCATCCATTTAGAAACAATGGAAGCAAAGTAACTCTCTGGGACAGAAACTTTGTCGGTCAGGGAGAGGCTTGAAGGAGACTCTAAATGGTTCGCAGAATGAATTCTCACATAAACCTAAAGAATGCTGATGGAGAGAAGCCACTGCTCATTCTCCTTTTTAAGCCAAATAATATCCTCCTGCCGGAACAGAGTTGTTCTTGGCACTTGGAAGTAAATGTGAGGAGGGAATCAAAACACAATGCCTGAGAAAGAAATCCATAAGAAATCTGAAGGCCAGGACGTGGTGAAAAGTAATAAAGATAGATGGGTCAGTGGCAGGAACAAAGATTAACTGTACCAGAGGAGATGGCGCTTTGGCTCTGAAAATAGGATTGAGCGAAAGCCGGAGGTGCTGCAGAGACACACATGTCCTTCGTTTCCACCCTGAAGGCTCAAAGGAAGGCCGCTGCCCAGCCACACGGAGGCTGCAGGACAGGATTCTGGAAGCTGGGGCCTCCTTGCCCTAATCCTGGAAGGATATTCCACATCTAAATCACCGAAGCTTCATCCTGTGATGCAGAAGCTCTCCCCTTGTGAACAACCAACACAGGAAGTAGTGAAACCTGGTAGAGAGAATATTCTCTTTCTCCACCTTCAGTTATACCAGAACTGCCTCCAGGGACTTTGGCAGGTTTGACAAATGGCAGAAGAATTTAGAAGATTTTCTTTGCTGGCAAAGGGAAGCCATGGTTGGGCACAAATGTGCTGCTGCGGTTGTTTGTACAATGAAACTCTAGATTGCAGGCAGAAATGTCAGGTTCCTTTCAACTCTCTTCAGAGCTAATCTAGTTCCCATGTGCAAACTCAATCTATAGCATTTGGGTAAAGAATACTCAGTCCTCTGCTGTGACAAGAACAAATTCATCACCCACACCATACATTGTAGCTAAGGGCATCATTGTGCCCACATGAATCACCAGGCAGAGACGGCTGCCAACTCTGAAATTCTTTACTCATGGAAGACTCACGTATACTAATGCCAACTATTTACGCAAGCACATTTCTCCAGGTGGCCTGGAGCAGTTTACAAGATGCTGGCTCATTCCTCATCATGTCACTTGGAAGGAGAGCAAAAGGTGGGGAAAGAGGAAGGGCCGACATCATCATCTGCATTTTGTGTGGGGAAACTGAGGCTCACACAAGCCATAAAGTGAAATGTATAGACATTTATGAGTCAGGAATTGACCATGGAAGAGGCAAAATGAGCTTATCTGAATCATGAGTGGACTATTTCTTGCCCAACAATTTCGTGCAGCTCTTCCAGCACAACTGTTTGGATACAGCAGCCTCAAAACAAGTAAGCCAAAATCCAGACTCGCTGTATTTGGTTTATAACCAATTTCCCATCTTTCATTCCTTCTCTGACTTCTACCTGATTTCTGAATTTGGTTGACCCTGTTTTTTTGTTTGTTTGTTTGTTTTGTTTCACTTTAAAAGACCCTCAACTCTCCTGGAGTCCTGACCTGCTATTTCTTTCATTTTGATACCAGTCCTTTCCTTCATCTGTTCCCAATCCATATACCCTTGATGCCTGGAGGTAAGATTGACAATGCAGGGGGGTGAAGATCAAGTTTGAGGTGAAGCTCACAGATGGCCTGCAAGATGCCTATTTTACTCATCATTTATTTTTTAAAAAGCTGAACATTTATCGGCTGAATTTTTGAGCCATACCAAAATATCCTCATGTCAAAATAGCTGCAGTAAAGTGGTTCTATTAAAATAGCTTCCTCCAAAGAACTGAGAGTGGAGATGTCACCTGCTTCTGGCACCTGACTTTGGTCCTCTTCTGCGTGGCATTGCCTTCTGCTCTGCTGGATTCTTGCGTATGGCTCATCAGAGGAGGCACTAACATCAGGGCTGCCTTTTATCTTGCTGATCCAGGGGAGGACTATGTAGGTGTCACAGATGAAACTGGTCCAGAAGCCGAACAGGATGCTAATGGCATGGCCACGTGTTTCCAGCACCCCGTGAGGCAGCTGGCTGGCATCAATCCTCTCCCCAGCCTCCATCCCACCCCCATCCACCCATAAGCTCTTCTTGGGTCAGAAATGCAATTCTTTGATGGTGCCAGACAGCCAGATGATGCTGGAAAGAAGAAAGAAAAAGAAAAAGCAGGTTTCTAAATTAAGCACAAGGCTCGTTTATAAAAATAAATAGCCACAGCCTAGCAACGTGCTCACAGCTCAGCTTTCCTCCATAATAAAACCTCTGTGGCTGAAGCCTGGGATGACACAGCCTTCAGAGGGCCCCACGCCCTGGCCCTCCTCATGCCCTGGCCCCTCCCAGGATAATACTCACCTGGAGAGTGCTGACAGTGGTACTTTGGGGGCCCCACTCTTCATTCAAGGCCAACCAAAGGCCAGGCTCCAAAAAGCAGAAGGAAGGCAGAGCTTAATGAGGCCCATGAACACTTACAGACTCTTGGCAGTAACTAATACACCTGTAGCAAAAGTGGTTGAAGTTCCTTGGGCTACTCTGTTGAAATAGGAACTCCTCCTTAAGACCATGTCTTCTTTGTTCACCATTGAACAGTACTCAGCTAAGCACAGGGCACGTATTGAGTACTCAACCACTATGTGAGGGAAGACTGGTTAGAGGTATAAATGAATGAATGAATGCTGCCATCCCATTATTGATGCTCCCCAAACTCTTCACTACAAATGGAGTCAGTTCCAGAATCCAAAGAGAGCATTCTTCTCCTGATTATGACATGCACCAAAGAGGCAGCCCCTGAGCTGAATGTTTAAATCAGAGCCCACAGCTGAAGTGAGCACAAAGATGTACTGAGCAAGTATGGACTCTTACTGACCCAAGTGGCGAGGCTGTTACAATGGGCAAGGGCAGATGGCATGGGATTTGTAGGTAACTATTGTTAGCATTCCTGAATCTTCTCCTGTTCTTTAGGCAGCAGCAGCTCCAAGGGTGAGCTGTTGCTCAGCAGAGAAATGGCAGGAAAAAATAGGACATTCGCTTCTGGTCTTAGTCCTGTTGCAACACAAAAAGTGGAGTCTGCAATGCTGTTGGAGGCTCAACAGGTCAAATACATCAGTAATGGGCATGGTATGGCTGGGGTCATACGGAGACAGTCCTTAGAACACTGAAAATGTGATCATCTTGAATCCCATAAGGATCCTTGTGAGATTACAAGGGACAATGTGGCTCCACTTTGACGCCTGAGAGCAGTTGCTTTGGTGAGTTTCTACATATTCCCTAGTGATCAGAGAGTGGTACAGGACAGCATGTCAAAGTCGTAAATCACCATCTCAGAGCAAGGCCCCTTAGTTACAATATTAAAAAGATCAGAGAAATTGGCGCACAGCATCATTTAGAAATCTGTCTTCAGGCATCTTTGTCTGGCCTGGCTAGAAACAGTAAAACCACATTTATGTCATTGAGAAAAAGGTTCTTAATTAGATTCAAATGTATAAGAATATATCATAGGTCTATTTTTGGAAAAATAATCTGGGAACAAAAAAAAATCTAAACAGCAACAAAACTGGTACAATAGCATTTAGCTTCAGACAGCAGCATACAATAGAGAAGGAGTCCTCATAGACTCTGGACTCTTAGATTGATTCAATCTCACAAGCTAGAGCACCAAAGTCGTGGCACTGGGACATTTAGGAAGATGAGCTCTAGCAGTGACCTGGTTAGGAGACAGCTCCAGCAGAGAGTCAGCACATAGACTGGCCAAGCTACCCCCAGATCTTTGGTGATACCTCTTTGGTGGAGATAAAAGAATCCCTTTCCAAAGCAGACCAACTATGGCATCCACAACCATAGTCCCTGCTCCAGCCCAGTGAGGACACAGTGTGTTCCGTAAGTCCCTAAGGCTCTATGCCCAGGGCTCCCACTTCTGACATGGCTACTCAAGGTTAAGACCCCACTGACCCCATTCTCTATGGAGGGCACAGAAATCCATAAGAACGGAGTCCAGTACTCAGCTCTGTGACCTTAACTACTTGGAAACTGATTTTCCTTGTTCATAAAATGGAGAGAGTAAAAACAATGCTTTCTATCTGCCAAGAGTGTATGAGGATCAAATGAAACACTATTATGTTCAAGTGCTTCCCAGTCTGCAAGCTATTGTTCCATGTGACCATGTTTTATAAAATGTAAAGGTATACAGTGAGAAGTTTGCTTCTGATGTGAGGATTGAGACTTCCTTTGTCACAAACTTTTAGGGTGCTGCCTGGTTCCATCTTATTCATAATCCTAATTTTTTTCAGACACCCCTGGTCAATTCCTTGGCTTCAAATACCCAAGACCTAGCATTTCAAAATTGTGTTTCTGTAACTGCTTCTTTCCTCTTACAATCCCTCAAAAAGTGCTGCAATTCTAGAATGCATGAGGAACCTTGGGGCTCACCTAGTCCACCACTTCACTTTGCAGATGTACACACAGAGGCACAGAAAGTTTAGGCACTTGTCCAAGGTCACCTGTGGAGTTTCACTCACCCTATCCTCAACTTCTCCCACAGCCTGCCAGTGTCTGCCCTCCAGTGGGTCTTTGAGGACCACAATTCAGATTCCACTCTTCTGCAGCTGGGACATCCATCTTCTGTCCTCGGACATCAGAGCTCCTTGTCCTCAGGCCTTCACACTCCAGGGTTTACACCAGCAGCTTTCCCCCGCTGGTTCTCAGGCCTTTGGTCTTGGACTGAATTACACTATCAGCTTTCTTGGGTCTCCAGCTTGCAGGCGGCGTATTGTCCCTCCAAAATTGCATGAACCAATTTCTATAATAAATCCCTTTTTAGATAGATAGATAGATGATAGATAGTAGATAGTAGATACATACATACATACATACATACATACATACATACATACATATCCTATTGGTTCTCTTTCTCTGGAAAACCTTGACTGATACAGATTTTGGTGCTACACTCCCTCAATAATGACCATATTTTCCCACTTTTAAGTGAGTAATTGTTACTTAAGCCAGGTGTGTTATTTAGGATGTGAGGGATGGGGAGCCAGAGGATGGTAGACAGTTGAGGGCAAGTGGATTAAAGCATGGCAGTAATGGGAACAGGCACCTCTAGTGATCATGATGCCTCATCTTAGATTATACCTTTGGAATTTGCCTTTTATTTTTGAAAAAATAAATATATAAACATTTCATTTTTGTAGTTATTCATAATTTGCTTCCTCATAGAAATGACAGAGTACATTCATGCAAAGCATATAAATGCACCTAAATTGTTGAGTTGTTTTAAAAGAATGTGTTAAGAAGTAGGATTTGTTAAGTGACAATTCTTCTACCATCGATCCACCTTCCTCTCTGCAGATGACCTTGTGTCTATTCAGTAAAGAAAATATGAGGTTATTTTGTGTGAAATACCCCCATCATCCCTACGCCTACCTATCCATATGAAGCCAAATTCTCCTCCTCCTTCCCTCCTCCCCAAACCACCTACTCATACAAAGAAGGGTCTTTCTTTTGTCTGTAATTACAACTCTGCATGTGTGTTAGACCTACGGTGACCAACGATCCTGGCTTACTCAGGACTGAGGAGATTTCTGGGACACAAGACTTTCAGTGTTAAAATCAGGAATATTCCTGTCAGACTGAGACAAGCTGGTCACCCTGGTAGGCCCCATGCCCTCACCCAGGCACCTTTCTAAACAAACCGCGATTGAATGAATTGATATTAGATAGCAGTGAATTGCTATGTGATATTTGTGGTCAGGAAGAGAACTAGAAGCGATGAATGAATGAAATGTAGTGAATTTTTTTTTAAAGAAAACCTTCATGAATATGTTGGAAAAAATACGGAGGAGGATATCCTATTATCTAGACGAGCAGAAGAGCAGAAAAGTTACACTGAAGAATTTATATAGAGATATAGATCCCATTCACTTGATGGGTAAGTCAGGACAATCCATATTACATAGGAAACAGACCATAGTATTGCTTCACAACTTTCTAACTTCATAACTTTCTAACGTCATGCATTTATTAAAAATTATAACATCTGCAACATAGGTTCAATTGAAAGGGGAGAATCTTCTTATGGCCACACATGATCACCTGAGTGGCCTCATGACCACTGAAACTACCTAGACTCCTGAGGACTGAGAGGGTCAGTATTTCAGCTCACATGTGACCCACTGACTACATACCACTATGTGGCTGGTTGGGAATCTTTGAACTATAGGATTATAGCACTGTGGCCTAAACAGGCAGGTCTAGACTCTACTCCATCACAAATCTGAAATCTTGATCCACAGTCTCCCTAGGTTTCTGGTGAAACTAGCAAAGCCTAGGAGATCAAACTGCCTCTGATAACCCAATATTGCCAAGCTTCCTCAAAGGCTATTTCCTGAAATGTAACTGGTGTGGGTTCCTGTTTACATTTCCCCTTCCTTGGTCCAGGTTTATCCCACATACTCACAGAGTTGCAGCTTGAGCAATGACTTAATGACTTTGGTCAAGAAGAAAGTAATCCTATGCTACACTCAGCTTATACTCAGTAGTTGACCTGAAATAAGATTAAAAAAATTTTAAAGGTGTTGCCAACAATTTAAAAATTCAGATATTTTTCATTAAAAGTTCAGATAAGCTGCCACCTTTCAAAAAAAGGAAAGATCTAGCAGCTTGGGGCCATAGTTTTCCCATGGGCACAATCATCTAAGACTGAGGGCCTGGATAGTCCAGCAGACAGGTGTGTTGGCTGCCAGGGTTCAAATTCCATCCCTGCTGACTTACAGTAACTGTATTCATGAATGTACCCTCTCAGAGCCTTGGTTTCTCATCTTTAAAGAGTGTTAAACTAATAGTATTAATTTTTGTACACAAAAAATGCTTAAAACTATCACATATTAATCATTCAATAAATGCCAATGGTTTTCCCCCAACCCATACACTTACACAGGTAGCTTTACTGTTTTTCTTACCTTCATGGTCCCATGAGCATAACTGCTAGTCTAGATAATTAAACTAAATGAGTTTGGCAACTGTGATACTTCAAGCCACTAGGAATACCTTAAGTCCACATCCTTTCCTGGGTTGACTGATCGCCATCCCAGCATGACACATGTCCCTTCTCTGTCTCTGAGTTCCTTCCTCATCCTGGTGGAGCCCATAATGAGGACTGACAGCAGGGCAAAGGACACACAGCCAAGCAGGGCCTCAGGTTTCCTAGTTAGAGGTTTCTGGACAGAAGAAACATGGTCCCTTAATTGCTTAAGAGTGCCTCATCCACTTTCTAACACTGAGTCTTTCTCTACCACTTTGCCTTCCCAGTCCTCCCATAGGTATAAGGGGAAAATCCTTTGCAGATTCACTTAGCAAGTCAATCAACAAGAAGACACAAATCTTTGGGAAAACAAGAGGTGCTTTCCTCACAGAAAGTTGTTTCCAATAAACCAATTTCTGCTGCTTAGCAACCTTGATGATGCTTTTTCCACAATTACAGCTAAATCCTCTATTGTCTACAGGGGATTAAGTGGATGCTTTCATGAGTCAGAAGAAAGTACCAGGAAAAGTTGTACTCAAGCTTTAGATGAATGTAAAAATATTGCACTAGGAGCAAAAACAAGGAGGCATGTCCTGGTTGTGTTGTATGATGAATATAGCTATTTTATTCATGCTTTGGGGTTTGACGTTTGTTTTGGGAGTTAGTCGTAAAGAGCTGGGTTGTTCATTCATAGCTGAGTAGATGGAGTCGTGATACCGCCTCTCTGTTTCTCTCAAGACTAATAATTAAAGCTGTGGTTACATCTTACACCAGACTAAGGGAGGGACAGTGGAACTCCCTGGAAGTGAGGAAGAGCTTTTGAGGCAGGTTAGATGTTGCAACTGTCAAATCCCACAATGTAGTCATTATGGTAAGATGAGGTGAACTGTGAGCCAGCCAATAAGAACAGCTGCTGAGTGGTACCATTTCTAATCACGGTCATCTCTTGGTTCTGTCTAGGGAGGCAGGGCAGGGGCGAAACCAGTCCCACAATTCCTTTTTACAAAGTTTAACACACTGGGTGACTACGCCTCCTATTGCTGAAAGCATGGAAAATCCTTTGTCACAATTTCCTAAGCTTCTAACCATATATTTCCCCTCATAACCAAATGTGCCTGTTTCAACAAAGTCAATCAGTTAAAGAAGAATATTTGGAGAGAGGAACGTTTGGAGTGAGGAAGGAGGGCTTCCCAGAAAATTCAGTGTCTTCTGTATAACTTTTGCTTTTTTTTTTTCACTTGATCCAGCAAATTTTTATTGCATGCGTACTGTGTACCACATGTGAAAACAAAAATTAACACTTACCAAGCTAAGACATACTATGTGCCATGCTTACTGGCTGGCTCACAGTTCACCTCATCTCCTTACCATCATGACTACACTATGGGATTTGATAGTTGCAACATCTAACCTGCCTCATACATGCACTATTGCTAAACCCTTTTCATCCATCACGTCATTTACTCATTTATATAACCCTATGAGAGAAGTATCCTTATTCCCCCATTTTACAGATGAGGAAGCTAAGGTCCACAGAGATTTAGCTATTTACCCAAGGTTAATGGCAAAGCCACGATTCAAACACAGACAGCCTGGCTCCAGAGCCTGGGCGCAGTAAACTTGTTTCCCACAAAGTTTGTTTCTGGGTTCTCTATTCTGTTCCATCGGTCTATGTGTTTGTTTTTATGCTAGTACCTGCTGTTTTGGTTACTGTAGCTCTGTAGAATAATTTGAAGTCAGACAATGTGATTCCTCCAATTTTGTTCTTTTTGCTCAGGATAGCTTTGGCTATTCTGGGTCTTACATGGTTCCATATAATTTTCGAATTATTTTTTCTATATCTGTGAAGAATGTCATTGGTATTTTGATAGGGATTGCATTAAAAGTGTAGGTTGCTTTGGATAGTATGGACATTTTAATAATATTGATTCTTCTAGTCCATGAACTGGAATATCTTTCCAGTTTTTGGTGTCTCTATAATTTCTTGCATCAGTGTTGTATGGTTTTCATTGTAGAGATCTTTCATTTCTTTGGTTAATGCAATTATTATATATTTTATTTTATTTTTAGTTATTGTACATGGGATTACTTTCTTGATTTGTTGTGCAGATTAGTCACTGTTGGCATATAGAAATGCTACTGGTTTGTGTGTGTTGATTTTGTATCCTTCAATGTTACTGAATTTGTTTATCAATTCTATTAATAGCTTTTTGGTAGAGTCTTTAGGTTTTTCCAAATGTAAGATCATATCATCTGCAATGAGGATAATTTGACTTCTTCCTTCCAATTTGAATGTCCTTTATTTCTTTCTTTTGTCTGATTGCTCTAGCTAGGACTTTGAGTACTATTTTGAATAAAATTGGTGAAAGTGGGCATCCTTGTCATATACCAGATCTTAAAGGAAAGGCTTTCAGTTTTTCCCCATTCAGTATATTACTTGTGCGTCTGTCATACTATATGGCTTTTATTATGTTGAGGTATATTTCTTCTATGCCCAGTTTTTTGAGGGTTTTAAAATGAAGGCATGTTGAATTTTATCAAATGTTTTTTCCACATCAACTGAAATGATTATATGGCTTTTGTCCTTCATTCTGTTGATATATCAAATTGATTGATTTGCGTATATTGAATATCCTTGCTTCTCTGGGATAAATCCCACTTGGTCACAATGAGTAATTTTTTAATATGCTGTTGAATTTAGTTTGGTAGTATTTTGTTGAGGATTTTGGCATCAATGTTCATCAAGGATATTGGCTGGTAGTTTTCCTTATTTGATGTCTTTGGCTTTGATAGCAGAGTAATACTGGCCTGATATAATGCATTTCGAAGTATTCCCTCCTCCTCTATTCTTTGGAATAGTTTGAGTAGGATTGGTATTAGTTCTTCCTTAAATATCTGGTAAAACTCACCAGTGAAGCCATTGGGTCCCTGGCTTTTCTTTACTGAGATACCTTTTATTATGGCTTAGATTTCGGTACTTGTTAGTCTGTTCAGGTTTTGGATTTCTTCATGGTTCAATCTTGGTAGGTGGTATGTGTCTAGGAATTTATCCATTTTTTCTAGGTCTTCCAATTTATTGGCATTCAGTTAGTTATAGAAGCCTCTAATGATTCTTTGAATTTCTGCAGTATTGATTATAATATCTCCTTTTTCATCTCTGATTTTGTTGGAGCCTTCTTTCTTTTTTTCTTGGTCAAGCTAAAGATTTGTCCATTTTATTTATCTTTTCAAAAGACCAACTTTTCATTTCATTAATCTTTTGTATTTTTTCATTTCAATTTCAGTTATTTCTGCTCTGATATTTATTTTTTTTCTTCTACTAATTTTGGGTTTCTTTTGCTCTGCTTTTCTAATTCTCTAAGATGCATGTTTAGGTTGTTTATTTGAAGTTTTTCTACTTTTTTGATGTAGGCACTTATTGCTATAAACTTCCCTCTTAGTACTTATTTTGCTGTTTCCCATAGGTTTTGGTATATTGTGCTTCAATTTTCATTTAAGAAATTTAGGCCAGGTGTGGTGGCTCACACCTGTAATTCTAGAACACTTGGAGGCCAAGGCAGGTGGATTGCTTAAGCCCTGGAGTTTGAGACCAGCCTGGGCAACATGACAAAACCCCATCTCTACAAAAAAATACAAAAATTGGCTGGGTGTGGTGGTGCATGCCCATGGGTCCCACCTACTTGGGGGGCTGAGGTGGGAGGATCACTTGAGCCCCAGGAGGTAAAGGTTGCAGTGAGCCAAGATTGTGCCACTGCACTGTGGCCTGGGTGATACAGTGAAACCCTGTCTCAAAAAAGAAAGGAAAGAGAAAAGAAAGGAAGAAAGAAAGGAAAGAAAGAAAGAAAGAGAGAAGGAGGGAGGGAAGGAGGGAGGAAGGAAGGAAGGAAGGAGGAAAGAAAGAAAGAGAGAAAGAAAGAAAGAAAGAGGGAGGAAGGAAGGAAGGAAAGAAAGAGGAAAGAGACAGAAAGAGAGAAAGAGAGAAAGAAAGAGAGAAAGAGAGAAAGAAAGAGAGAGAAAGAAAAGAAAGAGAAAGAAAGAAAAAGAAAGAAGAAAGAAAGAAAGAAAAGAAAGAAAGAAAGAAAGAAAGAAGGAAAGAAAGAAATTTTAAATTGACTCTGTCTCAAAAAAAAAAAACAGAAAGAAAATTTTACACAGACTCACTGGTGATTCAGGAGCATATTGTTTAATTTCCATGTGTTTGTAAAGTTTCCAAAATTCCTCTTCTTATTAATTTCTAGTTTTATTTCTTTGTGGTCAGAGAAGATAGTTAACATTATTTCAATTGTTTTGAACTTTTTAAGACTTGCTTTGGGGCCTAACATATGGTCTATCCTTGAGAATGATCCACGTGCTGAGGAGAAGAATGTGTATTCTGCTGCTGTTTCATGAAATGTTCTGTAAATATCTATGAGGTCCATTTGGTCTATAGTGCAGATTAATTCTGATGTTTCTGTGTTGGTTTTCTGTTTGATGATCTGTCCAGTGCTGAAAGTGGGGTGTTGAACTCTCCAGCCATTGCTGTATTGGGGCCTATCTCTCTCTTCAGCTCTAATAATATTTGCTTTATATATCTGGGTGCTCCAAGATTGGGTGCATATATATTTAAAATTCCTCTTACTAAACTGACCCCTTTATTATTATATAGTGAGTTTTTTTGTCTCTTCTTATAATTTCTTTCTTGAAATCTATTTTGTCTGATAGAAGTATAGAGTCTTCTGCTTTTTTTCATTTCTGTTGGCATGGAATATCTTTTTTCCAACCTTTTATTTTCAGTCTATGTGTGTTTTTATAGGTAAAGTGTGTTTCTTGTAGTGAACAGATCAGTAGGTCTTGTTTGCTTGTTTGTTTGTTTTTTATCCATTCAGCTACTCTATAACTTTTGATTGGAAAGTTTAGTCCATTTACATTCAATGTTATTACTGGCAAGTAAGGACTTAGTTCTGTCATTTTGTTATTTGTTTTCTAGTTGTTTTGTGTTCTTCTCTTCTTTCATTCCTTCTTGTCTTCCTTTAGTGAAGGTGATTTTCTCTGATAATATTATTTAGTTTCTTGCTTTTTATTTTTTGTGTGTTCATTTCTTTTGGTTTGAGGTTAACATGAGGCTTGCAAATGCTATCTTATAACTCATTACTTTAAGCTGATAACACTTTGAGTAAACAGACAAACAAGCAAAAAGAAAGCTAATAAAAACTCTATGCCTTAACTTTGTTCCCTGGCATTTTAACTTTTTGTTGTTTCTATTTTATATCCTCTTCTACTGTTTATGTCTTGAAAAGTTGTTGCAGTTATTCATTTTGGTTGGTTCATCATTTAGTCTTTCTACTTAGGATAAGAGTAGTTTACACCACAGTTTCAGTGTTATAATGTTCTGTGTTTTCCTGTGTACTTACTAGCGGGTTTTGTACCTTCAGGTGATTACTTACTGCAATTCTTTCTTCTCCTTGATCAATTCTGCTATTAAAAGGCTGATGCATGCTTCAGTATACCAATTGCATTTTTCAGCTGCAGAATTTCTGCTTGATTCTTTTTAATTATTTCAATCTCTTTGTTAAATGTATCTGGTAGAATTCTGAATTCCTTCTCTGTGTTATCTTGAATTTCTTTGAGTTTCCTCAAAAAAGCTATCTTGAATTCTCTGTCTGTGAGATCACATATCTCTGTTTCTCGAGAATTGAACCCTAGTGCCTTATTTAGTTCATTTGGTGAGGTCATGTTTTCCTGGATTGTCTTGATATTTGGAGAAGTTCATCTGTTTCAGGTCACTGAAGTTAGGTATTTATTGTAGTCCTCATGGGCTGGGCTTGTTTGTATCCTTTTTTGGCAAAGTTTTCCAGATATTCAAAAGGACTTGGGCGTTGTGATCTAAACTATATCTGCTTTAGGGGGCACCTAAGGCCAAAGCACTGTGGTTCTTGCAGACTTGTAGAGGTACCACTTTGATGGTCTTGGACAAGATCTGAGAGAATTCTCTGGATTGCCAGGCAGAGACTCTTGTTCTCCCTTACTTTCTCCCAAAAAAATGGAATCTCACTCTGTTCTGAGCCATCTGAAGCTGCGGATATTGTGACACAAGCACCCCTGTGGCCACTAGCACGATGACTGCACTGAGTCAGACCTGAAGACAGCACAGCACTGGGTCTTGCCCAAGACCTGCTATAACCACTCCCTGGCTACTGCCTATGTTCACTCAAGATCCTAGGGCTTTACAATCATCAGGTGGCAAATCTAGCCAAGCCTGTGTCCTTCTCTTCAGGGCAGCGATATTACCCATGTGCCAGATAGGTCCAGAAGTGCTGTCCAGGAGCCAGGGACTAAAGTCAAAAGCCTTAGAAATCTAGATAGTGTTTTGTTACACTGTGGCTGACGTGGCACTGAAACCACAAGACATAGTCCTTTCCACTCTTCCCTCCTCTTTCCAAAAGCAGAGGAGCCTCACTCATGGCCACCGCCACCACAGGCCCATGGGAAGTACTGCCAGATTATCGCTAATGTTTCCTTAAGGCTCAAGGCTCTTTAGTCAGCTTGTGGTGAATGCTGCCTGGCCTGGGACTCACCCTTCAGGGCTGTGGGCTCCCCTGTGGTTGAGGGCAGGTCTAGAAATGCCATCCAAGAACCAAGTCCTGGAATCAGGCATCCCAAGAGCCCACTTGATGTTCTACCCACTGTGGCCAACCTAGTACCTAAGGTCCAAGACAAAGTCCCCTTTACTTTTCCCGCTGCTTTTCTCAAGCGGAAGTATTCTTGCCCCATAGCCGCCACAGCTGGGAATGTGCTGAATCTGTCCTGAACTCATCAAGTCTCAGAGTCTCACCCAAGGCCCTTGACATAGTACCTGGGTATTGCTGCTGGTTATTCAGGGCCTAAGTGCTCTTCAGTTAGCAGATGATGAATGCAGTCAGGACTGCGTCCTTCCCTTCAAGGCAGCAAGTTCCCTTCTGTCCCAGGGCATGTCTAGAAATGTCATCTGGGAACTAGGGCCTGGAAAATAGGCCTTGCAACTCTGACCAGTGACTTATCCCGCTGTAACTGAGCTGGGATCCAAGATGCAAAACAAAGTCCTCACCACTCTTCCCTATTCTCTTCTCACACAGAAGGAAGGTGTCTCTTTTAGAGCCATGATCTGTGCAGCCTGAGGTTAGGGTAGGGGCAAGGCCAGCATTCTTTTAGCTGCCCCAGCTGGTGTGTCAGAGGTAACATGCTCCCACCCCACAGTCAATTGATTCTGGGCCCAGTTCATCCCTAGGATTCACCTATATGTTGCAATCTTTGTGGCCTAAGGATGCCTTTAAAGGTTATTTAGAGCCCAAGAGCACTTTAGCCCACAGTGGTGAGGTTTGGGAAAATTCAACTTTCCACCACTGGGATCAGGAATTGCCCTCTGGCTAGAGCTAGTTTAAATGCTCCCTCTATGTGTGGCCAACAGCTGAGTTTGGTTTTCTTTCTGCTCTAACAGGACAGCACTGAGTTCAGTGTCTCACAATTGCTGTACTCTCCTCTCCCAGTGACCAGAGACACTCTCTGAACCATGCTGCAGCTGCCAGAAGGTGTCAGGATTCAAGGCTATGTTTTCTACCTCTTCAGTGCCTCTTTCAGTGATATGAAGTTAAAACCAGGTACTGTGAGTGGTCCCCTGATTTTTGGTTCTTATGAAGGTGCTTTTGTGTGTGTGTAGATAGTTGTTAAATTGGTGGGCTTGCCAGAGGGACCACTGATGAAGTTCTATTCTGCCATTTTGCTTGACCTCTCTAGGATACAAGTTTTTTTTTCCTTCAGCATGTTAAATATATCATGTCACTCTATCCTGGCTTGTAAGATTTCCACCGAGAAGTCTGATGCTGTGTATTGGAGCTCCTTTGTACGCTATTTGTTTCCTTTATCTTGCTGCTTTCTTTATCCTTGATCTTTACCCTTTCTTTATCCTTAATCTTTGGGAGTTTGATTATTAAATGCCTTGGGGTACTTCCTTGCATTCAACCTGCTTGGTGTTCTATAACCTTCTTGTATATTGTATCCTCTACATTTGGGAGGTTCTCGGTTATTATCCCTTTGAATAAATTTTCTACCCCTATCTGTTTCTCTATCTTCTCTTTAAGGCCAATAACTCTTAGATTTGCCTTTTTGAGGCTGTTTTCTAGATCCTGTAGGCATCCTTTGTTTTTTATTCTTTTTTCTTCTGTCTCCTCTGACCGTGTAATTTCAAATAGCCTGTCTTCAAGCTCACTGATTCTTTGTTCTCATTAATCAATTCTGCTGTTAAGGGACTCTGATGCATTCTTTAGTATGCCATTTGTACTTTTCAGCTCCAGACATTTTGATTCTTTTTAATTATTTCAATCTCTTCACTGAATTTATCTGATAGAATTCTGAATTCCTTCTCTGTGTTATCTTGGATTTCATCAAGCTTCCTCAAAATAGATATTTTGAATTCTGTCTGGAAGGTCACATATCTCTCTCTCTCGGATTGGTCAATGGTGCCTTATTTATTTTATTTGGTGAGCTCATGTTCTCCTGGATAGTTTTGATGCTTTTGGATGTTTATCAGTGTCTGAGCATTGAAGAGTTGGGTGTTTATTTTGGTCTTCACAATCTGGGCTTTTTTATACTTGTCCTTCTTGGAAAGGCTTCCCAGGTATTCAAAGAGGCTTGGGTGTTGTGATCTAAGACTTTGATCACTGCAGCTGTGTCTGCTTTAGGGTACATCTTCAGCCCAGTTATACTGTGGCTCTTGCAGGCTCATAGAGATACCTCCTTGATTGTCTTGAGTAAGATCTGGGAGAATTCTCTGGATTACCAGGCAGAGATTCTTTTCTCTTCCCTTATTTTTCTTTAACAAATGGAATCTCTTTCTCTGTGTTGAGCTTCCTGGAACTGGGGTAGGGGTGGCACAAGCACCCCTGAGGCCAGCATCACTGGGACTGCTCTGGGTCAGACCTAAGCCAGCATAGCCCTAGGTCTCACCCAAGACCTGCAGTGACCACTGTCTGGCTGCCACCTATGTTCACTCAAGACCCAAGGGCTCTACAATCCAGCCAGGCTTGTGTCCTTCCCTTCAGGAAGTTCAGGCAAGTTCCCCCTGCCCCTGGGGGCATGTCCAGAGATGTCATCCAGGAGCCAGAGCCTGGAGTCGGGAACTTTGAGAATCTGCCTGGTTCTCTATTTACTGTGGGCTGAGCTAGCATCCAAGCCAAAAGACAAAGTTCTCCCCATTCTTCCCTCCCCTTTCTTCAAGCAGAGGAGTCTCTCCCTATGGCCACCACTGTCTCAGGCCTAGGGCAAATATTACCTGGCTATCACTGATGTTCACGCAAGGACCATTAGCTCTTCAGTCAGCTTTGTTGAAGGCTGCCAGTCCTGGGTCTCTCCCTTCCGGAAAGTGGGCTTCTCTCTGGCCCAGGGCAGGTCTAGAAATGCTGTCCAGTGGCCAAGGCTTGGAATAAGAGATTCCAGGAGCCTGCTTGGTGATCTGTCCCACTGAGCTGGTACCCAAGCTGCAAGACAAAGTCTCCTGTACTGTTTCCTCTCCTTTCTTCAAGCAGAAGGGATGTCTTCTCATAACCTCCACAGCTAGAGATGTGCTGAGTCACTCCTAAAGCCAGTGCAGCTCTGAGTCTCACCCAATGCCTATTGCAAGTACTGCCTGGCTATCACCGCTGATTATTCAGGGCCCAAGGGCTTTTCAGTTAGCAAGTAATAAATCCTGCCAGGACTGGGTCCTTCCTTTCAAGGCAGAGAGGTCCTCCCTGGACCAGGGTGTGCTTAGAAATGTTATCAAGCAGCTAGGACCTGGAATGTGGCCTCAGGACTCTGCCTGGTGGTCTGTCCTACTGTGGCTGAGCCAGTATCCTAGTTGCAAGGCAAAATCCTCTTTATTCTTCCCCTCGTCTCAAGTGGAGAGAAAGAGTCTCTCTTGGAGCTGTGAGCCATGCTGCCTGGGGATGGGGGAGGAGTGACTCAAACACTCCCTTGACTACCTCAAGCTGGTGTTTTCCTAGGTTGTATGCACCCCAAGTCCACTGCTTCCCTGCCTAGTACAGTACCAGGAATGGCTTAGGAATTGCAGTCCTTGTGGCCTAGACTGCCTTTCAAGTTTATTTAGAACACTGGAGCACTTTAGCCCACAGTAGCAGGGCTTGCTGGAACTCAGGTTCCAGCTGCTGAGATAGACAATTTGCCTCTCGCTAGGGCTAGTCTATATGCTCCTTCCATGGGCCCCAGCTGAGTTCTGCCCCATGTTGCTTTCCACTATGACTGGGCAGCACTGAGTCCCAACGCAAAATCCCACAATCACTGCACTCTCCCTCCCCTATGCAAACAGATTCTCCCTCTGCATTTCCCTGGCTGCTGCTGGGGGATGGCAGGGGGTGGTGGTGTAGGTAATTCAAGGCTATCTTTCCTACCTTTTTCAGTGCCTCTTTCCTTAATATGTTAAAACCAGATACTCTGATCACTGACCTGATTTTTGGTTCTTATGAAAATGCTTTATTGTGAGGATGGTTGTTCAATTTGGTGTTCCTGCAGGGTGGATGATCACTGGGGGCTTCTATTTTGCCATCTTGCTCTGCCTCACTCAATTTGTTATAACTTTTTCATGATCACCTTTTTGATCCTGAAAGCCGAATTTTAAAATGTTAACCTATATTTAAATTAAACTCTCAAGTTGCTGAAGATAAAATTGCAAGAAATGTGAAGAGAAAAATGTAAGAAGTATGAAGAACAGTTGTTTTGACTTTTTTGGTCCATTTTTGACCCTTTGCTCTCTCTTCCTTGTTCCTAATTCCTAAAAATACCACCAAGACCTCAGGCTTCTCAAATCAAATTTCTCTATGTCTTTTCCCACTTGCTGTGTCCTACTCTCAGCCTCTGCTTCCTCACACCTGGCCTGTGGAGTAGCCCCCCTCAAGTAGAGGTGAGAAAAATCAAGAGGCTTAAAAACATAAGATAACTGCCTCCCCAACTCTACCATATTCTGTCTCCTGCTGGAGGAAAAAAACTCAAACCAATGGCACATACTGGGTCATATGATTCTGTGTTGGTGTCAGACTCATTAGCCAGGAAACTGTTTAACTTCACTTTGCTTCAAGGTTTCCATCCACAAAAGCAAAGCCTGTTCTTTGCTCCTTGCCCATCACCCAGGATTTTGCTGGCAAGATGTATAAACAAAGGTTCATGGAGCGCTTCTGGCAGGAGTGGAGAAGTCTGACTACCATGTGTGTTCATTGTGAGGAAAGATCATTTGAAACTAGTAAACCAACAACGAACTACTGAAAAGGAAAAGATTGAAACAGCCCCTGCCTGGGGAAATGAAATAAATTGCCTCTAATCTGGCAAAAACTGTTTATGGTGAGGATCAGCAGATTAAAGATGCAATAAATAGCGCTGGAAGTTGCAGGAAATAGTAGTAATGAGAAGGTAGGTGGAGGGGCATCAGGATTTACCTGCCAACAAGCCCTATCAGGGAGCTGAGCACACTGTCCAGGAAAGTCAGAAATCCAAAAGATCTTTCCCACATAATCCCTGCTTTGGAGATGTTCCATATCTTGAATAGTATGTTGGATATATGGCTATATACTCTATAATATAAATCAGATTATTTACACCTAATATACAGTATATGTGAATTCTATCTTAATTTAAACTTTTTTTAATCTGTCTAGTCCAATTTTAATCAATGAGTTTACTGAGGTACCCAAAAGCAGCTCTATTCCCAATTACCAATATTTATAACAGTCTTTATATTTATATTCAATAAGATTCATACAACATAATCATAGATATGGTCAAATTAAAACTGGCTTTATCCGTCATTCTCTAGTAACTGTTATCACTGCACATTTATAACACATGGATAATTACTCATATGCCAAATGTCTTTGGAATTACCGAAAATAAAATTAAACTATGTGTGTCAGACTTTTGGTATTAAATGTATCTTACTATTTTAAAATTCATTAAAAATTGGTAAAGCATTATGGAAATGTGACAACTCTATTTATCAGGATATTAGTTTTCCCAAAAGGTCCTATATTCTTACTAAGCCTAATAACAGAGTTTATGATATATTTAGACTTTGGGAAGAAATAGGTAACAACAGTTATTAGTGAATTATTAATTAGTTGTTCAGTTTACAGTTCTAACATAAAAGATAATATTTCTCGACCCAGATTCCATGCCTTACTGAGAACCATCAATGTCTGAAAGCAGCCTAAAACTGTATTCTTGCTAAAAATCTATCACACTTTTATAATTCACACATACTTCTGAAATTCAAGTTTGTGTATTCTCTTCCTAATGGGAACTTCAAATAAAGAAATAACATATTTTAAAATAGGCAGTAAATATAAGCCAATTGATTCATTTGCCACCAGTTGAATATTCTTGTCAATATCAGCTCAGGCTCAATCTTTAAAGACAGTGAGGTATAATCACCATCCTATCTTCCTCATCATTAGGGCTTGGGTAATGTGAGTCTGAGATTCGCATGCAGGAAATTTATTGGGGTCTGCTCTAGGGAAAAATCTCTTGGAAGGAGAAATTGAGCCCCTTGTAGTGATGACAAAGATCCAAGCCCATGGGAAAGGGGGCCAGACTTTGTATTCCCACCTCGACCCATCACTGAATGTGAGCATCCCTGGCAAAGGGAGCCATCAGCAGCAGAGAAAACCCTAGACATAGAGTCACAAGACCAGTGTCCTGTCCCACTGATCGGCTGTGCAGACTTCACCAAGACACACAGCTCTGAATCTCTTCTTAAACTGGAGAGGGTAGATATGTTCCTGGAGCAATCAGGGGCTCCTTAAGGCATCAGAAAGTGGGGAGGAAGGACAGCTGGGCCAGGGCTAAAGAAGTAACTCTCCTGTGGATCTGCTCTTCACGGCTGATAGTATCCAATCATCAAATTGAAGGTGTCCACAGGAGGATGTGAACTTGGGCACCACTCAGCCCAGTGTCAGTAACCAAGGAGCTTTTGGGAAGTGGTAGTGCTTGCAGTCAGATGGGTGGTCAGGCAATAGTTCTGGGTTGTCCATCCAACTGGAATCAGGACTCCACACACTAGAAAAGGGATAGAGATTCAGCAAGAGCTGAAAGATGCTAAGGGTCCTGCTGACAGGCACTAATATGGAGGGCTCCAATTCAGCTGGACTAGTAAACTTTCAGCATGGCTTATAAGGTCATGATGATCTTGTCCCTGCAGGCATACTCTTTTTATTTTGAGATGGAGTCTCGCTCTGTCTCCCAGGCTGGAGTGCAGTGGCGCGATCTCAGCTCACTGCAAGTTCCGCCTCCCGGGTTTGTGCCATTCTCCTGCCTCAGCCTCCCGAGTAGCTGGGACTGCAGGCGCCCACCACCACACCCAACTAATTTTTGTTTGTATTTTCAGTAGAGATGGGGTTTCACCGTGTTAGCCAGGATGGTCTCAATCTCCTGACCTTGTTATCCACCCGCCTTGGCCTCCCAAAGTGCTGGGATTACAAGCGTGAGCCACCGCACCCGGCCGACACATACTGTCTTGCCACAACCATTGCTACTCCCACCTCCTGCCCTGCTCCCCAACTACACTGAACTCTTTTCCCTCTCTACAACATATGCTGTGTGCTCTTTCAACTTGACTCCTCTACTTGAAGACTGTTCTCCTTGGCACTCTTTCTTTACTTGAATAATGCCTACTCATCCCTCAGGTGTCCACCAGGACCTTCCAGGAAGCCTTTCTTGACTTCCCTAGACTGGGTTAGGTGACCCTTCTGTGTTCTACCAGAGCAGCATATGTGCAAGCATGATATAATGACTGGCACATCATAAACACTCTAAAGACAGTGGCCACTATTGATATTATTCTTCCTTGATAGTACATATCATTCTGAACTGTATGCCTGGGCCTCCTGGGCCTTCACTGTATCTCCAGCTTTCGGTACATTGCAGAGCATACAATACATACCTGATAAATGTTTGTTAAAATAATGAAATTCTCAGTTACACAACTGGGCAAACATGCATGTGACAGCATGGGGAAGGGGTTGGCCAGGGCTCCTTTGCAATATCCCAGAGACTTGCCCTCAGAACCAATGCCCACCTCTGCCAGGGGCTGGGTCTAAGCCCCTATCTGTGTTGGCTGTTGTACTTGAGATTGTGTAAGGAACAGGGAGGAATCAACCTGTTGGCTGAAGACGCTCAGAGCCTGCAACCCAGAAGGACCAGGACAGTCACGGACAGTCATATGGGCAGGACTGTTGCTCACAGTGCAATTCCATCACTTGTTTATTTAAGAGGCAGTGCAGTTTATGGAATGAACATGGGATTTGGGGTCAGATACACCTGAATTCAAATCCCTATTCTTTACCCTAGAGCTGTGGGGTGGAGGTTAAGGGCAGAATCTTTGGGGCAAGACTTCTTAGAATTGAATCTCAGCTTCTCCACTTCCTGGCTGTGTGACATTAGACACATTATGTAACCTGTCTGTGCCTCAGTTTTCTCATCTGTAAAGCAGAGAATAATAATTCCTGCTTCATAGGGCTATTATGAGGGTTAAGGATTTAATAATTATAAAGTTCTTAGAACTGCATTTGGCAAATAGTAAGTACTATACTAGATTTACCTAACCATTCTAAGCCTCAATTTTCTCATTAGAAAAAAATGGACATATGTAGAACATTTGGTGCAATGTCTCACATATGGGTCATTCTCAGTAATTATATTATTTCCATTACTGTTACTTCTCTTGTAAGTGGAATATTCTTTCTAGGGTAAACTAAATTGATTAATAGAATCCTTCCTGTGGATACTTCTGGTCTCAACTGACAATTTTGGGAGAAAAGAAGCTGTTTCTTCGTGGTTCTGGGCCAGTCACACCCCTTCTGGCTTGCCTCTTTGTCTAATGTTCTGAACCTTCTTCATAGACCCAAACACTCCAATACATACCCATTTCTCTGGCAGATAAACAAAGGAGAGGTGCATTAGTTTCCAAGGGCTGTCATGAGAAAGTACCATAAATTTGTTGGCTTAAAGGAACAGAAATTTATTCTCTCACAGTTCTGGATCCAGAAGTCTGAAATCAAGGTGTCAGCAGGGCTATGCTCCTCTTAAGGCTCTAGAGGAGAATTTACTGGCCTCTTCTGGCTTCTGGTGGCTCCAGGCATTCCTTGACTTTAGGCAGCAGAATGCCAATCTGTGTTTGTCTTCACTTGGCCCTCTCCCTCTGTCTGTTTCTGTCCCAAATCTCCTGCCTTTTTCTTATTACCTGTCTTTGAATTTAGAGTTCACCCTAAATTCTGGATAATCTCAAGATCCTTAACTTAATTACATCTGCAAAGACACGTTTCCAGATAGGTTCACATTTACAGGAACAAAGGGTTAGAATGTGGCCACATCTTTGGGGGTCAACTATTGAACTCACTATAAGGGGTAACTGAGCCCTAATTGGGGCTGAATAGAAAGCACCCATTAACCTTGTTTGGACCTACCTGTACTTCGTTTTCCTTTTTTCTTTTCCCTGAACACTTGTTCCAGTTTTGCCTATTTCCCATAGATGGGATGGTCACAGCCAGAAGAACAAGCAAGAAATCACAAGCAACAAATCTGCTTATTCCTGGGCTTCACCCTGGCCTGCACCTGCAACTGCTTCTTGCCTCAGGGCTTGCTGTGGGCAGTACATGAGCTACTTGACCCAATACTCATGTGAAAGTTTATTCTGCTTGGCCCTCCCAGTTGGCTTGCAGACATCCAGGAGAGTTGGGTATCACTTGGGACCTGGCAGTGCCAGCTTGCCCTGCCAGGCTCTTCAACAGGGTTGCCTTGGTCACCTATTAGATTTCATACACGGGGCCAAACCAGGAGACCTTGGTGAGCTGGAACAAGAAGGGGCAGTGGATCTGGGTCAGAGCAGGAATTATACTTGTAGTTGGACTGGGCAAATAGGCTCAGAGAAGGAATCTGTGTCAAAAGCTTGGCAGACTGGCAGGAAACCTGAGGCCTGATGCACAAATTAGAATAGATACTAGCTTTCCATCTACACAGGCCAGTTCTTGGTTCTCATAAGTCTGACTGGGGGGTTCTGTGACATGTGGCATATCATGGATTGCAAGGGCCAACTAAATTCTTTTTTTCTTTCTTTGTGATACAGAGCCTTGCTCTGTTACCAAGGCTGGAGTGCAGTGGCACAATCTTGGCTCACTGCAACCTCTGCCTCCGGGATTCAAGCAATTCTCCTACCTCAACCTCCTGAGTAGCTGGGATTACAGGCATGTGCCACCACACCTGGCTAATGTTTTTGTATTTTTGATAGAGACGGGGTTTCACCATGTTGGCCAGGCTGGTCTTGAACTCCTGGCCTCAAGTGATCTGCCTGCCTTGGCCCCCCAAAGTGCTGGCATTACAAGCGTGAGCCACTGTGCCCGGCAAGGCTCAACTAAATTTAGCATATATTTATTAAGGATTTGCCATATGCCAGGATCTATAATACAGAGGTCAGACAATCCTTGTCTTCAAGCAGGTGAAAGTGTAGCAGCAGATACACACATATAAGAATTAATTGCCATAAAATGTGATAACTATATGTGCACAGTGTTATGAGAGGCCAAAAGTAAGAAAAATCATTCTGCCTTGGGCTAGGGAATGGGTCATGATGGGAGCACAGAATAGGCAATACTTGATCTGGATCTTAAAGAATTCAGTAAGGAATGGCTGAGAAGAGCAGCCCAGGAAGCTTGTCCAGCTGACCAAGTGGGTGCCTCTTCTTTTTGTGTTTATCTCATCCATAACCTAGACCTTTGGTGAAAAGAACAACCTTCATACAATAACTTTTTAAAAAAATAAACATTACAGAGACAGATATTAAACATATCCAACAAATGAGTCATGCCCAGGGAAACAACCAACCACAAATGACTCCATTTGTAAGGAACTGGCTTAGTGGTTACTAACTTAACATCAACGGCCCACGGCCATTACTACTATTATTCCTACTGTTATGTACTAGTTTTAGACTTTGGGGTATCATGATGTTTCAATGACTCATTACTATTGAGCATTTCATGTGGCCTATTTGGATGTCTTTCTTATTAAAAATGTTTTTCATTTATTTCACATATAATATTGGTGTAAGACACTTATAATCTCAATCTCTGGTAAAGGTAAGAAGGCTACTGCTCATTATTGCCTGCTTCATATATTTTTAGTATTTAATGAATCTCTCTTTGAACTTTCTTGGGGGTGTCTTCTAACACAACACCTTTATTTATTTTTAATTATACTTTAAATTTTAGGGTACAGGTGCACAACATGCAGGTTTGTTACATATGTATACATGTGCCATGTTGGTGTGCTGCACCCATTAACTCATCATTTAACATTAGGTATATCTCCTAATGCTATCCCTCCCCCGTCCCCCCACTGCACAACAGGCCTCAGTGTGTGATGTTCCCCTTCTGTGTCCATGTGTTCTCATTGTTCAATTCCCACCTATGAGTGAGAACATGCAGAACACAACACCTTTATAATTAGTAGAGATGTTGTTAAATTTGAAAAAGATGCCTCTTCACAGAGTATTAATTTTGTTTAATTATTATTCAGTTGCACTTAAGCAATTTAATTAAGTTCCAAATATAAGGTTTAAATGTATTCCAATACTAGAACAAACATAGATATATTACTCAACTTTTGATATACATAGCATATATGTCAGCATTGAATATAAAATTCAAATAGTTTCTAGAATCATACAACAGATCTCTTTTAAATAAGAGAAAAAAAAATAAAGAACACCCAAACTGGAAAGAAGTCAGATTATCCTTGTTTACAGGTAAAATGATCTTAGATTTAGGAAAGAACTAAAGACTCCACCAAAAAACTGTTAGAACTGATAAACAAATTAAGTAAATTTGCGGGATACAAAATCAAATACAAAAATCAGCAGCAATTCCCATAAGCCAACAGCGAGCAATCTGAAAAAAAAGAAATCAAGAAAGCAATCCCATTTATAGTAACTACCAAGAAATAAAATACTTAGGAATAAAATGAAGCAAACGAGAGAAAGAATTTTTTTTTTTTTTTTTTTTTTTTTTTTGAGACAGAGTTTCACTCTGTCATCCACCTCCTGGTTTCAAGCTATTCTCCTGCTTCAGCCTCCCAAGTAGCTGGGATTACAGGTGCTGGTCACCACACCCAGCTATATTTTGTATTTTTAGTAGAGACAGGGTTTCACCACGTGGCCAAGCTGGTCTTCGACTCTTGATCTCAAGTGATCCACCTGCCTCAGCCTCCCAAAATGCTTGGGATTTCAAGCGTGGGCCACCATGCCTGTCCCAAAGAAGAGAAAGATTTCTACAAGGAAAAAGATAAAGCACTGATGAAAAAAATTGAAGATGACACACCCCCAAAAATGGAAAGATAGCCCATGTTCATACATTGGAAGAATTAATATTGTTAAAATGTCCAGACTACCCAAAGTAATCTACAGATGCAATGCAAACCCTATCCAATACCAACTACATTGTTCATAGAAATAGAAAAAACCATCCTAAAATTCGTATCAATTCTGAATAGCTAAAGCAATCCTAAGCAAAAAGAACAAAGCTGGAGGCATCATACTCTCTGATTTCAAAATATACTGTAAAGTTACAGTAACCAAAGCAGCATGGTACTGGCATAAAAACAGACACATAAACCAATGGAACAGAATAGAAAGTCCAGAAATAAACTCATGCATTTACAGCCAACAAATTTTCAACAGAGGTGCCAAGAACATACATTGTGGAAATTATTGTCTCATCAATAAATGGTGCTAGGAAAACAGGATATCCATATAGAGAAGAATAAAACTAGACTCCTATCGCTAATCATATACAAAAATCAAAATTAATTAAAAACTTAAATGTAAGGCCTGAAACTATAAAACTCCTAGCAGGAAACTTTGGGAAAATGTTTCAGAAAGTTTGTCTAGACAAAGTTTTTTTTTTTTTTAGTAAGATCCCAAAAGCATAGGCAGCAAAAGCAAAAATTGATAAATGGGATTACATCAAGCTAAAAGGCTTCTGCATAGCAAAAGAAACAATTAACAAAGTGAAAAGACAACCTACAGAATGGTAGAAAACAAATTATCCAACTGACAAGAAATTAATAACCATAATACATAAGGAACACAAACAACTTAATAGCAATAAAACAAATAATCTGATTTCATAATGAGCAAAAGATGTGAATAGACATTTCTCACAGGAAGACATCCAAGTGGTCCACAGGTCTATGAAAAAATATTCAAAATCACTAGTTGTCAGAGAAAAGCAATTCAAAACCATAATAAGATATCACCTTATCCCAATTGAAAAGGTTATAATCAAAAGACAAAAAATAACAAGTGCTGGTGAGAATGCAGAGGAAGAGGAACACTTTTACACTATTGGTGGGAATGTAAACTAGTACAACTACAAAAAACAGTAGGGAGATTCCTCAAAAGAATAAAAACAGAATTACCATATGATCCAGCAATCCCACTGCTGAGTGTATACCCAAAAGAAAGGCAGTCAGTATCAGTATGTGAAGGAGATATCTGCATTCCCGTGTTTATTGCAGCACTATTCACAATAGTCAAGACATGGAATCAGCCTAAGTATCCATCAACATATGAATGGATAAAGAAAATGTGGTATATATATGTTATGGAATATTATTTGGCCATGAAAAAGGATGAAATCCTGTCATTTGCAGCAACATGGATGAAACTAGAAGTTATTAAATGAAATAAGCCAGGCACATAAATACAAATACTGCATTTTTTCACTCATATGTGGTGAAAAATATATGGAGGTAGTAAACAGAATGGTGGTGACCAGAGGCTGGAAAGGGGAGAGGAAAAGGGGATGAAGAGAGGTTGGTTAATAGGTACAATAACACAGTTAAATAAAAGGAGTAACTTCTAGTGTTTTATAGTACAGTAGGACAACTACAGTTAACAATAACTTATCATAAATTTCAAAATACCTAGAAGACTGGGAATGTTCTGAATGCAAAGAAAAGATAAATATTTGAGGTGACGGATATCCCAATTACCCTGATTTGAGCATTACACATTGTATGATTGTATGAAAATATCCATGTACCTCACAAATATGTGCAACTATTATGTACCAATAAAAAGGGGGAAAACAGGCCTTAAACAATACTAAAGAAGCCAGACACAAAAGGCTTCATACTGTCTGAATCAATTTATATTTTGAAAAAGGCAAAATTACAGTGGTACAAATTAGCTTGGTGGTTGCCAGGGGCTGGGAGTAGAGGAAGGAAATTGACTGCAAAGGAGCATAAGGAAATTTGGGAATGATAAAAAATACCCTTTACCTTCATTGTGATGGTGGTTACATGATTGAATGTATTTGTAAAAATTCAACCAACTATACAATAAAAATTTTACTTATATAAATTATATCTCAAATCTAACTTTAAGGAAAGTCAGGTTACTCCAGGCTCCCTTTCCAGGCAAATTCACTGCTGCATCCATTTTTTTCTGATCTGCTTTTAAGAATACCTAGAAGGAAGAGTTTGAGAATTATTCATTTAATATCTCTTTAAAAGAGGGGTCTTGGAGTATGATTCTGCACAAGTTAAACCCCAAGATCTTGAACAATTTAAACTTGAACAATAATTTTAGGTATAGAAGGTATAGGGCACTTTCAAATTGTATAAAATACCAACATGCCTACCCACAATATTTTATAGATACATAATCATTTATTCTAGCATTGTGTAGCTTCTTTACTTGTGAAATGTTCACTTGTGACTACATACCAGCAAGGGATGTGCATTAGTTTCCTAGGGCTGCTATGACAAGGTACCATAGACTAGATGGCTTAAACCACAGAAATTTATTTTCTCACAATTCAGGAGGCTGGAAGTCCAAGATCAAGGTGTCAGCAGGGTTAATCTCTTGAGATCTCTCTCCTAGGCTTATAGATGGCCACCTTTTTGCTGTGTCTTCACATGGTCTTCCCTCTGTGTTCTAATCACCGTTTCTTATAAGGACACCGTTCATACTGGATTACAGTCCAACTTAATGAGTTCGTTTTAACTTAATTACCTCTTTAAAGACCCTATCTCCAAATGCAGTCACATTCTGAGGTATTGGGGGTTAGGACTTCAATATATGAAATTTGGGGAGACACAATTCAGCATGCTTCCCACCCCTTCCCTCTTCCACCATGGACATTTTTCCTATTTCAGCCACCCTCCAACCACACTGCCTCTCCCAAGATGTAACTTTCTTCTTCTTGGTTTGCTTTGCTTACTTCCACATGTTGATCAAACATCTGTAAAAGGAAATCAAAGCATTAAGACACTGTAAAGATGCCAAGACACTGTGTGCAGGCCCAGGTGGAAAAATATGTGTCGTTTAATGTTTGTATGTATTTGTTTTCTTTGGTGTATTTCTACAGATCCTTTTCTTGAAAGGCTATGTAGAGCAGCTTTGAATATGCAAACTATATTGGTAACATATCAAATATGTGGAACAGAAGCTTAAATGCTGTCCATACCACACAGCCTTGTACTCACTGCTCCTACACATATAAATGAGTGAAGAATGGTTGAATAGAAAATCTGCAGCAAGGCAACAATAGTCCAGTTTTTAACCCCAGCTTCTCTGTAGCTAACATGAGTAATTCATGGTAAGCTGGATCCTTACAGTAATTTATCGATGAGTAGTATAATCATTTATTTCAAGCTGAACACATTTCTCTGGCTCTGCTTCCTCCACCACAAGATATTTCCAGGCGGCTCTGGGAGAATTGGAAGCACGTTTTTCCTCCAGTATTTGCCTGGTCTCATCGAGCAGCAAATAGTAACATAAAGAGCTCAATCTGTATGCACAAAAGCAGTTGATGTAGACTACTTTTAGGTTCAAGTTTTGAGCAAACAATATACAGAGAACCCTTTGCAATTAATACTAAGACTAGGAAGTGATGAGCCCATCAAGGTTGGGTGTGAAGCATGGATGAGGATCACTGAAGGACACAAAGTCAGCATGATAACAAGAGAACGGGAGCTAGATAAGAAGGAAGACAGAAACATTTCAGGTTACACCATAAAGTTATCAGGAAGGGACTGGACGGAAAATTGCAGCACTGGCTACCTTCTATTGAGCGTTTCTTACTCTGCAAGGCCTGCACTAGGTGCTCTACATATCATGGGCTTAAGCTGAGCACAGCACTGCCATTTGACTTGTAGGATCCCTCGTTTGCAGATAAGGATAGTGAAGCTCTGTAAGATGCACTACATGGTGGAGTTAGAACCCAAGTACAAAGTTTTCCCTGATGCCCAAGCCCATTCTCTTTTGATATCCATTATAATGGTCCCACACTGTGGCTATAGCATTATGTTGTATTATGTGTTGTTCGTTGTTCATAGTTCATCATATTGAGTAAACAGGATGGACTTTCAGCAAACTGGGCAGAGTTTGTTTCTAACTGTGGTTTCAATTCATCTCAAGTTTTTTTGTTTTTAATTGCCTATATAAAGTTTGAAGAAACCCTATCATGCAGATTCTGCTAAGAAGAAGATGCTTCAAGCAGAGAAATGCAGTTGATTTTTTTCATTCAGGATTCTAATGTCCAGAGTGGGCTAACCTTATTAAGGAGTGTAGGCCCTTTATTGAAAGGGGTGGGAGAGGTTCTATTTTGCAGCAGTTGGAAAGGCATGGTCTCTCTACAGGTGAGGTGGTTGTCTAATGGGAGATAGAACAGACTGGGTTTCTGAATAAGTACATGAATACATTTGATTTCAGTATTCCCTGAGTGATTGAGGGGGTTGCTATAATGCTTGGTGCAAATTGGCAAGGTCAGTAGGGACAAGTGGGAAGAGTCCAAAAGAAGAAACCTGATGAAGGAAAGTGAATGGAAGAGAAGAAGGAGCACCAGGGGATAGCCACGGTGGCCATTGTAAGTGCCTTTGACCCAGACACTCAACAGAGCACCTAAGCCTAGATGGGTAGAGCTAAGATTGTTTTTGATGCCTGGGTTGGATCCAAAACTTCCAGCCAGGTCTGCCTTTACTCGGGTGTCTTGGCTTTTGCATTCCCACAGCTGTGACTCAGACCTGTGTTTTCTGGGATGGGAAAGGAATATGGCAAATTATGGGGTAAGAAGTGAAAAAAGAATAACTGGCAACCATTATTCCTGCACCCTGGGAAAGAGGGTCCTGCCTGCCTGGCCCTGCCTCTCTTGCTGACTCATGCTGTGGTCGTGATGGTGCCTTTGACTCATCCAGCCTAAGAACCCAAGAATCAACTCTGACACTTCATTCCCATGCATGGCATACCTGGTCGTCAACACGGAGGAATTTTAACCCCAGACTATATTTTGAGCCTGTTCCTTGCTCCATCCCACTACCAATGTGTTGAGTCAGGCCTTCCTCCTTTCTTATTTGGAGCAGTAAGAGCCTCCCAACTTGTCCTCCTGCCTCCAGTCTACCCAGACAGTCCATCCTCTGACCTTCCACCTGAGTGATCTTTCTGGAAAACAAACCAATCCTGTCACTCCTCTGCTCTTTAATGCCAGAGTAGGATTCTCAACTGAAGACTCCCCTGAACTCCAAGAATCCAGGGGCAAAATTGTACATTTATGCCATGTAGCAGAGGTAGTTAGTGATTAACAAATATTCCTTGCGTATCCCTATATATTCCAGCCTCCCTTGCAGTCAGGTTGGAGCATGGGACTAATTTGATCAACTCAATGTGGTAACATGCTATATTTCATGGTTATCTGTGGCTCTGATTAGAAGTCATGAATGTTGGATGACTTTTTTGAATGGGGAAACAAATTAGTTACTTCTTACTAATTGCAAGATTTGAGGGGATTAAAAACAAATCTATGAACACACGTGAGCCATAGGAAATAAAATATTTAAAGAGAGTCCTTAAGAATGAATATTGTGGACCACTGGCCTACAGAAAAAAGTCCAAACATGACACATCAAAACAGATGAGACACAAAAGCCATTCTGGTTTTGTTGACAATAAAGTCTTGTTGCCCTGTGCTTTGCCAGCCTGGACTTTGACTCATTATTTCCCAGTTATGCTTTACATTTCCATGTGGGCCTGCCCTTGCAACCTCCAGTCCCTCATCTCCAGCCTGTCCAATTCTCCCCTTATCTTGCAAGACCCAGCTAAAATGTTGAACTCAACCTTCTCTGTTGAATTCCCATTGCCCTCAGCCGTAATTTTAGTCACAATGCTTCTTTCATCATATTGGCATCCTTGACTGTTCATTAAAATGTGAACTTCTCCCACACAGGTAGTGTCTCCTTCCCATCTCTGTGCCCTCTAATGCCTAGGATAGTGCCTGGCACAGAGGGGGCATTCACCAACTACAGTCTCCTTGGGGGTACTCTTCTAGGCTCCTCAGATAGGTGGGTTGCATGTGGCGACGAGTAAACTATTTATCTAAGTACCCCCTTGCTGTTCCTCAAGCGTGCCAAGCCTGCTTTCCCCCATAGCCCTCACGTTTGCACCTATCTCTGCCCAGAACTCTCTCCAGACCTCACATAGCCCTCTCCCCCACATCAGTCAGAGCAGCTTTCTCTGGTCCTTCTCCCTTTCTCTCCTTATTCTGCCTTGTGTCTTCACAGCACATCTGGTACATTTTATTTTGCATTTACTGTTAAGTCTGTTCATTGTCTCCCCCAAGTAGACTATAGGCTCTGTGAGGTTAAGGGCTTTGTCTTGTTCATTGCACATTAGTGGGCACTCAAAAATATTTTTGAATGAAGAAATAATAAAGTTATCATATTTTAACACATCAAATCTGAAACCAAGCCTCATTTTTCAAGCATTCTTTTCATAAAGCCATAAAGCTTTAGATTAAGAAAGGCATTTAGAGGGTTTACTTGAGCTCTGTATTCTCATTCAACTGAAGTGGAAGCAGAGACCTCTGACAGCAAAATAACTTGCCCCATGCAGGGATGAAGCTAGAACCCTTGTCTGACGCCTGGGTCTTGACTCCTAGCACAGTGTTTTGCATGTGGTAAGCATTCAGTTAATCAATGAGTGTTAAGTTGAATTAAAACTAGAAAAGGCTGAGCAGTTTGATGCCTGTGTGTGCAGCTTTCTGCCCTGTTTATAAACTGAGCTCAAAAGACATGGGCCTCTAGGGAGTTACTTGAGAAGACAAAAGTATAGCAGATGGGGATCCAGGTTCTTACCCTGACACATGGACTCCGTTGGGCAGACCTAGACCAGTTAACCACAAAACTACCTGACCCTCCACGCTGCATGTCCCCCAGATCTGTAGACATAGCTGGCACTGTTTGCTGGTCACCAGTGGATGTTAAGGGTCAAAAGAGAAAAGGATCTCTCTTTTAGCCAGGAGCACAGACTAGGTGACTGCTAGGGAAAAGCAAGAAATGCAACGTCAGCCCACCATGGTAGGTAGTGGTTGAGAAGCCTGGGAACTAAAGCTCCTTCCATTCTCAACCTCACACTCTGGGCCAGTTACTGAAATTGTCTAGACCTTCACTTGAAAAATAAATCCTATAGTTAGGAATAACCAGGGTTTCATTACAAAGTTCTTGGCACATACTCCAGTACTAAATTATATATGGTAGTGGTGCAAATTGCCAATCAAACAGTGCCTTCCACAATGAGGGGCAAACATAATGAAACCTTAGTTTGGTAGATCGTAACAAAATTGCTCATTATTTCTTCATCTCTCCTTTAGCTGGAAAAGTGTCGCCTTTTCTATATGTTCTATGCCCATTTCAGCTTCTACCCTCAGACTCTCAGGAATATGGAGAACTCTTTCTCTAAACACTCACGATTAAACAAATTAGGAGATTTCCTAATTGTTTAAGAATGCACAGTTGTTCAACAAGGACCCAGTTTCCACCACTCTCCTCTTCTGCAGTATGGCAGACAACCATCAATAACCACAGGGTCCCAACCCAAGCCTTGGAGCTCACCTCATAATTCCTCATGGTCCAGAGAGACTTCACAATCAACTGGAGCTGTTAGATGTAATGAAATTATTTGCAATCCTCAGTTTCAGTTGTATAAAGCCAGGACCAGAATGTACAAACTGTCCTCAAACTTTTGTCTAACTCTAGGTCATGCATTTCTAAATCAAAGGCAGTTGCCTGTCTTGCAGGATTTGTTTTCTTTCTTTTTTGTTTTTCTATTTTCCTCTAAGCATACAAGGAAGAACAGAGATTTCAACCATTATTTCTCAGTGAACTAAACATCCAACTATAAGTTTTCAAGTCAGCCGTGACCTGGCATCTCTCCCTCTGTCTTTTGAAAACGAAGCCAAACAATCTATAGTGCGGTCTCCTTAAGCTGTGTCCAAAATATACAGGGTTGTGCAAGATGCAATGTTTTGGTCAGTCACTAGGTGGCATCTAATTGAGGCTCCGGGTGAACTCTCCCAGAAAGAGCGTGTTTTAGAGCACACCACAGTTCTCCATTTTGGCTGCCATTGTTTGGTGGGTGCGTTGGAGTTAATCCATTGCCATCTGTCTTTATTTTGCTAACTTACTCAGTCGGACGCCACACAATTGAGTTCTGCAAATGTCGGCTGTCCAGTACAGCAATTACCGAGTCTCTCTCTAAACAGTATCACCACACGGCATTCTTCCTGCCTTGCCTAGAGCTTGAAGCATTCAGGCTCATTTTGACTTTCTTTGCTTATAGCGCTTGTCATCTTCAAAGATGAAAGAAAAATGGTCTGAACTCAAAGCCGCAACAAGGCATGGCTTCTCTTTCCAAACTGAGAACATACCAATCAACATGTTCCTATTACATAAAAACCCCAGGCAGCACAGCCAAGGATGTGGGCTTGTGCTTGTGCAGTCCAGGAAGACACCACCTCCTCCTCCAGGATGCAGACAGAGTGCATTTTGTTGTTGATGATGATGTTGTTCTTTTAATATTTGAGGGACTGGTGGGAGAGGTGGCAAGTGGGGCACATGGAAGTAATAGGAGAAGGAAGTTAGGAAGGAAGGAAAGAAGGAAGGAAGGAGGGAGGGAAGGAAGGAAGGAGAAAGAGAAAGAGAGAAAGAGAGAAAAAAAAGAAAGAAAGAAAGAAAAGAAAGAAAGAAAAAGAAAGAAGAAAGAAAGAGAAAGAAAGGATATAGAGGAGGAGTGGGGAGTGAGCTGATATTTGAAGGACCTAACTTCCATTGCTGTTCCAGAAGAGGGATGAATTAATAATCTCAGTAACCTAGAAATGGTGTTTATTTTCCATTGTTTGCTCATTTCATTCATTCACGCATTGTGTATTGAAGACCTACTCTGTGTGTCAGGCAGTGTATGAGATGTTCCAGATACAAGTGAGATCGATTCACCAAGAATCATTGTCCTCTTTGAGCTTACATTTTGTGGAGAGACAGATATTGATCAAGTAAACACAAGCATGATAGCTGTTGTGAAATAGAAACAAAAACACACGGGGTGTTGCACAAGCACACAATGGGTGCCCTCACCTAGTCTGGGGGCCAGGAAAGGATCTCGGAGATAGGTGAAGATGAAGGGGGTTTTTAGAGTATCATTCTTCTTTGTTGTACTCTCACGTGCTAAATACTCTGCTTTGCAATTAGCAGATGCTAGATTCATATTTGGTGACCAACTAGCAAGTGAGGAAGATCTAGCAGAATGAGAACCAGTGAAAATACAGCCCAGCCCCTGATGGGACTACTTCCTCCTTAATCCTTTACTTTTGCCTTTTTTCCCTGCCAAAATTATATTAAGATTTTCATCCATCTTTTATCTTTATTTAAGTCCATTTTGTTCAAAGTTTTCAATGCCTGGTAAACCAAAAGTGAATTAAACATTAATGTATTAGTTTACATTGCTATCTACTGTAGTTCTTCAGAATCGATTCACTGTTTAAATTTTAGAAAATATGAGGCAATTTGGGGAGCAAAGAAGAGGAAGCAAGAAAATAAAGGAACATACTGGGTTTGTCTTCTCCACTGTATTATCGTATTTTCAAATGTAATTTCTGTCTTCAGGGTTTCCACTATGAAGCAGAGGGAGTCCATATCCTATGTATTGACATAAGATTCGAGCAAAGGCAAACCCACGAATATGTAGTTTTTGGTAACTGTAAGCTCCCTGAGTTTCATCATAGGTACTGGAATAGGTGGATATTGTAAGGATTTAATGTGGTCTCACTACTTACCAGTGCATTTGTGAGTGACCCAGTCTTGTAGGAGTTTATCTTGTCAACCAAGTCTATTTGTCATTAAATATTTGTGGTCTGAGTCCTTTAAAGTCATCTCCTGGGAGAACTGCATTGCCAGGTAGTTTGAAGACCAACCCCAGCTACATAGTAACATAAGGAGCCTTTGCCTTGCTTTATTTTGGTCTTAACTCATTGCTCCCCTAAGCTGAATCGGGAATGTCAGGCAGCTGTCCTTCATGCCACTGAGATTCTCCTGCCTGAGGCCACAACCTTCCAGAAGATTCAGGTAGTTGGGGCCTTCCAGGGGGAGTGGCTGGGTCTGTGAGGTGGCCCATGGATAGAGCTGGGGTACCCTCTTCCTCCCACCTCTCTGGGATCTGCCTACACTGTGGACCTGGTCGTGTCCTGAGGTGGGGGTGCAGAGGGTAAGTGGGGATACCAGTGGGAGAAGAAATGTCATTTGAGCTGTGGCAGACACTGGAGGGCCAGGCCCTGCACAACAACCACTGTTACCATGGAAACTCCCAAGGAGACCGCCGAAGGCCACTAGAAGCAGCCCTGGCAACATTCTTCCATTTCTGACCTCTCATTACATTTGACATAACTGACCAAACTCATTCTGGAGACTTCTCCTTCCTTAGTTTATGTGACATGAACCCTCTTGGTTCTGCTCCTCTCACCCCAAGTGACCTCTGTCAGCCTCCTTTGCAGACACTTACTTCACTCTCTCTTCATTCACTCATTAATCACAGTTACAAAAATCCGGTCTTAGGATCCCTGCTTTCTTTTTTTTTCCCATTTTTTTTATTTTTTATGTTTTATTTTATTTTATTATTATACTTTAAGTTTTAGGGTACATGTGCACAATGTGCAGGTTTGTTACATATGTATACATGTGCCATGTTGGTGTGCTGCACCCATTAACTCGTCATTTAACATTAGGTATATCTCCTAATGCTATCCCTCCTCCCTCCCCCCACCCCACAACCGTCCCTGGCGTGTGATGTTCCCCTTCCTGTGTCCATGAGTTCTCATTGTTCAATTCCCACCTATGAGTGAGAACATGTGGTGTTTGGTTTTTTGTCCTTGCGATAGTTTGCTGAGAATGATGGTTTCCAGCTTCCTCCATGTCCCTACAAAGGACATGAACTCATCATTTTTTATGGCTGCATAGTATTCCATGATGTATATGTGCCACATTTTCTTAATCCAGTCTATCATTGTTGGACATTTGTGTTGGTTCCAAGTCTTTGCTATTGTGAATAGTGCCGCAATAAATATATGTGTGCATGTGTCTTTATAGCAGCATGATTTATAATCTTTTGGGTATATACCCAGTAATAGGATGGCTGGGTCAAATGGTATTTCTAGTTCTAGATCCCTGAGGAATCGCCACACCGACTTCCACAATGGTTGAACTAGTTTACAGTCCCACCAACAGTGTAGAAGTGTTCCTATTTCTCCACATCCTCTCCAGCACCTGTTGTTTCCTGACTTTTTAATGATCGCCCTTCTAACTGGTGTGAGATGGTATCTCATTGTGGTTTTGATTTGCATTTCTCTGATGGCCAGTGAAGATGAGCATTTTTTCATGTGCTTTTTGGCTGCATAAATGTCTTATTTTGAGAAGTGTCTGTTCATATAGGCATGGGCAAGGACCTCATGTCTAAAACACCAAAAGCAATGGCAACAAAAGCCAAGATTCGCAAATGGGATCTAATTAAACTAAAGAGCTTCTGCACAGCAAAAGAAACTACCATCAGAGTGAACAGGCAACCTACAGAATGGGAGAAAATTTTTGCAACCTACTCATCTGACAAAGGGCTAATATCCAGAATCTACAATGGACTCAAACAAATTTACAAGAAAAAAACAAACAACCCCATCAAAAAGTGGGCAAAGGATATGAACAGGATCCCTGCTTTCTTTCTCCTCTTTTTTGAGATATTTCTTCATTTTCTGGGTTTGAGCTATAAGCTTTCTAAAGAAGACATAGGTGGAGTTCAGCAAAGAGAGGGAGGAAATGAGTGTTCACTGGTTGGTTGCTGCTTCCTCCGTACCTGTGGCCCCGCCGCCCTGCATGTGGTGCCTGTGCTCATCCCCAAGAAAACCCTGCAAGAGTGGTGGGTCCTTAGCTTTGCTGTTTTGTACATGATGTCCCTTTTGTCTGTGATGCTCCTTTTGTGCATGATGTTCCTTTTATCTGAAATTTTTTTTTATTTCTCCCTCCACTCACCTTCCAAATTTCTACTCCTTTTCAAAGCCCAGTTCAATTACTATTTCCTTTGTGGCATCTGCCTGAACTCCCCAAGCCCCATTAATCCCTTTGTCTGAATTTCATGGCACGAATGTCATCCTTCTATTAGATTATTTACCACATTACAGTACACAGTGTAGTTTGCTAGTTTCCCTCCCTCTCCCCTAAGGTTGTCTTTGGGGGTGCTAGAGGACAAGATGAGGTCTTATCTGTCTTGGCATCCTGACATCTATCACAGTGCCTAACACATAGGAAGGTGCTTCACAAACATTCCTTTATCGTGTAATAGCTAGCGTTTGTTAGCTCAGCGCATTATCTCAGGCAGTCCTCCTTATAACCCTATGGAGTTGGTCATTATTCGATGAGGAGAGTGAGCTTTAGAGAAATTAAATAAATTGCCCAGGACCACACAGGCAGAATATGGACGTGAACCAGTGCAGACTGAATCTCAAGTCCACACTGTGCTGCATGGCCACCCTCTGGAGGCCTGTGGTGTCCCCTCTGTCTGCTGCCCTACAGCCAGCAGAGATGATCACTGAACCCAGGCACTTGCACAACCCAATGCTGAAGAAGGCAGGTGTGGATGCATGAATGAAAGGTGAAGGAGCAAGTGAGTAAACCCACTCTCTGAGTCTTTCATACAATCCAGCTTTCATTCCTGCTCATTCACCCTACCCTCTGCTCCTCCCTTTTAGTCCCATAAGCACCCCTCCAGCCCTGACCTCCCTTGTCTCACACTGACTTCCTGCAGCACCTCGTTGGTGGGTTCCTCAACCCACAGCCTCTTTTCTCCTCTCTCCCTCCCTGTGCCCCACAACACATACAACACCTAAAAATTAATTCTCAAGCCCTGTTGTCAGATCCACACTCCAGGATTGATTTTGGCTTCTGACTCATTGTTGAGTAAAATCTCAGCACTCAAGGCTAACTGTCATTTCCCTACATGTATCTATTGTTCTAAACCAAGCAGCATTGTTGACTGTCCCTGGCCTGTGATTTGCCTGTGTTGCCTCCAGATCTTTTCCTGAGCCATTCTTCTGTGTTTTGAACACCTGTCCCATATCAGGAACTGAGCTGGGTTCTGGGAATACAGAGATTAAAACTCCAGTCTCTGATGCTCCTAGATTAGTGCAAGACAGCTGAAAGAGCAATAACAAAGTCCCATCACTATGGTACATGATTCGGAGGAAAGCCCAGGTTGCTATGGAAGCACCTAGGTCATCTACCTTCCCCATCTCCAATAATATCAGCCCTCAGCTCCTTCTCTGTCTGACCCAACTCACCTCTCCTAGGGGGCTTTCTGTGCCTGACCCTTCATCTGCTCCTCTCATTTATGCCAAATTTTCAGAATATATCTGTATTTGTTGATTTATTCATCTGCAACAATATATTTGCTGAACGTGCCTCCTCAACTGGTGAATTGTAATGGGGGAGGAGAGGATAAAAGAAGGCCGACTGGAAGAAATGAAAATGGTGTGTCTTCTTAAGGAGGTTGGATCCCAGAGAAGGAAGATAATGGGAGAGAGAGAGGCGTGGCTTTTGTTGGGCTTCATCCTAGCTATCCATTTTGGTGATGACTGAGTGTGTCCTGAAGAGAAAGGATTGTATATAACTCAAACCTGATCCACAAAACTTCTATAGTCCAAGCAACTTCGTGTGAGACCCTTTAAAAGAGCAGACCACAAAGATAGGATGCAGTGTCTATACAGCTGAGCTGACCACTGAGCACAGGAGACATAGCCTTGGAACTCTCAGAGTTACTGGGGCAGGGAGGGGCTCGTCCTGTGAAGGGAGGACCAAAGTCTCACAGAGGCATGCAGCTGGGCAAGCAAAATCTGGTCTGCAGTCACCAGTCTCACTTGGGTCCAAGGCTAATGAGGCCTGGGGAACACTCACAAGGAGTCTAGTTATGGCTCTGTAGTGGTTTACCCATTGACTGAAGCAAAACAAGCTCCACAAAAGATCCCAGGGGAAACAGTATAGCTGGCCAGGCTCACCTAGCTGGTCCCATAACTTTTCCCACCATCCTGCCAGGCAAACCTTGTCATCCCAGCACCTGGATCCAAGACATTTTGCTGCCATGTTTCCTCATATCTCATCCTCTCTCCCTTCCTAGTCAGAATTCCACATTTGTCACTTTCTGACCTGCCTTTGACAACACTCAGTGTTGTCTTATCCAAACAACATCTATGCTTCAGCCTTCTTGCCCTCAAGTCCAGCATGTTCCTCTCTGGCTCCAAGCCCCTTTCCCTCCAGCCTTTTACAACCACATCACTCCATGTAAGTCACTTGTCTTTTGAACCAGCTGATCTGTGAGCTGAGGAGTCTACTTTCCTCGCAGAGGAAAGGGTGCTGGGAGCTGAGCTGTAGATGTTCCCTTTGCTGTCTGTTATTCTAGGGGCTTGCCAACATTGGGCAGAGTCTCCTGCTGGCTGAAACTCTCTCACCACAAAGGATTTCATTTTATGTCAGCAGTTTCATAGGCTGAGGGAGTGATAGAGATAAGAGAAGCATGAAGAGAATATGCCACAGATGACTAAACAAGATAGATTTGGGGCAGAGATGTAGAGATTTGGTAAATGTCCAGAAATCTAAATGCTGGGTGTGCTTACTAAGTGTACCTGTGCATTAAGCTAAGGAAACGGATTCCCTGTCTCCTTGACAACCAGAATACAAACATGTCTTACCTGAATTATCCATTCTCTTTGCCAAAGCCAGTGCATAATTAGTTGGGGGAAAATATACATGCAAGATGAAAGAGTCCACAGCTCTTAAACAATATCCCTCATTGCTCTCTGGTGGAGAGTTCACCCACTCAACCTCACTAACATCTCCCTTGCCTCATTTATCAGCCATGCCTTTCACTTACTGGTGGAAAGCTAATATAGCCTTGCTTCTGGTGGAAAGCTAATATAGCCTTGCTTCTCCCTCTCAGTCAACACTATTTAAGGGACTGATAAGAAAATTCACTAGGAAGGTTTTTCTGGAAAGCTCTCTATTTATAGAGACACACTGAGGTAGCCATAGACACCAACTGTTAAATAGCCTCCTCTGTGTGTGAAGGCCATGTTGTCACCATCTTAGACAAGGAGGAGAGACCTTTCCTTCTCCTCATGGAGACCATGCTCGTATTTGCTCTCTTGGCATGCAACACCAGCCATCTCAGGGATTTGCCTAACAAGCTGGACAATTTCCAGGATATGGGAGGTAGCAGCCTCTAAATGCTTAGGAGTTTTAGGGGCACAGTCTCCTAAGACAAGCAACAACCAGAGTAAAGAAGTCAGCCCTGAGAAGATAGAATCTCAGCCCTCAAGTCTGGAATGTTCCTTCCCCTATACCTATCCTCACCACCACAGCCCGGGGCTAATGGGTGGACTGTCAGCATGGGAGGACCATGTCCTGACTCCCTCCTGGTGGGACACAAAGGGCCTGAAGGCTGCATTTAGAGCGAGTCATCATACTGAGCACACACACACACACCCCAGCCTTGTACCGCAGGGCAGAACCTCCCCAGGGGTGGAGGAGGAAAGGATGGGAGCCAAGTGTGTGACAGGAAGAGAATAAACATCAGGGTAGGGGCCCTGGTTCTTCAAAACAAGTGTGAAGCAACAGGATGAAAGAATTAAAGTGGATTGCGCTCCCAGGCCCCACTCGTTGGTCACTATGTCAGGTCTTTTCAGGATAAGTCTGAACATTGTGTGAAGAGCAGAAGGGGTGTGAACATGTGTATGTGCAATGGGGTATGTACACCACTCCGTGTGGATCCTGTGTGCATGTGCTTGTGCTTCTGGACATGTACAAACCCATATGATGCTGCAAACTATACAAGCACACCACATGTTAGCCTAACCACAGAACCATTGCCAAACCCAGCTCTAATGCAAAAAGCCTCTTCCAAGAGTTGACAGAAACCATATTCAGGTTCACATTCTGGGAATCACTTAGCATAGCTGGGGAAGGAGGAGAGTTAAGTAATGAGATGGAATGGAGCAAAGAAGAATGTCTACCCATTGCCATCACCAACATCCTGGTGGGGAGGTCACTTGATGAGGAAAAAATAGGACCCATTAGGAATGAGTTGGGATTGGATTCCTGGTGGCCTTGCCAGAAAGCATTCTGCTGTCTTGTGAGAAGCAGGAACCAGAGACAGAGAGGCTGGCTGTGCAGATTCCTTCCAACCCTGCCAGCGGTGGCTTAGTGTGAGGTGCAGGTGGATTTCTTGACAGGGATACATATATTGGAAGTGGTAACAGATTTATGGCAACTAATTGCACAATAATAGCCGGCCTGAACAGAGCTCTTGAGCAATTGCCAGCACTCTGTATTACTACTATTCATTTACATAACAAACATTTTACACCTACTTATTGAGAATAACTAACCTTTATTGAAGGTCACATGCTGTTCTGAGCTCTACATATCTATTCATCTCCACAATAACTCTATGAAGTGGGTACTGTTGTTACCACTGGCATTCTACAGAGGAGGAAACTGAGGCATAGTGAGCTTAAGTAAGTTCCCCAAAGTCTCTCACTGTATGCAAAAGCCAGGGTTAGAACATAGGAAATTTTATTCCAAATCCCACACTTTTAGTCAGTAAACATATCTGCTTCCTATATTTACTTTTGTACAAAGCTAGTACAAATACTAGGCATTCGAAAGAAGCTAAAATATCATGATCCCTACATTTAAAGGAGTTTATAGTCTTGGGGGAGAAACAGACAGTGCTGCCTTCTGACTTAAGCAAATTCAGCCTTTCAGAAAATTTCAGGTTCCTTTTACAACTACTGTTAACCTCTTGAGGTTAGAGACTTCTGGGGAACTATAAATCCCCTCCCTATGACCTCAAAAATGTCTAATTGAACTCCATGTGACATGTAGATGCATATTGGCAAGGAAGCACAAATACACTTATTTAACTTGTTCAGCAGTTTGGGGAAGACCTACTCTGGCCTAGGCACTCCAGCAAGCACCATGCATTGAAGACTCCAGCTGGGGCAGATGTCGTTATAGTCCTAGGACAGCACTGGACAGTTCTGGGTGGGATCAGGCAAGAGGGTCGTCTGTGAAGGAAGGGACAGAGGGTCACGGGCTGACTGTGATTCTAGATTTACCACATTATTGTGCCTTGTTCATAAAGGAGAGCGAAGTCAGTGCAATATTTCTAACTACTCCCAGTCTTGACAATATTCATATTACCAAAGAAGTGATTTCACTGAAGATGTGGGGAATGCTAAATAATGCCCCTGCAGATTCTGGTTCATGATCAGGCTCCTCATGGGCTGGCTCACCACCCTGGAGTGTTGCTTCTGATTTGGTGCATAGGCCTCCTGTTTTACAGGTCCCACCTGATTACCTCCATGTGTCCAAAATCAGCACCATTAAGTCATTTTGTTCTCGTATGCCTTCCCCAAATTGTACTTTGTTGTTCCAAATTAAAATAATTGGCTGGGTGCAGTGGCTCACACCTATAATCCCAGCAATTTGGGGGGCCAAAGTGGGAGGATCACTTGAGCCCAGGAGTTCGAGAGCAGCCTGGCTAATACAGTGAGACCTCGTCTCTACAAAAAATTTAAAAATCAGCTGGGCATGGTGGTGTGCACCTGTAGTCCCAGCTACCCTGAAGTCTGAAGCAGGAGGATCGCTTGAGCCCAGAAGGCCAAAGTTGCAGTGAGCCGTGATCACACCACTGCACTCCAACCTGGGCAACAGAGCGAGACTCGGTCTCAAATAAAACTGAAAAATATAAAATAGAATAACAGAGAACATCCCATAATATAAGAAACATTGTAAGGACCTGAGTGTAAGGCAAAGCTGTCTGTATCAAAGGATACTTTGAGGGAAAATATGCCTTATATTTGTTTGCTTACTGTCATAGAAGAGCACCTAGTTTGTGCCTGACACGAAGCAGGTACTCAATAAACGTGAGTTTTCTTCCCTCCCTCACTATCTCACTCAGTTTTCATGGATGAGGAAGCTATTATATTTATTTTACAGACAAGAAAACAAGTTTAGAGTTTAAGTAACTTATCTAGTTCATGTGACTACAAAGCGGCCACTCTGGCTTCCAATTGGAGCGCCCATGTTCTTCCTAGTATGGATACTGCCTCTCTGATAATCATAGCTGAGCTTTGCAGATGTGCATTGACAAAGCCCTTCCACATGACCTGTGTCACTAGATCCTCAGAACACTCCTGTAATATGAGAATCATTATTTTCTTCAATTTTAAGTGAATGAAGCACTTTGGGGAATTATAGCAATCTGCCCGGGTTTTCTAAGGTAGGAAATGGGTCCATCAGAATTTGAGCCCATGTTTTAAACATTGCCCAAATCTTTGCTTTTGGTACCACACTACGTGGCATCTCAGCGTGGCACCCAGGGACGGCCAAAAGGTGAGCATAAACTGAGCGCTGGGGGCCCGGTTCACAATCCAACTGGCTCATCAGTTTCAGAGCAGCCCTTAAATCCTATCTCAGCCCCATGGAGAGACCACTTTTAATAATTATAACCAACATTTTCATTACATGCTATTGTTTATAAAATACCTATCTCATGTTCTCATTTTGAATGCAGAGCCACTGCATTCAAACACAGAACAGTAAGGTGATGATATTTTTCAAGCTGGCTAGGCACCCCCTAACAATATTCTTAGATGCCGAATCAATTTCCACATCCTGAAGTCCACTTTCTTAAGTGACACTGAGTTTTCTTGCTTCACTTCATCTCTTTGAAGCTACCTTGATCCTCTAGGTATAATTTTCTTGATCCTTTAAAAACAGATTTGCTGTATCATGATTATACAAACAGTATATGCCTTTTGAAAATAATTTGGGAAATACCATTTGACCCAGCCATCCCATTACTGGGTATATGCCCAAAGGAATATAAATCATGCTGCTATAAAGACACATGAACACGTATGTTTACTGTGGCACTATTCACAATAGCAAAGACTTGGAACCAACCCAAATGTCCAACAATGATAGACTAGATTAAGAAAATGTGGCACATACACACCATGGAATACTATGCAGCCATAAAAAATGATGAGTTCATGTCCTTTGTAGGAACATAGATGAAGCTGGAAACCATCATTCTCAGCAAACTATCGCAAGGACAAAAAACCAAACACCGCATGTTCTCACTTATAGGTGGGAATTGAACAATGAGAACACATGGACACAGGAAGGGGAACATCACACACTGGGGCCTGTTGTGGGGTGGGGCGAGGGGGGAGGGATAGCATTAGGAGATATACCTAATGTTAAATGACCAGTTAATAGGTGCAGCACACCAACATGGCACATGTATACATATGTAACAAACCTGCACGTTGTGCACATGTACCCTAGAACTTAAAGTATAATAAAAATATATATATATATAAAAAGAAAAAAGAAAATAATTTAGAAAATATAGGGTAGAATAAAGAAAAAAGTAAGCATTTAACAAGCATCCCACTTACCAAGATATGATAACATTAATGTCTGGTATATACTTCGTGTGAGTGTGTGTGTGTGTGTGTATAATGGCTTCATAATATTTCATCAAATATACATGTATGTGTGTACCATTATTTATGTAAGCATTCTGTCCCTAATCCCTAATTAACGAACACTTGCTGCTTGGTTTCTTTTCAATGCATATATAGCATTTCAATGAAAATCTTTGAACATTCATCTTTGTATACTTGTCTCATTTTCTAGAAACGGAATTGCTGTTCATAGGAATATACGTTTTAACGGTTTTTAAAAACATGTTGAAAATCACTCTCCCAAAAAGCTGAGTCTATTTATAGGCTCACCAGGACAGCATAAGCATTTACCTTTCCCACACTGCTGCAACAGTGACAATTAGCAAACCGTTATTCTTCAACAGCTGATAGGGAAAAACAATAACTCTGTTCACGTTTCTTTCACTACTTACAAAGGTGAAGACCTTTTTATTGGTATATTAGTAAGATGATCATATCATTTCTTGTCCAATCTGGAGTATTTTAAGAGTAGAAGTGGGTGCTGACTGGAGGGTCAGTGAGGGCTTATGGTCACACTATGGCTGACCACTTGCATTTCTTAGTTTGAGAATTCCTTGTTTGTAGCGTTTTCTTACTTTTCTATTGAGTTGTCTGCTCTTTTCTTAATCACATAAAGGTCATGTTATAATAATAATAATATTAATCCTTTGTGATTTGTGTTAAATATATATTCCCTGTAGGTCACTTATTTTATTTTTAGTTTTGAAAGCAATACAAAAACATAGTTTTTAAAGTTTGCTTCAGATTTCTTAATTCAACTCTTTTGAGACAATTGTAGATTCTCATGCAATTATAAGAAATAATATAGACAATCCTCTTTACTCGTTACCAAGTTCTCTTCAGTGGTAACATCTTGCAAAGCTATGGCACAACATCACAACCAGCTATTGGCATCAATGCCTCGTGTTGCTCTTTTAGAGTCACACCCACTAATTAATCCCTGGCACCCTCTCCTTAACCCTCTCCTTAACCCCTGGCAACCACTAATCTGTTCTCCATTTCTATAATTTTGTCATTTCTAGACTGTTATATAAATGGAAGCATGCTGTATGTAACCTTTTGGGATCATCTTTTTTTTCACTCAGCATAATTCTCTGGAGATTCATCCAGTTTGTTGCATGCGTCAGTAGTGTGTTCCTTTTTATTACTAAGTAGTATTCTATGGTAGAGATGTATCTCAGTTTGCTTAACCATTCACTCTTTGAGTAACAGCTGCGTTATTTCCAGTTTTTGCTACTACAAAAGAGCTACGATAAACATTCATGTACAGATTTTTATATGAACATAAATCTTCATTTATCTAGGATGAATATCTAGGGGTATGATTGCTGCCTTATACAGTAGTTGCGTCTTTAGTTTTTTTTAAGAAATTACCAAGCTGTTTTCAGAGTGTCTGAATTATTCTATATTCCCCCCAGCAATGTATAAATCACCCAGTTTTTCTGCATCCTTACCAGCATTTGGTGCTGTCACTATTTTTTATTTTAGCTCAGCTAGCTGGATAGTGATATCTTATTGTGGTCTTCATTTGCATTTCCCTAATACCCACTGATATTGAATATCTTTTCATGTGCTTATTGCCATTTATCTCTCCTCTTTGGTGAAATATCTCTTCATATCTTTTGCCCATTTTCTGACTGCATTGTTTGATTTTTGCACTGTTCAGTTGTCTGGGTTCTTTGTATATTCAGATATTAGTCCTTTGTCAGATATGTGGTCTGCAAATATTTTCTCCCACTATGTATCTTGTCTTTTCTTCCACTTAATAGGGTCTGTCACAGAGCAAAATTTTGACATTTCTAATTAATTAAATTTTCCAAATGGATTGTACTTTTGGTATCAAGTCTAATGACTCTTTGCCCTGTATCCTAAAAACATTCTCCTATTTTTTTCTAACAGTTTTATAGTTGTACATTTAACATTTAAGTTTGTAATTCATTTTGTATTAATTCTGTGTAAAGTGTGAAAGTTAGATTGAGGTTCAATTTTTGCCTATGGATATGGCTCCAGAGCTATCTTTCTTGCTTTTTTTTTTAAATCTTTTGTTAAAAACCAGTAGAGAATATTTGTGTGGGTCTATTTCTAGGTTCTCTGCTCTGTTCCATTGATCCATGTGTCTATCTCTCCACCACTATCATATAGTCTTTTTTTTTTTTTTTTTTTTCCTGAGATGGAGTCACACTCTTGCCCAGGCTGGAGTGCAGTGGCGCAATCTTGGCTCACTACAACTTCCGCCTCCTGGGTTCAAGTGATTCTCCTGCCTCAGCCTCCTGAGTAGCTAGGATTACAGGTGTGCAACACCACGCCTGGCTAATTTTTGTATTTTTAGTAGAGATGGGGTTTCACCGTGTTGGCCAGTCTGGTCTTGAACTCCTGACCTCAAGTGATCTGCCCACCTCAGCCTCCCAAACTGCTGGGATTACAGGTGTGAGCCACTGCACCTGGCCATATAGTCTTGATAACTGCAACTGTTTAATAAGTCTTGAAATCTGATAGATTGATTCCTCTTATTCTTCCTTTTCAAAATTCTTTCAGCCATTCTAAAGTTTTTGCCTTCTCATATAAATTCTAGAATAATCTTGTCTATGTCTACAAAAATCCTGCCGAAGTTTTGATAGAATTGGGCTAAGCCTTATGGTGGGTGGAATGGTGGTAGCTCCAAAAAATATATACATGTCATAATCTCTGAAACAAGGGAATGTGACCTCATTTGGAGAAGGGATCTTTGCCAGTGTAACTAAGTTATGGATTTTGAGATGAGATCGTCCTGGATTATCCAAGTGAGACCTCAATCCAGCAAAAAGTGTCCTCATAAGAGACACACAGAAGCAGACAGAAAAGGAGGAGGCCATGTGATCATCATGGAGGCAGAGTTTGGAGTAGTGAGGCCACAAGCCAAGGAATGCCGACAGCCACCAGAAGCTGGAAAATGCAAGAAAGGATTCTCCCCTGGGGCCTTCGAAGAAAGGACCTGAGTGCCAATACCTTGACTTTAAACTTCTGGCCTTCAGAACTGGGAGAGAATAAATTTCTGTTATTTTAAGCTACTCAGTTAACAGTAAAAAAGCTGTATATCAAAATACGTTACAAGACTTTGGATCTTATCTAAACCTGTTATTAACTGGCTTCTTCTGACACTGCTTTGGACAGATGGTGGGTGGGGGATGGAAGTCACCTCCTTGTTACTGCCAAATGGAGCTAGAAATCCAGGTCCATCACTCAGGCTGTATAAGCACCAGAGTTGGGGGCTCCTTGTTACTGCTGGGTGAAGATGGGAGTTGGGCTCCCCATATAATCTCCACTGACACTGTTGGTGGGGAGTGGGAGACTTTTGTACAGGCCAAAGATGCAAGTCCTGGTGCCCTACATGGTCTTCTCTGACAGTACTGCACTGGGGGATGGGGGTTCCTCAATACAGCCTCACAGAAGGGGAAGCGTAGGTTCTCCATTGGGCCTTCACTGGCATGGGTAGGGGTGGGACCACAGTGTTTTCTAAGGTGTTTGGCTAAAATACAGCAGAGCAGTTATTGGCTAAAAGTCTGTCTTTCTAGACTGCCCCTTTCCTCTTCCTTTGGCTAGAGAGAGCAGGCTTTCCTTGGGGCTTTTTTCAGGGGCCAGGGGTCTGCTCCTGTTAGCCTTTCTGGGTTCTCAGAAAGGCTTTCTCAGGCTTAAAGCTGAGCTGGCTTCCTCAGCTCCAAGCCTGGGGTAAATGAAGCAAAAGGAAAACTCAGGGAACTCACCACCATGTCATTTCACAGGTCCCGAGGTCCCTAGCGGCTCATGCTTCCTTCTCCCCACCTTTCAGAAACATCTCATGTTTGTTTTAGATCGAATATCCAGGGATTTTAGTTGTATTTAGTGAAGAAATAGGGAAAAGTACATCTACTCCGTCTTCCTAGAAGCAAACGTTTATTTTATTTTTTAAAAATAACTAACACAACCTAAAGAAAACATCACAGCTCCTCGTTGCTCCCGCCTTACCCTCACTGCAGTCTCCGTAAGTAACTGCTGCTTCTGCAAGTGTCTGCAGGCAGCATAATTCAAAACAGAAGGCTCACGTCTTCCACTTCGTGGTTCAATTTAAAGTAAGCATTTTTAAGTAGGTACTATATTTACCTGGATGGTTCAAAAAGGCATGTAGAGAAAAATCTCCTTCCCATCCTTATTTCATAGATACTAAGTTCTCTTCCATAGAGGCAACCAATGTTAGTATCCTCCTGTGTATGTTTCCAGAGATATTTTATGCATAGATTTGCAAATAAATCATGCCTCTTGGGATAAAATGTATCACAATTTCCAGTTATTGATACCCCCTTTCCCAGTAAAGAGGAATGCCTCTTTCCTCATTGTTGGCTGGGCAGTGCCTTCTGGAAGGAGTGGAAGAAGCATACCTGCCACCCCATTAACAGACACACCCCTGTGACTCACTCTGACCAATGAAATGTGAGCAGACGTCATGTATACCAGTTCTAAGCAGAAAGCCTAAAGCCATTGTAGGCTTCCACTCCCTTCTGACTCTTTTCCTCTGCCATGAGAACAGATGTCCAAGGAGCTGCTCTTCCAGCCTGGGCTTCATATGTTTTGTGGAGCAGTCTCAGCAAACTCACAGCCACTGTATTAATTAGCTATTGCTGCATAACAAATCACCCTAAAATTGAACAGCAGCTTACATAAAGCTATTTACTCTCGCACAAAATTTCTGAAGGTCAAGAATCTGGAAGCAACTTAGTAGGGTGATTCTGGCTCAGGGTCTCATAAGGTTTCAGTCAAGCTGCCAATGGGTCTTCAGCCATTTGAAGGCTTGACTGGGGCTCAGGCATCTGCTGCCAATATGACTCCCTTGTGTGGACATCTGCAGGAGGCCTCAATTTCTTGCTAGTTGTTATCAGGAGGTCTCAGTTCTCACCACATGGGGCTCTCCATAGAGCTGCCCAACGTGGCAACTGATTTCCTCCAAAATAAGTGATCCAAGGAAGAGAGAGATAGCATGTGCTCAAGATGGAAGCCACAGTGTCTTTTATTACCTAATCTGAGAGATGGTATCTCATCACTGCTGTAGTATTGTGTTGTATTCCATTGGTTGTAGAATACCAACTCTAGTGCCATGTGGGAGGGGACAACAGAAGGGTGTGCATGCCAAGAGGCAAGGATCACTAGGGCCATCTTGAAGCCTGGCTGTCACAGCCACAGACAGGAGGACTAAGGGGGGAAAAAAAAGCATGCTTTTAATATGTGGGCATCAGTTGTTGCCTCAATATAACATATCAAAAGCTAACTGGTATACTACATATCTTTATGTATAAACATTTTTATAGTTTTTTTTTCTCCCTATTCTAAAAGATGAAGAATGAATCTCCCTTACTCTCTCTTTGGGCTTTCATACAGCCCATTTCTTGAGTTTGATTAGTTTTATTATTCTTTTTAGGTTTTCCTATTGGCTATGCATATCACTGTAAATTATGTATTTGGATCTTGTTCCATCTGCTTTAGACAGCATTGGTTTACCATCCACTGTGTAAGATTAAACTTTTGCACCCCCCTCCACACTTCTGTCAGTGATGCCATTATCTGTGTACTTTCAAGGTTCTCTTTTCTCCTTTATATCTTTCTCTTCAAGCCATGCTGTTGTGGGAAGAATTCACGAAGCTCCATCTCCACAGAGCAAAGGACCAATGAAAGGTCCCCATGTGTAGGCTGAGTATCCATCAGGGAGCCATAAGGATGGTGTCACTGAAGGGGGCAGTGGATTTGATGCTGTAAGGCTTGACTCTGAGGCGGTGAACCACTGGGAACCTAAAAAAACTCCTGACCTATGGTCACATATGACTGCATTTAGATCCTTAGCCAGGGCAGGAAGCAGTCTCCCTCTGAGGCTGAAGTCCTGAGGCTACCACAGTCCAGGGCCATCAGTCCTGGTGTTTGTGCAAGGAAAGCCCCTGATCCAAAGAGAAGAGCTAAGGAGAGTGCAGGTGACAGAACTTTCTTGACAACAGAAATTTCTTTGTGTCACTCGGAACCACACTCACTGTTTTTCCTGAAAAACAGCCACCTGGGGCATAGGTAATTCCTCTTCTCCCAAGACATCAGTGTGGAGTATCCTGTTGAGCTCTGTTCTTGTCCCCTTAGACCTTGAGATGACAAGAGAAGCATTGCCAAATACAAGAGGACACCTGGTTACATTTCCATTTCAGATCAAAAAATGGATTTTTTTAGGGTAAGTATATCTCAAGTACTGAATGGGATATACTTATACTAAACAATTATTTATTGTTTATTTAACTGAGCATCTTGTATTTTTACTTGCTAAATCTTGCAACTGTAGACAGGTAGAGCTGGTCCTCTCTTAACAGGAACAGAAGCAGAGCCAAGAGCCCCACATGAAAGTGCTGACCAAATCCAAACTCTCATGAAGAACCCACCAAGCCTGGCTACTGCTGTCCTAAAAGATTTGCCCTATAGAGGTTCATCCACATAGAATTTTTCCAGAACTGACCTGGTTAGCTTTATCTACTGCCCCCTAATTACTTCATATCCAAACAATTCCATACCTGTCTCTCAGTCTGTATATAAATAGTTTGCATTCAATGTATTTGTACCTGCTGATACCTTTGTACATGCTGTCTCTTTCTCTAACAGATCCAGATTCAATACTTACTAAATGCCAACAATGAGATGGAGAATAGTATGAGGTGCTGTCCTTATCTTCACAACAACCCTGTGAGGGAAGCCTCAATTATTATTATTGCTATTCCTCTTCTCCAGATGAGAAAACTGAGCTTCAAAGATTCCCTGTAGCTGGGCTCAGCGTGTGAGTCTGTAATTCCAGCTTCTTTGGAAGTTGAGGCAGGAGGATCCCTTGAGCCCAGAAGTTGGAGGGTGCAGTGAGCTATGATTGCACCACTGAACTCCAGCCTGGGTGAAAGAGGAAGATATCATCTCTTTAAAAAAAAAAAAGAAGAAGAAGAAAGAAAGAAAATAAAGTCTCACCAAGAAGGTGTTACCTGAGGCCCCAAAACTAATAAGTGCCATGGCTAAGATTTAAATTTCTTCCTAAAGATGAGCCACTCCCTGAATGCCTCCCTGATTTCCCATTCCCACCTAAGCCACCTACTGCTCAATACTCCCACTAATGGCCAAGTATCATCTCCTCATTCCCACTAAAACTCTTAAGAAAGCAGAATTTATGCAAAAGGAACAAGGGGGACGGTGACTTGGTGCCTCTGGGTTTTGCCATGAACACCATGGGAATCAATCAGTACCTTTGTCCACAGAGACAAAGTTATAAAAGGTGGACAAATCGTACACTTGTTTGAAGAAGCAGATTGGCTGTGATTTGCCGGCCTAAGAACTTACTTAACCCTTACAATGCAATTTATATTGGCAGATGCAATGTGAGTTCAAACCACTGACTTGGAAATGAACTTGTGCAATGCACATATTTGGAGACTTGCCTCTTCCACCTGTGTGTGCATGCATGCTACTGTGTGCACCTTGTTCTTGCACTATACTAGAAGTTCAGTAGGGGCAGGGATCACATGTTTTGTTGACTTGTTTTTTTCCTTGCAGCACTAGAGCATCACTTTGGCCAGAGTTGAGGTTAATCTATGCTTTTCACTGATAAAGAAAGTAAGGGAACTGTCACTTGCTTCTGTCTGTAGAAATGTTTGAAGGACAGGAGATTTGCAATCACTGCGATTATTATTAACTGCTAGCTAACTGCACCAATTATTTTTCTTAGTGACATAAATGCCTACGAGCTTTCAGTGTTCCCTGTTGAGAATGCACTGAGGCTTACTTTACATCCTCCCAGTTCCCTGAAAGAATCCAGAAAATGTAAAGAAAAGAAAACCACACAGAAATAACACAGGTATTGTGCTCCCTGGACCAAGGTAATATTCAATTTCAATCTGGTGGTTAGGAAAGAGGAAGGAACATCTTAGTCTGAAATCCTACCCATGAAAACAGTCCAAAATAAAATAAAATAAAACATGTATTGTTTAGGCAAGCGTTATTACCGGATGACATTTCAATTCCAGTCTGCTCTGCCTAATGCCTTCGTTTCCTACTCTGTAGGACGAAAGCAGCCCTCTCATCCCACAGGTTCAGAAGAAAGCTCCCCTTTGCAGGCAGAGATGCCATTTTCGGCTTTGGAAGAGAAACAAATCACGTTATTGTCAAGGCTGTTACTGAGAACATCATGCTCTCAGCCCTACTGGCTTGGCCATAGTCAAAAGAATCAAACAAAGCTGTTTGCCATGAATTTCATCATTCTGCCTTGCCCAGCTGGGATCTCCCCCCACCCCTACCCTAATTCCACTCTCAATTCGAATGCTCTAGAATTTGTTTCAGGAACAAGTTAAAATTCCTGCTAGTTTCAGACTTACCAATAATGCAAGTCTTTTCTTTTTTTGTTAAGAAAAGAAATGCTGATTGCGGGAAGATCCTGGGCAGAGAGCTCTAGAGTCTAAAGCCCCTGAGTAAAAGAAGGAGATGGAATGATCAGTTTCCATGACTAGAGCATGTACATGAAGTGTAGGCCGCTGAGCAAATATCTAATTGCCTTTCAGGGCACAGAGGCCCTAAGGCCCCATGCTTGGCTCTGACACCTGTCACCACTCTTGAGTGGACCCAAGGGAGTTTGTCTGCTCAATAAAGGCATTAGGGTCCTACCTGTTAATCTCTCACCTCAGGGCCTGTACATAGGTCCCTTATTCATTATACTGTCAACTCCTTCACCTCTGAGGCGGAATAAAAATGCAATAATTGTCCCATGGGATTGGGAAAACACAAAGGATAATGTGTTCCCCCAAACAGTGTTATTTAACAGTCCATCAGATGGGGGAAAATGTACTGGCAGCTTTTCTTATGCTTGCTTTGAGCACACATGCATGTACGCGTGCATATGTGTGTGTGGGTGGCTGGGTGTGTGCACGCACGTGTGCATGCACACTTCAGTATGTGGGGCGGGGAGGAGCCCTTTTTTTCTTCTTGGAGTTTCCTTTGTTATTAAAATTTTCTTTGAAAAATACCATTTGCTAGAACATTCTTTCTAGAAACCTCCATTAGGAAATACTAGAGGCAATACAGGGTAAGAGATACTGTTTAGAAAGCAACACCTTCGGAGACAGAAATAACAAGATTTGAATTCTTGCTCACACATAGAGAATGATATGAAGCAAGTGAGGTTATTGTCTATACCTCTCATTTCCAACCCACCTCTGGGAAATAGATATTCTATAATAAAGCCTTTGGGACAGGGTGACTGTGAGCATAAAATAAAGTGGAATATATAAAGTGCACACGTGAGGAACTGGGCATGTAGTAAATGGGTAAGAACAGTGACAGCCAACATTTATTGAGCTTCTGTATGAAGACGTTGGCTTCAGTGCTTTACCTAGAAGATGCCATTGAACCCTCACCACTACCCTGAGAGGTAGATACTACAATTATCCCCATTCTACAGAAAAATGAGGCTTAGAAAGCCTTTGCCTGAGGACTATAGCTAGTTAAGAGGTGGAGGCAGGATTGGAACTCAGCCCCAGCTCTATTCACAGAATCCTGTACCAAGATTGTAACCTGAGTCCCACGAGCCAGATCTGGCTTATGGATATGTTTGCTATGGCTTACTGTATTTATTTTTAAAAATCTAACTTATTTGCCAAGAGTTAAAAATTGGGAGAGGTGTCACAGTTCTTAATCTTTGGCTTCGCTTTAAAAATCTGAAGTTCTGGTTACCCTGCCCCTGTGTTCTCATGTAACAATGACAGGCTGGAGCTGTCCAGTGGCTGTCACTTTTGGACAGCCAGGAGTGTGTCACAGTCCACCTGCTCCTCATCCTCACATTCAGGCAACCACCGGGCCCCTGGGAGCATCTGAGGATTTGACTTCTCTCCCACTGCCTTTTACATCCATATTCCTCTCTAAAGCCATAAAGTTGTTAGGCAACAATCCGGTATCTGTATGTGATTCCTTTGTGGAGTAAAATGCCTGTGGTAACTCTCATCTCTGCTGAATTCTAGTCATTCCTGTCTGATGCAACTCCCAGTACAATGTCAATAACACACGAATAGTCTCCTGGATTCCTCGGGGGCCCTCCTGATGCCTCCCTCTGCTCTAAGCCTGGAAAGACCCAGAAGCATCCCCCTGGCTCTGAGCATGTATCATCCCTTAGGTTCGTCTTTTTCCTCCCTTTGATCTCCCAGAAAACTATCTTAGCCAAGAGACTCCTCACCTCTGCCTTCCTGGATTATTGCAGTAGCCTTCCACCTGACCCCCTAACATACCCCCACCCATTCAAAACCTTCATATTCATCTTCAGCAAATCCTTCTTTTCTTATTTTTTTATTTCCGTAAGTTTTGTGGGGACAGGTGGTATTTGGTTACATGAGTAAGTTCTTCAGTGATGATTTGTGAGATTTGGGTGGACCCATCACCCAAGCAGTATACACTGAACCCGAATTGTAATCTTTTATCCCTCACCCCCTTCCCACCCTTTCCCCCTGAGTCCCCAATCTCTATTGTGTTATTCTTATGCCTTTGCATCCTCATAGTTTAGCCCCCACTTATAAGTGAGAACATACAATGCTTGGTTTTCCATTCTTGAGTTACTTCACTTAGAATAACAGTCTCCATTCCCATCCAGGTTGCTGCAAATACCATTAATTCATTCCTTTTTATGGCTGAGTAGTATTCCATCATATACGTATATATATATATATATGTGCCACAGTTTCTTTAGCCACTCATTGATTGATGGGTATATAGGTTGGTTCTACATTTTTGCAATTGTGAATTGTGCTGCTATAAACATGCATGTGCAAGTATCTTTTTTGTATAATGAATGACTTCTTTTCCTCTGGGTAAATACTCAGTAGTGGGATTGCTGGATCAAATGGTAGTTCTACTTTTGGTTCTTTAAGGAATCTCCACACTGTTTTCCATAGTGGTTGTACTAGTTTACATTCCCCCAGCAGTGTAGAAGTGTTCCCTGTTCACCACATCCATGGCAACATCTATTATTTTTTATTTTTTGATTATGGCCATTCTTGCAGGAGTAAGATGGTATCACACTATGGTTTTGATTTGCAAGCAAATCCTTCTTTCATGGCCAGAGTCAGCCTCATGGGTGTGAAGTTACATAAGATCCCACTTAGAAGGACCCCTCAGCTGGTTTATGCCTTGCTATTGCATTTTGAAATGTCTAATGATTTCTGAACAAAGGCCTGCATTTTTATTTTGCACTGGGGCTGGCAAGTAATATAGCTGGTCCTGTTCATGTTTCAATTCAAGAAGCTTTGATGACTTCTAACCTTAGTAGTATTTCCATCTTTTCTGAACAATGACAAAGAATGTAATAACATTTGTACAATGCAGTGAGCTGCTCTGGAAACCCAGAGCCTGGCCAGCCATGCAGGAGAAAACAGATGTGATGGCAAATTGTGACCCTTTAGCTTCAACCAAAAATGCTGAGTACACCTGTGAGAGAAGTTCTGGTCTGCAAGAGAGAGCCTGTGAGTTCACTATAGCTCTCATCAGCTTTATCTCAGGAAGCTTATCCTGCAGTCAGGCTGATCTCTGTGAGTTCATGTATTAGTCACACTGTCATCTCCAGGCCCTCATTCATACAAATCCAGTTTCTGGGAGTAATCACTCCCCTTCTCAGTGTTACCCAAATCCTGCACACATTCTCAGAGCAGCTCAAGTCCAAAAGTGTGCCCTGTGTATTAATATCAGCCAATAGTGCTTCATTCACACATTGCATGATTATTGATGTCTTAATCTGTGGAGGTACTGAGCCAGTGTGGGGGATATGATTGTAATAGCATGTGCAAGCCCCTGCCCGATGAAGTTAGGGATGCAAACAAGTAAAAGGGTCACTTTAGTGCAGTGTGACCAGAGGTGTCACAGAAGAAGTAAGGGGAGGATGCACGCATTTCCCAGGGCTGCTCTAACAAATTACCACCCACTGCGTGGCTTACAGCAACACAAATGTGTTCTCCCACCATCCTAGGGGAGACAAGTCTGAAATCAAGGTGTCAGCAGGGCCACGCCCCCTCTGAAGGCTCCAGGGAAGCATCCTTCCTTGCCAGTCTTAGCTTCTGGTGCTTCTTGGTTTGGGGCTTGCACAGCTCCAGTCTTTGTCTCCTTCTCCACATGCCATTTCCCTCTTCTCTCTGTGTCTCTCCTCTGCATGCTTCTCAAAAAGACACTCATCATTGTATTAAGGGCCCACCTGGATAATCCAGGATTATCTCCTCTCAAGATCCTTAACTTCGTTATGTCTGCAAACAGCCCTTTTTAAACTAAGGTAACATTACCAAGTTCTGGGAATCAGGTTGTAGATGTATCTTTGGTGGTGAGGGGTGGGGATCACCACTGAATTCACTTCAGAGGGTTTATGACAGGGCAGTAACCCCACACTGGGAAGTTGGGGGAGGTCTTCTTGAATAAGTTAACATTTAAACTGAATAAGTCAGGCAAGGGGGGAAAGAAGGGTGTGGAGGAGTGAAAGTGTTTCTGGAAATAATATGTGCAAAGATCCCAACAAAAAGTTAAGCATCCTGGATACCTGGAACTGAAAGAAGCTAAGTGTGTCTGCAGAATACTTAGCAGTACAAGGAAGAAAGGGTAAAAGAAGCAGCTGGAGAAGTAATCAGGGCCAAATCTAGATGGGCCTTGTAACCACAAAGTCAATCTGGCCGATGTAATGGGGAGGCATCGAAGGGTTTTCAGCAAGGGAAGGACATTACCAGATTTAGGAAGATTGCTATGGCTGGAGAGTGAAGAACGGTTTGGAGCAGGCCAAGACTAGAAACAAGGAGACTGGTTAGGAAATGGTAACACTATCCAGGCAGCGCATGACAAGTTAGGATGATGCTGAAGGGAAGGGAGAAAAGTCAATACATTCGAGAGGTTACTTGGGAGGTAAAATCAACAAGACTTAGTAACTGATGGGGTTTCAGTATGGAAGTTAAGGACGAGGCACAGTCTTCTGGCTTCTGGTGTGGACAGAGTTGCCATTGTTGAGGTAGGAACTGAGAAGGAAGCGCAGTTTAGGTGGGCACTATATGGGGTAAGTTTGAAGTGTCCGTAGGACAGCTGATTGGAGTCTCTTATTGGGCATTTGAATTTGGATTTCTGAAGCAGAGCAGTCCGGGGCTAGAAATACAGACTTGGGACCCATCAGCGTGTGGATGACATGTTAAGTCATGGAATGAATGACCTTGCTCAGGAATAGATGGCATGAAAAAAGAACAGGGCCCAGGGTAGAATGCTCAGGAGCACTGGTGCTTATGTGATGGACAGAGGACAAGGAACTGTGGTAAATGGCAAAAGACACAGAGGGCAACCACTTCCAATATTCAGTTATGTGTGACTTTTTACCATACAACTGGAAACTTACTGTTAATTATCCTATTCTATGTCCCTCATTTTATATTTCATTGGACAATTCAAGCACAATATTGTTCTCTATTATGTTGTCTTGATCACTATTTTGTATACCTGGGAACCAAAGCAAGGGTTGAGAAGAGGGGCCCCATCTGTTAATAAGCACTGCACAATTGGCTAGGTATGAACTGTCCAGACCCTGAGTTAGAAAACAGGAAAAAGAGACATTCCCAATATCCTCTGATCCTTCCCCAAAACCCCATCATCCAATGTCACCATCAATGAACATTCTGAAGAATTATCTTAAGTTATAGTTGAGTTTCTCTAAATTAAGTAGTATCTTCTTTGCTTAAGGTGTTTCCTTCGTCTTCCCCTGTGCTCCTTTTCAGCTAGTTTTTTGTTTATTTGTTTTTTGTTTTTAAGACAAAGTCTCCCTCTATCGCCCAGGCTGGAGTGCAGTGGCATGATCTTGGCTCACTACAACCTCTGCCTACCAGGTTCAAGTGATTCTCCCACTTCAGCCTCCCCAGTAGCTGGGATTAAAGGCACCTAGCCCCATGACAAGCTAATTTTTGTATTTTTAGTAGAGACATGGTTTCTCCATGTTGGCCAGGCTGGTCTTGAACTCCTGACCTCAAGTGATCTTCCCGCCTCAGCCTCCCAAAGTGCTGGTATTAAAGGCGTGAGCCACCGTGCCTGGCTTTTTCATCCAGTTAAATCCTACGTAACAACACCATCCAATAGAATTTTCTGCAATGATGGAAACATTCATTATCTGTCTTATGTAATATGGTAGCCACTTGCTGCAGGTGGCTAGTGAGCACTTGAATATGGGTAGCGCAACTGAGAAACTGAACTTTTAGTTTTATTTACATTTAATTTATTTAAACTTAAATGCCAACATGGGTCTAGTGGCTACCATATTGGACAACATAGCCATATAACTTTCCATGAACTCAAAATTCACTTCCTCAAGGAACATTCCCTTAATCCGCCTTCCAAAATTAGGCTTCATCTGCCCACTCTATGCCGTCTAGAAACTTCTTCTTTCATAAAGTCAATGAGGATTATAATTTTGAATAAGCTTGTGTGTATTCACAAGTTTAATGTCCATTTCCCCTGGTAGAACAAGCTCTAGGAGGGTAGAGACGATGTCTCAGTTACTACAATGTGTGATACTTACTCAGTGCTCAATAAATATTTATTGAAATAATGAGTGAGGCCAGATGTGGTGGCTCACGCCTGTTATCCCAGCACTTTGGGAGGCAAAGGCGGGCAGATTCCCTGAGCTGAGGAGTTCGAGACCAGCCTTGGCAACATGGCAAAACCCCATCTCAACTAAAAATACAGAAATTAGCCAGACGTGGTGGTGCATGCCTATAGCCCCAGCTACTTGGGAGGTGGAGGCAAGAGAATCACTTGAACCTGAGAGGCAGAGGTTGCAGTGAGCTGAGATTGTGCCACTGCACTCCAGTCTGTGCAACAGAGTGAGACTCCATTTAAAAAAAAAAAAGAATGAATGATCAAACGACTCATTAAAATATTTTATAGGATTATATACCATATATATGTTTATTAAATAGTTGGTCAGAGAATGCAATCATATAATAAATAATCCTGGGAGGCTAACAGCTGTAATCAACAGAAATTGGGACTGACAGGGAAGGTATGAATTTGACATGTTCAGTTTTTGGGTATGTGAAATTTGAGATGCCAGATCAAGTGCATTAAGCCTTTTACCTTATTGTCAACTAAAATCGTAAAGGCTCTTCTAATTCATGGGAACATCCCGCATTTCCTCTCTCTTGCACTTTGTAGCTAAGAGAAAAACCATTCACCCTTCTCATTAACATTTCTCATTCTTCCCTGAATGTTAGGTAGTTGTTCAGCCTCTTGAAGTTGCTCTAAATCCTGAGCTTATCAGTGTACTTATCTCCACTCCCAGCTTTGCATTGTGTCAGTATTTATTTAACATATTCCCAAAGCTGTTAATCCAGTTAATTGGTAAACATTGGCTATGTCAGAACCTGTAGCACAGTACCTAAGGAAGGCCTCCAGATAGATACCAAAATGCACGAATCAGCAGCACCCTTTGGATATGTCCTTTCACTCATTAAGTAAGCCCTGCCTGGAATGGAACTTGAGCCAGGTCCGTCGCTCTGGCCTCATGGAGCACCTGGGAGCTCACTAGCAAGCTCCTTAACTCTCTCCTGCTCCAGCTCCTTCTCAGCACTGTTGTTTCCTTCTCCTAACAGATAAGTGGAAATTGGAGGGCCCCAGGGGCCTGCCCGAATCCAACGGCCACACCCTGGGCAAGCAGAGAGGCAGGGCCCTTTGCCCAAGTTTCCTTACAAACCCATGAAGGACAATTTCAGAAAGCAGCACTCTAAAGGCACTCAGTGTCAGAGCCAAGGTAAACAGCCTGAGACACAGCTGCCGGTCCAACTAGGGTTAGGCAATGTGGACAGCCAGCGTGGGAAGTCAAGAGAAGCCGAGGAAGCCAAAGAGAAGGGAGGTTTGAAGGGGTAGTTGAGAAGGAGGCTTTGGCAGTTCTTGACTTCTGCTGCCATTGCAGTGGGCTCTGGAAGCCTTGAAAGGGACCGTAAAGATGAGAGCCAAGGAGGTGGCCACCAGAGGATGGATTTGATTCGGAATAGAAAAAAGAGGCATCATCTTCACTTCAAAGCCATTTATCAAACACAGCAAGTGTGCTCTGCATAAGGCTAAAGACCACAGGCTCTAGCATACATCTCAGGGTCCCAGAGAGGACAGGCAGGCACCTCCCTGCGAACCCCAAGGCCTTACTGGGCAGCTACTGACCTGGACAGGACAGTTGGCACCACCAGCATACCACCCTCCCTGTTCTGCCTGCCTGAATTCCTTCTCAGCTTCTAGAAAGGGCAAACGGTCCTTCCATTACCAAAAGGCCCCCAAGCACCACCCCTCCACTTCATAGAAAAGCCATCACACATTAACACTCCTCACTCTTCCCTGCATGTTACCTCACTGCTGGCTTCTTTTAGTTTTTTCAAAAGCCCTAAAAACTACTACCAGGAAATGAATAAGTTTATGTTGGACAATCCATAGCAATCTCATTTACTGTGAACAACAGCCACAAACAGGACAGTGTGGTCATCTCTCAAGGGTATTGGTGGCCAGTTGGGTGATTCCCAGAAGAGATCAAAGCCAGGCAGAAAAGATGGCAAATGTAGCAGCTAGTGTAGTCAGTGGGTTCTGATTTGGCTGGAGCTGAGGTAAGGGAATGTCTGAAGTGAATGAATAAAACACTGCACAGCTCTGAGAATGCCCGTGGCCTGGCCTGTGCTGTTGTCACATTTATATGTAATTCATGGAGTTGGTAGCTGAGTGGTCAGGGCCCAGCCAGACTGCAGCAGCCTGTGCAGTTCCCCCAGGAGCCCACTGGCCGGGTTTACCCTGCCTAGTTTCATCTCAAAGAAAAACATCGATTTAACAAATATCAAACCTTGGGTCTCTGAGACATTGAAGCAATCAGGTTCTGTGGCCTGTAGGAAGCTTCTGCAATGCCAATCTGCTAAATGGTACCAAATGTCCAAACATAAGTCATAGGCACTATTATCAGTGACCCACTGCATGCCAAGTGCTTGTATATAAATTGTTTTGCTTGATCCTATTCCAAAATCTCTCTCCTGTCATCCTTACAGGCAACCGTTCCCATTGAAGTCATGATTTCTACCTTTATCTCTGACTGGATTTCCCTGACTCATCCACACATAGCCTGAATGAACTTGGAAACGTATAAATATGAGCAAGTCATTCCCCTTCTAAAGACTTTATGCATTGCCAGTTTCCTTTGGGTCACGTCTGCTCTCCTGGGCTCAGCATTTGAGGCCCTCTGTTGCTGCCGCTGCCTTCCTGCTGTCCCTCGGCCTCTCTTCTTGTGCCTACCCTGAGTAGGTGCACCCCTATGCCTTTCCAAGAGAACTTCCCCTGCTTGTGGCCACCGGAGAGTTCAGGTTCCTTCTTTTGGATCACTGGCATCCTACTTTTCTCCCTGAGACCTTTCCTGACTTCACCCATTGCAGTGAGTCTCCCATACCCACGGTGAGGCAAACTTGGCAGCTTGTCCTTCATCCAATTGCACTCACTACACTCCTGCTTAATCATTCATTTCTTTCATTCTCAAAGGAGTTGATATCCTCAAGGGAGCCAGAAGTGGTTCTTGGTCAAGGGAGGCTGGAAAAATTTTGTTCTTTTTATTATAAATCACAGATATGCATATAGTACACAAATACAGTATATCTGTGATATTAAAATTTCACAGGATAGAGAAGGGAAGATTATGAAAAAATGTCTACCAAGGCTCCTTAGAGGCCAATAATGAAAAAAAGATTGAGAAATACTGAACCGGTTTGTTTGTATGTCTTCCTCACCAACTGGACCGTGAGTCCTCTGTGAATCCCCAGAGCCAATGGAGTGCCTGACACATGGAGTGCTTTTGAAGAAATGTTGGCTGTTGACAGCTGAATGCATGCATGCATGAATGAATCCTTCCAATATTCCCGAGGGGTGGCATTGCTGCCCTATTGGGAAAGATAAGAGAACAGATGCTAAATGCCCCCCTCCAACACCATCAAAGTCCCAGAGTTAGTAAGTGCTGCAGTAGAAACTTTAAATTCAGAACTTCTAGACTCTAAACCCAATAGTTTCACACCCTACTTTGGTGTAATTGATAGAATTTACACAAAATTAGGATAATACCTTTACTAATTTGCCTTTAACCTTTAAGAATGTTCCGGTTGGAATATCCTAAGCCAATTTGCACAACCAAGAAGAACCTTAGGAAATCATGCCTATGGTCATATAGACTCCAGCAAAAATGCCTCAGCACCACAATGAGTTTTGGTGGGAATGGTGGCCTAATGAGGTGAAGCTGTAGCCACCCACTTAACTTGTAACTGAGCCTTGCAGTTAATCCAACTAAATTAAATTTTATAAAACTTCAGGCTTGAGCCTCTTCTATGTACACAACTGAGCAGCAGAGGGCCACTTTGCCCTCAGGAGGTGGGGGTGGTAGAATAAGAAAAGAATATACGCAATTATAATGCAGGATTCAACAAGATCACAGTCATGAAACGTGAAATTCTAAGCCAGGAGATAAGCCACAGTCGGGAGATAATGAGGATGGGAATGTTCTAATAAAGATACTCTCCCTGTTGAAAGCTAACAAAGTGACATCTATAAAATGGTTTTATGAGTAAATTTGTTGAAGCAGGAGGAGCTGAATAGCTCAAACCAGTGTTTTATCCTTTCCAGGGTCATGACGAGGTTTAAAAACTGATTTATGAGTCTGTTTGTTTAATCAAACTTTCCTTATTTCCCACTCCTGAGCTTATGAGCAGAAGCAAAGCAGTGAGAAGAATCCCCGCTGAGCAGGAGTTCATCCTCCTAGGACACAGCCTTTTGCTTTTAAGCATAAACACTTCATATAAAGAAAAAGTGCACTAATCATAAGTGACCCATTCAATGAATTTTCACTAAAAGAACAAACCCTGTAACCACCACCCAGATGCAGAAATAGAAGAGTGTCACATCCACAAAGCTCTCTTGGTTGTTCCTTCAATCTCTACCTCCCCTTACAGATTTCCTTAGACTCGTTTTGTTTCTTTTCTAACTTTAAAGAAATGGAACGATACACTAGATACTCTGACTCTGACCTCTTTTGCTCAGTAAATGTCTGTGAGATCCATCAAGGCTTACATGTAGCCATACTTTGTTCATTTTTGTTGCTGAAAGAATTTCATTGTATGGACATACCACACTTATTTGTCCATTCTACCGTCGAAATTTGGGTTGTTTCTGCTTTTTTATTATTATGCATAGTGCTGCTATGAATGTTCTTCCTACGTATCTTTTGATATGCATACGTACTCATGTATATCTAGGAGTGAAAGCACTAGGTCACGTGGCACGTGTATGTTCAGTCCTAAAGCTGAAGATCCTGCTGCATAGATTTGAAAAGTGGTTGTAACAGCTATATACTAACACTGTATACTGTGTGTAAGTGTTTAAGAGTTCCAAATACTACAAATCCTTGCCAACACTTGGTATTGAATGTCTTTTTCTTTTTAGCCATTCTGGTGGATGTGTTTTTGAAGTTCATGATTTTAATTGGCATTTTTCTGTTGAGTAATGAAGTCAGAGGCAGCTTTTTATGCATTTATTGACCACTTAGAGTTCATCTTTTGTAAACTCTCCACGCGTTTTGCACATTTTTCTGTTGGGATATCTATTTTTTTTTATTAATTTGTAGGAGAGCTTTGTATATTTGGATACACGGTTTTGTTTCTTTTTTCAGATATGTGATTCACAAATATCGTCTCCCAATCCATGGCCTTGTTTTTCACTCTCTTAATGGTGTCTTCTGATAAACAAATATTTTTATTTTTAATGCAGTCTAATTTATTTTATGTCTAATCAACTTTATGTTTAGTACATTTTATGTGCTACTTATGAAAGCTTTGTCTTTCCCACTATTGCAAAGATATTCTTCTGTATCATAACACTGAGTTCCATCCAAGAGCATGATTTATACTTTTACTTATTTAAGCTTTTTTTTTTCTTTAGGAGGTATAATTGACAAATAAAAGTTGTACATATTCAAGGTGTACAATGTGATGTTTTGACATATGTATACATTGTAAAATAATTGCCACAATCAAGCTAATTAACATATCCACCGCCTCACACAGTTACCTTTTTTGTGTGTATGATGAAAATACTTAAGATCTACCTAGGCCTTCTTCAATTTATCTCAGTAATGTTCTCTAGATTTTAGTATAAAGATTTTGCACATCTTTTGTTGGATGTACATGAAACTTCGAGCAAATACCTATCTTTCAAAATTGCAAGAGATATAAAAAAGAAATTTTGAAATATGTGCCCTGACTTCAAAATGCTTTGGTACAATAGTAGAACTTAGTTGCAGAAAAATAGAAGCCTGAATATTAATGAAGCCATCGTTGTGTGATAGTAGGCAATGAGAAAAGAAAGAAGCAAGCAATTGAAGTGAGCTGAAATTGTTGACAGGGATGCCTCACAGAGGATCTTGAAGATTTGAGATGAGCTTGAGGGAGGAATAGAAGTTAGAGAGTGGAATGGAGGGAAGCATTCCAAGATGGGAAACTGGAATGAGTGAAATTTTGAGATTAGAATGAACTCAGCATGTTAAGGGATTAAGAAGACACTGGTTGACTAAAATGTACACTCTGATTCATGAGTTGGGGGAGATAAGATAATATCTTGTGCTTAGAGGCACATAAACAAAAGAAGGAAGAGTTTCAAGTCCACCTTGGTGGTGAAGGTTGGTATTCTGGCCCCTGGAAGGTAACTCAGCAAGTATTTACATATCCTTGCTTGACACTAACTGGCAATCATATGGCTGCTTTTAACAACTTCCAGATAGGAACTGATAAGGACTCTTACACTCACACATGAACCTGAGTACCTATCTAAGAAGGCCTCTAATCTGGAAATGAAATATGTCTTACAGACTGTATAATCCAGAGAGCCTTTCATAGTAAGCCAGCACTCAAGGACCAGCCAAAAGGCTTAGATCCAGCAACTACCACCAAGTGCTTCTGAGAGGGCTACAGTTGTAAAACCAAGTGGTGATAAGTACTCAATGCCATCAGCAACAACTGGACTTCCTAGAAGCAATGGAGCTGAAGGTTGGCCTTCAAATCTTAGATCACTGAATAGGTTTTTGTTGCCCTATTTCCATCCCAACTGGGACATAGTCTTGCCAATAGCAAAAAAGAAATCAGCAATCCTGGGGCAGGTCTGAAACACATGGAGGCAGGTCCTCAGGCCTCCTAGGAGCTACTGGAATGAGTAAGGAGTGGAATAGTCAGAAATGAGTTCAAATGATAAGATTCCTAATGGGACATGTGTATGCATTTTGCCAAGATTCAGTCTAATTTTGGAACTCAACTGGAAACTTCTGAACGTCATGTTCCATTTGGCTCTGGCAAAACACAGTTCTGCATTGCTTTGTGTTTATTTTATCCCTCAAGATCAGAGCATAATTTACTTGTAGCTAGAATTTTGTATTGAGTACAAACCTCCATTTAGAAAAACAAGCTGATACATATTTTTTCCTTGTGGGTCCCTAGGGGGGAAAAAGATGTACACAATGGAGAAAGGTTCCACTAGAAAAAAACATGCATACCCAATATAGAAATTTTACGCAAACAGAAGCACCCAGAGGAGAAACATTTTATAAAGCCTAAAGTATGATGAGTCCTCAAACTTGGCATAAAGTAGTAGAGATTAGATCCAGAAAATCCTCAGGACTCTCCTACATTTAGCCAGAACAACATCTTCTCTAGCACCTCCTCCTTGTGAAAATTTCTTACCATATTTAAACAAATATTTTGAGAAGATATAACTTCCCTTGGAACTATGTCCTCCAACACTTACAATAAGGATGCTTCCATATAGGTACCATTCCCATCTTTATCTCATGTTTGGTTTACTCTCAAATGAACATCTTGGTCTTTATTGGTACAAAACCAAATTCTCCTATAGCTAAAGTACACTGGGGCCTATAATAAGACAAAAGCTGAAAAGAATTGGGGATAAGATTGTATTTATCGGGACTCTTTCAGAACTCCAAATTAAAATAAGCAAAACAAAACAAAACAAAACAAAAGATTATTTATTGACTCATGTAGCTAAACAGTCTTCTCTACTGCCTCCAGTTGGAAAGACCTCAGGGAATGACTCTGATTGGCCCAGCTGAACCATGTGCTAAAGTGTGGCCCAACCACTGTGGCTGGGCCCAGGTCACATGCCCACATGGCATGTGATCAGCAAAAGTGGATATATTTCCAGAAGAAAATGGGATTGTAGATGGCCACCTAGGGAAACTTGAAAGAAGCAAAAAGAAATGCTCTTACAAAGCCTTGAAGCTAATATGTTAGGATTTTAGAGAAAGCATTATTTCTTTTAAAAAGACAAGGTGTCAACAAAAGAGGATACCATCATCATCAGTGGTGCACTAGCACTGATTATCCATGATAATCTAGAATGCCACAGCTACTTCCACTGTGGACATCTTAGGGGAACGAAAAAGGCAGCATACCATAATGACTAAGGGCACAAACTTGGATTCTAACAGACTCAAGTTCATACCCTAGCAGTGTCACTTGTTGGCTTTGGTACATGGGCAAGTTGCTAACCCTGTTTAAGCATCAGTATTCTTACTTCATCATCACCATCATTATCATCATCATCATCAAGAGTGCCTAGGAAATTCAAGGTGAGAGAGTTTTGGGATGAACGATAGTGATGGTGTTCCATTCTACCATCTTTATGGAATAAGAAACATTTCATTATATGTCCTCGCCACTGATATGCAACCCTATCCCGTGCATTAGATATGTTTCAAACCTCCCTCTTCCACTTTCCATAATTTCTCTTCTTATCTACTGAGGCATAAAATACTAATGTATCTAGGTAGGAAAAGGAAGATAATGGTACCCTTGATACTTGATGTAGCCTTTCCAAAAGAGATTTCACAGGCAATTGAGGTCCAGGAAATTGCAGTCTTAGGAGCTGTCTATGCTATGAGCAACAAAGGATAACTCCTTAGAGGGATATTAAAACAGTTGACCAACTTCTGGAACCAATTGGCAAAGTAATGTATAACCCCACCAGACTATGTTGCAAAGGATGCAACTGTGAGGACATATAGGAAAAACTGGAGTCTTCAAAAAATGTGCTTCTACCTCATTAACTCTATTATATCTTACTTTTCATGAAACTTTCCAGTGAAGGCTCCAGAAAGGGGAACGTCTCAACCAAGACTGATTCCTTCACTTCCACTGTAGCTGTCAGGAATCCTGCAGCCTGTAGATTTCAGATGTAGAAATTTTTCAATTAAGAAAAAGAGTTGGGGACAGGAAAATAGGTTACTCTTTGAGTTTGTCCTCCATGCTGTAATCAATGTCTATGATACCAATGACACAGGGTTCAAAGTCTTATGTTTGAAAAGAAAAATTTTCCTATTTTTTTCCTTTTAATTGTGAAAGGCGGATAGAATAACATCTTGTATTTATATAGAATGGGTCCTTGGAAACTACTACAAATAATGCCATTGTCTCTGCCCCCAGAATTCCTAATGGAAGCAACATATTTTCCTCACACCACTTTTATAGATTATATAGTCTGTCAGAAGTGTTGTAGAAGCCAGAATCTGGGTTTTCTTTGGATTCAAAATGTAGTGTTAGGTTTCCTTTCTATTAGAAAAACAACGTTTCTAAGCAAAAATGGGCTTTTATGCATGGTGTTCAAGGTAATTGCCATGAGAAGGAACTCAGTTAAGACATCTTGCTTTTCAACACTGTAAAATCAACATTTTCCCATTTTCTTAAGCACTCTTTACACCCATAACTGTAATAGTGGTTTAGTATTCTGTCCATATCAAAGTTACTTGCTCACGGTAAGCATTGCTCTGTGAAACTCATGTGTATCTTCAGTCACAATCCATTTCTTCCTGTGTGTTGCAGTCTTTAATGCATGGAAGCCACATATTGAGGCCAACATTATCTTATCTTCAGATGAGAAATAAGCTAAGGCTCAGAGAAGCTAATGAAGTCAGTGATTTATATAGAGTTACAAAGGTAATTAGTGGCATTTAAGTGACAAGAAGGTTCTAGTTTCTAGGTTTTGTTGTTTTTTTTTGTCTTTGTTTATGGCATTATTATGGTGCTGGACTTCTCAGAGTAAAATAGCTGCTGTAACAAATGAGGCCCTTGATGCTCAATTGCTTAACACAATAAATGTTTATTTATCACGCATGTGACAATACGATGTGGGTTTTCAGCAGGTGATGGCTCTCCTCCATACAGTGTCTCAGGGACCCAAGTCCTTCCAGTTTGTGGCATCACCATCTGAGGGTAGTGGTTCCCAGCCAGGGGTGACTTTGTCCCCTAGGGCACATTTGGCAATGTCTGGAGGTATTTTGATTGTCGCTACTTAGCGAGATTCTCTTGGCATCTAGTGGGTAGGGAGCAGGGATGCTGCTAAACATCCCATAGTACACAGGATGGCTCCTACGACAAAGTATTTTTTTGGTCCAAAATGTCATTGGTGCTGGGGTTGAGAAACGTTGCCCAACGGACGTGTCATCTTCTGTATGTAGCCAGCTAAACTATAAGAGAGGGAATTGATAAGACTGAGCCACTTTGTAAATGTCTTGGCCTGGATCAATATAGTCATGAAACTCCTGCCCAAATGCAAGAGGGGTTGAGAAATTAGTCTGAGGGGGCAGCTGTTTCCAGCAACAACTATTCTTTGGGGAGTAAGAACTTTTGGTGAACAGCTAGTCAGTCATCCTGTCATGGTGGCACTGGTAAAATTTGAACCATATATTTGCCTGCTTGCTCACGACATTGCTGAAGCATCAATGGGGCTAAGAAAACTGATAAGAAATAAACACAGCCCTAACCTCCTCCTTAGGCTCCAGATTCTTCTGTCCAGTGTCCTACTAAACACACTGTTAAGTGTCAAAAACAACACAGCCAAATAGAACTTTTTATCTTCCCACCAAAATTCTATTTCTCTCATCTTTCCTCTCTCAGCAAATGACATTAGTCTAGTCTCTTCCCTACTTTCCTACACCCTCATTCAGTTGTTTAGCAAGACTTCCTAGCTCTACCTGCAACATATGTCCCTGCAAGTATGACCGTAGACCACCATCCCTGTCCTGAACTCTTGCCATAACCTTCTAATTGGCCTCACTGCTACCTCTCTTATCCTACTCGTCTATTCATCCACAGGAACCAGGGAGGTCTTTATAACTGTAAAGAAGACTATTTCTTCATAGTTGGTGCCAGCCCACTCTCTTGGGTGGCTTGGCACATGCCTGAGTAAGATTATGTGAGACCCATTCACTTCATCCATTTTTCCTCTAGGGATGGCAGACTCCCTCCATCATGCTTATAAGTCCCTAGACCTGCTTCTGGCACTGTTTTGGCGGTCTTTACATTCACCATGGTCACTTTCTGCGTACCTTTCTGGGTATGTGGAACGCATTGTGAAAGCAGAGAGTTAATTTGGCTAAACAGATAGGCTAATTTGTACAAATCTATCATCCTCACTATAATCTATGAAGCCCATCTCCTTCCAGCCTCTTTTACTTCATGGCAGACACACTGGCATGCTCTCTGTCCCTCTGCCATGCCAGCTCCTCTTGGTCTCCGGCCTCCATGTCTGGTGTTGCTTTTCCTTTTGGAAAGGGACACTCCTGCCCAGATGCCCACACAGCTCCCTCCTTCTCACCACTCCAGCCCCAAGTGGCAGCTCCTTGAAAGGGAGGACACTCCTGAAGATGCTGCCTCCACAAACCCCCATCCCAGCCTTGTTTCATTGTCTCCATGGCATTTAACACCCTCTGGAACTGGAGTGCATTATTTGTTTGTTAATGCACTATTTCTTCCCCGACTAATGGAAGCTCCATGAGGGCAGGGCTTTGCTGGTCCTGTCCCCTGCTGTATCTCTGGCTCTAAAGGAGTGCCTGGCATGTAGTCACCAACAATACACAGTCAATACACAGTTGTTGAATCAGTGAATGAACAAGAGAATATCAGTGCCCTAGGGGACAAGGATATGGAGAATATGAGGTTTTGCCCTAGCTCTGCAACAGATCTCCTGAAGTTCACAAATCAGCCACACAGAACACACTCCATTCCTGCCCCCTACCAATGTGTTTTCTCATTCAGAAAAAGAGCTAACCATAGAAACTTCCTAGGAATACATAGATGAATCCTCAGATTATGCAATGAATTCTCCCTAGAGCCAGCAGATGGCTGTCACTGGTGGGTCACTTCAGAAACCTTTGTGTTTTACATGCTCACAAGTGACCTGTGACATGCTCTCCTAGGACCTGTGCATGGAATTGCCATTGCTTGGGGGAGAACTGATGGCTTCATTTGGAAGAAAAGTAGTTTCGATCCTTCCTGCCCCACTCCCTACCTAACCTCTCATTCTCTTTTTCTCTATCATATTCGGGCTGCCCTCTCATCTTCACTATCAGCCAAGATAATCTGTACTTTTGAAAACTGTCATAATCTGAAAAACAGGTCTCCCTGGAGGGCTTTGTGGCTGGCCAATCAGCTTTGTCCCTGGGGCCCCACTGTGGTGGAGATGCCGTCGGCACACATGCGTGGCTGGCAGCAGCCTTGCCTTTGATGTGTCCATCCATCTATCTGCATTGTCTTTTACAGATTAATTTCTCCATTCCTTCAATTAACAATTACTGATTGAGAGCCAAACTAGGTTTGCAAATGGATACAAGCAGAGGAAAATTCACCTTGAAGTTAATGAAGTCTAAGCTCCAGAGCCCATGGTCACATGAGTTTTACAAACTTTGCAAAAGTGAAATATTTTAACTGTAATCAGCTAAGGCTATCTCTTCCACTGTGATGTCCTCTCCAAATACTGGCAAGTCCCTTGCATAGGGTTGCTTTGGAGTCGCCACTACAGCATTTTTGGAATTCCGCTGAGGCCAAGTTGAGTTGGAGATATGTTTAGTTTGGGCTTAAAGGATAAACAGTGTTTACATGGTTCACAGTCACCTCTGTATATAGTTAAGTCATTGCTAACATGGTGGTGTAGGAATTGCTTCTAAAAATACTCCTATAACTTGTGTCAACTTAACCAGCATCACGATTTGGAGGCACATGGGCAGAAGTCATATCATGATATAAATGTGTTGCTGTGCAGAATCTGGCCCTGAAAATATGTAGGAAATGGAGGATCAAGGTTCAAGATTGTGGAGGCAGGTACTGGTCTGTGGGAATTTCTCCAGTCATCAAAATTACAAGCAGAGATTTGAATTTTCAGGAACATGTATTCAAAAGGAAAATTCTCTCTGTCTCTTTAGGGCACAAAAATATAGTAGCACTAGCAATAGCAGATTGGCCTTATGTCAGTCACATGTTTATGTATTCAACTATTGAATTTAAAATGTAAAAGAATTTTTTTGGATCAGCCATGTTAGATGGGCTGATCAGAGAAGACTGCATTATCTTTCTATCATTTCTTCTTTAAAATTGTTGTCCTATGAAGAGGCCATTAAGGAGTGTGTAGCCAAAACGGTGTGAAGAGAACAATAGAAGCATGTCATACAGAGGTATGTCAGGAAGTTAATAAAAACAGTATGCTATGTTTCTGGATTTTTGTGATGTTTGTGGTATTTGTCAGCATTTTAAAATTTGTAATTTATTTTGGTTTCTTTCCTTATTCTGAATAAATATTTACTTTTCTTAAGCGAGGTCCCCACAGTTGGTCAGCCGCATGCCCCAGGAGACCGGGCTGGCTCCTGAATATAGATACAAATGATGTGCTTCTGATCATTAAAGAGCTTGCAATAAACATTCAAGAAGTCCCACATAGAAAAAGCATAGAAAAAAGCAAGAAAAGATTAGAGTGCATTTGACTTTCCTATCTTCCAATCCCCCATTCCCCTCATCCCTCCTAAAAAACTCTCCAACAAATTGGACTTTTTGTTGGTTTGTTTGTTTGAGACACAGTCTCACTCTATCGCCTAGGCTGGAGTGCAGTGACAAGATCTTGGCTCACTGCAAGCTCTGCCTCCCTGGTTCACACCATTCTCCTGCCTCAGCCTCCCAAGTAGCTGGAACTACAGGCATCTGCCACCACACCTGGCCAATTTTTTATATTTTTAGTAGAGACGGGGTTTCATTGTGTTAGCCAGAAAGGTCTCGATCTCTGGACCTCATGATCTGCTCGCCTTGGCCTCCCACAAATTGGACTTTTAGCATTTATCCTCAAGAGGAAAATGAAGGTGCTAAATTATAATGCTGAAGTATAGGTCAAATTTGGCAACTCTCCTCTTCCCTCTCAGCCATGACGATAATGAAAAAAGCCAGCAAGTGTGACCAGGCTGAGTGACGCTTGACCAAGGTGTCTTCTCAGGGCGCATGCTGACAGGTCGTAAGGGGGCTCCCAGCTGATCTCCCTGGGTCAGTCACTCTGAAGGCTGACAACAAGTTAGAAGCTGGAAGACAGTGAATGCAGTTGCGGCATGGCGCAAGTGCATCTCTCTAGAAGCCGAGTGTCCAGGACCTTTCTTCCTTCCCTGCTCAGACCACAGTAATTTTTCTCCTGGTTTCCAATCACTCAGTGAGCCTTCAACTTGGGAAACTCGAACTGCACATTGAGGGACACGCTGCCTATCCCGCCCTTTAAGCTTCCACCAAGTTGTTTGCATACCATCGAATGGAGCCAGCTCGCCAACTGACCACCGACTGTGGCTACCACCCCGGGAAACAAAATGAAGCATGTCATAGTTTTCCAACGAAAGACAATCAAAGATGCAAAAGGATCACAATCTCAACAGTATGAGAAGCAGCCAGCAAATAACCATTCACTATGGAGTCGGTGACCTTTTCATTGAAGGCAACAGCTGTGACTAAACAGCCTCTTACAAAGAGGGTGTTGCAACTGAAATTCTCTAGGCCTGACTCATGGCTTTTCAACCTTGGTCCAGGCTCCTCTCTACCTGGTGGGAGAGCAGGTTGCCTCTCACAACAAACTCTGGGAAAGCCCCGCCCCAGGCCTGCCTCAGAACACAGGAATATGCTGCCAGTGTTTTCCTTTATCATTTAAAGTTTGTGTGCTGGGCAAGGAGAAGCTTGCAAGCAGGTTCTTGAACTGGGTGTAATGAAAGCTGTAGGGATCGCATGGCGCCCTAGACCCACTGCCAAGGCCAAGGGGAGGGACAAAGGCCTAATGGAAGAAAGTGGCTGCAGCTGCTCTCCAAAGCTGTCATTACTTTCTTGCTGGAAACTTTGAAATATTATTTGTTTCCTGTTTCAAACTTCTGGAGATGTACCATCCCAGCACCATGATTAAGGGCAACAGTGTCACAGGGAGGTGGGCTGGCCTCTGTGTTTTTCATGTGGGCTTTTCCATCTTTAATACTATATTGCTTTATAAATGTCTTTTTGTCTGTAGATATCTTCTGATCCCTGCCCCAGCCACTCCCCACTCCTGGCTTCTGATGTGAAATGAGAGACTTAAGGATGATCAACTTCATGCCGATGTTTAATTCAGACTCAATGTTTCTCTGAAGTCTAAAATCCTTTGAATCCGATGAGAGAGAAGAAGGAAGTGAAACTGGATAGTGTAAATAATTTGTAGTTAGAGCTGAGATTTATGAGGGGAATTGCCGCACAGAGCTTGGTGTTGAATGTCTCTTTGGGCCCTGGGAGCCAAATTCTCCACTTGACTGCACGTAGGTCTCCCACCCTTCTGCTGGCACCAGGAGGCGGAGGGGTCTCTACCCTTCTAGGGTGTGGGAACATGTATGAGGGGCCCCAAGAGCCTGGACCCTGGAGAGCTAGAGGAGGATGGGGGTGTTGCTGTATAAAGTAATTGGCATGTGGCTCTTCACGATGAAGAAAAGAGATTTTGTGGTAGGAAGAAAGCAAAAGAGGAGGGAGGAGAGAAGGAACCATAGATTCTGAGAAACACACCAGGATGACTAGGCCTGGAGGAGTCCAGGGTGGGCCTCAGACCCTCACTTCTTGTCTGGCACCTCCCATTGCCAAAAATGCAGACTTCAGAGTAGGACCATTTTTGGAGCCATGTATAAGAAACAGATTTCTATATAGGTCAGGCCTTGCTAAAATTCATTTTGAGAAGTTCAGAGATGGAATGGAGCAAGACAAAACTGAAATTCTAGCATCCTTTTCCTCATACACTTCACCCCTTGTTTTATAAAGATGTGGGACAAACTGAATTAATGTAACTTGCTTAAAAGAGCACCTGACACACATGGATGCTATGGAAGCACGATTCGATTCCATGCTTTAACTATAAATGATTATTGTTATTATTACTATTATTGTATCTTGGCTCTGCTTTCAAAGAGCTGATTTGAACATAACAAGTAGGTAAGGAAATTGCAACCCATCTTCTTGCTTTTCACAGTTATTTCACATAAGTAGCCAAAACAATAAGCTAAATGAGACTGTGTTGCTGAGATTAGACCTTTCAGGGAAGTAGGAGGCCCACTGAAAACAGGGACAAACCTTGTTGGGTGCTTGCTGATGAGAGTTGCTGTTTGCCTAGACTTCCTGCCACAGACACTCTAGGGGTCTGAAACCCAGATCTGAACTCTGCACCTATGAATTATCTAGCTGCAGAAATTACTGAGGACCTCTGAGCCACCATTTCCCCTTTTACAAATGGATATGATTAAACCACCACCTCCCAGGAAAGAGGAGAAGACTGAGTGACCATGTGATGATCAGCTGACTCCCACCTCTCACAGGATCGAATGGGGTTCTACCAACCCGAGTTTGTAATGGAACAAAAAAGAATAGGAAAGGCAAAATACACACCAAGGAATGACATACAACCAATTTACTCACAGTTAACTTAAGCATAAATGTATACACATAATCAGTTACAATTAATATCCACATTGAACTAGGGAGTACATGATTCTGGTGTTCTTTCCAATTCCTTCTCAGTGAGGGATCTCAGGGGAGCTTGGTCTATGTGTGCCTAATCCTACAGGAACACCTCTGCCCTGGCCCTTTTAAAACCCTCTTTTTTCTACATTCATCACGTGGTTCTCTGTGGCCTCTGGTCCTCCCTATATCCCCCACTAGTATCTGGCCCATGATGGGCCACTTGGGACCATCTAGGACCAGTTTTCTATTGCAGCCAATTCTTAATGCTTGAAGCTCAGAGTTTAAGAATCATCACCATTTTCTCTCACCATTGCTGGCCCCAAATCCGTTTTCTCTCAGTAAAATGAGAATAGTCTCATAAGGTTGTTAAAAAAAATATTTAATCCAGTTAGCATAATGCTTGCCACCTATGTAGTAAGCATTTTTTATGTCAGCAATCATCATCCTCCTCTTCCTTATTCAGCTTCTTGTTAAGGTGGTTCCCAAAGATGCCCTTCAAAACAACCTCCAGCAATTTCTCTTCACATTAAGAGAAGATGACTTTATGAATCACCCTGAATTTGGCAGGAAAAAGACAACTTTCAAGTGGAGAGTTACAAACAAAGCAAAAAATCAATTCCCTGATGATGCAAAAGTCATCTACTTTTTGTCTACTTTTTCAGTCCCACTTTAAACCCATCCAAGTGTAGTTTTGTTGTTTGATTACTTAATGTCACATGGGTAGGTGGTTCCGGGGAGTTAATTTATCTTCAAAGGGCCAGCCTAGCATCTTTATCCTAAATTTTTAAGGGAACCAACAGAATCTCATTTTAACACATTAACATTCTACTCCTCATCAGAGCTACTTAAATGCTAAGTTTAGGGAGCACATGGTGGCCCAGATTCAGTTCACACTTTGAAGTAGAAACCAGAAGAAAGCAACAGGTTCTCTATGGATGTGGCATCCTCAGAGTTGGTTTGTAAACCAGCTACTGCTGGGTTCATGATGTTTGGGATCACACCCCAGACCAGAGCACAGCAACATTAAGAAGGGGGCAGCCTATTCAGTTGTGCCGTAACTGACTTGACATGAGGTGGTGGGGATGACTCCTGCAAAGGAGAACTGAACACTGTGCATGAATTAAGACCCTGTATTTAGCAGACAAGAGTACTACATCCACCAGGAAGAAAAGTATTAAGCACAGAGATGATTTCTCAGATTCTATCTCAGTTTGGTCAGCATCTCCCCTGAGATTTTGCAATTTGCTTTGTTTTGATTCTGTTATCACTGAGCAAGCTTCTGATTCTTACTTCAGTCACCCCAGGCACCTTAATACTCAAAAGGGATATCTTGGGTCATAGAAATAAATATCTCAGTTACTGGGATGGTAGTGCCTCTCATTTTATAGGACTAAATTTGTTTTGTTGCGTATACATCAATTTTCTGTGAGTTTAGCATGATTCAGTCCCTCATGGTCTAGTAAGCTCTAAGTTCACTTCAACAATAGAAGGTTTCTATTAGAAAGTTGAGAACCAAACTTTAAATCAGCATTTCATTTAACTCTTGTGCCTCGGTTTCCTTACCTATAAAAGCATAGAGAAATAACAGCACCCACTTTAAATGGTTGTTGTGAGGATTCATGATTTAATAGATACACATTATTCATGTGTATGTATGTATATGAAATGATTTAACATATAGAAAGTACTTTGGATGACGCCTGTTTTTCATAGTGACCCACAGGTGCTACCCACTTACAAAGAATGTCCTGCTAAAAGCAGCCAGCTGTCATCTCTCCTTCCTAAACTTTCTTGCACAACCCTCAAAGAACTTACCTCTTTTAGCCACTCCACTGTGAAAACTAGAGGCTTCAAATAAAAGCTACGCTGAGAATGGCTTTGGCTTCATAAGCACATGACTTGTATGATTGCATAGGGCCTAAGTTTGGTTTGATGCTCACCTGTTGCCATTTAGAAATTATTAATAATTTTTCAACAGAGGCCTGACATTTTTATTTTGCACTGCACCCTACATATTACACAGCCAATCCTAGCTACACAGGACCAAAAGACTAGCCTAGTGACCTTGGATAAACTACAGTACCCATACTTCCTTCTGGGTGACTCTGTCCTAGTTCCACAGTATGAGGACAATGATGAGAAAGGTGGATTAATATAGCCATAGACATAGCCTTGCCAATGAGCAGAGTGGCAGCTTCTTGGATACACAGCAACATTTCCAAGCTGCAGGCAGTAAGTTTTCTTTCGGGGTCTCAGTAGACTCAGGGGAAACTAAAAGAAACTCTGAAAGCGTTTCCCATCCCTCCTCTGCACTGCAATAACAAACTCATTTGGTAATTCATTGTAAAATGATCTGAATTACTCAGAGTCATGGAGAAATCAGCTTGGCTTTCAGCACAGGGAGTGACACCAGAACACCAGCCATTGCAGGGAAACAGAGCACAAGGTCACTCTGGCTGAGGTCTCACAACAGAGACTACTGCAGGGGAATGGGGAGGGTGCAGTGGCTTCAGAAAAGCAGCTGGTACCAGCAACCCTTACAGGTGACAGCCATGGAAGAAAGAGCTTTCACCAGTGAATGAGGAGGCTGTTCTGTCTAAGTGTCCCTCTGAGACACTCACAAGGAACTGTCTGTTTGGGTGGGAGGAACTGTGGTTGGAGTTCCACTAAATTCAGTACTAGGAGTTAGAGGTAGAGTGTGTGGAACGCTACTGTAAAGCGTTCCTCCTTTGAGTTTCCAAGATGGAGTGGCCCAAGGAGGAACGGACTCTACCAATGTTCAGTCCCATGGTTCTCATATGTATGAATGTCTGTGTTTATACAGTGGGTCTGACTTTGACACTGGGAACCATAACATCACTTCTCCATTCCCAAGTGAGTTCCTGTCATCTTCTGATTCTCCTCTCTGTGGCCCTAAAGTCACCATGTAATTTCCCAATGGTTATTCGCCGCCAGGAGGTGTGGATGAAATTTTGGAAACACTGCTGCAAAGCTGCTTGTAGAGAAACCCATCTATGTGTCCTGGCTCTCAAAATTTCAGTTCCTTTGAACATGCTGGTTCACTTTGTTCTGATTTTAGAATCTGGAAATGCAGAGCAAGACATTTCTAAGCTGGGAATTTGCCATCCTGTTGCAGGAGCACAGCAGCAGCCCCAGAGAAATATTTTTCAAGGCTGCAGAGAAAACAAGGGCAGGAAAAATGTTTGTTTATTGCCAGCTCTCCCCACAGCCGCTTACATAACAGCCTGTGCTGAGACAGGCTGTCCTGCCCAGGCTCAGAATCAAGAGTCACACTCCTTGCGATGATGACAGAGAAAATGTGGGAACAACAGGGCTATGGCCTGTGACGTCCAGGAAGGAAAACCAAGTGGTGTGTGGTGATTAGTCCTTTCACAATGAGGGGATGGCTTCCTGGGGTGTTTCCAAGCTTTGGGGTGGCGGCACAGTCTGCAAGAGGGGGCAGGCTCTGTGAACAAGATATGACTAAAGAATAGTTTCTCATTTACCATTTTTAAAAATAAAACAGTGCACGCCCAACCACATGTGAGCTGAAGGGTAGAGTCAAAAGTTTAGGTATTTTCTGACCTTTCAGATCCATTCAGACTTTCTAAAAGCTACAGACATAAACACCATATCCAAATCTGGAAGCATTTAAAAAGTTTGGACAAAATAGTATACATTTTGTTCAACACTATTGCAAAGAAAAAAAAAGGAAAGAAGTATACGAAGTTTTTTTCTTCACAAAACAAACACGAAAAACTAACTCTGCCAGGAAAAAATGTGAAACCCATAGACGATCATGCTAAGGGTCTAAGGGGACAGCTTGCCTCCCCTATGGCATTACTGAAAAGCAGATGTGATGGGAGCGTCACAGAGGCCTGTAATCCAGTTAGGCGCAGCAGCCACAGGCAGCCTACACTCTTCTCAAAAGCCTCCCTCTCAGGGAAACCCAGGGCCTCTTGGACTGCTCCAGGCTTTAAGTGCATATCAGAAAAACATTTGCCATATGTTTTAACTTAATTTCTAAGTCACCGTGGGCCCATTCATTCTCATTCCTTCCATAACAGCCTTCCTGAGTAATTGTCTATTGACTTTGCTGCTTACTGGTCATACCTGGGTGTGCATCTGCCTTACACCAGACACACCTAACTCTCAGCCTCTGTAGTCACAAATAAGGGTTCTACTTGTTGCTTTAGAACGGCAAGTTGAAACTAGCACAGTCTTACACATAGAAGATACTCAATCAGTATTTTGTTGATGGAGTCACGTCTCTAGCTCTCTCCTTATTCTTCTAGTTTACTTCCCCCACCCCTACTTTTATTTCTTTCTTCCCCCTCTTTTGTCTAAAGGTTGGGCTTACCAGCAAATCCACTGAGTACTTGCTAACCCTCTGATTTACACCACACAAGTAGCACCAGTTTCACAAGACAGAAAAAAATTCACCTTGGGGCCCCAAGGTTGGCCTGGATCTTTGAAAGTGTAGAGTCATGATTTATTTTAGCCAAGTGGAGATCTAAAAAGGAGCAAAGATAACAGGACCCTGCAATTCACCAACTGGCTCTTGTATATAAGAACCTTTGTGATTTCTCACCTTGCTAATTTCCTGCCCTCTCTTTCTGCAGGTTCTTCCCCAAACCATCATGGACCGGTTGGACTCTGAGAAGAAAAGTTTCTGATCTTTAGTTCATTCTTCCAACTCTCTAGAAAGCAGGAAAACTGAGAATGAAAAATTCTAGATTACTCAGGACTCATGGCTTGCCAATAGAAGAAATACATCTTATACTAGCTTAAGCCTGAAAGGGAAATGTATTTGTTCATGTAACTGAACCATAACGAAGGATGGCGGACTGAGGGACCTGAAAACACCCTCAGGACTCCCTCACTCTCCTTTGTGCTCCTGTCTGATGCCATCTTCCCAGACCTGCTCACTCTCCATAAGGGGGGGATGTGGCCATCAGCAACGTGTACCTCCCCGCAGCTTGTGACCTGAGTAGATAGGCATCCCCCGACCCATAAGGATTGAGAAGTTCTTCTAGGCCCATTCACTATGACATGTTCCCCCTACGCAGCCAAAGGAACTGCGTCTGTTACCAGAAGAGGTGGGAGAGGGGTGCGAGGCAGATTGCACAACAGCCACTACAACATCTGAGGAGGAGACCTCCGTGAAGGCCACCAAGTCTGCTAGCAGATATTTCCTCCCTCGGATCTCTCTCCCTGTCCTCACAGTCTCATAAGTGAGGATTAAATACTACATGCGGCCTAGGAGATCTTAGATCCTCCACACGAAGATATAGTAACAATCAACATCCTAATATCCTGGCAGAGAAAAAATCAGAAAGAATCATTTGCCTGATTTTTCCATCAATACCAAGAATTAATTAGAGATGAAATTTGTGATGGACTCAGAGGATTAGAGAAGATCTAAGGGAATCTAGATGATTTCCTACCCCTAACCAGAGCCTCACAAAAAAGGGTGAAGATCTATGGCCGTCTTGCGTTTGGTGTGAGGCTGGACAAGGAAGCTCCTAAGGTCCTTTAGACTCTGAGAAATCATGAGTCTATAAAACCCTCCCAACTTGAAATTAGTTGATTCCTTCCTTAAATTGTCTGGGACATTCCCCCACTCCCTCCACTCTTATTAGCTGATGTTACTGACCAATAGGCCTTGTAGTTGGGGGTTCCATCTAGATGTCTCACATCAACTCACCTTTTGCAAATTAAGCCCATACTCTTAAAGAGGGGAATTCTCAAGCCATTAGAAACTAGAGAGTCAGCCAGGCATGATGGCTCACGCCTGTAATCCCAGCACTTTGGGAGGCCAAGGTGGGTGGATCACTTGAGGTCAGGAGTTCAAGTCCAGCCTGACCAACATGGCGAAACCCCATCTCTACTAAAAATACAAAAATTAACCAGGGGTGATGGCATGCACCTGTAACCCCAGCTACTCAGGAAGCTGAGGCAGGAGAATTGCTTGAACCTGGGAGGCAGAGGTTGCAGTGAGCCAAGTTTGCACCATAGCACTCCAGCCTGGGCAACAGAGTGAGACTCAGTTTCAAAAAATAAAAGAACAAACAAAAACTAGAGGATCTCCTCTTAGTTCTTAAACCCTCTTAGCCAACATTTGTGAGCCTCTTTTCTGTATGTTTTGGCCTCTTTATTCCTTTCCTTTGTGTCTTGACCAAATTCACCAGATCATGACTCAGAACAAAATCCTGAGGTTGAATATAGAGATCTAGAACATCTTCAAATTAACTTTTTCTCCTCATAGAGAATTAAAGAAATTGAGAAAGCAAGAGAGAGTGTGTGGAGTTTTTGTCCCCATTTTCCTCTTTCCTGTAGTAGGTAGAATAATGGCTGCCCTGAGATGCTCACATCCTAATCCCTGGAACCCATGAATATGTAATGTTGTATGGCCAAAGGGGAATTGAGATTGCTATTAAAATGGCTTAAAATGGGAGATTATCCTGGATTATCCAGATGGGCCCAATGTAATCACAAAGGTCTTTAAAAATAGAAGGAGGAGGCAGAAGATTAGATCAGTCCATGAGACAATGTAAGAAAAGCTCAGCCTGACATTGCTGGCCTAGGAGATGGAAGAAGGGGCCACAAGGGGTACCAGCAGCCGGTAGAAAGTAGAAAAGGTAGAAACACAGATTCTTCCCTGGGGCCCCCAGAAAGGAACACAGCCCTGCCAGCACTTTGAATTCAGCCTGGTAAGACCCATGTTAGACTTCTGACCTACAGACTGCAAGATAATAAATCTGCGTTGTGTAAGCCACTAAATCTGTGGTTATCTGTTACAAGCACAGTAGGAAATTAGTACACTTTCTATTTGTTTTACATGTGTCCTGAAATGTTAGGTTCCTTAGGATTCCAGTTGCTGAACTATATGGAGACAGGATAGTTTAGTTAAAATAAAAATCTTAGACAAATTAAATTTAACAGGGTTTACTTGAGCAAAGAATAATTCATGACTAGGTAGCCCCAGAACCAGAATAGGTTCAGAGGGACTCTGTTGCTGCCGCGTTGTCAAAGAAGATTTATGGACAGAAAAAGGAAACTGATGCACAGAAAACAGAATTGAGGTACAGAAACAGCCAGATTGATTACAGCTCAGTGTTTACCTTATTTGAACGCTGTTTAAACAGTTTGCTGGCCTTGATTGGCCAAAACTTGATGATTGGCACAAGGGCAAGTTACAGTCTGTTCACACATCCATTAGGTTACAGCTCACTATGTATGAAGAAACCTTTAGGATGGACTTAAAATATATAAGGAGGGAGCTTTAGGCTTAACTTAACAGTGGACAAGATTTGACTCTGCTACTATGTCACCTTGCGGTTTTGGGTAAATCAGTTTCTCTGCTTCTCAGTTTCCATATCTGCAAAACAAGGTCGTTTTATTAAATGATCCCCAAAGCCTCTCCCCCTTTAAGTTTAGACATTCAGTATCCTCTCCATCTTCCTAATGGTGTCAAATGCTCTGGAAGCCCCAGCAAACACCTGAGCTGCCCCTGTCACCGTCCACAGCAGAGCACGGACAGGGAAAGAATGTCCACAGGTTCCAGCTCTCTCAGGACTTGTCCACCACGAGTGAGGCCACAGGCGGTCAGGGCAGGCACAGCAGCTGCCAGTTCTCTCCAATCAGGAAGAACATACCCAGCGCCAAGGAAGAAGCACTGTGGGGACAGAGGTACTAGAGAATTCTACGACCCAAGTGGCCATGGAAATCCTCCTAGAGGCAAGGAGACTTGTGTTAGCTTCACAGGAGAGATGGGCTCTGAATAAGGATAGTCTACCCAGAAGTTGGGGTGACAAGAAAGACACCAGGTGGGTTATCATGGTGAATGGGCTAGGCTGGAAGAAAAGGTTTTGTGGTGGGCAAAAGGTCAGAAAGATCTATTAAAACCAGATGGTGGGGCCTTAAAAGTTTCCAGGACAAGGACAGGAAGGCTGAGTGAATGCCTTGATGAAGCCCTACTGCACTTTGTGCCATGTTGTATGCCCGGGAGTAAGCAGCAGGCACGTAATATGTGCTCAAGACAATAGGTACTCAGTATTTGTTGGATGAATAAATAAATAGGCATCAACATATTTTTAGCAGGACATTGCCATTATCCAAGATGAATTTAAGGAAGATAAGTGGGACCTCCATAGGCAGAGTGGACTGAAGGAGGCAGAAATGGAACATCTGTATACTAGTCAAGAGGCTGCCAAACTGATTCAGACATAAGGGTCAAGCTGGGATGTTGGGCAGTGCAAACTGAAGGGAAGAAACATATGTGTCATGAAGACTTTCCCTAAACCATTCCAGCTGGGAGGATGTCATTTCCATTCATGCAAATCTCCAAGGAAGGAGACCCACCACCTCATGAATAAGAATAATGCAATAACCCAGACAGGCCAGCACACCGGAGCAAAATCCTCGGGCAGCCATGGAAGTAAGCATCCAACCCACACCATGTTTTCAGTAGAAATGACCACTAATTTATGCACAGTTATTCTGCCTATAATCAAAGCTAATTCTTAGCTCACCCTTGCCTCCTCTAGACTCAACAACTCGAATTCTCCTAACTGCTTTCAGAGATCAACTCACTGAGTCTTCTTATTATTTCCATTTTTCTTCCATGATCCCGCTCCGAGTCCCCTCTGCCTTAAGTCATTTAGCTGAATGAGAAGACCAGGTTTGCTCCAGTCACACTCATCTGACAGGCCTGCTCTTCCTCTAAGTAGCTGGTGGGAGCATAGCTGTGCTCCAGGAGGGGGACCTGTCCTCATGGGAACATGGCAGTTATGGTCCAAGTCCAGCTGGCCAAGAACTCAGACTGTCCTCCCTTGAAGGTTCCCCCACAGAAATCAATAAAAGCCCACCTCCAGACAGTGGCTGGCCTCAGATCCCAGGGGAACTCACCATCCTCTTCCTTTCCATCATCCTCTCTAAGCTTCCCTGTCTTTGCTTCAGCCAAAGTCCAACCCGGCAGGGACAGAAGAGTAATTGATGAAGGCCTTAAGGGATATCAAAGTGCTATTGAGCAAAACCACAACTCAACAGCCGTGCAGGTGCTTCCTGCGGCAGGGAGGGAAAGAAGTGTCTTTAGAAAGCCCTAAATAACGCTAGGCAGGGATGTCAGCTTGACAAATGACTCGTGAGAAATAGCCCCGTTGTTCTCTGGTGTGTGATTCATCCAAGGCTGTGCTGGGGTGGGGGGCAAGGCCCAGCTGTGAGTCCCACTGTTGGTCACTTGGGGCTGCTCTTCAGCTTGGCTCCAGGATGGATAAGAAGGCACTTTCGTTGGTGCTCTTGGCCTCTGTCACTTTGACCTTGTTTTCCAGTGGTTTTATTTAGTGGATTTGTGCTGATTTGGTTTGAGCTGCATTCAGAGAAGGATAGGAACTGTGAGGAGACTCTTTCTAAGCATCCAAAGGCCTCTCTCCCTTTGATGTTAGCTCCCAGTTCTTCTTGCCTTCATAAAAACAAAGACCAGGGGCTCCTTAGGGCAGAGGCCCCTTTCATCTCCCTGTTCCCAGCTCCTCAAAGAGCTGGCTTACTGAAATGCTTGTTACATGTTGAATGGGTAAGTGAAAATATCCCAAGACCAAGGGATATGACATGACAGCTAGTTTCTAGACTTAGCGCTGGGACCTTGACAAGGTACACAGAGTCTCTGGGCCTCTGCAGCCCCATCTGTAAAATGAGAAGGCAAGCTCTTGGGTCCTCTCAAACTCAGACCATGAGGTTCAGAGAGGCCTGCAGAGGCTGATTGGGGCCTGCACCCAACTCGCAGGGAGGGGAACGAAGGTAAGGAGAACATGAGGGATCAGCAGTTGTTTTGCAAGCCCAGCAGCAGGAGTAAACACCAGCACATTGAACACTTGCGTGAAAGGCGTATGATGTTTTCAGTTAGGAGGTTGGCCTGGAGGCCCCCTGCAGTAACACGAGATGAATGTATTGTGAACAGCCAGTGGGCTGGTGTGGGCCACATGGGACACAAACAGCACCACTAGCCTCTCTGAGTTTATTGGGTCCTCTTCACCAAGGTGTCCCAGCCACCAGCTGGGCATTAAGTCTTTGGTTTATGGCATGTTTTGTTGTTGTTGTTGTTGTTGTTTTCCATGAAACAGCACAGCAAATCCATTGTTAGAGGCCGGCCGTCCCACCAGCAGGGATGATTTTGTGAGTGAGTCATGCTGAGGAGGCGCTGTGTGAGTTGGGGCTGCGGTTTATAATGAAGTCCTGCCTGGGACCGTACTGAGGAGACGGCCCAGTGTGTCCCAGCACAGAGCCCATTTCTCAAAGCGGTCATCGTCTGATTCATTTTCTCATGCTGGTGGATGTGCTCTGGGTTTTAATGCCTTTAGTTTCCATCAATGGTAGCTTTGTTAGTGTTAACCGAAAAGAAGACAAATTTGTTTGAAATCAAGGCCTTGTGGGTGCCTAAGTGTGTACCCTTCTCTGTGCAGAAAATGGCTGTAATCTTGAGATTGAAGAGTTGAATGAAGTTGTCTTCTTTTATGGAAAGGCATTTCAGCAACTGTAATTAATGGTCACAAAAGTCATCAAAAGTTTTAACAATCCCAACATTCCCAGTTTCCCCTCTGCGAATCATTTTAGGTTTTTATATACAGATTGCTGTTGCCTCTATTAAGGCTCTTACTGCTGTAAAAGTCAGGTAGGTGAGATTCCAGCTTGGCTTGCGTTTGTCCTTTTGTTTACGTAAAGCATCCAGTTACTCTTACACCTTGACGTGGCTTAAGCAGGTCTGACGGGAAACAGCCTTGTTTCAGCTGATAATCTCCATGGAATGGACAGACTTCCCACTGCAGAATTGAGGCAGATAAAAGGAAAAAGAAGTGCTCTCACAGCAAGACAGCAACACCTTCATATACCTGCACACACACACACACACAAACACACACACACACGTACATACATACATCTGCCATTTGGGTGCAGAGTAAATACCTATTTGACATATCTTTTCTGAAACACAGATTTTGAAACCACACAAACCTGGTTTTGATCCCTCTCTACCACTTGTTAGCATGTGAGCCTGGATAAGTTGATTAACCTTTCTAAGCTTTGGTTTACTTGTTTATAAAATAAGGAAAATTAAAGTACCAAACCACAGCATTGTTGAAACATCAAAGGAAATAATATACATAAACCATTTAGCACAGTGCCTGGAATATTCCAAGGTGTCCAATAAATGATTGATAATCATAACAATAACAATAATAGAATTTTCCTCTTTCCTGACAGAGAGACCTCTCAGCTCCTTGGCACTCTATAGGAAGTCAGGGTTGATTCCATCTGTGGTTTACCATTTAGGATTCACTATGAGGCAGAAGTACAATGTAAGTCACAAGCTATTATTATTACAAATAAGAATTCCTGGAGCAGAGACAATATGCAGTGATCCAAGTTTGAAGGGACCTGAGATTTTACTTTCTCATCTCAAAAACAAGGATATGGAGGCCCAGAAACCCTGAGTGCTGACCAAGTTTCCAGCTACTTATTCTTAGAGTTAAGACCAGAAACTAGTTATCATGAGTCTTGGTCTTGGGATCTTTTCACTTATCCATTCTACATTTGGCAAGCCTTTAAGTAAGCCAGTTCTTTCAGAAGTTGGGCATAAGAAAAGGTGCCCATGGACCAGGCACGGTGGCTCACGCCTGTAATCCCAGCACTTTGGGAGGCCGAGGCAGGCAGATCACTTGAAGTCGGGAGTTCGAGACCAGCCTGGCCAACATGGTGAAACCCCATCGCTGATAAACATACAAAAATTAGCCTGATGTGGTAGTGGGCACGTGTAATTCTAGCTACTTGGGAGGCTGAGGCAGGAGAATTGCTTGAACCCAGGAGACAGGTTGTGGTGAGCCGAGATCATGCCACTGCACTCCAGCCAGGCAACAGAGGGAGACTCCACCGAAAGAAAGAAAGAGAAAGAAAAAGAAAGAAGAAAGAAAGAAAGAAAGAAAGAAAGAAAGAAAGAAAGAAAGAAAGAAAGAAGAAAGAAAGAAAGAAAGAAGAAAGAAAGAAGAAAGAAAGAAAGAAAGAAAGAAAGAAAGAAAGAAAGAAGAAGAAGAAAGAAAGAAAGAAAGAAAGAAGAAAGAAAGAAAGAAGAAAGAAAGAAAGAAAGAAAGAAAGAAAGAAAGAAAGAAAGAAAGAAAGAAAGAAAGAAGGAAAGAAGGAAAGAAAAGAGAAAGAAAGAAAGGAAAGGAAAGAAAAGGAGCCCATAGTCTTTGTTGCTATGATGGCAAGAAGTGCTGGGAGCTAACATCAAAGGGAGAGAGGTGTTTGGATGCTTAGAGAGCCAGTCTCCGCACGCTTCTCATCCTCCATTGAATGCAGCTCATACCTAAGCAGCACAAATCCAGGAGAAGCAAAGCAGCCTGCAGTGTGGACAGAAGGATTGAACCAAGAAGTCCACGCTGAGAACTCAGCTTCAGGCTTTCTTCCTTACTGAGACCCTCCTCTGACCCAAATGAAATACAGTTTTTGCCCCATTAGGCAAAACATCTTAATTAGCAAGGGACCAATAGTTTCATAATCTTTAAAAAGAACCCACAGTTCTCAAACACCCCCTCACATGGATGCACGTGAGGTATAAGACAGCAACCCAATGTCTGTTACTATGGAACTCAATGGTGTAAAATTAATTCACTAAAGCACGCACCCACTGCAATAAAAAAAAAAAAAAACAGCCTTTGCTAGCTAGGTGCTTCAGAAGGTGATATAGTTTAGATGTGTGTCTCCCTCCAAGTTTCATGTTGAAATGTAATTCCAAATGTTGGAGGTGGGGCCTAGTGGGAGGTGTTTAGGTCATGGGGGCAGATCCATCATGAACGGCTTGGTGCCATCCCCTTGGTGATGAGTGAGTTCTCTATTAGCTCATGTGAGAGTTGGTTGTTTAAAGTACTTGACACCTCCTCCTCCTCTCTCTTGCTCCCTCTTTCGCCATGTGACATGCCCGCTCCCCCTTCACCTTCTGCCACGAGTAAAAAGTCCCTGAGACCTCACCAGAAGCCAAGCAGATGGGGGTGCCATGCTTGTACAGCCTGCAGAACCGTGAGCCAAATAAGCCTCTTTTCTTTATAAATTGCCCAATCTCAGGTATTTCTTTATAGCAATGCAAAAGGGACTGATAGAGAAGGCATTGATGTCACACTACATATAACACTTGCATTCTGAGAGTCACCTCCCACTCAAACGTAAGCTCCATGTGTTCAGGGATTTGCCATGGGTCTGTTCACTGCTGCACAGCCAGTGCCTAGAACAGCACCCAGACAGAGAAGCCAATATGTATTTATTGAACCAATAAATGAATCATACATGAACCAAGTATGAACAGTGGAGGCTGTGAACTCTCTCATGTGTGAGTTATTTACCATCTCTTTGCTGAGTTTCCTCATCCCGAAAAGGCTATATTAATAGGATTGTCATAAGAATGATTGGTTTATGTAAATGTCTTTAAAGCAGTGCTAGTTAATGTTACCTATTTTGGGCTCTGTAGAGATTGTGCTTTTTCTATGTCCTCACAGAGGATTGGCAGATAGATATTCAGCAATGTAACATATATACCTGAAAATTATTTCACTCAAATAATCATGTTAGAAAACTCCTGAAAGAAGCCGGGCACAGTGGCTCACACCTGTAATCCCAGCACTTTGGGAGGCCAAGACAGGTGGATTGCCTGAGGTCAGGAGTTCGAGGCCAGCCTGGGCAACATGGTGAAACCCCGTCTCTACTAAAATACAAAAAATTAGCCATGCATGGCAGTGTATGCCTGTAGTCCCAGCTACTTGGGAGGCTGAGGCAGGAGAATTGCTTGAACCCGGGAGGCAGAGGTTGCAGTGAGCTGAGATCACACCACTGCTCTCCAGCCTGGGTGACAGAGCGAGATTCTATCTCCAAAAGAAAAAAAAAAAAAAGTCCTGAAAGGATTTTTGGTGGTTTTTGTTTGTTGCTTGGTTTGACTTGTTTTCTTAAAAGGCCAGATGTGTATAAGGTGCTTGGTTTTATTCTCACGGTTTTATATGAAGGGTTCAGACTCATCCGTGATACCAAAAGAGCCACATTATATTTGGACACTTTCCCTGATTGATCTCCTTCCTACAAGACTGGAACATGTAACATCCTAGACACCCTGATGATTCTGTAGTATCAAGCCCCTTCTTGGAAGAAGGCCTCCAAGAGGTTTCCAGGTGGTGAGCCAGGCCAACCTCCTCAGGCGGTGAATCACACCATCCCCAAAGCTCATACCGGCTCACAGATAAGGCCTCTCACCTAGACCCCTCCAAAAGCTTCAACTCAATTATAAACAAAGTACATGTGGTCTAGCTTTAATCAAAAACTGAGCAAACAATCAAAACAACAACTAGCAAAATGTGTGAATATCTGTTTCCAAGGTATTGGAAACAAGTTACAGACATGAATTCACCAAGTCTTATAAAATAGGGGGTAAGGGCACATAGCCTCATATTTATTTTACCAAAGAGAACAGAAAAAGTCATTAAGAACCAGCAATGGAATCCAGTCTCTGGCTCCTGGATGCACTGTTTAGATAACCGCACACCCACCTGAAGTTCTCTATTAAAAGCCAATACACTGAGAAAACAGTCATTCTCATATTCTACTGCTGATTCTGGCTTGGGACATTGCATTTGTAATAATAAATATTTGCATACAGAGAAGAGCTGCAGAAATAGCATGGATTTTGGAATCTGAAAGATGAAGTCAAATTCCAGCCATACGACCTTCAACAAGTTACTTATGTAATCTGAACACAACTTTGTTCTGTAAAATGTGGGCAAGGATAACAACCCAGCAATGCTGTTATAAAAATTATGGATACTATCTGTAAGCTTCCGGTAGATTGCCTCATTTATAAATGATACTTAGTAAAGGATGATGATGATAATGATGGCCTTCCCTATTCAAAAAGCACATTCTCAGCTGGCCACAGTGGCTCACACCTGTAATCCCAGAACTTTGAGAGGCCTAGGTGGAAGAATTGCTTAAGCCCAGCAGTTCAAGACCAGCTTGGGTAACATAGTGAGATCTCTCCTCTACAAAAAGAAATTATTTTTAAATTAGCTGGATGTGGTGATGCAAGCCTGTAGTCCCAGTTACTCAGGAGGCTGAGATAGAAGGATTGCTTGAGGCCAGGAGGTCGAGGCTGCAGTGGGCAATGATCGTGCCACTGCACTCCAGCCTGGGTGACAGAGCAAGATCTTGTTTCAATAAATAAATAAATGTAAAAAAAAACAAAAATTCTCAGGTTGAACGAACACTTTGTCTTTCCCCCCCAGTAATGTTAGTACTTATGAAAACATCAGGTGTTAAGATTTAATAGCTTATTTGGTGAACTTTTTCGGGGGATTCATTTGCAGAAATTAGATTTGCTGTATTGATTTGACCACAACTTTGCATGATCCCAACTGAATATTCCCAGCTAAAATAGGGTTTTTCTTTCCTGTTAACTTTAAGACTCTCTCTCTCTCTCTCTCTTACTCCAGCAATTCATTTCTCATTTTGGTTTGGGACAGAGCCAGCTGGTAAAAGGTTTCAGCATGCGTTTATTGCCTCTTTGTTCTCAAGCATTTTCTGGGGCCTCCTGGCAGATCTGGTCTGGATAAAGCAGCAAAACCCTCTGGGATTGCAAAGCACAGACAAACCCCAGGCTCTGACCACTGCCTGGGGGTGGCGGAAGAACAGCTAGAAGCCTCCCCTCCCACCCCAAACTCCTGCTCAGAACTCTCAGTAAACACAGGGCAGGAGCCCAGTATTTGGTCCCAGGGGCTTGCTCCTACTGAAGTTGTTTTGGAGTCAGCTGTGTTGCCTCTTGTCAGGCTCTACACAGGACCTTTCCCCTTGATACTTGCCTGGTCTCCAACAAGCAATTGTTTGGGGAAATGTGTGTGTGTGTGTGTGTGTGTGTAGCCCATCAAACCTGTCTTCAACAATGACACTGCTGCTTGTAGACATTACAGATACCCTTGTTCTGGGAGGTCCTTGGCTGTCTTTCCAAATAGATTGCCTGAACGCTCAACCCCAGTCCACGCCTCCAAGCCTGACCCCATTTAGGAATCTTACTTACTCTAAGCCTGGAGGTGAAAACAAGGCTTAGCCCCAGCAGAGTCACCACTGCCCAGCCTTCTCCACCTGCCATCTCCATACCACTTATGGTGTGCCATGGTGGATGCATTAAAGGGCAGTACAACTCAATAGTCAATAGCACCACTGTAGCCTTCAGTTGACCAAAAGCCATATCTAGCTTTGCCATTTGGGGGAGCCTATGTACAAATATTTATTATTATAAATACGGTCGGGCGCGGTGGCTCATGCCTGTAAGCCCAGCACTTTGGGAGGCCGAGGCGGGCGGATCACGAGGTCGGGAGATCGAGACCATCCTGGCTAACACGGTGAAACCCCATCTCCACTAAAAAATACAAAAAATAAATACATACATACATATATACATACATACGATGTCCCAGGCCAGATCCATATTCAGCAGTAGGATTCAGGAGCTCTATGACATACCTGAGCCAAGTTCATTATCTCACTTTCCCTCAGTTCCTCAAATGTAAAGGAAGGAGAGTAGCACCTATTTCACAGTGCTGTTGTGACAGTTCAATGAGATGGTGGCTAGGAAGGGCCTGGTACATGTTGATAGTCAACAGAATACAATCTGAACATAAAATTCCAGCCACCTGAGCTCTCCTTAAGCACACTCAGCAGCTTCGGGTTTGCTTGAGTGAACTCCTCGCAGCCCTCTCAAGAGGCTAAGCATGATGAGAGTGAATTGATCCAGGTTTCTCTGGGAGTTGTTATGCCACTGGTGCTTTTTCCCAGCTTTGGGAATGGTGGGATTGAGTGATGGAATAATGAATCCAACAGACATTTTTGGTGTGTCAGGCACTTTTGAGGCACAAGTCTATGGAGAGGAAAAGGCCCAGGTCACTACCTCAGGCTGTGCACATAGGACAGGGACAGATGGGGACATCCGATCAGATATTGGCAGTTCTCAGGGTGCTGAACTCTGTGGGGCTATGATGAAGACATTGGGAAGTGGCTAAGGCATCAACAAAAGCTCCCTAGGGTCTTGAATAGGGGCTTACCCAGAAGAGAAAATGAGGAAGGGAATTGCAGGCAGAGTGAATAAGCAAAGCCACAAAAACAGCAAAGAAAATGCCCTGTTTGGAGAATGGTATAATAAATAGTTCATGTGGTTGGGAATGGGAAGAAATTCATCTGGAAAAATTGGACTGTTAGGGACATCTATTCTGCTACAGTAACAGTTTGGCCTAGGCCACTCAGTGAGACACCAAAACGAGACAATCAGCCTGGCTCTGTCACCCACCCTCAAGGTCCCCCAACCCCAGCCACTGAGGCAGGAGAAAAGTAATTATCTTAACATGATTTAAGTGGTTCTCTCAGCTCTTGTTCTGTTGTATAAACAAATGTTTTCTTTTTTATATTTCTTATTTTTTCAAGATGGAGTCTCGCCCTTTCATGGAGGCTGGAGCACAGTAGTGAGATCATAGCTCACTGCAGCCTCGAACTCCTGGGTTCAAGTGATCCTTCCACCTCAGCCTCTCAAGTAGCTGGGACTACAGGTGCACACCACCATGCCCAGCTATTGTGTGTGTGTGTGTGTGTGTGTGTGTGTGTAGAGAGAGAGAGAGATGGAGTCTCACCACATTGCCCAGGCTGGTCTTGAGCTCCTGTCCTCAAGCAATCCTCTCCCTTGGCCTCCCAAACTGCTGGGATTACTGGTGTGAGCCACTGTGCCTGACACTTGGCTGACCCCTATACGACGGGTTCCGACTCCTTCTACTCCATTGCTGCCTACTACAGAGGCCCGAGTTTAACGGTGCATTTTCCCTTGCACCTAAGCAAGGTGTAGGCACCTAACAGCAATAATTTAAGCACATTCTTGGAATGACCCCATTTGGCAGATGCACCTAAATGTGTGTTTTGTGCTAGGGAACCTGGGAGTGGCCAACCCAGAAATTCATTCCTTGTCTATGATAAACTTCTGAGCCCTTGGCCTGTCCCATGGATCATGGGCCATGCAGGTGATTGAGGTCCTGCATTTTGGGCTAAATGAAGGTTACCAGGTAGAGGTCATTGGTGGGAGGGTGTTAACTGAAAATGCCATGTGAACCATATGCTGTTTGCAAGTGGTTGCAGTTTTCCTGCCCAGCCTGCCACCACTGGGCTGTGCAGTTATGGTGTCCAGTCCGCTGCCACTGGACTCTTCCAGTACGGAAGGCGGTTCTCCCCTCCAGCCTGCTGCCACTGGATTCCCTCCCTTGTATGTAAGCCTTTAATCAAACCCTATGTCTCGTTTGCTGGTTCTAGGTCTCTTCTTTGGCCTTCTTGAAACTGGTGCCTTCCCTATTGAGGTTAACGGGTTCAGCACAACGCAAGGGCAGTGTACCCCATTCTGGAATATAAGCAGAAGACTCCTGTGTGCAGCTTCCAGAATGAATTTTCCCTTCTTGAGGAAAAAGGACAGCGTTGGCTGGCTGGACTCTACCACTTCCGCTTCTTCCTGCCTTCAACATGCCACTTGGTGCACAGCGATTGTACAACTGAGACAGAATGCAAATTTGGCTCTTGCCTACTCCAAAGGCCATGCTCCTAACCACCATGTCCTATTGCCTCCTTTTAATCATTTCATTGGCCCACAAATGACAGCCAGCAGAAAGAAACCAATACACGAGGCAGTGAGGAATAGAGAAAAATGCGCTGGACCAGGCACCTGAAGATTTACCTGAGCTCAGGTGCTCGCTCTATACTAGCCGTGTGGCCTTGGGTCAGTCAATTAACCTCTGAGTCTCATTCCTGCCTTTGTGATAGCTAGCCTGGGAAACGTCTGAAGTTCCTTCCAGTTTTCAAATTCTATGGCTATGATTCTAGAATATGAACCTACTCCAACCCTCCTGATAAGCTACCATATTCCCAAACCCCAGTGAATCTAAGGGCAACCCGGACCCTATGGAGGCAGCAAGTTTGTGACTCAAACCATTCACGTCTCCATCCTTGTTCCTGCTGGACAACACCTTCCTGATACATTGGGAATGCACACGTCCCTACATCTTTGACAGGCTGAAGGAGAGTTTCCAATCATTAATAGAAATGCACTGTGGTCTGGTAGGATTTGCATTCCAGAGACAGGAGGCAGAATCCTACCCCTACCACAAGTTATTTAGTTGTTCTGAGCCCAGGTTTTTCCTGTAAAATTGGGATAACAATGAAATCTTCCTTATCCTAGTTCCATCCAAAGTTATTGTGAAGTCATGCAAGATAAATCACTTTTAAAATGGCAAACTTGCCATTTTCTAGAGTTCAGCAATGCTCAGATAGGCCTAAGTAAGCACCTGATTCAATGCCTGGCATATAAAAATTCCACATGCCTTTCATATATGCAATGCAGAGCCTACATTTTGAGGCAGGCCGATGGCCACTGAGCTGTCTAAACTTTCTGGTCTGTTTTTGCATGTGCTCATCGTTAACTCAATGAGGGAGAAAGCCTTCTTGTAGTACCCAATTTTATGTTATTGACAAAGTCCAGAGGCAACAAAACAACAAAAGGGGTGAGGGAGTGTGCCGAGGAGTTTCTCCCTTCCAAGTACCGTTGTTAAATACCTGCACCGTCCCACCATCCCCCATCCTACCTCATGGGTTCTGGTGTAATCTCATTAAAGAATTTAAAATTCTAAAGAATGTTAAGTGCTCATTCAAGACCTTTCCAGCCTGGTTGTGATTGATTTGTTCTTTTCACAGCATGTATATTAATATAGGCACTGGTGTTCGGAATGCATGGTTTCTTTAGGAAAGAAATAGAACCATCCAAAAGCCAAATTGAAATTACTGAAATTTAGGACAGCCAGCAGAGCAGGGAATTCATTTTCCATCCTGTTACTTCCTCTCACTGGCTTTCTGGGATGTCAGACCAAAAGGTGCTTCAGCCTACGAGCTCCGTGGGGCACCACAGTTTTGAAACTGCCGCCAGTGTCCTTTGGTTGGAATCAGTGAATATGCCCTGCATAGGCCTTTCAGAAGCAAGAGGAAGAGCGGCCTAAGCTCCATGAAATACCATTTTGTCTCATATCCATCAGAAAAGCTGTACTCCAGGGAGAATATCAAATGATGTCATGCTGCTGGAGTCTGACACTGATGACTTTGATATCTCAGTGGTTCCTACTGGAAAATAATCTACTTCTCAGGATCTTTGCTGGGAGCTGGAGGCTTCTGATTGCTGACTCTATGAAGCCGGCAGCCTCCTTGCCTAAGGAGCCCGATGCTCTAAGGCACCATGAGAGTGGCCAACCTCACAGTGGGTGGTTAGCCCTGCAGTGGGGCTAACTAGCCCCACAGAAGGAAGTCTTGCCATGGAGTAGAGACTGGGGTGCTGAGCACTGCTGCCCCTTATTCCCCGCGGGACCCTGTTCTCCTGCTGGGTCCCCTTCTCAGACAGGACACAGCCCTCACCCCCTTGAGGAGCTTACCCTTCTCCACGTCCACACAGTTTGTGGTTCATTCAGGCTGCCTGCTGTCTAATGTCTACTGCTGAATGGGAAGCTTTGTCCTAGCTGGGCGTGTGCCCATTTCCAGGAGGGAAATATCACGTGTGGGAGGAAGTATCGCACCTTGGTTCAGTGCCAGGCTTTGAACCACCAGCCTGGATTCTATCTTAATTTTGCCTCTGACACTGTCTGGAATCTTGGAGAAATTTACTTTTCATTCCTTCGGCTGTGAAGGGCCTCAGTGAGTTGTTTTGAAGATTAAATGAGTTACTTTGTATGAAACACCTAGTGTTGTGCCAGGCATATAATAAGTGCTCAACAAATATCAGCTACTGTCAGGGAAAAAAGAGAAAACTGCCATTCATTGAGCACCCCTCTGGGTCAGGCACAATGCTAAGCAGTTTACATTCATTATTTAATCCTCACAGTAACTCAATGAGATCCAAATTATTATGTGCATTTTTACTGCCTGAGCAGGTAAGTAGCTTGCCCAAGGCCACAGTGCTAATGAGTGGTAAGTCTGGGGCAAGACTGGAACCCAGGTCTGTCTGATCTGAAATCTTACGTGGAGTCTTGTGTGGAGGAAGCAATACTGTGTCAAAGGAACTGCCGTTGAAGGATTCTCGTGGCGACCCACTGCAAAGCCAGTGGCTGTGAAGGGCACTTATGAACGGGGCATCTGCTGGGGGTGGGGGTGGAGAGTGTAGCCCAGCAGCTGATGCGAGACAAATACCCACTTTCTCAAACGTGCTAGTGGAAGTGTGACAGACACCATTAGTTGGCCAACCCAACTGCCATTCCCAGTCTCCTTCCCCCTTTCTCACAGAATCTCAACTTTTTTTTTACTTTTGATCATTTATTTGTCTCACCACCCATCTCTAGAACTCAATTTGAGTCTCACAAAACTGAAACCTTGTGCTCATTAAACAATAACTCCTCATTTCCCCTATATCTCCAGCCCCTAGAATGCACCATTTTACTTTCTGTCTCTATGAGTGTGACTATGTACCTCATATAAGTGGAATCGTACAGCATTTTTCTTTTTGTAACAGACTGATTTCACTTAGTATAATGTCCTTAAAATTTATTCATGTTGTAGCATGCGTCAGAATTCCCTCCGTTTTTAAGGTTTAATAATGTTTCATTGTATGTAGAGACCACATTTTGTTTATCTGCTCCTTCCTTTATGGGCACCTGGCTTGCTTCCACTTTTTGGCTATTGTGAATAATGCTTCTATGAACATGGGTGTACAGTAGTCTCCCTTTATTCTTGCATGTTAGTTACCCATGGTCAACTATGGTCCAAATATATTAAATGAAAAATTCCAGAAATAAATAACTCAAATTTTAAATCGCATGACACTCTGAGTGTCGTGATGAAATCTCACACCATCCTGCTCCATCCCCCCAGGAAGGTGAATCACTCTTTTGTCCAGGGTGTATCCACACTATATATGCTACCCACCCATTAGTCACTCAGTTATCAGATCCAATGTCACATCACCGTGCTTGTATTCAAGTAACTTTTATTTTACTTAATAATAGCCCCAAAGTACAAGAATAGTGAGGCTGGCATATTGTTGTAACTGTTCTGTTTTATTATTAGTTGTTGTTAATCTCTTCCTGTGTCTAATTTATAAACTAAACTGTATTCTAGGTATATATGTATGTATAGGACAAAACATGGTATATATGGGAGAATCTTAATTTTAACAGGGTGACAATGCAACCATCCCTAAGAAAGGAATCATGGCTGTCTCTCATTCCCCTTTGCTAGATACTTACTGCTATGAACTGAAGGTTTTTGTCCAAACCAAAATTCATATGTTGAAATCTTATCACCAAGGTGATGGTATTAGAAGGTGAGGCCTTTGGGAGGTGGTTAGGTCATAAGCGTGAAACCCTCATGAATGAGATTAGTGTCCTTACAAAAGAGGCCCCAGAGAGCCACTTGCCCCTTCCACCATGTAAGGGCACAGCAAGATGGTGCCATCTATGAACCTGGAAACGCACCCTCACCACACACCAAATCTGCTGGTTCCTTGATCTTAGATTTCCCAGCCTCCCTTCTTGCTAATACATTTCTGTTGTTTATAAATTACCCACTCTACAGTATTTTGTTATAGTAGACCAAATGGACTGAGAGAGAAATATAAGAAAAAATGTATTGAGGGCTTTAGAAAAGACTTTTGTTTCTTAAAAAAATAAAAATCTAGAGCCTAATAAAGAGAAGATTTGCCCTTATGATGCTCGTGCAAGGACAGAAACCACCAATAGGCACCCTAAAACCAAGACGCATGAGGACAGAAGCCAGCAGCATGGAGCATGGCGATGGAGAGGCTGGGAAAGCCTGGAAGGATAACCAAGTCAGCCAACAAACTCCGGGGCCACTTACATCCAGACTTTTTAAGGAAATAAAAAGTGCACTTATGAGTTTATTTACTCATAGTCCTTAGTCAAGTGTTCTGTTCCTAAGTGAAACAGAAAGCGGCCTTGAAGGAAACGGGCTTAATGAAGCTAGATCTAGATCTCGTAGTCAACATTAAAACCCCTCTCTCTGCAGTCTCATGGCAACTGTACTCATTCTGCCTGATGCTTCCAAGACAGCTGTTTACATAACTTTCTTCTTCTCCTTTTCATAACCACTGCCCCCGCCCCCATGCCACCAGTGATAAAAAGGCAGAGAGTTTGTCTGAATCATTTTTGTACCCACCACTTCCCCCCACCCCTGCCTGCTATAGATGACTCATTATACCATTTCTATCTTGAATTGTCATTCCCATTACAGGCAGAAAGGACAAAACACAACCACACGCACACACATTTACATACACAGAACCATGTATGTTTATTGACCTGATACAGGGAAATCAGTGGGCTACGGGTGCTGTTCCCCAATTTGAAATCTAAGCATGCCAGGAAGAAGGCAGAGAGGTGAAAGAAAGTGGAGAGAGATTGAATGAAAGAAACTGAGGAGCAAAGGAAGAGAAAGAGAAAGAGAAAATAACGCCACACAGCAGCAGTTCCAGGGCTTGACATCAGCGAGATTTACTGCACTAATATGCCAAGCTGCCTGCTATAATTAGTTTCTGTAAAAACGCTATCTTCTCGCTCAGATTCAATTAAATCATACGGTATTTATTTGCAAGATTTCTTATTCCATGATGGGAGGGCTGGCAGGACCCCAAGCTCAGCTCACCCACCTGTTCCTTGCCTGGCACTATTTCTGTATCAGTCACGTTGTTTTCAGGTGGTCAGGCAGCCAGGGGATGAATGGGTGAGTGTTTGTGCTTGGAGATACAGGAAGACACCACACACAGCAGCCAGGGCCCTGAATGATGTCATTTTCTTCATGGCTTGAAAGGAAAACATGCACCAGAAATGGGTACCAGAGTGATAGTGAACCTGGTGTTTGATCCTAACACTGGTTATTTTTAAACCCCCTTGTGTCAAGGGGGCAAAACCAGAGTGATGGTTATTAAAAGTCATTTTTAAGAACAGGCTCTAGGCTTGTTAGAGAAAACCCTAACAAACCTAGGCTATAAGATAGCAAAACATCTTATTCAGGGAATTGCTCTGTGTGGGATTTCCTGGTCACTCTCCAGGGGTGACTTGGACGGAATGCACTATATGTGCTGCCCTCCATTGTCCTTGGGGTAAAAAAACAGCCCCTCAAAATGCCACCAGTGTAAGAGACATGCATGTGGGGAGGCTATGGGGTGGAGAAGAGAGTCCTGCTCCTAATGAAAAAACAGATTTCTGCATGACACCACGCTCAGCTGCAAGAGCAATTTTTTCCTCCTGAAGCTGAAATCAATATTAAATTAAATCTGTGTGCTTTGTCTCCATGAATAACTTTCTGACCTTCTACATTGGCCAATCAGAATCCCTTCACCCTTGTCAATTCCACTTGGGTGACTTTTTTTTTTTTTTTTTTACTCTGTTTCTTTGCCACCAAACTGCATGTTCCCATAGGAAAGACACAGCATAACTCATCAGTTGCTCCTTGCTACTAAAGAGTTAGTTAGTGGGAAAACTAAAATCTGCAGGGAAGAAAAGTAAGATAATTTTTTAACTCTTCAAGGGCACATTTCCTGTTAACCAGCTCTGTCACCTGGGACAAGTGTGTTAAATGAATATTGACTTGGGGAAGAACCTGGGATCAAATAGGATTCTGAGCTTGTGAAGATGCTTCTCTCTCCTCATCCCTGTGCTGGTGGGTGATTTTTTTAAGGTCTTCATCTTCTAATTCCCCTATTTCAACTGTTTGAATCTTTCTGGGAGACTGATTCTTCGTTGAGGCTGCACTTGAGAACATGACATAAAACAATAATTTTAAAAGCACTCTAAGACTTGATACAATGAAATAAACTTAAATGCAATTATTTCTTTCCAGGATATTCTTTTTTTTTTTTTTTTTTTTGCCTTTTTAAATCATTGCAGTTCTTTTCTGCTAATCTCTAACCTCCCTATTCCATGGCCCCCCATAAATCCTAGTTTTGTTTCCTCCTTGGCCTGACTTTTGCTCATTACCCAGAAGCATAAAAGCATCGCAAGTTTAAAAGATGTGTGGCCAAAAGCAAAGAAAAGACCCACCAAAGAAAGGTGATGTCAATTAAGTCTAGCAGAAGCATTTCTTTCCATGAAAGCACACAGCCCTTAGCATCTGGGCAGAGAAGCTAACATGGTTGAGTCCCTACTATATGGCAAGCATCTTCAATTAATCGAGACAACAACTTGCAATGCAGTGGTTATACTTTGTAAGTGAGGAAGCTGATGTTTGGAAAGGTGAAGCAACTTTTAGCCCAGTGACAAGCAAAGACTCAACCGTTGCCAGCAGAGTTCCCAAATCTGACATACTGCTTGTCTATTGGCAGTAAAACATATTCCCTACTCTCCCTACACATCTCCACTACCCATAACCCTCAATCCCTTCTTGAGGTGCTGAGCGCAGTGAGTGCACCATCCAACCAGAAGCAACAGCTGTGGAAAGAGCCCTTGGAGGGACTGGCATCAATCAAAGTCCAGGCATAAACCTCAACAGCACAGGACTGCATATCTAGGCTGTAGGACACCCAGATTGCTGAATCTCCTTGGTGACTACTGAATAAATGTCCACCAAGAAGAGAAAGGGGAGATTATCACCCCCTAGAGGATAGACCAGCAGTCACTGTTTAATACCAAAATGACCTCCTGCTCCATGTGGTCCTGGCCAATGGCACCAAAAGGTCTTAACAGGCCTTGCCTTCTCCCTTGGTCCTCTGATTCTAAACCAAGAGACCCTTGATCTCTGTCCAACTAGGAAACAAGAAATTCATAATATGCCAAGAATACGACTGTCTACTTCATTATTTGACACTGGGAAAGACAGAAGATTCAATTCTATGCCTGTCTTCAACTTGGCAAACACCCATTATTTGCTTATGCTTACAACTTTTCACAAAATCAGCCCCACGTGCTGGCCTGAGCCCTGACCAGGGGATGGTAGGTGTATTCCAGAGCACCCAGCTCAGGGGAGGGCTGACCCTCACCCACCTCCTGATTATGTTGTTGACCATCCCATCCCTAAGGTGGTACTGATTAAGAACATAAACTCGGGAGCCAGACAGCCTGGGTGAGTCCCCAGCTGTGCCACTTATAGCTGTGTGACCTTGCATGATGCCTCTGTACTCTCTCTGTAAAGTAGAAAAGAGAGAATATTTTCCCTAGAATCATTGTGAGGGGCAAATGAAATATTATATGAACTTAGAATGGCACTGACTTGAGTCAGGGCTCTATAAATGAGGGCCGTGTCTAATATAATTATTAATGTTGCTCCCGATAAGGTTTGGGAAAGGCAGCCTCCTTTTCCAATACTTTCTTAAACCCACCCAGCTCTAACAAAGACAAAAGATACTAAAGAGGCAGGACCCAGGGCGGTTCTGGAGGTCAAAGCTGTGCATTAGAAGGCAAGGAGCCCTGGATTAGATGCTATCAGGCCCAGGAGCGAGTCCCCTTCTGCTTAGATGAGCCACAGGATCTCCGTAGATCTCAGCTTCCACACCTGCTGTGCACTGAATTATGTTCCCCCAAAATTCATATATTGAAGCCCCAACCCCCAAACACCCAATGGGATGGTATTTGGAGATGGGGTCTTTGGAAGTTCCTTTGGTTTAGATAAGGTCCTTGTGATGAAATTCGTGCCCTTTTAAGGACAGACGCCAGAGAGCTTGCTGTCTCTCTCTCTCTACCTGACGTGTGAGGACGCAGAGAGGAGGCCATCTATGAGCCAGGAAGTGGGCCCTCACCAGAAACCATGCTGGTACCTTGATCTTGGACTTCTAGCCTCCAGAACTATGAGAAATAAATTTCTATTGTTTAAGCTACCCAATCTGTGGTACTTAGTTACGGCAGCCTGAGCTAACTAATACAACACTCGAACCTGGAAGCACCATTCTTACAGCTCCTGCCCCACAAGAGAGAGAAGGGTTTTCACATATAGACGGGGTTCCTGCACAAGATACTATTGCAAAAGGGGTTCTAAGGCTGATAATTATTTTTAAACCACCATAACGGAGGATTGAAAAATCCCTCCCACCCTAGCAGTGTTTCTGTGAAATCCACGCATAAGAACTCTTAATTCTTAGGACATTGTACTAGAAAGTCATAGTTCACAGAACTTCATTTTCCACAAAATTGATGTTTTCCCGTCTTATGTTATCAAGTTAATAGGAAATCTCCCTGAAATATTACTATATACTCATCACCTTAGAATATATATGTGTGTGTGTGCATGCATGTGTATATGCATACATATCTAGTTTTTCTTGATGACGTATTGGTATTGCTCTGATCACCAATATTTGTACCTCTGGAAACAAAACAAGGCCTTCAGTGGCTATTGAGATATGCAATACTGTTTGCCTCCAGGACCATTTTGAGGGTGCTAAATGATCCCACACTACTCTCTGAGTAGATGTTGCTCTCTGTTGAATGTGATCAGTTGCCTCCAAATCTGCATGATGCTTTATTTCACATACTGTTCATGGTAAGGCCCTGAGAATGGCTTCACATGGCATACATGCTGTAAAATGCACATGCCCTGTGGGCTATTTTCCCCAGTGGCTTGCACACTGGTGCCATAAGCATGCACCTGTTTACACCTACTACATGACTTGGGGTGCTGGCCATTCAACTGCTAGGCTTGGTGCTGTGGACACTCCTGCAGATAGCACTGCCCAGACGGCCCAAGGCAGTTGGAGATCTCATGATGGATGCCATCAGCAGTGAGTAAGAAGAAGCTCATGTCTTCCACGTTCTAAACATGAAATGCTGGAAACAGAAACAACCACTGTGGTCTGTTGTGGGAATGTACTGACCAAGTGTGAGGAGCCTGGACACTGCAAGAGGATCCTGAGAGTCCAGGAAGTCACAGACATTGCTGTTGAAGTCGCACATCATGGGCACGCATACGAAGTAAAGCACACTGTATTCTGAGTAGATGGAGAGATAAAAGAATGAATGGATAAGGCCGGACTCAGGAAGCCTTGTGACGACCCACCATGGCTACCGCCCACGCACGCAGTGACAGCTTTCCCACCCCGGAGGCGCTTGCAAGCCGAAGTGCATACTTCTCTCAGTCCTCTTCTGCCCACTTAACGAGGCCCTGTGCAGACAAATTGTCTAAATGTTGTACCCATGACAACGAACTAATTTGCAGAATGCCGGAACCAGGAGGGAATTAACCCCACTGAAAAACAGACCTGAAACTTGCTCCTGATGGAGATGACGTGAGAACACTCCAGGCCAGAGAACAACAGCAAGAGGTGAGGGGCAGTCCTCCCAGCCAGACTTTTTCAGGGAAATCCCCTGATCATATTCCTTCATACACCACGTGGGGCTGGTTGTGTTTCCCACTTGGCCTTGGGAGGTGGTTCATACTTACAGTTCCTTCTGACTTGCGATTTCTTCCTTGCTGTCAGCATCACAAGGTCTGTATTGCTGTGCCTCAACAAAGCTGATGCTCACAAAATTTCCATTGTTTCGCCATCTTAGCCTCGACCACAGAAGATTTTGTATCGGGAATCTGCCTCATTTCCTTTTATTTGGGTTTTGATACCTACCCTTGCGGTTTTGGAACATTTGTTTTGTTCTGTTTTGTTCTTTAAATGACTTTTGGTTGGAACATTGAATTTGCGTTGTGAGACTGTTGTCTCAATTTCTCCCCTTCTCTCCATAAAATTATTCACTCTGTTGCCCCGGAGATGAGATAAAATTCACAGCTCTCTCATAGCAACACTTTATTTTTTTCCCCTCTGTGAGTCAAATAGCATCAGATTTTTAAAATTTTAAACATGGAGACAATTACATTTCTTAAATCCAATACTTTGTCTCTCATCTTCTGTTTACTCAGCCTACAGCCTCAAGGTCAGGTTACAATGAAAATCATACTAAACCAGCTCTAGCTTGTTTTCCCAGTCCCAAAAATATCTTCTTACCCAATCCTTCGCCAGGATTTTTTATTTTGTATTTGTAAAATACATAAAAATGATCATGCATTTACTCATTCATTTAGTGCATTTTATTGAACAGTTACTATGCGTGGATCGTATGCTAGGTGCTGAATGCAAAGATGAACCAGAGGCTACCTTTGCCCTCTCAAGAATTGTAAGGTCACGCTTTGGGAGGCCGACATAAGTGGATCACTTGAGGTCAGGAATTCGAGACCAGCCTGGCCAACGTGGCAAAACCTCACCTCTACTAAAAATACAAAAATTAGCCAGGCATGGTGGCATGTGCCTGTAATCCCAGCTACTCAGGAGGCTGAGGCAGGAGAATTGCTTGAACTCAGGAGGTGGAGGTTGCAGTGAGCCGAAATCACACCACTGCACTCCAGCCTGGGCAGTAGAGTGAGACTCTGCCTCAAAAAATAAATAAATAAATAAATAAAAATAAATCATAAGGTTGGAAAGGAAGCTGTTCCAGGAAGGAATTGCAATACCTGGGGTAACTGCTGTGAGAAGAATTTGCAACAGGTTCTAAGCCATCAGAGGAGGAGCCTCTAATTCAGGGGAGAAAAAGGAAAAGGATAGAAAAGGGAGAGAACAGTAATCAAAGTAGATGGAATTAAGTGATGGGCAAGGCCCAAAGGGCAAATGGGACCTAAACCAGGTTTGGTGCCCAGGGAAGTGCCAAGCTAGTTGGGTGAATATGTGTTGAATCAAAGACTACAAGTAGAAAGTGTTCTAAGAGGGAATAAATATATACAAAGACTGAGGCAAGACAGTATGGAATGGCTGAATTCTGAGGCCATAAAGATGAGAAACTTAGGAAGTGCTCCCTCAGTATGGCTGGGAGGAGTGCCACTATGTCAGACAGATGGTTGTAGCCACAATCCAAGGCCAAATGTTGAAGCTCTTGAGGTAGCTTTGTTGTCTACACCCTTAAGAAACAAGCATCAAACTGTCTAAGTTTAAGAGAGTGCCTGCGCTTGACAAAAGAGTCTAAATTCAGGGAGCGTCCCGCTTCCAGAGGATTCCCTAGTCTGCCAGCCTCACAGATGGTCACACCCAAGGGCTGCTGCTTCAGGACAGACCTGAGGCCAAATTCCCCAGGGGCAGTGGGAGAGAGATGATGCAGTGTGATGGCCAAGCCCAGCACAGAGGCTTCCCATGCACTCAGATCTAGGGCTGTGGGCAGGGATTCCCAGATCAAGAATTTCCATTTAAGTTTTGATGTCAGAATCTGAATGCAATATAAAAAGAAAGCAGCTTCCCATGTCCCATGAAAGAGAGCACCACTGCAGGACAGTCTGTGGAAGATAAATCCACATGCAGATGGTCTCACACACAGTAAGGGGTGCTTTGAACTCTCACCTGCTGTGTCTTCCCAGAGGCCCTTTGTTGACCCTACTCATCTGCCAGCAACACTGGAGGGTGCTGCTGAGACTCGCAGCCCCAGGAAGGGGACGTGCTAACTGGAGGAAAGACACCATTGTTATGCTGTGAATTTCAAACTGTTCTTCACCCTAAAGGCGATAGACTTTGTAAGTGTACTCAAAAGGTTGAGGTGGGAGGACCCTTGGGCCCAGAAGTTTGGGACCAGCCCAGGCAACATAGCAAGACCCCATCTCAAAAAAAGAGAAAGAAGAAAGACTGGTAAGAGAAAGGATTTTATCAGGATTTCCAAAGCTTTAAAAACAAAAAAAAACAATGTATAAAGACCCAAAGCTTTTCCAGCTGACCATGCATAGTAGGGCATAAAAGAAGGTATGCAAGGGTCTCCCACCACACAGAAAGAAGTGGAGCCTTCTTTCCCCCAAACTTCCCCTCCTCCCACTCCAGCATGTGGGCTTAGACCCAACCACAGAGGGATGTGCTGGATGAGAACTGCCAACCAGCCACCCCAGCGCAACAGGGGACTCAGACTGGCCAGCAGGGGGGTCCTGGAAGGTGAGCCTGAGGATGGCCTCACAGTGCCCTGCATACCCCTGCATGGTGACAGAAGGAGCCACTGGAAGTCCACAGGCCCCACAAGTACAGCCAATGCAGGAGGGTCTGGGGCACTGAAGAAGGACTAGTGTGGAGAAGGCAGGGAATAGATAATACCTGAAGAGAAGAATGAATGGGCACATGGATAGGTGGCTGGCTGGGTAGCTGGCTGGCTGGCTGACTGGCTGGCTGGATGAATGGATGACTGGATGGATGGATGGATGGATGGATGGATGGATGGATGGATGGATGGATGGATGGATGGATGCATGGATGGATGGTTGGCTGGATGGATGAATGAATGGGTGGATGGATGGATGGATGGATGGATGGATGGATGGATGAATGAATGGGTGGATGGATGGATGGATGGATGGATGGATGGATGGATGGGAGCCTGGCTGGATGGATGGATAAATAGACGGTTGGATGGATGGATGGCTGGTTGGCTGGATGGCTGGCTGGCTGGTTGGCTGGATGGCTGGCTGGCTGAATGGATAGATGGATGGATGGACAGATGGATGGATGGACAGATGGACAGAAGGCTTTGCAGCAGAGAGTCAGAAATCCCAGTCCAAGGGGAAAGCTGGATCAGAAATGAAAAGTAGTATCAGGCCACTAAGGACAAAATGGCTGGGAGGGGCCTCCCAGATGACTTGCATTCAATGATTTGCTCATTGCTGAGCCTTATTTTGATTGCAGTAAAAAGTCCTGTGGTAGATTCCCTGGGCAGGGAGAAAGAGGGGAGGAATGGAGTGGTTTCAAGGCTTCTAACAAGGGAAGTTTCTAGTCACTTGGATGTTACTTTCTCTTAGTGTTAAGGATAAAATTAAAACCTACATAGATCACAAATATACCTGTTTTTATATGAATCCTCTGCTATATAACTATGAGTTGAAAGTACCATAAGAAATGTCATCTTCATATCCAGAAATTAGTGCTGTGTGCGAAGTACCCACATATAAAATAAAGCCCTGATTTAAAAGCTACTCTTGCTGTATCTTCTAAACACTCACCTGTGATGATCTTTTGGGTATTTACCTATAAACAAATACTAAGCTCTATTTACATCCACACAGGAATTCCCCAAGGTGGTCATAATACTCTTCAAATCCCTAGTCAAATTTCATTTTAATGGAACGGTTCAGATAAAACCAACCACTCTGTGTTTGCCACATCCGCTCAGCTAGAATTCAACATTCTTGCCAGAAAGCAAAGAGAATGTTGTGATTTCACCCTGCCACTCCCTCTATCTCAGCATTTCCAGAGACAAGCCCGAAAGACCAGACCAGATTTGGTTTAGTTATGGAGTAGCACAGGAGGAATTTGCTCTAATCCGCTTCAAGGTTGCCTCAGTTACTGAAAGTTATTTGTTGACGCAAAATCTAGATTAAGCAAAATGTGCTAGGAAGAGAATTGCTTTGTACTGCTGACACGAAACAACCAAGAGTTATCCAGAGATCCCCTTTTGTTTTAGAACTTCTACAGATTTGTCCTAAAAAATTAAGTACTCTACCTCTTAATAACCACAAAAGAATATGCATATGACACCCGACATCGCAGCTTGGATGAGTCAAAATGGAAGGGCAGAAGAATGCAGTTGCTAAGGGCACGAACTCTGAAGATGGGCTGCCTGGTTCACTCCTGGCTCAATGTCTGACTAGCTCTGTGATCTTGTGCATCTCTGTACCTCCGTACAGTTTCTTTATCTCTACAATGGGAAGCTCCCAAAGTTGCTATGGGTACTGACATCAGCAATGAGTTGATGTGTGTTACGTTCTTAGCATGGTACCTGGTTAGTGGTTTGCCATTGTCACAACTTCCAGGGCTTTGAAAGATTCTCAATGGGAAAAGAAGTGAAAGACACCTGAACTCCCGGCTCAGGTGAATGGCAGTCTCCACTATACCCCACCAGTCTGACTTCTGAAACCTGGCTGTCAGCTTTTCCTCTTGCTCCACTGCCAACACTTTGAGCCCCTACAGTCCTGAATATGTAGATGCTAGAAACTGGACTGGATATCAACTGACCCCATAGAGCTCCATGGGAGTCAAATTTCTAAAATAAATACTGCCAACAAAGTGAGAGTAAGTTTGCTCATATTCAGCCACCCGAGAAATGTCACATTTATTTATTTTAATCAAATCCAACTCTGAGCAATGGTTTCAAGATCCTATCTCAGTACCTACCGGGGCTTTCTGACCTACCACGATCAAACAAAGAGCTGACATGATCTCTTGAAGTCTGAGTGCCTAGTACTTCCCAGCCCATGTAAGGAGCAGAGGAATCCAATTGGTGCTGGAGCCAGTAGCCTCGTTCCCTGGGGTTCAGTCCTTCTGGGAACTCTACACAACCATTTCTGTCCATGTCTTGTTGCTAACCTGGGGTGTGGACAGAGAAGGGTGAAAGTGCTGTCACTTGGTGGGTTCACCAATCTCTAACAGCCCCCCAGTCTTGGGATATCTTCTGCTCCCTCTCAGCTTCCACTTGACACCCCAAAAGCCCTCATGTCTCTCTTCTCCTCTGGGAGTTCACAATCTAAAAGACATGTTGGAATGAGAAACTTGGGATAAAATGAATAAAGTACAACAGTGTCTCACCCAACTGTATTCCTCTATCAGAGGACAGACCACAAATTACTATCTTAATATATACCCTGACACACCAGCTGTGTGCCTTGGCTTGCTAACGTTTCTTGTAAATACTAATGTAGCAACATAATTTTGGTGAATCTAGGGTCCTGGTTATCTACTTAATCAGGCTTTGAAGTGCTTTATTTTCAGTGCACAGGGAAGAACTATAACTGCTTATATTGTCTTGCTGACAGAAAAAGCTGATCTTATTTGAGAGTGACAAGCATTACCTGGGCCCAGCTGGATACAGATATATCAGAAATATGTGTGTCTGTTTGTACACCTGAACGCATCTCCCCAAAAGGGGGCTTTCAGCACAGGTGGCTCCCACTGCCCTCCTCCATGCCATCCTCATAGCAGACTGCCAAGAATCCAGTCCCTCTGGGTTACATGCACGTACATAGGCCCAGAATTGGTGGTGGGGAGGCAGGGACAGACATGAGGACAACAAAGAAAATAGACAAAAGGAAGACCCTGGACAAACTCATCCCCCCTTTATCTAATAATATCTAATAATCTTCAACTATATTCATGTGTGTTATCTCTTTTGATCCTCACAACGACCCTGGGAAATAGAACTGACAATTTCCTTAAAGATGAAGAATCCACAACAGGCAAAAAGTAATTTACCTGCCCAAGATCATCCAGAGAGCATGTGAGGAAACCACATGGCAGTGTGACTGTCCCAATCCCTGGCTACAGTTGCTTCTTTTCATTGATGATGATGCTTCTCCTCCATAAAACTCAGCCCAGTAGAAAAGCCATTTTCATATCTATTGCATCATTTAATCCTCTCCCAAAAATCTAGAAGGAAAGCAGTATTATCACTGCATGGGAGACAAAAGGTCAAACTGATGGTTTGCCCATAGTGACAGGAACACCTAATAAATAAAAAAGGAATTCTGGTCTCCAAATGCTCTGCTCCTTCCTCTACCTCCTAACTGTCTTTCCATGAGGCTCTATTCCATTGTAATTTGACTACCAAAAACATCATCCCCCAGAATCAGGATCACTGCTCAGCATCAAATATGTGCCTACTATGTCCCAGGCACTGTCCTCACATTGAGAATACAAAAGGCAATGAAAGAACCCCTTATGGGGGTCAAAGATCAGTGGGGGAGGCAGACTCGTGAACAGATAATTTGCTGTAAGCAACTAGTGCTGTAATCGAGTACTAGTGCATGCACGAGTACTCTGGAAATTCAAAGTTAGGGAGATTCACTCCACCTGCCCGGGAAGAGGGTGGAGGCGATGGGGCTCCAGGAGGCTTCAGTGGTGGTACTGACACTTTCCACAATATTACCCAAACTTGGGAATCAGCTTACACACGACGCAAAAGCTCAGAGGACAAAAATAATTTTACCTACTGCAGTTTAGTGAGAGTCATGGAAATTACAATTGCAAAAAAGCACAAAACAGAGTGATCAGCTATACTGCTGACTTTTTCCTACTTTTGACAACTTAAATGAAATGGTCCTGAGTCATACTTACTACAACCTTTGACATTTCTAAGACTTTTAACAGGTACAAATCCTCAGCAGCCACGTTGTTTATCTAAATTCAGCCCTGAATCTGTGTCATGGTTGCCATTATATCCTGTGCAAGGAACATGAAAAGGCCAAATTTAGTAGCAGATGACGAGTGTCAGGTCCAAGAGTTTCCGAGAAGCTTATGAAATCCTCTGCCTTGTTTACACTACATTAAAATCTCCCTTCCCCAAGCCCGTCCTCCGAAGGCTGAGGTGCTTAATCTGGAGCCGCTACTTCCTGCAGCTTGAAGATGAGTAAACCAGACCCGCCTGCCCCAGGGGTACCCTCTGGGATTCTGGGCAGCTCAGGGAATCTGCCCTGCTGGCATCATCATTTCCCTGAACCAAGTTCCCAAAACAACACAGTGATGACAGAAGAAAACCAAAGTGTCACAGATGGTACAGGTATACATAGCACGTGGCCCTGGGTTATCTTAAGCAGGTGGCCTTCCAGGTAAATCCAGGGGACAGACAGACACAAGAGAGCAACAGACTAGCCCTTGTCTAAGGTTGGGTGCATTTTCCTAATGCGGTACCACATGCCTGGTCACAGCAACCTAAGGAGAATGACTGAATTATTCCGAGCTCAGGAAGAAGCATTAAAAAGCTGGCTGCAGTTTGTTACACCCCTAACTTGTCCAGATATTAATATTTTAAACAGCAGGACCGATAATCCTCTTGATCTCTTGATACTCATCTATTAACAAAGTAATTTTTCCCCTGTGGCACTCAAAAAAATCTTTGCGTTTGGATTTTTTTAAAAGTCATGGCTCATAAATATTTTTGTAACATTTGCACCCCATTCTCTAGAAGGGATCACTCCGTTGTTCTCATTGTTTTGCTGGCCTCCTGAGTGCTATGCCCACATACAGCAGTAATCTAATTTCCATCTGGTCAACCTCCAGGAGCTATTTTGAGTCTGGCCTGAATTTAGTCCACTTTTCCTGCCAGTGCAGACTCAGGCCCTCTACTCTCCTGGGGCTCTTTTCTCTAAAGAAGGTTTTGAAAAGTACAGGCTTCCTACAGGGCCAGGGTCATTGCCCATCTCAGCTTGGAGTGGTGCCAGGAGATGCTAAGTACCACCCTACATGCCACTGGGGAAAGATAGGAAAGGCAGGAACTGGCCTTCCCATCCTCAGCTCTCACGGTTCTTGTCTCTCTCCCTGGCTCTGCCCCCAGCCATTTGCTCAATCCTGCAGGATGCTGAGTGCACCCTGCTAAGTGTCTGATCCTTTGCTCCCATTTGACCCTGTTCCTGGAGTGTACTTGCAGTTGTCTAGCTAACTCCTGCTGGCCTCTTCCTCATCCCCAACATGGCTCAGGTACTCCTCATTGGTTTTTCTTTAGCCTCTGCCCCATCAGGGCATCCACCTCACCATCTAGAACCAGCCCTTTTACTTGTCTGTCTCTCACCCCTTCATGCTAGAATGTGATCTCCCTGAAAGTGACACCGTGTTCTGTTATCCCTCTCATCCTAAGTACCAGACACATAGAAGATGTCCCATATAGTTTTGCTGAGTTGAATTCGATTGCCCTAGAAAAGAAAAGTGCCTAGAGGACATGATTTAAAAAAAAAAAAAAAAAAAAAAAGGAGGATTGGAAGAAGTGAAAAGGAAAACAAAAAGCATTTGGTGGAAAGTCAGAGGGCACCTCCAAACACTGCCTCAACTGTCATGCTTGACTTCGAAGTGGACTAACACCAAGCTGATGATGAATCAGTCGGAAATGATGATGCTATCTCTAACCCCTACTGCCTAAAGAAAGGGTTTCCAAGTCCAGTACCTCCAGGGGCCAAGTAGGTAACCTCACTGTGAGGAACTCAGCCAGATATGAAACAGCAGGGAATGATGGAATCATGGAAACCCTGTGCAGAAAGCCTCCTAGACCAAAACATTCAAATTCAAATCCAAACACAGGCAAAGCCAGCCTGAGGACCTGATTCATGCTCTGCTGGCCAGATCTAGAAGGATAGTGCTCTGCATTGCAAAAAGTACCTCTAGCCTGGAACAGGACCTGTCCCCTTTGATTTTTCTATGTTTCACAGGTTTAAATTAAGTACACTCAAAGGTGTTATTTGTAGCAATATCCTAACTACATCGAACTACCATTTAAAATGCTGTTTCTATGGGAAACATGTATTGCAAGTTCTAACTCTAAATGCTAGGAGTGTCCCAGCATCCATCCCATCTTTGGTGATGACAACAAAGATGTTGATGGGATCAACATCTGAGGTACAGAACATCATTGGGGAGGCCAGGAGAAAGCTCCTGGGTGCAGATAGCTTGTGATGGCTCCATATCTCTCTATGTATCTCAACACGACCCTCACGCTCGATACTCCAGGCATGTCCACCTAACTACAGAGGGCCCGCCATCCTCATCTCTTCACCACTGCTGTGCGCCATGCTACATCCTCTGCCTCACCTTTACCCAGCTGCTCGTTTTTATCCTGTGGGCCACTTCTTTTCCTAACCCCTTCCCCGGTCTGTTGTCTGACACTCCAAAGCCACCAGAGCACGTTGTACTTTCCCCAGTGTGGTGCTTCTCCACACTGGATTGTGACTGTCATTTGTGGTCAGCATCTCCCCAAGACTGGTAGGAGGAGGACAGAGTCTGACTCTTCACAGCAGTATCCCCAACACCTGACTGGTGTCACATGCTTCGTGGCCAGCATTGAATGAATGAACAAATGTATTAACAAAAAATTGAAGGAATTAATAGATAAAGCAACTTTTTGCGCTAAATCACTGGTATTCTCAAATGGGTCAGATGGCACACTGTCCCCTCAAGGGACAGAGACAAAGCTTGCATCTGAAACTCCCCATACCTGCACAGTCATTGCTCAGTTAACCTTCACAATAACCAACATGAGGTATTTCTTTTACAACAATAAAATAGTAAATTGATGAATAGAGATATTGAATAAATTGCCCAGCACCACAAAGCTAGTAAATGGCTGAACCCCAAACTCCAACCAGCTCCCCTGACTGCAAAACCTGTGCTTTCCCACCACACTGGGCTGGCCAGGGGTTAGGAGCTCACTGATGCCTGATGGCAAATACACTCCTGCTGTCGCTGCTGCTGCTCCCACTCTTGACTTCAGTGTTCCAGGCTCACACGGCCAAATCAGCTCTCAGAAGAAGTCAACCTCAGAGTAGATTCTGGGTCACAGCTGTTACAATCAGGAAGTTGGTCTTGAACCCCAGGTAGAAGCTTCACTTCACTAGGGTGGGATCTTTGAACACAGAGCATCCCTTCCATCTGCCATCCCACACCTGCCTCCCTATGCCTATTCTCATCAACACATATTTAAAACCATTGAAGGACAACCTCAAGCCACATGCAAAAAACTTCCTAATTATTACGGAGCGAATTTGCAATATTTTGGTACATATAAGTATGAGTGAATGAAAGAGACATAGAGGCCGAGGGAGAGGCAGAGAGAGAGGGAAACAGAAAGTTAAAGCAGAGGCAGAGTTATGCATAACAGGCTCTTAAAATACACTATTTGGTAGGGGCGTAATGATGACGCACATTGCTAGAGAAAAGAACAAAATGGAGGAAGCTCTCTGGTGTCTATGTGCTTTATAAAATTATTAATTTAACCAATCCCTAAAGTCATGAAGCATTAAGTGACAAGTTGTCTAGCTACAATAGTATGAGTCAACTACTGCATATCCCATTCTATTTTAACATTGAAGCCTAAGATGATTTAGGCTAACAAAGTCATTTTCCAAACAAATCTAAAAATCAAATCTTCATACAAGAAAAGAGGGAGAAGCACCAGACTTTATCCCCAAATGGCAGCCAGTCTTTATGAGATTCTGTTACAGGGTCTGTAAAACTCTGAGCCAGCTGCATGGAAAGGACCCAGGACCACTCACACTGACTGATGTGGTCTTTGAAAATGTGCCAGCAAGGCTTACAGAGAAGGAAACCAGAGCTTTTCAGAACTCAGCTCCTCTGCACAGACACACAGTGAGATGGACAAGGGCTGCCCTACTAAATTTGCAAATGTGAATTTAACCCACTTATGAAAACAGTACCGGGCATGGCTATATCACTTACCAGCTCATCAAGTTTGTTCTGGAGGGGAAGCAGTTTTGTGTGTCCCCATTATCAGGCACCAGCCTCATAAAGAAGCAAGCAGCACAAATCCTAAATTCTGTGGTGTTTAATGGAGGCCATGTCAACACAACAGCGGGAAAGAGAGGGACTCTCTACCAACTGGTATACTAAGACATAATCTAGAGGCCAAAGGACTCCAGATAAATTACCCATTGCCCAAAACAAAAGGGAGTCTTTTGATAAGACAAATATTTATACCTGGGGAGTGAGCCATGGTCCCAGGAAGAAAATGTCTTAAAATGAACTTTGCATCTATTTAGTTTTGCATTTTCAGTCCCCAAATACCCCATCACTGTTTTCCTGTTTTCTTTTTCTCTCCCATGAGCTCACTATCCCTTTGCAAATTTAGGGGAAATAGGACTGCTGTTGACTCTGCAGCTGCAAAAAAAAAAAAAAAAAAAAAAAAAAAAAAAAAAAGCTTGCTAAGTGGAAGAAACCATTTAAAAAGGGCCACATACTGTATGATTCCATCTGTATGTTACACATTTATAGCTGTCCCTCAGTTCTTGCATTTTCTGGTCTAATTTTTTCCATCTTTTTCTTTCCAGTTTTGGAAGTTTCTGTTGAGATATCCTCAAGCAATTCTTTCCTCAGCCTTATCTAGTCTACCAATGAGCCCATCAAAGACATTCGTTATTTCTGTTGAAGTGTTTTTGAAGCGTTTTCTCTTGTTTCTTGGAATTCCCATCTCCTGGGTTACATTGCCTTATCTATTCTTGCTCTCTGTCTACTTATCCTTTAGAGTCAAATATTAATCATATTTGTTTTAAATTCCTGATCTAATAATTCCAACATCTCTGCCACATGTGAGTCTGGTTCTGAGGCTTGCTCTGGCTCTTCAAACTGTGTTTTTTGAGTTTTAGTATGCCTGGTAATACTTTTTTTTAACTTAATTTTCTTGATAGCTGGGTATGATATGCTGGATAAAAGGAACTGCCGTAAACAGGCCTTTAATAATGTGGTGGCAAGGTGTGGGGAGGGGAAGTAATCTGTAGTCCTATAATTAGGTCTTAATTTAGTGAGCCTCTGCCTGCAAACTGTGAACATCACAGGGGTTCTCAGCCCAGCCCCCTTTAGGCGGGACAAGATGGCTACAGTGGGCTGGAGTTGAGTGTTTCCCATCCTCTAAGTCAGTTAGGGTCTGATAAACCCCAATAGTATATGCTCTGGTAAAACAGTTTCTCCTGAGTTCAGACCTTGTTAAGAACAGAATGTTCTGTTGTATTTTAAAATGGTTCCTTTTCCCCATCTCCTGCTGAATGCATGAGAAGATTTTTCTCTGATAGTCACTGTGAGAACCTGGTTGAGCCCCAGAAGTTAAAACTCACAGAAGTATGCAGAACCCCTGTGACCCAGTCTTCCTGGAGTTTTTCACTCTGAGACTTGTCCATACTGAGCCGCCAGCAATTCGTTGGTTATAGTTCCAGTTTCCCTACCTCAGCACTGTTCCCCGTGGAGGGTTCTTCTTCTGGTTTCGGCTTCTGTAAGTTGTGATTCTCTGTGTCTACCTGTCCGCCTCTACAATTTAGAGGACAGCAGTTTGCCCTGTGATCTCAGTTCTCTGATGGATCTAAAGAGTTATGGATGTTTCCATTTGTTCAGCTTTTTATTCCTTAGGATGGAGTGGTGACTTCCAAACTCCTTACATGCCTAACCAGAAACTGTAAGTCCCAATTCCATCTCTAAGAAATGTCCAGAATAGCTAAATCCACAGAGACAAAAAATAATTTGGTTGTTTAGGGCTGGAAGGATAGGAGGTTGAGGGATAATAGCTAAAGGGTACAAGGTTTCTTTTGGAACTGATAAAAATATACTAAAATTGATTATGATGATGGTTGCATAACTTTGTGAATATAAATCCATCAAATTGTACACTTTAAATGGGTAAAATGTATGGTATGTGAATTATAATGCTGAACAAAGGAAGGAAGGAAGAAAGGAAAAGAGGGAGGGAAAGGAAGAAAGAGAGACGGAAGGGAAGGGAAGAAGGGGAAGGGAAAGAGGGAGGGAAAGGAAGAAAGAGAGAAGGAAGGGAAGGGAAGAAGGGGTAGGGAAGGGGAAGGAAAAGGAAGGGAAGAGGAGGAGAGGGAGGGGAGGGGAAGCGGAGGGAGGGAGAGGGAGGGGAAAGGAAGGGAAGGGGAGGGGAAAGGAAGGGAAGGGGAGAGAAGGGGAAAGGAAGGGGATGGGAGGGGAAGGGAAGGGAGGGAAGGGAGGGAAGGGGAGGAAAGGGGAGAGAAGGGAAGGGGAGGGAAGGGAAGGGAGGGGAAGGGAGGGAAGGGGAGGAAAGGAGAGGGAAGTGAAGGGGAGGAAAGGGGAGGGAAGGGAAGAGGTGGGAAGGGGAGGGAAGGGAAGAGGTGGGAAGGGAAGGGAGGGGAAGGAAGGGAAGGGGAGGAAAGGAGAGGGAAGTGAAGGGGAGGGAAGGGAAGGGGAGGGGAGGGGAGGAAAGAGGAAAGAAGGGGAGAGGAGGGGAGGGAAGGGGAAAGGAAATGGGGAAGCAAAGCACCATAGCCCAAAGATAGAAGGAGTGGTATACAGTTGTGTCTGCATGGCCTGAAGTCTAAGCCTCTTCAAGATCTTCAGCCTCCTTCCTTCTAGTGTGAGATTCCACCACCCTCCCCCTCCCATAACATACACATACACGCACCAAAACCTGCATTCCAGGCATCTCAAACAATTTGTATTTCCACCCAAACTCTATGCAGTTCCATTCCTCTGAGCTTTTACACAAACTCTTCTCTTTACCTTGAATGCCTACCCTACCCCATTTCCTACCAAGAGAATTCTCACTCAACCTTCAAGACCCAGTTTAAATGTCATGCCCTTCAGGATGTCTATACTTACCTCCTTAGATAGTTATGGGGCTCCTCCTCTTCACCTGCAGAAGGCTTTACTGTACAGTATGTCACCATGTGAGAAGGTAGAACATTTGTCACAATGCACTTAAGCCTATTTAGATGCATATCATCCCCAACAATACCACAAGCTCATGAAGGATAAATGCTGTATTTTATTCATCTTGGTGTTGAAAAAACTTGGAACTGTGGCTGTCATATGAAAGACATCTGGTAAATATTTGCCAAATGAACAAATAGCAGACAGGCATCATGCCTCCATGACACAGGTCTTGGAAAGTTAACATAAATTGTTCCTGTTTGCAGAAATATTTGCAAGTAGAAACATCAATGGTTTCACAAAATGTCTGTGTACCCAAGTTTCTGCCCCAAATCGGAAGCCATTTCAAGTTGGCTCCTGCACAGGATGTGACTTCCTGCCCAGAGAGCTCCAAAGGCCCCTCGTGCTGCTTGGGCAGGATCCAAATCTCAACAGAGAATGCAACACGAAAGGCAGAGTATATGTGTTAAAGAGAGACAAACAGCAGATGTGCAGAGCAAACCTTGGGGTCATGAGCAAAATAAGAAGACAGCAGTTTGCAGCATGTTTCTAGGGATGCCAAACTCCATAGAAACTACTGATCAGAATTGTGTTTGAAGTTAAATATGAGCATTTCCTGATGTCAAGTCTAGAAGCTTCTGTACACAAAACAAGCATCCTGAATGAAAGAGTCTGCCAGCCCTAGCTCTGGCCAGAAGGGACAAGGAGAGTATGAAGCACAGAAGATGATCCATCAAGCCTGGGAGAAGAGGCTAAGAAGTTGGGGAGTGCCAGTTTCTCCCTGAACAGGAACAGGAGCTATTATTTATATCTGCAGATTTTTATGAATTTATGTTGAAGACAACTGGTAGAATTCCTGAATGTAGCTCCTGTCATTTGCAATAAGTCATGTTTTTTGGCCTTGTAGAGTCCAAAAGTAAAGATCCCCTCCAGGGCAGATCAAATATAGATAGAGCCTGTTGACCCCCCTGTGATGGTTAGGGCTTCTCACACTGAGAGCTCTGGGAGCTTCTGAAGAGAAAAAAAGGCATCCCTGACCTTCAGTGTGAATGAGAATTAACCTTACTATACTGCTACTTAAAAATATACCAACATAAATCTGGGTATAAACTCTTCATGCTGACAGCTCCGATATAACTTGAAAAGCAACACAAACTCACAAATTAAATGAAAAACAAACCTTCAAAGGTCAATAAAATTCAAACCAACCACATTAAACTAATAACACCAGTAATGTTATTTTGTTGAAACTAATTTGCAACACACATGCCATGCTGACATTGTTAAGATGTTGGCATTTTTGCGTGTGGCAGGCCTATGCTACCCCGTGCTGTGGGATGACTCAATTCTCCCACCACTTTCCTCAGTTTAATTTGGTGCTACACCTCCCTCCATTCATGCCAAACTTCAAGATGTCACTTGCCCTTCATTGGAGTGAATACAAGCATACATGTGAGCACTGAAATTGTACCTGCATACTAGTGATAACTTGGTTACCCCATTGCTTCAATTATTGCATTAAATATATAATTTTAAGTCATATGTATAAGGTTAAGCTAAAATAAGATTATACAATTTGCATCGAGATTCTGTGGATCCCAGTTTGAGAAACATGCTGTTAGACCAGCCATCACCCCTGGGAGCATTCCCCTATCTCTTTAACCAGTTTAATCAATGTTTGTGCCAAAGGAAAGAAAAACTTACCCCAGGACAATGCCAGTATTTAAAACACAGAGATAGATACTTTCGCAACGGGTTGTCCTCTGTAAGTCATAGATGGAGGGAAGAATTCCCAGGAAGGCAAAGGTCAGAAGAAGACCCAACTCCCTCCTCAATAAGCCCTCCCCAGGACAACTGATCTTCCTGGCTTGAAACCCCCTCCCCTGATCCCGCTCTGGCTGGCCACTTGTGGCTGTGTCTCCAGGAAGTCCAAGCTACCAGTTAACAAAGCTCTGTCAGTCAGTGAATTGTTTTACCAAGGGCTTGTCTTCCTTATTTTGTGTTTTTGTTTTTTAATAGTGGTAAAATACACATAACATAAAACTGATCATCTTAATCATTTTTCACTCTTCATTTCCCTCTCCCTCCTGGCAACCACCATTCTCATTTTTGTCTCTATGAGTTTGACTACTCTAGATGCCTCATATACATGAAATCATGTGGTATTTGTCCTTTTATGACTGGCTTATTTCCTTTAGCATAGTGTCCTCATGGTTAATCCAAATCATAGCATGTCAGACTTCCTTCTTTTTGAAAACTGAATAATATTACATTGTATGTATACAACTTATTTTGCTTATCCATTCATTGATTGATGAACAGGTGGGCTGCTTCTACCTTTTGGTTATTGTGTATAAAGCTGCTATGAACATGAATGTACCTTATTTTGTTTTTCACTGAATTGGCTGGTTCTTTTGGTTCTACCATATTAACACCTGCATTTTCCAGATTTCCCATCTCCATTCAAGCCTGGGAAGATGTGCCTTTAGGATTTGGTGCTTTTTTCTCCAGTGTATAAATTTATATGCCCTCTGACTACAGACATGGGTGCAAAGCTGCATGGGTGATAAATTTTAACGGGCTGGACTCCAGCGCATCCCGCAGGAACGTGTAACATGACTTAGACAACGATGTTTGATTCTACTTCCCAGCAGAGGAGAACTAAGTGGGGCGGGTTCTATAGGATCATTCTTAGCCACCAAGTCAGGGCTTCACCTCAGTGTGGAACCATCCTTGTGTGCTCTCAGGAGGGGCCAGCTATGAAGCTACTGGAAGCCCCTTCCCTTACCAGCTCCCCTTCCAGGGATCTCAAAAATGGAAATGGAAGAATGCCATGGAAGCTGCCTCTCTTACAAATGAGGAAGGCACCCCAAAATTAGCTGTCATTCCCTTGTGGTACCTTTACTGTGAGTGATGCACTGAAGTGTGCTATGCCTTTGATGGAGGCTCATGCAGAGTACTGCCACCTAATAGCATGTGCACACACACCAACATGCACACACACACACATGCACCACAGAAATCTAGCAGCCTGCTGACCTGAAAGCCATCCTCCCAGACTCAGGGCCACACAAAAGCTCCCCTTAACACGATTCTATTTTCTATCAGTCAAAGAAAATAAACTCTCTTGGGGCATATTTCTTCCTCCCAGGTGGTTTCATGAAAAGAGAGGGTGAATCTCTGCCACACCACACAAGAACTTGTGTTTTCACAAGAGGGAGAAACAGCAGGGGGATCTTCTCTCCGGGTCCCTAGCGGCCCTGGAAGACCCAGGTCTTCCCAAGAGCCAACAGCTCTTCCCTGCATGCAGAGCTGGTCCTGGGCAGGTGAAGAACTCAAAGGAGGCAGACGGGCGAAAGTCAGCTCTCTGAGCAAGCATCTTAGGGAGTGCACATGTGCTGCAAGGAGAAGCCGGGGAGCAGAGGAAGGGACACTGGACTGAGAGCCCTGATGGGGATCCTGGATCCCCCGGTGGCTGGCCTCCTCTTTTACCTACCTTATGAGGCAAATGTGAAGGCCAAACATGAGTTGTGAACATGTTTTTTGTAAATGGTAAAATGTCCTACAAGTGGGAGGCATCATTGTTCCGTTTTTTTAAAAAATTAATAAAAATAAGTTTCTGCTTTGAAGCATTCTGTTCACTATGTGATGCTGGCAAGGTAGGATTTGGTCTTTGGCATGAGCAAATGATTAAACTAAACCACCAGTGACATTCCTCCTAGCCTGAATCAAGTCCAGGATCAAAGCGCTGCCTCAAGATCAAAAGGCTCTGCAATCCAGATGCCAAGCCTGGATCTGCCTCACTGAGTGCTCCTGAAGGCGACCAGTCCCACAAAACAGTAGAAATCCCTGTTTTGTCCCCAAGAGAGTAGCACTTTGAGAAACTTCCTTCCATTCCTGGGAAGCAATGAGTGCTCACAGTGGTAGTGGGCAAAGTCAGGAGAGAAGCAGGCAGACACACTCCCACATATTACTCAAAATGACCAACGGAAATTTCAGAAACAAGAACTCTCTCCTTTAGAAGGAAATACGAGTGCTTGCCTTTTCTGTTTTATCATGGACCTCTAATGATAAAAATTCGAAAAGTAAGTTTATATAAGATCCCTGACTATAATAGCTTTTCAATTCCTCTCTCCCAGTTTGAGAGAATTCCAAACTGCCCATTTTCATCTTCCCCTCCTTCCACCCCAATGGCTTCTACTTCAATCAAGGAAAGAAAAATCAGAATTTTCTTTCAATTATTCGTTCATTTCCCACCTGCTAAGCAGTTCCTTCTCCTCCTCTCCAGATTGTAAGCCCTGATATTCACCTAACTATTGGAATTCCACCCCACCGTCAGGGTTTAATCAGGCAAAGACTATCAACAATACAGGAACCTTCATCTTAGAGAAAGCCAGCACCCTCATGTCTGCCCCAAAACACACACATACACATGGGCGGTGACAGGTGAGATTTCCTAGGCTCTGTGGCACCTACAGAGATAACTGAAGGAACCTTTCCACTCCTACCCAGCAAGTCCCTCCCAAGTATTTCTGGAACCTATAGACGAGCCCTACACATCCACAGGCACATCCCCTTTGAGGACATTGCTGCTCTGGCCAAGCCCCCACCACTCTTCTGTGCCTCTTTCTGGGCTCCTATGAGTCCCTGACAGCTGCTCCAGGCTTCTGTCTCCAAGTCTTCTCTGTGCCACTGACCTGGTCTTCTCTCCACTGCAATGCCGTGGAATCGGCACAGCACACTGACCCCACGTAGTCCTCCACATGCCGGAGCCAGGCTGAGATGTGCTGTCCACAGAGGCTCCCCTGTCCAGGTCAGGGTCCCGATTCCGTAGCTCTTCCAGTTCTGCCTTGAACCCTCACTCTGAAGACTCAAAATCTAGTCTCACCCAATGTCTAATCTGAATCTAACCCCAAGGAAACAACCAGAAAAATCCAAACTGAGGATTTGTGGAACAACTGCCTTAGACTCTTCAAAAATCTTAATGTTATAGAAAGACCACAACAAATCTGAGGATTGTTCTCTAGACTAAAGGGGACTCCCCAAAACTTCCCACTCCCTAACAGGCCCCGGTGTGTGATGTTCCCCTCCCTGCGCCCATGTGTTCTCATTGTTCGTCTCCCACTTATGAGTGAGAACATGCAGTGTTTGGTTTTCTGTTCCTTTGTTAGCTTGCCGAGAATGATAGTTTCCAGCTTCATCCATGTCCCTGCAAAGGATGACACCAGAGAAATGACAACTAAATACAGTGAATGGTCCCGCATTAGATCCTAAAATTTTCTTAAATGCCATAAAAGATATTAATGGGAACACTGAGGAAATTTGAATAGGATGCATATTAGATAATATTGTTGTATAAACACTCAATTTTGAATGTAAAAATTATATTGTAGTTACATAGAATAATGCCCCTTTTCCTAGGATAGAAATGATGAAGTATTTTGGGATAAAGCCTCATGATGCTTGCAACTAACTCTCAAGTGGTTCAGCAAGAAATAAACACCTGTGTACACATGTGTACATAGAGGAAAAGGAAGCAAATACTATGAAGTGTTAATATTGGTGAATCCAGGTGAAGGGTATTCAATGCACTATTCTTGCAACCTTTTGAAGATTTCAAATTTTTCCAAATAAAAAGTTGAGATTCACAGCACGAAGCAGAGGAGATAGACACTGTTGGAATTCTTACCATTCATATTTCTCTCATGACTCTCCAAGATCCCTGTGCACTAAACTACCTCCACCACCCTTCAGGAAAGAAAAAAACTCATGCAGAACAATTCAAGAAACAGATGTGAGGGGGAAGGGGAAGCTAGCTAGTCAATAGCTCATTTACTTGCAGATAAACATACTCTGAATTCCAGTTTAGATATAACTGAGACCCCATTACACTTGTAAACAATGGAGTTCATTCATCATATACATTTAGGTGTATGCCCATTGGTTGACACAGGGTAGGAAAAGATGACGCTAGTACAAATTACTAGGTCTCAGAAGTCCAAAAGAGGACCTGGAGCCCCAAGACACATCCCCTCTAAAAGCCTTTAGCCAGAGTGAGCTTATTGCAGGACTCACAATTTTTTCACCAGTGCCAACCCTATTCTTGGCTGCAGGTTGACACAATATACAACAAAGATAGTATTAAGTACAGGTAGAGTTGAAGCTTTCTAAGCCCACTTTCAGGAATCAACTCAAATTCCTCTCTCTCTCTCCAAAAATTTCTTCTTATTCAGTGCTTTAAAAACACTTTACTTGTACCTCTATTAGAACTAAGCCAAATGGATTTCTGACACAATTCTCCGTCAACAATTTTGTCTGTGACCAAACCTTGGTGAGACCACATGATCCAATATTTGACCGGAAAACTGCAGTTGCTATAATTATAGAGATTATTGTATGGTTCCTTTATTACAGTTATTTGGGTACATATCTCTCTCCTGCATAGACTATATATTCCCTCCAGGGAGGGAGGATTGTTATTCTTTCTGTCTCCTGTTTTGCCCTTCATGAGTAAGTGACTCCAGCCCCTGTCTCAGTTCTGTTGCCACCCGTATGCTGATGATGCTCACGGTCACTCCTGCTTCTTTTAGGAATTTCAGGTTAGATATCCAACTCCCTGCTGAACAAGTCCTCTTTTTTTTTTTTTTTTAATTTTACTTCAAGTTCTGGGATACATGGCAGAATGTGCAGGTTTGTTACATAGGTATACATGTGCTATGGTGGTTTGCTGCACCCATCAACCCATCACCTAGGTTTTAAGCCCTGCATGCATTAGGTATTTGTCCTAATGCTCTCTCTCCCCTTGCCCCCAACTTCCCAACAGGCCCCAGTGTGTGATGTTCCCCTCCCTGTGTCCATGGATTCTCATTGTTCATCTCCCACTTATGAGTGAGAACATGCAGTGTTTGGTTTTCTCTTCCTTTGTTAGTTTGCTGAGAATTATGGTTTCCAGCTTCATCCATGTCCCTGCAAAGGACATGAACTCATTCTTTTTTATGACTGCATAGTATTCCGTGGTGTATATGTGCCACATTTTCTTTATCCAGTCTATCACTACAAGGAACTTAAATAAATTTACAAGAAAAAACCCAAAAACCCCATCAAAAAGTGGGCAAAGGATATGAACAAGTCCTCTTTCCACCCAGGTACTTCATATTCATCCAAACAAAGCTGAACTCATAACCTTTCCCCACATCCTCAAAATTCTGCTCTCTCTCTCTCTCATATTCCCTATCTCAGCTGCCCCATTCAGCCAAGGTGCAACCTGATTCAACCCTGCCTTCTCTTTTATCTCGTCTCCCTTAGCCAGCCCATCATTAAAGCCAATTTCTTCTTTTACCTCCTAAACAGTCCTTAAACCCATCCCCTCCTCCCCGCCTACCCTGCCTTTTCCTAGCTGAGGAGCTCACTGTCTCTTGCCTGAACTGTTGAATAAGACCCCTGACTCCCTGCTTCTACTGTTGACCCTTTTGAGCCATCTTCTTTTTTTTCTTTTCTAAGTATTATTTATTAAAGAAATATAAAACACATTAAGCACTAAGAACAATAATTTATTTTAATGTTCTGGAGTCCATGTGCAGGATGTGCAGGTCTGTTGCCTAGGTACATGTGTGCCATGGTGGTTTGCTGCACCCTTCAACCCATCACCAAGGTATTAAGCCCAGCATCCATTAGCTCTTTTCCCCAATGCTCTCTCCCCATCTGCCCTCCCCTGAGCCATCTTCTATTCTGCAGTTAGATGACATCTAAGCCTGTCCCTCTCAACATAAAACATTCTATGGCTCCCCAATACAAGAGAATAAAGGTCCACACTTTGCCCAGCCCCTCAGGTCCTGAATGAACTGAACTCTACTCTTCTTATTTCCTTGTTGGCCCTTCCCTGACTTACACTTTATTCTCCAGCTGTGCTAAAGCACTTGTAGTTGCCAATATGTGGCCTGTTGTTTGGCGTTTCTGCACGGTTGCTCATGTTCTTTCCTCTGTCTGGAGTTTCTGTCTATCTTTTTGACATAGGTACCCTTTACCCACCTTTCAACACTCAGCTCAGCCTCCATCACCTCTTGAAGCCTTCCCAGAAGCTCCAGGCTAGGCTGAGTGCTGCTTCTCTGTACCCCTGAGGAACTCTCTGCATACCTCCCCCTTGGCCATGACTCTGTTACATGGAGGTCCACATATAAATCTGGCTTCCCAATAAAAATTGCAAATTTTTAATGGCAGAAACTGTCAATTTTCATTTGCCTCTAAAGCAGCTAGCATGGTGCTAGGAAAATAATAGATGTTCAAAAATACTTGTCAAAAAGCATACTAATTACCTCCCACTATAACTAGCACAGAGCCACGTTGCGAGAGATGCCCAATGGATATCTTTGGAATAAAACATCCATTGTTCTGTTTCCTGGGCCAGAAGGTAGGGAGGAACACAGCAGACCTGTCATCAGAATCCCAGCCAAGGGATTCTGATGACAGGAGCACAGGGCCCTGTTGCTTCCCCCAAGCACTTTCTCCAAATGCAGCATGAAACAAAGGTAGTTAAAGCAAGAACCCTTTTTCTTGTGCTCTCTCCCAAACCAATTCTTTTTTTTTTTTTTTTTTTTTTTTTTTTTGAGACAGAGTCTCGCTCTGTCGCCCGGGCTGGAGTGCAGTGGCGCAATCTCGGCTCACTGCAAGCTCCGCCTCCCGGGTTCACGCCATTCTCCTGCCTCAGCCTCCAAGTAGCTGGGACTACAGGCGCCCGCCACCGCGCCCGGCTAATTTTTTGTATTTTTTAGTAGAGACGGGGTTTCACCGTGGTCTCGAACTCCTGACCTCGTGATCCGCCCGCCTCGGCCTCCCAAAGTGCTGGGATTACAAGCGTGAGCCACCGCGCCCGGCCCAAACCAATTCTTTTACCACCATCCTGGGCCCCTCTCTTTCTCCTGGTCCCCTGAGGTTAGAACCTGCCATCCATCTGTATTTTCAGACTTCAACATTTTGCTTGCCTCCTCTCTATTCTGTCATAGTGCCTGCAATTCCCTTTTTCTCACATTCTAAATTTATATTCCCTAAACAATCTGTTTTGAAGGGTCTGTGAAACTCTTTCTCATCACACCTTTGTTAGAATGGCTACTCCCTCTTTGGGCTATATCATCCTAGAACCCAAGATTTCATACACACAGTGTTCACCTCTCTGTCTCTCCTGCTGAGACTGTAAGCTCCTTGAGGCCAGGGTCTATGGCCCATGTATCTTTGTGTCAGGAGGCCTAGCCCAGTGTCTAGTGTAGGACCTGGTTTATATGGCTGAGTAGCTGAATATTTTCATGTAGAGAAAGAGAGTAGGGTCCTGAGAGAGTAGGGAGGATAAACTTTGATGGGGGACAACAGGAATGATTGAGAACCAAATGGATGGGTTAAGCCTCCTGTAGTTTGACATGATGACGCTCAGCAACACCTCAGGGTATTGAGGTTGGATGGAAGGGATGTGAAGAGAGAATGGAGAAATCATTCCCAACAGATTCTGAGAAGTTTTCAGTGGTATTTCCTATGCCTCAGGCTCTGCATCAGGAGTCTTCCTGGAAGTTCTGGAAAATCCTGTAATGGTAGAGTTTAGAGGAATCACATGTGCAGATATTCTATTTAAGTTCAGGACCATCAGTTTGGTCTCCTTATTATACTCAAAATCCCACATGGGCTAAAATCAAAGTTTTCATTTGCCTTTAATTCTGGCAGCCCCTCCTGAATGTTTTCTTACCTACAGCAGGTGGCTAGAGAATGTTTGGTGGCTGGCAGATTACGTTTTTGACATTGAAAAAGTCTTTAAACTTGGAAGTGGCTTCAAATGAGTTTTGACTAATTCTCAGGCAAACAGTCGCAGTCAGATTATATTTGTTTAATTTTTAATTCACATTTCACCACCCCCAGCGATGTCATAGCCTCTTATTGATTGTGCTTCTAAAAGTCAGGAGTGCGTCCATATAGAAAAGATTGCTGAGTGAAAAATGGTGAGCACCATGCTATCAATGACATCCCGGTGGCACTCCCCATGAGGGTCTTGTTTTTCATCTTTGATTTATTGTTCAGTTTAAAGCCAACTCCTTTCACACTCATAACTATCATGTCCTCATTCTTAAGTTGCTTGGGGTCATGCTAATTAATACAATAGAACTTCAGTCTTCTTATCTAAAACAAATACCCTAAATGAACCAGGGAAGCTGAAATAAGAAAGTCCAGGCATGCCCAGAGGAGTTTATAAGCCCAAGAGTAAAAAGCAGAGGAACCTATAAGAGATACAAAATGCAAAGATATGTTTCTGATACGTAATGACAGCCAACATCTTTCAAATATTTGTTAGATGCCAGACGCTTTTTAGACATTATCTCATCCAACTATATGTGTCCTACAAGATAAACATTATTAATCCCACTTCACAAATAAGAAAATTGGACTCTCAAACAAACCAAGTATTTTGGCCAAGATTTCTCAGCTAGAAAGTGGAAGCCAAGGAACAAACTTATATCTTTCTGGTTTTAATTCAGCACTTATTCGGCTGTACCAACCATTTCTCGTACACATAGGAAAGCAAGCAACCCACATAGAGTGTAGTATCTGCCAAGGTACAGTCAGAAAGCAAAATGTCACAGCGATTTTAACAAAGATGATTTATTATAGGAAATTGGTTAAACAGGTGTGGGGGTACATTAGAGGCAAATGGGGAACCCTGAGTAAAAAAAGCTCATTAGGAAGTAGCGAGCACCTCTAGTGCTGGATATAAGAAGTAGCTACCCTCTCTAAGGGCCAGGGAAACAGGAAGCAGCCTGGGGTCGTCAGCTCCTAGCAGCTTGAAGGAGGAGCCCCTCGGAAGCTGGAACTCAGACTCCTGCAGAGGGGGCACTGTCCAGTTCATGCTGGTACCTCAAAGCAGCTGTGACTGGGCTGGTTCCAGGAGTACTGCAAGAAGCTGGAAACTACAACGCACTGGAACCAATGCTGCTTCCAGGGTGAAAGGTCAACGCTGTGTTGCTACTGACAGCACAGGCAGGCAAACAGAAGGGCCAAGTCTCTCCTCCCATCCTGTGCCAACCGGCTTCCCCCTAGGGTCCCTGATTGGCAAAGGAGATGTGTAGTCAGCAGAGTCCCAGCCCAGCAGAGCAGAATATAGAAAGATGGATCTGGAACTGAGACAGAACCCCTTCCCAGCCAGCACACGGGGGTAATATGTGCACACCAGGGCACATGGATTAAAGTAGGGGAGACAATTGTCTGTATAATGACATCAGCCACCGTTACTGAGCACCTATTCACTGTGTTCCATCCTTTCCACATGCTGACTCCTTTGCTCCTCACACCTATGAGGCAGGTGCTATTATCTTAGCACTTTTACAGATGCCAAAGCTAATATTTAGAGATGCTAAATAATTTGCAAAAGGCTAGGAAAAGGAGGAGTCAGCATTCACAGCCAGGTCTGTCTGGGTGCTAAGATCCTGCTACAACCACCTGTATTCGTTTGCTAGGGCTGCCGTAGCAAACTACAACAAACTGAGTGGCTTACAACAGGGAAACTTTTTTGTATCACAGTTCTAGAGGCCAGAAGCCCAAAATCAAAGTGCTGGCAGCACCAGGCTCCCTCTGAAATCGCTTAGCAGAGAATCTTTCCTTGCCTCTCCCAGTGTCTGGTGGCTCCAGGCATTTCTTGGCTCTTAGCTGTATAACTTCAGTCTCTGCCACCTTCTTCACAAGGCCTTCTCCTCTGTGTCTCTGTGTGTTCTCTTTTGTGGCTATGGAACACTTATTATTGGGGTTAGGACCCACCTGGGGTATCCAGGATGATCTTGTCTACAGATTCTTAATTTTAAGTTAGAAAAAAAGGGGTGGGGTAAGCACAGGCACAGAAATAATTAATTAATTAATTAATTAAAAGAAAAAGCAAAGAACTTTTTCCAAATAAAGTTACATTCACAGGTCTAGGGGGTAAACTGGGGACATATGTTTTTGGCAGCCACAATTCAACCACTGCACAATCATATCATGTAAAACAGCTATTGGGCTTTTGAAAATCATTTTCAGCCAAACCACTTAAAATTAAATCTGTATTCTTATAACATTTTCAGATTCTAAAACAATGTTTTGTGCCATATGTAGAACTTTTAATATTTGATGTTCCTGTCCCTTTAAGCTGTAAGCAGTGACACCTTCTGCAGCTCCTGTCTTCTAAACAGCCATCCTGCATGTCTTCACCTCATCAACTCATGATATCATTTCAAATCGCATCTGGAAATATCCTCCCTCCGCTCTGGTCCCTCCTTGGCTGCTTTCTTTGGCTTGACTTTCATCAGCACTTGTGTCGTGCAGTCCGAAGATTCAGTGAGCACACCTGGTCCAACAAGTATTATTTAAGATGAGAGTTTCCTCATCGATAGAGTGGAAGGCTCCCAAAGCCTCTATCATTTGTCCCAACAAAAGTCCACCCTCCTCCCCCGAGTCTCCGCTCCACACTCCAGCCTTGGGAAGGAAACCTTCAAATGATGGTTTCTCTCTTTGGTTGAAAGAACTGAATGATCCATTTTGCAACTCACCTGGTTGAGGATATAGTTTGGAAATTTACATACCTTGAAGATACGCATCTGGTGTGTGTGGTTGTGTGTGAAGGGTAAAAAGATTTCTCAAAGCAAGCAGACATTAGAGAGAAATGTACACAGTGCTCTTTTGCAAAATAAAATATGTGAGCTGAGGGTCTCTAATGCATCAGGGTTAATGAAATACATTTCATATGCCTGATCTGAAAGAATTAAAAAGATGTCTTTTCTCTCTTGTGTAAATATGTCAGACCCATTGTTATTAGGGTCTGACATATTTGCTAGTGAATAATTCCAGCATACCAAGTACTACATCCTTTAGATTTAATTCTGAAGTTCTTATATTTGGCATCCTGGAAAGAAAGGAGAATATTAGAAAGTGAAATTTTAAAACCCATCCGAGGTTTCCTCTGTCTAAGTGTCTCAATATTGAAATCATCAATATCTGTTTGAAGTTTAATTTTGAGAAAATATTTCCTGCCTCCACAGACATAGACATTGATGTTATTGCATTGTTCTTTGCTCTTTTCCTACAAAATTCTCAGAGACATATTTTTCTTCAGGCAAGGTATGTATTTGGCAATCATGAAGAAATTTCCTCAGCATTTCATTTATTTTTCTCAAGCTCTTCCTCATAAAATGTGGGTTCACATTTTACTTTTTTTTTTCAGGGAGTAGATGAAAACACCAAATGCATTATTTCAGACGTATCTTCTCTCCCCTTCCCTATGACCAGGAAAAGACAAAACACTGCCTCTTTTTTCATTTTTCTTCTTGGTATATTGATGGAGCCGTCATTATGCCCTCAACACCTCATCCGAAGTAATATGGGACAATAAGAGGTATTATTCTATGCCAGATATTATTCTACCCAGTGGCGTTACTCTGTAACAGTGCATATTTGGGGCTTGAAAGGGGAAAGATGAAGGTGTGCAAGGGACTCGCAAAGAGGAGAGCTTTTCTGGGATGGGGAATCCTAGCCCAACAGGTAACCATGGCTCCAAAGGTGCCCTCCTTTAGTGCTCAAAGACAGGGCACCTCCCATGCTCCACCAATATATTTACCTGAGATGTTCATTCATAAGGGAAGCCATAAACTCTATAGTTTATTGAAGGTAGGGCAGGACATTTTTCTAGTTCAATTTTCTAGATTAGCTCTTTGGCTCTCATCTTACCCCTGGAGGAAGTGAATTATCATGCAGAACCAAAACTCTCTACGAGCAAGTTTACATTCAGCCTTACTTCTTTCAGGGGCAGCCGCTACCCAAGACTTCACAGTCATCATGTAGTTCATCCAAGAGGTGAGTTTCCAGGGGGAAGGTGTAATTCCTAGTTCGGATTTTGTTAACTTCCTGGGTTTTTCTGCTCACAACCTAGCAACCTCTTTTACAGCAGGTCTCCTGTCTACAGCTCCAGCCACACCAATCTGGCCCTGCTGTGGCTAAGGACAAGGTGTGTGAATGGGTAATTTGGGAATTCTGTGGTTTGCTGGTACAAAGAAGCAGAAAAATGGGAAAGAGAAGGAAAAAGATTAACTATTCTCTGTTTCTCAACCAGACCAAGGTTTGCTCCTTATGTTTTCACCACCTGAAATGCCTTTGTCTTCTCCACCTGGGGAAATCTTATCACCCTTCAGGGAAGACCAACAAATGTCTGTTGAGAGACTTAATGAGAGTAAGAGGAGTAAGCCTCCAGTTTTTAGAGAAACTTGGATGTCCACGAAAAAAGATAGAAGGATGTGGGGGGATAATTGCCGGCGGGAAAGGACATGGTGTTGCGGCAGAAGGTTTCATGTAAGCATTTGTTACACGTGAGAGATTCTGAATTTTTCTATGGGCATCTCTGAGGAGATACACAGAGAGAAGAAGACCAAGGCAGAGACTGAAGTGATGTGTCTACATGCCAAGGAACACCAAGGATTCCCAGGAGCCTCCAGAAGCCGGGGGAGGCCTGGAACAGAGCGTCCCTCAGAGCCTTCAGAAGGAATCAACCTCCACACCCCAATTTCAGACTTCTGGCTTCTGAAACTATGACAGAGTCGGTTTCTGTGGTTTTAAGCCACTAAGTTTGTAGAAATCTGTTACAGTAGCCCTAGCAAACTCATACAGATTTTTGCCTAGAGGGCGAAGACATGTCTGGTTTAATGAGTCCCAAGGGATGTGGATTTTTTATGACCCCTAATGGATTTAATAAAAAATTTTGACACATATTTATTGAAGACCTATTACAGATTAGTCTGTATTCTCTTGCTGCTTTTAGTCAAATGGAAGCCATAAACCAATAACCATGCTAGTGGATCACTAATTCCAATGGAGATGAGTGCTCTGAAGGAAAGGAACGGGTTCTCAGAGAGTATACAGTGAAGAAGGCCAACGCTGAGTGAGGAGTCAGCAGGAGTTCTCTGAGGAAGTCACTGACAATGATCAGCCTTCAGGGAGGGCCGGCCTGTAGCCCTTTTCTTTTTGCTAAGCATTGCATGTGACAGGGGAGCTTTTCTGGTCAAAGTGAATGCACTTTTATGTGCTTTGACTACTATTATGTGAGCTTCCTGCTACCATGGTGATTTACTAAACAGAGTCTGGGATTTACTAATCTGAGTAACAGGCAGTGGAAGTGGGTTCACTCTTTCAGCCAGTAGATCCAGTCTTCTGCATCTGCCTCTTCCCTCAGTGGTCAGTATTTTGCTGGGATATTCAGAGTTGTGATGGGGGAGGGGGAGGGGAGTTCCACTTCAAGAAAATTTTAGAAAAACTATGTCTTAGTCCTTTTGTGTTGTTCTAAAGGAATATCTCAGCCTGGGTGATTTATAGAGAAAAGAGGTGTATTTGGCTCATGGTGCTTCAGGCTGTACAAGAAGCGTAGTGTCAGCATCTGCTTTTGGTGAGGGCTGCAGGAAGTTTCCACTCATGACAGAAGGCAAAAGGAGCTGCCATGCAGAGATCACATAGTGGAAAGAGAGGCGGGGAAGGAGGTGCTAGACTGTTCAACAAATAAAGCTCATGAGAACTAAGAGCAAGGACATACTCAGTCCCACAAGGTGGGTACCAAGCCGTTCATGAAGGATCCATCCCCATGACCCAAAAGGCCCCACCTCCAACGCCACAGACCAAATTTCAGGATGAGATTAGGAGGAGACAAACATCTAAAAGATATCAGTATCTTAAATGAAAAGAGATGGGTTTCTTTTCTACAGGGCCTCCTGTCGTTTCCAATATGCTGATTTACACTGTGGGTCTCCGCATGGGTGACGTCACCCACAACTTTCCCCAGATCTTTGGACCTGGAATCTGTTTATCACAGAGCAGTTCATGGAACTGGCATCTTGTGAAACACATTTTGAGGAACTCGGTATCAGAGCCACTGTGGAGTTGTACACATGATTGACTTAATTTTTTTTTCTTCTCTTTCTTCCGGGCTGCCTTCCAGCAACCCCAAGAACAGAGTTGGACATTCCATCCTTGGGAGACTCTGTCTCAGAACATCTAGGCTTCCAGGTTGGTCCTTATTGAAACATGAGGGGCTGTGGTTACATCTGCAATTGAAAGACCTCATCTAGGGGGTAAATGTGAAAGGAAAGGTCCAGGAAGGACAAGGGCAGAGGGCTCCCCTACAATTCTCTGATGTTCATTCCTTCAAACATCCTTAGCCACGTAGACACACTTGCAAGTAGAGAGTTTGCAAAGCCATTAATAGAAACAAAAGTATTAAGTAAGATCTGATGTGACTCAACATGCTGTTCACAGAAGAGAAACTAATCTCCAGGCAGAACGGCCTGTAACTGATGCCTGTGTTCTGTTATTGAAAGCCTCTTGGCATTGCTTTGTTGCATTCTGGAATATACAATTGCAAGCACTGAAGTTAAAGAAGCAAAAAATATTAAACAATTCCATAACTACAACAATAGATACATAATATTATATGTCCTAGATTCATGTCAGTTCTCAAAACAGTCTTAACAGTCCTCATTTCTGTACACACTTCACCAATGACTCACTTTTACACTCTGACAAGTCACATGACTTCCTTGCGCTGTATTTTCTGCATTTACAGATGGGATAAAAAACAACTTTAATGCTGTTGCATGTTCAAGGAACCTAATCACAAAGTGCTGTGAATTCCTTGTATACATGGTACTGTGCAGAAACGAGCTAGTTTAAAACCAAAACTAAACCACAAGAAGCATTAGTCAAGTCAGGAGTCCCCCTAAAATTCAGAGATTACTGCAACTTATTGCATTAAAGTTTGGGCAACATGTCTTCAGAGAGAACATGCTACCTGTTTAGGGGTCGTTTGGCATAGGCGGGAAGGTATGGATTTAAGGTTTAAATCTTGGATCTGCAACTGATGGTTGCACAAGAATATGTGACTTTGGGCAATTCACACTTATGAAATGGAGATAAAGACAGTTACCTTGCAGGATATTTGTAAGAAATACACAGAAATATGCAGAATACTTAGAACATAGCAGATGCCCAAGAAATACATCCTTTGTATTTTCTGCATCCTATTTGCAGGTTAATCCTGCTCCACTCCCTTGCCCCATTAACTCAAGACTTTATATCGATGGAGAAGTCAGCAGAGCAGCCAAGGTCATCAGAAGCTGCCCATTAGCCTTTACCCCCTGCATGGTTCATTCATTCGTTTAATAAGTATTTCTTAAGCTTCTATCACATGCCAGACACTAGAGCTGATCCCCTGCAGCTTTTCAGCATTACCAATATCCACTGCTAACCAGATCCTCTTGACCCCTCGAGTTCTCCTTTCTTCACTGGTTCCAGTGAAGAAACCCTGAACCTCCCCAAGTCTACCTTGGACAGTTGTGCAAACTGGGCATTACCCAACTCATGGAGCAGCAACCACATCACAGTTCTTCCTTCTTGCTCATCCTCCCTGCCTACATGCACCTAGGGAATCTTTCTGAGGTTATGCTAAGCAAAGTTAATACAGTAAAATCCAAGAATTAGATTGAAGACCAAGTGAGGGGAGTAAAGTCTTCTTCCCCTCATTCAGGACAGCATCTGGCTAGGAAGTCATGGGCCTTGTTAACATTATTAATCACTATAATGCCAACACGATTGTATTTTTATTTGATTCCCAAGGGAATCTTGTAGAAATATGTTATCTCCTTTTTACCAATGAAGAAACAAGATCCAGAGGAATTAAACCATTTGACTGTGGTCACAAAGCCAGTGGGTATCTGGACTAAGACCAAAATTCAGTTCTCCTGATCCCCAGGCCTGTTTCCTCATGGGCTGGTGGCCCAGCCGTGCTGTCCAATAGAGTTATCTGTGTGATGGAATGTTCCAGATCTGCACCAGCTAATGCAGTAGCCACCTAGCTCAATGTGCCTATTGAGTACTTGAAATGTGGCTAGTGTAACCGAGGACCAACATTTTTATTAATTTTATGTAATTTTAATGAATTTAAATTTAAATAGCCTCATGTGACTAGTGGCTACTATATTGGGCGATGCAGCTAGGACCTTAATGCTAAACCTAAGCTACACAGAGAGGGCTTCTGGGCCGGTCACTCCTGCCTTTCTGTAGTTGCCTTCCCCCAGAGCCAACCCTTCTCCATCCCAAGCCCCAGGCCCACGTGCAGCCATTTGTAAATAATCACTGAGTTCCCCCAGAAAACTTGAAGAGGGAGCTAACTCTAGATAGGGTCAGAGCCCATGGGCTGCCCATAGGGTCTGTTGAGGGCTAGGGCCAAAAGGGCCAGCCCACCCTGAGATCACTCCTACCTCCTCTGGGGCCTCAGTTTTCCCTATCAGCCCCAGTACCTCCAGGTCATAGCTTGGAAGGCAATGGCAAATTTGTCACCATGAAGCCATTATGAAGCTCAGAACTTAATTATCTGATCAGCCACCTCCCTGGGTCCTGAGGGAGCAGGCCCTAGGAGTGAGAGACAGTCTTCGAGAAAGAAAGAAAAAGAAACATGGCATTGCCTAAAACAGAAGCGCAGATGAGAGGCCCCCAGTGGAGGCCAGCCCAAAGTCTTATTTTATTTAGCCAATACTAACTGTGGAAAAAAAAATGTTTAAATTCACTGGATCTCCAAAATTTAAACACAGTGAAAATCTCATATAAACTCATTTCCCCACTCCTGGAACCTTGGGCTATCTAGTAATGCCCAGTTCCATTAGCATCAACAGTATTCCTCTCACAGAGCGGTAGCAGCTGCTCCTTTGAGATGGTGAGGAGCTATTTCCTCACAGCCCCCACTACTGGTCCCCTGTAACACCCCTCTTTACTCACTCATCTGACCTGACTGGCATCTGCAGGCATTTGGGGCTGTCATCCCAGCATAGGGGGGCAGACTTGGGCAAGGTGTCTCTGTGAGAGGCTGGGATAACAGCACAGAGCTACCTGTGTGCCTGGAGGCCTAGGACGTGCTGTTGGGGAGGCGGTAGAGAAAGGGGGTGCTGAAATGGAGTGAGGGATGGAGGGAGAGAGCTGAAACACACTAAAATGTGACGGGACCACCTCCATACTCCACCTCCTACCTTACTTGCATTGATAACTGCCAGATGTTTCTTGGAACATCTTGATCTCCAGCCCCCAAACCTTTTTCTTCTACTTTCTTCCAGTACTTAGAACAATGCCAACCACACAGAAAGAACTCAAGAAATGTGAGTTGTTCACAATAAAATGCACTCGATTCAGAATGCCTCCATCAGACTCCCCCGGCTATTGCTTCAACTTGTCACTCTCCCTGCTGAACGCTTCTGTATTCTCCCTCCTTCTTAAGCTCACACTGAATCTCTGCTGTCATGTCCCACTGAGATAGGTTTTTTAATTCCAGGCCTCCACCCAAGTGGCTGGCTGACCCAGCCAAATGCTGGCACAACATAGGATGCAATTCTCTCACTATTCTCAGCATGGTCCTGGAAGCTTAGTCAAAATTATTATCCAAGCCATAGCCTGGCATATGGCTTTAACACTTTTTCTTTCCTTCCTTTTGTCATTCAGTCTGTTCACTTGAGATTTTCTCCATGCCAGTGAGTCAGAGAGGAGGGAATTGGGGAAGGTCCCTAGACCATAAGGTCCTCGAAAAAAAGAACTGCATTTTCTTCTTTTGTAGTCCTAGGATCTAGCAGGGTCCGTGGCACAGAGGACGGGTTCTCGTGTAGACACAAGTGTGACTAGAAGAAACAATTTGATTAACAGAGGCAAGCAGGAGAGAAAAGACCACCAGACTAAGGATGGGTCCAGGACACAGTTTCAAAGCACAGCTGTGTATTTTCCTATCTGTGTTAGCTAATTCACTAATCTGAGCTTCTCTTTTCTGATCTATGAAAAATAATTAATAATATAAATGCTGTTATTGATTGGTACAATCTTTAGGCAGTCAGACGACACTTGGCTGCAAAAAAGCATAAAAATTTTAAGAACAATGACTCAGTGATCTCAATCCTAGAAACTCATTTTAAGGAAGCAATTCAGCAGAAACAAACCCATTCTGTGCATGAAGAAGTTTATTCAGAATACTATTCAATAGCAAAATACCTAACATTACCTAACTATCCACAATAAGAAAATAATTAGTCACAAATAATATTTAAACACGATGGGCTATGTTTCAACAATAAAAATGAATGTTTCTGAAGACTAAACACAGAATCTATCATCTTCAGTGCTGCTAGAGTGTTCCTTTAAGAACCAAATCTGTTCCTGTTGCTACCCTTATCAAAGTTATTCTATAGTTAAAAATTTAGTAGGCATGGCATGGTGGCTCATGCCTGTAATCCTAGCATTTTAGGAGGTTAAGGTGGGAGGTTTGTTTGAGGACCAAAGTTCAAGACCAGCCTGGGCATAGCAAGACTCTGTCTCTATAAAAAATAAGATCAATTAAATTAGCCAGGTATGGTGGCGCTCACCTGCAGTCCTAGCTATTCAGGGGGCTGAGGTAGGAGGACTGCTTGAGCCCAGGAGTTTGAGGTTGCAGTGAGCTACGATTGTGCCACTGCAATCCAGCCTAGGTGACAGAGCAACACTATGTCTCAAACAAAAAGTTAGAAGTGGGATTGCTGGGTCATATGGTGAGTATATGAATATATATAGGAAACTGCCGAACTGTTTTCCAAAGTGAGTGTACTATTTTGTTTTCCCAGTAGCAGTATATGATAGCCCAAGTTCCTCCCCGCCCTTACCAGCATTTGTTATGGTCTGTCTTTGTAATTTTAGCCATGCTGATAGGAATGTACTAATCTCCCATTGTAGTTTCAATTTGCATTTCTTGATGACTAATGATGTTGGACATCTTTTCATGTGCTTATTGGATATTTGTATAGTTATTTACTAAAGATAAATAATAACTCATTGCAAAAGGATTTCACATCCACATACCAAAAATGATTTGTATATGAATGATCAGAGTAACTTTAGAATAGTCCACAACTGGAACCTCCAATAGCCATCAACAGATGAATGGATAAACCAATTGTGATGTACAACAGAATACTACTCAGCAATAAAAAGGAATGAACTTCTGACACACCCAACAATATGGATGGACTGAGTAAAAGCAGTCAGATATAAAAGAGAACATACTGTATGATTGTATTGATACGAAACTCTAGCATAAGCAGAAGTAATCTATTGTGACTGGAAGCAGATAAGTGGTTGTCCGGAGTTGGGAGTTAGGCAAAGTGTTACCCAGAAAGGGGCTCAAGAAATTTTGGAGGAGATAAGAATGTTCTATTTACCACACAGGTAAATGTGTCCATCAAAACTCATCAAGCTGCACATTTAAAATAAGTGCATTTTATTGCATGTAAAAATAACCCAAGGAAGCTGATTTAAAACAAATGTTCAATTGTTTCTCATTGCTTTAGAATAAAGTTTTAAAAAGTTAATACAACGTCTTCAATGATATGACCCCTTCTATCTCTCTGACTTTTTCTTTCTAGGCCTCCGCCTGGTTTGCTCCAGTCATACTCTAATGCCTACTCCCTTCCTGTCATCACACTTTCTCGTGTCTCTATATCTTTATAAATGCAATTCCCACTTCCTGGAATCTGAACCCTACCCCCTGCCTCCTTGTAATTTTACTCACTCCTACTCATCCTTCAAGATCGACTCAAGACTGCCTGGACTTTTCTCCAAGGCTGGATCCAGCACCTCTCTTGTGTGTCCTCAGACCATCCTGTACAGATCTCTAGTCTGATGTTTTCACATTCTGGTATCAAAGTTACCTTTCTTGCTTAGGCTCTGAGCATCTTGAAACCAAGGTCTGTCTATGCTCTTAATTCCTAGCACAAAGTTTGGCACATGTTGCTTAGTATGTGTTGAATGGATAGATGAATGACTGAATGAATCAACTAATGCCCTGTCTACTCAGAAGGATATAATGAGAATCAAGTGACATAAGGGTGTGACTCCCTGCACTCTATTATTCGGGTGTTTGATTTGGCCCCATAATATGGTGGTGTGGCCAAGACTATGCCCTCTGAACCTCCACCTCCATCCCTGGATACAGCCAGTAAAGAGAACTTTGCAAATTCCTATCTTGGAATCACAATGACAAACCCTCCAAGATGGCAGGAGCCTCTGAGCACCTTGAGAGGTAATCAAGAGAAGCCTGTCTCAGCAGACTCACCTCACTGCCAGGTGGTGGCTGCACCCTCTCTGTGGGGTATCGCACCTCAAACCACAGCTTTGTAATCCTACAATATCTTTCACCATCCCATATAGTATTTATTAATTGAATCCTGTAATCTAATTGCATTTGCATTTCTAAGCACACTTGTTTTCATAGAATGTATACTCTTTAGCTCCTGAAGATTCTGACAAGTAAATGTCATCCATGCCTGTCCAGGCAGATCCGAGGTAGTGTTGCCCTCACTCCCAGACACTCCCCTGTCCATTACTTAACCACATGGAGTTGGAGTAGCCGCTTTCTATGATTATGATCCATTTTCTTCACCATTGTTGGAGCTTTCATAAGAATCAGCAGGAACTCTGCAAACCCTCGTCCCTGTCACTACCTCACCACTTCACCAACACGTCCGCAGCCTCCAGTTCCATCCCATCAATGCCATTTCTGGCACATATGCCCACTGGATCCATCCAGTGACAACCACCTGCATGCCATTTTCTTGAATGAAAGGAATGAAGGCATTTTCTACTCTATCATCATTCCTTGACCTTCACCTGCTTTGGTTTTTAAAGTGTTTTCTCTTCTGCATTAGCCGCAGTTCATTAGAGAGCCGTCCAGTCTCCATACCTGGAGTTGGTCATTGATGGCCTTTTTTACTGTCTGCCACTGAAGGTTAGTCTCGTCAAACGATCTTCAATGAAGAACATCCAACGTCAGTGCTCAAAAGCGAGTGGGTGAATCTTTGGAGGAGAGACTGGGGAAGACTGATGAGAGGGGAGAATTAATGGTTAAATCTGCAGTAGGGTTTCAAATTCTTTTTTCAAGTTTAGGGGAAGGATTCCTCTGTTAATTCATTTATTCATTCTTACAATCTGGTTAGACCTACGGCCTCCCAGAAAATAGCTAAATTAGCCTCTTCTCTAATGTAGGCCTAGGGCTCTGGCTCTATCAGGGATACCAAAGTCCCTCAACACCACCCCTGAGCTTACCCTGGAGAGTAATGTTTTCCGGGCATTCACATCCACCGAGAGCTTAAATATGGTTCTTCTGGGAGAGGGCCAGGAGACGGGATGGCCATTATCAGCAATCTGCTCTCTGCAGAGTCTGAGCCATGTGAACAAACAACCTCACACACTACGAGTTGGGAGAGAAGGGATTGGAATGTTCACTCCTATTTTCCTAAAATATCCAGTGAACCATGAACCTAAACTCTACACCTGAGGCAAACTGGGAGTTGCTATTTTAACAAAGCACAGCTTAGAAAACAATCCACACATGTTCTGTGACTTGGGCCAGCCCCAGAGAGATTCCTGGCAGCATTGCATGGGTGACTAATATTCACAGCCTCTCTGAGGGTGAAGGGTACGCTATTCACCTGTCTGCCACCGCTCACTTCAATATGCTTTGCCATGTGGGATCTGAGAGGAGTCTTTCTCTGGGAGTTTTAAATATCTTTTCAAAGGTGCTTTTAAGATACTTATAAGTACTGTTGTCTGATCTAGGATCACTCCACTTAGTCTATTAGCATATCTCTTATATGGGAGGACAAGAAAGGGATGAAAAATGAGACAGGAAATGCACCCATTTATTTCGCAAACATCTGTGTTGGGCCATTGGGGAATACCAAGATGACTCAGCAACAGTTGAAGGAGGGCCGATATGAAAACAAATCATTAAAATAATATAGTCAAATGCTAAATAAGGTTTGTACCAAAGGCTGTGGGAACACAAAGAAGGGATCATTAATTTTGTCAGAGGCAGTCAAGGAAGACTTTGTAGAGAGTGACCTCTGAGTTGTACCTTAATAGCTGTGTTGGAAAGTTCAGGTGGCAGAGGAAAGGAACGGTGTTCAAGACAGAGGGAACAGCAGCTGCAAAGATGTGGAAGACTGAAGACCCCTGAGAACTTTGCTGAGTTTGGGCCACAGGTTACACAGGAGCAAATAGGACAGGTATGAGGCTGATACCGTGGGTTGGGGTCAGATATGAAGGCATGTGGTCACGTTAAAGGGTCCAGACTTAATTCATTGGGCAATTGAGAAAAAAACAGAGGACTTGGAGCATAGGTGTGAAACATCAGATTTTAGAAAGACATATCAGTAGACAATCACTGTATTTCAGCCTTTAGCGATTCCTCACTTGGTCCATGATACAAGCCTCCATGTCACACTTTGCTTGCTACTTTGTATATCTGCTGAGCTGAGGCAGTTTTACATAACCGTATGTTAAAAGGGTCATTATTCCCACTGTACAGTTGGGGAAAGAGAATCTCAGGGAGCTTAAAAAGAATATACTTTGGCAAAGCCAAGATTCACATCAAAGTCTGTTGGATCACCAAGTCTGTGTTTCATTATACTGAATTAGAAGATAATAACAATGAGAAAGAAAAAGATGGTGATTTGCAGCCCTGGCTGCACATTAGTTTCTCCTTGGGAGATTTTTTAAATCATGATGTCCAGGCTGCACCCTAGACTGATTAAACCAGAATATGTAGGAGTGGAACCCAGACATCAGGATTTGCTTAAAGCTCCTTAGGTGACTTTAGTGTGCAGCCAAGTTTGAGAATCACTAAGAGATGTTGCAAAGGAAGAGTTGGTAATAGTTGGCTAGCAAGCAGGAAGACTGAGAGAGAAGGAGGAAAGAGGTGACTTTAAGATTTTTAACTTGGATGAAGGCAGAAAGGGATATGAGTGGGGAAATGAGGAGTTTATTCTCATAGTCATTTACTTTGCCATCATAGCGTGACATCTAGGTGGAAATTCCCAATAAATGCCTTGGCAAAGTGAACCAGGGGCTTCAGAGGAGTCAAGGCTGTATCAAGGTCAACACCTCATCCAGTGCTGTGCTTGGGGCAGCTCACACCAGCTCCAGGGAAGCAACTATTAAATATTCTGAAATTTTGCAAGCCAGTTGTTAACACAGCCATTAATAAAAATTAAATCAAAAGAATTATATGAATTAAATAAATTATATTTTTGAAAATGTAATAAACTCTCAAAACTCATTACTTCTCATTACTACACTTTAGTATTGCCTGTGCTCTTAAAGTTGTTTATGTATACTTTATCTGTGTGGTGAGAAAGCCATATAATGGTAGCTTACTGTAGGGCATCTTTCCCAACTCTGCAATCACTCATGTTGATAGCTTGAAACTGGCCATGGTAAGGAGTATTTACATCATGAAAACTGGCAAATACTATAAAATAGGGCCCCCATCATCCGCCACAAAGAGCCAGTTGTTAAAACATTTACCAGCACACCATTGCCTCAAACCACATTAGGGCCTATGCAGAGATGCTAGCGTATGAGTATGCATGGGGAACCTCATCAAGATAAAACAAAGACAATAAGAGACAAGTTAAACTTCACAGATGGGGGTGGCGGGTGGTGTAAAGAAAAAAAAAAAGACTTCACAGATGGGGGAAAAAAACTGATGCTAGAAACAGTTTTCCCCTTGACTAATATTTCCCAAGACACAAGCTTTTTGCAATACTCAGGTCCTTTGGGATTGCTACTATTCCAAATAAACCTGTTTTATTTAGCTCCATGAATAAGGCCCTTCTAGCCAGAGAAGATATATTTTATATGCACACATAAAAATACTCTGTGTTTATGTAACACTTTCCTTTTAAGGAGCTCGCAGCAATTCCACATACGCTCTTTATTCCTATGAACACCCTGGGGAGGTAGCTAGGTGGTAGAGGAAATAGGAAGGAATGAACAAAAAAAGAGTTGAATTAGATACCATGGCATTGCCTTGCCTCAGTACCATAAACAAGCATAGGAAAGCCTAACTTCAGGACTATAAAGTGTCTTGCTCAAGAAGGTTCTAGAATTGGACTTCCATCACTGGCATTTTTCCATTGGCATGGCCTAGAAGCAGGGAAAACCTCCATTATCTACCTTCTCTTCATATCCCCTTGCTATTTTGGCTTTAGCCCCTAACTTGGGCCAGAGCTGGAGTTTGCAGTCCAAGCCTGTCTGACTCCACAGCCTCTGGGAGGTCACCAAAGGGCCAGCGGCAGGAAAGGAGATGGGCCTGCCAAGAAGCAGCAGGGACCTATGTTAGGGCTCGTTCCCATGTGACTCCAGTGGTCCCTGATGATCATTCCTGGGCTTTGTGCCAGTGACACCACTGTCCCTTCTGCACCTGCTGCATCGTCCCCCTGGGGATCAAAATGGCCTCTCTGAATGTCCTTGGCAATTCCTCCTGAGGCTCTGGACAATTTCACATCAGTCCTTTGGAATACAAGTCAGCTTAATTTTAATGCTTGGTATCTTCCCCCATTACCCAGGATTTCTTTGTACTGCAGAGCAGAAGGTACACGGCTGCTGATAATGAAAGTTGGGGGAAAGAATTAACTGGGTTGTGAGTGTGTGTGTGTGTGTGTGTGTGTGTACATGTGCATGCATGTGTATATATGTGTGTCAAAAACAGTCAAACAGAAAGGCAAAGGGGCAGAAACAAAGAAACAGAGGCAGAAAAACAGAGAGGCCAAGAGTTACGGAGGCTGTGGGAATTCCTGAACCAAGACAATCTCTTATTCACAGTGGTTTTGTTTCTAAGAATTTCATTGTTTGTTTTTAACTGCTAGAAGGGTAGACTTTCAAGTGAAAAATACCCTGGGCTCCACCGAAGCCAGCCCCACACATTGTGTGGTTGTGTGCCCCCTTAACAACTTCTCTGAAGGCAACCCTCAGGGGAATGCTATCGCAAACAGCACTGCCTTCAGGAGCACTTGTCTCTGGCCAAATATTGATGTAGGATTTTTCTTCTTGGTCACTTTGCAAGCCCCAGGCCTCACTCAGCCACGCTGGCATTCCCTAGCTCACCTGGGTTATACCTTGTACCCGCATTCGGTGATTCCCAAGCTCTTGTACCACACCCAGGAGGAATGAAGATACACTGGACATTGAAGGGTGAGGAGGGCAGAGAATAATTTTATTGAGTGATGAAAACGGCTTTCAGCAGAGAGAGGACATGGGATTGGTCCCCCTACCCAAAGGCAGGAACATTCCCCATGTGGCTGGGCTGGGGCCTTTTATGTCCATAGGGTTTTATGGACTCAGAATGCGGAGTGTGTGCTGATTGCTTTGTGAGTATGCAAAAAAGGTTAAAGCAAAGACATCACTCAAAGGTGGGCACAACAGTATAGAAAACCAATTAGGAAAGAGTAGGTATATGTAAAACAGGTGAAGGGCAAGGACCAATCAGAGGAAAGCACGCCAAATATAAATTCTCAATCCGGCCCAAGGATTTAACTTGCAGCTTGGCTTTCAGGCTTTAAACTCTTCAGCTTGGAGGTGAGGTTTCACCAGGGACCTGCCCCTATCTGCCTAGGCATTTGGCTGCCTCCTGTCGCTATCAATATCACGGCATACTCAGATTGTCAGACCCAGCCAAGCCTGAGGGAGACTCACCCCCACTCACACCTCCAATCTCAACAAGGCTTCTTAATTGCCACAAAGATGGCCTCAGGTGTCCTGCTGGTGCCCACCTGGGCTTTCCTCAGCAAGTGGGAGAGTTTTGAGGTGCTTCCTAAAGGCCCTCAGACTGAGCTTGAGTGCCTTTGAAGCAGTCAGGGATCCACACTAGACAACCAAAACAAACAAGTCAATTAAGTGGAAAGTCACTCCCTTGGGAGGCAGGAGACAGGCTGTAATCTTCTTAATCCCATCTAACTTCAGTGGATCTGTGCTCCCCTGTGAGATGCCAGGGTGTGAGTAGTCACAGTCATTCACTCAACAATCAATTACTGAGCCCCTGATGAATGGCAAGGACTGCCCTGGGCGTTGAGGACTCAATGGCTATAAAAACAAAAAGCAAAATGGCCAACATGGACCCAGGCATAGTGGGCTTATAGGAGATGCTCTCTGATGTCCCTTCTCATCTAATATTCTCTAAATAATTCCTAAGTGGCAGAAGGGCTTCCCTACATCTCCCCAGCTAATGAATTCAGCCGCTACTGAGTAAGAGATCGGTTTGTTTTCTTTACATTTGAGTTCTCAAACTTAACTACTTTGCACTTGCAGTGTGGGTGTCTGAAATGTTAACTGAGCCTCACCACAGCCCCTGGAAAGAGGTAAGTGTTGCAACATCTGCCACAATTTAAAACACTTACTCAGGTGCCTGTCTGCTCAGGGTACCCTATGCACTAAGTCAAAGAGGCACAGGACAGCTGTCCAGAAGCTGCCAGAAACCCTGGAACTCACCCACACAAAGGACAAACAAGCAGCTGAGCAAATTCTGATAGAATGGTACTGTCAAGCAAATAAAGAGAATGTAAATGAGGAACTGGTGAGGAGGCCACCCTTTGAGAAGATGGAGGTGAGAGGGGAAGGAGAGGAGTTAGCACACGCCAGGCAACGGAGTGGCGGTCATCATTCACCCTGTCTCTCTCCATCAGTCCGGGGTTGCCAGGGTCTTTGAATGGCAGAGAAAAGAGAGTGGAGAGAACTGGGATGGGGGGACACAGGGCCCTGGCCCTCAGTGACTGCTCCCCAAAGGCATTAATTAGATATCACTGCAAAATAGCAAAACCAGAGTAAAACCTCCCCCAGGACTTCACTCACACAATGACCAGGCTCTTTCACCAAGCCCTCCCGGGTCCCTCCCTCCCTGCTTTTACTTCTTACATAAGGAGCCTTCTATTGTGCTAATATCCAAGGAAAAAAGTGACTAAGGGTGAGTGTGCGACTAGGGAAAATAAAGAAGGAAGAGAGCCTCCAAGGCTTGCCCCCACCCCCAAGTTTCTTGGCTCACTCCACGATTCCGTCAGTTCGCAGGCTCTGACATAAAAGGCAGGAAGCTACACACGCTAAACAAAGCTCCTTAGATGTCAGGAAACTAACCTGGGAAATCGGAGCCAAGAGAGATTAAAGGCATTGCAGGCCGAGTTCAAAAACCTCTATGGCGTTACATCAAAAGCTGTTTTCTGGGCACCCCAGGCTCGGCTCTGCCAAACTGCACATCCCGAAAAACCTGGCCAGAGGGCTGGCACGCCTGTGTGGTGTGCCTTTTCCCTGCCACAGACTGAATCCTCACTCAGATCTACAGCTTTAGACTCTTCCTGTCATAGGAGTCTAAGGCCTGCCTGCCGTAGGCAAGTCTGCCCTGAGAAGAGCAGCTTGCCGCCCTGGCTTCCTTATAAGAGAAGAAGATTGCATGCCTGACCTCAGAGGGGGTCCAACGAGTGGACCCAGGGAAAGGAAGAAAGTCCTTAAAAGGAGGAAAAGCCCTGCTAGCTTCAGCTGCACTCATACACAAAGAAAAAGAGAGAGAAAGGAAGGAAGGAAGGAAGGAGAAAAGAAAAGAAAAGAAAAGAAAAGAAAAGAAAAGAAAAGAAAAGAAAAAAAAAAAGAAAAGAAAAGAAAAGAAAAGAAGAAAAGAAAAGAAAAGAAAAGAAAAGAAAAGAAAAGAAAAGAAAAGAAAAGAAAAAAAGAAAAGAAAAGAAAAAAGAAGTGAGGCAGCCTGGGATCCCTGACCCTCCCAGCTAAGAAAACAAACCGCCTTGTGGTAGGTGAAAGGGTCAGAGCAGAACAAACCAGAGAATTGTGAGAATCATTATTTATGTCCACAGCAATAATACTGTCTCTTTGAGCCTCGGTTTCATTGTCTTTACAATGAATGTAGCTTCTAGCTAAGATACCCTGGAATTCTTGAACAATCTTAACATTTAAATGGAATGAAATTGTCAGCAGGCTTTGTACAACACTCATTGTATCTCCAGCAGTGAGTGCTAACCCCATCTTACAGAGGAGAAAACTGAGGTCCCATGTCACATATCTGGTAGAGAGAAGAGCCCATAATGAACTAGTGGTTCCTGGCCCTAGTGATTCCACGCCCAGTGCTCTAGGAGGACAATTGTGGAACAATAGTGTCGTTCCTAAACTGCATCAAAGGACATTTGCAAGAATAAACTCAAAGTGTTGCCATTCCTGTTATTTTTTGTTAGTTTTTTTTTGTTTTTGTTTTTGGTTTTTTTTTTTTTGGTTTTAAATTGGAAAGCAAGTGAAGGTCAGAGGGGAGCCATTTATTGTACCAGCCTTCTGGGAAATGGAACACTCAGATATATAAGCCCCATGGTGGCCTCATAAGGGTGCAAAAATCTCTTCTCAAGTCTATAAAAGTGAAGTTAGTTGTGTTAACTGGAAAGGAAAACTGTGAGAGAATGTGACTCATTTGTTCTCCACCCTTAATACCTTCAAGAACCTGCCCTGTCCCTAATCTGAGTGGGGTGGCCCCCAGAGGCCACATGATGCCCCTCCAGGGCTGATGGGGCCACAGTCACCCGGCTGGGAGAAAATCAGAGTCACTCTTCCACAGGAATTCTACTGAGACTTACAGAGTGCAGCTAAGGAATCTGTGAGCCTGAATCCACGCAACGGCTGGATTAGTAAAAGCTCCTCCGAGGAACACAGTCAACCGGATGTAGTTCATTGTATGTATATATGATATAAATATGCATCGTGTGTGTGGGAGGGGGAGAGAGAGACAGAGAGATTTTTTATTAAGAATTGATTCACATGCTTATGGAGTTTGGCTACCAAGTCCCAAGATCTGCAGGTGGCAAGCTGGAGACCCAGGAGAGACCTACCTGAAATCCAGAAGCGGAAAAAAGTCAATGGCTGACAGACTAGGGGAAGTCTCTCTTCCTCAGGGGAGGGTCAGCCTTTTTGTTCTATGCAGAGCTTCAACTGATGAGATGAGGCCCACCCACATTAGGAAGGACCATCTTCTTCACCCAGCCTGCACATTCACATGTTCATCTCTTCCAGAAACACCCTCACAGACACATACAGAATAATGTTGACCAACTCTCTGGGTATCCCATGGCTCAGTCAAATTGACACATAAAATTAACCATCGTCATCACGTAGACAGGGGCCAGGTCAGCACAGCCACAGCAGCAAGGCAGAAGGAGGCAAGATCGAGTGAGGAAGCTGCAGGGTTGCTGGGAAAGCTAGCTTCAAGAGAGGAACATGGGACATTCTCAGTGAGAAATGGAGATGAGAGATAGACAGGGGTACCAGAGGCTGGGAGCCTTTCCAGTGCACAAGATTCCCCTTTATCCTTCCACTACCCAGTTCTAAACTAACTGCTTCAAGTGGGTTTCTCTTTTGGATAACTGAACAACCTCTGATTAGAACAAGAACATCGTGGATCTCCTTGAATTTTATTCTCTAACTTTAGCCTGATTCTCTAACTTTAGACCAGCCATTTATCAAGCAATAAACTATACTGCATGTCATGTACTGCCAGGTTAAATACCACATACTCTTCATTCTTAGATCATTTACATTTATGGTTTTGACTTCTTGCATGCAACCACGTGCTTAAAATAAAATATTTCCATGAGAGTTTGATAAAGTATTTTGATCTGTAAGGCTTAGGTTTAATGAGTGAGCTACTCAACTCCTGGGGGGTCCCATCCATCTGCCCAGCATCCACATCATCATACTTCTTTTGTTTTCTACTCACTGTCCTTTCATCATTTTCTGGGGGATGTCAAATGTTAAGAGGTTTTCCTTAATTTGAGAATGTATGATGGCCCAGTCTGAATTCCTTGCAAAAAGCATAGATCTACTAAACAATGTTACTGACATAACTTTTAGAAATCTCTGTCTCTTCTCCTATGAGCTCTTTGAAGGACATGACCCATGCCTTACACAATTTTGTGGCCCTTATACCTTGAATACAGTACCTGGGACCTTATAGGTGTGCAATGTATTTTTTGGTTAATTCTCTCAAATAGTTCTCATAAAAAGCCCACCAAGTAGGTCACATTATTCTCTGTTGCATTAATGTGTTTAAACTAAGCGATGCTACAATAACGTACAACCCCAAAAATCTAAGCATTTGCCTCAACAAAGGTTTGTTTCTCACTCATGTCACACATGCATGATGGGTCAGCTACAGCCTTTGTCCATGCCTTCTTTGCTCCAGGACTCAATAACAGAGAGAAATGGAGATAGCAGAAGCAACAATGTCTCTTAAAGCATCTATACAATAGTGGCACAATTCCTCATACTCACTTTTGCCAGCCAGAGTAAATCTCACAGCCAAGCCTGACGTCAATAGGGCAGGGATATACAGTCCTTCGCCAGGAGGAGGGAGGGGTGCCAGAAATTACATGGCCACACCTAGTACGACGCAACAAGGATGCATATCTTCCCCCAGACAGAGACAGCAAAATGAGAGTGCTAGTACTACACAGCACACCATCTCCTAAAGAAACTGAGAGGAAGCAATCCACCTGATCAAGTAGCTCATTAGTGGCAGAATCAGCCTTTAAACATCGTCAGACTCCAGGTTTGAGGATTCCTTCCAGCACACCACAGCTGTTTCTAGGTCTCACTCTGGGACAGAAGCACCTGCCCTGATCCACGCTTTCTGCCACTCTCCAGGAATATTCACGGCAAGATGTCCCACTCAAACATTTGGCCCTTGAATGTTTTATTCATAAGGATCATATGTCCAAAGGAATCTAAGCAAGCCAAGTCAGACAAAATTAACAAGCGTAAATTAAGGAATGTAATAGAGCCAACATTGAAATTCTCAGTAAATGGAGTTGTTTAAAACATTTTTTTAGTTCAAGCAGACTGAAGATCAAAAGGGGGTTGGTAGCACCTGAGAGGAACAAGAAGCTGTCACCACCCCCCTGCCCGGGGAGCAGAAGAGAGATGAATGACAGCGCTGTCTGCTTTCGGCACTTCAGCGTGGTGTCAGCTGTGTCTCTCTGGCCATTGGTCAATTGCATCCTGCAGTAGCTGGAATGAGGGATCTGGGGAGGACAGGGACTAATGCCCAGGAAGAGCCTGGCACCAATCATTTTAAAAGGGTCTTAACAATGACCTGGTCAGCATTTCCAGAGTTAATTAGACCCATCATGATGAACAACACCCAGTCCCAAATGGGCACCCTGGTTGCCTGTGGTAAGTGACTTGTTTATTTGCCTCTCTCTGGCCAGCAAGTAGTTTTGTTCAAGAAAAAAAAAAAAAAAAAAAAAAAACCTGACCACATGCAGATCCTCAAATCTAGAAAAGAAATCAGAATTCACTGTTTTTTCTGAATCATTTAATTTCCCTTAAGTTGAATAGATGACATGTTTGGCCTTCAGACGGTGCAGATTATGAAAAGTCAAGCACTCTAACACTTGGCAGCAGAGGCTTTGTGGAATACCTACTCCCCATCTCTGCCAGTAACATTTTTAAGGGGATTCGGTTTGATTAAACTATACAAGGTAAATAAGGAATCCAGCCTGCCCAGGATATATCAGGTTGCATAGTGTGATGAAACACATACCATCCTGAATGTTCTTCCAAAAGAACATGTACAGAAAATGCTGTCCTTCTGCCAGAATACAGGCTCCTCGCCAACCCCCGCCACTTTCCACCCTGAGACCAAACACTCAGCAAGCTGAAGCTTGCAGGCCACAGTGACTGGCTCCATGCTGCCTTGGGAAGCCCTACATGACCTCTACATGGTCCTCCTTCAGTATGTGAAGTACAGAGGCAACACCAGGACATTTTGAAGGGCAAAAGAAGGTTCAATGGGGCAATTTCTAAGGCATTTTGCTCCACTGCTGGTAAGCAATTGGCAGGCTTTCTACAGGGACTTCTCAAAGGAGGATCCAGAAGGCAGGCTCAGCATTGCAGCCTGGCTGCAGGCCACAGTGTGGCAGACGCATGTATTCATGGGCATGTCAAATACATCACTTCAATACGAAATTCATAGGCCCAACATTCATCTGCGAGATTGAACCCTGGGTAGCTCAAAAGCGAGCCTTCTGAAAGCATCCTACAAAACACCCAAAGTTACCGTTCCAGAATTACTATAATTTCACGTCTATGCAAGCTGTACTAATAGTACACAGGCAAAGGGATATAAAAAAGATTATATTAATGCTCAAGGGGGAAAAGCAAGATTATAAAGGACTTAGCAGAGCTATGTTCTGATAATAAACCAAGAGCATTTAGCACCCAACCTAGAAAAAAAATGGATTTACAGCTGAAGTCTTTCCTGTTTGGGGCTACAGCATCATTCTGTCATTCTAACCACATTTATCCTGAACCTCCCCCTACCACCCGCTGCCCATGTACTGGCCACCGTGCTGGGATCAACAAAGCTGAATGAGACACAGGACCTGATACTGGGGAGCTGACCATCTAGCAGGTGAGGTGTGGATGGATGAAGCATCTTAGGACGTCTAAAGAAAGAGATCACTCCTCCATACTGGTAAGTCCACAGACAGCTTTACAGAGACATTTGAGTAAAGTCCTAAAAAGGGGCAGGGATGCAGCCATGTGCAATGGGAAGAAAAGAATTCATCAGCTGTGACCATGAATGTAGATAGAGATGTTTGGGCCCCTGTGGGGCTCCCATCTCCTGGCTGCTGAGACTTTGGTTGTTCTCTACCCACAGCTGCTCCCCTTTTCTGGAGGTTTGCTCTTGACTGACCAGAGCATCTCACCGGGGAGGTTAACTGTACTGTGCCTCTGAGGATGGCCAACAGTCAGTGATGGCACAAAGGGCCAGCCCCCTGGCCTCAAGACAGGCACAATTCTGAAGTGGGCTCATGAAGAAACTACCCCATCCCCCCAGTAGACAGAGCTGAGGTTAATCTCCACCTGAGACCTGATCTTCGCTGGGTTCCTTCCCCTCTTCTGTCTTGCTCCTCTCACTCTCCAGTCGATATTTCCTGAAAACACCTCTCCAGTAAAGCACACACATCCAAATCCTATCCAAGGCTTTGCTTCTAGGAGCCCATGATAAGGCAGTAGGCCCCTGGCTTTCCCTCACGCAGCTGCACAGTTGCACTGACAAGGAATTCCTGAGGTGGCCTTCTAGCACCTCTGTAAGTCCCCTCTCCTACTCCACCCTTACCTCTCTGCTTCATCCGAAACTGACCCCTCACTCTTTCCCCACCTCATGTCTTATTTTTGTTAGAAAAGCTTACTCCCCACTTACCCATTTCTTTCAAGATCTAACTCAAGTTTTACTTATTCCGAGGTTTCCCAGGCTAGACTCTACCCATGCCCCTTACGTGTGTATTTTTTAACCACTTAAGAGGTGTGCCAAAGCATATATCAATTTTTATTTTTCAAACAATTAGATCAGAACTTAATCATTCAAATAGATGTTGTCACTTTCAAAATACTCATCTTGAGGGATTAATCACTTCCTTCAACGCAACCACTGCCCATCATAATTTAGGGATTCCTCTTTGGGTTTTGCCCTCAGCGTATGCATCACCCACTGTTGAACACGGTAGCCTACAGCAATGTCTCAGAGGTTTTAGAACATCATTCAGAACCATGACTGGTGATTGCAGGTTACTGAGAGCACATACATAGATATTTTGTAATTCCACAATTTACACATCTCCAGCTGTCCCTTGTTGAGTGAAACCCTTTCTCTCATTATGCTGCTCTAAATCCAACCAATTCCAGTGATGGCAAATTGTTGCTCTGTGAAAGTGACTTTTCTTTCCTCTTTGAGACATTTGGATCCATGCCTGATGAGTAATGTAGGTACTGATTCATTCATTCAACAAATATTTGTTGAACACTTTCCACATGGCAAGCCCTGTGCTACAAGTGAGGCTGTAAAATCAAATAAAACATGGTTTTTACTCACATGAGGTTTAGAGTCTATCTGAGGAAAATAACAAGTCAGTTGACAATGTAGTATAGAGCAGTAAATGCTATAGAGAGATACATATGGGTCTACGGAAGAGAGAGGAGTAAAGGGAGGCTGGAGGAGCAGGGAAGCTTCCGGAGGTTATGTTTTAAAGGGCGATTCAGAGTTTTCTAGATAAAGAAGTTTGGCGGGGTCAATGAGGAGAGGGACTGCTGGTACGAAGGCATAGATAGAATTCTGAAGCAGAAAAATATTCGAGACACTTCCCGTGAAGGGTGGATTTGGCAGAATGAGCATAGACAAGAGAGGTGGTCAGGCTACCGAGAGGACAAGAAGGGTTTATCTCCAGAGCCATGGGAAAGCCACTGAGGGATCAGACTGGGGTAAAAACCAACTAACAAACCAAACGCATGTAGCGTGACTAACAACTAATGAGTCATTTTAATGTGTGTGCTCAGTACTTCTGCACATGTGTCATCCTGATGAATCCTTCAACAACTCTTTGAGAGACACATGACTATCCTCACTTTCCAGAGGAGGAAACAGAGACTGGGAAGTTTACTAACTTGCTCAAGATCACACAGGTTGTAAGTAGCAGAGTTGGGATTCAAATCGTTGACTCCAAAGCTCAGTATGAGCCTCTAAAAGAAGTCCAGCAAAGGATACGAACAAATACGTCGTGTTAAAGGAAAAACTTCAACCGCATTAAATTTAAAGGAGTTTAATTGAGCAATGAATGATTCGTGAATCTGGTAGCCCCCAGAATCACAACCAATTCAGAGAGACTCCAGGGGTGCCTTGTAGTCAGAACAGAAATTTATAGACCAAAAAAAGGGAAGTGACATACAGAAATCAAAGGTGAGGTACAGAAATCAAAGGTGAGGTACGGAAACAATTGGATTGGTTACAGCTCCGCATTTGCCTTACTTGAACGCAGTTTGAACACTCAGCAGCGTATGAGTGGTTGAAGTGTGGCTGCTGGGATTGGCCAAGACTCAGCTATTGTTAAAGGTGCGTACTCCTAAGTTAGGTTTTCAATCTTGTCTACCTATTAAATTGGTTGCAGTCCATCCACAAGGACTCAAATACGGAATATATTCTCAGTCCATATTTAGTTTTCTTTAACAATCATTTAAAAGAGAACTTTAAATTCTACATAAATTTACAATGTTCAACTTAGGCACAAGTCAAAGCATTGGAAAGTAAAGCAGTAATACTGAGCCATTGTATACCCATTTAACTAACAGAAAACCTTGGTCATTATGTGCAATGCTGTCTCCTTTGCATTTCTCAACTGGTATTAATATATTGATGGTCATATTGTAAGTGGTCATACATCTTTTGGAAAACAATACAATAATATATACCAAAAGTCAACCCTCTTTTAAAATGTCCATCCTCTTTTACCCACCTCTAGGAATGTATCCCTAGAAAATATTTCAAAAGGAGACAAAAAGTTTATCATTGCAACATTATCTTGAGTAGTGCTAAACTGAAAACAATTTAAATGTAGAGTGGTAGTACAATGGTTTGGTAAATGATCATACAACAAATCAATGGAATATTGTGTAGTCATTTAATATGATCTTTATGAGGATTATGTAACACCATGGGAAAATATTTATAAGAAGTAAACTGTCACGTGAAAAGATAGAATACAGTACACTATTGATATTCACAAGGTATATAGCCTAATATCTCTGCAAATTCCCAAATAAGTGGAAACCATTGTAGCATACAATTTTCCCTTTAAAATGCAATAGCTGAAAATGTTAAGTAACCCCTCAAGACTCTTAAGGAGTCTATAAACTCAGGATTTGCTTATAAAGCTATGAAAATAAATTCTGCCAATAAAATAAATTCTAGAATGCATTATATTACATCATTAGGCTACTTAACTAAATTTACCTAAATCTGCAAAGAAACAACATCTTTATCACATCATGAGAGTTCTTCGCAAGCTTCATATGAAAGCACAAAAGCTATGTTGAAATGCTGGTCCCACCAATGGTGCACTGGGCTTGTTTACTGACTGTGTGATTCTTACTTTCTTGCACACCACCTTTTTGTGTGTGTGTGTTCTGAGATGGAGGCTCCCACTGTCACTCAGGCTGGAGTGCAATGGCACGATCTCGGTTAACTGCAACCTCTGCCTCCTGAGTTCAAGCGATTTTCCTGCCTCTGCATCCCAAGTAGCTGTGATTACAGGTGCCCACCAACACGCCAAGCTAATTTTTTGTATTTTCACTATGTTGGCCAGGCTGGTCTCGAACTCCTGACCTTGAGATCTGCCCCCCTCAGCCTCCCAAAGTGTTGGGATTACAGGTGTGAGCCACTGCACCCAGCCCATCAGCTTTAAAATCTAGCCATTTCCAAATCAAAGCTCTAAAAATTACAAACCACTGTGATCTTTGAAGTCCTAGGCAAATAATTGAAATTGAGAATGTCAAGTTCAAGAATGCTTACAATCTACTTCTATTCATAAGTACATATGCATTATGATTACAACAATTTGAAAATTTAGACATACAGCCAAAGCTGTCCAGAAACATAAAAAATAAAGACAATTGTACTTGGGTGAAAGAAATCTAGGTAGTAGTTTTCTTTTAAAACATTTCTAAGTATTATATATTTTTTTCACAGTAAAATGCACACAAACAATTTATTACCCTGTTGTCATATTCTTGTAGGTTGAACCCCATTGCCTTTAATCCATTGATATTTTATAGTTTGTAATGTATTTGCAGGGCTTTGGGGTTGCAATAAATGGGTAAAGCCTGGAGAATTAAGCAAGAACCGGCTATAGAAGTAACCACATTATACTTCATATCCGTATCCCTTGACATTCAAACAGGGATGCCAAAATCAGTGGTATCTTTGTACCCACATACACTGGTAAGATGCACTAGTACTTTATTTTCAGTGTGGGACCAAGGCTCATTCACTCAAATGACAAAACATGCCTATGATTTCTGTGACCTCACTGATTGATTCGACAGGAACTACAAGTTATATTCAGTGGTTTGATCCATGTAACACTAGGAGGTAGGAAAGAAGGGAGAGGCAGAAAGGACAGAAGGAGGGAAGGAATCATATATTCATGCTAACATGCACTGCAAACCAATTTTCTTTTTCTGGTTTTTCACAGATCCTAAAGTTGACCTCCAGATAACATTCTGTCACATGCATGTGCACCAGAGATGGGGAGAACACACAGAATGGGTGAGAGTAGCTCAGCCCGCGCATTAGTATGCAAAATAGTCAGAGGCAGTGTCTGATACTGTTCCAGGGGAGACTCAGTCATAAAGGGACATTTAACTGAGAAAATGAATTACATTATTCAGCTTGGGCTGCCATTACAAAATACCATGGAATGGGTAGCTTAAACAATGGAAATGTATTTTCTCAAAATTCTGGGGGCTAGAAGTCCAAGATCAAGGTGCTAGCATGGTCAGGTCCTGGTGAGGGCTCCCTTCCTGGCTTGCAGACTGCCGCCTTCTCACTGTGTCCTCACATGGGGAAAACAGTGAGAGCAAGCTCTCTGGTATCTCTTGCTCTGAGCACACACATCCAACCGGATCAGGGTGCAACCCCTAGAACTTCATTTAACCTTAATTACTTTCTTAGAGGCCCCATGTCCAAATACAGCTACACTGGGAATTAAAGCTTCAACATGAATTTGGCAGGGACACAAACATTCAGTCCATAACATGTATGCTTTCTGTTTTTGCAGGAAGAACCACAACTGTTTAGGTGCATGAGTTCTACAATTTGTAAAAACTCATTGTTTTTTCACCTAGTATATGTAAGAACTGAATAATAACACAGAGAAAGAAATTCTAGCGTTAAAGAATAAACCAGAAATCTCCTTAAAGGAACACAAGTAACAAAGCCTGGCAGGGCTGGGAAACAGCAGAAATTACCATATTTTGCTTGGATCTTGAAAATTGTGAATTCTCATTGAAGTCCAATTTTCACTTTTTAATAATGGAGCTCTATAACATCTTAAAACTCTGGGTTTATGAATTTTTATTATCAACTCTATAAATTCAATAAAGAAGTGGAGTAAAGGCTCAGGACAAGAAGAAGGGAGAAAAGAACAGTTAAAAATGTGGGAAATATTAGCACTTCATTCTTCACCAAGTTGTCACTCTATCACTGCAAGTGTGAGGATTGGTGAAAAGTATTAAGCAGACTAAGATTGCACCCCAGAGAGCCCAGGCTTATATAACCAGCACACTTCCCCCACTAACTGACATACTCAACTATAACTACTGAATGTTGCCCATTGGCCAGCAACATCCAACCCTTATCCCACTACATCCTCAGATCTGCCACCTTACAGATGAAGAAATGGAAATGTAAACAAGTTAGGTGACTAAGAACAGAGTGTAATGAGCATCGTGGTTGACTCCCTGCCATTCGTGCACATCACGCTAATATAAAGTAATCAGGCTGATCCCAGGTCAAGAATGAGTTCAAGAGTATTCCTGGGACATATTTCTGCTAGAAGTTTCCCAGGGAAAGTTTCCCTTTCCTGAGAGCAGACTCCCCAGTCAGAGATCTCTCTCTTCTTGTCCAGCAACAATGTGAATGCATTCTGCTCCCGAGGAGAATAACACCAAGGATGGCAAATGGGCAAGGCGGAAAGATGGCAAGGGTCCTTGATGACACCACTGAGCTGCCAACCCCACCAACCCACAGCCAGCCCAACTTCTGGACTTCGTGTTATGAGATAATAAATTTCCTAAGCGTCTGTGCTGGGATGAGTCAGGTTCTCTTTCATTTTCACCAAAAGCATCTTGGCTGATACAAAAAGCCAGAATCCAAACCCAGGTCTGTGTGATTACCAAGAACCTACTCATTCCAAGAGTTTTCTAGTATGTCTCTGATACGCATAAAGTCCCGAAGGGTTTCCAAGTCAACAGCTGCAGTGGTCCTGCAGTCAGACAGACTTGGACTAAATCCCAGATCTGCCACTAATTAGCTGGGTGATTGTGGGCAAATTACCTCTCCTTGTTATGCCTGTTACCTCATCTGAAAAATGGGGATAATCATTGCACCTGCCACAAAGAGCTGTTTTAAGACCAAAGGAAATTTCCACACAGTCGGTGCTCAGTGATCATTAGTTTTCATGAGCAGGGGAACTGAATGACTTTTGGTGGCTAGATTCTTTTGATCAGAATCTTTGTAATGTTTTGAATAGAGTTAACATTTACTTTCTCCAGACAAATCACATCTATGCCAAAATAAAAATACAATGTGACCAGGCACGGTGGCTCACACCTGTAATCCCAGAACTTTGGGAGGCCAAGGTGGGTGGATCACCTGAGGTCAGGAGTTCGAGACCAGCCTGGCCAACATGGTGAAACCCCATCTCTATTAAAAACACAAAAATTTGTTGGGCATTGTGGCGCACACCTATAATCCCAGCTACTCAGGAGGCTGAGGCAGGAGAATCGCTTGAACCTGGGAGGTAGAGGTTGCAGTGAGCCGAGACTGTGCTATGGCACTCCAGCTGGGCAACAGAGCAAGGCTCCATCTCAAAAAAAAATAAAATGTTTTCTTAATGTTTGGCCTTGTCTGAGCTTTTGGCTTTTTAATTAGAAAATGCCTCATTCTTGGCCAGGCGCGGTGGCTCACGCCTGTAATCCCAGCACTTTGGGAGGCCGAGGTGGGCGGATCACGAGGTCAGGAGATCGAGACCATCCTGGCTAACACGGTGAAACCCCGTCTCTACTAAAAATACAAAAAATTAGCTGGGCGAGGTGGCGGGTGCCTGTAGTCCCAGCTACTCGGGAGGCTGAGGCAGGAGAATGGCGTGAACCCCGCAGGGCAGAGCCTGCAATGAGCCGAAATCGCGCCACTGCACTCCAGCCTGGGCGACAGCGAGACTCCATCTCAAAAAAAAAAAGAAAATGCCTCATTCTTTATTGAAAGAACATATCATTCAAAAAAATACTTGAAATGTCACCCATAGTATCATGCTACCTAAACAATTTTTGTTTTTTGATATTACCTCTGGCATGTAATATGCACATACCTACAATTATAGTGAACACACTGTTTTGTTTCCTATTATTTTCACTTAAATTATAGCATATATTGACATGTTCTTTATAATTATTTGCCTTAATAGCTTTATAAGATTGATATAATTTACTATAATTTACTCCCCTAGGATTAATATTTTTGTCATAAATTGCTTTCTTATTTTTTATCGTAGAGATGATGCAGCAGTGATCATTTTTGCTTATATATTTTGTTTTCTGTGCATTATTTCCCTAAGAGAAAATTCCTAGGCATGGAATTCTGGGTCTAGGGCTATAAATTGTCTTAGTGCCTCCTGCTACATAATTCTCCACAAAAGGAATGTTCCAGTTTGTCATGTGAACTTAATCTTAACTACTCAAGACTGAAATTGAGTTCCTCTAAGCAGTTACTTGGTTTGAAATATCACATGAGCCTTTATACTTTGGGGAAATCAATATTTTGATTGCCTTGCCATGGGTTTCAACTTTATAAGTGAAATTCTGCTTTCTTCACTTGAGGGACTAAAAGTTCCCTCTTGAACCAATCAGTCTTATTTTTCAAAGGCTGTGAACTTTTAAAAGTCTGCCTGGTTTTATCTCCCTATTTTTCTTCATGACTCTGACTTAATTATCACAGACCCCCAAGGATGCCGAAATGCCTCAAGGACACCATTTTAAATGGATGATCAAACCCAACTTCCTACTTCTCTGTGAGAGGCGCATTTCTAATCTGGGAGTGAGTAGTACAAGCACTCTGTCCAGATGGAGTAACACCGGTTTCCTAAAGCAAAAGCCTAGGTCCTTGGAAAACCACTGACTGCTTCATGAATTCCTCAGACATTAATTGGTGAAGTAACTAAGAAAAATGCACCCCACACAAAGTTTATTGTGGACCCCTCCTCATTCTCCCATGCAGCAAAAACAACTAAGCTTCTTTTCCCTTTGAGCAGGACAATGGGTTTGGCTGTGCCAGGATGAGTCTCGCAGGAGTAGAGAAAGCCTAAGTATTTTTCTCTGGTGCTAAATTTACCTGACTCCAGGGCAGGTGCCTCCAAGTCATAGGCAAGGGGGTTAACACACTTGGATGCTCCTAAAGGGACTGGATGCTCCTAAAGGGACTTTGTCCAGCCTGCTGTGAGGTCTTTCCACCTTCTCATGTTTCTAACATGACCATAAACTCAAATCTAAATGCAAACATTAAAATACAGGGCTAGGTCTAGGGTAGACATTCAGGTGATGTGGAGCAGGCTTATGTTTTTCTCCCCCTCCAGATTATCATAGACGGGGGAACACAACATTTAAACACCCTGGTAGAATTTCAAAAGTATGTCTAGAGATCCTAATGGAGTCACAAACCCCAGATTGTGACACACCTTAAGTTCAAGGGTCTAGAAACTTTTTCTGGAAAAGGTCAGATAGTAAATAATTTAGACTTTGGGGGCCGTATGGTCTTTGTTCTAACCAATTCTACCAGCATGAAAGCAGCCATAGGCATTCTGTAAGCAAATGGGGCACAGAATTTTTTATTTCTTGTAGAGACAGGGTCTTGCTCTGTTGTCCAGCCATGTTCCAATAAAACTTTATTAACAAACACAAACACTGGATTTGGCCTGAAGGCCATATTTTTCCAATCCCTACTCTACTTACTGTGTGAATGATAAGATGGGAAGACCTCCTGACTATCAGCTCTGTATTCTTCCAATTTTGAGTTTGTGTTTGCAAGTTTGTGTTTGGTTCATATCTTCAATGTATGTCTTTATCATGGGATTTAGGAAGTGGACGTTCATTCAACCAAACATATAAGATTTTTTGTTGCCTACAGTTCTGCTCTTAATTAGCCCTATCTCCATTAAGTATGACTCGAGACTACATTTCTTGAAAACGTAGATGAAATTGGTTAAGAAAATTAAAAATTGGAAAGAGGCAGGCAATACAAACCAATTTTCAAGAATTTGTGATGAGCAATTGAATCCAGCCTTTTCTTTGAGATGTGAGCAGACTCTGTTTTGAATGGCTTCTCTGGGGATAAGCAGACTTGAAGGCAGGCAAGCTGTCTGATGCAGCAGAGAGGTTGTGATGTTAAGAGATAACTTTCCTTGCACAAGTTATTTAATTTCCCTGGGACTTGGTTTCCCCTTATATAAAGTAAGGGATTTGGATTAGATGAATTGGATTAGATGAGTCCTAAATCTGCTCAAGCTTTGAACATTTAAAATTTTGTGTCAAGCAATCTATGCTGAGAGCTTTACAACATATCAGAAAGCAAGCGATTTAGAGAGAGTTCTGCCTCTTGTGAAGCTCAAATGCACATCCTATGAAGGCTTCTCACTTTGGTTTTCCCTAAAACCAGGACATTTTAGTCATCTTAGGAATCTCAATTATTATGAAAAGTTTCCTGACTTAACAGGGACAGATTTTCATAAACATAGAAGGGTGGAGGTGTTAGAAAACTTTACTAACAGAAGGTACTTCAAATGGAGAAATATAGTGGGTGTTTTAGTCAAGGTTATCCAGGAAAACAGAACCAATAGAATATATATAGAAAGATATATATAAGAGGAGATGTAGAAATTGGTTCATGCAATTATGGAGGCCAAGAAGCTCTGTGATCTACCTCTGCAAGCTGAAGACCAGGAAAGCTGGTGGCATAACTCAGTCAGAAGGCCTGAGAGTAGGGGGCGAGGAGGTGAGAAAAAGGATGGTAATAGTGTAAGTCCCTGTCTGAGTCCAAAAGATGGATATCTCAGCTCAAGCAGAGAGAGCAAATTGGCCCCTTCTTCACCATTTTGTTCTATTCAGGCCCCCAAATAATTGGAAAACGCCCAGGCATGGTGGAGGGCCATCTGCTTTATTTTGTTCACCAAGTCAAGTGCTAATTTCTTCCCAAAGTACCCTCACCGACTCACCAGAAATAATGTTTTACCAGCTATCTGGGCATCCCTTAGCCCAGTCAAGTTAACACATAAAATTAATCATCACGGTGGAAGAATGGAGGCATCACCCTACAGCCATAGTTCTGAATCCTGTTTTGGTTGGTACCAGTCTCCAATGGTTCATTAACAGTAAATACTACAGCAAATATGCAATGAAGATTTTTTCATTAAATATTTAAATTTTAGCATGGCATTTGATTTATACCTTTCAATTGATTGGTCCTTCACAACCATGGATCCATGGTTTAAAATGAGGTCAGGTTAAAATGGAAGAATAGTGACTATGGTAAACACAATGACTCAGATTAATCAAAGGATTCATATTGACAAGTGGGCTATAAAAATGTAGATACATCAGCCTACCATTTAGCCCAATATTAGCAATTTAGTTTCAGCAAAACATCACCTAACACATGAAATCAGTGTTGTTAACTTGAAGGTTATTGTTGGTGTTGTCTTGTTTGTATTTAATTAGTGCATTTTTAATGGTTCTATAATAAACATAACCATAAGAAATGTATGGCTACTTTCATATTTGTGCATTTTTATGTAATGCTATAATAAAAATAATTTAAATCAAAACTTGGGATCTCCAAGAATTTTTTTCAAAGATATTCATCACTCAGGTTCTCCAAACATCACAGTAAATGAATGTGAAGTTTATTTCTTCATATATCAGATGGAGATAATTGTTTATTTCACAAGGCTATTAAGAAGATGAAATGTGATAACAGTTGAAAGAGATCTGGAAAGCATAATTTGTTACATAAAATCAAGGAAGTAAAACATTATTTACTATAAAACAAGCACAAGTAAAAAAACAAAACAGCTAGCCAGTATCTCCCAGCCTGTGTGTTCAGGCCTCTTGGCAGAAATGTTCTTACAGGTAAAGAGTAATGACTCATAACCTAGATGTGTTCCTTGGGGATTCCCATACATGAGGCAGAATTTAACCTACCTCATTGCATCACTCTCACTCTCTCTGTAAACACATAGAAACAAGTTTACTCAGGGCTTCGCTCAGCTATTTGGGAAAAAACCAGGTCCAGGGTAAATGCAGCTGCCCACTCATGAAACTGAAGCTTCCCAGAACTGTTTACAAGCACCTGATTACAGAAGAAAGCTTGAAATCTAAGCTGAAAAGCCTTTTGACAAAGGCAGGGAGGCAAGATTTTCTACAGCATGGTCTTTAGCACCAAGGGGTCCAAATGGTCTGCATTTCCTAAAGCACTGCAAGCCAGTCGGGACTCAGGGAGGTGAATGCATGCGGGGCCTGCAAGGCAGGCTTCTAGACAGCTCAAAGCATGAAGGACAGTGAGAGGGAGCAAGGGAATACCAAGACGTATCAGGATTTCTGCATAAAGCTACTCACTAATACCCAGGTATTGGTATTTACTAAAGAGAGGGTGGGTCACTTCCACCAATTAAAATAAAATTTGGGTAAGCCAAACATTACCCAGCATTTGCAGAAATTTAAAATGTGATATCTAGCACGAGATTTGCCACTCTTTACTCAAGGTGAGTCAATTCTTATTTCTTAGGTATCCAGAGAATGCCTAGGTACTTATTCCTGGCTAATAAAAGTTCTTAAAGCCCCCAAGAATTCTTCTGAATTTTACAATAAGGTTGAATTATGATCTTTAATTTAAGACAGATACCTGAATTATACTAAGGACTTTTCTAAAAATCACTGAGTAAAACTAGTATTTACAATTACTGGTTCCTTCAGTCTTCTCAAATGTATGACAAATTGCTCTAAGCAAGTGGATTGCCACATTGTGTCAGGAGCTACCTGCACGCCCTCTTCCCTCTTTACAAGCTGCGTGGTGAGTGATCCAGCTTCACAACCCCATCTTATTGGAACCACTCCTGGTACCAACTCCTGCAGTTCAGTGGTGATTCTGGATTCTCCAGAAGCAAGTTCTGAGATAGAATTTGATGTACAGAGTACTTATTAGAGATCAACAGCTGTGGAAGAGACGGGGAGGAGGATTTTCCAGAGGGGAAAACAAACCAATGCTGGCACAGCAAAATCTTGGCCAGCCCCACAAGGAGCTCGCTGTGGAGGGCAAATAACCCATCAAGGTTGTCTCACATGGGGCTGAAATGGCTAGGCTTGCATACTCACCTCAATCAGTCACTTGATGTGGGCTGCTCTCAGAGGAAGCAGCTTTCTGCAGCTCAGGCAAACCCTAAAGGAGTTGACAGCTTGAAGATACATGCTGATGACAAGGGCAACAAGCCATTCCTTGAAGGAGGCTCTGAGCAATGCAATTTTGTATTCACCACAGTCCACCTCTTGCATTGCTCTGATCCACTATAGCATATCCATTTGGGGGACAACCATTTTAGGATTCATTCTAGTGGAATGAACTGTAGCCCCCAACGCTGCACCTGTTATCAAGAACACAGCAATAAGCAGCATTTCCCTTTACTGCTCCCCTTTCTTGATTCCTCTTATCTTTAACCACCACATATGCTGACCCCAGTGACTTCCCTGGTGTCATGAACCCAACTCTCTTTCCTGAAGAATTTGAGTCTCTGGCCACCATGACTTTCTCAGGCCAGAGTTGTAGCACTTTTTTATTTACCATCACAGTGGAACAAGGGAATCTCAAGATGTACCCAAGTATATTATCTGCAGGCCACTCATCTCCCTCCTGGCTCCATTGGGTAATGGGGTCCCTACTTTCCCTGCCAAGATGGTGACTCCTGTTCTGCTGGTACCTAGATACCAGGAGTCCAAAATTCCCAGTTGGCAGCCATAGCTTTATATTTAATGGGATTCTTATGTGTCCTCTTTTGGAGACCATAACCTCTAACCCTGAAGAACTCAGATTTGTGGGAATGGGAAGGAAAAATTTCCATCTCCCAACAGTGGGCTATTGGGAGCAATGGTAAATGTCACTATTATGTTTCTACCTCTTTGTTCACAGACCCATGTATTCTTCCCATTGTGGACACAGCATTACATAAAATCTTTGATTCAATGTGTATCCTGGAGGATGGAGCCTCGTCTTTGTAGATTATCATCTTTGATCTGGCTCTATAACTCTGCCTGCAACAGACCATCCAAAAGGTCTATCAGGCTAGCAGCTTCTGAGTGGCATTGTATATAGTATAACCAGTGGGTCCTATATTCACAGGGCCCTCTTTCACATGTCCTTGCTAAGAAAAGGATTTCTGGTCAGTTGCCATATTGTATGGGATTCAATGTTGGTGGTTCAAAACTCTGTTAAGTCCTCAGACAGTAGTGCTGGCTGAGGAACTGTGGTCAACAAAAAGAAAACCTATACTTAGAATATGTAACTCCTATTAGAACAAATATTTGACTCTTCCAGGAGCCCAGTGTAAGCAAGTTGCCACCAGGTGGCTGGCTCCATACTGAGGGGCCAGAGTTCATCTCCATTGCTGGCAAGCTAATATTTGGAAGCAGCAGTAACTAAATCAGCCTTAGTAAATGGAAGCCCATTCTGCTGAGCCAATATGAACTCTGCATCTTTTCCACCACGGCTACTCCATTCATATCCATCAGGCCAGCACTGGGATCACCGATGATCAAATTGGGCTGATGATGACTGGCTGTGCCATTCTGTCCACTTGGTTTCTTAGTGCCTCTTCTGTGGTTCTCAGGAGGGCTCTCGAACACGATACAAATATCTTCATACTTTGATCTCACACAGATACGTCTTCCATAAAAGGGTCTCTACTCCAGACATTATTCTAATCTTTCTCTTTCCAAGCTTGACCAGCCATCCAGTCTATTCACCACTGCCCAGAAGTTTATATATATATATATATATATATTTTAACACCTGGCCACTTCTCTTTCCACATCAAGTGGATGGCCAGTGCACCACCTGAAACCCCACACATTGGGAGGATTCTTCCCTAGTAGCCATCTTTCAAGACCACTTCCAAGTAGGCCAAAATGCCAGTGTCATCCATTTCCAGTTGACAAGCACCCACTTAGTTGACCTAGCTGTAAACCATTGTTGAATTTTTCCTGCTCTGACAACCAATGGTAAAGGATTCCCCGTAAGGTTTTTGCTAACACATGTAAAGGACCTGATCATATATGATCAATTTAGGAGTTAGATATGTAGTCATGATAAAGTCACTTTTCCATCTTGTGCCTTTACTTTGGATCTGTATTTAAAAGGTGCTGGAAGAGTCCTCTCTGCTTCATATTCTTCAAGAAGGAATGAGGATTAAGATCACATCTGTGAAATGTTTGTGACCTTGGAAGGAAGAACCTCGCAGAGAGTCATCACCATTGTTAAAGCTGGGTTTGGCAAGGCCTGCTGAGATTTCCTTTTAGTGTTTAAACAAGGGATGGGTGAGGTTCTTAAAAAGAGAAAGAGAGAGAGAAGCCAAGTCAGGATACAAGGATGTGTCCAGACAGTGCCTGGTTTGCATCAGTAAACAAATGCCAAGGTGGTGACTAGATGTCCTGGTGCTGGTAGGCAGCACTTCAGTGATGTCTGCTGGTGGGATTGCTGCTGGCTGACTCTTCATCCTTGAAGTCAGTAGGATTCCCAATGAGATCTATATACAGGCTTTGTGTGTGTGTGTGTGTGTGTGTGTGTGTGTGTGCACGTGCATGTGCATGTCTTTAGGGGACAGAAGAAAGGACAAAGGAGAACCCATTTTCCCTACTTCTCTTTCATGCATTTGACGGTCTATCCCACTCCAGTTGGTAAAAGTGTAATAACCACCCATTACGAGAACTGTTTTAACTTCTACCTATTGTTTTAAGACTTTGTGCTGAGTGCTCTCAGGCAGCAAAAGGCTACACTACATGGGCCTGGCTTTGAGGGGACTTCAAACAAGCCAGTGCAGAAAAGCAAAATGCCTCCCACTAGGTCTCACTTCTCCAACACTCATTCCACAAGAATCACCTGGGATCCTGTGAAAATGCAGACTCTGACTTAGGAGGCCTGAGTGGGACCTGAGCCCTGTGTTTCTAACAGAACGCCAGGCAGCAGGATGCTGTAGTCTGCAGACCCCACTGTGAGCAGTGATGAGCCCAGGCTGAGGGGAGAAAGGGTCTTGGAAGTCAGGAGCCCAGGAGGCTGCTCTGGTGTGGCAAGCGTGGGGTGCACGGTAAGGCAGGTCAAGGGTTCAACCCTCAGATGGGGTGGACATGCTTGTAAAAGGGCACACATTCAGCAAAGGCTCAGAGAAGGGGATGCCAAGAGATTCCAGGTGTAGCTTCTGGGTCCTGGCTCCCTTGGCAAGTCCTGCAAGGGGGAATGTTGAGAAAGGGCTGTCAGGCCTAGAAAGGGGGTGGTCTGGAGCACCAGAGGGGGGTGACTCGGTCCTTTTGTTAAGGGAAAGCCATGGAGAGTTCTTCTCTTTAGTGTTGCTGTTACTGGTACTGGTAAAAGTAGAGTTAGCTGGTCATGTTGAGCGGGCACTTTCAAGCAGGAAAAATGGAAAAGAAGACCTGTTAAACATCGTGAAGAAAGTGGCTGACAGAGAGGATGAAGGGCCCTTTGACAGAAATATGATATCATGAGTTATTTAGGGTAGGAGCGGTCGGCAATAAAAGGGGCTGAATCCATATGAAATTTAAAGTAGTTTTTTCTAGTTCTGTGAAGAAAGTCAATGGTAGCTTGATGGGAATAGCACTGAATCTATACATTACTTTGGGCAATATGGCCATTTTCATGATATTGATTCTTCCTATCCATAAGCATGGAATGTTTTTCCATTTGTTCGTGTCCTCTCTTATTTCCTTGAGCAGTGATTTGTAGTTCTCCTTGAAGAGGTCCTTCATGTCCTTTGTAAGTTGTATTCCTAGGTATTTTATTTTCTTTGTAGCAATTGTGATGGGAGTTCACTCATGATTTGGCTTGCTGTTTGTCTATTATTGCTGTATAGGAATGCTTGTGATTTTTGCACATTGATGTATAGCCAAGACAATCCTAAGCAAAAAGAACAAAGCTGGAGGCATCAAGCTACCTGACTTCAAACTATACTACAAGGCTACAGTAACTAATACAGCATGGTACTGGTACCAAAACAGATATATAGACCAAGGGAACAGAACAGAGGCCTCAGAAATAACACCACACATCTACAACCATCTGATCTTTGATAAAACTAACAAAAACAAGCAATGGGGAAAGGATTCCCTATTTAGTAAATGGTGCTGGGAAAACTGGCTAGCCATATGCAGAAAACTGAAACTGGACCCCTTCCTTACACTTTATGTAAAAATTAACTCAGGATAGATTAAAGACTTAAACATAAAACCTAGAACCATAAAAACCCTAGAGGAAAACCTAGGCAAAACCATTCAGGACATAGGCATGGGCAAAGACTTCGTGACTAAACACCAAAAGCAATGGCAACAAAAGCCAAAATTGACAAATGGGATCTAATTAAACTAACGAGCTTCTGCACAACAAAAGAAACTATCATCAGAGTGAAGAGGCAACCTACAGAATGAGAGAAAATCTTTGCAATCTACCCATCTGACAAAGGGCTAATATCCAGAATCTAACAAATTTACAAGAAAAAAACAAACAGCCCCATCAAAAAGTGGGCAAAGGATATGAACAGACACTTCTCAAAAGAAGACATTTATGTGGCCAACACACATGTGAAAAGAAGCTCATCATCACTGGTCATTAGAGAAATGCAAATCAAAACCACAATGAGATACCATCTGACACCAGTTAGAATGGTGATCATTAAAAAGTCAGGAAACAACAGATGCTGGAGAGGATGTGGAGAAATAGGAATGCTTTTATATTGTTGGTGAGAGTATAAATTAGCTCAACCATTGTGGAAGACAGTGTGGCGATTCCTCAAGGATCTAGAACCAGAAATACCATTTGACCCAGCCATCCCATTACTGGATATATACCCAAAGGATTATAAATCATTCTACTATAAAGATACATGCACATGTATGTTTATTGCAGCACTATTCACAATAGCAAAGTCTTGGAACCAAACCAAATGCCCATCAATGATAGACTGGATAAGGAAAATCTGGCATATATACACCATGGAATACTATACAGCCATAAAAAAGAATGAGTTCATGTCCTTTGCAGGGACATTGATGAAGCTGGAAATCATCATTCTCAGCAAACTAACACAGGAATAGAAAACCAAACACTGCATGTTCACTCATAAGTGGGAGTTGAATAGTGAGAACACATGGACACAGGGAGGGGAACATCACACACTAGGGCCTGTCGAGGGGTGGGGGGGCTAGGGGAGGGAGAGCATTAGGACAAATACCTAATGCATGTGGGGCTTAAAACCTAGATGATGGGTTGATGGGTGCAGTAAACCACCATGGTGCATGTATACCTATGTAACAAACCTACACGTTCTGCACATGTATCCCAGAACTTAAAGTATAATTAAAAAAAAAAAAAAAAAAGCAGGGGGGCAGGGCTGTAAACTGTGCTATAAAGTACTTTTCCTCCTCCGTTGAGAATACATATTTTTAAATCCAGAACTCACATATTCCATAATGGTGAAAGGAAACAGGTCTGCCCTGCACCCTCTGCCTGAGTTGGTGCATCAGGGAGTAAGAGAATGTTAAGGCTGAGGGCACTGCCACCAGGGATGAGCCAACCCACACCTTCAGTTCATGGATGGAGAGCAGGGGCCCCAGGAAGCAGAAGAGACTTTGCTCAGGCCATAGCACATGGTGACGGTGAGGTGAGGATGAGCTCTGGGGTCTTTCAACGTTCAGTCCAGGAGCCTAACTCTTCTTTTTCCCTTGTCGATATTTTCAAGTCACCAATCATTCGGAGATTGTTTGTGTTTTCTCTGAAGACCTCCTCTTGGCAGAACCCCCTGCTTGCCCATCTCCGTCTGGGAGGCTGCGGGGCTGTGGCCCTTGGAGAAAGCTCCTGGTGTTCTGCTGTCTTCTGTCCCCAAGGCCTCCAGTGCAGTGGCCCCACTCCTGCCACAAGCAGCACGCTTGCCCTGGTTTCCCTGCAGGTCGGGGGAAGACTAACAAGGCTGGTGCGCAGCCCAGATCCACCCTTGCTGGCTGGACCTGAGTTCCCTAGAGCTGCTGGTGGAACTGTCCCCCTGCAGCCTGCTGTGTGGGCTGCTCCGGCTGTGCTCTTCCACCATGGAAGGGTCCCAGCCTCATGAGAGGCTGCCACCAATTTTCCCTCACTGTGGGCTACTGGGGGATTTCCCCAAACAGGTGCCTTGGGTCAGTGTCTGCTGTAAGAAGCAAGGCTCCTTCTCATATTTCCATCCCTGTGGCCATGGCCCATGACTTTATCACTACTGTGTATTTAGCACCTACATATAGGATAACCAACTTGTACCAGGTTGCCTGGACTGGCCTGGTTTTACAACTGCAAATTCCAGCATCCCGGGAGCTCCTCAGACCCAGCCAAACCAGATTTGTTGGTCACCCTACTTACATGCTTTATAGACAATTTCAGGTCCTTTACATGCATATTCATAAATTCTCACAACCTTTGAGGCAGGTACTAATATTGTTCTTATTTAACAGATGAGAAAAAATGATGCTTGTGAAGGTTAAGTAACATTGAAGTTCATACAACTTGTGTCAAGGTCATTGTTCAAACCTCAAATCCAACCTCTTAATCGCTGCTCCAAAAGGTGCACAGGCTGGGCCTTCTGGCTTCTTGAAGCTTGTAGCCATCAGAACACCCTCCCCGATTTAGGATCCAACGCCAGGATCCTCCATATCCCCTTGATTGGAATCACAAGCCTTCCCAGGGAGGTGAGAGTGCAGAGCTTCCCAAAGACTGTGGGCAAAGCCTGACCCTTCTACTATGAAACAGAGCTTATGCCCCACTGTAGAGACGCTCTCCCCTTGGGCTTCTACTCCAAAAACTTAAACCTAACCATTATGTCATCCTTTTCTTCAGTGAAATTCTAGTTCTGAAAACCCAGTTTCCCTCACTCTCCTCTAAGCGTCCATTCCCAGGGCAGCCCCGGCCCCTTTCTTCTCACCCTTGGGTCAAAGAGAGTAAAAGGAGACTGACTGGGGTATGAGAAGTTCTATTTTCCCTGCGGGTAATGGGAAAAAGGCAAAAAGCCACAGACACAGAGTCTCAGAAGTGACCATATAGAAGAAGCTGTCTTATTAGGAAGGATGTCGCATTCAGTTTAGCATTAAAATAATATGGCATCAGAATCTGCATTTGAATAGTTCTCTACCATTTTCTAAGTGTCTTTCTAGAGCTTTATTATCTCATTGAGTCCTCCCAATAGCCTTTTGGGGTAAATGTCATTATTTTGCCTATTTTTCAGAAAAAGAAACTGAGGTTTCAGTTGTATTGAGGTTTTCAGAGTGGTTGAGTCACTTTTCCACAGCCCGTGTGTAGAGGGAGTCTGGATAGAGATTTTGAAATCTTCTGGTAATAGATAGTACCCTAGAGAGAAATCTCCTCTCCCGTCACCCATCACCACCCCCTTAGAGGGCTGGGGTCTCATTGGTAGCCTCCCCATGGGAGGAGATGACGTGGTACCTCTGTCACCCTATCAGTGCCTGGAAGAGTACCCTAGTGAATGGAAAATAGTACTCATGCTACGGAAACTTGGCTTCACCCAGAGTTTACCTCTACATCTCTCCTGTATATTTTCAGGAACTTACTTAGGGTTTCACAGACAGGATTTACAGTCAAGACCACCTGGGGTGGTCCCTGAAGGAGGAAAGGCTTTCCTGGATTAAAAGAGAGAATGTTCTCAAATCCCACCCCAGTGGCACACCTCATGGCAGGTGGAAGTGAGACAAGCTCTTCTCACCACGGCTTCCCTCCACCACCTCCTTTGTCAGAAGCTAAACAAGCCCTTCCAGCAAACGTTCTGGCTCTCAGAGGTTCTCGGCAGTTCCGCAGATATCCTGGGCTGGGATCCAACAGGGGCCTGCTTAGTCATAGCCACAGGAGCCTTGGAACATAGCCCCCTTTTCAAAAAAGAACCTCCTAAGTCTCCGGGGGGTCTCAGTTTCCACAGATGCAGCTCAGCCCTCTTCTTTACTGGCCTGTTAAAGTGCAAATTCCCCTAGGAGGAGTCTATTTAAAGCTCTTACCAGCCTTTTCACTTTAAGATAAATACAACACATTTCAGTCTTTCCTGAGGGTCTGATGGGAAAATGAGAGGAGTCTGGACTGTGTACCTTCCCTACCAAAAGACAAATGAGTCTGGGAAGGGAGAGTGGAGAGGAGTAAAAGGGAACTGCACCTCCCACATGTTGAGGTTGCATCCTGGCTGCTGTGTGCGGCAGGTCTGCAGAGATCTCCAGGGGGATGGTCCAGTCAGGATTTTTGGTTTGCAAACAACAGAAAACTCACTGATCTAAACTAAGCAGAAATGGGGCTTGTTAGAAGGCTACTGGAGAGAAGACTGGAGAACAGTTAGTCTGGGAAGCTGGGCACACAGCCAAGAACCCACCAAGGGGATGATCCAATTAGGAGCCAGCTCTGCAGTCACAGGAGGCCCCATGCCTCTGAACACAGCCCTCCCTGCTGCTGCTGCTGCTGCCTCCTCCAGCCAGGACATAGTGCAGCAGAGAATTACCCCAAAAGAGGAAGGCCGGCGAGTGACGGGCAGCTCCCACCCGTCTCACTCCCCACCTACTCCCTGCAAATGTCCCCTGCAGACAAGACACAGAGAGAAACGTCTGTCCTTAGCTCTAACAGAAGAAGCTTCACTGAATAAACGCTTTGCTCTCCTACCAGATCAGATGGATTCTATTATATAATATACCATCTCTATAAGACCATAGAGATGGTAGAGATTTTGTATCAGGCCAATTTGAGCTCAAATCCTGTCTAAGCCACTTACTGACTGTTTGATCTTGGATAAATGATTTAACTAATCTAGCCCTCAGTTTTCTCGTCCATTACGTGGGCCATCCATACGTAGGTATGTCAAATCTCACAAAGTAGTTTGGAGATGTTTTGAAGGAAATAGAAATATCAAACAGCTGGCCCAGAGCAGGATTTTAATAAATGTGCTTGGCTTTCTCCTCCTTCTACCAAGTTTCCAAGTCATCATTGGCCCATTATCTCCAACTTGGGGCACAGTGAGCACTGGGCTTGGCGGTGGCAGGCGTGTCTTTGTTGAGTGGAGGAAGATATACTGAGCCCACATCTGCCATTTCTACAGCAGCAGGAGCCTGGTATGCTAGATTTGGACCCAAATAGCACACAGGTAGGCCATATAACAACCTGACACACACATTGCCCAGCAGCCTGTGTGCTCTTGCCTAACTCTGCCCATCCCCCCTAGCAGCCCCAACAGCTGAGGCACCCTGGTCCAAGTTCATGGCTCTGCAGAGCTGACCATATAGACCTGACCACAGAAAGGCAAAAAGCAGAAACAAAGAAGAACAAAGGACTTTTCCAGTCCAGTATTCATAACCATTTAGACCAAAGATGACATTTATATATTTTTAATTCAGAAAATATATTCTCTTCCCAAAGGAAAGAAATAGGGGGGTGCCTAGAGAAAACAGGAGGTGCCCTTTCACAGTCTCTTTACAGAATTAGAATCTGAGCACAGCACAAGCAAATGCAACCTCAAATAAGCCCCCTCAAAGTCCTTCCTAGCTGGAACAAGTTTGGAGAGCAAGCTGTCCAAAACCGTCATCTTATACTTAGAGTTGAAAATGTGGTCATTGAACTCCAGTACCAAGTTAGGTGAAATATTTACACATCTGCAGTTTTTAACAACCATTCTGGCTTCAAATATTCTGTGTAGTTGCTTCCACAAACAAATATTTACCCCGGTTATAAATTTGAATTTGGAAAATGTAGCCTGGTAAACATGGATCCACTGTGTCCGCAATGGAAGGGGGATCATCAGTCCTGGCTTGAACAGTTGGGCTTGAAAATGACTCTTGTGAAGACTCATAGTGTGTCCTTCAGGAGCTAACAGGATGTGGGCGTGAACCACTCACCTTTGAGGACATTGCTTTCTTTGCGGACTCTAATCTTAGGACTTTTAAAAAAATACACACTTCATTTATGGAGACATTGGCAGTTATTGAGTCCCTGTAAAAATTTTCCAACGGAGGAATAAACTTCTGGAAGCATTTGGTGGCAGTTTTCCTTTTGGTTTTGATTTCTTTTTTCCTCTTCTTGTTTTTTAAATTTCCACATGTATCTTGCTGTGTCCTGTCATTGAGAATAAAGCCAGGGCAGTGAGGGTGTTTAGGAGCAAGTAGCAGCATGGAAACCCCTCCACACTGCAAAACCAAAGTTCAAATGTTCTGATCCCAGCAGGGCTGACAGCCATTCAGCCCCCATGGCATGGATAAGAGGAACTTGGACAAGGATTTGCTGTTTGGGCATCTACTGACTGAAGATGCTCTTTTGCAAGATTCTGTTATCTTCATGGACAATATTGTTACCCATTTCTTTAAGAAAATGTTCCTTTAGCAAAACTTCATATACAAGTGCAAATTAGTTTACCGAATTACCCTTCATCAAGAACTATTTACTTAAGTCTTCTGTTTGCACCTTCTGCATAAATTATTTAGCTTTCATTTGAAATACAATTTAGAATTTAAGTATTTGATGAGGATGGCATCTTAAGGTGTGTTTATCAGGAACAATCATAGAAGCAAAATAAAGTGAATGACAATTCTTTAAGTGGAGGCTAGAGCTTTGGATCCCCAGGCCAAGCGGTTTCACATGTGAGGCACTGTAATCCTGCTAGCCAGCATGTGGTTCCTTAGTAACTGTCCTCATCAGTGGTTCAGGTTTTCTTCTGATTGCCTTGTAAGAAGATAGCACCTTTGGCACCTTCTATCTCTTCCCTTAGAGATGCAATAAGAAATGATTTTGTAAAAGGTCACCCTCAAGAAATATACTTTCTAGCTGGGCATGGTGGCGTGCACCTATAGTCCCAACTACTAAGGAGGCTGAGGAGGGAAGATCACTTGAGCCCAGGATTTCGAGGCAGCAGTGAGATATGATCATGTCACAGCACTCCTGCCTGGGCAATAGAGCTGGACCCTATCATTAAAATACATATATACTTTCATGTATAAGCACAACATCTAGCTAGCATGCCAACAAAGTCAAAACATTTATAATAATTAGTGTTCTACTTAGAACAGTGATTCTCAAACAATGGTATGCACCAGAATCTCCTGGAGAATTCATAAAATACAAAGGCGCAGGTCCTATCCCATTTCAAAGAGTCTGAGCATTGTATTCTTTCCAACACACCCATGCTGGAGAACCACTACTAGAGCCCACAAGCCCTTGCTACAGAATATCCAGAGCCCAATAGCTCCATGTCCACATGCTGAGGCCAATCAAAATCAGATCCGTGCCTGACCATTCATGAGCAGTCCTAAGGAGACTGCTGCAGGGCTCCGTTGCAACCATGGACCCAGCCACCAAGAGGCTCCCAGAGAGACTGAGTCAGCTCACTTATCTGTGTGTGTACACAGATGGGCTCTGGCACTGATGTTTGGGTTCTCACTCCCAGAAGATAATTCTACAAGAAGATGAACATTAGAGACAGCAACCCAGGCCTTACAAAAGGGAGAACAGTCTGAAGATGTCCCTCCTCTCAAGCTAGGATTTCAGTTAGCTAATAAAACTGACTGCATTCGCCAGGCTGTGAGACGCTGAAGTTCATTTCCAAAAAAGCTGTTGTGCCATTTTCTTCTCTGGAGATCTTAGGAGTTCAGAAAGCCCTGTTTATGGAGTAAAGGGTGGGTCTGGCTACACATATGTGACTTGAATTCTGTCAAGAGAGGACTGAGCCTGTTTCATGGAACGATTTAGAGCATTGCTCCACCTTGTCACGCTGGGTCAAACAGGGACAATACCATTGAGATGCAATTTCTCTAGACACACACACAAAGAAATGGAAAATGTGGAGAAAGACAGCAGAGGCAGAAAATACTCTGGGCCTTGACAGAATTTCTGCTCCCAAATTCATCTGCCCTCTGACGTGAAAAGCAAGTTGGAAAATATTTTGCTTTTTTTTTTTAAAAAAAAAAAAGAGGTTTACTAAACTATGAATTTAAATAAAGTGCTTAGAAGACACAACGTATTCTTTCTTCTGTTGTAAAGACTCTTGGAGCAGACACTTGCCCCAAAGCTCAATGTCTCAGGTAGAAGCATCTGTCAGTCTCCTTGACATCTTCACAAACCACAGGAAACTGAGTTCTGCAGAGTAGATGACAAAGAATGCTGGAGTTCCCATCAATTCTTTTCAGAGATCTATTCTAGAGTTCATTTGCACACATTCAGAAGCATCCTTGGCCACAGACTCACACTGAAATCAGAGCAAGAACCAGAACTCTGGAGGTTTAACTTTTACAAAAATAAAGCTTTACAACAAAGTCTAAATGTGGCCATCTTGTGCAAGTAAATGATAAACATTATCATTTGCTGTTTCACACCAGAACAGAAAAGAACATTGACAAACGGGAGGCTGCCCATCAAAATGTAGAAGGAATGGACTTTGGTTTATACAGAGCTGAGTGTGAGATCTGGTTCCACCATTTGCCAACCATGTGGCCTCAGGAAAAGTTGCTTAGCATGTCCAGACCTTAGTTTCCTCATCTGTAAAATGAGAAGAGTAAACCTATCTCCTTCATCAGGTTACTGGGAGGATTAAATTTAATGAGGTGTTTCTTGTAGCACAGCACTGGACAAAGAAAGTACTCGGTAAGGCCAGCCATCATTTTGGATCTATATAGAAACAAGAGCAATCTACACTTTAAGTCATTGGGAATTTGGTGACTATAATGAGGAAAATGGTGGTGTGGGAGGTGGTGGAGGTATCCTATCTGTTATCTTTTAAAAAAAAAAAATGCATGGAGAGCTGAATCAATTATTTCTTGAGCATCTGAACTACATGCCCAGGATTGTCCTTGGCATTACTGGGTATATCAATATGGCCCCTGTGCTAGAAGAAACTGCAATATAGTTGTACAGACAAAGTATACAATTGCCTGACTATATAGACAAAGAAACATCAAGTATAAATCCAAATAATATATTCAGGGAAGAAAGCATGAGAGAAATGAGATCAGTGCAAGCTTGAAAAAAGTTTTTTGAAGGAGGTGGGGCCAGGGAGGGCCTTGAGGGATGGCAGTTTAAGATGCCTTGTGTCTCTGCTTACATCAGTCATTGTGGGAAACCCAAACTCCCAGCCCAGGCCAACCCCATCCTCTTTCCAGCTCTGTCTACCCGTATGCTGACCCATTCTCACCCTCTTCCTAATCTACCAAGCCCTTCCCCTATGTCCCTGATCTCATGGTCTGAAACTGAAACCTAAACTCTGCTCTGTGAGTCCTTGTCACCTTCTCACCATAGCTAAACCTAGCTCGGCCCTAGGTACCGTAGGACGGATTCTCCTCAGTCCTGTGAAGCAGTAGCCCTTTCTCCCACACATCCCCTAGTCGCCCCAGGACCAGCCTCCTCCATGTCTCCTCCTGCCTCTCCACACAAACCTCCAGTGATTCTAACGTGCATCGTGTCAGCCCAGAACTCCCCGTTGCAGTCGGGTGCAGACATGTCGCCGTGCCGTAACTCCTTGAAGATTTTAGCACTGAGATGATTGTTACACTCTTCAATATTACTCATGTGATAGACAGAAAAATGGCTCCCCAAAATGCCCACATCCTAATTCCTGGAACCTGTGAATATGTTATATTGTGCTATCGGCTGAATTGTGTGTCCCCAGAAAATTCATATGTTGGGGTCCTAAACCCCCAGTACCTCAGAATGGGAATGTATTTGGAGACAGGGCCCTTAAAGAGGTGATTACATTAAAATGGAGCCATGAATCCAATCTCACTGGAGTCTTTATAAGAAGAGGAAATTTGGACACAAGAGACACCAGGGATGTACACAAGCAGGGAAAGGCCTTGTGAGGACACAGCGAGAAAGTGACCATCTGCAAGCCAAGGAGAGAGGCCTCAGAAGAAATGAAACCTGACAACACCTTGATCTTGAACTTCCAGCCTCCAGAATGGTGGAAAATGAATTTCTGTTGTTTAAGTTACCCAGTCTGTGGCATTTTGTGATGATAGTCCTAGAAAACTCATACACATGCAAAGGGAAACGAAAGTTGCAGATGGAATTAAGGTTGCTAAAGCCCTGGCTTTAAATAAGGAAAGGAGCCTGGCTTATGCCCGTGGGCCTGATGTCATCACAAAGGTCCTTCAAAGTTGGGGGGAGAGGCAGAAAGGTCAGAGTGATACAAAGAGAGGGCTGAGCAGGTGGCACTGGCCTTGAAGAGGAAGGAAGGGACCACCAGCCCAGGGATTCAGGTAGCCTCTAACAGCTGGAAAAGGCAAGGAAACAGATTCTCCCCTGGAGTCTCCTAGGGCCTCCAGAAAGGAGCCCAACCCCGCCAATACCTAGATTTCAATCCAGTGAAACCTGCATTGGTCCTCTGTCCTACAGAGGAGAAAGATCATGCATTTGCATAGTTTAACCTGCTAAGTTTGTGGTAATTTGTTAAAGCAGTCATAGGAAATGAATATCACTGTTCATAAACCCTGTAGATTTTAACATCCATGTAGAGTTAACGATCCATCCAATATCTTCAATTCTTTCAGGTCCCCGAGTTTCTCTCCTCCCAGGCCCTGCCACACTTATCTCAGACCCCACTCCCAGGATCTAGTCACTGCGTCTAATTGTAAATCATCCACTTCTGGGATCACACTCTCCAATCTCCACTTCTCTGATCTTTCCACCCACTCTCTTGGCTCCAATATCCAGACTCCCAAAAGTCCTTCAGCTATACCTTCCTCTTATGCATCCTCTCCCCACTTGAGCTGTCACTGGTTAGAAATACAATCACCTCTTACATGTGCTCTCCTCAGCTTTGCTCCTCTCTCTTCCTTGCGCTCATATGGAAAAACCAAACCCTGGAAAAAGCCCACTTCCCCACCTACTCTGTACTCTGTACCTTCACCCAAGCATCTGGCATGACTGGAGGAAAACACTCTATCAGTCTCGTCTGTCTCCATTTAAATTCACCAGTCAATCCTACCACATTCCCCTTCATTCATGCACTTCTTCTCCTGGATGAGTATTTCCCACCTGAACGATGAACCTGAGACATCACCTCTTACAGGAAGCCTTCCTTGACCCCTTCCCTGACCACAGCAAGCCTGGATGAAATGACTCCTCAGGGCTCTTAAAATATTCTGTGCATATTTTGCACTCACCACCTTGGATTGTAATTATCCACAGGCCTTATTACTACAGGATGGTAAGATCTCAAAGAGACCAGGTGCCTCTCCATGTTCTGCAGTCAGCTCGGTGACCAGCACAGAGTACGTACTTGGTAAATGCTTAACGAATGAATGAAGAAATGAATGAATGAACCAACAAAGAAAGTGGAAGGAAAACACATCCAATAATCCAGATGACTTGTAAATTTATACGGGGTTTTATTTTTTAACCTCTGATTTACTTTTTCCCAAAAGAAGAAACCAGGGTGGCTGACTGTCTACCCAAGACCATTTAGTATCCTGGGGTAAGCGTCCTGAGGCAGACAGATATCTCCAATCTGAAAAACAAAAACAAACAAACAAAAAAACAGATTCCAGTATAGATTTCCTTTGGAGATACCCTCAAATGTGGAATCATGAAATCTTAGAATCAGATGGGTTCTGCAGAGTCATTTAATTTCATGCTTTGAGCTTGTCCAGTCCAACCTGAGGACTAACCTGGGCTTCAGAGCAATATTGTTTGCTCTTTTGGTTGATTTGTCATTAGAATTATTTAGTTATTATAATTATTTTGAACCCAAATTGTTTAGAACATCGAAAAGACACAGGGAAAAAAATATCCACCTTCAAAGAAGCCAATGAAAATATTCACTTTTTTGATTTGAAAAGTTAAGACAGAACCAGAGGGCATGTAGAAAGGTATGAACCGAAGTCAGGAAATCAAGGCTTGCTGGGCTCCTGGGTGTGCTTGTGCAGAGAACTGACCCTTACTGAGTTTTTATCCCAGACAGTAGAGGTTATTATACCTCCCTTCCCCACTCCCAGCAGTGACTGCATTAGGTAATGCCTGTAACCACACTGAGCTCCCTGGGTAGTGGGTATGAGCAGAAATTATACTGTTACAAATATTCCAACAATGAGAAACCAATGATTTTCTGCAGTTTTTTTTTTTTAAAAAAAACCTTAAACCACATGATTTGACTTGGCCGAGTTGAGACAAATGTCCCTCATGATTTGACCTGGCCAAGTTGTGAAAAATGAAGCTGATCAACCTAATACTTATGGGATAACAAATGGAAACCTCCAAATTTTGGCTGCTTCTCACTAGAACGAAAGTAAAATACAAAAATACAGAAGACACAGCTTCTCTGAGCCACATATTTGTGCTTTCTATGGTGAATGTTTGTTTGTTTCATAAACATTTACACCACACCTACTAAGTGCCAAACACAGTGCAGTACTGGGCCAAGATAGATCAAGATAACAAGTGGTAGTATCTGCTCTAGAGACCCTCACAGTTTGATGAGGGTGGGGAGACAGACATATAAACAAATTACTATAGTAAGCACAGCAAGCACTCCTAAAGAGGCACTATAGTAACATGAGTGCTATCTACCCATATGCCAGTTCCTCTTCCAGACAGAGACAATTTGCCTTAGTCAATAAATATTACAGAAAATTATGGAGGCAGGAGCACTTAATTGCCAGTGTGAGATGCCACAGAGTCTTCAGGTGACAATCTGGTGATTGTGGAAATATGAGTTAAAACTAAGGTGCAATACTGAGCCAACATGAGGATCAGCTACTCAGGAGGGTCCCTCAAACCCATAGCAAAATTGCATCAATGACGAATACATCTTTGTTGTTCTAAAACTGTAAGACTTAAGGCATGTTTGTTACCCAGCTACCCTGACTAATACAAGTATACAGTAAGAGCTTTGAGAATAAAGAGGAGGGAACTTGATGAAGTCAAATAAATATTCACAGTGGAGGTGACATTTGAGCTGAATGAAAGAGTGTGATGATGAGAAGTCTGGTGTGGCTAGAATGCATCTGTATACAATGTGAGTTTTAATATTTAAAAACATTGAGGCTGAAGAGCAATGGAGGCCACGCTAAAAAGCCTGGGCTGGTTCCTACGAACCAGAGTGGCTGAGGACCAGTGTGCATATGCGGGGGGACTTTGGGTAGTTCTCCAACAGAGCAAACTAATGCCTAGTCATTTAGTGAAAAGTCATAATTCTCTTAAAATTTTTCTTTTAAAACTTGTAATTTTATCAAGAAGGAAGTCTCAGTGTGATGCTCTGTGATGGTTAATTTTTTCTGTCAACTTGACTGGGTTAAGGGATGCCCAGATAGCCAGTAAAACATTATTTTTGGGTGTGTCTGTGAAGGTGTTTCTGGCAGAGATTAGCACCTGACTTGATGCACTGAATAAGAAGATTTTGCCCTATGAATGTGGATGGGCCTCATCCACTCTGTCAAAAGCCCAGAGAGAACAAAAAGCAGGAGGAAGGGCAAATTTGCTCTCTCTTCCTAAGCTGAGACATCCACCATCCATTGGTGCTCCTGGTTCCTGGACCTTCAGAATCTAGGACTGATACCAGCAGTCCCCTGACCCCTCAGTTCTCAGGACTTCCAACTTGACTGAGAGTGACAACATCTCCCCTGATTCTCAGGCCTTCAGACTCAGACTGAATTACACCGCTGGCTTTTCTGGTTCTCCAGCTTACAAGCAGAAGATTGTGAGACTTCTTGGCTTCTCTATTTTTATATATGTCCTATTGGTTCTGTTTCTCTGCAGAGCCCTAATATATGCTCCTCAACTCACTTGGAATAACAACTGAAGTCCTTTCAATGACCTACAAGGCCTTGCAACAACTTGACTTCCAATGACATCTCTGAGCTCATTTTGTCTCCTTCCCTCATGCATTCTACTAGAGTCACATTATCCTCCTTCCTGGTTTTTGAACCCAACAAGCACATTACTACTCAGGACCTTTGCACTTTCCATTCTGTCTGCCTGTAACGCCCTTCCCAGGATACCTGTGGTTCACACCCCTATTTTCTTCAAGTCTTGGTTCATAGGTCATCTTCCCAGGGATGCCCTCCCTGACACCAGTTACATAAAATTGAATCCCCTTCATAACCCCATCCTTGACTTATTTTTCCCAATAGCATTTATCATCAATTAGTATACTATATAATTTTCAATGTTATTTTGTTTAGTATGTATCTATCCCTACCAGAATACACGCTTATTAAGGCCAGGAATTTTTAACACTTTGTTCACACCTGAATAATTCCCAGCTGTTGAAGTGAACAATGTTCAGCACACAGCAGATATTCAAAAAATATTTGCCGAATGAATAAGTACCTATGAAAAATGTGCTCATCTCCATTTTTGTCAGACAGAGATTGGCCTCAGGCTTAGAATTGTTGGAAGGCATCAGTATCTAGCTAGAGTTGAAAATTATGTTTGTCAAAAGATAATTTTTAAAAGATAAAATCATGACTTTCATACAAATATAAAATGAACATGTATTAATGATTTTATTTAACTGATTAATTAATGAGCGAACCAATAAGATGTTACAACCAGTTCAAAGGAGAATTCAAGTAACACACACATAAAGAGGCAGATAAGGAATGCTGACATGAACTTACCAATAGAGGCAAAACTGGTCGATATCAACAGGGCAGTAAGCAATTCCATTCCATCAGCTAAAACTCATTGGCTCTCCCATTGGTAAGATGTGTATTGTGTAAGTCTATTTACACATAAGTTTTCTATAACTCACAGTCTTATAAATAGCTCAAGGATAATTAAAAGAACAAATAACCCAGAAGGGTGCAATAGACAAGATACCCAGTAATATTGTATGGGTAATATTTTTTGCCCATTTTAATGTCTTTCATAATTTCTCCTGGCACGTTGTTTTATTTTTATTGTATTTACTTTTACAGATAATATGCTATTTATAGAAAATGGCACTGGCTTTCCACTTATATTAGTGATATAGTTGTCTTTAAAGATAGATTTGTTTGCATTTTTAGAAGAATGCCAATTAAAATATATATATCTAGAAAGTGTAGGACTGTGTCCTTCAACATTTAATATGCATACACATCATCTGAGTATCTTGTTTAAATGCAGATTCTGTTGAGAGGAGGTCGGGGTGGAGCCTGAGACTCTGCATTTGTGGTAAGCTCCCAGGTGCTGCCCATGAGGGTGGTCCAAAGAGCACACTTTAAGTAGAAAGTGTATAAATGGCACTGGGATAAGGCAAAATATATATATATATTTTGACTAAAGTTTGAGCAAATTGGAATAGATTGTTGAGTAGGATTGTCTGAAAGGTTTAAGCAGCGGAGTGACAGGATCAAATTTGTTCTTTGGGATCTTTTTTTGCCCTCAGAGGGAGGGCTGCAAAGAAAACTGGTTGAGGGACACCTCTTTTATCCTCTAGAACAAAAACTATAGGGCCAGAACCCAGATGGAAGTACCACCTCAGCAACTGGTGATGTCTTATTACTGTTATTGTTGTTATTGTTGTTCAAGGATCTACTAGTTTCTTCGTAATCTTCCCAGAGCATGGACATTGAATTTTCTGTTGGATGAGTTTCTTCTGTAACAGTTGGTGGGAAACAGGTCTTCACTCCCTGACTCAGAGGTGCAAAGAACAGCCTTCTCTACTGTATCAATAGACCCTGTAAGTGCAAAAGGCAATGACTCAATTCTTGGCAAATGTGAACCTAATAGCACTCTTTTCCATTATAAAAATACGAAGATTGAAGAGTTTAGTTGCTTACTTGAGTGATTTCTCCTCCAATTATCCAAATGTGTCTCTTAAGAAATCACCTTTTGTAGAACTCTGCAGTATCTATGTACATCCTTTTCCTTCCGTAGTTTAGAACATTCCTAAGGGAAGCAATTGGAAGGCAACAACAAGTAGCAACACACTTGCAGATATGTTCCTACACGACTACTAATCCAAAATGTCGTAAGTGCCTGACATGTCAAGTATTGGAGGGAAAGCTATATCAGACAGAATAAGATGGCTGGTTAAATGCAATGCATTTTATAAGTGCTTTACTGAGGTATAATTTAGATACCATAAAATTCGCCTGTTTCAGGTGTGAAGTTTGATTAATTTTAGTGAACTAAGCCATCTGTATAAGCATCTCCCCTATCCAGGTTGAGCACATTTTCTACACCCCAGAAAATTTCCTCATACCTGTTTACAGTTAATCCCCATACTCAACCTCAAGCTACAGGTTTGCCTTTTCATTTTTTTTTTTTTTCTGAGACAGAGTCTCACTCTGTCACCCAGGCTGGAGTGCATTGGCGTGATCTCGGCTCGTTGCAACCTCCGCCTCCCGGGTTTAAACGATTCTCCCGCCTCAGCCTCTGGAGTAGCTGGGATTACAGGCACCTGCCACCACGCCTGGCTAATTTTTGTATTTTTAGTAGAGACGGGGTTTCACCATCTTGGCCAGGCTGATCTTGAACTCCTGACCTCGTAATCAACCCGGCTTGGCCTCCCAAAGTGCTGGGATTACAAGCATGAGCCACCGTACCCAGCCAATAGGTTTGCCTTTTCTAGAAACTTCATGTAAATTGAGTCATACAATGTGTAGTAGTTTGTATCTGACTTCTTTCACTTTGTATAATGTTTCTGAGTTTTATCTATGTTTTTGCATGTTTTAATATTTCATTCCTTTTCCTTGCTGAGTAGTATTCCACAGTATGAATATACCACATTTTGTTTGTCATCAGTTGACACTTTGGGGTTATTGAATAAAGCTGCTATGAGCATTTTTATACAAGTCTTTGTGTGGCTATGTACTTTCATGTCTTTTTACTAGATTCCTAGAAGTAGGATTGCTGGGTTATACGGTAAATTTGTTTAAGTTTTTTAAAATTACAAAACTGCTTTCCAAAGAAACTACCATTTTTACATTCTTACCAACAACGTATGAGAGCTCCAGTGTCTCCATATTCTCTCCAATACTTGGCATTGTCCATCTTTTTGATTATAGATATTCTAGTGGATATGTACTGATATCTCACTGTGGCTTTGTATGCATTTCCCTAATGATTAATGATAAGCATCTATTCATGTGTTTTTGTTTTTCCATTCATGTATCTTCTTTGGTGAACATGTTTAAATTGTTTACACATTTTGCCCATTATTGACTTGTCATATTATTGAGTGATAAGCATTCTTTATATATTTTAGATACAAGTACTTTATCAAAGATAAATGATTTGCAAATCTTTCCTCCCAGTCTGTGGCTTGCCTTTCCATTCTCCTAACAATGTCATTAAAAGAGCAGAAGTTTATAATTTTGATAAAGGCTAACATCTATTTTTTCTTTTATGCAACTCACATCTTAGAAACTTTGGCCTAACTTAAGCTCACAAAGATTTTTCTACCGGTTTTGTTGAGTAGATTCATAGCTTTTGTTCTTACATGCAGATCTATGGTATATTTTGAGTTATATTTTACATACGGTGTGAGGTAAAAATCTAAACACTTTATTATGTTGCTGTTCTTTGTCTGTGTATATAGACATCCAATTGTTCCAGCACCATTTTTGAAAAGTCTCTTCTTTCCCTCATTGTTAAAAAGGCTACCCTTTTGTTCTTTGCACCCTTTTCAAAATTCGATTAACCACAAATGTGAGAATTTATTTCTGGACTCTAGTTTTTACCATTGACCTATATGTCTATCCTTTTGTATCTAATTACTGTGGCTTTAAAATAACTTTTGAAATCAGATAGTGTAAGTCCTCCAACTTTGTTCTTCTTTTTCCAAAATTATTTTGTCAATTTTAGGTCCTCTGCATTTCCATATAAGTTTTAGAAAGAACTAGTCCTCCTTCTTCCTGTTTGAGCACTATAGTTTTATCTTATGGAAACAATTTTGTATTTCTTTCATTTTTGCTTTTCTGAGAGGTCAGAATTTTATCTAATTTGAAGAAAGTTTGTCAATAGTTTAAAGTATATAACAGGTTGTGCATGGGGCATAATAGGTACTAAAGAAATATTAGCTCTCCCCTCCTTCCACATCCCAGCCTACATTTTTACTAGAAGTTGGAAGTCAGAACAACATAGGTTTAAATTCTTCCTCTGTCACTTACCAAGGTGATCTTGTGCAAATTATGTAACCTCACTGAGCTTCATTTCTACATCTGTAAAATGGAGATAATAATATTGACTCCATGGGGTTGTTATAACTAGTAGGCTTAATATAAATGTGTCAGGTACATAAAAAAGCCTAATAAACATTTTATAAATGAATGAATAAATAAATAAATAGCAATTATTCAAGCTATATGGCAATGACACTCTGTGGCTTGATGATTAAACAAATATTTGGGAAAGAATAGCGCATTTCCTAGTTTCCTATAGACATTCTTGGTAAGAAACTAGCCTCCCAGACTCTGCCTACTTCTGGTGATGGGTAGAAAGAAAATTCAACATTCCTCTCACAGGAGTCTTGGTGAGGATTTCCAGAATTTAGGGACCCGCCTTTCTGTTTTTTTGTGTGCTAAATAATACACACAAAGTGCATTATTTCTATCTATCATCAGAAGTAGGTACAGTAGGCCAGGCATGGTGCCTCACCCCTGTAATCCCAGCACTTTGGGAGGCCAAGGTTGGCAGATTACTTGAGGTCAGTAGTTTGAGAGCAGCCTGGCCAACATGGCAAAGCTCCGTCTGTACTAAAAATACAAAAATTAGCTGGGCATTCTGGCAGGCACCTCTAATCCCAGCTACTTGGGGGACAGAGGCACCAGAATGATCTGAACCTAGGAGGTAGAAGTTGCAGTGAGCTGAGATCATGCCACTGCACTCCAGCCTGGGTGACAGAGTGAGACTATGTCTCAAAAAAAAAAAAAAAAAAAAAAAGTCGGTAGAGCCTGGAAGGTGAGTTTCTTACCAGGAATGTAGGAATGTCTGTAGGAAATTAGGAAATGGGCTCTTCTCTTCCAACTACTTCTTTAATCATCAAGCCATGATTAGTACTGTATTTGTTTTGTTTTTTTTCAGAAAGGGTGGTCTTATGTCACCCAGGCTAGCCTTAAACTCCTGGGCTCAAGCAATGGTCTCACCCCAGCCTCCTGAGTAGCTGGGACTATTAGTACTTTCTCTAGGTATGGGCAAAAGAGAGTGTGCTTGTTGCTCCTCAGTTTGCCAGATTTAGCAAATAAACCACAGTTACTAATTAAGAATAATTAATTCTTAATTTCAGATAATGAACAATTTTTTAGTATAAGTATGTCCCATGCATTATTTGAGATATACTTATCTTTTAAAAGTTTCATCATTTATCTCAAATTCACATTTAACTACATATCCTGTACTTTATTTGTTCCATGCTTTAGAGGGCCTTACATAATATAAATGCACTGAAGACAAGAAAATAATAAATATAGTAAAAAAAAAAATACAGGGCACTCTGGTATTTGTCATGCACGTCTGGTGTTCATCAGTGGCACAGCATAACTTGTAACCCTAAACATTCTCTTTTATAACTAAAACATTCCCATGGCTAACACTGTTCAGGCTCCACAGAATCACCTGTCCACCCCTCTTGCACTTTCGTCCTTGAAGTAAAAGAGAATTTCGTCCAAATGCCACGATGGCTTATGGGTTGGGCCACTGCCAAGGTCCGAGGCAGATATGGCTTCAAAGTACTGGGAATTTTTGAGTGATCTTCCTTTCAGATAACATGGATGACATAGACTCTTACAAAGTTAAATATAGTTTCACTGTAGTGCTGAGTGACCTATTTGTGCTCAAGAGCGTGGTTCTGGAGGTAGAGTCAGTACCCATGGATCCCATATTCATGTATTCAACCGACCATGGATAGAAAGTAGGGAAAAAAATAAAAATAACAACACAACAGTATAAAATAATACCAATAGGAAAATAATACAGTATAACAACTGTTTACATAGCATTTATATTGTATTAGGTATTATAAATAATCTAGAGATGATTTAAAGTATACGGGAGGATGTACCTAGGTTAGATGCAAATACTATATCATTTTATATCAGGAACTTGAGCATCCACTAATTTTGATATCTATCATGGTACTGGGACCAATCCCATGCAATTACTGAGGAATGAATGTACTTGTAAATTAGTGGAGCATTTGTGACATGATGACAGGAAAACATTTTGCAATATTAAACAAATTTGTATATTTATAAATACATGTATGACCGCATAAAACATGATAGCAATTCTTTATGTTGGCAACTAGATATGTGTTTAATGCTAGAAATGCAGATAGATTTATTTTTATGAAATATTTAATAGGATTTAAATATTTGCAAAACTAAATCATTTTAAATCATCAGCTGTATTTAGATAATTTTGATCTAAAAGTTTGGTATTCATTAACTATTGTCAGTAACTTGCCTTTTAACTTTAAAAGGTAATTTTGACTATTTTAGGAGAAAAATAAGTGGCTTAAAATGTATATAAAATAATTCTAATTTTTCACATTTACATTAATTCACCTTTTAAGTATAGTTTAAATAAAAATATATTTGTAAGTATTTTTAATCTTTTATATCACTATTATGAAGTGAGCATAAATGATGTGAAAATCTTGATTAGAATAAAATAGCGACCAAGCTAAAATAGGTGAGAAAAATAAAATATATGTAGTGATTATATAAGAATCATTATTTAAGCCTCTATTTATTATTTATGTAAACATTGCCAGCTCATCAAAAGATGACCTAGACATGTACAATGATAATTAAATTCAGTAGTCTGTAATATTTTGCCAATTATTAGTCAAGTAAAAACAACAGCTTAACACATATTTTTAAATTTTGTTGCTATTTTGCACGCTAGGCAGACAGTACATTTTATTCACCAGTTTGTTAGCTCCATTAATAAGTTTTCCATGCTTAGACAAGAGGGCTATGCTTCTTCTTTGGAACTCTTGCTCTGGAACAGCCTAGATTGCCCAGGTGAGGAAGGGAGCCGGCCCAATACTTTTATCTTCCCAGAAGGGAGAAAAAAAAAGACATACCAGCGGGCTCCTGCACTTTGTCGTCGAGGAAGTCTAACTCTTGCTGCCTCATAAGACCAAAGACTCCTCTAGACTCTGCTGAAGAGGCAAGGTCAAGGTGGCGAGCATGGGATTGGAGGGAAACATAGAAGGGCAGGGAGAGAGCCTGCTGAGTCCTGGGATGCTCAGAGAGGCAGCGCTTTCTTCAGAGGGGCCTGGAATCTCTCCTAGGAATAGAGTTAGAGGGACGTGTGTCTGGAGCACTCTGCAAATGAGGCTGATGAGGCCCTGCATGGCAGAAATCCTGGCTGAGAATGAGCCCAAGGCCAGGTGAGGAAATGTGATTGGAAGAGCAAGTGGAAGGCTGTGAGAAATCACCTACACTAGGTCTAGGTTGGCATAAAAAAGCACTTTGCAGTGAAAAAGGTCCAAATATCCCTTCCTTGGGTGGCGGCCCTTCACCTCCATCCGCAGGCCCAAGTGCCTCACCCCACAGCCCTGCCCTGGACACTAGCCTCCCAGCTTCTCTGCCTGGGGCCCACTGAACCCTGCAACTACATTGGGTAGTGGGCAGGGGGTGCTGCCAGGGGTTCCCCATGCTGTTTCACAAGCACATGCTCTTCTCTCTGCCCACACCCACTCCTTGACACCCCCTTTCTGTTTCTGGTGGACCCCCATGCACCTTCAAGACCTAGCACAGTGCCACCTCTCACCCACTGCCATCCCAGAGCAGGATGATGGCCTTCCCTGGGCTCCCCTGGGGTCACACAGAACGGATTCTACCCCAGTGTTCGGTCATCCTTTAGTATGGAACACAACACACATTAAAGGTTCTGTCTCTAGGAAACTGTGAGTGTTTGAGGCTCAAGGACCCTTTCATCCCTTGTTCCCAGTATCTGTCATATGTTCCTGGCATGTAATCGACAATAAATGTCTATTGCCTGAATTGATCATAATCTTCCTTGATCCTCATTATACCAAGTAGAAATTGGCATATTATAGTATTATCTCATTTGTGTAGGTGAAAACGAAGAAGTTAAGTTCATTGACCAAGGATCTCAGTGCTGCATTCTGGCTTCTAAGGCTACAGTACAGGACTTTCTACTAAATTGTGGGTATTAAATTAAATGGTGCTTTTTTTTTTTTTAATTTAAGGAGGCTCTGTTAGCTGTGAATTCTGTTTGAAGAACAAAGGTAACAAGTGGTTCTCACCTTGAAGCTATGGAGCAATAGACATACACTTTGATGCATTGCTTCACCAATGAGAATTGGTTTTGAGCCTTCCTTTTGCCTAAGCTTGAGTTGGTATCATTAGTTGGGAAATAATTACACAGTGCGGAACATTCATCCTACGAGAGTCTTTGTTTTGTTTTTTTAATCAACCCTTTACAGGAAGTTGGTTTTCACCCAGGTAACTGCTGCAAAATATTTATCCAGGTAAGAGAAACATTCCTCAGCCAATCAGAGACATTTCTTCTGTGTGACTTCACCCACCTCATTACCGTTTACTACTCAGGCCTTGTAATTACCTTCAGAAGGGAACACATCCTGTTTCTGCTTGCTCAAACTCTTTGACTGACATTTTCTCTGACTTTCCAGAACTGTGCTGAGAAGTCTTGGTCAGACAGGTGATGAGGAGGCCTGGCTCTTTCAGTCAAAATGCGCCTCAAAACATGTGGGAGCACAGGGAAACTTAAAGCCATCCCTGAAGAGTCAGACCTACTCCTCGGTTGGGAATGACCCTCAGTCCTTAGGGGCATAAACACAGGGATGGGCAAGGAGACGACTACCCGGGGAGAGGCTCCAACCGGACATGGTAAATAATACCCTGAGGCGCACACATGTGCACCCTTCTCTCCCCAGGAGCAGATCTGAAAATCAGTAACACTGACGCAACATTTACATGGAACCTCAGCTGGAATGGTCATTCAAATCTCTGATAAGCTGCTTTTCTATCCATTGGTACAATGTAATAAGTGAAAAATCGGTTAGGAGTTTTAAAGGGCCAGCCTCAAATACCAGCTCTGCGTCTTTGTAGCAGTGACCTTGGGCAAGTTACTCAACTCACCAAACATGTTTCATTGTCCATAACATGGGAATGACAATATTTGTCTCACAGCTAGTGTGAAGATTCAATAACACAGGGTATGAAATGTGCAGAGCACAACTGTCTAGCACTGGAGCTGGCCGCCACCAAATATTAGTGTTCTTTCCTCTTTTGCCCTCTGTCCCTGGAGGAGGACATTGTAAGGCCCTACCTGCTCAAGGAATGCTATTAATAGTTAATCATCAAGGAAGAGCCAGCAGTCACAAAAAGCGGGAGCTGCGAATTCAGCTTCCTATGAGGGCCAGGAAGGGGGCCCAGTTTGTGTGCAGGGGGCTACGACAAGTAGGAGAGAGCATGCCCTTTAAAGAGGCTTCTCAGGATTATTTTAAATACATAGACATCTGGCCTGATGTTAGCTGAGCTTCGATTTTTTAAGAGAAGCAAAACTTCAAGATACTTACTTGCGAGTTGCTAGTTTTTAAAAGTTGAATCAAATTAAAATGAAAATGAGTATTTTGTAAGCCAAATAAAACACATTCCCACAGGCTACCTGTTTGCAATCTCTATACAAGGTAACAATGCAAATGGTACAATACATTACATAGGGGACTGAACTTGAAAACCAGTGCAAATCTTGTTGTACTTGCATCATTTACTGTGATCTGTAATACCATACACAAAGCAGATATGTGTTACACAGATAGCTGACATCTAATGAGCTCTTCCTGTGTGTCCACATTACCGTATTTAATCCTAGCAATCCTATAGGGCAGCTGTTATTTTGCTCACCATTTTACCGATGTGGTTTAGAGATAACTCTCCCAAGATCATCTATTTGTTAAGAGGTGGAGCTGAGATCAGCTATCTTGTGTACTCCAAATCCCAGGTTCCTCCACGCCACCCAGTGCCTAATGCTTACGTGACCTTGAAGAGTAAGGGAGCGAGGCCCAGGGAGAATCTCAATCAACAAGTTATTACCACCATGTCTCCTTGGCATAAATTTTTAAAGTGAGATGTTGCTGTTATCTTGGAGCAGAACATTTTCTGCTAAGGGTTGTTGCCTGGAGGTGTTTTCTATACTGCGTGCTCACCCAGAAGACTGGCTTTAAATATGCCCAACCAATAAACAGAGAGAAGCCTACACTTAAGAAAATTGGAGTCAATATTTGTTATGGCCTTGTAGTCCTGCAGACTAACAGGATGTGGGCACAGAAGAAGTCATTGGTCATGGAGTATGACACAGCTCCCACACACACACTGCCAGCACCCTGGCCCACCCACCACCCCTGTCTGCTTCAGACACTTCAAGTGAGGATACAGAGTGGATTGTAGATGCAGCTCCTAGGAGGCTGAGACCTGTGGTGTGTGGGCACAGTCCACATTCCCACAAGCTTTAACACATGTCAAAAATAAAATATCACCAGTCAATGAAAACAACAGAGCTACCATTTTCCACCCAACCAATTGGCAAAATTTGAAAATACCAATTCTTCGTATCGTCAAACGTGTGGGGGAAACGAGAATTCTTGCACATGGCTGATAGTATAAATTAGTTCAGAAAACATTTGGTATATTGAAAATGCATGTGGCCTATCACCCAGCTATACCATTTCTAGCTATATATTTCTGGAGGAAATGTCCCATATGTGCACAAGGAGATGTGTGTAAGAAGGTTCACTGTAACATTCTATGGGATGTCCAAAGATAGAGGGATTAATAGATTTTGTGGCCCATTCACACTGGGGAACACTGTGCAGAAGTTGAAATGAATGAATTAGATTATCATAAATCCACATGGTTACATCCTGGGAACATAATGTTAAGTGAAAAAAAGAAAGTCACAGGATGATAAATATAGCATGTCACCATCTCTGTGGGTGTTTTTAAAATACACTATTATGATATGTTATATGAGGAAAGAAAAAATGGCATAAATTGAAAGATGCACAACACATTTGTGATAGCAGTGACCCCTGGGGAAGGAAGAAGTGGAATGGGACTGGGAAGGAGAACAAAGGGGACTTAGACTTTCTCTGAAGCAAGTACAATGAAACATGCACATCTGCTCCTTCTGGCTAGTGGGCACAGGGCATTTGTTACATTCTCTATTGTTTCTGTACTTACATACTTGTCCAAAATAAAAAGGAGAATGGTATCCTGAAAAAGCACTGCTCTGGAAAGCAGTTTGCTCACCACGTTGGCTGCGCCATCTTAGCTCCTCCTAACTCTGGTGCAGGCAGCTTCCTTCCCGATCAGGGCGTACATCGCCTGTCTTCTGGTAAGGACCTGAGCAAGTATTGGGTCCAGCCCAATTCTGGGGTCAGTTATTCAGTGAAAGTCAAGTGTAACTTCAGGTTTTAAAAGGAGGAAAGTAGGCCGGGCGCAGTGGCTCACGCCTGTAATCCCAGCACTTTGGGAGGCTGAGGTGGGCGGATCACGAGGTCAGGAGATCGAGACCATCCTGGCAAACACAGTGAAACCCCGTCTCTACTAAAAATACAAAAAATTAGCCGGATGTAGTGGCAGACATCTGTAGTCCCAGCTACTCAGGAGGCTGAGGCAGGAGAATGGTGTGAACCCAGGAGGCAGAACTTGCAGTGAGCCGAGATCACGCCACTGCGCTCCAGCCTGGGCAACAGAGTGAGACTCTGTCTCAAAAAAAAAAAAAAAAAAAAAAGGAGGAAAGTCTAGCTAGGATGTAGAACATTGCCAGCTGTATTTTAAGAAAGTTTTCTAAGTTCTCTAATCTTAAAATACAGTCAGAGAAAGAGTAAAACTTCCTGATAAGTCAATATACAATAAATCCCAACATGGTGTGATAGAGTTAAGAATCAGACAGACCTGGACTTAAATTCCAGGATCATTATTTCCTTGTTTTGAATCATTTGGCAGAGAAACATATTTGCATCTCAGTCTCCTTCACCATAAAATACAGAAAGGAATCTCTTCCTCATGGCTCTGTTGTGGGAACTTCACGAATGAATAAGGTCTGTCCTTATTCATTCCTCAGGCAAAATAGACACCTATAATCCTGACCATATTTCATTACCTCTAAGTCACACAGTTTCTTCCATTGAAGAATCTGTGAAATCAGGGCCTACTTATAATCCACAGTATCTTAAAATTACAATTGGTGGAATTTTTTCTTATTTCTTACCACGAACGACACAAAAATATGTCTTATAATTAGTGAGGTTTCAATTCTATTAAATATAGTAGTTCTGACTTTCCTCTTTCATATAGTAGGTATATGTAAATCTAGATTAATCAGTAATGTTATTAGGCTGTTATCTAATCTGTATTGCCAACCCTGAGAAAAGCGCTCATAAGATCTTACCTCATTTTAATCAGTCATACCAGCCTTCCTAGAGAAAAAAAATAAAAGGGGTTCCCTCCACAGTGGAAGCTTTGGCCCTAGACAGGATGTATCCCTAAAATCAATCATCATAACTTCAACATGTTTTATGGTTCTCCTGAAAGACTGAAGGTAGGCAAGATAGGCATATCTGAAGAAAGCATTAAGTACACAATAAAGCTGTAAAGAAGCCCCAAGCTCATCTTCAGATCTAGTTTCTTAATAAGCAACAGAAGTATTAGCTAAGCATTTTTGAGAAATGAGGAACAATTTGAATAACTTTTGAAACATAAAAATTGTAACTGGAAAATAAGATGTAAGTCCCAGAAAATGTACGTAATAAGAACACATTATGCTTTATATTTTTTGAAGATTTTTTCATCTATTTTATTTGATAGATTATCACAAAAATTTCATGAATTAAAAGAATAAATATTATTCTCTTTTTACACATCAGACAAATTAGGCGTGGAAGTCAGTGGTTTGTTAAGATCACATAGCTAGTAGAAATAGGAGTAGAACCCAGATGTTCACATTCTCATTATTTTTTTGTTTGTTTATTTTGCTTTGTTTTATTTTGCTCCAACAGCAACCAAGAAAAAAAAAACACAAAGGTTTTATTTGTGTCCTCTTATGGGCTTGCACGCCAAATATTTTATTTATCTTGCTTTTCTGATCACCCTTTCAACCTATCTCATAAGCAACAGCCCTGAATTTCTCTTTTTCTTTCCTTCCAATGTATGGACCCATAAAATCATTCCTTTAAAAAAATCTGACAATCTGCTGTGACAGTAAAAGCCAATGTATTCACTTTTGTCATATCCCAGCCTGGCAATTTGCCTGTATCTTCTGGCATATTCTAATGAAATTACTGCTCAACTTACAGTGTACTTCCTTACAGCCCTGAGTGAATTCCCCTGCCCCATTAATCTGTATTTTCATCTATCCAAGATGTCAACTTGATATCTTATTTTCCATTCTGCCTAACTCGCTAGTAACACAATCTGTGAAACAACACATCCAATGGAAATTGCTCTGAGAAAATGTGGTCATAAACATGTGTCAAGTTTATCATGTGCTAGGCGTTTTTTTTTTATACAGTTCAGATAGGATTAGGATATATGTAATCAAAAACACATTTGTTTTTATTTTCAAACCAAGAGAGATTCCCAGAACTCTTTAAAGTAGTGGTTTATATCTTTAGCAAACTTGTTGTGGCCCATTCCTAGTCATTTATCCATTATTTTCTTATGTAGAAATGACATAAGAGGATTAATTTGTATCCTGTGGAACCTCCAGCCAAAACAGTTGGTCAATAATAATTGCTACTTTTCATTGAATGCCTAATTTGCACCAAGTGTTATGCATTACTTGAGGAGATTATTATTAAACTGGTGTTACAAGTGATGAAGTTGAGATTTAGAGAAGTCAAGTAATTGTCTTAAGTCACCTAGCTAATAAGTAGAAAGTCAGGATTTGAACTCAAAACCTATACCCTTAACCACTCTGATATGAGTTTAATTTGATCTGAATTTCTATCTTTAAAAAAGGGATTGAAGGCCAGGTGCTGTGGCTCACACTTGTAATCCCAGCACTTTGGGAGGCCAAGGCGGGTGGATCATGAGGTCAGGAGATTGAGACCATCCTGGCTAGCACAGTGAAACCCCGTCTCTACTAAAAATACAAAAAATTAGCCGGGCGCGGTGGCAGGCGCCTATAGTCCCAGCTGCTCAGAAGGCTGAGGCAGGAGAATGATGTGAACCTGGGAGGTGGAGCTTGAAGTGAGCCAAGATCGCACCACTGCACTGCAGCCTGGGCAACAGAGCCAGACTCCATCTCAAAAAAAAGGGGGCGGGGGGATTGAAGATTTAGAAATCTGGAATTCTGACTGAATGTTGAGTAGCTCTTTAATCTTACCAATATTAGTGTGTTTTGGTTTTTATATATTCAATCAATTGGTACCATTTTTCTTTATTCTGCTTGGTCCTGGGGATAACATGGTGAGTAAAAGCTGATAAGGTATCCATCCTTATGGAGTTTACAGCCCAGAGGAGACACCAACACTAATCAAATCACACAAAAAAAGGTAAAATTACACTTTGGCCAGGAGCAGTGGCTCACATCTGTAATCCCAGCAGTTTGGGATGCTGAGGCAGGTGGATCACTTGAACTTAGGAGTTCAAGACCACCCTGGGCAACATAGAACTTGTCTACAAAAAATACAAAAATCAGCCACTCATGGTGGTATGTGCCAGTAGTCCCTGCTACTGGAGAGGCTGAGGTGAGAAGACCACTTGTTCCTGGGAGGTGGAGGTTGCAGTGAGCTGAGATCATGCCACTGCACTCCAGCCTGTGTGACAGAGTGAGAACCTGTCAAAAAAAAAAAAAAATATATATATATATATATATATATATATATACATTTTAACATCCTATACCACATTTAATCCTATGAAGGAGACATCTGGTACCTGTTCAGGGACCCTGACTGAGACCTGGAGGTCAAGACAAAGCTTTCAGAGTAGGAAATGTTGTGACCCACAATCCATGGAGCAAAGCCTTGGTTGCTATTTCTAAAGCTGAGGAAACAACAAGAATAAGGATCTCCTACTGAGTCTGTGGTCAGTGCTTTTGAACGGAATCCAGTGCGTCCCCCACTGACTTGGTCTCATAGTAATTTTCTTATCACGAAAGACACTGTCTCCATCCCTTTTGGCTAAGCCTAAGTATGTTTGCAATAGCACACATCCCATTGATGGCTTGAACATGAAGGATGGTAGGGAGAATAGAATCAAAGATAACTGTGGGCATAAACACGTGGGGATAAACATGGGCAACTAAGAACTGAGGACCATCCCTCACTAGCAGTAGTAGAGCTGAGCAGCAGAAAAAGTTTGGGGGAAACTTGGATTACAATAATATGATCCACTTTAGACATAGAGATTTAAATGATGGTAAAATATCAGTAGAAACACTTTGCAAGCCTGGCCAACATAGGGAGACCCTGTCCCTACACAAAGTAAAAAATAATTAGCTGGGCATGGTAGCACATGCCTACAGTCTCAGCTACTACTACAGAGGCAGAAGCAGGAGGATCACTTGAGCCCTGGAGTTCAAGGCTGTAATGAGCTGTAATTGCAGCACTGCACCCCAGCCTGAGTAACAGAGCAAGACCCTGGAAAGAAAGAGAGAGACAGAGAGAAAGGAAAGGAAAAGGAGAGGAGAGGAGAGGAGAGGAGAGGAGAGGAGAGGAGAGGAGAGGAGAGGAGACAAAAAGGAAGGAAGGGAGGGAGGGAGGGAGGGAGAGAAGGAAGGGGAAGAGAAGAAGGAAAGAAGAAAAGGACCTTGCAGATTGAGGGAAAAATGTATGATAAAATATAAAAATGGGGATACAATTGGAATTTATCTGCAGCCTGTAATAATAACCCTTTATAATTGCATCATCATCGTCATTTCACATGGTGCTTACTATAAGTCTACACACATGTTAACTGTTGAAATCTCAGAACAAGCCTGTGAGGTGAGTATTGTTAACATCCCCATTGAATGGATCAGGAATCTGAAACCCAGAGTGTCTGTGGCACAGCCACAGCAATAATGCTTAGTTGGATCCAAACCCAGGCAAGCTGGTGCCCAAAGCCACATCCCTAACCACCCTAGTGCCTCCCTACATATCATGAGAGAGTACAACTCACTTTGACATCTTATTCCACACTTCCTCCTCACAGCAGCACCATGGAGGGAAAACTGTTAACCCATCTCTATAGATAGAACAACAAGGCCTTCCCAAGTCACAGAGTTCCAGATCCCAAACCCATGATTTCTGCTTCCAAATTCAGCGTTTTTTCTGCTCTACCTCAGCTGCCCCTAAAAGCTAAAGAGCTCCTGCTTTAGGTAGCATGGAGGGAAAAGAAGGAATTTGCACAAGTGTTGAGGGGAAAAGAGGTGATGGTAAAGAATGAAAACTCAGAAGAAAAAAAAAATCCCAGAGAGCTTAAAACAGATATTTTCCTTGCTAGTAACAATCTGGTCAAATGATAACTGACCACCTTCTGTGGGAAGAACTAAGTTTGGTTTGGTGTTTGATGTTTGCTGAATGGCAGGTACAAAGATAATGCTGATTAGACCTGATTCTTGCTCTAGATGAATTTATAATCTTATTGAGGCGTAAGTTAGACCCTAAACAAAGATAAGCATTTTCCAGGGCAATGTGTGTCTCAGCCGGAGAACTCAAAAAGAGAGCAGCAGGATGTCAGCAGAGGCAGAAGTCCCAGCTGAACTGTCAGAAGAGCCTTCGGGAGGGCAGTGCGGCCTGAGTATTCTATTAAGAGAAGCATTTTGTGCTCTTGCTCTTCTGTTTATGTATACATAATATTTATAAGGCTCCTGAAGCCTTTTCTGACAATTCAGCCTGGGACTTCTGCCTCTGCACATTTACGTTGATCCTTTCTAGACCAAGATGGGAGAAAACTAATTCAAATCCTTCCCTCCCTCCTACTTTTCACCCTCCAAAATATGAAAGATAATGACAAGGCCATGTGTTCATGTCTGTGATCCCAACACTTTGGGAGGCTGAGGCAGGAGGATCTCTTGAGCCCAGGAATTTGAGACCAGCCTGGGCAACACAGGGAGACCCTGTTTCTACAAAAAAATTAAAAATTAGCCAGGCGTGGTGGCACACACCTGTAGTCCCAGCTACTCCCGAGGCTAAGGCCGGAGGATAGCTTGGGCCCAGGAAGTCAAGGCTTCAGTGAGCTAAGACTGCACCACTGCACTTCAGCCTGGGTGACAGAGCTAGACTCTGTCTCAAAAAAATAAAAAAGAGAGATAACAACAAATCATCTAACCACAACACTGAGACGGTTACTTGAGTGGCCTGCCCCAGAGTTTGAAAGTCCTTTGAATGAGTCCAGGGGCCCACACTCCAACTGTTAAACTAAGTCACAGAGTCCCTCAAGGAAATAACCTCCCTTTTAGGACTCAGCACACCTTGGCTGCAGTTAAAGAAACATTAGCCCATCCATGTGATTCCTGTTTCCCAAGAAGAAACTAACCCAACATGGACAACATCTGTAAAAGTGGTTTCCTTATCATGTTACAGGAATCACCAAAAGCTCATCTATAATCAGGAACCTTGGGTTTTATTTATTTTTATTTTTAAATTTTTGTTGTTGTTGTTTTCGTTTTTTAGAGACAGTGTGGCTCTGTCACCCAGGCTGGAGTGCAGTGACTCAATCATAGCTCACTGCAACCTTGACCACCTGGGCTCCAGTCATCCTCCCACCTCAGCCTCCCAGGTAGCTGGGATCACAGGTGCATGCCACTGCACCCAGCTAATTTTTTATTTTTATTTGGTAAAGACAGGATCTCACTATGTTAACCAGGCTGGTCTTGAACTCCTGACCTCAAGTGATCCTCCCAAAGTTCTGGGATTACAGACGACAGTCATCATGCCCAGCCTGAACCTTGGGGTTTTAAAATTCTGCCTACAAGTCCAACTGTGTCAAAATATATGCCTGAAGTAAAGGCCATAAGTTTTACGAGTTCTTCTTCCCTGGATGTGGAATCCTATTTCTGCTATTGAATGGGATTTGTATACATTGAGTTCATTAAAGGGAATTATATAAGGGACCTAGAATAGGCAAATTCATAGAGACACCAAGTAGAATAGGGGTTGCCAGGGATGGGAGCAGGGGAATATTGGGAGTTAGTGCTCACTGAGTATGGAGGTTCAGTATGGGATGATGGGAAAGTTCTGGAGATGAATGTTGGTGGTGGTTGTATAACAATGTGAATGTACTTAATGCCACAGAGAGGTATGCCTAAAACTGGTTAAAATAGTAAATTTTACATTGTGTATATTCACACAATTTCTTTTAAAGAGTGGAATGAAGAGAATTTGTTTCTAAACCAGTTACTAAAATCATCTCCTAAGGGCCATAACAAGACAACTTTTTATGACAGACAAATTTTTTAGTAAACTTTTAGAAAATTCCCATAAGGAAGGGAAGGAAGAAATGATGGCTTTGTGCATAACATGAAAAAAAGTCAAACTGTTTGCTAGGAGGCATAGTATGAGTAATTCAGGTGAATCATGGCTGTTTCCTGGATTACTTAGGGAAAAACTCAGTTCCCAGAATGGTCACTCAGCAGCCTAACAGAAGTGCCTTGAGGCTTCCAGCCAATTGCTATGAGTTTAAGAAACCCGAGTCTTCAAAACTATTAGGTTGGTGCCAACGTAATCGTGGTTTTTGCCATTACTTTTTTTTTTTTTTTTTTTGAGACGGAGTTTCACTCTTGTTACCCGGACTAGAGTGCAATGGCCTGATGTCACTCACTCTCACTCACTGCAGTCTCCGTCTCCCAGATTCAAGCCATTCTCCTGCCTCAGCCTCCCGAGTAGCTGAGATTACAGGTGCTCACCTCCACACCCAGCTAACCTTTTGTATTTTTAGTAGAGATGGGATTTTGCCATTTTGGCCAGGCTCATCTCAAACTCCTGGCCTCAGGTGATCCAACCGCCTCGGCCTCCCAAAGTACTGGGATTACAGGCATGAACCACCACGCTCAGCCTTTGCCATTACTTTTAGTGGCAAAAATCACTAATGGCAAAAACTGCGATTACTTTTGTACCAACCAAATACATTTCGGTACCTAGAACAGGCAACTTCATAGAGACAGAAGTAGAATAGAGGTTACTAAGGGATGGGGGGATATTGTCTACTGGGTGCAGAGTTTCCCTTTGGGATAATGAGAAAGTTCTGGAAACAGTGGTGATGGTCACATAGCACTGTGAATGTACTTAACGCCACTGAATTGTATACTTTAAAATGGTTACATTTTATGTTATGTATATTTTACCATAGCTTTTTAAAAAAGGTAGACCACTTCAGCTATTTGCAACAATAAAATAAAGATCCCTTCTGGAAAAAAGAGAAGGTGAATCCTAAGGAAAAAGACCAATAAATATTGGCAGCTGGCCAGGCACGGTGGCTCAAGCCTGTAATCCCAGCACTTTGGGAGGCCAAAGCGGGTGGATCACGAAGTCAGGAATTCGAGACCAGCCTGACCGACATGGTAAAACTCCGTCTCTACTAAAAATACAAAAATTAGCTGGGTGTGGTAGCACACGACTGTAATCCCAGCTACTCAGGGGGCTGAAGCAGGAGAATCGCTTGAACCAGGGAGGTAGAAGTTGCAGTGAGCCAAGATGGCACCATTGCACTCCAGCCTGGGCGACAGAGTGAGACACCATCTCAAAAAAAAAAAAAAAAAAAAAAAAAAAAAAAAAAAAAGAATTGGCAGACATTGGTGGGGCAGGGGAGGGAGGGCATTATATTTCACAAAACACGTTATTACGGACATGAGGCAGCATTTAGCCAGTCAACTCTGCAGACGTGTCCCAGGCAACCGACTGGCCCTTGTCAGCCAGAAGTTTTCCAAGTGGCCCAGTCCCTCTCTCGTTGGCCTCCTGTCCCCTTCCTCTTCCTCCTCCTGAACTCTTTAGAGTCCTAACTGATCATTTTCTGCCTTTTATTTTGGCAACCACCCACGTTGAATAAACAAAATACACAGGATGGAGGGGGATGGTGAGGAGGAGGCACATTTCAGAGTTAAGAAAACAAATAGCCAGCAAAGCACAGAAGACCACAACTTGATTTAGACAGGTTTAGCTATGGAAATAAGTGTCAGACGAGTTGATTTTTTCCAGACCTCAACAGGCCAGAGATGGAGAGAGCAAACCGTAACATTTATCACAGCAAGTTCACATGGGGTGGAGTTGAGGTTAAGGAAATGGATGGGAAGAAACAAGAAGGGGAGTTAAGGTCCCTTTTCATTAAGTTGTCACTGAGAAGCCCAGTGTGTAATAAAGCTCTGCTGGGTACTGATTAGACTCTGTGGGTTTGGGCAGGGAAGGAAAAAGGAAAGCCCAGAGCACCCAGAGAACAGCAGGAACTGTGAAAGGATGACGTAATACCAATCATGATGATTCTTGATGGAGCAGAGCAGAAAGGGTTGACCCAAACCAAACCCAGAGGCCCACGGAGCCACACAGCCACTCACGGAGACGTTCCCATGGGCTGCCCGGATGGGAGCATCTCCGGAGGGATGAAGAAGCAAGAGGAAATGTGGACCTTGGGGAAGGTAAACAGGCTCTTGCTCTTTGGCCCTCTTGGCCATCAAGAGGTAAAGAAAGACCCAAATGGACCTTGTCTTTCCATGAGCTCTTCACAGTGGCACGAGCACAAAGACAACCAGAGCCTTTAAAAAAAAAAAAAAAAAAAAAAACCAGCTGTGGCTGGCTGTATGTAGAAGGAATTCATGAAGGCCTTGTTTTCCAAGTCGGATTATTATAACAGAGCTGCAGAATGAGCTACATGCATTGTAAGTCAAGTCTTCCCTTTTGAGAGCTATCCATATAAACATTAAGCTCTTTCTTATTGCATGGGGTCAAAATGCTAGATGTGCATTCAGGCAACACCATTCTTAATCTAGGACAACTTTGCCAATCAAAAGACCACATGCCTAAGCGTCCTGGCCTTTGAAAGGTCTGTTAAACACTGTGAAAAGTGCCATAGGGACCATAGTCAGAGAAAGAGAGGGCAGACCAAGCAAATACAAACCAAGTGAACACACTCATGGAGTACCAATTAGGACAAAGGAATAAAGCCCAAAATGAGCCCCAAATTGCTAAAGCAAAACAAAGTTTAAAGGGAATCAAAAATGGGAGCTTCCTGGAGAACCAGGTTTACAAGGAAAATTGTGAACATCTGTTATTAAACCAGTAACACTAACGTCATTAGCCACCATCAAGCTGAAAGAAACATATTTTTGCTACTTCAGAGCAAAGGAACAAAACACCTTCAGCTGAACCAGTCAGTTTTTTTCCTTCTAGACTTTGTTCCTTTAACTGCCAAACTCTGTGTACGATTTTTACTGGAGGATTATAATTAACTGTGTTAAAATGAAGACATTTTATTTTAACTTTTTGTGTCCTACATATTATCAAAACGATCGGGAAAGCAGCAGAAAATGAGTCCCCCTTCCTCACATACACACACACACCCCCCACACACACATGCGCTCACACTTCTCAAGTTCATTGAGCACAGTTTTTGCATATGGAAATCATCATTCTCAGTTACCAAGCAACTGCCATGATTCTTGTTTCTATCTTCTGATGGTTCCTTTGTGTCGCCTTTAATGGAGAATTGGACTGGTTAGTGTCCAAGGTCCTTTTCAACACCGAGATGCCATGAGTCTATGAAGGAGGTGGGGTCATACACTGCCAAACAAAGAGCAGAGGGGCCAGACAACTCTCAACCTCACCCAATGCTAACGCTGGTAGGGCCCTTAGGCAATCATGGTGCCAATTCTGCAGTGACAGGAAGGGACTGGGCATAGCTCAGGTTTACTTAATTTTATTTAAAAAAAAAGCTCTGCAAACACAACTTCAAGACATATTCCAGCCACTGTCCACCCTGCCCCACTTCTTAGCAGACTGTTGTCCCTAAGGTCCTCCTATATAGATACTCTGTAGCGGTCACCATCTGTATGCTAGTTTCTCAGCCGTAAATTTGGAATAATGATAACACCGACCTCTCTCTCCCAGTAGCAGTGGTGTGGGGATTGACTAATTAAGCCCTGTGAAATGCCTTGAAAAGTAGACAATAGGATTCTCTCCCTGTCAGAAAGAATTCACACTATTCCCCCAATGCTTGACCCGAGGGTGGCAGCTGTAGCTCATGTCACCCTTTGCTGATATTTTGTCACACTTGGACAAAGGCCTCTGGAATCAAAGGGCAGCTTAAACCACACACCCAATATCATGCCTAGAGGAATTCCTGGGAACTGGTTTGGTGTTGACAATTGCCCTCTGCTCTGAATCACTTCCTTTCTTCCTGCAGATTGACTCTTTTCCTAATTTTTGCTCCCAGACAAACTGGGTGTGCATGTCTGTTGCAGGAGAGGGACCATCGCTCTGGCCCCAGGCTTGTATTTCCAGATGACATGAGGCCTCCAATGCTTTTTTCTACTGTGCACCAGGTAGAGATCCTTTCAGAGCTTCCTCTTCCTGCCCCTCACCTATTTCCTAATCTTGGCTCAGGTTTCATTGTGATATTGATCAACCTTAAGGAAATCCTTGACTAGCAAGCAGTTCCACCAAGATGAAGCTGGAGAAACCAGAGTGGCTCAGTGCTCACCACCTACATAATTACCCAGGAATGTTGTGTGATTAATAAGTTGCTGTGGTCTTGGTGCAAACAGGTCCCTGAAAACATCTGGGCTTTCCGCAGATGGTTTACTAATCCACATACATCACTGACAATAAGCTCTTTACAAAACCCTCTTAAAGTATATTGGATGTGACAGGTTTCCAGAATTTTTAGAAGCAGGGATCCTAGGTTTAATGTGCTGATGTTCAGAAAGGCTGGTGGCACTCCGAGCATCTGCATAGCTTCTTCTGAGTAACCTGGTGATGAAGTTATTGCAAAGGTGTGGACTTTTGTAAAATTTGATGTGACAGAGATTAAAAAAAAAAACTATGATGAGGAATAAGTTAATGGAGTATATTAAACATGTATGTTCATGTATTTGAAATGGTAATCTAACTTTTCATTTCGATCAAAGGAAAATAACATAGTCAATTAAATGAGGACTTAAATTATCTATTTTAGATGGCTGTGTCACAGCTTGCAGTATGAACCTGCTTTGTGTATCTAACACAAGTTGACATGTTCTCTAAATGAATGAAATGCAAATTATATAAACCACTGAATAGATAATTTAGTGTAATGAATACCTGAATCCCCCTAATCCTTTCAATCTTTAGGTCATGATGCTAGCCTGTGGGGATACCATGATGAACACACATGGTCTAGGAAGAAGCTACCAGTGCAATGCCTATCTGTCCATTTTCTCCTCTGGTTCCTATTGTGACTCACAGACTGTGGAAAGAAGTGACCTTGATTAAGGATACGGCAAATGAATTGACTACTTAGTACACAAATTCATGACCTTGGCCTCATAAACACAGCATTCAATCAAACTAGTAAAGTCTATAAACAGAAAGAAGTAATGCTACTTACCCAGAATTGCTTGTCCAATGTCACATAACTAACCATAAAAAAAAACTAGCCTGAACATACTCATGTACATTATGGAGGGAATATAAAGTGATAAACCTCTCAACTGGAGAAAGTGAGGATAATCTGGCAATGTCCGTCACTTCTATGCACGTAAATTTTGACCCAGTGAATTACACTTCTAAGAAGTCCTCCAACAGGACTTTCCATACACATGTGTGTTTGCAAAAACACATATACAAGGCTGCCAATTTATAGCAGCAAAAAACTACAACAATCTAAATATTCATCCATAGCGAATTGGTTGAATCAATTACAGTATCATCACACAATGCAACACCATGTGGTCATTTTTAAAGAATGAAATAGATCTAAATGTAATGACATGGATCATCTTTTTTGTTTTTTCTGGGTCTTGCTCTGTCACCCAGGCTGGAGTGCAGTGGTGCAATCTCGGCTCACTGCAACCTCCAACTCCCAGGTTCAAGCAATTCTCCTGCCTCAGCCTCCTGAGTAGCTGGGACTACAGGCGCTCTCCACCACGCCCAGCTAATTTTTGTATTTTTAGTAGAGATGGGGTTTCACCATGTTGGACAGGCTGGTCTTGAACTCCTGACCTCATGATCTGTCTGCCTTGGCCTCTCAAAGTGCTGGGATTACAGGCATGAGCCACCATGCCCACCCTGGATCAATCTTTCTGAAGTATTATTAATTGAAAAAGAAGCAAAAATATGGTGCAGGTTATAATGAATAACGCGATACCATTGAGATTTTTAAAGGGGTTAAAAGAATTTTTTAAAATATACACAAATGAGCTTTTAAAAAAATAATAAGTTTTTAAAAATATATGATACACAAATGAGCATATAATATATGCACATACATCACAAATATATTATGCATGCATGCTTGAATATACATAGACACCTGCAGAAGTAGTAACAGAGGTTGCTTTGAATTTAGTGTCAGGGATAACAAGAATCTACTTTTCTCTATATTCCTTTGGTATGGTAATGCTTGAATTTTTTTTCCCCCAGAATTTTAGAATAATTAACAAGATAAAAATGACCTGAAAACCTTTGTCCCCATGTCCTGTCTGCCACTTCAGTGGCTCCTGGTGCTCATCTGTGCCTACAACACCCAGTATGTTTGAGTGCCTCAAATGGACTCCAAACTACTTGAGGGCAGGGACTATGGCTCATTTGTTTGGACTTTCCTTGGGCAAGCTCTGTAACTTCTGTAAACCTGTTTTCTCAATGGTAAAATGGAAATGATCCTAATAGTGGTCGCTGATATTTATTAAGTAACTAGCATGGGTCCAGGCTGTGTGCTTAGTGCTTTTAATGTGGATTACTTTATCCAATCTCAAAACAACCCTGATTAGTTTTGCTATCATCCCCATTTTATAGATGGGAAAAGAGACTTTTTTTTTTATTTTTTATTTTTATCCTCTCACCTCAGCCTCCCTCCCACCCCCCTCTTCCCGAGTAGCTGGGACTAGAGGCATGTACCACCATGCCTGGCTAATTTTTTTTAAATTTTGTGTACACACAGGATCTCATTATATTATGCAGGCTGCTCTCGAACTCTGGCCTCGAAGATCCTCCTGCTTCAGCCTCCCAAATCACTGGGGTTACAGGTGAGCCACCACACCTGGACAGGAAGAAAACCTGTGTCATCAAACTAACAAGTGGAAGTGTCAGGAAGATGTGTCTGTTTCCAGGATGCATGTACATTTATAGGGCTGTGGTAAGAAGTGAGAAAGTGCAGGTGAAGTGTCTGGCCCTCAGTAGGTGTTTAGGAAATGCTAGATATGATTGCTGATGTTATTCCTGCCCTACCAGGAAACTCATCCAGCCATTAAAAGCATGCACCTGATTGAACAGAAATAAAGTGGCTTTATCCTGAAATAACTGATGAAATTATAGCTGACACATGGCCACAGCTTGGGCTCAAACATGTGGAAGCATCTCTCCTCTCTTCAGTTGTGAGTGAATTGCCATGGGAGGTCATTAGGGAAAGTGCTGTAGCAGGGTGTGTTTTTTTTCCTTCGGGATATGATGGTTTTACTGCTATTAATAACAGATGTGGTCAGGCAATTACAGACTTAAGATGGTTGATCACATCTTGCATTTTAAAGCTTAATCTGATCACCTCCAGGGTCAAGGAATTACATAGCTATCATAATGGATAAAGTCTGTCTTGTGCCACCACTTGTGGACCAAAGTTCAAGGCTTTGAGGTATGAAATATAGTTTATCTTTGTTCTGCAGTGTGTGGGGGGGGTGGGGGTGGCGCGGCGGGGTGAGGGAGAAAGAGAGAGAGACAGAAAGAGAGGAGATTTATTTTCTGTGCATGTATAAGCTGAGAGAGAGAGAGACAGGGAGAGAGAGATTTATTTTCTGTGCATGTATATGCTGCTCCAAAGCTCAGCTATGAGGGTGCCCTGTTACCCTGGCTCCCATTCAAGTTTAGCTAGTAAAGCTACTTTTGGGAAAAATGAGAAGTCAGGAGGCCACAATTCTGCCTTCAGGTCTGCTACAATTCCCTTTGCAATTCTGAGGCTTTTACTCATTTGTGAAATTTGGACAATCTCACGACATTTACTTGTCCTCTCCACAAAACTTAGAGCTCTCTAAAGCAGACACTCTTCTAGCAACCATTGAATTCTCAGTGTCTAAAATAGTGTCTGGTATATAGCAGACACTCAATAAACACTAAACAAATGAATAAATGACTGTCTGGGTTTCCTTCCAGTTACAACATAACATGATTCCATAAAATCATAATCTGGTGCACTGAGTTGACTCCCATGCATGTGGCAGATAACATTTGCTGTCAGCTTTCTTGTTTTTCTCTGCCCACTATTGAGACATCTTCATGAACATTTCCACCAGAATGTAAGTAACATGTACAAAAGGAGATGATCTGAGATTTGCCAAATTTTCCTCTTCTCTAGCAGTACTGAAAATGGTTTGGAAAAAGAAGAAAGTATTCATTTGAAGTGTCGGTGATCTGCTGGTTTTATTTACACAGGGTGTGCCTGTCAACCACTCCCATCTATAATTGAGACCAGCCACCCACAGCACCTGTTGCCAAGGCCTCTATACTCCGTTCCCCTTAGTGAGAGAAGGTGAAGAGAGACCACTAGCTAACAATGTGTGAAAGCTTCAAGTGACATGACAGTCACTCCATATCTGGAAGGGGAAATGACAAGGGAAGACATTCTGGTTTTTTGTTTGTTTTCATGTACATGAGTCAGTGTTCTTGGTTGTAAATAAGACAAACTCACTCTGGCTGATTGAAGCAAAAGAATTTATTGTAAGGATTTCAGGTACCATGGAATAAAAAGGATACTATCACTGGTTCCACCATGACTGCTAGGTACTACCAGTCTCTAGAAACTCGACCACCAAGATGAATTTTAACGTGTCTCTGTCTTTGCACCACTTGATCAAGATTCACAGTTCCCAAAAGGAGAATCTCATTGGCCAGATCACACGCTACCCTAGCTGTGAGGGATTGGGAGACCAAGTATGTGGCCCCCTTATGGTCCACGGTGGGAAAGAAGGTCCTAAGACTCTCACAGTGATGGAGTGCCCCAAATATAAAGAATGTTTGCGTGCTGGTCAGCCACAGAAAAATGAGAGATGTCCAGTGCATCACAGTTTAATAGTGTAGCATCATTTATAAAGATGGGTAAAACTCAGTCTGTACAGCCACACATCCAGTGCCCTAAGTGGGGCAGATTTATGATTAATGGACATAGGCTTGTTAGGATTTCTTGCTCTAAAGGCTGAAAATTGGCTGGGCATGGTGGCTTACACCTGTAATCCCTGCATTTTGGGAGGCTGAGGTGGGCAGATCACTTGAGGACAGGAGTTCAAGACCACCCTGGCCAATATGGTGAAACCCCATCTCTGCTAAAAATATAAAACTTAGCCAGGCATGGTGGTGCACGCCTGTAATCCCAGCTACTCAGGAGGCTAAGGCAGGAGGATCGCTTGAACCCGGGAGGCAGAGGTTGCAGTGAGCCAAGATTGCGCCACTGCATCCCAGCCTGGGCGACAGAGTGAGACTCTGTCTCAAAAATAAAAATAAAAAAATAAAGGCTGAAAATTTTACCAGCCAAAATTAAATTTTAACCAGTTAGCAGTTTCCTGGTACTTTGCCCATAACAATTTTAAAAGTTGTGGTTGAGCACTGCATGCTAGTGGCATATTACAAAACTCCATGCTGCCACCATAGACGAACCCAGGGGAAGTTCTCCTTAATCAAGTTTCCATTTTCCCCTCCTAAGTCCTCGAAAGAGCAAGACGACTCCATGCTTTGCTCCTTCCTAGTCTAGTAGTGACTCTGGAACTCCAGGAACACAGCTTATAGACTTTAGCCCCAGCTCCCCACAGAAGGGTTTGGAGGCTGAGTTTAAGAAGGGCCAGGATCCATGCTGGGAAACTGCTTGGTCCATGATGGTGATCCTCAAGGCAATAAACAGGACTGAGACCTGCAGAGGCGCTGGCCTGACTGCAGAGGACAAAAGCAGGGGTGTGAGTAGGTAAAGTGGAGGTCACAGCACGAGGCTTCTTCATGCAACCAAGGACATAAAAAGTTGCAGCAATTTCACTTGCAGGAATCTAATTCCTGTGTTGTGATATAGGAGAAACCAAAGTGTTGTCTCCCACTCTCACACAGCCAGCACACTTTTAACACCAGATGTGTGGGGGATGTTTCCCCACACACCAAGCATTTCTGCAACAGTCACCGGCTGGGTGTCCTTTAATTCAATTCAATTCTGGCACTATATACCTGGAAACAGCAGGGGCTCAGGGTTTGATCCTATGAGACTGCCCCCCATTTCAGATGCCATTCCCAGGTAGTAGGTTGTCTCCTGTACCTATGACTGCCCAGCTATAAACTGGAGTTCCCCCAACCCACTCCTTGTTTGGACTAATTTGCTAGAGTGGATCACAGAACTCAGTGAAACACTTTACTTCTGTTTGCCCATTTATGAGGAAGGATATTACAAAGCATATAGATGAACAGTGAGATGGAAGAGATGCACAGGGCAAGAAATGTGGGAAGGGCTGTGGTGCTTCCATATCCTCTCTGGGCACGCCACCCTCTAGGAACCTGATATTCCGCTCTCCAGAAGTCAACAAACCCTATCCTATGGGTTTTTATACAGGCTTCATTGCATATGTCTGATTGATTACATCACTGGTCACTGGTGATCGACTTAACCTTCAGCCCCTCTCCTCTCTGTGGAGGTCTGGAGGGACCGGGTGGGACTAAAAGTCCCAACCCTCTAATCCTGCCTTGGTCTTTCTGGTGACCAGTCCCTATCCTGAAGCTATCTAGGGGCTCCAAGTCACCAACCATCTCATTAGCATACAAAAGGTAAGGTATTTTCATCACTCTGGAGATTCCAAGGAATTTAAGAGTTTTAGGTCAGGAAACAGGGACTACAATCAAATACATATTTCACAATATCACACGCAGATGTACCTGCACAAGTACATACTGACCTATGTACAGGGATATTCACTGAAGCATTGTTGGCAACCACAAAAAAAAAAAAAAACTGGAAATAATAATCCATGGTTATATCAGTTCAATATATTACTGTATAATCATACTATGAGACATAACACAACTACAAGAAAGAGGTCATATATAAGTGATATGATAATGTTGATATATTAAGTTAGAAGAGCACGTGGCAGAACAGTTTGCATACTACTATTCCATTTTTTTTTAGAAGGGAATATACAAATAGTCTTGTATATACTAGAAGGGCAACCTAGGAACCGTGGGAACTTTTTGGGGAGGGTGGCAAGGAAAGAGACCTTTACTTTTCATTTTCTATCCTATTTCTGTTTGACTATTTACTGTGTGTATGCAGTCTACTCATAATTAAAACAAACTAATTTTAAATGCTGGAAAAGTGAAGCATAGCAGGAAAAAGGAGTCAAGGGTAAAGAAAAATTTTCCCCAAAAGGGGCTTCTCTCAGTTAAGAACACTTCTTAACTGTACTCACTGAATGTGAAGACCCAAAGAGAAAATAGTCTCTGTCTGTATCTTTTCCTTAATGTCGCTCAGAGCCAGGCCTCTACTCACCTGGTGAGGACCCCGGTCAGTCTCCTGCCCTGGCATTTGGATGTGATCTGAGAGGAGTGAGTCAGGTAGAGGAACCTTCTGGACCACAGACAACAGCCAGGCTCAGCAGGGATCACTGAGGTAGGAATCCCCCCACCCAAACCCCTAAAAAAGAGCCAGCAGTTATTAAAAACATGGGACTAGAGTGGGACGCAGACTGAGTTTATGATCCTGTTACAACAGTGGTGATGCTAACAGTTAAAAGGCCATGGAAGCTTGTTTCAAATTAATTGGCCTGTAGAGTGGAGAAAAAAAAATGACCCTACTAATGATCCTAGGTAATTCTGTCTTCTAGGTTACAGCAAGCAGCCCCCAGAATGGCCTTTATTGAAGCCTGAGTGACAAGAAGCCTGTAGCGGGGTGAGGGGGACCTGCTTGGAGAAAGGCCCCAAAAGAGATGAGCTCTCCCTAACTCTCCAATGACATGGAAAAATTTTACTCACACAAAATTCCCTGGAAACCCAGCCACCTCCCGCTGCAAGAGAAGGCCTAGAGATGCAGTGGCCAGAGCCAGCCTCAGGCCTTCTTCCCCATGCTGGGGGTGCTGCTGGTTGCCTTCACCTCGACCCTGTATCCCCACTTCCCACAGCCCCAGATCTCCCAGGCTGAATGTCCCCTCTTCGCCTCCACTCTTCTGAGCTTCTAAGAGCTAACTCCAAGTGAGGAACTGAACCCCTTCCACCCCTACCTCCCTAGGCAATCTGTAGAGCTCTTGAGCCCTAATACCGTGTCTGGGAGGCACGTAAACGCTTCCATTTTTATCCTTCCACTGCAGAAAATGCCCAGTTTAGTCTCGGAGACACTCAGAACCCTCGGGACAAGGGTGGCTAGAGGGAGGTCCAAGCTGCCCTGGGTGGGTGGGGAGTCAAGGAAGGCCAAAGCTTCAGATTTAGACAGTAACCACCAAATCCGACCTGGGCTGCAGGTCCAAGGCCTCTTCCTCTTTCCTGCATGCTCCCCTCTGCCGCTGGCCCATCTTCCACTGTAACCCCTACAACTATCAAAGCAAAAAGGCCTGTCCCAACTCCATCCTCACCGCCCGATCCCCAACCCTCAGGGGATCCCGCTTCATGTCTCCTCTTTATTTTACAACACGGCCCTCCTTGCAGCCCTCACGAAAAGTTCTGCAGTGGGGTCCCCCAGCGTGGGACCCTTCCCGAGACCCTTGAAGAGAACGCTTGTTTCGTGGACCACACCAGGGCAGCGCGGGCCCGGGCTTGGCCTGGTTCTACTTGTGTTCTGAGGTCCCTGACCACCGCCTTGGGTCCAGCCCTCGTCCAGGGGGCGGCGGTGCAGGGGAGACCGCTCGGCCCGGCCTGAAGCGCGGCCGCCCTCATCCCTTCCCCGGGGCTGGGGTGTGTCACCGGCCGACAAACTCAGAGGGGCCGTGCCCCCGTCCCCGACGCGCTCACAAACGCCGTGGTCGCCCGAACCTTCGGCCCCGCAGCATTCGGCTACAGGACCGCGACACTGCAGGGCCCCGGCTCTGCGCGCTGCGCTCCGGCCGCTCAGCGCGAGAGGACGCGCGGTCGCGCCTGCCTCGGTGGCCGCGCGGGGTAGGTAGCTGCGGGGACCGGAAGGATGGCGAGGAAGTCGGAGAGGGTTTCCTGAGATGAGAGATTACTTCCGTCCGGGCTGCGGCCTCTCTCTGGAGTCGGCTAGCCGGGACTCGGGGAGCGGGGTGCGCGGGGCTCGGGGCCGCGCCTTGCCACCTGCAGCGCCCGGGTGGGCCGCGGGCGCCTCGGCGGGACGCGGTCGGCCCTGTCGCAGGAGCTAACGCGGGGGGATCCTTGCAGGTGGGAGCATTTCAGAGCGCCCAAGCCATGGTGGCCAAACAGCGGATCCGGATGGCTAACGAGAAGCACAGCAAAAACATCACCCAGAGGGGGAACGTAGCCAAAACCCTGGTAAGGCGGGGTCGGCGCCGGCCGGGCAGAGCCGGGCAGAGCCGGGCAGCCGGGCGGGGTGGGGGCGGAGGTGGGGGCGGGGCCGGGCGGGTAGCGGCGCAGGGTCCGGCCTCCCGGCTCCCGGCCCGCCCCTTCTGCGGGGTCCTGCAGAGTGGGGGCTGAGAGCTGGGTTCAGGGCGGCGCGGTCCGCTTGGCGTCCTCGTGGGCGGAGAGGGCCCTGGTTGGTCGTGGCCCCTCTGGGAGTGGCCGCCTGGGCTACCAGGGAGGCGCAGAGGAGCCTCCTTCCCCCCCCCCGACCCCCCCGCCCCTACCCCCCGGAGACAGCTGGGCCTTGTCCCGGGGAAAGACGGAAAGCCTCATCCTTAGGGGCCAGTTAAGTCAACTGCATGACACAGAGCCTGGAACCTAGTATGTTCTAGAACTTTTGTTGATTTGTTGAATGACTGAATGAATGAATCAATGGCTAAATGGAGGCCACTTGTCATCTCCTCCTCCCAGACTCCACCTGTCTTCCCTCCCCAATAGATTTGCACCAGGACCAAGTTTTCTTTCCAGCCCCTTTGTGAGGGTTTCCCTGGAGATGTTGAAAGGGCTTAAAATGGGGAGTGATATTTGGACCGACATTCCCTCCAGCCTCCTTTTTCTCTTTTACCTCTCTTCCAGTGAGACCTCCCTCAGCCCCTAGGCTAAAGTCTAAGGGCAGCATTACTATTCTTTCCACTCGGTGAATTCAGACTCATTCTCATGGTATAACTTTAGAGACCAGTTTATTGTCAGGCATTCGGTGTCCCTAGAACTGTAAATTGAAGCTTTGTAACTGGACTTTTAAGTAAAACCTGTGCCTTACACTCAGGAGTTTCTTTTAGCAAAGCAGATTATCGTCAACAGAAAATGCGAGGCCTGTGACTTTGGACATTCAGAGGCATGAGTCGCATGGGTAGTTTGGTGAAGTTGGTCTCCAAGTATATGAGCAAAGGCGCCTGGGATCTGTTACCCCATACAGTTAAGTGGAAACCAGCTGAAGCTTGAAGTTTGGCTGGGAAAGCTTGCAGATTTGATGAATCAATTCCTTTTAGCCAAAGAAACTATATTGGTTTGATTAACTAAGCAAAAAGCTAGATCTGTAATCATCACACCAGAATTCTTGCAAAACCAAGCAGTACTATGGCACAGAAACTCTAGGATCAAACTCAACTCTACTCAGAGCTTTATACACAAGTCTAAGTATAACTCATCTCTACTCAGAGCTTTATACACAAGACTTAAGTAATCCTTAAAATTCTCTCATTTAGGAATTAGATCACTTAGTTGTGATTAGGGCAGCAAAATGCCAAGAGGCCATCAAATTGGAACCATTTTGTTACATTGATTTATGTTTTCCTTATTTTTACTGAGGAAAAAAAAATGGCTGCCCAGGTTGACATTGAGAAGCAACTTATAATTGATGTTAAGGCATGCAGGGTTTTATATCCCTAAGAGATCAATTCTTCCTTCTCAAGAGATCAGATCTGCTAACTGACACAGTGAAAAATAACTAGTCATGTGGCTCTTTTTCATGAACTAAAAAACCAGAGTTCAGTTGTCAGATCTCAGTTGACAGCTTATCTGATTATAAAAGAAGAAAACAAGAACTAATTTCTAAGGCTATTTTATCTATTAGGTTCTGTAGACTCAGTGTCTGCCACCTCAAGTTTTTCAAGAAGGCTGGAAAATGTTTGGGACCCAAAACAAAAATTATTGGCTCCAAAATAAAATAGGAAAATGGAAAAATTGGGAAAACACTGTTTAAATACCTAGAAAAGGTACCAGTCACCTGCAGTTCAACTCAGTGTTCAGAGCTACATTTAAATTATATTTAATGTACAGTATGAGTTCATTTTAATATGCTCTGATATGTCATGGGGTGGCCCCCAAGAAACTCTCATAGTGCCTTGCGCCTATAAGAGTTTTTAAATGGCCCAGCTGAATTTGTAATGAAAGATTTCCAGACCAAGCCACAATCAATGTTTGCTTTGCATTGGTTGGGGGAATTTTGGTTAACGTTATTATAAATAGATGGCTATCCAATAGAAAAATGAAATTTTCTTTCAAAGAGAAACTTGATAAATCCTAAATCTCATGTTCTCAATTACAGTCAAATATTATTATACTTTGTTAAAAGTAACTTGCAAAAGATCACTATTCAGGATGAAATTCATTAAATGGGAACAAGTATAGATTCCAACTGAAAATTCAGACTAATTGTTCCGAAATAAACATCTTTAATTGTATGCAGATGCTTCAGTATTTTATTATTAGCTAATAGCTTACGGATAAATTAATATTATTCTCCCAGATAGCAGACTAATCCAAGAAACAAGGCCGGGCAGGGTGACTCATGCCTGTAATCTCAGGACTTTCGGAGGCTGAGGCGGACGGATCACCTGAGGTCAGGAGTTCGAAACCAGCCTGGCCAACCCCGTATCTACTGAAAATACAAAAATTAGCCAGGCGTGGTGGCGGGTGCCTGTAATCCCAGCTACTCAGGAGGCTGAGGCACGAGAATCGCTTGAACCCGGGAGGCAGAGGTTGCAGTCAGCCAAGATCGCGCCACCGCACTCCAGTCTGGGTGACAGAGCAAGACTCCCTCTAAAAAAAAAAAAAAGGAAACAGTGAAATGGAATAATCATTTTGTGATTATACAGTAGTAACTTCTCCAGAATGAATGGGGAATTTAAATTTCAGAGTTCTGAGTTACCCTACTGGTATCTTAATCACAGGGAAAGCCATTCCCTGAAATTTTTGGAGCCTCAAGAAGTAGCAAACTCATGTTTGGAGTAAACCATGTCATTTGCAGAATCGCTATACTAGTTTTCCCCACCTTTTCCAGCCATAGAGTCAGGTTTATGTGAATTGTCCCAACGGGATTTTGCTGGGCACCCCTTCTAAAAAGTAGTCACCCAAAGCTGTCAAAAAAAAGATATATGGGTACTATGATCAGCCAAAGTCCCCAAATAATGTTGATTCCCTGGACAATGTCATCCAAAAGGTTTTTGTGTTATATGCTCCAAGCTCTACATGCTGATCATCTGTTTTTTCTGCATATGAAAAATAAAGGACTCTATTTGGTATCTGTCCTGGGCGAATAATTCATTACAGGCTCCTGAATTCACTTATTAGCTTTGCTGGAAATAGAGAGAAAATGAATTTTTTTATATAGCATTAGTGGCACAACAGCAACAGAACTGGTTTCTGGGCAACTGTGACAAGTTCCTGGGAAGGTGGTGGAAGAAGGTGGGAAGGGCGAATGTCACACTTTGTTCAGGTAGCTTTATGAATGTTGTTTACCGGTTCTGAACTTGGCCTGGCCTTAAGGGCCAAAAAATGGCACAGTTATCTTATGCAATTATTTAAGACGGATTTTGTCCTCGTCTGATTAAGAGCAGCCACCGATTCCTTTGCAGTGTGACTTGCCGGCATGTAAATGGTGGTAGATACAGGCTTAGTAAAGGACAGAGAAGTGAATGTCTTAATCCTTAGTCAAAGTCTACCTGCTGTTGACACTTTAATCCATATTTCTCATGTAGGAGAGATACAGGGATAATCCTACACCAATTAGGAATTAGTACTAAAAAGACAATATCCTTCCTAGAACCTGTGTTTACTCTGCCTAACCTAAGAAATCTTATTTAATGAAACTTGTATGTTTATTTGTTCTTTGATGAACGTTTATTATCTTCTATGTTTAAATTCTGTGCCAGGCATTTCTATACATTACTACATGAACAAGACATAGTCCCTGCCCTTGTGGGGTCTGTAGTCTCATAGACAGATATTAAACACATTATCACAAGAATAAATATAGACCTACAAACTGTGACACATGCTATCAAGAAAAAGTATGTGGCCATACAGGTGACAAGTGGACCCAAGTGAGGTAAAAGAGAAGGGCTTTTTGGTAAGCTGAAAACAAAAGAACTGTTGCCTTATCTATGATAAAATAAATTCCTTTTTTAGATGAGAAACCAGTTTATATTTACGTTAGCCTACAACTTAATTTTACATATAAATACAACACATCATAGATTTTACAGTTTTAATATATGATAAATTTTCTAGGAAAGCAACTACAATGAAAATCAAAGGAAGATTATCCTTTTTTAAAGAAGTTTTTGTGAGAAACATTACTAAAGCTTGTTCAACATTTCAAAAACTTACACCCTTGATGATAGCACCACTTGTTTTTTTTTGAAACACTATTACATACCTTCAGTCTGAATGTCAGGCTGTGGTATTTGTATGGATATGAACATACTTTTTAGCTCATATTTTACAATGTGGAATATAATGTTTAAATGTCAACAACATTTAATTGAAATCTGGAATTGGGTTTTATGAGATCAACCACAAATCAATACTTATGAACATTCCACTCTACCAACACGTTTTTCTTTGTGTGTTTTGCATGTGAATTCTTTAACGTGTGTTGAATGCAGCCTATTTTTCAAGCTAATCAGAAAATAATTAGTGAGTTCTTTGGGTTTTTTTTTTTTTTCACTCTCCCATTCTATTTGAGAAATTCACTTCTTTTCTGATGCATCTCTCAGAAAATGTTTGTTGTTCTGACTGATTTGGGTTTAAGGACCAAGCCCTACCTGCACATAGACCTGGAGGTGTTGTGGAGGGAAGATCTTATTATGTCTGTGCTTTTGGTTTGAAAAAGCAGGAGGTCTGTAGGGCTTCATTCATGCAGTTTTGACAGTCCCCTTCTGCTTCCCAGAGAATTCAGAGACTTCTCCCAAGTGCAAGCTTTATTAAGGCTTAAGAGCTTTATTACAAAATGCTGCTTCACTCATAACCATTCACAATTGTTGTGGTGCTTCTATTGTTGCAAGGATTTCCACTGTACTGACTTCCTAATTTGGGAGTATGTAAAAGGTTTTCAGAAAATGTCTGTGCTCTCTGATCCTGCTTGGAATTCACAGATGCAGAAACTAGATATTGAATCTGTTAATGGAAAATACCCAGGCTTTGTAATGAGGCAGACCTAAATTTGAATCCCAGCTCTTGCTCAAGTTAACAAACTTTGAGCCTCAGTTTTTCAACTCCAAAATGGAAATAATAATACTTGCCAGAAATAATGAATGCAGACTGCCTAGTATAGTGCCTGGCACAGAGCATACCTCAGCAGATGGAAAGTTATTATTAATATCATTTTGGTTCCTAAATCACCGTATTGGTTTATGTATTCATACCATATCTGTCCCCAGAATATTTAAGACCACCAAGTTCACTGAGTTACAGGGATGTTAATAAGGTTATTGATGAATTTTTTACAAACCTATCTCAATCCTTTTAATGGACTTCATTCATCTATATCTGTCCACTGAGGAATTGAAACCAAGTCTGTCTCATTCACAGTAGAATCCCCAGCACCTAGCACAATGCCTAGTGATACTCAAATAATTGTTTATTGAGTCAATGAACCTAATCTTACTTTTTCCCATTCCCTTTTAGAGGCCGCAAGAGGAGAAATATCCTGTGGGACCATGGCTGTTGGCACTGTTTGTTTTTGTTGTCTGTGGCTCAGGTATGGGTGTTTCACTGAACTTATATCCCATGTTCTCCACTGGACTTTGAAAAACACACGTTTTCTTCACAAAGCAAATAGCTGAAAAACATATTGGTATGGGATTCAAGTTTATCACTGCCTTAAGCCTTAATCTTAATGGGTTTTGATTTAGTTTCTATTCCAAATATAGGTAGAGACAGAATTGATACACTATCAAATCCTAATCATAAAATGATTACACTGAGTAGTTAAAGTGGCTATATACACTGTAGAGTTCAGTAAAGTCTTTTTGTGCAGACATAGCCTTAAAAGGGCATTAGAACAGAAGGTGAAACACCTGTCTGCCTGTGATAAATCCACATTCCAAGAAAGGGAGAGGCCTTATGCCTTATGAGAAAGTTCTGCAGAGCTCCTAGATACAACTTCCTAGATACAACTGAGCCTTTGACCCAAGCCTTAAGGTATGGGTCACCTGATGCTGTAAGGTGGCAAGTTGAGAGCTTTACTTACACACATGCAGATACACACATACACACAAATGCAGGGAAGATGAGCAGCAGCATTGTGCCATTGTTTCTAGTTACATGCTGAACTAGCCTTGACATGGTTCCTGATCCCCATATGTTGGGTCTCAGAAATCCTTGTGAGTGGAGGTCACTTCTAACTACACAGCATGCCTTTAGGGATTCCCACCCTCCATCATCTCACTGTTAACTGAGGGCAGGAAGGCAGGAGGTCCACATCTTCCTGCTCAGGCTTAGGCCTCCCAGCAAGACAGCCTCTGCCCCAATGACAAGAGAAGCCCATGACTAAAGATGAATCATGCATTCAAACCTAAAATCATGAAAATTAAAAAAAAAATTTAAGATGGATCAGTTCCTTTTATCTTCAAGAGACCACTCTTCCAAAGAAGCAAAAACTCTTAGGAGGAAGGAAGGATCCAATGTACTTGGCATTATTGTTGCTTGTGGCTCAAATATTTTAAAGATGATTTGGCATTCCAAGATGAGAAAATCTTACACTCAAAGAAACACAGTTCTACTCTATTCCCAAAGAAGTATCTTTAAGGATGTCTTTTAAACAGCTGTTTACCCAATCCCTGTTTGAATACTTCTTCAAAAAGCCTATTCCATGTCTGCTGGAATTCTATTAGAAATGTCTCTTCTGTTTTGAATTACACTATGCTGTCTTCTCAGTTGTTCAGATTTGAACTCCTAGGGTAACACAGAATGGACTCATTCTCCTCTTAGCACTTTGAATCATCAGATATTTTAAAGATGACTGCCTGGTGCCTCCTTCTGCAAACTAAGCTTCCCTAAATCTCTCCACCTTGCCTCATAAGATGTGGTTTCTAGACTCCTCTTCTGGATCTGCTCAATGACTTTATTAAAGGGTAGCATTTGGCAGTGCATGCCTGTAATCCCAGCTACTCGGGAGACTGAGGCAGGAGAATCGCTTGAACCCAGAAGGCGGAGGTTGCCATGAGCCAGAGATCACGCCATTGCACTCTAGCCTGGGCAACAAGAGCGAAACTCCGTCTCAAAAAAAAAAAAAAAAAAAAAAAAGCCAGGCGCAGTGGCTAACGCCTGTAATCCCAGCACTTTGGGAGGCCAAGGCGGGGAGGATCACAAGGTCTAGAGTTCAAGACCATCCTGGCCAACATGGTGAAACTCTGTCTCTACTAAAAATACAACAAATGAGCTGGGCATGGTGGCACGTGCCTGTAGTCCCAGCTACTTGGGAGGCTGAGGCAGGAGAATCGCTTGAACCGCAGAGGCGGAGCTTGCAGTGAGCCGAGATCGCGACACTGTACTCCTTCCTGGGCGACTGAGTGAGACTCCGTCTCAAAAAAAAAGTATAGCATTTGCAACTGCAGAAGGTGGTCTAGAGGCAGTGCGACCACCACAGAGGCAGTAGGATTGTCACTGCCCTTGATTTTGCTCACCACTCTGCCTCTATTAATGTGACCCAGGCTTGCAGTTACTCTTTAACAGTTGCAGCACATCCTTGACTCACGTCTAGCGGATGGCCAGCCAGGTGCCACCCAGCTCGTACTCACATAAACTTCCTGCAATCCCGGAAACACATCTACATACCCCTTTATCCCAAAGTCTCTCCTGTCTCCATCACATATTACTTTATTTTACTCATGACCCTCATCGGCAGTTGCAGTTATTTAGTTTACTTACTTATGTTCATTTCCCTCCAGTAGGATATAAGCTCAGGGGAGGCAGTGTTTATTTTTCATTAAATTTGTAGACCCTAGTTTAGTATTTAGCACATAGTTAGTGCTTAGGATGGATGGATGGATGGATAAAGCCAGATATTCCTCATACTGTAGATATCTAATTGACCTTTTTTGAGACCTAATATAAAACTTTATGCTTTTTTTTATTCTCAAAGAAGAATGATTACTTCTATTAAAATTTTAGGCTGGGCGCGGTGGCTCACGCCTGTAATCCCAGCATTTGGGAGGCCGAGGCGGGCGGATCACGAGGTCAGGAGATCAAGACCATCCTGGCTAACACGATGAAGCCCCGTCTGTACTAAAAATACAAAAAAATTAGCCGGGCCTGGTGGTGGGTGCCTGTAGTCTCAGCTACTCGGGAGGCTGAGGCAGGAGAATGGCATGAACTCGGGAGGCTGAGGCAGGAGAATGGCATGAACCCGGGAGGCGGAGCTTGCAGTGAGCCAAGATCGCGCCACTGCATTCCAGCCTGGGCGACACCGAGACTCCATCTCAAAAAAAAAAAAATTTTATTGTTGGTTATCATTTATCTTTTTATGCCATGTCCATAAAGTTCCAAAACATAGATTAACATGTATAATAAATGGCTTACTGATATTACATTATAATATATAATATGGTCAATGACATTACGTGAGATATTCATGTATTGTCCTTCATTAGTAATGTGTAAGTCCAAGCACTGTGCAAAATTGCAATGAATATGGTACATTAATGCAGCATTTCCATCAATACCTACATATTCATCTGTGATGCATTGCCTCAGATGATCTGTCTCTGCTTTTCAACCAAGAACAAAATAAAAACAAACAAATAAAACTATGCCTTTATCATACTACAGGAAAATCAAGATAATAAACCTGTACAAAAGGGTTAGCTATGTTTTCAGGCTGTATGACCAGTCTGTAGATTGTCAGACCTTGAACTTTAAGCCTCTGATCTACTTACCCTTTTTTCCCAGCGTTATGGTCTCTGAAAGTATATTATTCTTCCAAGTCATGATAAAAGTCTAGACTTGGAGAAACCCACAGAACACAATTAGAGACAACCTCTTTCAGGTTGACTTTGAGCCTCCAAGCAAAACTCATTCAAGCAATCATCATGTCTTGAGGGTCCCCTCTGTGCCTGGCACTGTGCCGGGCTTTGGAAATACAATCCTGTTTGGGTACTTGCAGGCATTGGGAGAGGCAGATAAGGAAGCTGTCAGTTGCAGCCCAGGGAAAGCTCACTGCGATACTGACAGCTGAGTTTACAGGGTGCTTGGCTGGCATGGATAAGGAACTTCTAAATCATACTCAGCAGAAGAGAAAGTTTCCAAGGGGAGGTGCTGTTTGAGTGGAGTCTTGAAGAACAAACAGCCAGACAAAGGGTGTGAGGAAGGTGACTCTGCATGGGAACACTATGTGGCGGTGGCATGGTGGCTTCAGAGAATGTGCTGGGCTCAAGAATATATGGTGCTCAGAATGGCCAAAGCCTACTCTCAGGCATCCCTGAGCCCAATGACCATGCCACCTGTATTGTCAAGGGTCTAAGTAGATAAAGATATATATAGGCTTCAAGATACACAGTAACTGTGGCGTTCTCCAGTCTGCCCCCTTAGGCCCCCTATAAGGGAAAAAGCCAGTAGAGTCATTTGGCGTGGCTTATTTTTCTCAAACCCAGGCCAACTCTCAAAACCCATCTCTTCCTTTTTGAAGGGCTTTAAAAACTATTATATGGCCTAAACTTTTGCCTGGCCTACCAGCCCATACAGCAGGACCTGTATCTTTCCCTCTTGGGTAAATTGGGACATTTGCTAACAAGCATCTGTTGGAACTCTCCCGGTCTCCAGCAGTTTTCCAGGGATTAAGTATGTTAGCTCCACCTCTCTGGAGGTTTGTTTTTGTTTTTTTCGTTTTTTGTTTTTTTTTTTTTTTGGGACAGAGTCTCGTTCTGTCGCCCAGGCTGGAGTGCAGTGACGCAATCTCGGCCCACTGCAACCTCCACCTCCCAGGTTCAAGCGATTTTTCTGCCTCAGCCTCCTGAGTAGCTGGAACTGCAGGCACACGCCACCATGCCCAGCTAATTTTTTTTTTTTTTAGTAGAGACGGGGTTTCACCATGTTGGCCAGGATGGTCTTGATCTCTTGACCTCGTGATCCACCCGCCTTGGCCTCCCAAAGTGCTGGGATTACAGGCATGAGCCAATGCGCCCAGCCACCCAGGGGTCTTTTAATGATGCTGATTTAAAGCTTTCTAGTTATAAAGCCATTTTGCTTTTATGGAGAGGTTAGACATGAAACGAGAGTTGAGCCATCTTCCCTGTCTTCTGTTAACATGCTATCATGATCCCTAAGTAATGGGCCTCATCCCCTTTTTAATCATAACTAAAAATAATTCACCACCACCTTTTTTTTTTTTTCTTGCCAACTTTAGCAATTTTTTTGCAATCCTCAGCTCAAGTCGGGCACGGTTCTCACAGAAATGTGTCACTCTTCTCAGCTTGTCCTTGGTACTGTGCCCTTCCTTCTATCTTTGTACATGTCCTTTTCTAAACAGAACATGTCATGGGAAACACAATAGCTCCTTTAGATCTGTCCCGGTTGCCACCTCTCTGGAATTAGTCACGATTCATTTCTTCTTGCAGAGCCGACTATTCCCTCTTGAGTTTCTCCCGTTTTAGGGTCACAGGCCATAAGTACCTACCCTTCTTTTCTCTACATTTAAATGAATGTGCAGTCCTCAAGTCTAGCCCATTTGTCAGCTGCTTTGCTTTAGGTACTGAGCTTTCTGGTAGGTGCTGGGATAGTTGAAGCCCTCATCAGTGGTCTGTCTCACCTCTGTTCCAGCTTTGTAATCTGAAATAGGAAAATCCCCTACATCTCACATCTGCCTGTTTGCAGCATGCACACCTGCACCCACACACCTGCCCTGGCCTGCAACACTCAGGCCAAATGCACTGGAGTGTCTTGTAGGATCTCCACATCTCTGCAGACAGATAGACCCTTTTCCTGTTCCTTTCTATTAGCTCTCCTTTGAACAAGATACACCCCTATGCCAGGCTCAAGTTCCATTTCACCAAGTTCCAGTGGGACCTTGGAGGTCATATGGCCTTTCTTTGTGTTCATGTGGTTGGTTACTCTTATTTTGTATGTTTTTATACAGATGCTAAGGAAAAAGGCGAAATCTTCTAATATTAATAAAGATGTTGATCATTGATGTGAGTCTCTTGGAAGTCTCACTTGCTTTCATTACCTTACTCTATTAACCTACTTTTCTCATTGGTGATTGGTTGGGCAAAGTGCTCTTTTTAGAAATAGTGCCAGTGTACCTAGGGTAAATAAATATTCAGGTCAGGCAGACAGTAATGAATGCACATTTTATCTGTTTTTCTGGCTGTCTTCTGGGAAAGAGTTAGGACTGGTAAGAAGCTGGCATTTAAGTATGTGCTCACTTATTGGTCACCCTTTCTCTGTTTTATGTGGAAAAACAGGTTAACAAGCCTGTAAAAAGTCTACAGGACCCCTTTCTTATAGATAGTCGTGGGTCACTGCCATCACTTGCCTCCTGCTTCTCAGTTTTCTCCTGTGGCTTCCTCCTCCTCTGCATGTGCCTTTCATGCCCGTCATCCTAATAAGAGCAAGATGATGAAAAGGAAGGAATGAAGACTGAGAGAGTAGTGAGGGGACACAGTCCAGGCACCCAGAGACCCCTGGCATAAACACACACTCAGGGAATGCCACCCCTCACTGCAAAGCCAGATGGGAGCAACAGACCTCTCGGGGCTGCCCCACGCCCCCCAGATCCGAGCGCACCCCAGCCCTGTTCTGTCTTAGGCACTTGGTGGAAACCTCTAATACATTGCCCTGGTGAGAGGGAGTTTGGGGAGGTTATCTAAATACACCCTCTTCAGAATAAGCAAATTTCTACTTTCCATGATTGCAAAAGTTCTCTTAGGCAAGGGACTGCTTTGAAAACTGACCAACTGGCACTCAGAATAGGAGGCCTCCAAAGGGAGGATAGTTTCAGGATCTGCCAGACGTCAGTTTCGAGCCTAGATTCACTTTTGTCAGCTCAATGACCTTGGACAAGGTATTTACTCTTGGTATTGGTTCCCTTATCAAGAAAATGGGGATAATGAGCAGCCCTCCCAAGGTGTCCTGGCATTGAACAGCTCCGGGCATCTAAGTGCAGGCCCATAGCAAGCTCAAAGCCTGCAGCTACAGTCACCACCACCTCTGTCCTTGTAGCCCTCATGGGAAACAGTGGCACCACGGGACCGTCAGTTGTGCTGTGGGGTGCTTCAACTCCCACACGCCTTTCATCCTTCCAGGCTGCATGTTCAGTTGCAGACTCGACCTCTCACATTGGTCTCAATCTATCAGCAAGCCATGGTCCCTGCCTCTTCACTCCACGGGTGAATGGGAGCAATGTAAGTGATAACACTTTGGATGCATGAGGCTGTTTTCCCATGTGATAAAGCATCAAGTCTTCCCCACAGAGGGAGAAGGAACACTAATATGCAGACCACAATCAATGAACAGCAGTTTGTCCTTTAATTTGAACGTCAGGAAAAAAAAAAATGTGAGTTTCATTTCCTTAAAGCAACCCCAATCCACCACTCTTTTGCTGTAAAAGTTATCTTTATGAGATACAAAAGCTTTGGGAATAGTATATTCTTCTGAGACACGGTATTACCCAATTAGAACATCTCAGGGCTGTATCTTGTTTCATTTTGTTTAATTTGATAACCAGTTTTTTTTTTTTCCTTTTTGAGACAGTCTCACTGTTGCCCAGGCTGGAGTGCATTGGCACCATCTTAGCTCACTGCAGCCTCCACCTCCTGGGTTCAAGTGATTCTCCTGTCTCAGCCTCCCAAGTAGCTGGGACTACAGGCATGTGCCACCATGCTCAGCTAATTTTTGTATTTTTAGTAGAGACAGGGTTTCACCCTGTTGTTGAGACTGGTCTCAAACTCCTGGCCTCAAGTGATCAGCCCTCCTCGGCCTCCCAAAGTGCTGGGATTACAGGCGTGAGCCACCGCACCCAGACGGCTTTGTTAATATATAGATTATGTAAGAAATCAAAAACCCATTTCTTAGTCAATACCTGTTATGGGTCTGCTCAGATTATTAACCCAAATAGGCCAGAAACTTCTTATCAAACCCTAGCCTGGGATTTTGTTTTGCTTGAGTCTGTTTAACTGGCTGGATTTGCCTCTACTTGATCTACTAGGACACAGATCCACATCGAAGGCCAAGAGATTTCAGTGCCCTCATAAGAGACTTTGCCCTTTTTTTCTCTCCCCTTTTAATACAAGTATCATCTTCCATTTCTGCAGGCAGTGGGGCCTCTTTCCAGATAAGCAGCTCATCCTGGCTCTGCCAGTCCCGGGTTTTGAAACCTGCCTCTTTGGAGAGCTGTTTGAAAGCTTCTGAAGAATGCTTGCTTTTATCTCAAGACTCAAAGGCAAGCATTAGCTGGAATGTCTGTCTGAGACTGTTCCCCACAAAGATACTGTCACACAGATAGGTCAACTGCTATCTTCTCAAGGCACTTGCAGACTTGACATGCTTCCCCGGCCCATTCATGGACCTAGTCGCTGCTGTTTGTGCCCAGAGCCCTCTCCTCTGGGCGTTTTCTTTCCCTTTTGTCCCCAGCTCTTGTATGAGCCTTACTGAGAAGGACTCTCAGGCTATACCAATGCTTAGTGGGAAAGTGGGCTGCAGTTGATTGGTAATGTCTGTCCTGAACACGATATGGCTGGCAAGGCCACGTTCTCATCTCTGCTATCCTTAGCCTAAACTTTTTATAAGGTTATCGCCACAGTATTCACAAGACAGCTGTCTTCGGCATTTCCAGCTTTCCTCTTTGACCAGAATGCCTTCTGGACTTGGTGAAACGAGGGCTTTTCCTTAATATGCTACCTGTTTGGATAATTTTATTTAGAGTCAGCCTATACATGCTTCTTGTGGTCTCACAGTATTATTTACCTTTTCTGAGCTCTGGGTGTGATACCTCACACTGACAGGATGCAGCAATCTGAGACGCCACTCTTTGCGATGCGGTTGTGTTTCTCTCTGTCCTGATGCCTCAGGGATAGTTTCAGGCAGCATCAATGGAGTCACCATCTAATTCCCGTCATCCTTTGACTCTCAGAGGGAAACTCTTAAATACCAGCCATGCTCCAGTTCCCTCCCTCGGCTATTTCTCCCTCCTGTATTCCTAATTTCAATTTTCTTTCTCTTTCTCTGGCCAACCCTGATATCCATTTCCTAATTAGAGATTATGAGAATTTTAATGGTGACCAAAGCCTGGCTACTCTTGAAACTGACAAACGTTTGTTCCCATCAAAGGGAAACCTCTGGGGTAACAGGATTAACTAGTAACTGTTATTTTCTTCAATGTTTCCTATAGTTTCCAAATTTATCAATCAGCATATATTACTTTTATAAGCAGAAAAAAATGTGTTTAAAAAAACTCTAGACTAGTGGTTTTTGGTCTTTTTTTTTTTAAGCTGCAGAACTTTGTTCAAATCTTAGAGGGAAATAAATGAAAGAGCAGCTGTTCTGGTTGAAGTGAAGCCTGTGTATGTTTCTGTTTGCATTTGTGTGTGTGTGTTTGTATATGTGGGTTTTTTGTGTGTGTTTGTTTCCATGTGTGTGTATTTGTGAATGTGTATGTGTTAGTGTGTTCATGAATGTGTGCGTATGTATATGCATGCATATGCATGCTTGCATGTGTGTGTGTGTATGTACAGTATATCTCCCTATGTTGCTGGATATTATGACTTTCTCATCGCCAGAAGGGAGCACACATCTGGACTCTCTTTGCCCATCAAATAGGAAATTGTGCCTGGCTCCAGGGCTGGCCTCTGTTATTGCAGAGTTAATGCCTTTCAACAAAGAGCCTGTGAGGTTTATCAGGCACCATCCGTTGGGAGTCACTCCGCCGTTTCTGGGCAGGGACATTCCTTTCGTCTGTCAGTTAACAGGAGGCACTTTCCCCCTGTATTCTCCAGGGCCTCTGCCTGCTGTGGGTTGGGGGAGGGCAGAGAGATCATGTCACAGACAGGTCCTTTTTCAGGACAGCCTTTTCAGAACAGATGTGAAGAAGTGATTCTCTGAGATGTCCTTGGCAGGGCCTGAATCCTCCCGTTCTCCCAGCCTTGTGTTTTGGATGGTCCAGGTCTCTCCCTGTATGAATGTACTGGAGGCCTCTCCATTTCTGGAAGGGCCACACCCAAACTTTCCCCAGGACTGGCTGTTCTGTTAAGGATGGTGCGGAAGAAGAAAAGTACAAGTCACACACATGCCAGGGACATATGGGAGGGCAAAGAGACACTCTTTTCCATGCTCTCTCTTGCCACTCCCTGTGTGGCCACCAGTTTTGTGGCAAACTGTCTTTGAGCCCAAAGGTTGAGGAGCCGGAATGGAGCCTTTGCAACAACTAAGAAATGTTTCTTTGTGAAATGTTAGCTGCTCTCTGAAATCTTTTGGGGACACAAAATTTGAGGAAGGTCTGTATTTTGTGGTGTATTGGGTGAAAGCCACCACATTAGCATGTGCACATGCCATAGGGGGGAAGTTAACATGGTTGCTAAGAGCTACAACTTCAGGGCCAGACTTTGTGCATTTGAAACCACCTACTAGCTATGTAGCCTTGTCTAAGATGCTTACACCAACTCTAAGACTCAGTTCTTCTCTTCTTAAAAGAGGATGGTACTGGTTCCTAACTCCTGGGACTCTCAGGACTATTAATCCTGAGGATTAACTGAGGCAATGCATGTGGAATGTTTAGTGGAGTGACAGTATTGGCTTTATAAGTGTTTGCTGTTCTTGTAATTATGTTTATGGTCTTGCTCACACTGCCTTCCCAACTCTCCACCTCCCTGGGAAGGTCCTTACCAAAGCTCTGAATGCTTAAGAGGGAAGAAATAAAATTTTGCCCATTTTGGTAGCTTTGCTTTTTGATGGTGAGAAAATTTGTAGTGGGTGAGCATCGCACTGAGATATTGAGGAACCTCCATGAGCCGAGACCAGCGGCCCCCTTGGATAGATAAAGGATAGGGTTTGTAAATCAGAAAGTCAGTGGTGTCACCTCTGCAGGGATAGCTAGAACTTCTCTAAGTCTAGAAAGAATTCTTTATAAACTAGCCCATGAGGGTGAGCAAGATCTGTTCGTACAACTGTTTTGGCTACCATTTATTGAGGACTGACTACTTGTAATGCCAGGTCCTACACATACATCTTCCCCTCTGGTCACACAGTCCCTGCAAAGATGCCATTACACTCATTTTTCCAGATCACAAAACTGAGGCTCATAGAGGAAATTGGTCAATGTCCCATAGCTAAAAAGTGAGAGAGCTAGTCCCCAAACCTACTTCTTTCAGACTCTAAAACCCATCTGTTTTCCATTACCCTGCATTCCCTCTCTCTTACTGTTTCCCTAAAAGTTCTATGGAGCAAAAGTTTTCCACCAATTTAGGCCTTTAGCATATGACTGTGTATTGAAAAAAAGCTCCTGCTAAAACATCCCCTATTTTTCCTGCCAGAAAAAGTGTGTTTTCCAGAGGTTCCTGATGTGCAGCCATCCTGGGTCTTGCTCCCAGATGGAGAAAGACTTGACCCAGCCACAGGCTGCCTCTTGGTTGGGCCACCGGTGTCCCCACCCACCCGCCCTGGACACTTGCTCCAGGACAGACTTGAATTCGCCATATTTGCAGGTCAACCACATAAATTGGCCTTTTCCTGGAGACTACCAGAACTTTCTCAAAACTGTAACATCCAGAGGGAATCACCCCACCCCCAAGATTGGCAAGTGAGATGTTTAAGGAACTGGCCGGCCCTGAAGGAAAGACTGAGGCCATTCATCTGCTCTGGAGTTCATCCTTGGGATCTGAGATGCACAGCCTGGAGAAGACCTCTCATCAGCCATCGGCTCCCTTAAGGTGACCTGCAGCCTCCTTTGTGCCCTGGGGGCATTTGGGATTGCGTAGAAGCTCTCTTTCAGAAGTGTCTTTCTGCTATTTTAATGTGGATAGAAAGCTTTACGTTCTTTGCTAATAACATCTGGGTTTTAATAGCGCCTCCTTGCCCTGCCTGTCTCCGGCATCTCTCTTTTTTCCCTCTTCTCCATCTCTAGAGAAGCCACCAGAAAATGGCATCTTGCTTTTGACTTTCTTTGTGCTGATTCTTTTAGAGAACTTAGTGATCCACTTTGCAATGTCTTGTCTCCTAACATTTCAGGTTGTTTCTCAGAGGGCCTGTACTTTGCTTTCTACCAGCTCTTTCATCATTTTCATTTTCTTTAATGAAAAATAAGCAAAACTGTATGATTTCTAGGTTGTCTTCTTCTCCTAAAGGATATTCTTCTTCCAGCCTCTCTTAATCTCTCTTCTCAGCAACTCCCTTGATCTCTTTTATCATCAATTTATTGTCAATAAAAGTGGCTTTAGGAAGCCTCCTGTTATCTGGCAGGGTTCCAGCTTTCTGACACTTTCCTATGGGACCCACTTGTTATGTCATCCCTGTGTCCTTCTGGCACTCCCTCTTAGCTGGGGAGGGCCAGTCCCCAGGGTGAGAGTGGGTTGGGATGGCCCATTATCAGGCCTTTAGGAGTTTATGGTCCTGTACTTCCCCTTTGAAGACTGAGCTTTAGAGACATTTGGATCTAAAGGCAGCCATTTGATGCTGACTCTTTGGGTTTGCAAAGTAGTCATTTGAGGTTTTAAAAATGTATTTTCCTCTGTGCTCTTTGCAATCGTTCACTTTTCAGTAATTCAATAATATTTACAGAGGACCTACTTTGTGCCATACCTGGTCCCTGTTATCCTGGAGCTTATAGTCTAATGGCAAAGAAAGATGAGTTAATCAAGTAATCACACCAAAACACTTTCAATTGAGCCATGAAACTGTACAATTTCAGCCATGAAACTATGTAAAGGAGAGGCACATGGGGCTGTGAAATCATATAATGCAAAGGACTGGTGTACTCTCAGGTAAGTGGTTCTCAAAGTGTGGTCCCTCGACCGGCATCTCAACGTCCCCTGTGAACTTGTTAGAAACACAGATTCTCAGTCCCTTAACTCCAGGGTTTGGGGGGAAGGTGTCCAGCATTTGTGTTTTAACCTGTCCCCAAGAGAATGTGATGCATGCTCAAGTCTGAGAACCTCTGCTCCAGGTGATCAAAGAAGGCTTCTCTGAAGACATTAAATTTTGGTTGATGAAGGAAACTAGGGAATAGGGTGGGGTAGAAGTATTTCAGACAGAAAGAATGGCATGTGTAAAAGCCCCGTGGTCTCACTCCTGTAAATCCCAGCACTTTGGGAGGCCGAGGCGGGTGGATCACCGGATTAAGAGATTGACACCGTCCTGGCCAACACAGTGAAACCCTGTCTCTATTAAAAATACAAAAAAATTAGCTGGGCATGGTGGTGCGCTCCTGTAGTCCCAGCTACTCAGGAGGCTGAGGCTGGAGAATCGCTTGAACCTGGAAGGCAGAGGTTGCAGTGAGCCGAGATCGCACCACTGCACTGTAGGCTGGTGACAGAGTGAGACTCCATCTCAAAAAAAAAAAAAAAGCCCTGTGGTGAGAGCAGGGAGCTTTTGAAAACATGAGGGAGTACCCCAAGCAAGGAGAAGAGTGATATAAGGTGAGTCTGACAGGTCTGGACAGGGGCCAGGATGTGCAGGTCATGGAGGCCTCATCAGGGATTGGGCAACGGGAAGCTTTTGATGTGCAGTAAACATGAGAGTGACAATATATTATTTGCTTTTATTGAAAGGATAATTCTAGCTACAGTATGGAGAAAGGATGGAAGAAGAGCAAGAGTCAAGCACTGGGAGGGCCTCACTGGGGTCTTGGGGAGGATGATGGTAACTTGGACTAGGGTGGCTTCTGAGGAATGGAAAGAAGGGTGCATAATCACAAGATTCCCAGGTAAAATCCACAGGTCTTGGTTATCAATTGGAGGTGTCAGGAAGGACTGTGGTGTTTTGAGTCTACATGCAAGATGGAAGAAAATGATGCCAGTTTTAGCAGTGGGACAAGATCATGAGAAGGTCCTGTTGAGTCCGAGGTACCTCTGAGCCACCCAGGTGTAGATATCAACTAGATAGTGGAAGGTGTGCTGGAGCTCAGAGAAGTCAGGGCTGGAGAAACACATTTGTGCATCATCAACAGCTAGGTGGCAATTCAAACTGTGGGCTGGGAGGCATTGCCTAAGGAGAAAGAACGTAATGAGAAGAAAGCCAGTGACGTTCATTGCAGAATGTCAGCGCTTATGTTTAATGGTCAAGTGGATTGTTTCCTCTAAAACAAGTTTAGAGGAAACATCCAAGAGAAGGAGGAAAATTAGAACCTAGAAGACCATGGTTTCACAGAGGCCAAGGGAAGTGAGTTTCCAGCAGGAAATGCCCAGCGCGGGTGAGCAGGGAGTAAGGCGAAAGAAGGTGGAAGAACGCCTGTTATACTAAGCGACTCAAAAGTCATTTGTGACTTTAGCAAAAGATATTCAATGGAGGGAAGAGAGCAGAAGCTTAAATGAGGTGGATTGACGCGAGAATAGCAGGTAAGAGAGTGCAGAAAGTGAGCATAGACAGCTCTCTAGAAATGGTTGTGAAGAGGAAGAGAGGGCCCCGTGGATGGGGATGTGGAGTCAGTCAGATAGCTCTGGTGTATTTGATTCTTCAGTGGGAGTGCTCCTAGCATGTTAAAGCCTAAAGACTTTGTTGAAAGGGGGAGGCTGAAAAAAGAGAAATGGGATCATCTAAGGTTACCAAGGGCCAGGATCCTTGACACAGGTAGGAGGATGCAGAGGCTTCATGGGTCTGGTAGCTCCTGCTCTCCCCTGGACTTTTCTGAAACTCTGGGACCTGCCCACGCCCTGATCGCCTGTCCTGGAATGCCTGCTGTCCCTCCCTTTCTTGGCATCTCTCCTCCCCGCTGTCTCGCCTGCCCACAGTTCCTATCCTGCAGCCTACTCTGCTGTTTTCTCAGCTTTGTTCACCCACTGTTAAGTTATTAACTTGTCAGGGTCTAGACTCCCTGCTTCCTTTCCCTCTTTTGAACTCACTGCTGGCTCCCTTCCCATTTGCCGCCTCGGAAAGTCAGCATTTGGAAGGCTGAGGTTACTCTGCAGGTCAGTATTGGCAGGTACACAGAATTACAGTTAATATAATTAGTATAAGATGTGTAAGTTTTCTTAAAGACAATGATACAACTGAACAATAAATAATAAACACAGCCATCTCTCTGTTATCTTGTGAAGGTAAATGGTGAACTTAAAAATTAGACTTTATTCAAAGTAGTGTCTCCAAGAAGGTTCATCTGTGAACATGTTAAGTATCGTCGGACTCTTATATGTTAACTCATGGATTCAATTATGATCAGGAATGATCCTCAGTTTTTAAAGCAAACTCAAAGAACTAGGTAAGTTGTTTTAATATCAGTGTCGCTGTTCTGAGACGTGCAAACTTTATCTTAGATTCTTTCTGTTTATTATTTTTATTTATTTATTTTTTTTGAGATGGAGTCGTGCTCTGTCGCCCAGGCTGGAGTACAGTGGCGCAATCTCGGCTCACTGCAACCTCCACCTCCCGGGTTCAAGCGATTCTCCTGCCTCAGCCTCCCAAGTAGCTGGCACTACCAGGCCCAGCTAATTTTTGTATTTTTAGTAGAGACAGGGTTTCACCATGTTGGCCAGGATGGTCTCGATCTCTTGACCTCATGATCTGCCCACCTTGGCCTCCAAAAGTGCTGAGATTACAGGCATGAGCCAGGCACCTGGACTGTCTTAGATTCTTTAAAGAGATTTGTAACAGTTCCTTAAAAAAGAATTGCATGGTTTCTTATTATTACCTCGAACTTTTGAAGTTATGAATTAACTTAATATGGGGGCTACATGGACTAAGACACAGATGGTTTCCTATTTGTTGACTTACATCCTGCTGAAAATTTTTTGTCTAAGGGCAAGAGTAAGTGAGAAGTAATATTTCTGAGCATCTACTTGTGTCATCTTATTTATTCCTTGCCATCCTTTGAGGTACTTATTATCCACAGTTTTACAGGTAGAGAAAGCAGGGCTCAGAACTGTGTAGTAATTTCCCAAAGTTCACAGCTTTGTAGGGTAGCAGATAGTGCTAAGCGCTGGTCTGCATGCTGGGACAGGGAGAAGCAGCAGTTGTTGTAGTCATAGTAACAGTGATGATAGCAGTAGCTACCAGGCAGGGAGTCCTCCATGTGTGAGGACCCTTCCTATGTGTCATATGGTTTAATCCCTATGACAGCCCTGCAAAGGCCATGATCCTCATTTTACAGAACAGGAAGCAGCCTCTAAGAGGTTAATTATTTGTCCAGTCACACAGCTTTTCAGCAAAGAGCTGATATTCAACGCAATTCCATCTGATCCTAACTTTCTGCTCTAAAGTCAACTTGTTTGTCAAGATTAGTGATAGTTCCCTGATCACAAGAACAAAGTCTGAGGCATGGTAGGTGTAATTTTTTTTTTCCTAATGTTGAATATACAGCTGCCTCCTGGCATTCCTATTGAGCCAGAATACAGAATGTTTATTTAGTTTTTACTCCTTGTGAGCCTTGGTGGGGAGGAAAGGAACATCAGATATTTCTGCAAGCTTATAAATTGTTGTAGGGTACTTTCTCTTCCAACTGCTCCTGTTAAGACCCACCCAAGGCCAGGCATGGTGGCTCACGCCTATAATCCCAGCACTTTGGGAGGCTGAGGTGGGTGGGTCACGAGGTCAGGAGATTGAGACCATCCTGGCTAACACGGTGAAACTCCGTCTCTACTAAAAATACAAAAAATTAGCCGGGCGTGGTGGTGGGCACCTGTAGTCCCAGCTACTCGGGAGCCTGAGGCAGCAGAATGGCATGAACCGGGGAGGCGGAGCTTGCAGTGAGCTGAGATCGCGCCACTGCACTCCAGCCTGGGCGACAGAGCAAGACTTCGTCCCCACCCCCCCCCAAAAAAAGACCCACCCAAGAACCCAAACTTAGCTAAGAAAACATCTGAGCACATCCAGAATTAAATATCACAAGTTGTTGGACCAAGACCTTCACCCTATCTACAGATGAGTCCCTGACACTCACATGGAGCTGATTGACTCTGATTTGACTCATAACTCTAACAATTTCTGTTTTCAGCTTAGTCTACAGCAACAAACTAATAGTAGAGGGCCCACCGCAGATTGGTGTAGTAATACTAGAGATGTGAGCAGAGATGAAAAGAAAGAGACCCAAAAAATGATCAGAAGCAGAAATGGGAGCCCAGAAGTACAGCTGACCAGAAGCATTTCAGTGTCAGATCAAACGCTGCCTCCTCTGTAACCAGATCACAGCACGTCTCATCAGTTACTGGTTTTCATTATGGTGACACTGAACACTCATGAAAAGTTAGCATTGAAATATGATGGTATCTCCAATTTAGAAAGGTAGTGATGATGGGTACAGTATTTTTAGGGGGAAAAAAAGCCAAAAAATGCATTCATGTTTGTCTCCTCTTAAAACCCAGCTGTCCAAGAACAATTCCCCAAGGCCCTGTGCATCATTTCTCTTTGTATCCTTGAAGCGCGGTGTCTGACACATAGGATGTGCTCACTGATGCCAGATGATGAAACCTGAATGACTTGTTTCCTAGGGTTCTGGATAACTGTTTTACCGTGGATCCTGGATGTATTCCAGGATGACTTTAAGAAGGTGAGAAGGGGTAAGACCCCTGAGAGCTCAGTGTTTATTCTGTTTTTACACATGGTTGGATGAGATGATACCCACCCTCTTTCAAAAAAAAAAAAAAAAGCCATTCAATACATGGTAGTTACTCTTATCATTACCATCATCTTTGTCAACACTGACCAAGGTTGCTCAATGGGGAAGATGTGAAAAAGAAGTTGGGATCTTCCTCTCCTGGGACACATTTGAAACCCAATAGCTGGAAACAGGCTGAAGCTATGTAACCAGCTCTCATCCACATGGGCAAGGGTCCCAGGAGTTCTCTGTGGGATTACAAGCTACCCACCCCCTTGACAACCCCAGTTATTAAAGGTTGAGCCCTGAGTAAATTAGTGCCGCTCTCCATGAGAGACAGCTGCCTTTCAGAGAGTTCCAAGCAGCTGGAAGATACGCACGCATGGAGGGTTCTGGGCAGCCAGAGGCCGGGCCCCGTGGGCTGCTCTGAGCACCTGGTCTGCCTTCCCAGCACAGGGCACATTGTTTTACAGGTCACAGCCATTTTGAAAAGGCAGACTCACTGACCTGTTTAATGAGTGCAGTTTCTGCACGAAAGCCCATATCCCTCTCCCGGGCAGCCCCAGAACTTTGCTGGGGAAGGGGGCCAAATCTCCTCTCAGTGCCTGAGGGATTTCTGGCCTTAACTGCTGGTGGAATTAGCAGGAGTTATCTATAAATCCCTGAGGCATCCATCAGCCGACTGAGCGAGGCTGCCTTTTTAAAGAAGTTCACTGACCTCTTGTTAACTTAACTCCTCGTTAGGAAATATCTAATCAGCTGTGAGCTAACACGTCAGGGCCCAGGGGTCTGCAGAAGCAGGGCTCACTGTGGGCTGGGTTTCCAGCTGTGTGTAGTCTGGTGTCTGAGCTGTGGTGTTTTCCTCTTTTCAGCTATCTTTCAGATCATTCAGAGCATAAGGATGGGCATGTGAGAAGGCCAGGGATTTGACAGCACCTCCCTCCCACTGGAGCGGGGAGGACAACGGAAGCGGTCAGCCAGTTTCTGCGGGAAACAAGCAGGCCACAAGGAATAGAAAAAAACGCTCCCCCACTTGTTCCCTGATCACTTCATCATGGATGTCAGACCAAATTGCCTTCTCACAGGACATCTTGGTGCATCCGTGTTCTCAAGCGGAAAGGACATTTTGCTTTTCTGTTGGCAGGATTAGTAGCCACGCGGGTCGTCCGCAGCAGTGCTGTCTTTTTGGTTTTTCCCTTGGTTTCACTAATGCGTGCATGTGGCCCTCTGAACGATCACTGGTTTACTTTCTATGGATACAATCTCTCCTCCATTGAGAATTGGTTTTACAAATAAATGTCTTCGTTCAACCTTATACCATGTGTGGGTTATAGTGAGAAAACTAAAGTGAAGAAAATAGCAGAATAGCTCAAGGAAAGTTGGGAGGTGGGGAGACTTGGTTATGCAGTTGGAGGAGGGGCAGGGAATATGTGGGAGGGGAACCAGAGCTAGATTTACTCAGCAGGTCTCTGGCCAGACCCTCAAGATCTTTGCCTGAATGAAGCCCTGGGCAGTTCTAATGACCTTGCATTTTCTACACATTTGATTCTTCTTTTTTTTCAATATTTTTGTCTTGTTTGTTCTTCTCTTTTTCAGTTCAGAAAAGGCATGTACAATGTATGTGAAGGTCCGATTAGTCATTATCTCCTCTGTGGTCTGCCTCAGAGCTTAGCACGGAGCAGATGTCCCAGGCCTCTTGGTGAGAACCATCCAACCCCAGGGCCCAGCCTCAGCCACTCCAGAGCTCTGGGTAAATCAGGAACCTTGCAGCCCTCTGGGGAATCAGCTGGCAGAATGGGGGGGTGAGGCTCTCTCCCTGGCCAGCCTTTCCCACAGCTTCTCAAAGCATGGTGTTGCCAAAGGAAGTTACAGGGACGGCCACAAGATCACTGGTAGGATTAGATCTGGTCACCCTGCAATATGAAGCATGCTTTTTTAATTAATTTCCATCTTTGCATTAGCAATTTTTTTCATTCATTAACTTCATGAGAGCTTTAAAAAGGAAAGTGACAGACATGACCAGGGTCTCTCTGGACCACTTAACAGGTTTTGGTTTTAGTGGCACTGCTTGAATTCGGGGGCTTTTTGTTCATTGGAGTCTTTAACTTCAGACCCTTTAGTGATGTTCTTTCAGGCTTTCTTTTCTCCCACACTTTGAGCTCCCTTCCAAAAGCATCCGTTCCCCCTTCTTCCTCCTTTCTTTCCCACTAAGAAGAGAGGGTAGTCAGACTGCTCCAAAATCAGCAGCCCTGGGAACAGTCTACCACCGCGTGTTCCCTTGCCACTCCCACTCCGCAGCCCCCAGCCCCTCACAAAGTGGCAGAAGACATTTCCAGCCACTCAAGGGTGGCACACAATAGATGCTCTCCAAGCTGGTCCCCTCATCCTGTTGGCTCTGACTGTCCTCTTCTAGGTCACCGAGTCAGACCAGTGTGTGGTGAGAGATCAGCCCTAAGGGATCCTGCTTGGGGCCTGGGAGCCCACGCTGTCTGCCAAGAGGAGGAAAAAGAAAGGCTCCTTGCCTTCAGGTGACTGGGTCTGTGCACCCCGTGTCTCTTTCCAACTCCCACATTGCCTAGACTTGATTTGAGTGCAGACCTTCTCTTTCTCCCTTAATGCCCATAAAAGCGAACCTCCCAAACCACCAATAGAGGCCATTACTGGCCTGAGCTTTGTGGTTCATCCTTTATCGGACAGAAATTTTTCCCCTAATTTGGCCTTTCCCATAACAGCAATAGTCAAGAGGGTGATTATCCCCATTTCAAGGAAAGGGAAACTGAATCCTGGCCAGAGTCCATTCCAGATAGACCCTGCTTGTCCCCAGGTGACAGGTGCGATGGGCTGAGCGTCGTGGGCTGTTGGCTGCCATCCATAAAACTGTCTAAGATTGATTTCTCTCCCCAGGCTCTGCAATCATCCACAAACTGGCTTTCTATTAGTTTCCAGGTAGCCTCCCTGAAGTACTTGTATATGGCAGTCTACTCTCCCTGGTGACTTTTTTCATCTGTCCTCTGCAAGCAGACATGAGAGCTGTCTTAAGGAAGTTAGGGCCATTGTTGATCTATATTGTACTGCAGAGATGACAGCAGTTTCCCTGTGAAACCTAGTAAGAAATACGCAGCAGCCCAATGCACAACGTACCCTCCAAAACAAGTTTTACAGAAAGAATTACACTTATCCCTACCATACATGATGCACTCTGATTTTTTTCTAGTCTATTTTTTGAATTAAAAATTAAAAATTTCTAGTCTATTTAATTTTTTGAATTAAAAATTAATTCAAAATGGTTGCATCCTCAACAACTGATTTTATAACCCATGAACAGATTTCAACCACAGTTTAAAAAACACTGCGCTTCAGAAGAAAAGCCCTCGGTTGGGGACAGATCAGCAGGGTTCAGAAAGCAGTAAAGTTGGAACCCCACTTTGCATCCTGGTGAGAACTTAAAGTCCCATCTCAGTCACAGCCAATCCGAAGCTCCAGCGGCACATGAAAAGCAACTTCTTTTGGGATTGAAGGCACATTGGCAGATTCTGCAGAGAAAGCTGGGGGCCAGTTGAGCCTGTGGATCCAGCACCACCTTGAATCCATAGAAAGACTGTGAAATTAATTTCCATTTATTTCATAAATAAATGTCCATGCTGGCAGGTTCAATTTGTCAGCATTCACTTACTGGGAATCACAATTACTTAGGATGGGCGTGGGGAATTCTTAAAGGTAGGAATCCACCCCAAGCCTGCAGAAAATCAAACTGTCAGAGGAAGACATGCATAGGTTTTGCGTACGTGTTTTTTAAAAGATGTAGAAAATTCTGATGCCGCCCATCCACCAATGAACATTTGGGAACCAATTCACCACCAGACTTAGTTTAATTAAACCAAAGCAGGGACCCAGAGGCAATGCCGCACACCTAACCCACCACATTCAACCTGATCTCTGACAGCTTCTTTCTCCTTTGACGTTCAGGAGCATCTGGGGGCTCCTGGGGGCTCAGTGGTGATGATACGCTGTGTTTGGTTTTGCTCCAGTCCTTGCGTGTGTCTGTGGCCACAGACTGGAGCACAGTGTGCTTACTACTTGACTTGACTTTTGAGGCTCTACAGAGGAGAATAATCATGTGTTATGGAAAGGCTAAGGTCTTTTTCTAGGTCCCCTCCCCCAGGACATCATCACAGGTCAAACACTGTTTCTGGGAAGGCCAGTGCCCCTTGAAGGTGCTCCCTGCTTCGGAAGTGCCTAAACACAGGAAACATGCCCTCAGACATGGGGGCTGCACTTTGTTATAAAACAGTTCTCATCCTATCCAGACACAAGAACATTCTAACATAATATCCCTGCAGTTCTTCCACAATTGGTCCCCAGAGCTTTGGAGGCAAAATGTCATCTGGGTGATGTCCTTTATCCTACAGCCATCATCGGGCTTCAGCTGCAAGCTGTGAACGTATATTAATCGCTCTCAGCAGCAGGTCCCTTTCTTCGAGAAATCTTCAGGTCCTGAGGCTTCCATCTGCCAGCCATGGGCCATGACTTCCTCTCTAGGGGTCAGCAAACTTCATCTGTAAAGGGCCAGTAAATATTTTAGGCTTTGCAGGCCATATGTTCTCGAGACTGTTAAATTCTGCTGTTGTAGCCTGAAAGCAGCCATTGACAATATGTAAATGAATGACCATGGCTGTTACCCAGTAAAACTCAATTTAAAATACAGGTGAGGCCAGGTGTGGTGGCTCAGGCCTGTAATCCCAGCACTTTGGGAGGCCAAGGCGGGTAGATCGCCTGAGGTCAGGAGTTCGAGACTAGCCTGGCCAACATAGAGAAACCCTATCTCTACTAAAAATACTAAAGTTAAGCTGGGCACAGCAGTGGGCACCTGTAATCCCAGCACTTTGGGAGGCTGAGGTGTGTGGATCACCTGAGGTCAGCAGTGTGAGACTAGCCTGGCCAACATGGTGAGACCCCATCTCTACTAAAAATACAAAATTAGCTGGGTGTGGTGGCACATGCCTGTAATCCTAGCTACTCAAGAGGCAAGGCTGGAGAATCACTTGAACCCAGGAGGCAGAGGTTACAGTGAGCTGAGATTGCACCATTGCACTCCAGCCTGGACAACAAGAATGAAACTCCATCTCAAAAAAAAAATTAGCCGGGCTTGGTGGCACATGCCTGAAATCCCAGTTACTGGGGAGGCTGAGGTGGGAGGATCCCTTGAACCAGGGAGTTTGAGGTTGCAGTAAGCTATGATAGTGCCACTGCACTCCAGCCTGGGTAACAGAGCAAGACTCTGTCTTAAAAAAAAAAAAAAAAGAAAAATCCCCAGGTATAATCCAGATCTAGTGAATCAGAAACTCTGGGGGTGGGGCCAATAGTATGGGTTTTAGAAGCCTTCCAGGTGATTCTTCTGCAAGCTCAAATTGGAGAACCCTGCTCTCAGTCTGGTGCCAAACCTGTCTGCTCCAGAGAGTTTTTGGTGGTTAGCCATACCTCTGGACAGTCTCTTCCCCTTCCTCCCTCACAAATTTAAGTACACCCTTAGTACTTAATTAACTCTTATGTACCTAGAGATTTGCTCTCAGCTTGTTTCATGTTTATTTTGTCTCCTAGTTAGATTGAAACCCGTTGAAGGTACAGTCTGTGTGTGACTCCTTCCATCTCTATCCCGCCACTGATCGATTTTAAGCATTTAATAAAGGCAAGGAAGGCCTTCACCTTTATTAACTTTTTTGAAAAATCTGTGCTTAACTATTTTCAGAATTTTCAGCCCACAATTTACTTTCAAAAATACACATTAAATGCCTACTCTGTGCCAGGCCCTGTTTTAAGGCACAAGTCCTGGCCTTCATGGAACTTATATTCCAGTCAGGGAGACATAATAAGCACATAAATTATCAATAAATACTATGAAGAAAAATAAAGCAAGATAATACAATGGCGACTGGCGGGGTGACAGATTTTAAACAGCCTGGTCAGAGCAAGGCCAAGAAGAGAGCACTGCAGTTTTAGGACCTAAAAGAGAATATGCAGGCCTTTTATGTTCTCTCTTTACAGATCAAGCCTAACAGTACTTGTTTCAGTATTAGGCAGGTTAGAATGCCCTGTGCTGCAGGAACAACAACAAAAGCTCAGTGGCTTTGCACGTAAACGTTCACTTCTCTCACACACAAGTCGAATGCAGGCTGGTGAGGGCTTCCCTCCACGTGTTGGCTCAGTTGTCCGGGTTCTGCTGCCATCCCAACACCAGGTCGCCTGTGCACAGAGAAATGCCGGGGGATGACAGCTCCCCCTTTTAGTGATTCAGTTTTTCATTTACAGGAAATCTCCAGGTGTGTTTTGCCTCAGCCAGTCCTAGGGTACGGCAGGTGACACCTCCGACCCTCTCGGAAGCACACCCAGGGCGGAGGGAATGATGTTGGGAGAATAGTAGAAATTTCTTCGGTTCCAAAATCCGTATTGCTTCCTTATGGGAAAGGGCTTATTTTTCCTTGTTTTCCATCTGGCTATTACCATTTTGATAGCCCCTCTTCAGGCTAGATAAGCTGGGGGTGTCAGGGACAGATGAGAGAAGAAAAGAGGTACATTTCTGGTGACAAGGCACAAATAGGCTTGTCAGGGAGCGAGACGCACACGCAGGATAAGGGCTCTCCGTGATGTGGAACGAGCCTGTCTTTGGAGCTCGGTAAGGCGGAAAGCCAGGTGGGCTGGAGCCCCACCCTTTCCTGCGCTCCCAGGCTGAGGCTCCTGAAGGCTTCGGGAGCACAGCAGCACCTGGTTGGCCCGCAGCACCCTGCCTGCTTGGCCTGGACTCCTCACGCTGCCGCTCAGTGCACAATTGAATTTTCCTACTGAGGAAGTTGGTGGCTGCTGGAACACGCAACGATGTTCAATATGATGATGAACAAAAAGTATCTGCAATTAGACATAACTCCACAGCACTGGTGTTTGCTGTCTCTTAAAGGAGGTTATTTGGAAAAAAAACGAAGAGGAGTTGATGACATTGTTCCGAGCTCTGCATATGGGAACACTTGGACTTTTTACACAGTAGGAAAACATTTCATTTGTCCCCTGCCTATACAGCCCAAGCTCCTGTCTGGGTGTTTCTTCCTATTTTTCAGCAAGTGCTGCAAATAGGCGAAGGATGGCAAAGGAACAGCAACCCTCCCCTGTGGATCGGGGCCATTCACGGTTGGAGTCACCAAACCTGTATTTCAGGGGACATCTTTCCAGCTCCCAATCTCCCAGCTTGGCCGGCTGCCCTGAAAAGGGACTGAGACTTGGCTCTGGGAAAGACATGGCTCCCTTTCAGGCTGAGTGAAACCCCTAAGAGTCTCTCCCATTTTCTAATATCAGGGCTTGCTACCCGAGCTCATTGTTTGTTAGTGTTGGAAAAGTTTCCTGCTGCTTTCCAACCTGGCCCATCTACCCCGGGGCTGAGAAGGGGAAAAGTCGCTGATGTCATAACCCAGCTTGGTTTTGCTGCCAGTGGCAAGGGGGTGGGAGGAAGCCAGCTAGCAGCCTTCCCTGGGGCAGCAATGACGGCAGGAGGCCAAGGCCGGCCAGCCGTGCAAAATAGGCTGCAAATCTTCATAACAAAAAAGCCACCCTTGACAACATATCCCTAGGGTGCGGGGGCGGGGGGGGCTCTTTATGCCTTTGTCTATCTGTATGTCTCTCTCTCTCTCTGTCTCTCCATTTCTCTGTGTATTTTTCTGTCTCTGTCTCTGTCTCTCTGTGTCTGTTCCTCTCTGTCTCTGTTTCTGTCTCTTTCTCTTGCTAAGGAACAGCTCTTGCCACTTTATAGTGGCAAGACTACTTATTCTCTGTTTTGAAATGCAGAATATGCCAGGGATTGGGGTATCTAGCACATCACCTCTTCAGACTTCATGCACTGCGCCCACAGTGCCCCGCTGCAGGCTTGTGCTGGGCTGGACAAGCCTTCCCTCCATCCCTCCCCAGGCCTAGGTGGCCAGTGTGCCCTCCCTGCAGAAGCCGGTCTCCCTTCCCCTCTCCCTCCATGCTCCCTACTGACCTCTTCCCGCAGCCAGGGAGCATCTGGGGCAAATGCAAACAGTTCTTTGGTCTGCTTATTTGCTTTTCTTAGTGCAAAGGTGGAGGAAGAATGTGGTTAGTGCAGCCACCATGGCTGCCAGGGACAAAGTCGGTTCTGGGGAAGGGGAGCGCCAGAGCTTGCCAGCCCAGCAGCCAGCCCTGCCGGAGGGCCCCCAAGCCAGGATCCTGTCAGTCTCCATCTAGAAACCATACAGAAAGCACTTTTGTAAATGTTAACCGAAAAGGTCCCCCTGTGATGGCTGTGCTGTAAATCAAAGTAGACAGTGTGGGGTGGGGGCGGGGCACACGTCTTGTCTCTGGAGCCATCACAAAGCAGGGAGGGGGTGCTCCTTCAACTCTCAGGTGGGGGCTGCAGCTCCCCGCTAGTCCATGCTGGGGAAAGGTTTTTAGGGCCTGGAGTCACCCAGGACCCATCTCTGTCCAGGGGCCGCTGTGTAATACTCACCATTAATCCTACACATCTGGGAAGCATTCTCCTGCTAAAGATAAGATAAAGTCCAAACGATTTGTGTTGGGAGCTGGCTGGGGGGCTGGGGGGAGGCCAGGCCTGGAAGGCTGGGCGCACAGGAGCACCCTAACCAGCCTCCGCGGCAGACTCCCACAGTCTGTCCGTGTTGCCGGGCAGATTCCCTAAGCATGGTGCACTGAGGTAGAGCAGGGAATCTGGAAAATTATTTTGCTTTACACAATGGAGACTGTGTTATTTAAGTTTAAAATACCATGGGGGAGGAAGGTAAGCATAATCAGCTTTATAAGAGAACAAGCAGGCAGGGGAGCTTTTCCCAGATTCCACCCTTTTGTTAAATCTGAGGTTTCCAGAATGTAGTTCTTCCTTGCTCCTGCCGCCTCCCACCTGCCTTCCTCACTCTCCCCTCTCCCTCTCTGCCTTTCTCTGTGTCTGTGCCTCTATAACAATAAAAATCATCAACGCAGCCATTGCTGTGAGTAAGGTACTGTTCCAAGTGCTTTTCAGATCACGTAACCCCCAAAACTCTATGAGGAAGGTTCTGCCTTCTTCTCTGCATTGCACTCTCTTTCTCTCCTGCTGCCTCTGTCTCTCTCATACACACACTCGCCCCCTGACACACACACACACACACACACAAACACACCCCTTAGGCCTCTCTGTATCACCTCCACACACTCACACACATACCCACAGTCTTGTCCACACCGAGAAGATGCAGTTCACCTCCACCGGGAGGGACAGCCTCAGAGCCTGAAGAACGCCAGCCTTCGCACTCCTGCGCTCGGAGGTTCTCCTGAGCTACCTGAGGCTGCAGTGGCTCTGAAGGCCTCAGTACTCACACCTCCCCGAACTTGGTTGAAGATCGTGAACAGGAAAGCAAGCTCTACCCCTGCTGACTCTACCTGCCAGGCTGCCCAGCCTAGCAGGGCCAAGGCTGGGTCTACTCTCTCTTCTGTCCTTGGCACTGCTCTGACCTTTGAGGGGAGAGAGAGGCAGCCAGAGGTGAGAGGGAAAACAAAAGAAGACTCTGGTTTCCAGCAGCAGCACTGACTAGAGAACAGGGAAGCAGGGATTCTGGTCCCGGCCATGCCCCTCACTGCACCTGGACAGCGGGCAGGATATTTAGTCTCCGTAGGTTTTCATTTCTCTCACAGGAAGATGGATTATCCCCATTTTTATTTTAGAGGCAGTCAGAGAAGCCCAGTGTAAAAATACAAAGGAGGAGCAGACTCTTTGCAGCCCAGCCTTCACCCTCCTTCTGGAGCAGCCCTTTCCAGACTTGCTCACTGAATAAATCCTGCTGGGGCACAGACTGTGTGCCATCCACGGCATCAGGGGGTGCAGTGCCAAGCACCACTCCCTATTCCCCAGAAACTTACAGCCAAGAGGAGGGAAACAGGTGAGCCAATCAACACGCTCTCCCTAATGGTGACATAAACTAACAAGGGGCAGCGTGCAAAGCACAGTGGATCAATTCAAGGAAAAGGGAGCTAAAACTGTCTATCTACTTCTAGGAATGTCCCCAAAAGAACTGAAAGAGGGACTTGGAGAGATTCTTGTACAGCCATGTTCATAGCGGCATTATCCACTATAGCCAAGGGGCAAAAGCAACCCAGGTGTCCACCGGCCGTAGAGGATGAACGGGTAAACTAAACGTGGCACATCCATACCATGGAACACTATTCATCATTGAAAAAGAAGGACATTCTGACACATGCCCCCACATGGATGAACCTGGAGAACATTATGCTTAAGCGAAATAAGCCACTCACAAAAAGACAGATACTGTGTGATTCCACTTGTGTGAGGTAACTGGAGTGGTCCCATTTATAGAGACAGAAATGAAACAGTGGTTGCCAGCAGCTCAGGGGAGGAAGGAATGGGGAGTTGGTGTTTCATGGGTACAGAGTTCTGGTTTGGGATTATAAGAACATTCCGGAAATGGGTGATGATGATGGTTGCACAATAATAAATATATTTAATGCCGCCAAATTGTACACTTAAACATGGCTAAGATGTTAAATTTATGTGCATTTCACCACAATTAAAAATAATAATTTTAAAAATTGTTGAGTGTGTGTCCAAAAAGTAGCCAGGGTTTGGCAAGGGTTGGGGGGGAGAAGGAGAAATGACGCTGCCCAGACCACTATGATAAGGCCTGAGGCCTGCCTCCGCTCCCCCGGCGTGAGGCCAAAGGGCCTTTGCACATGCTCTTCCTTTCACCCAATGCTTTTCCCCTCAATATTTCCATGACTCAAATTCACTCAGCTCTTTCTTCAAATGTCACTCCTCAAAAAGCCCTCACTGACACCACTATTATAAAGCATGTACATGCACGCGCACACGCACACACACACACACCACACACATTCTGCCCACCACGTGCTGTAGCAGATTTCTGCACAGCACTAACCACCATCTCCTATGCTGGTATATATATCTTTATTTATTTATTTTCTGTTTCCCCAACTAGAATATAAGCTTCAGGAGGACAGGGGCTCTGTTTTGTTCACTGTTCTCTCCCCTATGCTTGAAAGATTGTAGGTGCTCATATGAATTTGAAGGATGATGCGGAAACAAGGAAATGGGGGTGTCTGCCCAGCTTGCCAGGGCTCCCCTTCGGAATTTGAGCCCAATGCCCCCACCTGGCTACAAGCCCACCTACTGAGGCTTACCTTTTTTGCATTTTTCTCTCTCAAGAACCTTGCAGGGAGGTGATGACAGGGTTTGGGAATTTGACTCAGAATCACAGCTATATAATATCTATGATCATCTTCTACCTTTTAACTTGGCCTTACGGTTTAGATACCAGGAGAATGACAGGGAGTGAATTAAGAGGGGAGATTCCATTTTAGCTAACATACATAACTCAGTTTTTAAAAGAGAATCATACGATTTTTGAGGTGGACAAGATCACAGACTTCGGCTGAGTTTGAAGCATTGAGAGAATATCCAACTGCAAGTGGGTCGCAGAGCCCTGGCGATGCGGATGGGCCTGTGTTGTGCATTCAGTCTAGTCCTGCACATAACCAGGGCACAAAGAAATGTGTTTGCTAAAGAGAAGCTGCTGGTGCCAGCAAGGACACAAGGAAGTGCTCCAGGAGGCCTGAGGCAAGCTCACCTGATTAGCCTCCACTTCAGGCTCACCCTGAACCCTCATGGGCGCGGCTGGCTCTCAGGGCCTGTGGTTCCTAGACACTAATGCTTATGAACCTGATGCTTAAAATTGCTCATGGACATCGACATGCATTATGAACTCCAGGGCCGGGCGTGGTGGCTCATGCCTGTAATCCCAGCACTTTGGGAAGTCAGTGCGGGTGGATCACTTGAGACCAGGAGTTCGAGACTAGCCTGGACAACATGGTGAAACCCGTTCTCTACTAAAAATACAAAAATTAGCAGGGCGTGGTGGTGGGTACCTGTAATCCCAGCTACTCGGGAGACTGAGGCAGGAGAATTGCTTAAACCCGGGAGGTGGAGATTGTAGTGAGCTGAGCTCTCGCCACTGTACTCCAGCCTAGGCAACAGAGCGAGACCCTGTCTTAAAAAAAAAAAAAAGGACTCCAATCTCCTCACCTCCCCGCTCCCAAATTAGGTTTACCTAAAACAAAGCCAACTTTGAGTAAGAGTTCTATGAAAAACTGAAGATAGAATGGCAAGTTCCTTTGCTTTTTTTTTTAGATGGAGTCTTGCTCTGTTGCCCAGGCTGGAGTGCAGGGGCGCAATTTTGGTTCACTGCAACGTCTGCCTCCCAAGTTCAAGTGATTTTTCTGCCTCAGCCTCCTGAATAGCTGGGGCTACAGGCGCATGCCACCACACTTGGCTAATTTTTTGTATTTTTGGCAGTGATGGGGTTTTGCCATATTGACCAGGCTGGTCTTGAACTCCTGACCTCAAGTGATCTGCCTGCCTCGGCCTCTCAAAGTGCTGAGACTACAGGCATGAGCCCCCTTGCCCGACCTCCTTTGCTTTTTCAAGGCAATAAAGTCAACTCCCACTAAATGCATTGCCACTGCGACATTACTGCATCCTCATTCATTGTGCCTTCGAATTCTACTTCAGGAATCACAGATTCTCCAACCTACAGGGAAAGCTAAACATCACTAGGCTCATGCTTCCTAACCTGTGGGTTGCCATCATTTCATGTGCCGTGAAATCAATGCAGCGGACCATAATGAGAATTTCATTTGAAAATTGAAATAGAGCAGAATGAAATAGAAAAGACCACAGGGCATTGCACATAGAAAAGTAAGTCTTGCTTCATGAAATTTCTTGTTCAGTTATATATAATTATGATGTGTTTACTGCATTGCATTATGAAATGTTTCTTACTATGATACCTGGTCAAAAAAATTTTGAAGGCTACTCCTCTGATCCATTTTCTATATAAGTCTCAATACTCCCATATCTAGCTGATGTTTAATCATTCCATAATCCATGAGCTTATTCAGTACCTGTGGTGTGGAAGGCACTGAGCTGGATCCTGGGGCAATGAGGATGAACAGGACACTGTGTGTCACAGTCCAGGCAGGAACCAGGGTGGTGGAGGGCACACCCCGATTAGGTCGTAAGAGAAGAGTTTAATAAAGGAAATATTTATTCAGTGTGGGCAGAGTGTAGGGAACCCTAAGGAGATAGTGCAGACTTCCAGGGCCATGAACAGCAGAACAAGGCAGGCAGGGCTGAGGGAAGGGAGCTGCTTCCAGAACCTGAAGCTATGTGGGGGGGACTTCCTGACAGAGAGGCTGTCGCCTTTAGTCAGGAGGCCACCAGCTCACAGGAACCCTGTAGGGAAGCTTCCAGAGACACCAAGAGCTCAACTCTCATCTCCTGCTGATGATGAGCCACATTGGCCAAATGCGCCCAGAAGCCAGAGGGCACAGGACCCCAGGGTGCCATCCACATGGGAGAGCAGTGGGGAAAGGGTGGAGGGTGGATATGGAGGGCAGACAGACAAAATCACTGTCTGCCGGGAACTTGTATTGGATGGATGAGAAGACACATCATCAGAAAAACCACAGTGGTGCCATAACTTATGCTGGAAGAGAGGTATTAATGACGACTTCCGGAAGCACCCAGGAGGAAGTGCTTGACTCCTGGGGAGGTTAGGGAAGGCTTGCAAGAAAGAAGTCCAGTGTTCTGTCTCCAAGCATCCTTTCCTTTGAAGAGCTGCCTTCCCTGCTTCCCTCCCTCCACGTGGTCCTAGTAGGATCTCAGAACAGTGCCGTCCTTCTCTGGTACAGGGTAGCAAATCAGAGTATGCTCCTATTCCCTGGCCACAGCCCCTCAGAGTCTTCCCTGGAGGTCTTCCACTAGTGACAAAAACTGTCTCTTGCCTCTGAATTCAGGAGACTGAGAGGCTGTACAGTTAAAACTATTCTGCCATCTCCTCCTATCCCAATAAGCATACATATTCAACTTAGGAAAAAATTGGGGGTGGGGCAGAAATTTTACTGGGACATGTTTTTCACTGAGGGTTACCTTCTAGTTGGGCATATACTACTGTATTCATGTTGATTGTTTCTCTTTTTGTTTGAGTGTGAGTCTCTGTCCTTGCAGTCTTGAAGCTGAATTTCTGTCCTAGCATGCCCTGCAGGTGCAGAAGCATGGAGAGGAGAAGGCACTTGGCCTGGTGAGGAACCTGCTGGGTGTATGGCCTGGCCAGAACCCAGGGTGCCTGTGAATGGGGACCTAGAAGGAGGCTGTCACAGTGAGTGTGAGTCAGATCATGAAAGGCTTGGGTCAGATGGGGAATGCATGAGTATTCATTAAGGATTTTAACAGACGGGACACACACAGAGGTGCATCTTAGAAAGCTCCCTCTGAGAGCTGTGTGGAAGATGGGTGGAGGTGAGCCAGCCCGGAGGAAGCCATGGGAGACATAGCAAGCACCAGAACTCAGCTGGGAACCCTAGAGCGGCTCTTGGATCCCAGAGGGACTGAGTAAAGTACAAGAGTCTACAATTAGTAGCAAGTTTCCGGTTTGGGTGGGAAGGTGGATGGTGGCATGAATGGAATCTTGCTTCCGTTTTTTCCCACATCTCATAATTTTGAGGGTCTTCTCCTTCCTGAAAGCATGATCGCTTTCCCCCTGAAAGCATTCTGAGTTTATCCATGTCCTATAGAAGACACAGGGCCCACAACAGAACAATACTCCAATGGAGGAAGGCACCATCCACACACTTTTATGAACACAGCCCATGGGGCCTGAGGATTTTCCTGGAAGTCATCTCACTGTGAGGGCTCACATGGAAAACAGTATTGTCTTAATGCCCTGAGGTTTTTTTCATGTAGGCTCTGGATCATTTTTTAATTGGCAAGTAAATATTTTTACAAGTGGTAATTTTTGTGTGCGTAGGTAATTTTTTTTTTTTTTTGAGACAGAGTCTTGCTCTGTTGCCCAGGCTGGAGTGTAGTGGCATGATCATGGATCACTGCAACCTCCGCCTCCAGGGTTCAAGCAATTCTCCTGTTTCCACCTTCAGAGTAGCTGGGATTACAGGCGCGTGTCGCCATGCCCAGCTAATTTTTTGTATTTTTAGTAGAGACAGGGTTTCACCATGTTGGCCAGGCTGGTCTCAAACTCCTGGCCTCAAGTGATCCACCCTCCTCAGCCTCCCAAAGTGCTGGGATTACAGATGTGAGCCACTGCACCCGGCCAATAATTCTTTTTAAACTACCTGAAATGCTGACCTATGTCATGAAACTTAGCATGTCTTCCCTACATCTGAAGACTACACATCTCCAATCCTTTGAATCCAATGTAATTCAGCAAGCAGTATGGTGTGAAGATTCTGGAATCCTTACTGTGGAAGATGTCTGAAAAGGACATGTTCTACTGTTTTGAAGCAGCTCTCTCCAATGTGGCAGAGTAACAGTGTGGGGGGGGGAGGGAGGGAGGGAGAGAGAGGAGATAAAGATCTTTGGAGCACTGTCTAGTTGTGAAATGCTGTGCGGAGTGGTTGCTATGACTTTTCAAGGTTCTGGCGATATTTTACCTTGAGGTTTACCATATATAGCATCTTCCCAGCTCAACATGTCTGAAAAGCTTTTACCATGTGAACTTCTGATTTCCTGTTACCCGTCTACACTGTGGATAATTCATGACTAGTTACTGGCCCTTCACCTTTGTGATCTTTGCCTTAAAATGTGTCCCCTGACTCTACGGGTTTGTACTGTCCTCGGCTTTCTCTTTCCTGGGGCTGCCCTTTTGTTTACTTCCAAAAACCTCATTAAGTTTTACAGATGTACCTTACAGGCGGTGGTCATAGAAAGCAGGCTTCCTAATACACCCTTTGCAAGTTTTGTGTAAACTACCTTAAAACTCACTGTTTCCTCCTTCTCCTTTCCCTCCCTGCTTTCAGTAAACTCCCACTTCAGGTCTCATCATCTCAAATTGTTTCTCCACCAGCCTCCTTTGTTCCTCTTAGATCACCATTTTTGCAATCTGAGCAGACAGGCCCTGGGCCAAGCGGTGTGTCCACCACGTCACGTGGCTCCCTCTTTCTGAAGATCCGGGGGGATCCTGACACGGAGATCTCAGGATGGGGAAACTGTGTACTTTCAGCAGATCCGCTCATTCTACTGACATTTCCCGAACACCTACTCTGTGTCAAGCACCCTGGGAGGGATGGAGTGGTAACTAGAGAGAAGACAGGCCCACATTTACAGGCAGGCAAGGGGAGCGCACGAGGAAGCCTCCGGCGACTGACCCAGGGCGGAGGAGAGTCACAGAGGAAGGGGTTGGTGAGCAGAGCTGGGAATGACATGACAAATGAGACAGCACACAGCTGGCCCCAGAAAGGGAGAAATTTGGTTTCTCCGTGCTGTGGAACTGAAGAGCTGGCAAGAGGAGAGGAGGGTGTGAGACAGAGGAAGGGGCTGGGATTTTATCTAAGAGCCACAGGAAGCTGTTGAAAAATTCTAAGCCAGAAGCAATGCCATCAGACTGATCATCTTTCCTTCTTTCTTTGATAGCTTGGAAGCAGGAACTGAATTTGCAGCCCACTGCTTGCAGCTCTTGGGGGCCACCATTCTGCTGTTTGAAGATTCATTCACCCTGCCTTCGTATAACTTGACCACTCTGTCCTTATTTATTAACTCTCCTGGTACTGAATGCATCTCCACCAGCCCCACCAAATACGAATAAACCACGTTGGCACATTTACTCTCGTAACAGCCCTTGAGTTAAACATTTATATCTCATCTTACAAGGAAGGAAATTGAAGCCCAGAGAAATTCAGTGACTCACCCATGGCCTTAGAATTTTTTCATTCATTTCTGGAACTTGTTCACTATCTCGCTTCCTCAACTGACTGGAAACACAACAAGGGCAGCAACTGTGTTTGCAGTGGTCATGGGAGTGCGCGCGCCTCCAGCACAGCAGCTCTCACGCCGGGTCCCAGGCTGGGCTGCTGACCCAGTGACCCACCGACCCTCCCTTCTGGTAACACTGGGAACCAGCCAGGGTCAGAGTCGGCGTCAGAGCCGGGGCTGCCGGACTCCTAGACTGGAGCACCCTCCACTCCACTGTCTCCTCCTGCCTGCCTTCTATATCCATGCTTCTAAAGAAGATCCGGCATTTAACTTTCAAGTATTTAGGGTAACTAAAACCAGGTTCACATTTGGTTGCCCTTAATGCTAGATCCGGCCAGGCGTGGTAGCTCACGCCTGTAATCCCAGCACTTTGGGAAGCCGAGGCGGGCGGATCACCTGAGGTCAGGCGTTCGAGACCAGCCTGGCCAACATAGTGAAACCCTGTCTCTACTAAAAAATACAAAAATTAGCTGGGCATGGTGGCAGGCATCTGTAATCCCAGCTACTCTGGAGGCTGAGGCAGGAGAATCACTTGAGTCCGGGAGGCGGAGGTTGCAGTGAGCCGAGATCGTGCCATTGCATTCCAGCCTGGGCAACAGAGCAAGACTCCATCTCGAAGAAGAAGAAAAAAAAGCTAGACCCAGAGCTGAAAGGAACCCAAGCAATGATTCTAATCCAACCGACTCATTTTACGGTGAATAAACTCAGGCTCAGAGACTGCAGTGACTCCCCAATGTCATGCAGCTCCTTACCAGCGAGGCGTGGACTCAGCAGTGTCCCCGGGTGCCTCCATGTGTCCTATACAGTGTTTACTGTGTCGCTTTGTTCATTCAGAAACATCACGAGTAAATGTTTAATTCAGATTGCTTATAAAACTCGGTTATTTATATGCTTAGATATAGGTCTGGTGAGAATTTATTTTAAAGAGATTTTAAACCACAGCCCCTCTGCATCATTTTGCCTCAGATACTCAGAATCGGGGTGAGAAAATATTCTTGCCCACCGAGGCTCGTCGCTGTCCTGGGGCCTCTCCCCGCTCACTCACAATTCTCTCCCTGGGCTGTCACATCCACCGAAGGTTTCAGCCACCACTTACAACCTGCAGAGTCCCAAACGGTCATAACAATAGCTAACACGCACCGAGCATGGCTCATTCAATCCTCACCAACCTAATGCACTCCACGCTACAGAGGAGGAAGCTGGGGCACAGAGAGAGGAAAGGAATTGCCCACAGTTGCAGGCGGTGCACTGGGATGCGGCAGGGTCCCTTCCCCAGGACAGAGTTATCCGTAAAGCTCAGCGGCAGCCCAGGCTCCTCCCCATCCCCAGCTCTAAATCCCAGTGACCAACTGCCTGCTGGTTTCCCCACAGAGCTGCCCCATAACCAACTCAAAACTGAACTCAGCTCCTTGACCCTGAACACGCGGGTTGCCCACACAGCACCAGTCGTTGTTGGCCCTCCCTTCCTTTCCTAACCCATCACATTCCATCCACCCTTTCATTCCTAGATATTTCTCAGACCCGCTCCCTCCTGCCAGTGTCCATGGCTACAGCTGCCCAAGTGGCCTCTGTGCTGCAGTATCAGCCGTGGCCCCTGCCCAGGCCCTGGCCCCCAACCAACACTGCCCCACAAATGTCAACATAGGATTCCCAAGGAGTCTGGGCACAGGCCCGCCTGCCTGCCTCAGCTCTCTTGGTGGCCCCGGAGCCTGCCGCCTGCCATGTTGCCAGCCTCTTCTACGGTGAGCAGCCTCGGCTTTGGCTGCAAGACCCAGTTCCCTGAGAGACTGTCCCAATTCACGCAGCTCTGCTTTTATACCTCTCTTCCTTCCTTCCCCTTGTATTGCCTCCCTCCCCTCATCTCCAGCAGAGATAGTCACTTCCTCTTTAGCTCCAGCAGGCTACCCCTTAAACTCACACTAACCCAGGACTTTCTCTAGATGACAATTGTTTACTTGCCTTTCTCTGCTCCCAGGCAGTAGGAACTATGTTATGGCATCCAGAGCTATATAATATATAGAGTAGTTCCATAGAGATCTCATCACATTCAGATGCATGGGTGGAGTAAAGGAAAGAATGAGAGGCATTGTGATCCTGAATTTGATGGGTCAACTTGACTGGGCTAAAGGATGTCAAGATGGATGGTAAAGCATGATTTCCAGGAGTGTCTCTGAGGGTTTCTGGAAACGATCAGCATTTGAATTGGTGAGCTGAGTAAAGCAGGTGGCCCTCCCCAGTGTCAGCGGGTCTCACTCAATCCACTGAGGGCCGGAGTAGAACAAAGACAGAGGAAAGAAGAGTTCGCTTTCTCTGCTTGAGATGATTTATCCATCTTCTCCTGATTTTGGATGTCAGAGCGCTGGGTTTTCAGGCCTTCAGACTCGTGCTGAATTACACCACCAGCTTCTGTGGTCCCCCAGCTTGCAGACAGCAGATCGTGGGACTTCTCAGCCTCTATAATCACATGAGCCAACTCTCATAATAGATCCCCTCTTATATTCCCCTCTTACATATGCATATGTATATTTGTTTATGTATATGTAGAGTATAGTATATGTATATGTATTTGTATATGTATATGTATATGTATAGTATATGTATATGTATATGTATTTGTATATGTATAGTATATGTATATGTATTTGTATATGTATATGTATTTGTATATGTATAGTATATGTATATGTATAGTATATGTATATGTATAGTATATGTATAGTATATGTATATGTATATGTATATGTATATGTATATGTATATGTATATGTATAGTATATGTATAGTATATGTATCCCATTGGTTCTGTTTCTCTGGAGAACCCTGACTAGCACAGGCATAAAGCCCTACCAATCAGGACCGCACACATTGGACCGGCCTATTTCTGCTGGGCTCTCAGCCTGCATGGGCTACTCATTGCTGTGCCTGTGACAAGCATTCCTGACCAACTCCTCCCTCATCAAAGCCCAGCTCCCTTCTGCCTCCAGCATCACCCGAATGGGGCCTCCACGGAGCCCAGGACATCAGTCCCTCCCCTCATCCTCACCCGAAGGGCATCCCTCAGCCACACTGGGAAGAATGATTGGAATCTGCCTGTTGATGGTGGGGCAGAGGGGCCCAACGGTCCAGGAGGGAGCTACACGTGGTTTGCTCTGTCTGATGAAAACAATCAGTGGAGATTTGTGTAGTGAAGGTACAAAGGTACCCTAAATATTATTTACAACTGAGATGTGATTAGCCTCTGAAAGGAAAGGTTTGTAAGGCCGAAGAAGAGCATCAGGAATTTAAAACATGTAAAGTTAGCGAATTCCAGAAGGCTACAATTTTAGCGAGATAAGCCTGTGTTCCCTGCAGGAGTCACCTGAGTCCTCCTGCTGCCACCTCTGCCTCCTCCATGTGAGAAGGAGGAAGTGAGAGCTCTGGAGTGTGGAAGGGCCCAATGAGCCCAGTAGTCCTTAAGCCCCAGGAGACACTCACCACTCTCGTGTCCACGTCTCAGTGCAGATGGCAGCCCAGAAGCCTTGCTTGCTTATAACAACAGTAAATAGGAGAGCTGGGTAGGACCTGCTTCACCACCAAGCTTGCTGCCTTTATTTAGCGGGAGGAGGAGCCTCAAGTGGGGAGCCACCAGGCCAACCCCCGTCCAGACCTTTCCAAGTTATTTCCTTGAGGATCAAGGATCATGCCACTGCACTCCAGCCCTGGTGACAGTGGGAAAGTCTGTCTCAAAAAACAAACCAGGTTGTCTTATTGAATTCACACTGTTAGGAGATAGATGATAAATTTGAATTGAGCTCTAATTTTGTGAAGAAATTATTTTTGGGGGCAAATGCACTGGTCCTTCTTTCAGACACAAACTTACCATTCATTTTCTCAAAAATAAATACATCTAGCTGAGCTACATAATATATGCGCCCTGCAAGAACTTTAGAAAACCTAGAAGAGCACACGGAGAAAATAGTACTCATCAGGAATCCCACCAGGCAAAGATGAACAGTGTTCACATTTCATGGAAGTGCTTCTAGCATTTTTGATGTGTATTTGTTTTAGCTTTCCAAATTGCTGTTGTACAGTAATACTCTTTTGAATCTTGGTAGCATTTGGTTTTGCACTTTTTGCAATATGTTGCAGATAGTTTCTTCTTTTTTTCTTCTTTTGCTTGGTTTGCTTGTGTTTTAATTATTCTGTTTTGCATTATTGTTTAAAACACCAATAAACATTTTATATACATATCTTTATGAAAAATAATTATTTTCTTAAGAAAAAATTTTAGCAGCAGGATTACTAGACCAAAGTATATGCACGGATTTAAGGTTTGGGGTACATGTTGCCAAACTGCCGTGAGGAAATGTGAAGCCAAATGCAGAAATGCTGTGTGTTTCCACACACTCTCAATCAACTCGAGGTTTTATTGTTCTTTTCTCCTCATCTCTAAGTTGATACACAGCCCAGAAGACAAATGGGGAGACAAACAAAATGCTTTAGCTGATTGCTGGTAACGCAAGGTATTTATATAAGGATTTCACTGAGTTCTTGTCCACTGAGGTGAAAGGAGAAAATTCAGAGTTGAGGCCTGCTTAAATGCCACCAAGCCAGGAGCCTACTCAATCCATTAGAGCTTCTGAATCCAGTCATTTTTTTCTGGAGACAAATCCTGCATGGTCTTAGGCAAAGCAAACAACTTGTCTCTACCATTTCCTTCTGCAACCAAAGAACCAAAATTATTCTAAACTCCAGTAACTTGGTTTCCCCACCTGATCTTCCTGCAATGGTTTCGGTCACAGGCTCAGGAGGGCCTGGTCTCAGGTATGCCTCTTCCTCAGCGACCATGGCCTTTGCAAGAATAGCAGGTAAGGAGGCTGAGGAAGTTCATAACCAGGGATGGAATTCAGTGGCTGCATGAATTTGGATGGGGAAAAAAAAGGCATATTTGTTTCACTAATCTTTAATTGTCACTTAGACGATAAATGCAGCAGGCAACAGGCCATACTAGTGTTAGCGGTTTTGTGACTTTGTCAACAGAAGAAAATCATAGATGTTTTTAAATCTATTACAGTTGTTGCAGAGATTTTTAAATGTCATTAAGCTCATCACGGCTTTGAAATTACAGTAATTAATGAGACCTGATAGTAGATCTTATTATTTAATGTGTTAATGAACAAATATATCTATGCATTTCTTAAAATATTCAGATAACTGTATTTTAATATAAATATATATTATATATATTTAATATAAATCATTTAATATAAATGATCCCATATATTCAGATTTTAACATTTAAAACTTTGTTCTAAGGGGTTCTATAGGTTTCACCAGACACCAAAGGAGTTTGTGACACACAAAAAAATTAAGAACCTAAGAGAAGGAAGCTAAATGTTGGGCCCTGTGGGTAAACCAACTCTTCTGTTTTATAATCTCAAAGTTATAAAAGATTTCCCTAGTAGTGGAAGAAGAGAGATATTTTTGCATACCCCTTTTCCATTCATTCATTCATTCATTCAACAAACACTTATTTAGCATCAGCAAAGTGCTAGGGCTGGGCAAAGTGGCTCGTGTCTGTAATTTCAACACTTTTGGGAGGCTGAAGCAGGAGTATCACTTGAGCTCAGGAGTTTGAGACCAGCCTGGGCAACATAGAGAGACTCCTGTCTCTACAAAAAAAAAAAAAAAAAAATCAAAAAATTAGCCAGATGTGGTGGTGCATGCCTGTATGCCCAGCTACTCAGCATTGATTGAGCCCAGAAGGTCAAGGCTGCAGTGAGCCAAGATCGCACCACTGTACTCCAGCCTGGGTGACAGGGTGAGACCCTGTTTCAAAAAAAAAAAGACAGAAAAAATTTAAGTGCCAAACAAAGAGAAAAAACAATACCCAGACGCCCTCCTGAGAGAATCACTGACTCTGGCAGGTTAGAGAATGATGGCTGGGCCCACCAGCAGAGCCACAGCTGGAGGAAATGCAGATTTCAGCTGCTCATTGCTTTGAAATCCATGGACGTTCCCTCCCTAAGGAAGAAATTCCATCAGAATAATTAATAGTGTCCCCAATAGAGAGCTCTTGGCACTCTGTGACTCCCAATCCTCTCTGTCTATCAAAGTCCTCCGCAGCCTTCAAGATCCCACCTTGGATGCCCCTTCCCAGCTGGAGTGAATCATTCCTCTCTCAGCAGGCTCCCTCCCAGATGTTAGCACCGTCGCTTCTCATTTGCATTATTTATGAGCCTGACTTGCCTAGGATCCAGGGCCCTCAGTGTTGTTATGTGATGGCATGCGCCGCCCCAGTCCTGGAGCCCAGCAGGCCTGTTCCGAGCTCTGCCTCCCCCACTTCGAGGCTGATTGACTTGGGTAGCTGACTCCCCTCTCCACTGGCCGATGGGCATCTGCCAGGTCTACCAGGGGCAAAACTGTGCCACCTGCTGCACCCGGAGCTCTCTAAGAGTTGTCTCCTACATTCTCCACCCAATCCAAACGTGATGTCCAAGAAGCACTCACCTGCTCACCCGCTCAATGGAGGGCCACTTTCCTTCTCAAACTGCTCACACACAATCCTCATAGCCCACCCACTAGGCCTGGCATCCCCACTCTCTCTGCTGCGATGGCCTCTTCCACTCAGTCCCCCACATCTTTCCACACTCAGTTCAGGTGGCTTGTTTTTGTTTTTGTCGTCCAGGCTGGAGTGCAGTGGTACGATCTCGGCTCACAGCAACCTCCGTCTCCCAGGTTCAAGTGATCCTCCCACCTCAGCCTCCCCAGTAGCTGGGACTACAGGCATGCGCCACCAACTCAGCTAATTTTTACAGTTTTAGCAGAGGCGGGGTTTCACCACGTTTGCCAGGCTGGTCTCAAACTCCTGACCTCAAGTGATCCACCCGCCTCAGCCTCCCTAAGTGCTGGGAATGCAGGCGTGAGCCATGGCACCTGGCCCAAGTGGCTTCTTTTTGGAAGCTTTTCCTGGTATTCATCTTCCAGCACCTCAGGCAGAAATGACCGTTTCCTCCTTCACATCCCACTGTGTGCTGCACACTTGATGTCCCCTCCCTGGCTAGAAGTTCCTTCAAGGCAGATACCAGGTCATATTTATATTCACGTTTGTGGCCCCAGTGGCTAAAAGGCTATACTTACCTGCCGAATGAAGAAGTGAGTGGAGGAATGAATGGATGAATGAATGAATGCCCCTCCTCTCTTCTTCTTCCCCCTCTCATGGACTCTTTTCTATTTCTCCTACAATCATTTGTGGTTCCAGTGCTGGCTTAGCTGTTAACTCTGCGGTATGGATAAGTGACTTTATGCCCCTGGGGTTCAGTGTCTCTGTAACAGAAGGGAGTGGGTAGAACTAGAGGCGGTTTAGAGACTGCTCTTTTGCTCCTATGTAATGTGATTCTGTTGTGTAATGGTATGGGTGTCAGCATCTGCTGGGATGGAAGAGTCTCCCAAGGCCACACTCTCTGTCCCAGGTACCCACCAAGACCAAAGTCCTAACCCTCATATCTAGCTGGCCACTTAGTATTACTAACAGCTTTCATGTTTTTAAGTCCCACCCTTGCCTGCTCTTAGACCTTGACTGGAATTCAGGCCCCCATTTTCTCTCTGCAAACTACCTTGGTCAGCAACTCCAAGATCTCTCATCTCATCCAAGTCCATCTTGCCTTCTGCACAGCCCAGACGGCCAGCCCTAGAGCCTGGTCTCCAGGTCACCTTATTTGGGGGCAAAGGCTTCTGCAGAGACTGCAAGGATTCTTCACGGTCTGAATTTCCTGTTGGAATGAAAATTCCTTGACTTCAACACTCCTTTCCCCAAATCTTGGGTGTGATTCTAGCTTGATTGCTTTTCTCAAATTCCTTTGCAGCCTTTGACATCTGAACTTTCTGGGCAGATCCCCACTTCCTTGTTCACAGAGGACAAATTTGGTTGGGAGGAGGAACATTAAGTTTCCCAACACCTGCAGACTGATTTATCTTTGCACCGACCTTCATTCTCTTGCCCTTTCTCTGAGAAGACCCTGATTGCCCTCCTGTGTGTGATTCCAATTTCCTCTTGCCTCCTCGGGGACAGTCAGCCTTTAGCTCTGTGACTGATAGGCTTGTGCCAATGTCTCCTATCTTCCTATGTTTCTCCTTGATTCTCCATCTAGTTGTTTCTCAATTTCTTTGTCTTGTAGCTGAGTTCCTTCAAATGCCGACTTCCACTGACTCCCCCTCACCTCCTACCCATTGCTCAGGCCTCTAAAACTAGGTTCTGCTCCAGCCCATGGAAGCTCCTCACATCCTGCTACTCACTGACCTGCATGGACACTTTCCTGTTTCGAGTGTGCCTGGCATCTCTCCAGCACGTGATGACGTGCACCTCCGCTTCCTCCTGGACCACCCAGGCTTTCAGGGCCCTCCTCCCTTGCCTCTGGCTACTCTTCCCAGTCCCTTCTGCTGGCTTAGCCTTCAGCGAGCCCTGCCTGGGCTTCCATCCTGGGCCCTCTGCTCCTGGGCTACACTTGTCCTGAGCAGCTCCACCACCCCTTGTGTGGAAATGGCTCTCCGTCACCCTCTGCAGCTGTATCAGCCAAGGCTGGTGGACCGCGGTAACCAGCCCTGAGTTTCTGTGGCTCAGCACATTTCAACTTTGTTTTTCACTCACTTCGGTGTTCATTATGAGTTGGAGGGAGTAGAGGGAGGAGGTGGCCCCCTTCAGAGTCACTAAGAGGGCCGGCTCCTTCAGTCCTGTGGCACTGTCCTCCCCCACATCCTCCAAGTCCTCCCAGGCAGCTGGTGGATGCAGAGAGAGAATGTGGGAAGTTTCCCGGGGGCCACACCTGCAAGTAGCACAGATCTGTTCTGCTCACATCCCGTGGGCAGACGTGGCTGTACATAGCTGCCAGGGAGGTTGGAGATTAAGAGAAAGGCACAGAAGGGATGTCGGTCAGTGTCAGAGCCTCTGTCAACCTAACCCAGACCTCTCCTCTAGCCCAGCGCCTTAGGAGAGATCTCCACTTACTTATCTCACAGGCTCCTCATTCTACATAGTCAGACTTATTGCCCCTTTGTTTTCCTGTCCTGGCAGTGGTACTATCACCCACCCAATTACCTGAGCCGGAAGCCGGAGAAGGGCCCCATGCTCCTCCCCTGGCCCCACCCTGACAAGCCTCTCTGTCCTGGTGAGTCTCTGGTTCACCCCTTCCTTGCCCTTACGCCACCCACCGCTGGATTCAGGCCCTCGGTTAGCTAGCCTCTGATCTATTTCAACAGCTCAATGGCAGATTGCTCTGCAGACTCTCATTTGCTTTCATTCTTCCTAAAACAGAGTCTATTGTGGTCCTCCCCTACAACTTGGTAGCATGATTGCAGGGCCCACCAGCCCTGAGCCCTCCCTCTCCCCACTCCTACCTCACTGGCCCTCTCTTTCCAGCTTATGGGCCCCAGTCACAGGAAACCAGCTGTATTTTCTATTCCTTTCCGCATGTTCACAAAAAGATAGATGTCTCCGACATTCCTCTCCTCTTCCTGTTGGCTGTCTGCATTTTATCGTAGAAGGAGCCGCTCAATCATCACTTGCTCAGGGATCCTTCTAGACTTCCCCTGATAGAGTTGACCACTACCTCCATGTAGATTCCTGTCAGTCATTCACAGAATGGTCTCAACCACGAAGACCAGTTAAATATGTCAGAGAACGTGTCCTTCATCTATGGTATCAGTTGAATGATAATGAATTCAACTGGAAACTCCGGTAGGGCAGCTCTAGTTCTTTCTTCGTCTCTTAACTAGATAATTATAATTTCCATAAACTATGGGAATGCAAAGTAGTATGCAACAATAATTATTCCTTCTAAAATCCAAAGCATGCAACCATAATTATTTCTGTGTAAAAAATAAACGGAATCCCAATTTGTTGACAAGTAAACAGAGAAAGGACCTGTATTCATTAGGGATCCTCTAGTTTGCAAGCCACAGCAAACCTAACTTAAACCAGTTCAGAGAAAATAGCGATGTGCCCACAGACGCACAGCTCAGCCCAGCTTTCCTTCAGCTGCCTCTGTCTCCTGGATCAAATAATGGCTCCTGCAGGGTCCTCAAGCTTTCTGCTCACAACTGAATCCCTTCCTTCCTTCCTTTCCTTCCCTCCCTCCCTCCCTTCCTCCCTCACTTCTTTCCTTCCTTTTTCTGATGAGGTCTCACTCTGTCACCCAGGCTGGAGTGTAGTGGCATGATGATAGCTCACTGCAGCCTGGCTCAAGTGATCCTCCTGCCTCAGCCTCCCAAGTAGCTGGACTACAGGCATGTGCCAACACACTCAGCTAGTTTTTGTATTTTTTGTAGAGATAGTGTTTCATCTTGTTGCCCAGGCTGGTCTCTATCTCCTGGGCTCAAATGATCTGCTGCCTTGGCCTCCCAGAGTACTGGGATTACAGGCATGAGACACCACGCTTGACACTTTCAAGTGTTTCATTTTCAAATTGCCAGTCCCGAGAGAGAGAGAGGGGAGAGAGAGAGAGAGAGAGAGAGAGAGAGAGAGAGAGAAACTGGGACAAGAGACTGGGACAAGATTCGGAGTAACACACATAAAGTTCACTCTGACTGGACCAGTTCACTCCGACAGGGCTGTGGCCAGGTGAGTGACATATGCCAATCAGGGCCATTTCTGTAGCCATATGGGGTTTCCCAAAGGAAGGAAGGAGAATGCATGCTGGGCAGCCAACAGCAGATGGTATTATAATATTCTTCCCAAAACAAGTTAGTAATGAGACCAAAACTTCCTCTCTGAAGCTATGTCTTTTCTTCCCTCAGTTACCCACTTCTGAGACAAATAAATCTTCTCCCTCTTTGTTCCCAGGACACTTCAGTGTATAGTGATATTGAGGGAGTATCATGTAGCCTTATAATAATTCTTAATATATCTTTCTTGGCCACTAGACTGGAGTATCTCAAAAGCAGAAGTAAAGTGTTTTCATTTTGTACCCATGGCACCTAGGGGACTCCCTAAGCTTGGCACATTGTGGGTGCTTAATAACTATGGAGGGTTTTATGGATGAATAAATAGTAGCATTGTCTACAGAAACATTTAGTCCTCCAGCACTGGCTTTTCTGGGTCAAGTGGCCGTGATATCAGCGTGGGAAATGTAGTTGTCTTATCTATGCTGTTGATCTGTCTGCAGCTGTGCTGGGCAGGGAGAGGGCGGCACGATTTGCCTTTGTGTGTGTATTCCCCTGGGGATCTTCTGACTTGATCTGCACCTACTCTGCCCTTTGTAGTTTCTGGAAAGACACAGAATTCCACCAGATCCCACTAACCAAGCAACTTGATACACTGGAAGGATTTGGGATCCTGTCTGTTGCTGTTTTCTGAAGGAGATGGGATTCACATCCCTCTTTGGGGCACACACTAAGGGGATAGGCTGAATGCTAGCTCTGGGGAAGCCACAGATGCCAGACAGGCTCCACATGTCAGGAAGGAGCTGCCTGTCTTTGGGAAGCAGCTAAAATAGTGCTAAGAGCATGGACTTTGATGTTGGGCAAACCTGGTTTGCATCACACTTACCAGCTTCTTCAACTTGACTTGGCAAGTTACTTATTCTCCTTTCTGTAGTATGGGTTAATAATATCTTCTTCACAGGGCTGGTATGAAGAATAAATGAGACACTGTCTTCAAAGTTCATAACACACAGTAAATGCTCCAATACATGTGATGGTAGTAAATGGATTCCATTTTCCTTTCTCCAGAAGGGGATCGCAGGTCTTCATGCATCTGTGAAAGATAATACGAACTGCTCATTTCCAACTGCTTGCATCTATGAAGCAAAATAAAATCCAACAGATACTAGAACAAGATCTAGTTGTTGTCTTCTTTAAGAAATCATTTGAATTTTAAGAGCAGGATTAAAATGAATTAAGCTACAACATTTTAAAAACCAGATATTGTAGTCTGGCTTCAAAACACAACCTCAAATGCCTACCTGAGCCAGGTACGTAGCCAGATGAGTGGGGCACGTCAGCCACTGACAGCATGGGGCCATCAAAGGTGTGGTGGGGCCATGGCAGCCGGAGGACCAAGTCGATTCTAAAGTGAGCAGCTTCTGTGACTCAGCACAGCTGATGACTGTCACACAGGAATACAGACTCAAAGCTGCTAGAACTTGGAACAATATCCCAGTTTCAGAAGAGATATCACTAATTCACATTATTTTCTTAAACACTACATAAAATCATGTGTGAGCAGCAGCTCTGGTTAGTGGGCTTTATGCAGTCTGAGGACCCTGGATTGTGACCTCCAATTTCAGCTGACTCCTTGCCAGTGGTGTTTCTCAAAGTGAGTTACACTTTACAGGTTCAGCAGGCCAATTCTCGTTGCACAGAAGAATGCTTCTAAACTCTTATATTCCTACCACATGGGAAGGTAATTGCTTTTTATAATTATGCCAAACATTATTCTTCCCATGTGTTATTTTACAGTTCAAAGTCAACCTCAACATTTACCTTTTTGACATATATTCTCCTCATCTAACTCTATTTACTGCCCCTTGGCTCGGACGTGCCCAACTTGCATTATGTTAATCAGCAGTTATATTTCTTTGTAATATCGTTTCAGGTTTTATGCATGTATGTATACCAATGAAGGTAGTACACTTAAAAATTATGTCTAAAACCTAATAGGAATTTGCTCCTTTCTTTCTTATAACAGTCCTGAGCAGTTCCGGGTTGGGGGCGTGGCCACGAACTCTGGTCCACTCCGTCACTCGGGCCCAGGCTGATGACGCTCTGCCATCTTCCAACACGTGGTTTTCAAAGTGATTGTAGTTGTCTCCAATCAGTTGGCTGGAGGGGAAAGAGCATGGAGGATTGTCCATGGGAAGTTTTTATGAATCAGGCCTGAAAATGACAAAATGACATTTATGCCCACATTTATTTCACTAGAACTTAATCACATGGGTTCACTTAGCTGCAAGAGAACCTGGGAAATGCAGTCTGTGTAACCAGGAAGAGAGGAGGCTTTTTGGAAAACACCTACCAATCTTTGCCAATGGATTCTAACGTACATTTCATCTTCTTGCCCTCACAGAACACACTCACCCTCTCCAGGGGCAATAACCCAAAGTCCCATCGAGCTGCTATATCCAGCTCAAAACTCCAAATCTCTAGATGAGGCACAGGTCTGAATGTGGCTCCTTAAGGTCTGGTGATCTGTAATCTAAGACAAATTATCTTCCCCTCCACTGACAATGCACAATGGTGGAGTGCAGCATAATAATTGCAATAAACCTCCCATCGGAAGCATAGGAAACACACAGTAGGCTCCAGCCCTCAGCTATTAGGAAATCCTGTTGGGCAGGCATTGAGAAGATCCCTTTGCCCTGGCAATAGGGGAAGCTCTCCGATTAGACCCTGATTCTACGCTCTGGGAAGAAACCCTTGGTGCATTGTTCTCTAAAACTGCAGGCCTCTTACCTCTGGGAGGCTTTTCTTGTCCAGTATCCCCCAGGGCCATGTATGAAATGGATGTTGGAGATAATGCTCTTCCTGGGAGCTAGACAGCTTTAGGCTCCCACTTCACCCACTTCCATCTCCTGCCAGTGCAGGGGGGCCTGAGGGTTGTTTGAAGGTTTCAACAAAGTTTTCTTGCTGTTATTAAGTCTGGGTTGGCTGGTGATTTACTTGGTAGTAAATGCTCCTCAAAAACTTAGTAGGTTTCTCCCTTCTCTGTTTCCAGTCATTTTAATGTATCAGTAGCAGGACCTAAAATATTTTTCTGCACATGCCTGTTCTTCTGCTCCCCTACCTCTATCCACTGGACAGTGACCATGCAGAAGTCATCTGAAACAAAAGGCATATATGGGGAATTAACACCCTTTGTCTAATCTTTGCTGAAGGGATAAAGCACCTTAACTGAAAAGGCTTAATGGGCCCTACTGATTTCCAGCTCCTTGGGGTGTAGAAGCAATAGGCTTTTCCAGTATCAAATAGCCCCAAATTTCTGCATTTCTTTTTCCTTTTCCTTTGTACTTACAAACTAATTCTCTTGTGAGCTCACCTTTTCCCTGAAAAACATCAGAGGAGTAACACAGTGAAGAGTGAAAGGTCCTAACATTCTAGTACCAGCTACATGCTCACCAGACATATGGCCAGCCTTCTAAGCTATCGCTGGCCACAGTTTTAGAAAACATTTTGTCACTTCACAATATGGGTCTTCATCTCTCTAGCCTCCACTAGTTTCATCACCACCCACCACCAGCCAACCATAGTCAATGCCCCATATTTAAGGTTTTTTTGACAACATCACTCCACTTCAGGTACTGATAACCATATTAGCAAAGGTTAGCCACTGAAGCAAATTTTAAAATGCCTAATGGTGGCAACACTCTTGCTCATCCAAATATGCTGCCTGGTTCGTGGGGGAGGGCACTATACTTCGGTCATTCAGGGATCCAGATGACAAAGGCTCTGTCACTCCCAAGGTTGCCGGGTCTTCTCCATCCCATCAGTGGAAGGAGAAGGAGCCTGGCAGATCACTGAGAATGGTTTTCTCATGGGCCAAGCCTGGGGGGCTTCAGTCACTTCATCACTCATCCATTGACTAAACCTGAGTCCCATGGTCACTCCTAACTCCAAGGGGGTGGGGAGATGTAATTCAGGCATGTGCCCAAGGGGAATAGAACATGGAATCTTAGGCAACCAGTTTGTTGCAGTTTGCCTGGGACTTTCATGGATGTGACACTGAAAGTTCCACTACTCAGAACACCCTCAGTCCTGGGAAAACCAGTTTAAGTACAGACACTAAGTCTCATTGTTTAAGTAGAGACACTAAGTCTTCTGTTTTCTTGGTCTCTGAATCTACAGTGACTACAAACCACTTATCAGGGCATGAATTGGATGTACTTATGAGACAACAGGGCAGATTATTTTAACTGAAATATATGTTGTCCCTGGAAATTTGGGTCATGTGTTATATAACCTTGGTGACACACATCTACAAACATGGTCTTTGTTCCTAAATGAATCAGCTATAAAATGTAGTGGTAGGGGATATACCACATTGAAAAAATACTACTCATTTAACAAGAGTTCCTAGAAGAATTCCCAGAAATATTTCTGCCAAAGGGCTCATCTGAGAAGGAACAGCAAATGAATAATTCAGATATTATATTGCATAAGGCAAATTTTGCCGGAAAACAAACTACCTCATTTATCTTAAAGACAGCTTATGTGAGCCATCCTTGGGGACAAGGACTGTGGCTCATTCACTATACTATCTCTGGCTTCTAGCAGGTACTCAGTAAATGTTCTCTGAGTAAGTTAACACATGGTTTTCAACACAAAGTACCAGTTTACTGTGCACCATAGTCACACAAATAGCCTGTGCCCTCTTTCTCTCATCAAAAAGAAGAGATTTTCCTGATTTATTTTGAGCTGAAGGGTGGTGAGCTGCCATTTAGGGCAGATTCTAGTTCTTGAGACAGTCAGACGACAGAAGGCAGAGGGCACACATGTGGCCTGTGGGCCAAACCAGCTTAGTAGGTGTGCTCTCTTATTTGGTCTGTGCAGTATCCAAAAGTCAGGCATTTCCAGACAGAACCATGGATTTATGGAACTTGGAAGAAATTGGAAGATCGAGCAACACAGTGCTTGAATTCCCATATGGCAACTGGATGGAGCTACATAGCACTGTCCCTGTTAGCTGAGCACACTCCCCAGCTGCCACAGTCACTACCAGGTCCTACTGCTTACCCTACTCACTCAAGAAGCTTCTCCACCATATCCGACAGACACTGGGGTCTTGAACACCTGGTCTAAAGCACAGACCTCTGTTGTAATACTGCCCATTTTAAAATGGCTACTGAACCTTCCAAGTAGCTATTGCCAGAACCTGATCTCCAAGCCTAGCGACTTCAGGCCTGCCTGGCATTCCATAGCACTGGTTTACATAGAACCTTTTTCTGTAATGAAATTAATAATTTAAGATATATATATACTCCACCTGTAATCATTTTCTTCCACCAATATTATTTCTGTAATATTGGAAATATTGGACACTGAAACATGGACAATTCCCAACGAATCCCTTCTCTAATTCACAGAAATGAAATGGCAGCCTTTTGCTATTATTCCTTTGATACAGAAAAAAATGGTGTGTTTCCATCTGTATTCTAAAGGACATTATTCCCATGTGTGTTTTCACAGTAAAGTTTAAACAGCCACTACTATTACCAAATACTAAATCAAAAGCTATTAGAAAATAAAGCTGCCACACCTTTATCCCTATGAAAAATACAAAATTAAATATATAAACAAGCAGATGAATTACTCAGAAATAATTGTAATGGTTAACACTCCTTGAACCCACCTCACTCTGAACCGTCTCTGTGCTGACAGCTTCCCAGCATCAGCCTCACAAAACCCCTATGGAGACAACATGTCCCCATTTTAAGCATGAGGAAACAGAGAACAATGAGGAACTTGCCTGAGGTCACTTAGCTAGTAACTAGCAGAGGAGCTAGGATTAAAACCAAATTAATTTTAGTCATTAAGTTAAATGAACAAACAAAAACAGTGCACGCACATGCACACACACACCCTCCCACCAAAAGTTAGAATAAAATAAAGTCATTATCAGATGCAGAGGACTGTAGCTTCTGTGGCTAGACAGGATCTTCGTGACCTGATCCAATCCTTATTTCACAGATGAGAACTCAGGTCTGAAGGATTCCATTCCTGGTCCAAAGGTCAAACAGCTGATGACTGCAGGGCCAGGCCTGGCAGCCAGAAGCCTGCCTCTCAGCTCAGGGTCCTCCCACACACCAGTGCAGGAACCTATTGCACTGTCTGCTTCCAAGTTCTATCGGTGGGCACAGATCTCCACTTTCAGGCAATTTTTCCTGACAGGGAGAGGAAACTTGATTTTCTCTGCCTCCGTTTCTAAAAATCGTAATGCCACAATTGCTGCCTGAATGGATTTGAAGTTGACGTCTAAAAGCAGTCATGTTGTCAGGCCCTGGTAGTTTCAACTACTTATTTTACACAAAGCAAGAGCAGAGTAGTGTCTATATAGATTAATTTTCATTCCTAATTTTAGTTATAATTAACTTTTATACATTTCTTGTATAAATTTAAAGCTGTTCTGGCATTGCATATTTATCCCATAATGAAAAATAAATGTTCTCTTTTAAAGTATGCAAAAAATGCACACAATTACTGAAATATGAACACTGTTCATTTGAAATAGAAAGTAGACGTTCATTAAAACCCATGTAAAATTCCTATGTCTCCTTCATTGAACGGGGGTTTCTCCTGTTGCAACTGATGTCATGAACACTCAGTGCTGGCACAGCATGCCATTCCCCTTAAAAATCTTTCCTTCTCCACAGAACATAAGTGCAACATAATCAGTTATATAATAACCCATAGGCCAATAAGACCTACACTCAGGTCTATAAGCAAGTAGCAAAATGCCTTTCTAAATTACCTTAAATATGTTTAAATATAAGTCAATCATCTTAAGTATGTTTAGTAATTACTAAAATGAGGAACATGTATGGAAAGACATCTTTAAATAATTCATTCTTATTTCACAAACAATATTCAGCTGCCAAATTTCATGAGTCTCACATTTTTAATAAAAAGACCCAAAGTCCCATTAAATAATGGAGAAAAAAGTTCTCCACCATCTTAATAATACACCGACATGAGATTTTTCAAATTTTCCATGATTACCATCTATGGTATTTTAAAGATCTTCATTAAAAACATAAAAAATGAAATGGCTAGGGATTTCTATTCACTATAGTTTTTTTTTCAAGGAAATGTAATTATTACATAAGTATTCCTTTATTGAAGTTATATAACCAACAAGCCATATGAAAGATTTTTCTTCAAGTCCTCTTCAAATTCCCCCAAAATATCTTTATGACAACTGCTATCAGCCTATGGCAGTGAGCCATCCATCATTTCAACAGGATGCCCGTGTCACCACTTTATAACACATGCACGCTATCGAACAATTCTTTTTAGGGATCTTGGATGTCCCATTCACCTCTCAATCTCTCACCCGCTCTAGATGAGAGAAGTGATTCAGAAACTTTGTCCTTGTCCTGCAAGGACTTAGACAAGCCTTAGAACTTGGGATTGGTCCCATTCCCACTGGGCAGGGGGCCACTGCTGAGGTCCTAGGCTGATAGATTACAAAGCCGGTAAACCCACCCCATTCACTTGCTCGCTCACATTACTCCTACCGCAGAGTGGGATCCCTCAGGCTCACTCCTCAGGTGCCAGGGGCCAATCTGCTTCAGGATTCCTTCGTGGTTTTAATTTTGGCCTATTTTACAGTCATGCAGAATCAACTCCAAGGACATCCTTGCTCATCTGGTCCCATATCATCTTTTGCTTAGACAAAACGAATTACTATCCCAGGAGCTAGAAACTCATCCTACACTAGGAGAAACATCCCAATCCAGGGTGACAGGGTTCTTAAAGTGGAAATCAGCTCCTCCAACTTCCGTCTTTTGATCCTAGATCTGCTTATTCCAATTATACACAGAATAAGGCTCCTTATTCCTCTCTCAGTTCAGTAAAAAATTAAGATTTTCATGGACTCCTAGAATTGTAAAGCCAAAGGGGAATGTAAGAGATCATCTCTTTCAAACCCCTACATCCGTTCAGGAGTGAAGCAACCTGTCCAAGTCACACAGTAGTTAGAATTGAGCTGGACTCCTCCACCGTCTCTTCCCTTACCTGCTGAACAACTCAGTGTGTCAATTTCTTTTTACTTCATGTAGTCAAATCACGCCCCTACTTTTCCAACCATTCTACTGCCCTTCAGGATTTTACTAGTCAAATTGTTAACTTTACCTGAAAACAGTTGTGGAAATGACTGCCATTAACAGGGTCATATGAAAAACACTTGTTTATCAACATTTATATGCTTTATTGAAAGTTGACAAGTGCAACAGTTAAATACAGTGACACCTTACAATTGTGTAGAGAACATGCACAGAAACATATGCATATAACTACTATACAGGTGATATGCAGAAACCCCTACTGAGAAATCCATTAGCTAGAACTGAGCATTTTTCAAAGTATTCAACCAGCTCAATTGAAAGACTTCAGTGAACAGGGATTTACTTCAGCGTATTCAGCAGCTAGATTTCAGATTAAACAAAGTGAGTAACTGTGCCAAATTCTTAAAATTTCTTTAGGTGTGGTTTTTGTCATGTAGCAGTTTTTATGTAGATCTATATATAAAAGTCCACACCTCCTCAGACAGCCAATGAAACATCTAAATTTCAATCTGTACAACCTAAATAGTAGTTACAGTCCTCTATTGTACAAAATAGTTACACTACGTACACAAATATACAATAAGCGAAACAACCTTCATGGTAAGATAGCCTAGGTCCCAGCTACCTGTCACCATTTTGTCACTCTCATAGTTTTGTGTCATCCACTGTTTGAGAAGAGGCACAGTACTATTGTTTTTTATGGATTTTGGTGACAGTCGTCAAATCTGTACAGTGAACTCTGTTCCCCCTCATTTTAGTCTTTTTACCCTCCTTTCAAGTTCCTCCTGGGGGGAGGAGAGGAGAGAGGCGAGTCCAGTGAGGAGCTCCATCGCTTCACAACCCCATGTAGGACATTAAGCGCAAGCAGGAGAGCGAACCCTTGGAAGTGAGGGGTAGGGAGCCGGAAGGGATGGAAAGGCACACAGCTCCTGAGCATGAATTAAACCATTTCTCAGATATCTGCCAAGCTGCATGAGGTCCCAGTATATCCATGCTAATTCTCGGATTAACCTTTAATTCACCCAACTAAGAAATTTCTCCAAGCCATAAGCATATGAGTGTTTAATACTGGAAAAGAGATAATGGCATATGTCAGTCTCACGTCTCTTTCGCAGCGAGCAATGAAATGGGTGACTGTGGAGGCAGATTCTCCCTAGCACATCTTCTCCGTCTGTTCAGTTCACACGCAGCAGCCAGTTCTGCGGGGGCATAGGCAGCTATGCGGTTGGTCCTGAGCCCTGCGATGCTGGCTGGGCGGGGGGCTGTGTGGTGCCCTGTGGCTGGGTGGTGGCAGGGGGGGAGCCAGTCTGCAGCTGGGCCTGAAACTGGGCAAGCTGCTCAGGACTGGCCAGCGTCTTCAGCAGATTGTTCTCCTGCTCCAGCTGGGAATTCTTCTCTATTAGTTCTTTGATTTGCTCTTTGAGGACCTCCACTTCTTCTCTGACCGCATACATCAAATGGCTTTTCACTAGATCCTGGAAAGAAGAGAGAAAAGGTTTAACTCGTTATTTGGTATTTTCTGGACTCTTTGAGTTTCCAAGACATTATTTTACATGGATCTCCCTATTTACATATTCCGCCTTTAAAGTTGGTTCACTGACACTTGGGGAAATTTGAATACAACCATGACTGTACAATACTTGAGTTTAACGTATAAATGATCAAGCTTTGTAAAAGTCTGTGCTTCTCTGCAGACGTTGGCCAGAAACGCCCAAGTCCGGCTTCCTATCTGAGACTGGGCCAGAGCCGGGCGCTGGGTCCCCCCGACTGAGGCCAGCGGCGGGGATGTCCAGGCCACAGCGCGCCCACCGCGTCCCCGCCCCCAGGCCCCGCCCCGCGCTAGAACGGAGCCGCCTCCTTCAGCACCGGCTGCAGCCAGTTCCTACCGAACATGTTGCCGCATTTTCTTCCCTCCACCCCGCCCCCCCTTTTCGTGATTACGCTGACATCACAGAAACCTGGGCAGACGTCGCAGCCAATGGGAGCCCGAGTTATTTATAGCTCCGAATTAAAGGTTCAGAGTTTGCCTAGCAACAGCGGGCAGAGAATCCCGTGAGAAGAGCCACAGGCGCTGCTCCAATAACAAAGAACGGCCAAGGCGGAAATAAAAAATAGGAGAAATCCAGGCGCAGGCTAAGAAAACAAAACTTTTTCTCTGATTCTTCTTCATTGTGAAGGAGCCCACGCCACCGGGGACCCGTTTGTGCACCGTCTAGAAGACCCTTATCCAGGATCCCGACTTCTGGGGCCCTCCCCACCTCCCGGCTCCCTAGTAAAATATTAGGATTCCTAGTAAAGCCACATCGCTGAAGGTGTGCTCACGACCAGCCGAAGGAGATACTTGGCCAGCGCTTCCCTAATAAATCCCCAGCAAAAAGGGTCACCGTGAGAAAATCCCCTCGTGTGAAACCAGTCCGGGGAAGAAGACCATTTAATACCGCAGGGCCCCCTTCTCCCTTCACGGCTGCCGTGCTAGGTGGCTCCACGCTGGCCGAATGGAGACAGTGCCGGCATTTCTACGCGCATCAAGAGCGATCAACATCATCTGAACTTAGGGATGCACTGGTTCCACAAAATATCTTATTTTTGTGCTGTGCCCACATTTGGTATAAATGATTTTTCATCAGTACATACCATAGCTTGCTCGATTTTGTTGTCAATAGCTACCACACTTGCACCAGAGGAGCTGAAAAAGAGGGAAAAAGGTCATCGATAAATGGAATTTATCTTAAGCGTCCAAGATAAAAAGGATCTCCCAATTTTGTGGTGTTGCTAGCATCATATTTTGAATATTCTTTAACACTATGTAATGTATCACCCTCCAGAAAATGCCAGCCCCTCTCTTACTAACGAATATCCAGGCATCTCCCTATTTCAGTAAGCCACAAAGGACTAAATTACATAATGTGGGGAAAGCCTGTTCTCTGGCCAGACTTGCAAAAATAAGGTTTTTTAACATTTCGAAAAACAACATCCATGTCACCATAATCTCTCAGCAATGGACAAAGGAATTCGCCTGGCTATCTTTCACCTGTATTATTATAAGTATCCCACGAATAAATTTAAAGAAACTATCTTAGCCGACATTTACCTATTATCAAGTCTCACAGAAGCGTTTTCAGTCCCCAGCAAGGATGACAAGAAAGAAATTGAAAAATGTCTCAGTTGGTAAACTCCTAGATCCATCGCCACTGGTCTACACCATTGGGATTTCATGCAATTGCAGCCAAAAACACCCTCGTGGAAAAAAAGAGGGAACACCAGCAGCCTTGTATAAGCTAGATAAAATCTTCTGGCTTTCCGCAGCCCAGGGAGAAATAGAAAACGGCAGCCCTAATTTAAAGAAACCCAGCTTCTAGGGCTTGATGATCCCAGGAAGATGCGGATCCCAGGAAGATGCGGATCCCAGGAAGATGCGGATCCCAGTGCCGTGCAGAGGCGCTTCTCAGATCCGCAGCCGGGCTCCACTCAGCTCTAGACCAGGACTCCCAGTCTTAGTGCAAAATATATGCAGGAAAGAGCTGCGCCGATTGGCCGGCACGCCACTGGGACCGCCCCCTTCTCCCTTCCCATTCTCCCTTCCTGGTCCTCCCGCTGGCCTGCTTCCCCGCCTCCCCCCACCCCCACCCCCACCCCCACCCCCGCCCCCATTCTCCAGATCCCGCTCGTGGGGTGGGCTGGCCTGGCGCGGGCCGTGCTCAGAGGGAGTGGGGTGCTGGGCTCGGAGGTTTCCAGGGCGGCCTCAGAACACTGGGCCACTGCTTTGGCAGAAAATGTGGAGGGTCCCTGAAAAATACTATGGGGACCCCCGCACGTGCTTACGTTTAAGGGAGTCAGACCCCGGTCCCCGGAGCTGTGCCCCGCGGCTGCTTAACGGCGAAAGCTTCCTATTTGCAACCAGAACCGTCTGAGCTACTGGGCATGCCCAGTCCCACCACTGTAAGACTTGCAAGAGCTCGAGTGTCTTGATTTCAAATTATCTAGTTCTTACCGGCAGCGGTACTGGGAGGATTTTATAGACGGCTTTATTTTTAAAGATAATAATCATCCTGCAATCATACTATTTTTTTAATTTTAGAGGGAAAAAATCACATTTGCCCTTTGAGAGATACTACCTTTCGTTTTATAGAAACAAAACAAAAAACATTATATATTCTTTGCTAGGCATGAGGGAAGGACTCCAGATAAAATCCAGGATCTTCCCAAAAAGCCCCTAGAGCCACAAACCTTAAAATCACATCTCCCTATTAGCACCTTCTCCCCAGTAATTAAATATGCCTTCTTCTATTTAGATCCAGAAAAGTCAATCCACAGGTTGAATTCCACATAGATCTATTTTTAGTTAAGTCCCTAAGGCACGTTTTTGGAAGCTGAGTGACAATTCCTCTAAGACTCAATGCCTCAATCCTATGAGCCTTCTTACATCAGAGAGATTGAAATATTGAAAGTATGTATTCAAAGCATACAAATCCTTGAAGTTAGTCTCTTTGCCCATTTGCAGTGTCCAGAACCAGAAAAGGGAGGATATAATGGTGGTTAAAAATAGTTAAGCAGCCAATAGATGCTGTAGGCTCACCTCTGTTTCGCCCTCTTGGCCACACTGACCAAATAATTCCCTTCTCCAAACCAAAAGTCGAGAGATGTGGGTATAAAATAGCTTAACCCTTTCAAAATTTCCTAAATTAATTTAAAATACTTGCAGGGATGCATCAATTAAGGCTACAATTTAATATACTAGAAATCTAAGCCCTGAAGTTTGCTAAATTATAATAGAACATAAACAGTTTCCAAGTCAATACATGCGAGAAAGAAAACTTAACCTCTACAATACTGCCCTCTAATGGCATAATATAAAAACCAAAAAATCTACAAAGTACTTGGGGAGACCTCTCTAATCTGTAGATAAAATTGTGTCATCACAAATAATTCCAACATAAAATCTGACCGTAGAACATATATATGTAATACACGCACATGCACAAACACACACAGTCTTCTCTCCCAAATAACCATCTTTCCTCAAGCAGCATCCTTTCCTAAAATTGCCATCAGAGCCATTTAGACAGTTTTTAAGTTGACTCAATGCTGGTAGTGGGGGTAGATTTGGTTTTCAGAAACTGTCCAAAGTTATTAGGAACCAGACCAGATCTGGTGAGCACAGTAAATGATGAAGACCACAATTCTCTTTTGGGTTAAAAACCAAAGTGTGACTAACTATAAAGTGATGAGATTCCCTTTTTACTGAAAGGTTCATATTCTCCAAATTTTAAGGCTTGGCTTTTGAATAACAATAATTGTTAACATATTTATAATTTATAAAAATTATACATATTAACTCATATGATGCTTTAAAAAAAATACCCATTTCCAATAAAAGGAGACTAAGTGGAAGCTTAGAAATCGTAATTATTTGGGAAGCTGGCATGTAGCCCCCATGTCTATGAATGCTAACCAGAATATTATTTACTACATGATAGTTTCTATATTTTGAAAGTTAAAGTTATACCTAAAACTATTTGTATGCTAAATTCCATTTACATATTTTAACTGAATGCCAACTTCATAAAAAAAGAGTATTAAAGCACCATTTAAGCTATAAAAAGAGCTTTAAAAAACAAAACTCTAAGGTCATATAAAAAAATGTTTAAATTCCCAGCTGGAGTTTTAAAAAATTACTAAATTAACTGAGTTTATTCATGTTGTTCTTCAACATAAACAGAAAGCTGTTTTTATTTCAATCATTTTAACTGATCATCCATTGTATCAAGCAAGAGAAGCAAATATAAGCAACCATAGTCTATTTAACCCATTTTCCTATTGAAGGACATTACAGTTATTGTTAATACTTGGATATTTTAAATACAATTGCAAAGAACATCCTTCTACATACATCCTTGAACATGTATGTGTGTGCGCACACTTCTGGAGAATTTGTTGAGCCAAAGGATACGCAACTAAAAAAATGATTAGAAATCTAACCTTTTCATATATTTCACATAAATATGCTAGATTCCTTTAAAACTAGACTTTTGTATGAAAACTGAAAAGACATAATTTGAAAAAGAAGGCAAAGGAAATGTAAAGCTCCATGGAGGGAAAGCCCTTGGATCAGAAATGTCTGTGGCACAAATGGCTAGAATTACATTCAAAGACTCTTCTAATTGCAAGACAAACGATCCATATGTCTGGTGCCTCGTCAGAGCTCACTGAGACTTGCTGACAGGGCAGAGAAAAATACTACAAGTCTTCCAGGAGAGATCCTTAAAGCCATGGACCAAATAAGTCGATTTCAGGCACTGAGCAAAGATCAGGAGGTATCCCCTCAGTGGGAACTCATACACATCAAACAGCCTGGACAATTGAAATTGAGGTATTTTCTGGTGTTGTCTGCCTAAAAGCCTTTTTACATAGATTCCAATTCAACTGCTACTGCATATTGGTAGCAAGTATGACAGGATAGGAAAAGAGGAACAGGCCTGAATGTTTCTGGTTCCTGTAACATGTGCTTTTCTTCCAAACTTAATCTGACTTGGCCAACACCGGTACAGTTGGGGATTCAGCACTCAAACACAGTAACCTCTTTCTCCCCCTATCCAAACTCCTGCCAGGAGTTTTCAAATCTAAAACAACTGCCAGGAAAGAAGCGAAGGCATATTACCCTGTACCACCTGACCAAATCACTGCTGTCTAAGGACTCCCACGTCACCTCCATTTTTCTAGTTTACTCTCACTAGGCATGGGAATATACTTACCAGGTTTAACAAATGAAACTACAGGACTATCAGTTAAATGTGAATGGCAGATAAACAACAAATAATGTTTTAGTGTTGGGTCCCACACACTGTCAAAACAAGACGAAATGCCGAAGAAATGGCTGTTAAATTCAACCACATTTTACATTTCCTTATCTCCACAGAAAGGCTGGTTGGAAAAAGCTTCCAAAAAGTATAACAGTGGCCGGGTGCGAGCGCGATGGCTCATGCCTGTAATCTCAGCACTTTGAGAGGGTGAGGTGGGCAGATCACTTGAGGTCAGGAGTTCAAGACCAGCCTTGCCAACATGGTAAAACCGCGTCTCTACTTAAAAAAAAAAAAAACAAAAAAACAAAAAAACAAATAAATTAGCTGGGCGTGGTGGCACATGTCTATAATCCCAGCTACTGGGGAGGCTGATGAAGAATTGCTTGAACCCGGGAGGCAGAGGTTGCAGTGAGCTGAGATTGCATTATTGCACTCCAGCCTGGGCAACAGGGCAAGGCTCTGTCTCAAAAAAAAAAAAAAAAAAAAAAAAAAAAGAATCGGAAAAGAAAAAGGATAAATCTAGGAGGTCCAACATCAAAATAGGATGCATTTCTATTTTGGAGAGAGAACAGAAGGAAGAGAATTATCAAATAATTTAAGAATTGTTCCAGAACTGAAGGACAGTTAATTGAGATGACCAAATGCCCACCACAAGAAATGAAAAAGCCCTCCACCAAAGCACATCACCCTGAAACCTTAATCACTAGGCATAGAGAGAAAACACTAAAAGCTTCCAAATGGAAGAAACAAGTTACAAACACAGGGACTAGCAACAGAACCACTTTGCTGGCAGCCAGAAAAAGATGAAAAACATGCCTTTAAAATTCTGAGAGAAAAGAGTTTTTTTATCCAGAATTCTTTACTTGACCAAATCATCATTTGAGTGTAAAGGTAGAATTAAAACATTTTTAGATATTTCAGACACCAAAATGGAGGAGCAAATCAAGAAAAAAGGCAGGCATGGGAAATAGGAACCAGGAACTCAGATACCGGAGGAAAGGAAGGGAATCAGCAGGCTGGAGTGCAGGGAGATCTCAGGGGGACTGCTGCTGGACAAGCCCAAGCCGCAGCTGGTCTGTACCTGGTCTGCAATGGTAAGGGAAGATGGAGAACTCCAGGAGCGAGAGCTTCTGTGCTAATGAACACAAAGATTACCTAACACATCTAAGCATTTGCAGGGCGCAGAGGAGCTACTCATAGGTGTATGATAGATCTAATGGAACAATTAGATAAGCTCAAAGGCAGTTTTACTGAAAACAGAGCAAGGAAGAAAACGTGGAATACTCAAATAAAATTTACATGACCCATATTATTTTTTCATTTTTTTGTGGATTTGCCTTTTAAAAGTTAACTTTATTGAGAAGGTAACAGGAAGAAAAATTGCATGGCAGGAATGGTTTAAAACTGCTAAATCCTAATCTACTACAACTTGATTACCTAACATCTAAAATGGAAAAGTAACAAATAGTGTAAGTATAAATATATTACATAGAAATGTGGAGGTAAAGATGAGAAAAAACAATGAAAACTTAAAAGTAGCTGCGTCTAAGGCACCGACTGGATGAGTGAAAAAAGAGAACTGCTATTTTTTTCTATTCATTCTATTTGCTTTTTGGGTATATACATGTATTTTGATTAAAAAATTTAAATAACAAATTTTAAACACTTTAAAAGAGAGGTTTATAGGGATCTGCAGCAGTTCTTCCTGCTTCCAGGCTTCAGCAGAGCCCTTACCACACCTGCATGTGAGGAAACTACCCGAGGCTGGGGAAAGAACCACCCAAAAGAAGCAGGCAGAACAATTTTCAGAAATCACATAGGGTAAGCACCATTTGGTATTACCACCCACAAGCCTAAATGAAAAAAACTCTGTAAAAAGGGATATCAGATATTCAGAAGTATACTGCCTAAGTCTCCTTCTGAATGCTTAGAAGAATTCTAATTCTCTTCAGTCTAGGACTAATTTAAGGGAAAAATGAGTCCTAGACTGAAGAGTGTTTTGGTCCTACATAAAGCAGTTTAAAAGGAAGCCCTGAAAGGTCAAACCGTTTCCAAGTAACTTAATTTTCTCTCAAAACAAAGCTCAAGAATATTTAATAAAGTCTCTAGCATCCAATAATTCACAATGTCTGGCATCCAATAAAAAGTACTAGGCATATAAACAAGCAGGGAAATATGACTCATGAGAAAAATTAATCAAAATGACCCAGATATGACAAAGATGATTTATAGACAGGAACATTAAAAAGTTATAACTGTATTTCATATGTTCAAGAAAGTAGAGAAAAACATTAGCATATTAAGGACAGGTGTGAGAAATGTAAGAAAACCTAAATTAAATTATCAAGGTGAAAAATACAATATTTGAGGAGAAAAATACACTAGATGAGATTAACAGTAGATTAGATAGGGCAGAAGAAGTATTAGTGATATATGAGCAATAGAAATTATCCAAAATAAAACACAGAAGAAACGTTGAATCAAAAGAAGAAATGGGCCAGGTGTGGTGGCTCATGCCTGTAATCCCAGCACTTTGGGAGGCCGAGGCAGGTGGATCTCTTTAGGTCAGGAGTTCCAGACAAGCCTGGCCAATATGGTGAAAACCCATCTCTACTAAAAATATAAAATAGCTGGGCATGGTGGCACGCACCTGTAATCCCAGCTACCTGGGAGGCTGAGGCTGGAGAATTGCTTGAACCCAGGAGGCAGAGGTTGGAGTGAGCCGAGATTGCGCCACTGCACTCCAGCCTGGGCCACAGAGCCACAGAGCGAGACTCTGTCAAAAAAAAAAAAAAAAAAAAAAAAAAAAAGAACAAATCAAAAAAAGAACAAAGTGTCAATAAGCTGCGGGACAGTTTCAAGCAACCAAATATATCTGTAGTGAAGTCCCTGAAAAGAAAAAAAAAAAAGAAAGGAGAGAAAACATTTTAAGACATAACGGTAATTTTCCTCACATTTTACTAAAACAATAACCTACAGATCCAAGAAGCTAAACAAACCCCAAACAAGAGAACTGTGAAGAAGTCTACAAGGTGTATCATAATCAAATTGCTTACTATCAGTGATAAAATCTTAGAAGCAGCCAGAGAAAAAATGTTATGTACAGAGCAACAAAGATAAGAATGATAGCCGACTTCTGGTTGGAAACAATGCTAGACAGAAGACAGTGCAGCAACATCTTTAACTGAAAGAAAGAAAAAAAAAAAACCCTGTCAATCTGTAATTCTATGCCCAGTGAAAACATCTTTCAGAAATTTAAGGTGAAATTAAGACTTTTTCAGACATACAAAAGCTGGAAGGATTCATCACTGTAACTCCTTTGGACAGAAGGAAAATGATACCAGATGAAAAAACTGGATCTATGCAAGAGAGTGAAGAGCACCAGAAATGATAACTAATGGTTAAATACAAAAACGTTTCCCCCTTACTATTTAAATCTAAGATAACTGACTGTTGCCAGGTGCAGTGCCACATACCTGTAGTCCCAGCTTCTCAAGAGGCTGAGGTGGGAGAACCGCTTGAGCCTAGCTAGGAGTTTGAGGCCAGCCTGGGCAACATACTGAGGCTCTGTCTATAATAATCATTGACTGTTTAAAGCAAAAATAACAATGTATGGGAGTGTACTACAATATGTAGATGTAAAATGTATGGCAAAGATAGAACAATGGCTAAGAAGGGAGAAGGGAAGTATACTGCTGAGTACACTATGATAAGTTAAAGATGTATGCTATAAACTCTAAATCTAATAAGCTAACACAGGAGGATAAAATGGAATCACAAGAAAATGTATAATCTAAAAGAAGGTAGAATAAGAGGAAAAGGGGAATAAAGAATAGAATAAAAAATGAATACCAAGATAGCAGATTTAAACCAACTGTATCAATAATCACATTAGGCTGGGCATGGTGGCTCACACCTGTAATCCCAGCACTTTGGGAGGCCCAGGTGGGTGGGTCACTTGAGTTCAAGACCAGCCTGGCCAATATGGTAAAAACCCATTTCTACTAAAAATACAAAAATTAGCTGTGCATAGTGGCACACGCCTGTAATCCCAGCTACTTGGGAAGCTGAGGCAGGAGAATCGCTTGAACCCGGGAGGCAGAGGTTGCAGTGAGTCAAGATTGAGCCACTGTACTCCAGCCTGGGGAACAGAGCAAGACACTGTCTCAAAAAAAAAAAGAAAAAAAAAAAAAAAAAAAGAAAGAAAAGAAAACAATAATCACATTAAATATAAATGGTCTCAAGCACCTCAATTAAAAGGCAGATATTGCCAGTTTGGATGAAAAAGCAAGATACAACTATATGCTGCCTATAAGAAATATACTTTAAATATAAAAACACAAATAGGTACAATAAGAATATGGAAGAAGATATGCCACGTTAACAATAAAAGAAAGCTGAGGTGGCTATATTACTCAAAGTAGACTGCAGTGCAAAGAATATTATAAAGAATAAAGGTCATTATAATGATATAAGGTCAATTTTATCATTATGTTCTCTGACTACAATGTAATTAAATTAGAAATCAATAACATGAGATTATCTGAAAAATACTTGGGGAAAAAATACACACATCTAAGTAACCCATGGGTCAAATAAGCAATCAAAAGGAAAATTAGGAAGTATTCTGAACTGAATGAAAATAAAAACAAGGCATATCAAAATTTATTTCAATAAATTTAACAATTTAAACAAAAATGGACAAATTCTTATAAAGACACAAACTACCAAAACTCACATGAGAATAAACAGATAACTTGAATAGTCCTGTATCTATTTACAAAATTGAATTTATAGTTTAAACTCTTTCTATAAAGAAAACCTCAAGCTCAAATGGTTTCACTGGTAAATTCCACTAAATATTTAAAGAAAGAAATAATATCAATTCTATACAAACTCTTCCAGAAAACTAAAGAGAGAGAGAAAATTTTAAAAAACTACTTTACAACTCATTCTATGAGGCCAGCATTCCCTAAACACTAAAGCCAGATAAAGACATTATAAAAAAGAAAAACTACAGACTAATAGCTCTGATAAACATACATGCAAAAGTTCTTAACAAAATTTTAGCAAATCAAATCCAACTATATATACAAAGAGTAATATATTATGAACAAATGGCATTTATCCTGGGAATGCAAAGTAAACATTCAAAAATCAATGTAATTCACCCTATCAACAGACTAAAAAGAAAAATATATAAAGATAATCTCATTATATGCAGAAAAAAGCATTTGACAAAATCACCATCCATTCATGATTTTTAAAAAACGAAAAAAAAAGTTTAAGCAAAATAGGAATTGAAGGGAACTTCCTCAACCTGATAAGGGGCATCTACAAAAAACATTCAGCAGACATCATATGTAACAGTAAAAGAATGAATGCTTTCCCCCAAGACTGGAAACAAGAGTCTACTCTCAGCATTCCTATTCAACATCATACTGAAGGTAACAGCCAGGCAATAAGGCAAGAAAAGGAATAAAATTCATCCAGACTAGAAAGAAAAAAAAAATCTCTATTCACAGATAACATGACTATCTTTGTGGGCACTCCCCCAAAAATCTACAAATAAATTATTAGAACAAGATACAAGTTTCTGGAGGTTATAAGCTAGAAGTTCAATGTACAAATATCAATATATTTCTATATACCAGCAATGAACACAAAGTGAAATTTAAAAACAAAAATTACATGAAATAGGTACAAATCTAAGAAAATATGTAGAAGATCTCTATGCTGAAAACTATAAAATATTGCTGAAAGAAATCAAAGAGCACCTGACAAATGGTGAGATACCCCATGTGTGTGGATTAGAAGATAATACCATTAAGCGATCAATTCCACACTTCCCAGCTACCATATAGATTAAGTGTGATCCCTATCAAAATTCCAAGACATTTTATTGAAAATGACAAAGTGATTCTAAAATTTATATATAAAAGCTAAGAAACAGAATAATTGAAACAATTTTTGAAAAAGAACAAAGCTGAAGAACTCCCATTACCAGATCTCACACACACACACACACACACACAGCAAATCGATTTTCCACAAATATGTAAAGCAATTCAGAAAAGAGTCTTCAGCAAATGGTACTGGAACAACTGCAAAAAAAAAAAAAAAAAAAATACAAACGATCCATTCTTTACACCATATGAAATATTAACTTAAAATGGATCATAGACCTAAATGTAAAATCCCAACCTATAAAACTTCTATAAGAAAACATAAGAGAAATCTTTTGAACCTTGAACCAGTATGGATTTCTTAGGTAAGACACCAAAAGCACAATCCATGGAAGAAAAAAAACGGATAAAATGGACTTTTACCATAATGAAAAACTTGTTTTTTGAAAGATAATGTTACAAGAATGAAAAAACAAACTATAGACCAGAATTAAGTACCGCAAGTCACATATCTGATAAAGGACTTATATTCAGAATATATAAAGAACTCAAAACTCAATAGCAAGAAAACAAATAACCCATTAAAAGAAAAGGGCAAAAGACATGAACAGTCACTTTATCAAAGATATATGGATGGTAAACAAGCACCTGGAAAAAATGCTGAATGCCATTAATTGTTAGAGAAATGCAAATTAAAACCATAATGATATACCACTACACACCTATCAGAATAGCTAAAATACAGTTTAAATTTTAAACCTGAAAATACAAAATGCTGAAAAGGCAGAAAAATTGGAACACATATATTGATGGTAGGAATGCAAAATGGTACAACCACTTTGCAGAACAGTTTTGCAGTTATTTATAAAGTTAGACACAGAGTTTCCATAAAAACCAGTAATCCCAATTCAAGTTATTTATCCAAGAGAAATGAAAACATGTTACCACAAAAATTTGGAAATGAACGCTTAAGAGTCCCAAACTGGAAACAAACCAAATGTCACTCAACTGGAGAAAGGATAAACAAACCATGGTACATCTAGACAATGGAATAATACTTAACAATACAAAGAAACAAACTACTGATACACATAACAACCTGAATGAATCTCAAATATATTATGATAAGAGAAAGAAGCCACACTCAAAGACTGCAAACCATATGATTCCATTTATGAGACATTCTAGAGAAGGTAAAACTATAGAGACAAAAACAAGTTCCCAGAAACTTGGGGTATGGGAGGGAGGGGAGATTGTTATGGGTGATGGAACTATCTCATATCTAAACTGTAGTGGTGGTATGCCCACTGTTTTTCAAAACATGTGGAACTCAAAGATGGGAACAATAAACACTGGAGACTCCAGAAGTGGGGAGGGAGGGGAGCCAAGGCTGAAACGCTACCTATCAGGTACCATGTTCACCACTTGGGCAATGGGATTATTAGAACCCCAAAACTCAGCATCATGTAACATACCCATATTACAAACCTGTGCCTGTATGCCCTGAATCAAAACAAACAACACTATTGCTGTATACTAAAAAGGCAAACTTTACCATATGTAATTTACATGTTAAAAAATGAAAAGATGACTGCCCCTAAGTAGCAGACTGGGAAGAATGAAAAAAAAAAAAAAAAAAAAAGAAGAAGAAGAGGAAGAAGAGGAGGAAGAGGAGGAAGAAGAGGAAGAGGAGGAGGAGGAGGAAGAAGAGGAAGAGGAAGAGGAAGAGGAGGAGGAGGAAGAGGAATAAGAAGAAAAAGAAACTGATAATATTTTTAAAATTCTATCTAACCTTTATATTTTCATGTATCATTTTTTATTGTAGTAAAAAACACATAAAATTTACATTAACCATTTTTAAATGTATAGCTCAGTAGTGTTAAGCATATTGTTACTATTGTGAAAAAGATCTTCAGAACTTTTTCATGTGCAGATCTGAAACTATCCATTAAATAACTTCCAATTTCCCCCTTCTCCTGCCCCTATAACTGCCACTCTAATTTCTATTTCTTTGAATTTGGCTACTTTAGATACCTATACTTTTTTTTTTTTTTTTTAATTACAGACAGTGTCTTGACATGTTGGCTGATCTCGAACTCGGGGGCTCAGGCAGTCCTCCCACCTTGGCCTTCCAAAGTGTTGAGATTATAGGCGTGAGCCACAACGCCCAGCCTACATGTAGTATTTTGATTTAAAACATTTTAAACTAAAAGAAAAAAGGGAACAAAAACTATTTTAAAAGATATAATGCAAGGACTTAAATATATTCATTGAAGAGACCTAAAAATGCCTATTTTATAACTAATTGTTCTATCATTATATAAAATGAATTACTAGGCTTGAATTTTTTAACTATAATTTTGCTCTGTTCTTAGAACTGTTGAGTTTGTTGATTAATCATTCCTAAATCTCATATTAGCGTTAAAAGATTTGTAAAAATTAAATACTTGCTTTAAGCGTCAGAATTTTAAAAGTCCTAACAAAATGCTAACAGATTTAAATATAATCTTTTATTTATATACACCTATATATAACACATGTATTTACCCTCTGTAAATACATTTCTTCTGTATTTTTCTCTCTCTAAACATTTATAATTACTTTTATATTGTTACAATTCTAGAAACAATTTTTAGTTTTCCCATGGCTGTCTTCACCTTATTTAGCATAACTACTAATTCCAGAAGAATATCTATAATGCTAAGAAGACCCAATGCCTTTTCTTTTTTTTTTTTTTTTCTTTTAAAGACGGTAAGGGAGACTTTAAGAGGAGCTACTGCAATGGGAGAGCGAGATGGGGCTCAATGCCCTTCAGCAACAGGACTCAAATGGTTAACATTCTTACTTTTTATCTTCATGAAAATAATAAGCATTTCAAACCCAAATTTCTTCATAAATTACCACTTCTGCTTAATAGTGGTAGATTATGAAAATCTGGAGCCACAGACAAAAAAGGAATCACAGATTTAGAAGCCAAATGATATTCTATATAAAACATCTGAAGAAGTGAAAAGTTGTCCTGATTATGATTTTCTATTTTGAGAACCTCATGCAAGTGAGGTTCTTGCATGAAGTGAAAAATGAATATTATTTATCTTTTACTTTTGCACAGCTATGAAAAATAGATGCTTTGAGCACTTTTTAAAAATAACTAGTTACTTTAAGCTAATTTTCCTGTTAAATTCCAGAAGAAAACAACAACGATAAGCAGTCCTAAAAGAGCTGGTAGGAACTAGACTAACCGACTAACCATTTTTCTATGCATACAGAGCCACTTAGGGTCATTAGAGGCAGTCTCTTGGTGACTCTAAAACAATCAGATGAAGCTCAATTACACAGTTGTATTTACAACGGTAAAGATAAATTTAAGGATATTACCTAGCTCCAGAATGTCTAATGTAGTACAGGCCTAGGTAAGCATTCACATATTGGCAAAGTTGACTCTGTGTGCTGGGGACACAGTGGGTGTTTATATAATAAATACCTCTGCTTCGATCAAGGGACACATTTCTACATTATGGCCTCCATGGGCAGCAGCTCTGTGACATAAATGGGGTCTGAGGGTTTCTTTAACCCTCTGATCTATTCAGAATTTTAAAGCAAAATGGACCTTGGAGGTCATTTAATTTTCTTATTCTGTAGGTTGAGAAATGGAGGCTCAAAGGCATTAGGTGCTTTGTCCAGGGTCTACCTAATCAACTGTTGGATGGAGCATAGAACCAAATGCTGATTCAATATAGTGTGCCCTAGAAGTGCACATCAGAAATTCTAGATCCGTGTGTGTAAGATGTTAGAGCTGGAAGAGTAAAGGGACCATAAAGTGAAATGCCCTTCTGCTGATCTCAACAGAGCCACAGTATTCATTGAAAGCCACCCATTTTACAGATTAAGAAACAAGCTGGGAGGCTGTGTGGAAACCAAAGCCAGAGACCCATGCTGCATATGAGTCAGGCAACCTGGCTGCAGGGTTTCTGGGCCTAGTCTAGAGTGGAACTGGTGAGCTCTTGGTGAGAACTGGCCCTTCACAGCTTCCTTTCTGAGGCTGCACAGGCTGACAGGGGCACTCAGATCAGTCCCAGTGCCAGTGAGCTCTACAGTTTGAGAAGATGCTCTCCAGGCACTGGGACAAGGTCCCGACAGAGAAGGGGGCTCACCACAGACACAGAGCCACACCTGCTGACAGACACATTACTTAGTGAATGTGCCTAAAGAAGATTTTCAAATTGTCCTTTCATTAGCCCTGACAGTTCCTTGCAAAGCCCTCAAGAGCTGTGAGAAGATGAGTTAGAGGAAGTCCAAGTGGATCAAAGAAAATGATGCTCACTTGTAAAGAAGGCAGGCAGGCTGTGTCCCCAAGGCTTCTGGCCAGGAATAGGAGAAATGGCTTTAGCAGCACATCACTTTAAGAACTTCTGTGGTGCCCAGTATACCCCAAGGATTTTTACTGTAGGTGGTCATCACCTTGGATCTCCTTCCATATCATCTTAGTGTGATTCTGACATTGCCACATTCTCCTATCCATGATTAAATAAGGGTAAGAAGACAATATGATGAAAATAATAAAGTGCTGAGTGGGGCCAATGAAGTGGGAAATAAAAATTTACAATGAGAATGAGGGTCACTTTTTAGCATTTAAACCTGCTGCCAACTACTGTAGAAGAAATGGTCAATGTAATACATCTTAGCTAGAAAGATATAAACCAGAATTTAAAAACTTCCTATACATTAGGTCTTCAGCCATTTCTTTATTGATTTACTCGCGTTTATTTAACAGTGAGCACCCATGAAAGGCCAGGAACTTTAGGCTTGGCACCACAGTTATCAAGATGAGTAAGACACAATCCTTGCTTTTAGTGACTTGGGGGCAGTTGCAGGGGGCAAGGGGAGAAAGACATATGATATTTTGCATAATTTGAGTGTATATAAAAAATGATGGTTAGCAGAAAGCAGCCTGGGAGTGTTTCCGAGGGCAGAAGACTTACCCTCTGGGTGTTGAAAAACAAATAGGAGTTGTGCAGTTAGACTACAAGGTACAAAGAGAATGAGAACACTCCATGAAAAAGGAAGGGCCAGGCAAAAGCCAGGGTCATGAAGCAGCATGCTGAGTTTGGACACCTCTCAGTAGTTGAGTGTGGCTAGGGAATAGGAGGTTGGGGTTTAGCAGTGGGAGGTGGAGAAAAAGGCAGTAAAGGGGTGGAGCCAAGATGGCCCAATAGGAACAGCTCTGGTCTACAGCTCCTAGCCTGAGCGACACAGAAGACGGTGATTTCTGCATTTCTGTTTGAGGTACTGGTTTCATCTCACTGGAAACTCTAAAAAGCAGAGCACCTCTCCTCCTCCAAAGGAACGCAGTTCCTCACCAGCAACGGAACAAAGCTGGATGGAGGATGACTTTGACGAGTTGAGAGAAGAAGGCTTCAGACGATCAAACTACTCCGAGCTACGGGAGGAAATTCAAAACAATAGCAAAGAAGTTAAAAACTTTGAAAAAAAATTAGATGAATGGATAACTAGAATAACCAATGGAGAGAAGGGCTTAAAGGAGCTGATGGAGCTGAAAGCCAAGTATCGAGAACTACGTGCAGGACAGTCAGTGAAGTGCACTGTGCGTGAGCCGAAACAGGGTGAGGCATTGCCTCACTCAGGAAGCGAAAGGGGTCAGGGAGTTCCCTTTCCTAGTCAAAGAAAGGGGTAACAGACGGCACCTGGAAAATCGGGTCAGTTCCACCCTAATACTGCGCTTTTCCAACGGGCCTGGAAAACGGCACACTAGGAGATTGTGTCCCACACCTGGCTTGGAGGGTCCTATGCCCACAGAGTCTCACTGATTGCTAGCACAGCAGTCTGAGATCAAACTGCAAGGCGGCAGCGAGGCTGGGGGAGGGGCGCCCGCCATTGCCCAGGCTTGCTTAGGTAAACAAAGCAGCCAGGAAGCTCGAACTGGGTGGAGCCCACCACAGCTCAAGGAGGCCTGCCTGCCTCTGTAGGCTCCACCTCTGGGGGCAGGGCACAGACAAACAAAAATTCAGCAGGAACCTCTGCAGACTTAAATGTCCCTGTCTGACTGACGGCTTTGAAGAGAGTAGTGGTTCTCCCAGCACGCAGCTGGAGATCTGAGAACGGACAGACTGCCTCCTAAAGTGGGTCCCTCACCCCCGAGCAGCCTAACTGGGAGGCACTCCCCAGTAGGGACAGACTGACACCTCACTCGGCCAGGTACTCCTCTGAGACAAAACTTCCAGAGGAACTATCAGACAGCTGAATTTGTGGTCTCACGAAAATCTGCTGTTCTGCAGCCGCCGCTGCTGACACCCAGCCAAACAGGGTCTGGAGTGGACCTCTAGTAAACTCCAACAGACCTGCAGCTGAGGGTCCTGTCTGGTAAAAGGAAAACTAACAAACAGAAAGGACATCCACACCAAAAACCCATCTGTACATCACTATCATCAAAGACCAAAAGTAGATAAAACCACAAAGATGGGGAAAAAACAGAGCAGAAAAACTGGAAACTCTAAAAAGCAGAGCACCTCTCCTCCTCCAAAGGAACGCAGTTCCTCACCAGCAACGGAACAAAGCTGGATGGAGGATGACTTTGACGAGTTGAGAGAAGAAGGCTTCAGACGATCAAACTACTCCGAGCTACAGGAGGAAATTCAAAACAATAGCAAAGAAGTTAAAAACTTTGAAAAAAAATTAGATGAATGGATAACTAGAATAACCAATGGAGAGAAGGGCTTAAAGGAGCTGATGGAGCTGAAAGCCAAGTATCGAGAACTACGTGAAGATTGCAGAAGCCTCGGTAGCAGATGTGATCAACTGGAAGAAAGGGTATCATTGATGGAAGATGAAATGAATGAAATGAAGTGAGAAGGGAAGTTTAGAGAAAAAAGAATAAAAAGAAATGAACAAAGCCTCCAAGAAATTTGGGACTATGTGAAAAGACCAAACCTACGTCTGATTGGTGTAGCTGAAAATGACGGGGAGAATGGAACCAAGTTGGAAAACACTCTGCAAGATATTATCCAGGAGAACTTCCCCAATCTAGCAAGGCAGGCTGACATTCAGATTCAGGAAATACAGAGAACACCACAAAGATACTCCTCGAGAAGAGCAACTCCAAGACACATAATTGTCAGATTCACCAAAGTTGAAATGAAGGAAAAGATGTTAAGGGCAGCCAGAGAGAAAGGTCGGGTTACTCACAAAGGGAAGCCCATCAGACTAACAGCTGATCTCTCGGCAGAAACTCTGCAAGCCAGAAGAGAGTGGGGGCCGATATTCAACATTCTTAAAGAAAAGAGTTTTCAACCCAGAATTTCATATCCAGCCAAACTAAGCTTCATAAGTGAAGGAGAAATAAAATACTTTACAGACAAGCAAACGCTGAGTGATTTTGTCACCACCAGGCCTGCCCTAAAAGAGCTCCTGAAGGAAGCACTGAACATGGAAAGGAACAACCGGTACCAGCCCCTGCAAAAACATGCCAAATTGTAAAGACCATCGAAGCTCTAGGAAGAAACTGCATCAACTAACGAGCAAAATAACCAACTAACATCATAATGACAAGATCAGATTCACACATAACAATATTAAATGTAAATGGGCTAAATGCTCCAATTAAAAGACACAGACTGGCAAACTGGATAAGGAGTCAGGACCCATCAGTGTGCTGTATTCGGGAAACCCATCTCACGTGCAGAGACACACATAGACTCAAAATAAAGAGATGGAGGAAGATCTATCAAGCAAATGGAAAACAAAAAAAGGCAGGAGTTGCAATCCTAGTCTCTGATAAAACAGACTTTAAACCAACAAAGATCAAAAGAGACAAAGAAGGCCATTACATAATGGTAAAGGGATCAATTCAACAAGAAGAGCTAACTATCCTAAATATATATGCACCCAACACAGGAGCACCCAGATTCATAAAGCAAGTCCTGAGTGACCTACAAAGGGAATTAAACTCCCACACAATAATAATGGGAGATTTTAACACCCCACTGTCAACATTAGACAGATCATCGAGACAGAAAGTTAACAAGGATATCCAGGAATTGAACTCAGCTCTGCACAAAGTGGACCTAATGGACATCTACAGAACTCTCCACCCCAAATCAACAGCATATACATTTTCTTCAGCACCACACCACACCTATTCCAAAATTGACCACATAGTTGGAAGTAAAGCTCTCCTCAGCAAATGTAAAAAAACAGAAATTATAACAAACTGTCTCTCAGACCACAGTGCAATCAAACTAGAACTCAGGATTAAGAAACTCACTCAAAACCGCTCAACTACATGGAAACTGAACAACCTGCTCCTGAATGACTATTGGGTACGTAATGAAATGAAGGCAGAAATAAAGATGTTTTTTGAAACCAACGAGAACAAAGACACAACATACGAGAATCTCTGGGACACATTCAAAGCAGTGTGTAGAGGGAAATTTATAGCACTAAATGCCCACAAGAGAAAGCAGGAAAGATCCAAAATTGACACCCTAACATCACAATTAAAAGAACTAGAAAAGCAAGAGCAAACACATTCAAAAGCTAGCAGAAGGCTAGAAATAACTAAAATCAGAGCAGAACTGAAGGAAATAGAGACACAAAAAACCCTTCAAAAAATTAATGAATCCAGGAGCTGGTTTTTTGAAAAGATCAACAAAATTGATAGACCGCTAGCAAGACTAATAAGAAAAGAGAGAAGAATCAAATAGATGCAATAAAAAATGAAAAAGGGGATATCACCACCGATCCCACAGAAATACAATCTACCATCAGAGAATACTACAAACACCTCTATGCAAATAAACTAGAAAATCTAGAAGAAATGGATAAATTCCTCAACAAATACACCCTCCCAAGACTAAACCAGGAAGAAGCTGAATCTCTGAATAGACCAATAACAGGTTCTGAAATTGTGGCAATAATCAATAGCTTACCAACCAAAAAGAGTCCAGGACCTGATGGATTCACAGCCGAATTCTACCAGAGGTACAAGGAGGAACTGGTACCATTCCTTCTGAAACTATTCCAATCGATAGAAAAAGAGGGAATCCTCCCTAACACATTTTATGAAGCCAGCATCATCCTGATACCAAAGTCTGGCAGAGACATAACCAAAAAAGAGAATTTCAGACCAATATCCTTGATGAACATTGATGCAAAAATCCTCAATAAAATACTGGCAAACCGAATCCAGCAGCACATCAAAAAGCTTGTACACCATGATCAAGTGGGCTTCATCCCTGGGATGCAAGGCTGGTTCAACATATGCAAATCAATAAATGTAATCTAGCATATAAACAGAACCAAAGACAAAAACCACATGATTATCTCAATAGATGCAGAAAAGGCCTTTGACAAAATTCAACAACGCTTCATGCTAAAAACTCTCAATAAATTAGGTATTGATGGGACATATCTCAAAATAATAAGAGCTATCTATGACAAACCCACAGCCAATATCATACTGAATGGGCAAAAACTGGAAGCATTCCCTCTGAAAACGGGCACAAGACAGGGATGCCCTCTCTCACCACTCCTATTCAACGTAGTGCTGGAAGTTCTGGCCAGAGCAATCAGGCAGGAGAAGGAAATAAAGGGTATTCAATTAGGAGAAGAGGAAGTCAAATTGTCCCTGTTTGCAGATGACATGATTGTATATCTAGAAAACCCCACTATCTCAGCCCAAAATCTCCTTAAGCTGATTAGCAACTTCAGCAAAGTCTCAGGATACAAAATCAATGTACAAAAATCACAAGCATTCTTGTACACCAATCACAGACAAACAGAGAGCCAAATCATGAGTGAACTCCCATTCACAATTGCTTCAAAGAAAATAAAATACCTAGGAATCCAACTTACAAGGGATGTGAAGGACCTCTTCAAGGAAAACTACAAACCACTGCTCAATGAAATAAAAGAGGATACAAACAAATGGAAGAACATTCCATGCTCATGGGTTGGAAGAATCAATATCGTGAAAATGGCCATACTGCCCAAGGTAATTTATAGATTCAATGCCATCCCCATCAAGCTACCAATGACTTTCTTCACAGAATTGGAAAAAACTACTTTAAAGTTCATATGGAACCAAAAAAGAGCCTGCATCGCCAAGTCAATCCTAAGCCAAAAGAACAAAGCTGGAGGCATCATGCTACCTGACTTCAAACTATACTACAAGGCTACAGTAACCAAAACAGCATGGTACTGGTACCACAACAGAGACATAGATCAATGGAACAGAAAAGAATCCTCAGAAATGATGCCGCATATCTATAACTATCTGATCTTTGACAAACCTGACAAAAACAAGAAATGGGGAAAGGATTTCCTATTTAATAAATGGTGCTGGGAAAACTGGCTAGCCATATGTAGAAAGCTGAAACTGGATCCCTTCCTTACACCTTATACAAAAATTAATTCAAGATGGATTAAAGACTTAAATGTTAGACCTAAAACCATTAAAATCCTACAAGAAAACCTAGGCAATACCATTCAGGACATAGGCGTGGGCAAGGACTTCATGTCTAAAACACCAAAAGCAATGGCAACAAAAGCCAAAATTGACAAATGGGATCTAATTAAACTAAAGAGCTTCTGCACAGCAAAAGAAACTACCATCAGAGTGAACAGGCAACCTACAGAATGGGAGAAAATTTTTGCAATCTACTCACCTGACAAAGGGCTAATATCCAGAATCTACAATGAACTCAAACAAATTTACAAGAAAAAAACAAACAACCCCATCAAAAAGTGGGCGAAGGACATGAACAGACACTTCTCAAAAGAAGACATTTATACAGCCAAAAAACACATGAAAAAATGCTCATCATCACTGGCCATCAGAGAAATGCAAATCAAAACCACAGTGAGATACCATCTCACACCAGTTAGAATGGCCATCATTAAAAAGTCAGGAAACAACAGGTGCTGGAGAGGATGTGGAGAAATAGGAACACTTTTACACTGTTGGTGGGACTGTAAACTAGTTCAACTATTGTGGAAGTCAGTGTGGTGATTCCTCAGGGATCTAGAACTAGAAATACCATTTGACCCAGTCATCCCATTACTGGGTATATACCCAAAGGACTATAAATGATGCTGCTATAAAGACACATGCACACGTATGTTTATTGCGGCACTATTCACAATAGCGAAGAGTTGGAACCAACCCAAATGTCCAACGATAGACTGGATTAAGAAAATGTGGCACATATACACCATGGAATACTACGCAGCCATAAAAAATGATGAGTTCATGTCCTTTGTAGGGACATGGATGAAACTGGAAAACATCATTCTCAGTAAACTATCGCAAGGACAAAAAACCAAACACCGCATGTTCTCACTCATAGGTGGGAATTGAACCATGAGAGCTCATGGACACAGGAAGGGGAACATCATACGCCAGGGACTGTTGTGGGGTGGGGGGAGGGGGGAGGGACAGCATTAGGAGATACACCTAATGCTAAATGACGAGTTAATGGGTGCAGCAAAACAACATGGCACATGGATACATATGTAACAAACCTGCACATTGTGCACATGTACCCTAAAACCTAAAGTATAATAATAATTAAAAAAAAAAATTTACCAGTGGGGGAAAAAAAAAAAAGAAAACGGCAGTAAAAGGATAAAAGGTTAAGACAGGCTGGGGCCTCACAGGCCATGTGGTGGGAGACTGGACTTTAGTCTGAGGGCAATGAAGGTCCACACAATAGGGTTTAAAGCAGGCAAATGATGCAATGGGATTTGTGTTTTGGCAAGGTCACTCTGACCACAATGTATAACTACAAGAGATGGAACTGGGGGTAAAAGGAAGGAAATAATGAGGGCCGAAACCAAAGAGCAAAGGGGAGACAGAGAGAAAAGTGGGATGGATTCAAACACATTGGGACATAGAACTGACCGAACTAGCTTGTGTGAGGTAAGGGAGGCAGGATGACTCACAGGTTTCTGGATTATGTGAACAGGTGGAAGGTGATGCCATTAGCCAGAACCAGGCTGTAGGCTAAGGCGAGTAAACTGGTTCTGGGGTATAACATTGATAGGCCTTACTAGGCAGTGGGAAATACGGTTTTGGAACTCAGGAGGGGTCGGGCATAAGAAAATACTGGCGTAAGAAAAGTTGTTAAGTTAGCAATAAGTCTCCTTGGGAGTGGATGAGATTACCTCAGAAATCCATATAGGCAAGAGATGGTGGAGCTGGACGGCCACACACACTGGGGCAGCCATTTGGCATAGCAAAGACACCTGACTTTTCTCTGGATCTAGTGGACACTACAGAAGGTGGCTAGGCTTGAGGCACTTGCAAGAACCTTGAATGGGAGAGTAGCCTCTACCCAACAAGGAGACCAAGACAGTGAAAGTGATTTAACTGTGGAGGGAGCGGGGAAATGAAGAGATCAGGTCAGCTCTCCAATGCCAGGCACCCTAAGGTGCCAGCAAAGAGCCAGCAAATGTGCTCTTCGAGAAAGCCCATGTGGGATGGCAGCCTCATGGAATGAGCCAATGGACAGTCTGTTAGACAGAAGCAGACAGACGGCAGCTGCAACCCTGACAGAAGCGGGACACTGCCACAGTCAGCACAGAGACTCTGCCCCTCGGTTCCTCCTTCCCACCTCCATGCTAGCGCACTGCTACTGCCAAGAGGGATGGACACATGTGAGAGCCAAAAACAGCCTCCACTCCAAGGCGTCAGTAACAGACTGGGTTCTTTTTTTCCTTTTCAGGGAAAGAGTGGGCAGAGAAGAGAGCTTTGATTCTGACATGAGAGTCAAATTTCAAAATGCAAAGGACTGAGTGTTTAAAAAATGGTAAGTGACTGTTTAAATGACCAAAATTAACTGGAAAGCGATGGAAATGGGTCGACATGCTAGTAAGGAAGCCTGCTACCAGAGTGAAAGGGTGATTCAACTGAGCACAATTAATAGCAGTTATTAGGAGAAATAAAAACAAACCATGACATGCATATTTCTTACCAATGAATTGAGACTTTAAGCAAATGGCTCTGGAGGGGATCCAGAAAAATGCGGCATGAAGCCACCAGCTGAGGGTCAACTGTGAGATGAGGCCATATCATGTCAGGGGCTGAGGAGACCCCAGTGAGCTATAGGGGGCACAGCCCCTTACCTGTGGGGCCTGTTGGGGCCACTGCATGCCCGTATCTATCCCACCGATCACAAATAGGACATCCGCCATGGCTGACCGAGGAGAGGACTGCAAGCTCACCAAGGGCTGCCTGGCAAGGACACCCCTGTCCTTTCCCACTTTTGCGCTCCCAGCCCCACATCAAGGACTTGTTCAGTCAGGAAAGCAGGCAGGGGACAGATATAGGTGGAAACAATCCAGGTCCTCTCATGTCAATTCCAAACTGCTAGAGACACAAGCTTAGTCCGACTTGACAGAAGAGGAGAACTTTGAACAAAACACGATATAAAGCTATCAAATAACAGAACTAAGTCTTAAGAACCCAAATGAGGTTAAGTAACGAGAAGTAACTAACAAGTCATGGAACTAAAGTGAGATGTTGTAAGGCAGCCCTAATGTATAGCAAAAAGGAGGGGCAGAGTTGGTGGCAACTACTCGAAAAAGGAAACTGCTGCACACTCATACCCCCGTTAATCTTTACTACTCTGAGGCAGTAGGTACCATTCTTTTCTTCGTTTTAAAGTTAAAAAGTCTGCTTGAAGTTTATGGCCTCCTCTGTGCCCGCCCACCTGCCTAATGTGTGGGTGACACCCTACAGTGGGCACGAGGGTGAGGGCAATCATATTTGCCGGTGCCCCCAGAGCCCGAGCACAGGGAGCCTGGGCCTCTGCGCCTCACAGGGCCCCATGCCACCACTGTCCTCTAGGCCTGGCTGGGCTACTCATGGGGAAGGGTGAATATGTCTTACAAAGCAACCTGGCTGCACTCTAGGAACGTCTGCTTGCCTTCTGACAGCCTGGTGATGCCCCCACAGTACCGCCAGCTGCTGAGTGACCATGGGCCACTATCCATAGGCTACACCCAGGGAGCTGGGAACAGCCAGGAGCCCCAGTGAAGAGTTGGGGAGAGATCAACCCTGCCTACGTGGAGTAAGAACAGAATAAAGAGACTAAATCGAGGCATTATTCACTCAAGAAAGTTGGTAAGGTAAGTGCTTGGCTGAAACCGAACAGAGTGCCATATCCTTGCTGCTTTTGGCTTTAAAGGTTTTCCATCTTTTTACAAGATGAGAAGTTACAGTTCACCTCCCCTGTTTCGATGAAACTCTTGTTTTCAAAATGCTAACGGGTTGGTTTTTCCTCTCATGTTTCACCAGGCTCTGAACTACAGTCTCACAGATCGAAAAAAGATTTTGCAGTTAATTAGAATTTACATTTTCAGTAGTTAGGAACTACCCAAGTTATTTTTTTAAGCATTGATTTAAAAGGTGCATGTAAAGTTATCTTAGCAAACTGTAGTTTGCCTCCAAGATACCAGTGTCTTCCTTTAACCTTCTCTTTTGAATATGTTTCTGTGACCCAAACTGTTGTTAAGCTAATACAACCATAAGGATTTTGTTTCAATGCATACTGACAGCGCACTTAGTAGCCAGTCCTCTTTTCTGCTTAATATAACTTCTTTTTTGCATAAACATATGCATGACTATTAGTACACTGAAGTCAATTTTTAAAATGCACAAGTTATAAATACAGCAGAATAACCTACCAAACCTAACAAGGAACACCCAAAATTTTCAAACTAAGACTATCAGTAGATTTCGGTTATGCGTACTTTAAGTTGATCAAAACTAGAAGAAAATAACTGTTTATATCTTTATATGTATTTATAACTTGATGCAATAAAGCTTATTTTCATTAACACAAACAAATCTGAGAGTGGTCAGACAACTTACCCAAGGAGACATATATTTAATAAATGGCAGAGCCAACATCCAAACTCAAGTCAGTCGGCTTTGCTACAGGGCATGACTCAATAATCTAGCAGAACCAAAAAGTGGGCTATTTCTAGACACCCCAGAAATACGCAGTTCAATTAATTTAGTAAAAAACTGATGCCTGTCCTTAAATTAGTAAATGTTACTTCTAGTCATCATGGCTAGACACTTTCAGACAATTTATATCTAAAATATACAGATTTATCAGAGTATTACATGTGTGTTTCTAATAAGAAATGCTCTTAATTGAAGATGCTTCACTTTTACTTAATGATTTTGCATTGGTTTGAAGGTAAAGTTAAAACATAAATGATTAATTTAGTCTGGTGTAGAGGGAATGAATTCCTTTGTTCCATTACCCAAATTAAATACTACATATATTTAAAAATTCAGTTGCATTGTTTTGAATAAAACAAGATGTTTTGCAAAGGCCATTAAAATGATGCTGGTGACAAAGCATAAGTTCCATCACCTATTACATAACCCAAGTTAGGGTAATGCTGCACAAACACGTAAAACTGAATACCTCAAATACATATTGTGAGTAAAAACAGAGTTAATTCTAAAAAACTTTGGCTTTAATAAATTAGATTGGGGGAGGGGGACAGCAAGGGAAGGCCAGTTATGTTATATGAAGAGATTTTCTTTAAAAGCAAGTTTCTTACCTAATCAGGATAACTAAATTAAATGAATGATTAAACTGTTTTAACACTGAGGTATGCTTGGAACAGAAAGTATTTCTTTAATGAAGTATTTACATTATGTAAACATATATAACAACATATATGTAAGTTAGGAAGCATAATGGTAGAACAAACACCCACAAAATGCCCCCCCTTAACTAGGAACGTTATCAACACCACTGAAACCCTTATGCTCCTCCTCATCCTCTACGCCCACACCAGGGCCAATTCTTCTCCAGCCTCAAATCATTCCCATTTACTTAGTTACTATATTTACTATGTTACTATGTTTAGTTACTATGTTTATTGGCTTCCTTCCTCCACTAAAACATACTAGACAAAGGCAGAAGGTTTGTTTACTAATACTTGATTAGACTTATTACTTGTCAGTCCCTATTCTACACGTTATATATATTACCTCATTTAATCCTTTCAATAACCACCTCATCTAGGTACCATTATTATTCCCATTTATATAGAGGAGGAAACCAAGGCGCAAAGGAGTTACATGACTTGATAAGGTCATACTCATCACCACTATGAAAAGCAAAAAATACTTCTGCACTCTTATCATAACAGATGCTGTCATGTTTTAGTACTCCTCAGTCCCTTGAAAGACTGGTTATCACTGGAAATAGTTTTTTTTTAAATGATAAAAATTCAACAAATATATATTGAGCACCCATTTTGTGTCAGGCACGTTCTAGGCACAGGAGATTCACTATGAACAAAATGGACAAAAGTCTCTGTCTTCCTGAAACTTATATTCAAGTGGGGCTGAAAAAGTAAACAAGACAAACAAGTACATATATAGTATGTGAGATAAGGACAAGTACCCAGGAGACGAATTAACGAACAGAAGCAGGGATACAAAAGATCACAGAGGATGAAATTTTAGCTAGCCTTCAAGGAAGGACTCTCTGAGAAAATGAGTTTTGAGTAAAGACCTAAAAGAGATGATGGGATTAGTCATGGAAGAACTCTTCCAGCAGGGAGAACAGCAGGGGAAATGCTGTATTTAAGAGTCCCAACAAAGTCAAGACAGCACAATGCATCATAGGACCGCGCAGTAACAAATATATGATACAAGAGATCTCTCTCACTTTTGCTATCTTCGTTTTCTGAAAGACTCTTTTCTTTAAAGAAGCATGCTTACTGAGACCATCATTATGGTACACAGTGCATTCAAGAAACACTGTTTTGCACTTAATAGCAATAGGTATTACATGCCACTTTTTATTCTAAACTAGTTTCTTAAGAATTATTTTGGGATGCTCTTCACCTTCCAGTAAAAACTTTCCCTGTCTGGAAGTAAAAATAAGTCAAGTCCTCCTGTAGAATCATCTGCCTACGAAATTTAAGCACTAGATATGCAATGATAGCTCTTTTCTGAGTCTTGCTTTGGATAGTTTCAAGAAGCCATGAGATTTAATCGCATAGGGAATTTATTACAGAGCCATTTAAAGCTACTTCTGACTAAACATGGTGCACTGAACACACTCATTTATCTTTATTTCTACCTACACACCACTAAAGAGATGAGAACCCAGTTTTAAACACATAAGGATAGGGTAAATATAAAAGAGATGTAAATTTCAATAGTTTTTCAAAGCTGGAAAAAAGATGGTAATTCATGAAGTTGAACCCTGAGCAAGCTGTAAAGAAAGTCCAAACACCTTTGATATGCAGTGAAGAACCCAATACTCAAAAAGTACAAGGTGCAGACAACGTAAATCTGTATAAGACAGACCCAATCTCACTCAACTGAATCACTGAGCAATTGTGTCCGGAATTGGTTCCTTCCAGTGGTTGTTGGTCTCATTGACTTAAACAATAAAGCCGTAGACCCTTGTGGTGAGTGTTACAGCTCATAAAGGTAGTGCAGATGCAAAGAGTGAGCAGCAGCAAGATTTATTGTGAAAAGCAAAACAACAAAGCTTCCAAAACGCAAAAGGGGACCCAGGCAGGTTGCTGCTGCTGGCTGGAGTAGCCAGCTTTTATTCCCTTATTTGGCCCTGCCCACATCCTGCTGATTGGTCAGTTTTACAGAGCGCTGATTGGTCCATTTTACAGAGTACTGATTGGTCCGTTTTTACAGAGTGCTGACTGGTGCGTTTACAAACCTTTAGCTAGACACTGAGTGCTGATTGGTGCTTTTTTACAGAGTGCTGATTGGTGCATTTACAAACCTTTAGCTAGACACAGAGCACTGATTGGTGCGTTTACAATCCTTTAGCTAGACAGAAAAGTTCTCCAAGTCCCCACCCGACCCAGAAGCCCCAGTCAGCTTCACCTTTCACAATGACTAACAATTCTCTAGTATAGCCAACACTCAGTCAAAAGGAACCTGGAGGAAACAGAGATAGTCTAGGGAATTGAAGAAACTTGTAAAATCCTAAAAGATTATATGGATAAAATAAGAGGAGGCAAAGATTCAGAACACTAGAAAGAGCTCTTGGAAACTGAAAAATTAATATGAGAGCATAAGTGAAAATGTGCTAGAATAGAAAGTAAAGTTGAAGAACTATCTCAGAAGCTAGAACAAAATACCAAAAAGGTTAATACGGGAAAGAAAATAAATAATAGCTATTAATATTTAGAAGGGCTAACACCCTAACAAAAGAAGTTTCAGAAATGTAACAATATGGACAGGAGAAAAGTGTCATAAAATAATTCAAGGAAATTTCCTAGAACTACAGATCAGGCTTTTTAAAATTAATGGGCCTATCAAGTACAATCTGTTCCATTATAAAACTTGTTTGGAAAACACCAATTTGTTCCAACACAATTTATATGTTAGAGAACAATTTGAGCATAATGCACATTTCACATTTGCTTATGTGTGATGTTGTTTGTGAGAAACATCAGGTAAATGCAGGAAACTGCACCCAGCTGAACCAAAACTGCACCTAGCAAAACGCAAACAGCACATATCTCAAACATGTAACAGCTACCTCAGTTCAGCACATTTGTTATTCTGCAAAATTATGTTTTGCTATTCTTTTGCAAAGGATAACTTTTCTATATAAAAAACACTCATTCAACATCTCAAATATGTCTAATCACACTGGTTCAAAAACATCAAGCAGCATGCACAAAGAAAAGCTTTTAAATATTGAGAGAAGCCAGAAATAAGGCATTTTGAAAGAAATGAGAGAATACGTGATGAGAACATGTGGTAACTCCCAAGCAACAGAAATAAAATTCATGTTGTGGGCCTTCACAAACAATGCATGGAAATAAAAGAAACGCCTATTGCTAAAGCAATTTCAAGGCCTGCAAAGTCAAAAAGAGCAACCCCTAAAGAAACAGAAGAAAAAGAAAGCTTGTTGAATATATGTACTGAAAAGCAAATAGCAAAAAAAAAAAAAAAAAAAGGAATAATCTTTCTCAGAATCAAAGAGAAAGCACTATTTATATAAAAAGGAAATCACTAAATCCTGCAGAATTTGCTCCTTTTGTGTCAGTAGTATCTGGTTTAGTAGTTTCAAAAATCTCTATTTCCAAAGCCTTCAGTTGTAGGGTGAAGCAGAGAGCCCACCTAAGAAAACTGCAAAAAGAATTTCCAGCAGTGATATAGAAGCTAATTGAAGAAGGTGGCTATATATTGGATCAAAATTTCAATTCTGATGAAATAGTTGTCTATTACACATACATCAGATCTGTCAAGTGACACTGTTTCATATTCTTGGACAGAATTAGAAAACTAACTTTCCAAGGATTTCAAAGTCAAAGTAGAACAAGTTATAGGATCTACTTTCACTTTTGAAACAGGTGAAATCTTTGAAGCCTTTCCAGTCCCTATATTCTATCAAATCTGATCCTCCTAATTTCTCACTGTGATTCTATCAGCAAAAATTCTTAATGTTCTCCTAATAGTATGATCCTTTTCCTTCTTAATTCCAACTAAAGCATCATTTCCAAACAACCTTTGAAAGCATCTATGATGTTGTTTTAGCCATTTAAGTCCATAAATGCAATTATAAAACATCTTCATCAGTACTGACTTTAGTGCAGCTTTTTTTTAAAGAGTCAGATTTTGAGCACTGGAGTTAGATCCTAATTCAAACTTCCAAAAATCACTTATTCATAGTAAAATGAGAGTGATAATACATATTTCATAATGATGGCAACAGCAGCCCATCTAGAGCAGCCACTGCAAAGATGCTAGCTGCAGCTGGGGAGGCGTGGCGGGTGTTGCAGGCTCCAGAGAGCCAGCAAGGGCCAAGAACAGGCGGGAGCCCCACCCCCTACCAAGTTGGCAGGACAGAAGCCTGCGCTCCCAGGCACAGCTGCAGCTGCCCAGCCATACCTCCGGAACTGGACATCCCTGTGCTCTCAGGGGCCCAGGAAGCCCCACTTCCCCCACAGGCTTGGAAGGGCCCGATCCTGCTCTCTGGTCTCCCCCCATTCCCAGTGCCCGCTCTGATTTTGCAGCAAAGTTATGGCCAAGCCTGGGTGCTGTCCGACCAGGTGTGTGTGTGCACTCAGGGCAGCAGCTGACATGCCAGCCACCCCTACTTTGCCGCCCCCTCTGGACTTTGGGCACCAACAAGTGCAGGAAGGAGGCCAGGGTGGGGCTGATGGCAGCTCCATGCAAGCGTGCAGGCCTCCCTCAGTACGAACAGCCTGAGCACTGTGGATGGCATGTTGATGGCGGGAGGCAGACAGGTTCTTGGAGAGAAAGGGGAGGATCGCTGTTGAAACCCCACTTTCAAGTGGTAGATGGCCTAAAGCCTGGGGGCTGGGCTGCCAGTTCTGGGTAGAGTCCGTGGGACGGGAGTGAGAACTTGTGCTTTTTCCAGGCCCACTCATGGCCGTCCATGGACCAATCAGCACATACTTCTTCCCTTCTAAGCCCATAAAACACCCCCAGACTCAGCCAGACTTGTGCAGATGTGGGGACTACCAGTTGCAGGATGGAGCAACCCACTTAGGGTCTGCTCGACTTGTGGGGAATGACCTGCCTATGGAAAGGAGCTATCCACTATGGGTCTCCTCTCCACTGAGAGCTGGACACTTGCCAGGATGACCTGCCTGTGGAAAGGAGCTACCCACTACAGATATCCTCTCTGCTGACACCTGGACACTCATTGGGATGACCTGCCTGCAGAAAGTAGCCACCCACTTTGGGTCTCCTGAGAGCTGTTCTGTCACTCAATGAAGCTCCTCTCTGCCTTGCTCACCCTCCAGTTGTCCATATACCTCATTCTTCCTGGACACGAGACAAGAACCCAGGACTTGCCGAGTGGTGGGACTGAAAGAGCTGTAACAGAAACAGGGCTTGCCACATTGCAGGCGACAAGAAAGAGAGAAGAGCTGTAGCCCTTCAGGAAGCCCAGACCTAGGGGCTCCCCAACCCAGGGCTGTGACAGCCTCTTTGGGGCTCTGCGGTTCCTGGCATCTCCAAACTTCCAGGCACCACTGCATTCCCTGGTGCCCACAATGGAAGCCACTTACAGTATGCCTGGTCCAGCCGCAGGCTTGCACAGAGCCGGTGCCTAGAGTTGCTTACCCCACTGCAGCCAGCACACCTGGCTGTGCACAGTGGTGAGACCCCACGCTCGTTTCACACACCCCTTGCCACTGACCCTTGGCAGGCGTGGGTGCCTGTCTCATCCTTGGCAGGCATGGGATCCAGGACAGTAGCACAAGTGGAGAGCAGCCAGTGGAAAGCAGCCAGCCAGGCCAAGTGGGCGGAATTATTAGCTCAGAGGGCCTGAGCAAAACTCCAGCAAAGGTACCACCAGCCACAGAGGTTTCTGGCTAGAAAAGCGACACCCCAAGGATCCTGTGACAATAATACTATTATGACATTTAAAAGAGATAACACAAGAAAAGAAGCTGGCTCTTCCCACAGTAATTAAGGTGACCAATTAAGGTGAAGACTTTGTGTTCTGAACTACTTGGTTTTAGCCATAATTGGGGTTAATCAAAAGAGATCCTCACATTTCTCAAATTACTCCTTAAAGTAGAAAGTTGCTTGAGAATGGCCTAATATAAAAAGTATTATTATAGATTACTTCCAAAAGAAATTTTTTTCAAATATGAAAACCACTTTTATACAACTTGATGCCCTTTTCCCTGACACAGAATAATTATCTGGAGAAGCAATTTATAAGTGACTTCATTGTTTTTGGTAAAAGGGCAACTCAAATTTTGCCTTAATCCCTATGACATGATGAATTAGTTCAGAGGGTGATTCCTAATTGTTTTTACTTTATGTCTTTAAAGAGAAGCACCTCTTACTTCCTCACCCATTTATTTGATGTCCTAAACTGTGTTAGAGTCTTGCAGCCTCTTTCACAGAGGCCATCTCTGCCCTCCTAGACTGTCCTCTAGGAAAAGCTATGGAGGGAGGCCCCATCCGCTTCTAGTCTTCTCTTCCCTTGATTTTGTCATATTTGTTGCTCCAGCAGGAAATCAAGTGACCTTCTCCCTAGAACAAGGAAGGGGAGATAGTCTTTCTTTCCCACCACAGCTCCTTTCCACAAATACTTAATTCACAAACATCTTGTGCCTGGCATTATAGTCGTTACTGGGCTTCTTTCGAAGAGTGAGGAAGCCCTCCTTCTAAAAAGCTTTCAAACCAAAAAATGCTAGTAGAAATGTGTGAACAATGGTTTTTCTTAGCAGTAGGAATGATATAATTTATCATCTAGTTTTATCACAGACCAGTAGAACAGAGATGTTTCCAGATAAAAACAGCTTTCTTGTTATAAATTAAAGTTCAAAGAGAAAAGGAAATGCAAAACAATACTTTTAAACCAAATTTAACTAGGACAGTGGAATGTTTATTGAACAGCTAAATCCTAGGTAATATAATAAGCATGGTACACAGTATCTTAATGTTCAACTCACGTCTATTATCATTGCATATACAAATTACTAGTTAACTGAGACTATGCAAAATGAATTTGTTCACTCTCATACTGCAAGTATAATAGCTGACCTGGAATATGAACTCAGGTTTTTCTGACTCAAAAATCTAACTTCTTTCCATACACTTAAATATTTATTTAGTGCCCACCTGTGGTAAACATTGTGACTGGCCCAGGGGTGGTAGATGTGTAAGCAATAATTATAGGGCAAAATAATAAGTGTGATATCTTAGGTATGGCAGGTACCAGGAAAGCATAAGAAAAGGTAACCGAGTAAAGTACTAGATGTTGAGTAGTCAGTAAAGGTTTCACCAAGGAATTTTCTCCTAAATTAAATCATCAAGAATAATCTTAAAATCATTAATCAGACCAGAGAATGACCGTATTAAGGAAAAAGCAGAAAATGTCCAAAACAGAGGCAGAAAGTCAAAGCATCGTTATGGAAGGTGCCCAAACAGTAGGGTCCTCTGAAGTAATTACAGAATGGTGGGAAATTAAGGCAGATAAATACTCATTCAGAGATCTTCTAATCCCCCAAAACACTGAAAACACTGCTAAGGAATCCGAAATTCACCCCACAGCACATGAGCCCCAGCCAATCAGAACAGATACCAGTTGTAAATGGCCAGTTCAACCTAACTAGTGCAAACCAGTGAAATATCAACCCTGCCGTTAGGAAATGGGAGCAGCCAGTGGGGTGTTTACCGCAGGGGAGTAGCCTGACCAGCTCTGTATTTAAGGAAGGCAATTCCTAAATATATAGCATGAGGATATAATATGAAGTATGAATAGAAGGAAGGCAAAAGCAGAGACCAGGAATAAATTCTGTTAAAGGGTTTCTGCTGGAGGGAGAGGAGAGATAAATGATTTTAAAAGACGCCAGGTAATCAAAATGTAATCATCATTTCAAATGAGTCTATTACAATAACAAATGGGACTATGTATTATACAGAAATTATTACACAACAATTCAGACTGGTGACTCTGCGATTACCCCCACAAATATATCTGAATGTTATTTCAGCAGAGTAATAAGAAAAATTACTATCATTTAACTAAGCACCTTGTTTTGTTCAAGTTACATAACATCAAACATCTATTTTACAAACATTTTTGGAAAGGTGCTGGACCATAGAAAATATGATTCTATAAACTCTACATCACAATGACCTCATTTAATCTATTTTATGGAAAAAGAAAGCAGACTTGTTCAACAGAAGAAGTAAGTACTGATATATTTCTAATAAGCCTCTGAGTCCTACTCTGTGATCATTTTATTATAGCAAATGTTCAAGCTATATATTCTGGCCCACACTACTTTCAGTTATATGGATCACTACTCCAGTAAACCATTTACAACCCTACAAATGGCAATGTGTACAATTACAGCGCAAAAATCTAAATAAAAACAAATCTTATATAATATCAAGATATGTAAAATGTCCGTATTATGAGACACAAGATATTAGAGGTTCCTCTACTTATAGTATTTGTCTGGGTGCTTTAAGTACTTGATATAGGCTCTATTTCCAAATCAATAAGAGAATATAAAAATTCAGAAAGACCCTCAAAGGAACACAAAATAAGTCATAAAACTAGAGTACAGGAGAATAAGGAACAAAAAGAATCAAGCATGGTATGTCTCAGATCCATTAGGATGATTAATGTGCTTGGGAATTTTTAAAAACTGTTTACTTATTTGTGAAAAGTAAAGAGTTACAAGCTAATATATAATTACAAACTATAAACTATAAAGATTTTAGATGCATATTGCACTTACAAAGAGTTTGAGGAACTTAAACAGTTTAAATCCTGCCAGTCATCAGTGAAAGAGATCACTTAATATTTTCTTTCTTTCCCCTACTGATCCTAGTTCTAAAATAAAAACTAAAGCTGATCATACAAGAAAATATTGCCTATGAGTTTCTCATGTGTTTGATTAAAGGGATCAGTTTTACTTGACAAAGTAACAAAAACAGACGTCACCATCTCTGTATAAGCATAGAGAAAAAAAGTAATAAATAGATATAAAAGCTACATGGTATTTCCTAAAATTATGAATTTTCAGCAAACAGTCCATGGAAATTTCTTTTAAGTGTGGTAATGACCCAACATCCATACATCAAATTCAGCTTATTTGACAAATCCGTAATCTTCTCACTTATCTGTATTACTCTTCAGTCTATCCAGAATTATAGAAATAGTAGTTCTAGCTTCACTGCAGTTTAGTTACTGGTTGACTTTGAATTAGAAGTTAAGGTGGCTAAATAGCACATATGTTAAACATAAAAAACTTAAACTCAGAGGTGGGTCAATGCAAATAAAATCAGATTCACTGTTGAATTTCATTAGGAAGTTTGCATAAAGAGAACAGTTCTTTCAAAATGGCCTTTTTAAACAAATAGCTAACTCCTTAAATGTGTGGCATTTGATTAGAGGATTTCATGAAAAAAATTATATTTGCAAATTAATGGCCATTTGCTCTTAAGACATAATAAAGAAAAGGTTTTAAAGAATCCTTACGTATAATCCAGTCATGGTAATTGTCAAAGAATGCCAGAATAGAAGATCAAATCATAAGAGAAAAATTAGTCATTTCCCATACTGTTTACTGTACCTGTTGTTGAGTTATCTTACCTGTATGTACCTAGCTTAAATTTTCATATTCAAGCATGAAACCCTCATGCAGGCCTATGGAGAGTTCCACAGTGCTAAGAACTGAGGTGCTTCCTGCCAACAGACAACATCAGCTTGCCAGCCATGTGAGTGAGCTGTCTTAGGATGGATCTTCCGGCCCCAGTGTCAAGTCTTGGGATGACGGAAGCCCTAGCTGACATCTTGACCTCACGAGAGACCCTGAGCCAGAACCACCTAGCTAAACCACTTCCAAATTCCTGGCCCTCAGAAACTAAAATGATCCTCATTGTTTTAAGCCACTGAATTTTAGGGTAACTTGTAATGTAGCAATAGAGACCTAATAAAAGGACATGTAAAAATAATAATAGTATTTTAGTGTGACTGTAATAGAAGAAGACTGGGAGTAATTTTGTCTTCTACTTCCTAAACTTTCTTTAAGGTTATGTCACTTTCATTGTTCCATTTTTTAAAAAGCATATTTAATGTTCATATTACTCCCACCATTTTCTTTGGAGAAGTTTTACCTAAGTCATTCACTCATTGAACAAATGCCTGCGAGGATGACAAGTCAGAATAGTCACCATCACTGACCTTATGGAGTTTACAGGAGACTTTAATCAAATTTGTCTAGGATTATAGATAGTGATATAGTTATATAGTCTTTTTTTCCCCTGTGTTTCTGGAAGGCAAATTAATTCCTTCTAGAAGGCAAATCAATTAAGCGATTAGTAAATGGGAAAATGACGTCAGCATAACACAAAAATTGTATTGGTTCACCGGGTTTTTTCCTTCACAAGAGCACTCAGTACAGCCGGTGAATTATAGCCTTTATCAAGAATGGAAAGAGCTCTCAGCTCTGCTGTATAGCAGCAGGAAGAATCTTTTCATTTGTATTTAACAAGACCTAAAAGCAAGCACTTCCACTAGGAGGCCCTACCAGCTTTGTGCTGCTTTCAGCTTATGCCAGGTTACCCTGCCTCTTGTACCCAACCTTACTGCAGCCCCCCTGGTTTGGAGCTCCACTTCCTTCTGTGTTATATCAGCACCTGCCACCTCTGCTCTAATTAAAATGTTGGTAGCATTTCACTCTTCTTTGTGTATTTTTAATACCTACCATTAGAGCTTGCTGTTTTACTAAACTGGTACCAACTTTTTGTTTTCTCACTGCTCTGGTTACAATGCTGCACAAGTTTTGAGGGGTTGGCCCCCACCTTGTTTTCTTCGTAGGCTGTCTTATTTTTAGCACATAATGCTGCAGAACGAGGTATTTAGGAACATATATATCGTGGCATAGAAGAAATGTCTGAAGGAAACTTTCACAGTACTAGGACAGTATATAACACAGGACCTTGACCTAATATGGAAATAGCATGTGTGAAGGTTTAAAGCACAGAGACAGGAATACAAGGAGAGCCTCCCAGGAAAAAAAAAAAATACAGGCTTAAACTTTGTCTTTATCCCCGAAGACTTTGCCAGGCTAAGAAAGCTATATTCACATCATATGGCTGAAGCATTCCTTTTTCTAATAGGACTCTATGGGGGGACAGGAGCATGACAATGATGAGACTAATTCAGTGGTTCTCAACCTTGGATGAACTTCAGAATCACGTAGGAAGCTTTTAAAAATTACAGATGTTCAGGCTCATACCTCAGAGATTCAGACTGCACTCATCTTGTGTGAGTCAGTTCCCACAGGTGATTTCAATGTGAAGCCAGGGCTACAAACCACTAGACCAGAGGGGGCGCTGGCAGCAATCAGAGCATTGGCGAATAGCTCTTAGGAAGAAATTTTCTAAACAACAACAAAGCCCAGGACTGATATCACTTATGTATTAAAAATATGGCAATTTGGGCCAGGCATGCTGGCTCAGGCCTGTAATCCTAGCACTTTAGGAGGCCGAGGCAAGTGGATCACCTGAGGTCAAAAGTTCGAGACCAGCCTGGCCAACATGGCGAAACCCTGTCTCTACTAAAAATACAAAAATTAGCCAGGCGTGGTGGCAGGCACCTGTAACCCCAGCTACTTGGGAGGCTGAAGCAGGAGAATCGCTTGAACCCTGGAGGCGGAGGTTGCAGTGAGCCGAGATTGCGCCATTGTACTCCAGCCTGGGCAACAAGAGCGAAACTCTGTCTCAAGAAAATAAATAAATAAATAAATAAAATAAATAAATAAATAAACAAAACTTTGCAATTTTTAATTAGCAAATAAGACTGTGCATTCATTTTTCCCAACAAAATTTACAAGGATATTCCTAGGACACAAGCAGGGCTGGAAATAAGCAGAGCTGCAGTGTGAGGGCCAAGCCCCCAGGAGCACTCATCTAGACCTCTCAAGAAGGCAGCACATAGGGCTGGCACCCAAGAGCTAGGATTTATGATCCTCAAGAAGCTAGGGAAGGGGTGTAGGGAGAGCGTGGAAGCTTAGAACTAGTACCAGAGGGATTTGGGTAAGCTATTCAGTGTGACTTAGCACATACAAATAATAGCACATACCATTTTAAAACATGGCCATCTTTGGAATGTCCAAAGGATAAAAATGTACAGAGTGGTTTAAATACAGTGCTATTATATGGAGGTAGATAAGTGGGTGGCAACAAAAGTTTTCAAACCTAGTAATCAGAGTCACAGGAGGGGATATTTTAAAAATACAGATTCCTTGGCTGGGCACAGTGGCTCATGCCTGTAATCCCAGCACTTTGGGAGGCTGTGGCAGGCGAATCACTTGAGCTCAGGAGTTTAAGACCAGCCTGGACAACATAGTGAAACCCTGTCTCTACTAAAAATACAAAAAATCAACCTGGTGTGGTGACGCACACCTGTAGCCCCAGCTACTTGGGAGGCTGAGATAGGAGAATCACCTGAGCCCAGGAGGTCAAGGCTGCAATGAGCTGAGATCATACCACTGCACTCCAGACTGGGTGACAGAATGAGACTGTGTCTCAAAAAAAAAAAAAAAAAAGAAAAGAAAAGAAAAAAAAACACAGATTCCTGAGCCCAATGTCAAACCTTATGAATTCGAATCTCCAGAGATATAAAATAATAAATTAGCAACAATAACTGCTATGGCTGGGCATGGTGGCTCATGCCTGTAATCCCAGCACTTTGGGAGGCCGAGGTGGGCAGATCACTTGAGGTCAGGAGTTTGAGACCAGCCTGGCCAACAAGGCGAAACCCCATCTCTACTAAAAATACACCAGGCATGGTGGTGCACGCCTGTAGTCCCAGCTACCCAGGAGACTGAGGCAGGAGAATCGCTTGATCATGGGAGGCGGAGGTTGCAGTCAGCCAAGATCGCACCACTGTACTCCAGCCTGGGCAACAGAGCAAGATTCCTTCTCAAAATAAACGAAAAAACAAAAAAAACAGCTGCTATGAAGAATGAAACTGGATCCCTCCCTGTCTCTCACCATATATAAAAATTAACTTGAGATAGATTAAGGACATGGATACCTGACGTGAAACCATAAATATTCTAGAAGAAAACCCAGGACACACTTTCTGGACACTGGCCTTAGCAAATAATTTATCACTAAGATCCCAAAAGCAAGTGTAACAAAAACAAAAATAAATACATGGGTCTTAATTAAACTAAAAGCTTCTGCACAGCAAAAGAAATAACAGAGTAAACAGACAACCTACAGAATGGGAGAAAATATTTGCAAACTATACACCTGACAGAGGAATAATCTCCATAATCTACAAGGAACTCAAACAAATCAGCAAGAAAAAAAAATAACTCCATTAAAAAGTGAGCAAAGGATATGAATAGATATTTCTCAAAAGAAGATATACAAACGGCCAAGAAACATATGAAAAAATGCTCAACATCACTAATCATCAGGGAAATGCAAATCAAAACCACCACAATGAGATACCACCTTGCCCCAGGCAGAATAGTCATTGTTTAAAGTCAAAAAACAATGGATGTTGGCACAGATACAGTGAAAAGGGAATATTTATACACTGTTGGTGGGAAATTGGTACAACCTCTGTAGAAAACAGTATGGAGATTTCTCAGAAAACTGAAAGATCTACCATTCAATCCAGCAATCCCACTACTGGGTATTTACCAAAAGGAAAAGAGTCATTATATAAAAAAAGACACTAGCACTCAGATGATATCACAGCATAATTCACAATTGCAAAAATATGGGATCAACCTATACACACACGTGCACACACACACACACACACACAATGGAATAAAAAGAACAGCCATATAAAGACAAAATAATATCTTTTGCAGCAACTTGGACAGAACTGGAGGCCATCATTCAAAGCAAACTCAACTCAGGAATGGAAAACCAAATACCAAATGTTCTCACCTATAAACATGAGCTAAGCCATGGGTATGCAAAGGCATACAGAGCTGTATAATGGACACTGGAGACTCAGAAGCGGGGTAGGTAGAAAGGGGGTAAGGGATAGAAAATCACCTATTGGGTACAATGTACACTATTCGGGTGATGGGTACACTAAAAGCCCAGACTTCACCACTGTACAATTCATCTACGTAACCAAAAACCACTTGTACCCCTAAAGCTATCGAATTTTTTTTTTAAAAAGCTGCTACCATTTATTCAGCATTTACAATATGCCAGGCAATTTTCTAAGCACTTTGTATGTATCATCTTATTTCGTTCCTGTAACAACCTTAACAGTCACCTGGAACACAGAGAAGTAACTTGCCCATAGTAGACGGATCCAGGTTTCAAAACAGTCTGTGCTCCTAACCATGACATTCTGCGTTATTTAAGATACCTTCCACCCGCAACAAACCAAGTAATTTTTTGAGGCAGCTGGTATTTAATCCAGTATTTGGGAACCGCTACACTATGGGGACTTTCAAGTCGCTTTAGCCATTTCACTATTTGAAATCAGACACAAAATCAACAGTATCTCCCATTACTGGTCTTTATATCAAGAAATATTATCACCTTAATTATGAAAAATTTACAATACGCTAAATGCACAGAAATAGTTTTCCTGTAGAAGACTGGTTTATGTCTATGTTTGCTGTTTCTAACAAAAATAGAAATTTTATATAACATAGTTTTTACTTAACCTCACTTAGCAAGTTGCTATGTTTTATCAATTCTGCCTTAATAATATCTTAAAGGCTTTTAAATTCTTTCTGTATTCCTACTGACATCACACTAATTCAGATTTATATCATAAAACTTCCAGATTGTTGATTGCCATATCATCTCAACTGGTCAGTCTGGCTCCAATCTCTCTCCAGCTGGATCCAAGCAAATCCACCCTGTGCTTTCAGGCTAATTTTCTTAAAACATTTCCTGCCTGTCACCCATGCAATTACACGTCTGTTAATGATTACAGGGTACCTACAGGATAAGCCCCCAATCTTTATAGCCAGGCATTCAAGATCTGTAAGTACCCACCGCCTACCCATCTCCGGCTTCCCTTGCCTAAATTCAACTACAATGCATTTTTTAATCCAAAATTCCTTCATAAAAACAAATACATCTTAAGCCACATTTAAAATGAGAAAAGTATTTAAACTGTGGGCCAATTCTTTAAATCCGTTTTAATAAAATTCTAGCTATCTTGGAGTTAAATGTTCAAATCTCATACTACTTCAAATGAGCTGCTTTTACTAACAGCTCTTAAACTTTTGGCAGAATATGTAGGAAGATGTTCTTAACACAAATCGAGCTCTTGCATCTGATCTTTCTGGTAATCTTGAAGTTCAGAGTTAGTTTTAGATGTCCAATTACTCAAAAACTCTGCCCCAAAGCAACAGGGAGGGTTTAGACTGTGTTTTAAAGCACGAATCTTGTATAATTCACTGAGCCAGTTTGTCAGACTTGAATTGTATTATTTTTACTTGAAAACACATGGTACCATGCCAAGAGGAAAATGTATCCAATCCTAGAAGTACAAGCTAGTGAAATGTATCTATATATTTCAGTCATGAAAGTTCCACTTACTCGTCTACTGTGAAGTTAAAAAAAAAAGTTCTACTACCAAGCAGAACTGAGAAGAGTGAATTGACGATGCCCTAATATCCATTTCAGGTGGAGCTAATTTATCAGTTATTTCCTGTGGCTTCTCTGGAGCTCTTATAAAAGTTCTCCATTACCCCTTGAGGACTGAATTTAAGATGAGGGGGGAAATTTGATGATTTATGTAGCCATCATGCAAAATCCATATGAGTAAGAAAGTGACAGGTAGATAAACATTTTAGAGAGCCAGAGAAAGGATTGCTGCTGGAAACCATGCTCTCTCCTCTCCCCTTAAGGTAGGGCTCAACTGTTGCTTTCTTAGTGCTTATGTGAGGTTAAACTGATTCATCTTTTAAAAGATTAGAAAAATATGCAAATAATTAACGAAGGGAACAAATGTGAAAGAAAACTTCCCCATAGTCAAATCTTTTATAACAGGTTTGCAGAACAACTCAAGACCTGGAAGCCTGTGGAAAAGGAAATGCAGTATGCACAAATGAGCAAACCAAGAAGTCCAAAGGATGAAGATTTTACCCACTGCTTGTTGTATCACCAATAAAGGCATAAACTGCCTTGAAACAGCTCTCCAATTACCAGAGCAGGTAATTGGATTCGAAAGGAAAACATTCGTGTCTGGCCACATCCTTTATAATTATTATTATCTCATTCATACAAATGATGTACAACTCAGAGTCTAAAATATTTTTATAGGAAAGATTCTTTAAAGTTGCTCCATGAGCAGTTAGATTTGTTTCTAATATTTCTCATAACTACAGAACTCATTCCTCACAGTCTGGTGCTACCTTTACCATACTAGTGTTTGAAGAAGAAATTTTAAGGCCTCATAGTTTATTTTCCTTCCCCCATATACCCTGTGTCACAAAAGCCACTGGGAGAAGGCAGTGTCTGCCTTCATTTGCTATTGAATTTTGCAGAAAGCAGCCATGTTGTACCACACCAGAGCCTGGCCCTTCACATGATTCACTTCACCTCCAATAGGAAAAAAATGCAGATAAAGCAAAAAGCAAGTTGACGTCAGACCCAGCTTTTAAGAGTCAAGGTCCAGAGTCTCTGCTGGGACCAGTCCTTATTCCCTCCACACTACTGTTACTGACCACTCCATCTTAATCACATCCAATAACGCATTCAAATGGCTCACTGACAACAGATAAGTTATACTCTACTGCTTAAGAAATCAGGAAAGCGTGAAATATAGTTTAGTTTTCCATCAAAAAAGTTAAAATTTAAAAGTTCTGGCATATAAAGTGCGTAATAGCTAACCACCTGGAAAACTTAGATTTTAGATAACCAAGGGTTTGCTGTTCATAAAAGCAAAAAGAATCTACAAAATACAATCCTGCCACCTTGTGGTACCTATTCAAAAGTACTTCATACTTTACAATAAATTTTCTAATTTTAAAAAATGTGCTTATTTGAAAAAATATTAATCAAGATAAAGTTATTTTAACATATTAAATACTCATGCTGACATTAGCTAAAATGCACTGAAATTTGTTTGAAATGAAATTATTTCTCAGGTCAAAACTAAATTCTCTCTTCCAGCATAAGATGTGGAAATGCAATTGTGTAGCACTTGGGTCTCTTGATAAACTCTTACCATCACACTTTCCTTTCTGACAGTTAAATAGCCAGAATGTTAAATACATGGAACTGCAAAACTTTTACTAGATAGCATTGCTTGATCAATTTTTAACTACAAGTAGAGATTAAGTATGGTAAATTTCTATATCTTTACTAAACATATAATTTTTAGATTGTTCAGACTTCAATGAACCTAAATAGACTTAAGTTTCTTAACATCATATTGACATATAAGAGAACAGTTCTAAAACAGTGAATTAAAATACAGAACCACTGGCAGTTTCAGAGCATCATCTACAATAATTACTTTTCGAAAATTGTTATGTGATTACTAAGCCTCCTCTGACAAATAAAATATTGAAAGCTTATCCTGTGAAAATAGAAACTACCAATTACAGAAGTACTCCCTTATCTGTGGTTTCACTTTCCATAATTTTAGCTACCTATACTCCAAAAATATTAAGTGAAAATTCCAGAAATAAGTCATAAATGTTAAATTATGTGCTGAAATCCTCCCTTTGTCCAGCAGATCCACATTGTATACACTACTTGCCCATTAGTCACCCAGTAACTGTCCCAGTTATCAGATCCACTGTGAGCGTGTCAAAGTGGTTGGAGGGTTCAAGTAACCCTTATTTTACTTCATAGCCCCAAAGTGCAAGAGTAGTAATGCTGGCATATTGTTATAATTTTTCTATTTTATTACTGTTGTTGTTAATCTCTTACTGTGCCTAATTTATAAATTAAGCTTTATCAGAGGTATGTGTAGGGAAAAAACATAGTGAATATTGGCTTTGATCCTATCCTCAGTTTCAGGCATCCATGGGGAGTCTTAGAATGTGACCCCTGGAATAAAGAGGGGTCACAAATGCAAAGAGAAACTGTGGCATTTTTCTGTTATATGGCATCCTTTGAATTCTTCTATTTAACAAATACTGGTCACCTCTTTTGTCTCACAACTTGAGAACTGCTCCTTCTTTTTTTTTCATATGAGAAAGCATGTTTTACTTTGCACACTGGTATCAATCCTTCAGACACTCTTAACCATTGACATATCTGATTTCTGTCTCCCCTCTCACCCACTCATTCACTCAACAAACATACGAGGACCTGCTATGTGTACCAGGTCCTTAAAACGGAAACATGAAAAAGCATCCACTAAATGGCTACAGGAGATACAAGGATATCAGTATTATCTATAAATCCTTAAGTAAACTCAGAAAAATATAAGATTAAAGAAAATTCAAGATGCTTTCAGAATGTGGTTTAAAATAAAAAACTAAAAAATAAGGTTCAAGAAACAATAAGATTTGCAAGTTGATTTGCTTTAAATTTCATTGTTTTAATTAAGCATCATGTTTGAAAGCTCTATCACAGTCCCTTCTAAAGTTACTCCATTCTCCCTTTCGGCTTTCTTAATAAAATAAATGGCTTTTCTTAGGTTTCTTCTTAAATGTCCCTGCAATTAGACGTAATTTCCTCTAGAAAAGTGTCTCTCAGGTAGGGGTACACTATCAGATTTAAAATATTCACTAAAGTATAATTTTAGTTAAAAACACACACATTTACATACATACATGTCCATATATATATTATATACTATGTTTTAAATATACATAGATATAAAACTATATCTCTAAATATTACAATCACATACATCTGATACAAGAGATAATTTCTTTATCCTTCATCTAGTGCCTTTGGTACACAGATTTGTTAGATATTTCCCTTTTAATTTCTCATATCTTCCAAATTTTTCATTAAATACATTTCTAATTAAATCTTTAAGGTGGGAGGATCACCTGAGCCTAGGAGGTGGAGGTTGCAGTGAGCTGAGATCATGCCACTGCACTCCAGCCTGGGCAACAGAGCGAGACCCTGTCTCAAAAAAAAAGGATTTTTTGAAAATCATCACAGCCAGTTCTAAAAATTATTTTTTATTTTTACTTTTTTAAGACTAGTCAAGTGCACTAGTGAGAAGGGGGGAAAGAGTAAAACAAGGAGTTCAATCTGCAACTGACTGTGAACAATCAATTGAGATAACTCACTACCTTCAGACCAGCCAAAAATTACTCTTAACTCCTGGTTGTCTATTAAGATCAACAACTAAAATCTAAGTTATTTCAATGTTCTTTTAAAAAACAATCTTTCCATTTACATCTATATGGTTATGAAAACAATATCATTTAACTGTTAGTAATCAAATGCTATTTTTAGTTCCTTTCTTGCTCTAAAATTTCATGATTATTTTACTAGAAAGTTTACAAATACTTCAGAAACCCACAAATCAAAAACAAATTTGAATTTTTAAATAATGGACTAGTTTATCATTAAAAGAATTAGAAAATTTTGCCATCATATGCAAGGGTTAATTTAGGTAAAAAGCTTATTTCTCCTTTTTTTTTTTTTTGGAGACAGTGTCTCACTTTGTCACCCAGGTTGGAGTGCCGTGGCTTGATATCAGCTCACTGCAGGCTCGACCTCCTAGGCTCAACTGATCCTAGCACTTCAGCCTCCCAAGTAGCTGGGACTACAGATGCACACCACCACTCACAGTTAATTTTTGTATTTTTCGTAGAGACAGGTTTTCGCCATGTTGCCCAGGTTGGTCTTGAACTCCTAACCTCGAGTGATCCTCCTGCCTAGGCCTCCCAAAGTGCTGGGATTACAGGTGTGAGCCACCATGCCCGGCCTTATTTTTCCTTTAAGATTCAAGAATTTTTATTTAAATTAAGCATAAAATTTCTCAATTGGAATTGCAGACCCAATGTATATCTTTTATTCAAACTGATTAATGCATTTTTAGATTTATTTAAAATATTAAATTTATTAAATAATATTAAATTTACCAATCACTCAAGTATTTTACATTCATTTAAAACTATACAACTGGAGGCCAGGCACAACGGTGCAGGCCTGTAATCCCAGCACATTGGGAGGCCAAGGCAGGTGGATCACTTGAGGTCAGGAGTTTGAGACTAGCCTGAGCAACATGGTGAAAACCCATCTCTACAAAAAGTACAAAAATTAGCCGGGCATGGTGGCACACACCTGTAGTCCCAGCTACTTGGAAGGCTGAGGCAGGAGGATCTCTTGAGCCCAGGAGGTCGAGGTTGCAGTGAGCCAAGATCCTACCACTGGACTCCAGCCTGGGCAACAGAGCAAGACCCCTGACTCTAAAAATAAAAAATAAATAAATAAAAATAAAACTGTACAACTGGATGAGTACTTTTGTCAGCATGCAAATCAGTTTAAGTTATACAAACAGTAGAAGCAGTATATATGTGTGTGTGTCTGTCTGTATATATTTAGCATAGATGTATATATTTTTAAATTAAGCTAGAGTCAGGCCAGCTTTATTAAGCATTCACAAAAATCCACATTTCAAAAGAACCATGCAACTGATGGTTTACATATAATTTAAGGACCTCTATTCCTAAGACAAACTAAAGCACAGCTAACATCATCTTTAATTATAGACTAATTAAGCTAATGTTTTCTGACAGAAAGGCTCAATATAATACTCAATCTTTTACAATTTTAAGCCAATTTGTAATGGCTTCAACAGAGGAATCCAACAAATTAAAAAGCTGTTATGCAACTAAATGTTTAAAGATCTTAAGCTAAAAAAAGGACTATATAATTCATCTCAGTTAACCAGTAAAAAATTTCTATCATGATCTCCAAATAATCCTCTAAGTGATTTTTAAAATAGCTTTAAAATTTTTCCAGCTAGGGCTTTTTCCAACTTGGACCCGGCAGAATGGCTCCCGTAAAGAAGGGTGGCGAGAAGAAAAAGGGCCGTTCTGCCATCAACAAAGTGGTAACCCGAGAATACACCATCAGCATTCACAAGCGCATCCATGGAGTGGGCTTCAAGAAGCGTGCCCCTCGGGCACTCAAAGAGATTCGGAAATTCGCCGTGAAGGAAATGGGAACTCCAGATGTGCCATTGACACCAGGCTCAACAAAGCTGTCTGGGCCAAAGGAATAAGGAATGTCCCATACCGAATCCGCGTGCGGCTGTCCAGAAAACCTAATGAGGATGAAGATTCACCAAATAAGCTATATACTTTGGTTACCTATGTACCTGTCACCACTTTCAAAAATCTACAGACAGTCAATGTGGATGAGAACTAATTGCTGATCGTCAGATACATCAAATAAAGTTATAAAATTGCAAAAAAAACAAAAATTTTTCCAGCTAGGAAAAACAAAGTAAAGAACTAAAATGGCTGAACAGAACCTAATTTCACCCTCCAAGCTGGGTATTTAGAAACCAACTGCCTTTCAAGGTACTAGGCAGGACTTAGGACAACTGAGAGACAATTCCTTCCACAATTATTTGAATTACAGTGAGGTACTCACAGCAGGATTATCACTAGACTATAGGAAAAGCTTCATGCTACAGACTATGGTGGCTTTCTTGGGCCTCTCTTTCCACCCAGGCCCAACTGACACTCCTGGTGGACAAACAAGTGCTTCAGGAAGCAGTCCCAAAATTCTGTCTGTCCCCTAAGGCAGTTTCTACTTAAAGGGGCAGTGGTCCAATTTATTTATGATGACTCATTACTTCAAAGAGAACAAAAATACTATGAATATAGTGATTTGTTATGTTTCAAGCATTTTAAAAGGCATGGGTGATTTTCTTTAGGTTTTCTTAGAGTACAACAAGTTAATAACATAAGGCCTCTACAGACCATTTCATCTTGATCCCAAAATCAGGAAAATCTAGTGAGGGTTTTCCCAACTTTTTTTTTTTTGTTTGAGATGGAGTCTCGCTCTGTCACCCAGGCTGGAGTGCAGTGGCGCAATCTCAGCTCACTGCAAGCTCCGCCTCCCGGGTTCACGCCATTCTCCTGCCTCAGCCTCTCCGAGTAGCTGGGACTACAGGTGCCCGCCACCACGCCCGGCTAATTTTTTTTTTTTTGTATTTTTAGTAGAGACTGGGTTTCACCGTGGTCTCGATCTCCTGACCTCGTGATCCGCCCGCCTCGGCCTCCCAAAGTGCTGGGATTACAAGCATGAGCCTTATGTCAGAGGTGAAAAAACAATAAGGATGCAAGAATGGGAGGAAGGAGAAGAGGAAGAGAAAGGATGAAGGAAGGGATAAAAATAAGAATGGAGGGAAGAAGGAGGGAGAGGAGATGAAGAAAGGGAGGTAGGGGAAGGAGGACGGGAGGAGAGTGAAAGGAGGGAGGGAGAGGAAAGGGAAGAAAAACTAACCAGACAAGCAAACCAAAACCCAGGCAAGCAGGTATCAAGAAGTCTCAGAAATGTAGAAACGAGATGTCTGACAACTTTTTCATTCCCAGTACAATAAGGCCTCATTGTACTTCCTGCAATTTATATCTTAGATACTCTACTCTAGCCCTAGAAATATACTATCTTATTGGAGCAGAGGTGGGGAAGGGGCGGGAAACAAAAAGAAATCTACAATTCTTTGTTTTTCTATTATTTAAACAGTCTGCAATGTTGTTCCAGAAGGTAGACAAGAGACTGATAAAATCAACCAAAAAAACAAGTGAAAGGAATTAAATAAAAGCAGAATGGTATAAATTAGGAAATGGAAAATGCATATAATTAGTAAGTAAATATACAAGTTGGATCTTTTAAAAAAAATAAACTTTAGAAAATTAAAGAAATTTTGTAATAGAAAAAAGATAATCCAAAGGGTCCAACATAAGTAGTTTTAAATTATCAGAATGAAATGAACAATGACAAATGTAGTATATATCAAAACTGTAGGATGCATCTAAAGTAGCACTTAGGGAAAATGTATAGTCTTGAACATTAGAATAAAGGCTAAAGATTATTGGGATAAGGATTTCAAGGAAACTGGCAGGGTGGGAGGGTCAAGAGAGGGAGGTAAAACAAACAAAATAAAAGCAAAAAAAAAACTCAAGAAAGGAGATAAAGACAACAGCAAAAACTGTTAAAATAGAAAACAAGCATATATTAGAAGATCAACAAAACCAAAAATTGGCTGTATGAAAAAGACCATAAACCGGCATGCCTCCAGTATAATTTTATCAAGAAAAAAGAGAAGGCGGAAATAAGCAGTATCAGGAACGAAAAAAATATATAACCATAATTTAAGAGATATAGATTAAATGGTCAAATAGAAAAAATACAACTTACTGAAACAAAGAGATATAAAATCTGAATAGTCCTATATTACCATCATATAAAGTTAAATCAATATAATAGTGAAAAATATTTCCTCAAATAAAACTCCCAGACTAGATAGCTCCACCAAAAAGTCCTACAAAGCACTAAGTGACCCAGCTCAGCCAGTCCCTGCAATGGCCAAAAGAAAGATCAACAACAAAGCCCAACGAACATGACAAAACCTTAGTACATGGCCAGAAGAAAAAAATTAAAATTAATGCCATGTGGTTGACACCCAGAGCTCTGCATGAACCATATGATATACTCTGGGGACTCCAAAAAATATTTGGAAGAGGCACTGGTATCCCACATTAGGTGGGGGCTACATGGATTATAATTAATAAAAACTAATATTCTAATGAAAACTGTTTACATCTTAAGGGATATGGAGTTTTCAAATATTAGCTGAGATGTGATTATTGACATAATACATAAATTAAGTATTACTCCCAGTCTATCCAACTTTCTACTTTAATAGTTATATAAGCTATATACAAGCTATAGGGAAACTTGTGTTGTGTCTAGGAATTTAAATATAAAAATAATTCTATTATAAAACAGATCATTAATACTGTATCAGTCAACAATTATATAAATTATTTGTAACTTGAAATAAACAGAATAACTAATGAAGTGATTTTTTTCTTTTTGTTGATTATTATCTAATAAAAAGTGTCAATATACAAAAGCAGGGATGATGTGCTCTATTTTAAAAAAAGAAAGTTATCAAGAGTATCCATAAACTGCATGATCTGACCCTTGAATTATGAAAAATAAATCTTATACTTGAAGTCGAACTTTAATTTAAAAATCAGTCAATTATGAGTCAAAGGGAAATCTTATGATGGCTGTTTTCTATAGTTAGTAATTACAATCTACATTAAAAATCAAATTTCTTTTTTTTTTTTTTTTTTTTTTTTTTTTGAGACGGAGTCTCGCTCTGTCGCCCAGGCTGGAGTGCAGTGGCATGATCATGGCTCACTGCAGCCTCAACCTCCTGGGCTCACGTGATCCTTCTGCCTCAGCAGCCCAAGTAGCTGGGACTACAGGTGCATGCCACCAATTTTTTAATTTTTTGTAGAGATGGGGTCTTGATATGTTGCCCAGGCTGGTCTCAAAACTCCTGGTCTCAAGCAATCCTCCTGCCTCGGCCTCCCAAAGTGCTGGGATTACAGGTACGAATTGCCATGCCTGGCCTGTTTTTTGTTTGTTTGTTTGTTTTATTTTGAGCAGTTTTGCTCTGTCGCCCAGGCTGGAGTACAGTGGCATGATCTTGGCTAACAGCAACCTCCACCTCCCAGGTTCAAGTGATTTTCGTGCCTCAGCCTGCCAAGTAGCTGGCTAATTTTTGTATTTTTAGTAGAGACGGGGTTCCACCATGTTGGCCAGGCTGGTCTCCAACTCCTGGCCTCAAGTGATCCACCCGCCTTGGCCTCCCAAAGTGCTGGAATTACAGGCGTGAGCCACCATGCCTGGCCAAGCTGACCTATATTTTCTCAAACACAAAGATTTTACTAACTATATTAGACTAGCCTAGTCACTGATGGATTTAAAAAATTTAAAGATTGTTGAATGGATCTTCCCAGATGGAATATATTTAACAATAAAATACAATCACAGCAAAAATAAGAATCCATTATTTTTCCTGAAACAATATATATTATTTATATATAATAATGGCTCCCTTTCATCTCTGGGCATTTAAACATCTAATTTTGCCTGAAAGGCAAGTCCTTCCATGGTACACCTTTTCTAGTTTATAACTCTGATCACTCTTTGGATCTCAGGAAGTTCCTTCCTGAAGTGAGCCTTGCATGAACCCTTAGACCAAGTGAGGTCTCCCTGTCAAATATGCCCATAGAATTTTTTTTTTTTTTGAGATGGAGTCTTGCTCTGTCGCCCAGGCTGGAGTGCAGTGGCATGATCTCGGCTCACTGCAACCTCCACCTCCCGGGCTCAAGTGATTCTCCTGCCTCAGCCTTCTGAGTAGCTGGGCTTACAGGTGCATGCCACCACGCCTGGCTAATTTTTGTATTTTTAGTAGAGACAGGATTTCGCCTTGTTGGCCAGGCTGGTCTCAAACTCCTGACCTAGTGATCTGCCCGCCTCAGCCTCCCAAAGTGCTGGGATTACAGGTGTGAACCACCACGCCCAGCCTGCTAATAGATTTAAATATCATTCCTTAAGAGACAGAAGAAGAGACCATGAAGAACACAGAAGTATTAACACTATTTTAAAGTAAAGTCCTTATATAAAAAGTAAATAGTAAAATAATAAGTATAATAATAATAATAAATAAGTAAAATAATTTCTACAGATTCCTTGGGAAAACTAGGAGAAAATTTAAAACCAGAACTATTTTTAAATTACTTAGTTAAATCACAACATTCTCTTAGAGATGCCAGAAAATTCTACAAGCCTTAAGTTACAAGAAATATTAAAATTTACTCACATTTAAAATTTACTTACATTTCTGTATGTTTATACAGAAAAAATACATGTAGAATAATAATACCAATATTGAACTCCACACACTAAGTACTTTATACGTGTAATCCTCATGAAAACTCTAACTCTGTTTTACCATTTTATAGGCAGAAAAACTGAGACACAGAAAGACTAAATAACATGCCCAAGTTCATAGGCATAAGTAAATAATTTTTTGTCAGGCTTGGAACCTGGCAGTCTGATGCCAGAGTGTATATGCTTTATTGTCTCTACAAAGAATAAAATAAATAGGAAGCTCAAAATTTGGGGAGGATGGGAAAGGGTAAAATAATGGGGTATTTGAATTTTTTCACATTTTTCATGCATAGCAATTCTTTACACAATTAAAATGAGCCAATGATAGTAAATTTACACCACATTCCAAAACATAAGCCAACATCAAACTATTTATGGAAAACTCATGATTAGTTTGTTTCCCACACTCTACCACGGTATCTAGTTTTCCTACTATGGATGCCACCCAGCAAGAGAGCCCAGTATGCACACATGGACACTAATTGTCAAACAGCACTAGGTAGGGATTTCTGGCAGTGAACCAAAAGAAACGAGATTAATGAATTTTTCTATGTCTGATATATAAACAAACACACAGGTACTGTGTGTGTGTGTGTGTATGTGTGTAGCTTTTCGGTCAGGCTCTCTATCCTCTATCATCAAAGATTATAGGTCTCTGAATGTTACTGAATGAAAAAATATTAAGCCCTCTTACTTGGTCCTAGATGGCCCTATGAGCAGATCCAATGAAATAAACTACACAAGAGTGACTGATTCTAAAAAACACCAGAACTAGGTTATCTATGAATGGAAAATGCATCTGTGTATCTAGAATCAGCAACCCTAACCTTTAGCACACAGTCTAGAAACTCGACGAATGAAAACCAACCTCTACACCAAGCTTGCCCAACCCACGGGCATGGCCTAGGACAGCTTTTAATGCAGCCTAACTCGTGAACTTTCTTAAAACAGTATGAGATCTTTCTGTGTTTTTTTGTTTTTTTTTTGTTTTTTTTTTTTTTTTTTTAGCTCACCAGCTATCATTAGTGTTAGTGTATTTTACGTGTGGTCCAAGGCAATTCTTCTTCCAGTGTGGCCCATGGAAACCGAAAGATTGGACACCCGTACTCTAAACAGTTCAAAAAGCTCTCATAAAGCCACTGTACCAAAGCAATATACTGTGCTTTTAAGATCTTGTTATAAAATTATTGACTTGTATATCGTATAATCCTTAAAACTTAATTATCTGGCTTCCTGGGTTTCAGGAAAGTAAAAGCAACTAAACAAAAATGGCAAGCTGTTACCAGCCAAACACACCAGCATTCTCAAGAAGAGATAGCTTTCAACCTAATAAGACAAAAAATAAGTACTGGCCACCAAATGAGACAACTCATCACCCGTATGCTAAATCTGAGTCACTAAGGACACATAGTCTTCTCAGAAGGTTAAAACAAGATTAGATAAAAGTTTAAGCTTCGATTTCTGTGTATCAAATACTCAAACCAATGAAAAATCAGGTAAATAAGTTGTTACTATTCAGAATCTACAGCGTGCCATCCTATTATTTATTTAGGACTAAAATGGAAAAAGTCTATGATTCTAGGCTGGCCCTATCAAGGACTGCTGTATGAAAATTTTATTTCAAAAACAGCAAATGGAAGACACAGCTTTGTATTTAACAAACATGAAACTATTAAGCCACCATTTGAGAGCATTCAATGAATACTGAGAAATATTAAATTTGAAAAATAGGGTTAATAACAAGACTGATAAGAAGTTTGGATCTTTTTTTTAAATTGAATGTATAAGATGTGTACAAGTTCCAAAATGTTATCAACAGCACCTAAAAAATCTTTCCTTTAAATTGAGCAACTGTAAAAGACAAAGATCTTAAAAGTATTTCATTTTAACATAGCATTAATTTAACATTCATTAACATTAAAAAATTAAGATTGGAAAATCAATTGTTTTATGGTTTTGGCATTTTTTAAGACAACAGGGTAATGCTATTAATTCCTTGGGAATTAGTGATTGCTGATAAATTCATTTTTACATATAAAAGTATTAGTTGAACACTTAATATATAAAAATTGTAGGTGCCTGGGACATAAAGATTCTAATGAAAGAAATAGACATGAATCAAATAATTATAATATGGAAATTCTCTCACAGATGAGAGATTAAGGCAGCAGTGATCCCAGGACCAGCTGTTGAGGATAAAGTAGAATTTAGGATGATGTAGGGTTTGGGCTTAAGGTAGAGTACATGTTGGTACTAGTAGCTGTGAGAGAATACAGGAGGGGTGGATTATATGAAAACAGGAATAAATAAGAGGCTGTTTGGAGGAGACATCCAAATAGATACATTCACAGGGAAATTGAAGACACTCCGGGCAGCTCTGAAACTTCTACAAAGGAGTCCAGGGACAGGGGTTAGGAGACACTTCTTAAGGCCAAGTTTCCATACTAACCACACTCCTTTTACATAAATGTTTGTTTTTTGGTTGTTTTACATAGATTGTATGCTTATTCAGTGAAGCTTTCATGTGTAACAGGTCATAGAGATTATGGGGGGCTGCTGCCTACACCCTCTTCCCCTTGTGTTATCAGCGGCTGAATTGGGTTCCACAGATAAATCTCAAGTGGAGGCACCCAATTATCAGGATAAGGATAGGGTTGCTGGAGTACAAAGAAAACCTACTATAAAAAGAAGGGAGGCCAAGCAACAGAACCTAGAGAAACACCACCGTTTAAGAGAGCTGAGGAGAGAAGCCAAACAAATAGTAAATGAGACTGAAAAGGAGAAGGCCGAGAGACAGGAGAACCAGAAGAGACTGGTGCACTGGAGCCAACAGAGGAGAACTTCAGGAAGTAACAGGCAGCAATGGCAAAGATACAGAGAGATCAAATGAGACAAGAAGGATGGAAATGGGCTCCTCGGGGCTTGAGATTTCGCAGTTAGGAAGTCATTGGTGACATCTGCAGAAAAAGCTTGGGGTGGGAGGTGGTAAGGAAAAAGGAACAGCCACACCACAGCAGTGTAGATGAATGGATAATGAGGAAGACAGGTAACTGGTGAGGGGTGGGTGGTTCTGGTTCACTTAGGTTGTCAATAAAGTGGAAAAGATTAAACAAGAGATGATATATCCTGATAAAGCAAAGTCCCAGAGAACACAGGAAGGAATGAGCTATTTACCATTTGACATAGAAATTTAAATTAGCGTGTGATGAGAACACTAGCCTCAGTCAGTGTAATAACCGTGATGCAGACACTTTCATTTGTTCATTCAAATATTTACAAGCATCTACTATGCTCAGGAACAATACTCGGTGCTGATCATTTACCAACACAGCCCACCTAACTCCACCCACCCTGAAGGCTGGATATATCTACAGTCGTGGTCCATGATGCTGGCAGATAACACGAAATCAACAAATATTTCTAATAATCCACAAGTGGATTTCATCCCCCTTATGTCCTCCTAGAATGTGCAATGGGCCATACTACCGAAAAAATTATAGCAATAACAAAGTCAGCGGGGGACGTGCAATCTAGGTCCAGTGTAGAAAGTATTCCTCCTTTGAATTAAAAAAAAAAATTCTGTATATTTAGCAATCACATACAAATATTACTGACTGAACCATTATTCTCAGTTAAAAAAAACTCTTCATGTTTATATTGCATCCTCAATTATACTTCTTAAGATGTCATAATTTCTTTGTTCCTTCTCAAACTCCATCAGCCTTTCAAATATAAAGGGTGCTTAATATATTTTTATTTTTGTATAATATAAAGCAAAATTATGGAAACACGTGCATGCTAGTAAATTTGCAGTATAGTTATAAAAGAATTGACATTTATGCTGTTAGTCTAGTAAGTGCCAAGAATGACTTTATACATACATTATATCATTTAATCCTCAAAACAACTCATTTTCAGGTGAAGAGACTGAGCTTTAGAGAGGTTAGCCAGGTGCAGTGGCTCACGCCTGTAATCCGGGCACTTCGGGAGGCTGAGGCAAGTGGATCACCTGAGGTCAGGAGTTCAAGACCAGTCTGGCCCACATGGCAAAACCCCATCTCTACTAAAAATACAAAAAAAATTAGCCAGGCATGGCGGCACACACCTGTAATCCCAGTTTCTCAGGAGGCTGAGGCCAGAGGATCGCTTGAACCTGGGAGGCAGGGGCTGCAGTGAGCCAAGATCACGCCACTGCACTCCAGCCTGAGCAACAGAGTGAGACTCCATCTCAAAACAAAACAAAACAAAAACTCAGTAGAGAGGTTAAATAACCTCAAGTTACACTGCTAGTAACTGACAGAGCTGAGACTGAAGACTCAACTTTGTTGTTTCTGCTCTACCATACTACCCTTTACTCTAAATGATATGCAGAAACAAACAGTAAACATTTTGAACATTTATATTCTTAAGTTACATATTTTATGTCAAATATTATAGGCTTCATTACCAAAAAAGTTATTAGTTACTAAGATAAAAATATAGTTATTGAAACATTATGTTCACTTTGGATATGTAAACATTGACTAAAATATTAATGATAGCAACTAACATTTATTGAGTGCTTACTAATATGCCAGATGTTATTCCAAGTGCTTTAGAAAGATATTTATGCTTCACAATTATCCCAAGATCATAAATGCAACAAGTGCTAAAGCCAGTATTTAAACTCAGAGAGTCTAACTTTAAAGCTTATATTCCTAATCAGTACATTATATAAAACTATTTTTGTAATATTCTTTCCATTAAGAAACTTTAAAAAAAAGTAACTACATTATTTAGATACAGGTTTTCCCCTAAATTACCAATACACTCAATAATGTACGATGCAGAGTTAGACATTCAGTGAATTAACAAGCAACATATTGAGATATAGCTTTCTCTAGACAGTCTTTCAGCTACAAATTGGATGTTCAATTTTAATCTCCCAGTCTTTATAACAATTACCATTAGCAAATTTTAAAACAAGGATGCTTTGTAGAAAGCTAGCACAATCAGCTAGCTTTATTTTAAAATCATGAACTATCAAGAAAATTGTAGGAAATTTGCCATTGCTACTTTAACAAGAATTATGGGCCGGGCGCGGTGGCTCAAGCCTGTAATCCCAGCACGTTGGGAGGCTGAGGCGGACGGATCATGAGGTCAGGAGATCGAGACCATCCTGGCTAACACAGTGAAACGCTGTCTCTACTACAAATACAAAAAAAAAAAAAAAAAAATTAGCCGGGTGTGGTGGCGGACGCCTGTAGTCCCAGCGACAGGCTGAGGCAGGAGAATGGCGTGAACCCGGGAGGCGGAGCTTGCAGTGAGCAAAGATCGCGCCACTGCACTCCAGCCTGGGCAACAGAGCGAGACTCCGTCTCAAAAAAAAAAAAAAAAAAAGAATTATGAAACAAGATCTACAAAAATTGGCTGACCCTGAACATAGACGGGATATTATTTGAATAGCCCAAAACGCCCACATTCTACAGACCGGTCAATTAAGTTAAAGGACATGCAGAAAGATGCTGGATTTGGAATATGCCCTTGGGAAAAATCCAAATGTACACCAAGAAGTAATTATTCTGACCTAACAGTAGATGGCGCTAACACAACGTATCCTTTTTATTAAAAAAATGGTCCATTTAGCCTTCTAGATTATTTTTACGAATGCAACCAGGGCTCTTAAATTAAGTACAATTTGATTCATATAATTTCATTTCTAACCTAATTTTGCTTAAGCTGAACACATAGGTATCTTATACATGAATCTTGGCCCTTTTTAAAAGCATTACTTAAACATAGAATAAAAAGCTACAAAATTTGCTAACAAATAAAACAGACATACATACTATCACAAAGTTTGAAACTGAAAAAAGTAGAAACAAGTTTTAAAAAACCCTCAAAACAAATAGTATCTGAATGTTTTGAGGTTTGAGTAGCCTAAGAGTTTGAAATTATGTCTACAGTTCAACTGTGGGAATGCTAAAAAAATCCCTCGAAAATCTCTGGTCTCTACAGTAACAAGATTTCCATTTCTTACTGTAAAACTCTTTAAGGCTATGAAGAATATACTAATTTCTTATTGACAAGCAAGGGAACACAGTCCTTCCTCCCTTCCCATACTAGCCCATCCTATATACTTTATAAATAATAGTGCTTCTCAATTCAGAGGTAAATAATGTCTCTGAATGTGAGCACAGAAACATACGTTACTTTTATTAGTCTGGAAGAGGAAAAATGCATAGCTGTGTATTATTATCATGTTAATCCAGAATGGGAGATGCGGTTGGAGAAGGCAGGAAATGATGGAAATTGTTAAAGGTACAACTAATATTCATGATAAACATATTTAACAATGTATGGCCCAACGCAAACCCTAGAAGTAAATCTAATTATAGGCCACACCACAGAATAATAGTACATATGCAGCACCACAGAATAATAGTACAGCAGTATCATTAGTTGATGGGCTCTTTCCCACATCGAACCTCAAGCCACACAGGCGGGTGCTTACTGGGCTGCATATAAAGGACTGATTACCAGAAGATATTTTAACTGGTAACACTGGAATTGTAGAAAACACATGAGCATCTGTGTTTTGACTCCTAGTCTCAACACTTGTATACTATAACTCAGGAAGTCACTTAACTTTCAAACTCGATTTCCTCATTTACAAAATGAAAGTAAGGTGGGATTATATGTAGTGAGAACTAAAAAACAATAGATATGTAGAGTATGTAAGATGAGTAACACATAAAGAGTCAATAAATATTGGAGTCCATCCTCTTTCTTTTACCACATTATAGAAGCAATAAGGAGCAGGCAGCAATAATAGTACATATCCATTTAAGCTGACTCCAATCAAGGCAATAGTAAGAAAATAAGAGTTTTAAAGAATAGAATGCATGCTGCCCCCTATCACCAAGAACTAATAAAGTACAAGTTTTCTGAAAAATGAGTGCTTAGTATAAGTAAATGAAACTCAAAGCCATAAACAATAGGCCCTATAAATAGTGACTCCAGCTATGAATCTAAAAGCAATCACCATGATATATATATGGATGTTCTTTTAGTCATATTTCAGTCTTCAAATGTATAGCAATTCTTTCAGTATAACACAAACTTTGTACAAGGTTATTAAAAGCGTTTTTAGAAAGATTTTTAGGCCGGGCGCGGTGGCTCACGCTTGTAATCCCAGCACTTTGGGAGGCTGAGGCAGGCGGATCACGAGGTCAGGAGATCGAGACCACGCTGAAACCCCGTCTCTACTAAAAATACAAAAAAATTAGCCGGGCGTGGTGGCGGGTGCCTGTAGTCCCAGCTACTCGGGAGGCTGAGGCAGGAGAATGGTGTGAACCCGGGAGGCGGAGCTTGCAGTGAGCCGAGATTACGCCACTGCACTCCAGCCTGGGTGACAGAGAGAGACTCCGTCTCAAAAAAAAAAAAAAAGAAAAAAAAAGAAAGATTTTTAAATTAATCCCACACACAACAAATGTTAGACCTCTAGATTACCTTTCTAATTAGAAAAACATTTCAAAAATGTCCTACTAGTTCAGAGAGAACAGATGACTAGAATAACCTGGAAATGGGTACCCAGATATTTGTAGAACTAGAATAAAATAAAGGCATTTTCCAGATAAACATAAAAGTTTATCACCATTTGACATTCACTAAAGGAACTCACAAAAAATATTCTTTAGGAAGAAGAAAAATACTCCATTAGAAAGGTCTGAGTTACAAGAAAGAACAGTAGGCAAAGAAACTGGTAAACCTGGCCGGGGGCGGTGGCTCACGCCTGTAATCCCAGCACTTTGGTAGGCCGAGGCGGGCGGATCACAAGGTCAGGAGATCAAGACCAACGTGGCTAACACAGTGAAACCCCATCTCTACTAAAAATACAAAAAAAAAAAAAAAGAAAAAAAAAAAAAAAGAAACTGGTAAACCTGCGGGCCAATCTAAACAAACATTACCTATATAAAATAATGTCAAATTTGTAGAATTATTTAAAATAAAGTTAAAATTATGGATAAGAATATCATATAAATTGTAGGTAGTGGGGAAGGTTAGGGTAATTAGTGTTAAACTGTTGTAAGCCTTCTGTATTTTTTCAAGGGGGATGGGTTTTAAGATATGGATTAATTTTAGATTTTGTTAGATGGATTAGACAAAAGTCTAAACTAAAGGAATATTAATACATAGCTCCCTAAGCAGAAAAGTCGAAAAATAAAATGTAAATAATCCAAAGCAAAAATCTTAATCTAAAAAAATAAGGCAAGAATGAAGGGCAAAGCATAGAAAAAGCAGGACAGAAGAACAGGGATAGAATAAAGAAATTTGGATTCATAATCACAATAAATATAAACAGACAAGACTCACCAAAGATTTTAAATGTCACCCCCCACAAAAAAAAAATCCACTATGTGATATTTACAAGAAACACACTAAAATATAAGGGCATGCAAATGCTAAAAGATGGAAAATGGAAGTAGAAAAAATGATATCACTGGCAATATTAACCAAAGAAAGGTGGAATAACCTTGTTAAATAAGACAAAATAAATCTAAGCAAAATGCATCATTAGGGTTAAAGAGAATTGTGACATAACAGCTTCAATGCACCAGGAAGATATAACAATTCTAAACTTATATGCACTGAATATAGATAAATAGACAAAGAAAAATTTGCTAGAACTGTAAGGAAGTATCAAATAATCTCTATATTATTGTTAGGTCTAGCAGACAAAATTAGTTAAGATACTAAAGATCTAATTAAAGCAATTTAAAAACTTGACTGAATGGACACATAGAGAATCCTCAGCCTCAAAACTAAAGAATTACAGGCATATATGGACGATCTGTATAAACTGTTCATGTGCTAAACCATACAGCAAGACCAAATACATTTAAAAGAATCAGTTCGTACAACCACGTTTGCTGAACACTATGCAATTAATTAATGTGTAATTCACTAACAAAATGACAAAGCATAAAGGCACCTACACTGGATAACTTCAAAACACTTTAAATAATATGTGGATCAAAAAATAAATCTTAATAGAAACTTAAGACACTTAGAATGAAAAAGAAATGCAGATTTCTAAAATATGCTATGAATGTAGTCAGAAGGAATTGTATAGCTTAAATGCTTATATTATTGTAAATGCTTACAATAAGGTAGAGGATTATAAACTTAGGAAATGTAAAAAGAAAAAAACCTATAAGGTTTTAATTGCAAAGTTTCTACCATCTACCAAACTGCCAAGTAACAGAAGATGAAACTCTTGTATAAAAACTTTTCTAGAGATTTTACATATATATAAAATTATTTACTCTCCAGCTTATTTTAAGAGGCTAGTAAAACCTTTAAACCAAAATCAGAAAAGCATAGTTAAAAAAAGAAATAACTGGCCAGGTGCGGTGGCTCATGCCTGTAATCCCAGCACTTTGGGAGGCCAAGGCAGGTGGATCACCTGAGGTCAGGAGTTAAAGACCAGCCTGCCCACATGGCAAAACCCCGTCTCTACTAAAAATACAAAAATCAGCTGGGCGTGGTGATGCACACCTGTAATCCCAGCTACTCGGGAGGCTAAGGCAGGAGAATCACTTGAACCTGGGAGGCGGAGGTTGCAGTGAGCCGAGATCGTGCCACTGCACTCCAGCCTGGGCAACAGAGCAAGACTCCATCTCAAAAAAAAAAAAAAAAAAAAAAGAAAAGAAAAAGAAAAAGAAATTACCAGCCATTCCTTTTATGAACAATGTAAAAATTCTTAAAAACAAAATTAAAACAAATCTAGTAGTGAATAAAGAGGTATCAAGACCAAATGGAGTTTATCCCAGCAATATAAGAGTAGCTTGCCATTAGAAAATCAAGAAAGATCACTTCAAGAGGTTAAAAAATTTGCTAAATAAATTTCTTGTTAACAAGAAAACACAGTACACTAGAAGTATAAAAACACCTCATGGCTAGGCGCATTAGTTCACACCTGTAATCCCAGCACTTTGGGAGGCCAAGGCAGGCAGATCACTTCAGGCCAGGAGTTTGAGACCAGGCTAGCCAATGTGGCAATACCCCCTCTCTACTAAAAATACAAAAATTAGCTGGGCGTGGTGGTGCACGCCTGTAATCCCAGCTATTTTGGGAGGCTAAGGCATGAGAGTTCCTTGAGCTTAGGAGGTGGAGGTTGCTGTGAGTTGAGATCACACCACTGCACTCTAGCCTGGGCAATAGATCAAGACACTGTCTCAAAAGAAAAAAAAAGAAATTTCTTTAATGACATAAAAGATATCTACCAAATCTACAGAACACATCCTTTTTAATGGTCAAGTGTCAGAAGTATTTGTTTCAAAATGAGTAACAAGTATGAGCAGTATCAGCACTCTACTGGTAACTGAAGTCCTGCATTGTCTAATACAATAGCTACTAGCCATATACACACAGCTATGAGGCCTGGAAATACAGCTAGTCCAAACTGAGATGTGCTGTAAGTGCAAAATACACACCAGCTTTTTAAGATTTAGTACCCCCCCAAAAGTAAAATATCTCATTAATTTTATAATGATTACATATTGAAATGACAATTTTGAGTTAAATAAAATAAAGCAAATTATTAAAACTAACTTCACCTGTTTGTTGTTTTTTTTTTCACTGTGACTATTAGTCATTTTTAAATTACACATAAGGCTAACGTTACATTTCTATTGGATAGTGCTATCCTAATCAGTTAGTAAAACAAGAAAAAAGAACAGAACGAACCAATATTGGAAAAGAAAAAACAAAGCTGTCATTATTCTCAGATGCTATGGTTACCTACACAGAAAAACAAAATAATATATAAAGAATCTGTTAGAATCAATAAGAAGGTTTAGCAAAATGGCTAATTGCATTCTGCATATATTAACACTTAGAAAATGTAATTTTTCAAAAAGATACCATTTACAAAAGAAACAAAAATATAAAACACCTAGAATTTAACAAAGGATACATAGAATTTTATTAAACTATATTAAAGAGACTGAAATAAACAGAGAAATTCAATATCGAAAATCCCCAAATTCATCTGTAGATTCAGCAGTATTCTTAAATCCAATGGTATTCACCAAAGTCCCAAAATAGTTTTATAAGGAACCATAAAATTTATATGGAAGACCCTACAATAGCCATGGCATCTTAAAGAAGAAGAAAGTGAAGAGACCTTCCCAGATACCAAAACTTTTCAGCAAAGCTGAAATGATAATTCTATTAAAAGAACAAAATGCAGAAATGAAATTAACCCTAAGTATATGGATTTATGACAAGGGCAGCACTGCAAAAAAAGAGAAAGTCTTTTCAAATATTGGTGCTGAGTCAATTAGGTATCCACATGGGGAAAAAACTACTTTTGAGCCTTACCTCATTTCATGCAAAAAAAAAAAAAAAGCAAATCAGAAGAATTATAGGTCTAACTCTGAAAGGTAAAACTGTTCCTAGAAGATAAATAGGAGAACATTTTGGGAATAGGCAAAGATTTTTTAAACAGGATACAAAAACATTAACTATAAAGGAAAAGCTGAACAAAGTAAACTACATCAAAATTAAGAATTTATGATTATTAAAAGACATCAGTAAGAATAAAAATTTAGGTCACATGGAGAGAAGAGATATTTGTTAAACATCAAAAAGCCCATTTTATAAATATTAAGACAAGTCCTAAAATCAATAATAAAAAAAAGACAAACCACTAGAAAAATAGGCAAGGCTGAGTACGCTGGCTCATGCCTATAATTCCAGCACTTTGTGAGGCCGAGGTGGGAGGATTGTTTCGGGCCAGGAATTCCAGACCAGCCTGGGCAACATAGCAAGACCTCATCTCTATAAAAAATTTTAAAAAATAAAAATAAATTACATAAATAAAATAAAAAAGAAAAATAGGCAAGAGACTTTAACAGGCATTTTATAAAATAATATATCCAAATAGTCTGTCTGCCTATTGATCGATCTATGCTCAATCTCAATAGCAATAAGGGAAATGCAATTTAAAACCACAATGAGGTACCACTACACACCACTAAGATGGCCAAAATTTGAAAGACTGACGGGGGTTAAACCTAAGAGATGGATGGAATGTGGAACAGCTGGAACATTCACATACACAGCTAGAAGGAGTAAAAACAGGTACAACCACTTTGGAAATGTGGCAATATCTACTCAAGACGAACATACACAAACCTACCAGCAGTTCCATTCCTACAAATATCCCCAACAGAGATGCAAAGGTGTACTAGCCCCCAGATGGAAAAAACCCAAATATCAACAGAATAGAGAAATAAAATATGGCATACTTGTACAAATAGTATATATCTATGAAAATGAACAAACTTCTATTAAGCTCAACATGAATGAATCTCACATAGTATTGAGCAAGGAAGATAAGAAACAAAAGAATATATAGTATATAATTTCATTTATATAAATTTCAAAATGGCCAAAACTAACTGATAGTGTTAGAGGTCTGTAGAGGAGGTATCGCTGGGGAGAAGAATAGTACTTAGCAGGTCGTTTGAGAGAATGCTAAGTTTTTTTTTTTTTCATGTGGATGGAGGTTACATACCCATTACTTTGTAATAATTCATCAAGTGATATGATTTGTACATTTTCCTCTCTGTATGCTATACTTCAATTTTTAAAAATAATTCTGAATAATTAAATATATAAATGTTCAACCAAAAAAATCAATATTTTAGAAGAAATTATAGGAAACTCTCTTGATGACATTGAGGTAATAAAAGATGTCTTAAACCCAAGAATCGCTAACTATAAGAATATATTCATGGGCTGGGCACAGAAGTTCACGCCTGTAATCCCAGCACTCTGAGAGGCCGAGGCAGGCGGATCACCTGAGGTTGGGAGTTCGAGACCAGCCTGACCTACATGGAGAAACCCCGTCTCTACTAAAAATACAAAATTAGCCGGGCATGGTGGTGCATGCCTGTAATCCCAGCTACTCGGGAGGCTGAGGCAGGAGAATCACTTGAACCTGGGAGGTGGAGGTTGTGGTGAGCCAAGATCACACCACTGCACTCCAGCCTGGGCAACAAGAGTGAAACTCTGTCTCATTAAAAAATATATATATATATATATTTTTTTCATATATTCATAAATTTGACTACATTAAAGTTAAGAACTTCTGTTCAAAGGATATCACAATTAGCCAGGCCTGGTGGCACATGCCTGTGGTCCCGGCCACTTGGGAGGCTGAGGCAGGAAGAATCATTTGAACTCAGGAGGCAGAGGTTGCAGTGAGCCAAGATGGTGCCACTGCACTCCAGCCTGGGTGACAGAGCAAGACTCCGTCTCAAAAAAAAAAAACAAAACAAAGAAAGGACATCATAGAGAATGTGAAAAGGCATACCACAAATGAAGCAATAATGTCGACAACATATGTAGCCAAAAGATTAGTATCCAGAGGCTGGGCGCAGTGGCTCACGCCTGTAATCCCAGCACTTTGGTAGGCCGAGGCGGGCGGATCACAAGGTCAGGAGATCGAGACCAACCTGGCTAACATGGTGAAACCCTGTCTCTACTAAAAATACAAAAAAATTAGCTAGGTGTGGTGGCGGGCGCCTGTAGTCCCAGCTACTCGGGAGGCTGAGGCAGGAGAATGGTGTGAACCCGGGAGGCGGAGCTTGCAGTAAGCCAAGATCGCGCCACTGCACTCCAGCCTGGGAGACAGAGCGAGACTCCGTCTCAAAAAAAAAAAAAAAGATTAGTATCCAGAATACATAAAGAGCTTCCACAAATAAGTACAATCCAAAAAAATCCAATAGAAAATTGAGAAAATGAATTTTACGGAAAAGGATATATGAACGGTTTAAAAGATATAAATAACATGCTTAGCTTGAAATTAAAACCACAATGAACTAATATTTACAAGCATTATATCAGCAAAACTGAAGCAGCCCGACAATATCAAACGTTAGGAAAACAATAATCAGTGGGGTTTTTTATGTGTTGATGGTAGGAAAGCAAAGTGGAACAATCATTGTAGAAAACAATGTGAAATCATCTTGTAAAGCTGAACATGTATATCTTCCATGATTTAGTCGCTTCATTTCAGTGGAAACACTATATATATCTTCTTAAGCACACACATAAAAATGTTCATACTAGCATTGTTCATCTTCACAAAACATAAAAACTGGAAACAACCCTAAATGCCCGTCAAGTAGAGAGCAGATCAATTGTGGTACATTCACGTCTAAGTTTCATTCATTCATGAAATGAACAACATACAGGTGCTCTAAGCTTAATCTATAATGGGGTTACGTTCTTATAAACCCATCATATGTTGAAAATACTGTCCGTCAAAAATACATTTAAATAGCTAGCTTACTGAACATCATAGCTTAGCCTAGCCTACTTTAAATGTGCTCAGAACATTTACATTAGCCTACCATTGGGCAAAATCATCTAACACAAAACCTGTTTTATAACACAGTGTTGAATATCTCATGTAATTTACTGAATACTCAAAGTGAAAAAACAGAATGGCTGCACAGTTTTTACTGAATGTGTATCACCTTTGCACCACTGTAAAGTTGGAAAATCTTGAGTTGAACCATAGTAAATTAGAGACCATCTGTACAGCTATACACGACATGGATACTCTTAGACCAATACTGAGTGAAAAATGTAAAACAGGCAAGACTCTGTACAGGATTCCATATAAAGCATAACACAAAACTAAGCAACACATTGTTTAGGGATATGTACATATCTAGGTAAGCTGCTCTGGAGTCTGCTTTGTTTTAAAACACAGAAATATAAGCTCCCCTCTCCAAACAAAAAAAATCACTCTAGTACTTATCTCTGGAGGAATGGTGGAGGATGGGGCTGGGAGGAATACAGTATCGTTTCAAAGTTACTATGATGTTTTAGCTTTAAGTTTGGTATTAGATTCACAGGGGTTTTTTTTCCTAATAATTTACTTAAAAGTTATGTATTTCTTTTACATGAATCCCATAACAAATGACAAAAAAACCATTAAAATACATAAATATGAGTTCTAATATTTCCCTTGAAAACTGCTCAAGAGATATACCTCCCTTGTAGCTCCTGGCATCTACTAACTCTCAAATCCCTCTCTCTCTAGCTCAGAAACTCTTCTATCAAATTTATTCTTCAAAAAAATCACCCATGGGAGTAATGTCAGCAAAGACAGCAGAGTACCAATGGCCCTTCCCTCCAGAAAAACACACAAACAAAAAAATGAGAAGAAACTATCAGAATTAACTTCATCTGAACACTGGAAAATAGTCAAAGGTTTACAGCAACTAAGTGAATAGTGACTCAAGAAAGAGGAAACATGAAATTTTGGTGGCATTTTTACTTGCCCTTGCCCCAATGCCCTCCCTGATTTAGTGACAATCTTGACAATGGCAGCCCACATTTCCAGTGTGGGACTCCAGTTCTACAGAAGGCAGAGTAGATCTTATTTTCAAAGAACTGTGTTTGTCTGTTTTGACCTATCTGGGGACAACCTTCAGGCCTGACAAAAGACACTTGCTTTACTTTCACCTAACTCAAGACTTTCTCAAGGCAGAAAAGTGGCTATACAGAGGGCATTCTTTGAAAACATTGAAAGGCAAATGAACAACCCACTGTCACCTGAAGCAAAAGATTACTGTTAAGGTACACAAAAGATATGCCGCAGTCTGGGAAGAAAGATTCTTTGGAGATTTAGTGCATTGAAAAGCTGCCATGTGTTACTGGGGAATTTAGAAAGCCATATGCATGCCCGTGGTAGGATGTATATTCAGAAAAGACCTGAGAAGACCCTAAACTTTCACATCTTGCTGATCTTTAGGCTCAGTTCAAGCAGGCTATGAGAGGACTGTAAATAACCTGTCTAAGCTTTGAAAAAGTGCCCCAGTGCAGAGCCAATCAGCAAATTTTAGAAGAATCCATTTTGTTATTTATTTATTTTTATTTTGGAAGTAGTGGTGAGGTGGGTGGTGAGGCTCCAGGTATTCAAGGCCATCTGTCAAAACAATTGCTAACCACAAGCTAACGAACAGACACTTCAGACATCATACATGACAAAGGTACAGTCTTTACAAAAATAGCTTACGAAAGTTGGCCAGATGCAGTGGCTCATGCCTGTAATCCCAGCACTTTGGGAGGTTGAGGAGGGAAGATTGCTTACGTCCAGGAGTACAAGACCAGCCTGGGCAACACAGCACAACATCATCTCTACAAACAATTTAAAAATTAGCCAAGCATGGTTGGGCACGGTGGCTCATGCCTCTAATCCCAGCACTTTGGGAAGCCAAGGCAGACGGATCACTTGAGGTCAGGAGTTCGAGACTAGCCTGGCCAACATGTTGAAACCCTGTCTCTACTAAAAATACAAAAATTAGCCAGGCGTGGTGGTGTGCACATGTAATCCCAGGTACTTAGGAGGCTGAGGCAGGAGAATCGCTTGAACCCAAGAGGCGGAGGTTGCAGTGAGCCAAGATCACACCACTGCACTCCAGCCTGGGTGACAGACCAAGACTCTGTATCAAAAAAAAAAGATTAGCCAAGCATGGTGGCACATACCTGTGGTCCCAGCTACTTAAGTGGCTGAAGCAGGAGGACTGCTTGAGCCTGGGAGGTCAAGGCTGCAGTGAGCCATAATTGTGCCACTGCATTTCAGCCTGGGCAACATAGTGAGACCCCATCTCAAAAAAAATAAAAAATAAATAAAAAAAGAAAAAAAGAAAGTCACCAAACAATTACAACCCATATAAGCAACAAAAACAAACTCTGAGGATCTGAGGAAGGGGAAGAATCTGAATTCTAGCATTATCACCCATTACAATAATAAAATGTCCAGTTTTCAAAAACTTACAAAGCATGCAAAGAAACAAGAAAATATGACCCATCACGGAAGAAATTAACAGAAACTGTTCCTAACATTGGACTTACTAGACAAAGACTTTAAATCAGATTTCTTAAGTAGGCTCAAAGAGCTTAAAGGAAACATGGACAAGGAACTAAAGGAAACCAGGAGAATTATGTCTCAACAAATACAGAATATCAGTAACAAGATAGAAAGTATAAAAAGGAACCAAAGAGAAATTCTAGAATTGAAAAAAATACAATAAGTGAAATGAAAATTGCACTAGAGAGGTTTAAGAGCAGATTTGAGTAGGCAGAAGAAAGAAACAGTGAAACTGAAAATAGGCCAACTGAAATTATCAAACTAGAGAAGCAGAAAGAATGAAGAAAAATGAATGGAGGCCAAAAGACCTGTGAGGTAACATCAAGCACTCTCAATACACAATGAGAGTTCAAGAAGGAAAGAATAGACAGAAAAGGAAAGAATTATTTGAAGAAATAATGGCCAAAAACTTCCCAAATTTGATAAGCCAATTTCTCAGCAGAAACTATATGTAAGCCAGAAAGCAGCAGGGTGACATATTTAAAATGCTAAGAAAAAAAACAACCAGTCTAACAATAATTCTATATCTGACAAAACTATCTTTTAAAAATGAGAGAGAAATTAAGACATTCTCCCTAGTAGACCTGCCCTACAAGTGATGCCAAAGAAGTCCTTCAGGTGGAAATGAAAGGATGCTAGATAATAACACAAAGTCATACAAAGAAATAAAGAATACTGGTAAAGGTAACTATATAGATAAATATGAAAGTCAGTACTATTTTACTTCTTAATTTGCAACTCTTCTTTTTTTACCCTTATGAACTAAAAGACATCTACATAAAACAATAATCATAAATCTGTTGACAGTGACACCACGTAAAAGAAGTAATTTGTAGGCCGGGCGCGGTGGCTCACGCCTGTAATCCCAGCACTTTGGGAGGCCGAGGCAGGTGGATCACGAGGTCAGGAGATAGAGACCATCCTGACACAGTGAAACCCCATCTCTACTAAAAATACAAAAAATTAGTCGGGCGAGGTGGCAGGCGCCTGTAGTCCCAGCTACTTGGGAGGCTGAGGCAGGAGAATGGTGTGAACCCCGGGGGGCAGAGCCTGCAGTGAGCCGAGATCGCACCACTGCACTCCAGCCTGGGGGACAGCGAGACTCTGTCTCAAAAAAAAAAAAAAAAAAAAGAAGAAGAAGAAATTTGTAGCAACAACATAAAAAAACAGGCCAGTGGAATAAAACTGAGAATCTAGAAATAAACACCTGCATCTACAACCAACTGATTTCAGAAAAGGGTGTCAAGACCATCCAAAGGGGAAAGAACGATCTCTTTTAATAAATGGTGCTGGCACAACTGGATATCCACAGGCAAAAAAATTAAGTTGGACACCTTAACATATGCAACTCAAAATATACCAATGAACTAAATGTAACAGTTAACACTATAAAATTCTTAGAGCAAAACATAGAGTGTATATTCATAACCTTGGACTTGACAATAGACTCTTAGATATAATACCAAACATACAAGCAAAAAAGAATAAATTGAACTTCATCAAAATTAAATCTTTTGTACATCAAAATGAAAGATAATCTACAGAATGGGAGAAAATATTTGTGAATTGTATGTTATAAGGGACTTGTATCTAGAATACATAAAGAACTCTTACAACTCAACAAAAACACAACTCAATTAAAAAATGTGCAAAGAATTTGAAAAGACCTTTTGGGTATACACCTGGGAGTGGAATTAAGAAGATATACAAATGGCTGACAAGCACATGAAAGATGCTCATCATTAGCCATTAGGGAAATGGAAATCAAAGCCACAAGAGGGCAGTGTAGTGGCTCACGCCCATAATCCCAGCACTTTGGGAGGCTATTGCTTAGGCCAGGAGTTTGAGACTAGCCTGGGCAACATAGGGAGACCGTGTCTCTACAAAAAATTTTTTAAAAAATCAGTGGGGTGGCCGGGCGTGGTGGCTCACGCCTGTAATCCCAGCACTTTGGGAGGCCAAGGCGGGTGGATCACCTGAGGGCAGGAGTTCGAGACCAGACTGGCCAACACTGCGAAACCCCATCTCTACTAAAAATACAAAAAAATTAGCCAGGCGTGGTGGCAAGCGCCTGTAGTCCCAGCTACTCAGGAGGCTGAGACAGAAGAATCACTGGAACCTGAGAGGTGGAGGTTGCAGTGAGCCAAGATCACGCCATTGCATTCCAGCCTGGGCAACAAAAGCAAGACTCTGTCTCAAAAAAAAAAAAAAATAATAATAATAATAATAATAATAATAATAAATAAATAAATTAGTGGGGCATAGTGGTATACACCTGCAGTCTCAGCTATTCAGGAGGCAAAGACAGGGGGATCGCTTGAGCCCAGGAGTGTGAGGCTACCACTGCACTCCAGCCTAGACAACAAAGTGAGACTCTGTCTCAAAAAACAAAGCCACAAGATACCACTTCACACCCATTAGGATAGCTACAATCAAAAATATGGAAAATAACAAGTGTTGGTGAGGATGAGAAGAAACTGGATCCCTCATACAATGGTGAGAGTATAAAGTGGTTTAGCTGCTGTGCTATATATATAACATGGAATTATGAGTGACTCTTCCACTCTTAGATATTACCAAAATAATTGAAAATGGGTAGTCAGATACTACCCGTTCTAATGTTCACAGGAGCTTTCACAATAGCCAAAAGGTGAAAACACCTCAAATGTCCATCAGCAGATAAACAAACAAAATGTGGTAAATATATACATGAAATATTATTCAACTATATAAATAAAGTACTGATTTGTATTATAATATGGATGACCTTCAAAATCGTGCTAAGTGAAAGAGGCAACATACAAGGTCACATAGTATGTGATTTCATTCATATGAAATATTCAGAATAGGTAAATTCATAGAAACAGAAAGCATATTGGTGGGTGCCAAAGGCTGGGGCAGAGGCGAACTGGGAATTGCCACTTTCTTTTGGGGTGATGAAAATGTTTTGAGACTTGATAAAGGTGACAGTTACACAACACTGTGAATGTACCAAATACTACTGAAGTATATAGTTCAAATGCTTAATCTTATGTTGTTTATAAATTAAATGTCACCTCAATTTAAAAAGGAAACAAGAACAACAACAACAACAAAACACCTGTGGCCTTAATCAGAAAGCCACAAATTATCTTCAATTTCTTTTTTCCATCATCATTTACATCCCACCTGTCACTGAGCTAAGGCAGATTCTACTTCCACTTTAGAAGGTGATTCTCCCCCTTTTTCCTTTGCAACTGTCCCTGCCTTCATTCAGAACCACCACTTCTCACCTACTAATTACAACAGTTTCATAGATTGTCTAGTTGTCAACAGCACTGTTCCCACATTTAATCCCTTCTGAAGTTGCTGCCAGATTCACCTTTCTAAAAATGCAAATATAATCATATAAGTTTCCTACTCAAAATCTTTCCTTGTTCCCTGATAGCTTTCAGGATAATATGAAGCTCCTTATCCTAGCCCAAAAGGCCATTCCTATTCTAGCCCCTTCCTATCCCTCTGGGCTCACTTCCTGTCACTCCTCCCCTTCCTTCACTATACAGAGGGTGTAGTCTTCCTACTTCCAAGATCTATGCTCAGCCTGGGCAACATGATAAAACCAAAAAAAATACCAAAAAAAAAAAATGTCTCTACAAAAAAATACAAAATTAGCTGGGCAAGGTGGCGTGCACCTGTGGTCTCAGCTACTCTGGAGGCTGAGGTGGGAAGATCACCTGAGACTGGGAGGTTGAGGCCACAATGAGCTGTGATGGTGCCACTGCCTTTCAGCCTGGGCAACAAAGTGAGATTCTGTCTCAAAAACAAACAAACAAATAAAACCAAAAACAAAAAAACAAAAACCATGCTGTTTAATTAAGTTCTCTACTTCTGCCTGGGATACTCTTTCCCAAGTGAGCAACTTCCCTAAAAATTCAACTAAACATCTCATTCAGTTTCCAATTCTCTATTTTCGCAGCACACCAACCATTTCACAGCATACCAACCATTTATGCCATGCTTGGATAATGGTTGGTATACAGTTATACCACACTGTAGAATAACTGGCTTATTTTCTAATCAACTAGATAATCCCCCAGTAGACTCTCAGAGCAGGGGCCATGACTTTATCATACTTCTGTCTCAAGAACCTAGCTCAGCAAATGTTCATCCATTCAGTCATTCAGTCAAGCGTAAAATAATTCAGAGATCCACTCATCCTTCACTACTTGATCCTTAGTAGTGAGGATCACTATTCGTCATTTCCCACTCACTGTTGCCCTCATCCTTCATGACTAGCCAGTATCTGAGAATAATTAGCAACCTGTTTGTGTAATGTTTCTGTTTAATACTCCAACCTCAAACTAATTAAAACAAGAGCTTCTGACATGATTAACACATTTGATACATGAAAGAATACTTTTTAATCCTTCTTATTAAAAAAACTGAAAACTAGTCTAAGTCAATCTAAGGAAATGTAAAAAAAAAATGCAAAGTTTCATTAAATAAGACTGCAGTCAAGGTAAAATCCTTTAATTAGTTTAGAAATTTAAAAAAAAAAAACCCTAAATACAAAAATTTAACAGTTCTCTCCCTCACTGGAAATACAATTCAATTTCAGTCTTTAGAGTTTGACATAGTTATACTCACTCCTGTACCACTATCTACCAGTGCCCTAAGGCACATTGCCAAGTTCTCAGGCTTGCCAAATCATTTGGTTGGCATTAGATAATATGCTGGAAACTAGATTCTTTCAGAATATTTTTCAAAGAAAGTATTCTCTACTCTTTCCTTTTGTTTGTGCTGACACACTTGATATCTGAGAATGTTTTGACAATCTGAATGTACCCAGGTGAGTCCAAGAAAAGCCAGAATATATCTCAGGATTTCCTTGATGACTAGATATAAATTAATATTTTAAAATATCTAAAATATATAAATATTTCCTATAAAATTACGTTTGTGTGACACATTAAAGTGTTTTGTTAATGAGGTTAGTTTTACTCTAGTTGTTCGAATCCAATCTAATTCTGCCCACTTTACAACATCTATAGATTTCAAACCCTGGAAGGCATGAAGCACAGCTATATACTTTCTTAGAATCAAGGCTGATTCTTCCTAGGGCTATTTCTGCTGGACCCAAAGCATTTCCCCCAAGTTAATATTTGATAAATTCCCAGAAAAGACCTCGGGCAAACATTTTCTCAATGCCACCAATTCTTGTGCTTTGCCTAAGTAATTCATTTGTTTTATGTTTTACAGGCTTGGGATCACTTGATTATTATTTCCATCTTTGCATTTGGCTACTAAAAAGCTCACAGCTAGCCGGGTGCAGTGGCTCACACGTGTAATCACAGAACTTTGGGAGGCTGAGGCAGGCGGGTCACCTGAAGTCAGGAGTTGAAGACCAGCCTGGCCAACATGGTGAAACCCCATCTCTACTAAAAATACAAAAACTAGCCAGGTGTGGTGGTAGGTGCTTGTAATCCCAGCTACTTGGGAGGCTGAGGCAGGAGAATCGCTTGAACCCAGGAGGCGGAGGTTGCAGTGAGCTGAGATGGCGCCAACTGCACTCCAGCCTGGGTGACAAGAGTGAAAGTCCGTCTCAAAAAAGAAAAAAAAAAAAAGAAAAGAAAAGAAAAAGAAAAAAGCTCACGGCTAACTTATGGCCCATTTCTAAACTTCCTCATATGCAATCTGGTTATTATCCTCATTCTGAGCTCCATCTTATTAAACTTTTTTTCTCCTTTGCCATTATATATATTTAATTTTGTCATGCTGGATATATTTTTGTAAACTGCCTTTAATCCCTTCTGGAAGAAATCCTTTAAAAAAACCTCATATACACACTTGGCTAATTATTAGCCAGTCTGTTTCTGGGCCTCCAAATGTTACAGGAGCCAGACATAAAATTATTTCACAGCTGTTCAACAATCCTTGTGTTCATTCTTAGTTGACTATATATCTATTCCCCCATATAAACCATTATAGGGCTTTTTCATTCTCTTTGAGCCATCACAATTTATCTCACTCTAAATAAATAATGCCACTGCCTAAATTTCAGAGATGATAGAACCAAGCAGTTAAGCTTCCTCGCTTTCCTCACCACACCCCATCTCAAAATTTCTAAATTATAATCTTGACCAAAAAAAAGGCCTCCATCTGGGTTCTTAATGCTAACATTTTTCAGTTTCTTTCTATGGACATGCTTCGTTTTTGTTTAGAGACAGGGTCTCACTCTGCCACCCAGGCTGGAGTGCAGTGGCGCAATCATAGTTCACTGCAGCCTCAAATTCCTGGGCTCAGGCAATCCTCCTGCCTCAGCCGCCTGAGTAGCTGGGACTACAGATGCACACCACCATGCCTGGCTAATTTTTTTATTTTTTGTGAAGATGAGCATCTCACTTTATTGCCCAGGCTAGTTTCAAACTCCAGGCCTCCAGCGATCCTCCAGCCTCCGCCTCCCAAAGTGCTGGGATTACAGGCATGAGCCACCATGCGTGGTCCAACTGGTATATTTAATGGCATTGATTCTGCTGGCTCCTTCATGTGCCAGAGGAGTTTTATAAAGAACACTACATTCTCTGCTGTTGTCATTTTTCAGGTAGTACCAGAGGTTCCTGCCATGGACCGAAAAGAATAATGATTTGGGACTAGAAACTGCACGGTGGTGAACAAACAGCAAGCAGTGAGGGACAATTTAGAAGGTATAATAGAAAACAGATAAAACCCTGACAGGCAACAGTTAATAATTAGGCAAGTGGTTGGTTTGAGGGAAGTTCAGCATGCATTAACAGATATCCCAACGATAGGAAATCGCAAATGTCACACATCAGAGAGACCCCTCTCCAAAGGCTTAGGGTTATCAAACCAAGGACTCTTCAAAGAGAAATGTAAGTAGCCCAGGTACCTGAATTGGAGTGCAAGGTGGGGAACCAATCACTGGAATAAGGTAGCATACCATTATAAATACTGAATAAAGCATCAAACTAGCAACAACTACCCTTACTGCTGAATACCCTGGCATTGAAATGGAACTCTAAATCCTTCCTAAGGGCACACTTGGTCCCAGAGGCTAGGCTCGGTGGAGGGGGTAGCATATTAGTGGGAATCAAGTGGAACAGATGAAACAAAATGATCATGGCAGTGACATGCAGAATAAACTGCCAGGAAGAGAAATCCTAAAAGAAGGATAACGAGCTAAGAGTCTACTGTAATAAACACATGAAAAGCTAAACTTCTTAAAAAGCATATTACCTGTATCAAAGCCTCATAAATTTACTAATATCATATTGAAACTAATGTATATGTGTGAGAGAGAAAACATGAGCACTAACACATGTGCTGTGGGCTGATCATCCATTAAAATGGCTCTTCCCCAAAGTCGCCAAATGATCTTTATACTTAGCAGCCAGTTTTTCACTTAACCTACCTAAAATTGTACTCATATGGCACTGAAGACCAAGTGAAATAATTTGTCTTTATATATAGCAACAAAAGGTGTATCAGTTTACACATCTTATCCTACATGGTTCATTTCCATTCACCATCTCTTTCTTATTAGAAGTTTTTATGGCTTACGCTTATGTGCACTCTCTCTCCTATCATTTCAATATATTTGTAAATTTTGATGATTCTGATACAGGTAATATGCTTATTAAGAATCTTTTTTCTATGTGTGAGCCTCCTTCCAAATGTTGGATGCCTTCCTGATTGGTGAGTATGTTGTTGATTTTCCCAGTCCCATTTGCTCCCAGAGACACAAAGTAATTGGATACTTGCTTAAGATGAAAAACATTTTCATATAAACCGTTGATTTCTCTCAGCCTGAAAACTCTTACCTCTGATTAATTAAATTGTCTTCATTTTTCAGAGTCCAACAATACTAGTTTTAAAACTTCCAGGCCTTGTTTTCTGTTATTTATTATATGTTAACTCATTTAATCCTTAACTAAGATTCCTTCATTGGAACCACCGCACACAGAAGATCTGAGTGCCTGTTTCTCAAATCTCCCAAGGATGGTTGACAACCAATGCTATTCCAGAACCACAAAATCTGTTGTATTCATTCATACAACAAATGCTTAGCTCTTAGGGCTCAATTTCTCAAGAAATACCAGTAAAGAAAGCCCACAAGCCACAACTATACAGTAGGTAGGTTATATTATCATCACCATTTGGCAGATGAGGAAACTGTTAACAGATGAGGAAACTGTGGCAGGGGTTGAGTTGCTTGACTAAGCTTACATAGCTAGTCAGTGGTGGATCCAAGATTCAAATCCAGGCTAGCTTCAAAATCTAACCATGTTATTCTGAATCAACTTAGCTCTTCCTCCATGTACAGACTACATCTTATGACCTAATCTTTAATGATCTGCCCTTTTAAAATCTGTATATTTCACATGCATACATTTGTATACACAATAAAACTACAAACTATTTAAAGTAAGAACCACAATAAACTTCCCTTGTATTTCCACAGTGCTAGACTCACAAAAGGTATTCAAAATTTGTTTGATTGTTGCAACTAATAATAGCCATAAGAAATCAAGAAACAAAGAAAAGTGAATTCAAGAAACAAAGAAAAGTGAATTCAAATAAGTGTGACTAGCTTACATGATATAAGCCTCTCGAGCCAAACTATAGTCATCAGTTGTTAGAGACATGCTAATATGTGCATATTAAACATTCTGAAATTTGAAGATAAAAATACAAACAAGATTTACATAATGTAAACATATCACCAATAATTTTCAAGTTACCATACAATACTAATATGAAGGTTGCTATTTCAGTAATTTTACTTCCTAGTTCCTTCTGATAGTTTCTTATGTCCCCACACAGATATCCTAAAGTACACAGAAAAAAAAAACAGAGAAGAGAGAGACAACATAGTTAAAGATGAAAGTCTCCAGAAATCTGTTGGGATTCTATTTTGGAATCTACACACTGAGACTAAAGTTGACATGGCAGAAGTGAAAGGAAAAAAAAAATTATTTCCACCCAAACTACAGGATGCCATACATAAATACCTTCAAATTTTCATATTGTTGCCATTGCTAATAGATTTGTAAATCATCCAGTTGTCCCAATAGTTTTCTTCAATTTGGGTTGGGGCTGGGGGGAAAAGATATAATCTAGAATATAAAAGTCTTTCAGTATTTCCAACTCTAAAGCAGAGAAAAAAGTTTACAAAATAAACTTCTTAAAAGGTTGTAAAGACAAATGAAACAGAAACAGAGGTTAGACCTGGCAAGTTGATGAGTAGGTCATTTTACATTTGATGAATATTTCATCATGACTACTTGATAGCTTTCCTCCTTTTACTTGAATACCGATCAATTACAAAACCTAATTTTATAATTTCTTGAATATATCTACATTTTTATTACAACTAGAAATACTTAAAATACTTTAATATTAAAAAATATTTTAAATAAACTCATGACAAAATGAGAATACAGTAAATAAACCTTAGAGAATATTAACATTAAAAGATAAAAATTACATTCTTAACTCTGAAATATGCAAGATTATATAGCTGGACTCTATTTTAAGTCATGATTACTTAATGGGAATTTGAGCTATGTGTTAATTTCATAACAGAAACCCCAAAACATTGCAAGTGCTTCTTTGTCAGACCCATCAAAGCCCCTGTAAAATCTACAAATGAAAAAAAAAAAAAAAAAAAACTACTTTACTTGACTTGAAGCCAGAAAAAGTAAGCCTGTATTTAATTTCTTCCTTCCCCACCCGGAAACCAAATACCACTCTACATTTCACCTGTAGTCTAGTTTTAGAGCATTCTTAAGTTTCTCTAAAAGTCTCAAGTGACTCTCTTAAAAGTCACTGGGTGGGACCAGTAGCTCATGCCTGTAATCCCAGCACTGTGAGAGGCCAAGGCAAGAGAATCACAGGAGTTCAAGAACAGCCTGGGAAACATGAGGAAACCCTGTCTCTACAAGAAATAGAAAAATTAGGTGGACATGGTGGCTCACACCTGTGTTCCCAACTACTTGAGAGGCTGAGGTGGGAGGATCATTTGAGCCTGGGAGATGGAGGCTGCAGTGAGCAGTGATCGTACCACTGCACTCCAGCCTGGGTGACAGAGGGAGACTGTCTCAAAAAAAAAAAAAAAAAGTTTCAAGCAAATTGATAGAAGTAATTTGAATGAAATGTCTGCCCCAATGATAATGTTTTTCATTTCTTTAAAATCATAAAACACCCCAAACGATGTCAAATACTTGAAGTTGAAACATCGGATTACCACAATCTACAATGCATTAAAGTTTCACTATCAACATCAACAGCAAATTTTAATCCTGGACATCTCTTATTTAATTCTAAGAGGTACTAAAAAGCTCTATCAAATATATGTTAAAGGCCAAATGCATACATAAGCTAAAAAACCCAGAATGGTGCTTAAAACTAGTGTTCTTGAAAGAAAATTATACATCATGACTGGATCTACTCTGGGATCTTTCTACTCTGGGATGCTTTCATTTAGAAGGTTATCTCCACTGCAGGCAAATTTTTGCCCAATGTGAATCATAGTGTTCTGTGTCTTATATTTTAGTACTCACAGGTTTGCCATTTCATCATCCTTGTATGATTTGGTCAAAATATATATTTTTGGATCAAGCACAGTGGCTCATGCCTGCAATCCCAGAGCTTTGGGAGGCCAAGGCAGGAGGATCACTTGAAGCCAGGGGCTTGAGTCAGCCTGAGCAACAAAGCAAGACCTCATCTCCAAAAAAAATTAAAATAAGGGTGGGTGCGGCAGCTCCTGCCTGTAACCTTGGGAGGCTGAGGCAGGCACACGTGAGCTCAGGAGTTCGAGACCAGACTGAGCAATATGGCAAGACCCTGTATCTACAAAAAAACAAAAAATTAGCCGGGCATGGTGGTGCGTGTCTATGATCCCTGCTACTTGGGAGGCTGAGGTGGGAAGATTGGTTGATCCCTGGAGGTTGAGGCTGCAGTAAGCCAAGACTGGCACCACTGCACTCCAGCCCGGGGCAGAATGAGACCCTGTCTCAAAAAATAAAATAAATACAATATATATATTTAAACTATACAGTTTTTTACAATCCAAATTGTGCAATTAAACAAGGAGGCAACATATTCTGCTATTAAATTATCCCAGAAAAACTCTGTGGTTTCACTTTAGGATCAAAACCAAAAATCATTGTTATTGAACTACTAGACTTTTCAATAAATTTCCATTTCATTAAGTACTTATTTATTGAATGCTTACTATGTATAAGGCACCATGCTAGATTCTGTGAGGGCATCCAAAGAAGAATAAGACATTTCTTAACCTAAAGGGGCTTGTGCAACAGAAGAAATCTTTTTTAACATGTAATGATAACAGCAGAAATCTCTCTAGTACTGGGCAGTGTTTTCAGTATTTTAAACATACATTAACTCATTTTATTCCTCCTAACAGCCCTGTGAAATAGGTAGGAAAATGAGACTCAGAGAGGTTAAGTAACCAGAGCAAGGTGGGGAATAATAAGAGGTGAACTGAGATGTGAATGCAGGCAGTGTGGCTCCAGAGTCCATGCTTCTAATCACTTTGCCCCACTGACTCTCAAGCACTGATGAAGGTATAACGAAGTAATAATGATGGCAGTTTCTTAAAACTACAAAAAAAATGTATGGAGTTTCCAAAATTAGATTACATTCCATCAAGTAGAAATTTAAATATGGTCCCAGAAGGGCAGGTAAGTTTCAGCGGAACAGTTGAGTAGGAATTCTGGGAAAGGGAGATGCCTAAGAAAAAGCAAGACGCTGTGTGAAAGCAGTCTACCTTTGCAGGGTCATGGATAGAGCTGGAAGCCATTATCCTCAGCAAACTAACCCAGGAACAGAAAACCAAATGCCGCATGTTCTCGCTTATAAGTGGGAGCTGAACGATGATGTCATATGAACACTTCAGGGGTTATAACACACACTGGGACCTGTTGAGGGGGCGGGGGAGGGAGAGCATCAGGAAGAATAGCTAATGGATGCTGAGCTTAATACCTAGGGTTGATCTGTGCAGCAAATCACCATGGCACATATTTACCTATGTAACAAACCTACACATCCTGCACATGTATCCCAGAACTTAAAAGTGGATGGAAAAAATAAATAAAAAGTACGTGTAAGAAGATAGCTAGAAGGGAACGGGGAAAAGTGTTCTACCACTAAAGATTTCTGAGCTGGGTATTGAGAGAATATGGAAAGGACGGAAGTGGGCCTGGACACTGGGTGACCAGTAAGGTGTCTCCACAGATAATTTAAAGAAGTCATACAACCTGGACTACAGTGGTGATAACAGGGATAGAGAGGAAAAGAACAAAAAGGCAACCCACTACAGAATCTGAGATTTCACAATGGGATGAATGTGTACAGTACACAGTGCCTGCTGTGTATCTGGGGACTCAGGAACAAGCATGTCAGAGGCATGAGAAAATGGAGTCAAAGGTCCTAGGCTTTTAGCCTGGAGTACTGGAAAATTGGGACAATCATCAATAGAAGCTATAAACTGAGGAGAGGGAGTGCATATAAATATGTGGCAGCTATTTCAGGACAGGGCAATGGGAAAGAGGCCCATGTTGAAGATAAAGATTTGGAGTCAATTGCAGAGTTTAGACTTTAAGAACTACAGCAAATGCTTCAGGAGTAAGTAGACAGAAAGGAACAGAACTAAGGAGATAACCTTTTATACCTACAGGTACCTTATGGGAGGAAGGGTTAACAGCCAAGAAAGGAGATAAAAGCAGCAGAGGTAAGAATAACGCTACAATAGCACAAGGGTCAAAATGAGGAAGGCTCAAAAAGGAGCGAAAGGCCAAGCTTAGGGAGGTCTGAGAAGGCATCAGAGTAATACATTATACTGAAGGACTAAGGAAGCTGAGATGTTTTCAAAGTTTTGCAAAGCAAATATCTTACTTTTTTTTTTTAATATGCAAAGACTAATATGTATGTATTGATGTTAGCCCCCTATAGCTAACACAGGAGATGGATTTAAAGTACACAAAATACTATAGAATTGTAACCCCTCAGACCGAAGAAGATACTGAAAATAGATGAAGCTGCAATATAAACAAAATTTACAGCTTGCTGTAATGTCAATTTTATTCATTAGGTAAAGTATTTCATATGAAAACAAAACCGCATTAAGAAGTGAAGTAGAAGATTCACAAGACTTCAAAGAATTTTCACTCTTGCCTCAAGTCCCTTCAATTTTGCTTCCCCAACTCCCCATGTTTGCATTCATTCTCCCGAATCTTTGGCTCTGTCCTCAGAGTGAATGCCATATAATCCAGCATGATAAATGCCTACCACAGAGGAAGATATAAGGCACTACGACAGCACAAAGAGGGACCCTTCCTGAGCCCTGGGGAATCACAGGCAGCTTCCTAGAGGAATTATACAAATTCTAACTTGGGATAGCAGTTAAGTGTGGGAATAATTTAACTGGTATCCTAAGAATAATATATCCCAGAACTCTCAAGTCTCATCCATACACTGAAGTTATAACAGATTTGGAGGGAATTAAACTTAAAACATGTGTTGATAAAATGGTGCTTGCAGCTAGGAGAAACTGACAAGTGTTTTGATTTTTATTTCAGTACTATAAATGACCAGACGTCCTATTCTTCCTATGTAAAATAGCAATATTAGTATCTTCTGAATTCACTCAATCATTTATAATTAAAGTTCAGTTAACTTCACAGGGATGTTCAAAGACAGCTGACAGTAAATGTTTGAGATTCACATACATAGAAACTATATTTAGCCAGAGGTTGGTGAGCTTGGTTAAAGTATGATACTAATGAACCCATGGTTCGACGTTTATATGTTCTATAAGCTTAACTTTTCCATGGAGTAAACTTGGCCAGTTATCTTCAGTTGTGCTGCAGATGGTCACAATATGAATTTTGTTTTTTTTTTAAAAAGGAAATCAGTTTAACACTGCCACCTGGATAACATGAATCATGTCCCAACACACCTCCCAGCTTCCACTCTTATTCCTCTATAATCCGTTTCTCCATCCAACAGCCAGGATGATTTTTTTAAAGGCACATTAGACTATGTTGCCCACCACCCAGTTCCAGTTAAAAATCTTTCAATAGAGCTCTATTCACAGTATAACAGGAACCTAACTCTTACAGGGCCCTACAGCATCTGACCCCTGCTTACCTCTGCAGCTTCATTTCACACCACTGTCCCCTTGCTCCCTATGCTCCAGCCACCCAAGCCTCCCTGCTGTTCCTTGAGCAAATCAAGGCTCCTTTCCACAGCAAAGCATTTGTACCTCCTGTGTCCTCAGCCAATACACACAATCAGACACAGCCCCCATGCTCATGGGTAAGAACTGAGGAAGGAAATGTCCAAGCAAAAACAACAAACTATATAAAAAGCACGAGAGGCCGGGCACGGTGGCTCACACCTGTAATCCCAGCACTTTGGGAGGCCAAGGCGGGAGGATCACAAGGTCAGGAGTTCGAGACCATCCTGGCTAACACGGTGAAACCCTGTCTCTACTGAAAATAGAAAAAAAATTGGCCGGGCGTGGTGGCGGATGCCTGTAGTCCCAGCTACTCGGGAGGCTGAGGCAGGAGAATGGCGTGAACCTGGGAGGCAGAGCTTGCAGTGAGCCGAGATCACGCCACTGCACTCCAGCCTGGGCAACAGAGGGAGACTCCGTCTCAAAAAAAAAAAAAAGCACATGAGGCCTGAGGCCCCATGTGATAAGCATGAAGTGGCAGATAAGCAACAATCTTGACAGGACAAAATAACAAGTTTAGGGAAAGTTCAAATTAATGCTAATAAGCCATACTCATTGAATGAAGAACTCTAAATTATTATCAAACAACCCAAGACCGAATATAAAGTGAAAATCTCAGCTTTACCCAGTGTGCTTCCACACTCAGGCCAATAAAATTATTGGAAACAAAACAGTACCCCCCAAAATGGTGCACTAACACTAACAATGCTACAGGCAATACCAGTGAATTCTGAAGCCAAGATTATCACGCTGGAGGAGTAATGAAAATGATGAAGAGAGTAGGACGCTGGTGATGGTTGCACAACGTGAATATACTTAATGCCACTGAACTGTACATTTGAGAAGTGTATAAGGCAGGGCGTGGTGGCTCACGCCTGTAATCCCAGCACTTCGGGAGGCCAAGGCAGGCGGATCACTTGAGGTCAGGAGTTTGAGACCAGCCTGGTCAACATGGTGAAACCCTGTCTCTATTAAAAATACAAAAAATGAGCTGGGCGTGGTGGCGGGCGCCTGTAGTCCCAGCTACTCGGGAAGCTGAGGCAGGAGAATCGCTTGAACCCACGAGGCGGAGGGTGCAGTGAGCCAAGATCGTGCCACTGCACTCCAGCCTGGGCAACAAAGGGAGACTCCATCCATGATTTTATACAATTAAAAATGGTTAAGATGGTAAATTTTACGTTATGTGTATTTTACCAGGTTTTTTTTCAAGGAATAAGAAAATTTCAACAGATCTGTAAGACAAGAAAAATTGTAAGACAATTTTTCACCATGAAAAAACATAAAAGCTAAGAAAGATATCTTCTAAATCTATTAAATTATTAAAGATGCAGTAAGAATATGTAATGGTTCACTAACAGAAAAAAGAGACAGTTGAAAGAAATATATTTTTAACATGTTTAGCTTCACTAATAAACTCACATTATTAAAACGAGATATTATTTTCACCTGTCAAACTAGAAAATAAGCAAAAAAAAAAAAAAAGTTTAAAAAACAAATAATCTGGGCAAGGAAAATGAGTTCTCACGTACTTTGCTAGTGAAGCTACAGTCAAGGCCCTTTGGAAAAGGAACTTGTCAGCATATATTAGGAGTCTTAAAAATGTTTATACTCCGCTAGGCACGGTGGCTCACGCCTGTAATCCCAGCACTTTGGGAGGCTGAGGCGGGCGGATCACCTGAGGTCGGGAGATCGAGACCAGCCTGACCAACATGGAGCAACCCTATCTACTAAAAAAACAAAAATACAAAATTAGCCGGGCATGGTGGCGCATGCCTGTAATCCCAGCTACTCAGGAGGCTGAGGCAGGACAATCACTTGAACCCCTGGGAGGCAGGGGTTGCAGTGAACCGAGATTGCACCAGTGCACTCCAGCAGGAGCAACAAGAGTGAAACTCCGTCTCAAAAAAAAAAAAACAAAAAATGTTCATACTCTTCGGCCCAGCAATTTCACTTCTGTGAATTAACTCTAAGGAAATAATCCTAAGTGTCTAACAAGATTAATGCACAAATATGAATGTTCTTCACAGCACTATTTATAAATACAGTAGAAAATGAAATGTACATCAGGCAATAAGAATAAAGCTCTGGTACAGCCATATGTTTTGTTTTGTTTTGTTTGGAGACAAGGTCTCTCTGTTGCCCAGGCTGGAGTGAAGTGGCATGATCTCGGCTCACTACAACCTCCACCTCCCAGGTTCAAGGGATTCTCCTGCCTCAGCCTCCTGAGTAGCTGGGACTACAGGAATGCACCACCACACCCAGCTAATTTTTGTATATTTTTTTGGTACAGACAGGGTTTCCCCATGTTGGCCAGGCTGGTCTCAAACTCCTGACCTCAGGTGATCCGCCCACTTCAGCCTCCCAAGTGCTGGAATTACAGGCATGAGCCACCATGTCCAGCCCAGCCATATGTTTTTTATAAGAAACTGAAAATGTTTCTGAAGAACTTGTGGTAATTTGTGAAAAAATTATGAAAAATTGTATATATCAAGTATAATTTCAAACATTTTCAGGCCAATGTGGTGGTTTACACCTGTAATCCCAGCGTTTTGGGAGGCAGAGATGGGAGGATCGCTTGAGCCCAGGGAGACCAGCCTGGGCAACACAGCAAAACCCTATCTCTATAAAAAAATACAAAATATTAGCCGGGCATGGTGGTGCACACCTGTAATCTCAGCTACTCAGGACACTGAGAGGCTGGAGGATTGCTTGAGCCCAGGAGGTTGCAGCTACAGTGACCATGATCACACCACTACACTTCAGACTGGGCAACAGAGTGAGAACCTGTTTCAAAAAAAAAAAAAAAATTTTTCAAACAACATAAACAAAAACCTTTGCCTGTAATTCTTCTGTTTTTCTATAGCTGAGCTCATGTCACAGTAATACTGGGAAAGGAAGAAGGTTAATTCTAACTTATATTTGGGAAAAGAAAGCTATGAATGTCATAAAACATCCACCCAGCTGTCTGTCATCCCAATTAAGTTGTTGGTACTCTAAGATCAGGAGCCAAGTTTTATTTATTGCTAACATCTGGCATATAACTAATTGACATATAGTAATTGTTCAATATGATAATCCGAAAACACCTATCCATCTAAATGACAGCTTTCTGAATAAAAAGAAATACACACACACACACACACACACACACACACACACACACACATTTTGTTGTTAAACAATCAGGAATCAGACAACCAAGCCAAAAAGCCTGGGAATCTCTGAAGTAGAATTTATGATTTTTTTTAAATGCTGCCACCAATGAATGCTTTTTAAAAAAATCTTTGGAGGTAGTAGAAATGGACTCATGAAGGTAAGTTTTAATCCAGACACTGAAGGAGGGCCTGATCATATTTGGTTAAGAGCCCGGAGAGCAATTTAGATAAACAGGAACTACCCAAGCAAAGGGCAGAATTAGGATCCTCCATCCCCCTTAAATGCCAGTGCTCCCAGAAGTTGTACCTTCAACCTTCTGCTCTTCTCATTCTACACACATTTTCAGGGCAATCGCATTTATTCTCACAGCTTTAATTATCACTTAAGATGACAGCTCCCACCATCAACATCTTCATTTCAGAATCGTATGCCAATCTTCAAACTCAAATTTGAACGCCCACTGGCCATGTCTACTTGGATATTTCTTTTTTTGTTTTTTTGGTTTTTTGTTTTTTTTTTTTGAGACGGAGTCTCACTCTTTCGCCCAGGCCGGAGTGCAGTGGTGTTATCTCGGCTCACTTGAAGCTCCGCCTCCCGGGTTCACGCCATTCTCCTGCCTCAGCCTCCCGAGTAGCTGGGACTACAGGCGCCCATCACCGCGCCTGGCTAATGTTTTGTATTTTTAGTAGAGACGGGGTTTCGCCGTGTTAGCCAGGATGGTCTCGATCTCTTGACCTCGTGATCCGCCTGCCTCGGCCTCCCAGAGTGCTGGGATTATAGGCGTGAGCCACTGTGCCCGGCCTTGGATATTTATTTCAAACTCAACATGCCTTAAGCTTAGTGTTTCCTCTGTAAACCTGTTTCTCCTATATTCCCTATTACTGTGAAACAGAACCACTTCCCACCTAGAAAATCAGATTATCTTTATCCCTTTCTCTACATCTACATCCATAAATTAACAACACTTAGGAATTCCTTAGTAAAAGCAATCTCTTTTTTTGTTTTGTTTTTTGTTTTTTGAGATGGAGTCTTGCTCTGTCACCAGTGCAGCGATGCAATCTCGACTCACTGCAACCTCTGCCTCCCAGGTTCAAGCAATTCTCCTGCCTCAGCCTCCCAAGTAGCTGGGACTACAGGCATGCACCATCACGCCCAGCTAATTTTTGTATTTTTAGTAGAGACAGGGTTTCACCATGTTGGCCAGGATGGTCTCGATCTCTTGACCTTGTGATCTGCCTGCCTCGGCCTCCCAAAGTGCTGGGATTACAGGCGTGTGCCACTGCACCTGGCCTCTTAATTCTTATCTCTAAAGCCTGTGTCCTAATTCAGGATCAGGTTAGCTCCTTCCTAAATCCTGAAATTGCTTCCTAGTTGACTTTCTCACCTCCAGTCCTAACTTTCACCAGTTCTCTTCAGAAATCAGCTTAAATGTCACCTCCTCAGGAAGGTCTTGCCCATTCTCTAGGCCAGGTTGGATTTCACTGCATTGATTTCACAGTACTCTTCTACTTCCCCAACACTAAAAAATGTCCTTGTAATGGTTGTCTTTATCCTATTAAGTCAGCTTCTGCATAAGAGAAGGGATTGTCTCTCTGATACCATTTTGCTTTACTGCATCTAGGAGTTGGTTAAAATCACTTATATATGATCTAACATGTGATAATAATTGCCTCATGCTTTATATCTCAAACATGAACACACTTTTCTGAACATATATAAATGTTTTTGGTGATCAATACTATACCAATTTAAATCTCACTGCTAGAAATGATAGGTTTTTGTCATGTATTTTCAAAAGTCACAATACACAAAACACACAACCTGTGACTTTTTTTGGTAACAGAAATAGGTCTTCATACTTGAAAATGTGGAGATAACTAGATTGGGAAGAAAATGGCCTAACAAAATAGAGTGAAATATTTAGCAACAGAAAACACTCCAGAAATAAAGTGAATTGGCTAGGACAGAGATCCACCTACAAACCCTGGCTATGTTTTTTCATTCAGATTCAGAGTTTGTGTAAACCACTGGAAACCCTAACAACAGGAGACGTATCCAACTACAGTCACCATAAGCAGTATCAACCAGGGCAACGCTGAACCACAGCAGAGAATCTTTTCTAACTTCTTTTAACTTTGTTCTCAGCTAATTAAGGCCTTCGGGAAAAGAGAATTCAGATGACAAGTTACTTCAGTAGGCACACATAACCTCAGACACCAATTAAAAAGTTTAAATAGATAAACCTTGAGGATAACCCACACCAAACTCTAACAATGTAGTAGAAAAGTTGCTAAAAGTTCCTTTCAACTTGCAGGTATAGACAACTAAAGTTTTGGCAACTCAACTAACAAGGAAACTGAGAATAGAAAATATTACCTTTTCTATTACTCATTTATTCTATCACCCTTATATGCAAATTTGAAGGGCATTCCAATTAAAACTCATTCTGAATATGATCTGATGATCTGGAGAAAATATAAATTATTCATTAAGTGTTATTAGAACAACTAGAAGCCATCTGCAAAAAAATACAATTGAATCCACTCAATGCACCAAAATCAATTTCAAAGGAGTTAAGATTTATGTAGAAAAAAAAAATCAATTAAGTAAATGTAAAATAATTCCTTTATCGCCCAACAAGGTCTTCCCTACTCAAAATTCTAGTCATAAAAGGAAACTTTGATGAATTTGACTACACATCACAAAAAAAAAAAAAAAACACCACAAACAAGATCAAAAGATAAGTATCAAACTGAGAAAAACATTTACTACTTATATCACTGACAAAGGGCTAATCCAAAACACACACATACGCACACACACACAATGATACAAACTGACAGTATATGGAAACACAAATATTTATAAAAAGAAGTTTAGTCCAGGCACCATGACTCACACCTGTAATCCCAACACTTTGGGAGGCCAAAGGGGGCAGATCACTTGAGGTCAGGAGTTCAAGACCAGCCTGGCCAACATGGTGAAACCATGTCTCTACAAAAAATACAAAAATTAGCTGGATGTGGTGGTATGCACCTGTAATCCCAGCTACTCGGGAGGCTGAGGCAGGAGAATTGGTTGAACCCAGGAGGCGGAGGTTGCAGTGAGCCGAGATCGCACCATTGCACTCCAGCCTAGGTGACAGAACAAGATCCTGTCTCAAAGAAAAAAAATAAACAAAAGAAGAAGTTTAAAGCCATTCATTAAAAACATGCAAATTAAAATTACTCTGAGATACAGTATTAACCTAACAGATAAGCTAAAATCCAGATGTTTAACAGCATACTTTAATGACAAGGCAGCAGGAAAAGAGGCATTCTCATCCATTGCTAGTGGGAGGGTAATCTGGTGCAACTCCTATAGAAGGCAATTTGAAAATAGTCATCAAAATTATAAAATCATACCCTTTGTCCCAGCAATTCTACTTCTGGGATTTAACTTATGAATATATATATGCAGATAGACAGGAATGACACCTGTACAAGGTTACTCACTACAGTATTATATTTAGTAGCAAAAGATAATAAACTATCTAAAATAAGCATTGATTAGAGACGGGTTAAGTAAAATGTGGTATATCCATGAGATGCAATCTTCTACAACTATTTTTTTTAAAAAAAGAATAAGGTAGTCATCTATTTACTATATGGAAAGATGGCCAAGAAATATTAAGTGAAAAAAAAAGCAAACAGCAGAACAGTGTGTATAGTCTAGTCTACAAGTTTTGTGTAAAATTTTAAGTGAAAAAAATCTTTTTTTTTTTTTTTTTTGAGACAGTTCTTTCTTTCACCCAGGCTGGAGTGCAGTGGCGCAATCTCAGTTCTCTGCAGCCTCCACCTTCTGGGTTCAAGTGATTCTCCTGCCTCAGACTCCCAAGTAGCTGGAATTACAGACATGTGCCACCATATCCGACTAATTTTGGTATTTTTAATAGAGACAGGGTTTTGCCATGTTGGCCAGGCTGGCATCGAACTCCTGGCCTCAAGTGATCCACCCGCCTTGGCCTCCCAAAGTGCTGGGACTGCAGGTGTGAGCTACCATGCCTGGCCTAAGTGAAAAAATTCTTAATTGCATGAATATGTATATATCTGAAATAACATATAAAAAACTTAACAGTGGCTGCCTAGGGCTAGGAAGGTGAGAAGTATTGGGGGAATTTAAAACAGGTAAGAGCAAAACTTTGCAATATGTACCATTTTACACCTATTAAAAATTTTCAAAAGAAAAACCACCTCACTTCAAATAAGCAGTAAAACTTCACAGAGGGAGAAATAAGGATATTAATATAAACAAAATCCACACTTCTAGTATACTATTTTCAAGAGTAGGTAAACTTTTCACGTTTTCTAATACTTTTTGAAATGAACAGCTGAAATAGAAAGTGGGGTTGATTTTAATAAAAACATATCCAATTCCCAAAAAGTGGTTTCAAGTGTTTTAGCTATTAGTAGTATGCAGTATCCCCGGAATAATACATTACTTGATCTTCAGAACTTTAGCATCTATGCTACTAAAAAAAAAGCTCTCTTGCTGAACATCATTGGTTTACTTGAGACTTTGGGGGCACTAGAAATTGACGCTGAATGGTTAGAAAGCAACTCCCCTTACCAGCTCCCCTCTACCACAGGTTACCTCCAATTCTGAAGACCCTGCTTTTTAAAAACAAATTCTCTTAATAGTCTTTTTAAAATCTCTTAATAAATACAAGTTCCTGGAGACTTGAACTCAAGCTCCCAAAGGGGACTTTAGTATAAAGGCTTATGGAAACTAGCCACGTAAGTTTGGTGGCCATCAGACAGAAAAGAAACCCAGGACACCCCAACACATCAAAGACACCCAGGCCATTTTCAAAGCATACCAGTGACTGCATTATACCAGTAAAGAAATATTATTTTTATGGGGAGAAAAAAAAGCAAACTAATATTACAAGTGAATACCCACTTGATTTACCTTTGTTAAAATTAGCAAAATGTATAAAGAGACATTTTTTAAAGCACCCCATCAAAAATCCATTAAGCAGAAGAAATGAGGCTGAGACACTTAGTTTTCTTCCCTCAAAGGCAGGATTTTTAAAAGTTAAATTTTCCCTCTATAATTCCCTTCATTTCTCCTCCTATTTCTGGAAACAGCAACACTACTAACAACAGAAGCTTATCAAAGCAGAAAACATTTCAGCAAAAGCAGATCAATTACCTATAAGATGGAAGAAGAAAGGGATAGCAGTCTCTTCCTAAATCCTGCCCAGTTAGTCACCCCATCTTCTTCCTGCCACCTGCTGATCTCAGCTCTACACCATGGCAACAATTCTAAAAAAGCAACCTAGAATTACAGCTGCCTGATCCATCATGTTCCCCTCCTGGTCTGAGATCAATGAAAGGTTTACAAAGAGATAAACACGTGTGTGTTTGTGTGTATACACATGTATACCTGTATATAAAAATTTGATCTAGATTATATGTGTGTATATGCATTTTAAAGGAAATAACGGAAACGGACCTATTTTTCAAACCTCTCTATTCATCCTGTACTACAACCTATTTTACAAACTAGTATTTATTTTTGTACACAATGTGCTCTTATGTATGACCATTACTTCTAAAACAGAGAGCAACAGTAACCATCGTTACCGTAAAAACAAAAACAAAACACACACACACACACACACACACACACAAATGTACTCCTTCCTCACAAAAGTTGGGTAAAGATTAGAAAAAATAAACAGTAAGCATAAATTAGAAAATTTCCCACAAGAAATTATCCCATACAATTGGCAAGACATATCAATAACAACAGAATTGTTAAATTTTCAAACTGAAAATGTGCAGGATTACTATCCATTGATCAATCAAAACCTGAGCATTTTGAAGTATTTTCCGGGCCAGGTGCGGTGGCTTGCGCCTATAATCCCAGCACTTTGGGAGACTGAGGTGGGTGGATCACTTGAGGTCAGGAGTTCGAGACCAGCCTGGCCAACATGGTGAAACCCTGTTTCTATCAAAAAAAAAAAAAAAAGTTTAAGTATTTTCCAGCTTAATACTAGAGAGATAGAGAGATAGAGATAGAGATAGAGATAGAGATAGAGATAGAGAGATATATTTTTTTAACAAGGTCTCACTGAGCCCAGGCTGAGTGCATTGGCAGGATCACAGCTTACTGCAGACAGGGACCTCCCAAGCTCAAGTGATCCTCTCACCTTAGCCTCCAGAGTAGCTGGGGCTATACACGTGCACCACCACGCCCAGCTAACTTTTTTTTTTTTTTGTAGAGACAGGTCTCTATGTTGTCCAGGCTGGTCTCAAACTCCTGGACTCAAGTGATCCTCCAGCGCCAGCCTCCCAGTGTTGGGATTACAGGAGTGAGCCACCGCCCCTAGCCCCTTATTTTCTTTAAATGACTGGGAATTAAATCTCAAAGATATGTCAGCATGTTCAAAATAATTTTGATGAAAAAAGAAGTTAAAAATCTCAGAAGTGCTATACTGCTGCAAAGTAGAGGTAAACAAATGACAGTCACAAAAGGTATTTCTAATTAGGCAAATTGTGTCACCCCTCAAAAAAGGGAAAAATTAAAAACAGGTTGTTTATTTTATTCAGTTCTAATTATAGTATCTAGCTAGCAAAGTATGAATGCAGTATTACTTTCATCAAATTTTGGTTTAATATTTATCTAAGATTGTTCAATTATTTTATTCAGAAAAAGTTCAAAGATGTTGGAAATGAAAAAACAATGTGGGAATTAAGGTGATGGAAAACCCTATTAAGGCTGGAATTTAATTCATGCAAATTATTTTAATTTTAAAGGCCTATCAGAGAAAAAAATTTTAAACCATACTCTAAACCAGTAACTTCCAACACAGGTGTGAGAAACAATCTACTTGGTGCTGAATTAAAATATTATCCAAATTACTGGTTTTTTATCTTAAAAGACATTGCGCTTTGATTGTATTTAATAGGCAAACTGACACTGGTACACTTACTTAGTCCATCCCTTAGTCAGATGGTCTCCCATCAACTCCCAGTGTTCAAGTTGAGGTTTTTAAAATTCAGGCTATCACTAAATATCCCTTCCCAGAGATGATCACAAGTCAAAATCACCTGAGAGTTCTGAAAGTGGTCAAACCTTCTATACTTATATCCAAATTAATTAAAACTATCTTGAAACTTTATTTTCAATGTTAGAAACACATGTAATTTTTCAGTTTTGAAAGGCCTGAAATAGTGGAATTACTTATTGCCAATTATTTTCTTAAGGTGTTAGAATCTATAATTGGTCTAAATTTTTTTTCTTCAATAGCGTTTATTTTACCATTATAGAAAAGCAAGGGGCTGGGAGAGGATGTTACAGTTCAAGTTAGTTCAGCTTTTACAGAAAATTATTTCAACAATATCATTGTGATCTTATCTTTCACTGATTCAAAGCAATATGTTTTACATCTGTCATGTTAGGTTTCTTCCTTCACGGGTTACTTTCCTTCTCTTTTTTTCATAGTAAATGAAAAATAAGACTGACATCTTAAAATTCAATGAATGAAGGGTATAAGCCAATTAGCTGTGCTAATAAGCAATGGCAAATGGTAAGCAAAAGTAAACAAGATCCTGGTCTCTCACAGGATTTTAGCTACAGGGAGAAATGGCACGCAAAAATGTAAAACCAGGAGTATACGAAATGGAGTACATATGGCACGATGACAGCAAACAGAATGACCTCACCTATTCAAGAACATCACAAGAGACGTCCCTGAAGTAAGTAAATGGGCAAGAGAGACAGCCAAAAAGTGGTCAAAGGTGAGACTGGAAAGGTAAATGGCGACTCTCAGGTTTTCACAAATTATAGTAAGAATTTTTGTCTCTACCCTACCCATGAATCCCAAAATTAATAGGAAGCCAATATAATGTTTTAATTAAAGGAATAACATCACTCCAGCCAAACTCTGAAGAATGAATTTCATTAGCACAAAGGTATATACAAGGAGACCAATTAGAACTCTTGTATCCAAGTTAGGAAATCATGTATCGAGACAAGGTAATGACAACAGGATATATGGCTGAGATATTTCAGCCCCCCACCCTGTAAAAAAATCAACAGGACTAGACGATGGATTACGGTGTAAGGACTACAGATATACTGAAATAGGACCCCCAGGTTTCCAGCATACATAACTGAACACATGTGGGTGACAGTCACTAACATGAGGAATCCCAAAAGAAACCCAGATTTGAAGGTGAAGATCATAAATTCATAAAGCATGTTTGAAGTGCTCCTGGGACACCCAAAAAGAGATGTCAAATAGGTACATCTATGAAGTTGATCAGTGTTATAAACGCGAGTCATCTGTGTGAAGGTATTCAATCTGTGGGATTGGTAGAAATGCCCAGAGAATTGACACATAACCAAGGACCCTGCCTAAGAAACTCCCATATATAAAGTCCAGGTAGAGTGAGAATGAGTCTGCGAATCAGACTAAAAACTGGCCAGAAAGACAGAAGGAAATCAGAGGACTAAAGATTAATAGCACCCAAAGTGTGAAAAGAGAATGTAGTCTACTGTTTGAAATGCTGCTGAGGGTACACATATGACTAGATACAAAACTGTCCACTTGATCTACTAATAACCTCAATAGTATTATTTCAGTGAGGTTATCAGAGGTGGAAGCAAGACTCAAGTGGGCTGAGTAGGGGAGGAATGGAGAGATTATAGAGTTTTTAAGTTTGGGTACACAGAAGAAGCGTGGGGAAGTAGCTAGATATAAATCAATGAAAGTTTTAGACAAACTTTAACATGCTTCTATGCATAGGAGAAGGATCTAGTTGAAAGGAAAAAGTTAAATATGAGAAAGAAGTAATTTTTTAAAAATCTTAAGATCTCAGATAGCAGAGGTGATAAGATATAGAGCATAGGTGAAGCTGAAGGAAGGGTGTTGAACATTTCAGATTTATGTTTGGTATCAGAATGAAGGATATCCCATCTGATGGTTTCTAATTTCTCTGTAAGGTTGAAATTAAGTACCCACTGAAAAAGTTGCATATTACTCAATGTAAGTGTACTAGAATGTAATAAAATTTTGGCTAAATGAGAAGCCCTTTATGTAGTAACAGAGACTACTTTCACGTTTATTGCAGTGTCTGGCACATAGTAAATGCTTTACATATATTAGCCAATTTATTCCTCAAAAACACCCCAGGAGGTAGGTGCGTTTATTAGTCCCTTTGCAGATGAGGAAACTGAGACATGCAGTTTAAATGACTTGCCCAAGGTGAGTGGCAGTGCTGGATATTCAAATCCAAACACTGACCCTAGAGAGCAAAAGCTCAGTGTGCTAAAAGACCTCTTACTGGGCTTAAGACTGCCCCTAGAGCACCCATATTGTCAATACAGATTGATGGTTTCTTAGGACAACTGAGAACCTAAGTCTGGGACTTCTGGAATGCTAACCCCCCATTATCAAATAATAAAAGATACAAATTTACTTTTAGCTAAGAAACCTAGGCAATTCCATTCTGATGACGTCAAACAGTGAAAGCCTTCAGTCATGCTATGGGATTTAATTGTGTATCCTCATTACTGTATCATTTGTGGGGTACACCCCTTCCCCCTTTTTTTAAATTAAATACAGCTCATTCTTACTGTGGCTTGTAGCATTCTTCCTCTTCTGGCCTCCTGGACTCCTCCCCTTCATCTCTCTTACCCTTGCCCCCTCCACCCGGTCTTGGTGGTGGTATATTAAAAAAAGAAAGAATGAAAGCACACAAAATGAGTCAGTTTGGGGTCAGTGGTATAAAGCGAGTATATGTTGCAAACAAATGTTTTAATACCAGTTCGCTGTAATCACTTCTCACCATGTCTGGCACTGAAAATAAGGGAAAAAAAAACCTACTGAATAAAAGTGACAAAGAATGGAAAAAAACAAAAAAGAAACCTAGGCAATAAGACTTCATAAATTGACAGCTATAAAGTTCATTCACTTGAGGAAGAATCCGAAAGATTTTTCTTTCTTAACCTTTCATTACTTGTTTTCTAAAACTACAACTTTCTAACAGCACTAAAATGGCACTATAATTTACCTACTTACGTATGGATCTTCCTTACTAAATTTGGGCATCTCAAAGGCTGCCTATGTCTTCTTCATTAAAATATTTGTTTCGTGCCTACTGTGTAGCAGCTGCTAAAAAAACAATAGCAAACAAGACAGACATAATCCCTGGTCTCAGGAAGTCAGATAATAAATAGACCAACAATATATGCTTTTAAATTGGGCAAAATAGTAGGAAAGAATTGATATAATGTTAGAGAGTAAAAGTCAAGGAAGAGAACTAAATGCTTAGATATAATGACTAGAGAAGGCATCCCTGAAGAGGAAACATTTAAGCTGAGACTTAAAAGTGGCATTTCAGTCATTAGGAATCCCCTAAGGTAGTAGAAAGTAACACATTCAGAGATTAAATGAGCCAAAAGTGGCTGGAAAGCAAGAATGAGGGTAAAGTTGGAGGAAAAGGTAGGGCCTGACCATTTAGGGTCTCACAGGCCGTGATAAAGAATTTGGATTTTGTTGTTTGTATAAAGGAAAGCAATTAGATATTAAACAGAAAAGACATTTTATTTATGCCTTTAAAATCACAAATCATCTTCTGTGAATAAAACAGGCATCAACAGATAAAGCAAGACCAGTAAGGACTATTGCAATAATTAGGCAAGAGAGGATGGTGGCTTGAAGAAATTGAAAATGGAGATGGTGAGAAGTGGACAGGTTTGACAAAGATTTAAGAGGTAAATCTGATCTTTGGCAAAAGTGCAAAGACAATTCAGTGGAGAAGGAAGAGTCTTCATGGTGCTAGACATCCATATGCAAAAGGAAAAAGAAATCTATCCAACACTGACCTTATATCTTTCATAAAAGTTAACGCAAAAAGTATCACAGACGTAAACGTACAATTCAAAACTGTACAACTTGTAGATAATGTGGAACTTGTTTGGCAATAAATTTGTAAACATAGCACCAAAATCATGACCCATAAAGAAAAAATTGATAAAGTAGACTTCATTAAAATTGAAAATTTTTCTTCTCTGTAAAACACTGTTTTAAAAAAATGAAAAGACAAGCCACAGACTAGGAGAAAATATTTGTCAAACACAGTATCTTATAAAGGACTGGTATCTAAAATATACCAAGAACTCTTAACACACAATAAAAAAAAAAAAAAACTTAAAAAAGAGCAAAAAATCTGAGCAGACGTATCATCAAAGATAATACAGAAAAAAACAAACAAACATGAAACGGAGCTCAACACCCTATATCACTAGAGAAATGCTAATTAAAACAATGGATACTACCACACCCCTATTAGACAGGCTACCATCACTAACAACACCAAATGCTGCTAAGAATGTAGAGCAAACGAATTCATATTCATTGCTGGTGGGAATGCAAAAACAGTACAGTTGAGTTGAGACAGTTTGCAGTCTCTTACAGAGCTAAGCATAGGCTTACTACATGACTCAGCAATTGCACACGTAGGTATTTTCCCAAATTAGTTGAAAACAAGTCCACATAAAAACCTGCACAGGAATGTTTGCAGCAGCTTTATTCAGAACTGCCAAAAACAGCAAGCAACCAAGCTGCCCTTCATTAGGTGATGGATAAACAAACTGTGGTATATATATACAATAATAAGAAATGAGCTCCCAAGTCACAAAAAGACATGAAAAAAACTTTCATATTGCTAAGTGAAAGCCAGTCTGAAAAGGCTACACACTGCATGACTCCAACACTATGACATTCCAGGAAAGGCAAAACTAGAGAGATAGTAAGATCTGTGGCTGCCAGAGCCTGAGGTGGGGAGGTAGGAGTATGTGGCACACAGAGAAGAAGGATTTTGCAACAGGGAGGACCTTGATGACAGAGCATTCACAGTGGTATCAGAAGGAACAGCCAGAATGGAATAGATTAAAAAGTAAACTAAATTTGAGAAATTGTAACAATATAAGTAGACAACTCTTGATAGTGAAAGTGAACAGAGATTGCAGAAGTTAGGGGGTGTGGAAAGACCCAAGGTGGTTTCCTTTTCTTAAGACGATGTATGAAAGTATAATTAGATACTCATGAGAATGAGCTAATAGAGAAAAACATTTGCTAATAGAAGGAAAGAGAAAATACTAAAGGCAACAAATCTTTAACAAAATACAAGAGATAGACCCATCCTCTAGAGAACAATGAGAAAAAGCCTTTGAAAAAAGAAGTATGGGGATAGAAGCATCTTAATATTTCCAGTGCATGAAATACTATATATAATAAAAGATGCATGAAACTTAGTAGATCCTCAATAGAGATTAAATGAATCAAATTAAATAACTGTAATGGTTCAGAAAGCTCCTAGTAGAACAGCATACTTCAAACTAAATTGAAGGCAAATTCAGACACTGAAAAATTCATACTACTTCCACTTTTGAGTTCAACTAGTAAAGTTGTCACTCCTGTCCACACAACAGAAAAAAAAAAAGCTGAACTGGAAATCAATAGCTTCTCTTAGCTCCATCAGAGAAGTGAGATCACAGGACAATCGGCTGCCTCCTCCAAAACTAAAGAAACAAGCAAATACAGAAAATCACAGCTTACCAGAAGCAGCAACTATGCTGAAGCCAACAACTGGAAGAAAAACTTAAAGGATAATAGATTAATTAAGAGTCTAAATATGGACTAGTTTGACAGATGGAAACTCCTGGCAAACCAGCCTTAAAGGGCTCCCCACACTTCCATGATTTTTTGTTTGTTTGTTTGAGATGGAAATTCACTCTTGTCACCCAGGCTAGAGTGCAATGGCGCGATCTCGGCTCACTGCAACCTCCGCTTCCCGGATTCAAGCAATGCTCCTGCCTCAGCCTCCTGAGTATTAATAGCACCCGCCATGACGCCCAGCTAATTTTTGTATTTTTTTAGTAGAGATGAGGTTTCACCATGTTGGCTAGGCTGGTCTCAAACCCCTGACTTCAAGTGATCCACCTGCCTAGGCCTCCCAAAGTGCTGGGATTACAGGCGTGAGCCACCGTGCCCAGCTACTTCCATGATTTTTAACTCCAAAAGCCCCATCAGGTTGTCAGGGTAAAGAAAAGAGAAAAAAATCCCTGTGCTTCTGGAAGGAGAAAGGAAAAAAGGAAAAAGTAACCATAATCAAATATTCCTAGAACATTCTGTTATCCTTAACAAGGGACTGACCTTAAGGAAAATTATTTTACCAGAGGCTAACCAACAGCGGGTATATCAAAGCCTGACCAAGTGAAATAAGGAAAATACCCAACTAGGGTTCTTTCTCTAGCTTTCTTGTTCCACCTAAGGTGGGTAAAAAAGCTGAGAAGCATTTGTGAAGGTGAAAGCCCAGGGGCACTGTCCCACAAAAAACCTGAGGCCTAATCACAGGACTACAAACTACTCTCCCCGCCCCACAACACTCATCTTACTACAATCAACAGAGCTCCTGTAAAATAGGAAATCACAACTGAAAGAATGGTAAGGCTCAGGCTCTATTTAAAAAGGAGTCTCATGCCTGTAATCACAGCACTTTGGGAAACCGAGGCAGGAGGATCACTTGAGCCCAGGAGTTTAAGACCAGCCTAGCAACACAGTGAAACCCCACCTCTACAAAAATAAAAAGATAAATTACCAAGCATGGAGGCGCATGCCTGTAGTCCCATCTTCTCAAGAGCCTGAGGCAGGAGGATCCCTTGAGCCCAGGAGTTGAAGGCGGCACTAAGCCATGATTGTGCCACTGCACTCTAGCCTGGGTAACACAGCAAGACCCTGTCTCTAAAAAAGTAAAAATAAAAGGGAGTCTCTAGGGAAACCCAAATACCACAGAGCAGACAAAATCAATGACACTATAGGAAATTTTAGCCTCTGACATCAACAGCAAATAAACACAGATTAACCCCTAGCCAGATAAACATGAAACTTCATACTCAAGGCCTACTGATCTTAGTTCCTTTTACCCAATACATCATATCTAGCTTTTAACAAAAAAAAAAAAAAAACATAGCCAGGCTCAGTGGTTCACACCTGTAATCCCAGCATTTTGGGAGGCTAAGGTGAGCGGACCGCCTTGATCTCAGGAGTTTGAAACCAGTCTGGACAACATGGCAAAAACCCATCTCTACAAAAATAGAAAAATTAGCCAGGTGTTGGTGGCTTGCGACTGCAGTCCCAGCTCCTCAGGAGGCTGAGGCTGGAGAATCACTTGAGACTGGGAAGGGAAGGTTGCAGTTGGCCACTGTACTCCAGCCTGGATAACAGAGTGAGACCCTGTCTCAAAAACAAACAAACAAACAAAAAACACCATTAGACATGCTAAAAGGTTACGAAAAATAAAACAGTCTGAGGATCCAAAGCAAGTGTCAGAATCAGATTCAGATATGCAAGATATTTTGCAATTATGAGGCCAACAATTGCAAATAACTACTAACATGCTAACGGCTCTAGTGGAAAAAGTAGAGAACATGTTAAGAACTGATGGGTAATATAAGCAGAGAGATGAAAATTCTGAGAATCAAAAGGAAATGCTAGAAATAAAAAACACAGCAACAGAAAAAAAGAATGCATGTTACCAGATCATCTGCACATGGCCTAAGAATCAGTGAGCTCAAAGGTATGTCAACAAAAACTTCCAAAACTGAAAAGCAAAGAAAAAAAAAAAGGAGGAATAGAACATCCTAAGACTGTAGGGCAATTTAAAAAGGTAAAACGTATGCATAATAGGAATCCAAGACAGAAAAGAAAGAGAGAAGGAAACAGAATACAGATGCTCCTCCACTTAAGTCCCAATAAGTCCATCCTGAGTGAAACTACTGTCAGTCAAAAAGGCAAAGCTGACTGGAAGCTGAGGCTTGCTGCTGCCCAGCATAGCAAGAGAAGTATGGTTTCTACTGAATGCATATTGCTTTTGCACCATCATAAAGCTGAAAAATCATTAAAATAGTAATCGAAGAAAAAATGGCTGAAAAATTTCCAACATTTATGACAGACACCAAATCACAGATGCAAAAAGTTTGGAGAACATGAAGATAAATACCAAAAATCTACACTTAGGCATGTCATATTCAATCTGCAGAAAATCAAAGACGACGAAAAAATACTTAAAGAAGCCACAGATGGTAGTTAAGAGAAACCTTACCTATTGAGGAACAAGGATAAGAATTACATCAGACATTTCTTCAGAAACCATGCAAGCAAGAAGATTGAAGTGAAATATTTAGTGCTGAAAGAAAAAACTATCAACCTACAATTCTGCATACAGCAAAATTCTTAAAAAGTATAAGAGAAAAAAAGACTTTCTCAGATAAAAATAGAGAATTTGTCACTACTAGACCTGTCTTGAAAAAACTGTTAAAAGTTCTTCCAAAAGAAGGAAAATACAGGTTACAGATCTACACAAAGAAAGGAAAAGCATTAAAGAATAAAAGATAAAAACATTTATTTTAAAAATTCTTAACTGATCTAAGTTTGTTCAAAATAATGACATCAACAATATATTGAATAATTATAATTTATGGGAAAGCAAAATAAAAAACAGCAGTGTTATAAGAAATGGGAGAAATAATTGGGAATGCTATGTTATAAGGTACCAGCACTGCCCATAAAACAGTTTTAATGTTAACTGAAGGTGGATTAGTTGTAAATGTACACTGCCAACTCTAGGGCAACTAAAACAAACATTTTTTAAGTATAATTGATATGCTAAGAGCCGACAGAAAATGGAATTATTTAAAATGTTCAACCAATAACAGAGAAGGCAGAAAAAGAGTGGAGGGCAAAATAAATTAAAAAAAAAAAAAAACAAGAGCAATGAACAGAAAAGCTGCAAACCTAGACCAGATAACGAATCCAACTAAATCAATAATCATTTTAAATGTGAACAGCTTAAATATACCAATTAAAAGACAGAGACTTTCAAAGTGGATTTAAAACAAAAAGACCCAACTGTACACTGTATGTTGTCTACAAGAAACCCACTTTAAATATAAAAACACATAGAGGTTAAAAGTAAAAGGATAGGGACAGATATGCTATGCTAACACTAATCAAAACAAAGTGGGAATAGCTGCATTAATCTCAAAGTAGACCTCAGAACAAGGAAAATTATCAAAGACAAAGAAAAGGCATTTCATCATGATAAAGGGACCAATACTCCAAGAAGACATAACCATTCTTAATATGTATGTGCCTAGCAATAGAGCATCAAAATATGAGGAAAAAACTGATAGAAATGTAAGGAGGACTAGTCAAATCCACTATCATAGTTAAAGACTTAGACACCCCTCAATCAGGAATTGACAGATCCAGAAGGCAGAAAATCGGTAAGGACATAATTGAACTAAACAGCACCATCAATCAACAGGATCTAATTGACATCTATAGGCTACTTCATCCAACAACAAACAAAATACACATTCTTCTCAAGCTCACATAAATGTTCACCAAAACAGACCACATTCTGGGCAATAAAAACATATAACAAATGTAAAAGAATACAAACCAAGCTTTCAGACCACAATGGAATTAACTAAAAATCAGTAACACATACCAAATATTTACAGATAGTTGCAAACCCACAAAATACTTAGAAATTTAAAAATACACTTCTAAATACAACATGGGTCAAAGAAGCCTCAAATTTTTTTAATTGTTTCAAACTAAATGAAAATAAAAAGTTTATCAAAATTTTTGGAATGCAGCAGAAACAGTGCTAGAGGGAAATTTATAACACTGAAAGCATATAAAAGAAGACTGAAAACCAGTAATCTAGGAAAACTGAGACAGAAGAGCAATATAAATCTAAAGCAAACAGAAAAAGAAATTAGATCAGAAATCAATGTAATGAAAACATGTTAATACAGAAAAATCAACAAAACCAAAATCTAGTTCTTTGATCAATAAAACTGATAAACTTAGGGCCAGGCTAGCCAATAAAAGACACCAAAAAATAATACCACAAATCAAAGAGCATGACTACTGATCCCACGGCTATTAAAAGAATAATAAGTGTTATAAGCAGTTCTGTCTCCACAAATTTGGTAAGTTAGATGAAATGGGCAAATTCCTTGAATAATACAATCTATCAAAATTCACACGGGAAGAAACTGAATAGGCCCATATCTATTAAAGAAATTGAATCAATCATTAATAACCTTCCCATGTAGAGTTCTACCAGGTATCTCATGATATGATACCAATTCTCTATCATCTCTTTAGAAAGCAGAAACAGTAAACAATTCCTAGCTCATTCTGTGAGGCCTTGGTAACAGAACTAGACAAAGATAATACTAGAAAGGAAAATTATAGACCAATCTCTCATTAATATTGATGCAAAAATCCTTGACAAAATACGAATCAAATCCAACAATATATAAAAAAAATTCTACACCATGACCAAGTGAGATTTTTCCATATATACAAGGCTGGTTTGACATTCAAAAGTCAATTTATAAAATCTACTACATCAATAGGCTTAAGAAAAATCATGTGATCCTATCAATAAATGCAGAAAAAGCACATGACAAAAATCCAACATCCATTCATAAACACTCTGGGCAAACTAGGAAGAGAGGGAAACTCCCTCAACCTGATAAAGAGTATCAACAAAAAAAACCTACAGTGAACATCTCACTTACTGTTGAGAAATGTCTTTCTTGTTGGTGAAGAAGGATGCTTTCCCCTAATATTGGGAACAAGACAAGGATGTCTCCTCTCCCACCCCAATTCAACATTATACTGGGAAGTCCTAGCTAGTGCAATAAGCAAACAGAATGAAAGGTATGCAGATTGAAAAGGAACAAATAAAACTTGTTTGCAGATGATATGATTGGGTATGTTGAAAACCCCTAGGAATCAAGGAAAAGATTCCTGCAACTAACAAATATAGCAAAGTTGAAGAATATAAGGTTAGTATACAAGTCAATTGCTTTCCCATACACCAGCAATGAACAATTGGAATTTGAAATTAAAACACCATTTACATTAACACCAAGAAATTAAACACTTTGGTATAAATCTAACAAAATAGGATCTCATATAAGATCTATATAAGGAAAAAGCTAAAAAATGTTAATCAAAAATCAAAGATCTGAAAAAATGGAGAGATATTCCGTGTTTATAGATAGGAATACTCAATAATGCTAAGATGTCAATACTTCCCAACTTGATCTTTAGATTCAGTGCAATCCCAGTCAAAATCCTGGCGTGGTGGATACAGGCAAACAGATTTGAAAGTCTATGTGGAAAAGCAAAAGGTCCAAAACGGCCAACACAATACCGAAGAACCAAGTCAGAGGATTTACACTCTCCAGACTTCAAGACTTACTAAAAACCTTCAGTATTCAACACAGTATGATATTGGCAAAGAAAAGATCAGTGGAATGGAATAAAGAGCCCAGATGTAGAACCACATATAGTCAACTGACCTTTGAAAAGAGAGCAAAGGCAATTCATGGAGAAAGAAGAGCCTTCAACAAATGGTGCTGGAACAACTGGACATAACATGTCCCTCATCCCCCCCAAAATCAATGTAAACACAAACCTTACCCCTTTCACAAAAACTGAGAACAAGTCATAGATCTAAATGTAAATCACAAAACTTAAAAAATCTGTAGGATATAAAATGGGAAAATCTCGGTGGCCTTAAATTTTTAGATACACCACCAAAATCATGACCCAGTAAAGGCAGACTTTATTAAAATTTCTTTGCAAAAGACAATATTAAGAGAATGAGAAGACAAGCCACAGATTGGGAGAAAACATTTACCAAACACCTGATAAAGGGCTGGTATCCAAAACATATCAAGAACTCTTAAAACTCAAAAAAAAAAAAAACCTGATTTTTAAAATGGGTAAATAATTTAAGCACTCAGCAGATGGAGTGGAAAGTGTATGAGAAGATGTTCAACAACATGTATCATTAGGGAACTGCAAATTAAAACAATGAGATACCACTACACACCTATTAGAGTAGCTACAACCAAATGATAACATCAAATGCTGGTGAGAATGTGGAGCAACAGAAATCACATTCATTGCTGATGGGAATGCAAAATGGTAAAGCCACTTTAGAAGACAGTGGCAGTTTCTGTACTGCAAAACTAAGCACTGACTTACCATATGATCCAGCCATCACACAAATAAGGGAGCAAAGGACATTTCTAGGTCAAACTATTCTGTATGATACTAATGGTGAATACGTGACATGTATTTGACAGAACCTATAGAACTGCATGACAGAAAGCATGAACCCAATGTAAACTATGGACTTTAATTAATAATTGATCAATACTGGTTCATCAGTTACAACAAATGTAACACACTAACACAAGATGGTAACAGAAAACTGTGGGAGGGAGGAGGAGGTAAATGGGAACCCTCTACACTTACTGGTCAATTATTCCATAAATGTAAAACTGCTCTTTTTTAAAAGTCTATTAAAAAATACTAAAATAACCCTTTAATTCAGACACTGAGGTTCTATATGAAATTCTGAGAATATGCAAATACATTATCAATGGTGTGATAGATCAACAGATCTGCCTTTGAATGCCATCTTCATTGCTTATGGATTATATGTCCTTTGCCAGGTCTTGTAACCTCTGAGCTTCAACATTTTTATGTGTAAAATGAAAAAATTATCACCTTTCTCACAGGTTAACTCAATTAAATTAGGTAAATATACCTGAAGCACCTAGCAAAGGTACACTTAGTAGGTATGTAAATGTTCTTTTCTTATTTTCCCCCAAATTCTTTCTAACTCAGGCAAGACAGGATATATCCTAACTCAACCAGTGTTTCTCAAATTGGGGTACCTATACCCTTAGATGTACATGCAGCCATTAAATAAATAAAACACCTCATGTCTTCCAGGAGTTCAAGATTTGGGGAAGGATAAATACTTTAAATGGTAATTAAAAGCAGTTATACTAAAATAATGTTGCTATAGCAGAATGTTTGCACTGTATTTCAATATGCAACACAACACTGTACCTGAATTAGAATTTAGGCCATATTCTCAAACTTCCAGGACTACTTCTTCACCATCTTCTGCCATTTGATATATTTCCCACCCTTTTCCACTAATTTTAATTATGTTACTAAACTCAAGTTTATTTGTTTCTCAATACCAGTCACATGACAAGTGTCTCCAAGAAGCCTGGTTACCCTTAAATTAGTAAATACAACCTGAAAAATAACATTTTATATTTACACAATTTAATATACAATTTAAAGTTAAGTCAGAATTAAGAAAGCAAACTGAAAATAACTTAAATGGAGACTGTACTTTTGTATCTATGATTTCCCAAGGTTGTGGCTGTAACGCTGAGTCAATTTTTTTATAAGCTGTGCAAAATACAAATACTTTGCAGATACAGACTACTAGCCTAATTTTTAGAAACAAAATACTTTTTCATATCACTATAATTTCTTTGCCTAGGAGAATCTCAACATGCATAAAATCAAGCACTTTACTGGATATTTAAGGAGAAAGCAGTATTCCAGGCCAAAGGTAACATAAGGTCACATGTTATAAGCCCAGGCAGAGCACATCTGTTATGTGCTGGTTTGGTGTCACACACTAACAGAAGCTGCAGTGCGCTCACAAAAGATCTACAAAATCTTTTTTTTTGAGACGGAGTCTCGCTCTGTCGCCCTGTGGCTGATGTGCAGTGGCACCATCTCGGCTCACTGCAAGCTCTGCCTCCCAGGTCCTCGCCATTCTCCTGCCTCAGCCTCCCGAGTAGCTGGGACTACAGGCACACGCCACCATGCCCGGCTAATTTTTTTGTATTTTTAGTAGAGTCAGGGTTTCACCGTGTTAGCCAGGATGGTCTCGATCTCCTGACCTGCGATCTGCCCGCCTCAGCCTCCCGAAGTGCTGGGATTACAGGCGTTAGCCACCACACCCGGCCAATCTACAAAATCTTTAAGGATCTCAAAAGCATGCTACATGAATAAGAGGTGAGAATATGGGGATACTTAATATGTAGAAGACTTGGGCTTGGAATTGATGGGAAATTAATAGCTATCTTGAAGGCTGTCACATTTGAAAGGGATCAGACTTGGTCTGTTGTTCCAAACTAGGATGAACAAGCAGCAGCAAGTAGTAAAGTGGTACATCTGGTAGTGAAGAGACTTGAGTACTACAGACAATTTGTTTAAAAACAGTGTGGTATTAGAAATGTATGCGGTATTTCTGGATACCAATTATCTTGCATGTAAAATAAGGGTGCTAAGCTAGATAATTCTAAAGTAATTTTCAAGTAAAAATGGCATGGGAGTGGGAGTTGGGCGTGGTGGTTCACTTGAGGGCATGATTAGCCAGGCATGATGGCCGGTGCCTGTAATCCCTTTGGGAGGCTGAGGTAGATGGATCACTTGAGGTCAGGAGTTCAAGACCAGCCTGGCCAACATGGTGAAACCTCATCTCTACTAGAAGTACAAAAAATTAGCTGGGTGTGGTGGTCCATGCCTGTAATCCCAGCTACTCATGAGGCTGACGCAAGAACCACTTGAACCCAGGAGGCAGATGTTACAGTGAGCCGAGATCATGCCACTGCACTCCAGCTTAGGTGAGAGTAAGACTCTGTATCAAATAAAACTAAAAAAAAAAAAAAAAAAAAAAAAAGGCATGGAAGCAAATTCTGAATCAACTTCTTAGCAAAGAGTATCCTTTCCCAGCACTTTGGGAGGCCGACGCAGGTGGATCACCTGAGGTCAGGAGTTCAAGACCAGCCTGGCCACCATGGTGAAACCCCATCTCTACAAAAATACAAAAATTAGCCGAGCATGATGGCAGGTGCCTGTAATCCCAGGTACTCGGGAGGCTGACGTGGGAGAATCGCTTGAACCCAGGAGGCGGTGGTTGCAGTGAGCTGAGATTGCCCCACGGCACTCCAGCCTGGGCAATAGAGCGAGACTCTTGTCTCCAAAACAAACAAACAAAAGCAGTATCCTGAATGTACATGGAATCAGCTATGAAATGCTAAGTTCTATCACAAAGAACTTAGCAAAGATAATGGTGGCATGTTGATTCACATTATCATTTTTTGTACATCAAAAGGTAAGGTGGAATAAATATCAAATTATTTTAAGAAAAGCCAGGCCAGGAGCAGTAGCTCATGCCTGTAATCTCAACATTTTAGGAGACTGAGGAGGGAGGATCACTCCTCAGCCTGGAGAACATAAACTCCATCTCTGCAAAAACATACAAAAATTAGCTGGGTACGGTGGTGCATACCTATAGTCCCAGCTTGAGAGGCTGAGGTAGGAGGATCACCTGAACCTGGGGAGTTCGAGGCTGCAGTGAGCCATGATCGAGCCACTGCACTGCAGCCTGAGCGACAGAGTAAGACCCTGTCTCAAGGAGAAAAAAAAAAAAAGGCGGATGTGGCAGTGCACGCCTGTAGCAGAAAAAACTGAGGCGAGAGGATCACTTGAGGCTAAGAGTTCCAGGCTCCAGTGAACTATAATGGTGCTACTGCACTCCAGCTTAGGTGACACTGTGAGACTTGTCTTAAAAACAAACAAACAAACAAAAAAAAACACCAAAAATGTCCACTAGCAGTTCTTTTTAAAGAACTCAAAAACATGATGAAGGATTATTGCATTTTCCGATGTTGTCCTTTATTGAGTAAATTACACTAGTAATTTAATTCTAGGGGGAAAAGTCCTAATCTATTTTCTATCTTGTCCATATTCAATATTGCATTTTTCTTTGTTCCTAGATATACTGATTATTATCCTAACACAACCCTTTGAACCTACTTAATATTCCCTAGAGGATAATAGTATATCACTTTCTCCTGTCAATTATTTTATATACCAGGCAACAATACTATTTCTTGATCCTCAGTACAAGATTTCCGAGTTACAGTGTTAAGTAAACGTTTACAGAATTTCTTAATTTCTCAAACCAAAATAAAAGTTACTAAGTCAAGCAATTGTTTTCTAAGTTCTAGATATTATTTAATATAAACAGGCAAAAAGAGATTTGTATTTTCCTTTTGCTTTGCCAAAATCTGCAAAAATTTTGCCACAAATATTCCAGGCAATAATCTCATGAAATATATACTCAACTTACCAAAGTACAATATTTTTACAGTGCTCAGGCTTGAGAAATTATGAATCATAAATACTAAGAGAGCAGGGGTAGGAAATGCCTTGGAATATTGGAGGCTACATATACAAAGAGTACAATGTCTGTGGACATTTCTAAATGCACTCCAAAGCCACACAAAAACAAATTTGTGGTTTATCAATTTCTCTTCTCAGAGAGTTTTAAGAAAAATTATTTTCCTAATTCTACATCTATCTGAAAACCCAAGGATACCTGTTGTAGTCTACATTATAATCCAAACATTAAACATATTTTGAATATTTTCCTACCTATGCCATACCTTACCTCTTGAGCAGAGATCCCTTTGATCATAATTCCTGAAAACTCCGATGAATACTTCAAAGTTCACTAACATTTTTAATGCAGTAATCTAATTACCTTAGATGTACATATTAGTGGAAAAAACACTCCAGAGTACCTAAGTGCTTAATTTTGAAACAAATATTTCACATTTTAGGACTAAATTACTATGAAATATTTTTAAAGGGAAACAAAAATACCTGGATAAAAATAAAGTAAAAAAATTGCTTAGGACATCTAAGCACTGACATTTGTCAGACTATTTCAATATGGCAAAGAAAATAAGATCTGTGTACATATTTACAATAACCTATAAGTCAGGACTTTGCAGTCACACTGCTTGTCATGTTTTTTTAAACAGAAGGTACAAAAACAAAACAAAAAAAACCTTTGTTTCCTTACTAAAGAACAATCAAAACAAATTTTTATACTATAGTTAATCTAGTCAGTGATGGTGAAACCATAAGCCTATCTTCCTATACCTCGAAAATACGATGGTAGGCCAAATTCAACATTCTGTAGTATTTTTATTTTGAAGGTTAATGATGATGTAGAGAAGAGTCTAAGATTTAAAAATTACTTTTTAGAAACTCATGTCACCATTATCTTTGCAATATTTTTCAGGTTTCCAATGCAGGGTGTATTTTAACTTCCATGCCCAACCTACCCTTTCACACACATATAGGAAAAGCTTATAGCTTTTTTTATATTCAAATAAAATACAGCCTTTCATTGAAATATACTGTGTCTGTAAACCTTTTAATAGCTTTAATTCTAAAAACAAAATTTTATCCACAGAATCTTTACTTTTTTTCCAAACTTACCAGGTTAATAAAACCAAGAATGTTGGCTTCCTTTCCGCCACCCCCAATACAACAGCTATTCTAGATCATGACTGCCTTTTAGAAATTTGATTTTTTTCAGAGTATAATTTCTTTGGGGAGCCAAATTATTACATTTTAATCCACCAATTGTCATTAATTCAATTTTTACTTCTTGCCTAGGACCCCATCTTAATGTTATTTTTAATTTTGGGGGTCTACTTCTTCAATAACTTTCCTTCAAATCTGAAAGGAAATCCTCTTGCTTCTAAGCAAATCCTGCACAGAAAAGGTAAATTGTTCCTGTGGCTTCAATTAAGTAAAATTATGTAGCTATAAAAACAAGAATCAATAAAACTAAATATTACCCTTCTCCATGCTGTCTTGATAAGATTTAAAAACAAGAGACTATGAGGTCAAGATTTCTCCTTCTACAATTATTTGTGCAAGTAGAACACTAAAATACAAAACATTTTTCATTTCAACAGTTCTTATGAATTGCATAGTTCTCTAATCAGCCATTATTTTCAAATGTTCTTCTGGGTAAAGGAACTGTTTTGGATGCTATTCTGTAAGAGTTATATTTTGATCAATCTAGCATTAAAAGACTTGGCCAAATTACTCTTGATATTTACAGTATTAACTCAAGAGTTTTAATGGTTTGCAAAATTGAGGTACAAAAATTGCATCTAAAAAAATCCAATTCTGGAAACTAATCAGGAAAGATGATGCTAATCAGGAAAATGCAAAAACATACAAAACAGATCACCTATTTCATACATTCACTGGTGACCCCCATGAAGAATCACTAACAGTTCAAGAAAGTATTTTTCTGAAAAAAAACAACAACAACAACAACAACAACAAAAACAAAACAAAACAAAAAACTAACACACAGAAAGGTAGAATATATATTCAGAAATATTTAGAGAAAGACACAGAAAATTAAAATACATTTAAAAATACTGTTGCAGTTTTCACTTTCTACTCCTGAAACAGAAATAAGCCATTATCAGTAAGTGCATTTTTTTCATGGAGAAAATATTTATTAGATTTCAAATTATCACATAATACAGATATTACACAATTAGTCATTCTAAAAAAATAGTTTATATTAATATTCATAAACACTGAAAAATATAGGACTTCATTTTGTGACATAAAATATAAAAAAAACTCAAAGGTAAATTCACCAAAATAAAAGTTTAAATAAACAAATCAGTTCACAATAATATACAAAAAGTTTCACTTTTAAATAAATAGCTCGTAGTGGCATGAGGTGACTAGAAATGCACTTACATTTCCTTTTGCATATTTTAAGGAACAGAGCTAAAATTCAATCAAAGCATGAGATTAAGAGATTAAATCACTTTTCATCTTCAAAGCTGAAACAAAAAGCTTATAATCTCACAGGCCACACAACGTGGTTTCTACTGTGGTTCAAAGAGTTCAACTAACTTAATTTCCAAGCAAATCTCATTTTAAGTTCCTTCAGTTCTTCCTAAAATGATGGACAGTTGTTTTTTTAATTCATATGTGTTTGTAAACCAATTGTCTTATTAACATTTACTAAAAACAAGTCGGGAGTAAAAGTTGTAATCATTTATGGGAATTCAAAGCTCTCTGGGGGAATTTCAGTTCAAATTGAACCTTTAAACTTACTTTTAAGTACTATACTTACAAAAATTTATTTATAATTAATGAGAAAAAAATACAGATAGCCAAGAAAGACTAAGTGCAGGTTATGCTTTTGCAAATGTGGCTTCTAAAACTTTTGAGATTTCCTAAAACATTTTAGCTGCTTCCATATTAATAACTCCAGAATGTCTATTCTTAAAATGTATACCAAATTTAACAAACTGGCAGCATTAGGTGACTTTAAAAATGTTCTTTAATAGCCTTTGACTGACCAGTTAATAGATATCAAAGAAAGAGAGAAACAGAAACATTTTGATAACTACTTCAATCAATTAATTGATAGCTTGGATAAATAACTATTTTGCAACACTTATTCCTTCACACCTATAGGCTTATTCTAATACTAAGTGCCTCTGCTCTGTAAACTACTGTTTTGTGACAGTACCATTCAAACTTTAGAATGCCTTCAGTATGAAAAAAATACCTCAACTTTAACAGGTATGTATTACTTTAGAAGACAGACCAAGCTACTTACATCTCAAAAGATATTTCTTCTACTTCTCTATTAGAAACCTTGTTGATTTGACAATTATAAGGCTCAAGACCAGCAAAGATGAGCTAAAAGAGTATATCCTAATATTAAAAGCAGTTTTCAAATAATTAAGAAGTTCACCCTTTATTTACTAGTTACTTTCAGTGTCAGGCATCAAAAAAAACCATTTCATTAAGTTTTGGACTTCCTCTACTACCTAAAAAAATGTTTGCCTACTTCATTAAGGTGATTTTCAATCCCACAAATGTTTTAAATGAAACAGATACAGAGAGCTGCTTTTAAAAGAAAGGAGTCTCTCAAGCTTCCTCTATTTCAGTCTTCTGAATAGAAAGAAATATTTTCATGGCCATGTAAAATTCCAATATGAAAAGATTATTTCATTATTTGAGCCTTTCCATTTTCAGACCAAAAGTAAACCAGAGTAATTCTTAAAAGTTTATAAATGACAAGATCAGGTGGCTGGCTCATCCTTGTGTCTTCTAGACATATTGCATGGATCCATTCACCACTGCCTTCCAAACTGCAGGTGCTGGCATGTGTGACAGATATCATCCATGAAGGCTCTGCTAGAAGAATTCCTTTTGCTGAAGAAGTATGATGTTTTACCAGTTGAAAGAAATCTGGGCAATTAGAGAACAAATAAACCAGTCTCCCATTATCAAGATACCTAGAGTCACAGAAGGAATCCACCAAGGAAAAATGAAAACTTGCCAAAGGTAACAAGTTCACATTCTACCCATTGTAGGTGATAAGAACTTCCTGGAATCAAATCCTACCCTTGGCATCAAAGAAACTAAGAGAAAACCATCTTAATGCCATGGGGGAAATCTAGGAAAGGGTTCTTTTACCACAAATATTTATTCCTAGGGACTAGAAAATGACTTTTGAGTATATTAAACATAGCTTTCAGGGATACTGTATCCTGAAACTTACATTCATTCATATTTATGTTTTATTAAAGAATGGAGCCTAGAATTGACAGTAAAACATAATAGTACTATCATTGCATCTTTTAAAAGATCTAATATGAAGTCCTAACATTTGAGGTAGAAAGAAGACCAAAAGGTTCTCACTAACAGGGTAGGATAACACCTGGACATCTGACTGTATAAATTAGACTTCAAATGTCCAGTTTGCCCAAAGATGAGATACAGAACCTTTTAAATTACTTGAATATAAAAGAGCACTTAGAAGTCCACTAATACCATAAAGGCCAAAATGGGTAGATATTCCCTTTTTAAAATTCCTGTGGACTACATAGGCATTCGTCAAATCACGTGCCCCAAATCATCCACTGCTTTAATTATCTGGAGAGAAAATTAAATTTTAGGTCTCATTTTTGAATGAGTACTAGTTAGCATTCTTAGAAAAACAAAACAGATTGCAGTCCCACCTGGTTCTTAAATGAACCCAAGGAGTTTACCACAGAATTAAATGGGCAATGGAAGGACACTCCAATCTATAAATTAACCCAAGTAAATAATGGAAAGCACCCACTTGTTTATTATCCTTTCCCACTCTCTCCAGAAGCTGGATATTCTGTCTCCAAGGGTTCAGTGGAGAAAGTGGACCCCTGACGTCAAAAGCTCTCCGTGGTCTTGGCTGTATCTGTGGTTCTAGGATCACTCCTTGCACCTCTGGTAGGAGAGAAGCACTGAAATAGAGAGCTGAATATAGATTTAAGAAAAAATTCTTATTAAGAAATTACATTCTCTGGTCATTTGAGTTTGTAATGGCTTAATCCTCAGGATAAAAAGGAGCTACCTTTGGGCATACCTTCTTTAGTGCCTTCTTAATTTGAATTTTAGAAGTCTGTCACCACAAATGATTAATTCCTCAATAACTATTAAGAAGGGACCTGTATTGGTCTAAGCCATAACACACTCTGTGATAAACCACTCAACTCTGAGTGGAAGACCAAATCAAAAATGATAAATTATGACTGGAAACAAGATCATAGTTGTCTTTAAGGGACAGGGAAAAGGCACGCAACCTCAGATATATCAAAGGAGGAGTCCCAGTTAATTCTTCTGTCAAAGAAAAGAAGATGGACTGAAAAGTAGAAACAGAAAAAAATCAAGCATATTAACAGGAATACTACCAAACTTTGGGAAAGTCTAAGAAGCTGAATTTCTTCTCTGAGTTCAAGTCTTCATAAACTTAAAGAATTAATCACACTATAAGCCCATATTATAGCAATACAAAGCTAAGCCTATATTTTATCAAAGCTTATGACTACTGTCACTGAAAAGATTTATTCTTCAAGCACTCAGCTTTAAAACTGGGAGGCAGAATAGTGGATATAGGCAATACAGACTCAAAATCCTTTTTAAAATGCATAATCATTTTCTTTTGGGTCAAGAAGAACCAGGAATAATCATTAATGGCTATAACATAGAAATTAAAGCAGTAAGATATACCCAAATTATAGATGATGGCAAAGATACTAGAAAATAGCTAGCTTTATTACAGGAATAAAGTAAATAAGAGAAGGAAGTTCAAAGCACATAGCATCTGATCAAGGAAAAGCTGAAAGGAGAATAAGATAAGCAGATACATATTTAAAGTTACAGGGACTGCAAGATAAATTTTAACAGTGTTGCCTTTGGAAAACAGATCAATTATGCTTTGTGGTACACAGTAATAAATCCCTATTAAATTTCAGATCTTATTCTAAATATAAAGGTGCTGTGTATCCTTGTTCTACGGAGTACAGTCAGTCACAGTATCCTATTTCTGGGACATGTTATATTTTGGGATAAAGTTTTTATAAAATGCTATCAAGTAATCTCCCTCTCATACCAACTGGTTATCACAAAGGTTCCTTACCTGTTAGTGGAACGAGGATTGTGTTCTCTTGTTCTCTATCAATCAACCAACAAAGGTTATAGTCTCAGCACTAAGAAGGTAGCAACCAACCAAAGTTAGTGTTTTTAATGCCTTCACTTCCTCCTGGCTCTGCCAGCCAGTTTGGAAATGTGCCAAAAGCTGAAAAGGAATGGTTATTCCATTACCTAACAACATTTAGACTAAGTAATTTTAAAAGCTTAAAGATGAAAAGAATGAGCTAACCCTTCTGCACAGGGACATAACCAATTCTGTACAAATGAGAAATGAAGACAGTTTGGCCTAAATAAAGAAAACCTATGAATTTAACCATCAAATCTGCAATTACCAAATATTAAAGAAAAAAGAAATTGGAAAGAAGAAGGTGAAACTGCCATCTAACAAGAGGTATCAAATAATTATGAAAGTACTTTATGCACCTAAAGTGGCAGCTATTTTTTCAATTTAAGTTTCCAACAGATTTTAAGTCCAAAAGCCTTTTAGTATTTAAAAGACTGTATCTTTAGATCAGTAGGCTTTAAAAAGTATTTTACAGTATAATCACAATGAGGAGGTATATGATGGATGATAAGAAGAAAGGAGCACAGATTAGAAAAAGGATCTGAATGCTGAATCTTAATAAATGTAATCTAATTAAGTAGTTTCAAGAGTCTAAAAAACCCGAGTAGATTAACAAAGCATTCCACAGCTGGAGTTGTTAAGGAGTGGCTCTTTAACAGAGGAAAAAGGCTTAAAATCAGTACGTTGGAGCTATCTACATACATTTTCACAGTACCTATATGGTGCAAATAGGTGCTACAAAAGTGCTTTAAAAATTATTTATTAAACAATCATCCTCTAGTCTTTTCTAATCAATTTCCTTGACAAATTATTCTTTTTCATATAGTAATAGCTCAATATCAACCATGAAAATTATCTAAGATTTCTAAATTAATGAAATCTAAGTAAAACTTAACTACTTTAAAATAGTTTAAAACCTATTCAGAAATTATAATTAAGATACGATTTTCCAAATTTCCTTTAGTTTCCTTTCCAGTCGTTTCCAATAGTTAACTTTCCAATAGTTTTCCTTCAGTTCTTGAATACTAATCAATAATAACATATAGGTGAGTGAAAATACAGGGAAAAAGAAAGAGGTACATTTTGAAATAGGAAATACACTTGGTAATTTTCATTTTTAAGTTTACAGGCCTACTTCACTTTGAAAATGAAAAACAACTCACAAAAAAACAGATCTTTCTCAGATTAATATTGGTCTAAACTTAGAATTTCTCCTACAACAGGAATTGACGTTAAATGCATCCAAATCTTTATTTATCACACACCATAGTATAATATAGATTAAAAGCACAACAAACTTAGATTTAAAAAACCGTATGTCCTTAGGTTAGGTTACACAGCAAGTTAAATATGAGAGCTCACTGGAGAAAATGAATCTTTACAAACTTCCCCTAAGTCAGAACGCTTTCAGAATATAACTTCTTTATTTTGCCTGAAGTACCAAAACATCCTAATTCAACACTCATACTCAGAAATGAATAAGCAGATTTCTCTAAGTAGAAATTATTTTGAAGTCACTGAGGAGAGCTGGTATCTCTCTTGCTTTGAGAGTTAATGATTTATGAAGACTCTGAATTTGATAATGTATCATTTACATAAAAACTGTAAAGATGTTTTCAAAATGGGGTCATTATTTGAACAAGAAAGAGCAGCCTTTGTGAGAATATTATTGATGGAAGCTCCTAAAAATGATACAGGAAGGCCTTACCTAATTCTATTTTAGTGGACAACATTCTTCTATGTGATATTTTAAGAGGGGGAAATATTTATTACACTGCAAGACTTACATTTCAACCACTAGAGAAAAAATTTCAAACCAAAGCTAACAAAATCAGCAATGCTGAGCTGCTACCTCAAATGGCTGTTATAGATCTATTAACCTAGCAGTACATCAATGAAATCATTTTAACATTTTCTGTAAATAATGAAATTTTTAAAGATTCTTACTGAAAATCCATGTATATTCAAATCAGAAACAGTATTTTACATATAAATACCACTGAGAAAATTTTATGAGAAGTACATCAAATTAGGCTGTTTGCAATATTTGTTCTCAATATTAAATTATTAAATGAGCATACACAGCTTATTAGTTTTAAGCATTTCTAGCATTTAAACATTAGGGAAGGCTACACCTATTTAAGCTATGAAATAGAAGGCACTATGTTTCTACAAAGACTGATTTCTACTCAAATGTGCTACAACTGACTGATCTAAAGTTGAACTTAATGGTTTATAAATTTACCGATTATTCATTAACCTGGACATTCTACATACATTGGAAGCATCTTTTTATTCTTTACCTATTATCACCCATTCATACTGGTTCTAAGGCACTTCTACAAAGAAAACAAATTGTTCACAAATTCCTCTAAGTATCCAAAACAGTCCTAGCTGGCAGTAATAAGAAAAGGAAAGAACATGCTTAACAGAAGCAGTGTGTCTTTTATCTCTAGCCCCTAGAAAAGTGCTTGGCACATGGAATAGGTAACTCAGTAAATGCTTTACAAATAAGTTACTGATCAAAAAAACAAAGAATTTTGTCAAGTGGCCGATATCTAAAGTAGACACTAAAAAGTTCAACTTTCTAATCCTAAAGAAAACAAAAAATTTATCAGAAGTATAACTTTCGGCCAGGCACCATGGCTCACACTCGTAATCCCAGCACTTTGTGAAGCTGAGGCGGGCCAACCACCTGAGGTCAGGAGTTCAAGACCAGACTGGCCAACATGGTGAAACCCTGTCTCTACTAAAAATACAAAACATTAGCTGGGCGTGGTGGCACTCACCTATAGTCCCACCTACTCGGGAGGCTGAAGCAGGAGAACCGCCTGAGTCTGGGAGGCAGAGGTTGCAGTGAGCTGAGACTGAGCCACTGCACTCCAGCCTGGACGACAGAGCAAGACTCTGCCATCTCAAAAAATAAAAAATAAACTTTCATGGATCCATCTCTTTTTGGGGTCGTCAACTTCTAAGGATTAATTTTTTGGTATAGTTAGCAGAAATTTCAAAGATATTATCCTGAGATGATACAAATGTTAGCCAAATTGCAACAACGATTACAGATTTCTAATATTCTTTTTCAGAGATTTAAAAGTAGTACAAAAACCAGATACTGCCAGAATATCCAATTTCAAAAAGGGAGAGATCTTACCCCATAACAAAACACAAAGGCAAAAAAAAAAAAAAAACAAAACCCCACCCAAGTTCTTCAGAATTAGTTAACTAAGGTATTGTACTGACAATGGAGGTAAAGATTATTTCTAAACCATAAATCTTGTGTGTATTATCAAATGGAATACACATTTTTTGAAAAAAATAGGGAAGACTGAGCAAAGTTGTGTGTTAAAAAGAATTTTTTTAATTTAAAAAAAAAAAAAAAAACAGGAAGGAAGTCTGAACTTAAGGGGCTGAATACCATCATGAGGATATGTGCTTAATCATGGACAGTAATTTCCTAAAACAGAAGAAAGCTGTAATGAAAACAGAAAAACCTAATTATTAAAGCATTTTTAGAGCTCAACATCTAGCCAAATTCCATTATCTGTATATTTTCTCTTCACCCTTTTGGAAAATATACCATCTGAAAATGTTACTGGTATTCAAGTTAGTCCACTAGATATAAATATCAAGTATTTGTTAAAAGACAAGCAACAGATAACCCAAATATGTTCATGCTCCACTAAGGTAGAAGATGAAGTAAAACAGATGAAAAAGAAACAATCTACAATATATATATTTTAGAGCAGTTAATCCACTATAGAATAAAAGATAAAAGGCAATCATAGAAACACAGTTGCATAAACTATACTGACTGTAAAAAAGGATAAGGCAACCTAAGGGTCAAGAAAACTAAATATAAAAATGGTTAAATTTGGCCAGGCACAGTGGCTCACGCCTGAAATCTCAGCACTTTGGGAGGCCAAGGTAGGCAGATCACCTGAAGTCAGGAATTCAAGACCAGTCTGGCCAACATGGTAAAACCCATCTCTAATAAAAAATACAAAAATTAGCCAGGTGTGGTGGCATACGCCTGTAGTCCCAGCTACTTGGGAGGCTGAGGCAAGAGAATCGCTTGAACCTGGGAGGCAGAGGTTGCAATGAGCCGAGATCACACCACTGCACTCTAGCCTGGGCAACAAGCGAGATTCCGTCTCAAAAAAATAAATAAATAAAATTTAAATTTGCCACTGACTCCTTTAAATGAAAAAGGCTAGTATATGTCATTAAAAAAGTCTTAGTAATTTTAAGAAGATCTCTAAATTGCTCTAACAAATACTTTTTTCATAATTAACCTATCCATTACTTTTACCTCGCTAGTGTCTTCTTCATCTTGCTAGCATGAAATATTTAGCTTTATTCTTATAATGGCCAGCAGCACATTTTGAAGGACCTATAAGGTATTGAAAAAAAAAAAAAAAAGGATAATCTTCCTATTATATTTTTCATTCTAGGATCTTGGGTTGCATTACGTTCATAAGAGTGCACTCAGAAAACTCAGAAAACATGAAAGACCAGGCCAGGGATGGTGGCTCATGCCTGTAATCTCAGCATTCTGGAAGGCCAACGCGGGTGGATCACTTGAGGCCAGGAGTTCAAGACCAGCCTGGCCAACATGGTGAAACCCCGTCTCTACTAAAAATACAAAAATTAGCTGGGTGTGATGGTACGTGCCCATAATCCCAGCTACTTGGGAGGCTGAAGCACAAGAATCACTTGAATCCAGGAGGCAAAGGTTGTAGTGAGCCAAGATCGTGCTACTGCACTCCAGCCTGGGTGACAGAGTGAGACTCCATCTCGAAAAAAAAAAAAATACAAATACAAATAAATAAAAAAGAAAAAGAAAGACTACAGCAACAAAACCACTTATGTTTTGCGAATTAGGCTGCCCTTACATTAATTCCTTTGGGGTCTTTATCCACTTATGACAAGGAAAATAATATATCAGTCAACAATGAAACAAAAAAAGATGTTAAATAATTAAATGTAAAAGATTCTGATCAGCAAGAATCATCAGTGGATACTAAAATTAATGGAAGTATGATGAGAAATAAGATTATTTACAGTCTCAAAATATTCCCCCCAAGACACGTGTTAATTACAAAGTGAAAAACAGTAACTTGATAGTTTAGAAACCTGGCAGGCACCTCCTTAACCAAATGATCAAGATGACATCACCAATAATGGGATGGATCATAATCATGTACCTCCTTATCTACTAATAAGAATATACCATCACTTCTGTCATATCCTTGCCAAAAATGTACAGATTAAGGACCAAACTACCTAGTATTCTTCAAAAGTGTCAAAGTCATGAAAGGAAAGAAAGAATGAAGAGCAGGCCTAGATTAAAGGAGATTAAGGAGATATGACAACCAAATACAATATGAATTCCTAAACTGGATCCTGGACCAGAAAAAGATCATTTAGTAGACAATGTCAAAATTCAAAAATGTCTAGAGTAGTTGGTATTAATTTCCTGACTTCTGCATTTCCTGACTTCTGTAGTATGGTCATACATAATACGAACAGTAAGGAAAGCTGGGTGACAGGTATATGGGAATTCTGTGTGAAATACGTGTGTGCGTGTGTGTGTGTAGGTATGTATGTATGTATTTACATAGGGTGTGGCTCTATCGCCCAGGCTGGGATGCACTGACACAATCATGGCTCACCACAATGTCCACTTCCCTGACTCGAGCAAACCTCCCACCTCAGCCTCACTAGTATCTGGGACTACAGGGACACACCACCATGCCTGGCTAATTTTTGTAGAGACAGAGTTTCATCATGTTGCCCAGGCTGGTCTTGAACTCCTCAGCTTAAGTAATCTGCCTGCCTCAGTCTCCCAAAATGGTGAGATTACAGACATGAGCCACCACACCAAGCCTGTGTACTAAATTTTTGCAACTTTTGGTAAGTCTAAAATTATTTCAAAATAGAAAGTTAAAAATAAAAAATAGAACAAAACATCCTGAATACGGTTCCATACTCAACACACCTATGGAATATCCACTGAGAAATTAAGAAATATAAATCTCCAATTTTTCATTCAGATGAAAAATTTAGTCCAATCTTTCTTTAAAAGCTAATCCTAATGGAAATGATAGCATTATGTCATGTTCTGTACTAATATCAGAAAAGTAACCAGATGTTAATAGTTTTTTTCTTTCCCTTTGGTAAACAGTTCTCTAGGTAGAGAACTTTAATTCAGAAGATAATATGTGAGAGATCAAAAGGGAAAATCTTTCCTACAAATAGAAAAACAATGTTTACATTAAATAGCAAGTGTGGAAATTAACTCCAGACTACAGCAAGCATATCATAGAACAGCTGAATAAAAAAGCAAAAGTTCTTTCCAATTTACATTATCGTGTACGTTTATTCCTACATTATTAAAACTGAAGACCTTCTCCTCATTTGTTTCTTCAAAAGTTTTCACAGGAAATAGAGTTTAGTGCCATAAATATCTTTCTTCCTTTTTTTAAATTAAAATTCAAGAGATAAACTCCAATGTATTAATACCTTCACTTACAAAGTTTGTTACAGGTAAATATTCATAACTTTTTGTTTTAATTTTTAATTTATTGAGAGCTTAGTATATGGTAGGTAATGTATTATGCTTTCAAAGAAAGAGAAACAAGGTCTTCCTATGATGCCCACGCTGGAATGCAGTGGCTAGTTACAGGTACAATCACGGCACACTACAGCCTCAAACTCCTGGGCTCAAGCAATCCTCCTGTCTCGGCTACCCAAGTAGCTGGAACTACAGGAACTTGCCACTGCGTGCATTATTATTATGCATTGTATTATGCATTTTATATATATTGCCTCATTCAATCATTAGCATAACCCTATCATAAATGGAATATTATTATCATCACAACTTTACTTGATAAGGAAACTAAGGCACAAAGTGGTGAACTAACTCACCTAAGATCACATGTCTAGTAAAGAACAGGAAATTCAAAACCAGTTTGACTCTAGGACTCTGAAGTTTAATTTACATTTTTCCAAATTATATTATTTTGATTAACAACTGAGTACTTCTTTTTAAATACTTAGTACGTAGACTGGGGCTGGGCACAGTGGCGCATGCCTGTAATCCCAGCACTTCGGGAGGCAGAGGCAGGAGGATCGCTTGAGGTCAGGAGTTAAGAGACCAGCCTGGCCAACATGGCGAAACCCCATCGCTACTAAAATAGAGACACGTCACTGCACTCCAGCCTGGGTGACAGAGTGAGACTCCATCTCAAATAAATAAATAAATACTTAATATATGATAAAAGCTAGAATAAACGTACTGTTTTAAGTAGAATTCTGAAACAACTTCAAATTCATTTAAACCTACATCAACTGACAGTTAAGCAAGCTAAGCTTAAGTTAAGCAAGTTAACTTGTTTTGCCATTTCTACCAACCTATGAAATAGGGAATTTTACAAGACAGTAAAACTATGTAAAAATATGGAGTTTTACAAGACAGTAAAACTTCAAAATAAAGTGTAGCAACTTTTAAGTTGTTAAAACTTAACAACTTAATATCAGCAAGATAATCTAGGAAAAGATGTTTCTATTGAAACTAAAAAGCCCACATTAAAATGGTAATCAGAAATTCCTTTCACCTTTTAAGTATCTTCAGAAACCAAGACACAAAAAGGATTTTTTCTAACTAGAATTTCTAGTTTACCTGATACATATCTATTGATTTGCATAACAAATATATAAGATAGACTTTTAAATGTACAAGAACTTCATAATTTAATGAGTTTTATTATCCTAACATAATGTAAACATTATAGCAAGTTTGTCACCATTTGTTATAAGCATGATTAAAATAATAATCTGACAATAAACTAGATTCAGAACTCAATTCTGCTTAAAGACCCAGAGAAACAGTCTTTAGTTTATTACAGAATAGATAATAATCTGTATGAATGCTGTGGCTGACCTGAATTTTAATATATTTTAAGTATTACTTATGATAGCTTACAATATATCTATTCAAGTTCCTCCATATATAATAAGATGAAAAGGTCATTGCCTTGTCTCAATTTGAATTTAATAAAAAATATAAATATGATATTAGACATCTGCAGAAGCAATCAACATTTTAGTTAAAACAGGGCGCTTTCCAATTCTTTACCAATAAAGTGGGATAGGTTTTGTAAAAGACAGAACACATCTACTTACAAATAAATCCTTTAATCTACTCTATCGTATTATACAGCAATTGAGCCTAAAGTGACAAGGAAATATCAGTAGCTTCCACCAATCTTAGAAGGCATCCTCAGCCTTAGGGCCCATGTCAGCGAACTGTCAGAAATTAAGAAAGCCTGGGCTGGGCACAGTGGATCAGGCTTGTAATCTCAGCACACTGAGAGGCTGAGGAGAGAGGATCTCTTGAGCTCTGGAGTTCAAGACCAGCCTAAGCAACATGGTGAAATCCTATCTCTACAAAAAATTAGCCAGGCGTGGTTGCACACACCTGTAGTCCCAGCTACTTGGGGAGGCTGAGGTGGGAGGATGGCTTGAGCCCAGGGAGGCAGAAGTTGCAGTGAGCTGACATCACGCCATTGCATTCCAGCCTGGGGAACAGGGCCAGACTCTGTCTCAAAAAAAAAAGAAAAAAAAAAAGAAGGCGGCGGCAGCAAGAACAGCAAGCAAGCAACCAAGCTAGCTGTGTCTGTCAACTACTCATCTGGTAATCGATTTCTATACAGTAATGAGGCTACAAACCAGAAAAATTTTTAATGTCCAACATGACATTCTAAATGTCAATCCTAGAAAAAATAATTTGAATCCTGCTACCTTACTGACTATTCAGTTTCCACAACTATTTCCACTTTCCAAACATTTTAGGAATAAAACTTTGATAGTGACTAATCCACGTCTGGAAAGTAAAATGTTGCCAAAAAGAAAATGAAAAGGTATTAAGAAAGAAGAACATCACCCCACCATCAAATTAACAATTTTTAAAATCTGCTTTGATTTAAAAAGTAGTGCAGTCTAGTTAACATTGTAATAACTATTGGTAAAACTTCACAAAAGCCACAACGGATCTTAGTTTATGTCTTTGAAAGTGCTAATACTACTAGAACTCAATTTCTTTATTTGGCAAACTCCATTAAGAAATAAAGCAGCCGGGCACGGTGGCTCATGCCTGTAATCCCAGCACTTTGGGAGGCCGGGATGGGTGGATCACCTGAGGTCAGGAGTTCGAGACCAGCCTGACTAACATGGTAAAACCCCATCTCTACTAAAAATACAAAAATTAGCCAGGCGTGGTGGTGCACGCCTGTAATCCCAGCTACTAGAGGGGCTGAGGAAGGAGAATTGCCTGAACCTGGGAGACGGAGGTTGCAGTGAGCCGAGATTGCACCATTGCACTCCAGCCTGGGCAACAAGAGTGAAACTCTGTCTCGGGGAAAAAAAAAAGAAAAAAGAAAAGAAGTAAAGCTAGTGTATATTCCTTCAGTTTTTAATAAGCCACTTCTTAAAATATTACTCAGAATACCAGATTATAGTATTTCTAAATAGAAGAAAAGTTTATTTCCATACTTTCTCCAAAACCAATCAGCCCAGCCTGGGCAACACAGACTCCATCTCTACAAAAATTTAATATTAGCCAAGTGTGGTGGCACAAATCTGTAGTCCCAGCTACTCGGGAGGCTAAGGTGGGAGAATCACTTGAGCCCTGGAGGTTGAGGCTGCAATGAACTATGACTGCCACTGTACTCCAGTCTGGGTGACAAAGTGAGATCCAGTCTCAAAAAAATAAAAATAAACCAGGCATGGTGGCGCCCACCTGCAGTCTCAGCTACTCAAGAGGCTGAGGTGGGAGGATCACCTGAGCTTGGGGAAGTTGAGGCTGCAGTGAGCTGTGATTGCACCACTGTACTCCAGCCTGGACAACAGAATGTAATCCCATCTCGAAAAACAAAAACAAGAATTAGGCATGGTGACATGTACCTGCAGTCCTGGTTACTCAGGGAAACTGAGGTGGGAGAATCGCTTGAGCCTGGGGGCAGAAGTGGCAGTGATCCGAGATCTCACCACTACACTCCAGCCTGGGTGACAGAGCAAGACCCTGTCTCAAAAACTAAAACAAAAAACCAAAACCCCAATCAGCTAGTACTGTGTGTGTGTGTGTGTGTGTGTGTGTGTGTGTGTGTGTGTGTGTGTGTGTCTGAGACAGAGTCACTCTGTTGTCCAGGCTGGAATGCAGTGGCACAATCTTAGCTCACTGCAAACTCTTGCCTCCCAGGTTCAAGCAATTCTCATGCCTCAGCCTCCCAAGTAGCTAGGATTACAGAAGCGTGCCACCACGCCTGGCTAATTTTTGTGTTTTTAGTAGAGACAAGGTTTCACCATGTTGGGCAGGCTGGTGGTCTTGAACTCCTAGGCTCAACCGATCCACCTGCCTCGGCCTCCCAAAGTGGTAGGATTACAGGTGTGAGCCATCATGCCCGGCCGCCATCAGCTGGTACTTTAAAGATTTTGACATAGGCTGGGTACAGTGGTTCAGACCTGTAATCCCAACACTTTGGGAGACTGAGTTGGGAGGAATGCTTGAGGTCAGGTGTTCAAGGCTGCAGTGAGCTATGATTGTGCCACTACACTCTAGCCTGGGCAACAAGGCAAGGCCCTGTGTCTAAAAATTAAAAGTAAAAAAACAAAAAAAGACCAACACTTTCAATCACTCTTATTTGGCACAGTAGTAAGAGCAGAGACCATTTACAGAATGACCAAGAACTTCACTAGGTGCATTATACACCTCTCTCCTTTACAAGGGTAGCTGTTACCCCCACATGACGTTTATGCTGGCCATCTTAAAGGCATTCCCAAAGGAGCCATGAATTCATTCCCTAATTTACCTGTATATCTTCAGAAATGTCTCCCAATAACCATCTTTTAGCCCCAAATCTTTTAGCAAATCTTATTCCCAAAATGACTTCAAGGTTTTTCCAGTTTTTGACAACCCTTTCTGTACTTCATATTTCATTTTTCTGATGAGCATAACCTAGGAAATGGATAAATAATAGACAAGAATGTTCAACTGGCTCCTTTACTTCGCTAACACCATCAAGGTTTAACTCTCCAACATGAGGAACAGAGAACATAAAGCTAGTAAAATATCCCATACTGATGGCAATTGAAGCACGTAACAAACTGATCTTTTCCCTACATTTATGAAGTTAACTAGTTCTTTCTAACTTATGTACAAGATTTCTGTCAGGAATATACTACCACATAGAAAGTCTATTCCCCCGCTAAGGTCTGCAAACCATTTACAAAGACAGGGCCAATTAAAAGAGCCTGCAAATATGTCAGTGCCGCACTTCTCAAAATGTGTTCTTTAACATCTGCCAGATCTCTACTTGTTACAAACACTCTCACATGACATTATACTTTTATTTCTAATATGAATTGAATACTAACAGAAAATAAGGTGGTAGGCTGGGCATGGTGGCTCACACCTGTAATCCCAGCACTTTGGGAGGCCGAGGCAGGCAGATCACGAGGTCAGGAGATCGAGACCATCCTGGCTAACATGGTGAAACCCTGTCTCTACTAAAAACACAAAAAATTAGCCAGGCGTGGTGGCAGGCGCCTGTAGTCCCAGCTACTCTGGAGGCTGAGGCAGGAGAATGGTGTGAACCCGCGAGGCGGAGCTTGCAGTGAGCCGCGATCATGCCACTGCACTCCAGCCTCCAGCCTGGGAGACAGAGTGAGATTCCATCTCAAAAAAAAAAAAAAAGAAAGAAAAGAAAGTGGTAAACAGATAGGGAACTGTTACAGCAGAATAACAAATATAGAGATGGGCTGCAGTTGAGGCCTGCCGTCACTTGACTATACATGACCAGCGACATTTCTCATATATAAAATGAAGCAAACTAACATTTCTCAATCTGTGTTTCAAGGAACACTGGTTCTCCAGGTCAGTAACAGGTATTATATGATGAAAGAGTTGGATTTCAATAAAACCGTCTTCTTCAGAATGTATCGGTCTTTAATAAACTAAAATGCAATGTCAATTTCCAAAATGTATATGACAAAAAGCATTCCCCCAAATTTCTGGGCTCTAATACTATTTTTTTTCACTTTTAGAATCAGTATTACAAAAAAACTAGTTCTGAAACTTTATAGATTTCAAAATCCAGTTCAATGAATGTTTGAAACTTCAAAAACCAGATATTGACTTATAATCTTACTTAAAACAAACAGATTAAACCCATTCATTCTAAGGAGATAGTTTTCAGGCCCATATGGGACTGAGCATGGAAGAGATGGTCTTCAGGGCATAATGCCCATCTAAAACAATCTTTCAGAATGAAAAAGTTTGAAAAATCACTTAATTGGGATAATGGTTCTATTTTACAGTATTAATGAACTGCTATATGACGCTATATTTCTTCCAAGTATTCCCTACTCCCATTTAAAAAAAGGGAAAGGGTGCTTTTACAACAACTTATGTTTTTGTGAATTTAGGAATTTCAAAGCACTTCTCAACAATCACATATAGTACTGTCCTGGCAGCATGAGAGTCAGCCAAAGAATTAATCTCTGATGCCTCCACTGTATGTAATGAATTCACTATTCTCTTATGCATTTAGAATGATGGTGCCAGATATATGCCACTCTTAGAACTAAGAGAGTAGGCACTCTTTTCCTGTAGGGATTGTCTTATGGACCCCAGGTGAGAAAGACTGCACCAAAAATGTCACAAAGGTACAGAACCGCTGCTTTAGAAAATTATGTATAAAGTCTCTGAACAAGTAAACAAGCTTTCCATTTTAACTTACAGTGCTTAAGAAAGGAATCACTCTTACTTAGCACAGTAATAAAAACAGCCACCAATTTACAGAACTATCAAGAACAGAGCCAGGTGCATTATATGCCTTTCTCCTTTTATCCTCACAACAACAGCATGGGTAGCTATTACCTGCATGTAACAGCTATGGAAATCAGGCTTAAAAAAGTTAACTCGTTTACAAAGATCATACAATGAAGAGGTAGCAGAAATAAGACTAGATGCCAGGGCTGATGCCAAGACTAACGTTCATTAAACTCCACCTCATTATGCTCATTCATCAATAGTCCAGATGCATCAATTCATTTGAATAGAAAAACTGTCACGTATACCATATACAGAATAACAATTGAGCACAATATAAACTTATTCGGATAATTCAGAAGATAAATCAAGATCTTGTGATGCTTGAGTGTACTAGACGAAATTGTTGAAGACCAAAACCATGTCTTTTTTTTTCCTTCATACCCTTAGTATCTTTGCTCAGTGCTAGGTATATAACAAGCATTCAATAAACATTGAATGAGTATTTCTGAAGTAAATAAATCATCCCGATACCAGGAAAAAAAAAAAAAAAGAGGTACTGTTAAAAAACTCCTAGGCTAAAAGACAATTGCTTAAACTACCTTACGTAATTTTTCTAAAATAATTTTTATATAGATAAATTTGCTGATGCGGGCAATGAGGACACAGTGCCCATGACCGCAAACTGCACCAAATGTTTACCAAATTATCAATTATCACCAAACCCCCTCCTTCTCTTCCACTCCTTCTAATGGTCTTCCTATTTCTCTTGTCTCCTCTCCCCTTCTCATGTGTTAAGCCTAATTCAGATTACTGAATGAATGGTACTAATGGCATTTAGGTCAGACATTCATAAACTCAAATATAGTATAACTTGGTTTTTGTTAGGCCAATGTGTCCACTTGTTAGAAGCTTTTGTTTCTACATATTGGATCAATTTCCCAATAAGCCACTTGTAGATCCTTAAGGGCTAAGAGTCTGAATACAACTGGAAAGATAACTAGACCTCTAAATTAAAAAAAAAAAAAAAATCCAAAGTTGATCTTAGCCTGTCCATTTTATAAAAGGTAACCCAGTTTTAAAATATTATCTCTTAAGAAGATTCAGCAATCACAAGTGTCTTGCAAAAATGCAGTAATGTTATTCTTAGGCCCTTGTGAATTTTTTTTTTTTCCAGAAAACTTAAGCAAACAACAACAAAAGACTAATGAGAAATACGTAGGTCGGGCATGGTGGGTCATGCCTGTAATCTCAGCACTTTGGGAGGCCAAGGAGGATGGATCACCTGAGCTCAGGAGTTTGAGACCAGACTGGCCAACAGTGAACTCCGTCTCTACTAAATACAAAAATAAGCTGGGTGGCGTGAGCCTGTCATCCCAGCTACTCAGGAGGATGAGGCAGGAGAACCACTTGAACCCACGAGGTGGAGGTTGCAGTGAGCCAAGATTGTGCCACTGCACTCCAACTTGGGCGACAGCAAAAGACTCTGTCTGAAAAATAAATAAATAAATAAGTAAATAAATAAATAAATAAATAAATAAATATGTACAGCCATCCTTGTCTTCAAGCACTTTGAGAACATATTAGCCATTGATGTTTACATGTGGCATCCACCTATGCCAGATAGGTTTCTGTATTTATACATTAAAATACCAAAAAAAAAAATTATGAAATGCCTTCAAAAATGTTCAAAGCTTGAGAGAAAAGCTTTTTTCATTAGTCAAGGTGTTTTGATATGGTATTAAAATAATATCTAACAAAAGGAAAAAAAATCCTCTCTTCTCCATGAATGCTGACACTGATTGGGGAGAATGGCAATTTTAGGCTGTCAAGAGCATACTAAATAAGTAAAATATCTAGAAATGCAATCGACTTGTACGGGATGTGAAAATTACTGGCTTTCAGTCACTTTTGGCTATTTCATACTGGCAGAAAGTAAAAATTATGGAACATGCAAGTAAGGCTTATATTACATTACTATTAAATGATAAATCAAGCTACTATATCTTTTAAGATAGATCTTTACTATTGTTAACTACAATTCAAAAAAATTCCAATTACTTCAACAGCTCCAACATTTATAAGTGAATCAGGAAATAAATAATGAAAATGAAAAAAACAGTTCTACTGTTAAAAAAAAAAAAAAAAAACAACAACAAAAACCACCTCTGGGGGCCGGGCACGGTGACTCAACGCCTGTAATCCTTGTACTTTGGGAGGCCAAGGCAGATGGATCACAAGTTCAGGAGTTCAAGACCAGCCTGACCAACATGGTGAAACCCCGTCTCTTAAAAAAATACAAAAATTAGCTGGGTGCAGTGGTGCACACCTGTAGTTCCAGCTACTAGGGAGGCTGAGGCAGGAGAATCACTTGAACCCAGGAAGCGGAGGTTGTAGTGAACTGAGATCGTGCAAATGCACTCCGGTCTGGGCGAGAATGAGACTCCATCTCAAAAAAAAAAAAAAAAATCTGAATACTTTAAAAAATTTTTGTGGCCAGGTGCAGTGGCTCACGCCTGTAATCCCAGCATTTTGGGAGGCCGAGGCGAGCGGATCACTTGGGGTCAGGAGTTCAAGACCAGTCTAGCCAACATGGCAAAACCCCGTCTCTACTAAAAACACAAAAACTAGTTGGACGTGGTGGCGCATGCCTGTAATCCCAGCTACTCAGGAGGCTGAGGCAGGAGAATCCTTTAAACCCACAAGGCAGAGGTTGCAGTGAGCCAAGATCATGCCACTGCACTCCAGCCTAAGCAACAAAGCAAGACTCTGTCTCAAAAAAAAACAAAAAAAAGATTTTGGTTACATGGGCTAAAAAACCTTTGAAGACCTAATGCAGATGTCTAAGATTCAAGGCCAGGCATGGTGTCTCACACCTGTAATCCCAGCACTTTGGGAGGCCGAGGTGGGCAGATCACCTGAGGTCGGGAGTTCGAGACCAGCTTGACCAACATGGAGAAACCCCATCTCTACTAAAAATACAAAATTAGCCAGGCATGGTGGTGCACGCCTGTAATCCCAGCTACTTGGGAGGCTGAGGCAGGAGAATTGCTTGAACCTGGGAGATGGAGGTTGTGGTGAGCTGAGATCACGTCACTGCACTCCAGTCTGGTGACAGAGCAGGACTCCGTCTCAAAACAAAACAAAAAGTTAATTCCACCTTCTAGAATAAACAAAAGGACAAGCTAAATCCTATTTTTCAAATGAATATTAAAGCATTCATATAAACTATCATTTTCTTTTTTTTTATACTTCCCCAAGTGAGTTCACAGGAAAATTATCACTTTCTTGTTCCAATAATATGATGTGAAGATAAGTTGTAACCACTCAAAATTAAAAATCTGATTCATAAAATTTGCTATTATTCAACTGATTAAAATTAAGTTTCTACTTTAAAAGTATTTTAATCAAATTTTAATTTGATTGCATTAAGCTTATAAAAAATATCCTAAGTATCAACAGCTTATAGAATCTCACTGAGACCACTAGAAGGCTAGTAATCCAATTTACTGAAATATTTATGTCATGAAACTGGGTGTCCCCATATTCACCTATTTTTCTGAAATTGCAATCTACTTCAGCGAATTTTCCAAATTTAAAGTTTACTTTTTAGCAATAAACTTGGAGAATTTAACCACTGGGGTAGAAACTATACTTTTTAAACGTACTAAGAGAAAACAGTAATTAAGATTGAAGGAATTATTAGGAACACTCTTTACTGGACAACTCCATAAAATAGTGACCAAAAGAACCAGGGAAGTCTGTAGTGTCAAATGCCTCTATACTCAATAGGCTAACGACTGCTTTTTATAGTTGTCAGATGTTACCTTTTGTTCTTCTCAATGGACATAAGAAACCTCCAGAATGTGGCTGAGTGCAAGTTTTGGAATGAAATCACCTAATGGAATATAGTAGTTATGTGACCAAGGTCCTTAACTTCACAATACTTTATTTGTAGTAACCTATCAGCCAATAATACAGTAAAAAAATTTTAGAATCATTTTCCTGTCATATAATCCTCAGGTCTCCTATGAATTCATTATCAATCTTATACAAGCTTACAAAAAAGAGGAGCTAAACAGTTGCCAATTTAAATGTTATGTACCTTCAGGCTAGGCGTGGCAGCTCATGCCTGTAATCCCAGCACTTTGGGAGGCTGAGGCGGACGGACAGTCTGAGCTCAGAAGTTCGAGACCAGCCTGGCCAAGATGGCGAAACCCCATCTCTACTAAAAATACAAAAATTAGCCGGGCATGGTGCCACATGCCTGTAATCCCAGCTACTTAGGAGGCTGAGGCAGAAGAATTGCTTGAACCCAGGAAGCGGAGGCTGCAGTGAGCCGAGATCGTGCCACCACACTCCAGCCTGGGTGACAAAGCAAGACTCCATCTCAACAAAATAAAAAAATAAAAATAAAAATAAAATAATAAAATAAAATAAACATTATGTACCTTCACCAAGCATTAAATATACTTATTCCTAAAAGGATTAGGGTGTGATATCATGATCATTATTATGGGATTCAGAGATGGAGGTAGGAAACCACTAAGGTTATCTAGAGTGAAATTCTCATTTCCATCTCCTCTTTCTGTGCCCACTCTTCCTGCCTGGAACCTCAAAATAGGTAAAATTCCTAATAATAAAACATAACCAATTGTATAAATGTATAAATCCTGCTATCCATTATTTCAGAGAATAACTGATGAATGTTTGGTGGATCTCCATAGAGGAAAATAACACATTGAAAATGAAGAACAGTTTAAAACTCTTACTCCAAATTCTACAGTAAAACGAACCATCAACCAAAGACAAGACTTGGCTCCATGTGTGACTCTCAAAGAGAAGTTTAGGTGAACTACAGCAATAAAAGCCTTTTAAAAGAGGAAGAAAAGGAAAGACTCAGATATCTGAGCACCTAAGCAGTGGACAGTCTATAGCCCAAACCAGGGATTTTCTCAATTCACACATCTCACACCACCTTGTACCCAAAGGAACAACCTTAACCAAAAATAAAGCAAAAAACCTAACTTATAAAGCAGCATTTTTTCCTAAATTAAATTCACTAAGACAAATTTCACTAAATATCACCTTTTTTAAAAAGTAATTTTTAAAACATAGGAGTGTATTTCCTCAACAGGAAGATGTACTGGTCATTGTCAAAAGTACCACAACAAATTTGTTTAGAGGACACAACCAAGAAAAAAAATTAACTTTTTTTTTTCTTGAGACAGGGTCTCACTTGGTCACCCAGTCTAGAGTACAGTGGTGCCATCATAGCTCACTGCAGCCTCGAACTGCTGGGCCCAAGCAATTGTCCAGCCTCCCTAAGTGCTGGGATTACTGGTGTGAGCCACTGTGCCCAGCCCAAAAATTTATTCTTTTTTTATTTTTTTGAGACACAGTCTTGCTCTGTTGCCCAGGCTGGAGTACAGTGGTGTGATCTCAGCTCACTGCAACCTCTGCCTTCCAGGTCCAAGCGATTCTCATACCTCAGCCTCCTCAAGAAGCTGGGACTGCAGGTGTGTGCCACCATGACTGGCTCATTTTTGTATTTTTAGTAGAGATGTGGTTTCACCATGTTGGCCAGGCTGGTCTTGAACTCCTGACCGCAAGTGATCCGCCCGCCTTGGCCTCCCAAAGTGCTGGGATTACAGGTGTGAGCCACCACACCTAGTCTCTAAAAATTAATTTAATATTAGGCACAAACAAAAGCTTCCTTATGAAAGAAACCAAGTTGGATTGGTTGTCAATTTCTAAAAAAGGAAATAAAAACATATACAATGAGAAAAGTCAGTTTTCCTTGATACAGTATTTGATTTACTGTGGTAATTGGGCCAGGCACAGTGGCTCACGTCTGTAATCCCAGCACTTTGAGAGGCCAAGGTGGGAAGATCACTTGAGCTCAGGAGTTTGAGCCCAGCCTGGGCAACATGGTGAAACCTCGTCTCTTTTTAAAAAAATAAAAAGGTAATTAACAAAAATATTTCAAAGAGAAAAATGGGGGGATCTTCATTATACCTAAACATCTAAATCATTAAATATCTACAGAATACCTTATGCAGACTTAGTACCTAATATGTCATTCACTGATTTAACTAAAAATAAAAATTATCACTACCAATTACTTAAATCTTAGCATCTATTAGGAACTTTTAATTTTACTTCTGAATATTACTATAAATATTCTTCATAATTTCTATATGTAAAGGTCTAGCTTTTATTTTTGTAACATATTTATAACATATGTTAAGAATGTCTTAGAGAATAACCTTGCTGCCCTAAAAAGTAAAAAAGGATGAAGCATCTTGTCTTATTTTAGAACAAAAGCAATATAGAGGAGTAAAATGATTTGTCTATGCTTAAATGATACAGTGGAGGCAATACAACTAAAACATGGTTTTCTTTATACTTGTCCATAGCTCAGTCATTAACATCATTTGGAATTTATTCTTACATCCATGATTCCTTAAAACAATATAACGAACATAATCTAACTTTCAACTAGCAAATATTCAATACCCTATCACAGTTCTTTGGGGTTTCCTTAAAATTTCTAACTCCTACCTTCATGTCAGGCTATAAATTGCTAACTTTCCTGACGTCAACTTACATGCCTCAGAATCCCATTTCTTTTCCCTCCCTAGTCTCATCTGCTTTAAGATAACAAAGCTGGTAAACATAAGAAGACTTAATAAAAGTCCAAAAAAGGATCAGAAATGCTATGCAAAAATACCCCCCGGGGGGGACGGGGGACCAGGGACAGGAGGGGACATGGCTTTGATAGCAATTTCAAGCAGTTTTTGGGCTCCTTACATTCCAGAGCTGGTTTAACCTCTGGATTAAGTGGAGTGTTACCATATGTGGACTGGGTCCTAACCTCCTTACTTTTCCTAATTAGGCCAAAGGGACCGATTCAAACCATTATCTCAGACAATGACAGAGAATATGCCTCCATTTCCACCACTGAGGAAAAAGGAATTATTGAGTTTCTCATACTCAATTAAGGAAGCAACTAGGCATCCCAAGTAAAGCCAGCACCCTCCTAAAACATAGTACTGATCAGGCCACTGCATGGTACAAAAACAAAAAAGAGCCCTCCATTCCATGCCCAATCAAATCCAGACTTCTCAATCTTACATTTAAGGCTTTTCAAAGTTAGCCTTATGCATACAAAGCCCATCTGATACCAACTTGGACTATGTCTTATATTCTTTTCTATAAACATCTGTGTACTTTGAACCTCTTTGCTTAATGTTTTCTCTACTAAAATGACTTACTAAGCCCAGTAGCTATCAAACTCCTCCTCAAGCATGTGATCTTAACTTCTCTGACTCCCAATACTCCTTTATTAGTATCTCTCCTAAACATAATTTTCTGCCTTGTCATACTTTTCCCAAATGCGATTAGATTTCCATCCCAAGCCATTCCTTAAAATATTTAAAGCAGCTTACAAAGACAGAAATGTTTTGAGATAAAATAAATTTAAAATAGGTGAAAAAAAGTTGAAGTAAAGGACCAAAAACTGCAGGAGTAATAGAAGGAATCTTTTGTCATTTTTCTTAAATACAAACACACATTTATTCTTGTATTCAACTGCTGGCTCTCCTTAAGGAGAAAGAGAGAGCTATGCACATACTTATTAAATAAACTACATTCTTTCAGATACCTAAGATATTTTATAATCATCTAAGGACAATTTCAAAATGACCTTTAAAAAATTATATATATATATTTTTGAGACAGGGTCTCACTCTGTCACTCAGGCTGGAGTGCAGTGGCACCATCTCAGCTCACTGCAACCTCCACCTCCCAGGCTCAATCGATCCTCCCACCTCAACCTCCCAGGGAGCTGGGACAACAGGCCTGCACGCCAGCATGCCCAGCTAATTTCTGTATTTTTTTTTGTAGAGACAGGGTTTTACCATGTTGCCCAGACTGGCCTCAAACTCCTGGACTCCAGCAATCAACCTGCCTCAGCCTCCCAAAGTGCTGGGACTACAGGCGTGAGCCACCAAGCCCAGACCAAAAAATTATATTTCTTCATATGTGTATCTACATATATGTATATATCCTTATACTTTGAAAATGGCAATGTGAAAAAGGGCACCAACAAAGAACTGAATAAACATTAACATTGTGGCTCTTTAAATATCAGCAAAATAATCAAAATGCTCACATTTAGTATCAACAGTAGCATTAATGTTTTTCACATTTTAAATAATTTAAGATGTACACCACTTCCTTTTTGGTAGAGACCTGGGAGTCCCCAGTAGACAGAAAAAAAATAATTCCTCCTCTCTACTGCCTGGAAGAGACTGACAATGGAAATCTGTTTAGTATGAAAAGGAAGCTGGCAAACGTCTCTACAATCACTAATATAAGGAACCAATCCTAAAATATTCGTATTAGTTCACATTTACCTGGATTTCTTTTCACTACTAAATATATTTGGGACACATCTGCTTTGGATTACAGATATGGATAAACCCTATAAAAACGCTAAACTGAGCCAGGAGCCACGGCTCATGCCTGTAATCCCAACACTTTGGGGGCCCAGGCGGGTGGATCACCTGAGGTCAGGAGTTCGAGACCAGCCTGACCAACATGGTGAAACCCCATCTCTACTAAATACAAAAAATTAGCCGATCATGGTGGTGCATTCCTGTAATCCTGGCTACTTGGGAGGCTAAGGCAGGAGAATCGCTTGAACCCGGGAGGAGGAGGTTGCAATGAGCCAAGATTGCATCACTGCACTCCAGCCTGGACAACAACAAAACTCCATCTCAAAAAAAAAAAAAAAAAAAAAAAATTAAATTGCCAAAAACCCTGTCTTAAGGTAATAACCACTTATCCTTCAAACCTTTAAAACTGAGTCTGGGTCATCAATTCTTGGGGAAATTGGGTTTTGGGGTTGTTTTCCCCTTTTTCAAAATGAGAAGAGTTAACATATTGCTTTGAGAGAGAAGACAGGAAAGTGAATACAGTGCTTTGTCAAATTGTGGAATCTGCTAAGCAAAGAAACCCTGTACTGAATCATTTTGCAATGAAAATCCCTATCCCCATCATTTATTTCCTTCATTCATTAACAAATTATAGAAATGCATAACATCCAGCATGGTTCTTCCTGCTTCCCACTTCAATCCAAACTATAGATTCCTTTTACACTAATCTTCCCTGAACACCATTTAGTCAACAAGTGTTGAGGGCCAATCATTAATTCCCCAATTCAAACTCCAGTCATTTCCTATCACTTAATCCAACTGTTGCCTTACTGCTGCCCAGGTGTTTTTATTTCCCCCCATTTTTATTAGTATTCTCCCACCTGAAACATTTTCCTTCACCCTAAAACTTGTGAAAAGTCACTTCAAATAACATTGCTTTTCTGACCTACCAAAGGTCAAATCTATACCATCTGTGAACTTTGCTTATGTCATTTTGAAAACCCAAGTTCCAGGTACAGTCTAAGAAACAATTTGTAAAACTGTCTCAGTGAATTCACCTAACCAAAACTTGTTCCTTCATAGGTTGAATGAGATCAAGATTTCTAACTCTTAAGTTTCTGATTATTTGATTTAATATTTCATGTTGCTTAAAACTATTACTTAGCCCTTATATTGCCAAATAACTGCCACATGCATACATATCTTATTATAATATTATACACTCCTTGGGGACAAGAACCATATTTGATTATACCTAAGCATTTGTTTTTTTGGCTCACAAACACAGCAAAAAGTAAATCAGTTAATTCTCTCTTAAAGGAGAAAATAGTGTTATCACATGATCATAAAGAACTTTATCTTTCTGTTTTTAAAAATAGAAGTTCTCCTTGGTTTTTCTTATGACAATATTAATAGTATATTTTCTTGATTAAGCAGATTTCTTATGACAATATTAACAGTATATTTTCTTGATTAAGCAGATTTTATCTAATAGGCATTGAAATAGGCTTTGAATATATGTAGCACATCAAACATCCCTATTCCTATTCAAGAAGCTTAAAATCATCAGATAATCATGAAAACAAAATCTAATTACAAACTGTAATAAGCATTATAGAAGAAAAGAAGGTGCTATTAAACAGTTATTAACAAAGAACCTAAGTTTAGATTGGTATGTCAGAGGCAGCCTCTCAAAAAGTGAGTTTAGCCTTAAAGTGGAATGAATGTGAGATGGCATAGGGGATATTCAGGCTAAAATAACAGCATGTGCAAAGGCCTAGAAGAAGAATGGATGAAAACTGAAAAACTTTCTGAAAGGTCAAGTACAACTGGAATGAAGAAAGTTGGGGGAAAGAAGCATGATGAAGCCGGCAGTAAGCAAAGACAGAAAGAAATTACCTTAAAATAAACGGAAAGGCTTAAAAGGGGTTCTGGCCAAGTGAGTTACCTGAACAGATTTCCATTTTAAGAATATGATTCTGACTGTAAGATACAATATTAGAAAAAGACAAGACATATGCAGGAGGCTCTGTGAGGAAGCTACTACATGCAGTGCATTAAATGAGAGCTGATGTTATGTTAGAGCAATGACAATAAGGATGGAAAAAAAAAGATGAAGATATATTTTAAAGTAATGATCAAGATGTAGAGAGCAAGGAAAAGAAATTATCAGGAATGACTCAGGTTTCTAAAGTGAAGAACTGCATTAAGAAATGATATTTATCAAAATAAAGACAACTAAAGAAGGAAATTTGAGGGGCTAGGTAATCAAGAGTTAAGTTTATGACCTGTTGAGACTGATAAGCCTATGAGAATGCAAGCGGAGATGTTATGAAGGCAAGATGACTTTACCAGTCTAAGGCTAAGAAGAGAAGTCTGGAGTAGTGATAGGCATTCAGAAGCCGATAGCATACAAACTGTCTTTACAGCCATGGGGACCAATGATTACCTAGGGAAAAGGTAGTAAGTATAAAGAAGACTCAGAAAACCTAGGAAACAGAGTCTGACAGAAGAGAGAAATCTGAAAGACAGACTGAAAAGGAATGGCCAGAAGAGTGGGAAGAAAATGGAAGATTATCACAAAATGCAAAATAGAGTGCTTCAAGGAGGGCAAACAAAGGTCAACTAGGCCTAATCGTGCTGAAAGGTCAAGATTTCCTGGTCAAATTGACTGGTAAAGAAGAAATGGAGTGGTGGAGGGCAGCTTTTGAATATATGTGAGACTAGGAAAAAAGTTAATCTAGGATCTAAAAAGTTGTTATAATTTTTTAAAAATCAGTATAAAGATACTTTAAAATTTTTCAACCTCGTGTAGTTTCTCTTAATGAGCCAGTAAAGCATGTTCTTACCATGACATATTCAACCTTGACAACAGTGAGAAGGCAAAAACCAACCACCAAAGTTCTAATACTGCAGCACCGAACAGGTCATGCTTAACAGCTTCATATTTTTAAATTAAACTTTCTCTTTTATCCCATTTTTTAAATCGAGATGGGGACTATGTTGCCTAGGTTGGTCTTGAACTCCTGAGCTCAAGTGATCCTCCTATCTTGGCCTCCCAAAGTGATGGGATTATAGGTGTGAAATTAAACTTTCTAAACAAGAAATAAAGTTGACGTGTTTTGTATTTCTGAAGCTAATGCTGCAAAAGCTGAATCTAAATTACTAAAAAATTAAAATGGTTTTCCTAAAAAGAAAATTTCCACATAAGTTTCAAATAAGTTTCAAAAGAAAAAAAAAATGTCCACCTTAACATTTAACATTTGAATGTCTAATGCATTCCAGGCACACCACTGTGATAACTTTACCCACTTTTTTCTCACCAAGGACTTGCAGGGAAATGTTATGTTCTACGGCAATTCCATCAGTTATACGAATACACAAAGCAATGAAGCAATGAAGCCTGCCTATTTTTTAAGTTTTCAGACACTCTTAAAAATTCCTTATGGGCACTGGCCTTACCTCTTCATTAGCTTTATAAGAAGTAAAAACGGCACTAGATTTTGAATTGAAAAAACAGCCTTGAATCCTAGCTCTGCTTTACTGCTATGCATGTAACCTTAGACAACTTGCCCTCTCTAAACACTCAGCAAGTTTCAGTTTATTCACCAATAAAATAGAAAAAAAACTTAACTCACAAGATTACTGAGTGGCTAAATATGGTAGACATTAACTGAATCTAATACTAACATTTTTCATCACTTCTATGATCTGAAATTCTGAATTACATACTATTCTTATTTCTAATGAATATAAACCAAGTAATTCCACTCTTAAAATTTATGTATTCATTAGAGAACTAACTTGGAGCAATGACTTTATTAAAATTAGCATCGTTCTTTACATTTAATAGTACAGTATTCTACCATTGAAATAGATGTGTAATGATACTAAACACACACATCTATTTTTTCACTCCTTCCCTAAAACCCCACTAAAATGACAGAAAAGCAATTTGTTAAGATATAAAGACATAAGCCCACAAAAACTGAGGCAGATGAAAAGACAATAGCAAAAAAATCTGAAAGCTGGAAAGCAGACAGTTGAGTGACAAATGACTTAGCAAACACTAGAAAATCAAATCTTTAGCAAACAATGGAGAATGCCAAGAACAAACCCAATTTAAACTGCAAAATCCCCAAAAGACTCAGGAATTGGCAGTACCACATCTATATAAGTGGGATGTGGGGGGAGAAGGTGCTAAAATTAAAAAGATTGTTTAGAAGTCAGTTTAAGAAGTAACCAGTCCTACAGATTCCCAACTGTCCCTCCCTAATCCCAAGAAAAAAAAAGGAATATTGTCTGAAGAAGGTAAAACATAAGATCACAGGACTAAGGAAACCAGGCACAGCAAAACGCAGAACATACTGAATACAAGGTTGAGTGAAGAAACATATCTGGGGATCCCCCAAAACCTTTCATTCCACATCCCCCTCACCGCCCACCCCACAGAATGCTTGTAGAAAGGCCTTCAATTCCAAGCAAGAAATCAGAAGAGCCTTCTTATAGGGATCTAACCAGCTAGGAGGATATACAAGAAGAAACCGACACTAGAAGTCCTCCAACCAAACAGCCCAGCCAGGTTACCATATAGGAAAGCTAACAATTGACAAGCCATGCTCAGAATTTCTAATTAGCATTTTAATTCCTTACCCTTACACATGACTACCAACTATCTGAGGAAAGGCTGTAAGATGAAAGATAAAGACCAAAGCAAACAAAAAGTAAGAAAATAAAATCTGGAGGAAACACCACATACAAAGAAAAAAAAAAAACTTTTAAAAAAAGCTAACATTTTATATATTCAGATAGCTAAGAAAAAAATACTATCATTATTAAAATAGAATAGTACACTATTAAAAAGGAGCAAAAAAAAAAGCTTTTGCAAATTAAATATGTGATAAGGGAAATGGAAACTCAATAGAGCAAAAAGAAAAACAGATGAAAAATAGTTGAGAAAACACAAGAAAATTAGAAGACCAGTCAAGAAGGTCCATTATCCAAATAAGAGGAGTTTGAGAAAGAGAGAAAAAATGGAAAGACATAATCAACAACCCAACTCAAGAAAAAGTCCCAGAATGAAAAGATGTTTCCGAACTGAAAGGGTTCACCAAGTACTCAGCACAGTGGATGAAAACAGGCCCACACAAAAATCCATCATGGCAAAACTTCACAACACTGGAAACAAAATCTTATAAAGGTTTTAGAGGTTTTAAAAATGAGGGGAAGAAAAGGAAGGAGAAGGAAAAGGAAGGGAAGGAAAAACAAAATACACAGGTCACATACAATATATAAGAAATCAGAATGACTTCAGATTTCTCAAAAGCAATATGGATGTTAGAAAGCAATGGCACAAAATATAAGAGAACGTAACTTCCCCACCTGGTATTCTTTACCTAAGAAAGTGTCAAGAGTAAACTAAAGCCATTTTAAAACAAGTAAACTAAGAATAAAGACACTAGTCTCTGGAAAACGAAGATCCAACACAAGAGAAAGTGAAAGGAATCCCAGAACAATAGTTGTGTACCAAGCAAAGAAGGCAACCAGTCAAGAATGGAGGTCAGTGGGATATGAGACTTCCTGAGAAAGATAAAATTGTTAACAATATCTGATATTGGAACATCCTAAGAGGCATCTGATGAAAAGTGGATTTAGTGATAAACAGAGAAAACTAGGCAAAGAGGTAAAAAAAGACAATGAACTCCAGTCAGATTACTCTGTGGTAAAGTTAACAGTCAACAAGCCACACGGAAAAAGAATTTTTAAAAATAATTATATATATATATATAGTAAAGACAGGATCTTGCTATATTGCCCAAACTAATCTCAAACTCCTGGTCTCAAGCAATCCTCTCACCTTGGCCTCCCAAAGTGCTGGAATTATAGGCATGAGCCACCATAGCCAGCCTCACACTGCAAATTTCTAATCAGCTCTTTAATCCTTTAACACTTATTTGCAAGCAGACAATCAAGACTTACCAGACATCTAAGGAAAGGTTCTACAGGAAAGGTAGAGCCCAAAACATACAAAAATGGGAAGAGGGTGGGGAAAGGAGGGGCAACTTGGAGAAAACAGACAGCACTGACAGATGAAAACTTGGGGCAGGGGAAAGGAGGGGCAACTTGGAGAAAACAGACAGCGCTGACAGATGAAAACTTGGGAGTGGAGGAAAACCCATTTCTATAATAGACAGGTGGGGATGGGGCAGGGAAGCAGCCACAAAACACTGTACAGGACAGGAAAAGTAATATTCGACAAGAATACTGAATAATCAATAGTGATAACTACTGGAAGAAGGGTACTGGGAAAAAAGGAGACCAGGTAGGTATATGGTAACAACAAAATTAAATCTTCGTTTTCTATCCAGGAAGTTAATAAAGACAAAAATAAATGAAAGGTGTATTTTATTTAACAAATACTTACATAGGGCATATGAGTTAGACAAAGTTCTAGGGAATTTCCAAATTCACTTAATTCTTGTATCAACTCCATGAGGTAACTACTATTGTCATCATTTTTTTAATGAGAAAACTGAACCATAAAGAGGATAAATAGCCCAATGTTACACAAAACTAGTAAATGACAAGAAAAATCAAATCTAGGCAATCTAACTCCACAGTCCATGCTCCTAACCAGCAGACTATATTACATATCTAGTAGTAAGACAAGCAAGTTATTCAGGGACTGGGAGGTAAATACCACAATAATCATCTAAAAGAGGTGAAAGTGATTGTTTCTAGGAAAGGAAAACTGCAAAGTAAGGGTGCAGGAAGCTCTTCCATTTATTTCTTGGAAAACCATTTAAACTATCTTTAAACTGTGCATGTATACCTTGAAAAAAACTTTAAAAATTATAATTTCGTATTTTAGTTAACAAAGTATTTTAACTGATACTACTGCCATCCTGAGAAGTAGGCAAAATGAGTACTACTCCTATTTTATAGGTAACACACATGCGTCTTAAATATTTGAGGACCTACTATAAAACAGGCACTGTACTTTGCAGACAGACATCAATTTGCCTAAAAATGTTGATGAGAGATACAAAAAAGCAAGTCTTTTTATTCAGGTCTTTTCCATTTGTTGCATAAATTACATGATCCTGCATCTCTCACAATTGTGCTTAAGATGAGGGACAATATAAACTTTAAATCATGACAAAAATCAGAGAAATGTCTGCTAATTAATTCAAAAAAATACTTCATCCCTGCCCTTGAGGAACATCTAGTCTTGTGGGAAAGATTGGTAAACATAATTATAATTGAATGTGTACAGTGCTTAAATAGAGGAATATTAAAAAGTGCTAAGGTAACAATGTCCCCTGAGTGAAAAGAATGCTTTAAAGAGAACATCTGAGCTGAGTCTTGAAGGATGAATAGAAGTTTGACTCATTTCACATTAAGAGGCTGTGCTAATAACAATCACAAAACATAAAAGATGAAATACCTGTATTTTCCCATTCTTGTAAAGGAGAATTCACAGTTCATGTTATAGTCTAAGACATTAAGACTTTTTTTTTTTTTTTTTTTTTTTTTGAGACAGGGTCCTGCTCTGCCACCCAGGCTGGAGTGTAGTGGCATGATCCCAGCTCACTGCAGCCTTGACCTCCAGGGCTCAGGTGATCCTACCACCTCAGCCTTCCAGGTAGCTGGAACTACAGGCATGCGCCACCATGCCTGGCTAATTTTTGTATTTTTTTGTAGAGACAGCGTTTTGCCATGTTGCCCAGGCTGGTCTCAAATTTCTGGGCTCAAGCAATCCGCCCGCCTCAGCCTCCCAAAGTGCTGGGATTACAGGTGTGAGCCACCGCACACGGCCTGATATTAAGACCTTTTAAATAAGAATGATTTTTTTTAAAATAAGATACATAATCTTAACATCCTGATCCATGTTTATAGTCTCTCCCAGTGAGCGACTGAAGGCACTTTCCACATGTCTAAACATTTTATAATCTAAAGTGTTAGAGTATTATTTCAAAAGATGATTAAAAGACAACCATCTTCATCTGTCCTACTGCCCAAGTTATATTGTTAACACATTTCCTGATTCATAATATTGAAATTATGTATGTATTCCCTCTCTCCTGAGACTAATGGTGACCAAGCCCAGAAGATGCAAGTGACAACAGAAGCCACCATGGGAAGAAAGGTTTTAAAAGTTTGTTTTTTAATCACATCACTGTTTCCTCTTGTAGTTATTCTTAAATTATCTTCCAAGGGCAAATTTAAATGAAAATTAACTTCTTTTTCCAAACTGTAGTGATAAATAATCTTCAGTAAAACACAATAAGAATGTAATATATATCTTTTCTGATCTTACAAGGTGTTTTAGGGCGACATTCTGATTTCACAGAATTTAAGATACCGCTGAAACAAAAATTTTCTGGTTTTTAATCACGAAACTTTGATGTTAACTAACCAAGGCCCAAATAGGTAGTAAATTCAAAACAGTCCCTGCTCTTGAGGAACTCCTGGTCTTGTGGGAGAGACTGGTAAACATAATTATAATTGAATGCGTACAGTGTCTGAAGACAACTTGTTTTATTAGATCTGTATTTCCTGATTTCTCAGTATGTCTTTTTGTCCCTTTCTAGAATTCCATAATTTCCACCTTATTAATCCTTTTCTCAATTATTATCTGGAAAAATTAATTTTATATTAATATCCTAAACTGGGACCCTATTCCTATAGTTAAAAATCTAGCTCAAAGTAGCATCATCTGACTTTAATTGTCTGGAAGAGCAAGCTATGGAAAATCCTATCATGTCCTACCAATAGGAGGAAAAAGAGGTGAAAGTCAAGCCAGGAGACCACAAATGGCAATTACAAAATCATGGCAAGTTTGAATTCAAAATGAGTGTTTTCGTTTGTGTATTTTACCCGTCTTTTGTTTCTCTAAACTTAGCATCCACATAATATAGCTGTTTTTATAGCGGCTTCACTCAAATCATAACCTTCTGACTTAAAAAACATTAATATTTGTGGTAATTCTTTTAAAATTACAGATAAGTATTAGCATGATAAAATTAAAGGTTTAACAATAATAATGGAACAATAAAGGAAACTACCTCCTAAAACTTTATCTTTTAGAGTACAGTTTTGTACAAATAATACAGAACACATTTGGTTAGGTAACAAGGTTTTAATTACCTGACTATTAGAAAAATAATAAAAATCTTGAAAGACAAGATTTTATCAATTTAACCATGTCTTTATCTTATCTTTTAAACAACTAAATAACACGAACCTCACTGAAACATTTGACCTGTTTTCTTTTTCTAAAATTACAACTATTTTGCAATATGCTCAATTTTTCCAAAGCAAAACCCACATATAGAATATAAATGCTTAAATTCGCTTGATGAAAGTTCAATCACAAAACCCCCCAACTAACACTAAAATAATTAAATATCTTGCATGCTTACTCCAAATTCCACCGTGAAAATGATGTCTTTTCATAACTCCTATAATAGCATTTTAATCAAGGTTAGTAACAGACTGGAAAATTTGTGAAAAGAACATTATTTTAAAAATCAACATGAAAGATTTCACAACTTTTCTAGCCAGTCAGCTTCAAAGACACAATTTGATTCAATAAGCGTTACTGGCATATTATTTCCAATCTAAGTGAAAAAACGCTTGGTTTAATAATGTACTTTAGACTTTCCGTATCTTTTTGGTAAGGAAAGAAAGGAACAGGTGGAGTAGATTAGCCAGAGACCAAGGTCTTATTTTCATGCCTCTATAAATTCAATCCTCCAAGACTTACTTTCTCTATTCTTTAAAATGGCTACCACCTTGATCTACCATGCAAAAGAAAAAATGTACAGTATACTATCAAGATAAGTCTGGTTACTTTGATAGTTTATGTCCTCCTTTCCCGCAAAATTAGATTCCCATTCCTTTACTGTTCAGATAAAATGACCATTAAAAAAAAGTACGCAAAAGTTGGTCAGTTGGAGTATGAGGGCAACCTACATAACCCAGATTAAGTCATCTTTCCTACCGTATCTGACTAGGAAAAGCAGGCAACAATATCTTTCACAGACTAAGGTCAAACACAGTAGAAATGAAAAAGGGATGTCTAGTAAAGGAGAACAAACGTGGGAACCACAACCCCCCGAGAGATTATTTTAGCAGCTCAAAATAGATTAACTGTTATGTGGGTTAGCAAAAATTAAGCTTTCCAAAATTAATATTTCTAAAAAGCATTTTATAGATAATAAAACCACTTGGTGCCCCCAAACCTGTTTTTAATGTGAACACATGCTCAACAACTATTCTGAAAATATTGTTTACATATTACTATTATTTCCTACCCACTCTGAAAACATTCCATAACTCTTGCTCTATAAAACTTCCCATAAAAATGCATTTTTCACATACAAAAATGAAAACAATATACAATGTTTTAGACTAATTTTGTGCATACATACAGCTACTAAATAGATTAACTTCAAATCTGTTGAATGTCTCCAGAAATATGACATGATCTTACCTCTCATCCTCGCCATCCACCAGGGGTGTCGTCAGCGGTAGCACCTTCAACGGGAAAAGAGAAGCAGAGGCTGCTAGGCTGCTGCTACTCCCATCTGAAACTGCTGACATTCCCCCACTGTCACCACTGATAGTCTGAGGTAAGCCAACTAAGGAGGGCTCCGCTGCACGCCTGGCATCTTCAATTTGGCTTCCAATTGCCTGAGCTAATGATTGTGCAGAGAACTGGGTAGAACTTAGTGGTATCTGTTGTGCCAAAGGCAAATTTATATTAGTTGCTATCAAGGGAGGTTGACTAACACTTTGAACCAAATTACCATTTTGGGTGGCAGGGGTTTGTGCTATATTTTGTGGTGGAACCAAGTTTGTTGGGGCAGAAGGCATTCCAGAAGGACCAGTTGAACTAACCTGACTTGTAACAGAAATACTACTAGCAGAGGGCAAAGGACTAACTGCAGGCAACTGCTGTGAAACAATTCCTTGAGCTACTGGTTCTATTCCTTGTGGCTGGGGAGGCACAGTTAACAAGGAACTTTGGGATGCAATAACCAATTGTTGAGGAAGGCTTGGAGCGCTAGTTTGAACTCCCTGATGAATAATCCCAGTTTGAGCAGGTGGAACCATTTGCGAAGATGGAGGAGCACCTTGCTGAATAACTGAAGGTGGAACCTGGGTAGAGGGCTGCTGCACTGCAGTAGGTATGTTTGCTTGCTGACCAATATTTGCAATCTGACTGCCAGTAGGTACAGCAGACACTGATGCCTGAGCCTGGCCAACAGGCTGGACAGATGCCCCTGCAGGTTGTGCTGGGACTGCTGTGGGCTGCACTGGCAGCTGGATACCCTGTGGCTGAGCCACAGGAATCACTGTTGTTCCTGCTCCTACTCCTGCAGAACTGGGCTGTCCGGAGGACATCGCTGTTTGAAGAATTGGCTGCTGTTGTACATACTCTGAAGCAGGATTTTGAGTCACTGATTTGACATGGCCTGGGGCCATCTGTGTAGAAACCATTGGTTGCTGTTGTCCATACTGTAACTGTTGGGGTGGTGGTGCCCCTGGAAGGGGAGTTTGCACTGGAGGAGCCGCCTGAGAATATGGTAGCTGCGGCTGAGCCAAACTGGAAATGGAAGGCTGCTGACTTAAAGCTGAAGTTACACCAACCACATTTACAGGCGATGGCTGGATACCAGCTGCAGCACTCATAGTGGCTTGCAGAGGTACTGGCTGAAGACCTTGCTTTTGCTGATAGCTCAGTTCTTGAGACTGTAATTGTACTTGTGAGATCTGTGACTGAGAAATACTCTGTGGTATACTAACTGCTGGAATACTCTGTGGACCAGTGCTACCAAAATCCATCTGTTGGAGGGTCACACCTTGGAGAGCTGGTTGTTGCTGCTGTTGTTGCTGCTGCTGCACCACCACAGTAGGGGCTCCCATCTCTCCACTTCCCACACTCTCTGCATAGTGACTCAGTGTGCTGACACTACTGCTCACTGAACTCCCACTTGGGCTCTCCCTTTCAGAAGTCACTTCTATCGGATTTTGCTTTACAGTCTCCACCACTTTATTTATCAGCACACCTTCTGTAGCAGGTACAGCATTTTCTTTTTCATAGAACTCAGTGCAAGTCCATCTACCTTTTTTAAAGGGCTCAGAACTAGAATCTAACTTCACAACTCTGAACCTCGAAGTGTTAACTGTTGGTTGTTGCTGCTGACTTGAAACCGATCCCCCAGTTATCCCTGCAGCTGCATTAGGAACACTGTTAACAGCAGCGGAGGAAGAAATAGTACCATTTCCCAAGCCACTCAAGATATTCACATTAACACCACTGGTAACTCCAGGCCCAACACTCACACTAGCAGCACTAGGAATATTGCTTGTACTTATATTAACATTACCAAGCATGCTGCTTGTCACATTAGGATTAAAACTACCCACAGCAGTAATGTTAACATTAGTTACTGTACTAGTGCCAGTAACAGAATTTATACCTATTCCGCCTGTAGTACTTGGAGCACGCATATTAGTCATTACAGATGCAGATGAACCACTGGATGATACAGCAGAAGTTGGTGCAACTGGTGTGATACTGTCAGAGCTTCCAGTTGTAGAGAGTTTTCTAGATACTGGGCTTGAGGGTGGCCCACCAGGAATGGATGCACTGGCCACAGCAACATGAGATGGATGGTGGTGCCCATGTTGGAGGTGGTGCCCATGATGAATGTGATGGTGGTGATGGAGGTGGTGTGGATGAGCATTCCCATTGATCACAACATTCTGTTGTGGAAGGTGAGGCAAATGAGGCTGAGGAAGGTGGGGCTGGTTGGGAGAGACTGCCCCAGGTGTCTCAGCTTCCTGGAAGTTATTTAGGGTCTCTTCTGAGGAGCTGCGTTCGGGCTCCCCTAAGTCAGTAGCCCTGGAAAGTGACACATCAAGGATCTCCGAAGAAGAGAGATCTTCCGTGTGAGATTCATCCAGATCATCATAGCTCTCAGTGTCCTCTGCTATACTGTTGTTAGAGCTGATACTAGCGGAGATCTGAGCAGGAGTAACGCTAGTTATCTGGAAGCCACTTTTCTTTTTCATTTGAGTTCCGCCTGGCGCAAGAGGCTGTGCCTGCAGCTGAGCCTGCGAAAGGAGGTTCAGGCTTTGTGGAGGCGGAGGCTGTGGTCCCGACGTAGATGCTGCTGCAGGGGGCGGCGGCTGAAGCAGCGACGGAGGCGGAAAATCCTCGGAAGATGTGGCATTACTACCGACGCCGGTACCTGCTGCATTGAGAGCAGAGGCGCTGCCACTACCGCTGCCCCTTCGAGGGAACATTGCCGGGTGCGCCATCTTCCTAGCGCTAATGTCTGCAGCGGCGGCGGCCGCGGCGGTGGACTCAGGCGGCTGGTGCATTGTGTTGGGTACCGGGGACGCGGAGGAGACGAGTGCAATTTCCTTCTGCACCGTAATCTTTGTATTCGAGACGCCGGAGAGGAAAACGGGACCTGACGCTCCGCCTGGCGCGATTCCTCCTCCTCAGCCGAAGGCGCCGGTCGCTCCTGCCTTCGAGAGCGAGCTTCGGAAAGGAGGATGAACGAGGGTGAACAGGGCGGCCGGGGACCCGAAGGGGGGATCCCTTCAGTCCTTCGCCATTCACTTTCCCTTCTAGCCTCACACCCCCCTTTATATTTCGCTTCACGTGGGGTGCGGGGCAGGAGGGAGGGGGAGAGCGCAGGAAAGGGAGGAAAAGCGAGAAATGCCCACCTTCTCCGGCCAACTCCGAAGCCGCCTCAGCCCCCTCCTCCCGCCGCGGCGGCGGCCGCTGCAAAGCCCTCCCGGCCGCTCTGCACAGAGGCAGCGCCGAGCAAGTGCCTTCCCCTCGCCACCCCCGGGGCCGCCGCCGCCAGCGAGCACCGAGCTCAGTGTCGCTCAAACCTCCCCTCCTGGCCCCGCTCGGCCCTCCCCCCGCGCCCCGCAGACCCTTTCAAACCCCCTGGGCTCGCGGCGGCTGCTCGGTGAGGAAACGCTGGCCGCTGCTGGGGCCGGGGCGACGCGGCTGCGAGCGGGGCGGCGGCGAGGCGCCCGGTACGGTGAGCCCAGCAACAAGGCGCGGGCGGGCGCGCAGAGACGCCGGGTCCTCGCGGAGCACGGCCGGGGCGCGGCGGCGGCGGTGGCAGCGGGAGCCCAGGGACCGCTCCATCACTGGCAGCCATGGAGCCCGAGCATTTTCCTCCCTCAGGGCAGGAGCCTCGGCTCGGCACACGTCCTCGGGGAGGAAGGGGCCGGCGCCCGAGCCTCCCCGGAGGGCGGCGGGACGTGCGCTAGGGCGGAGGGTGCGACCCTCTCTTGTCCTCTTCCTCCGCAGCCGGCTCTTCCTCACCCCGCTGCTCCCGCGACCGGGCGGGAGGGGGCCGCAGGCGGCGGCGGCTCCTTTCTCGGCGGCGTTGGTGGCCAGACGGGCTGGTGCAGCGACTGCAGCCGACGCCGTTCAAAGGAACGAGGTGGGGTTGGTTGGTGTCGGCAAACGGGGCGGGGGAGTGGGTGGGTGCCGAGGGAGGGTGTCGGGCGGGGAAGGGGCTGTGGTGGTTGTTACTAGTGCTCTTCTTCGGCTCCCCCGGCTTCACCGTATCCCCCAGTCTCTCGCGGCATCGGGAGGGGAGGGACCAGCACGGAGCGCAGGAGGAGGAGGGGCGACCGCCGGCGAGAGGAGGCGGTGGTGGCGGGGGGGAGGGGGAGGCGGAGGGGAAGGAGGGAAGATGGCGTCTGCGCATGCGCCTCGGAGCCGCAGACATAAAGCCGAGTCTGGCGGGGCAGGAGGCGGCGGGTCTTCGGGCCTAGGCGAGCGCCGGATCTCCCGACGGAAATTGCCGAAGGCTGGCAGAGGCCCCGAAGCCGGGAGTGGCGGAGCCGGAGGGGGGAGTGGGGGTGGGGAGTTTCGGCCGAAGGAGCGAATCCGGGTCGCACTGCGTGATTCGGCCCGGTGGGGGTGGGCAGGGTGCGCGCCTGCCGCGCGCGCAGTTAGGTGTGTCCGCTCTTTTCACACTCGCGGCCGGCGCGCGCGGGCACGCGGCAGAGGAGGGGGCGCGGCGCGGAAGGGCCAGCGGAGGCGGCGGGAGCGCCGGCGCGTGGTGTGCGCGCCATGGGTGGTGTCCACCGCCTGCGGAATGGGTAATGAGGCTTTTCTCCGCAGCAACAGCATCACGAGTTTCAGTTCCCTGGAGCCCGCCGCTGCCGCTGCTGCCGCTGCCACGACATGAGTCAGGCTTTCTTCCCAGGCGCGTGGTGGCGGAAACCTCCTCCCCCTCGCCGCACCTGGGCTCGCCCCCGGCCCTTGCCTCCTCGGGGGATGCCCTAGGGCCGGGAGCTGCGGGTTCTACGGAAGGCCGGTGGCTCCCGGTGATAGGTGTTGTCTTTTGTGCAGTGCAGTTGCTGCCATGCGGTCCCCTCGCCCTTCAACGGGCAGGGGCGAGGCGGCCGGGCAGATGTTGCAGCTGTTTCCAGTTAACTGCCTGAGCTCCTCTGGGGTAGGCTCTTCCCTAACGAGTAGTTGCAATCCATCCTTAACTGGAGGACAGAAGCAGGCCGGCCCTGTAAACGACTGACCTCAACAGGTGTCTCCAAGCAGCGACGCCTTTTTCTTTCATCGTCCTGGCTATATCCCCCATTGGTTTGACTCAAGAGGCAAGGTGGCCCGGACATGTGAGCAACACAAATAATAAGAATGTCTTTTAGGGCTAGAAAAGAAAAAGCCATCCGAAATTCCAGTTTTAAAACACACATTACATTTCATGGGTCCGACTGTAGTTCTACAGAAGCAATGTTAGTTTGATTGGGGGCAATTTACTGGCAGTTACTTTGTTGGTATTTCATGTCAAAACCTAGTTCTAAGCGTTTCTTACCAATAATCGAGAATGTAAGTCTCTCCCAGGAATTTAAAAATGATAAAGCAAGCTGAAAAACTGTAGGGAGGAATTTTCATCAACGCTTATGATTAGACTTCTGATTCAGGAAATCTCACGGATTTATGTTCCTATTTCAGAAGATTGTTAAAGCAAAAACGATTGTCACTTGCAGTTTTGATACACTTCTAGTTGTCAATTCAACTTTTTACCTTTAGTTTTCTCTGAACTCTTCCCCTTGCTCCAAGGGGCAGCCTTCAAAAAGTGAATTATGTCACCATTTGCATGTTACTGAATAGAAGTGCACTCTCGACATCCCATCTATCCGGCATCAAAGCTATGATACATTGTTGCTTTATCTGGGCTCTCCCACACTGAAAAAAACCGGGACTTTATTTATTTATTTATTTTACTTTATATTGCTAATGTAAACCTCTTCTAGAAGTAAATAGGCTCTCACAAATATTCAAAGTGATACAGTAATAAAAAATATGAGAAGACTACTTGTTCTATGATATTAATATGTGAATGGTTGTGGGTTTTTTTTATAGAACTATGGCTATTTGTGTTTTCACAAAAATAATTATTTCTTTTTTACTCCTTCAGCTTTTGTTGCAAGTGATATGCCTGGTTAATCGCTGCCATCCATTGTTGAAATGCAAATCTGACCTTCTTTTTCAATAGTTTTTTAATAGAAAATAGAAACTACCCTAACTGATTGAAACTGCAATGGAATGTAGATGGGTGGAAAGTCCTTTCTCTGGACTGCAGTATGAAAGAAAATGCTCTTGATCTCTCAAAATGTAGCCTTAAGTCAAGGGTTTTTTGTTTTGTTTTTATTTTTTTAAGTCAAAGTTTTAAATTACCCCAAACAGCAGCTCTACACCCGTTGGGCCACCTAGATAACTCACTATGATTGTGCTGATACGGTTTGACGCTTAATAAACACATATATTAAAGTCTTACCCAAAGCTGATAGAGTAAAAGAGCTGTTGAGATAGCCCTATGGAAACAGATACTTGTTCTAATGACCAGTAGCAACGGGTACTGTTTGAGCTGTTTTGATGGGGGAGGAAGGGTTGGGGTGTTATTCCTTTTAAAATAAAGGTTTTTTTAAAAAAATCCAGAATTAACATAAAAAATAGGATCTTTTGAAGTGTATTAATTTTTGCCTGCCATATCACTTTCAAACTCCTGCTTAGGCTGCATCAAGTCCAACTAAAATATAAAGAGCAACTCGGCCGGGCGCGGTGGCTCACGCCTGTAATCCCAGCACTTTAGGAGGCTGAGGCAGGCGGATCACGAGGTCAGTAGATCGAGACCATTCTGGCTAACGTGGTGAAACCCTGTCTCTACTAAAAAGACAAAAAATTAGCTGGGCGTGGTGGCAGGCGCCTGTAGTCCCAGCTACGTGGGAGACTGAGGCAGGGGAATGTCATGAACCTGGGAGGCGGAGCTTGCAGTGAGCCGAGATCAGGCCACTACACTCCAGCCTGGGCGACAGAGCGAGACTCCATCTCAAAAAAAAAAAAAGATATAAAAGGCAACTCTACAGTTAGGGAAATCCGAGTTTCAAAAATCTGGGTCTCTCTTTCTCCCTCCAAAATTCTTACGACCAGCAATATATGAACACAAGTACATTAAAACAAGGAGAAGGCACCTGAAGAGCCAGATTTTGTTATACTATCATCTTTTAATTAAAAAGGTCTGGATTTTTATTACATAAACATTAAATGCCTACTGCTATGTATAATAAAGTCATTAAATCCTTTTAACCAAGTACTTAGAGCTATCCTTTGCCTTTTGAAAGACCGAATTTTAGCTGTTTTCATTCTGAAGCTGTACCTCTGAATTACTTTTTTGTTATTTTTTGAGACAGAGTCGTGCTCTGTCTTCCAGGCTGTACAATGACACATTCTCAGCTCACTGCAACCTCTGCCTCCCGGGTTCCAGCGATTCTCCTGCCTCAGCCTCTCGAGTAGCTGGGATTACAGGAATGTGGCACCACACCCGGCTAATTTTTGCATTTTTAGTAGAGACTGGGTTTTACCATGTTGGCCAGGCTGGTCTTGAACTCCTGACCTCAGGTGACACATGCACCTCAGCCTCCCAAAGTGCTGGGATTACAGGCATGAGCCACCGCGCCCAGCCTCTGAATTACTTTTCTGCTTACTCAAAGATTAGTCTGTACTGCGGTGCTCACTTAAATCCAGTTGCAACATTACAAACCAGCCTTATGTATTTGGACATATTTAGTGTTTACCATAAAAATAGAAAATTTGGGTTGGGTGCAGTGGCTCACGCCTGTAACCCCAGCACTTTGGGAGGCCTAGGCAGGCAGATCACCTGAAGTCAGGAGTTTGAGAGCAGCCTGGCCAACATGGTGAAATGCCCTCTCCACTAAAAATACAAAAATTAGCCGGGCGGGCACCGTGGGGCACACCTATAATCCCAGCTACTTGGGAGGCTGAGGCAGGTGAATCGCTTGAACCTGGGAGGCGGAGGTTGCCGTGAGCCAAGATCGCACTATTGCACTCCAACTTGGGCGACAGAGTGAGACTCTGTCTCAAAAAAAAGTGAAAAAAAAATTTGCGACCATGCGCGGTGGCTCACGCCTGTAATCCCAGCACTTTGTGAGGCCAAGGCAGGCGGATCGTGAGGTCAGGAGATAGAGACCATCCTGGCTAACACGGTGAAACCTGTCTCTACTAAAAATACAAAAAAATTAGCTGGGCATGGTGGTGGGCACCTGTAGTCCCAGCTACTCGGGAGGCTGAGGCAGGAGAATGGCGTGAACCCGGGAGGCGGAGCTTGCAGTGAGCCGAGATTCGTCCACTGCACTCCAGCCTGGGCGACTGAGCGAGACTCCGTCTCAAAAAAAAAAAAAAAGAAAATTGGCTGAACATTATAAAACAATTTATTTATTTGTAAATACTGTGGAATAGATCAGTTAAAATCAAGTAATTCTCGCCAGGTGCGGTGGCTCACACCAGCAATCCCAGCACTTTGGGAGGCCGAGGCAGGTGGATCACCTGAGGTCGGGAGTTCGAGGCTAGCCTGACCAACATGAAGAAACGCCGTCTCTACTAAAAATACAGAAGATCAGCCGGATGTGGTGGTGCATGCCTGTAATCCCAGCTACTTGGGAGGCTGAGGCAGGAGAATCGCTTGAACCCAGGAGGCAGAGGTTGTGGTGAGCCGAGATATGCCATTGCACTCCAGCCTAGGCAACAAGAGTGAAACTCCGTCTGAAAAAAAAAATAAATAAATAAATAAAGTAATTCTCCAAAAGCAATGCCCTTGAAGAACAGAAAGGGAATACCTATACTCCAAATGGCTGAGCTACAACAATAGATACTATTAAAGAGAAATGTGTACAGAAAATATGCCACTGTTCCACTCCAGTCATTATTCTGTCTAACCAGTGCTTTAGTCATGTAATATTATTAGTACTTATTTATAGCTTTTAGATGTCATCTGGGAAAAAAAAAAGTCACATGTTAAAATATGACATAAACTCAAATAATCACACATTTTTACATATGAAGAACCTAATGCAAGGGGATATTGCAGTATGTTTATTAATCAATTTGCTCTCTGAAAAATTTTTAATGAGACTAGGAGTGTGCCATCACTATCGATATCACAAAATGCTTATTTCAAAACTAATTCCAATTTTAATGAGTACAGTTTAGCTTATAACTGATTGATTTTGGCAGCATTTGTTAAGTTTTTCAATAGTATATGTCAGTTCAGCTAAACAATTTTATATCCTCAAAGGAGATAATGCTTATAAAACGGAAAAGTATAGTTATTTGAATTTGTGGTTCAGAAGGCACACTGATACACATTAGCTCATTTAATTCTACCCTTTGAGGGAGAAGACATTATCATTCTCATTTTAGAAGTGAGTAATCACAGGGAAGTTAAATAACTTTTCCAAGATTCATGCCTAAATCTGAATACTCATGTCCTCTTAATATCAGATTCTATGCCTCTGTATTTAAGGATTTTTCTGAAAAAGTCTGAGCATTAGAGACAAGTATTTTTCAAAAATCTCTTGAAATTAATAAATGTTCCTTCAGTGCTTTTGAGTGCCAAAGAAGATGTGCCATAGACACATTAATTTGAAACAGCATTTCTTCTGTATGAAGAGGATAAAAGACTTTTTCCCTGTTTGAACAAATGTAAATGTTACAGATTCTTCTACACTCTTTTTTGATTTATAAATGTGTTAATTTGGAGAATGTTCTCACAACCTAAAAAAATCATTTCTAATGTCTGCTACAGTACTGTGAAGTGACATTGAAAAAAGAATTTATTAATTTATATTTTTAAAGGCTATGATCAAATAGCCCTCCAAATCTTTCCAGTGTTAGCTAATTTTACTGTGAGTGTTCTATCCCACTCAGTCCTCACAGTTATACAGAGTAAGAGCTGAAATTGCCCCCATGTTACAAGTGAGGAAAGTGAGGTGCCGGGAGGTTTCAGTCTTACAACTTGACTAGAGTGGTAGGGCTAAAATGAAAATCCTGGCAGTCTAACCACCCCTTCACAGCTGCTTCCAAGGCATATTGTTAATTCAGGCTACTGCCAACTCATGCTCCCAAGTTAAGTTTCTACAGAATACTCATGTTTTAATTTTTCTAATTAGGCATCTCCAAAGAATCTATAAGCACATTTTCTCCTATGCAGAGACATTCTAAGAATGTACATTTTAGAGACTACTGTGGCCATGTAGGAATTAGACATAAAGGAACAGAACAATGATTTAAGTAGGAGGATTCTTCACTGATCGAAACAGATGCCAAATGCTTGAAAAAAGGCATCAATCACACATAAGTGAGAAATGCTATCTATATAAGACAAGATAAATGTTTTCCTGTTTTAGCAGTTAGTCTTTATTGAACATAAGAGCTTGTAGGATAGAGAGAGTAATAACCTAGTCTTTTCAACATGTTCTAAGGGCCCATTTGTATTTATATATTTTTTGAATACATAAAATTTTAGAAATAAACGCATTTATCACATTTGTTTATATCATGATTCTAATAAGACCTTTGTCCATTCACTGTCAACAAAAATAAGGTCAAGTTGTACAAACAAAAGCGGCTGGGTGAAGTGGCTCACACATGTAACCCCAGCACTTTGGGAGGCTGAGGCAGACCAATCGCTTGAGCCCAGGAGTTCGAGACCAGACTGGGCAACATGGCAAGAACCCATCTCTACAAAAAATACAAAAATTAGCTGGGTGTAGTGGTGTGCACCTGTAGTCCCAGCTACTTGGGAGGCTGAGTGGGAAGATTGGTTGAGCCCTGGAGGTCAAGGCTGCGGTAAGCCGAGGGAGCCCAGTAAGCATCATGCCTCTGCACTCCAGCCTAGGCAGCAGAGAAAGACCCTGCCTCAAAAGAAATTAAATGAAATTTAAAAATGAAAGCAACTGATATTCCTTTGTATTTAAAGATTACACTCACAAACATTTAGGTATATCTCAAGTCTTCAAGCTCAAAGAAAAAATGGCTACTGGGGTCATTCCTTCATCTGGAAATTTCCTTTGATCATTTATTTTCTCCCTCCGCTCTAACTTATCTTTTAAGATAAGAAAATTGATAAAATAGTTTTAAAGTAATTTTTAGTAGCACATTCAAATTGACATTTCCAGTTATTTTCATTGTAGAAAATAGGAAATCAGTAGTCTTAAAGGCCAACGTCTTTTCTGATTTTAATACCATTAATAAAAGAAGAAAAGGAAATCCTAAATGTATGCACTCTAAATTAGAGTCAGAGACACAAAATAAAATCCCAAAAATATTAAGACCACAAAAATTTAAATGCAACAGCACAATTTACATACGGTAGATGTTTACAAAACCTTTCTATATGAATGATAAATTAGAATGATTAAAGAGAAAATGTTAGATTTTTAGACAAAATTGTGAGATGGGATTTAGGAGAAAAAGCCCAGCAAAATGATTTGTTTTATATCCAATATATACACACTTATCACATTCAAGAAAATTAAAAATATGACTGATTCAGCCCCTTCACTGAGTTAAACATAAAGTTAATTGCAAAGATACCAACAAAGTTTTCCATCAAAAACTGGAAAGGTCCAGGTACTTTCTTGCCACAGTTATTTATAGACAGGAATGATAATGCCAACTTAGTCGTTTAACTTCAGTGTTTCAAAAGAATTTATTCAAGAGACACACTGATATAACTGACATACAAAATGGTTAGTAGATGTACAACTATATTACAACTCAATGTATATTTCGAGTAAAATGGGAGTAATACTCTGTTTTACCCCAATGTTGATCCCAAATTATTTGATAATAAAACAAGAGCTTTGAAAGAAATACTTCCAATTAAACGCATCTTGAGAAAGGTTCTAAGTTTTCTTTGTTATTTCAAATATATAGCAGAAACTTAAAAGTTCTTATAAAAAATTTTCTAAATCCTATACTATGTAGTAACATTGTCAACATAAGTGATCACATGAACTTTACTACTGAACTTTTCACAAGGTATTTCTGAAGAACATAAAGTTCAGACATTACGGCATTTAAAAACAAGCTCATTATTAAAATTTTGATCAAGGGCATGCAACAGTATTAAATTTCCTTCTCTGTTCTTTCACTTGATCTCTGTAAAATTCTCCTTGCCCAACCTAAGCCAATAACAACTTGCTGACTACTCTTTTTCATTAAGCATCATGCGCAAAGCACTTTTTTTTTTTTGTAAGAAGCAAAGTTCAGTGAAAATGGTAATAGGATATGAGTTGAATCTGTATCTCCTTTTCTGATAGCTTTGGGAAGAAGGGGGTCCTGGAGGAGAATGTAACAATCATAGCATTGGAGGATGACAATAAGATCCATTAAATTGCTATGAACATTTATATAATCATGCTGGGCTGAATAACAGCCTCCAAAAGATATCTACATCCTGATCCCCAAAGCTTGTGATGTTACCTTACATGGCCAAAAGACCTTGCAGATGCTACTAAATGCTTTTTTTTTTTTTGAGACGGAGTCTTGTTCTGTCACCCAGGCTGGAGTACAGTGGCCTGATCTCAGCTCACTGCAACCTCTGCTCCGAGGTTCTAGCGATTCCCCTGCCTCAGTCTCCTGAGTAGCTGGGACTACAGGCATACGCCACCACGCCTGGCTAATTTTTGTATTTTTAGTAGAGACGGGGTTTCACTGTGTTGGCCAGACTGGTCTCAAACTCCTGACCTTGTGATCTGCCCGCCTCAGCCTCCCAAAGTGCTGCCCAAAGTGTGGCCAGCTCTACATTATTAAAATGTCCAAAGAGAATAGCCTTTGGCACTGTTTTCAATAATTCTGTTCTAATAAAACATTAATTTCGCTTTCATCTTATTACTAGTTGTGCCAGACAAGTCACTCATTTAAGACTCAGTTGCTAACATATATTCAAAATGGCTTTGATATAGAAGTCAAGTCTTTTGAATGCCAAATACATTGGATATTGGACACCAGTCCCCAACCCTTCTTCCCTTCCCTTCCCTTCCCTTCCCATTCACTGCTCCACTGTACTCTTCCCTCTGCTCCCATTTTCCTTGCCATAACTCAGAAATTGAAATTACAGCCATCTTCATGTTGATGAAACCCCCAAATAGTAATATTTTATTTTCTTCTTTGTGGTAATTGGGCAGCAGCAGTTAACTAATAACACCATTCACCATTCTGCTCGTCCTAAGTACATAATGAGTGTATTTCATGAATAGTACTGCTACAGAAACTGGATAAAAATAAGTGAAGGGGGCCAGGTGCAATGGCTAATGCCTGTAATCCCAACACTGTGGGAGGCCGAGGCGGGCAGATCACCTGAGATCAGGAGTTCAAGACCAGCCTGGCCAATATGGTGAAACCACGTCTCTACTAAAAATACAAAAATTAGCTGGGCATGGTTGTGTGCGCCTGTAATCCCAGCTACTTAGGAGGCTGAGGCAAGAGGATTGCTTGAACCTGGGAGGCAGAGATTGCAGTAAACCGTGATTAGGCCACTGCACTCCAGCCTGGGCAACAGAGTGAAACTGTGTCTCAGGAAAAAAAGTATATGATAATTTATGGGCTGCTACATTGTTAAGGACTAGAAGATGGGAAATATGGGATTCTGTTCTCCTTAGAAAAAAAAAGGAACAGGGACCAGTTGCAGTGGCTCACACCTGTAAGCTCAGCACTTTAGGAGGCAGAGAGGGGAAGATGGCTTGAGCCCAGGAGTTCCGACAAGCCTAGGCAACTTAGTGAGACCCCATCACTATTGTGAAACCAAAACATCTGACACATGTCTCAGTCAATTTAGAAAGGTTATTTGGCCAAGGTTAGGGATGCACCTGTGACACAGCCGCAGGAGATCCTGATGACATGTGCTCACGGTTGTTGGGGTGCAGCTTGCTTTTATACATTTTAGGGAGACATATCAATCAATCCATGTAAGGTTTACACTGGTTTGATCTGGAAGGGCAGGACAACACAAAGATCTGAGGGAGGGGGTGGGGCTTCCAGGTCATAGGTAGATTTAAAAATTTCCTGATTGGCAATTGACTAAAAGAGTTATTATCAGTAGAAAGGAATGTCTGGGTTATGATAAAGGTTTGTGGATAAGGGGTTGCAGAGATCTATGTTTCATCATGCAGATGAAGCCTCCAATTAACAGGCTTTGGAGAGAATAGACTATTATATAAAGGTCTGTGTTGATATTAATTCTAGAGAGGTATAATGAGGCATGTCCAACTCCTTCTTCTTTCATGGCCTGAACTAGATTTTTAGATGACTCTGGCATGTCCTTGACTGAGAGGAGGGGTCCATTCAGATGGTTGGGATCCTTCAAATTTTATTTTTGGTTTACACTATTAATTTTTTTCTTTTTTCTTTTTCTTTCTTTCTTTTTTTTTTTCTGAGACAAGGTCTCGCTCTGCTGACCAGGCTGGAGTGCAGTGGCGTGATCTTGGCTCACTGCAGCCTCTGCCTCCTGGGTTCAAGTGATTCTTGTGCCTCAGCCTCCCTAGTAGCTGGGATTACAGGTGTGCGCCACTATGCCTGGCTAATTTTTGTATTTTTTGTAGAGAGAAGGTTTTGCCATGTTGGCCAGGTTGGTCTCGAACCTCTGGCCTCAAGTGATGCACCTCAGCTTCCCAAAGTGCTGGGATTACAGGTGTAAGCCACTGCGCATGGCCTACACTATTAATTTTAAATGTATATATATGTATGTATATATGTATTTATGTATATAATAAAAAGAAAAACTACAAACATTTAAGGTTGGTCCAACTTTGGTGTCATTAATTAAATATCTATTTCCTGTTCTTTAGGAGACAAAAATGCCATTTCTTGGTTTTTTTACATATCAGTGAGGGCACAAACTGAGGCAACTTCCCCAAACCTCATCCCCAGCTCAAAGGTGTATTTACATAACCTTATTCTAAACAAAGGACAAATGGGTAGTAGGAGAACAATTTCGTTCATGTTTCACCAAAGATATATTTCCTTCAGGTTAAAGGCAATCAGAGACTTCCAAATCATTGTGAGACAGCCAAGTATAAAGGGGTCCCGGGAGAAACTCCAACTGGCCTGCACACTGGGAAAATAGAGTGAGCCATGGAAGTTTGCGCCCTTTGCATGGGAGAGGAGCCTGGGATTCCAGCCTGGCCTCTCCTGTTCTGGGGTGGAACCTGGGATTCAATCTGTGAGGCAGGAAACCAGCTAGCAAGCGAGAGCCCCCATTTCCCTTTTTTTCCTTTTCACCCAATAAATTGCATTTTTCTTACCTTTCAAAGTGTCTGCGAGCCTAATTTCTCATGGCCATGTGACAAGAACCTGGCTTTTAGCCAAACTAAGAAGTCCCACGACAATTGTAAATACCTATTAATCCACCAATTACATATAGGCACAATATGGATCTTTGGAAATTAGATAAGAATGATTTTAATGTGAAATAATGACAGCAATATAGTTTAGAAACCATGATGGCAAGGCCTCATTGATGCATACATCTGCTGGGGACTGAGCATATGGTTAGTGCCTGGTACATATGTAAAAACTGCAATTACGGCTTCTTAGTAAGATAATTGATTCTGAGTAAACGTTTGAGTTTTCCTGGTTGTCTTAATTTTTTTTTTTTTTGGTAATTGAGCTTTTGCTGTTTGTTTGGCTGATTGGTTGGTTGGTTGGTTTTTCATGGTAGACATTTAGGAAGAGCAAAGCCTACCAAAAGGAAGATTGTGTTTGCAGTATAACTAAATATAGTAATATTACTAGTAAGACCAGGAAAATACACAAAACTTAACGGAAAACAGGGACAATAACAACACACTAAAGGACTATTTGAGGCTACTTGTTCCCTGATAAATGTGATGATAGCAAATGAGCATGCATAGTAGAATAAAATTGTGTTTCTATCTCATATATTTAGCATTCACCAATTTTATTCCACAGCAGGCCATTGTCTACATAGTGACAGATAGAATATTCCATAAAGAGAAGGACTAGAAAGTGGGTTTTATTTTTAAATAATTATAATAAATTATCAACTTTACCTTTAAAGCACTGAACAGAAGATTTAAAATGCAAGTTTAAATTCCATTCTCAAGAAGGAACATGGGGATCATTTTAAAAGCATTAACTTGCTTGTCCTATGCAGGAAAGGCCCCAGAAGAGCAGAGACTGAAGTCTCTACACAGATTGAATTGCATTTTGATCGCTATTTCAGGTACAACCACCACTTCATTATCTGCATGTGAATTTCCCATGGGCTGTTTCCATTCCCAGACCACCTTGAACCTCTTACCCAACACCAATCAGGTCTCCCATGGCCACACCACAATATGTGCACAGGGGACATGAAATCATTTAAAATTCAGACCAAAAGAGTTTAGGCAGTCAAATCCATTGAGTGGGAAGAAATCCATCAAATTTAATTCAAAGTATATTATAGTTTATCCACTATTTTGGGAGAATTCTATTATTGCTTGCTTCTAATAGCAAAGTTAATGAAGAATTGATTGCTGTTTCAATGAGATCTCTCTGCACACATTTACTAAGAACTCACCTAAATTGTAGCTCATTTTTAATGTGGAACAGAAAACTCAGCTTGTGCCTACATTTCTCATAACAAGTCATTCTAGAATGATTCTAACAATACATTTCAGTAAATTGTATTATACTTAGATCACCAGCAGAAATCTGGAATAATTGGGTCGTTGAAGAATAAACACTAAAGGCAGGACAAGGGTGTCAATCGTAGAGCAAGAACTTCATTCAGGACACTGAGGTAATGTCCAGAATTCTTCAAAGGCTGCACTGGGGATACTGTTTAACACAGAACTCTCCAGTTGGTTCGAGAGGAGCTGCGAGAGGTCTCTGTAGGAGTAAGAAGCCTGGTTTCTATTTATTTATTTTTGGGGGCAGGCATGCCTTCTTCAAATAAAAATTAAGCCCAGGCATACAGAACCTGGATCTCATACAGACAGGGTCTCATTCTGTTGCCCAGGCTGGAGTGCAGTGGTGTGATCACGGCTCACTAGAGCCTGGACCTCCGGGCTCAGTGGATCCTCCCACCTCAACCTCCTGAGTAGTTGGGACTGCAGGCGCCAGCCACCAAGCCCGGCAAAATCGTAGAGACAGCATTTTGCCATGTTGGCCAGGCTGATCTCAAACTCCTGGCTAGGCTCATCTCAAACTCCTGGACTCAGGTGACCCACCCACCTCGGCCTCCTAAAGTGCTGGGATTACAGGCTTGAGCCACTATGCCTGGCCTGAACAGCTTTGTTTTTTGTTTGTTTGTTTTTTTTGTTTGAGACGGAGTCTTGCTCTGTCGCCCAAGCTGGAGTGCAGTAGTGCAATCTCGGCTCACTGCAAGCTCCGCCTCCCAGGTTCATGCCATTCTCCTGCCTCAGCCTCCCGAGTAGCTGGGACTACAGGCGCCTGCCACCCAAGCCCGGCTAATTTTTTTGGTACTTTTAGTATAGATGGGTTTTCACCGTGTTAGCCAGGATGGTCTCGATCTCCTGACCTCGTGATCCACCCGCCTGGGCCTCCCAAAGTGCTGGGATTACAGGCATGAGCCACCGTGCCCGGCGAACATCATCTTATATTGTTTATTACTATTACTATTATTATTGAGACAGAGTCTCGCTTTGTTGCCCAGGCTGGACTGCAGTGGTGTGATCTCAGCTCACTGCAACCTCCACCTCCCGGGTTCAAGCGATTCTCCTGCCTCAGCCTCCTGAATAGCTGGGATTACAGGTGCATGCCACCAGGTCAAGCTAATTTTTGTATTTTTGGTTGAGACGGGGTTTCTCCATGTTGTCCAGGCTGGTCTCCAACTCCTGGCCTCAAGTGTTCTGCCCGTCTTGGCCTCCCAAAGTGCTGGGATTACAGGTGTGAGGCACCGCACCCAGCCCTATATTGTTATCATACTGTTGATGGCAGCAGTGGGCCATCTGCTGTGCCGCTGCCATCACACTGGCCACTGCAAGGAGGGTACAGGGAGGAGGCAAACAGCCCCCACCCCTCTACCGCTGATTCCTCCACCCCTCCACCCCACCGCAACCCCCCCACCCCCAGCCCGCCACCCTGGGGGCCGCCACAATGAGGCCTGGCCGAGTCGCCCACCTGGCGAGGGGGAGATCCAGGCCACCCCTAAGAGCCAGGACCACAGCGGGAGCTTTCAGCAATATCGCCCCTACCTGAGATGCCGGTCCAGGCCCAGTGAGGACCTAGAGCCCCTGCCCCAGGCTTGGACGGGGCGCTGCCAGTTGCCGGTGGGAGGCGCTGGGAGCCAGTGACAAGTGGGAACTCTGCCCCTTACAAGTTACTGGGGCGGGACCTCCCCAGGTACAACTGCAGCTGCCTAAGCTACAGCAGCAACTCCAGCACCTCTGTGCTCTTGGGAGCCGGGGGTAGGCAGGAGCTCCGCCCTCCTGGGCGGGGCTACAGCCTCCCAAGTCTTGGCTGTGGATCAGGGCCTCCAGCTCCATGCAACAGGCAGGAGCCCCACCCCACCCCACTGAAAACTGGGGCTGCAGTGCCAGGTATCCTGCAGGATTGGGGGGCCTGGGAAGGCCCCCCCATGCCCTTGCAGATTCAGAGGTGCCTACTCCCACTGCCTAGCATCTCCCCACTCCCAGGGCCTGCTCTGATCTTAGAGCAGGATTAGGGTCGAGCCCAGGCACTGTCACAGCCAGGCCAGGTATGCGTAGGCTTGGGCCAGTGCTGACATACCATCCCTCTGCCACCTCGGCCCCCTCTGGATTTTGGGTGCTGAGGAGCACAGGAGGGGAAGGTGAGGGTGGCTGGGTAGTGGCCTGCAGGTGCCCTTTGGTGCCAGCACCCTGCCATGGATGGCCGCAGGAGGCAGACAGGCTCCTGGGCAGAATGGGGCTGGTTCCCAGTAAGGCCGAACTACAGGCCAGTGAGGGCCCGAAGGCTGAGCACTGGGCTACCAGTTCATGAATTGGAACGGGGACTTGTGGTGCCTCCTCTGGGCTGCCCATGGCTGCCCATGGACCAATCGACTGGTACTTTTCCCCTCTGAAGTCCATAAAAGCCTCAGGCTCAGCCAGAGCAGGGCAGAGGGCAGAAGATGGAGAGACAACAGGAGGACCAGCTGTAAAGAGGAGCTACCCTCTCTGCTGAGAGCTTCAGAGGCCTGCAGAGACGTCTGCATAGCCTGCGGAGAGGAGCAACCCTTTCCAGGGCCTCCTCTCTGCCACGCTCTCCAGGGCCTTCTCTCTGCTGAGAGCTGAACACTCAATGAGAGGACTTGCCTACAGAAAGGAGTTATCCACTGTGGGTCTCTTCTGAACTGTTCTAACACTAAATAAAACTCCTCTTCGTCTTCTTCACCCTTCACATGTCTGCGTACCTCATTCTTACTGGATGCAGGACAAGAACTCAGGCAAAAGCGCCACCAGCCACAGAGGTTTCCAGGAAGAAAACTGACACCCTAGAGATCCCGTAACATTGCTATTTTCTTCCACTGAGGCCTAAGCTGATTTTCAATGACATTGACCCTGATATACTGTTGAGTGGTTTGAATGACAGATGTAATCAGAACTATGCTATGAAGATTTTGCCATCAAATGTGCAGTAGGGACTTATTTCCTATCAAATTAGGCACATATTTTGTATAAAATTCATGCTACCTGAATGATCCAAGTGAGTAATGCAAACATTATTGGCACAACATTGTCATTTAAGCAACAAAAATTTACTACCAAGTACTATATATTGCATATATCAAATATCCCATATATCTTGGCCTGAGTTCCTCAAAATAAGAGACAAAGCTCACATGCAGAGTGTATTTGAAAAAATGGAGCCAGTAGACATGAATGTCAGCAGGGGCAGTGAAATAGGGAAGGAAGGAAGGCACTAAGATGAGTACCGAGTTGGCTATCACTGAGGCCCCTTTAAAAATGTTTTCCAGGGCTGGCACGGTGGGTCATGCCTGTAATCCCAGCACTTTGGGAGGCCGAGGTGAGCAGAACAAGAGGTCAGGAGTTAGAGACCAGCTTGGCCAACATGGTGAAAACCCATCTCTACTAAAAATACAAAAATTAGCTGGGCGTGATGGTAGGTACCTGCAATCCCAGATACTTTGGAGCCTGAGGCAGGAGAATCACTTGAACCTGGGAGGTGGAGGTTGCAGTGAGCTGAGATTGTGCCACTGCACTCCAGCCTGGATGACAAGAGCAAGACTCTGTCTCAAAAATAAATAAATAAAATAAAAATAAAAACGTTTTCCAGGAGGTCAGGTGTGAAGGTTCACACCTGTAATCCCAGAACTTTGAAAGCCAAGGTGGGCAGTGCAGTAAGCCAAGATCGCACCACTGTACTTCAGCCTGGGTGACAGAGGGAGACTTTGTCTCAAAAAAAAGAAAAAAAAAAAGGTGTCCTGTTACCACTGTGCTTTAGAATTGATTGCCACAATTTGAATTTGAATATTAATCTAATTCTGATTAAATACCTTTTAATTAATATCTTATAGAGTTGTTTAGATTTACTGAGCACAACCTCATTAATACATGTGAAAATGTGTCCGGAATTGGTTCCTTCCTGGGTTCTTGGTCTCGCTGACTTCAAGAATGAAGCTGCGGACCCTCGCGGTGAGAGTTACAGTTCTTACAGATGGTGTGTCTGGAGTTTGATCCTTCAGATGTGCCCCGAGTTTCTTCCTTCTGGTGGGTTCGTGGTCTTGCGGACTTCAGGAGTAAAGCTGCAGACCTTCACAGTGAGTGTTACAGCTCTTAAAGGTGGTGCATCCGGAGTTGTTTGTTCCTTCTGGTGGGTTCATGGTCTCGCTGACTTCAGGAGTGAAGCCACAAACCTTCGCAGTGAGTGTTACAGCTGTTAAAGACGGCATGCCTGGAGTTGTTTGTTCCTCCCGGTGGGTTCGTGGTCTCACTGACTTCAGGAGTAAAGCCGCAGACCTTTGCAGTTATCGTTACAGCTCATAAAGATAGCGCGGACCCAAAGAGTGAGCAGCAGCAAGATTTATTGTGAAGAGTGAAAAAACAAACCTTCCACAGTGTGGAAGGGGACCCGAGTGGGTTGCCACAGCCGGCCAGGGTGGACAGCTTTTAGTCCCTTATTTGGCCCCGCCCACATCCTGCTCATTGGTCCATTTTACAGAGCGCTGATTGGTCACTTTTACAGAGTGCTGATTGGTCCATTTTTATGGAGTGCTGATTGGTGCATTTACAAACCTTTAGCTAGACACAGAGCGCTGATTGGTGCGCTTTTACAGAGTGCTAATTGGTGCATTTACAAACCTTTAGCTAGACACAGAGCACTGATTGTTGTGTTTATAATCCTTTAGCTAGACAGAAAAGTTCTCAAAGTCCCCACCTGACCCAGAAGCCCAGCTGGCTTCACTTCAAAAACACAATAAGATCTCACAAATTCAGACTGCATTAATCACCAGGATTCATGGACTGAGAGTAAATTTACATTTGTGTTACCTTTTTTTTTTAAAGGGTCTGCTTAGAAATTAAGCATGTAAAGGAACGTGAAGCCGGAGCTGCAGGCGCTTTTTCTGCCCATGGTGTCTTAGATTCATTCTTAAGGAACCGAGAACTTAATCTTCCAAAATGTCAAAAAGACCATCTTATGCCCCACCTCCCACCCCAGCTCCTGCAACACAAATGCAGGATACACAATGGACTGTGGGATACAATGCATTCAGTCAGCTCACCGACAGCAACTACAGGCTGGGAGGAAACCCGGCCACCAACAGCTGGGTCATGGCATCCTCTGCTATTACAATTCCAAAACCCTGAAAGCCACCAAATAAGCTGCTGATGCCCTACGTGAGGTACAGCAGAAAGGTCTGAGACCAAGTAAAGGCTTCCAACCCTGACCTAAAGTTGTGGGAGATTGGCTAGATTATTGGTGGCATGTGGCAAGATCTCACTGATGAAAAACAAGAATATTTAAATGAATGCAAAGAAGAAAAGATAGAGTACAATGAATCTATGAAGGCCTATCATAATTCCCCCGTATACCTTGCTTACATAAATGCAAAAAGTCGTGCAGAAGCTGCTTTAGAGGGAGAAAGTCGACAGAGACAGTCTCGCTTGGAGAAAGGAGAACCATACATGAGCATTCAGCCTACTGAAGATCCAGATGATTATGATGATGGCTTTTCAGTGAAGCATACAGCCACCACCCATTTCCAGAGGAACCACCTCCTCATCAGTGAAATCCTTAGTGGGAGTGTGGTGGCAGATGTTTGGTCAGTTGTCATAACAGCTAGAATGCAGGTCCTCAAACGACAGGTTCAATCCTTAATGGTTCATCGCGAAAACTAGAAGCTGAACTTCTTCAAATAGAGGAACGACACCAGGAGAAGAAGAGGAAATTCCTGGAAAGCACAGATTCACTCAACAATGAACTTAAAAGATTGTGCCGTCTGAAAGTAGAAGTGGATATGGAGAAAACTGCAGCTGAGATTGCACAGGCAGAGGAACAGTCCCGCAAAGGGCAGGAGGAAAGGCAGAAGGAGGCAGCAGAGGAAGCTGAGTGTAGTCAGAGCAACATCCTTCCTGAGGAATAACAAGCAGCCAACAAAGGCGAGGAGAAGAAAGATGACGACAACATTCCAATGGAGACAGAGGAGACACAGCTTGAAGAAATGATAGAGAGCCAACAGAATGGTGAAGAAGGCACGTCTACTCCTGAGGACGAGAGTGGCAGGAGGGGGTCGACAGTATGGCAGAGGAAGGAACCAGTGATAGTAACACTGGCTCAGAGAGCAACAGCACAACAGTGGAGGAGCACCAACAGATCCCATACCAGAAGATGAGAAAAAAGAATAAATGTTGCCTTGTTTTATGTGTTCTAAATACTTTTTTAAATGAAAAAATGTTTTTTGGTTTAAAAAAAAAAAAAGAAATTAAGCATGTAGGCAAGGCGCAGTGGCTCACGCCTGTAAACCCAACAGTTTGGGAGGCCGAGGTGGGTGGACCACTTGAGGTCAGGAATTTGAGACCATCCTGGCCAACATGGTGAAACCCTGTTTCTACTAAAAGTACAAAAATTATCTGGGCATGGTGGCGCACGCCTGTAGTCCCAGCTACTCAGGAGGCTAAGCAGGAGAATTGCGTGAACCCAGGCAGTGGAAGTTGCAGTTACTCGAGATCATGCCATTGCACTCCAGCCTGGGTGACAGAGCAAGATCTATCCAAAAAAAAAAGAAAAAAAATTCGAGAAATTAAGCATGTAAAACCTGGCTCCAAATAGCATTTTAAAATATTTATATCTGTCATTAGCTATAAACAATTATATCTTGGCAGTTATCTCTAAAACTGGCCATAATATGAGCTGGCTACAGAGGCTGGTAATCCCAGCTACTCAGGAGGCTGAGTATGGGAGGATTGCCTGAGCCCAAGAGCAGAAGACCAGCCTGGGAAAAATAGTGAGACTCTGTCTTTAAAAAAAAAAACAACTAAAACTGGCCATAATAAACATTCAATAGTCATTTGCTGAAGGAATTAAAATTTTAAATTGTAGTTGCAGAGCAACTTAATAATTAAGGAATGGGTCTTCTCTGATCCTCTAATAGCTTGATTCTAGTCATTTTGTATACTTTAAATTTATTAAAGTATGTTTTGGAGAATCATTCTATAAATCAGATGTTCCTCTACATCTAAATGCCTCCAGGCAGTCTGAATTTATGATGCTTCTTTTGGTAAAAATAGGGAAAATCTAAGGATAGAACAATAAGATTCTATTGAATATTTCACAAGTAGTTACAATAGACTCCTTATACCTTTAAGTCCCTTCGAATTGAGATTGTATGTTTCAGCTGGCTAACATCTTTTAATCTACATACCTTCTTTTAACATCCGAGATACTTATATACTATAAAATGCACCCATTCTGAAGCAGGATATTTTCCTGACCCTTTCACTGGCAGGAACTGGAGTGCACGGATGCTAGAACTAGCTGGCTGCTTCATTGTGGGCAGGGTTGGACTCTACTCACTTGGTACCACTGCATTCTACCCCTCACAGGAGGGGGAGCTGGAAAGAGGACAGAGCGGGAAGGTGATCTTCCCCTGGAGTCTGGCCGTTTCTGGCCTGACTCCTCTCCGAAGCTATGCTATCAGACTCTCCCTCTGAAGTCAGGAACTGCTTCTCTCCAACGTCCAACTGTAGTCTCTGACATCCAGCTGCTTCTCTTTTTTGCTGGCTGAGTTCTGGGGTTTTTATAGGTATAGGATGGGCAGGCAGGGTGAGCCATGGGTGCTTTTGGAAAAGGCAACATTTGAGCAGGAAAACAGGAATGTAAGTTCTCACTTTGGGCCATGGCATTAGGCTTTTCGGCTTGAGGGTGGGGCCATTGCCAGGAACCTGCCCTCTTCTTCCCAGAATTTCCCTTCCTCCTGTCTCTATCAATTCTAAGTATACAATTCAATGAATTTTACTATATTTACAGAGTTGTGTACCATAATCCCAATCTAATTTTAGGACATTTCCATTATCCTAAAAAGAAACCTCATGTCCATTTACAGTTATTCCCATTGCCTACCCTAGGCACCACTAAACTTTCTGTCTTTATATATTTGCCTTTTTTAGACATTTAATATAATAACATAATGCTTTAAAGGATCATCCATGTTGTTAACTCATGTCTTTTAAAACCAACATACATGGTGGTTCGGACTGGTATCTCCTAATCATCTCATTTTAATTTCAAGGCAAAATTTCTGCCATGTACAAAGTTAAATAAAGCCATTTAAAGAATTTACAGAATCAGGTACGGCCAGGCGCAGTGGCTCACGCCTGTAATCCTGGCACTTTGGGAGGCCGAGGTGGGCGGATCATGAGGTCAGGAGATTGAGACCATCCTGGCTAACACGGTGAAACCCCGTCTCTACTAAAAATACAAAAAATTAGCCGAGCGTGGTGGCAGACGCCTGTAGTCCAGCTACTTGGGTGGCTGAGACAGGAGAATGGTGTGAACCGAGGAGGCGGAGCTTGCAGTGAGCCTAGATTGAGCCACTGCACTCCAGCCTGGGGGACAGACAGAGACTCCGTCTCAAAAAAAAAAGAATCAGGTACACAAAACTAAAATGGATGTTCCTAACAAAGAAGAATCTGTCGTTTTTTCTTTATTTTATTTTTATTTTTTTGAGATGGAGTTTCACTCTCATCTAGGCTGGAGTGCAATGGTGCAATCTCAGCTCACTGCAACCTCCACCCCCAGGGTTCAAGCCATCCTCATGCCTCAGCCTCTTGAGTAGTTGGGATAATAGGCACCCACCACCATGTCCAGCTAATTTTTGTATTTCTGGTAGAGACGGGGTTTTGCCATGTTTGCCAGGCTGGTCTCGAGCTCCTGACCTCAGGTGATCCACCCACCTCAGCCTCCCAAAGTGCTGGGATTACAGGCGTGTGCCACCGCGCCCGGCCTTTTTTCTATCTTTAATTATTTGCCAATAATAAAAACAGGCTCAGCATGTTAAAATATTGAAAATACAGAACTACAGAAAAGTGCAGTTCAAGTGATTATCCTGCCTCAGCCTCCCAAGCAGCTGGGACTGCAGGTGCGGGCCACCACGCCCAGCTGATTTTCTATTTTTAGGCAGAGACAGGGTTTCACCATGTTGGCAGACTGGTCTCAAAATGCTGACCTCGGTGATCCAGCCATCTCAGCCTCCCAAAGTGATTACAGGTGTGAGTCATTGTGCCTGGCCAAAAAGCGTAAAAATGTATCTTAATTTTACAATAAAATAAAGCTATGCTTAATACCTCAATTCCTTCTAATCTTGCATTTACTGTTAAAAGGTTATTTTCTCAACTTTCAAATCACTTGAAAAGTTGTAATACTAGGATAAACGGCTTATACTCTTCACCTAGATTCACCAATTATTAATATATTACCACATTTATTTTTTCTCTGTGTAGCCCTCTCTTTCTCTCTGACACTCACACGGGTGCACGCACGCGCGTGCACACACACACACCCACACACACACACACTCTTGAGAGTTGGTCTCATGACACTTTAATCCTAAAGCTTTCAATATGTATTTCCTAAGAATGATAGCATTCTTTCCCATAATCACAATACTCTGATCACACTTGAGAAATTTAACATTGATACAGTCCTATCATCTAATATGAAGTCCACATTCAAATTTTCCCAATTATTGTTCTCTTTTAAAAAACTTTTTCTTAAATTTTTTTTAATTTAAATTTTTTTTGAAAAAATGGGGTCTTGTTATGTTGCCCAGCCACCGCACCTGGCCTTGTTTGCTGGTGTTGAACCCCTGGCCCCAAGAGATCCTCCCACCCCAGCCTGGGAAATGTAGGTGTGAGCCGCCACACCTGGGCTCCAATTCTGTTCTAGTCATGTCTTTTATAACTTGAAAAAATAAAAATCCCAGAGTCAATGGAAGAAAATCCATTGCATTTCGTTTACATGTCCCTTTACCCTTCTTTAATCTGGAACAATCTCTAGTCTCTTTAGTTCTTTCCTGACACCGACAATTTAAAGATTGCAGGCCAGTTGTTTTGTAGTATGTCCCACAAGCTAGACTTCCTTTTTTTTTTTTTTTTTTTTTTGAGACAGAGTCTCACTCTGTTGCACAGGCTAGAGTGCAGTGGTACAATCTTGGCTCACAGCAACCTCTGCCTCCCAGTTCAAGTGATTCTTCTGCCTCAGCCTCCCAAGTAGCTGGGACTACAGGCGCGTGCCACCACACCTGGCTAATTTTTGTATTTTTATTAGAGACAGGGTTTCACCATGTTGGCCAGGCTGGTCTCGAACTCCTGACCTCGTGATCTGCCCACCTTGGCCCCCCAAAGTGCTGGGATTACAGGTGTGAGCCACTGCGCCTGGCCTTGTTTGTTTTTTATAATTAGATGCAGGTTAAACTTTTTTGAGGAGGAGACTGCAGATAGGAATACTAGGTATGTGCTGTTTTTTTGTTGTTGTTGTTGTGTTTTAGATGGAGTCTAGCTCTGTCACCCAGGCTGGAGTGCAGTGGTGCGAGGTCAGCTCACTGCAAGCTCCACCTCCCAGGTTCACACCATTCTCCTGCCTCAGCCTCCCGAGTAGCTGGGACTACAGGCGCCCACCACCACACCCGGCTAATTTTTTGTATTTTTAGTAGAGACGGGGTTTCACCATGTTTGCTAGGATGGTCTCGATCTCCTGACCTTGTGATCCGCCCGCCTCAGCCTCCCAAAGTGCTGGGATTACAGGCGTGAGCCACCACACCCGGCCAGATATGTGCTGTTTTACCTTCTCAATGCTTAACCTCAGGGTGCACCCAGTCTTTTTTTTAACATAATTATATATGCATTTTAATTTTTACATGATTGGTATATTGTATATAAATGTTTATGCCCTACCTTTAAAAATAATCATTATAAAATTAGCCTGGCATGCTGGCATGCACCTGTAGTCTCAGCTACTCAGGAGGCTGAAGCAGGAGGATTTCTTGACCACAGGAGTTTGAGGCTGTAGTGAGCTATGATCGCACCAGCTTGGGCTGACAGATATTGGGATAAATCTTATTTGATTACAATGTTGTTGTTGTTGTTTGAGACAGGGTCTCACTCTGTCACCAAGGCTGGAATGCAGTGGTGCAATCATGGCTCACTGCAGCCTCAACCTGTCATTTACCCAGGTGATGCAGAAGGAACAACCCTTGTGTTGGAATGCAGCTAATCACAGCCCATAATCACCTTTGCAACCAGCCACAGTCTTCTCTTTAGCGCCCTTACTTTAGCTCTTTCCTCCTAGCTCTAGCCCAGGTCTAGCCCTCCCCTCTGGCTGTAATTGGGAAATTGGAGATAGCTCTGAAGCAAAGGGAGAGGCTGGTGCTATCAGGATCAGTAGCCTAACAAAATTATTTACTAGAGGTTAAACCTCATTGTTTTTTCTTGTCCTTGAGAATCCTTTTTTTCTTTTTGAGACAGAGTCTCCCTCTGTCACTGAGGCTGGAGTGAAATGGCATGATCTCGACTCACTGCAACATCTGCCTCCCAGGTTCAAGTGATTCTCCTGCCTCAGCCTCCTGACTAGCTGGGATTACAGGCGCCCACCAGCACGCACAGCTAATTTTGTTGTATTTTTTTTAGTAGAGACAGGGTTTCACCATGTTCGCTATGTTGGTCTCGAACTCCTGGCCTTAAGTGATCCACCCGCCTCGGACTCCCAAAATGCTGTGATTTATAGGCGTGAGCCACCGCGCCCGGCCAAGAATATTTTTCGTTTCGGTAGAGAACAGAATTGTCTGAGCAATGGACAGAATTGCCATCATCATATTGCTTATCTCATTTTCTAAGTCTTCAGCGAAGCTGTTAACAAAAAGAGTCTAATGTCAGAAACTTCAATGTCATATTCAGAAAATTATACTTAGTGGCCATATGCAGTGGCTCACACTTGTAATCCTAGCATTTTGGGAGGCCAAGGCAAGAGGATCACTTGAGCCTAGGAGTTCGAGAACAGCCTGGGGAACAAACGCAGACCCTGTCTCTATTTAAAAAAAAAAAAAAAAGATATTATACTTAATTACAGTATGAGTATGCACTCCTTCATGCATATGTTCTCTGGGCATCTTTTTTTAAAATAAAATTTTTTTTTTAAGACGGAGTCTTGCTCTATTGCCCAGGCTGGAGTGCAGTGGCATGATCTCGGCTCACCGCAACCTCCACCTCCCAGGTTCAAGTTATTCTCCTGCGTCAGTCTCCCAAGTAGCTGGGATTATAGGCACGCACCACCACACCCAGCTAGTTTTTGTATTTTCAGTAGAGTTGGGGTTTTACCATGTTGGCCAGACTGGTCTTGAACTCCTGACCTCAAGTGATCTGCCCACCTCGGCCTCCCAAAGGACTGGGATTACAGGTGTGAGCCACTGCTCCCCACCTCTCTAGGCATCTTTTAAAAATGTATAGGTTTCCAGTTGGGTGCCGTGGCTCACACCTGTAATCCCAGCACTTTGGGAGGCTGGTGGATCACGAGATCAGGAGTTCAAGACCAGTCTGGCCAACATGGTGAAACCCCATCTCTACTAAAAATACAAAAAATTAGCCAGGCATGGTGGCGGGCACCTGTAATCCCAGCTACTAGGGAGGCTGAGGCAGAGAACTGCTTGGACCCGGGAGGCAGAGGTTGCAGTGAGCCGAGATCACGCCACTGCACTCCAGCCTGGGCGACAGGGTGAGACTCGGTCTCAAAAAAAAAATATTATACATATATATATATATATATATATATAGAGAGAGAGAGAGAGAGAGAGAGATTTTCCTTTTCTTATTTAATAAACAACACTAATCTTACCAATATAATTTGGTGTTGCAGCTGACATGGTGGCTCATGTCTGTAATCCCAGCATTTTGGGAGGCTAAGGCAGGGGGGATGCTTGAAGAGTGTGAGACCAGCCTAGGCTACATAGCAAAACCCTATCTCTATAAAAATAAATTGAGGTCGGGCGCGGTGGCTCAAGCCTGTAATCCCAGAACTTTGGGAGGCCTAGACGGGTGGATCACGAGGTCAGGAATTCGAGACCAGCTTGGCCAACATGGTGAAACCCCGTCTCTACTAAAAATACAAAAATCTGGGTGTGGTGGCACAATCCAGCCTGGGCGACAGAGAGAGACTCTGTCTCAAAAAAAAAAAAAAAAAAAAGTCTGCTGTTCACTTTGCCACTTAGAATATGGCTCGTTGCCACTAAATTATGTGGCATCTCTAGGTTAGAAAGACTCATGTACATATTTGCGTATGTGCCTGTGTGTGCATGTGTGTTTATGTGTATGTGTCTGTGCGCACACCCTTTTCTTTTCCTTTTAACTCTGAAGACTTTATGCCTTATTTTTCTTCCTGGGAAATGAGACAGAAGAACTGAACTCCTGTCATCTTGAAAGTTTTAATGGCCATCCCATGTGAACATATGCAGTCTTAGCTGGTGACTGACGTAACCGTGTAGGCCCGTAAGACTGAATCATTCATCAAATATTAAAGAGTCATTTCATAGAATGACCTTTCCAGTCACTTTTCGGTAGGATTGAAGCTTGAGCAGTTATAAGAAAAGCAGAGTACTCTTAGGTTTCTTTTTTTTTTTTTTTTGAAACGGAGTCTCGCTCTGTTGCCCAGGCTGGAGTGCAGTGGCATGATCTTGACTCACTGCAAGCTCCGCCTGATGGGTTCACGCCATTCTCCTGCCTCAGCCTCCCGAGTAGCTGGGGCTACAGGCACTCACCACCATGCCCGGCTAATTTTTTGTATTTTTAGTAGAGATGGGGTTTCACCGTGTTAGACAGGATGATCTCGATCTCCTGACCTCGTGATCCACCCCCCTCGGCCTCCGAAAGTGCTGGGATTACAGGCGTGAGCCACAGCGCCCTGCCTAGGTTTCTTAATTAAAGAGTCATCTAACCTTTTAGGAGACCTGACAAGATAACCTAAGTGATTTTACCCCGAGCTAAGTTTTCTCACACAGAGCAAAACTGATGTTATTTCCCATGCAAATAAGCATAAAGAAAGGACATTTTCAAGGGTCTATTTTATAAGCGCTAATATTTAGAGCTCAGTTCTTGTTCATTGAATCAGATTTCCCCAAATACAGTCTCAGGCTCCTCGCAGTTTTTGGATTAATATACTGAATGGCCAACTACAATTGAGATGGTACAGTTCTGATAGTACATCACTCTTCTAGATCCTCCTTATCATCATGTGTAAATCAGTTTAGTTTGGCACAACTTATGACTCCACCCACCCATGTCAGTATGTAAAATTATTGTAAGATATTTCATTTATGAGGGTGGAGAGATTAAGGACTGATAAAAGAACAATAGTGAAGAACTTCACTGCATACTGTGGGTCCTTTTTATTTGTACTCATCATATTTGATGTTTGCATATCACTAGTGACATGATGCCTTTCATGTGTGTGACTTGAGGGGCAGATATTGGATCTGTAAAACTGTGGGGCTGTGGGGTCATTTTCTGACTACCAAGATACCACCCAGTAAAACCAGCACTTGCAGCAGGATTAGGATTGAATTCTAATTCAGCATTCTACCTTGAATTACTCAACTGCCAACAGAGAACTGGTGTCACTGGGCTTTCTGAAGGGCAGGCATGCTTGCAACTAGCTTCACATGTGGAGAAAGATCATTCTGTCCGAAGATTGCTCTCTTGCTCTTAGCCCATGCAAAGAAAAAGAATCACTCCATTACCACACTATAACTTAGTTAAATCACAGGTGGTTTGCCTTTCTAAAACGTTTAGACATTCGATTAAATTATGTTTATTACCAGTATTCAAAAAATCTGATATGTGATGATGTGCTTTAAGTACAAGATCAGTTTGCATTCCTGGACACACCAGATATTGGCAGCAAGTCATTTTCTGTGGAAATGTTTGGTATTTAAAACATAAAAAACTTTGCATATTTGGCAAAGGAAAATAATAACAAGCTGAGTGCAGTGGTGGCTCATGCCAGCACTTTGAGAGGCTGAGGCAGGAGGATTATTTGAGACCAGGAGTGAGACTAGCCTGAGAAACATAGGGAAACTCGATCTCTACAAAAAATAGAAAAAAAAAAGTTAGCCAGGCATGATGGCCCAGCTATTTGGGAGGCTGAGGTGGGAGGATCACTTGAGCCTGAAAACTTGAGGCTGCAGTGAGCCGTGATCACACCACTGCACTCCAGCCTTGGCAACAAAGCGAGATTCTGTCTCAAAAAATAAATAAATCGAGTTTCGGTTTAACATCAATTATAATTCTTTTTATGAAAAAAAAAACTCGGTTTGAAACCAGACATTTTCCCAATATGCATAAGCATTCAATTATTTTCTCACATAAGCTTTGAGGTTGCTTCGTTCTTTCTGGATAGTTTTGTATCTCATTTCCAGTACAGATGTTTATTGCCTTCAAGGCTTTCACAGATAATTTAATCTGTGGCAGTGAAAAGAAAGATTCCCACAGGGGAAGTCATTAGGGGCAGAGGAGGGACTAGCCAAGTTGAAGGAGTTTAATTTGAATCGAAAATTCTTTAGTCATGCCAAAGATGTAAAATTACTAAAGAAACAAAGATTTAACATTGTAAAAACAGAGGCAAACCTCTGCCTTGCATTCTCTTTTCAATACTAAAAGTTATTACATCAATCCTATAGTAGGTTAGCCTTGAAAAAGACTATTACCCTCGTCTGTTTTTTTTTAACTTTTATTTTAGGTTTGGGGTTACATGTGAAGGTTTGTTATATAGGTAAATGTGTGTCAATAATATGTTGTACATATTATTTCATCACCCAGGTATTAAGCCCAGTTCCCAATAGTTACCTTTTCTGCTCCTCTCCCTCCTCTCACCCTCCTGCTTCAAGTAGACCCCAGTGTTTTCTTCTTTGTGTTCCTAAGTTCTTATCATTTAGCTCCCACTTGTAAGTTAGAACATGCAGTATTTGGTTTTCTGTTCCTTTGTTAGTTTACTAAGGATAATAGCCTCCAGCTCCATCCATGTTCCCACAAAAGTCATGATCTCATTCTTTTTTTATGGCTGCATAGTATTCTGTGGTGTATATGTACCACATTTTCTTTATCCAATCTGTCATTGATGGGCATTTAGGTTGATTCCCTGTCTTTGCTATTGTGAATAGTGCTGCAATGAACATTTGTGTGCCTGTGTCTTTATGGTAGAATGATTTATATTCCTCTGGGTATATACCTAGTAATGCGATTGCTGAGTTGAATGGTAGTTCTGCTTTTAGCTCTTTGTACTCGCATCTTTCGAAAGCTCTTTGCTACTTTATGGTGTAATTACATTTGCAGATGTACTAGAGATGTACTAAGATGATTGAACACTAATTTGCACTTTGATTCAGGTTTAAAATAGCTACTATTTTAGGAAGTGAAAATATGTTTTCAATGGGTCTCATTCCAGCCCTTGATTTCAGCATTTATTTCCACTTATTTTCTTCTTCCTTGGCTGTATCAGAGTTCTTTGTTTGCCAGCAATAGTAGTTGCTGCTGGTCAACTTAAGTAATAAGGGAATTTGTTGGGCAAATTGGGGGAACATCAAAGGATTGAGAAGACAGCCCTGGCAGCTCACATGAGTCTCCAAAGCATGCACATCTAAACAACCCCACCCAGCACAAATGATGCCAATTCCAGGAATAGAGTATTCGGTTTAATAGGGTCCTAGAGTCAGTTCCTCTTTCCTTCACTGAGAGAAGGCAAAGTATGTGAACAACAGTCCCACAAGATTTGTCCAGGTAGTAATTAGTAATTCTCAAATAGTAAGTGGGGATGCTACTGCTGCAAGAAGATGGACTGAAAGCTAGAAAGGCAAAAATAACCAAAAAAATGAATGGGTACCATCCCCATCCCTTTTCCACTTCACTGTGCTTTCTTCTTTTTATGTTTTCTCTCTTCCTTTGTCTATCTCTCTGTTTTTAAATCTCCCTTTTTCTTGCCTTTTAAAATTTATCTCAGCTGGGCTCTGTGGCTCACGCCTGTAACCTCAGCACTTTGGGAGGCCAAAGAATGAGGATTGTTTGAGGCCAGGAGTTCAAGACCAGCCTGGGTAACGTAGTGAAATTCTGTCTCAATTTAAAAAAATTAAATAAATAAAAATAGAATTTATCTGTTGTCTTGGCTGGAATTTTTGTCATTGCTCCGGCTTCTTTACTAGTAACACTAATTTCGAAATTGTATCACCTAAACAACTGATCCTTACAGGCAATTGGTGTTGGCTAAGTAGGCAAATGTATACATAGCATAATATTTGAAGAAATATTCCTGTATTTATCCCTTCAAAACTACCAACTCATTCAATTGCCTGCCATTATGCCTACAATTTAATTGTTACAAATTCATTCCTTTGGTTAAAGCAATGAGACATCAGGAATTTACCACTGAAAGATATTAATTCATTATTTATTTTTTTCCATCTTATAAAATCAGTCAACCTATGTTATCATAGGAAGCCAGGTATCAACCCACCTGCCTAACATAAATGTGGCAGAGTGAAATTAGCATTTACTATGGAGGCAGAGCTCATAGGACTGACCTCAGATCTACTTCTTTCTGGTTGTGTGGGCTTGGTGAAATTATTCATCTTCCTTAAGCTCCATTTACCTCAGCTGTGAAATGGGGATAAAATTCTAACATTTGGTTGTGAAAAGTCAATAAAATTAGCAGGGCACTGTAGCTCATGCCTTTAGTCCCAGCTCTTTGGGAGGCTGAGGTGGGCAGATAGCTTGAGACAAGGAATTTGAGACCAACCTGGGCAACATAGCAAAACCCAGTCTCTACAAAAAGTACAAAAATTAGCCAGGCATGGTGGTGCACTCCTGTAGATCCAGCCACCCGGGAGGCTGAGGTGAGAAGATCACCTGAGCCTTGGAAGTCAAGGCTGCAGTGAGCCGAGAACACACCACTGCATTGCAGCCTGTGCAACAGACTGGGACCTTGTCTCAAAAAAAAGTCAATAAAACAGTATTTACAAAGTACTTACCATATTGTCTGGCACATAGAGGGTATTCAGTAAGTGTTAAAATTCCTTTTTTTTTTAAACAAATATTTATTGAGCACATGTGGTTTCCCTCTACGCTACGCTACACAGTAGGAATACAATGGGAACAGACAGACTTCCTACCTTCTTGGCGGTTACATTCTCAGGGGAAAGACACACATTAGTCAAATCTAATGTAGACAATATTGGTATCAAAAGACATATTAATTAGAGTTTCACAAATGGTCACACTCACACTACATAAGTTAAATATAGATATGAATTAAGTAAGGGAAATATTCACATTCTGCAGATGCCAGGTGAACTCACTGGAGAAATACAACTGGTAACTCCGGGTTTTCAGGGGAAATTGTCCCATCTCTCAGTCAAAGAGGATTTCACTAAAGAGATAATATTTCTCTATTTGTGTAAGGAAGAGAAGAGAGATTGGTTTCCTTAGTAGAGAAGTTTCAATTGTAGGATTTTGCATGGAGAATCTTTGGGAAATTGAAATAGTGCATTTGAATGAGGTAAGTAGTGAATGCATGAGTGTATAAGCAGTAGTTGAAGAGATCAAGATCAAGGAAAAAGACACTAAGAAACTCCAATTTCAGAAAGCCATGCTTAGGGTTTGTGGAACAGACTGCTAGTTGCATACTAGTATCTGATTTCTCCTTTAATGAAAGTACTCCAATTTTTTAGCTAGGCACACTGCAGCTCCTCTAAAAGACTACATTTCCCAGCTGCCCTTTGCAGCTAGATGAATCCATGTGACTAAGTTTTAGGTAAAGAGAACGAAAGCAGAGGTGGCATATAGTACTTGTGGAAGATCTCCTAAAATGTAGGGGCACCCTTTTACTTCCATCTTTCTTCTTACTGCTACCTAGCGGGAGCTTTAGCAGCCATCTTAGACCACAGATGGCCTGCCATGTACAGTAAAGCAGTGAGATAGAAAGAGCTTGGATTCCCAATACGTGCTGCTTTCATGTCAACCTTGAATTGCCAATCTCCGGATTTCTTCCCTGTAAGCAAAAAGTACGTTTTCTAGTTGAAGCCACTATTTGGGGAATCTTTATTGTTTAAAGTAGTCAAATTTAATCATATTGATTATATTGCTTTGATAGTAATCTAAATGCTTTAAACATATCACATGATCTCTTTAGGAGTTTATATTGTGTTGATCCTTAGATTTACAGAAAGCCACTCTAGAGTCTTAAGAGGAGAGACCATGTCATATTTATTGTTGTATCCTTCCACCAAAGCATAGAGTAGGCTACCAACAATATTTATTGGTGAAGAACTGCTCTATGTTCACACAAACTGACTTGCTAAATATAAATGAAAAGGAATAGAATTCCCTTTAATTTGCAGAAGACATTAAGAGAATTTTTGGATCCTAAGACACTTGGAGATCCCTTAACCAACTACAAGTTGCCAAAATTCAGGTACTTCTACAAGGCAGTATTGGTTACTACATTTTTGTTTATTCCTTCAACACTTACTGTGTGTTTGCAATAATCAAAGCACTGTTCTAGATATCAGATACAGCACTGAACAAATAAAAGTTGTCATTTTTATGGGAAAGCATATATTCAAATAGAGTGAGGCAAATCAAAACTAATTTATACATATAAAAATAATACTTTTTTTTATGTATTATAAGAGCTGGAGCTGGAACACAGAGGCTCTTCTGGACCATTGTAATATGTGTATGTGTGTGTCTCTATATATTTATATATATATAAATCTGTATGTATATATGTGTGTATGAGAGAGAGGGAAGAGGAAGGCCTTAATGAAAAAATGAAGCAGAATGAGAATGGAAAGTAATGGAATGAATGGCTACTATCTGATATAAGGTGACTGAAGGCCAGGCACGGTGATTCATGCCTGTAATCCCAGCACTTTGGGAAGCCGAGGCGGGTGGATCACTTGAGCTCAGGAGTTCAAAACCAGCCTGGGCAACATGGTGAAACTCTGTCTCCACTAAAAATACAAAAATTAGCCAGGCATGGTGGAAGGTGCCTGTAATTCCAGCTACTCAGGAGGCTGAGGCAGGAGAATGGCTTGAACCCAGGAGGCAGATGTTGCAGTGAGCTGAGATCATGCCACTGCACTCCAGGCTGGGCAACAGAGCAAGACTCTGTCTCAAAAAAAAATTATATAGCTGAAAAATACAAAACTAAAAATTCAAGAGATGAGATTAACAGAAAATTAGACAAAGATAAAAAGAGAATTAGTGAACTGGAAGATGGAGCCCAAGAAAATATCCAGAATGGGGAGGAGAAAAGGATGGAAAGTACAGAACAGAGTATAAGAGACATAGAGCATACACTGAAAATGTACAAGATACTCATAAATAAATCCCCAACAAGAAAGAGAGAGAGAAAATGAGGCAGAAACCATATTTGAAGAGAATGGCTAAGGATTTTCCAGAATTAAATAATACAGATAAAAGACACCAAGCTGGCCAGGCACAGTGGCTTACACCTGTAATCCCAGCTCTTTGGGAGGCTGAGGTGGGTGGATCACTTGAGCTCAGGAGTTCAAGACCAGCCTGGGCAACATGGCAAAACTCCATCTCTACTAAAAATATAAAAATTAGCTAGTCATGGTGGCGTGCACCTACAGTCCCAGCTACTCAGGGGCTAAGGCAGGAGAATCACTTGAGCCTGGGAGGTGAAGGTTGCAGTGAGCTGAGATCATGCCACTGCACTCCAGCCTGATCAACGGGAGTAAAACACTGTCTGAAAAAAAAAAAAAAAAAAAAAAAAAACAAGACACCAAGCCACAGATTCAAGGATTACTACGAACCAAAGCAGGATAAATAAAAAAATACTATACCTAGATTTATCATAGTAAAACCACAGACAAAAAGAAAAAAGATTAACTTCAGAGCAACAAAACTAGGTTTACAGCTAACTTCTTCATAAAATTATAGAAACCAGAAGAGAATGAAATGATAAACTGAAAATGCTAAAAGAAGGCTGGGTGTGGTGGCTCACGCCTGTAATCCCAGCATGTTGGGAGGCCAAGGCGGGCAGATCACTTGAGGCCAGGAGTTCGAGACCAGCCTGGCCAACATGGCAAAACCCCATCTCTACTAAAAATATAAAAATTAGCTGAGTGTAGTGGCATGCACCTGTAATCCCAGCTCCTCAGGAAGCTGAGGCAGAAGAATTACTTGAACCCAAGAAGTGGAGGTTGCAGCAAACTGAGATCACACCACTGCACTCCAGCCTGGATGACAGAGAGAGATTCTGTCTCCAAAAAAAAAAAGAAGCTAAAAGAAAATAGCTGTCGGCCGAGTGCAGTGGCTCATGTCTGTAATCCCAGCACTTTGGGAGGCCGAGGCAGGTGGATCACCTGAGATCAGGAGTTCGAGCCCAGCCTGATCAACATGGCGAAACCCTGTCTCTACTAAAAATACAAAAATTAGCTGGGCATGGTGGTTAACGTCTGTAATCCCAACTACTTGGGAGGCTGAGGCAGGAGAATTGCTTGAACTCCATCCTGGGTGACAGAGCAAGACTTCATCTTAAAAAGAAAAGAAAAGAAAAGAAAAATCATCAAACTAGAATTATTTACCCAGTGAAAATATCCTTCAAGAATGAAGCTGAAATAAAGATACAGGCAAATGAAAATTGGTAAAATACATTATTAGCAGATTCACAATAAAGAAAACACTAAGTGTGTTCTTTAGGCAGTAAGAAAATGACCCTACGTGGAAGCCCAGAGATACCAGAAAGAATAAAGAGCAATGAGAAAGGCAAATATGTGAATAAATATAAATAAACATGGACCGTATAACATAATAATAATGTAGAATCCTTTATAAATGTAAAATTAAAATATAACAACAATGGCATCCAAGTCAGAAAGAGTATAAACGGCGTTAAAGGTTCTAAGGTGCTTTCATTACAGACTTGGGTAAGAGCGTGAAAATACCAATTAATATTAGACTTTGGGGTCAGGCACAGAGGCTCATGCCTGTAATCCCAGCACATTGGAGGGCTGAGGTAGGCAGATCACTTGAGACCAGGAGTTCAAGACCAGCCTAGGCAACATAGAGAGACCCCCGTCTCTACAAAAAAAATGAAAAATAAATTAGCCGGGTCTGGTGACATGGACCTGTTGTCTCAGCTACTTATGAAGCTGAGGTGGGAGGATCATTTGAACCCAGCAGTTTGAGGCTACAGTGATTTATGATTGTGCCACTGAACTCTAGCCTAGGTGACAGAGTGAGACCCTGTCTCTTAAAAAAATCAATAGACTTTGATTTTTTTTTTTTTTTTTTTTTTGAGACAGGATCTTGCTTGTTGCCCAGGCTAGAGTGCAGTGGTACAAACGCAGCTCATTGCAGCCTCAACCTTCCAGGCTTAAGCAATCCTCCTGCTTCAGCCCCTTGAGTAACTGGGACTACAGGCAGGGACCACCATGCCTGGCTAATTTTTGTATATTTTGTAGAGATGGGGTTGTGCCATGTTGCCCAGGCTGGTCTTGAACTCCTGAGCTCAATCAATCTGCCTGACTTGGCCTCCCAAAGTGCTGGGATTATAGGTGTGAGCCACTGTGCCCAGTGATAAATTAATAATCTCTACAGTAAGAGAAAAATGAAAGTGTATAACTTCTAAACTAATAGAATGGGAAAATTGAAATTAACAATTTTTTCTTTCAGAAACAAGTTCTGTCTGTGTTGCTCAGTCTGGCCTCAAATGCCTGGGCTCAAGCGATCCTCCCACCTCATTCTCCCTGGTAGTTGTGGCTACAGGTATATGTCACTATACCCAGCAAAAAACTGGAATATTAATAATCATAAAATAAGTTAAAAAGTTGATGGAAATAGGAGAAAATAGAACATGGAATAGAGGAACAAACAGAAAGCAAATATTACTATAGTAGATTTAAAATGAAATATATCAATACATATATTAAATGTAAGTGGACTAAATGTTCTAATTAAAATATAAAAATTGTCAAACTGGATAAGAAAACAAAACCTAGCTATATGTTGCTTACAAGAAGCATATCCTAAATATAAGGATATGGAAAGGTTGAGAGTGAGATGATGCAAGACAGAGTCTTGTTTTGTTGCCCAGGCTGGAGTGAGTGGCATGATCTCAGCTCACTGCAACCTCCATCTCCCAGGTTCAAGCAATTCTCCTGCCTCAGCCTCCCAAATAGCTGGGATTACAGGCATGTGCTACCACACCTGGCTAATTTTTGTATTTTTAGTAGAGATGGGGTTTCACCATGTTGGCCAGGCTGGTCTCGAACTACTGACCTAATGATCTGCTTGCTTCGGCTTCCCAAAGTGCTGGGATTACAGGTGCGAGCCACCATGCCTGGCCAGGATTCTTCTTTAATACTCATTATTCCTCATCCCAGCAACGTGAACATGGATACTCATAGTGAATGCTTAGTTCTCAATGCCAGCATAGAATGGAGAACATACGGCTATGCACAGTGGCTAACACCTGTAATCCAAGCACTTTGGGAGGCTTAGGTGGGAAGATCACTTGAACACAAGAGTTTGAGACCAACCTGGGCAACGTAGTAAGACCCTGTCTCTACAAAAAATTTTCTAAGAAAGGAAATTAGCTGGGCATGCTGGTGCATGCCTGTGGTCTCAGCTACTCAGTAGGCTGAGGTGGGAGGATAACTTGAGCCCAGGAGGTCGAGGCTGCAGTGAGCCATGATTGTGCCACTGCACTCCAGCCTGGAGGACAGAGTGAGATCCTGTTTCAAATAAAAAAAGAATGGAGAACATATTAAGTCATAAATAAGATAATCATCAGATGGTGGAAGTGTGAGGGGAAAAATAAATTCTGTATAAATTCTTTTTTGGGGTTTTCTTGAGAGAAAATTCTCACTCTATAGCCCAGGCTGGAGTGCAATGGTGCAATCTCGACTCACTGCAACCTCCACCCCCAGGTTCAAGTGATTCTCTTGTCTCAGCCTCCTGAGTAGCTGTGATTACAGGTGCACCACCACGCCCGGCTAATTTTTGTGTTTTTAGTAGAGATGGAGTTTCACCATGTTGGCCAGGCTGGTCTTGAACTCCTGACCTGAGGTGATCTGCCTGCCTCAGCCTTCCAAAGTGCTGGGATTACAGACATGGGCCACTGCGCCCAGCCATTCTGTATAAATTCTAACCATTTTTCTGTGCACATTATTAGGAATATCAAATATGCCCATTTTGTTATACAATTTAGAAAGGATAACATGTGACACCTGCATAGATGCTTCAAGTGTTATTCTACCAGTGATGCTGCTTGTTTTATCTTCCAGTTTTGAACACCAAAATCCTAGTTGCAAAGATATTTAAAGTCAATTCATCAATTATCTTTCTTTTTCTTTTTTTTTTTTTTTGAGACGGAGTCTTGCTCTGTTGCCCAGGCTGGAGTGCAGTGGCGCGATCTCGACTCACTGCAAGCTCCGCCTCCCGGGTTCACGCCATTCTCCCGCCTCAGCCTCTCTGAGTAGCTGGGACTACAGGCACCCGCCACCACGCCCAGCTAATTTTTTTGTATTTTTAGTAGAGACAGGGTTTCACCGTGGTCTCTATCTCCTGACCTCGTGATCCGCCTGCGTCGGCCTCTCAAAGTGCTGGGATTACAAGCGTCAGCCACCGCGCCTGGCCTCTTTTTTTTTTTTTTTTTTTTTTGAGACGGAGTCTCGCTCTGTTGCCCAGGCTGGAGTACAGTGGCACAATCTTGGCCCACTACAATCTCCGCCTCCTGGGTTCAAGTGATTCTCCTGCCTCAGCCTCCCGAGTAGCTAGGACTACAGGCACGTGCCACCATGTCCAGCTAATTTTTGTATTTTTAGTAGAGATGGGGTTTCACCATATTGGTCAGACTGGTCTTGAACTCCTAACCTCAGGTGATCCATCCACCTTGGCTTCCCAAAGTGCTGGGATTACAGGTGTGAGCCACCATGCCCAGCCATCAGTTATCTTTCTGTTAACACGTAATTTTTTTTTTTCTTAGAGACATCGTCTTCCTCTGTCACCCAGGCTGGAGTTGGAGTTCGATGGCGCAATTATAGCTCACTGCAACCTTGAACTCCTACTCTGAAGCATTCCTCTTGCCTTGGCCTCCCAAAGTACTGGGATTACAAGTGTGAGCCTCTGTGCCTGGCCTTAAAGTGATTCTTTTTTTTTTTTTTTGAAACAGAGCCTCACTCTATCACCCAGGCTAGAGTGCCATGGCAAAACCTCAGTTCACTGCTGCAACCTCTGCTTCCTGGGTTCAAGTGATTCTCCTACCTCAGCCTCCCAAGAAGCTGGGACTACAGGCGCCTGCCACCACACCTGACTAGTTTTTGTATATTTGTAGAGATGGGATATCACCATGTTGGCCAGATTGGCCTCAAACTCCTGACCTGAGGTGATCTGCTTGCCTCGGACTCCCAAAATGCTGGGATTACAGACATGAGCCACTGCGCCTGGCTTAAAGTGCTTTTTTTTTTTTTTTTTTTTGAGACGGAGTCTCACTGTGTCACCCAGGCTGGGGTGCACGGGCTCGATCTCAGCTCACTGCAACCTCTGCCTCCCTGGCTCAGGTGATTCTGCTGCCTCAGCCTCCTGAGTAGCTGGGATTACAGGCATGCACCACCACGCCTGGCTATAAAGCATTCTTGAGTTAGGATTTAAGAAAGAGAATTTAGACTTCAGAAGTCAGAAGAGAACTCAAATTGTGGAATAAAGTAGGTGCAATTAACTTAAGTATAAATACATATTATGAAAGTCATATTTAAAATATAACCATGGGCCGGGCGTGGTGGCTCACGCCTGTAATCCCAGCACTTTGGGAGGCCAAGGCAGGCGGATCACCTGAGGTCGGGAGTTCAAGACCAGCCTGACCAACATGGAGAAACCCTGTCTCGACTAAAAATACAAAATTAGCTGGGGCTCGGGTGGCACATGCTTGTAATCCCAGCTACTTGGGAGGCTGAGGCAGGAGAATCGCTTGAACCTGGGAGGTGGAGGTTGCAGTGAGCCGAGATCGTGCCATTGCACTCCAGCCTGGGCAACAAGAGTGAAACTCTATCTCAAAATAAAATAAAATAAAATAAAATAAAATAAAATAAAATAAAACCATGAACGAATATTGATAAAATATCTAATCTTTCCAAATAATTATAACAATTAGAATACTCCTGGTTAATAGTTAATAGAAAACCTCGATTTCAACTGGCTTAAACATTGGGAAACATTATTTTACATAAACGGAAGTCCATAGTTATGGAATAATTCAAGATTGGTTGATTTAGTAATTCAAAAATGTCATCAGATACTGAAGTTCTTTCCACTCTGCCAACTTCTGAGTATAGATTTGGTTCCCAAAGAAGGAAGAAATTTCATTTTTTCCTCTGTCTCTTTCATGGTAGTGAGGAAATATTTTCTAAAACCCCTGCAGCAGACTTTTTCTCATTGAGTCACATTCCCATTCCTAACCCAATCACTGGCAAAACAAATGGGATTACCACAATTGACTTGTACCAATCACCTGGTGAGTGGAATGGATAATGAGGAGTCAACCATAATAAACGTTATATAGCACCAAGGAACTGCTGTAGAGGCAACTGTTTCTCACCCAGACTTGTTTATGTCCTCTGCTTCCTTTACCCTCGGATTCTGAGTTACTCACATTCCTCCCTTCATTCCAAACCAGCCCATGCTGGAGAGTTTACTTTTTTTTTTTTTTTTGAGACAGAGTCTCCCTCTGTCACCTAGGGTGGAGTGCAGTGGCACAATCTCGGCTCACTCGAACCTCCACCTCCAGGGTTCAAGCGATTCTCATGCCTCAGCCTCCTGAGTAGCTGGGACTACAGGTGTGCACCATCATGCCTGGGTAATTTTTGTATTTTTAGTAGAGATGGGGGTTTCACCATGTTGGCCAGGCTGGACTGGAACTCCTGACCTCAAGTGATCTGTCTGCCTTGGCCTCCCAAAGTGCTAAGATTACAGGCATGAGCCACTGTGCCTGGCCAGAGTGTTTTCTTAATATAATATCTGTAGCACATTCTTATTCTTTCATTTCTCTATCTGCAATTATTAAAAATATAAATTTCAGATAAGAGTATCTTTATCAGCTTAAATTCTGTACATCTTTGCTTCTGTCCCTATTAGCTGTTAAAAATATTTGTGCAGCACCAGACCTCAAGGAAGGGAAACTCTGTTTTAATGCCTCCTTTGCAAAAATAGGCCTTTAAAAAAAAAGATTTTCTTTGTCCTGCTGAGGAATTTGGAAGAAAGGGTAAGTGCTACCTCAAGGACTTCATTACCCCTCAAAAATGTTTTCTATGGTTATTTTGTGTATACCACTAGCAAATGTACTCTTTGGCCTCAGTAAATGTGGTTACAGCCATCCAGTGGCTGCCTCACTGAGGTTTTGTAGTTTATTTAACTCTTTTATGTCCAGTATGTGTGGGTGTTTTTTTAAACTTTTTTAAACTAGAGATGGGATTTCGCTGGATTGCCCAGCCTGTGTGAGTTTTAAAGACAAAGTAGGTATGTTTTAAATTTTCTTAATAAATTATAATTCTATAAGACCATCAAATTATGTGACTTAGGCCAGAGACAGTGGCTCACGCTTGTAATCCCAGCACTTTGGGAGGCTGAGGCAGGAGGATAACTTGAGGTCAGGAGTTTGAGACCAGCCTGGCCAACATGGTGAAACCCTGTCTCTACTAAAAATACAAAAATTAGCTGGGCATGGTGGCGCATGCCTGTCATCCCAGCCACTAGGGAGGCTGAGGCAGGAGAACCGCTTGCATCTGGGAGGCGGAAGTTGCAGTGTGCCAAGATCGTATGACTGCACTCCAGCCTGGGTGACAGGATGAGACTCTGTCTTAAGGAAAAAAAAAAATTATGTGACTTGAAGATCAACTGGTCAAATTATAATCATTTTAATCTAATTATAAGTGAATTTTATCTAAATATGATAAATAATATTTATTATTTAATAGTAAATGTTTAATGTTTAACAGTAAAAAATAATTTAGGGCCAGGCATGGTGGCTCACACCTGTAATCCCAGCACTTTGGGAGGCAGAGGCAGGCAGATCACCTGAGGTCGGGAGTTCAAGACCAGCCTGACCAACATGGAGAAACCCCGTCTCTACTAAAAATACAAAAAAATTAGCTGGACGTGGCAGCGCATGCCTGTAATCTCAGCTACTCAGGAGGCTGAGGCAGGAGAATTGCTTGAACCCGGGAGGCAGAGGTTGCGGTGAGCCAAGATCGTGCCATTGCACTCCAGCCTATGCAACAAGAGCGAAACTCGTTCTCAAAACAAAAAAAACACACACACAAAAATAATTTATCTATGCAAATCAGCTAAAAGTGTAATTTTTTTCTTATATTTTGTATTTTAATTTATATATAATGTTACATCTAAAAAGAATTAGTTAATAAAATTTTTTCTCATAATTCGAAATAGAACACAATGCCTTTTAATCCCCTCAAGGAAACAAATTTTTCCAAAATGCTTGATAATGTGAATTTAGATCTAAAGAAAGGCAGAAAATCTTCTAAACTCTGATTAAGTCAGGAGAGCTTCTTTTTTATTGTCCCTTCTCACTTTTACTGGCTGTATTCATTATTCCATTTTCATTGTCCCCTTCTGGAAAGCAGGAAAACAGTGCTTCTTTGTTGGTGCTCAGGGAGACCAGGTTTAATTAAAGTCTGAAAAGGACATTTGGAAATGAGGAATGTTAAGCCAGAAATAATTTGCCAAGTGTTTTACCCCAATCTGCATATCACCAGTAATTGAAAGAGAAGAAAAAAGTCAAAAAATTAAGGTAAGGAAATCAGGAAAATATGAAACCTAAGTCAGTTATCAACCACAATCAGGAAGAGGATTGACTGGGCACCACTTGATGGGAAGGAAGGTGAGGTCCTGTTGGCCATTAGACTGTTGTTCTGGAATGTCCTATAGATGCTGCTTTGGAAAAAAAAATATGTGGTCATCACATATAATTGAGTGAATTCTGCATAGACAGCAGTAAAAATCATCATGAACAAACAGCCTTTGCACTCACATCATGTGCACGGTTCAGTTCAAGGCAGCATTCCATGCCACTTAGCCACCTGAGGCAAGCTAATAAGTCATCTTGTGTCATGTGCCATGTTTTCAGGAATGTCTATTTCTCCTTGTCCTCTTCTATACAAGAGGCTACAGGCCATTTCTTTGAAATGTGTATCTAGTGCTCTAGTGTTTTTATTTTGGTTTTCTTTTTGGTTTTCTAATTGTTTTCCACTTTGCATAGATTGTAAGCCTCAGAATTAATTTATCAGGCATAATATCCATTAGTGGGATTACCACTTGAGAACTGCCAATTTTTCAACAAATTCATCAAACAATCTGTTAATTGATGAGTTGGCAGCCATTGCACTTGAAGTCATTGTAGTATTGAATCCATGAAAGATGTCGTTATTGGATGAAATTTTTGAACCCTAGAGGTTGATATTCAGTATTACTTTCATACGAAATCACTGGTATCTAGAGTATATAGAGGGTCTTGGGAACTTGGTTTCTTGGTTTATGGGTCCTTTTTTTGGATACGACTTTCTTATTTTAAGAAGACTCTCTCTCTCTCTCTTTTTTTTTTTTTTCTTATAGAGACAGGGTCTTGCTATGTTGCCTGGGCTGGTCTCAAACTCCTGAACTCAAACAATCCTTCTGCTTCAGTCTCCCAAAGTGCTAGGATTACAGGCATGAGCCACTGTGCCCTGCTCTTATTTTAAGAACATTCTCAACCTGTAGTTGGCAACTTTTCACTGGCAACATGTCCTTGTCTACTTTTCAGGACTTTGGTATCATGAGATTTAAGCAGGGACAGTATGTTTAAATTGACAAAGATATCAAAAAACAAGAAAGTAATTAGAAATAAAGGGCAGTCATGGGTTAATATTTAGATTATAAGAATTTATCTCAAATACAGACTAAGCTGTGCTCTAATTGTTCCTGAAATATCCTATGCAACAGTATTTGGCTTGGAAGGGAGAACACAGGAACAGGACTGAGCAATTGAAATTAAAGCGTAAGTCTTAGAAGCCCTTTACTCACCTAAATGGCTTCTACTTTATCCTTCCTTAAAGCCAAGGAAAAAAGGTTCTCAAAACTTAACTTGAGAGTTTTCCATTTTTCTATTTTGCATTAAAAGGTATCTCACTTTATTGTTCATATCTAAAAAAATGAATACAGCTCACATGAAACAGCCCTTCACAAATTACCCTATGAGGAAAGAGAATCTTCCTAGTACATACAAATGCACAACTTATAGCAACTGATCTATTATCATATGCCTTAATGACACTTACAAAGTGTCAGCAAATGTCAACAAAATATTGATGGCAAGGATAATAAATAATGAAACGCTGGTGAATTTGTGTAAGATTCTGGATAGTCTATCTGAATTCAACTTAGAATGAAAGAAAGAAGGTAATATTATCCCTCTTCTTTGAATCTGCAAAAGAAAATCTTATAAAATGATTTATGAAATTCATAAAATTATGAAATGTTATGATCATTTTAAGCAATCAAGAGCAATTAACACTATTCTCATATTACTATTTACTTCCTGTATACACTAGAGACCACAAGTCTCTAAGAGGTTAGAAAAGAAGCAAGGATGTCCCATGGGACATAAATGTCATCAGAGATAGATTAGCAAGATTCATGAAAACACAATTTCCATTTTGTTCAAGGAACTCTTCTATCTATGATCGTGAAATTAAAAATGATTGTGAAGTTGACCAATGATTATGATTTACCAAAGTTAATTTACTTACTTTTCATTGGTTGAATCTTTTTTTAGGCTAGAATTTACTCCTTTTTATATTCTAGTGAATTATTGCTCTGTCTAATAAAATAATTGACTAACAATTTACTTATAAAATTAAAGCCTTTATTTTTTAAAAAAACTACAAGGAAACAGTTACTAGGTTTTTCCCATTTAATAAATTATGCCACAGGAGAGAAAGGGAAAAGAGTATTTCCCTGGTTTACAAAATAAATTGCTCTCTGATCACCAGGAAAAAATGAAAACGGGAATATGCAGTGTCAGCAGTAGCAAGAATTAGTTTGTAACAGAGACATGAAAAATCTTGGCTTATATTTCTGGTTCTAGCACTGACCTATCCACAAGAATCCTACCCTCTCCCTACTCCATATCGTTGTCTCAATAGAATGGGGTTATTGCCACTTGTTCAGATGCAGTGGCATAAGCTTAAGTCCTAGAAGCACCAAGAAAATATTTCAAACAGGAACCATGGCAACCTGAGCAATGACAAGATTAACACATCTTGAACAAAAATGGAACTCCTCCTTTCAGCTTTTAGCCCCTAGAGGAAATATTTACATCTTGGATTTTGATCCTATGAATGCAAATACTGTCCAGTTATTTACAGAGTGTAACACATTTCATTTCCATTGTTATTTCAACCAAATAGGTTGGTAAATAGGAAAACAAACAATTGCACAAGCAATAGTGAGGAGGCAGTTTGAAAAGACATGATATATTTCAGAAAGGATAAGAACTGCCTGGTCCAAGATTGGAGTTTCTCTAGGAGAGTAATAAGACATGAGGTTGAAAAAGCAGATTGGAGAGAGATTACAAAGATCCTTGAATGTCAGCCTGATAATAGCAAAACTAGTGAAAGTTTACACAACACTAACTGTGTGTTAGGCATAATGCTTAGACTCCACATGGGTTTTTTAATTCATTCTTCACAACCAGGGCTGCTAATCAGTCAGTATGCACCGTTACCATGAGAACTATTCTTCTCTTTTCACAGAACTTAGAAAACTTAGATAACTTGACCAAGCTTACATAGCTGGTACTCTGATCCTATAAGCTGAGCTCTTAGACTGCCAGGAGTTTGGGTTTTTTCCTACAGGTATGAGAAGATTTTTAAAAGAAAGTTTATATTTTTAATCAAAATTATGTATGCAAGAAGGGTAAACAGTTATGCAATGCTTAGTATAAAAAACAGTAGTCATCTTTTCTCCCTGTTTCCACCATTTTTTTCCTTCCAAAGACAAGTCTTTCTAAATCTTTATTTTTGGCTGGGCGTGGTGTCTCATGCCTGTAATCCCAGCACTTTGGGGGGCCAAGGCGGGCGGCTCACTTGAGCTCAGGAGTGTGAGACCAGCCTGGCCAACATGATGAAACCCCTGTCTTTACTAAAAATACAAAAATTAGCTGGACGTGGTGGTGGGCACCTGTAATCCCAGCTACCCGGGAGGCTGAGGCAGGAGAAACACATGAAACCAGGAAGTGGAGGTTGCAGTGAACTGAGATCACGCCACTGTACTCCAGCCTGGGTGACAGAGCAAGACTCCATCTCAAAAAATAATAAAAATAATAAAATAAAATAAAATAAATTAATTAATTAAAAAATCAAATCTTTTTGTTATACCCCTAAATCTTTACACAACCCTCCTAAACCAGTGTTTCTTAATTTTGTGATATTATATATTATCTATTTTCATCATAAATGATAAAAACTTAACTCTCTTTTTCCACTTCCTTGCCTTCACCACAAATATTATCCTTCATACAAATATGTAATTTTGGGCCAGGCATAGTGGCTCACATCTGTAATTCCAGCACTTTGGGAGGCTGAGGTGGGAGGATTGCTTGAGCCCAGGAATTCAAGACTATCTGGGGCAATAAAGTGAGACCCCAGTCTCTATAAAAATTTTTTTTTTAATTAGTCAGGTGTAATGGTGTGCACCTGTAGTCTCTGCTACTTGGGAAACTGAGGCAGAAGGATCCCTTGAGCCCAGGAAGTTAAGGTTGCAGTGAGCTCTGATCATACCACTGCACTCCAACCTGGGCAACACAGTAAGAATCCTGCCTCAAAAAAAAAAGGTAGTTTTGTTAAACAACATTCACTATTTACATTATTCTAACTAGGTAAATATTATTCATAACTGACCCAAGTAGTATGAACCCATGTTATTACTTTTCCACTCTTGAATAACCTTTTGTTTCTCTTAGGTTTAATACTTTTCTTGTTTCTTTTTCTTTTTCTTTTTTTTTTTTTGAGACGGAGTTTCGCTCTTTTTGCCCAGGCTGGAGTGCAATGGTGCGATCTCAGCTCACCACAACCTCTGCCTCCCAGGTTCAAGCGATTCTCCTGCCTCAGCCTCCCAAGTAGCTGGGATTACAGTCATGCGCCACCACCCTGGCTAATTTTGTATTTTTAGTAGAGACGGGGTTTCTCCATGTTGGTCAGGCTGGTCTTGAACTCCCGACTTCAGGTGATCCACCTGCCTCAGCCTCCCAAAGTGCTGGGATTACAGGCGAAAGCCACCGTGCCCGGCTTTTCTTGTTTCTTTAAAAAAATTTTGCTTAGTTTTCTGGCCCCAAATTGTCCTCAAGAGGTATAAATCTCCTCTTACTAGTTGAAATATGTCAGGTGCCCTGTGGATTCCATATTCTTGAAGGCATCTCTCCCAGAATCCTCTGACCTCATGCAGTTTGGACTGACTGCTATGTCTAATGCTGTATCCTGGGATCTCCCTTCATCCTGCTAAGTATTCCCCTGCCTCTGTCTTTCTCAGATTCCTTTTTTTTTGAGATGGAGTTTCACTCCTGTTGCCCAGGTTGGAGTGCAGTGGTGCAATTTCAGCTCACTGCAACCTCTGCCTCCCAGGTTCAAGTGATTCTTCTGCCTCAGCCTCCCAAATAGCTGGGATTACAGGCGTCACCCACCATGTCTGGCTAATTTTTTGTATTTTCAGTAGAGATGGGGTTTCATCATGTTGGCCAGACTGGTCTCAAACTCCTGACCTCGGGTGATCCACCCTTCTCAGCCTCCCAAAGTGCTGGGATTACAGGAGTGAGCCACTGCACGTGGCCTCAGATTCTCTTGATTACTGACTGTTTTGTCCTCCTCTTTCTTCGGTTTCTCCTTTTTTTAGAGGAATACTTCCACTATCACTTGCTGATAAAAAGTCCTTGAGAAGTAAATTTTTGGAGAATTTTCATTTTATTTTTTATTTTTATATTTTTTTATACATAATATTTTAAATTTAAAGATAGGGTCTCACTACATTGGCCAGGCTGGTCTCAAACTCCTGAGGTCAAGTGATCCTCCTGCCTTGGCCTCCCAAAGTGCTAGGATTACAGGCTTCAGTCACCATGAATTTTCATTTCTGAAAAGATCATTCTACTACCCTTAATTTGCTATGTTTGGTTGGAAATAGAATCCGGGGTCGAAATGTCATTTTTCCTTGGAGTTTTGAAGGCATGGTTTCATTGTCCTCTCCTGATACCTGAAATCAGTCTGATTCTTGATCATTTCTGTGTCATCTGTCCCTCTCACCCACTCAAAACTTTACTATCTTATCTTTGTTTTCTTTAATTTCTTCAATGACGAAGTGGTTTGGTATGGATATGTAGTTAACCACTGTGCTGGGAACTTGGTAGACCTTTTCATTCTGGAAACTCATGATTGATAATACTCAAAAAATTTTTTGAATTATTCCTTAGATAATTTCCCCTTCTTCATTTTCTCCATTCTCTTTCTGGAAACTTTATTCAGATGCTAATCCTCCTAAACTGATATTTTTCTTCTCTTTTCTTTTTTCTGTGTCTTTATCATTTTGTTTAACTTTCTTGGAGATTTTCTTACCTTTAATTTATAATCCTTTTGCCGAGTTTTTCATTCATGTTATCATATTTGTAATTTCCAAGAGTTCCTTTTTGTTCTCTGAAATCTTTTCCCCCCACTAGCTTCTTTCTTTCATGACTGAATTATCTTCTCTTATCTCTCTGAAGGTATTAATACTTTTTGTCATTTTCTTCTTCCTGAATTGTTTTTGTTTCCTCCTAGTGTCTTTCCACAGATGTCTATTTATTTTTGGCTCCCTGCTCTTTCTTTAGGATGGGGCATTTAGAAGGCTGACTGGGAGTTCTGTGCTATGAGTGGACCTTGTTGATTGATAGTGGACTTTGACATTGGAAGGCTCTAGCTGGGCAGTTTCACTGGTGAGTATAAAAGCTAAATTTTATGCATCAACTTGACTAAGCTATGGAGCCTTGTTGTTTGGTCAAATGCTAGGCTAGGCATTGCTGTGAAGGTATTTTGTTGATATGACTAACATCAACAGTCAGTTGACTTTAAGTAAAAGAGATTACCCTCAATAATGTGGGTAGGCCTCTTTTAATCAGTTGAAGACCTTAAGAGAAACAAAGCAAAACAAAATGGAGGCTTCCCAGAGAAAAGGAAATTGGCCTCAAGACTGTAACAAAGAAATGCTGCCTCAGTTTCCAGCCTCTTGGCCTGCCCTACATGTTTCAGACTCAAGATTACTTGAGGAGTCAATTCTTGCCTGAGTTTCTAGCCTGCTGGTCAGCCCTACAGATTTTGGACTTTCCAGCTCCCATAATCACATGAGCCAATTCTTTAAAGTAAATCTCTCAATATAAATACACATATATCCTATTGGTTCTGTTTCTCTGACAACCCTAACTGACAAAAGGAGTCTCTGCTGTCTGTATATTTAGGGTGTTCCTCTTGAGATGGCCAGATTTCTTTTCTTTTCTTTCTTTCTTTTTTTTTTTAAATGGAGTCTCACTCTGTTGCTCAGGCTGGAGTGCAGTGTTGTGTTCTCGGCTCACTGCAGCCTCTGCCTCCCTGGTTCAAGCGATTCTTGAGCCTCAGGCTCCCAAGTAGCGAGAATTACAGGGACATGCCCCCACACCAGTCTAATTTTTTTGTATTTTTTGTAGAGATGGGGGTGTCTCCATGTTGCCCAGGCTGATCTCGAACTCCTGGGCTCAAGTGATTTGCTCACATCAGCCTCCATAACACACTCTCAATAATTACTATTATAAAAACACAACCCATGACCTGTCCCCAAATCCTCTTCCCTTACTCTTCATTACTTTTCATAAATTCCCTAGAATTATCTCAGTCATTCTGTTCCAAACCAACAACACTATAGAACCCTCTTTGTCTTAGTCAATTGGTCCACAGATTTTTTTCTTTTCTTTCTTTTCAAAAGCCTTGTTCTTTATTTTTATCTCCTTTGCCGCCATCATATTTTGGTCCTTCCATTGTCTCCCTTTTGGATTTTTTATGTCTTTCTGACCCCATGGCTTTAGTTTCTGCCCCTTTATTCTGCATTTTACGGATGATCTCAGCTTCTTAAAATAAGGTTTTTTCCATGTTGTTCTCCTTTGCAGATACTTTCATGTTAGCCTCTTGTTTAAGATGATGGATTGAGCACATATTGACTTCAGATTCTTTTCTTAAACCCCTTGAAAATGACAGTAAAATGTTTAAAATAAATAAACCCATAAAGACAAACATCATCAACATTTTGAAAACTGTAAAGCAGATGGATGAGTGATAACTGACTCACTAGACTTGTGAAAATTGAATTCTAAACCAGTGAGGGAAGTCTGTAAGTGACCTGATTTATATCACAAAATCTCTGAGATTCTTAGGAATTGGAATCACAGGAAGCTTGGGCACTCACTGGCAATGAACATGCAGCTGAAAAGTAGCAGATTGCTTAAAAGTCTGCATAAAAAGTCATTAGATCCTTAGATTCCTACCCCTACTGCACACAGCCCCTTCTCCATCACAGCAAACTTTCCAGTCTTTTGTAGGGCCAATATAGTTTGAATATACGTCCTTGCCAAATGTCATGTTGAATTGTAATCCCCAATGTTGGAGGTGGAGCCTGGAGGGAGGTGTTTGGATTATGGGGGCAGATCCTTTATGTCTTGCTGCTGTCCTCGAAATAGTGAGTGGAATTCCTGGAAGTTCTGGTTGCTTAAAAGTATGTGGCACTGGCCGGGCGCGGTGGCTCACACCTGTAATCCCAGCACTTTGGGAGGCCGAGGTGGGTGGATCACAAGGTCAGGAGATCGAGACCATCCTGGCTAACATGGTGAAACCCCGTCTCTACTAAAAATACAAAAAAATTAGCCAAGCTTGGGTGGTGGGCGCCTGTAGTCCCAGCTACTAGGGAGGCAGGAGAATGGCGTCAACCCAGGAGGCGGAGCTTGCAGTGAGCCGAGATCTCGCCACTGAGCTCCAGCCTGAGTGACAGAGCGAGACTCCGTCTCAAAAAAAAAAAAAAAAAGTATGTGGCACTTGTCTCTCTTGCTCCTGCGCTGGCCATGTGGCATGCCTGCTCCCACTTCACTTCTGCCATGAGTACAAGCTGAGCCATAATGCAAGCAAGAGCTGGTTCCAAGGCGTATAGTTAGGCAATTGGAGTGAATGGAGCAACTAGCCAAGGATTCATGTGGAGTCACTTTCAAGAACCAGAACTCCAGAGGGTCTTAGGTCACACTTGTAACTTTTTTTTTTTTTTTCAGGTCAGGCAGGTAATGTGCTGACATTGTAACAAGGTTTGAGGGTGGCACATTTCACACACATGTGTGAAACACCCAATCATCATCCTCATGAACTACAAAAGGATCCTTTTTTTTTGGAGACAGGATCTCACTCAGTTGCCCAGGCTGGAATGCAGTGGTATGATTGCAGCTCACTGCAGCTTCAACCTCCCCAGGCTCAGGTGATTCTCCCACCTCAGCCTTCTGAGTAACTTGGACTACAGGCTTAAGCCACTATGCCTGGCTAATTTTTGTATTTTTTATAGAAACAGGGTTTCACCATGTTGCCCAGGCTGGTCTTGAACTCCTGGGCTCAAGAGATCTGTTTGCCTTAGCCTCCCAAAGTGTTGTGATTACAGGCATGAGCCACTGCACCCAGCCCACACTTACATCTTTGAGTAGTTTAGCATCTGGACTTGCTTGTAACAAAGCCCAGTTGGAGTCACACTCTGGTATCTGGTTGCTATGATTTGAATGTCCCCTCCAAAACTCATGGAGAAATTTATTTATTTAATTAATTTATTTATTGAGACAGAGTCTTCCTCTGTCACCCAGTTTGGAGTGCAGTGTCATGATCTTGGCTCACTGCAACCTCTGCCTCCTGCGTTCAAGCAATTCTTCTGCCTCAGCCTCCCCATTAGCTCTGATTACAGGCACATGCCCCCACCCCTTGCTAATTTTTGTATTTTTAGTAGAGACAGGGTTTCACCATGTTGGCCAGGCTGGTCTTGAACTCCTGACCTTGTCATCTGCCCATCTCGGCCTCCCAAAGTGCTGGTATTAAGGTGTGAGCCACCTCTCTGGGTCTGATGTTGAAATTTAATTGCCACTGTGACAGCGTTAAGAGGTGGAACTCTTAAAAGGTGATTAGGTCATGTGGGGCTCCACCCTTAGGAACAGATTAATGTTGTTATCATCGGAATGGTTTCCTGGTTAAAGTTTACTCCCCTCTTGCCCTTTCTTGCTCTCTTGTGCTCTCTTACCCTTCCACCTTCCCCCATGAGATGACACAGCAAGAAGGCCAGCACAAGATGCCAGCCCCACGCTCTTGGACGTTCCAACCTCCAGAACCATGAACCAAATATATTTCTATTGTTTATAAATTACCCAGTCTGTGGTATTCTGTTACAGTAACACAAAATGGGCAAGATAGAAAATTGTTATGGAGAAATGAGGCTGTTGCTATAACAAATACCTGAAAATGTGGAAGCAGTTTGAACTGGTAATGGATAGAGGCTGGAAGAATTTAGAGGAAAAGCCTAGAAAAAGCCTTTGTCTTGAATGGAGCATTAAAAGCAATTCTGGTGAAATCTCAGAAGAAGACAAGGGATGTAGGAAAAGTCTGGAATTTCTTAGAGATTACTTAAGTTGTCATGATCAGAATGTTGGCAGAAATATGGATAGTAAGGGCTGAAACTGAGGAACAAGTATCAGAAACTAGAGTAAAGGCCGTCTTTGTTATAAACTGGTAAAGAATTTGGCTGAATTTTATCTATGCCCTAAGCCTTTATGGAAGGTGGAATTTAAGAGTGATAAACTAAGATATGCGGTGGAAGAAATTTCTAATTAAAACATTAAAGGAGCTATGTGGCTACTTTTAACCACATACAGTAAGATATGAGAGGAAAAAAATGATGTGAAGTTGGAATTTATAATTAAAAGAAAAGCATAAGTCACCATAGTGTCTGCAGGAAAAAAAAAGAGAGAGAGAGAGAGACAGAAGCAGAATAAAAAGACTTTGAAGAAATTCAGCCTGGCCACATAAAGGATGATAAAACATGCTGGGAGAGCAAACCAAGTATGTGGCCAAGTGACTGTTTGCCAAGTAGATTAATACATGGATGGAAGAGATCATCAGGACAATGGGAGAAAGACACTGAAGGCATTTCAGAGATCTTGGAGACAGCTTCTCCCACTACAGCCCCAGAGATCTAGGAGGGCAGAATGGTTTCAGGAGATGGGCCTGGGGTACCCTCCATGGACTTGCTGCTCAGAGCTGCCTCAGATCTCTGCTTCCTGCATTCTGGTGCAGTGTTCCTGGACTGCCCCAACCATGGCTCAAGTGGGCCCAGATACATTTTGACCTGCTGCTCTGGAAGGAACAAGCCAGAAACCTTGGCAGTGTCCATGTGGTTCTAATTCCACAGACAAGCAGAATGCTAGAGCTGTGGGGGCATGGCTTCCTCCACCTCGATTTCAAAGGATGTTGCAGGTACGTCGGGGGTCGAGGGAGACACTTGTTGCAGGGGCGGAGTCACCACAGAAAGCTTCCACTAGGGCATTGTCAAGCAGAAATGTGGGGTCAGAGCTGCCACAGAGAGTCTCCACTGGGGCAGTGCCTACTGGGGCCATGAAAGTGGGGCCAGTTCTAAAACCCTAGAACTGTAGAGCTACCAGCTTGCAGCACCAGCTTCAGGGAGCTATAGGCACCAGACTCCAACCTATGAGAACTGCTGGGCGGACTGAGTCCAACAAAGCCATAGGAGTTGGACTGCCTGCGGCATTGGGAGGCCCATATCCCACCCCAGTGTGCCCAGGATGCGGGACATGGTGTCTAAGGAAATTATGCTGGAGCTTTAAGAAGACTGGATGTTGTTCCCCTGGTTAGCTTTTGGACTTACATGGGACCTGTTGGGTCCATGTAACTTGTTAATTTTACAGGCTCACAGCTGGAGAGTAATTGGTCTCAGGATGAATTGGCTTTTAGGCTTACCCATAGCTAACTTAGATGAGACCCTGGACTTTGGATTTTTGAGTTAACGTTGGAATGAGTGAAAAATTTGAGGGCTGTTGTGATGGGATGAATGTATTTTGTATGTGAGAAAGACATAACTTTTGGGGGACCAATGAAGAATGTTAGTGTTTGAATGTCCCCTCCAAAACTCATGTTGAAATTTCATTGCTGGCTGGGGGCGGTGGCTCACACCTGTAATCCCAGCACTTTGGGAGGCCTAGGCGGGCAGATCGCAAGGTCAGGAGATCAAGATCATCCTGGCTAATATGGTGAAACCCCATCTCTACTAAAAATACAAAAAATTAGCCAGGTGTGGTGGTGGGCACCTGTGGTCCCAGCTACTTGGGAGGCTGAGGCAGGAGAATGGCGTGAACCTGGAAGGCGGAGCTTGCAGTGAGCTGAGATTGCACCACTGCACTCCAGCCTGGGCGACAGAGTGAGACTCCATCTCAAAGAAAAATTAAAAACAAAAAAAAAAGAAATTTAATTGCTATTGTGATGGTATTTTTGTTTATTTATTTATTTATTTTTGAGATGGAATCTCTGTGTTGCCCAGGCTGGAGTGCCATGGTGTGATCTCGGCTCACTGCAACCTCCACCTCCCAGGTTCAAGTGATTCTCGTACCTCAGCCTCCCGAGTAGCTGGGATTACAGCGCCCACCACCATGCCTGACTAATTTTTTTTGTATTTTTAGTAGAGACAGGGTTTCACCATGTTGGTCAGGCTGGTCTTGAACTCCTGACCTCAAGTAATCCACCTGCCTCGACCTCCCAAAGTGCTGGGATTACAGGCATGAGCCACTGTGCCCGGCCAGGAATGGGTTCCTGATAAAAGCATGTTTGGTCGCCTCTTGTCCTCTCTTCCTCTCTTGCCCATCCACCCGCCAGCATGGGATGATGTAGCATGAAGGCCACTTGACTTCGGACTTTTCATCCTCCAGAAATGTAAGAAATAAATTATTTTTCTTTATAAACTACTCAGTCTATGGTATTCTGTTATAGCAACACAAAACAGATTGACACTAGCAGAATTTCTACAAGATCTTTTTTATTTTGCTTCCATTACAATTTCATTTTGGCTTTTGACCCTTGCATCTAGAATAGGCTTGGCCTTGCTCCAGGGAACATGCCATCCTGGCCTGACATACTTCACCTTCCCAACTTCTGTCTTCTTTGTTTGTCAACAACCCACTCCGAAGTATCCCTGACTTGCCTCCCTTGTCTTTGCTCCTCCTGTTGTGTTTTGTTTTTTGATGCATGGGCCATGACAGAAATCTACTGAGAGGAAGGGGAGTTGAGGAGAGACTCATTGTTTTCAGCAAGATGGGTAGTTATTGAGGAGAAATTAGAAGGCATCAACTAACTGAATGTGATAGGAACCACATTCCTACCACATGAAATGAGACAGATTTTTAAATATGGCTAAGCAGTGTGAGTATTCAGGCAAAGTCTGACAACTAAATATGTAGTGGGCTCTAATTAGATGGTTCTTCATTTATCTCTAAGAAAAGGACTGAAGAAAACAGACAGTGAGATTGATCCAAAAACTCCCATGTATATAGAAACACATGAAAAATGTCATCAAAATGTTAATGGCTGTTACATTACAGTTGCATCAGGGATGGGATTTCAGGTGAGTTTTTACTTTCTTCTTATAAATTTATGCATGTTTAAAATTTTAAAATATGAAAATACATATAATTAGGAAAATAAGCTATTTTCATTGGAAGAGAGGTAAGTTTATTAATAGAGAAAGAGGATAAAAAGAGATCCAAGACTGAGGATAGGCACAATAAGCACTTCAATTAGGGATTCAAGAAAATGAAAATAGAGGTAAAGGCAGATTGGATTATATGGCACAGGCAATCAGATATCAGCAATAGAAACTGATGGAGTGAAAAATTTAGGAATCTGACTGTCCCAGTGATGGCAGCCACTAAGTTGTATAACACCTTTTTTTTTTTTTTTTTTTTTTTTTGAGATGGAGTCTCGCTCTGTTGCCTAGGCTGGAGTGCAGTGGTGTGATCTCAGCTCACTGCAACCTCCTCAAGGTTCAGGCAATTCTCCTGCTTCCGCCTCCTGAGTAGCTGGGACTACAAGCATGCACCACTACGCCTGGCTAATTTTTGTATTTTTAGTAGAGATGGGGTTTCACCATGTTGGCCAGGCTGGTCTCGAACTCCTGACTTTAGATGATCCACCCGCCTTGGCCTCCCAAAGTGCTGAGATTACAGGCTTAAGCCACCGTGCCTCACCTAACACATTTACGGGAACTAAAAAAAAGACACCCATGGTTGGGCGCGGTGGCTCACGCCTGTAATCCAGCACTTTCGGAGGCTAAGGTGGGTGGATCACCTGAGGTCAGGAGTTTGAGACCAGCCTGGCAAACATGGTGAAACCCTATCTCTACTAAAAATACAAAAAAAGTAGCTGATTGTGGTGGCGTGCCTGTGCCTGTAATCTCAGCTACTTGGGAGTCTGAGGCAGGAGGATCCCTTGAACCTGGGAGGCAGAGTTTGCAGTGAGCCAAGATCATGCCACTGCACTCCAGCCTGGGCAACAGAGTGAGATTCCATCTCAAAAATAAAAACCAAAAAACAAAAAATGACACCCTTATCAGCCACCACTCAATTCATTGGCCTGATACCTTTGTGCAGCGCATGACATCTACAAGTGTACAAGATGGTACTGGATCCAGAGAGGAAGACAAGTCTGGCAGGAATGTGAGAGAGACTGAGAAGAATTGGTTCAATATGATGATGGAGTTCAGAGAGCTAAATGAAGTTCTCAGAAGTCACTGTTGGCTTAGCCATGTGGATGTTGAGAAACCCCAAGGATGTTCCAGTTATCTTTTGCTGCATAACAAACCATCCTGAAATTTCGTGGCATAAAATAACAAACATTTTATTGCACTCATGATTTGGGGAGTCAGGAACTTGGGCGGGGCACTGCAGAAATGGCTGGCTTATCTCTGCTCCATGATATCTGGGTCCTCCACTAGCGTGGCATGAATGGTTGGAGATGGCTGAGATATCTTTACTGGGGCCGTATGTCTGAAACCTCCTTTCTTCTTTTTGGGACATCTGATGGGCCTAAGAAGTCTAAGTTGTCTCTTTCACTCAGGTATAGTGCCTGGGCTGGGGTGGCTGGAACGGTTGAGGGCTGGCCGGCCCCACTCTGTCTCTCTCTGTCTACAAAGGTGGTTTCCTGGTGGCCACAGTTCTTACATGGTAGGTGCTTTCCCCCAGAGTGCAAGAGAATCCCAACAGACAGCATGCCCATGGGTGTAAGGAGAAGCTACAAGGCTTCTTATGACTGTCTCAAAAGTCACGGTGCCACTTCTGCCATATGTGTTGGTCCAGCAAGTCACCAAGACTATTCCAGATTCAGGAGGAGGGTAGGAACAGACTGATCTCTTTCTCAATATAAAAAATACTATGAGCACACATGAAGAAAAGGAATTTATTATGGCCATCTTGAAAACAAGCAACAAAACTGATGCTGATAGGAATTATCCAGAAAGGTAGGAGTGGATTTTTGGGATTTATCCAGAGGGAATGAGGAGTCTAGACTCCAAAACATGGCAAGATTGGATACAATGTACGATATTTGGGTAACAGGTACACTGAAAGCCCAGACATCACCACTGTACAATTCATCCATGTACAACCCAGAACCACTTGTACCCTTATAGCTATTGAAATTTAAAGAAAATTTTTTTAGTGGCAAGAATTTTAAATGTAGGAAAGCTGAGAGAGGCTGGTAAATAAGTGGCTTGAATGTTGCTTCCGAGTCTTCTTACTTCTCCAGCCCTACTGTGGTTTGCATATGGTGATATGGTGTGTTTGTTCCCACCAAATCTCATGTTGAAACCTGATCCCCAAGGTAGCAGTGTCGGGAGGTGAGGCTTAGTGGGAGGTGTTTGGGTCATGGGGGTGGATTGGTCATGAATGGCTTGGGGGTGAGTTCTCCATCTTACAAGGCTGGATTAGTTCTGGGGCAATGGATTCGTTCCTAAGAGAGTGAGTTGTTATAAAGTCAGGATGCCCCTCAGGTTTGGTCTCTCTTCTCACGTGCCCACTTCCCCTTTGACCTTCTCTACCATGTTTCTTTTTTTTTGACAGAGTTTCCCTCTGTCGCCCAGGCTGGAGTACAATGGTGTGATCTCAGCTCACTACAACCTCCACCTCCCGGGTTCAAGCAATTCTCCTGCCTCAGCTTCCCGAGTACCTGGGATTACAGGCACCTGCCACTATGCCCAGCTAATTTTTTGCATTTTTAGTAGAGACAGGGTTTCACCATTTTGGCCAGGCTGGTCTCAAACTCCTGACCTTGTGATGTGACCGCCTCGGCCTCCCAAAGTGCTGGGATTACAGGCGTGAGCCACTGCACCCAGCTCCCTCTACCATGTTTCGATGCAGCACAAAAGCCCTCACCAACAGCTAAACAGACGTTGGGGCCATGCTTCTTGTACAGCTTACAGAACTGTAAGCTAAATAAACCTTTTTAAAAGAAACTACCAGCCTCAGGTATTCCTTTATAGAAACACAAAATGAACTAATACAAGCCCTCTTTTGCTTCATGCTTCAGTCAGGCTGAGCCTCTTCTAGTTTCCTAGGTTAGATTGTGTTCCTAATTAATTTAGCCAGGAGTATTGTGTTAGATTGGGTTCTTCAAGAAGTAGACTTCAAGAAAAGATTAGGCATACAAGAGGTTTATCAGGAGAAATCCCCATGAAGGATAAAGAAAAGGAAAAAAGAGGAGGCAAGGAGAGCTTTCAGACCATAGGCGAATCTGATGCTTGTGAAGAAGAGGAGCAAGGAAGGAGAACTGGAGAGAAGAGTCTCACATGCAGGATAATTTTTTAAAGTTTCAGCAAGGTTGACAGGGAGTCCTTGGGCCAAAGTTGCCCATTAAAGGAGTCCTTCATCTTGCAAGAATGGGCCTGCATTAGTCTCCCTGCCTTGCTCAGTCACAGACTCAGAGCATCCCCCGAGAAGGATGGCCTTGGCATGAACTCAGGGCTGGGGCCCCGCTGGCAGTGGCTGGAGCCATCAGCCAGTTGTGCTCCCTGAGGCAGGAGATCTGAGCAGTGTATTATAATGGCCACCTCAAATACGGAATCTTAGCAGGTAAGAAATTGCCTTGGGAGGCCGCGGCAGGCGGATCACGAGGTCAGGAGATCAAGACCATCCTGGCTAACACAGTGAAACTCCGTCTCTACTAAAAATACAAAAAAAAAAAAAAATTAGCCGGGCGTGGTGGCGGGCACCTGTAGTCCCAGCTAGTCCGGAGGCAGGAGAAAGGCATGAATCTGGGAGGTGGAGCTTGTAGTGAGCTGAGATCGCGCTGCTGCACTCCAGCCTGGGTGACAGAGCAAGACTTTGTTTCAAAAAAAAAAAAAAAAAAAAGAAATTGCTTCATGGAGAAGGCATAACTGGCGTCTCTGCATACATTATGTACCATGATGCTCTGTATCAATTAGGATTGTTTTTAGCAGCAAGTAATAGAACATTCAGTCAAAAGTGGCTCAGATGAACTGGTACACCTTTTTTCCACAGAAGTTTAGTGATAAACAGTTGAGGTCCTTGATTCTGCAGCTCAACCATGACAAGATTGCCGTGTACAATTTCCTTGGTTTTTCCCTTATACTTGCCTCTTCATAGTTGCATGATGTCTGTAGCATCTCTAAATGTCATATCCACACTGAAAGCAGGAATAAGGGGGGAGCATGCTACTGGTATAGCCACATCAGTTTCCTTTTATTGAGAGAGAAAAGTCTTCACAGGAACGCGATCCTCCTTAGAGTTCTACTTAGATCTCATCTGGCAAATATGGATGATATGGCCATGCTCGCTCAAGGAGAGGATGGAACACTGGAATAAAACTGTCAAGTGGGTATAGAAAAATCTTTATCCACTACCCTGGCTGGGGACATGACTGTCTTGAATAATATTGTATGAACATTGTCAGAATCAAACTGCAGTTGCTTTTGTTAAAAGAAAATAAAAAAAGGCCAGGCACTGTGGCTCACACCTGTAATCCCAGCACTTTGGGAGGCCGAGGCAGGCAGATCACCTGAGGTCAGGAGTTCAAGACCAGCCTGGCCAACATGGTGAAACACTGTCCCTACTAAAAAGATAAAAATTAGCCAGGCATGGTGACATGCACCTGTAATCCCTGCTACTCGAGAGGCTGAGGCAGGAGAATGGCTTGAACCCGAGAGGCGGAGGTTGCAGTAAGCTGAGATCACGTCATTGCACTCCAGCCTGGGCGACAAGAGTGAAAATCCATCTGAAAAAAAAAAAAAAGCAAAAAATAAAACAAAGCAAAAAAACCTGACAGCCAAGGAAGGCCATGAAGAGGGGGTTCTCAAGCATAAATGCCTGATAACAAAAACTATAAAAACTATACAAAAGACTGCAAAAACCACAACCTTGCACAAAGGCCATTGCAATCTTACACAAAAATACTTGTGACAAAAAATACTTCTGTGACTGGAACACTTATTCTGTTTTATAGAATGAAGTGTTGCCTGATAAAATTTTTTCTTTTTCTTTTTTTTTTTGAAATGGCATCTAGCTCTGTCACCAGGCTGAAGTACAGTGGCACAATGTCAGCTCACTGCAACCTCTGCCTCCTGGGTTCAATTGATTCTCCTGCCTCAGCTTCCCAAGTAGCTGGGATTAAAGGCACACAACACCACACCCAGCTAATTTTTGTATTTTTAGTAGAGAGAGGGTTTCACCATGTGGGCCAGGAGGGTCTTGAACTTCTGACCTAGTAATCCGCCCACCTCAGCCTCCCAGTGTTGGGATTACAGGTGTGAGCCACTGCACCAGGCCTTTGTTTTATTTTTCAATTTGAGACAGGATCTCACTCTGTCATCCAGGCTATAGTGCAGTGACGCAGTCACAGCTCATTGCAGCTTTGAACTCCCAGGCTCAAGTGATCCTCCTACCTCAGTCTACTGAATAGCTGGGACTACAAGCATGTGCCACCATGCCTGACTAATTTTTTAATTTTTTGTAGAGATGGGGTCTTGCTTTGTTGCACAGTCTGGTCTCGAACTCCTGGGCGTGAATGATCCTCCTGCCTCAGCCTCTCAAAGTGCTAGGATTACAGATGTGAGTCACTTCACCTAGCAGACCAATAAAATGTTTCTATAAAAATGAAAATATATAATAAACAAACAAACAAAAAATATTTCTTTGAGGACATCTGTCCAGCAACTGCCTGTACCTCCTGGAACTGGCATCACGGTCTTATTGATCCTTATAGCCAAGGATAGTTATCTCAAAACAATTATGTAATCCTCATTTTTTCTTTCAAATCCTTTGTCCTTACCTCCTTGAATATGCACATACTATGATATGTGTATTTCTATTGCAATGCCCTATTCCTACATAAATATAATTTTCCTCTAGAAAGCCCCTCTCTGTTATTTAGGTTGATAACTGGGAGTCTATCAGTAAAGAGGAAGAAGGGAAGAGATATTAGATAGGTGACTAAGAATTTGCCTTCTCAGGCTGGGGACAGTGGCTCATGCCTGTAATCCCAGCATTTTGGGAGGCTGAGGCGGGCAGATCACCTGAGGTCAGGAGTTTGAGACCAGCCTGACCAACATGGAGCAAACCTGTCTCTACAAAAATACAAAAAATTAGCCAAGTGTGGTGGTGCAAACCTGTACTCCCAGCTACTTGGGAGGCTGAGGCAGGAGAATTGCTTGAACCCAGGCGGCAGAAGTTGCAGTGAGCTAAGATCACACCACTACACTCCAGCCTGGGCAACAGAGCAAGACTCCATCTCAAAAAAAAAAGTAAAAGAATTTGTCTTCTGCAATGGAGCTTCTAGTCTCACTCCTGACCTGTTTAACAGCAGCAGAAGTCTTAATGTCTGCAGTGTTCCTCAGAGACATTCAGTCAATAAGTAATTATTCAATAGAACTATTTTCCTGAACAGTGTTAGGTGCTAGATTCTGGGACAAACAACTGCCAATTCCTAGCAGAACTTAAGTAGTACATTTATACAGCTTTTAATATAATACAGTGCCTAGTGAGTATTAAAATAATGAATGAATAAGGCAACTCTGATGCAATAATTATACAAAGCAATGAGAAGTGTTATAAGGAGGACTCCATATTTTCCCCATTTTCGTTTTTTTTTTTTTTTTTTTGAGACTGAGTTTCGTTCTTGTTGCCCAGGCAAGAGTGCAGCCCAGGCTCACCACAATCTCCACCTCTTGGGTTCAAGCGATTCTCCTGCCTCAGCCTTCCTGAGTAGCTGGGATACAGGCATGTGCCACCATGCCCGGCTAATTTTGTATTTTTAGTAGAGATGGGGTTTCTCCATGTTGGTCAGGCTGGTCTCGAACCCCCAATCTCAGATGATCCACCCACCTTGACCTCCCAAAGTGCTGGGATTACAGACATGAGCCACCGTGCCCAGCCACCCATTTTCTTTTAAAAAATCATTTTCTATTCCTCATGATAGCCTCTCATTTGCCAGGATCTAGAGCAGCATTGTCTAGTAGAACTTCTGCAAAGATGATAATATTCTATATTTGCATGGTCCAATATGATAACCACTAACCACATGTGGCTATTGGGGACATGAAATGTGGCTAGTGCAACTGAGGAACGAAATTTTACATTTTATTTATTTATTTTTAAAGACATAATCTCACTCTGTCACCCAGGCTGGGATGCAGTGGCTCAATCACAGCTCATGTATCCTGTATATCCTGGGCTCAAGCAATTCTCCCATCTCAACCTTCTGAGTAGCTGGGACTACAGGCATGCACCATCCATGTGACAAATTTTATTTTATTTTTTGTACAGATGGAGTCTTGTTGTGCTACCCAGGTTGGTCTTGAACTCTTAGCCTCAAGTTATCCTACTGCCTCAGCCTCTCTTTACTTTTTTTTTTTTTTTTTGAGACAAGGTTTCACTTTCCTCATCCAGGCTTGAGTGCAATGGTGCGATCTCAGCTCACTTCAACCTCTGTCACCAGAATCATATGATTCAAATGATCCTCCTGCCTCAGCCTCTCAAGTAGCTGGTACTATAGGTGAGCACCACCATGCTTGGCTAATTTTTTTTTAATTTTTATTTTTAGTAGAGATGGGATTTCACCATGTTGCCCAGGCTGGTCTTGAACTCCTGAGCTCAAGTGATCCACCTGCCTTGGGCTCCCAAAATGCTGGGATTACAGGCATGAACAACAGTGCCCAGCTTTTATTAAAATTTAAATAGCCAAATGTACCTAGTGACTAGTGGCTAATGAATCAGGCAACACTGTTGTAGAGTGCTTGAGTATTACTAATTCCATGAAGTTAGTAAAAATAAGAATCTAATGTTAATGTGTTTCATTCACTTCAGTTATTATTGGAGCAAATCAAGATTACCTTAAATCGTTTTTTCCAATATTATTAATATCTACACATTAATGCTTTTCAAATGAAGTTATTTTATCAAGTTCTTTCAAGCTTAACTATTCTTTTCTATAAATAGAATTAACTATTTATAGGTGACAAAAGTAGGTGACAAAGATCTGATAAGAAATATGAGTCTATGCATTTTTTTACTTGTTTGAAGTTAACAATGGTTTTTATATGATTATGTCAGATTCCAAACATGAGCTGTTAGTGCTTGTATGGGAAAGATTTTTCCCATTTGCAATGAGCATAAAATCTGCTTCTCCATCAACAGTACTAAGTTCCTTTTGAACAATGCTTATTCTCTCCCTTACCAGTTTGGTCCTTAACTACTTACTACCCTGTAAAATTTCTGCATAACTATTTGTATTGCTATCTAAATCTTGTTTGTTATTTAATTTTAAATATATGCATACCCTAGATCCCTACTTTTATACCTTAAGCTTCCTGAGGGCAACATGCAACTTGGGTTTGGTGGAAAAAAATCCCTGGACTTAAAGTCAGGTTATGGAAATTTCGACAATCTTTTTGAGCCTCACATTTCTCATAGATAAAATGAGAATAATAATAATATTGGTTTCACTGGGTTCTTCAGGGCATCAGATGAGGTGTATGCGAAGTTCTTGGGGGATGCTCAAGTGCTAAGTCACTGCTAGATACTCTGTTTCTTGGTGTCTATAGCAAAACCATAGGAAGAGCTCACTGAATATTCACTTAATGAGTGAATGAATGGATATAGAGGACTAAGGAACCATAGTTTTTAGTTATTTTTTTAGTGATTTAAATGAGCAACTGAATCCAGGTGGCTGGGACAACATATTTGCCTGGGTCTATGGTCCCTTTACCACCTTCAGGGCTCTCATCCCTGACTGTCTTATCACAGGCCTGGGATATTATAAAAGATGTGTCCGTTGGAAAGCTTTTGCCTGGGAGCCACAGAAGACTTGCCAATCCTAAAGTGCTTTAAACATAACAGGCTTCTTTGTGTGTGTGTGTGTTTGGAGACAGGGTCTCATTCTGTGGCCCAGGCTGAAGTGCAGTAGTACAATCAGGGCTCACTGCAGCCTCAACTTCCTGGTCTCAGGTGATCCACCTGCCTCGGCCTCCCAAAATGCTGGGATTACAGGTGTAAGCCACCATGCCCGGCATAGTAACAGGCTTCTTCTTCTTCTTCATTTTTTTTTCTTTTTTTTTTTCAGGCAGGGTCTTGCTCTATCACCCAGGCTGGAGTGCAGTGGTGCCATCTTGGCTCACTGCAACCTCTGCCTCCCAGCTTCAAGTGATTCTCGTGCCTCAGCCTCCAGAGTAGCTAGGATCACAGGCACACACCACAACGCCCTGCTAATTTTTGTATTTTTAGTAGAGACGGAGTTTCAACATGTTGGCCAGGCTAGTCTCCAACTCCTGGCCTCAAGTGATCCTCCCACCTCGGCCTCCCAAAGTGCTAGGATTACAGGCATGAGCCACGGCGCTAGCCCGTAACGGGCTTCTTATCTCACATAACTAGGAGTCCAGGGGGAGGGTAGTTCTAGGTTTGCTTACTACCGCAGGGCCCTGATGCGGTGAAGTACCCGGGTGCTTTCCTCTTTCTGGTTCAGCAGCTCAACATCCCCAGTGTGTTGCCCATGTCTCCTCTGATGGGCTCCAGGGGCTGCAGCACTTCCAGGCATCATATGCGGGTATGAAGGTATCCAGCAAAAGAGAGAAGTGTGTTCTCCTGTGCATCTTTTTCTATTTATTTATTTATTTATTTAGATGGAGTCTCACTCTATCGCCCAGGCTGGAGTGCAATGGCACCATCTTGGCTCACTGCAACCTCCACCACCTGGGCTCAAGTGATTCTCTTGCTCAGCCTCCCGAAGCACGCACCACCACGCCCAGCTAATTTTTGTATTTTTAGTAGAGACAGGGTTTCACCATGTTGGCCAGGCTGCTCTCGAACTCCTGACTCAGGTGATACACCCTCCTCGGCCTCCCAAAGTGCTAGGATTATAGGTGTGGGCCATCGCGCCTGGGATCTTTTTGTTTTCGTTGTTTTGTTTTGTTTTTGACATGGAGTCTCGCTTTGTCACCCAGGCTGGAGTGCAGTGGTGCCACCTCAGCTCACTGCAACCTCTGGCTCCTGGCTTCAAGTGATTCTCCTGCCTCAGCCTCCCAAGTAGCTGGGATTACAGGCACCTGCCACCATGCCCGGCTAATTTTTGTATTTTTTTTTTTTTTTTAGTAGAGTCAGGGTTTCAGCATGTTGGTCAGGTTGGTCTTGAACTCCTGACCTCAAACAATCCACCTGCCTCAGCCTCCCAAAGTGCTGGGATTACAGGTATGAGCCACCACACCTGGCCTCATCTTTTTGTTTTTAATTGATGAGGAAAAGCTTCCTCAGAAGTAGCTCCAGTATCTTACCCTCAAATAAGGATTGGGTCACGGTGCCAAAGCCTACACCAGTCGCTGGCAAAGAGAAGGACACTGCTGTGATTGCCTTTGACAATGAATGCCTTCCTTGAGCTCATGGCTGCAGAGTGAAAGCCAGAATGGGTGAGTTGAAACCGGCTGTTGAGTATGCAATGAACAGTGTCTGCTACAAAAAGCCAGACCTGTTAATCTTTTCTAGCGGAGCTGAACTTGGACCTCATATGGATGGGGCTCTGGAAGGGCCCCAGACGTGGGAAAGCAGCTCTGATCTTTATCTGTGACTACAAGTGTGACAAGCAGAGGAGAAGAGTTGACACTACCTACCTCGTACCTTTCTTTCATTGATCTTCCTCTGAGGAAGGAATCTTTGCCTTTAAGTACTCACCATCCAATTTTTCTAGGTCTAGGCTAAGAGGTGGTGAAATAGAGGAAATTAAGAATTGCTTGAGAGCAAAGGTACATTATCATGACCACTACCACCTTCATTGTCATCGTGATTGCCACCATCACCAGCCGGCAACCTTGAGATGCCCACTTGCAGTGACACTGTATTCTCTGCTGGGCAGAATCATCTGGGTCAACATGACCCCAAGCCATACAGGCTCTGGGTCTCAACCTTTGTTCTGCGGGGACACACCTGCTGGAGGACATTTGCCTGGGGCACCAGCTCCCAGGGCTTCGTAAATGCTTTATGGGCCTAGGCCATGAGTTATACTCAATCCCACCCACATCCCACCACACAAATTATGGTTCCTCTCCTTTCTCTTGTACAGATAATGACATACCAATAGCTCATGACATCAGAGCTGAAGGCTACTGCTTGAAGGATTTATAATCCAAAAGAATTAATTATGCAGATAAAAATGCTAGCAATGGCCGGGCGCGGTGGCTCACACCTGTAATCCCAGCACTTTGGGAGGCCGAGGCGGGCGGATCACGAGGTCAGGAGATTGAGACCATCCTGGCTAACACAGTGAAACCTCGTCTCCACTAAAAGTACAAAAAATTAGCTGGGCGAGGTGGCGGGCACCTGTAGTCCCAGCTACTCAGGAGGCTGAGGCAGGAGAATGGCGTGAACCACAGGGGGCGGAGCCTGCAGTGAGCTGAGATCGCGCCTCTGCCCTCCAGCCTGGGCAACAGCGAGACTCCATCTCAAAAACAAACAAACAAACAAACAAAAAATGCTAGCAACATGCAGAGAATAAGATTTTTTAAAAATGTGAATAGATCAGTTAAGCAGTTCTGTTATTTACTTGTCATAAGGAAGTGCCAATGAGGAAGGAAAAGTGGGGAAACATGGGGGACCTCTTGGAGTAAGAAAAATGCCACTTCTTAAATGATTCAAAAAATGCGTATTTGTTAATATATGCTCCATGTTCTTAACGCGCACAACTCTGCAACTCGACTAATTATCATTGGCATCACTAGGTTACTCCAAAAAATGCTGGGCAGTGTGTTTATGTTAAAACAAACAAGCAAGCAAACTTCATTTTCCAATCACTAATACACCTTACTCTCCTCTCTTCTTATTTAATTACCATTTAGCCAGGAAGAGGTGGGGAGTCCACCTTCCTGAATAAAAGATTTGTTAAATCGGCCGGGCGCAGTGGCTCACGCCTGTAATCCTAGCACTTTGGGAGGCCGAGGCAGGCGGATCACGAGGTCAGGAGATCAAGACCATCCTGGCTAACACAGTGAAACCCCGTCTCTACTAAAAATACAAAAAATTAGCCGGGCGTGGTGGTGGGCGCCTGTAGTCCCAGCTACTCGGGAGGCTGAGGCAGGAGAATGGCGTGAACCCGGGAGGCGGAGCTTGCAGTGAGCCGAGATCACGCCACTGCACTCCAGCCTGGGCGACAGAGCAAGATTCTGTCTCAAAAAAGAAAAAAAAAAAAAAAAAAAGATTTGTTAAATCATCTTCCTTGCCCTATTGAAATTTCAGGTTGGCTGGGCGTGGTGGCTCATGCCTGTAATCCCAGCACTTTGGGTGGCCGAGGTGGGTGGATCACCTGAGGTCAGGAGTTTGAGACCAGCCTGGCCAACATAGTGAAACCCCATCTCTACTAAAATACAAAAATTAGCCAAGCGTGGTGATGCACACCTGTAGTCCCAGTTACTCGGGAAGCTGAGGCACAAGAATTGCTCTAATCTGGGAGGCAGAAGTTGCAGTGAGCTGAGATTGTGTCACTGCACTCCAGCCTGGGTGACAGAGCAAGACTCTGTCTCAATAAATAAATAAATAAATAAATAAACTTCAGATTTATCCATTTTTAAAATCATTTGCACAAGTATTGAAAAACATTAATAGATTTGAAGCAATGTCCTTTACACTGCATGCAGTTAATAAATCCTTAAAAGGATAAATGATAAAGTAAATTTTCCTTTGGGAGTCAGTCCGTTTTGGTATAATAACTCTGTTAGACATTCTTACATAACACAAGGACTTTTTTCTAATGTGACCTCACCCCAAACTACACGCTCTGTACCACAAATAGAATGAATGTGATTTCCTGAAAAATAAATTAAAACATGAAAATCTATGCAATATGGATCATTCTGCCATTTTTTTCTCTAATGAACAAAACAGAGATGTCTCTGTTATTTTAATGATTTTTTTTCTAATAAGTGCTTAAAATATCTTGAAACCAGAAAACACCTTTACATAAAACTATTCACTTTAAGCAAGTCTTTTTGTGACCCAGGATTTAAAAATATACAACCTTGGGTGTGAGTTTTCATCTAGACCTTGTTAGGTGATTAATTCTTCCTCAATGCTAGAATCCCTCTCCCGTGTATCTTATCTCATTCTGGGCATCTCTACAGACACCTGGAACAAAAACTTCATAAATAAAATTATTTTTATTCGGCTTTATTTTTTTTTCTGTGCTGAGGTTCAAAGAAGAGGCCTTTTGTTGCAGAAAATCTTCATTTGTGCTTATGGTAAAAGAAGGGGGGATGGAAACTTATTTTCTCCTCTTGGGACAAGGAGAGTATTTCCCCTCATGGCTGCCTTTGCTGCCATAAGTTCTATGAAACATCCCACTCTTCAGCTCCTGAAGGGGAGCCATTGGTCCTAAGGGTAAGGTGCCACTTTTTTGGTAATGCCTCTATGAAAGGTTTACCTATCTTGTAACAACAACAATGACAAAAACACTATAGTAACAAAACAACAAACTAACACATAGATAGCACTATGCATTTTTAAATGAAGGGATCTGAAATGTACCTCAGTAGCATAAAAATTATTTCAAGCGGCCAGGCGCAGTGGCTCCCGCCTGTAATCCCGGCACTTTGGGAGACTGAATTGGGTGGATCACCTGTGGTTGGGGGTTCGAGACCAGCCTGGCCAACATGGTGAAACCCTGTCTCTACTAAGAATACAAAAATTAGCTGGGCATGGTGCTGGGCGCCTATAATCCCAGCTATTTGGGAGGCTGAGGCATGATAATCGTTTGAACCTGGGAGGCGGAGGTTGCAGTGAGCTGAGATTGTGCCATTGCACTCCAGCCTGGGCGACAAGAGTGGAAGTCTGTTTCAAAAAAAAAAAAAAAAAATATATATATATATATATATATATATATTTCAAGCTAAAAGCATCTCAAGAAGTAGCAGCCGTGAAAAAGGAAACCTTCTCTAAACTTCATTTTGCTGACTTAAGCAGGATCTTCCAAAAATTATAGCTGCCATAAATTCCCTCTCCAGGGGGTTTATGGCCAGAAAGGAGACTAACCATTAGTACTGGGATGAGCAATTGCTTAAACAAATTATCTGAAACTGTCATACCTTTCATTTGTTCTTCCATGGAAGCCCTTTCTCCTGCCTCCTTTTTCTCTATGTAGTTGGTATAAACTCCTATCTCTAGCTGCTTGAGGAGCCATTTCTTTTTCTTTTTCTTTTTCTTTTTCTTTTTCTTTTTTTTTAGAGATAGGTTCTCACTCTGTCACCCAGGCTGGAATGCAGTGGCACCTTCATAGCTCACTGCAGCCTCGAACTACTGGACTCTAGCCATCCTCCCACCTCAGCCTCCCAAATAGGTAGGACCACAGGTGTGCACCACCACACCCAACTAATTTTTATTTTTATTTTTTTGTAGAGATGTGGTCTTGCTATGTTGCCTGGGCTCAAATAATCCTCCCACCCAATTCCAAAGTGCTTGGGATTACAGGTGTGAGCCACTGTGTCCAGCCTTGAGGAACTATTTAATTTAAAGGCTCCTACCCACATAATAAACTTTGTCTTCTCTCTGTTAATCTGTCTATAGTCAGTTAAATTTGTAAGCCTCTAGCCGCTGAACCCAAGCTGAAAGAGGAAAAGCTTTTTTCCCAACGATATTATCTCACTTAACACTCACAACAACCCTATTGTACTCCCATTTTTCAGATAAGGAAACCAAGTCTTTGAGAGGTTAGGAAACTTACCGAAGATCACACAGTCATTAAATGGCAGAGTTGGGGTTTGAATACTTATTGCTTGAAATAGAGAAAACACAGCCAATTGTCCTGACACTCTAAATGCACAATGTCCTGGAACAGCTGGGTTATTGATCCTATTTTCCTTTCTTTTTTTTTTTTTTTTGAGACAGTCTTACTCTGTCACACAAGCTGGAGTGCAGTAGTGCGACCTCAGCTCAGTGCGACCTCAGCTCACTGCAACCTCTGCTTCCCCTGCTGAAGCAATCCTCCCACCTCAGCCTCCTGAGTAGCTGGGACCACAGGTGCACACCACCATGCCCGACTAATTTTTTGTATTTTTTTTTTTTGTAATAACAGGGTTTTGCCATGTTGCCCAGGCTGATTGATTCTATTTCCTTGTTCCTTTGATATTTATTTATTTATTTATTTATTTATTTATTTATTTATTTTTTGAGACAGAGTCTCGCTCTGTCACCCAGGCTGGAGTGCAGTGGCGCGATCTCGGCTCACTGCAAGCTCCGCCTCCTGGGTTCACGCCATTCTCCTGCCTCAGCCTCCCGCATAGCTAGGACTACAGGCGCGCGCCATCACGCCCGGCTAATTTTTTTGTATTTTTTGTAGAGACAGGGTTTCACCGTGTTAGCCAGGATGGTCTTGATCTCCTGACCTCGTGATCCGCCCACCTCGGCCTCCCAAAGTGCTGGGATTACAGCCGTGAGCCACCGCGCCCAGCCTGTTCCTTTGATATTTAAAGGTGTGAGGGCAGAGCTGCAGAACAGGTTGGAGGCAGCAGCTTGGTTCTAGACAACTCAGCAAAAGGAGATTTCAGAGGGAGAGTATCTGAAGTTAAGAGCCAACTGAACATTGTGTTGTGTTAGTACCTGTGGTCAGGCAGCAAACTGAGCAGGAAGAGGGAAAAAAAATACGGTCATGTACATAAGTATGGTCCTACACCAGCTTGGGGGCCCAGAGATCCCCCCTGAGAGATTGTTCTTGGACCAGAGATTCACAATCTTAGTCTTGTCATGACACCCAACACAGGTGAGGATCTTAGGCACAAACCCCTCCTCAGTCTCATGCCCAGGAAGCTCATGAAATAGACCCGAGTGACAGAGATGTTATTTATTTATTTAGAGACCAAGTCTCACTCTGCCGCCCAGGCTGGAGTACAGTGGTACAATCCCGGCTCACTGCAACCTCCATCTCTCAGGTTCAAGTGATTCTCCTGCCTCAGCCTCCCAAGTAGCTGGGATTAGGGGTGCCCACCACCATGTCTGGCTAATTTTTGTATTTTTAGTAGATATAGCGTTTCACCATGTTGTCCAGGCTGGCCTCAAACTCCTGAACTCAGGTGATCCACCCACCTCGGCTTCCCAAAGTGCTGGGATTACAGGTGTAAGCCACTGCGCCCGGCCAAGAAACATGTTCTTTTAAGCGCCACTAATCCGCTCACATTTATTTAATCATAATAATGGTAGCTACTAATAAACACTCTACAGCTTGGTTATTAGCAAGGTGTGTGCAGCATCTACCTGGACTATAGTAAACTAGTCGTTTGGTCCACCAGGAAAGTGCCCCTTTGTACTGTGGTCCATTTGATTCCAAAGAGAATGAATGGCCACGAAAGGTGGTAGTCATTGCCTCCTCTCCCAGATGCCAGGCCTGACCTCTCTGGGCATCTTCTCATAGCCCTGGTTGCTTTGCACCTTGGCATGCAAAGACAAACACCAGCACGGAGAGGCACCATTCTGCATAGAGCTGGTACCTACTTTGCTAGTCTTGAGCATGGAGGAAAAACTACAGTCAACAAAATGAAGTTTTCAAGCTAAGAAACAACAATCAGATTTCGATAATAAAGAGGGAAACTTGGAAAGTCTTAAATTGAGCAATGGCTTTCATGGCCCTTGGGGCTGCCTCTGCAGAGGCAGTTAATCATCCGCCTGAACAATCAAATCGATACCCATGACCTTTCCTTTCAGTTGTTTCTCCTGCTGTCTCTCCCCCTACAGTCAAAAGGAAGATAATGCAGTTATTTCCTTTAGAAAAGAAACATGAATATAAAGCAAGTTTATAAATTATGTGTTACTAAAACTAAATTCTCTAAGGAAATCATGTTTAGACACTGTAATCATAAGGCATATTTATGGTAATATTTATAGTTATAACATCTTCACGTGTATCAGTTTATCTGATCTATTATCGTTTCCACCCACTATCTCATAGAGAATGTGGGACAAATTACTTCTGAAAGGAGGGAAGTGTTCATTTCTGTATCCTGGATGGGTGGAGATAGGGGAGGGTAAGTAAACTGATTAAACTTTCACAAGTCAGTTCACTGAGCAAAATATCCTGTATCCTCCAGAATATCTTACAGTCATAACTCTATTGACATGTTCTGAAATTAAACTCAAAAGACTCAAAACCTAGGGGATTTTCTACAGATCTTTGATATATTTTTGTAAACTGAAATAGACTCTGATCAGCAGTTGTTTCTCAGACCCATCAAGAATTCATTGTACCTGCAAGAGAGGCCCACACAGTTTGCCTTCTCAAGTTTCTCGTCCAAGAGACAATAAACAATACCTCCCTGCAGAGTGGTGAGAATGAGTTTGCCTCTCAAGTTAAAAGGAGGTGGGAAGTGTGAGGTGAGGTCAGGGAGCACTGTGGCAAAGTCAGCGGCTGAACTTGAAACCCAGCAGACAGTTAGGTGCCAATGTTGACTGTGGTTAGAAGAGAAGCCCCACTGAAGGTCCTCAAAGTTGTGGAAAAACTGAAGCACCTTCCTACTCACCTTTAGCAATCAACTCTTTTAATAGCAGCATGAAATTTTCTTATGACCAAACCTTTCTTGGCCATGAAAAACCATGGCCGAGTGAATAATTATTTATTTAAATAGGGCCTGGTCATCTGCTTTGTGCTTTTTCTGGGTGTCTTCCTGTAGAAAGCCCTCCTTGCACTTCTGTCAGGGGCTGAGGGTCCCCTATCTGAAGTCTTATAGCACTCCAGCTTGCCTCTAAGCCTTCACTATATCAAGATTTTCTGTTCGATATAGGGGTCATTATGGAAGGGGGGCACAGAGGGGAGAGGAATCACCGTTGACAGTGCAATGGGAAGAGAGCAGAGACAAAGAACAGAGGTACAGAGTTCTTACAACAGAGTAAAATGACAAGGGTACAAAGGCAGCAATAGTATGCATGGAGAGGAGATAACCAACAAATTCAACAGAAATTTTAGACATAAAGTCCATGGACCTTGGCTATTGATTGTATGGGCAGACCTGAGGGATAGGGAGGGATAAGCTTAAGTGATGGGTGGATGGTAGTATCACATAGAGAGCTAAGGGATATAGAGAATGTGGAGCTTCAAGCAGTGCGGCCAGAAGAAGATCATGAGTCACCGTTGGCCATGCTGACGTTGAGGTTCTGTGGGTCTTGTATGCATGTGGGAAGTGGTTGGGTATAAGACTGGAGCTGAAACAGAGGTTAGGACTGGAAATGTAGATTTGGGCTTTCTGGTGACCATGGAGGTGGGCTGCTGGGATATCCTGATGGGAGAACCTGCTACTAGGAGTGTAATTGGCAGACTTTCTTCTCCTTTACTCCAATCCGGGGCTCTTCCTTCCTACCTAATCCGCTTTCCTGCCCCCTTTCCTTTCACAGATATCTGATTGGTACAATGGTCTGAAGGCTGGCCCTGCCTTCTTTGGCTCCCTCTCTTCTTTATCCCTTGCAGGCATTTCTCCCAATAATGCCTGGTACCTCTCATTCCCTTTTGGTGTCTGCTTCTTGGAGAGACTGAACTGACACAGAAGTCATTGATATGCAGGTAGCTAATAATTAAAAGAATGGGAGCAAATCGGACATCCCTGGAAGAACATACAGAATGAAAACAAAAATGTTGAAATGTTAAAATTAATAAAAAGGTTGAGGAGAAGAACTCACATGTAAGTAGTTATAATGGTTTTCTGGGGCTAGACCACGTGGGTTTGAGGCAGGTCCCACCTCTTCTGAGCTGTGTCACTCTTAGTAGATTGCTTAGCCTTTCCCAGCGTTGCTTTCTTTGTATAGGAAAGGGGGGAAATAATAGTACTCATAAAGATTTGGGTGGGCATGGTGGCTCATGCTTGTAATCTCAGCAATTTGGGAGGCTGAGGCGGGAGAATGGCTTGGGACCAGGAATTTGAGACCAGGCTGGGCAGCATACGGAGAACCCTATCTCTACAAAAGAAAAAAATGTATTCAGGTATGGTGGTGCGTGCCTGTAGTCCTGGCTACTTGGGAGGCTGAGGCAGGAGGATTGCTTTAGCCCAGGAGTTTGAGGTTACAGTGAGTTATGATCATGCCAGCCTGGGTGACAGAGCGAGACCCTGCCTCTTAAAAAAAAAAAAAAGTTTGTTGTGTAGATTAAAATGAGCTAATATATGTACAGTGCTTAGAAAACCACCTGCACAAATTAAGGCCAGAGTGCAGGTTGGTCACTATCATCAGGTGGAACGGATGAGGAGCTCCAGAGTAGCCAGGAAGGGGAGGACTCAAATGGCAGCAACACAGAGCCAAGGAAGTGGAAGTTTCAAAAAGAAAACAGTCTCCAAAGTTATGAAGAACTGAAGAGAAGAAGAAGGTGAAATAACATCCAGTAGGCCTGGAAATGAATGATGACCTTGGCAAGGGCTGCCTCAGTGGCATGGGGAAGCTGGAAGCCAGAGGACAGTGGCTTGTGTAGGGAGAGAGTAGACAGTGTCCACTCCTTCCAGAGCCTGGCTTGGAAGTAAAACAGAGTGAGAGGGTTCTGGTCGGTCAGATGGGGGGCTCAAGAGCCCAGGAGGAAAGTCAAGCTTCTTTATAGGCATAAAGTAATATGGTACCTGAAGACAGGAAGAGAGTGATGTTTTGGATGGCAGGGTGTTCTTAGGAATCAGGAAGGTGGGCTCCCAAGCACAGGAGGAATGGATCCGGCCAGCAGGAAGGATGGCTGATGTTCTGAGACCCAGTAGGTAAGAATGAGGATAGACTACGAGGTCAGAGGACAGAAGCGTGAAGGCATTTCCAAGAGTGCATCTGTAAAGCTGAAGAGGGCTGAAGTGGGGAAGGCAATCGGAAAAAAGCGAGGGAAAAAACAAAACAAAACATTTCACTGATATGTGTGACCCTTTTCCCCTAGCAGTGAAGGAAGCTCATGTTGACTGAACACCTCCCCTGGGATGTGTGCATCCTGGGATGAGAACTTTCACATAGCTGCTGAGTTCATGTCCATCACTACCCTGTGAGTAGGTATATTATTCCCATTTCACAGATGAGGAAAGCTGAGGCTCAAAGATTGAGTCATTGGTCTAAGATGTACAAGGTCTAGTGGAGTGCTCAATAAGTAATTGTTGAATGAATGGACTGCGCAGCTCATGCTCTCCAACTGGCTGTACACTTGTGTGATGCTTTTCCCCAAAGGTCTTTTTACTGTTGAGAGGATTCTTATATAGTTAAGTCTTGGATCAATCATAACCTCCAAAAATGTGACTGTAATGAAAAACGCAAAAAGTGGCTGGACAAGGAAATGCCTGTGCTACCTTATTTACCCCAAACAGAAAAGCTACTTAAAAGATTATGACTGATTGGGAAATGTGATTTGGTTGGACAAAAGCACTTGAAGCTCTAGTCCCTAACAATTCCATCCAGGACCTCCCTGAGAGTCAGAATTGATGTGTGGATTGTTTTAGTTTGACTGTTAATAATATCTGGATGAAAACGCCTGCCAAAACCTTTCACTGGGGGATTTAGAATATGCTTTCCAAGTCTACAACTGAAGGGCAGCAGCCGATGCTAATGTGTGCCTGTTGGCATTCGCCAGTTCATCTGGCCAAATGACAAATCACCATCGTGTCCTCAAGAACACTGTGTGTTCTTGATACTTTTAAGTCAAAATGTAATTGTGTTCTTCTTGTAATTATACCAGTCAAAAAGAGAATGGTACAAATAATAAAATTTAAGGTAATAAATGAATAGAGGACTAGATTCCAAGTTCATTGTGGGTAGGGATTGGGTCTTATTTAAATTTCTAGTATTCATTTTATTTTTTAAAATTTTAAACATTATTATTATTATTATTGAGATGGAGTCTTGCTCAGTAACCCAGGCTGGAGTGCAATGCATGATCTCGGTTCACTGCAACCTCCGCCTCCCAGTTTCAAGCAATTCTCTTGCCTCAGCTTCCCAGGTAGCTGGGATTATAGGCACCTGCCACCATGTCCGGCTAATTTTTGTATTTTTAGTAGAAATGGGGTTTCGCCATGTTGGCCAGGTTGGTCTTGAACTCCTGACCTCGGGTAATCCACCCACCTTGGCCTCCCAAAGTGCTGGGATTACAGGCATGAGTCACTGCACCCCAGTATTCATTTTAGAGGATTAGCCCAATGCTTGGCACACAATGTGTGCTAAGTAAATTCTTGCTGAATTAAGTTGAACTGCATCAACGCTGTAGACAGCGGAGTGGTCAGAGATCTGTAAACCATTTAAACCTGCTTCATTTTTCTTCGAGAGCAGAACTGTCACACAAAGATGCTGTGTACATAAGCACTCTAATTCATTATTGAGGTTCAAAATAAATTATTAATCTCTGAGAATAGTCCATAGCCAGGGTTGGCTGTCAGTGAAGCAGGAGAAAGGGTAACTAATCTTCCTAAATTGTATCCTTTTTTCCCCATCTTCAAGTCTTTGTGTTTGCAGCTCTTTGGAGCTGTGATTTCAATTCTCATTCTATCCCTGACTTACTGTTTGACCTCAAAATGAGTCACTTAATTTTAGTTAATAGCTAAGTTTCCCGTTCAGTGAGAGCCAAAGGGGCCTGGCTCTATCATTAGCTAATATCAAGCTTCAATTGCTAGATGTGCTATTCAGTGCCATCCATCATCTCTGTAAGGCTAACGGAAATGAATCACAAATACAGTGCCCCATGCGAACTCCCTCAACTCCTACAAAATGAGTCCTTGGGGTTGCTCAGTCACTGTGTTGTACAGTAAGGGGGAAAAGATAAAGAAGCTGAGGATGGTTGCCCCAAGCCCAAAGGAGAAGATACCCTGGCAATAGAGGGCAGCAAGGAGAAAGCTCAGCTCTCTGGCCAGAGTCACTATGATATGATCACCAACTTGGCCCCTTGGAAAGAGTAAACTAACCACCATATATATATATATATATGTCAATCTAATCTTTAAAGTATATCTTATATATATGTATTGGAGACAAGATCTCACTCAATTACACATACTAGAGTGCAGTGGCATGATCACAGCTTACTGTAGCCTTAACTCCCAGGCTCCAGCTATCCTCCCACCTCAGCCTCCCAAGTAGCTGGGACTACAGGTGTGTGCCACCACACCTGGCTTTTTTTTTTTTTTTTTGTATTTTTTGTAGACACAGGGTCTTTCTATGTTTCCCAGGCTTGTCTTGAACTCCTGGTCTCAAGCAATCCTCCTACCTCAGCTTCCCAAAGCACTAGGATGACAGTTGTGGACCAACTCGCCCAAACCTCCAATATTTAAATTTCAGTGAAATAAGATGCGAGTTTATAGAATAAATCAATATGCAGTAATTACTCACACTTTTCATTTCTTTCTTTCTTTCTTTTTTTTGGGACAGAGGAATGCAATAGCACGATCTCAGCTCACAGCAATCTCTGCCTCCCAGGTTCAAGCGATTCTCCTGCCTTAGCCTCCTTAGTAGCTGGGATTACAGGCACACATCACCATGCCTGGCTAATTTTTGTATTTTTGGAAGAGACAGGGTTTCACCATGTTGATCAGGCTGGTCTCAAACTCCTAACCTCGTGGTCCACTCGCCTCAGCCTCCCAAAGTGCTGGGATTAGAGGCATGAGCCACTGAACCCAGCCTACTCACACTTTTCTAAGATTTTCCCCTTGCTTTCTTTAAATAGAAAATATCTCCAGAGCCTTTAAATAAGATATACTTTAAAGATTAGATTGACATACGGAACATCAGTAGCAATCTGAAAGTAAGAGGAATGCAGGCCGGGTGTGGTGGCTCACGCCTGTAATCCCAGCACTTTGGGAGGCCAAGGCGGTTGGATCACAAGGTCAGGAGATGGAGACCATCCTGGCTAACACGGTGAAACCCTGTCTCTACTAAAAATACAAAAAATTAGCCGGGCGTCGTGGCGGGCGCCTGTAGTCCCAGCTACTCGGGAGGCAGAGGCAGGAGAATGGCGTGAACCCGGGAGGCGGAGCTTGCAGTGAGCCGAGATTGCGCCACTGCACTCCAGCCTGGGCAACAGAGCAAGACTCAGTTTCAGAAAAAAAAAAAAAAAAAAAGAGGAATGCACAGCTTGTCTCAGAGAGCTGTGGGTTATGAATGATGAAATGCACAGGAAGTAGAGGTTGGGACTTCCTTAGCCAGGATCTAGGCACAAATGCAGGCTCCATCCACAGATGCAGGCTCCATCCAAGCCTACATTTCTCAGGAAGGAAACAGTTCCACAGACGTGAAGCCCAAGGCACTGTGGGAAAGATCTATTAATAGAAGGGCCCGGCCGGGCGCGGTGGCTCACGCCTTTAATCCCAACACTTTGGGAGGCCAAGGCGGGTGGATCACGAGGTCAGGAGATCGAGACCACGGTGAAACCCTGTCTCTACTAAAAATACAAAAAATTAGCCTGGCGTCGTGGCGGGCGCCTGTAGTCCCAGCTACTCAGGAGGCTGAGGCAGGAGAATGGCGTGAACCCGTGAGGCGGAGCTTGCAGTGTGCCGAGATTGTGCCACTGCAGTCCAGCCTGGGGGACAGAGCGAGACTCTGTCTCTAAATAAATAAATAAATAAATAAATAAATAAATAAATGGCCCTGTGTAGATGACTTGTCTTGACTACAGCCGACCTTAGAACACTTCACCCAAAGGGTGTGATCAACTGTGGGGGCTGTGGTCACAGTGCTCCTTGGGACACAGGCCTTTTGGAAACCTTGTAGAAACTGCATTGCCTAACTTGTCCCTAGAACAGCACTACCTGCTGATTGAGGGTGTCAGACATGGAATTTGGCTGCATCGCCTTCTACTCTGTTGCCAGCCCACACACTGGCCTCTGTAAGCACCGGGGGTGTGCCTTTGAGTCCCCACCCACCTTGCTGCTCAGCTCGCAGCACCATCTGTGCACTTACTGGGTAAGAGTAATAATGGATGGGCACTTCAATCACATATGAAAACCTCTAAAGCTCAACTTGCAAGCACTGTAAATCTCATATATAACTTTCCTAAGTGACTAATGAGATAGGTTCTCAACACGGCAGAAGGCTCCAGGAATCTTTATGATAATGGTAGTTTATGAATTTATTTTCTTGTGACAGTATTTACAAACTCCATGATTCATAGTAGACTCAATAAATATTCAATATGATACAACACTAAACATGAAAGTAATGATTTGCACACGGATAGAATAAAAAGGGCTATTTCTCAATGTTGAGAGGGAAAAATAGAACCATTAAAAAACTTATCTGAAAACAACAATATGCTATTTAAAATAACAATCCACCCAACCAGTAACAAAATATTTCAGTTGAACTGAGGCTGCCCTCCGTGGTCCCCTGACCATAGTACAGATCCCATAACTAGCAATCAGATTGAGGTTTGTATTCCATTCATTTGTCAAAGTCTGTATCAAAAGAGGTCTTTCTGGCCTCAGGTACAGATGCAGTGAACAGCTTCTTCAAACTATTATTTGAGAGAAATAAGGTCAGATCCAAGGTAGTTATTCCCTTTTCAGCTTGCCCCTCATATTGAATTTGTTTAAGAGATCTAAAGGAAGAGTGACAATTTTCCTCTGCCATACTAAAGTCATGAAATAAATGACCAGGGTTTTTGAATGGCTAATATTTTTCTCTCATGGGTTAATATGATTGAATACTTATAAGTACTTGATTTGCTTTAATGTTTATGTTCAATTTTTCGATGTTCTTTGCAGTGGAGAACAATTCCTTTTGTCTGGCATGCACCCATTTGCCTTTCTTTTGGAAATAGCGTCTGGATTTTCTTTTGCAGAGCCATCCTTCCCTCACCTTAGGGGTGGAGGTACATGCTTGTGGGTGGCTGTATCCACACACTGGCAAGACATTTAGTCCTGGCCAATCAGAACTCAGTATCTTCCTGGGACCAGAACTGGTTCAAGAACAAGCCCGAAGTTTGTCAAAAAGGGACAGCCTGGGACATTTGCTGGAATGATTGGTCAAGAAGTCCTCTTTCTATGGAGGTTTCTAACTGGTAGGATGTAAGCTGCTTATTATATTGACACTGGGCAGCAATAAGCCTAAGTTAGAAGAAAGCCACTTGACAGAAAGAGAAATATGACATCATCTGAGCACCTAATACATTCTCTTTTTTGCTTAAGCCTATTTGAGTTTGGTTTCTACTTGGAATTGAAAGTATTCTGACTAATGAATACAATTTTTGATATATTTTTCTTCCCCAATTATTTATTTTTAATGCTTTCAAACCCCACAAAAAGTAAGCAGCCTGGACAACATGATAAAACACTGTCTCTACTAAAAATATAAAAATTAGCTAGGTGTGTTGGTACATACCTGTAGTCCCAGTTACTCGGGAGGCTGAGATGGGAGGATTGCTTGAGCCTGGTAGGTTGAGGCTGCAGAGAGCTATGACCACACCACTGCACTCCAGCCTGGGTGACAGAGCGAGATCTTGAAAAAAAAAAAGAGAGAGAAAAGAAAGAAAGAAAGAAAGAAAGAAAGAAAGAAAGAAAGAAAGAAAGGAAAGAGAGAGAGAGAAAGAAGGAAAGAAAGAAAGAAAAAGAAAGAGAGAGAGAGAAAGAAGGAAGGAAAGAGAAAGAAAGAAAGACAGACAGACAGAAAGAAAGAAAGAAAGGAAGGAAGGAAAGAGAGAGAGAGAAAGAAGGAAAGAAAGAAAGAAAAAGAAAGAGAGAGAGAGAAAGAAGGAAGGAAAGAGAAAGAAAGAAAGACAGAAAGAAAGACAGAAAGAAAGAAAGAAAGAAAGAAAGAAAGAAAGAAAGAAAGAAAGAAAGAAAGGAAAGGAAATGAACATCTGTATACTCCTCACCTAAATTCACCAATTATTGATAATTTGACACACTAACATTATCTCTACTTACCTACCTATTTGTGTCTCTACCTATCATCCATCTTCATGTTTCATTTTGCTATGACACCACCTCAACAATGTTATTACACAAGAAAATTAAGATCAATTTAATAATATCTAATAGTGGTCCATATTTAATTTTTCTTAATTGTATTCAATCTGCCTTTTAATTTTATTATTTTTTTAACGTAAGAGCCAATCAAGTTTCATGCTTTGAATTTAGTTGTTCTGTCTCTTTTATTTAGAATATACCCTTAATTTTAATTTTTTAAATGACATTCTCTTTTATTTTATTTTTATTTTTGTCTCTTTTATATTTTAGAACCCACAACAGTTGTCTTGTAGAATGTACCATATTCTGACTCATCTGATCATTTACTCAGGATTAGATCCACATTTTTAACGCAAATACTTCCTAGATAGCACATTATATGCACTTTTGTACCTTGCTTCTTTTTTTCTCTCAACTATATGTATTGGAAATTAATCCACTTAACCCATAACAGTTTTCCCCAGTATTTTTTAGGGTTGCATAGTATTCCATCATGTAGAATAAGTCATAATAATTTATGATTAATATAATTGTATAATTAATTAAATAACATTTAAAGTAATTTATAATTATTACATAATAATGAATCATGTTTCATGATTTATTCTACTAGTCTTCTAAGGATAGACATTTAGGTTGCTTCCTAATTTTTCTATTACAAAATTATTACAATGAAAACTCTTGTAAGTATGTTGTTTCATATATTTGGAGGCCTCTTTTCACGGTAAATTCTTAGAAGTGGCAGTGCTGGGTCAAGAGGTCAACTTATATGTAGTTTTGTTGGATGTTCCCAAATTCCATTCTACTGGAGGTTGGTAAAGAAAGTGTCTTGACATTTCTACCTTGTCTTTTAAAAATTTTATTCTTATTTTATATTTCATACAGAGTTTTGAATATCCTTAGGACTCATCTGTTTTTCATTTTTTTTGCTTCACAGCACTAACATAGTGTGTTGTTCATAGAAGGTGCTCAGTAGGTGCTGAATGTGTGAGTAAATGAATGAATCAATGAATGAATGGGCTATTCTTTTCCACAATATCAGCATTGCTCACTCAGTTGATGGGAAACTGGGACCCAACTAAGTTAAGAACATTTTTTAAAGCCACTCTACCAGTCAGCAGAGGACATAAAGAATAGACAAATATGCAGGCAAGCAGGAAAAGGTGGGAGGCTAGCCTCGAAATTTTGAAATGCAACCAAGCACATTAGATTAGCATATACAATGTGCCAAGCAAGAAAGATACAAAGAGTATAAAGATGATGTTGTGGAGCTCAAGGAGGCTACAGTCTTGTTATGTCCGTAGAGATACAGGACACACACACACACACACAGAGCAATAAAAAAAGGTGATTGTAATAAATATCAAATGGATGGTGCAGAAGTTTTTATGCAATAGGAGTTACATGGAGGGAAAACAAGAACTGCAGTTTGGAGTAGAGGAATGTACACTCAGTGGACAGATTCTGTTGCAGCCTTATTTTATTTTATTTTTTAGAGGCAGTCTCACTCTGTCACCTAGGCTGGAGTGCAGTGGCACGATCATATAATAGCTCATTGTAACCTCAAACTCTTGTGCTCAAGTGATCTTCCCACCTCGGCCTCCAAAGTAACTGGGACTACGAGTGCATACCACCATGTCTGGCTAATTTTTAAAATTTTTCATAGATACATAGTCTCACTACATTGCCCAGGCTAATCGCTAACTCCTGGCCTCTAGTGATCCTCCTGCCTTGGCCTCCCAAAGTGCTGGGATTAAAGGCGTGAGCCATAGTGCCTAGCCTGTTGCAGCCTCAAGACTTGATTTGGATGAAGCAGAATTCAAATCAAAAGAGGGCCTAAGGAACAAGTATGGAAATTTATGGTGTATTCAAGGAATAGTAAGCAGATCAGCCCAGCTGGATGGAGCAGGCAGGTCTTGCAGGCGAGCAGGGAGGTCTTACAAGAGAGCAGCGGGTACTGGAATTTACAGTTTGTGGCCAAACTGGAGGGGAAATCATGAACGTCCTGCAAAGAAATATGGTAGATCATGGTAGCTATAGTTTTAGTTTCCACTAAAGTCTGTGTGTTTTCTCATGACCCTTTTTTTCTGTTTCTTTGGAGTTGTCCTTTCTCACCTCACATGGTCCTGGTGGGTTTGTGAAAACTGGGTCAGTCACCCTCCCCACTTCCAGAGGGTTGGGCATAACTAATGGCAGTTACTGTTCCGACATGAAGCCTTCAGCCAAGCAGGAGCACTCAGAATCGTCAAGGGATCTGTGTGTAGACATGGGAGAGAGAGGTGCCTTCCTCACTGGGGTTCCTGAGCCGGAGGATGTGGGTGTGGGGCAGTCATGATGGTATTGCCCAGCTTGTGGTGAGAGCTAGCATGCAGGATGACACGTTGCTGAGGCGGGCAGTGTGCAAAGCTGGAGGGACAGACAGTTCTGATCATCGCCAGAGCTCCCGCTTTCACTCGTGCCAGAATCAATGCTCCTGTCCTGGGCTTGTCAGTTACGTGTAAACCAACACATTCTCTCTGTTTCAGTTAGTTTGAGATTGGTTTCTGACACTTTCATCTGAAAGCCGCTTGCCTGATATGAGAGGCTTGGATTTCATCCCACAGATCAAAGCTTCCCAAAGTGGTTTCCTTTGATCGCTGGTCCTCCTTCAAAAAAGGAGTTTCATGCTAAAACTAGTTTAGGAATACTGCCTTCCATTGCCCCTTTTTGGATGGTTTGTACTAAGAAGTCCTCCTGTGAAGGAACTTTAACGGTGCTGAGCCATCCATTCATCTCATCCTTCCACACCCACTGTGCATCGTCCCCACCCTGTTCTGTGCCCTGGGGACTGCCATGATGCTCTCTATCCATGGGTCCTCCTGCCTTTGGGTCTTAAGTGGCCCAAAGCAGGGGCGTTTGGCCATCGAGTGGCAATGGGAGGTCAGAGGGAGGGAGGAGAGTGAGGCAGACACGTTATTTTCCAGCCCTACCCTATCCAGTCATCGTGGGCTGCCTGTGCCCCTCGAGTCAAGCACACAGGTCCTGTTGGGCATCTCTCTGAGGTAATCTTTCTCACCCTCGTCCCTCAGCCATTTGGGTGGTTAACAGCTCCTGGCTGGTACCAGTCCAATGCCACTGTACTCTCCTTTGTGGTTTCTTCAAATCCTGGACAGTCATTTACTAAACTGTCCTAAAATTACTCACTCTGAGTACGCCATCAGAGTTGCACCAGGACCTGAATTAAATTGTATCATTGATTAATCTATTATTTCCTGCACTTATTAAGCCTGTAACCTTTTTCTTTTTAATTGAGGAATACCCTACAATGTCCTACAGACCCAAAGTTTTGACTGCATACTTTGGTGAATGCCTTCCTAGGACAGTGGCTTAGGAACAGGATTCTGGAAAGATGAATGCAGCCAGGCAGCTTTTCCACTCTTAACCCTGGAGCATTTCCCCATGAGGACCTGGTGCTTCCACCTGATGACCACATCCAATGGCTTTTAGTTAGGCCTGGAGTTTTACTCCCTTTGTGTACAGCACATTCGTTCCCTGGAAACCCCTCTCCCTGCTCTTCTCCTATCCAAAGCACACCCCTTGAAAAGTCCAGGCCACGTCACTATTCACCTCGAACATCGCACAAAGCACTGGGGCTCACCTTGGCCTCTGCCACTCACATGGCTGCTGTGGTTCACCTTAATGCATGGTCACCCACATGCATGTGGCTTAGTCATGTTTCAAGCATTTGCCTTGATAGTTTACTTTTCTCAAGTTTGATTTCTGTCTGTTGAGCTAGACTGTGAGCTCCTTGATGGCAGGGACAACATCCCCACTTCTTTACGTATCTCATAACTTCTAACAAATGTAGTTGTCTTGCACACGCAGAACACCCCTTCTTTGTCTCTGTATGACACTTGGTTCAAACCCCATCACAGTGTGGGGCATTCTCCGATCATCTCAGCCGAATGTATTATCTCAGGCTTCTAAAGAACTAGCACTGATTACCCCCTGAAGCAAACATTCATGCCCTCTGACATATAGTGTCATCTGGAACTGTTGCTTAGTCTATTAGTTAACTCTTTATGCACTTTGATCTCGAAGCCTTAACAAGTTTATATGCATTATTATGGATTGAATTGTGTACCCCCTCACTCTCCCCTCCCCTAAAACCTTCATATGTTGAAGTCCTAATTCCCAGTACCTCAGAATGTGATCTTATTTGGAAATAACATCATTGCAGATGAAATTAGTTAAGATGACATCATACTGGAGCAGGGTAGTTCCCTAATCCAATATGACTAGTATCATAAAAATGAGAACCTGGGCACAGACATGCACACAGAAAGAACCCCATGTGAAGATTGGAGTTATGCTGCCACAAGCCAAGGAACATCAAAGATTACCAGCAAACCACCAGAAGAAAGGAGAGGAGCATTCAACAGATTCTCCCTCGTGGCCTCAGAAGGACCCAACCCTCCCAACACCTTAATCTTGGCTTCCAGGACTGAGAGACAATCACTTGCTGTTGTAAAAGCCATTCAGTTTGAGGTACATTATTACAGCAGTCCTCACAAACGCATACAAGCACCTTAAGGACAAGGACCATATCTTGGATCCCCAAAGAGTAGGATTCCAATTGCAGGTGCATCATTGGTTTCTTGTGTCTCTTCTGGCAAGTTAATTCACTTCCTTGGACCTCAACTTTCCCTTCTGTAATGTGGAGATAATAATATCTACTTCAGCAAGTTGTTTTAAGGATTAAAGGCAATACATTAAAATGCCAGGCACAGTGCTTGACACCGTTAAAATGTGCAATAAATGCTAAGTCTTGTAAATATAATCCTCTTATTTCACAAATGAGGAAATAGGATCTAGACATGCAAAGTGCCTGTCTAAGCCCACACAGTTAAGTAGCAACAAGCTTGTCAAAAAAAACCCTCCAAATAGATTCACTTCAATTCCTATCTATATTATGTCTTATCTTTCATTGCTAAAGAGAACAATTAGTGTGGTGACATTAATTTGACGGCATTTTGTGTGTGATGTTTGCTTATGCTGTGCGAATTGAGATGCTGGACCTTGAGTTTGAGATGTTGGACCTTTGTGGTTTCTTCCTCTTCCACAGGTAACTGAGATAAGTCATATCTTAAAGAAAACCATCCCTTCTTTTTTGTACAAAATTACATTTATTTGCTTAAGAATGGTGTGAATCAGCCAGGCGCGGTGGCTCACGCCTGTAATCCTGGCACTTTGGGAGGCTGAGGCAGGTGGATCACGAGGTCAAGAGATGGAGACTGTCCTGGCCAACATGGTGAAACCCCGTCTCTACTAAAAAATACAAAATATTTGCCAGGCATGGTGGTGCGTGCCTGAAGTCCCAGCTACGTGGGAGGCTGAGGCATGGGATTCACTTGAACCCGGGAGGCAGTGATTGCAGTGAGCCGAGATTGTGTCACTGCACTCCAGCCTGGTGACAGAGGGAGACTCTGTCTCAAAAAAAAAAAAGAATGGTGTGAATCATATAACTTATTTGTATAAGGGATTACAAATAAGAGCAGTAATTATCGAACAAAATTTGTAGGAATAGGCTTATAGAACTCCACTGCTTTGTATGCACAGACATCCTCTGTATAACTGTTATCAGATGATGCTTGGATTAATTTAACATCCATATTCCTCTCAACTGCAGGGTCTTCACCTCTCTACATTTCCTAATAACCTGTATTCTGGCCTCGACTTATTTCCCTCTCATATTGAACTAAATGAAGGTGAAGGCTGCTGCAAAATGATTGTTATTTTCACAAGTTAATCAGGTGAAATATGAACATGCCATTCCTGCCCCATAATTACACGTATTCTGGTGATGTTAAGTCGAAATTGATGTCTACTACACCACAATTTTTCTATATAGTTGGTAATCAATGATCATATTTTTTATTTTTTAATGCATCAACATGCTACTTATCAAACGTTCTGTCTCTCAACATATTGAGAAGTCAGTCATGATCTGAACAGGTGGAGCCCAGCAAGATGACTTCTACCTTACAAAGAGGTTGAGAATCCTGTTTCAAATGCTGGATGGATCCCTGTGAATCTGTCACTTTAAGAAGGGAGATTGCCCAGTGAAAGCAGTGGAAAGAAAAAGAGCGTTAAAAGGTGAGTGGATTGGGAGATCTCACCAGATTTTCCTGTTCTCTTCCATCATGCTACAACAACTTGCATCAGTGAAATTTCTTTTTTAGAAATTGCAAAGGATATTGAAATATTGAAAGGATATTGAAACTTGGGAGCCCTTATTTATGGGATAAAGCTGTCAGGAAATTAAACTAGAACAACATTTGACAGGTGAATGTTTATTTTTATCCTTGAGAACATAATCTCTCTTTCCCACCAACCTTTGCTTATATATCAGATCTACACACTATTTTGAAGCAGAAAAAACGAGAAAGGAATCTAAGAAAGAAAGAAAGAAAGAGAGAGAGAGAGAGAGAAAGAAAGAAAGAAAGAAAGAAAGAAAGAAAGAAAGAAAGAAAGAAAGAAAGAAAGAAAAGAAATGAAAAGACTTCTCAAGCTGGAATCAGCCCTTGTTATTAACATCTCCTTCAAGGACCCTTAGAGGCCCCCAGGGGCCAATGGGGCTGAGTGGAAGGTAATTCTGTGTGCTCTTTCATCAGCTGGCAATTTCTAAAGCACCTGCCTATTTTTCCAGGCTTCAAGAGTGGTCACATCAGCCAATCCTTTCTTGTTTTCCATAATCCCATGACAAAGACCATTGTTGACAAAGGCAAAAAACATACTGTGCCTTGCCTCCTGGGTGTTTTCTGTTTTCCATCTCAAAATGGGTATTGATGGACTGATCCTCTGTGTCCCAATGTTAGGTGTCAGGGATGGGGGCAGGGGTCCCAGAAGGGAAAAAGGGGAGGGTCTTTTAGCTGCATAAAACCTTCATTCTTCTCCAGCAGAAGTTCCAGGCTTGACTTCCATCAACTTTAGGGGACTGCATGGGGCTCAGGGGATTCCTGAACCTCTTGACATCATATTCAAAACTGTGCAAATATGCATAGGTGCTCCCAAGAACATGTTTCTGTTCATATCTTGGTTTTTGTTTTTGTTTTTGTTTTTTGTTGTTTTTTGTTTTGTTTTTGTTTTTTTGAGACAGAGTCTCGCTCTCGCCCAGGCTGGAGTGCAGTGGCACAATCTCAGTCCACCGCAGGCTCCGCCTCCTGGGTTCAAGTGATTCTTTTGCTTCAGCCCCCTCAGTAGCTGGGATTACAGGTGTCCACCACCATGCCCAGCTAATTTTTATATTTTCAGTAGAGACGTGGTTTCACCATATTGGCCAGGCTGGTCATGAACTCCTGGCTTCAAACGATTGGCCTGCCTCGACCTCCCAAAGTGATGGGATTACAGGCGTGACCCACTGCACCCGGCCCACACATCTTGTTTTCTTGACTATGGTTCCACCTCACTCCCTTGATAGTTCAGTCCTCTAGCTCTCATCTCTGGCTTCACTTCTTAGATTTAATTTCTACTTCCTGTCTTGGGTTGGGCTGATTTCAGGTGCTTTAGGTGAAGTCTTGCCTAGTCCAGCCAAGCCCTATAATCTTGGCAACCAGACACAAGCCTTACTGGCTGCCTTCTTTTCCCCAAACAGTCCAGGTCCAGACATTCAGAGTCCAGCTGGAAGACAGATGGGTTTGAACTAATGAAGATGTAATGCCATCTCACTATTCTTATGGGCTAAGCAATCTGCTCTTGGGAGCATAGTAGTGGGAGTGGCTGATGAGTTCAGCAGGGTTCACCATGAACAGAACTATCTTTCTAAAGGAGCATATATTGGCTCAAGCCGATAGGAATCCATCCAGATGAATAAATGACCAATTCAGAATTTAATTTCAAAAGATTAGAGTAGGAAGAGGCTTAACAATTTTTTTTTTTAATTTTTGAGACAAGGTCTCACTGTATTGTCCTGGCTGGTCTTGAACTCCAGGGCCCAAGTGATTCTCCTGCCTTGGCCTCCCAAAGTGTTGGGATTACAGACATGAGCCACCGCACCCTGCCAGAAGGGGCTTTAGATATAACCACATTCTGCCTTATCAAAGTGAGCAATTCTTTGTTTGCCTCTCAAACTTTCATGTGCATATAAATCACTGGAGGATTCATATCCACACTTAAATAACTTCTGCCTTGTCGTTTACTGGGAAAGAAACTGAGGCACATCGGCTTCAGGCTCATAAGTTCCTCCCTGCCCAGTGCATTTTTCCAAACACTGCCCTGCCACACAATAGTTCAGTTAAAATGGAAAGAATGTGTCATTTCGTTTTAAAAATTGTCAGAAGGGTCTATGTCTCAAACATGGCCCTTAAAAAAAAATTTGCTGGGCGTGGTGGCTCACACCTGTAATCCTAGCAATTTAGGAGACCGAGGCAGGTGAATTAACTGAGCTCAGGAGTTTGAGACCAGCCTGGGCAACATGGTAAAACCCTGTCTCTACTAAAATACAAAAAATTTGCCGGGCATGGTGGCACGTGCCTGTAATCCCAGATACTTGGGAGGCTGAGGCATGGGAATTGCTTGAACCCGGGAGGTGGAGGTTGCAGTGAGCCAGGATCATACCACTGCACTCCAGCCTGGGCAACACAGCGAGACTCCATCTCAAAACAAAACAAAACAAAACTATATATATATATATATATATATATATGAAAGTTGAGGTGGCTCATGCCTGTAATACCAGCACTTTGGGAGGCCGAGGTGGGCAGATTGCTTGAGCCTGGGAGGTCAAGGCTGCAGTGAGCAGAGATCGTGCCACTGCACTCCAGCCTGGGAGACAGAGCCAGACCCTATCTCTAAAAAAAAAAGGGTCTCGCCCAGGCTGCAGTGCAGTAATGCAATCATAGCTCACCGCAACTTTCAACTTCTGGGCTATGGCATTCCTCCAGCCTTAGTCTCTCCCGTAGCTGCAACTACAGGCGTGCCACCGTGCCTGGCTAACTTTTATATTTTTGTAGAGACAAGGTCTCGCTGTGTTGCCCAGACTGGTCTTGAACCCCTGGTCTCAAGTGATCCTCCTGCCCCAGCCTCCCAAAGTTCTAAGATTACAGGCATGAGCCACTTTGCTCAGCCTTGAACACATTCCTATGTGATATATCAAAGTCCTAGACACTGATACATTTCTTCAAGGATTCCAGAGGGAATAGCAAGGCCAAGAAGAAAAAAATGGATTTGAGAAGAGGTGAAGCAGGCAAGATATATCTATAGAATGCCAATTATATCAGTCACTAGGCAAGTAAGATGGTGACACATCTACATAGGGATCCCGAAAAAATGAAGTCCAAATTCACATCAGGGAGGGTATGTATAGTTTAGATCCCTGCTACTCAAATTGTGGCCCACGACCAGGAGCATCAGAATACTCGGGAACTCAATAGAAACGGAGCTTCCCAGTCTCTGTCACAGTCCTACTGAATGAGAATCTGTACTCCAACAAGATCCTCCAGTGACGCAGATGCACTCTAAAGTTTAAGAGACAAAGAATTGCCTATGCTGGCTTTTTTCCCTGTCTAGTTTAAATTACTTTGAAAGTTAGATAACAGAAACGGAAAACTAGGACAAATGAAATTTGTGTGGGTGCATGGAGGGGGGTGTGTAAGAAAGACCACTAGAGGGAATTAAAGCAAGATCACAGCAAGAGTTTTACTTCTTGAGTCGAGTATATATCATAAACAGCTCTTTTCCTCTGAGCTTTAATTAATTGTTTTGCATTAGTACACTGCATTGTGAAGGGCCTGTGTTTGCAATTAGATGGCTCTCACAGATGGGGCAGGGTGATGAGGCACTTCTGCCCAAGAGGAGGGATAGTTACCTGTGCCCAAGAGTATATTTCTCACATACAAGAGCTCCTCTTTTTTTTTTTTTTTTTTTTTTTAAAGAGCACAGTATACCTTCCTTCCTGATGAAATTCCTGGCTAACAGTTCAAATCTTTTTTTAAAAAATTATTTTAATAAATAAATATAAAAATGGGATATTGAACAAATAAAAGTTGGATGTTAGCTGCCATCATCCAGACTGTATTTTACATGAGTAATTCACACATTTCCAGATTCTGAGGGAGACGAGACAAGAGTTCCTGGATGTCCATGGATGTCCATCTGTAAACCCGAGCAGTTTAAAGCTTCTAAATCCCAATTAGGCTGCTCGAACCAACTGAGATGCCACAAATGCAACCTAGTGGCTTTTCCCATGGGAAGTCAGAGAAGTGGAAAATATTTCAAGCAATTTGGGCATGCTTGCATAACCCTTTTGTGGAAATTCCTGCACTAACAATTTGCAATTAAAGTGAAAGTGAGTAAAAATAGAATGACCTCTCATTTCCACAATGACTATTTTGTAGACTCTGGTGTATGAATTTGCTTTATATCTGACCCATTCATAATGATGAAGAAACTAAAAATAATCAGCCTTCTGTATGCCTAGCAGTACGGAGTGTCTATCAGGCAGCAGGTTGTAGCATTAATGACAGTTTTTAGCTAAGACAGAAGACATGGTTGCATAAAACATAAGCAAATCAACAGCCAAGTGAAGACAGAAAAACACACTGTCGGTCCAAATTATAATTGTAAATTCATATTATCTGTAGCAAATGTGGTGTCCCAGGCAGCCTGGTGCCTAAAATGCCCATGCTTTTGGGTCACTCCCCAATTTAGCATTAACTGCTGATGTCTGGGATCAGTAATTAATTTTTATCAACCTAATGAAAGCTTCATTAGAAAAGTCACTCTGCAAGATGGAAAAAAGTCATATAGTGTACTATACAACAAAATGTGTGTATTTCTGCCTTTAATGCTGTGAGTTATCCATGCCATTTCCTCCTCTTAGCTTGGATAAATAAAAGTTCAGTGCTAACTGGAAAAAGTTTTGAGACTCACTCTGGTAATGTCATTATGCCATAATTCTTTCAAATATTTCTGAGATGCCATCAGATAATTATAGGCTTCCTCCAAGATTTTTATAAACTCTGTGATTATTGTATAGAGTGTTCATGTCATTTGATGACTAAAAATATCCACGAGAAGAAATTTTCTGTGATTGAATCACCTACATATGCTAAACAATTCAAGCAGAACTGGGTTATTTGGCAGAGGAGAGAGCCTGTGAATGAAAATGATCTGTTAATGAACTGAAATTGCAAGCTCAACAGAGGCCACATACCACTCAGCCTGGGTGCAAGGGACTTTCAGCAAGGGGTGAGCATGAAAGGACAAATTGGAGCCTAATTGTGAGGGGCATGGAATGCCTTACTGATGATTTTGGCAAAAAAACACTTCCCACAGACATTTAGGCAAGGTGACAATGTGAGTTCTCCATTTTAAAAGGATATCTCTGGCCCCAGCGGCCAGAAGAGAGACCAGTTTGACTGAGTTTGAACCAAGCATTGTGAAATGATGGGGAAACAAGTAAAAACAGAGACAGATGGAATGGGATTGGGGCAATAGGTAAAGAGCAGGTCAGGGGTAAGTGAAGTTTCTGCTTTGAGCATGGGTGGGTGGGTGGTGGTTCCATTCACTGAGTTACAGAACTCAAGAGAAAGGAAGGAATGAGATGATGCTGTTGGAGGTACGGTTTGAAGGCCCTCTGGACACATGTGAGAGACTGCTAGAAACATGAGCATGGAGTTAGGAAGGGCCTAGACCAGTGATTTGGAAGTTACCAGCGTATAGACATGGCCGGAGTTTGTTGAAGTGCATGAAATTGCTCAAGCAAGAAAGTATAAAAAGACAGAGGGAGTGGGCATGAGGACAGGCAGAGCAAAAAAGGAGTTAGAGCAAAATCAGTCATGGCAATGGGAGAGATTTTAAAAGCCAGTCTGCAGACTGACATGATACAGAGAGGTACGAACCAGGCTGAGCAATTCAGAGAATGAACTCTGGCCTTTGAGAGAGCAAGTTAGGTTCTAAGGAACAAGTCATGATCTGTGGCCAAGATTTGAGACATTATGTGTCATGAAGCTGAGGGTGGGGTGGTCCACTTACTTAGACAAAACAGAAACTGTGCAAATAGACCCAGCTGATTGAGTCGAGGTGCGTGAAATGGAGAGGTGCAAGGTGAAGAGGTTGCTGACTTAAGCATGGTCACACACACCAGCCATATTGCCTGGGGGAGATGTGCACGCCATGGTGCAGCTTCAGCTCTGGAAACAGTTGACTGGTGGAGAGGTAGGATAGAGGCTATGCTGGTGGGGAGTGCGGGAGTCAGTTTTCTGTAGTCCAGAGAACTTAGCTCTAACAAGAGCTGCCATTTCTTAGAGGCTTTTTTCTGGGGGGGTGGGGGGCTTCACCTTCATTATCTTGTTTGAGCTTCAGAACAACTTTGCAAGGTGTAATTTAAAAATGAGGAAAGTGAGGCTCAGAGAGCCAAGGAACTGCCCGAATCCAACTGACAGGGCAGAATTTGAACCCACATTTGTGGAACCTCGAAGCCCTGATTCTTTCCTCCGTAACATTCTGCCTTGGGTCAGAGACATCTGTCCTCAGGTAGCAGGTCCATCAGGTCTAGGAAGAAAGTCAAGCCTGAGACAAACAAGACCACAGGGCTCCTGAGCTCCCAGCCACCAGCCCAGGAGCAGGAAAGGGTTGGTGTTCTGAGGGAGATTGTGATGTGAAGAAGGGGACTGGTCAGAACCAAGGAGCAAGAGCCCAGCCTCCAGGACTTTAACAAATTGAGAGATGTTGAGGCAAGGGCAGCAGCTGCCTCCCAGCAACTTGGGGCCCCAGGTATGACTAAGAGCAATGACAGGCAGGGGAGCAAGTTGGGTGTGGCCATGAAAAGGTAGTGTGTTTTATTTAGGGAATATAGGAATTAAGTGTATTAGTCTGTTCTCGTGCTGCTAATAAAGACGTACCCCAAACTGGGTAATTTAAAAAGGAAAGAAGTTTAATAGATTCACAGTTCCACCTGGCTAGGGAGACCTCACAATCATGGTGGAAGGCAAAGGAGGAGCAAAGTCACATCTTACATGGCAGCAGGATAATGTGTGGGGAAATATGTTGTAAATACTAAAGTATTATGCAAATCAGTTGCATCTGAATTATTCTTTCAGTGTTAAGGATGATGAAACAGATTCGGAGCAGTTAAGGTCACTGAGGCACCACCTGGACTTGAACTCACATCCTCTAGCCCCAGCCCTGCTGCTCCTGCGGCCTGCGTCTGCACAGTGCGGCACTGAGTAAATGAGATTGGAAATGGAAGTGGTAAGGAGGAAAACAAAACCTTCTCCCTTTAAATTCTTGTTCTGGCCTGGGTGCGGTGGCTCACGCCTGTAATCCCAGCACTTTGGGAGGCTGAGGCGGGCGGATCACAAGGTCAGGAGATCGAGACCATCCTGGCCAACATGGTGAAACCCCATCTCTACTAAAATACAAAAAATTAGCCAGGCATGGTGATGCTTGCCTGTAATCCCAGCTACTCGAAGGGCTGAGGCAGGAGAATCGCTTGAACCTGTAAGGCGGAGGCTGCAGTGAGCTGAGATCACGCCACTGCACTCCAGCCTGGCGACAGAGCTAGGCTCCATCTCAAAAAACAAAAAATAAAATAAAAATAAATAAGTAAAAAATTCTTGTTCTGAGACACAGAGAACAAAATCTGTTTTCATTTTCTTTTTTTTCTTTTTTTTTCTTTTGAGACAGGGTCACAATCTATCATCCAGGCTGGAGTGCGGTGGCGCCATGTTGGCTCACTGCAACCTCCACCTCCTGGGTTCAAGCGATTCTCCTGCCTCAACCTCCTGAGTAGCTGGCATTACAGGCGCCTGCCACCACACCTGGGTAATTTTTGTATTTTTAGTAGAGACAGGGTTTCACCATGTTGGCCAGGTTAGTCTGGAACTCCTGTCCTCAAGTGATCCACCCACCTCACCCTCCCAAAGTGCTGTGATTACAGGCATGAGCCACCGCATCTGGCCAAAATCTTATCTATTTTCTACCCTTATGTGGCAATACTTGAAATGTTCCCTTTCTGGTGTAGTGTCCAACTGTCTAGATAAGTGCTCTATTACAATTGGGTGAAATTAAAAGGATCAAAGAAGACAGTGAAAAAAGGGAGGAGGATTGGATTCAGAAGCAATATCATCACAGGATCTTCAAATATTAAAATATAAAAACTTGAAGAAAGCACTAACTCAGAAATACTCCATGGAACCTGGAAAGTTTTGCTTACATAAGAGACGGCTCAGAGATGGCATCAGTGTTGTCCATAGATTTGAAGAAGGTTTGTATTTGTCTATATAACCTAAGGAAATAGGAGCAAGTTAGGTAAGTAATAGTAACTTGAGTTCAAGATTGAATTCAAATATTGAACTCAATAATTTAATGTGAGTAAAATGATTCGAAAATGAGATACGTTTTTAAGTAGTGAGTTCCCTGTCACTGAAGGATTTCAAGTACAAGCTAGACAACAGCTTGGCAGGATTGTTGTAGCATATATAAAGGGTAATTTATCTGGGGCAGATTCTCCCAATTTGTGAATAAAAGATCTCCAGGGATGGGGTGGTGAGCAGTAGAGCTATTAGAAGGGGTTTGTGAATTCATGTGCACAAGTGGTGTTGCTTTAGAGGGAATGAAAAATGTGGCAAGTGCGTATACTGTTCCTTTTGAAATTATGTAAATGCTATTATGATTAATAAAGTACAAATTAATTACGGATGTCACTGAATTTATAAAAGTCTTTTCCCATTTTGCATTTTCTCAAAGCTCAGATATTAAAAATGCAACTACTATCATGTGGAAGACTTGCAGCCTGTGTCCTTTTAAGGTTAAAAGGGATCTTCATGATCAAAAAGGTTAGAAACCATCTCACTAGAGAAATTTTCAAGTCCTTTTCAATGCAAAGATTGTGATTTCATGACTCCTAAGAGATTGGAGGGCCACAGTTGGTTTGAGGGAAAAAAAAACCCACCCAAGCCCCAGCAGTTGGTGTACATACAACTCTTGGCATGTTAGCAGAAGAGCACCCATAAAAACACTCTGAAATGCCACAACCAGAACAGAGCCACCAGCTGTAGCTCATCAAAGGAGTATGTTTAGAGACCCATCATTTCCTTGTTCCATAAGCTGACACAACTTTGTTGCTCCAAACAGCAAGGGTATATTTTTGCCACCGTATGTATTTAAGTAGTCATCTAATTTTTGTCATTTCCAAATATTGTTTGTTTTGTTTTGTTTTTGAGATGGAGTCTCTCTCTGTCACCCAGGCTGGAGTGCAGTGGTGTGATCTCAGCTCAGTGCAACCTCTGGCTCCCAGGTTCAAGCGATTCTCCTGCCTCAGCCTCCCAAGTAGCTGGGACTACAACTGTGCACCACCATGCCCAGCTAATTTTTGTATTTTTAGTAGAGACCGGGGTTTCTGCCATGTTGGCCAGGATGGTCTTAACTCCTGGCCTCCAGTGATCTGCCCACCTCAGCCTCCCAGTGTGCAGAGATTGCAGGCGTGAACCACTGGGCCCAGCTCCAAATATCTTGATACTACCCTTTCTAAGTTTTTTTCATCTTTAAATATCTGGGTCATATTCTTTGCAATTCATATTCTTTGCTAATGAAATGCTTTTTGTTTAGAAAGAAGTGCTTGGATTTTCACTATCATAAGCATGTATGAAATGGAGACGTTTTGTTTTGTCAAAATAAATAAGGAAAGTTGAGTCCCCTCCCCAAATCTACTCTTTTTTTGTTCACTGTGTGAGACAGTTAAGATGAAATCTTTTTTTGAGACAGGCTGTCACTCTGTATCCTAGGCTGGAGTATAGTGGTGCAATCACAGTTCACTGCAATCTCCACCTCTTGAGCTCAGGTGATCCTTCTGCTTCAGTTACTCAAGTAGCTGAAACTACAGGCATGTGCCATCATGCTTGGTTAATTTTTATGTTTTTTGTAGAAATGGGATCTCCCTATATTGTCCAGGCTGGTCTCAGACTTCTAGGCTCAAGTGATCCTCCTACCTCAGCTTCGCAAAGTGCTGGGATTATAGGTGTGAGTCACGATGCCTGGCTCTGAAATCTGATTTTTCATTCACAATTTCTTTCCACAGAAATTATATTTCTCTACTCTCTAAAAAAAATTTTTTTTTTTTGAAACGGAGTTTCACTCTTGTTGCCCAGGCTGGACTGTAATGGTGCAATCTTGGCTCGCTGCAGCCTCTGCCTCCTGGGTTCAAGCGATTCTCCTGCCTCAGCCTCCAGAGTAGCTGGGATTACAGGCATGCGCCACCACGCCTGGCTAATTTTGTATTTTTAGTAGAGACGGGGTTTCTCCATGTTGGTCAGGCTGGTCTCGAACTCCCAACCTCAGGTGACCCACCCACCTCGGCCTCCCAAAATGCTGGGATTACGGGTGTGAGCCACTGTGCCCAGCCTAAAAGTCTTTAATAGAAGGAACCATGGGGGCTCCTCCGAGGAGAACTGTGGAGCAGGTTCAATTTCTCTTCAGAGCTTCTCCCTTCCTCCTTCCATGCTGTTTCTTTGCAATTCAGCCACCGCCCCTACCCCAGATGTTTACCTCAAGCTATTCTGGGGTAGCTTCCCTCATGGTAAGACCTTTATGATCATACTGTGTGGGTGGGCCCAATTCTTACAACGATTGATAAAGTAGGCACACTTGACCCCATCAACGCAACGTGATTTAAAGGGCTCAGACAGGACTCCCTGCTTAAAATTCTTTTTTTCATGCAGGTGTCCCAAGACCTGAACTCTTTCCATTCAGAGTTATATCTCTGAATTCTTTCCCCATCTTCTTTAAAATATACATACTTCTGGAAGAATAACTCATTAAAATAGGTCTCCAAAAGATGCTGTTATAGGTCAGGTGCAGTGGCTCATGCCTGTAATCCCAGCACTTTGGGAGGCCAAGGTTGAAGGACCACCTGAGCACAGAAGTTCGAGACCAGCCTGGGCAATATAGGGAGACCCCATCTCTACAAAAATATACATTAAAAAAAATTAGCCAGGTATGGTGGCACATGCCTGTAGTCTCATCTACTCAGCAGGCTGAGGTGGAAGGATCCCTTGAGCCCAGGAGGTCAAGGGACAGTGAGCTGTGGTTGTGCCACTGCACTGCCACCATGGTTACAGAGGGAGAACCTGTCTCAAAAAAAAAAAAAAGATGCTGTTATAGATTTAAATATGTATTAAAAGACTTTCTCCTATTGAAACTACAATTTTGTGTGATTATAATCCAGTACTTCCTCTGTAATGTAGGTCCTAGACACAATGAAAAGAAGGCTTGACATATGGTTAAATATTTTCCATCATGTTTGAGGGTGACGTCTGGGAGTGGCAAGGGCCAGGCATGAATTGTGACCTAGAACCCTGGCATCCTTTCTAGCACTGCCTAAAGATCAAGTACACTAAGAAATATATTAATAGGTTAGCCTAACATCATAAAAGCAGCCATCCCACTTCACAGTTCTGTAAGAAGATAAGAAATGCAGAACTCCTAGTAAATCTAGAAAACAGAATACCCTTCACACAGACAATTGCATAGGAGTCAAATGAACCCTTCTTTAGAACTAATCACTCAGAACACTAATGTTTATTAAAAGAATTAAAATTGGCTGGGCGCAGTGGTTCACGCCTGTAATCCCAGCACTTTGGGAGGCCGAGGTGGGCGGGTCACGAGGTCAGGAGATCAAGACCATCCTGGCTAAAATAGTGAAACCCCGTCTCTACTAAAAATACAAAAAATTAGCCAGGTGTGGTGGCACGTGCCTGTAATCCCAGCTACTCGGGAGGCTGAGGCAGAAGAATCGCTTGAACCTGGAAGGCAGAGGTTGCAGCGAGCCGAGATCGTGCCACTGCACTCCAGCCTGGGTGACAGAGTGAGACTCCATCTCAAAAAAAAAAGAATTAAAATTTAAGGTAGTTAAAGCCAAGAATCCATGTCGAGTTCAAAATATATCAAATATGCAAAGTTTAATGGTAAGAACTACTGTATGATATCAGAACATCAAAATAAGGAGGAAGCCGAGGAATCAAAGACTGAACAAGCGCTGGAATCTTTGCAACATTCTCTCTGAATTCCTTAATGAGGTGGTCTTACCTGGTGCTTGCAGAAAGGTGAAATTCTGCTGCATTGAGGCCCCCACAGCATGTGAGCCCACTGGGAATAGTGGCCTGCTGAGATGAGATCAGGGAAGGACCAGGGGCCTAGGAGAGGGAACTCTGTGGTATTGCATAACGCTGTATTTTTGGAAGCTCTCCATATAAAAGCTCTGAATTGGCTCTAAATACAGGAAAGATAAGCTTCCCTGCTAAACTCTGGAGTCTCAGAGGAGGATTTAGGGAGATGAAACCATCAAGAATGCCTTGATGACCTTTGTTGACGACCATGTGATCTTTTCACTTTAGGACAACTTCACATGTCCTTAGGAGGAAGCTTTGGATAATATTTTTCACTTTCCATAACCAGAAATTTCTAGACCCCCAAGGTTCCTTTCAAGAATGTCATGTATCTCCCCTACTTTTTTTTTAATTAATAGAGATGAGGTCTCACTCTATCACCCAGGCTGGTCTCAAACTCCTGGGCTTAAGCGGTCCTCCCACTCAGCCTCCCAAAGTGCTGGGATTCCAGGCATGAATCACTGCACCCTGGGTGACAGAGCGAGACTCCGTCTCAAAAAAAAAAAAAAAAAAGAAATAAACAATATCCTGCTTTTCAGTTAAACAGAAGTTTGAGACATAAAAATAATTAGAGGATTAATCCATGATCTATTTCCAAACTTTTCCCTTGCCTTCCTTAATGGAAGGTTGCAGGGTGGTCCTTTGATAGTTTTGGCCAATGACATATCAGCGGGAGTCTGCTGGGGACTTCTGGGAAACGTCTGGCTCCCCTGGTTAAATGGATGGATAAGGCTGATGCCGTCCTCAACCCCCTTCTTCCTGCCTTAAATGCAAACTTGACATCTAAAACAGAGGCAGCCATTGTGTGATGACGAGAAGAAGGCCTGGAGAATGGCCAAGACAGTGACCAGGACATCACCAACCTGCTGGTTCTAGGTTGTCTATCTCCGGACATTTTGCTATGTAAGGAAAATAACCCACCATCTGCTAAAACCACGGTGACTTGGATTTCCATTTACAACGATTCAAGATTTTCATAGGCTTCACATGAAGGAAATAGCTTTGTCATTAGTTTTTGCCAACAATATGTAGCATTTAATTAAAAATCAAAATATTTCCTAGCCATTAATAACAGTATAGAAATAGGCTGATATAAAGGCACCTTAAAGCTTTTGGCAGCCACTGAAATCCAACCACAAAAGGAAAACAAAATCATTTCATTTGCTTCTAAATTGTTTGATTTATTGATTTTTTCACCAAGTATATTTATAATTAATTTAGGGTTTCTAGAGCTTGATATATTGATTCTTGGGCTGTTACTCTTTATTGAAACTTCATGCCAACTAGTGGTATGAAAAATTCCTGTAATATAAATACCCTCTGAGTCTAGTGAAACTTTGCTTTCTCTCAGATTGAAATAATCTTGTAATCTGTTTAATCTACTTAATAATTCCCTGTTCTATTTCATAGAAGCCAAAATACCTCAGTCCCAAGTAAAACACAAGGTTAAGGCAATTTTCTAATAACTTGGGGCAAAAGATGGAAAATTGGCCTCCTCTAAGGCTATTTCTAGAAGGAAACCCAGCAGGCCTTAGATTCTTGCTTCTCGAAATGTGAGCCCTGAGTCAGTGGCATTGGATAGATCACCTGGGAGCTTGTTTAGAAAACAGAGTCTAGGACCCCACTCTAGGCCTACAGAGTCAGAATGTGCATTTGGGCACCAGCTGCAGGGAACTGTGTGCACAGCAAAGTGAGAGACGCAATGCCCAGAGTTCCTTAGCCTTGTCTTCATCACCACCATCTGGTAAAGGTGGACGATGGCCCCTCTGCAGCCAGGCAGGAGCCGATCGGCAATGGCTTGGTCCATCCACTGATGAGGACATGTGATGACAAGTGGTGAGGAAGAAAAGAATGGAAAGAAGCCTGTTCTTGGGGTTTGGAGATGGCCTCTCCATCCCAACCCTGTGTTGCTGCTGTTCTATCCATTGGGAGGTGGCCTGATAGAGCAGCATTCTATACGGTGATATTTCTCAAACTGTGGGCTACGTGTTTTCTCAGGGGCCTGGAGTCTTCTTTTTTTTTGCAGGGGGTGGGTAATATTATATTTTAATTTCAGTGATAATCTTAAAAAAGAATTAATATTATTAGAATCACATGGAACCCTGAGTACATCCACACAATACTTGTACTTCAAAGAGGATGCTATAGGGGCAAACATTCTGCAGGAGTTTGAAAAGAGGAAAGTGCTGAGAGAGTTCATTCACTAATCCCATGGTCAAAGTTTTACATTCAAAAGAATCTGCTCCACTGCAGTTGGTGCATATTCCTCCTGTAAGCAGAGCCCATCATTATCTGTAGCAACTTGCAAAAATTCATTAGCAGCAAGCATAATGGTAAATCTACAATAAAACATTTTTCTGTTTCTTATTCAAGCAGTGATTAGATTTGCTATCCATGTAATGCACATTTCAATTGCATCTTGATGTTAACTTTATCTTCAAGAATACAAGACTGTTTTACTAAACTACTTCTAAAATTTGACATTCATGGATTTCTTACTGACTGTTTTGCTTATGTATGAAGTGAAATTTTATTGAACTAGAACACCAGTCTGAAAATGTTAATATTGTCTTGAAAAAGTATTCTTAGGTGAATAGATATTATTATTATTATTATTTGTTTGTTTGTTTGTTTGTTTGTTTTGAGACGGAGTCTCACCCTGTCGCTCAGGCTGGAGCACAGTGGCACGATCTCAGCTCACTGCAACTTCTGCCTCCCAGGTTCAAGCAATTCTCCTGTCTCAGCCTCCTGAGTAGCTGGGACTACAGGTGCCTGCCACCACACCCAACTAATTTTTGTATTTTTAATAGAGTCGGGGTTTCACCTTGTTGATCAGGCTGGTCTTGAACTCCTGACCTCAGGTGATCCACCCACCCTGGCCTCCCAAAGTGCTGGGATTACAGGCATGAGCCACCATGCCCAGCTGTATTAGTATTATTGAAGTCACATTAGTACTACTGAAGTCGCAAAAAGGAAAACAAAAAATAAATGACCCTGTCTTAAAAAAAAAAAAAAAGCTGAATTGCTTTGGCATATTTTGTTTTCAATCTGAAATTATGCTGTTCTGACTCACCATTTCTAAGAGTTTACATGGAGGCATTTGGATTGTGTATATCTGCATAGAGGATTCAGCAGGAACGTGGTTTTTGTGCCGTATGTTTCTCCAAAACACAAAATGGCCACACAGTTTCAAATTATTATAGCCAGTGTTATAGAAAGACAATTACTACTTCATTAATACACAACAGTCTTTCCTCACCCGCCTTGACCTTCCTGGTCAATCAGTTTGCCCATTTGTTTTTTCATTGCCTAGAAGTCTGTTTAAGTTAGAATGTGAGTAGTTTGTGAAAATAATGTCTACATGGTAGTTTGATGTCCTCATTATCCTAGATGGGGTTCTCTTCACACTAAGGATTAAAAATATGTCATACTCAAGCAACGTCCCCAGTGGTAGTTTCTTCCCTTCATTGCAGGGCGATATGGTTTGGCTCTGTGTCCCCACTCAAATCTCATCTTGTAACTGCCATAATTCCCAAGTGTTGTGGGAGGGACCCTGTGGGAGATAATTGAATCAGGTGGTGGGTCTTTCCTGTGCTGTTCTCATGATAGTGAATGGGTCTTATGAGATCTGATGGTTTCAAAAACGGGAGTTTCTCTGCACAAGCTCTCTCTTTGCCTGCTGCCATCCGTGTAAGATGTGATTTACTCTTCCTTGCCTTCCACCATGATTGTGAGGCCTCCCCAGCCATGTGGAACAGCAAGTCAAATAAACCTCTTCCTTTTGTAAATTGCCCAGTCTCGGGTATGTCTTTATCAGCAGAGTGAAAACAGACTAATACACAGGGTGACTGGTATCTTGATTTTTTGCAAATTTTGCTACCATGCCTGAGATACCATGCTACACACATTGTCCTGAGGTTTTTTGGTCCTAACCCAAAGCATAAAAACAATTCTGTATTAAGAGTGAGATTTGTGGCACTATTTTATAGATGGAAGAACTGAAACTTGACCAGAAATTTAGTCAATGTTCGAGTTCTATATAGAAGACGTATTTTGCAGACAGGCCACAAAAGAATAAATAACATCACACAAGTTTTACTAACACTACTGAGAATATTGGGGAAAATGAAGAGTCAATAGGAGTCACATTTAAGAATTCTGTTAACTCAGAAATGGGACGTTCCCAGACTATCGTGTGTGGCCAGATGACTGCTCCCTCTGCTACCCTGGAATGCCCCCACAGAGCAGAGAGGAGAAATGCAAATGCAAAGTTTAATTAAAAATAGCTCCTCAAGAGGTAGATCAACCCTGTTGTTTAATTAAATTGCAGACATTTTGGAAAACAGAATACTTAAGGGCTATATCTTATTTCTTAGGCATCCTTTGTCTGATTTTGGACTCTCCCCAACACAATCCAAAGCCAGCCAGATAGTGGATGTCTTTTTTCTCCCCAAGGAGACTACTCAGTGTTCCACAATTCCATTTACTACTCCTTTTCTAGGCCTTGAGAAATGAGGATTGGGTAGTATTTTCCTCTCCATTCTCTTTTATGTGGCTTCTTCTAGATCTTTGGCACATTTGGGAATGACATCAAAATCTAGCCTTAAAAAGGCAAATCTGGGCTGGGCGCAGTGGCTCAGGCCTGTAATCCCAACACTTTGGGAGGCTGAGGAGGATGGATCACGAGGTCAAGAGATCAAGACCATCCTGGCCAACATGGTGAAACCCCGTCTCTACTAAAAATACAAAAATTAGCTGGGTGTGGTGGCGTGTGTCTGTAATCCCAGCTACTCGGGAGGCTGAGGCAGGAGAATCACTTGAACCAGGGAGTCGGAGGTTGCAGTGAGCCAAGATCACACCACTGCACTCCAGCTTGGCAACAGAACAAGACTCCGTCTCAAAAAAAAAAAAAAAAAAATGTGAATCTGTGCCCACGTGGAGTCAGTCTGTGCCCACGTGGAGCCAGGATCATTTTGCAGATGCAGAAAGAAAGACAATGGTGGCATTTTCAAATCCTTGCTTTTGATGTTTCCACCCTTATCATCATAACACTGAGACAGGCTGAATCCAAAAAGTTAGTCTGTCCTTCTGAATTTAGCAGCACCCTGAGAATTCTTCCTGCTCTCCAGGAGGACTGTTATGCTATCTGGTGATGACTTCCTATTATCTTAGTCCCTTATATAAGATTGTGGTGGCTGGGCATGGTGGCTCATGCCTCTAATCCCAGCACTTTGGGAAACCAAGGTGGGTGGATCACTTAAGGTCAGGAGTTCAAGACCAACCAACATGGTGAAACCCTGTCTCTACTAAAAATACAAAAATTAGCTGTGCATGGTGGCGGGCACCTGTAACCCCAGCTACTCAGGAGGATGAGGCAGGAGAATCACTTGAACCCGGCAGGCATAGGTTGCAGTGAGCCAAGATGATGTCGTTGCACTCCAGCCTGGGTGACAGAGTGAGACTCCATCTCAAAAAAAAAAAAAAAAAAAAAAAAAGATTGTGGCATTGTTAGTCAAAATATGGAGTCAACCTAAATGTCTATCAGTGGATGAATGGATAAATAAATTGCGATATATAAACACAATGGAATATTATTCAGCCCCCAAATGGGGGAAATGCTGTCACTTGGAACAACATGGAGGAATCTGAAGGACATTATGCTTAGTGAAATAAGCCAAGCACAGAAAGACAAATACCACATAATCTCACTTATATGCAGAATCTAACAAGGTTGAACTCATAGAAGTAGAGAGTAGAATGGTGGTTACCAGAGGCTGGGGATGGTGTGTGGGGAGGGCATGAATGAAGAGTTGTTGATTTAAGAGTACAAAGTTTCTTTGTAGACAGGAAAAATAGGTTTTGAGATCTATTGCCTAGCAGGGTAACTATAGTCAATAATAATGTATGTATATTTCAAAATAACTAAGAATAAATTTCAAATGTCTCACCATAAAAAATGATAGGCAAATTTTTTTAAATGATAGGCAAGTGAGATGATGGATATGTTAATTATCTTGATTTAATCATTCATTATTGTATACATATATCAAAACATCACATTGTACCCCATAAATATACAATTATGATTTTTCAATTGAAAATAATATTAATAATAAAAAAGACTGTGAAATTATTGAGTGCAAAGGACTTAGAGCTCATCTAGACCATGTGTTTTTCAGAAGTGGAAAATGAGGCTCTCTGCTTTGAAGTGCCTGCCCGAGTTTTCGGTGGCATGGAATCAGAGTTCAGGACCTTTACTCCTCTTCCAAAGCGCTTCCATCTTGTGACTTGAAAAAGTTGAGTGTCACTAAAGAGACTGAGATCTGGTGTTAGCCATACAACAGGGAAAGAGGAGACACAGGAGGCAGATGCTGAGTTACAGACAATGGGAAGAATGGGAAACAAAGTTAGAACCCCCACTTTCACTTATTGAGGACCAGATTGTTCCCACACCTCCAGCAAGGTTCTGCACCTACTGCTGAGGAAGGTGGAGAAGGGAGTCAGCAGCATGCATCCCTAAGGTGCAGCCCTGAGGGGCTGGGAAATGGAGTCCATGCTGCATGGTGGGGGAGAGACCAGGGAAAGATTGTCAGCATGGGAGACCCTTGAAGAAGCCAGACTCAGGGGCTCCATTTGAGGCCTGACAAAGTAAGGCTGGAAGTGCCTGAATAAGACTCGGAGCAGCCAATGACAAATTTTCCTCTCACATTTTGGTCTTGTGCAGGCCCTATTAGAGTCATATAATGGAGACTCAGACTAGTGATCTCAGGGTCCAAATAAGAGTCGTGCTGAACACAGAATTCCTCCTGGATGTTTAACTCCTTGATATTGTAACACGCATTGTGGTCCATCTTCTCTTGTGGATATGTGAAATTTTTCACTATCTTCCTACAAAATAGGTTAGCTGTATGGATCTCAATGTATAGACAGAAGAAAAGCAAAAAAAAAAAAAAAGATCAAAATGGCAAAACAACTTGCCCAAGAACAGAAAATGCTAAAAGCCAACCATGGTCTAGGGTTCACAGATATCAAGTTCTTCAATCTAGGATCCTATCCATGAATAAGCCATGGTTTCCAGTGTAATCCAAAAGTTGTAACATACTCTGTTCCACTGTTATTGTTTGTGTTACAAAATTAGGTTTTAAAGTATTTTGTAGCATCTGAGCTAAGGCATGTCTTATAATTCAAATTCTTTTTTTCTTTCTTTAACCTATGTCCCGATTGCCCTGAGAATACCATACTGGCAGCAAGCTGCACTTTGTTTTTCTAAACAGGAAATGGGTTAAACGTCCATCCTATCTTCTTGTCTCACTGGCTGCCACTTTCAGTCAGCTTTGCCAACTCCTCCTTCTCTTCCAAGCCTCTAAGTGTTGGCCATTCAGAGCACTAGCTATATTCTCTCCCTAGGTGATCTCATCCTGTCTCATGACTTTATAAATTCTCTTGGTCCATTTTGTGTTGCTAGGAAGGAACACCTAAGGCTGGGTAATGTGTATATAGAAAAAGGTTCATTTGGCCTATGATTCTGGGGGTTGGAGAGTTCGAGAACTGGCATGTGCATCTGGTGAGAACCTCAGGCTTTGTCTACTCGTGGAGGAAGGTGAAGGGGAGCTGGTGTGTGTAGCAATCACTTGGGGATAGAGGAGGAAAGAGAGAGTAGGGCAGTGCCAGGCTCTTCTTAACAACTCTTGTGGGAACTAATGGAGTGAAAACTCACTCACCTCTGGGAGAAGGCATTAATCTATTTATGAGGGATCCGCTCCCATGACCCAAACACCTCTCACTAGGCCCCACCTTCAACCTTGGTGATCAAACTTCAACATGAGGTTCAGAGGGGACAAACATCCAAACTATAGCTTATGCCTATTGTATATCCAGGATCCCCAAATTTAGCTCTCCAGTCTTTATTTCCTTTGCAAACTCCAGACTTACACCCAATTTTCTACTCCGTAGTTCCATGTGCATGGCTCATAGGCCCTTCAAAGTTAACATGTTCCAAAAAGAACTCTTGGTTCCATAGCTGCTTCATTCCCCACTCTCAAACCTACTCCTCCCCAATCTTCTCCCTCTTGATAAGTGGCACCACGACTCACCCGCTGCTACAAACCTAAAAGTCTTGCCTGAGTGTTCTTTTTCCTCACACACCCACATTCAGTCTGTCATGAAATTCTGTCAGTTCTACCTTCAAAATACATTCATCATCGTGACCTCTTTCGCCGCCTCCACCTCTACCACCCTAGCCCAAGTTCCTGTCATCTTCCAACTGGGCTGACCTTTTTATGGTCTCCAGGAGAGCACTCATGACCTTAGCAATCATTCCCCCATACCATAGCCAAGGTGGCCAAATACTTAGATCATGTTACTTCCCTGCTCAAAAGCCTCCAATAACTTCCCATAGCCCTTAGCATAAAACCTCAATATTATGGCGTCTCCAGCCCTGGTGATCTCCTTTTCCCTAGTGGGTAGCTCAACTGTGACATCTCCACTTCCCTCCAGTCACACTTGCCTTCTTGCTTTCCTCTCCCATGGGGGTTCTTGGCCTCTCCTGTGCCATGGACCCCTTCAGCAGTCTGGTAAGCCCTATAGATCTCCTCTCAGAAAGTTTTTATTTTTTTATTTTTTATTTTATTATTTTTTGAGCCAGAGTCTCACTCTGTCACCCAGGCTGGAGTGCAGTGGCACGATCTTGGCTCACTGCAACCTCTGCCTCCTGGGTTCTAGCGATTCTCCTGCCTCACCCTCCCCAGTAGTTGGGACTACAGTCATGTGCCACCACACCCGGCTCATTTTTGCATTTTTAGTAGAGACGGGGTTTCGCCATGTTGGCCAGGCTGGTCTCAAACTACTGACCTCAAGAGATCCACCCGTCTTGGCCACCCAAAGTGCTGGGATTACAGACGTAAGCCACCACACCCAGGCCCCTCTCAGAAGATTCGTTTGTTTGTTTTTTGAGACGGAATCTCCCTCTGTCACCCATGTTGGAGTGCAGTGGCACAATCTTGGCTCACTGCAGCCCCGCCTCCCAGGCTCAAGGGCATCTCCTGCCTCATCCTCCTGAGTAGCTGGGATTACAGGCACACACCGTCACATCTGGCTACTTTTTGTATTTTTAGTAGAGATGGGGTTTCACCATGTTGGCCAGTCTGGTCTCGAACTCCTGGCCTCAAGTGATCCATTTGCCTTGGCCTCCCAAAGTTCTGGGATTACAGGCATGAGCCACTGCACCTGCCATCAGAAGGTTTTTAAATGCATAAAATAAAATGCATAAGATGACAAAGGATCCAGTTACAATGAAATATGGTTACCAGAATATTAAAAACACATTTGTGTTATAGTAATGAATGTGCTTCTTTATCAACGTGTGAAAGAACAGGATCTAGCAGCAGCTGTAATAACTATCATAATTTGCAAGTTGTGATAAGCACGAAAGATACTTCCAGATACCTGTAACAACTGTAATGTGATGGGAGAGTATCTGTGATTTTTATTGGTGTCAGAGTCACAGGTGCTGCTAATATTACTGCAGTATGTTTGCCTGCAGTAATTTACTGAAGGAAAAACTAAACTTTGGTTAGCAGTTAGCGAGAATAGAGAGGTAATTTTCTTCCCCATTTAAGTTCAGGGACCTCCTGATTTTATCCATGGACACCAAGTTAAGACCCTCTGCTTAACACACCAAGCTCATTCCCACCTCTGGACCTTTAGACTTGCTATTTCCTCACTTGGAATGCTCTCCCTCTAGATCTCTGCATAGCGTATTCTTATCTTGCTCAAGCTTCTGTCCAAAGGGTGCCTTCCCTCACTACCTGTCCAAAGCAGCACCCCCATTCATCTGTCACGCTCCTTCCCTCCATCTGCTTCCTCTCCCCACCTTACTTACCACTCTTTCAAGTCAGGTTGTTTTGGTGTTTTGTGTTTGTTTACTTGTTTACTGGATTCCTGAAGGTGAACTGCACTGTCTGCCTTGTTCTCCACAGTCCCCCAGCATCTAGAACTGTGCCTGGTACAAGAAAGCACTTAGCAAATATTTGGTAGGATGATGAATGGCTGTAAAAGGATTAAATGATTTAGACTTTTGGATACTTGCAAGAATCTCTCCTGGGAAAAGATGTTTTGTTCCAAAATTCAGTCAAAAAAGGTATGTTTTCATAGGTTTTTAAAATTTTTCAAAATTAAGATTTTTAATGGAAAATGTTCCATATTTTATAGCCTTATAGCTAAGGGTCATGAACCAGCTTGGGCATGCGCCTCCCCCACCAGAGGACTGAATGTTAGAGTCCCAGAAGGTTGGCGAACCTTTATCACAATGAGCAATGGCTTGTTTTGACTACCTCACATGAAAGTATAACAGATTACTTCTAAAAATAGCTATTTTCTTTTAAACTTGTTCTTTCCATTTTGAAAATGGCCAATCCTGAAAAGGGATTTATACACATTATACTTCTCTCAAAAGCAAATAACATTAGAGAGCAAACACAGTGGTTTATCACATGACGTAGAGGCAAATTAATCCTTTATTGCAAGGTATAATTTAATATTGGACACATTGTGTTTGAGGCACTGGAGGACTTCCTAGTGAGAGCTTGTGAGTCATTCAAAATGTGGGTCTGGAACTCAGGAAAGCAGACCCAGCTTCAGAGATAAATGGGTGTCATTGCTGCACATGTGGTAATGGAGCAATGGTGGTAGGTAGGATTTCTCAGGTGGAACATGTGGAATCAGAGACGGAGCCAAAGTCATCTCCTAAACAGCCCACAGAAGAGGAAAAAAAACAGGAAGGAAGACTTGGAATCAGAAGTACCAAGTCATTCAAGTAGCTACCTATCCAAATATAAGTTGACTTACTAGTTGCCTGAGGTATGTAATTCCTGACTAGCTCCTGAAGATAAGAAAGAAGAGAGAAAGGTAATACACGTACCATGACCTTTAAAAGAGAGAGAGAGAATTGGATAGAACATTAAACTGACAAACAACATCTGCAAAAATGCTAATTATGCCTCATTCGCAAATTATCTTACAAAAGCAGACACCTAAATGGAAGAGTTGGCAAAATGTAGAGCTTGGTAAAGAAAGCCAGAGAAGAAATACTAGGGCAAACCTCAAGTGAATACAGGAATAGCACTGAGAGCTAAAAAAGGAAAGTTAAAAAAAAAAAACAACTTATTAAATGCCAACCGGTAGATGTGTCCCTGCTGTACCAAGAAATGTTGGTGTTCCCAGGGCATCTGTGTTAAGTAACTGAAACAAAATGTTTTTCATTCAAACAACTGCATTTTGAACAGAAGACTGAAAACAAAGTAAAGCAAAAAGAATGTAATCCTGAAACAAACTGACATACATATTCTATGAATGTGTAGTAGCAAAACACAGAAGCAGGATAATCATTTAATTGCATTTATGCAAGTACTTTGACTCTTCATTGTTGGCAAATAAATTGATAAGATTTTTAAATGGCAGAGAGGACAGATCTAGGAAGCATAATGCTTGTTCCTGATCAAAATGAGCTGATTGGAAAATTTTTCAAACATTTTCAAGCAAAACACTTGCATTTAATTCTGTTGAATCTGATGAAGTATGATTGACAGTGGACCAAGAGCCCCGACCACTGTGCTCCCCATCCCCTGATCAAGGCACCACCTTCTCTCTCACTCATCCAAGTGGTTCCTGAGAAACCTCCAAGGAAACCCAGGGGTCTGTGCAGCACATTTGAAAACCACTCAATCAAAGAAAGAAGACACAGTGCGTGTAATACACAAGAACAATAATTCATGCCCAACATTTTCTTAGTGACTTGATCCAACTTAAATGTATCCACTTACTAAATGGAAGTGCTTTAAGCACCAGAAGGAAGTCAGCTTGGGACCCTGATTCTAGTTTCAATATCTCAGCCGCAGCTGCCATCTAGGCACACGTTCCTTCTAAGCTAGATCTGAGCAATGGCAATGGTTGTAGCCACCCCAGCACACTGGCAGGTAGCAGTGGGGACGAGAAAGAGGTTTGTTGGGCATTTCCTACTCATTTTCCAGAGAAGACGGGTGGGAAGTCAAGGAGGCGGGTTTCCAGGAGGTCAATGAAGCTTAAATTTTAGAATCCCTCCCACGAACTCAGTTAATGAGTATCACCAATCCAAAAAGCATTGAAGATTAGTTACTGTGCAAACACTTGAATGCCCTGGAATCTTATGGCTTATATGTGAAAGAAATTTGATAGAGGTTCTCCCGATCCTAAAAGTTTACATGATATGACCAATAACATGTTGTGAAGCCAAGAAAACTTTTCTAATTATCAATAGTAATAAAAGACAATTTCCCCTCAATCATGCTAGAGGGAAGACTGAATTATTTATGATCACTATAGACGTGGATAGTACAAAATCATGGTAATATAAGTAAGTGTGAAGCCCCCAAAAATGTAAGGAAAAGGCATTTAGGAAGATGTGCCTGGCAGTTTAGCAATAAAAATTATGACAATAGCTGGGCATGGTAGCTCATGCCTGTAATCCCAGCACTTTGGGAGGTTGAGACAGGCGGATCATCTGAGGTTAGGAGTTCGAGACCAGCCTGACCAACATGGTGAAACCCTGTCTCTACTAAAAATACAAAAATTAGCTGGGCATGGTGGCGCATGCCTGTAATCCCAGCTACTCAGGAGGCTGAGGCAGGAGAATTGCTTGAACTCAGGAGTTGGAGGTTGCAGTGAGCCGAGATCGCACCATTGCACTCCAGCCTGGGCAACAGGGCAAGACTCTGTCTAAAAAAAAAAAATTATGATAATATTTTTCTAGGTTTTGTAGTGTTTCTGTTACTGATCAGCTTTTTATGTTTTTTAATTTGTTGTGATTTCTTTTCTAATTCTAAAGAAATCACTTTTGTACCTGACTTTGTATTAGGCATTTTGTATTCTTTTTTTTTCTTCTTCGTGTATTCTTTTTTATTTAAGATGGTGCCAAAGGCCTGGCACAGTGGTTCATGCCTGTAATCCCAGCACTTTGGGAGGCCGAGGCGGGCAGATCACTTGAGGTCAGGAGTTCGAGACCTCCTGGCCAACATGGTAAAACGCTGTCTCTCCTAAATACAAACATTAGCCGAGTGTGGTGACGGGCACCTGCAATCCCAGCTACCTGGGAGGCTGAGGCAGGAAAATCGCTCAAACCCAGGAGGTGAAGGTTGCAGTGAGCCAAGATCACGCCACTGCACTGCAGCCTGGGCAATAGGGAGAGACTGCATCTCGAAACAAACAAACAAACAAACAAATATGGTGCCAAAAATTATACAAGCCTCAGGCCTTGCAAAGCCTAGATCTGCATCTGTCTACCTTGGAGGTGCAGTGGGCAGACGACAATTGCTTCTTGGGCACTGTCCTATTCTGCTAGAGTTTGCAGTAATTGAATGTGCAGATTGATGGGGATGGAATGGGGGCTTTCATAGATGAAAAAATTGAGAGACACAAAGTCAGTCTTATTTTAGACCACATTCATAACAAACGTCAAATCGCACCTCCTCCCCTCAAGACAACTAGATCCTTCAATATCCAATTATCACCACGGACATAAAAGAAGGAAGTGTTGAGTATAAAGGGACCCCCACCTTGCATCTAAGCTGGGATTCCACTCTGGGCATAAATCATAAATTGCTGGGGTTGGCCTCTAAGACATTATTTGCATGAAGAACAGAGAAGCCTTCTGGGAAAGAACTCACCCTAAGGGAAGCAGGAGCTTCACATGAACAGCTTACCCCTGTCATCCTTGCAAATTTTACAAAGAGGTCAGAGCTTACAAAAATGTAGCTTACCTTAGGGTTTATACACTAAAACAAAGGGGGGCGGCGGGAAACAGGGTAACTTCAGTATCCTGAGGGCCCTACTGCTTTCCACTGCTGTGGTGTGAGACAGCAGCACCAGCAGGTATCTGGGGGGGAAAAAGAGGCCTAGTGAGCACGGTGATCCCTGTTGGTGATCAGTGGAATGATGAGTGCGTAGCAGGAATTAATTTGTCCATGAGTATACAGAGACTTGTAGAAATAACATGGGAAGACATATTGCAGAGGACTGAAGAGGTCCTGGCTGAGCTGGTGTGGGCACAAACTAGTGAAATTTGGTTTATTGCTCTAGTAATGACAGGGCAGGGAGTGGGGATGCTCAGGGATAACATAATCAAGAGGACCTGCGTGTTTCTGCCACAAGCTTACTGTGTGACTTTATACCTCTGCTTTCCTCATGTGGAGAAATTTGGTGCAGGTGTCAGCCAAATGATCTCTAAGATGTCTGCTAGCAGATTCAAATTAATGTTCTCTTTATTTTATCAGAGATTATATGCAAATGGTTTCAGTCATGCCAACAGCTGGGCTCCCACAGGCCTGCAGTAAGTGACTTTTAGAATTATGTACCTACTAATTTCTAGATGAACAAAGTGAATCCCAGAGCAAACAAGTGACTTCGCTGGTGCTACTTTTCTCAGAAGCGCAATGTAACCAGAATCTGAGGCCGCTGAAGAGCTGGAATTCAAAAAAACAGTGCTTCTGCCAGGACTGCGGGATATGGCAGTGGGGGCAGTGGCTGTAGGGCTCTGTGACCATAGAATGCTGTCAATGATGTCCCTAGAACTGTGCTGTGTGTCACCTGCCCAACCATACATGGTGGCCCTCCTCTGTCCCCCTTGTCCCTACTCTCAAAATTTAGTTCCAAGTCCCATGACTGGCAGTCCCAGGAAAAGGAAGAGTGGAGGTGCTGGAGCAGTCCTCTGCCCTGCCCACTGCATTTTCCTCTCCTAGGAATGCATTTTATTTTAAAAAGTTGCTTACAGAGCAGAGCTGATGGCTTTCCCAGATGCCCTGCCATCAGACAAGACTGCGCACACTGGGAAAACACAAATGAATTCTCATGCATGCTGGCAAGGTTCAAAATGACAACAGGAAATTAGGGAATTGTGAGGAAAATGGAAAATCCTTAGGCAATTTAGGAAGATGACAGATTGGAATTCTCCAGTCTCTTGCTTCTCTGCCAAGCATAGCTACTGCTAAAGAGAATAGCACAAAAATGCAGGACAGCCTCTTTCAAGATGGCGGCCTCCAGAAAGCCACGGTCGCTGCTGGCAAGGCAAGGGAGCAGCCAAAGAGCACCCACAGAAGACAAGGAAGTCAGAGTCCTTGTGGAAAAGCATGCAGCAGAGCACACTTTCTCAAGCACACCCAGACTCATCAACTTCTATTAAAGTTGCCCAAAGCTGTGCAGTGGCTCATGCCTGTAATCCCAGCACTTTGGGAGGCTGAGGTGGGCAGATCACCTTAGGTTAGGAGTTCGAGACTAGCCTGGCCAACATAGTAAAACCCTGTCTCTACTAAAATACAAAAATTAGCTGGACATGATGGCAAGTGCCTGTAATCCCAGCTACTTGGGAGGCTGAGGCAGGAGAATCGCTTGAACTCGGGAGGTGGAGGTTGCAGTGAGCCAAGATGGCGCCACTGCACTCCAGCCTGGATGACAGAGCAAGACTCCATCTCACAAAAAAAAAAAAAAAAAAAAAAAAAAGTTGCCCAAAGCTGTGGTAGAAAATGGCCCCAGGATTCTATAGCCCAGCCCATGTCCATGCCAGGGAAATATCATAAATTTCGTATGGAAGTGGAGAATCAAACATGCTTTGAGCTCCTCTGCCACATTGTGCCCACATGCTGTTCCTGTGTTTGCCATGGGGTCACACACACAGGCCCCTGCTGCTCACCTTTACAGACCTTGCTCCAGGTGGCTCTTCTGTGTTCTGCTCTGTGCAATGCATGTCCAAGAAGGAACTGACACAGAACAGTCAGACAAGCTGATATTTAGACCAGTGCACTTCAACCTTGGCTACACATTGAACTCATCTGGGGAGCTCTGAAAAAATGCCTAATGCCTGGCTCCTACCCCAGACCAAATAATTCAGCATGTCAGGCTGGAATACTGGCATTTGCTAAGAGCTGGTGCAGGTGGAAGCATCTGCCAACTCTGAGAGCTAAATCAGTGATTCCTAAACTTTGCTCAAATACAAAAAGCTCTTTCCTTTGAATTTTAACTCTTTAGGACCCCAACATTCTGGTCATATATTTTGGGGAGCTTTAAAAAAGCCCACTGTTCAGACTGTACCCCATATCAATTAAATCAGAATTTCTGGAGATGGGAACCAGGCATCAGTATTTTAAAAAATTTCTCAGATACTTAAAAAGTTCAGCCAAATTGGGAACCAATGAGTTAAATGATAACAGTCTAGTTCAAACAGTAGGATCTCGGTGTGTGTTGGTTGAGGAGGGTGGGGAAGGGGACCTACCTTCCAAGCCAGAAATAAGAATTCAACAGAGTTTGGCAGGAGGCTAGTTTGTTGTATTAGCAAATCTAAAGATAGAACATGTCAACCCAAGCGGGATGTCTGCATGGAACAGGGAAAGTGGGAGTCAGAGAGGAAGGTCTAGCCAAGGGGGAAGTGCATGGGTGACCTCATGGGAACATCCAGTCCTATCTGTTTGGCAGGTCTGTCCCCAAAGAAGAGATGAAGGGACAAGCTTAAGAAAATTTGACACCTGGTTGGAACGGTGGCTCACGCCTGTAATCCCAGCACTTAGGGAGGCTGAGGCGGGTGGATCATTTATGAGGTCAGGAGTTCAAGACCAGCCTGGCAAACATGATGAAACCCTATCACTACTAAAGATACAAAAAATAAGCCAGGTGTGGCGATGGGCACCTGTAATCCCAGCCACTCAGGAGACTGAGGCAGGAGAATTGCACAAACCCGAGAAGTGGAGGTTTCAGTGAGCCAAGATCGCGCCATTGCACTCCAGATCCAGCCTAAGTGCCAGAGTGAGACTCTGTCTAAAAAGGAAAAAAAAAAAAAGACACCCTTTGACATTAAACCATCCTTCTAATATCCCCTGCTCAGCCGATGCTCAAGCGGCATTCTCATTACCATTTGTCTTCCTTTTAGTTTTCTACTGGGAAAGAACATGTTAGTCAAGGTGACACAAATGTCCACTCAGCTTAGAAGTTCTTATTTCTTGTTGCAAATTAACAAATTGTCATTTTGGTTTAGATAGCCACTTCCTGAGAGCTTGAGTGATGTGGATCTGTCCCTGAGAACCTGACTCACTCTAGCAGGTTGGTACAGTCCAGTTTCCAAGCCCACAGATTAGTTTCGCCAAAGTGGCACCATTTCAAAATTCCTGGGGCTTAGCACAGAGCGTTTTTCATGATCCACCAAACTGGGAACTCCTGGAAGACGCTGGTCAGTGTTTGATTCTTCTGTGTGTCACCAATACCACCCTAATTCCAAGACACCATAGGCAAGGATGATAGTCTGAATATATACATCCATGTCAGCAGCACGGCTGTTGCTGTTCAATGCCAGCCCCAGCGCTGGAGCAGAGTCCTGGAGGCCACCATAGAGCCAGGTGCTAATCCTGGTCTTATGGAATTCAGGGGGTCCTGGGGAAGAAATTGCTATGTCTGCAGCAGAGGAAGGCACTGGTGAGGTTCAACGTAGAGACGTTTTGCCAGCCAGAAGTATTTTGATATTTTAGAAATTAGCAGATACAGCCATACTGGCCATGACAGCTGAATATCAGCTCTTTGTAGGTAGCACGTATTTGTTGATTCGATGAGTACCCCCCACTAAAGCATCCTTCTTATGGCTGGTGGCACTCCTCCATCTGCCTTCCCACAAAATTCCAAAGACTTTCCTGCCCAGGGCTCCTTGACCCATGAGAGAATGTGACTAAGTATGGTCTTAGCTTCACATCACATATCCTGGGGAGCTGGTGGTTCTGGTGGCTGGGACCTGAGGAGCGAGAAGAAAAGGAGTGTGGGCCAGGCCAGGGGTGGTGGCTCACGCCTGTAATCCCAGCACTTTGGGAGGCTGAGGCAGGTGGATCATCTGAGGCCAGGAGTTCAAGATCAGCCTGGCCAACATGGTGAAACCCAGTCTCTACTAAAAATACAAAAAATTAGCCAGGCATGGTGCTGGATGCCTGTAATCCCAGCTACTTGGGAGGCTGAGGCAGGAGAATCGCTTGAACCCAGGAGGTGGAGGTTGCAGTGAGCCAAGATCACGCCACTGCACTCCAGCCTGGACAACAAGGCGAAACTGCATCTCAAAAAATAAAATAAAATAAAATAAAATAAAATAAAGAAAAGGAGTGTAGCCTCCTCACAGGGCTAAGAATATAATGCATAGACCTGCTTTCGCTTTAATTTAAAAAGAAGGTACTAAAGCCCCATGTCTTTTGCAGCTATGGAATCCTTTGGCAAAATTAGTTTTCTTTGTTGTGTTCTAATTTGAAAGCAAAAAAAAGAAAAGAAAAAAGAGAAAAACAATTCATCTAATATTTGTGGCAAGGGAGCTTGATCAGATAAGAACAAAACTTCTGGTCCCCTTTAAAGTGGCATCTACTATGATTCCCCAACAAAGCAACTGTCTAAGAACTGCCTTCTTTAGCATTCTGCAGTAACACTCTACTGCATTTGATATTCTGCCACAAGTGATGGCTGAGGGACATCGTCACTGGGGGAGGTCGCTGAAGAACACTTGTTTACCATGTCATTCCTGCTTTGTCATTCTGGTGGTGGCTTGTCCATCACCCTCCTCACAGCACTTTAAAGGCACATGTGCAGTCAATGAAATAGATCTAAAGAGTCTTTTATGGTTAATGGTGCTGTTATTGTGAAATATGAATGCTGTAGATGTCAGTTGATAGTTTATCATGCTGTCCACAATTTTGGCTTTTTAGACCTTTCCCCAATATTTTACTTTCCCCCTGTTTCCCAATCCGTACCCTCTTAAATTTTAGTAAACTGTGTATTGTCATGCTATTGAGAAATCTAGTCTGGAAATGGTTTGGGCTTTCTTTAGCCAGAGTATCGCTGTCATCCAGGCTGGAGTGCAGTGGCCCGATCTCGGCTCACTGCAACCTCTTCCTCCCAGGTTCAAGCAATTCTCCTGCCTCAGTCTCCTGAGTAGCTGGGATTACAGGCTCCTACCACCATACCCAGCTGATTTTGTATTTTTAGTAGAGATGGGGTTTCACCATGTTGGTCAGGCTGGTCTTGAACTCCTGATCTCAAGTAATCCACCTGCCTCAGCCTTCCAAAGTGCTGGGATTACAGGCATGAGTGACCGCACCTGGCCTGGGATGTATTTAGAGAAGGCTAGTGTTCCTTCTAAAATCGTTTATATTCTCACTAATACATATATTATCTCATAGCTTCTGAGTATGTACAGTTAGAATAAGGGTCATTTGGTACCAGCTAGTGATAAAGAAGAGATGTCTAAACAGATAGATGGATGCCTATCCTGTTATAGTAGCAAAATATATCTAGACCAATTCTGATGATGGCTGCAATGGCAAAGCATTTGTTTCGAAGTTCTTATTTTGGTGTCATCTTTTGGACATCTCAGAAAGCTCTCGGCTGAGCTAGAAACAGAGTTTCATTATTCAAAAGGAAAAATCTATTGTATCTTGTGAGCCCAGAGTGAAAACAGCACGTGAATTCAGGGCTGCCAGCAGACCCTCGTGCCAGCTGGTTCAATGGGCAGAAGTGAGAATGTTAATAAACACTCTAATGAAAGGAAGTTGTTGGATAGTAATTAACATATGCCATTACTATCTGTCCCTTTGGCCAGACACGGCAGACAGGCTGAAACCATACATACAAATGAGTGTCTGCTAGGACTGTGTGCTGTGCGCGGAAGAAAGGGGGACAGTGTCATTGTGAGCGACTGATGTTGTCAGCAGCTTTAAATCACAGGGCCACTGAGTAACAAAAACAGGGAAGGCTTTTGTGTTTTGGAACAATTGGATGGCTTACAATTTAAAATACTTAATAAACTTATTTTTATTCTCATTTACTTTCCTTTTACCTCAAAACCTTCTGTTTATAGTAGTTTTGTTAAGAAAAAAACTGATTTAGCTTTTTTTTCCTAATCAGTGAGTGAAGGATGCAACTTAGGGCTTTTTGTTTTTAAACCACAATTTCCTCATCTCGCCAGGAAGAGAGGTGACTACCTGTTTCTCAGGGGCATCCCGATAGTCGTATTTCTCAAGATCTACATTATTCCTTTCTGGCTGATCTAAAATGGGTTAGAATTCATACCAACTACTCCCAAATACTGCCTCTCACAATACAGTGGAAAGTCAGAACTGCAAACACCAATGGCTTCTTTTTGCCAATGGGAAACTGAGGCCCAGAAAGGCGAACTTAATGGTCCCTAGATCACAGACCTGGTCTGCTGACCATTGTTAAGCCTTCTCCCATCCCAGGCCACACTGTTGCATTGACTGCTTCTTTCTTACTTGGACAATGACCAATTCCATGCTACTTTGCTGAGAAAAAAAAAGAGACATTAAAAAGAGACCACACCACATTTGGATCTTCTTCATGTATGTTGATTTGCTGATAGCACACACAACATTTTAAGCATTTTAAATCCAACCTTTTAAAGATACTGGAAACAGTGAAGCTTGGTGCCATTTGGTTGTATGATGTCATGAGACGTTAAAACTAGGAAATCTAGCAGGAACAAAGGACCAGCAGAAAAATAAAGGAATTATTAATAGAGATCAGAAAGATACAGCAAACTATAAGTTGACAAAGGAGACTGGCACCACAATAAGTAGGCAGAAGCCTTTGGAAGTGTCTAATTTGTACTTTAACATATAATTTTCCTGTTATAAATTAATATGAATAATTGAATTTGGGCATCTGCGAATAATTAAAGTTGGCTAAAGTTTCTCTTTGTGTTATCTTCGAAGAACTTGTTAAACCATTAAAGAATAAACAAGGCAGGCTGGGTGTGGTGGCTCACGCCTGTAATCCCAGCACTTTGGGAGGCTGAGGCAGATGGATCATGAGGTCAGGAGATCGAGACCATCCTGGCTAACATGTTGAAACCTCGTCTCTACGAAAAACAGCCAGGTGTGGTGCTGTGTGCCTGTAGTCCCAGCTACTCGGGAGGCTGAGGCAAGAGAATTGCTTGAACCCAGGAAACAGAGGCTCCAGTGAGCCGAGATCATGCCACTGCGCTCCAGCCTGGACAACAGAGTGAGACTCCATCTCAAAAAAAAAAAAAAAGAATAAACAAGGCTGAGTACAGTGACTCACCCCTGTAATCCCAGCACTTTGGGAGGCCAAGGCAGGCAGATCTCCTGAGGTCAGGAGTTCGAGACCAGCCTGGCCAACATGGTGAAACCCCGTATCTACTAAAAATACAAAAATTAGCTGCTTGTGGTGGCACATGCCTGTAATCCCAGCTACTCAGGAGGCTGAGGCAGGAGAATCGCTTTAACCTGGGAGGCAGAGGTTGCAGTGAGCTGAAATCATGCCTCTGCACTCCAGCCTGGGCAACAGAGTGAGACTGTCTCAAAAATAAAATAAAATAAAATAAACAAAAATATAGACAAATTAACCTACTTAAGACAACAAAATAACTTTCAAGCATTATTCAGGCTTTTTTAAAAAATGCCTCCTTTAAATGGGTAGCATCTACTTGCTAAAACAGACCCAGAAAAAAACGTTTATTTGCATCTTTTCACTAGTGGTTAGTTTACCTTCCAACTTAATTGAAAACTAAAGGGTTCTATTTGCTGACAGATTAAAACTACTTCTGTTTTCTGGGGATGGCCAGTCTCAGGGTGCCATGTTGTTCTCCTCATTCACTGCACCTTGAGAAACTCTTAGCCATCAAAGAGATCTCCACAGAAGAGAAGGCAATTCATGGCCGACAGAAGTTGCTGTGGGCCTTCAGGAACCTTCAAACTGGCCCTCAAGGTCCATTTCAGGCAACTCAAGCTTTTCTCTGAACAAGTTAGCCTTCCTCTCAGCTGGTGGCATTGTTTATTCAATCATTTACCTCTTCAAAGAACTTATATTGAGCATCTTTTTAGTGTCGGATGCAGTGCCTGCCAATGGGCCTCCATCTTTGAACATGGCAGAATGGGCACCCTTAATGTAGTTTCTGCTGTTTTCTGTGCTTGCCCGTTTGTCAGATTCTGTATCAGGTTATAACGCCAACAGGGGTTAGTTTTTTGCCTTGGAAAAAGGACAAAGGACCAATAAAAAGAGAAAGGATTTCATGTTCACTTAAACTATAAATTTGGGAGCCTCACAATGCCCCACGCAGCTCTTGGTAGAGAGCCTGTATCCATTCAAAGTTTCATGAACAGGAATATGAATGTTAAGTGTGTATAAAGACCCTGGAGATCATCTGGTGCAACCCTTTGGTTTTACAGATGAGGACACTGAAGCACTGAGAAGGAAACAGAAGGTTCAGGACAAAGCTAGCTCTGTCTCCTGTACCAACCTTGCATGAAGAGCAACCAAGGAAATCTTGCTTTGAGCAGAAACGATTTGCGAGTCAATACATATGTACTGGGAGGAAAGATGAACTGAGATGACTCTACCTAAAAGACAGAATGCCAAGGAACAACTTAAGGATATCCTGCAAAACTTATTATCAATACTTATTTAGAAAAAGTCCTGACTAGGTGTCCTTATAGAGGTTCAAATGTGAGTAGGACACACACACGGCCAGGGAGGCCTGGATTATAGGTGGCTACCAATTCCAGCCTACACTGCCAGGTGACTCTTGAATCCTTCCCTGTAGATGTTTCTAACAGGAGGGAAAACCATTTGTCCCCTATCAAAGAGCAATGATGACCAGGCAGGTGGCTGGTCCTTCCTGAGGCTCTGTTAATGTGGGGTCCGTTTTGACAAACTCATATTCACGTCAGTAAGGGGCAGGTGCCCAAAGAGGACAGTGGCTCCAGCTCTCTGTGGCCAACTGACAGCTCCTCTTTGGGTTTTGGAGGCCCCCAGTATGTTTACTGCAATCCTGACACTTCTGCCCAGGGAAGTTCCTCTTTCTTTTAGTGATTTTGCTCTTATTGTTGTTTTTAATTGCAAAAATAATATGCATTTATTAAAACAAATTCAAATAACACAGAAATATAAGTAAAAACTGAACATTATTTCTCCCTTTCCCACACTTTGTGCTTCCCCTCCAATTCCTTTCTTTGTGGGTAACTTTGTGGGTACAAATTCAAGCTGGGCGCAGTGGCTCACACCTGTAATCCCAGCACTTTGGGAGACTGAGGCGGGTGGATCGCTTGAGGTTAGGAGCTCGAGACCAGCCTTGCCAATATAGTGAAACCCCGTCTCTACTAGAAATACAAAAAAATTAGCTGGGTGTGGTGGCAGGCACCTGTAATCCCAGCTACTAAGGAGGCTGAGGCAGGAGAATCACTTGAACCCAGGAGGTGGAGGTTGCAGTGAGCCAAGACAGCACCATTGCACTCCAGCCTGGGCAACAAGAGTGAAACTCTGTCTCAAAAAATAATAATAATAAAATAAATATAATGTATGAATTCTTCCAGAAGAAAATATGTAGTGTATTTTTATATAAATATTTATATAGTATATATAATATATAATATATATTATATAATATATTATATACAATATATAATATATATATTATATATTATATATATATTATATATATAATATATAATTATATTATATATATTATATTATAATAATAAATTATAATAATATATTATAATAATATAATACAATATATTATATATTATATTATATATAATAATATATAATATAATATATTATATATAATATATAATATATTATATTATATATTTCATTATATTATATATTATATATAATATATTATATAATTTATTATTATAATATTATAATAATAAATTATAAAATATATTATATATAATATAATACAATATATTATATATTATATTATATATAATAATATATAATATAATATATTATATATAATTATATATATAATATATTATATATAATATTATATATAATATATAATTACATAATTATATATAATTATATATTATATTATATATATAATATATATAATATATAATATATAATATATATAATATATAATTATATATTATATATATTATATATTATATATTATATATTATATTATATTATATATAATATATAATTATATATTATATATTATATTATATTATATATAATATATAATTATATATAATATATATAATTATATATTATATATTATATATATTATATATAATATATAATTATATATATTAAAATATATAATTATATATCCATATTAATATATAATATATATTTACACATATATACTATATATGTATATATAGACAATTTATATTTTTAATTTACATGTATGTGCACTTACATAGAAAGTTTTTTTCAACACAAATTATATCATATCAAATGCATTGTTTCATAACTTGCTTTTCTCACCAAATAAACTACAGATTATGCTTATTTTCCCATGATGGTACAATGTGTTACAGGTATGGATATACGCCAATTTATTTAATTAGTGCCCAACTGATGAACATTTAAGTTGTTTTCTTTATTTTTATAAATAACCTTCTATTACTATTAGGTAACTTTCTTAACAATTTCTCCATCCCCCGCTTTAAGCTCAGTTGTGTAAATGTGCCACCATTTCTCAATCCTATTATGAACATAACACTTGATTGTGTACCAGTTAAGTAACTACTGTACCAAATGAGGGGATGAATATGAGGTTTAAAATGTCACGAAATCAAAAGATATTAAAGATTTACTACACCATTTGTTACCTGTGGGTTTGCCTGATGTTTTGTTCTATTTTCTTTCCCAGCCTAGCTGCGACACTTTACCTATATTGCCTGCCTGCCTGCCTGCCTGCCTGCCTTCCTTCCTTCTTTCCTTCCTTCCTTCCTCCCTCCCTTCCTTCCTTCCTTCCTAACTTCCTTCTTTCCTAACTTCCTTCCTTCCCTCCCACCCTTTTCTTGCTTTCTTTCCTTCCTTCCTTCCCTCCCTTTTCTTTCTCTTTCTCTTTCTCTTTTTTCTTTCTTTTTCTTTCTTTCCTTCCTTCTTTCTTTCTCTTGCTTTCTTGCTTGCTTTCTTCCTTCTTTCCTTCCTTCCTTCCCTTCCCTTTCCCTCCCTTCCTTCCTTCCTTCCTTCCTTCCTTCCTTCCTTCCTTCCTTCCTCCCTTCCTTCCTTCCTCCCTCTCTCTCTCTCTCCCTCTCTCTCTCTTTCTTTCTCTCTTTCTCTCTTTGAGATGGGGGTCCTCACTCTGCCAGGCTAGGCTAGAATGCAGCAGCACAATCATGGCTTACTGCAGCCTCAGCCTCCCCAAGGTCAGGTAATCCTCCCACCTCAGCCTCCCGAGTAGCTGAGACTACAGGAACATGCCACTGTACTTGGCTAAATTGTGTGTGTGTGTGTGTGTGTGTGTGTGTGCGCGTGCGGTGGAGACAGGGTTTCACTATGCTGCCCAGGCTGGTCTTGAACTCCTGGGTTCAAGCCATCCTCTGCCTTGGCCTCCCAAAGTGCTAGGATTACAGGTGTAAACCACCAAACCCAGCATTATATTTTCATTTAAAAATTAAGATTTTTGATGATAAGAACTACAAACCAAGTCGACAGGATTTGCCTGGTTACACAACTCAGTGAAGACGTGAGTGGCAGAGAAGATGCTGCCGAGCTCTGTCCAGGGTCTGCCTCACAGTGGACTCTCCATAAATATTAAACCACAGAGGCTGAGCTGAGCTGCAAAGAGAACATGCGTCTGTCAGATCTCTGTGAGTCACCTACTTTGTGCAAAGCCCTGAAGATTTCCCAAAAGGAATCAGACGGTCTCTGCCCTCTAGAACCGTGGTTGTAGGAGAAGAGATAAACACAAAACACCACCTAAAATATGGCAAGATGAAGTGGGTGCAATGGAAGAAACAGCCAAGGGCAGGGGTAGGGGACAGGAAAGCTTTACATTGAAAAGGAAAGTTACAAGAATATATGTTTGAACCAAGCATTGAGCAGAATTTTGATAGTGATGTGAATGGTTGAGAGAGGAGTTTCAGGTTAAGGAATAAGTACACAGTTGCTGAATATGGATAAATGTTTAGGGAGTGGCAAACAGTGAATTATGCTCTATATCTAGAAACCAGAGGGACCTTATTTGAGATCAGAAAGACACTTGGAGCCAGACTGTGGCCTGGAATGGAAGTCCAAGGAGTTTCTGGGCCACTTGATAGGCAGTGGTGTTCCTTGCAGGATTAGGAATGTGGTCTGTTCCGTGGTTTGGGAAGATAATCTCAGATGGATTATTATTTATTATTATTATTATTATTGCTTGAGACAGAGTCTCACTCTGTCACCTGGGCTGGAGAGCAGTGGCACAATCTTGGCTCACAGCAACCTCTGCCTCCCAGGCTCAAGCAATCCTCCTGCCTCAGCCTCCTGAGTAGCTGAGGTTACAGGCACCATGCCTGGCTAATTTTTGTATTTTTTATAGAGACGGGGGTTTCACCATGTTGCCCAGGCTGGTCTTGAACTCCTGCGCTCAAGCGATCTGCCTGCCTCGGCCTCCCAAAGTGTTGTGATTACATGCGTGAGGATGGATTATTAAGGAACACAAAAGATTGAAGATTTTTTTAGTCAAAAGACTGGGGGTAGGAGAGCAATGATGTGCTAGCTTAGGTCCTCTGTTGATGTCAGGGTTGTATTTTAAATACCCTCGGTCGACAAAAAGAGTCAATTTCTGTAAAATATTTGAAGCAATTTATTCTTTTTTTTTTTTTTTTTTTTTGAGACAGAGTCGCTCTGTTGCCCAGGCTGGAGTGCAATGGCGTAGTCTCAGCTCACTGCAACCTCCACCTCCCGGGTTCAAGCGATTCTCCTTCCTCAGCCTCCTGAGTACTGGGATTACAGGTGCGTGCCACCACGCCTGGGCTAATTTTTGTATTTTTAGTAGTGACTGGGTTCAACCATGTTGGTCAGGCTGGTCTTGAACTGCTGACCTCGTGATCCACCCACCTCGGCCTCCCAAAGTGCTGGGATTACAGGAATGACCCACCGGGCCCGGCCAGAAGAGATTTATTCTGAGCCAAATATGAGCGACCATGGCCCGTGACACAGCCCTCAGGAGGTCCTGAGAACACGTGCCCAAGGTGGCCTGGGCGCGGCTTAGTTTTATACATTTTAGGGAGGCATGAGACATCAATCAAGTAATCAATCAAATACATTTAAGAAATACATTGGCCAGGTGCAGTGGCTCACACCTGTAATCCCAGCACTTTGGGAGACCGAGGGGGGGCAGATCACCTGAGGTCGGGAGTTCGAGACCAGCCTGACCAACATGGAGAAACCCCATCTCTACTAAAAATACAAAAATTAGGCGGGCATAATAGCGGGTACCTGCTACTTGGGAGGCTGAGGCAGGAGAATCGCTTGAACCCGGGAGGCAGAGCTTGCAGTGAGCTGAGATGGTGCCATTGCACTTTAGCCTTGGCGACAGAGCGAGACTCTGTCTCAAAAAAAATAAGAAAGAAATACATTGGTTTGGTCCAGAGAGACGGGACAACTCAAAAGGTAGGTAGTGGGGGAGCTTCCAGCCTACAGGTAAATTTAAACATTTTCTGGTTGACAATTGGTTGAGTTTGTCTAAAGACCTGCGATTGATAGAAAGGGAATGTTCAGGTTAAGATAGCAGATTGTGGAGACCAAAGTTCTTTTGAAGTCTTATAATGGGTGCCTTAGAGACAATAGATGACAAATGTTTCCTATTCAGATCTTAATCTCTTAAGGATTGGGAGGGCCTGGAAGTAAAAGATCTGGCTATGTTAATAGAGATTCTTTACAGATGCAAATATTCCTCCACAACGGATGGCTTTGCAGGGCCATTTCAAAATATGGCAAAGAAACATGTTTTGGGGTAAAATATTTTTATTTTCTTCCTTGTCTTGTAATGTTTTGCCAGAGTCAGGGTGAGTTAAATAAACCCCATCTGATGAGAACTTATGATTTGTAGGGCATGACTCCCCAGACCCCTTTGATAGGAATTTGGGCAAGAAAAAAAAATCAGAGTTTAGTCCTCACTTCTTAAAAACAAAATTGGTCTCGTGCAGCACCTTCCAAACACACAAGACATAAGGAATGTCTGGCGCTGCCACCAATAAAATGAAAACATGGCATAATTTGGAGAGTGTTTGCTTATAGAAGGTGTGTGAACTGGGAAAAAAAGATATTTTTGATCTGTTTTCATATTGTTAAATGCCTAGTCTTTGCAGTGTCACCACTCCTCTTTATGTGCCATAGTGATTTTTCTAGAATTTCAGAATAATGATCTTTGAAATTGTTATCTATTTTTTACAGTTACATGACAATAGGTAAGAATCTCCCTATAATTTCTAGTTGTCTTATCCCAAATTCAGCCAGAATCAAACTATATCTGCAGTCTCAGTTCTCTTACCCTTCAATATTGAGTGCTAACCAGCATTTCATATGCATTGTCTAATTTTAATCTCCACGACAGTGTTACAAGGAAGGTACCATTCATTCATTCAGTCATCAAATATTTGAGTCCCTACTAACAGGCAGGCACTGGAGATGCAATGATTCAAAAAATGACAGGCCAGGCACGATGGCTCAGGCCTGTAATCCCAGCACTTTAGGGGGCCGAGGCAGGCAGATCACCTGAGGTCAGGAGTTCAAGACCAGCCTGGCCAACATAATGAAACCCCGTCACTACTAAAAATACACTAAAGAATATATGGTAGACAGGAATTCTTTGTGTTGCTTAATTACCTCCATGGACCTTTGGTGGCAATTTCTAGAAAATTTACGAATTTTTTGGGTTAGTGTCTAGCATTTGGAATGTACTTTATGTTGTAATTGGACTGAGGCTGTTATGCAGAGAAACACTTCCATGTTTCTTATCTTTTTAAAAACTATTTACTTTTGTATAATTTTAGACTTACAAAAAAAGTTGCAAAAATAGTCCAGAGTGTTCCCATATAGTCTTCACCCAGTTTCCCCAAGTGTTACCGTCCTGTATAGCCGTGATACAATTAGCAACATTAAGAAATTAACATTGATTCAAATTGTTAACTAAACTATGGACTCTAGGTTTTCCCAGTTTTTTTCGCTAATTTCCTTTTTCTTTTCTTTTCTTTTTCTTCTTTTTTTTTTTTTTTTGAGACAGAATCTCGCTCTGTTGTCTAGGCTGGAGTGCAATGGCACAATCTCAGCTCACTGCAACCTCTGCCTCCCAGTCAAGCGATTCTCCTGCCTCAGCCTCCCAAGTAGCTGGGACTACAGGCACACACCACCACACCCAGCTAATTTTTTTATTTTTAGTAGAGATGGAGTTTCACCATGTTGGCCAGGCTGGTCTCGAACTCCTGACCTCAGGTGACCCACCCGCCTCGGCCTCCCAAAGTGCTGGGATTACAGGCGTGAGTCACCAAGCCCCACCTGCTAATCTCCTTTTTCTATTCCAGCACCCACATTGTAATTAGCTGGCATGTCTCCTTAGTCTCTTTTAGTCTGTTACAGTTTCTTGGTCTTTCCTTGTATTTTGTGACCTTGACAGTTTTGAAGACTACAAATCAGGGATGTTGGAGAATGTCCCTCAGTCTGGGTTTGTTTGATATATTCTCCTGATTAGTTTGGGGCTATAGACTTGGGGCAAGAATACCATAGGTGGGGTCCCTTCTCAGGGGATTGTACCAGGGGATACATTGTATCAGTAGGTCTTATTACCAGTGATGTTAACAGTGATTATTTGATTAAGGTGATATCTGCCAGGTTTCTCTAACATCCTGTTTCTTCTTAAACTCTCACCCACCTGTTTAACATTCATAAGTGGTTCTTGTCTGTTGCAATGATTACCATGGTGTTCTAATAGTTTTAATGATTTTCTTTTTTTTTTTTTTTTTTGAGGTGGAGTCTCGCTCTGTTGCCCAGGCTGGAGTGCAGTGGCGTGATCTCAGTTCACTGCAAGCTCCACCTCCTGGGTTCACACCATTCGCCCGCCTCAGCCTCCTGAGTAGCTGGGGCTACAGGTGCCTGCCACCACATCCGGCTAATTTTTTGAATTTTTTGTATTTTTTGTAGAGACAGGATTTCACCATGTTAGCCAGGATGGTCTCGATCTCCTGACCTCGTGATCTGCCTGCCTCGGCCTTCCAAAGTGCATTACAGGCATGAGCCACCGCGCCCGGCCTCCTTTGTTTCTTCTACATTGAGTAATTTGAATTCTTCTGGAAGGAACAATTGTCCTTCTCTTCCAGTTATTCATTTACATCACTATAGACTCATGGATATTGTTGCTCAAATTGTTCCAGCTTTGGTTAGTCCAAGTTCTTTTAGGTTTCGACAAGCCCTCATCCTGTTTTTTTTTGAGCTTCCTTATTTTTATTGTACCACAAGATGCTTCAGGCTTATTTTATATTTTTCCTGTCCTGGAATCAACCACTTTTTTAAGGAGCCCTACTTCCTTTTATTGGAGAATGGTATTTAGAAACCAAGATCTGGGTGGGAGGTGACTCATTGGTACTGGAGTGTCACCATTTCTAGGTCCTTTCAGGGAACAGAGCTAGGAAATATTGTTTGTATACTAACCCAGGCATACATGCACATCTGTATTTACTTCTGTATATCTCTACCTCAGTAGTTCCTAACCTGGGGCAATTTTGCCCACCCCCAGGGGATATTTGGCAATCTATGGAGACATTTTGGGGCATCACAACTCAAAGGGAAGATACTACTAGCATCTACTGTGTAGAGGCCAGGGATGCTGCTAACCATCCTACAATGCAGAGGAGAAGCCCCACCAGCAAAGAAGAATCCAGCCCAAATGTCCATAGTGCCAAAGTTGAAAAGCCCTGATCTATCTGTGTATTTATTAAAAACACACAAAACACATATGAATTCATACTGATACCTCGCACCCAACCCAGCTCAACAGGGTGTTTATTCTAGGATTCTTCCTTCACTTTTTTGTACCTTCTTTCTCCAGTAAGAAACCTGGCTGGCTGGGCGCGGTGGCTCACGCCTGTAATCCCGGCACTTTGGGAGGCCGAAGTGGGCGGATCACGAGGTCAGGAGATCAAGACCATCCTGGCTAACACGGTGAAACCCTGTCTCTACTAAAAAATAAAAAATAAAAAAATTAGCCGGGCGTGGTGGTGGGTGCCTGTAGTCCCAGCTACTAGGGAGGCTGAGGCAGGAGAATGGCGTGAACCTGGGAGGTGGAGCTTGCAGTGAGCCAAGATTGTGCCACTGCACGAGACTCCTTCTCAAAAAAAAAAAAAAGAAACCTGGCTAACAATATCTACAATACAGTTCCTTATTTGTTCAACTCTAGTATACAGACCGTTTCAAAATTGCTACTTCATACTCTGTGAGAGACAAATTTACTTACTAGAATATAGTATTTGTGTCCAGTTCTTTTTTGTCTTTAGCCTTACAGTATCCACTGAAAACACTGTTTTCAGGCCAGGCACAGTGGCTCACGCCTGTAATCCCAGCACTTTGGGAGGCCAAGGCAGGCAGGTTACCTGAGGTCAGGAGTTCAAGACGAGCCTGGCCAACATGGTGAAACCCCGTCTCTACTAAAGTACAAAAAATTAGCCGGGCATGGTGTTGAGCACCTGTAATCCCAGCTCCTCAGGAGGCTGAGGCAGGAGAATCGTTTGAACCTGGGATGCAGTGGTTGCAGTGAGCCAAGATCGCGCCACTGCACTCCAGCTTGGGAGACAGAGTGAGGCTCTGTCTCAAAAAAACAAAACAAAACCACAAAAACCTGCTATTTTCCAAAGTTCCTCAGGTTGGCTTCTTTCTTCCCCCACTCCCTTCAGCATGGTATGTCATTCATCTGTGATACCACTGGATTCATTTGCCACAGCATGCATTCCATCTTAGGCCTCCGACAACGTGGTTTATATATTTTTTTAATTTCCGTAGAGTAAAATTCATTCTTTGGCCTGTATCGTTCTATGGATTTTTGACAAATGCATTAAGTTGTATATCCACCATCATAGTAACATACAGGAGAGTTCCATCACCCCCAAAATTCCTTTATGTCCTTTGTAGTCAATTTCTCTCCTCTCCTCACCCCCCAGCAACTGTCCTTATAGTTTTTGCATTTTTGATAATGTAATATAAATGGGAATCATACAATATGTAGCCCTTTGGTTCTGGATTCATCTATGTCGTTGTATAGATCAATCACTTATTCTTTTTTATTGCTGAGCAGTATTTCACTGTATGGATATGGTTTATCCATTCACCAGTTGAAGGACATCTAGGCTGTTTCCAGTTTAGGTTGATTATGAGTTAAGCTAATATAAACATCCACGTATAGGTTTTGTGAAAACCTAAGTTTACAGTTCACATGGTAAATACCTCGGAGTGGGGTTGCTGGGTTGTATGGTAGGTATACTGTTTTCCAAAATGACTGGACCGTTTTGAATCCCCACCAACGAAATATGAGGAATCATCCTCACCAGCACCTGGTGTTTGCAGTTTGTTCTTCTTTCTCAAGCCATCGTAAAAGGTGTGTCGTGATTCCTCCTCATGATTTTAATGCGTATGTCCCTAATCATCAATGATGTTGAGCATCTGTTTATGTGCTTTTTTTCCACCTGAATGTCTTCTTTGGTGAAGTGTCTCTTCAAATCTTTTGTCTGTCCTCTTGCTCGTTACTTTTAAGACTTGTCCCCGTTTTATAGACATAAAACTGTCACACTCACCCGTTTCTGAAATTCCCTCCTTTAGGAGCTCCCCTGACTCTACTCCCTCCCACCTCCCGCCATTTACAGTCACAGGTTCTTCTGGATATCCTCACCAGTTAACATGGCCTGTTGAGTCTTACTTTTTGTAGTTTGTATTATGCAAGCCTTTTTTCTAAGTATAAAATTATACCCTTTTAGATGCTGAGTTAAAAAAGATACAACAAATGAGGCTGGGCGCCGTGGCTCACGCCTGTAATCCCAGCACACTTGGGAGGCCAAGGTGGGTGGATCACGAGGTCAAGAGATCAAGACCATTCTGGCCAACATGGTGAAACCCCGTCTCTACTAAAAATACAAAAATTAGCTGGGCGTGGTGGTGCGTGCCTGTAATCCTAGCTACTCGGCAGGAGACTCGCTTGAACCAGGGAGTCGGAGGTTGCAGTGGGCCCAGATCACGCTACTGCACTCCAGCCTGGCAACAGAGCAAGACTCTGTCTCAAAAAAAGAAAGAGAGAAAAAGAAACAAATGAAAAAAATAAATAAAAATAAAAATAAAATTACACCTTTATATTGATCTACTTTGCCAAACCACCACCCCAAGACTCTGATATGACTCCCTAGGGAACATGGCTTCCATATCTAGCCTCCTAGTGATATGGTACATTAGTATTGCCAGGAGAGTTATAGAAACTGGACATTCTTAAGCCTAGGCATGGTGGCCCACACCTGTAATCCCAGCACTTTGGGGGACCGAGGCAGGCAGATCACGAGGTCAGGAGTTCAAGACCAGCATGGTCAACATGGTGAAACTCCTTCTCCACTAAAAATACAAAAATTAGCTAGGTGTGGTGGCGGGCATCTGTAATCCCAGTTACTCGGGAGGCTGAGGCAGGAGAATCACTTGAACCTGGGAGGCAGAGGTTGCAGTGAGCTGAGATCCCACCACTGTAGATCCCACCACTGTGCTCCAGCCTGGGCGCCAGAGGGAGACTACATCTAGAAAAAAAATAGAAACTGAACATTCTCTTTGGCAGAGTGAAGCATCCTAGAGGGGCTCAGTGTTGAGTGCTGGGAGCACTGCAGTGCAGATCTCATAGGCTGGGGAGAATTGAAGCGAAAGTGTCTCAGGTCTCAGGTTGATGTGGAGGTGGTGGTGTCTATGTGAGTATGTTGGGGATGGAGGAAATGATTCATTTCCACAGGACTCCTGACTCATGGAAGTATTTGGACCAAACTCACTTTCTAGAGTTAAATTTCATGAATTAGAATAAAAATATAATAGCCACAAGGGCTGGGGAGGATGGAAACTTTGTATTTATTAATTCATTTAATCCTCACAGCAACTCTATGAGGTCATTCACCTGCATTTGACAGAGGAGTAAACGAAACCCCTGGGAGTTACAGGGCTGATAAATTGCAGAGCCTGGACAACATTCCCACAGCTGACCCCAGAACTCTCATTCTTTCCACGGCATTATTTTACTACATCTTGGGTTTAATTCACATACAGTGTAATATTAGAAAAAATATTTTAAGAAGGTGGGAGTTTGGAGATCAAAGAGTCCCTGAGAGGTAGGAGCTGGCTGTGGTTGGGACTCTAGCAAGCCAGAACTTATTTCTGACTCTCATTCATTTGCTTTGTGAGTTTGGAGAAATAATTAATTTTTTTTTTTTTTTTTGAGATAGGGTCTTGCTCGGTTGCCCAGGCTGGAGTGCAGTGGCATGATCACAGCTCACTGCAGCCTCTGACCTCCCAGGCCCAAGTGAGCCTCCTACCTCCATCTCCCAAGTAGCTTGGACTACAGGAACATACCATCATGCCCAGCTAATTTTTTAAGTTTTTTGTAGAGATGGGGTCTCCCTATGTTGCCCAGGCTGGTCTTGAACTCCTAGGCTCAAGCAGTCCTCCCACTTTGGTCTCCCAAAGTGCTGGGATCACAGGTGTGAGCCACTGCACCCAGCCAGTTGAATATTCTTTTGCTTTAGTTTGCTTCTCTTTCACTGGGGTCTCTGAACTGTTTTGACTGCACATGCCACCAGTAATAGAAAAATTTGAGAACACTTGTTCATGAAATGTTTATCTCTTTATAAAGTTATGTACATATAAAGCCATTTTAACATATTATGTATGTTAAAAATATTTACAAAAATAGAACTTTCAAAAGGATAAGATAAAAATAAAATAACCGTAACTCTGCTCTCACTAATATTTTTAGTTGAGACCATGTGACTGAACTAGATTGTCCTTATTTTTACCTCATGTGACAAATAAAGGTGGTGTCTGCTGTGCCATATTCTTGTGGTTTTACTTATGCTGGCACTTTGTTCCTAGCTTTACTCTCTGATTCCATTAGAAAAAAATATTTTCATGTCACTGACCTATTTTTGTCAAGTTTAGCTTTATTAAAACTAAATTATGAAAGCTATAAATCTATGTAACCTGCCATACATAAATGCACTGTGTCCCAATACACTAAAAACAATCAAATTATAGTGATGCTATTATTCCAGCCAAATCATGGGATGCCCTCAAGCTTCTTTCTCCATCATCCAGAACACTCAACTTTCTGACATGTGGGCTGAGAGAGGAGACCAGTGCCAATCCATTGATTAACTATTAGTAAACTTAACTTCTGTCATATTTATTTCATTTATTTATTTATTTATTTTAAGACAGAGTTTTGCTCTTGTTGCCCAGGCTGGAGTGCGATGGCATTATCTCGGCTCACTGCAACCCCTGCTTCCCGGGTTCAAGCAATTCTCCTGCCTCAGCCTCCCAAGTAGCTGAGATTACAGGTACCCACCACCACGCCCAGCTAATTTTTCATATTTTTAGTAGACATGGGTTTCACCACGTTGCCCAGGCTGGTCTCGAACTCCCAATCTCAGGTGATCCACCCACCTTGGCCTCCCAAAGTGCTGGGATTACAGGCGTGAGCCACCATGCCTGGCCAACTTTTGTCATATTTTAAATCAAAATAAATCTAAGTTTAAATGTTTTCTTACTGTGCTACAAAAGATTGTCTTGCGTATCCACTAGGTATAGGCACTTTATTTTAGAGACAGTTGACCCTTGAACAACGTGGGTGTGAACTTTGTGAGTCCACTTATACCCAGATTTTCTTCCATCTCTGCCATCCCTGAGACAGCAAGACTAATCCCTCTTCTTCCTCCTCCTCCACCTCCTTAATGTGAAGACGATGAGGATGAAGACCTTTATGATGGTCCACTACCACTTAATGAAGAGTCAATAGGCTGGGTGTAGTGGCTCATGCCTGTAATCCCAGCACTTTGGGAGGCCAAGGCAAGTGGATCGCTTTGAACCCAGGAGTTGGAGACCAGCCTGGGCAACACGGAGAAACACTGTCTCTACTAAAAAATACAAAAATTAGGGGTTGGTGGCTGTCACCTGTAATCCTAGCTACATAGGAGGCTGAGACACGAGAATAGCTTGAACCTGAGAAGGAAAGATTGCAGTGAGCTGAGGTTGTGCCACTGCACTCCAGCCTGGGTGACAGAGAGAGGCCCTGTCTCAAAAAAAAAAAAAAAAAAAAAAAATAGAAGAAGAAGAGTAAATATATTTTCTTTTCCTTATAATTTTCTTAAAAGCATTTTCTTTTCTCTAGCTTACTTTGTTGTAAGAATACAGTACACAGGCCGGGCACGGTGGCTCATGCCTATAATCCCAGCACTTTGGGAGGCCGAGGCAGGTGGATCACCTGAGGTCGGGAGTTCGAGACCAGCCTGACCAACATGCAGAAACTCCGTCTCTACTAAAAATACAATATTAGCCAGGCTTGGTGGCACATGCCTGTAATCCCAGCTACTTGGGAGGCTGAGGCAGGAGAATCACTTGAATCTGGGAGGCAGAGGTTGCGGTGAGCCAAGATCACACCATTGCACTCCAGCCTGGGCAACAAGAGCAAAACTCTGTCTCAAAAAAAAATACAGTATATAATACATATAACATATAAAATATGTGTTAATTGACTTTTTGTTACACATAAGGCTTCCAGGCAACAGTAGGCTATTAGTAAGGTTTTGGGGGACTCAAAAGTTATTTTCAACTTCACATGGGGTTGGGGCCCCAATGCCTGTGTTGTTCAAAGGTCAACTCTGTAAGTTTCCCCCAAACAGGAGAAACGTAGGAGTTGACGGTATGAGTTCCATTGCACATTGTTGAATTATTCAGTAAAAAGGCTAAAATGCCTTTAAGAAAAATATTTTTGCATCTCTAAACTATTTTTGCTACAAGAATTGAGAGAATCTAGAAGTGTGGTTGATGATAACCAAAGCAGGGATTCAAATCAAATGTGAGCTCCCTGAACTTCTGAACACAGCCTGTTCTCTGCTGTAGCTTTGACAAGGAGGTCGGTCCCAGGACAGATGGAGGAGGCAACTTTGTTGCAGCTATTACTGGTTAAGTAACCCAGATGAGTCTCAGATCCACTCAGAACCTTCCTCTCTGGATTCTCTTTCATATCTCAGGACATCTAAACCATTTCTATCAACTTGTTTCAGAGCAAGCTGGAACCAGGACCCCAAAATGGAGAACAAGCCTGGGCTGACCCAGACAAGGTTATCCTAGACCACAGCTCACGGAGCAGCCCCTTGGAGAGCCTGAGCTGAATTCCAACCCCAGCCCGAGGGTTTTGGATGGAAGTGAGTCAACTTCTGGAATGCAGTGAATTCAACATTTAGCCCCAAGTTAGTCACCATCACAAATAGCAGTGAGGGCTGTGGCTCTTGTTCCATCTCCTTTTCAGCTACAACAAAGTGCCACTGGACACAGAGGCCAGAGGAAAGAGCAGGCCAGTCTAAGTTAAACAGGGAGCCCTGGGCCCATGTACACCGCCAGCACCACTCTAGATCTGGGTCACTTTAATGCTACTGAAGCTGAAGGCCGTATGGCTTTAATGGGAGTCTCTTCAAGCTGTAGCTTTAAAAAAGCAGTTCTGAATTAGCCGGGCGTGGTGGCGGGTGCCTGTAGTCCCAGCTACTCGGGAGACTGAGGCAGGAGAATGGCGTGAATTTGGGAGGCAGAGGTCGCAGTGAGCAGAGATCGCGCCACTGCACTCTAGCCTGGCGGAGAGTGCGAGACTCCGTTTCAAAAAAAAAAGCAAAAAAAAAAAAAAAAAGCAGTCCTGAAGTAGAATTCAAAGCAACAAGAGATGAAAGGAGCTGCCATTTATTTACTTATTTATTTATTTATTTATTTATTTATTTATTTATTTATTTTTGAGATAGTCTCCCTCTGTCACCCAGCCTGGAGTATAGTAGAGCGATCTTGCTCACTGCAGCCTCTGCCTCCATTGTTCAAGCTATTCTCCTGCCTCATCCTCCCGAGTAGCTGGAACTATAGGCACGCACCACCACGCCCAGCTAAGTTTTGTGTTTTTAGGAGACAGGGTTTCACCAAGTTGGCCAGGCTGCTCTTGAACTCATGACCTCAGGTGATCCACCCGCCTCGGCCTCCCAAAGTGCTGGGATTACAAGCATGAGCCACCGTGCCTGGCCAGGACCTGCCATTTAAAATGCTCCATGAAGTTTACAGTTCAACAACAAAAAACATGATTGAACTGACCTGGAGAAAAAGAAGCCTCCAATTCTCCGAAGTGTAATTCACGTCAACTACAATTTCTGCAGCAAAGGCAAAAAAAAAAAAAAGTAAACAGTACTTACTTTTTGCAATAGGAAACTCTTACACATGGTTTCACTGAAATTCAAAAGTTATAACAGAGCATACAGTAAAAATCTCCCTCCTTCCCCATCACCCAGTTCCCCGGTTCCTCTCCAATTCAGAGACAGGCTGGCACAGTTCATCTTTATTAGCCAACAAATATCTGAATTATGGGTGAGTTGGTTTGGCCCATGGCAAGGGCAGTGATCCAAGAACAAATCCCAGCAGAATGGAAAAGTTGTTAATGAAGCTTTTAAAAAACATTCTTCCATGTACACACAATGTAACATCGGTAGAATTATCTTCAGATATGAAGCACAAGCGAAGACCATGGAGGTTAGCAGTACCCAGGAGAAAAAACATTTTGGCAGACTGGGGACAGATCGAATAATTTACCTTCTCTTGATTTTCTGCAGGACGTTTGAGGCTCCTGGCAATGAGGATCTTCCTGTAAGTGTTTGAGTTAGGGTTTGGCATCTGGCTTGACCTGATTCGCTCAGACACAGTGGGCCCTAATTATTATGAAATCACATGTGACAAGAAGGCCTTCTCGAGGCACTGGAACATTCCAAGCCATTAGGTGGATGTAAAATCTGGTCATTATCCATTAATTTTTCCTTTCCTCTGATATACTTCTAGACCTTCCAGTCACCAGACTCTGTGCTGTGTTAAAGGAGCTCTTCACATCCCAACCACGTTCCTGGAACTCAAGAAATGATCAGTTATAATTTGGGTGACTGCCAGCTAATCTCCTTTCCCACGGGGGTGGGTAAGGGACAAGATAGCAGTTGTTCATTTAGTACCTGGTATTTTACACTCCTTATTCCATTGAATAGTAGATCATATCTATGCCTGTTCTATTTTCAATTAACAAATAGCAGGAAATGAAACTATTAAAATCTTATATCCTAGTCCCAGCCATTCTAGAGATTAACTTTAAAAAAGGAGGAGGGAGGTAATATTTTACTTGGCAAAAATGTATAAATATACCTTATAAATGAGTTCTTAAATTTTTTTGAGACGGAGTCTTGCTCCCTCATCCAGGCTGGAGTGCAATGGTGCAGTCTCGGCTCACTGCAACCTCCGTCTGCTGGGTTCAAGCGATTCTCCTGCCTCAGCCTCCCGAGTAGCTGGGACTACAGGTGTGTGCCACCATGCCCAGATAATTTTTGTATTTTTAGTAGACATGGGGTTTCACTATGTTGGCTGGGCTGGTCTCAAACTCCTGACCTCTTGTTCTGCCTGCCTCGGCCTCCCAAAGTGCTGGGATTACAGGCATGAACCACCGTGCCCGGCCTGAGTTTAAAATTTTTTAAGTGTCCCAGGTAGCTTCTAGCCTTGGTTTATGAAACCCTGTAATGTCTCCATTTTATAATTCTCTACACCACCTTCCCCCAAATAATCCACTGTGATTTAAATAATAAATGTGCCATGCGCTGTGGCTCACGCCTGTAATCCCAGCACTTTGGGAGGCCCAGATGAATTGATCACTTGAGACTAGGAGTTCAAGGCCAGTCTGGCCAACATGGTAACACACCCTGCCCCGTCTCTACTAAAAATACAAAAATTGGCCAGGTGCTGTGGCACATGCCTATAGTTCCAGCTACCCCGGAGGCTGAGGCAGGAGAATTGCTTAAACCTGGGAAGTGGAGGCTACAGTGAGTTGAGATCATGCCACTGCACTCCAGCCTGCGGGACAAAGTGAGACCCTGTCTCAAAACAACAACGACAACAACAACAGCAACAAAAACTAACTAGATTAAAAATAAAAATAAGAAAAAATAAAATAAATAATAAATGCACGTAAAATGCATGTGACTTAAGCTGTCTGGGTACCATGACAACAAACAAATGGCAATGGAGAGTGGTAACTCAGTGTTTCTTTAAATCAATTCACTGGCTGTCAGAACTTAAAAGGCTTCCTGGTTAGTATTTTCCCAAGTTCACTTATTTGCATACCACCTTCATAACTTTTTTAATGGAATTTTTTAAAAGTATCAATTGCATATAATTAATGATGAAATAGTTTTACAATATTTGTTACAAAAAAAGAAAGCCTGTCCTCCATTCCTTGAAGTTACGGCTTTCAATGCTGCTACATTATTATTTTCTTTTCTTGTTTTTTTTTTTTTTTTTTCCCTGAGACAGAGTCTTGCCCTATTGCCCAGGCTGGAGTGCAGTGGCAGGATCTTGACTCACTGTAACTGCTGCCTCCCAGGTTCAAGCAATTTTCCTGCCTCAGCCTCCCGAGTAGCTGGGATTACAGGTGTGCACCACCATGCCCAGTTAATTTTTGTATTTTTAGTAGATACCAGTTTTACCATGTTGGCAGGCTGGTCTGGAACTCCTGACCTCGGGTGATCCACCCGCCCTGGCTTCCCAAAGTACTGGGATTACAGGCGTGAGCCACCATGCCTGGCCACTAAATTATTATCTTCATATTTACCTCCAATTCTTCCCTTTAAAAAGAAGTTTTGGCCGGGCGCGGTGGCTCACGCTTGTAATCCCAGCACTTTGGGAGGCCGAGGCGGGCGGATCACGAGGTCAGGAGATCAAGACCATGGTGAAACCCCGTCTCTACTAAAAAAAAGACAAAAAATTAGCCGGGCGTGGTGGCGGGCGCCTGTAGTCCCAGCTACTCGGAGAGGCTGAGGCAGGAGAATGGCGTGAACCCGGGAGGCGGAGCTTGCAGTGAGCCGAGATTGCGCCACTGCACTCCAGCCTGGGCGACAGAGAGAGACTCCGTCTCAAAAAAAAAAAAAATAAAAATAAAAAATAATAAAAAATAAAAAGAAGTTTTGATATTTGTACTTGATTTTTAAAGTTTTAGCATTATCTATTGACTTCCTGCTATGGAAGATTTTTATTTTTTGAGACAGAGTTTCGCTCTTGTTGCCCAGGCTGGAGTGCAATGGCGCAATCTTGGCTCACCGCAACTTCCACCTCTTGAGTTCAAGTGATTCTCCTGCCTCAGTCTCCCAAATAGCAGGGATTACAGGCATGCGCCACCATGCCCGGCTAATTTTGTATTTTTAGTAGAGACGGGGTTTCTCCATGTTAATCAGGCTGGTCTCGAACTCTCAACCTCAGGTGATCCTCTCGCCTCTGTCTCCCAAAATGCTGGGATTACAGGCGTGAGCCACCACGCTCAGTCTTCGTTTAAGATTTTTAAGTACACTTATCACTAATATATGTTCAAACTTTCCCCTAGTTGCATAAATCTCTCAATCTTCATGCCATTGGTAGCCTTATAGTTTGATCTTTTAGAAGAATCCTCTTCTGGGATCTTCTGAGGAGAGGCAGATTTCTGGCTGTGTGGAATGACAGAGGATGTCCCACTGCTTCTTATGATGACTTTCAACTGGAATTGTTTTTGACTTTACCTCCTCCGCTTCTGATTCCACAATGGGTGCAACAAATTCCTGGGCCTTCCAGAGGTTCTGGATGCAAATGAAGTTGCTTCTCAGCTTCCCCCACTGCTGGCTGACAGTTGAGATTTCCTGCATGTTCCAGGTAAGTTATCCCATGTCCGTCCAGTGTTTCTAAAATTGTTGCCATGGTATTTCTCTCATTTTATTTGTACTATTATGTGAAAATTATGTACTGTTGTGTATGCTTTTCAAAACATCCTTTTGAACACACCTTTTAGTGGTTTTAAACGAAAATCCTTTCAGTTTTTTTCCTTCTATCCTATTATTTTCTGGCTTTTACCTAATACAGGTTGAATATCCCTTATATAAAATGCTTGGGGCCAGGCGTGGCGGCTCACACCTGTAATCCCAGCATTTTGGGAGGCTGAGGCGGGTGGATCACCTGAGGTCAGGAGTTCAAGACCAGCCTGACTAACATGGTGAAACCCCATCTCTACTGAAAACACAAAATTAACCAGATGTAGTGGCGCATGCCTATAGTCCCAGCTACTAGGGAGGCTGAGGCAGAAGAATTGCTTGAACCCAGGAGGCAGACAGAGGTTGCAGTGAGCTGAGATCACGCCATTGTGCTCCAGCCTGGGCAACAAGAGCAAAACTCCATCCCCCCCAAATTTTTTTTTATTAAAAAATAAAATGCTTGGGATCAAAAGTGTTTTAGATTTTGGAGTTTTTCGAATTTTGGAATATTTACTTATATACTCACCAATTAAGTTTCCCTAATTTAACAATCTGAAATGTGAAATGCTCCAGTGAGCATTTCCTTTGAATATCATGTCAGTCCTAAAAAGTTTTGGATTTTGAGCTGGATACGGTGATGCATCCAGCTACTTTGGAGGCAGAGGTGGGAGGATTGCTTGAGGCCAGGAGTTTGAGATCAGCCTGGGCAACATAGCAAGACTTCATATAAAAAAAAGGTTTTGGATTTTCCAGCATTTCAGATTCTGGATTTGGGACTAGGGATATTCAAACTGTAGTAGTCTTTATATTGACTTGATTTTTATATTTTAAACTCATCCTAATCAATAACATTAATAAAATTATGGGTAGAATATAGTTAGATTTTCTTATATAGTTATATTTTCTAAAATACACTAATATACATTAAAAAGAAAAAAATATTGATGTACCACCAGTGGCATGCACTCTACTTAGGAAACACTGCCGTGGCCCACTGCAGACATTAAGGTCCAGGGAGGTTAAATGGTCTTTCTTGAGGTCTGGCAAATGGCAGAACTGGGACATTCCTTGGATCTCCTGAATTCTCTACTTGTTTTTACCTCAAAGCCAGCCAGCCTGGGCCTCTATCTAGAGGTACTCATTAACTATATGCCTTACTTCTCTAAGCTATTCACTACCACTTAGCATGTTATACCACCATCAAATTATTTACCCCCAAGTTACAGAGCTTGTTTGAAGCTAACAATTCCAAATATGCCCCACTTTTAGCCCTGAATAGAGAGATGCGTTGACGGAAAAATAAATGAGGTCAGTATTCTTTTCTACTCATCTGACAAGAATGGCAGTTTATTAAGTAAGCAAATTTTCCAACGTGGTTTCCAAAAATCTTACTCATTCCAAAATGAATGAGGAGGTGCTCCATTCTTTTCTTTGCTATGTCAACATATAAGACCTCCACGTCACAGACCTTAAATATTTCCCCAGATAGAAAGTAGTACGGTTTGTAAGTAGCAGAATCAGTTTGTAAACACAATTTGTTCCAAACCCATCATTTAAATAGAAATGGCCCAAAGCCAGCATTGCTTCAAGCATAGGAATTCTCACATCATTTGTCCTCACCAACAAATTCCGCAGTACCAAATTTAGCTTGGTGAGACAAGCATGATGCTGAAAATACTTCCTCGGCTGTTATTTGGCAACATTTAATAAAAGAAGAGCAGATGTTGAACTATAGGGACAGGTTAAATTTTGAAATTACAGTGCCATTATAACTAATTAAAGCCAGAATAAAAGACACAAATTTGAGAAAAATAAAATTATTGAAATAAGACTTTGGAGTTTGTTTTAACAGGATTTGATCTGTGTAACATATTTTGTAATGTCTATTTGTATTTGTACATAATTGCATTTTAATTTATAACAGTTTAACTTCGAATATTTTTCTACTTTAAGTACAGTGCAGTATAAGAATTTTAGAACACTATACTTCTATTTCTTCCTTCTTGTCTATGCTATTGTGATACATTTTGCTTCAATATATGTTATGAATCCTGCAATATACTGTGATTATTTTTGCTTTAATTAGTTGATGATGTCTTAAAGAAGTCATTTATATATTTATCATTTCTGGCACTCTTCAGTCATTTGTATAGATCCTTTTCTTGTACATATCCTGCCTGAAAACTTCCATTTTCTTTCTTGTCGTGCAGATGGCTAGTGATGAGTTCTTTCAGCTTTTGTTTGAAAAATTTTAATTTCACTTTTATTATTATTATTATTATTCTTTTCAGATGGACTCTTGCTCTGTGGCCCAGGCTAGAGTGTGGTGGCTTGATCTCGGTTCACTGCAATCTCTGCCTCCCAGGTTCAAGTGATTCTCCTGCCTCAGCATCCCAAGTAACTGGGATTACAGGCACCCACCACTGCATCGGGCTAATTTTTGTATTTTTAGTAGAGACAGGGTTTCACCAGCTCGGCCAGGTTGGTCTTGAACTTCTGACCGCGTGATTCACTCACCTCAACCTCCCAAAGTGCTGGGATTACAGGCATGAGCCACTGCGCCTGGCAGTTCACTTTTATTTTTGAAACATTTTTTGCTGGGTATAAAATCCTAGATTTACAGCTTCTGTTTCATTACTTTAAAGATATTGTCTCATTGTCTTCTGGGTTATGTAGTTGCTGTCAAGAAATCTGCTGCCATTGGTTTTGGCTGTTGTTCTTATGTAAATAAGATGTCCCCTTTTCACTGGCTGCTTTAAAAAGTTTTTTTGACACTGGTTTTCAACAGTTGGGCTATGGTGTGCCTTGGCATGATTTTCTTAACGTTTATCCGCTTGGCATTTGTTGAGCCCCTTGAATCTGCAATTTATAGTTTCCTTCAAAATTGGAACACTTTTATTTATTATTTTTTCAAATATTTTATCTCCCCCCTCATATCATTTTCTTGGCACTTTCATTATACACATGTAGTTCACCTAGGTTATATACGTAAAGTCCACAAGTCACTAATGCTCTATTCATTTTTTTTAGTCTTTTTTCTGTGCTTCATTATTTAGATAGTTTCTATTGCTCTGTCTTGAACTTCACTTACCTTTTCTTCTGCAATATCTAACTATTATCCCTTGCAGTATTTTTCAATTAAGATACTTCATTTTTCATCTTTATGTGTTTTATCTGAGTCTTTTACAAGTATCATCAATTTGGCTGGGCACGGTGGCTCACGCCTGTAATCCCAGCACTTTGGGAGGCCAAGGCAGGCTGATCACCTGAGGTCGGGAGTTCAAGACCAGCCTGACCAACAGGGAGAAACCCTGTCTCTACTAAAAATACAAAATTAGCTGGGCCTGGGGTGGCACATGCCTGTAATCCCGGCTACTCAGGAGGCTGAGGCAGAAGAATTGCTTGAACCTGGCAGGCGGAGGTTGCGGTGAGCCAAGATCATGCCATTGCACTCCAGCCTGGGCAACAAGAGCGAAACTCCGTCTCAAAAAAAAAAAAAGTATCATTAATTTATCTTTTCACCATGTTCATGTTTTTATCTACTTTCTTATAGATAGGAGTGTATTTAAAATAGATATTTTCATGTTCTTGTCTGCTAATTCATTATTTCCATAATTTCTGGGACTGTTTCTATTGATTACTTTTTCTTTTGGTTTTAAGTAATGTTTTCCTGTTTTTGTATGCCTGGTAATTTTTGACAGGATACCTGGCATTGTGATTCTACATTGTTGGTTGCTGGATTTTGTTATTTCCTTTTAAATAGTGTTGAGCTTTACGCTGGTACAAAATTAAGTTACTTGGAATCTATTGGATCCTTTCATTTTTAAGCCTTTTAATGGTGAGTTCAGAGCAGCTTTTAGTCTAGGGCTTATTTAGTCCCACGAGTAAGGTAGGACTACATAAGAAGAGTACCCCTCTGAGGACTCTAGGAGGTCTTTCTACTCTGACTGGTGGGAACACAAACTATTCCTAGCCCTGTGTAAGCCTCAGGAATTGTTCAGCTTGCTGCTTTTGGGTGATGGTTTCCCCTCAGATAGTTTCCTGTTGTGTATACATGGATCAGTCATCAGCCAAAGCTTCAAAGTGGCTCCTCTATAGATCTCTGGAGTGCTCTCTTTTTCTCCCTGTCTTTCCCTGCATCTCCCTCCTTTCCAGTGCATAGATCCGTACATTCTAGTGACTTTGACCTCCCTTGGCCTGGATCTCTTGCTCCTCATCCCAATGAGACTGCTGTGCTATTTCTTCCTCCCTATACTGCAATCTGGAAATTGCCTCCAGGCAGCAAGCTGGGGCAGTCACAGGGTTCACCTCTTTATTTTCCCTTCCTCTTGGATCATATTTCTGTGCTGCCTGTTGTCTAACATCTGAAAACTACTGTTTCATATATTTTGTCTAGTTTTTTAGTATTTTAAGACAGGAGGGTAAATCCATCCCCCATTACTCTATCACGGCCAGAAGCAGAAGTCTTCCGATCCCCTATAATGAATGTTTGTGGCTGGAAAAATGTTTATTTATTTTCTATAACTTTCCCTAGTGATTCTACAGTTCCTTACCAAGTTTGATGGTAAAATAAAAATTAATCATGCTAGAAGCCGGGCATGGTGGCTCACACCTGTAATCCCAGCACTTTGGGAGGCCGAGGTGGGCAGATCACCTGAGGTCGGGAGTTCAAGACCAGCCTGGCCAACATGGAGAAACCCATCTCTACTAAAAATACAAAACTAGCCAGGTGTGGTGGTACATGCCTATATTCCCAGCTAATTGGGAGGCTGAGGCAGGAGAATGGCTTGAACCCAAGAGTGGAGGTTGAGGCGAGCCGAGATTGCACCATTGCACTCCAGCCTGGGCAACAAGAGTGAGACTCCATCTCAAAAAAAAAAAAAAAATTAATCATGCTGGAACTTCACTTTGGTCACATTAGCAGCAGGTTTCTTTTCCTATTTTGTTTCCTGGCACCTTCTGGATCTCTAAAGCAAGAGAGAGACAAACCCTTGGTTTCCCAAGTTTGGGTCTACATGATTCATTCACATACACTTTATGTGATGATCAATGTTTTCATGTTTAGATTACCATAACTCGTGATTGTCTGATACTGACTATAGTTGTTGAAAATGATGTATAAAAAAAGCCCTAATCAAAGTCATAAGAAGGCAAGCATTCTCTTGAGTGCTCACCTTTTTTATTTCTCCTTCACTTACTGGAGCCCTCTCCTTGACTTCAGGCCTTCAGTAACATTCAGACAGTTCCTCGACTCTCCAAAATCCCTTCTGGAAGCTTCACACATAGACACATCCTATTTCAAAATTATACTTTTTCTTTTTACAAAATAGTCAAACTCCAATGACCTGAAAGGCTTAACCCGTTCATCCTAAGAAGCTTGAAGGTAGGAACTAAATCTTCTTTTTGGTGTTTCATCAGATTCTAGAATGTCATCTGACACTGGAGTTCATAATTGTTCACTTTATGAGTATACCTTGAGTGATTGAGGGCAGGAGAGTTGGAGCTACTGTCACAGTGCTTTCTACCACCTCCTCTGGCTTCTAGGGGGTCCAAGATAAAATAAGAAGGAACCCTGTTTGTTTTCTCATAGTTCCATTTTTCTAGTGGAGCCTCTACCTCTTATCTGGTCTTTAAAAGACAAGAAAAGACTAACCCTTGGGAAGGTTGATTTTGGCTTCTACCCAATAACCCAAATCCATGAACACTCTCCCACCTTCTGAAGTTGTATCTCTAATTTTTTCATAGACATTTTAATAGAGTTTTCACTTCCCTCCATTAGTTTATATTTAATATCAGGTTAATGAACTACATTTGTAGGATCTTTATCCCAAGTCTGTATTCCTCAATTTTTTACAGACTTTATGCTTTCGGGTAATCATTTCAAGTTTCATCATTTTTCAGTACATCCCACAAGCAATTTGTGACTTGGCTCTATCAGCTTGAAGTAATTAGAAATTCACTTGCACTATTGAGGACTTGCATCTGTAAAAGGAAGAAATATTTTCTGTAAAAATGAATTTGCAAAATGAAGGCACTTTGGCTTGGTGAGTCCAGATCTCACACAGGTTGAGACAGTCACAACTTGAGACCGTGAGATAGGTGAGAAGGCCCTTGAGCCAGAACACTAGAATCAAATGAGTCTTTTCTCTCATGTTGCCCTGTGGTAGACAGAATGTGGGGTTGATGACCAGCCCAAGCTAAGGAAAACTCAGGTGGATGGGCATGAGCAGGCTTGTTTTCAGATTGGAATAGCATTTCAATACCTTCAAAACCATTTTCACTCGTTCATCCCCCTGCTTTTCACCACCAATGAAATGTGGCTATTCCATTCACCTCTGGACACTTTAGATTCTTCTTTGTTTTCATCCTTGTACCCCTCTCTCTCTGTTTTTTTTTTTTTTTTTTGAGACGGAGTCTTGCTCTGTCGCCCAGGCTGGAGTGCAGTGGCGTGATCTCGGCTGACTGTAAGCTCCGCCTCCCGGGTTCACGCCATTCTCCTGCCTCAGCCTCCCGAGTAGCTGGGACTACAGGCACCCGCCACCGTGCCCGGCTAATTTTTTTTATTTTTAGTGAGTCGGGGTTTCACCATGTTAGCTAGGATGGTCTCAATCTCCTGACCTCGTGATCCGCCGGCCTCGGCCTCCCAAAGTGCCGGGATTACAGGCGTGAGCCACTGGGCCTGGCTTTTTTTTTTTTTTTTTTAAAGACAGAGTCTCCCTCTGTCACCCAGGCTGGAATGCAGTGGCAGGATCTCAGCTCACTGCAACTTCTGCCTCCCAGGTTCAAATGATTTTCCTGCCTCAGCCTCCCCAGCAGCTGGGATTACAGGTGCACACCATTGCACCAGGCTAATTTTTGTATTTTTAGTAGAGATGAGGTTTTGCTGTGTTGGCCAAGCTGGTCCTGAACTCCTGAACTCAAGTGATCCTCCCACCTCGACCTCCCACAGTGCTGGGATTACAGGTGTGAGCCACCGCACCCAGCCAAAAGCTAAGTTTACATATTGTACAAGTCATAGTAAGAATAGCCAGGTGTGGTGGCTCACGCCTGTAATCCCAGCACTTTGGGAGGCCGAGGTGAGTAGATCACAAGGTCAGGAGTTCGAGACCAGCCTGGCCAACATGGTGAAACCCCATTTCTACTAAAGATACAAAAAATTAGCTGGGTGTGGTGGCACATGCCTGTAATCCCAGCTACTTGAGAGGCTGAGGCAGGAGAATCCCTGGAACCTGGGAGGTGGAGGTTACAGCGAGCTGAGATTGCGCCATTGCACTCCAGCCTGGGCGACATGGTGAGACTCCATTTCAAAGAAAAAAAAAAAGAATAAACATGGACATCTCTACCAGATTGTCAGTAGATGGTTTTTCTCTGCTCACAGTCTCCTTAGGGAATAACAAACCCTTCTCCCTTTCCTACACCATATGGTTCAGGCATGATTCAACACGTGCTTTGACTTAAAAACTGGACACACAGTTTAGGTTGGGCAATCAGAGAGATTGTTTCAAGGATGGGCAGAGCTCTCCCCAGGATTTTTCTGGAATGATTAAAAAACAGCCTCCCTATATGTTTTGTTTGCCAGCTGTAAAGATAACGCAACACTGGAATCTTGGTGGCCATATTTGCTAGAGTTAGAAGGGAAAGAATGAAGGTAACACAGGAAATGTGGAAACACAATGAAACCGCCATTGCAAAATTATAACTGAGAAAATTATTACAGTGAAAGAGATCTGACCTAACCAACCCCATCTTGCTTCTGACCTCCAAGCTGTCCTTCTTCATTCCTGGGCACAGGCCGACCTAACTTTGGGAGGAACTTAGTTTATAGTTTAACTTTGAAACAGAAATGATAACAGCCCTTTCCTGAAACAAATCCCCTCCTGTATGGGGACAAGACTACCCTTGCAGGACTAACAAATTAGCTACAAGATTAGAAATTATGGTTTGGGAGTCATGCAGCTGGAGGCTACAAAATTCTGACCCTCCCCAAATTGCTCCTGGGGATAATGTCACCATTGTAAAGCCCTGTATTCGCTGCACCAGCTGGCACCACCCAGACTGATAAACTAGCTCATCTAGTCTTGTGGCCCCCACCCGGGAACTGACTCAGCGCAAGAAGGCAGCTTTTACTCCATATGGTTTCATCTCTGACCTGCCCAATCAGCACTCCCAACTAACTGGGCCCCTACCCACCAAATTACCCTTAAAAACTCTGATCCCCTAATGCTCGGGGAGACTGATTTGAGTAATAATAAAACTTCTGTCTCCAGTACAGCCAGTTCTGCATGAATTAAAAACTCTTTCTCTGTTGCAGTTCTCCTGTCTTGATAAATCAGTTGTCTAGGCAGCAGGCAAGGAGGACCCATTGGATGGTTACAAATTTAAGGTAAACTATTATGTAGGAAAATACTGTGTTTTTTATATGTTCTCACACCACAACAACCATCTGAAACTGCCTTTGCAAAATTATGACTGAGACAGTGAAAGAGATCTAACTTAACTGACTCCGTCTTTCTTCTAACCTCCAAGCTGTCCTTGTTCATTCCTGGGCGTAGGCTGAACTAACTTTGGGAGAATCTTAGTTTACAGTTTAAACAAAGATGGTAACAGCTCTTTCCCAAAGCAGACCTCCTTCTTACCTGGGGACTAGATTGCCTTTGTAGGACTAACATTAGCCATAAGATTAGAAATTATGGTTTAGGAGTCATGCAGTGGAGGCCACAAGATTCTGACCCTCCCTAAACTGCTCCTAAGATCAGTGCTTGAGATATTTTGCAGACCCTGCACTTGATGGATCAGCTGGCCCCACCCAGATCAATAAACTGGCTCATCTGATCTTGTGGCTCCCACTCAGGAACTGACTCAGTGCAAGAAGACAGCTTCGACTCCCTGTGATTTTATCTCTGACCAATCGGCACTCCTGGCTCACTGGCTTCCCCCACCCACCAAGTTATCCTTAAAAACTCTGCTCCCCCAGTGCTCAGGGACACTGATTTAAGTAATAATAAAACCCCGGTCTCCCGCACAGCCGGCTCTGCATGAATTACTCTTTCTCTACTGCAACTCCCCTATACTGATCTGGGCAGTGGGATAGGTGAACCCCTTGGGCGGTTACACATCAACACAGAAAAAGACTTCTCTGACTAAATATTGGATTTTTTTCCCCACACACCAAGTAGCAGACACCAGCTAGGTGTTCTCCAACTGAATTCCAACACTATCGACCTGGAGATAATAATCACATCCCACAAATTGGGGGCCTCGTCCCCAAGACTGCTCCCCATACCCCCAGGCACCAGTTGCAAGTCTGGGCCTCAGGAACGCCTGACAACTGGCTTCAAATTGGGGTTCCCATGACTCCCTCTTTGCCTTCTAATAATTTGCTGGACTGGCTCACAGAATCCAGGGAAACACTTTTGGTTACTAGTTTCTTTTTCTTTTTTTTTTTTGAGACGGAGTTTCGCTCTTGTTGCCCAGGCTGGAGTGCAATGGCATGATCTCGGCTCACCTCAGCCTCCGCCTCAGCCTCCTGAGTAGTTGGGATTACAGGCATGTGCCACCATGCCCGGTCAATTTTGTATTTTTAGTAGAGACAGAGTTTCTCCATGTTTGTCAAGCTGGTCTCAAACTCCCAACCTCAGGTGATTCACCCGCCTCAGCCTCCCAAAGTGCTAGGATTACAGGTGTGAGCCACCGTGTCTGGCTAGTTACTGGTTTCTTATAAAGGACATTACAAAGGATACAGAGAGGGTGAGGTATGCGGAAAGGGGCATGGAGATTCCATGCCCTCCCTGGGTGCACCACCCTCCAGGAACCTCCCATGTTCAGCTATCCAGAAGCTCCCTGAACCCAGTCCTCTTGTTTGGTTGGTGTTTTGTTGTTTTGAGACAGGGTCTTGCTCTGTGGTCACCCAGGCTAGAGTGCAGAGGTGCAATCACGGCCTGCTGCAGGCTTGTCTCCTGGATTCAAGAGATCCTCCCTCCTCACTCTCCAAAAGTGCTGGGGTTATAGGCATGAACCACTGTGCCCAGCCCCTCTTGAGTTTTTGTGGAAGCTGAGTGATGTCAACATTCTTCCTGCAATGTTTTGTCTGGGAAGGGTCCTAAGCCCCACCATCAGAAAGGTGGGGAAAGATTAGTCTTGCTTTGGGGTAGGTGAAATGAGGACAGGAGAAAGTTGAGAGATTCTGTTTCCTGGGGCCTGCCCCTGAGGCCTGATACATTCAAGATTATAACAAAAGACTGTAAAGGGGGCTATGGAAGCAATGAACCAGAACTGTGGAGGAAAACCAATATACATCACAACACCACAACTATTATAATAACATGATTTGGGCTCCTGGATCCAGCTCCCGAAATTCACCCTTAGATTTCCCAAGAGCCTATAATTACCCATTTTTGCTTAAATATCTTTGAATTGGGTTCTGTTGTCAGTGGATTTAGGTAGACCTTTAACATGAAACGCCAAGCTGTGGGCGAGGTATGAGGAATCTGGTGAGGCGCATGTCCGGACTATCGTAGACTTACAGTGGAGCACCGTCTCCCCAGACCTTGCTACTACCTCCGTCTGAGAAGAGGCAGGCAGTGAGAACAAGCTGAGCTGAGCCTCTGGCGGTGAGGACCAGGCTAAATCCAAGCCAGGAGCACTGTGGGCCAAAGCTGGACAGCCCTCACCTATGGACACTTGTCACTTCCAGGTACTGCCAAATGCACCTCAGTGGGAGTGAGGAAGTGGGAGCAGGCACTTCGTGCTGACCGGAAAACAGACCCAAATTGCCCTTTCTGTGCCTGGGGGGCATGAACCTCCACGGCCCCAAACCGCAGTTGCAGAGGCAGAGTGGCAGGTCGACATTTCTGTTCTGTTCCTCAAATCCTTGGGGACTTGAGGTGTCCCCAAGGTGTTTCTGTTCCTCAAGTTCTTGGGGAAGTTTCACTGTGTTCTTCCAGCTTATCGATTGTGCCCTGAGCAGCAGCAGGCAGGTGTGCAGGGGGTGGCTGGGAGGGGAGCCCCCCGCCAGCATCGAAGTGCTGATTAGTCAGGAAAAAGTGTTGCTGCCTTCGTCTCCCCTTGTGGGCTTTGGCCTCTTTCTCCCAGTTGTCCTTTGGCAGAGGTGCGGAACGCTGATGAGATACTCCTTGGACTCCTTTGAGAAGAATCTCCCATTGAGGCAATTAGGTGAGAGCTGGACGACAATTTAGCGAGCATGCAGCGATGCCAAGGGTCTCCCAGGTCAAGAGGCAAGTCTCAGTTCTGCTACTGATGTGCTTCTGAGGGGGTGGTCTCAACGAAACTAAAACAAAAAATCACCCTTCCTTTTGTAAAACACTCCGGGATGTCTAAAAGAGTGCAGTGTTCTAGTGATGTGTCCACGCACAATGAGGAAAATGTACTTTGCAGCATCCACTCCATTTCCTGGTTCCTAAGATGGGTTTGGCAGGAACCATATCATGGGCAAACAAATCATGGTAAAATATGTTTTTAAAGTAAAACAGTCTGGGAGCGGTGGCTCACGCCTGTAATTCCAGCACTTTGGGAGACCGAGGTGGGCGCATCATCCGAGGTCAGGAGTTCGAGACCAGCATGAACAACACGGTGAAACCCCGTCTCTACTAAAAATACAAAAATTAGCCAGGTGTGGTGGTGCATGCCTGTAATCCCAGCTACTCAGAAGGCTGAGACAGGAGAATCGCTTGAACCTGGGAGGCAGAGAGGTTGCAGTGAGCCAAGATTGCACCATTACACTCCAGCCTGGGCAACAGAGCGAAACTCTGTCTCAAAAAAAAAAAAAAAAAAAAAAAGTAAAACAAAAAAAATTAATATTATGAGAGAACAATGACAGTGAGCTTTTTTGTGGGTGACCACTATGTGGCTGGTGCTTTCACTGATGACTCCTCCTTTCTGCAAAGTAGATATTATTCCCATTTTACCAATGTGGAAAATGAGACTCCAAGCAGAAGGCAAATGAGATTGCATCTCTTGGCGTGTGGTGACTCTCCCTTCCTATGGGAGCTTTCCCTTCTGCCTCTATTTTCTAACTGTCCTTAAAACTCTGAGTAAGGAGCCTCTTCCTCTCCATATTGGATTGTGGTAGCTGGCACTGTTTCTCCAAAATGAAACCAACAGCAACTACCAGAGAGTCACATTCATGCTAAGGTCATCAGCTGGCTAATTGCCACTTCTCTTTCACTGCCCCAGGGACCTTGAATGTTCAATCACGTGGTTTTTTGTTTTTTTAATTGTGGATATATCTATATATCTATATATACATATAAATTTATCCGTGTAACCATTTTTTCGTTTTCCTTTTTTCATTAAAAATTTTTTTTTTCTATACTATTTTAGCTTACAGCTCAGCAGCAGCCAAACCGTTTCACCATTTATTAAGCTAGAGTACAGTGGTGTAATCATAGCTTACTGCAGCCTCAAACTTCTGGCTCAAGCAATCCTCCTGTCTTAGCCTCCCAAGTAGTTGGGACTACAGGTATGCACCACCACACCTGGCTTATTTTTAAATTTTTACATTTTTGTGTAGAGATGGAGGTCTCACTATGTTGCCCAGGCTGGTTTTGAACTCCTGAGCTTAACAATCCTCCCACCTTCATCTCCCAAAATGCTGGGATTACAGACAGGAGCCACCGTGCCTGGCCCCAGACCATTTAAAAATGTACAGTTCAGTGGCATTAGTACGTTCACACTGTTGTGCAACCATCATGACTGTTGGTCTCCCCAAATTTCTCATCTTCCCAGAAACTCTCTGCCCATTAAACACTAACACTCCATTCCATCTTCCTCCAGCCCTTGGCAACTACCATTCTACTTTCTGTGTCTATGAATTTGACTACTCCAGACACTTCATATATTATCTGTATGTTAATGGAATTACACAACATTTGTCTTTTTGTGACTGGTTTACTTCCCTTAGCATAATGTCTTGAAAGTTCATCCATGTTGTGGCATCTGTCAAAATTTCCTTTCTTTTTTTTTTTTTTTTTTTTGAGACGGAGTGTCACTCTTTCACCCAGGCCAGACTGCAGTGGCGCTATCTCGGCTCACTGCAAGCTCCGCCTCCCGGGTTCACACCATTCTCCTGCCTGAGCCTCCTGAGTAGCTGGGACTACAGGTGCCCGCCACTGCGGCAGGCTAATTTTTTGTATTTTAAGTAGAGACGGGGTTTCACCGTGTTAGCCAGGACGGTCTCGATCTCCTGACCTCGTGATCCACCCACCTCAGCCTCCCAAAGTGTTGGGATTACAGGCATGAGCCACCACACCCGGCCAGAATTTCCTTTCTTTTTAAGACAGAATAATATTCCACTGTGTGTGTATGTCACATTTTGTTTATCTAGTTAGGTATCTGTGGGACCAATCCACTTTTGAACTCTAAGGGATAGAAAAGCCTTCCTTATTTTTAACTCAATTTTGTTTCCTTCTAACTTGTGTTCATGGGTCCTAGTTTTGCCCTTTAAAAGTTACACAAAGCAAATTTAATCCCTTCCCCATGTCAGTGCTCCACTTATTTTAGGACAATTTCCAGGTTGTCTCTAGGACTTTCCCTTTCTGGACTATGAAATGAGGCCTGAGGACACGTGCCGAGTGCCTACGGGCTGCTTGAGACGGGAGATACCTTTCGTCCATTCATTCTTCATCTCATGCTGACTGAAGCCTTAATGCCACTCACTCCACACAATGGCACCTGCCTGGAGAACTGGGTGAGAGGGTCGTTCATCTTCGTAGTCTCACCCCATAGCAGGGGGGACCAGCAGAGCTTCCTAGATGCCACCCCTCCCAGGCAGAGCTTCAGCCCGCACCCCTGGACCAGGGCTAATAACATCAGCCACTGGCCAGGTGACATGTTGCTGAGCGATTTCCCAAACACACATTCCTGTCTTAGCAAATTAACTCCAAGAACACAGTGAGGAAGAAGATAAGTTAAAGGAGAGATGTCTAAATTAGAAACTAAACTCGGTCCTCCCGAGACGGCCAGTGCCAACGGCTTGCTCTGGGTGGAAAGGTGAGATTTCATCACTGCTTCTCCCCAGGGCTGGCAGGGGCAGATCGAGTTGCCTCTCACTCCTGCCCCACCCTGAGGAATGGACTCGTGGACACTGCAGGCCTTTCTCTCCTCTGATATCTTTGAGTCAAGGCGCCGTGTTGACCAAGTGGGTCAGATAAATGACTGCAAAGCCATTGTCCGAATTGCCCAGGGAGGATGTGGCCAACATTCCTAGGTGTGTTTGGAAATATGGCTGAGAGAGTAGGCGCCAAGTGAGAGACACTGGCAAAGTAAGCCTACATTTGGAGACCAGTGGTTCCCTCCTGCCACAGGGGACTTCGGAATAAATCCCTTCCAACCCACTAGCACACATGCTGCCACACACTACCGTAGAGGGTGAATCCTGCACTCCCAACTCTCTCCCGGTGGCTTCTACAACAGGATGTTGTTTATTACAATAGAATTAATCTGCTTTTCCAGAATTTAGTAATCCACCAATTGACAAACTTCCCTGATACATACTTAAGATTCTAGAAAAATTCAACTCATTATTATACATTATTCACTTCCCAAATCAGTGAAAACTGCATGTGATACGTTATAACCATAAAATTATTACATCAAGCACTTATAGACAGAAGTCACAAAATAGGTGGAAAGAAGAAGACAATTATATTAAAAGACTTAACCTAAGGAAGTATGAAATTTAACTCTGAGCTTCTGCAATAAAATAGAAAAGAGGCGGGCGGATCACTTGAGGTCAGGAGTTGGAGACTAGCTTGGGCAACATGGTGAAACTCTGTTTCTACTAAAAACACAAAAATTAGCAGGATGTACTGTTGCATGCTTGTAATCCCAGCTAGTCGGGAGGCTGAGACGTGAGAATCCCTTGAACCCAGGAGGCATAGGTTGCAGTGAGTGGAGATCTCGCCACTGCACTCCAGCCTGGGCAACAGAGTGAGACTCTGTCTCAAAATAAGAAATAAATAAATAAAATATAAAAGGGAATAAAAGCTACATATGTGCCATTATTTAATGCAAGAGAGCATACAAATTCATCTGGAGAAGTTGCCTTGATACATTTCAAGTAAGGATTGTTTATAAAAATAGAATTTAGAGGGCCAGGCGCAGTGGCTCACGCCTGTAATCCCAATACTTTGGGAGGCCGAGGTGGGCGGATCAGAGGTCAAGAGATTGAGACCAACCTGGCCAATATGATGAAAGCCTGCCTCTAGTAAAAATACAAAAATTAGCTGGGCGTGGTGGCAGGTGCCTTTAGTCCCAGCTACCTGGGAGGCCAAGGCAGGAGAATTGCTTGAACCCGGAAGGCAGAGGTTCCAGTGAGCCAAGATCGTGCCACTGCACTCCAGTCTGGCGACAGAGCGAGACTCTGTCTCAAAAAAAAAAAAAAGAATTTAAATTTAAATATAACTTTTTAGGGATTAATCTACTATGTATAGGAGACCTATCTGTATATGTGAGTGTATCTCTGTGTATGCATAGAAGTACACATCTATTGTCTATAATCTCCTTTTGTATATATATTTCAGAGATTTAAAACAAAACAAAACTGCTAAGAACTTTTGCAAGACCTCATCTGTTTTAGGTTATGGGAATGGCTGCCTATAATGGGAAAGAATCTGGCAGGAGGTTGGGGTATGGTAATCTCATATTCCCCAGGGCATCTGCACACTCACTCTGTCTTGCTAGGTAGCTGAGCTGATGCTACACAAGCCTGGCTGTTTCATAATCTAGGGCCCTTGTCTGCTAGTGGGGTGAATGGGGACTCAGTCTTGCTGCTCCAAGGCCAGGATCCAGGTGCTTGAGGAAAGCTCTTTGGCACCCAGATGTCCTGCCCCAGAGTGTTGCTGTCTAAACTTACCTGTGGGCCAAGCCTGGCATATGACTGGGCGCCTGCTCAGCTCCCATTTGGCACTCCAGCTCCCTGCTGGCCCTGGAACCCTGCCCCAAACCACAGCTGCCTGGCTTGGGGCCTGACAATCTGCCTCTTCCTTGCTGGAATAACCTCTCTCTTTCTCTCTTTCTGGAGGGCAGGAAGTGGTCACCATACCCTTCCCTTGACTGCTGAGAGGGATCCTGCTTCCACCCTGATGGCCTAGACAGGTCTCACCCCCATGAAGCCACCTGCCTGGGTGAATGTTCCTCTGTTCGGAAATCCTAACTGTCCCATGCCTCCTGGATGTTCCATCTCTCTGATTAAACCCCCTAGAAGGTTAGACCCAAGTACACCGAACCCCTGAGGAGTCATGATGTAGATTCCAGGCTGTCCTTAGAAGCAGCTCAGGCCAATCCTGGGTCCTCCCCTCTTCCCACTGACCCACTGTCTAAAAAGGTCATGCAAGCAGATGGACGTCTCACCTTCCCAGAAGATGGTCCATGTGGAGGGTGCAGCCAGGTCCCCTAATATCAGGAGCGTGTTGTTTGTACGATGATGACTATAGAGGGGCCTGCTCCTCTCTCCCACAAGTTGAATCAGGAGGGTTTTCAAAAGGGTCAAAAGGGAGCACATTGCATTGGAGTGAACAAGGTTTGCTGCCCCGCCTGGCCATGCTGCTGTAGAGTAATGGAATGTTGCACCATCACTCCCACCTTGGGAAGAAGGACAAGTAAAGACCCCCTCTGGTCCTATCCTTTAAGGTGGGGAGTGCCTGAGAAAGAGCTGAAATCTTTCCTGACTCTCAGGGGCATGCTGTAAGAGGAGAACACTTTGGGATCCGTTCTCAGATAAACCCAAGGTTGGGGGCAGGGAACAGTGGGGCTGTAACAGCCAATCATGTCCCATGGAAGCAGAGTTTCCTGGTGTCCCCAGCAATGGGCACTGCTGGCCAAAAGGAGTTGTGCTCTTTGGGGTGTCATCAGGAAACCCTGCCTAGTCCAGCTTGTGGGGTATAAGATCCCTGAAGCTGAGGGGTCCTAGATAGTACCAACCACCAAGGTAACCACAGCTGGTGACTGCCGTATGTAGCCCCATCTGCTTGAAAGAAAGAGATGTCTGTGACTGAGCAACATCAGGCTGTCTGAAGAGGTTCTGCAGTGTCTGGCTCATAGTGGGCACTCAGTATACATCCATAGCTTCCACCCTCCGGAGACCCATGAAGCTGACATGAAGAGAGGAGCATGCCCCCGCTGGGGTTGGCAGATACCACGCGGGGGCAGCCCAGGGCTCCTCTGGGTGAAGTGGAAGTTTGCCCTCTCCCCCATACCTCCTGCTGAGGCCATGTCTCTGGGAGGGACTTTGAGAAGCCATCACCAGTTTTCTCTGGGTTCTTGACTCTACCTTCCAGTAAAATATTCCTATGGAAACTGAAGAGACAGGAACTTTAGGGTTTGCCAGTTGGAGGCCGAGGCCAACTGTGAGAAAAAAGCCTTGTTGGGTCACTGCAGTTTTGCTCTTCAAATCACTGAAACCGCTTTAGCCAGGACCTCTCTTTTCTAACTTAAGTTGCAAGTGCCTGGATATTTATTTTCATTTTGTGATTAAAAGGTAGATAAAATGAATAAATAGTGAACCACATGTCTTAAGTGACCTTCAAATAGAGTAGTAACAAAAAACAATTATATAAAGATATACATCTCATTTTAAATGTGCCAGAAAGATAACCAAAATAGAAAGAAAATTCATTATTCAGGCCAAACAAGACAAGGAGTGATTATGGACAACTTAGTTATTTTCTTAAAGGAAGAATGACAGATGCACTGAAGCCCCCACCTACAGTTTGTTTGGCTGGGGTGCTTTAAGATGGGGAAATACAAAAACCAGACTCTCCTGGCCCCTTTTCTCTGGAGCTACAAAAACTCAAGCACTGACTCTGTGGATCAGCTGAGGTTTCTACTGAGAAGAGGCAGCTGTGTGGCAGGCACTGCTGGGCCAAAGGCTGTGGAGGACTGGAGGCCACTGCTTGCACCATGGCTCAGAGGCCAGCTGCTAGGGAGCCACAAGGAGAGGGGCCCAGGTATGTGGACAGTGGTCACAGGAGAAGCTTCTGGCAGGACAAGAGTAAAAGGAACAAGGTAGTTATTAAACAGCAAAAATAGTTTCAAAGCAATTATGCTAATTGTTTTAGTCTGTTTAGGCTACTGTAACAAAGTGCCTTAGACTGGGTAGCTTATAAACAACAGAAATTTATTGCTTACAATTCTGGAGACTGGGAAGTCCAAGATCAAGACATCAGCAGATTTGGTGTCTGATGAGGGCTTGCTTCCTGGTTCATGGTTCACAGACGGCACTTTCTCATTGTGCCCTCACATGGTGGAAGGGAGAGGCTAGCTCTCTAGGGTACTAATCTCATTCATGAGAGTTCCACTCTCATGATCTAATCACCGCCGCCCAAAGCCCCCACCTCCTTATACCATCACCTTACGGTTTAGGATGTCAACATATAGAATTGGTCGGGAGAGAACCTAAGCATTATGTCCATTGCACTAATGCTATCCAGATTAGAAAAGGTGACCACTAAAATAATAGTTTTTAAAAACCTATATTCATTTTTAAATCATTGTGACATGCACCTGGAGAATGATTCCCCAGGTTTAGTATTTACTCATGCATGGAAATTGGGAAAGCAAGCAAAGACCCTTAGCAGTGCTGGTTTTGGGATTGTGGTCCATGGGCCCCTTCCTTGCCTCCCCCAGCTGGCTGCAGAGTTCCAGACGCTTCCTACCCCCAGAACTACTCAGTCAGAATCTCTGAGAGTGGTGCTCAGGAATCTGTATTTTTAAGCTTGTAAGTATAGTTCTTTTGAAAACCATTAACCTGAAGAACAAAAGATCAAACTGTTAACACCCTTAATCTGGCAGCCAGGGCACTGGAAAGCACATTGAATTTGGAATCAAAATGCTTGGGTTAAAATTATGCTACTTAGCCTTGAGCAATTCACTTAATTTTCTATGGCTCCAGTTTTTCTCATTTGCAACATGGAAGTTCTCCCCAGAGTTGTAAACATTAATTGGCAAAGAATGTGAAAGTGTTTGCACTGAAAACTCTAAAGGATCATATAAAGGTTTATTATTATCATCATTATTAACAACTGGTATCAAGTTCCTACCCATAGTGTCAGCATCCTAGTCTAAGCCACCATCATCTCTTGTCTAGACTACTATAATGACCTCCCTAAAGTCATTTTCCCTCCCGTTCCCTTCTATTTCATACTCCTCTCTTTATACATCTCCCTTACTAAGCCCTTCAAAAGCTTTTTGTTGCCCTTAGGGTATAGTCTAAAATCCTTAAGACTAGCTCTAATCGTTACCAAGACCTGATTGAATGAGAGAAGGTAGAATTGAAATGCAAAGGATTCGGAGTATCATTGGCTTCCTGGCAAAATATACCTAGGCTTTATTACAGCTTTTGGGAGCCCCAGATAGCCAAGACACAGCACAGAGGATGGAGCCTCTGGCAACACCAGAAGCCCCAGATGGAAATGGGACAGGTTTATAGATAAAGCCAAGATCTCTCAGGCATAGCTGTGGGCAGCCCTATTGAAGAAGGAGAAAGATACAATATTAAAAATTTAGACTTTGGACTGTGTGGGCCTAAAGAAATTATTCTAATTTGTAGTGTTTATAATAACATGATTAAATATAATTTAAAAGGCTAAAACTACATTTAATTTGTTTTTAATATACAAAGATACTTGCTGATGGCATTTTTACTGATGGAAGCGTTTTTCCTTTTTAAAAATAAACTTTTTATTTTAAAACAGTTTTATATTTACAGAAAAGTTGCAAATAATAGTACAAGGGTTCCTAACCATCCATCAACTAGTTTCCCCTGAGGTTATCATATTACATTACTATAGTACATTTCTCAAAAGTAAGAAGCCAACAGTGCTAAAGTACTGCTAACTAAACTCCAGCCAAGGCAAGGCAGCCACAGCTGAGTGCCTTTACTCAGATTTCACCAGTTCTTCCACTAATGCCCTTTTTTGTTCAGGATCTAATTCAGGATCCCACCTTGCATTCGGTGGTCCTCTCTCCTAGTCTGTCCTTGGGGCTGTGACAGTTTCTCATATTCTCCTTGTTTTTGATGAGCTTGACAGTTTTGAGGAGTGCTGGACAGGCATTTTGTAGAAAGTCCCTCCATTGGGATTTGTCTGGTGTTTTCTCATGACTTGGCTGGATGACAGTGTTTTGGGGAAGAAGAAGGACCACAGAGGCGAAGTGCCATTTTCATCACCTTATATCAAGGGTAACGACTGTTACATGATTCATCACTGTGGATGCTGACCTTGATCCAGGTAGTGCTTGCAAGCCCCTAAGCCAAGCTCCCACGCTCAAAGTGTGTGTATGGTGGCAAGTGTGGGAGGGGGGCTGAGCTTTGCCTCCTGGAGGGGGAATATCTATGGAAATTATTTGGAATTCTTCTGCACAGAAGAGTTGTCTCTTTCCTCTCCTCCACCTACCCCATGTATTTATTTCTTCAATCGCTTATTTATATTAAGATGGACCCCTGGATATTTTTTTTATACTTTGGGTTTGTAATCCAACACTATTTACAGATGATCCTCAAATTACAATAGGGTTATGTCCCAAACCCATTGTAAATTGAAAATCTTAAGTCAAAAATGCATTTAATACCCCCCAATAAACCAATCAAAAAGTTGAAATCAGAAGTGGCACCATGGCAAGTGGGGAAGTGCCTATATTTTCCTGCTCGTATTGTTCCAGCTTTGGCCACCGGGAGCTCTTCCAGGCTGTCTCCTGTGCCCCTTTGAAGGTGTCCCTTCCTTACTTTTGCTCTTTGAGCCCTTCCTTACTTCTGGCACCATGAGATGCTCCAGGCTCATCTCGCATTTTTCCTTCCCCAATCCTAGAGTTGGCCACTTTTCCAAGGAGCCCTGGCTCCTTTTATTGGAGAATGGTGTTAGAAACCAAGACCTGGGTGCTGGGCATAAATTAGCGTATTAGGCTGTTTTTGTGTTGCTTAAAAGGAATACCTGAGACTGGGTAATTTATAAAGAAAAGAGATATTATTTTGGCTCACGGTTCTGCAGCCTGTACAGGAAGCTTGGTGCTGGCATCTGCTTCTGGTGAGGGCTTCAGGAAGCTTTTAATCATGGCGAAGGCGACGGGCAGCCAGCATGTCACATGGAGAGAGCGGGAGCGAGAGAGAGGAGGAGGTGCTATATACTTTTAAACAACCAGATCTCGCAAGAACTCACTATCCAGAGGACAGTACCAAGCCATTCATGAGGAATCCGCCCTCATGACCCAAACACCTCCCACCAGGTCCTACCTCCAACATTAGGGATCACATTTCAACGTGATTTGGTGGAGACAGACATCCAAACTATATCAGTTAGATTTTTAAAACACTTCTTAGTATTTATTTTTAATTATAAAATTAATATACACTCTTGGAAAAATTTTCCTTCTTTCTGTTTGTTTGTTTGTTTTTGTAGAGACGGGTCTCACTTTGCTGCCCAGGCTGATGTCAAACTACTGGTCTCAAGCAATTTTCCCATGTTGGCCTCCCAAAGTGCTAGGATTATAGGCATGAGCCACCACGCCAGGCCAAAATTTCCAAACAACACAGAAATGTACCAAGTTAGACATGAAAAAGTCTCAGGCCGGGCGTGGTGGCTCACGCCTGTAATCCCAGCACTTTGGGAGGCTGAGGCAGGCGGATCATGAGGTCAGGAGTTTGAGACCAGCCTGGCCAATATGGTGAAACCCTGTCTCTACTAAAAATACAAAAATTAGCCAGGCATGGTGGCGCGCTCCTGTAGTCCCAGCTACTCAGGAGTCTGAGGCAGAAGAATCGCTTGAATCTGGGAGGCGGAGGTTGCAGTGAGCCGGGATGGTGCCACTGCACTCCAGCATGGGTGACAGAGCGAGATTCTGCCTCAAAAAAAAAAAAAAACAAACAAAAAAAACACCCATCTGCATTTTCTCCAATCTACTTTCCAAAACTGAACTATAGTTTAGGGTGTACTTAGGGTTTTAAACAATTTATAAACGAATGCATCTTTATAGTACAACATTTGAAAATGATTAAAAAGTATACATCAATAAGATTTCAGAATTTTTTGCACTGTTTATAATGGGGAAAATGAGAAACAATGTCCTTTATCAAGAATGGGAGATTAGTTCAAAATATTATCATTCATTTGTAAAACATAACTCTAAGAACCTGGTAAAAAGTATATAAAATAAAGATATTTAATTATATGAGAAAGTGTTCACACTATAGCTATTCAATGAAAAACAGCAGATTACAAAACACTATGTACAATATTTATTCCTTCTTTTTGGTAAAAATAAAATTAAAAGTATTTGCACAAAAAATATTAAAAGAACAAGTATCAGTATGTCATAGTGATTACTTCTGAAGCAGTAATTACAGGTGATTTTACCTTTCTTCCTTTTCTTTAAATGCATTTTCCAAATTCCGTTCACTTAACATGCATTACTTTTGAACTAAGGAAGCAAAGTAATACAGGCAGTGCTTGCTTTACACAATATTATGTTAACTGAAACTCTGCATATTGAAACTGTGACCTCAATTTACACAGTTCTGTGATAGGTATAGTTATTTATATTTTCTTAAATTATTTATTTATTTATTTTTGAGACAAGGTCTCACTCAATCCCCAAGGCTGGATTGCAGTGGTGCCATCTTAGCTCCCTACAATCTCTGCTTCCTGGGCTCAAGCGATTCTCCAGCCTCAGCCTCCCCAGTAGCTGGGATAACAGGCACACGCCATCATGCCAGGCTAATTTTTGTATTTTTTGTAGAGGCGGGGTTTCGCCATGTTGCCCAGGCTGGTCTCAAAACTCCTGGGCTCAAGTGACCAGCCTGCCTTGGCCTGCCAAAGTGCTGGGATTACAGGTGTGAGCCACCATGCCCTGCCTTATGTTTTCGTTTAAAAAATCTTTGTTGGGAGCTCTAGGTCTGTTAAAAGAAAAAATTTAAAAAAAAAAATTTAAATCTTTGGACTTAATACAGAATGTGAAAATAAACACTAGCAAAGGGAATGGAAATTGAATTGATGTATTCACTATTCACTCATTCACTCAACAAATATTTTATTGAGCATTTACTATGCCAGCCGCTGTTATGGGTGCCAGGGACACAGGGAGCCAGTATATAGGCCCAAGGATGTTTCTAGAGAATTATTTATGATAGTGAAACACTGAAAACTACCTAAATGTCAAAACCACATTAAGAAAATTATGATAGGGCCAGGCGCGGTGGCTCACACCTGTAATCCCAGCACTTTGGGAGGCCGAGGTGGGTGGATCACAAGGTCAGGAGATCGAGACCATCCTGGCTAACACAGTGAAACCCCGTCTCTGCTAAAAATACAAAAAAAAAAAAAAAAAAAAAATTAGCTGGGCGTGGTGATGGGCGCCCGTAGTGCCAGCTACTCGGGAGGCTGAGGCAGGAGAATGGCGTGCACTTGGGAGGTGGAGCTTGCAGTGAGCGGAGATCACGCCACTGTACTCTAGCCTGGGCGACAGAGTGAGACTCTGTCTCAAAAAAAAAAAAAAAAGAAAAAAAAAGAAAATTATGATATAGTCATAGCATGGAATAATATGTACCCATTTTTAAAAAATCATATCTTGGGCCACACTTGTTGACACTAGAGATCTTTAAAATTTTTTTTTTTTTTTTTTTTTGAGATGGAGTCTCACTCTGTCGCCCAGGCTGGAGTGCAATGGCGCAATCTCGGCTCACTGCAAGCTCCGCCTCCCAGGTTCACGCCATTCTCCTGCCTCAGCCTCCCAAGTAGCTGGGACTACAGGCGCCCGCCACTACGCCCGGCTAATTTTTCTGTATTTTTAGTAGAGACAGGGTTTCACCTGTTAGCCAGGATGGTCTCGATCTCCTGACCTCGTGATCCGCCCGCCTCGGCCTCCCAAAGTGCTGGGATTACAGGCGTGAGCCACCATGCCTGGCCCTAAAATTATTTGTTATAATGAACAAGAGTAGACAACAAAATACAGGACACAGTGCCATTTTTCACTAACAATGTATGTGTGTTTGAATTTGTGTGTAAATATTTTTATATTCACACCCATATTCTATTTTAGAGTAAAACCACCTCTCACTCTACATAGAGACTGGGGAAGAAGATGGCCCTTGTCTAAGAACTTTCCTTTTTTTGAGATGGAGTCTCATCCTGTCATCCAGGCTGGAGAGCAGTGGCACGATCTCGGCTCACTGCAACCTCCACCTCCCAGGTTTAAGCGATTCCGTTGCCCCAGCCTCCTGAGTATCTGGGATTACGGGTGCTCACCACCACGCTTAGCTAATTTTTTGTGTCTTTAGTAGAGGCAGGGTTTCACCATGTTGGCCAGGCTGGTCTCAAACTCCTGACCTCATGATCTGCCCGTCTCATCCTCCCAAACTGCTGGGATTACAGGTGTGAGCCATGGCACCCAGCCCTAAGAACTCTTTAAAGTGAAACCTCAAAGCATCCGCTAAATCCTTGGATGTGTAAACAGAGACCTAGAAATAACTCTGGGTTTGAGCTTCAAGAGAGTGGTATTGCTATGCATACGAAAAATGGTAGATTTTTGAGGCTGTTCTGAGTGGGTAGAGAAGGGATGACTGAAGTAGATTTCATTTGCTTCCCTAAACTTTCAGTCAAGCCCCATGCAAGGCCTTGACTTAATATTGTGTGTGAGTGTGTGTTTGTGAATCAAGAAAAAGGACTGACCTTCATATGTGGGTTAATGCTGGTCTATCAGTGAAGGAAGAGCTACGAGTGCAAAGAAAAGGAGCACCATGGAGGCAGGAACTTGGAGCTAATGGTAATCATGAGGAGATAAACCTCAGTGAGGAAAAAGGCCATGTCACATTTCTATTTGTATTCTTGGCATTTAGCTAAGTGGTGCATCCATTTACACTTAATTTAACAGGGGCTGGAGTATTTGTAAGCCAAATAAGTTTTCTTTTCTTTTTATTAATTAATAAAGACAGGGTCTCACTATGTTGCCCAGGCTGGTCTCGAACTTCTAAGCACAAGCGAGCCTCCCACCTCAGCCTTCCAAAGTGCTAGGGATTACGGGCGTGAGCCACCATGCCTGGCAAGTTTGCTTTCATTAACACTTGCCTATACAGTGTCAAGGGTTGCAATAGTAAGCACTAAAAGTTCAATCGTGTACTCTTTTTTATTTCATCCCATATGTCCAGAATCATTATCTCTGGGATAAGCACAATCTTACCTCCAGGTTATGCATTAACCCCAATGTTTGTCACCTGTCCCAGTTTCTTTGCTCTTCACAATGTCCTCATTATCAACGTCATCAGCATCCTCACACTCATCACAGTGAAGACGTACAGTTGGCTCATTATGTACCAGGGATTGTTCTGAATGCTTTATGTGTATTAATTCTCTTACTTTTCACTACAACTCTGTGGGGTAATTACAGCTGAGGGAACCAAGGTACAGAAGTTAAGTCCTCTTTTATTCTTACCCTATAAACAAGCCCTGGGTACCCTCATTCACTCATGTGGCCTCAAAGATCACCATCCACAGATGACTCAGGCTTAAACGCAAGCTCCACGAGTCCACCAACTTTCCATGACTGTTGGGTTCTCCCATATATCCCCATTACCTAGCCCAGGACTTCAATAAATATTTATTGAAAGACTGAATGAACCTAGCCCAGAACTCTCTTCTTACCTGCAGTCTCACCCTCTCTATTTGCCTGCCCCACAGGCACCTCATACTCAAAACCTCCGGGCCACATCTCATTCCTCCAACTCTTCTCTACACCCAAACATGATCTCTGTTTGGTATTTCCTTTTTCTCCATGAATGGCACCAGCATCTCTCTATCACTTAAGTCATTTTTTCCCATATTCACTCTATTCAGCCTGTTCCCAATTTCCGTAGCTTCAACTGCTTAAAAGCCTCTGAAATCCACTTGCCCCTCTCCATTCCTACCCTAACTTAAGAGGTGATCTAGAGCAGACCCTGGAGACAGATTTCCTGATCTGCTACTTACTAGCTATGGTGCTTTGGGCAAGTCATTTAAGTGTGCCTCGGGCTATTCATTTACATTATTTAGGAATTTTTTTATTACAAACCAAACTCAAACTGCCTTCAACAACAACAACAACAAAAAGGAATTTTTTTGTTCATCTAGCAGTGTCAGGGTGTCCAGCTACCTCTAGGAGCCCATCGTGGCACACACACTTCCTCTCTCTCTTAGGGCTGGTTTCCTCTGTACTGACACTCCACTTTCACACAGGCTCTTCCCTCATGGTAGCAATATTGTTGCCAGAGCACCAGTTTTGCATTCTATCCTCTTGAGAGCCTCAGAGGAAACTGAGCACTTTCCCTTACTTTTTTCCTTACAAAAAGCTCAGGATTACTTGATGTTGATTGGCCAGGACCTATCACATGGCCCTTAGACCTAAAGATGGGGATTAATCTCTTGCAACCACATGGGACAAGAGTAAAACGGGAGGGTGGGGGTAACCAATGAAGACTGGGGTGTTCTTTCCAGGAAAAAGAAGTACAGATGGATGCTAGTCCTGCAGAAATAGCATTCGTGCACATGTGTGTGTAATAATGGCTTCCCTGTAGCCTGTCTGGTTGTTCTTCAGACAATTCTCTATGTTGTTGCTGAAAAGAGCTGTCTGAAATGCAAGCTAGTTATCACGATATGAAAGCTCACAGGAGTGACCAACTCTTGTTCATCTTGAGGTCCTAAGCCCTAGCACAAGATTAATTCCACAGAGTTCCCTAGCATCATTCAGTGCTTGGCACAAGATTGATGCTTGGGAAATCTGTGGGATGAATTACCTTTTCTGAGTCTCACAAGTGCTAGGATGTGCCAGGGCAGGTGTGATGACCCATGTTTCATGTGGCAAAGTGAGCCAGGAGAAACGAAATGCAATAGGAATCCACAGAAGTCACCAAGATGGGACAAGCAGAGGTAAGGTTTTTGCTGAATTTTGAAGGATAAAGAAGATGCTAATGGGTATACTAGAGTGTCCGAGCTGAGCCAGGAGGATGCTGGGTATGGAAAGCACAATTACCGGTAAGGAAAAGGCTGACCTCCCTGGAGCCAAGTATGCACCACGGTGCTGCTCAAATTCTAGCAGAGAAGACAGGTCTGTACATGAGAAGGTGATGAGCTCATTCCCTCCTCAGGGCTTTGCCCATGCTGTCCTCTGTGTGTGAATGCTCCTACACCATCAGTCTCCTTTATATCCATCAGGTTTCAGCACTCACGTCACCCCCTCGGAGAGCTTGTCCCGGATCTTGCTATTTAAAGCGGGGCTCACCACATCATTACCCAGTTGTAGTTCTTCCATAGTTTCGATCACTGTCTGAAGTTGCTCTGTTTCCTTGTTGAGTGTCTCTCTCCTCATGGAGGGGAGAGACAAGCTCCACGAGGGCAGGGATTCTCATTGCACTATTCAGTAGACATTTTTGTGTTGTTGTTTTATTTTGTTTTGTTTTGAGCTGGAGTCTCGCTCTGTCACCCAGGCTGGGTGCAATGGCGCGATCTTGGCTCACTGCAACCTCCGCCTCCTGGGTTCAAGCAGTTCTCCTGCCTCAGCCTCCTGGGTAGCTGGGATTACAGGTGCACACCACCACGCCTGGCTAATTTTTGTATTTTAGTAGAGACGAGGTTTCATCATGTTGGCCAGGCTTGTCTCGAACTCCTGACCTCAGGTGATCCACCCGCCTCAGCCTCCCGAAGTGCTGGGATTACAAGGCATGAGCCACCGCGCCCAGCCTTCAGTAGCTGTTTTTTAAATAAATGAGTTAGCAAAGGGAATTATTCATCTGGCTTGAGGCTAGGTAAATCAATAACATGTTCTAAATATGGCTAGCATATTATCCGGTACGTAGCAAATCCTCAATAAAAGGTAGATATATAATGGCTATTATTTATAGATGTCTTGAAATATCAGAAGCTCTGAATTCAACACCCAGAGCCCAGGGCAGTAGAGGCTGAGCAGACAAGACAGGTAGAGGGAAGGAGGGAAGGAAGGCACATGGTGGCAGCTGCTGCTTGCCCAGAAAAAGAGTTAATGGGGGAGTGGAGCTGGGCAGCTCGAGAAGGTGCAGAGCAGGGTTTCCTTTAGGCAGAGGGCTACTGGGACTTCTATAAGAAGCTGGGACTTGAGGTGTGGGGACTGAGATTGGGAAGGAAAAAAAATCCTAATCCAAATCTTGTCGGGTTTTTTGTTTTGTTTTGTTTTGAGACAGAGTCTCACTCTGTCGCCCAGGCTGGAGTGCAGTGGTGTTATCTCGGCTCACTGCAACCTCTGCCTCCCGGGTTCAAGGGATTCTCATGCCTCAGCTTCCTGAGTAGCTGGGATTACAGGTGCGTGCCACCATGCCTGGCTGATTTTTGTATTTTTAGTGGAGACGGGTTTCACCATGTTGACCAGGCTGGTCTCGAACTCCTGACCTAAGGTGATCCGCCCACCTCGGCCTCTCAAAGTGCTGGGATTACAGGTGTGAGTCACCATGCTGGGGCCAAATCTTGTTTTAATTATACATTGACACTGGCAAGGTCTAGTTTAGTTCAACTTCAAAACTCCAGGCTGTATCTACTGAGCATTTACTATATTCAAAGCACTTGCTGGCTCCAGTGAAGGACAGATAGTTGAGTCACACACATGTGGTTCAGGCCCCATAGGAAACACATTTTCTTGGGGAAGACAGAGAGGTAGGTCACAGCTAACTTAAATCGTGTGATAAGGTGCTCCAATAGTGATACCCAGCGGAGGGGGGTGATCATAGGAAGGATGCCTTGGGAAGAGAGAGCAAGGCTGGAGAAAAGATAAAGGGGGGTCAAAACCATGTTGGTAACCAAAAACACAAAATTCAGGGAAAATGTTTATTTCTTGGTTTTGTTCTGTTTTGTCTTTTTTTTTTTTTTTTTTTTTGCTGAAACTAAGTCAACAAGTTCAATGTTACCTTTAGCTAGCTAAATCATATGGCTGGAAAAGATCATTTAATTAAGACAGATTGCATATCTGAGCTCAGCATAGCTATCAGTAATTGGTTTTTGTCTTTTCAGAAGCAAAATATGCTGAAATTCAAGAACTGGGTATGGATGACTGTGTCACTCGCCAGAGCTGAGCCACCTCCACGCAGTGAGCCAGGCCGATCATGTGAGGCCCTGCCACCTTCAGACAGTGTCCTGTCCCCCTTCACCAGGAACAAACAGAGGACGGCCTGTCGCCTCTCAGCTCCCTGCCTGACCTCAGACTTTCACAGACTCTTTATAGAGTTTTACAGAGCTTTTCTGACTCTGTAACAAACAGTCAAATAAAAATGCTGTGTTCCCAGAACCAGAAAATGTTCTCCATCTGGACTTTTCCCAGGGCCTCAAATTTAAATTGTTGAAATTCTTTATCCCATGCTGCCCTCCTCACCCGCCTTTTTGAAATGGATAATTTACCATTAAGGAAAATCTGCACTTTATTATATAAATAGTAAAAGTACTGTACTTAGTTAACTCTCAAAAGAAACAAATTTTTTGCCTTGTAAGAGATTCAATAAATAGATAGATGATAGAATATATAGATGATAGATAGATAGATAGATGATAGATAGACAGATGATAGAGATAGATAAATAGATAGATGATAGATAGATAGAGAGATGATAGATAGATGATAGATATAGATAGATAGATAGATGATAGATAGATAGATAGAGATAGATGATAGATAGATAGATAGATATAGATGATAGATAGATGATAGATAGATAGATAGAGATAGATGATAGATAGATAGACAGATGATCGATTAGATAGATAGATAGATGATAGATAGATAGATAGATAGATAGATAGAGCAGCAAATATATCCCAAGAAAAGGAAGACTTGAGACACATGGATATATGGATCGTGTACCTTTAAAGACATCTCTGCTGTTAGGATCCTGAGTGTCATATGCTGAAGTTAATTGAAGATGAGTTATAAACAAAGAAAACAAAAGAAAAGAACATGAGTACACTTTTATAGATTAACTAATCTACCAGGGTTAAAGTGGTCATCAAGCACTTGCCATATGTTCAAAACCATTCTGGCCGGGCGCGGTGGCTCACGCCTGTTATCCCAGCACTTTGGGAGGCCAGGGTGGGCGGATTGCCTGAGGTCAGGAGTTTGAGACCAGCCTGGGCAACAAAGTGAAACCCTGTCTCTACTAAAAATACAAAAAATTAGCTGGGCATGGTGGTGTGTGCCTGTAGTTCCAGCTACTCAGGAGGCTGAGATAGGAGAATTGATTGAACCCAGGAGGCAGAGGTTGCAGTGAGCTGAGATCATGCCACTGTACTCCAGCCTGGGCGACAGAGTGGGACTCCGTCTCAAAAAAAAAAAAACAAACAAAAACAAACAAAAAAAAACCACTCTGAGTTTACCCAAGTATGGAACAGGCTGTCTCCAGTTTTACACAGAAGGTGTGGACCCAAGTTCATTTGTAGTTTTTTTTTTTTTTCTCAGAGCAAATTTCTGGTAGGCATAAATCTTTGTTTCCTGTATGATATGTTAAATCAAGTATTGTGGGTAGCCTAGGGCGTGGCTGGCATTTATTGTTTATATGGAAAGTGTTATACAGGTTTCATACCTCTCTCTAGGACTCACCACCTGCTCCCTCTCCCCATCACAGGAAGAATGGCAGGACTGAGGTGGCAGGTGCAAAGTCTCCACCTTGGCCTCTGGCTCTCTTCCATGACCTCTAACTTTGCCTCGGTTCCTCAGGCACTCGATCAATTCCTAAGGAAAGCATTGGCATGCTGTGAGCTGGATCCTCGTGAGACTCCTGGTTTGAGAATCAGCCTCTCCTGATCAAGGTTGCCAGGGGAGGATTCTGGATTCTTCTGGTGGATCCATTTCTTCTCCACTGGCCCTCAGAGTTGCAAGAGTTCCACTGGCCGGTCATGTTCAGAACGGGAGATGATCTCAGGCCATCAGGAGACAAGAAAATCTTGGCTGGTTCAGTGGTCTGGGGTAGGTGGTTTTGCCAGGGTTCCTTGGGGATAAGGCAGCCTAGGTCTGGGAGCTCTGTCTTCAGCTCCCACATCCAAGCAGGGAACCCAGCTCTCATTCCTTCAGGTGACAGGAGGCTCAGGCACCAACTTGAGAACGAGAGGAATGGTCCAACCAAGGGACTCATATGTCCCAGGTTCACCAACAATTCCAAAGTCCTCTTGGTCAGCACCCAACATCGACTTCTAAGGCAAGTTCAAGGGCAATTCCAGGGATGGAGCCTCCAGTCATGCCTGCCTTCAGTGGACATTCTCCACTTTTCCTGCTTTGGAAGGGTCCCGATGAGGATGTGCCAAATGACCGGGCAGGCCTTGTCTTGTTGGAGTCACGTGTTCCCCAACTGCCTTGCCATAAATGGTTCGGGACCAATCCACTGCAGAGATTCCCTTTGGTGGGTTTCCAAAGTAGTGTCTCACCAGAGAACTCCAGGGTGAGTTCTGATCTCAGAATTGCAGGTTGGCGATAGGCACTGGGTACGTATGGGGAATTGAGAACAATATTGAGTTTCACAAGGTACATTCAAGGTCCTGATATAGACTCAATATGCCTGAATGTAAGTGTAGGGGTCAATAAATGAAATTGCTTTCACCCACCCGAAGTATGGTAGAGGGGAAGCAAGAATTGCCCAAGTAGAAGTCAGAGAAAACTGAGAAGGAAAGGCTGTCCCTGTCAAGGGTGGAGGAGGATGGTGAGCAGGACTTTATATTCAGTGTTATCTTCAGGAGAAATTCAGAGCGTGGGGCAAGCTCAAATTCAGTTCAGGCAATGACCAGAGTCTGAGGGAGTCAATGAGGTATGGGGCTGGTTCTGGGCAATATCTAAAGTTTCCACAGGCAATAAGAGATCTCGAATGGGTCAGGGAGGAGTTGAGACATCAGGAAAGATTTTATGAGGATTTACTGAAAGCTTATCCCTGCACTAGGGTTAAAAGCTGGTGTTGACCTGACAAGAGGGCAGCTGAGGTTTAGGTAGGCTGCAGTGTGGACAGAGAAGCTGGATGCTGAAGACCCAGACTCCAAACCCATTGTTTATTTTACTCCAGCACAATAGTATATTTCCGGGGGAAATATGTTTCAGAATGTTGCAGATATTTTGGCTCCTTCTACGTGAAGTAATGGGCACAGTCATCTAATGGGACAATGCCTTTGAAGAAATGGTTCAAGGATAACCTTGCTGATCCAGACAACCACGTGGATACGTGTATGCATAATGTTAACCAGTGTTTACAATCTGATAAAAATAATGGGGATATTTTATGAGCTCTTAACTGTTAATACTTTTCACATCTATGTGCATTTATTAGTTACAAAGAATACTTACCTGGTAAAAACAACAAAAACTCCATCACAAAATTATTGAGGGAGAAAAAATTGAGTATTTATAAAAATGTAGCTTTGAAGGAAATAGGAATTTTAAAAAGTCATCTAGTTAATAATTAATGCTTATAATCAAAACAGTAGATGATGCTTTTATATTGGGAATGAGATGTCAGGCAAAAAAATAACTTTGAACATATTACTGGTTTCTGTGGATTTCTAAGTGGGCTATGCTACTATACTCATGCACCTATAGACAGGTGTCTCGAATACTTTCCACAGCTGGTGAAGGGTTTCAGAGTTTCACAATTAATACATGGAGAAGAGAGCTTATTAAAGGAGCCCAGTCTAGGCCCAGTTGGCACCTCTGCCAAGGACAAAGATAGTATCACAGATGGTTCTATCTCCTGACACATTCCTAGTACTCCAGGAAGGAGCACTGTGCACATCTATTAATCAGAGAGGTCTTCATGCTTCTTTTGTCAACTCCAACAATGCGTCTACTTGGACTCTGCTGTCCTGTCTTTATTATAGCCATGAGTGCATAATGTTGCTTTTGAAATTCCACAACTATATGGCAATTTTTACAATCTAGTATAACCCAGCAGGTACCCAAGTTTAACAGACAGTTTCACATTAAATACTGTTAAAGGTATAAAATATTATTTAAATTATCAAATGAGTCTTTTTGACAATATAATTGCAAGTTAAAGCCTCATTAATTTATGTGTTCATTTTTGTTCTTAAACAGGGGTGTCCAGGCCAGGTGGGTGGCTCACGCCTGTAATCCCAGCACTTTGGGAGGCCGAGGCAGATGGATCACCTAAGGTCAGGAGTTTGAGACCAGCCTGGTCAACAGGGGGAAACCCTATCTCTACTAAAAATACAAAAACTTAGCCAGGCATGATGGCGGGAGCCTGTAATCCCAGCTACTTGGGAGGCTAAGGCAGGAAAATCACTTGAACATGGGAGGCGGAAGTTGCAGGGAGCTGAGATAGTGACAATGCACTCCAGCCTGGGCTTCAGAGTGAGACTCTGTCAAAAAAACAAAAACAAACAAAACACCAGCGTTGTCCAATCTTTTGGCTTCCCTGGACCACATTGGAAGAATTGTCTTGAGCCACACATAAAATACACTAAATACTAACTATAGCTGATGAGCTAAAAAAAAAAAAATCTCATAATGTTTTAAGAAAGTTTATGAACTTGTGTTGGGCTGCGTTCAAAGCCATCCTGGGCTGCACGTGGCCCACAGGCCACAGGTTGGACAAGCTTGTCTTGAGACATAGTGCCTTTTGAACAAGGGGCTTAAGATGGTAGAACTTTCTAGAATAGAGCTCCTCATAGGATTGTTCCACAACATTTAAATTAGATTCTTCCTGAGGCAAACTGGTCACCTGATCACCTTAAAGCATCTCTGGGACTCTCAATGCCCAAAATTCTTGTGCTCTGAGTTCTGAATTTCATGTGGATATTTTAAGCAGCTTTGCCTTTATAATGATATAAATGCCACACTCCTCACAATGGCTAGCTTTTCAGCGTAATAAATGTCATCTCTGATTTTCTTTCTGATAAAGAACATTTCCACATGAAAATTGCTACCTTTGGGCTATGCTTTTTGCTAAGTTCAGACCTTATATGTAATAGGGGTAGGCTCTTACTTATATCATCTAATTTTTCAGGGCTCTAAAAAAATTCATAAAACCTCCATTGACTGGTAATGACAGATGAGTTCTTTTTTTTTTTTTTTTAGCTGGAGTGCAGTGGCGTGATCTCGGCTCACTGCAAGCTCTGCCTCCCAGGTTCACGCCATTCTCCTGCCGCAGCCTTCTGAGTATCTGGGACTACAGGTGCCCACCACCACGCCTGGCTAATTTTTTTTTTATTTTTAGTAGAGACAGGGTTTCACCATGTTAGCCAGGATGGTCTCGATCTCCTGATCTCGTGATCCACTCACCTCGGCCTCCCAAAGTGCTAGGATTACAGGCGTGAGCCACCGCACCCGGCCGACAGATGAGTTCTAAGACCAAATTCAGGCTGTGCAGGAAAAGGTGCTATAGGGAAGGCGTTGAACTCTGCTATAATGCAATTACACCAGGAAGAAAAATCTTCTGAACTGTTGACAGTCATTTGTACCTTCCTGAGAATGAAACTCCAAAAGCAGATGGAAAGCAGGAGAGGAGAGAGAATCAACAGGACACGCGCACCCTGTGAGGAAGAGTTACGCGGTAAGGGGAGGTCAAAGGCCTTCACTGTTGTGGCTAGCGATGAAAATAAAACAACATATTACCAGAACAGAATTGTCCAAGAGTATTCCAAGGTTGGAACTGAGATCATCGCAGGACAATGACTGCCCATTCTTCCTGGCCCCGGCACCTACTTATTGCAGCACTTAGAACATAGTGACAGCTCAGCAAATGGCATTCTTAATGTTATGTTGTGTTTTTTTTTTTAACAATTAAGAAAAACCTCTTTACATGGACAAGATATAATTCTCTGGGCCAATAATTTTAGGAACAGAGACATTTGAATCAAAGGTGTGAAGAAATGAACACGTTTTATGCTTTCCCTTCATGAGGTCCTAGGTTCCAAACATGCTTCCCTTGATTGAACAAGCTGAACCAATCCAGATGGCCTGGGGGATAGTAGGTGAAAATAGTAGCAACCAGAGCTCGTTTTAGAATATTTTCTCATTGCATTTAACGTTCAAAAGAAAGCTCACAGCCACTTCCCTTACAGAACACCCTCATCACACAAAGACATACACACGCATACACGGGTCCGTGGATGTCTCCCTTTAATAATATTTTACAGCTAACAAACAGATTGTGTATGCCAGGAAATGGAGGCCCAGAGAGGTGAGGTGAAATGCCTCTACAGTCCCATCTAGAATATGACAATATTTCCTAAACACAAGCCCAATGTTTTCCCCAATGTACAAATAATAAAATTCTAGAAATACTGTCTGGATGCACAGTCCCAATCTACCTAGGTTTCTGTACATCTCATAATAGCAATAATGCTAGAAATCTTGAAGTGAAAGTTTTATTTTTATTTTTTATTTTTTTGTGGAGACGGGGTCTCAATATTCCTGGCCTGAATCAATCCTCCCACCTCAGCCTCCCACATTGTTGGGATTACAGGTGTGGGCCACAGTACCTGGCAGAAAAGAAAGATATTTAAATGGAATTGAAGTAGGCTCTACTGGGCCCTTAATTTAAGGGGCACAGTGGGAGGTTAGCAGGAATTTCAAACTGTCCACCATGGTTTGCCTACTTTTCCATATTGTTGCTTCCTTCTGCTCAGTGACTGAGTCACTGTTGTTTCACCACCTCATAACGTGTTAAATTCCCTTTCATCTTAGGAGTACTCTGCAGTTGCCATTTGAGACTATGGCCTCACTAATCAGAGCCAGAATTTGTCATCCATCATTTGCTATGTGTCCTTATCTATTAATACTAGACTCTGGGAGTATAGAAGGAGACTTCAGTGCTCTCCATGGTACTCAGATGTGAAGATCTATGTGAGGACTTCTCCATTACTGAAGGGTACATACCATGTATCATAAGATACCAATAACCAACAGAAAGGAGATAAAGTCACGGGTAAGCCTGAGAACAAAACCCTGTAACTGGTTGTAAATGTAACATAAGCAGATTTCTCTTCTTCTCTCTTTAGATCAGAGGTTAGCAAACTTTTTCTACAAGAGGGCCTGATATTAAGTATTTTAGCTTTGCGGGTCACACCACCTGTGTCCCAAGTCTTTGATTCTACCATTGCAGCAGAAAACTACTTAGGCAATACAGAAATGAATGGATGTGGCTGGATTTGGCCCACGAGTCATAATTTGGCAACCCCTGCTCTAGATGATAATCATAAATAACATTTTGAGTGCTATATACCAGGTACACTATCTTACTTAATCTTCTCAGCAATTATATGAAGGGACTACTCTTATTTTCATTCCCATATTACATATGTAAAGTTTAAGTCTTATATAGATTAAACAAAGCTGCTTCTTATCAAATAGCTAGAAATCTACATAACCAGGATTTTGATCCCTGGTTGGCTATAATAAAAATCAAGGGCTATCCTTGATTCTTTTAAGGGAAGAGAGTTGTGGTGGTAATGCACAGAAAGGAGCTAACTGAGGGGGAGTTGGAAAAGATGCTGGGAGACAGAAAGAGAATCGAACTGCTAACCTTTGGTTGATGTTCATTCTTCTGAGCTGGACTTGTGATGTTCCATCACCTCCTTTGAGACAGGAGATGCCATGAAGTCAGTCTTGCCTACTCCCAAATTCTGTATGCTGGTAGGCTGGCCTTAGCTCTGAATCATTGTTATCTTATTACCTAGTGGGGCCATGGCTATTGGGAAGAGTGAGTGGTGGCCCCAGTAGAGGTAACAAGTAGTATTTTGTAAGTGAAGAGTGCTTTACAGTTCATAGACTTCCATTGAGTTCTCATGGTGTCCTGTCTCTACTCTTGGCTCTTGTTGTCCCTCTGTTTGGAAAGCTCCCCTTCTAAAGAATCCTCCTTCAAGGTCTTACTCAAATGCTTCCACTTCCATGATTCCTTCCCCAATGGCACCAGCTCTGGCTGGTTCCCTTTACATGTGTCTGGATCACTCTGCTTCCCTGTCACCTAGATGGTGTGAAACTTTCTTTTTTTTGAGACAAAGTCTCACTCTGTCACCCAGGCTGCAGTGCAATGGCATGATCTCAGGTCACTGCAACTCCACCTCCCAGGTTCAAGGGATTCTCTTGCCTCAGCCTCCTGAGTAGCTGGGATTACAGGCACACACCACTATGCCTGGCTAATTTTTGTATTTTTAGTAGAAACAGGGTTTCACCATGTTGGCCAGGCTGGTCTTGGACTCCTGACCTCAAGTGATGCACCCGCCTCAGCTTCCCAAAGTGTTGGGATTACAGGTGTGAGCCACCGCACTCAGCCAATGTGATAATTTCTATTGTGAACTATATCTACTTTCCTCCTATGCTGGTCCATAAATTCCATGAACGGTAGTAGGTACCCACTAAATATTTGTTTACTTGAGTTCAGTTTAATTATCCTTATAATAACAACCTTGTGAAGTAAGCAGGGCAGATGTTACCCTCTTTTTTAGATAAGAAGGCTGAGGATGAGAGCAACAGAATTACTTGTCTTGGGCATCCCATGAGAAGGTGTTGGCTAGAATCCTTGTGCAGTCTTTGACTCCTCATTGCAATGAAACCGCTCTGAAGTTTTTAATTTCCTAGTGGTAATAGGCTTCCAATGGCTCTAATTATATATGGAGAAATTACGAAAATTAAAACTCGAACACTTATCATCAATGAAAATGGTTGCTTATGATGTTTCTCAAAACAACAAGCATTGTCTTGTTTTGCTTCCTTTGCCCAACAATAGTACAGAAGCAGTAATCAACACAGAAATCCACTGAAGAGATGCTTGAGCTCTCCTTAAATTTACCTCAAATTTGTACACAAAAAACTTTTTTTATTATTTTTAATTAATTATTTATTTATTTATTTTTAGGAGACTGGATCTTGCTCTATTGTCCAGGCTGTAATGCCGTGGCATGATCAGAGTTCACTGTGGTCTAGAACCCCAAGGCTCAAGCGATCCTTCTGCCTCAGCCTCCTGAGTAGCTGGGACTACCGTCACACATCATCATTCCCAGCTATTCTTTTTTTAAATTATTATTATTGAGGTAAAATTTATATTAACAAATTGTACAGATTTTCAGCGTTCAGTTTGATGAGTTTTGACAGTTGTACGTACCCTTTACAAATACATAACTTCTTGTAAATCTAAATGTGTGCGTGTGTGCAAGAGAACGTGTAGTATATCTGAGACAGAGAAAGGATGGGGACAGGGAAAAGACACCGAGATAGACCCAGAAAGACAGCATAAAGACAGACGTGTGAAAGGACCGGGTATTGCTCACCAATTCTGACATGGTATGTGGTCAAAAAAGAACAAAACAAATGCCAAACCACCTAAATAGTCTCTTTAGAAAAAGAGGTTAAAGATTGCTGAGTGACTCAGGGATATGTGGGCAGAAAGGAAAAGCTGAAGTTTCTGAGATCAAAAGCAAGTTCCTCTCTTTGGCAACTCCATACATACATACACAAGGTTAAAGCCGTTCTTATCAAGGAAAAAGCAAACTATAGTCAGTTACATTGCTGAAAAGTCATCAGTAAAAAGGAGAGAACTGTCAAAATGGCCTCAGAAGACAGTCATATCTCAGTGGCTGAAATAATTTCTGCACAGATTCATAGGAGATATGGTGACAAGCAGCACATCAAGATTGAATTTGTCTAATGCATGATGCATGGACTCATCCAGTGGAGGCTTGTTAAGTTTTTAATTCAGCTGAAAAAGTCAAAAGAGTAAACCATGTTTCCATAGTCCGTATTTCATATCCCTAGTAACCAGACTGAGTTTCTAAAATGTCAGTTGTAAGGAATATTCCAGGAACACTGGCTATAAATTATATTACAGGATCTGAAAGTGTTTTATGACTCAGGATTTCCTTATCTTATTTGGATTGCAACTACCCTGGGTTGGCACAATGCTTCTTATCACCAAGATAGTCCTTACATATCAGTTGCTCAGTGATCTCTGTTTTATAAAATCAGTAGTATTTCCAACTGCAATACCAAACTGGATTACTTTTCTGAAGTCTTTAAACAGAATACTTTTGAATCAAATAAAAGCTGTAAATCAAACTGGTGCACTCTCTTCACAGCTTTTTCCATCTTGCAGATACCCCTGCCATGCAAGTCTCCAGAGTCACACTGCCTGGGTTTGGATCCTGATTCTACCACTCCAGTGCCAGCGTGACTTTGGGAAAATTACCTAACTTCTTGTTGCCAATTCGCTCATCTGTAAAATAGGGAAAATAGTACCTATTTCATAAGGATGCTGTGCAGACTAACTGAATAATATCTGTGCATTCATTTAACAAATCTTTATTTCTTGAGTGCCAAGTATGTGCCGGGCACTGTTTTCAGCTCTGGGGAAAACCGTAGTAAACAAAACAGGCTGAAGTACCTGCCTTCAGGGAGGCTACATTCTAATCAGAGAGATAGACAATAAACAAGCAAACAAGGACATATAAAATGTCAAATAGTGGTAAGTACTATAGAGAAAAAAAAGCAGAGTAAAGGAGCTAGGGCCGGGCACGGTCGCTCATGCCTGTAATCCCAGCACTTTGGGAGGCCAAGGAGGGCAGATCACTTGAGGTCAGGAGTTGGAGACCAGCCTGGCCAACATGGTGAAACCCCCTCTCTACTAAAAATACAAAAATTAGCTGGGCGTGGTGGCAGGTACCTGTAATCCCAGCTACTCAGGAGGCTGAGGCACGAGAATCGCTTGAACCCAGAAGGTGAAGGTTGCAGTGAGCTGAGAGCTGAGGTTGCACCACTGCACTCCAGCCTAGGTGACAGAGTGAGACCCTATCAAAAATAAATAAATGAATGAATAAAGGAGCTAGGAGCTGGGGACTGCCATCTAGCGTACTCAGGGACTATAATCATGAAGGTGACAGTTGATACCTCTGATGTATAAGTAAGCATTTAATAAGTGTTAGTGTTGTCATTATAATTGTTATTAATTAGACCCATACCGACCAAATTTGTTTATCATAAACTCCCAAAAGGAATTGAAGTGTGTGAAATTTCTGCCAGGGTGATTATAATTTATAATCGCTATACAGTACAGCCTCCACCATCACTATTTGCTCTGGCAACCTGTAGGCTGTGCTCTCTTTGCTTCCCACTCTGTTCCCCATCTTCCCCCGGCACCATATCCTTGACATCTCTTGCATAAATAGCATCTTCCCTGATATTCCAGCCTGCGGATGTATCGTACGCCATCACAGAATCTTATAGTTTTTCTTCCCAGCAACAAAGCATTTATCGCCCATGGAATTGCAGTCTTATATATTATTTATTCTTGCTTATTGAAGTCTGTCTCCTCACTAGACCCTACTTTCCATGAGGGTAGGGAGGGTCTCTGTCTTGTTTCTTTCTACACTGCTGTTTCTTCCATATCTGGCATAGGAAATGGATGAATGAGTAGTTAGAGGTCTCCACTCAACTGTGCCTATGATTAGGCAAATGGAGTTGGCAGGGCACATAGGTCTTAGGCATCTGTGTTCTATACCTTTTCTTGTATTTCCATTCAACGTATTTTGAAATTCTCATCATTTTAACTGTAGGTAAAGATCAAAGTTAATCTATAAGGCATACATTCTTTGAAGAAATAGACACTAACTGGCCAGAGTAAAGAACCAGGCTTTCTATTTTAGAGAAACAGAAAAAAAAATCTCCTAAGGGGTAATAGATGTCTCATTTGCGTAGCCTAGTGTCTAGATCTCCTTAGTGTATTCTTTTTTTTTATTATTATTATTATACTTTAGGTTTTAGGGTACATGTGCACAATGTGCAGGTTTGTTACATATGTATCCATGTGCCGTGTTGGTTTGCTGCACCCATTAACTCGTCATTTAGCATTAGGTATATCTCCTAATGCTCTCCCTCCCCCCACCCCCCCAACCCACAACAGTCCCCCGAGTGTGATGTTCTCCTTCCTGTGTCCATGAGTTCTCATTGTTCAATTTCCACCTATGAGTGAGAACATGCGGTGTTTGGTTTTTTGTCCTTGCGATAGTTTACTGAGAATGATGTTTTCCAGTTTCATCCATGTCCTACAAAGGACATGAACTCATCATTTTTTATGGCTGCATAGTATTCCATGGTGTATATGTGCCACATTTTCTTAACCCAGTCTATCGTTGTTGGACATTTGGGTTGGTTCCAACTCTTTGCTATTGTGAATAGTGCCGCAACAAACATACGTGTGCATGTGTCTTTATAGCAGCATGATTTATAGTCCTTTGGGTATATACCCAGTAATGGGATGGCTGGGTCAAATGGTATTTCTAGTTCTAGATCCCTGAGGAATTGCCAAACTGACTTCCACAATGGTTGAACTAGTTTACAGTCCCACCAACAGTAAAAGTGTTCCTATTTCTCCACATCCTCTCCAGCACCTGTTGTTTCCTGACTTTTTAATGATCGCCCTTCTAACTGGTGTGAGATGGTATCTCATTGTGGTTTTGATTTGCATTTCTCTGATGGCCAGTGATGATGAGCATTTTTTCATGTGTTTTTTGGCTGCATAAATGTCTTCTTTTGAGAAATGTCTGTTCATGTCCTTTGCCCACTTTTTGATGGGGTTGTTTGTTTTTTTCTTGTAAATTTGTTTGAGTTCATTGTAGATTCTGGATATTAGCCCTTTGTCAGATGAGTAGGTTGCAAAAATTTTCTCCCATTCTGTAGGTTGCCTGTTCACTCTGATGGTAGTTTCTTTTGCTGTGCAGAAGCTCTTTAGTTTAATTAGATCCCATTTGTCAATTTTGGCTTTTGTTGCCATTGCTTTTGGTGTTTTAGACATGAAGTCCTTGCCCACGCCTATGTCCTGAATGGTATTGCCTAGGCTTTCTTCTAGGGTTTTTTATGGTTTTAGGTCTAACATGTAAGTCTTTAATCCATCTTGAATTAATTTTTGTATAAGGTGTAAGGAAGGGATCCAGTTTCAGCTTTCTACATATGGCTAGCCAGTTTTCCCAGCACCATTTATTAAATAGGGAATCCTTTCCCCATTTCTTGTTTTTGTCAGGTTTGTCAAAGATCAGATAGTGTATTCTTATTTGTAATCATTCTGAACTAGCCATAAGCATCTCGACAAGACTCACTATCACAAACTCTTAACTCATAGCCTATGGAGAAAAGAGATCATAATATTTAGACTTTAAGTTATTAACCAGAACGTAGCACAGAGATGGGAGGTCAGCACATTGGATGTGTGAGTGGGTGTGTGCACACAAAGGAGAGGGCTCAGGGCAAAGTTAACACTGATTGGAATAGGTCAGATTGAGGAGCAAAACATGTGTTTTGATTTTTCTCTAGAAAGCAGGGTTGCTAGGGAACAATAATAGCCATACATTACCTCCTAGGATATCACGACATATACATCACAGAAGTGATACAGACAAGAAAGCCAAACACAGAACAGGGCAGAGGCAGAGGCAGAGAACAATTTTCAGATTTCAGATTTTCTGGCTCACCCTGTGTGGCGGTGGGATGATTCAGCAGGGCCAGGAAATGAGCACAACACAGCATAGTTAAGGCCTGTCTGTCTGGTTTATAGATTCTCCACCCCCTTTGCCTTTATGTTCCCCTCTGCCTACATCTCCTCAACCCAAGCCTTGCTCATTCTCCACCAGTGAGTATACAGCAAGTAAAAGTAAACTAATATTCAGTGGCCAACTGTGACTCCGCGTGAGAGGTGGAATACCATTAGCTTAGCTGTTGGCTTGTTTATTTATTTAGATACAGGTTTCACTTTTCCAAGCTATTTCTGCTTTACTCCTGGTCCCACCCTCTAATACAATAGGTCAGCAAGAACAAATGCCCAAAGCTTTCTGTGTTTCTCACTGCTGTTCAGGGCCCTGTAAGGGAGAAGGGGCGTGCCGCTTAGTGAAGGCAAGCAGGGATCTGCATTAAGCCCAGTCCGTGCTACACCAGAAGAATGAATTTCAAGGGTGGGCAGGTGACAGGGAGGGTAGGTAAAATAGCCAGGGCTCGGGAATGCAGTCACCCTGAGAAATTAACTGGAGTGAATGCCACTGGCACTAGCAGAAGTGGAAGACAAGGCCCAGGTGCAGGTTGACACTGGGGAGGAGAATGGAGTGCTAACGGTTTAGTCATGGTTCTTTATGGAAAGCAAAGGAGAATCAGAGAGCAAGCTGCCAAATTAAAAGCAAAAGCCCACTGGAGAAGGGCTGACTGGGAAGCTGTGGGGTAAAGGGCTGGGAATGGGGTCGGGGAGGTGGGAGAGGGATAGGCAGGAAGGAGGAATCAAGTCATTGGCTGTATTTCTGGAGTAAGATGAGATGTCTGTCTCTCCCATGCCCTAGGAGGCCCAGCCATGACATGAGTGATTTCACACCCTGTAAAGGAGCATTTAAAAAGAAGCCAGGCAGGTTTTGAAATATGAGGCCATGATGTGGCTGATTATATATCTTTGGCTTTCCCCCCCCACCCCCCGAGGCAATTACATTAAGTGCTTAACATCAATCTAGAAAGGAAAAAATGAGGGCACCATGGTTTCGGTGAGAGGATTTGGTGGGGGGCAGAGGGGGAAGGCTAAACTGTCTCCCTGCCAAATACAAATATTGCACATACAGAAAATAAGACGTGTAGATCCTGAGTTCTGACTACAGTGGTGAGGGAACACACAGAGGCCTAAGAGAATGAGGTAATATTAGTTATGTCAACAGTTGCATGTTACAAATGCTGAAGGGGAGTGAAACTTGCCAAGTGTTAATGGAACTGCTGGAAAGAAAGACTACTGGGCACCTGCCACCAGCCGCCTGACCTGGCCAACCCCACCTGATCTGGGGCCCACAGCAAGCTGTCTTTCTTGTTTCTTCTTTTCCGTTGGGTCAAAAATAAAGGCTGTTCTCAGTATTTTTTAGAACCTGGCCTGATTGCAGGGCAATCAACCAATGTCTGAGGGAATGCTGGGCATCAGATGCTGGAGAAAATGTCCCACTTCCAGGTACAAATGCCCCAAGAGCTTCCGGAGTTCTCACTCCGGAGTGGGTTCCTTGGGGTGGTGTCATCCCCCAAAAGAAGGGTCAACCTCAGAGGGTCAGCAGAGCAACCACAGAAACCAGAGTTGCTGAAACACTTTGTGGAACCCTGTGTAAAGATCCAGTGGTGAAAGTAATACACAGGCAAGTACCCAAAACAACCAGGGCTATGAGCTCACCTGGAAGCAAGAGACATTGCCTAACCCATAAGAGCACCACAGTGCATACTTGTAAGACTGATGGAGGCATTCTGGCCTTCAGGAAACATCAAATAATGGAGGTGACAAGCAGAGTAGGAAATTGCCCAAAAAAATCCATACAGAAAAATACATTCATTTTAAAAGGACCTAATGAAGGAATTAAACAGAATAATTCCTTTGTAATTTTCAATTTTCAATAAACATTTTCCTTTTCAATAAACATTTTCTTTTTTCTTTTTCTTTTTCTTTTTTTTTTGTGAGACAGAGTCTCGCTGTGTCACCCAGGCTGGAATGCAGTGGCCTGATCTCTGCTCACTGCAACCTCCACCTTCCGGGTTCAAGCAATTCTCCTGCCTCAGCCTCCTGAGTAGTTGGGACTACAGGCGTGTGCCACCACACTGGACTAATTTTTGTATTTTTAGTAGAGACCGGGTTTCACCATGTTGGCCAGGCAGGTCTTGAATTCCTGACCTCAAGTGATCTGCCTGCCTCAGCCTCCCAAAGTGCTAAGATTACAGGCATGAGCCACCGAGTCTGGCTAACATTTTCAAAAATAGAGAAAAGTAGAGAGAAGAGTAGAATGAACCCCCAGGTACCCATCACCCCGCTCCAACAAACATCAACATTTGCCGTTCTTATTTTATCTGGTCCCACCCCTCTTTTTCTCTGGAATATTTTGAAGAAAAATCCCAGACATTTTACCATTTCACTCATAAATATTTCAGAATGTATTTATGAAAGTTTGCTTCATTTGTATTTTTGACAGAAATTTCCATTTGGAAGATAGAGAATTTAAAGGGAATGTTACAAGGGGAGAATGGTCTCAGGGAAGCAATAACTGAGAATTTTGGGCTTTCATTACTGCCTACCTGCTCTATGCTGCAAAATCACCCAAAGTCTCGAGTAGGCATATTGTACTAAACACTTTTTTGTGTGGCTTCCCCAGAGCCCAGTGATTTCTATTCCTTGGAAACTGATTAGTAGTAATGTCTCCTCTCTGTGATCCTGCTCTGTGGCCTTGAGGGAGTTCTTCCAAAGGTAGAGACTTTGGGTCAAGGTGGGCCAATGGCATTCTCTCTGCTGGGATTTGAACGTGAGAGCAGAACATGTCAGGAAAAACTCTAGATGAAAGAGAAGGTCTCCTCACTTCTGCTGCTGAGAGCCTGGAAGCTGCTCTACCCAAACCCAGGGAACATAGGTTCTTGGCTTGCCCAAAGCTTGGGGTGGAATGACATTTGCTTAAATTCCATGACACACTGTCTTAGTTCATTTGGGTTGCTACAGAAGGATACCTTAGGCTGGATAATTTATAAAGAAAGGAAGTTTATTTGGTTCACAGTTCTGCAGGCTTATAAGAAGCGTGGTGCCAGCATCCACTTTTGGTGACCTCAGGAAGCTTACAGTCATGAAGGTAGGTGAAGGGGGAGCAGACATTTCACATGGCAGGAAAGAAAGAAAGAGGTAGTGGGTGCCACATTCATTTAAACAACCAACTCTTTTTTTTTTTTTTTTTTTTTTGAGACAGAGTCTCACTCTGTTGCCCAGGTTGGAGTGTAGTGGCACAATCTCAGCTCACTGCAACCTCCATCTCTTGAGTTCAAGTGATTCTCCTGCCTCAGCCTCCCAAGTAGCTGGGACTGCAGGGACGTGCCACCACACCCGGCTAATTTTTTTATTTTTAGTAGAGACAGGGTTTTGCCATGTTAGTCAGGCTGGTCTCAGACTCCTGACCTCAGGTGATCCACCCACCTCGGCCTCCCAAAGTGCTGAGATTACAGGTGTGAGCCACCATGCCTGGCCTTAAACACACTCTTACAGTAACCAGTGGTGCTAGAACTCATTCACTACAGCAAGGACAGCACCAAGCCATTCATGAGGGATCCACCCCCATGACCCAAACACCTCCCATCAGGCCTCACCTCCAACATTGGTGATCAAATTTCAACATGAGACATGGAGGGGCAAATATCCATCCAAAGTATATCAGTTACTCTATGATCTTTCAGATAAACTCCCTTTCTATTCATTAGCTAGCCAGAACTGACTTTTACTCTTTGGCCAAAAGAACTTTAACAACTACACATCTCTCTAGAAGGAACCCGTGGCATAGAGCGTCAAGCAAGGACAACGCTAATATAGAGATAAAAATGTTATGAAAACCTTCTATGTTATGTTCACTGCCCTCTCCCCAACACCTAGCACAGTGCTGAACATAGAATGGGCATTCATTACCTATTTATTGGATAAATTGACTACTCATGTTCCCAGTAGAGAGGAGATTGTAGAATCTGCCCATTGTGGAGCAAGTCTTATTGTCTTACTAGGAACATGGGTTTGGCTTTGGCTCTGACTCTGCCACTCTGTGTGAGTGAGTCACTTAGCCTGTTTGGACCTCAGTTTCCTCATCTATAAGCTGGGAATCATAAACTCAGCCAACCTTACAGAGATATTGTGAGGCTCAAATGAGGTCATGCTACATGGAAGCACTTGGTAAGCTGTAAATTGTTTGCAACGAAAAAGTATTATTATCTTTTCTAGCTGTGGATTCCATTCTGCCTATCTCAGCTTTTTGGCCCGAGAAGCCTTTAGGGCAAAAGTGGATGATAAACTGCTTCTTTCATCATTGTTTTCCTGTTTCCATTTTAACCACTTCTTAAGCCTGGAGTCTGCTTTGGGGACTCTGTTTTATGGATTAAACTCTGTGAAGCCTAAGAACCAAAAGGATTCTTTTTTGTAAAGCCTATGGCGTCTTCATTAATCTCATCAGGTACTCAAGATGACTCCTGATGCATGTTGACTGATGTCCACATATCCCTCTGATAATCAATAGAGTGGAGGCAGCAGCCTGATCCATTCTTATCTGCCTGGGGAGACACATGAACTCATCTTATTGGGTGAGGGGTCTATGGAAAGACAGGGAAGCAGAGAACAGGAGAAATAAGTAACTGTCAGTGTTACTAAGGCTTCCAGGTGCAGCTGTCCTGCCTGAGGGGCCACCAGGTTGGAAAGAAGCAAGTGGGTGTCCTGGTACCTGAGTCTTGAAACAACTTGAACTTTCCCATTTCCTGAACAGCCCAACACTTGCAGAACATTGCTGCATTGTTCTGTGCCCTGAGGTCTCCTGGTGGCGGGCCAACCCTAGGCTGTGCCAGCAAGCACATGGCTGCAATGGTTTGTCTGCACCTAGAGCCATTCACCTAGCTGAGTGTGTTGGTACGTTATCCCAGGGTGTTACCCACTCGAGGAAACAGGAGAGGGGCTGTGGGGGAAGGGGATTACATCAGCATTATTATTGTTATTCACTTATCGGATGGTTATTAATTATACTTCAATTAAAGGCTTGCAGTCTTTTCAAGCATGAGCTCATCAGCCCTCACAATGCCCAAAGGAGGTCAAGAACCAGGAGACTGATGATTTGCTCATGAATGCAGCTGACTTGAGTTTCAGAAATCCTGTGATCTGGTTTTCCCCTCTCTGTCTGGCCACTGGCCACTTCCCCTTCAGGGGCCCTCAATTCCCCCGATGTATAGTGGACAGATACGTTGTTCACTCGGCTGACTGGTGTCTGTAAAAGTGGCAAGGATCAAATTTTCCTTTCTAAACCCTTCCATGGGTTAAAAAAAAAAAAAAAAAACGCAAAAAAAAAAAAGGAGACATTTAACCAGGCGCTCCAATGCAGCCAGCTCGCCCTCAAGATCAATACACCAGGGAGCTAACTTCATGGGAATCCAAGGAGCAATAGTGGGGTGGTGAATTTTAATGAAGCCTCGTGCAGTTCCAGGTTGGCTTTCTGGCCAAGGGAGGTGGCACCCGGCTTTGGTAATCAGGAAGTCGTTTTGTGGCTGGAGGTCAAAGAACAGAAGGCAGCGCGAAGGAATGATAGATGGTGAGCCAGGAGCAGAGCCTTTCAGAAAGAAGCTGAGAGACGTGAAGGACGGAGGGCCTGCCCCTGCCAGCGCATCCCTGGGGCCCACTCTCCTCCCCAGGTGCCCGAGAGCCACCAAAGGCGCTCAGCCAGCCAGGCCGCACCTAAAGAACCGGGATCCATGAAGAACAACTGCAGAGTGGGGTGTTTTGTTGTGTTGGGTTTTGTGTGTGTGTGTGTGTGTGTGTTTCTCTTCTTTCCTTTTTTTTTTTTTTTTTTTTATGAGGGGGTGGAATCTGTTGGGAGGCAGGAAAGGTACCAAGTTCCTGAGTGGCCCAGATGCCCCCACCTCCCGCATGGCTACAGAGTTAATAAAACTTGAAGGAAATGGAAAATGGGAGAAGCAGAAACCTGAGGCAAAAAGGGCCTTATCTTCAAAGAGATCGGCTTTTTGGTTATGGAAAAGGTTTTCCAATTAAAAGTCTCCCGAAAGGAGTAAATAAATAAATCCCCAGTTGGTTATCCTGCATGGAGTTGGGAGGAAAAGTCTTGGTGCTTCGTTCTAGAAAGGGTTTGGGCTTTGCTGAGGCATTTTGAGTAAAGGGAGTCAGGGCTTTATCCTCCCCAACCCTCCTTCCTCTATCCTTACCCAATGAGGCTTGTAGTGATCTAATCTGAAAGAGATAAAGCCCAATTTCCTCAGCTCTGGAGCTGATAAACAAGCCAAAGACCAGCTCTGTTCACAGGGCAATAATTAAAGCTCTCAGGAATCTAACCAGCAAAGTGGTCAAAAGGACAAGGACAAAGTCATATTTCCCATTGCCATTCTGGGCAGCTGTGAGCACCTTGTGCTGGAATTTAACCCGGTGGAAATAGCATTATTATCACCCATATCTTTTTTTTTTTTTTTTTGAGATGGAGTTTCGCTCTTATTGCCCAGGATGGAGTGCCATGGTGTGACCTCGGCTCACTGCAACCTCTGCCTCCCGGGTTCAAGTGATTCTCCTGCCTCAGCCTCCTGACTAGCTGGGATTACAGGCGCCCACCGCCACCATGCCCGGCTAATTTTTTGGATTTTTAGTAGAGATAGGGTTCACCATGTTGGCCAGGCTGGTCTGGAACTCCTGACCTCAGGTGATCCACCTGCCTTGGCCTCCGAAAGTGCTGGGATTGCAGGCGTGAGCCACTACGCCCAGTTCATCACCCATATCTTTATGGATTCAGCTAGACCCCTATCAAGCACATAACCAGCCAAAGTACTATGGAACTCTGCTGATCACAAGCACCAAATGTGTTGTTAATTTAGCACTCTGTAGGAGGCAAGATTTGGCAAATACATACATATCTGTTGCTGATCAAGGAAGGATCTAAATCCTAGAAATTATATAATCCCATGTTGAAGTAGGGTGCCTTCTTTAAAAATCATGCATAGCAAGGTACTGTCTGACATTGTTGTAATCTTATTAGTTCTGCTGAGTAAGTTCTGTTCTTTGGAGTCTTTGGAATTAATAGACTAGTGTGTGTGTATTGTGAGATGAGATGGGGCAGAGGGAGTGCACCAAAAGGAAATAATATATGTGGCCATGCTATTAACACCCAGAGGCATCTTACAGGTGCGACCTGGTGAGAGGAGGGGAAAGGATAGGGCAGAGACCGTGGGGACATTCTGCCCAGAATCAGCCATACCTTAACTCCTCTGAGAACATACGGGAAATGCCAACAGGAAATGCCAACAGGAAATGGACAGGTCTCCATTTGGATCAGAGGTAATCCTGGCTGGAACAGAAAACATAGATGTGGACATCTGGTGGTTCTCTTCTCTGCACTTGGAGGACAGAGTATGAACACCTTACTGGGATCAAGAGGAAGATAGAGTCTGTACTGAGGTGTCAATGGTTCTCACATTAAAAAAAAAATTACTGAAACCTGTCTTTTTAAATGAAATTTTTCTTGGGGCTCAGATACATAGAAAAGATAAGTATGACTTTTTTTACTAGTATACATTTACTTTGAACATTTTTATTTTTAATATTTGCTTATCAATAAGTAATAACAGCAAGACAACTTTGAAGAACATAAATATTTGGAATTAGGTATCATGCTTTGCTCCACATCAATCCAAATTATCTATTTCAGTTGTCCTTGATTATGTTTTGGTTTTTAAAAAATTGTTTATATATATCTATGCAACTAGAAAACCCTTATTCACATAAGTAGATGCAAATGGAATGTGTGTGTGTGTGTGTGTGTTTTAGATCTCCTATCAAGTATAGTATACTCCTCAAATGAATTAATCCAAAAACTTGGACAAGAAGTTGAAGAGATTTTTAGATTCAAATTTTAGTCACAACAATATTTAACAATGGCTTGCATTTCTTATCATAATACAAAAGTCAGCATCAAACACCCTAACTTCAGAGTAAATGGTAAAATATCTCTAATAAAATACGACGCTTTGACATGTAGTGATAAATGTGTCAAGGCTATGGGCCTTCACCTGGTTTGAGGTTTCACTGAGCTCTATAGTAATGCTATATAATTTTTACTTGAGCAGATCAGTACTGGCCTAGTTTAAAAAAAAAAAAAGGGTGAGAACCATTGAACTATGCAAAACTACCCACTTTTTTTCTAATTAATGACATATTTACACAAACTTCAAGTATGTCTTAGTCTTTTTTTTCCTCTTGCTTATAGCAGAATAGTTGAAACTGGGTAATTTCTAAGAAAAGAACTTTATTTCTTACAGTTATGGAAGCCAAGATGTCCAGGGTCAAGGGCCTGCATTTGGTGAGAGTCTTCCTGATGTTGGGGACAGTGGGGAATCCCAAGGCTGCACAGGGTATCATATGACAAGGGGGCTGGGCATGCTAGCTCAGGTCTCTCTTCTCCTTATAAAGCCACCAGTTCCCCTCCCATGATAACCCATTCATCTATTAATCTATGAATTAATTAACTAATTAATCAGGGCAGAGCCCTCATAATTCAGTCACCTCTTAAAGGCACCACCTCTCAAAATTGCCACATTGGTGATTAAGTTTCACCATGTGTTTTGAAGGGGACATTTAAGCCATGGCAGCATATACTCACAGAGAAGGTAGAAGTTCCATAATGAAGAATTAACTTGATACCAAAATTAATGATGGTCCTTAATACATAGAACTGTGTTATATAATACATTTACATGAATGCTTTTTCTTGTATTTTTTTAAATAACTGAAATGTATTTAAACCATAAATTTGAATCAGACATTGGTAGAAATCCTAAAGAGACTTCTGAGAAATCTCTACATCCAGCGTGGGAGGAGTTTGGATTTCGGAGGGGGGAAGATGAGAGGAGAGCTATATGAATGGTAAAGGAACGAGTCAGGTTGTAAAGGAGCTTATACATAAAATTAAAGAGTTTGAACTAGATTTTGAGAATCACAAGCGAGAAAGTGGCATAATCAAGTCTGCATTTTAGAGATCACACTGGCTGCAGTGTGGACAATGGATTTGGGTGGGAGTGGAGGAGAGGGGAAAAGGGCAACAGACTGATCAATTAGGAAGTGCTGTGACACAGGCCAGGGCTGATGATGGCCAGAACTGAAGTCATAGGTCTGTGGCTAGAAGCAACAGGGGTGTAAATAGGGGTGTAAATGTAAGAGTTATCAGAGAGGCAAAATTGACGGGACTGTTATTGATCACATGGGGGCTGGGGATTGAGGTACAGAGAAGGAGCGGCACGACATTTTCTGGCATGGGCAGTGAAGTGGAGAGGGTTTCCAGCAGCATGACAGGAAATTCAAGAGGGAGAGGTCGGGGTGGGAGTGGAGGAAACAGACCATGAGCTCAGACATGTTGAGTCTGAGGGTGAAGCCAGTAAGTTGTCACTGAGTCCTGGCAAAAACCGTGCTAAACAGAGTCCAGCACACAAAAACAGATAAGCAACAGATTTATCCTTCAAGCAGCGTATAACAAATATAAACAAATCATCCGATTATAAGGCAGAGGTGGTTGACGCTTTAAGGGAGATGCGTATCTCTAGAAAAAATAAGAGAGGGTGACTGAGAGGTTCGTGGGCCTGAAAAGATGAGTATGATTTGGCTTTTTGGAGCTGGGAAAGGAGAAAGGCAATCTAGGTAGGGACAACATGAGCCAGATACAGAGGCCAAAAAAAGAAAAAAATGACATTTAGGGGGAACTAAAATAATTCAGTTTGTTGGCTGAGGGTAAATAATAGTGATAGGTAAGGCTGGAGGGGCAGACTACGGCAGGTCGGGAAATGACTCGACCACTATGCTTTATTGTGAAACTGATTCCATACCTGTGGGCTCTGACAGGAAAGAGCATGTGGTTAGGGTTCCCTGAGATATGGTTTACTTCCTTCACTTCCAAACGACCAGCCTGGGCAACACAGGGAGACTCTGTCTACAAAAAATTTCACAATTAGCTGTGTGTGGTGGCACACACCTGTAGTCCCAGCTACTGGGGAGGCTGAGGTGGGAGGAGTCCTTGAGTGCAGGAACACTGAGGCTGCAGTGATCCATGATCGTGCCTCTGCACTCCAGCCTGGGTGGCAGAGGGAGACCTGGTCTCAAAAAAAGAAAAAAAATTCAAGACACTTCCAATGGCAGGGACTCTGACCGCAGAAGTTGCTGGGAAAGCAATGACGTCGCTTCTCCTATCACTCTCCCCAGGTAAATGTCACTATCAGCAAAGGGAAATAGCAGTGGCAACTGAAAAACCTTTGCAGTGGGGCCATGTGGGTGAAGCCTTTCGGTCTGAGTCACTAATGCTGCTCTTTAACTCATTTTGGAAACTTTGGTTTGTGGTGTGGGGGTGGATTAATTGGCAGAAATCACAGAAGTAGTTATTACTCCATCTTGATTTGGGGAACTTGTGCAGAGATTTTTTTAAAACTCTTATTTTACTTTTGGGTTTTGCCTCATTCTTATTCCTTTTTGAAAGAAAATGATCCTGATGTAATGAGGTGAAGTTCATATCCTATGTTAGCAGTGCCAGGAAGGCTAGTGAAGCGGTTTTGTCATCAGGATATAAAAACTGGGCTTTTCCCTCAATAAAAAGCAGACTGTGGTCTGATAAATACTGTGAATGTAGAGCACAGAAAAAGAAAAAACTTAAGAAATTCATTGCAGGCTACTATTAATGCCATCTCCATTCTAACCACTGCCAATGGAAAAACCATGAGAAATGAGTCTGAAAAGGCCAAAATTTTCCAAATCAAGGAAGTCTCTCCCAGCTTCTCATTTTGTTTGTTTTCTGTCTGGTTACTTCAGACTATGACATATCTGGTATGTATATCTATGGTGAGTTTCACACGTAAACACGTAAACACACACTGCAATGTTAGGAAGGTAACAGGAAAACCACTTGGAGAGAGTTCTGTTTTGAAACTGTTCATTTAAATATGCTTTAAATTTTTCAGATGATTAAAGATCCTATTCCATTTGGGATCTCTCCTAAAATATCTGGAAACTGGCATGGATTACTAAACAATCCTAAATTAGTAGTCTTAACCAAAAGTATATACGGTACGCTGGAGAGGGAAACTGGGAAGCAAATTAATGAGAGTTATCATCAGACAAATCCAATGAGAAATGACCACTGTTGGGACAGTTGTCATGGAGAAGTGGATGACCCAGATGGTCTCTTCTGAGCTAAGCCAAGCTGGATGGAGCAGTAAACACGTTTTTTCCCATAAGAAGTAGAAGGGGGAGTAAATATCGGTACCCTAAAAATCATTAGCAATGGTCAAAAGATCAATACACTCGTTATCTCCAACAAGTTACAAATCATGAGTCAAAATTTTTAACCGGAAAGAGGGATCAAAAGCTTTAGTTGTTCTGGAGTTCTAAAATGCTGGAGATAGAGATCAATGTTTTATACCCAGAGACATTTGACTTAAAAATTTAGGTAAGTGGCTGGCGTGGTGGCTCACACCTGTAATCCCAGCACTTTGGGAGGCCGAGGCGGGTGCATCACGAGGTCAGGAGTTTGAGACCAGCCTGGTCAATATGGTGAAACCCCATCTCTACTAAAAATACAAAAATTAGCCTGGCTTGGTGGCAGGCACCTGTAGTCCCAGCTACTTGGGAGGCTGAGGCAGGAGAATCACTTGAACCTGGGAGGTGGAGGTTGCAATGAGTCGAGATCGCACCACTGCACTCCAGCCTGGGTGACAGAGTAAGACTCAGTCTTAAAAAAAAAAAAAAAAAGAAAAAGAAAAAGAAAAAAATTAGGTAAGTTAACCAGTTTAGGTCTCATGGAGAGCCAAAGTTAGATTAAGCAATGGTAATGAACTATCTATATTAAATGCTAGCAGTATCAAATTGTACTTCGGTTTTTGTTGTTGTTTTTGTTGTTGTTATTGTTGTTTACTGCTCCTTTTGGACCAGGGCTACCCATAGGCAGTGTGCCAAAAATAGCCAAGGAATTTATTTTTATTTATATCTTGCTCTAAGTTGCATTCTTCTTTTTACACAAGGTTAGCAGTTAATGACTCAATGGTGGCAGCTACCTGAATTGCAGGCATGGTTCTTGGTAAATAAATAACATCTGACGGGTTGTTTTTGTTTTTGTTTTTTTTGAGATGGAGTTTCACTCTTGTTGCCCAGGCTGGAGCGCAATGGTGCGATTTCAGCTCACTGCAACCTCTGCCTCCTGGGTCCAAGCAATTCTCCTGCCTCAGCCTTCCTGAGTAGCTGGGATTACAGGCATGCGCCACCAAGCCCGGCTAATTTTGTATTTTTAGTAAAGACAAGGTTTCTCCATGTTGGTCAGGCCAGTCTCGAACTCCCGACCTCAGGTAATACACCCGCCTCGGCCTCCCAAAGTGCTGGGATTACAGGTATGAGCCACTGAACCCAGCCTGACGGATTGTTTTTAGAACTGAAACTCAGTTGGGCATGGTGGCTCACGCCTATAATCCCAGCACTTTGGGAGGCTGAGGCAGGTGGATCACTTGAGCCCAGGAGTTCAAGACCAGCCTGAGAAACATGGCAAAACCCCTTCCCTGCTAAAAATAAAAATAAAAGAATTAGCTGGGTGTGGTGGCACACACCTGTAGTCTCAGCTGCTCAGGAGGCTGAGGCAGGAGAATTGCTTGAACCTGGGAGGTGGAGGCTGCAGTGAGCTGAGATCGTGTCACTGTGCTCCATCCTGGGTGACAGAGTGAGACTCTGTCTCAAAAAAAAAAGAAAAAAGAAAAAAAAAAACCCTGAAAATCCATAAAAACCACAAATACAATCTATGTATTCAGGACTTTTGCCTGAATTACACAGTTTGAACCTGCTGTTAAATGGGTGAAACTATGTTTTATTTATCTATAAACATGAAAAATCAGTCATCAAAATTCTTTTTTTTTTCTTTTTTATTTTTTTAGATGGAGTTTGGCTCTCTGTCACCCAGGCTGGAGTGTGGAGTGCGGGGGCACGATCTCGGCTCACTGCAACCTCCACCACCCAGGTTCCAGCGATTCTCCTGTGTCAGCCTCCCATGTTGCTGGGATTATAGGTGCCCACCACCACTCCTGGCTAATCTGTAATTTTAATACTGACAGAAATTTTAATTTCACCATGTTGGCCAGGCACTGTGCCCAGCCCCAAATTCTTTCCTAATCAATCTTTGTTTCTTTTGCAATCTCACATTACCAAAAATTTGTAGAGTGTAACACCAAGTATTTCCTTTTGCATTTGTTAATTACACAAGGAATACATTCTCATTTTTTTAATTCTAATAATCAGATAAATCAGAAGTTATCTCATTTAACAAGCCCCCACCTGCTATTACAGAAATCCTTCTATTATTACCAGTTTGATGTGTGTCATTCAAGATTTTTTTCTAATATGTTTGCATAATATACATTTGCATATACAGCATATGAATATATATTTTTGCTTTATGCTTTTTTTCCCTCTTTGAGACACGATCTCTCTCTATCACCCAGGCTGGGGTGCAGTGGTGCAATCAGGGCTTACTGCAGCCTCGACTTCCCCAGGCTCAAGTGATCCTCCCATTTCATCCTCCCAAGTAGGTGGGACTACAGATACATGCCACCACGCCTGTCCAATTTTTGTAATTTTTGTAGATGAGGTTTCGACATGTTGCCCAGGCTGGTCTCAAACTACCGGACTCAAGCTATCTGCCCACCCCAGCCTCCGAAAGTGCTGGGATTGCAGGCATAAACCACTGCCTTTGGCCTATGCTTTCAATATAAATATTATTATACTATACATATTTTTCTATAATTTTATTTTTTTATCTGTCACAGGTGACAAAACACTATTTATTTATTTATTTATTTGAGATGGAGTCTCACTCTATTGCCCAGGCTGGAGTGCAATGGCATGATCTCAGCTCACTCAGTGTCTTGGTTCAAGCAATTCTCCTTCCTCAGCCTCTGGAGTAGCTGGGATTACAGGCACGTGCCACCATGCCCAGCTAATTTTTGTATTTTTAGTAGAGATGGGGTTTCACCATGTTGGCCAGACTGGTCTTGAACTCTTAACCTCATGATCCGCCCGCCTAGGCCTCCCAAAGTGCTGGGATTACAGACATGAGCCACCGCACCTGGCCACAATTTTTTTTTAACTTATCAAATATCTTGGATATTTTTTTATTAGTGTGTAGAGATTAACGTAATTTTTCTCTTACATGTTTTTTTCATTAATTTTTTTTATTTTGAAAGAATTGTAGATTCACAAGAAATTACCGCCTCCCCTGAAAAAACAAAAAAAGGAAAGAGAGGTCCAGTCAGTGCACCTTTCACCCGGCCTCCATGTAATGGTCACAGCTTACCTATAGTGCACTACCATAAACAGGAAATTGATATTGCTACAATCCACAGAACATATTCACATTTCACCAGTTTTACATAAGCTTATTTGTAAAAGTGTGTTTGTTTGTAGATAGTACTTTATTATTCTTCTCCTTCTTTAAGTTCCAGGGTACATGTGCACAACGTGCAGGTTTGTTACATAGGTATACATGTGCCATGTTGGTTTGCTGCACCCATCAACTCGTCATTTACATTGGGTATTTCTCCTAATGGTATCCCTCCCCCAGCCCCTGAACCCCCAAAAGGCCCTGGTGTGTAATGTTCCCCTCCCTGTGTCCATGTGTTCTCATTGTTCAACTCCCACTTATGAGTAAGAACATGCAGTGTTTGGTTTTCTGTCCTTGTAATATTTTGCTGGGAATGATAGTTTCCAGCTTCATCCATGTCCCTGTAAAGGACATGAACTCATCCTTTTTTGTGGCTGCATAGTATTCCCTGGTGTAAATGTGCCACATTTGCTTTATCCAGTCTATTGTTGGTGGACATTTGGGTTGGTTCCAAGTATTTGCTATTGTGAATAGTGCCACAGTAAACATATGCGTGTATGTGTCTTTACAGTAGCATGATTTATAATCCTTTGGGTATATACCCAGTAATGGGATTGCTGGGTCAAATGGTATTTCTAGTTCTAGATCTTTGAGGAATCGCCACACTGACTTCCACAATGGTTGAACTAGTTTACAGTCCCACCAACTGTGTAAAAGTGTTCCTATTTCTCCACATCCTCTCCAGCATCTGCTGTTTCCTGACTTTTTAATGACTGCCATTCTAACTGGTGTGAGATGGCATCTCATTGTGTTTTCGATTTGCATTTCTCTGATGACCAGGGATGATGAGCATTTTTTCACATATCTGTTGGCTGCATAAATGTCTTCTTTTGAAAAGTGTCTGTTCATATCCTTTGTCCACTTTTTGATGGAGTTGTTTGGTTTTTTCTTGTAAATTTGTTTAAGTTCTTTGTAGATTCTGAATATTAGTCCTTTGTCAGATGGATAGATTGCAAAAATTTTCTCCCATTCTGTAGGTTGCCTGTTCACTCTGATGGTAGTTTCTTTTGCTGTGCAGAAGCTCTTTAGTTTAATTAGATTCCATTTGTCTATTTTGGCTTTTGTTGCCATTGCTTTTGGTGTTTTAGTCATGAAGTCCTTGCCCATGCATATATCCTGAATGGTATTGCCTAGGTTTTCTTCTAGGATTTTTATGATTTTAGGTCTTACATTTAAGTCTTTAATCCATCTTGAGTTAATTTTTGTATAAGGTGTAAGGAAGGGATTCAGTTTCAGCTTTCTACATGTGGCCAGCCAGCTTTCCCAGCACCATTTATTAAATAGGGAATCCTTTCCCTATTTCTTGTTTTTGGGAAGTCTCTCCCAAGGGGGAAGAGATCTTCCTTGTCAAAGATCAGACGGTTGTAGATGTGTGGTGTTATTTCTGAGGCCTCTGTACTGTTCCATTGCTCTATATATCTGTTTTGGTACCAGTACCATGCTATTTTGGTTACTGTAGCCTCGTAGTATTGTTTGAAGTCAGGTAGCGTGATGCCTCCAGCTTTGTTCTATTTGCTTAGGATTGTCTTGGCTATGCGGGCTCTTTTTTGGTTCCACATGAACTTTAAAGTAGTTTTTTCCAATTCTGTGAAGAAAGTCAGTGGTAGCTTGATGGGGATAGCATTAAATCTATAAATTACCTTGGGCAGTATGGCCATTTTCATGATATTGATTCTTCCTATCCATGAGCATGGAATGTTCTTCCATTTGTTTGTGTCCTCTTTTATTTCGTTGAGCAGTGGTTTGTAGTTCTCCTTGAAGAGGTCCTTCGCATCCCTTGTAAGTTGGATTCCTAGGTATTTTATTCTCTTTGAAGCAATTGTGAATGGGAGTTCACTCATGATTTGGCTCTCTGTTTGTCTGTGATTGGTGTACAAGAACGCTTGTGATTTTTGTACATTGATTTTGAATCCTGAGACTTTGCTGAAGTTGCTTATCAGCTTAAGGAGATTTTGGGCTGAGACGTTGGGGTTTTCTAAATATACAATCATGTCATCTGCAAACAGAGACAATTTGACTTCCTCTTTTCCTAATTGAATATCCTTTATTTCTTTCTCTTGCCTGATGGCCAGAACTTCCAATACTATGCTGAATAGGAGTGGTGAGAGAGGGCATCCTTGTCTTGTGCAGGTTTTCAAAGGGAATGCTTCCAGTTTTTTGCCCATTCAGTGTGATATTGGCTGTGGGTTTGTCATAAATAGCTCTTATTATTTTGAGATACGTTCCATCAATACCGAGTTTATTGAGAGTTTTTAGCATGAAACGCTGTTGAATTTTATCAAAGGCCTTTTCTGTATCTATTGAGATAATCATGTGGTTTTTGTCATTGGTTCTGTTTATGTAATGGATTACATTTATTGATTTGCATATGTTGAACCAGCCTTGCATCCCAGGGATGAAGTCGACTTGATCATGGTGGATAAGCTTTTTGATGTGCTGCTGGATTCGGTTTGCCAGTACTTTTTGAGGATTTTCGCATCAATGTTCATCAGGGATATTGGCCTAAAATTCTTTTTTTGTTGTGTCTCTGCCAGGCTTTGGTATCAGGATGATGCTGGCCTCATAAAATGAGTTAGGGAGAATTCCCTCTTTTTCTATTGATTGGAATAGTTTCAGAAGGAATGGTACCAGCTCCTGTTTGTACCTCTGGTAGAATTCGGCTGTGAATCCATCTGGTCCTGGACTTTTTTTGGTTGATAGGCTGTTAATTATTGCCTCAATTTCAGAACCTGTTATTGGTCTATTCAGAGATTCAGCTTCTTCTTGGTTTAGTCTTGGGAGTGTGTATGTGTCCAGGAATTTATCCATTTCTTCTAGATTTTCTAGTTTATTTGCATAGAGGTGTTTATAGTATTCTCTGATGTTAGTTTGTATTTCTGTGGGATCAGTGGTGATATTCCCTTTATCATTTTTTATTGCGTCTATTTGATTCTTCTCTCTTTTCGTCTTTATCAGTCTTGCTAGCAGTCTACCTATTTTGTTGATCTTTTCAAAAAACCAGCTCATGGATTCGTTGATTTATTGAAAGGTTTTTTGTGTCTCTATCTCCTTCAGTTCTGCTCTGATCTTAATTATTTCTTGACTTCTGCTAGCTTTTGAATTTGTTTGCTCTTGCTTCTCTAGTTCTTTTAATTGTGATGTTAGGGTGTTGAAATCTTTTCTGCTTTCTCTTGTGGGCATTTAGTGCTATACATTTCCCTCTACGTACTGTTTTAAATGTGTCCCAGAGATTCTGGTATGTTGTATCTTTGTTCTCATTGGTTTCAAAGAACATCTTTATTTCTACCTTCATTTCATTATTTACCCTGTAGTCATTCAGGAGCAGGTTGTTCAGTTTCCATGTAGTTGTGCAGCTTTGAGTGAGTTTCTTAATCCTGAGTTCTAATTTGATTGCACTGTGGTCTGAGAGACCGTTTATTATGATTTCTGTTCTTTTACATTTGCTGAGGAGTGTTTACTTCCAATTATGTGGTCAATTTTAGAATAAGTGTGATGTGGTGCTGAGAAGAGTGTATATTCTGTTGATTTGGGGTGGAGAGCTCTGTAGATGTCTTTGAGGTCCACTTGGTGCAGAGCTGAGTTCAAGTCCTGGATATCTTTGTTAATTTTCTGTCTCTGATCTGTCTAGTATTGACAGTGGGGTGTTAAAGTCTCCCATTATTATTGTGTGGGAGCCTAAGTCTGTTTGTAGGTCTCTAAGAACTTGCTTTATGAATCTGGGTGCTCCTGTATTGGGTGCATATATATTTAGGATAGTTAGCTCTTCTTGTCGAATTGATCCATTTACCATTATATAATGGCCTTCTTTGTCGTTTTCGATCTTTGTTGGCTTAAAGTCTGTTTTATCAGAGACCATGATTGCAACCCCTGCTTTTTTTGCTTTCCATTTGCTTGGTAGATCTTCCTCCATCCCTTTATTTTGAGTCTATGTGTGTCTTTGCACATGTGATGGGTCTCCTGAATACAGCACACTGATGGGTCTTAATTCTTTATCCAATTTGCCAGTCTGTGTCTTTTAATTGGGGTATTTAGCCCATTTACATTTAAGGTTAATATTTTTGTGTGTCAATATGATTCTGTCATTATGATGCTAGCTGGTTATTTCGCCCATTAATTGATGCAGTTTCTTCATAGCATCAATGGTCTTTACAATTTGGCATGTTTTTGCAGTGGCTGGTACCAGTTGTTCCTTTCCATGTTTAGTGCCTCCTTCAGGGACTCTTGTAAGGCAGGCCTGGTGGTGATAAAATCTCTCAGCATTTGCTTGTCTGTAAAGGATTTTATTTCTCCTTCACTTATGAAGCTTAGTTTGGCTGGATATGAAATTCTGGGTTGAAAATTCTTTTCTTTAAGAATGTTGAATATTGGCCCCCACTCTCTTCTGGTGTATAGAGTTTCTGCCGAGAGATCCACTGTTAGTCTGATGGGCTTCCTTTGTGGGTAACCTGACCTTTCTCTCTGGCTACCCTTAACATTGTTTCCTTCATTTCAACCTTGGTGAATCTGACAATTATGTGTCTTGGGGTTGCTCTTGTCAAGGATCATCTTTGTGGTGTTCTCTGTATTTCCTGAATTTGAATGTTGGCCTGCCTTGCTAGGTTGGGGAAGTTCTCCTGGATAATATCCTGAAGAGTGTTTTCTAACTTGGTTCCATTCTCCTCATCACTTTCAGGTACACCTGAAAGTGTACCTGAAGATTTGGTCTTTTCACATTGTCCCATATTTCTTGAAGGCTTTGTTCATTTCTTTTTACTCTTTCTTCTCTAATCTTGTCTTCTTGCCTTATTTCATTAATTTGATCTTCAATCACTGATATCTTTTCTTCCACTTGATCGAATCGGCTGTTGAAGCTTGTGTATGCTTCACGAAGTTCTCATACTGTGGTTTTCAGCTCTGTCATATCATTTAAGGTCTTCTCTACACTTTTTATTCTAGTTAGCCATTCATCTAACTTTTTTTCACGGTTTTTAGCTTCCTTGCAATGGGTTAGAACATGCTCCTTTAGCTCAGAGAAGTTTGTTATTACCGACCTTCTGAAGCCTACTTCTGTCAACTCGTCAAACTCATTCTCTGTCCAGTTGTGTTCCCTTGCTGGCGAGAAGTTGTGTTCCTTTGGAGGAGAAGAGACATTCTGGTTTTTGGAATATTCAGCCTTTCTGCTGTGGTTTCTCCCCATCTTTGTGGTTTTTATCTTGTTTGTGGATAGTTCTATGCAGTCTTATTGCATATATAGCTTTATGTAAGTTTACTTTTTTTTTTGAAGATAAGGTCTCACTTTGTTGTCCAGGCTGGTGTGCAGAGGCATGACCTCAACCTCTGCCTTCCAGGCTCAAGCCATCCTCCCACTTCAGCCTCCTGAGTAGCTGGGACTATAAGTGTGCACCACCATGCCCAGCTGATTTTTGTATTTTTTGTAGAGATGGGGCCTCACCATGTTGCCCAGGCTGGTCTTGAGCTCCTGAGCTCAAGCAATCCTCCTGCCTTGGCTTCCCAAAGTACTGGGATTACAGGCATGAGCCTCTGTGCCTAGCCTTCTTACTTTTTTTTTTTTTTTTTTTTTTGAGACAGAGTCTTGCTCTGTCGCCCAGGCTGGAGTGCAGTGGTGTGACCTCAGCTCACTGCAACCTCCACCTCCTCAGTTCAAGCAATTCTCCTGCCTCATCTTCCCAAGTAGGTGGGACTTCAGGTGTGCATCACCATCCTACCAAGTAGCTGGGACTACAGGTGTGCATCACCATGCCTGGCTCATTTTCTTTTTTTTTTTTTTTTAAGTAGAGACAGGGTTTCGCCACATTGGCCAGGCTGATCTCGAACTCCTGACCTCAGATGATCTGCCTGCCTTGGCCTTCCAAAGTGCTGGGATTGCACGTGTGAGCCACCACGCCCAGCTGGTTTACTTTATTTTTAAGACATTTGTATTATTGTTCAAATATACTCCTGGCAGCATATCTTTTGGAAAAATTCCTGAAGAATGAATCTTTTAAGTGGCTTTTTAAAAATGGCCTTGGAAATTTCTCTTACAAAAAACTATTAGGTAAGGTAATTATTAAGATTAAAGACATTCTGAGAAATGTATTGTTAGGAATTTCATTGTTGTAGGAATATCATAGAATGTATTTACACAAACACAAATGGTATAGCCCAGCAATATCCCCAACCTTTTTGGCACCAGGGACAGTTTTTGTGGAAGATAATTTTTCCAGGAATGGAAGAGGGTAGGGGGAAGGAAGAGGTAGGGATCATTTCTGGATGACACTGTTCTGTCTCAGATCATCAGGCATTAGTCAAGAGGGTCCAATCTTTTGGCTTCTTTGGGCCACACTGGAATAAAAAGAAGAATTGTCTTGGGCCACACATAAAATACAGTAACACTAATGAAGCTGATGAGCTTAAAAAAAAATTGCAAACAAATTTCATAATGTTTAACAAAGTTTACAAATTTGTGATGGGCCATATTCAAAGTCTCCCTGGGCCATATGCAGCCCGCAGATCACAGGTTGGACAAGCTTGAGTTAGATTCTCATAAGGAGCGTGCAACCTAGATCCCTCGAATGTGCAGTTCACAATAGGGGTTCATGTTCCTATGAGGATCTGATGCTTCCACTGATCTGACAGGTGGCAGAATTCAGGTGGTGATGCTAGCTTGCCTTTGGCTCACCTCCTGCTGTGCAGGCCAGGTTCCTAACAGTCCACGGATTGGTACCAGTCCATGGCCTGGGGGTTGGGGACCCCTGGTATAGCCTACTCCACACCTAGGCTATATAATATAGCCCGCTGTGCCTAGGCTGCAAACCTGTGCAGTATGCTACTATACTGCATACAGTAGGCAATTGTAACACTATGATAAGTATTTGTGTATCTAAACATCTCTAGATACAGAAGGGGTACAATCAAAATGCAGTGTAAAAGATTTTTAAAACGGTGCACCTGTATTGGGCACCTACCATGAATAGAGCTTGGAGCTTGCAGGACTGGAAGCTGCTCTGGATGAGTCAGTGAGTGAGTGTGGGTGAATGTGAAGGCCTAGGACATTGCTGTACTGTACTGTACTTTGATGTGATGGACAATGCAGTAGGTTTGCTTACACTAGCATCACCACAAACATGTCAGTAATGTGTTGTGCTATGAAGTTATACTGCCTCTGACATCACTAAGAGATAGGAATTTTTCAGCTTCATTATAATCTCATGGGACCACTGTCATTACTCAAAACATCATATGTAACACAGGACTGCATATGTGTACAGAGAGAAAGAGGAGGATGGTTGGATGGCTAAATATTAGCTGTCCTCGCTAGATTAAAACTCCTTTAAGAAAAAGAATTCTAGTCTTAGAAGTTTGTAAGACTCACAATGTCAATGTATGCCTACTGCATGCTTAGTGTGTGCCCAATAAATGCCTGCTAGTGGTTAAGCTGGTTGACTGTCTGGCAGCAGTTATCTCACTCTACCAGAGCTACCTCTGGGTGATGGTATCTTCAGAGGAGCAGCAGTGCTAGCTGAGTGAGCTAAGCTGTATGTCTCCATGCAGAAGTCTGCTCCTGGAAAACTTGAAACAAACAAATTTGCTTATACTTCTCCCAGTCTAATAAGCCTTAGCAAAATACTCTTGGGAACATTATAAAAGCACACAGATAGTACAGTGATAAGGTGTGGGGGTTTTTTTGGCAGAGGGAGAGAGGGGCAGTTGTTTGTTCGTTTGTTTGAGACTGAGTCTCACTCTGTCAACCAGGCTGGAGTGCAGTGGCACGATCTCGGCTCACTGCAACCTCCACCTCCCTGGTTCAAGTGATTCTCCTGCTTCAGCCTCCCGAGTAGCTGGGATTACAGGCGCCTGCCACCATGCCTGGTTAATTTTTGTAGTTTTAGTAAACACAGAGTTTCACCACTTGGCCAGGCTGGTCTTGAACTCCTGTTGTGTTTTTTTATTTGTTTTTTTGTTTTTTTGAGACAAGGTCTTGGTCTGTCACCAAGGCGGGAGTACAGTGGCGTGATCTCTGCTCACTGCAACCTCCACCACCGGGTTCAAGCAATTCCCATGCCTCAGCCTCCCGAGTAGCTGGGATTACAGGGGCCCGCCACCACGCCCGGCCAATTTTTGTATTTTTAGTAGAGATGGGGTTTCACCATGTTGGTCAGGCTGCTCTCAAACTCCTGACCTCAGGTGATCCACCCACCTCAGCCTCCCAAAGTGCTGGGATTACGGGAATGAGCCACCAAGCCCAGCCCTCAGCCCGAATATGTTTGTAGTCTTTCTTTACCAATTCTATCCTTCTTTCAACATGGACCTCAAACTCTACTACCTTCTTGAAAGATTCTCTGACTAAAATCCAAGACGTGTGACAGTCAAGAATGTGGAATTTGACTAGGTGCAGTGGTTCACCCCTATAATCCCAGCTCTTTGGGAGGCATGCAGGGAGGATCACTTGAGTTTAGGAGACCAGCCTGGGCAACAGTGAGACCTCATCACTACAAAAAGAAACAAAATTAGCAGAGCATGTTGGTGCATGCCTGTAGTCCCAGCAACTCAGAAGGTTGAGGTGGGAGGATCACTCTGCCCTGGGAGGTCACAGCTGCAGTGAGCCGAGATGGTGCCACTGAACTCCAGCCTGGGCAACAGAGCAAGACCCTGTCTCAAGAAAAAAACAAAAATAATATGAAATTTACCATCAAAAATACCTGTCTGAGTCAAGTCCCGACTCTAACCATTTACAGTTCTGTCACTTTGAGCAAGTTATTAAATCTCTCTGAGCCTCAATTTCCTTATCTGTAGTAATGAATAATAACAGCTTCTGGCTTGCTTTGAGGATTAAATGTAAAGTACTTAACACAGTACCTGACATGTGGTAAGCATTGAATAAACATTAGTCATTTATTATTATTATTATTTTTTTTTACGTGGAGTCTCGCTCTCTGTCGCCCAGGCTGGAGTGCGATGGCACCATCTCGGCTCACTGCAACCTCTGTCTCCCAGGTTCAAGCGATTCTCCTACCTCAGTCTCCAGAGTAGCTGGTATTACAGGCACACATTAATTTTTTTTTTTTTTTGAGACGGAGTCTTGCTCTGTCCCCTACGCTGGAGTGCAGTGGCGCGATCTTGGCTCACTGCAAGCTCCGCCTCCCGGGTTCATGCCATTCTCCTGCCTCAGCCTCCCGAGTAGCTGGGACTACAGGCACCCGCCAACACACCCGGCTAATTTTTTGTATTTTTAGTAGAGATGGGGTTTCACCGTGTTAGCCAGGATGGTCTCGATCTCCTGACCTCGTGATCCGCCCGCCTCGGCCTCCCGAAGTGCTGGGATTACAGGCTTGAGCCACCGCGCCCGGCTAATTTTTATTTTTAGTAGAGATGGGGTTTCACCATGTTGACCAGGCTGGTCTGGAACTCCTGACCTCAGGTGATCCACCGGCCTTGGCCTCCCAAAGTGCTGGGATTACAGGAGTGAGCCACCATGCCCAGCCAGTCATTTATCATTAGTAGCACTTACCGTCATATTTTTCAACCTGTTTTAAAGTATGTTATAGCTGGAAACCCCCTATACCCCCTATACTAACTGGAAACCCCCTATTCCCCTATAGGGAAACCCCTATAACTGGAAAATCCTATACCAAGTATTGCAAACAATGACCTGTAGGTCAAATTGTGTTTAGCCAACAGTGTTTCTAAATGCATATATTAGATTCATGCATTTAGGCCTGGGATTGTCCTTTATTAGCTATCACACCCTACTGTTACTTGCTGCATCACACATTGGCGTTACTTGCATGGTCCATGAAGACACCTGAGTTTGTGAATACCAATCTAAACTTTTAATTTTGTATCCTCAAAATTCAAAAGAAGAGGAAGGAAGACGACAACATAAAAGACTGGCCAACCTTCAATGGCTGTCATCAAGAAAGGAAACGGAGGAAAGAGTGGTAAAAATCTGCTTCACTAATCCATGCCCAGGACTTGAGAATTTCTTTTTTTTTTTTTTTTTTTTTTTGAGACAGAGTCTTGCTCAGTCACCCAGGCTGGAGTGCAATGGTGCCATCTCAGCTCACTGCAACCTCCGCCTCCTGGGTTCAAGCGATTCTCCTGCCTTAGTCTTCCAAGTAGCTGGGATTACAGGCACCTGCCATCATGCCCTGCTAATTTTTGTTTTGTTTGTTTGTTTGTCTGTTTGTTTGTTTGTTTGTTTTGAAATGGAGTTTTGCTCTTGTTGCCAGGCTGGAGTGCAGTGGCGCCATCTCGGCTCACTGCAACCTCCACCTCCCGGGTTCAAGCGATTCTCCTGCCTCAGCCTGCTGAGTAGCTGGGATTACAGGCATGTGCCAACACACCCAGCTAATTTTGTACTTTTAGTAGAGACAGGGTTTCTCCATGTTGGTCAGACTGGTCTCGAACTCCCGACTTCAGGTTATTCACCTGCCTTCACCTCCCAAAATGCTGGGATTACAGGTGTGAGCCACCCTGCCCAGCCAATTTTTGTATATTTGTAGAGATGGGGTTTCACCATGTTGGCTAGGCTGGTCTTGAACTCCTGACTTCGTGTGATTCTCCTGCCTCGGCTTCCCAAAGTGCTAGGATTACAGGTGTGAGCCACCGTGCCCAGCTAAGAATTCTTTTCTGTTCTATTCATTGAATGCTTAACCATAGATTGACATATTATCTATTTACTCATGTTTATTTGTTTTATCTTCCTAAGAAACCTACAATCTTCTTGAGGATAGCAATTACATCACATTATTATTATTTTTTTAATGCGTAAGATCCCTAGCTCATTTTTTTTTTCTCACAGTAATGAAGCAGGAAATTTTCCCTGACCCCTTTGTGGGCAGGAACTGGAGTGCATGGGCACTAGAACCAGCCAGCCACTTTGGTGCCAGCAGGGGCAGATTCCACTGCGTTCCACCAGACACATGATAGGGAGCACAGGTAAGCAGGGGCAGGAGCTGCAGCAAGCACTTTTAAGCACTGGCAGGAGCAAAATTTCATGTGGCCCTGTGGCAGCATCTAAGAGGGTGCCCGAGACCCCTGAAGCCCCAGAAAGGATGTTACAGTCAGTGGTCTTTTAACTTTGCTATCCATGATGGCTTAAGTGTTAATAATAGCTCAGTGGAGGGTCAGTGTAACAGCCTTTTGCACTCGCACCCAAGTTCTTGTCTGGCATCCAGGAGGAATAAGGTCACACAAACAAATTGGAGATGGTAATGTGGGAGATTTTATTGCCGATGAAAGTGACTCTCAGTGGGAAGGGGAGCTGAAAAGGGTCCAGACCAGGAAGATAATCTTCCCCTGGCCAGCTGGACTCTTCTCTGAAGCAACAGCATCAAGCTGTCCCTCTGAAGTCAAGCTGCTTCTCCTCTTCTCCTCTCCTCTCTCTGACAGCAGAGCCTGGGGTTTTTATGGGCACAGGGTGGGGGTTGGAGTGGGCCATGGGTGGTTTTGGAAAAGGCAACATTTGAGCAGAAAAACAGAAAATCCTGTTCTCACTTTGGGCCATGGTTCCAGGCTTGAGGGTGGGCCCCTTGATGGGGACCCACCCTCTTCTGACCAGAATTTCCCTGCCTCCTGTCCCTATCAGTAACATATCAGTAATAACACTACCTATCAATGTAGGTTCATCACTTGTAAAAAATGTACCTCTCTGGTGACGGACATTGATAATAGAGTAGGCAATGCATGTGTGGGGGCAGGGTGCCTATGGGATAGCTTTGCACTTTCCTCAATTTTCCTGAGAACCTAGACTACTCCAAAAAAAGGTCTTTAAAAAAGATTTTAAAAATGCTATATAGCATTTCCTGAACACTTGCTGTATGCCTGCATGCTATATACTAAGTGTTTGCTGCATCCATCCCATTTAATCTTTGCAGTAACCAAAAGAGGAAGGTACTACTACTACTTGGGCACATATTACTCGGCACGTTTTATAACCTTTGTAAGTTTCCCTTTCCTCATCTAATAAATTAGGCCTATTTATTACATCTAATAAATTACATCTAATTTATTAGAAGAAGAAAGAAACTTACAAAGGCTATAAAACGTGCCTAAGAGCACATAGCTGGTAAATGGTGAAGCCGAGATTGAAACAGTGGTCTGTGATCCCAAAGGCCACGCTTCCAGCACTTCTGAATATTGCCTCCCAAACACATAAACCAACAAACATTCCTTGGCTAACTAGATGGCTCAAGCTCCCTTGTAATTTCTAGGACTTGACAATAACTATATATTTACTATTGTGGATGTTGGAATTTAAATTTTGTTCAGTCAGCAAAAAAGTTTTGCTAAGTATATGCTCCCAAGGATAGATGAATAAGACAATGTAATGGAAACAAACAATCATAGGACAATATAATAGAGTTTTAATGACCATTTGAAAAAAAATTCTGTGGAAGCACAGAAGATAAACTTACTTAAAAGTGGTTCACCATATGCAGTCAGCATTTCTGAAATTTCTGCTGTATTCCCAGCATTGTGCTAGGCAATTGACAAATACCTATTTGCTCAACTCTCACAACTACCCCATGAAGTAGGTTTTATTATCCATGTTTACAAATAAGTAAACTCAGACATTAAGCTGATAAGTGGCTTGAACAAGGTCACACAACCAATGGGTGGTAGAGCTGGGATGGAACCTCAGATAAGCAAGGTTGCGCTAAAGTCCATGGTTGTTCTAGCTTACCAACTAAGCTGTTGTAAGGTAAGTTTTCTTCTGGTCCTTTGCAGAGTTAGAAAACACCAACACAAGTATCGTGTATAAACAAGGCTTCAGATCTGTCTCTTTAAGGTACCTCTGGCCAACTGTATGAAGAAGCAGGGTCATGAGGCCGAGTCATCGTCTAACTTGGGGAATAACTTACTTAGATATTTTGCTGCTCACTTTTTTTTTTTTCAGCTAGGGTTTATAATTCCACTTGTTCTTTAGGCTGACACCAGTTTTTATGCTTGATAATCATGTTTAATAGTTTATCTTCTCATATTTAATGTAAGTTTCTTACAACCGTGGTCCTTTGGGTTAATGTATTTTTCCCTATCCTCTTATCACATCAAACAAGAGAGTCTTGTCGGTTAGTTGGTGTGGTTTTATTTGCCATTCCCATGATGAAGGTTCTAGGGCAAAGCCAAAGCATGATCAATAGCATTTATAGTACATTCTAAGGAAATAAAAACATCAAACAGGCCGGGTGCAGTGGCTCACACCTGTAACCCCAACACTTTGGGAGGCCGAGGCAAGTGGACCACTTCAGCTCAGGAATTCAAGACTAGCCTGGCCAACATGGTGAAACCCTTTCTCTACTAAAAATACAAAAATTACCCGGGTGTGGTAGCACATGCCTGTAATCCCAGCTACTCAGGAGGCAGAGGCAGGAGAATCACTTGAACCCGGGAGGTTGAGGCTTCAGTGAGCCGAAATTGTGCCACTGCACTCCAGCCTGGGCGACAGAGCGAGGCCTTGTCTTGAAATAAATAAATAAATAAATATCGCCAAAAAAAAAAAAAAAAAAAAAAACCCAGAAAGAAAAATAGAGAAAAACATCAAACAAATGGGGAACATTTTCAGTAGACTCTTTTCAGGAGATGCTTTGGGACTGCTCTCCAGCAGGATCAATTCTGGAGCTCGGCTTGTATGTCCTACATCACTAATGGGAAATGCAGGAGAGAGCCTAGGACTGTTAGCAAAGAAGAGAGAAAAGGGGCTGTCACTGATGGAGCGCATTTTGGCAGCACGGAACCAAAGCCTTGAATACAAGCCTGCTTCTGGGCTCAGCAGTTTCATTTCTAGGAATCCACTCTAAAGAAACAATTAGAGAGTGTACGGTGATTTGCATATCTTTAATAGCAAAAGAAAAAAACCCTTTAACAGTTTGACGATGAAAAAATTATGTCAATAAGTTATAATACATCCATACAATGGAATGCCACATTAACAACTTCATGTTGTAGAAAAATATTTAATGACATAGAAAAACGTTCTCCGTATATTTTAATCTTTTTATAATAAAATGTTTCAAGCATGTACAAAGTAGCAAGCCTATTATAACAAACCCATTATCCAGTTTCAACAGTTATTTATTCATGGCCAATCTTATTTCATCTACAATCACACTGGTTTCCCTATTCCTCCCTGCCTGCCCCACACTGAAACCGATCCCAGAGTTCTTAATGCTTTCATAAATATTTCAGCATGTATCTCCAAATAATAAGGCTCTTCTAAAACACAAAACCACAACACCATTAATACACCTCAAAATTGATGATAATGCCTTAATATCAATATCAAAACAGTGTTTAAATTGCTTCAATTATCTCATAATGTTGTGCCTTTTTTAAAAAATTTAGTTTGTTCCGGTTAAGATCCAGATGCAAGGCCAGGCACGGTGGTTCATGCCTGTAATCCCAGCACTTTGGGAAGCTGAGGCGGGTGGATCACCTGAGGTCAGGAGTTCAAGACCAGCCTGGCCAACATGGTGAAACCCCCGTCTCTACTAAAAATACAAAAAATTAGTCAGGCATGGTGGCACATGCCTGTAATCCCAGCTACTTGGGAAGCTGAGGCAGGAGAATTGCTTGAATCCAGGAGGTGGAGGTTGCCGTGAGCCAAGATCATGCCATTGCACTCCAACCTGAGTGACACTCCACCTAAAAAAAAACAAAAAAAGCTCCAGATGCAGTCCATACCTAGCTTTTGCTTACTAGGTCTCAGAAGTTTCTTTTAGGCATTAGGTTTCACCATTCTATTTTTCCTTGCAATTGCAATTTGTTGAGACCAGGTTATTTGTCCTGTAGAGTTTTTCATTTCCTAGATTTTGCTAATAACTTCCCCCATGATACTTTAAACAATTTCCTCTGTGTCCTGTATTTCCTTGACTTGATATGTACTGTTGGCAAAAATACTACACAGGTTGTTACAGGCTGAATTGTATCTCCTTAAATTTATATGTTGAAATCGTAACCCCTAGCACCTCAGACTGTGACTGTATTTGGAAACAAGGCCTTTAAAGAGGTCATTCAGTGAAAATGAGGTCGTATGTGTAGGACCTAATCCAATATGACTACTGTCCTTATAAGAAGAAGAGATTAGAACACACATGGGTACAAAGGGAAGGCCATCTGCAAGGTGAAAGAGAGGCCTCAGAAGAAACTAACCCGGACTAAACCTTAATCTTGGACTTCCTGCTTCCAGGGCTGTGATAAAATAAACTTGTTATTTTAGCCACCTAGTCTGTGGTTCTTTGTTATGGCAGTCCTAGCAAACTAATGCATCAGTAGTATTGTACTCTGATTAGAAGGCACATATAATCCATTCTTGAGTATGAAATTCTTTAGTGGGGGAAAAACATATTACAAACTAATTTTTTTAAAAATCTATGAAATAAGAACGGTGGCCAGGCATAGTGACTCACACCTGTAATCCCAGCACTTTGGGAGGCTGAGGTGGGAGGATTGCTTGTGGCCAGCAGTTCGAGACCAGCCTGGGCAACAGAGTGAGATCTCGTTTCTGCTCACACAAAAAAGAATGGCGATCAGATTGGACCACATTACGTACTGGACACTATGCTAAACACCTTACATTCATTATATTAATTGATCCTTTCACCAGCCCTGCAAGGTAGGGATTATTGTTGCCATTTTTAAATAATGAGACAATTCAGAGAGATTTAGACATCAACCCCGGGACACACAGCTAGTGAGGAGCAGAGCTGAGACTCAAAGGCAGCTAACTTGACCGTCTGCCTGCAAGTTCCAGGCTGCCCATGCACACAAACACTGAGAGTTTAGGTGATATCAACTACAGCTAGGGGCCAGCCAACATTGCCAAACCCAATCTAGAGAAGAAAGCAGACTGGGGAGAGAGCTCTCCCAGTAAGGAAATGAGGAGCGCCTCTCTGGGGTACTCAGCATCTGAGGTCTCCACCCTGGTTTTAATAGTTCACTCTGCAGTTGCTGGCAGCTATCTGCTGGTGGCTGCTGTAATGACCATAGCAGGGGATTATCAGGGAAAATCACCACGGCATTACCTTTCACAGACCTCCTGCGTCTTCCCCTCTTCCCCATACCCACTAACGACCCTGCACTTCAGGTGCACTTTCATGGCTGTTTCCTTCTGTTTTCATTTCCTTTGGATCCGATGTCTTTTGCAATTCAGAATGAAGAAGCAGTCAATGGAAGGCAATACCGTGTTGAGGTTAAAAGCACTGGCTTTGGATTAAAACTGACCCAGATCAGCATCCCTGTTTTGTCCCTTTAACTGAGCAGCTTGGATGAGGGCCTTATTTCCTCTAGGCCTTAGTTTCCTCATCTTTAAAATGGAGTAACCGTAGTACCTACCTCACGGGGTGGCTGGTGATTAAATGAAGCGATGCATACAAAGCACACAGAGGCTGGAATTTAATAAGGCAGCTTTGAAACATTAGCCCTGAAAGAAAAAAGGATGGTAGAGACAAGTGATGGGGGTCAGGACACCAGAAAATCCCCTATCTCTGCAGGGGGCGAGATCCACCGCAGAAAATCAGGTCAAATGATTCTGGGTGACTTGGGCACTAGCAGTACTTGACCAGAAAGTTGCAGGCACTCCTGTCTTCCTCATACAGGCCCTCAGGTTACATTGCCCATGCTTTCCAGAGACTTCTTAGCTCTCTTGTCACTCAGTCAGCTCTGGACAAATGGAGCTGACTCTGGAAGCTACCATCTGGTTTCAGTTAACTAAATAGTAGTGGATCTGAGAAAGAGCCTAGAGCCAGTTTTTTGTTTTCCCATGAAATTCCCGGACACTAGTTTTGACCAACAACGGGAAATTTCAGGTCTGGTAAGCATGTTAGGCTTTATCTTGTTCTGTTGGTCTAGGTCAGGGTTATCTCCCTTCTTCTCCAGTGGAAAAAGTGCATTATATTTAGGACAAGCCTGCTGTGTTGATGTGACTAACTTGTATTGATGGCACCCAGTGTGATGCAGTCAGGGCTGGTCTGATATCTTCTCTCCATTGCCTTCTCTCTACTGCTCTGGCCCAGACCACATCAGTGCCACCAGCTTCCTCAGACCCTGCTTGCTCTCCTGCTTGTTTGCTTGATCACACTTGATCAATCCCAGTATGGTTTTGTCTTCTGTCTTCATGGTGGGCTCCGTGGTTGAGGAAGCATGATGCTGACACTGGTGATCAAACATGCCTGTCTAGGGGTACTCGGGCAAGTAAAGCTCAGCCCAGGAATGCCTGGAGCTTCGGGCTGCACGACAGCCTCCAGATCATCTTCTTGTGGGTGTGCCTGCTTTCAGTATGGCCTTTTGGGTTTTCAAGACCTTCACTCTGCTGTGGTGGGGTGGGAGGTGGAGGCTGATGCAGAGCTACAGCTTCTTTTTTTACTTCTGTGCTTTTTCTTGAGAAGAGTGTGAAGTTACATGTTTAAAGTAACCAATTCCAGAAAAGAGAACTATGTTGTTTTATCTGATGCCCTACAAATGCCATCAAAACCACATATTCCTGCAGTTATAGGAACTCTGGGGTGTCCATTTTTTTTTTGGCCAGAAACCTCTGTGGTCATGACAACTTTGCCTGAGTTCTTGTCCTGCATCCAGGAAGGATAAGGTACACAGACAAGTGAAGGGTGAAGAAGAAGAGTTTCACTTAGTGTTATAACAGCTGAGAGGAGTGGTAGTTCATCTCTGTAGGCAGGTCATCCAGTGCAGTTCAGTGTTCAGCTCTTAGCAGAGAGGAGGCCCTGGAGAGGGTGGCTCCTCTCCATAGCCAAGTCATTTGGAAGTCTCTGCAGGTCTCTGAAGCTCCCAGCAGAGAGGGTAGCTCCTGTCTGCTGGTCAGTCATCTCTGCAGCTCTCTCAGTGGAGAGGGTACTCCTCTCTGCAGTTGGTCATCCTGTCCATAGTGTCTTTGACCTCTTTGCCCTCTAGCTGCATTCTGGCCTGCTCTGGCTGAGCCCAGGACTTTTACAGACCTCAGAGGGGAGGAAGTGCCTGCAGATTGGTCCATGGGTGGCCATGGGCAGGCCTGGAAGAGGCACCATGAGTTCCCACTCCAGTCTGCAGGACTGGCAGCTTGGCCCCCGACCTTCAGGCCCTCCCTAGCCTGAAGGTGGGGCCTTACTGGGAACCCCCAGCCCCTTCCACCCAGGACTCTGTCTGCCTCCAGCTGCCATTCATGGTTCCAGGGCTTGGCCCCACCCCCGCTCTGAGATCGGAGTGGGTGCTGGAAGCAGACAGAGGCCAGGCAGTGGCAGCAGACACCCCTGAACCTTCAGGGATGGGGGTGGGGTCCTTCCTGGGGCACCTGAGGGTGCAGGCTGCACAGATACCTCAGTCCTGCACCTGGGAGGGTGGCTACAGCTGCACTCAGGAGCTCCAGCTGCCAACTCTGAAGGGCAGGACTCCTGCTTATCCCCAGCTCCTGCCTGCTCCCTGGAGCTGGAGGCCCAGGTCTGCTGCCACAGGTGCCAAGGCTGCAGCTACACCTGGGAGGGTAGATCCTGCCTGTTCCCAGCTCCCTCAAAAGTACAGGGAGACTCGGATACACAGCTGCAGTTTGGGTGGCTGTACCTGGGCCCAGGAGGGCGAGGCTCTTGCCTGCTCCATAGAGCAAGAGGCCGGCCTGGGTCTGCAGCTGTGGTTTGGGCAGCTGCTGCAGAACGGGGAGCTCCTGTCCCAACTCGGAAGGGGAGGTGTTTCCACTGGCTCCATGGAGTGTGCAGCCCCAGCCATGCCTCCCTGCTCACTGCTAATCTTTGCTGTTCATAGCTTGGGGAGTTTAAGATTTAGGAGGGAAATAGGTAGTTTTTTCCCCTGGGTCATTTTTTTAGCCTTTATCCTTCTATTTTTTATCTACCCAAAGAGAGACCAATTCATTTATTTTTTGGTTGGTAGATTTGAGGGTTGTCTTCCAAGTAAAATGTTAAAATAAGACTGGCAGTCACAATGAAATAATATTTTATCCTATGAACATAATTTTCAAGAAATTTACAGTGACTTATATGTTACATTTCACCAGAAATGCCCTGTGCCACTTTAAAAAAATGAAGTGATAAGCAGAGCATTGAAGGTTTTAATGTTTGATTTACTTCTGTCAACAGCAATATTTCAGATATACCAGTCTTCTGTCCAAGAATCCCCAAACACATGGCATCGACTGCCCAGCAAAATAGAATGAACCCCTTATTCTCCCCTCTGGAGGCTAAGTTAAGAAAAGTGAAGAAATTCGTTTGGTTATTCAGTCAGTTCAATGAAGCCTAGAGTGAAGAAACTAAAAAAAAAGAAAAATATATATATATATATAGCTTCTGTTAGTCCTCAGTATTAAAAGGTAGCTTTTTGTAAAAATTTTTCATTTTTATAAACTTCTGAAATGTAATTTAAATTTTCCTCTTTGTTGGTCAATATTACCTAATATTAGCTAATTATGTTAGCTATATTAGCAATATTAGCTAATCATGTTGCATGATTAGTCCTTTCACTGATATCACATTTTTTCAAGTTACAGACTTATATCTGTATCTTGCATCTGCTATGGTTTAAATGTTTTTGTCTCCTCTAAAATTCATGTTAAAACTTAATTTTTAATGCAAGAGTATTGGAGGATGTGGGTCGTGAATGGGATTAGGGATTAATCCTTTATAAAAGGACTTGATGGAGTCCCTGTAACAGTTGGAAGCTACCTCTTTGCCCTGCTGCCTTCTGCCATGTGAGGACACAGCATTCTTCTCTGGAGGATGCAGCTTTCAAGGCACCATCTTGGAAGCAGAGTTTGGACCCTCACCAGACAACTGAACCTGACAGCACCTTGATCTGGGACTTCTTAGCCTCTAGAACTGTGAGAAATAAATCTCTGTTCTTCTTAAATTACCCAGTCTCGGGGAATTCTGTTATAGCAGCACAAACGAACTAAGACAGCACCTAATTCTACCCATAGACCAATATTTCTCCTATTATCCTTGGTTAAGTCTCTAGCATTGTTTAAAAACTCCTCATACAGGCCAGGCACGGTGGCTCACGACTATAATCCCAGCACTTTGGGAGGCCAAGACGGGTGGATCATGAGGTCAGGAGTTCGAGACCAGCCTGGCCAACATGGTGAAACCCTGTCTCCATTAAAAATACAAAAAATTAGCCGGGCATGGTGGCACGTACCTGTAGTCCCAGCTACTGAGGAGGCTGAGGCAGGATAATTGCTTGAACCCGGGAGGTGCAGGTTGCAGTGAGTCGCGATCACGCCACTGCACCCCAGCCTGGGCGACAGAGAGCGACTCCATCTCGAAAAACAAAACAAAACAAAACAAAACAAAAAACAAAAAGCAAAACAAAACAGAAAAAACTCCTCATGCAGGAAAAGAAAAGGGAACCAACAGACATTGTGCACCAGTATGTGCCAGGAAACCTACCAGGCATTTATAAACATGACGTCAGCAAATTCTTCCTGCCATCTGTAAGGCTACTTTTATTCTCATTACATGTGAAGAGACTGGGGCTCAGAGAAATTAAATAATAACTTACCCAATGTAATACAAATGAATAAGATAGTGGAATTGAATTTTGACCCATTCTCCAATGCCAGTCTTCTCTAATGCTAAAGTCCATGCTGATTTTAAAAAATATTTTTATTTGTAGCCTAAATTCCTTACTTCTCCCAGAGAAGCAAACACTCAGACACAATGAAACTCTTTAAAGTTCAAGTAAATACTTGGCCCCTCCAAGAAGTTGGTCTTTTCCATAAAGGATCCAAAAACAAGTTTGAACACTTGCGGAATACAATTTTGAATTCTCTGTTATATGCTAGATAACGGCTAGGTTTTGCTGTCTAGAATGTTGATAGCAAACGGTGCGATTTGGTTCAGGAATTTTTACTTCTCAAGCACTATCATAAGTGATATTTCCAAATTTCTATATATTATCCTTACCTCTGATAACAGTAACATAGTGTCATTGCTCCCATTCTAGAAGTAAAAACAAAACAAAGCAAGACAAAGAGTTACCAAAAATGTGGATAACTTGGATTAAGGACTTGGCTAAATGCACGAAATAAATTATTGAAAAGTAGACTGGCAGTGGAATCTAGATTTCCCAATTCCTGGTTCCACACACATTCTTTTTGACAGTAGTCTCTTTCTAGATTATTTCATGAGCACAAATTATA